>NC_140655.1:22607509-25130009 GCF_978046115.1 Saccoglossus kowalevskii
GTTACCAAGCCAATTGCCCATTATCAAACATTTTTATCAGAAAAATACACAATATAGATTACATGCTCCAGAATTTTTTTCCGAGACAAATTAGGGTGTGTAGAATGTTATAGAATTTCTCTTTCCACAAAATGGTTTCATTCTAAATGTGTGAGTCTTTTGGTTTCTTAACATCATATACAACGTTTGCACGTATTGGGCTTTGCCGTGCATTTTATTTTTGTCACGTCACTCGCTCTCTATTGTATGAAATTCAGTCATTTTCATAAAAATGAATAACTTGATAGTTTACAGTTTCTGATTCAATGCTTTTCGTTCCAAAATAGAAGCCAGGTCCTTATAGTTTGGCCGTTGATGTGGGATGTGGTTCCGGTCAAAGTACTGGTATTCTCGCAAATCATTTCGAGCAAGTCATTGGATGTGACATCAGTGAATGCCAGATACAAAAAGCTATTGACAATAACCTTTCACCAAACGTAGAATATAGGTAAGTTAGCTTATTTTTTCCTGTAACTGTAAAAATAATTTCAAAAGTGTTAGCTAACTGTTAATTAAAATACTTATTACAGAAAATTGAAAAGAAGTGCTTGTAATTGATGATTCATATTTTGTAATTACACCCCTAGTTCGATAAAGCTTTGGGGCTCACTCAAAATGAATTCTGGCACACGAAATATGCCATGCTTAGGAGAGTAGCAGAAAGAAATGGTGTCATTGATAGTCGGATCGGTAATTTAAATGTTTTACTGAACGAAATCAAGCTTACAAACATAATAAAGAAAAACATTGTTTCATGTACAACGTCAACGTCACCAACCGGCAACGCGAGGAACTGAGTACACAGACATCTGACCGTGGTGACGGGCAACCAGAAAACCTTCATGGTAGTTTTCAGGTTCTCTGACCCATCCTTGCGACGCAATTGTACCATACACTCGAGGCAACCCGTGAAGCAACTGTGTTGCCTCCTTATAAAAGTTATAATCACAAGTGGTTAATAACCAGTACCAAATCGGTTAATTCATTCATAATCCAGCACCGAATTACGACATATCAATACAATCATACGTACATTCCAAATCGTTGCTAAGCCTACAGAGCTACTTAAAATCGAAACAACCGTGATGGTTGTTTGGTCGGAGAACAGTGTCGCGATTATATATTCCACGGACAAAAGGAAAAACAATTGTTTGTTTGTTTATTGCCCGAATAAAAAAACGAAAGACCGCGAATCCAAGCTTACAAAGGAAATGAAAAGCGAAGAAAACAACATAAATAGCTACGCGACTTTCAGAGCGGCGTCATGTTCGTTTTTACCACAATAGTCTTACCAGTTCATTAGAATGTTAGTCTAAAATGTTGAAATTGATTTAATCTCTGTTATTTTGTAAAAGGTTAACTTGAAATTGACTTCTGAAGCCTAGCGTTTTTGACCTCGTAAACTGTGATTGTAATTGCGATTTTGCATTGTTCTCTTTACACCTTTCTCGTCGAAAATGAGAAGCAGTGTCTTTTAGCACACGGGAGTTTTTTCTACGCTTTGTTAGACATTTATTCATGTTACTGTTATTTAGTATTTTAAACACGCACGTTGTAGGAAACAAACAGTACCCCTGTATGTACATGTACTATAATATGTACGGATAATAATTTGTCATGTATTGTCCTTTGTTTGGTAGTTTTTTAATGTTTTTTTTATCACATATTACTTTTTGTGGCTGTCCATTACAAAAAAAAAACATTTTTGTTTGTCGGATTTTGCGCACCAAAAGCGTGCTTCCATTTACATACATGATATAAATCCCTCACACACAAAGTAATTGTTGTTTATATGCAAAACTGCCCTCAAAATATAGAAATTTACTCAAGTTCGCCTTGCTCATTAAACTATTAAATTATTTTCACAAATGAGTCTAAGGCCTACCTTTTCTGGTGGCAGATTGTGTTTAATTGCATGTACAATACAAAAACAATATAGAAATGCCAACATAATTATTCCTCTGGGTCCATTTTGAATAGGACACTATATTTTGCGATACATGTATTAGAGTATATCATTGTCATTGGAAATTATGGTAAGACACCTAATAATGCGAACTTAACAAAACCTTACAATGCTTACGATTCACAACCAGAAATCACATCTAAATTGAAGATTCGGGATTATATATTACTTAACGATAAAACAATATATTCAATTGAAATTCCATGCTGATTCACACAGACAATACAACACAAAAGAAATAATAAGTCATGTTTATATTTGTATTTCAGAAATGGAAGTGATAGAAATATACCTGCAGCTGATCATACAGTGGATCTGGTGACGTCAGCACAGGCAGCTCATTGGTTCAATCGTAATCAATTTTATAAAGAAGTTGACAGGGTTTTGAAGTCGAAAGGATGCCTTGCTGTATATGGATATGGATTCTTGCAGTTGGAAAGTAATACAAATGGAAAACAACTACAAAGTATATATGATGATGTGTGTATATTTTAAAAAAACATCTATAACCAAACGATATCTATTGGTAATACAAGAAAGTATTGTGCCCTGTGTTTCTGTACCGTGAAAACATAATTCGTATAAATCACTTTGTATGAGAACTCTAGTAATGCATACAATAGAAAAAGTGTCCTCATTACTTGCATAACACTTTCGAGATGCATAAACCATGAACGTGATGATCATCATTAATTTCAAGAATATAATCAAATTCATAATCTCAAATGTGATTAGAGATATGGAAAACAAATCAGAATGATGGATGATACGTTACTCAACACAAGTCTAAGAAATATTGACACACTTTTTATTCATTATTTCAGTTTTTTTATAAGACATTAGATGGCTTCTGGGGAGATGAAATAAAGCAAGTTGAGCAACGCTATACTCGCTTTACAATGCCGTATGCAGAATCTGAAAGGTACGCAATTCACCCTTTCATAACTAAATGCTTTTTAGTTGTTGTTCACAAATCTTTCAACCCAATTCTTATAGTTTTCTACAACGTGGCTGCCACTATTTGAATATGTAAAATTGTCCCTTTTATACAGGGATGATACTTTTTCAATTGAAATTGACTACAGTGTTGCAGATTTTGTGGGTTATTTAAGTTCCTCTTCAACATACAATGAATATCTAAAAGTGAACCCTGACAAACAACACGTGCTGGTGGAAGTGGAAAAAAAGTAAGTTTAAATGACGTTTCATGTTTAATGAATAAATATTATTAAAAAAATAGTTAAAGTGCATTATCGCGCCATTCAAACAAACCGGTCTCCAAGCATTCATACTCAATCAGACAGAAATTTATATCATTTTGCAATTGATAAATAATATCACACTTACTGCACCAAGCACACAGAGCAAATATATCTCTACAGTATCTTATATTTAATTTATTAAAAAGTATCAAAATAAAAAAATAATCCCCATATGTACCAATAAACAAGCACATACACAGGCAATATAGTTGTATATAACATGAATGATGCAAAATATTTAACCTGAATAATACGTTTAAAAAATACTTTGCTGTAATGTAATGTAATGTAATGTAATGTAATGTAATGTAATGTAATGCAATGTAATGTAATGTACTGTACTGTAATGTAATGTAATGTAATGTAATATAATGTAACTAAACATTTTATACACATTATGGTCATATTACTGATGCGCGCTAGTTTTATTTTTAATTATAATGGATAATTGGCAACTGAGATAATATGTCCAAACAATTATTTCTCGATATACAATCATTGTACATATTTTATTAAACTATGTAATTATGGCGCTTTTGTGTTTAATGTCGTCATTGCTTGAAAGAGTGTTGCTTTTTTTCAAGAACTTGTAGAGCAAATTGTAGTAGAGTTTAGTGGTATAAATATGTTTAGAGAGACTATGTTTGTAATATGGTTATAAATTAAGTTTAAATGTTTTTGTTTTTTTTCAACTTGCAGGTTGATGAATGCAATTGGCAGTGTGGCACCAGCTGAACACACAACAATCCATGTATCATTTCCAGTTTTTTTGTTGCTTTGCAGAAAGTCATAACACCTGTATGATATATATACCTTATACGGTTCAGTAACAGTTTCAGTAGCTATAACATTGTCGGGGCACAGGTCAACATGTGTGTTTGTTACTTATTCTTATGCATTTGACTAACTATCAATGCATTTCTACATTTAGATAGATTCATTTATCTAGTGTTATCTAAAATTATTTAATTTAATTAAAATATATTTTTTATTATCTAATTGGATGAGTATGATTGCAATGAACGATCGTTAGATTATTGCTCATTGCTCAAATTATAAAGATAATCATGTTGTGATAAAACATTTTTAATGTTTTAACATATATTTGAAAAGAAAATGAAATATATTTAATTCAAACCTGTAGTAACGCGCACGGTACGATCCATTGTTTAATTATTGAACTGGAAAGAGTCGTTTGTACCCCACCCCTAACCCTAACTGTAGCCTTATCCTACTCCACGACGCTCCCAAATATATCTTTATTAAGAACACCCAGAGTTATCTAAAGGGGGGAGGACAATTTAGCTTGTGAGTATTGAAACGTAATTTTACTCTTCCTGTGAATATGTGGGGTAATAGTATATGCATGTATCAAACCATAAAAAATGGCGTTATGCGTTATTTCTAGTGACCCGTCCTCGGTTCCTGTTCCTGTCAATAATTAAATATCTATAGACGACAATATTAGCATCTGGGTTAATTTCTCCAAAATACAGGTTACAAAGATTAATAATATATTGTTCTCATTTTTTGACATAAAATGTAGGTACTCTGGCCAAAAAAACGCATGTTGGTCTGCTCGAATTCATATCAAAGCAATGTATACAAATTTGTCAGGCTTTCTCCCATCAGCATTCCCAGCATTTCCAAAAATACACACAGCTTTGAAGTGTCTTGTCAATAAACAAACCTTCACACACAGTTCTAGCTGCTGACATAATTGCAGTACGCCCTCACACAACGCGTTTTAGATGAAACGCAGTAATAGAAAGCCTATTGGCTAACAACAACACTATATATATACTTCGAACGTCGATTATGCTAATTTGTGGTACGAGATTATTCTGTATGACTGAATACATGACCCTGGGTACAATTATTACGTGTCACCTCAACTATATGTTAAGTCATGTCTTGCTATGAAAGATTGTTCACTGGTGCTGCTATTGCTGCAGCTTACCAGAAATTCAGACCAACGTATCCCAAAGGAGTTGTTGAGCGAATCATAAGCTATCTTGGTGACAAGGTAAAGCGATTTATATGCCTATAAGCTTTACAGTGAGCAGTAATGCAATCGAATTCTAAGCATATGTAGAATTTCCAACATCCAGCGACATTTTAGATCAGATCTATGGCACATTTATAAGACACATTACAGTGATGGCCACATTTGTTTTTTCACGTATGACAATTGAGGTATTTTATGAACCAATTCATCTCCCATAAAAAAGAACACGCATAACAGTTTTCATTTTTATCAACCTTACTTGAAGCCAATAGAAAATGATGTCAAATTGGTTGAGATTTATTCAATTGTTTTTTTATAGAAAGGTCCATAAAGTAAAAAAATATGCTGCACATACGCTATACACTGCGAATTTCTTTCCGTGCAAAAGTAACAATCGAATCTCTCCATGGTTACAGACAATTATCCTCAACACAAATTGTAGATCGTTGGATCAATCTGTTACCTTTGTTTAGGCTACATGTGGCTTGTGAAGAGCGATCGACGACGTTATTCAGGCATGGTAACGCATGGTAAATATAGATAAATAAAAATAGATACATAAATGTTAAACAATATAGAACTGCCCAAAGCGTCATATACAATGTGTGTACAAAACATTGCCAGGACGTGAACTGTGATGTTCTAAATAGTTTATGCTTATAAGTATAATTATATTTAATAAGTACGAGTTTCTGGTCCAAAGCTTCCATGTATGTTTTTATTCCAAATAGAAGCCAGGTCCTTATAATCTGGCCGTTGACGTCGGATGCGGTTCCGGTCAAAGTACTAGGATTCTTGGAGACTATTTTGAGCAAGTCATTGGGTGTGACGTCAGTGAATCTCAGATACGAGAAGCTATCGGCAATAACATTTCACCAAATGTAGAATATAGGTAAGTTTGCTTATTTTTTTTCTTGTAACTGTAATAATAAACTCAAAAGTGTTAGCTTAATTAATTCAAATATTTGTTATAGAAAGTGTTTGTAATTATTGATTAAAATTTTGTAAATCAATCAATTAATGGTCGCATCCATCGCCAACAATCAATGTCACTGCCAAATGTTACAGCGTCGCATAATATTTACATACACATGGCTCCCGCATCTGATAGGCCCTTGCCCTAAACACTTTCATAGGCACTTAATTAACATATATCAAAACAACAAAAGCGGAATGCATTTGATATGTTGCCACAAGGGCCGGTGTAGTTGGTCTATTCCATTGCTCCATCAATCACAAAGAGCCGGGCTGTTATACTAGTAATTTTAAGTAATTGTTTTATAATCACAGTTTATTTGAAACAAATCTGCAACATCAAAGGTTCACGTATTTGCTTGGGTAAATCGAAGTTTGTAAGTCATTATTCCAAACCTGAGCATATTTATCGCGAGTGATAATCTGCTAAAAATCAACTGTGCAGCATGTTATTAAATTACTACTTAAATATGCAAATAGGTTGACGATGATTGGCTTTATATCGTTGTTTTGGAATTCTTAATACAAATGTATTTAAACACGAAACAAGTTTTTATTTAATTTCAGGAGTTATTATTAAATGTATGGCAAAACAAAATGTAGTCTAGATGCCGTATAAGATCGTACAAACCGTTATGGTGGGTTTTTAGGTGAAGTTCCCTGACCCATCTTGGCGACGCAAGTATACTATACACACGAGGCAATCCGTGAAGCAACTGTCTTGTCTCTTTATAAAGTTTATAATCACATAGGTTTGTTAACCAGTTTCCAAATACACGCGCGGATTTAGGGGGAGGCGCGCCAGCCATTCAGCCCGCAAAAAAATGACAAATCGATTGACAAACCCAGCCCACGTAATAGGAGCGCACCCCCTTACAGAATTTCTGAAGCCGCCAGTGAAATAGGTTAGTTAATTCACGACCCAGCACCGAAATATGGCATACCAATACGATAACTAGTTCTCGTTTCAAACAACTTTAATTTGGAAATATTGCCGAAAATTGTAGTGATATTTATTCTTGTTACTGTCATTTGGTATTTGGTATTATTTGGTATAACAATCGTACCCCTGCCTGTACATGCACTATAATATGTACCGATAATAATTGTTCTTGTATTGTTCTTTGTTTGGTAGTTTTTTATGTCTATTTTTCACACATTACTTTCTTAGGCTGACTGTTCCGAAAAAGTTCAGTTTTTCGTGTCGGATTTTGCGCACCAAAATGTGCTTACAATTTACCTACGTGACATAAATCACACACACGAACAAACTAGCCGATGGTTATATGCATTTTACTAAATTAAAAATATAGGCATTTGCTCTAGTTCGTCTAGTTTATTAAACGTGTTTTGTGTACTTTGATGACATACTGAAATTATTCTAAAAAATAGTCTGTGGCCTTCTTTTCTGGTGACAGATTATGTTTAATTGCACGTACAATACACACACAATATATAAATGCCAATATAATTATTCCACTAAGTCCTATTTGAATACTTTTATAGGACACTAAATAATCGCCTACACAAATTCACTTGGAAAGGTCCTGACAGAGTCGCCAGGAATGCTTTGATTGGAGACTATAGCCAGGGCGACTTGAATATGCTCGATATATTTGCTCTGTATCACTCACTTAAATTAAATGGATACAATCATTTCAAAATAAAAACGAGACTCATCCTTGGAAAAATATTCTAGCACACTACCTATCTCCTGTTGATGGTTCTCTGATCTTTAATTGTAATTATAAAATAAAATATTTACCCATAATGCTGCCCCTGTTCTATGAAAGTTTACTCTACAGTTGGCGGAAAATTCATTGTCACGAGGTTGAATACACAATAGCAAATATCATAATTTGGAACAACCAACACATTCTAATAAATAACAAATGTTTATGTTGCCCAGATTTTATCTAAAAATGTATTGTGTACCTTTGTGATCTATACGATTTCACTGGTCAGTTTAAAAACAGGGAAGCATTGAGAGTCATTGGTCTGACGCAGAATCACTTTTTGCTATGGCGGGGAATAATCTCGGCTGTACCAAGTGAGTGGAAAGCTTGTGTGCCATATATTGTTAGACCACAATTACCTATGGGTATAATCATTAGTGATAAATTTATGTATCTGAAGGATTTATAATGCAAGCTAATACGAAGAATTTTGTCTAGCTTTTATCTAATTCCACCTAAAAGTACTCTTTTCTTTACATATTTGTTTCACATTGAAGACACCGAATGGAAGGAAATATTTCTTCTACCATTTGCTGTCACCATGTAAACAAAACTTCAAGAATTTCAGTGGAAGCTAACATATAATGTCCTATATACCATCTCCATGTGTCGCATACGACTTGTTTACCACTTCCGTGTGACTGAGAATGTTCTAGAACCGTACTGTGTCTGGGTGGAATTTTTAGAAGCTGGTTGAATAGGTAATAGGACACTGTAGAAGGCAATAGAAGGTAATGGAACATTCTAGAAATTTGTAGTAAATTCCAGACTCATTATGTATGCTGATGTAATGGTCTATTTATAGACAGTATAGGTATATATAGGGGAGTTGTTCAGCACTGAGATCAGATCGGAGATCTCGTTGAATTGTATTGGAGTTTAAGTATCTAGTTATTGGAGTAGTGGAGTTTTACCGCGTTATTGTACTTGATGTTTGCAGAGTATAATAATACCAGTACCAGTTGAAACCTCATCTGTTGGCTCCGTGTTCGTATTTTATCATCGCCGCCAGGGAAGTCTTTTTGTTACTGTTGCCATTTTGGTATTTGAACCATCACACCTGTACTATACCAATTACGGTAATATTACGTTGCGTGTGACATCTGGGGGCTCGTCCGGGAACAGTGAAGACATATAGAAGACAACATGGCCAGCGAGATAAAAGATATGTCGAAACAGGTGTTGATGGAATGGGCGGATGAACTTGGAATGACTGGAGAAGACAAAAGGAAATTTATTTTGGAGCAATTGAGTTCTCAGTGGGCTGACAGACAAGCGGCGAGGGAAGAGAGAAAGGCGAAAATGGAAATAGAAGTAGAGATGAGGAAACTGGAGATTGAGGAAAGAAAGGAAAAGTTACGTCTGGAAGCGGAAGCAAAACAGCGAGAAAAAGAAAGGGAGATTGAGGAAAGAAAGGAAAAGTTACGGCTGGAAGCGGAAGCAGGCGAAAGAGAGAAATTGCGAATGGAAGCAGAACAGCGAGAAAAGGAAAGGGAAGCAGAGGTAAGGAAAATGGAGATTGAGGAAAGAAAGGAAAAGTTACGACTGGAAGCGGAAGCAGAAAAGCGAGAAAAGGAAAGGGAGATTGAGGAAAGAAGGGAAAAGTTACGATTGGAAGCGGAAGAAAAGAAAAGAGAATTTGAGTTGAGGAAATTAGAGCTGCAAGCAGCAATGCCGGGGTTTCAACAGGCTGATTTTGGTGGTCAACGAAATGTGGTCAGTGATGCACAGTCACCAAAGTTGCCTGCATTTGTTGATGGTAAGGACGAACTTGATAGTTATTTATTGCGGTTTGAGAGGTTTGCAACGAATGCGAGTTGGCATAGAGATGGATGGGCCACAAAATTGAGTGCGTTGTTGACTGGTAGAGCACTGGAAGTATATACCAGGATGTCCGACACTGATGCAGTTGACTATGATCGTGTGAAGGTGGCGCTGTTGACAAGATACGATTTCACAGAGGATGGGTACAGGAAGTGATTCCGTGAAATTAAACCTGAAAGTTCCGAGAGTCCTGACCAGTTAATTGTGCGGCTTAAGAATTATTTTGCTAAATGGGTTGAGTTATCAGGCACTGCAACAACATATGATGGTGTTACTGACTTGATGGTGAAGGAGCAGTTTATTGGTACCTGTACAAAAAATCTTGCTGTTTATCTTAAAGAAAGAGCACCCAAAGATTTAGATGAGTTGGCAGTAATAACAAAGCAGTATCTAGTGGCACATGGTCGACAGTTATCCACAAAGGACCAGGTGAGGCGTAACGATAATAAGACGGCCATTGGAAATACTGATGTGGGACAGGGTAGTAGTATCCGGTGTTATGTATGTCAGGGCGTTGGTCATCGAGCAGTACAATGTCCATCCCGCGTTACTGATGTCAACCATGACAAAGGTGGACAGTGCCTTCAGTGTGGTGCTATAGGACATGTGGCTAAGTTCTGCCGTAGTGGACAACACAGGGGTCAAGAAAGAAAGAGTGTCAAACCCAGCACTACTACTGGTGCAGCTGCAGTGGTTAAAGAGGAGTCTAATATCAGTGCTAGCTGTGCTGTTCAAATTAACGGTGACGTGCCTAAAATGGTTGAGAAGGACCATTTGTTGTTAGCATCTGGGGAGCAGTTAAAGGTTGTGAATGGTGCATGTATGGAACGGAGTGGCATTGTGGAGGACAGGACTTTGCCTGTGGGTCAAGGGAAGGTTGGTGACACAGTTGTGACCATGTTGAGAGACACTGGGTGTAATGGCAATATAGTCAAGAAGAGCTTGGTACCAGATGACCAGTATACAAAAAAGATGGGTCATATGTTGATGGTTGATCGTACTGTAAGAAGGGTTCCAGTCGCCATGGTGGAAATTGATACGCCATATTTGAGAGGCACGGTTGAAGCATTATGTGTGCAGGACCCAATCTATGAGTTAATTGTTGGGAATGTGCCCGGAGCAAGACCACCAGATGACCCGGAACCATTGTGGAATGTGAGTGGAGCAGTAACAACCAGAGCGTAAGCGAAGAAATCTGGTAAGGTGAAGCCGCTCAAAGTGTGTGATGTAAAGACTGGAGCACATGTAACAAAAGACAATTTAATCGAGATACAGCAAGCAGACACATCGTTGAAGAAATATTATAATAAGAGAAAACCAGAAGTGAGAGGGCACCATACAACAGAGTTCCAGGTATATGGAGGCTTGCTATATCGTGTGTATCGGGATCGTTCAGTTCCAGGAGGCAAGACGGTTGTGGTAAGTGGTTGTGCCGAAACTGTTGAGGACTCGTGTTATGGAGATTGCCCATGATTCAATATTTGGTGGACACATGGGAATAAAGAAGACAGAAGACCGGATTGTGACTAGCTTTTATTGGCCAGGGCTACATCAAGATGTTACCAGTTTTTGTAGGTCGTGTGATGTGTGCCAGAAGACTGTTTCAAAGGGATCAGTTGTGAAGGCCCCATTAGGTAAGATGCCTTTAATTGATATGCCATTCAAGCGTGTGGCTATAGATTTGGTTGGACCAATTACACCAGCCAGTGACGGGGGTCATCGATACATCTTAACTATGGTGGACTATGCTACACGGTATCCAGAGGCCGTTCCACTTAAAAATATAGATACGGAGACTGTAGCCGAGGCGTTGATTGACTTTTATAGCCGATTGGGGATTCCAGAAGAAGTACTAAGTGACATGGGGACTAAGTTTGTGTCAAAATGCATGCAAGAAGTATCAATATTGCTCAGCATTAAGAGACTGACGTCTACGCCCTATCAACCCATCTGTAATGGACTGGTGGAAAAGTTTAATGGTACTTTGAAGAAGATGTTAAAGCGGTTGTGCCATGAACAACCAAGGCAATGGCATCGGTATATTAGTGCTTTACTCTTTGCGTATAGAGAGGTACCACAGGAGTCAACTGGTTTTTCCCCATTTGAGCTGTTATATGGTCGAATGGTTAGAGGCCCAATGAAGATCCTTAAAGAGTTATGGACCGAAGAGAGCGATACTCCTGAGATAGTTAATAGTTACCATGTGTTTGAGTTGAGAGATCGGTTAGAACAGACTTTAGAGATTGCTCGAGAGGAATTACAGAAGGCACAGAACCGATACAAGTGTTACTATGATCGTAAAACGAAGAAACGAGTGCTTAAGGAAGGAGATAAAGTGTTAATTTTGCTGTCAACTGACAACAACAAGCTGTTGATGCAGTGGAGGGGTCCTTATGTGGTGGAGCAGGTAATAGGTGAAAACGATTATCGAGTGAGGGTAGGTGACAAAGTGAAGACGTATCATGTAAATATGTTAAAGTTGTATGTTGAGCGGGAGACGTCATCTAAACCAGATGGAAGTGAGGCAAGTTACTCACCAAATACGGACATAGACTTGATGAATGCTGTGCGTGCAGCTACAGCGGGGTTCAACGAGTCAGATGAAGAGAATGCTGTAGACGAAGATGATCTTCTAGAGTTAGGAACTTGTAAACCCAAGGAGTCAGGTAAAGATGTACAGACCTGACAGAACACCAGAGAAAATAACTGGTGGGTTTAGTCAATACTTATGATAAGGTGTTTACTAACTTGCCAGGAAGGACCAAGATAATCAGTCATAAGATTGACCTGACAAATGATACACCAATACGATCTAAGCCATACTCACTACCATATGCAATAAGGGAGAACCTTAGGCAAGATATTGAAGATATGTTAAAAATGGGAGTAATCAGGAAGTCCACATCACCCTATGCCTCACCGGTGGTGATTGTAAAGAAGAAGGATGGATCGAATCGCATATGTGTAGACTATAGGAAATTAAATAAGGTCACTGTAACTGACCCTGAGCCAATGGTAACAACAGGGGATATATTTCAGAGGCTACATAATAGTAAGTTCCCGTCAAAAATTGATTTAATTAAGGGTTATTGGCAGATACCAGTAGCTGAAGAAGATATACCAAAGACAGCATTTGTTACTCCCGATGGAGCTTATGAATTTTTAAGCATGCCATTTGGAATGAAGAATTCGGGAGCTACTCTGGTGCGAGGAGTCAGAAAATTATTGTCAGGTATGGAGGGGGTTGGAAGCTATATAGATGACCTGATAGTTTATTCAAGCTGCTGGGATGAGCATGTGCAAGTATTATCTGAGTTGTTACGAAGACTGAGGGCAGGGAACATAACAGCTAGACCATCCAAGTGTGTTCTGGGTGCAACATCAGTAGAATTCCTGGGTCATGAAATTGGACACAATTGGGTGAGTCCGAGTCACGACAACATGGAAAAAATTCGAGAAGCGCAAAGACCAGCGACCAAGAAAGGTGTCCGATCATTCTTTGGGCTGGTCAATTACTACAGAGACCACATCCCCTTATTCGCAACTATTGCAGCACCCCTGAGTGATCTACTAAGGAATGGACAACCCAACAAAGTTGTATGGGGAGAGGCCCAGGAGAAAGCATATAACACTTTGCGGGAATACTTATTGGGCAAACCAATTTTGAAGTTGCCAGACCCACAGAAACCATTTGTGTTGCGGACGGACGCGTCTCAGGTAGGAATTGGAGCAGTACTTATGCAGAATCATGGTGAGAAGCTTCATCCAGTTGCGTATGCAAGTAAGAAGTTATCCGATGCAGAAAAGAAATATTCAACTGTAGAAAGGGAATGTTTAGCCATTGTATGGGGCGTGAATAAATTTCGCCTATATTTAGCCGGTGTGGAGTTCATTTTGCAGACGGATCATAAACCATTGTCTTACCTGGATAAAGCCAAGTTTGCAAATGACCGAGTGATGAGATGGGCGATGACTCTGCAAGGATATAATTATCGTGTTGAGGATATTCCTGGACGGGACAATGTGGTAGCGGACTACCTGAGTAGATTGATGGACTGAGGAACTTTTGAACAGTATAGTAGAATGTTATTCGTTTATGACTGTATTTCATATTTTATTATACTCTACTGTATGTGATTTTCGAATTTTTGTACTCAGAGCTTTATTCAGTTCGATTTGATATATTGTATTGTTGTTTTATTTGAGATTGTTATCGTATTCGTATCATTGACGTCGTCGCTAGTCATGTAATATTATATGTTATAATATTCTTGAGAGGGGAGGCATGTCGCATACGACTTGTTTACCACTTCCGTGTGACTGAGAATGTTCTAGAACCGTACTGTGTCTGGGTGGAATTTTTAGAAGCTGGTTGAATAGGTAATAGGACACTGTAGAAGGCAATAGCAGGTAATGGAACATTCTAGAAATTTGTAGTAAATTCCAGACTCATTATGTATGCTGATGTAATGGTCTATTTATAGACAGTATGGGTATATATAGGGGAGTTGTTCAGCACTGAGATCAGATCGGAGATCTCGTTGAATTGTATTGGAGTTTAAGTATCTAGTTATTGGAGTAGTGGAGTTTTACCGCGTTATTGTACTTGATGTTTGCAGAGTATAATAATACCAGTACCAGTTGAAACCTCATCTGTTGGCTCCGTGTTCGTATTTTATCATCGCCGCCAGGGAAGTCTTTTTGTTACTGTTGCCATTTTGGTAATTGAACCATCAGACCTGTACTATACCAATTACGGTAATATTACGTTGCGTGTGACACCATGCTACATCACACGAGACCTCGTCTTACAGCCTCTGGTCTTTCTACGTTTTATCATAGTTTTGAAGAAACACTCCTAAAGTTTGTCAATTGTGAATATGTTAAAAGCCTTTGGACTACATTGTGTGATCAATATGGAACAAATTTAAGAACCCCAGGTGATCTCACATGTAAACAAATATTATTAGGTGATACTCTATTTTTCAAGCTATTGAATCATACAATTATCATTACCAAATAGATAATTTACACTAGTAAGTTAAAAAACTGTTTACCCTCCTTTAACATGGTTAAAATGAACATACATAAAACACAACAAATTAAACACTATATTTTAATTAAGCAAAATAAAACAAACCTCTGTTTTGAAAAGTGGGGAAATCTTAAAACTAGGTAATGTTTTTTTTTGTTTGTTTTTCTACATGGTATTATTGTCATTCTTGTTAACCATTCTTGAGGGTCTGGAGAAATATGGCACCACCACACCCAGCTACTTTATTTTGTTATTTTACATGTATATTTATATACTCAAAAAATCGCACATATAAGTGAATCTTTAAGAACCATACTCAGGAGGAAATGTATTTGGTTTGTCAAAAACGCATATTTTGAGAACTGCGATATATGTAAATAAAAAAAAACAAAAAAACAAAAAGAGTTTCAGTAACAATAACATATTGTTACGGTAATATTCAGAACGTTGCAAATGCATGAAGATGAATATATATATATCGTCATTCAGATGAGGAGGGTCTTATGGAAGAAGCAATGAAAACATATACATTTTTCAATGTTGAATAAACACTGTCATATTTTTGCTGAGACCAGTAACAATTATGTACAAACGCACTTTATTCCAAATTTACGAAGTTGTCTCATCCGATCGACATTGCTAAAATGGACTTTAGGTCTGTTACTTCTGCATGTAATATCGAAGTAACTTGTGAAAACTCACACATGTTCGACATCAACATTAAGAATACATGTCAATCTATTTTAAGTTTTTTTAAAAAAAATATTTCAGCAAGACCTTTGTCGCCCCATGGGAAATCTTATCTACCTAACTTGACTGAGAATTCATTTTTATTTGGATGTCCAGACCGAATTCAAATGAACGAATCCACCCAAAGCTGCTCGAATCATAAACCATACTAAATGTTATGGCTACAAAAATTACATTGTTTTCCAACTCATCATAGAATTGGGTTGATGCATATTGTAGGAAACTCAAAAAAACAAACTTTTCTTGTCGTCGAAGTTGCTATATTTAGTGCCTCGGTCAATAACTCATTTTTTGCCATTTGTTCACTAATATGAACATTCACGACTGCATATTTAAAGACGATGATGTCTTCACCGCAGCTGAATCAAAGATGATGTCCGTCTCCGAAAGTTTGTGATCCACTGACCTGTCTCTAACCGTCATGCATGCGTGGTGCAGTTTCCGACAAAGTCAAGAATGTCCAATGCAGATCAAATATGCTAATAAAATTAATGAGGTTATGATGTATGTATATTTCACGAATATTGATTGAATATCCAATTATAAAAAAACCCCACATGAATCAAAGCAACCATCTGTTTGCAGCCCGTCTATCGTAATAATTAGAAGACTACCCGTTTTTTATCATACAAACTGGCACTGTTTGATATCTATATAAAAATAAACTGTATAGCGCCACCAATATTCCGGTGGATATCCCGGCTATATGTTCCAAGATTTAGGATTCAGAATGGTTGGAAAGCATCAAATAACTTTTAGGAAAAAAGTTCTAATTAGTACACATCGCGGATAAAACTCGCATTTACGCATGTCGCTTGCTTCAAGCTATCTCTGTAGTCGTACTTTTCGTTCTTCAAATAGAATATATTTTTGCACTTCTAACTATTGCGAACGTGTTATCTCATATGCAGTTGATAAACATTGGAGTGACGTTCCACCAAACAACCGCCAAGTCAAGCACAGGATAACTTATTTAGAAAAGAATTTTGTTGGAAACATTACAGTTTTCTAGATAGCCTGAAGTGTAGCATAACTATGACACTGTACCAAACGTATTTTTGTAAATGGGCGCGTGATGTGTGTGTGTAATCAAGTTATGTTTATAATGTCGAAATTCAATTATTGTGCGGACGAAGACAAGAGCGATCAATATACATTTACGCAGAATCTACATGAGAAATAAGGTGAGGGGAAGCATGCCACCAGACACCCTAGTAAGGTCGCCCTTTGAAGTACATATTAGTTACATATCCAATGATGTACTACCATATGTTTGTAACAACAAAACGGAAGCCCTAAAGCGGGCGTATAATCATTTGTTTGTGTTGTAAAACTAATGATACATCACCTCAAAATTGGAAATTTATGGGAAAAAAAAGAGTACAAATAGTCACTACTTTGTATCTAGATGGCTCGTGGTGATGCAATATCTCAAAATGACAATGTTATGTAATGCAATTGTACAGATAATGTCCCTAAGCACAATTGGTCAAAATACCGTAATGTATGGGTAATAAGGAGCAGTGTCCATTCATTGAGCATCGTTACAAAAACATCATTTACTGTTGATGCCATCATCGAATGTTATAGTGGGAACTGTGGAGAAATGTGTCGAACATATTTATTTATTTGCGCTGGCAGGAAACGCAATAAATAAAACAAATCATTTTTACCGATTGGCACTGAACTGAATATGTCTGTGACAGACAAAGAACAATTACAAGGAATAGTTTAGATGCGACTTGGTCCAAATGCACTAGACAAAACAAAATTCATGACAAGCACACACACACACACAAAATGAAGTTGTGCACCATAGTTGTTCAAAAACAAATGCAAGGAGCATCACTTGGAGTAGATGTTATGCACCTAGAATTCAAAGTGCCATTCATAACCTGAAGTGAAAATTCTGTAATTAAAAAAATTGTGAGGCTATTGGGGCCCAATGGCCAAAGACAAAACTTTAATTAAGTCATTAAAGCGAAAACAAATTAACAAGGAGAGTCATGCATAATGACAGATTTCTAAAAAAAATTAAAATAAATAGAGGAAAACAAAATACCTCTGTTAAAGAAATGTCTTTAAATGTACAGTCCTGTAAAAAATCAATATAAATTAACCGAGAAAAGAAATCTCACTCTTATGGTGCCGTACTGTGTTCCCCAGCTTGATTTTATATACCCTCTCCAAATAATGCAGCCCAATAACTTTTCAACTGGCCTAGAGTTAACTTTGTCAGAATAATGCTTTCGCCAAATGTCATCCATGATCGATAGAGGTCAATGGGGTCAAATGAGGTCAAATATTGTAAAAATAAATCACAAACAATTAGACATTATTTCAACCAAACAGTTTCAACACAAATTTCAAATTTGGGGGAAGATATAAGTCAAGCAAGTGGTTCCACATCGAATATTAGTTCAGGGCACATACCACTAATTGAAACTCCATAGACGACAATGTTAACATATGATGAGACTGATATATGAAAATAATAAACAAAGTTGAAACTATGGCTCTAAAATAGGAAATCGACATGTCTGTAATCAACCACATAAAAAAACGCACATGTTGGCCAGCTCAAACTCTTGCAAACAAGACACACCTACTGTATTTGGATTGCACATAGGGAAATCACTGGGAAAACACCAAGATTAGAACATCCAAATACATACAGAATAATTCCACAGGTAAACAGCCGCTAAGTAGTAAACAAAAGACCACATGTTAGTCTCACCATTTACCCAGGTGATCACGCCGTCAACAGAGAACACCTGAGAAAAAAATATTAAAAAAATGTCATTGGTTCTTGCAAGGCATTTAAAGTGAGCGTCCATTGGTTGATTAGTGACATGAAACCTGTACATACGGTTGTGAGAGCAAGCAGTAACAAATTTGATTGGGCGTGCCAAGAAACTGGCACCACCAATCAGCGTTGCTGTATCATAAATGTGAAGGTCGGGATCTCATCAAAGACTAAAACAATGGCGGCATGTACGCTTTGCGCTGATTCACCCGGAGTCAGAGACGGGGGAAGATTTGGCTGACACAAAAGGTTTCAACTTGATTTCCAGACCCCCATTTTTTCGGGTGGGCGACCGCCCCCTCCACACCCTCCCGTGCCGCCGCAACAGCAGGCCGAATTGTTTTAGAGATGTGTGACTGTTATTTTATGGCAGATGAACAGACTTTCTATGTGCTAATACAAATACATTAAATATTAAAAGATCTTGACTGCACATATATTAACCTGTGATGCACAACACCATGCGTACTCACTGAACCACTGTTATGTATGACCTTGGAGTTGGGAGGGGGTCAAACATCACGTGACACACCAGCTGTACTATGTCTTCCTACATAAGGTTGTTCGACGGTGTTGCAATCGCTGGAGTTTATCGGAAATTCAGACCAACGTATCCTAAAAGCGTTGTTGAGCGAATCATAAACTATCTTGGTCACCAGGTAAATCGATTTATATGTCGTTACATTCAATCGAGGCATGGTACAGTTCAAGTTCCATGTCCTCGAGATTGTGTTGCAGTGAGCAGTAACGTAATCGTATTCTAATCTGAGGTAAATAGAAGTGTCATTCGTTTATACAATGATTCTGATCATCGGCGGATTTGAATTCGATAAACATTTGGCAACTTCAGTTAAAGCAGCATTGTATTTCAATATTACATGTACTGTTGACCGATCTGTGGTATAATGATTATACTTATTTCAGTCATGGCCACGTTTCACCTGCCAACAATGATGGGTGTGTCTCTGTATTTGTTTGATGTATGCCAATTGAAATATTTATAATGTCTTCGGAAACCTATTATTCAGACTCTTGTTGTTTTTAACGGTGTTAAGAAAAAAAACACCGTAGAGAGTGCTAATCGTTCCGAGAAGCCGTGCATGGTTACTTATGACAAGTGAATTCAAATGAATGAATTTCCGTACAAACTTGGTTGCAGTTGATACAATTGTAACCGTATAGTTAATTTAAATAAACAATCAATCGGTTTAGCTAAAATACTAATGACAAATTGAACGCATAAAGGTTATTTAAGTTATGCGAACGTACACGAAAATGTCAAAGAATACTCGAATGTTTTGAAAAAAAAAATATTATTAATTCTTTAGAAGCCCAAATCAACTACTTTCTTCCACAAGTAACCTCTAGAATGCTGTGTGGGTAATATTTTCATATTGATTTTTGTTGCATTTGCAACAAATAGTTACCAAACAATGAGAAATCTATTGGATTGGATATACCTCTCAGCTGGCTTCACATGCATAGTTCAAGCCTGCCTAACCGGTGCGTATGCCAGGATTTAGTTGCAGCACCTAGACGGTCTGTGATTACAGCTTCATGTTCCGAGTAATCGCAAGAAATTGACATTACAATAAAAAAATAAAAGACTGGCACTCCAATGCAATTAATAGCAAGTAAAATTCCTGGGATTGAAACATAGACTTTGAAGTCACTAGTGTTGGCAATGAATAACTTCAAGTTGGCATAAAGACGAGGTAGTTTATTCAACCAGTTAAATTATAATTAAGTCATATAATTTGTTTATTTTATTTTCTCCTGAAGTCAAATAAAATACATCGGTGAATGGATGTTTTTTTTTGGGGGGGGGGTGTAGTTTACACTGTGTATGGAGTGGTAGGGTTGGGTGTCATATAATTTGTACATTTTCAACTCTCATAAAGTCACATAGAATTTCACTTAATTTATTTTTGTTTTCAAGCATTATGTGTGAATCCAATTTTAACTGAGCTGTGTCAAGTATAAATAGATTATGAGGGAAATGGCATTTTCACTGGAATTTATTTTAGCGGAAAAATGTTTACAGTGAAAATGAAGTATTTCACATTATTACATATGTACTGCAATTTATTTTGATTCGTCCCTGAAATCAAAATCGGTATTTCCACACCACATATGCAAATGAGGTCTGAGAGCAAACAAAGTAGTCCTTTCAAGAATAGCGTTTTTCGAAACATAGCAGAAATAAATTATATTTAGAAGTACGATATTTTACCCGAGGGTACATGAATATACTTGCCGAGTGGTACTTATTTTGACTAAAACTAATTTGCATATCACCCATGCAATAATGTTTTTGGTATTGTCACGGTTAATATGCAAATGAACATTGTATTGGCGATTCGCTCCACTGGGATTGCCCTTAAAAACACTTTTGTTTGTCTTGGCTTGGCCGATTTCGCTCAAACTTAGCATGTAGGTCACACCTTCATTAGAAAAAATCTGGAAAAAAATGTGCCCACCGTTGTCATACCAACAGCAAAATTTGTTGATAGCTTCGCGCTAAATGTATTTCCTCCAACAAATTTAGGATATAACACCTCAGACATAGCTCATTTCACTCAACGTGAGTGTGGGCACAAAGTTACTTTTTGTAAAATCTGAAAACAAATTCTGACCACCGTTTCTATGACAACAACCAAAAACTGATTCTTTTAATACCTTCACGCCAACTGTATCACACCCTACATTTCTATGATTAAAAAGCACGGACGTAGCTCATTCTACTCAGCTTGAGTGTGGGCAACAATTTACAGTTTTTTATGTCTATTTTCATTACCTAGAAAATGGACCCCAACTTGGGGTAACTTTTCACCAGCAACAGCTTTTAACTCCTCTCTTGGCTAGTTTTGTACATACATGACAGGCAGGTCGTACCGTCACTAATTGGAAAAACAATCCTGGCCCACAGCTACCATGTTAACACCCAAAAACTGTCTTTTGAATACTTTAGCCCCAAATTTATTACCTCCTACCAGTCTTGTAATAGCAGTTTTTAAATGATTATGCCTTTTATTTTGGCTACGTTGCACACCGGCGCCGACATTGTTACACTGTATCAACGTAATCTCAACGCAACTTTTAACTTTGAATGCAATGTAAATCTATAGCAGAACGATTGGAAATAATACATTTAACGGCATGAAATTAAGTGACTTCTAAAGACTGAATGTTTTTTGCGAACTTCCTATACGGTGCCCGGTTTTAGTTATAACCGACGTTAGCTTCACGTTCATGTACTACCATCGCTTGTTTTCATTGGCAACCGGACTACTTTTATTTTGTATACACATTTTCGTCTGCTATTTTTATCCAGTTCAAATCGTTCAGCAACATTTTTGGCATATTAAGTGTACATCACATCGAACACTACGATTAAGAGAACTTGGTGTATGTTGAGTTTTATAAACCCTGAAGGGCTCTTGGAAGATCCCCGGCAGTAAAATTAGCGATTGCCATGGAGGCGCAACCATCAAGATCAAAGTACCAGGAGGTTTCTGCTGGCGACGTTACCCAGTTCCAAATAAAAATTACCAACGCCAAATGAGCAACATTTTAACCGGTAATCAAGATTCATTCAATCCACGACTAACAAGCTACATCACAAGCGAAGTTGCAGCGTGCAGCTCAGCGACGACCGCTGTCGACGAAAGTCATCCCGTCAGTGGAGTGCCGCAGTAGCATGGCATGTTTGCCAAGGCAAAATTCTGTGGAGGAACTTTTAACTTCAACATAAATGTGTGTCCACCCTTCACAATTGTATTCAAACGAAACACGTGGTGTGCTGTTCCCCTTCAAACCCGGCATACTTAAACAGAAATGCTCAGCGATGCAAAAATAAGAATATATATTACTTTTCACTATACACATCTTTGTTGATACTATCCCTCACATATTCTACTCCCAATTATTCCTGCGTAAAATGGACTAGCCTCTTTTCAAGTTGACATTCAGAGTAAAATCACGTGATAGGCTGTTAAAATTAAAAAAATATTTAAAAATATGCCATTACAAAATAGGGGTGTTTTGAGCAAAAAACGAATAACCCTGGAGTGCACACAACACACTGAATTTCGGAACAAATCTTGCATTATTTACAGCACCAAAATACCACAGAATTATCAGACAAAACATGGAAACACTATATATTATACTTCGGCCTGAACCCTCTCTATTGCAATTCCAGGAATTACCCCCCTTATGTGCATCCATTTCCACCTTGGTATCACCCACCCCTGAAAACAAACTCTTAATACCACACTGGAGCGTTTGGCAATAAACTAAAAGCTGCATAATTGTTTTCATACTTTTTAACTGAAATTGATACCATGACATGAAGCCAATAACAAAATTATCAAAATATGTTTAGAAATATAGACAATATAAAATGGATGCGCAACATATCTTTTTTTCGAGACAAATTAGGGTGTGCAAAATGTTATATACTGAGAATTTCTCTTTCCACAAAACGGTTTCATTCCAAATGTACGAGTCTTTTAGTTTCTTCAATGCTGACAGTGTATAACTAATTGAAACATCATACAACGTTTGCAAAATACAATGACCGTTTGAACGTAATACGATCGTGCGCTTCGCCGGGCAATTTATTTTCGTGACGTTATAATGATGAATATGTTGATAGTTTACAGTTTCTGATTCTGATTCAATGATTTTATTTTCAAAATAGAAGCCAGGTCCTTATAGTTTGGCCGTTGATGTGGGATGTGGTTCCGGTCAGAGTACTGGTATTCTCGTGGATGTGACATCAGTGAATCTCAGATACAAGAAGCTTTTGACAATAACCTTTCACCAAACGTAGAATATAGGTATGTTCGTTTTTGTACAATAATATATTCTATGACTGAAATGTTGTATCGAGGCTAAAGTTGGCCTTTACTTGTGTTATTTCTGTTTGACAAGCTTTTGTCGTCAAACAACTAGATCTAGACAGAATTTTACCTTATCTGTCTCATCCTGAATGAAGAGAAAAGTATAAAAAGGGAAAAAGTTATTGCTAAATATCTAAATTTTACCCAGTATTTTTCCCTGCGTGTTCAAATAAATATTGCATTGTTTCAGGACTGTTATCGCAATAGCAATTATCATTTCATTGGCGATTTGTATTCACTCATTCATTCATTATATAATCTAGACAATATTAAAGATTCATAAATTATATAGAAATCACAGTACAATCAAATACAATACTCTACTGATTCCACACAGAAAAAACAACACAGAGGAGATAATAAGTCATGTTTATATTTGTATTTCAGAAATGGGAGTGATAGAAATATACCTGCAGCTGATCATACAGTGGATCTTGTGACGTCAGCACAGGCAGCTCATTGGTTTAATCGTAATCAATTTTATAAAGAAGTTGATAGAGTTTTGATGTCGAAAGGATGCCTTGCTGTATATGGATACGGATTCCGCAGTTGCAAAGTAATACAAATGGAAAACAACTGCAAAGTATTCACGATGAAGTGCGCAAAACATCTATAAAATCAATCCAAACCAATTGGGAATACAATGCATTTGTGACTCGTGTTTCTGTATTGTGACCATATAAATCGTATAAATCATTGTGTACGAGCATACCGGTTAAGCATACTATAAGATACTCTCAACTATTGTGATTAGAGATATGGAAAATGAAAAAAAATAATGATTGTCAGAATGATAAATGTACTACAGTAACTCGATGTGATTTCAGTTATATGTTCATCTTTATTATTTCTGTTTATTTCAGTTTGTTTATAAGACATTAGATGGGTTCTGGGAAGATGGAGTAAAGCACTTTGAGCAACACTATACACGATTTACAATGCCGTATGCAGAATCGGAAAGGTGAGTATGTTTACACTTTCGCAGCTAAATGTTTTCTCGATGAGTTGTTTACAAATATTCTTATCAAATTTGTAATTTCAAAAGCATGGTTGCATTACTCCCACGCTCATGTATGATACAATACGTATAAATAACCATTACTTGTGTAAAAATGGGGTTTGTGTCTGTCAGTTTTTAAATACGTAAAATTTCCTCTTTCATATAGGGATGATAAGTTCTCAATTGAAATTGACTACAGTGTTGCAGATGTTCTATGTCAGCATACCGTAAATATCTAAAAGTGAACCCTGACAAACAAAACGTACTGTTGGAAGTAGAAGAAATGTAAGTTTGAAATGAAATGTTATGTTCAAAATTTAACAACAAAAAACTATTTGTTTTAAGTGCATTATCGCGTAATCCTTCCAATCGTCTCCTGACATTCATACTCAATCAGATAAAACCTCATATTACGTTGCAAATGATAGATAATGTCAGAAAATGTACTTGAACAAAAATAAACAATACATTGGGAATTTGGAAACTAAACATTTTATACGTATTATGCTCATTTTCCTGATAATGTTCAAAAATTATTTTGTGAATTATAATGGATATTTGACAACTGTAAAAATATGTCCAAACAATTATTTCTCGATATACAATTGTACATATATTATGAAATTATGTAATTTTGAAATGGTTTATTGGGATATATGCGTATAATGTCGTGTATGCTTGAGCAAATTCTTCAAAAACCATGCTAACAGATTGAATGTCATTATAAATTAAGAAACCATTGCATTGATTGAGTTTGAAATTAGTAAAATGTGTATATCAATGAAATAACGAATAAGCAACTGCTTCTTTGACCAATTGCCTGACTGACTATCTGACTTGCAGAGCTTAGTGTTGCGAACGTTTTTAGAGAGACTAAGTTTGTAAAATGGTTATAAATTTAGTTTAAATGTGTTTTTTGCAACTTGCAGGTTGATGGATGTCATTGGCGGTGAAGCACCAGCTGAACAAACAACAATCCATGTATCATTTCCAGTTTTTTTACTGCTTTGCAGAAAGTCGTAACACCTCCATGATATATGTACGTAATACAATGTAATTCGATGAGATGGAAAAGTTACATTGTAATTTGGTGCAGACGTCCGTGAATTCAATTGAACAGTTTTGACATAAGCACAGCGTAACGAATTTAGCTAGACCAGGTGTTAGACCACATGTGAAAATTACTTACCAATGCTTCGAACATGATTATATGCTAATCGAGATAGAAGTGGTAATTCAAGATGAGTGTTATCTACTCAACATTCAAAACATGCAAAAGCATGATGGTAATTTCATAATGGAACTTAAAAGCGTAGAATCAGGTCGACGAGGATGGGATTCGAAACCACGCGTGCAGAGCACAACGGATTAGCAGTTCATCGCCTTAACCACTCGGCCACGTACTTATGGACAGCGTAACGAATTTAGCTAGGCCAGGTGTTAGACCACATGTGAAAATTACTTACCAATGCTGCGAACATGGTTATATGATAATCGAGATAGAAATGGTAATTCAAGAGTGTTAACTGCTCAACAATCGAAATCTGGCAACGAGGGTGATGGCGATTTTATTATCGTACTTAAAACTGTAGAAATTGCGTCGACGAGGATGGGATTCGAACCCACGCATGCAGAGCACAATGGATTAGCAGTCCATCGCCTTAACCACTCGGCCACCTCGTCTACGTACTTATGCACAGCGTAACGAATTTTGCTAGACGAGGTGTTAGACCACATGTGAAAATTACTTACCAATGCTGCGAACATGATTATATGCTAATCGAGATCGAAGTGGTAATTCAAGATGAGTGTTATCTGCTCAACATTCAAAATATGCAAAGGCATTATGGTAATTTCATAATGGAACTTAAAAGTGTAGAATCACGTCGACGAGGATGGGATGTGCAGAACACAATGGATTAGCAGTCCATCGCCTTAACCACACGGCCACCTCGTCTACGTACTTATGGACAGCGTAACGAAATTAGCTAGGCCAGGTGTTAGACCACATGTGAAAATTACTTACCAATGCTGCGAACATGATTATATGCTAATCGAGATCGAAGTGGTAATTCAAGATGAGTGTTAACTGCTCAACAATCAAAATCAGGCAACGAGCATGATGGCGATTTTATTATGGTACTTAAAACTGTAGAAATTGCGTCGTCGAGGATGGGATTCGAACCCACGGTTGCAAAGCACAATGGATTAGCAGTCTATCGCCTTAACCACTCGGCCACCTCTTCTACGTACTTATGCACAGCGTAACGAATTTAGCTAGACGAGGTGTTAGACCACATGTGAAAATTACTTACCAATGCTGCGAACATGATTATATGCTAATCGAGATCGAAGTGGTAATTCAAGATGAGTGTTAACTGCTCAACAATCAAAATCAGGCAACGAGCATGATGGCGATTTTATTATGGTACTTAAAACTGTAGAAATTGCGTCGATGAGGATGGGATTCGAACCCACGCATGCAAAGCACAATGGATTAGCAGTCCATCGCCTTAACCACTCGGCCACCTCGTCTACGTACTTATGGACAGTGTAACGAATTTAGCTAGGCCAGGTGTTAGACCACATGTGAAAATTACTTACCAATGCTGCGAACATGGTTATATGATAATCGAGATAGAAATGGTAATTCAAGATGAGTGTTATCTACTCAACATTCAAAATATGCAAAAGCATGATGGTAATTTCATAATAGAACTTAAAAGTGTAGAATCACGTCGACGAGGATGGGATTCGAGCCAACGCGTGCAGAGCACAATGGATTAGCAGTCCATCGCCTTAACCACTCGGCCACCTCGTCTACGTACTTATGGACAGTGTAACGAATTTAGCTAGGCCAGGTGTTAGACCACATGTGAAAATTACTTACCAATGCTGCGAACATGGTTATAGGATAATCGAGATAAAAATGGTAATTCAAGACGAGTGTTAACTGCTCAACAATCGAAATCTGGCAACGAGCGTGATGGCGATTTTATTATCGTACTTAAAACTGTAGAAATTGCGTCGACGAGGATGGGATTCGAACCCACGTGTGCAAAGCACAATGGATTAGCAGTCCATCGCCTTAACCACTCGGCCACCTCGTCTACGTACTTATGCACAGCGTAACGAATTTAGCTAGACGAGGTGTTAGACCACATGTGAAAATTACTTACCAATGCTGCGAACATTATTATATGCTAATCGAGATCGAAGTGGTAATTCAAGATGAGTGTTATCTACTCAACATTCAAAATATGCAAAAGCATGATGGTAATTTCATAATAGAACTTAAAAGTGTAGAATCACGTCGACGAGGATGGCATTCGAGCCAACGCGTGCAGAACACAATGGATTAGCAGTCCATCGCCTTAACCACTCGGCCACCTCCTCTACGTATTTATGGACAGCGTAACGAATTTAGGTAGGCCAGGTGTTAGACCACATGTGAAAATTACTTATCAATGCTGCGAACATGGTTATATGATAACCGAGATCGAAATTTTAATTCAAGACGAGTGTTAACTGCTCAGCAATCAAAATCTGCAAGAGAATGATGGTAATTTCATAATAGTACTTAAAACTGTAGAATCACGTCGACGAGGATTGGATTCGAAGCCACGCGTGCAGAGCACAATGGATTAGCAGTCCATCGCCTTAACCACTCGGCCACCTCGTCTACGTTCTTATGCACAGCGTAACGAATTTAGCTAGACGAGGTGTTAGACCACATGTGAAAATTACTTACCAATGCTGCGAACATGATTATATGCTAATCGAGATCGAAGTGGTAATTCAAGATGAGTGTTATCTACTCAACATTCAAAATATGCAAAAGCATGATGGTAATTTCATAATAGAACTTAAAAGTGTAGAATCACGTCGACGAGGATGGGATTCGAGCCAACGCGTGCAGAACACAGTGGATTAGCAGTCCATCGCCTTAACCACTCGGCCACCTCCTCTACGTATTTATGGACAGCGTAACGAATTTAGATAGGCCAGGTGTTAGACCACATGTGAAAATTACTTATCAATGCTGCGAACATGGTTATATGATAACCGAGATCGAAATTGTAATTCAAGACGAGTGTTAACTGCTCAGCAATCAAAATCTGCAAGAGAATGATGGTAATTTCATAATAGTACTTAAAACTGTAGAAACACGTCGACGAGGATGGGATTCGAACGACGCGTGCAGAGCACAATGGATTAGCAGTCCATCACCTTAACCACTCGGCCACCTCGTCTACGTTCTTATGCACAGCGTAACGAATTTAGCTAGACGAGGTGTTAGACCACATGTGAAAATTACTTACCAATGCTGCGAACATGATTATATGCTAATCGAGATCGAAGTGGTAATTCAAGATGAGTGTTATCTACTCAACATTCAAAATATGCAAAAGCATGATGGTAATTTCATAATAGAACTTAAAAGTGTAGAATCACGTCGACGAGGATGGGATTCGAGCCAACGCGTGCAGAACACAATGGATTAGTAGTCCATCGCCTTAACCACTCGGCCACCTCCTCTACGTATTTATGGACAGCGTAACGAATTTAGGTAGGCCAGGTGTTATACCACATGTGAAAATTACTTATCAATGCTGCGAACATGGTTATATGATAATTGAGATAGAAATGGTAAATCAAGACGAGTGTAAACTGCTCAACAATCAAAATCTGGCAACGGGCATGATGGCAATTTTATTATGGTACTTAAAACTGTAGAAATTACGTCGACGAGGATGGGATTAGAAGCCACACGTGCAGAGCACAATGGATTAGCAGTCCATCGCCTTAACCACTCGGCCACCTCGTCTACGTACTTATTGACAGCGTAACGAATTTAGCTAGGCCAGGTGTTAGACCACATGTGAAAATTACTTATCAATGCTGCGAACATGGTTATATGATAATTGAGATAGAAATGGTAAATCAAGACGAGTGTAAACTGCTCAACAATCAAAATCTGGCAACGGGCATGATGGCAATTTTATTATGGTACTTAAAACTGTAGAAATTACGTCGACGAGGATGGGATTAGAAGCCCGACCGTGCAGAGCACAATGGATTAGCAGTCCATCGCCTTAACCACTCGGCCACCTCGTCTACGTACTGATGGACAGCGTAACGAATTTAGCTAGGCCAGGTGTTAGACCACATGTGAAAATTACTTATCAATGCTGCGAACATGGTTATATGATAATCGAGATCGAAATAGTAATTCAAGACGAGTGTTAACTGCTCAACAATCAAAATCAGGCAACGAGCATGATGGCGATTCTATTATGGGACTTAAAACTGTAGAAATTGCGTCGACGAGGATGGGATTCGAACCGACGCGTGCAGAGCACAATGGATTAGCAGTCCATCGCCTTAACCACTCGGCCACCTCGTCTACGTACTTATGCACAGCGTAACGAATTTAGCTAGACGAGGTGTTAGACCACATGTGAAAATTACTTACCAATGCTGCGAACATGGTTATATGATAATCGAGATCGAAATGGTAATTCAAGACGAGTGTTATCTACTCAACAATCAAAATCTGCAAAAGCATGATGGTAATTTCATAATGGTACTTAAAACTGTAGAATCACGTTGACGAGGATGGGATTCGAACCCACGCGTGCAAAGCACAATGGATTAGCTGTCCATCGCCTTAACCACTCGGCCACCTCGTCTACGTACTTATGGACAGCGTAACGAATTTAGCTAGGCCAGGTGTTAGACCACATGTGAAAATTACCTATCAATGCTGCGAACATGGTTATATGATAATCGAGATCGAAATGGTAATTCAAGACGAGTGTTAACTGCTCAACAATCAAAATCAGGCAACGAGAATGATGGCGATTTTATTATGGTACTTAAAACTGTAGAAATTGCGTCGACGAGGATGGGATTCGAACGCACGCGTGCAAAGCACAATGGATTAGCAGTCCATCGCCTTAACCACTCGGCCACCTCCTCTACGTAATTATGGACAGCGTAACGAATTTAGCTAGGCCAGGTGTTAGACCACATGTGAAAATTACTTACCAATGCTGCGAACATGGTTATATGCTAATCGAGATCGAAGTGGTAATTCAAGATGAGTGTTATCTACTCAACAATCAAAATCTGCAAAAGCATGATGGTAATTTCATAATGGTACTTAAAACTGTAGAATCACGTTGACGAGGATGGGATTCGAACCCACGCGTGCAAAGCACAATGGATTAGCTGTCCATCGCCTTAACCACTCGGCCACCTCGTCTACGTACTTATGGACAGCGTAACGAATTTAGCTAGGCCAGGTGTTAGACCACATGTGAAAATTACCTATCAATGCTGCGAACATGGTTATATGATAATCGAGATCGAAATGGTAATTCAAGACGAGTGTTAACTGCTCAATAATCAAAATCAGGCAACGAGAATGATGGCGATTTTATTATGGTACTTAAAACTGTAGAAATTGCGTCGACGAGGATGGGATTCGAGCCCACGCGTACAAAGCACAATGGATTAGCAGTCCATCGCCTTAACCACTCGGCCACCTCGTCTACGTACTTATGCACAGCGTAACGAATTTAGCTAGACGAGGTGTTAGACCACATGTGAAAATTACTTACCAATGCTGCGAACATGATTATATGCTAATCGAGATCGAAGTGGTAATTCAAGATGAGTGTTATCTACTCAACATTCAAAATATGCAAAAGCATGATGGTAATTTCATAATAGAACTTAAAGTGTAGAATCACGTCGACGAGGATGGGATTCGAGCCAACGCGTGCAGAACACAATGGATTAGCAGTCCATCGCCTTAACCACTCGGCCACCTCCTCTACGTAATTATGGACAGCGTAACGAATTTAGCTAGGCCAGGTTTTAGACCACATGTGAAAATTACTTACCAATGCTGCGAACATGGATATATGATAATCGAGATAGAAATGTTAATTCAAGATGAGTGTCAACTGCTCAACAATCGAAATCTGGCAACGAGCGTGATGGCGATTTTATTATCGTACTTAAAACTGTAGAAATTGGGTCGACGAGGATGGGATTCGAACCCACGCGTGCAGAGCACAATGGATTAGCAGTACATCGCCTTAACCACTCAGCCACCTCGTCTACGTATTTATGGACAGCGTAACGAATTTAGGTAGGCCAGGTGTTAGACCACATGTGAAAATTCCTTATCAATGCTGCGAACATGGTTATATGATAATCGAGATCGAAATTGTAATTCAAGACGAGTGTTAACTGCTCAGCAATCAAAATCTGCAAGAGAATGATGGTAATTTCATAATAGTACTTAAAACTGTAGAATCACGTCGACGAGGATGGGATTCGAACCGACGCGTGCAGAGCACAATGGATTAGCAGTCCATCACCTTAACCACTCGGCCACCTCGTCTACGTTCTTATACACAGCGTAGCGAATTTAGCTAGACGAGGTGTTAGACCACATGTGAAAATTACCTATCAATGCTGCGAACATGGTTATATGATAATCGAGATCGAAATGGTAATTCAAGACGAGTGTTAACTGCTCAACAATCAAAATCAGGCAACGAGAATGATGGCGATTTTATTATGGTACTTAAAACTGTAGAAATTGCGTCGACGAGGATGGGATTCGAACGCACGCGTGCAAAGCACAATGGATTAGCAGTCCATCGCCTTAACCACTCGGCCACCTCCTCTACGTAATTATGGACAGCGTAACGAATTTAGCTAGGCCAGGTGTTAGACCACATGTGAAAATTACTTACCAATGCTGCGAACATGGTTATATGCTAATCGAGATCGAAGTGGTAATTCAAGATGAGTGTTATCTACTCAACAATCAAAATCTGCAAAAGCATGATGGTAATTTCATAATGGTACTTAAAACTGTAGAATCACGTTGACGAGGATGGGATTCGAACCCACGCGTGCAAAGCACAATGGATTAGCTGTCCATCGCCTTAACCACTCGGCCACCTCGTCTACGTACTTATGGACAGCGTAACGAATTTAGCTAGGCCAGGTGTTAGACCACATGTGAAAATTACCTATCAATGCTGCGAACATGGTTATATGATAATCGAGATCGAAATGGTAATTCAAGACGAGTGTTAACTGCTCAACAATCAAAATCAGGCAACGAGAATGATGGCGATTTTATTATGGTACTTAAAACTGTAGAAATTGCGTCGACGAGGATGGGATTCGAGCCCACGCGTACAAAGCACAATGGATTAGCAGTCCATCGCCTTAACCACTCGGCCACCTCGTCTACGTACTTATGCACAGCGTAACGAATTTAGCTAGACGAGGTGTTAGACCACATGTGAAAATTACTTACCAATGCTGCGAACATGATTATATGCTAATCGAGATCGAAGTGGTAATTCAAGATGAGTGTTATCTACTCAACATTCAAAATATGCAAAAGCATGATGGTAATTTCATAATAGAACTTAAAGTGTAGAATCACGTCGACGAGGATGGGATTCGAGCCAACGCGTGCAGAACACAATGGATTAGCAGTCCATCGCCTTAACCACTCGGCCACCTCCTCTACGTAATTATGGACAGCGTAACGAATTTAGCTAGGCCAGGTTTTAGACCACATGTGAAAATTACTTACCAATGCTGCGAACATGGATATATGATAATCGAGATAGAAATGTTAATTCAAGATGAGTGTCAACTGCTCAACAATCGAAATCTGGCAACGAGCGTGATGGCGATTTTATTATCGTACTTAAAACTGTAGAAATTGGGTCGACGAGGATGGGATTCGAACCCACGCGTGCAGAGCACAATGGATTAGCAGTACATCGCCTTAACCACTCAGCCACCTCGTCTACGTATTTATGGACAGCGTAACGAATTTAGGTAGGCCAGGTGTTAGACCACATGTGAAAATTCCTTATCAATGCTGCGAACATGGTTATATGATAATCGAGATCGAAATTGTAATTCAAGACGAGTGTTAACTGCTCAGCAATCAAAATCTGCAAGAGAATGATGGTAATTTCATAATAGTACTTAAAACTGTAGAATCACGTCGACGAGGATGGGATTCGAACCGACGCGTGCAGAGCACAATGGATTAGCAGTCCATCACCTTAACCACTCGGCCACCTCGTCTACGTTCTTATACACAGCGTAGCGAATTTAGCTAGACGAGGTGTTAGACCACATGTGAAAATTACTTACCAATGCTGCGAACATGATTATATGCTAATCGAGATCGAAGTGGTAATTCAAGATGAGTGTTATCTACTCAACATTCAAAATATGCAAAAGCATGATGGTAATGGTGTTAGACCACATGTGAAAATTACTTATCAATGCTGCGAACATGGTTATATGATAATCGAGATCGAAATGGTAATTCAAGATGAGTGTTATCTACTCAACATTCAAAACATGCAAAAGCATGATGGTAATTTCATAATGGAACTTAAAAGTGTAGAATCAGGTCGACGAGGATGGATTCGAAACCACGGGTGCAGAGCACAAAGGATTAGCAGTCAATCGCCTTAACCACTCGGCCACCTCGTCTACGTACTTATTGACAGCGTAACGAATTTAGCTAGGCCAGGTGTTAGACCACATGTGAAAATTACTTACTAATGCTGCGAACATGGTTATATGATAATCGAGATAGAAATGGTAATTCAAGACGAGTGTTAACTGCTCAACAATCAAAATCTGGCAACGAGCATGATTGCAATTTTATTATGGTACTTAAAACTGTAGAAATTGCGTCGACAAGGATGGGATTCGAACCCACGCATGCAGAGCACAATGGATTAGCAGTCCATCGCCTTAACCACTCGGCCACCTCGTCTACGTACTTACGGACAGCGTAACGAATTTAGCTAGACAAGGTGTTAGACCACATGTGAAAATTACTTACCAATGCTGCGAACATGATTATATGCTAATCGAGATTGAAGTGGTAATTCAAGATGAGTGTTATCTACTCAACATTCAAAATATGCAAAAGCATGATTGTAATTTCATAATGGAACTTAAAAGTGTACAATCACGTCGACGAGGATGGGATTCGAGCCAACGCGTGCAGAACACAATGGATTAGCAGTCCATCGCCTTAACCACTCGGCCAACTCGTCTACGTACTTATAGACAGCGTAACGAATTTAGCTAGGCCAGGTGTTAGACCACATGTGAAAATTACTTACCACTGCTGCGAACATGATTATATGCTAATCGAGATCGAAGTGGTAATTCAAGATGAGTGTTATCTACTCAACAATCAAAATCTGCAAAAGCATGATGGTAATTTCATAATGGTACTTAAAACTGTAGAATCAGGTCGACGAGGATGGGATTCGAACGCACGCGTGCAAAGCACAATGGATTAGCAGTCCATCGCCTTAACCACTCGGCCACCTCCTCTACGTAATTATGGACAGCGTAACGAATTTAGCTAGGCCAGGTGTTAGACCACATGTGAAAATTACTTACCAATGCTGCGAACATGGTTATATGCTAATCGAGATCGAAGTGGTAATTCAAGATGAGTGTTATCTACTCAACAATCAAAATCTGCAAAAGCATGATGGTAATTTCATAATGGTACTTAAAACTGTAGAATCACGTTGACGAGGATGGGATTCGAACCCACGCGTGCAGAGCACAATGGATTAGCAGTCCATCGCCTTAACCACTCGGCCACCTCGTCTACGTACTTATGCACAGCGTAACGAATTTAGCTAGACGAGGTGTTAGACCACATGTGAAAATTACTTACCAATGCTGTGAACATGATTATATGCTAATCGAGATCGAAGTGGTAATTCAAGATGAGTGTTATCTACTCAACAATCAAAATCTGCAAAAGCATGATGGTAATTTCATAATGGTACTTAAAACTGTAGATTCACGTTGACGAGGATGGGATTCGAACCCACGCGTGCAAAGCACAATGGATTAGCTGTCCATCGCCTTAACCACTCGGCCACCTCGTCTACGTACTTATGGACAGCGTAACGAATTTAGCTAGGCCAGGTGTTAGACCACATGTGAAAATTACCTATCAATGCTGCGAACATGGTTATATGATAATCGAGATCGAAATGGTAATTCAAGACGAGTGTTAACTGCTCAACAATCAAAATCAGGCAACGAGAATGATGGCGATTTTATTATGGTACTTAAAACTGTAGAAATTGCGTCGACGAGGATGGGATTCGAGCCCACGCGTACAAAGCACAATGGATTAGCAGTCCATCGCCTTAACCACTCGGCCACCTCGTCTACGTACTTATGCACAGCGTAACGAATTTAGCTAGACGAGGTGTTAGACCACATGTGAAAATTACTTACCAATGCTGCGAACATGATTATATGCTAATCGAGATCGAAGTGGTAATTCAAGATGAGTGTTATCTACTCAACATTCAAAATATGCAAAAGCATGATGGTAATTTCATAATAGAACTTAAAGTGTAGAATCACGTCGACGAGGATGGGATTCGAGCCAACGCGTGCAGAACACAATGGATTAGCAGTCCATCGCCTTAACCACTCGGCCACCTCCTCTACGTAATTATGGACAGCGTAACGAATTTAGCTAGGCCAGGTGTTAGACCACATGTGAAAATTACTTATCAATGCTGCGAACATGGTTATATGATAATCGAGATCGAAATGGTAATTGAAGACGAGTGTTAACTGCTCAACAATCAAAATCTGGCAGCGAGCATGATGGCGATTTTATTATGGTACTTAAAACTGTAGAAATTGGGTCGACGAGGATGGGATTCGAACCCACGCGTGCAGAGCACAATGGATTAGCAGTACATCGCCTTAACCACTCGGCCACCTCGTCTACGTATTTATGGACAGCGTAACGAATTTAGGTAGGCCAGGTGTTAGACCACATGTGAAAATTCCTTATCAATGCTGCGAACATGGTTATATGATAATCGAGATCGAAATTGTAATTCAAGACGAGTGTTAACTGCTCAGCAATCAAAATCTGCAAGAGAATGATGGTAATTTCATAATAGTACTTAAAACTGTAGAATCACGTCGACGAGGATGGGATTCGAACCGACGCGTGCAGAGCACAATGGATTAGCAGTCCATCACCTTAACCACTCGGCCACCTCGTCTACGTTCTTATACACAGCGTAGCGAATTTAGCTAGACGAGGTGTTAGACCACATGTGAAAATTACTTACCAATGCTGCGAACATGATTATATGCTAATCGAGATCGAAGTGGTAATTCAAGATGAGTGTTATCTACTCAACATTCAAAATATGCAAAAGCATGATGGTAATGGTGTTAGATCACATGTGAAAATTACTTATCAATGCTGCGAACATGGTTATATGATAATCGAGATCGAAATGGTAATTCAAGATGAGTGTTATCTACTCAACATTCAAAACATGCAAAAGCATGATGGTAATTTCATAATGGAACTTAAAAGTGTAGAATCAGGTCGACGAGGATGGATTCGAAACCACGGGTGCAGAGCACAAAGGATTAGCAGTCAATCGCCTTAACCACTCGGCCACCTCGTCTACGTACTTATTGACAGCGTAACGAATTTAGCTAGGCCAGGTGTTAGACCACATGTGAAAATTACTTACTAATGCTGCGAACATGGTTATATGATAATCGAGATAGAAATGGTAATTCAAGACGAGTGTTAACTGCTCAACAATCAAAATCTGGCAACGAGCATGATTGCAATTTTATTATGGTACTTAAAACTGTAGAAATTGCGTCGACAAGGATGGGATTCGAACCCACGCATGCAGAGCACAATGGATTAGCAGTCCATCGCCTTAACCACTCGGCCACCTCGTCTACGTACTTATGGACAGCGTAACGAATTTAGCTAGACGAGGTGTTAGACCACATGTGAAAATTACTTACCAATGCTGCGAACATGATTATATGCTAATCGAGATTGAAGTGGTAATTCAAGATGAGTGTTATCTACTCAACATTCAAAATATGCAAAAGCATGATTGTAATTTCATAATGGAACTTAAAAGTGTAGAATCACGTCGACGAGGATGGGATTCGAGCCAACGCGTGCAGAACACAATGGATTAGCAGTCCATCGCCTTAACCACTCGGCCAACTCGTCTACGTACTTATAGACAGCGTAACGAATTTAGCTAGGCCAGGTGTTAGACCACATGTGAAAATTACTTACCACTGCTGCGAACATGATTATATGCTAATCGAGATCGAAGTGGTAATTCAAGATGAGTGTTATCTACTCAACAATCAAAATCTGCAAAAGCATGATGGTAATTTCATAATGGTACTTAAAACTGTAGAATCACGTCGACGAGGATGGGATTCGAACCCACGCGTGCAGAGCACAATGGATTAGCTGTCCATCGCCTTAACCACTCGGCCACCTCGTCTACGTACTTATGGACAGCGTAACGAATTTAGCTAGGCCAGGTGTTAGACCACATGTGAAAATTACCTATCAATGCTGCGAACATGGTTATATGATAATCGAGATCGAAATGGTAATTCAAGACGAGTGTTAACTGCTCAGCAATCAAAATCTGCAAGAGAATGATGGTAATTTCATAATAGTACTTAAAACTGTAGAATCACGTCGACGAGGATGGGATTCGAACCGACGCGTGCAGAGCACAATGGATTAGCAGTCCATCACCTTAACCACTCGGCCACCTCGTCTACGTTCTTATACACAACGTAGCGAATTTAGCTAGACGAGGTGTTAGACCACATGTGAAAATTACTTACCAATGCTGCGAACATGATTATATGCTAATCGAGATCGAAGTGGTAATTCAAGATGAGTGTTATCTACTCAACATTCAAAATATGCAAAAGCATGATGGTAATGGTGTTAGACCACATGTGAAAATTACTTATCAATGCTGCGAACATGGTTATATGATAATCGAGATCGAAATGGTAATTCAAGATGAGTGTTATCTACTCAACATTCAAAACATGCAAAAGCATGATGGTAATTTCATAATGGAACTTAAAAGTGTAGAATCAGGTCGACGAGGATGGATTCGAAACCACGGGTGCAGAGCACAAAGGATTAGCAGTCAATCGCCTTAACCACTCGGCCACCTCGTCTACGTACTTATTGACAGCGTAACGAATTTAGCTAGGCCAGGTGTTAGACCACATGTGAAAATTACTTACTAATGCTGCGAACATGGTTATATGATAATCGAGATAGAAATGGTAATTCAAGATGAGTGTTAACTGCTCAACAATCAAAATCTGGCAACGAGCATGATTGCAATTTTATTATGGTACTTAAAACTGTAGAAATTGCGTCGACAAGGATGGGATTCGAACCCACGCATGCAGAGCACAATGGATTAGCAGTCCATCGCCTTAACCACTCGGCCACCTCGTCTACGTACTTATGGACAGCGTAACGAATTTAGCTAGACGAGGTGTTAGACCACATGTGAAAATTACTTACCAATGCTGCGAACATGATTATATGCTAATCGAGATTGAAGTGGTAATTCAAGATGAGTGTTATCTACTCAACATTCAAAATATGCAAAAGCATGATTGTAATTTCATAATGGAACTTAAAAGTGTAGAATCACGTCGACGAGGATGGGATTCGAGCCAACGCGTGCAGAACACAATGGATTAGCAGTCCATCGCCTTAACCACTCGGCCAACTCGTCTACGTACTTATAGACAGCGTAACGAATTTAGCTAGGCCAGGTGTTAGACCACATGTGAAAATTACTTACCACTGCTGCGAACATGATTATATGCTAATCGAGATCGAAGTGGTAATTCAAGATGAGTGTTATCTACTCAACAATCAAAATCTGCAAAAGCATGATGGTAATTTCATAATGGTACTTAAAACTGTAGAATCACGTCGACGAGGATGGGATTCGAACCCACGCGTGCAGAGCACAATGGATTAGCTGTCCATCGCCTTAACCACTCGGCCACCTCGTCTACGTACTTATGGACAGCGTAACGAATTTAGCTAGGCCAGGTGTTAGACCACATGTGAAAATTACCTATCAATGCTGCGAACATGGTTATATGATAATCGAGATCGAAATGGTAATTCAAGACGAGTGTTAACTGCTCAACAATCAAAATCTTGCAACGAGCATGATGACGATTTTATTCGGGTACTTAAAACTGTAGAAATTGCGTCGACGAGAATTGGATTCGAACCCACGCATACAAAGCACAATGGATTAGCAGTCCATCGCCTTAACTAATCGGCCACCTCGTCTACGTACTTATGCACAGCGTAACGAATTTAGCTAGACCAGGTGTTAGACCACATGTGAAAATTACTTACCAATGCTTCGAACATGATTATATGCTAATCGAGATCGAAGTGGTAATTCAAGATGAGTGTTATCTACTCAACATTCAAAACATGCAAAAGCATGATGGTAATTTCATAATGGAACTTAAAAGTGTAGAATCAGGTCGACGAGGATGGGATTCGAAACCACGCGTGCAGAGCACAAAGGATTAGCAGTCAATCGCCTTAACCACTCGGCCACCTCGTCTATGTACTTATGGACAGCGTAACGAATTTAGCTAGGCAAGGTGTTAGACCACATGTGACAATTACTTACTAATGCTGCGAACATGGTTATATGATAATCGAGATAGAAATGGTAATTCAAGACGAGTGTTAACTGCTCAACAATCAAAATCTGGCACCGAGCATGATTGCAATTTTATTATGGTACTTAAAAACTGTAGAAATTGCGTCGACGAGGATGGGATTCGAAACCACGCGTGCAGAGCACAAAGGATTAGCAGTCAATCGCCTTAACCACTCGGCCACCTCGTCTACGTACTTATTGACAGCGTAACGAATTTAGCTAGGCCAGGTGTTAGACCACATGTGAAAATTACTTATCAATGCTGCGAACATGGTTATATGATAATTGAGATAGAAATGGTAAATCAAGACGAGTGTAAACTGCTCAACAATCAAAATCTGGCAACGGGCATGATGGCAATTTTATTATGGTACTTAAAACTGTAGAAATTACGTCGATGAGGATGGGATTAGAAGCCACACGTGCAGAGCACAATGGATTAGCAGTCCATCGCCTTAACCACTCGGCCACCTCGTCTACGTACTGATGGACAGCGTAACGAATTTAGCTAGGCCAGGTGTTAGACCACATGTGAAAATTACTTATCAATGCTGCGAACATGGTTATATGATAATCGAGATCGAAATAGTAATTCAAGACGAGTGTTAACTGCTCAACAATCAAAATCAGGCAACGAGCATGATGGCGATTCTATTATGCGACTTAAAACTGTAGAAATGACGTCGACGAGGATGGGATTCGAACCGACGCGTGCAGAGCACAATGGATTAGCAGTCCATCGCCTTAACCACTCGGCCACCTCGTCTACGTACTTATGCACAGCGTAACGAATTTAGCTAGACGAGGTGTCAGACCACATGTGAAAATTACTTACCAATGCTGCGAACATGATTATATGCTAATCGAGATCGAAGTGGTAATTCAAGATGAGTGTTATCTACTCAACAATCAAAATCTGCAAAAGCATGATGGTAATTTCATAATGGTACTTAAAACTGTAGAATCACGTTGACGAGGATGGGATTCGAACCCACGCGTGCAAAGCACAATGGATTAGCTGTCCATCGCCTTAACCACTCGGCCACCTCGTCTACGTACTTATGCACAGCGTAACGAATTTAGCTAGACGAGGTGTTAGACCACATGTGAAAATTACTTACCAATGCTGCGAACATGATTATATGCTAATCGAGATCGAAGTGGTAATTCAAGATGAGTGTTATCTACTCAACATTCAAAACATGCAAAAGCATGATGGTAATTTCATAATGGAACTTAAAAGCGTAGAATCAGGTCGACGAGGATGGGATTCGAAACCACGCGTGCAGATCACAAAGGATTAGCAGTCAATCGCCTTAACCACTCGGCCACCTCGTCTACGTACTTATTGACAGCGTAACGAATTTAGCTAGGCCAGGTGTTAGACCACATGTGAAAATTACTTATCAATGCTGCGAACATGGTTATATGATAATTGAGATAGAAATGGTAAATCAAGACGAGTGTAAACTGCTCAACAATCAAAATCTGGCAACGGGCATGATGGCAATTTTATTATGGTACTTAAAACTGTAGAAATTACGTCGACGAGGATGGGATTAGAAGCCACACGTGCAGAGCACAATGGATTAGCAGTCCATCGCCTTAACCACTCGGCCACCTCCTCTACGTACTGATGGACAGCGTAACGAATTTAGCTAGGCCAGGTGTTAGACCACATGTGAAAATTACTTATCAATGCTGCGAACATGGTTATATGATAATCGAGATCGAAATAGTAATTCAAGACGAGTGTTAACTGCTCAACAATCAAAATCAGGCAACGAGCATGATGGCGATTCTATTATGGGACTTAAAACTGTAGAAATTGCGTCGACGAGGATGGGATTCGAACCGACGCGTGCAGAGCACAATGGATTAGCAGTCCATCGCCTTAACCACTCGGCCACCTCGTCTACGTACTTATGCACAGCGTAACGAATTTAGCTAGACGAGGTGTTAGACCACATGTGAAAATTACTTACCAATGCTGTGAACATGATTATATGCTAATCGAGATCGAAGTGGTAATTCAAGATGAGTGTTATCTACTCAACAATCAAAATCTGCAAAAGCATGATGGTAATTTCATAATGGTACTTAAAACTGTAGAATCACGTTGACGAGGATGGGATTCGAACCCACGCGTGCAAAGCACAATGGATTAGCTGTCCATCGCCTTAACCACTCGGCCACCTCGTCTACGTACTTATGGACAGCGTAACGAATTTAGCTAGGCCACGTGTTAGACCACATGTGAAAATTACTTACCAATGCTGCGAACATGGTTATATGATAATCGAGATAGAAATGTTAATTCAAGATGAGTGTTAACTGCTCAACAATCAAAATCTGGCAGCGAGCATGATGGCGATTTTATTATGGTACTTAAAACTGTAGAAATTGGGTCGACGAGGATGGGATTCGAACCCACGCGTGCAGAGCACAATGGATTAGCAGTATATCGCCTTAACCACTCGGCCACCTCGTCTACGTATTTATGGACAGCGTAACGAATTTAGGTAGGCCAGGTGTTAGACCACATGTGAAAATTCCTTATCAATGCTGCGAACATGGTTATATGATAATCGAGATCGAAATTGTAATTCAAGACGAGTGTTAACTGCTCAGCAATCAAAATCTGCAAGAGAATGATGGTAATTTCATAATAGTACTTAAAACTGTAGAATCACGTCGACGAGGATGGGATTCGAACCGACGCGTGCAGAGCACAATGGATTAGCAGTCCATCACCTTAACCACTCGGCCACCTCGTCTACGTTCTTATACACAGCGTAGCGAATTTAGCTAGACGAGGTGTTAGACCACATGTGAAAATTACTTACCAATGCTGCGAACATGATTATATGCTAATCGAGATCGAAGTGGTAATTCAAGATGAGTGTTATCTACTCAACATTCAAAATATGCAAAAGCATGATGGTAATGGTGTTAGACCACATGTGAAAATTACTTATCAATGCTGCGAACATGGTTATATGATAATCGAGATCGAAATGGTAATTCAAGATGAGTGTTATCTACTCAACATTCAAAACATGCAAAAGCATGATGGTAATTTCATAATGGAACTTAAAAGTGTAGAATCAGGTCAACGAGGATGGATTCGAAACCACGGGTGCAGAGCACAAAGGATTAGCAGTCAATCGCCTTAACCACTCGGCCACCTCGTCTACGTACTTATTGACAGCGTAACGAATTTAGCTAGGCCAGGTGTTAGACCACATGTGAAAATTACTTACTAATGCTGCGAACATGGTTATATGATAATCGAGATCGAAATGGTAATTCAAGACGAGTGTTAACTGCTCAACAATCAAAATCTTGCAACGAGCATGATGACGATTTTATTCTGGTACTTAAAACTGTAGAAATTGCGTCGACGAGAATTGGATTCGAACCCACGCGTACAAAGCACAATGGATTAGCAGTCCATCGCCTTAACCAATCGGTCACCTCGTCTACGTACTTATGCACAGCGTAACGAATTTAGCTAGACCAGGTGTTAGACCACATGTGAAAATTACTTACCAATGCTTCGAACATGATTATATGCTAATCGAGATCGAAGTGGTAATTCAAGATGAGTGTTATCTACTCAACATTCAAAACATGCAAAAGCATGATGGTAATTTCATAATGGAACTTAAAAGTGTAGAATCAGGTCGACGAGGATGGGATTCGAAACCACGCGTGCAGAGCACAAAGGATTAGCAGTCAATCGCCTTAACCACTCGGCCACCTCGTCTACGTACTTATTGACAGCGTAACGAATTTAGCTAGGCCAGGTGTTAGACCACATGTGAAAATTACTTAACAATGCTGCGAACATGGTTATATGATAATTGAGATGGAAATGGTAAATCAAGACGAGTGTAAACTGCTCAACAATCAAAATCTGGCAACGGGCATGATGGCAATTTTATTATGGTACTTAAAACTGTAGAAATTGGGTCGACGAGGATGGGATTCGAACCCACGCGTGCAGAGCACAATGGATTAGCAGTACATCGCCCTAACCACTCGGCCACCTCGTCTACGTATTTATGGACAGCGTAACGAATTTAGGTAGGCCAGGTGTTAGACCACATGTAAAAATTCCTTATCAATGCTGCGAACATGGTTATATGATAATCGAGATCGAAATTGTAATTCAAGACGAGTGTTAACTGCTCAGCAATCAAAATCTGCAAGAGAATGATGGTAATTTCATAATAGTACTTAAAATTGTAGAATCACGTCGACGAGGATGGGATTCGAACCGACGCGTGCAGAGCACAATGGATTAGCAGTCCATCACCTTAACAACTCGGCCACCTCGTCTACGTTCTTATGCACAGCGTAACGAATTTAGCTAGACGAGGTGTTAGACCACATGTGAAAATTACTTACCAATGCTGCGAACATGATTATATGCTAATCGAGATCGAAGTGGTAATTCAAGATGAGTGTTATCTACTCAACATTCAAAATATGCAAAAGCATGATGGTAATTTTATAATGGAACTAAAAAGTGTAGAATCACGTCGACGAGGATGGGATTCGAACCCACGCGTGCAGAACACAGTGGATTAGCAGTCCGTCACCTTAACCACTCGGCCACCTCGTCTACGATCTTATGGACAGCGTAACGAATTTAGCTAGACCAGATGTTAGACCACATGTGAAAATTACTTACCAATGCTGCGAACAAGGTTATATGATAATCGAGATCGAAATGGTAATTCAAGACGATTATATGCTAATCGAGATTGTAGTGGTAATACAAGATGAGTGTTATCTACTCAACATTCAAAATATGCAAAAGCATGATGGTAATTTCATAATGGAACTTAAAAGTGTAGAATCACGTCGACGAGGATGGGATTCGAACGCACGCGTGCAGACCACAATGGATTAGCAGTACATCGCCTTAACCACTCGGCCACCTCGTCTACGTACTTATGCACAGCGTAACGAATTTAGCTAGACGAGGTGTTAGACCACATGTGAAAATTACTTATCAATGCTGCGAACAAGGTTATATGATAATCGAGATCGAAATGGTAATTCAAGACGAGTGTTAACTGCTCAACAATCAAAATCTGGCAACGAGCATGATGGCGATTATATTATGGTACTTAGAACTGCGGAAATTGCGTCGACGAGGATGGGATTCGAACCCACGCGTGCAGAGCACAATGGAATAGCAGTACATCGCCTTAACCACTCGGCCACCTCGTCTACGTACTTATGCACAGCATAACGAATTTAGCTAGACGAGGTGTTAGACCACATGTGAAAATTACTTACCAATGCTGCGAACATGATTATATGCTAATCGAGATCGAAGTGGTAATTCAAGATGAGTGTTAACTGCTCAACAATCAAAATCAGGCAAGAGCATGATGGCGATTTTATTATAGTACTTAAAATTGTAGAAATTGCGTCGACGAGGATGGGATTCGAACCCACGCGTGCAAAGCGCAATGGATTAGCAATCCATCGCCTTAACCACTCGGCCACCTCGTCTACGTTCTTATGCACAGCGTAACGAATTTAGCTAGACGAGGTGTTAGACCACATGTGAAAATTACTTACTAATGCTGCGAACATGATTATATGCTAATCGAGATCGAAGTGGTAATTCAAGATGAGTGTTATCTACTCAACATTCAAAATATGCAAAAGCATGATGGTAATTTCATAATAGAACTTAAAGTGTAGAATCACGACGACGAGGATGGGATTCGAGCCAACGCGTGCAGAACACAATGGATTAGCAGTCCATCGCCTTAACCACTCGGCCACCTCCTTTACGTAATTATGGACAGCGTAACGAATTTAGCTAGGCCAGGTGTTAGACCACATGTGAAAATTACTTACCAATGCTGCGAACATGGTTATATGATAATCGAGATAGAAATGTTAATTCAAGATGAGTGTTAACTGCTCAACAATCGAAATCTGGCAACGAGCGTGATGGCGATTTTATTATCGTACTTAAAACTGTAGAAATTGCGTCGACGAGTATGGGATTCGAACCCACGCATGCAGAGGACAATGGATTAGCAATCCATCGCCTTAACCACTCGGCCACCTCGTCTACGTACTTATGCACAGCGTAACGAATTTTGCTAGACGAGGTGTTAGACCACATGTGAAAATTACTTATCAATGCTGCGAACATGGTTATATGATAATCGAGATCGAAATTGTAATTCAAGACGAGTGTTAACTGCTCAGCAATCAAAATCTGCAAGAGAATGATGGTAATTTCATAATAGTACTTAAAACTGTAGAATCACGTCGACGAGGATGGGATTCGAACCGACGCGTGCAGAGCACAATGGATTAGCAGTCCATCACCTTAACCACTCGGCCACCTCGTCTACGTTCTTATACACAGCGTAGCGAATTTAGCTAGACGAGGTGTTAGACCACATGTGAAAATTACTTACCAATGCTGCGAACATGATTATATGCTAATCGAGATCGAAGTGGTAATTCAAGATGAGTGTTATCTACTCAACATTCAAAATATGCAAAAGCATGATGGTAATGGTGTTAGACCACATGTGAAAATTACTTATCAATGCTGCGAACATGGTTATATGATAATCGAGATCGAAATGGTAATTCAAGATGAGTGTTATCTACTCAACATTCAAAACATGCAAAAGCATGATGGTAATTTCATAATGGAACTTAAAAGTGTAGAATCAGGTCAACGAGGATGGATTCGAAACCACGGGTGCAGAGCACAAAGGATTAGCAGTCAATCGCCTTAACCACTCGGCCACCTCGTCTACGTACTTATTGACAGTGTAACGAATTTAGCTAGACGAGGTGTTAGACCACATGTGAAAATTACTTATCAATGCTGCGAACATGGTTATATGATAATCGAGATAGAAATGGTAATTCAAGACGAGTGTTAACTGCTCAACAATCAAAATCTGGCAACGAGCATGATTACAATTTTATTATGGTACTTAAAACTGTAGAAATTGCGTCGACAAGGATGGGATTCGAACCCACGCATGCAGAGCACAATGGATTAGCAGTCCATCGCCTTAACCACTCGGCCACCTCGTCTACGTACTTATGGACAGCGTAACGAATTTAGCTAGACGAGGTGTTAGACCACATGTGAAAATTACTTACCAATGCTGCGAACATGATTATATGCTAATCGAGATTGAAGTGGTAATTCAAGATGAGTGTTATCTACTCAACATTCAAAATATGCAAAAGCATGATGGTAATTTCATAATGGAACTTAAAAGTGTAGAATCACGTCGACGAGGATGGGATTCGAGCCAACGCGTGCAGAACACAATGGATTAGCAGTCCATCGCCTTAACCACTCGGCCAACTCGTCTACGTACTTATAGACAGCGTAACGAATTTAGCTAGGCCAGGTGTTAGACCACATGTGAAAATTACTTACCAATGCTGCGAACATGATTATATGCTAATCGAGATCGAAGTGGTAATTCAAGATGAGTGTTATCTACTCAACAATCAAAATCTGCAAAAGCATGATGGTAATTTCATAATGGTACTTAAAACTGTAGAATCACGTCGACGAGGATGGGATTCGAACCCACGCGTGCAGAGCACAATGGATTAGCTGTCCATCGCCTTAACCACTCGGCCACCTCGTCTACGTACTTATGGACAGCGTAACGAATTTAGCTAGGCCAGGTGTTAGACCACATGTGAAAATTACCTATCAATGCTGCGAACATGGTTATATGATAATCGAGATCGAAATGGTAATTTAAGACGAGTGTTAACTGCTCAACAATCAAAATCTTGCAACGAGCATGATGACGATTTTATTCTGGTACTTAAAACTGTAGAAATTGCGTCGACGAGAATTGGATTCGAACCCACGCGTACAAAGCACAATGGATTAGCAGTCCATCGCCTTAACCAATCGGCCACCTCGTCTACGTACTTATGCACAGCGTAACGAATTTAGCTAGACCAGGTGTTAGACCACATGTGAAAATTACTTACCAATGCTTCGAACATGATTATATGCTAATCGAGATCGAAGTGGTAATTCAAGATGAGTGTTATCTACTCAACATTCAAAACATGCAAAAGCATGATGGTAATTTCATAATGGAACTTAAAAGTGTAGAATCAGGTCGACGAGGATGGGATTCGAAACCACGCGTGCAGAGCACAAAGGATTAGCAGTCAATCGCCTTAACCACTCGGCCACCTCGTTTACGTACTTATTAACAGCGTAACGAATTTAGCTAGGCCAGGTGTTAGACCACATGTGAAAATTACTTAACAATGCTGCGAACATGGTTATATGATAATTGAGATGGAAATGGTAAATCAAGACGAGTGTAAACTGCTCAACAATCAAAATCTGGCAACGGGCATGATGGCAATTTTATTATGGGACTTAAAACTGTAGAAATTGGGTCGACGAGGATGGGATTCGAACCCACGCGTGCAGAGCACAATGGATTAGCAGTACATCGCCTTAACCACTCGGCCACCTCGTCTACGTATTTATGGACAGCGTAACGAATTTAGGTAGGCCAGGTGTTAGACCACATGTGAAAATTCCTTATCAATGCTGCGAACATGGTTATATGATAATCGAGATCGAAATTGTAATTCAAGACGAGTGTTAACTGCTCAGCAATCAAAATCTGCAAGAGAATGATGGTAATTTCATAATAGTACTTAAAATTGTAGAATCACGTCGACGAGGATGGGATTCGAACCCACGCGTGCAGAACACAGTGGATTAGCAGTCCGTCACCTTAACCACTCGGCCACCTCGTCTACGAACTTATGGACAGCGTAACGAATTTAGCTAGACCAGGTGTTAGACCACATGTGAAAATTACTTACCAATGCTGCGAACAAGGTTATATGATAATCGAGATCGAAATGGTAATTCAAGACGATTATATGCTAATCGAGATTGAAGTGGTAATTCAAGATGAGTGTTATCTACTCAACATTCAAAATATGCAAAAGCATGATGGTAATTTCATAATGGAACTTAAAAGTGTAGAATCACGTCGACGAGGATGGGATTCGAACGCACGCGTGCAGACCACAATGGATTAGCAGTACATCGCCTTAACCACTCGGCCACCTCGTCTACGTACTTATGCACAGCGTAACGAATTTAGCTAGACGAGGTGTTAGACCACATGTGAAAATTACTTATCAATGCTGCGAACAAGGTTATATGATAATCGAAATCGAAATGGTAATTCAAGACGAGTGTTAACTGCTCAACAATCAAAATCTGGCAACGAGCATGATGGCGATTATATTATGGTACTTAGAACTGCGGAAAATGCGTCGACGAGGATGGGATTCGAACCCACGCGTGCAGAGCACAATGGATTAGCAGTACATCGCCTTAACCACTCGGCCACCTCGTCTACGTACTTATGCACAGCGTAACGAATTTAGCTAGACGAGGTGTTAGACCACATGTGAAAATTACTTACCAATGCTGCGAACATGATTATATGCTAATCGAGATCGAAGTGGTAATTCAAGATGAGTGTTAACTGCTCAACAATCAAAATCAGGCAAGAGCATGATGGCGATTTTATTATAGTACTTAAAATTGTAGAAATTGCGTCGACGAGGATGGGATTCGAACCCACGCGTGCAAAGCGCAATGGATTAGCAATCCATCGCCTTAACCACTCGGCCACCTCGTCTACGTTCTTATGCACAGCGTAACGAATTTAGCTAGACGAGGTGTTAGACCACATGTGAAAATTACTTACCAATGCTGCGAACATGATTATATGCTAATCGAGATCGAAGTGGTAATTCAAGATGAGTGTTATCTACTCAACATTCAAAATATGCAAAAGCATGATGGTAATTTCATAATAGAACTTAAAGTGTAGAATCACGTCGACGAGGCTGGGATTCGAGCCAACGCGTGCAGAACACAATGGATTAGCAGTCCATCGCCTTAACCACTCGGCCACCTCGTCTACGTACTTATGGACAGCATAACGAATTTAGCTAGGCCAGGTGTTAGACCACATGTGAAAATTACTTCCCAATGCTGCGAACATGGTTATATGATAATCGAGATAGAAAAGGTAATTCAAGATGAGTGTTAACTGCTCAACAATCGAAATCTGGCAACGAGCGTGATGGCGATTTTATTATCGTACTTAAAACTGTAGAGATTGCGTCGACGAGGATGGGATTCGAACCCACGCATGCAGAGCACAATGGATTAGCAGTACATCGCCTTAACCACTCGGCCACCTCGTCTACGTACTTATGCACAGCGTAACGAATTTAGCTAGACGAGGTGTTAGACCACATGTGAAAATTACTTACCAATGCTGCGAACATGATTATATGCTAATCGAGATCGAAGTGGTAATTCAAGATGAGTGTTAACTGCTCAACAATCAAAATCAGGCAAGAGCATGATGGCGATTTTATTATAGTACTTAAAATTGTAGAAATTGCGTCGACGAGGATGGGATTCGAACCCACGCGTGCAAAGCGCAATGGATTAGCAATCCATCGCCTTAACCACTCGGCCACCTCGTCTACGTTCTTATGCACAGCGTAACGAATTTAGCTAGACGAGGTGTTAGACCACATGTGAAAATTACTTACCAATGCTGCGAACATGATTATATGCTAATCGAGATCGAAGTGGTAATTCAAGATGAGTGTTATCTACTCAACATTCAAAATATGCAAAAGCATGATGGTAATTTCATAATAGAACTTAAAGTGTAGAATCACGTCGACGAGGCTGGGATTCGAGCCAACGCGTGCAGAACACAATGGATTAGCAGTCCATCGCCTTAACCACTCGGCCACCTCGTCTACGTACTTATGGACAGCATAACGAATTTAGCTAGGCCAGGTGTTAGACCACATGTGAAAATTACTTCCCAATGCTGCGAACATGGTTATATGATAATCGAGATAGAAAAGGTAATTCAAGATGAGTGTTAACTGCTCAACAATCGAAATCTGGCAACGAGCGTGATGGCGATTTTATTATCGTACTTAAAACTGTAGAGATTGCGTCGACGAGGATGGGATTCGAACCCACGCATGCAGAGCACAATGGATTAGCAGTCCATCGCCTTAACCACTCGGCCACCTCGTCTACGTACTTATGCACAGCGTAACGAATTTTGCTAGACGAGGTGTTAAACCACATGTGAAAATTACTTACCAATGCTGCGAACATGATTATATGCTAATCGAGATCGAAGTGGTAATTCAAGATGAGTGTTATCTACTCAACATTCAAAATATGCAAAGGCATGATGGTAATTTCATAATGGAACTTAAAAGTGTAGAATCACATCGACGAGGATGGGATTCGAACCCACGCGTGCAGAACACAATGGACTAGCAGTCCGTCGCCTTAACCACTCGGCCACCTCGTCTACGAACTTATGTACAGCGTAACGAATTTAGCTAGACCAGGTGTTAGACTACATGTGAAAATTCCTTATCAATGCTGCGAACAAGGTTATATGATAATCGAGATCGAAATTGTAATTCAAGACGAGTGTTAACTGCTCAGCAATCAAAATCTGCAAGAGAATGATGGTAATTTCATAATAGTACTTAAAACTGTAGAATCACGTCGACGAGGATGGGATTTGACGAAAAGTAAAAAAATGAAAATCATCAAAACAAAAGATACAGTAAAAACTGAAACAACATGGATGACACGGTATCTGATTTGACCTTTGTCTTGTCAATATAATGATCAATTTATTTACTCATCGGTTTTTTCTTTCTTTAAATGGTAATAATGTGAAAATATTTTTCCTTTTTATTTCTTTAGTTCTTCAACTATTACAATATGTCAATGCATTTATAAAACTTGAAAGAAATGAAAGAAAGGCTAGAATTGCACTTGTTTCCCTTATAGAGAATAAGATGGATATTCTTCTGTTAAGTAAGGGTTGGACCATTTGATTTGGGGGGGGGTCAGCTCAGTGAAAGGCAATTTTTTTTATAATTTTGTTATGTGTTTTGAGTTTTTTTTATCGGGTTTGCTTGCATTTTTTTAGGAGTCCACCATACACAACATTGTTTTTTTCATTATCAACGGAGGTAGCAAAGACTTGATATTTTACTGCCAGGTGGGATAGATTGGCACTTTGATAAGGGTTGGTCCTTCAGACCGAATGTCCGAATGCTGAGGTTTGTTGGTAGGTGTGGGTGAGGTAGGTGGTGATAGTGGAATGGTTGGTGAAAGTGAGGTGGGTGGTGAGAATGAGATAGGTGTGAGTGAGGTGGGTGGTGATAGTGGAATAGTTGGTGAAAGTGAGATGGGTAGTGAGAATGAGATGGTAGGTGTCAGTGAGATGGGTGGTGATAGTGGAATGGTTGGTGAAAGTGACGTGGGTGTTTTTTATTTGGACAGTGACTCAGATTAGACGTCTGATGATTTTACTTTTACACAGACTAGAGCGTAACATTGTCTTGGAACATATTATTTTATTTTATTTATTACTTGTTTAATAAAACATGGTTCCATACAATCATGAATGTATCTTGTCTATTATTGTGGTCACATAACATACCGTGGAATGCTTTATTTGCACTGGCATTTTATTTTCCCTGTTTTACCTGAAGTCAATTTTCTGCAAAATAAATTCCAATGAAAAGGCAGCTTTCTCTATACGTTGCATTGAGTCTTAATGCAACATAGTGAAAATTAGATTTTGCTCCACCGTTATCTCAAAAACCACTAATCAAATTTCGATTGAAATTAATATTGAAATGCAGATATTAATTTTCCCTCTGCTATTAATTAATTCACAAACCAGAATCATTGACATCCATTTATATATGAACTAGTTTCTTCTTGTACTCTGTTCCCCCTTATCTTGGCAGGAAGAATTGGCATATTCTTATGATGCAGTAATTCAAGTGAATCTACTGTGTTCAGAAATGACACAACAACAGCTGATGGAAACATTTTTTCCCCCAAGTCATAAAGTGACAAATATTTTTTTTTTACATTGGTGAAGAAACAATTTTTTTTGAGAACATTAATATAGTACTTGTACAGAGTATTTGAAGTTGATATAAACATAAAAGTGCTAAGAATTTCCTTTCAAATGTTTGTGATTGATATGCTAATTATATGCAAATTGGCACCCCTCTTGTGGAGAACACTGATGCTATTTAATAAATATGGTAAACAGAATACTGATAATTGCTCTTTGACCTACCTAAAATTAAGGTAATAGTTGATCTTGCTCAGAAAGCGTGCATTGAACATTATCTTTCGTAATGCTGTATGGGCTGCATCTCCTGTTTTCATATACTCTCTTTGAGTTTCATCATCTGTGAGGGGACCATGGTCACACTCTGCACTTCCCTCAATATAGGGGAGTACCCAGCTGTGTTCATCCACAACATGGTGAAGTGCACCACCCCACATTCCCTGTAATCACAATAAAGGAAAAAAGTCATGATTGTACCGTATTTACCCAGGTAAGAGCCCATGCTTGATCATACGCCCAGAGTGATTTAAAAATAACATTAAAAGTTGACTTCTTCTGTTTACGTAATTTACATTAATTTTTCATGATTTTTATTCTGAATCATAACAGTCAACAAGTCTACAAAAATGCAGGAAAGGTAGTTCTCTTTTTGCAATTTGATGTGGTCCTGATCGAAATTGAATTCAAGAGGAGTGTTAACTGCTCAGCAATCAAAATCTGCAAGAGAATGATGGTAATTTCATAATGGTACTTAAAACTGTAGAATCACGTCGACGAGGATGGGATTCGAAACCACGCGTGCAGAGCACAATGGATTAGCAGTCCATCGCCTTAACCACACAGCCACCTCGCCTTAACCACTTGGCCACCTCATCTACGTAATTGTGGACAGCATAACGAATTTAGCTAGGCCAGGTGTTAGACCGCATGCGAAAATTACTTATCAATGCTGCGAACATGGTTATATGATAATCGAGATCGAAATTGTAATTCAGGACGAGTGTTAACTCCTCAACAATCAAAATCTGGCAACGAGCATGATTGCAATTTTATTATGGTACTTAAAACTGTAGAAATTGAGTCGACGAGGATGGGATTCGAACCCATGCGTGCAGAGCACAATGGATTAGCAGTCCATCGCCTTAACCACTCGGCCACCACGTCTACGTACTTATGCACGGCGTAACGAATTTAGCTAGACCAGGTGTTATACCACATGTGAAAATTACTTACTAATGCTGCGAACATGGTTATATGATGATCGAGATAGAAATGGTAATTCAAGACGAGTGTTAACTGCTCAACAATCAAAATCTGGCAATGAGCATGATTGCAATTTTATTATGGTACTTAAAACTGTAGAAATTGAGTCGACGAGGATGGGATTCGAACCAACGCGTGCAGAGCACAATGGATTAGCAGTCCATCGCCTTAACAACTCGGCCAACTCATCTACGTAATTGTGGACAGCGTAACGAATTTAGCTAGGCCAGGTGTTAGACCACATGTGAAAATTACTTACTAATGCTGCGAACATGGTTATATGATAATCGAAATCGAAATTGTAATTCAGGACGAGTGTTAACTGCTCAACAATCAAAATCTAGCAATGAGCATGATTGCAATTTTATTATGGTACTTAAAACTGTAGAAATTGAGTCGACGAGGATGGGATTCGAACCCACGCGTGCAGGGCACAATGGATTAGAAGTCCATCGCCTTAACGACTCGGCCACCTCATCTACGTAATTGTGGACAGCGTAACGAATTTAGCTAGGCCAGGTGTTAGACCACATGTGAAAATTACTTATCAATGCTGCGAACATGGTTATATGATAATCGAGATCGAAGTGGTAATTCAAGATGAGTGTTATCTACTCAACATTCAAAATATGCAAAGGCATGATGGTAATTTCATAATGGAACATAAAAGTGTAGAATCACGTCGACGAGGATGGGATTCGAACCCATGCGTGCAGAACAGAATGGATTAGCAGTCCATCGCATTACCCACTCGGCCACCTCGTCTACGTACTTATGCACAGCGTAACGAATTTAACTAGGCCAGGTGTTAGACCACATGTGAAAATTACTTACCAATGCTGCGAACATGGTTATATGATAATCGAGATAGAAATGGTAATTCAAGACGAGTGTTAACTGCTCAACAATCAAAATCTGGCACCGAGCATGATTGCAATTTTATTATGGTACTTAAAAACTGTAGAAATTAAGTCGACGAGGATGGGATTCGAACCCACGCGTGCAGAGCACAATGGATTAGCAGTCCATCGCCTTAACCACTCGGCCACCTCGTCTATGTACTTATGGACAGCGTAACGAATTTAGCTAGGCCAGGTGTTAGACCACATGTGAAAATTACTTACCAATGCTGCGAACATGGTTATATGATGATCGAGATAGAAATGGTAATTCAAGATGAGTGTTATCGACTCAACATTCAAAATCTAGCAATGATCATGATTGCAATTTTATTATGGTACTTAAAACTGTAGAAATTGAGTCGACGAGGATGGGATTCGAACCCACGCGTGAAGAGCACAATGGATTAGCAGTCCATCGCCTTAACCACTCGGCCACCTCGTCTACGTACTTATGCACTGCGTAACGAATTTAGCTAGACCAGGTGTTAGACCACATGTGAAAATTACTTACTAATGCTGCGAACATGGTTATATGATAATCGAGATAGAAATGGTAATTCAAGACGAGTGTTAACTGCTCAACAATCAAAATCTAGCAATGAGCATGATTGCAATTTTATTATGGTACTTAAAACTGTAGAAATTGAGTCGACGAGGATGGGATACGAACCCACGCGTGCAGGGCACAATGGATTAGCAGTCCATCGCCTTAACGACTCGGCCACCTCATCTACGTAATTGTGGACAGCGTAACGAATTTAGCTAGGCCAGGTGTTAGACTACATGTGAAAATTACTTATCAATGCTGCGAACATGGTTATATGATAATCGAGATCGAAGTGGTAATTCAAGATGAGTGTTATCTACTCAACATTCAAAATATGCAAAAGCATGATGGTAATTTCATAATGGAACATAAAAGTGTAGAATCACGTCGACGAGGATGGGATTCGAACCCATGCGTGCAGAACAGAATGGATTAGCAGTCCATCGCATTACCCACTCGGCCACCTCGTCTACGTACTTATGCACAGCGTAACGAATTTAGCTAGGCCAGGTGTTAGACCACATGTGAAAATTACTTACCAATGCTGCGAACATGGTTATATGATAATCGAGATAGAAATGGTAATTCAAGACGAGTGTTAACTGCTCAACAATCAAAATCTGGCACCGAACATGATTGCAATTTTATTATTGTACTTAAAACTGTAGAAATTGAGTCGACGAGGATGGGATTCGAACCCACGCGTGCAGAGCACAATGGATTAGCAGTCCATCGCCTTAACCACTCGGCCACCACGTCTACGTACTTATGCAAGGCGTAACGAATTTAGCTAGACCAGGTGTTATACCACATGTGAAAATTACTTTCTAATGCTGCGAACATGGTTATATGATAATCGAGATGGAAATGGTAATTCAAGACGAGTGTTAACTGCTCAACAATCAAAATCTGGCAACGAGCATGATTGCAATTTTATTATGGTACTTAAAACTGTAGAAATTGAGTCGACGAGGATGGGATTCGAACCCAAGCGTGCAGAGCACAATAGATTTGCAGTCCATCGCCTTAACCACTCGGCCACCACGTCTACGTACTAATGCACGGCGTAACGAATTTAGCTAGACCAGGTGTTATACCACATGTGAAAATTACTTACTAATGCTGCGAACATGGTTATATGATGATGGAGATAGAAATGGTAATTCAAGACGAGTGTTAACTGCTCAACAATCAAAATCTGGCAATGAGCATGATTGCAATTTTATTATGGTACTTAAAACTGTAGAAATTGAGTCGACGAGGATGGGATTCGAACCCACGCGTGCAGAGCACAATGGATTAGCAGTCCATCGCCTTAACAACTCGGCCAACTCATCTACGTAATTGTGGACAGCGTAACGAATTTAGCTAGGCCAGGTGTTAGACCACATGTGAAAATTACTTATCAATGCTGCGAACATGGTTATATGATAATCGAAATCGAAATTGTAATTCAGGACGAGTGTTAACTACTCAACATTCAAGATATGCAAAAGCATGATGGTAATTTCATAATGGAACTTAAAAGTGTAGAATCACGTCGACGAGGATGGGATTCGAACCCATGCGTGCAGAACAGAATGGATTAGCAGTCCATCGCCTTACCCACTCGGCCACCTCGTCTACGTACTTATGCACAGCGTAACGAATTTAGCTAGGCCAGGGGTTAGACCACATGTGAAAATTACTTACCAATGCTGCGAACATGGTTATATGATAATCGAGATAGAAATGGTAATTCAAGACGAGTGTTAACTGCTCAACAATCAAAATCTGGCACCGAACATGATTGCAATTTTATTATGGTACTTAAAAACTGTAGAAATTAAGTCGACGAGGATGGGATTCGAACCCACGCGTGCAGAGCACAATGGATTAGCAGTCCATCGCCTTAACCACTCGGCCACCTCGTCTATGTACTTATGGACAGCGTAACGAATTTAGCTAGGCCAGGTGTTAGACCACATGTGAAAATTACTTACTAATGCTGCGAACATGGTTATATGATAACCGAGATAGAAATGGTAATTCAAGATGAGTGTTTTCGACTCAACATTCAAAATCTAGCAATGATCATGATTGCAATTTTATTATGGTACTTAAAAACTGTAGAAATTAAGTCGACGAGGATGGGATTCGAAGCCACGCGTGCAGAGCACAATGGATTAGCAGTCCATCGCCTTAACCACTCGGCCACCTCGTCTATGTACTTATGGACAGCGTAACGAATTTAGCTAGGCAAGGTGTTATACCACATGTGAAAATTACTTACTAATGCTGCGAACATGGTTATATGATAATCGAGATAGAAATGGTAATTTAAGACGAGTGTTAACTGCTCAACAATCAAAATCTGGCAATGAGTATGATTGCAATTTTATTATGGTACTTAAAACTGTAGAAATTGAGTCGACGAGGATGGGATTCGAACCCACGCGTGCAGAGCACAATGGATTAGCAGTCCATCGCCTTAACGACTCGGCCACCTCATCTACGTAATTGTGGACAGCGTAACGAATTTAGCTAGGCCAGGTGTTAGACCACATGTGAAAATTACTTATCAATGTTGCGAACATGATTATATGCTAATCGAGATCGAAGTGGTAATTCAAGATGAGTGTTATCTACTCAACATTCAAAATATGCAAAAGCATGATGGTAATTTCATAATGGAACTTAAAAGTGTAGAATCACGTCGACGAGGATGGGATTCGAACCCATGCGTGCAGAACAGAATGGATTATCAGTGCATCGCCTTACCCACTCGGCCACCTCGTCTACGTACTTATGCACAGCGTAACGAATTTAGCTAGGCCAGGTGTTAGACCACATGTGAAAATTACTTACCAATGCTGCGAACATGGTTATATGATAATCGAGATAGAAATGGTAATTCAAGACGAGTGTTAACTGCTCAACAATCAAAATCTAGCAATGAGCATGATTGCAATTTTATTATGGTACTTAAAACTGTGGAAATTGAGTCGACGAGGACGGGATTCGAACCCACGCGTGCAGAGCACAATGGATTAGCAGTCCATCGCCTTAACCACTCGGCCACCTCATCTACGTAATTGTGGACAGCGTAACGAATTTAGCTAGGCCAGGTGTTAGACCACATGTGAAAATTACTTATCAATGTTGCGAACATGATTATATGCTAATCGAGATCGAAGTGGTAATTCAAGATGAGTGTTATCTACTCAACATTCAAAATATGCAAAAGCATGATGGTAATTTCATAATGGAACTTAAAAGTGTAGAATCACGTCGACGAGGATGGGATTCGAACCCATGCGTGCAGAACAGAATGGATTAGCAGTGCATCGCCTTACCCACTCGGCCACCGCGTCTACGTACTTATGCACAGCGTAACGAATTTAGCTAGGCCAGGTGTTAGACCACATGTGAAAATTACTTACCAATGCTGCGAACATGGTTATATGATAATCGAGATAGAAATGGTAATTCAAGACGAGTGTTAACTGCTCAACAATCAAAATCTGGCACCGAGCATGATTGCAATTTTATTATGGTACTCAAAAACTGTAGAAATTGAGTCGACGAGGATGGGATTCGAACACACGCATGCAGAGCACAATGGATTAGCAGTCCATCGCCTTAACCACTCGGCCACCTCGTCTACGTAATTGTGGACAGCGTAACGAATTTAGCTAGGCCAGGTGTTAGACCACATGTGAAAATTACTTATCAATGCTGCGAACATGATTATATGATAATCGAGAACGAAGTGGTAATTCAAGATGAGTGTTATCTACTCAACATTCAAAATATGCAAAAGCATGATGGTAATTTCATAATGAACATAAAAGTGTAGAATCACGTCGACGAGGATGGGATTCGAACCCATGCGTGCAGAGCACAATGGATTAGCCTTAACCACTCGGCCACCTCATCTACGTATTTGTGGACAGCGTAACGAATTTAGCTAGGCCAGGTGTTAGACCACATGTGAAAATTACTTTTCAATGCTGCGAACATGGTTATATGATAATCGAGATCGAAATTGTAATTCAGGACGAGTGTTAACTAGTCAGCAATCAAAATCGGCAAGAGAATGATGATAATTTCATAATGGTACTTAAAACTGTAGAATCACGTCGACGAGGATGGGATTCGAACACACGCGTGCAGAGCACAATGGATTAGCAGTCCATCGCCTTAACCACTCGGCCACCTCGTCTACGTACATTTGCACCGCGTAACGAATTTAGCTAGACCAGGTGTTAGACCCATGTGAAAATTACTTACCAATGCTGCGAACATGATTATATGCTAATCGAGATCGAAGTGGTAATTCAAGATGAGTGTTATCTACTCAACATTCAAAATATGCAAAAGCATGATGGTAATTTCATAATGGAACTTAAAAGTGTAGAATCACGTCGACGAGGATGGGATTCGAACCCATGCGTGCAGAACAGAATGGATTAGGAGTGCATAGCCTTACCCACTCGGCCACCTCGTCTACGTACTTATGCACAGCGTAACGAATTTAGCTAGGCCAGGTGTTAGACCACATGTGAAAATTACTTACCAATGCTGCGAACATGGTTATATGATAATCGAGATAGAAATGGTAATTCAAGACGAGTGTTAACTGCTCAACAATCAAAATCTGGCACCGAGCATTATTGCAATTTTATTATGGTACTTAAAAACTGTAGAAATTGAGTCGACGAGGATGGGATTCGAACCCACGCATGCAGAGCACAATGGATTAGCAGTCCATCGCCTTAACCACTCGGCCACCTCGTCTACGTACTTATGCACAGCGTAACAAATTTAGCTAGGCCAGGTGTTAGACCACGTGTGAAAATTACTTACCAATGCTGCGAACATGATTATATGCTAATCGAGATCGAAGTGGTAATTCAAGATGAGTGTTATCGACTCAACATTCAAAATCTAGCAATGATCATGATTGCAATTTTATTATGGTACTTAAAACTGTAGAAATTGAGTCGACGAGGATGGGATTCGAACCCACGCGTGCAGAGCACAATGGATTAGCAGTCCATCGCCTTAACGACTCGGCCACCTCATCTACGTAATTGTGGACAGCGTAACGAATTTAGCTAGGCCAGGTGTTAGACCACATGTGAAAATTACTTATCAATGTTGCGAACATGATTATATGCTAATCGAGATCGAAGTGGTAATTCAAGATGAGTGTTATCTACTCAACATTCAAAATATGCAAAAGCATGATGGTAATTTCATAATGGAACTTAAAAGTGTAGAATCACGTCGACGAGGATGGGATTCGAACCCATACGTGCAGAACAGAATGGATTAGCAGTGCATCGCCTTACCCACTCGGCCACCTCGTCTACGTAATTATGCACAGCGTAACGAATTTAGCTAGGCCAGGTGTTAGACCACATGTGAAAATTACTTACCAATGCTGCGAACACGGTTATATGATAATCGAGATAGAAATGGTAATTCAAGACGAGTGTTAACTGCTCAACAATCAAAATCTGGCACCGAGCTTGATTGCAATTTTATTATGGTACTTAAAAACTGTAGAAATTGAGTCGACGAGGATGGGATTCGAACCCACGCATGCAGAGCACAATGGATTAGCAGTCCATCGCCTTAACCACTCGGCCACCTCGTCTACGTACTTATGCACAGCGTAACGAATTTAGCTAGGCCAGGTGTTAGACCACATGTGAAAATTACTTACCAATGCTGCGAACATGGTTATATGATAATCGAGATAGAAATGGTAATTCAGGACGAGTGTTAACTACTCAACATTCAAGATATGCAAAAGCATGATTGTAATTTCATAATGGAACTTAAAAGTGTAGAATCACGTCGACGAGGATGGGATTCGAACCCACGCGTGCAGAGCACAATGGATTAGCAGTTCATCGCCTTAACCACTCGGCCACCTCGTCTACGTACATTTGCACAGCGTAACGAATTTAGCTAGACCAGGTGTTAGACCACATGTGAAAATTACTTACTAATGCTGCGAACATGGTTATATGATAATCGAGATAGAAATGGTAATTTAAGACGAGTGTTAACTGCTCAACAATCAAAATCTAGCAATGAGCATGATTGCAATTTTATTATGGTACTTAAAACTGTGGAAATTGAGTCGACGAGGACGGGATTCGAACCCACGCGTGCAGAGCACAATGGATTAGCAGTCCAACGCCTTAACCACTCGGCCACCTCATCTACGTAATTGTGGACAGCGTAACGAATTTAGCTAGGCCAGGTGTTAGACCACATGTGAAAATTACTTATCAATGCTGCGAACATGATTATATGCTAATCGAGATCGAAGTGGTAATTCAAGATGAGTGTTATCTACTCAACATTCAAAATATGCAAAAGCATGATGGTAATTTCATAATGGAACTTAAAAGTGTAGAATCACGTCGACGAGGATGGGATTCGAACCCATGCGTGCAGAACAGAATGGATTAGCAGTGCATCGCCTTACCCACTCGGCCACCTCGTCTACGTACTTATGCACAGCGTAACGAATTTAGCTAGGCCAGGTGTTAGACCACATGTGAAAATTACTTACCAATGCTGCGAACATGGTTATATGATAATCGAGATAGAAATGGTAATTCAAGACGAGTGTTAACTGCTCAACAATCAAAATCTGGCACCGAGCATGATTGCAATTTTATTATGGTACTTAAAAACTGTAGAAATTGAGTCCACGAAGATGGGATTCGAACCCACGCATGCAGAGCACATTGGATTAGCAGTCCATCGCCTTAACCACTCGGCCACCTCGTCTACGTAATTGTGGACAGCGTAACGAATTTAGCTAGGCCAGGTGTTAGACCACATGTGAAAATTACTTATCAATGCTGCGAACATGATTATATGATAATCGAGAACGAAGTGGTAATTCAATATGAGTGTTATCTACTCAACATTCAAAATATGCAAAAGCATGATGGTAATTTCATAATGGAACATAAAAGTGTAGAATCACGTCGACGAGGATGGGATTCGAACCCATGCGTGCAGAGCACAATGGATTAGCCTTAACCACTCGGCCACCTCATCTACGTATTTGTGGACAGCGTAACGAATTTAGCTAGGCCAGGTGTTAGACCACATGTGAAAATTACTTTTCAATGCTGCGAACATGGTTATATGATAATCGAGATCGAAATTGTAATTCAGGACGAGTGTTAACTAGTCAGCAATCAAAATCGGCAAGAGAATGATGATAATTTCATAATGGTACTTAAAACTGTAGAATCACGTCGACGAGGATGGGATTCGAACACACGCGTGCAGAGCACAATGGATTAGCAGTCCATCGCCTTAACCACTCGGCCACCTCGTCTACGTACATTTGCAACGCGTAACGAATTTAGCTAGGCCAGGTGTTAGACCACATGTGAAAATTACTTACCAATGCTGCGAACATGGTTATATGATAATCGAGATAGAAATGGTAATTCAGGACGAGTGTTAACTCCTCAACATTCAAGATATGCAAAAGCATGATGGTAATTTCATAATGGAACTTAAAAGTGTAGAATCACGTCGACGAGGATGGGATTCGAACCCACGCGTGCAGAGCACAATGGATTAGCAGTCCATCGCCTTAACCACTCGGCCACCTCGTCTACGTACTTATGCACAGCGTAACGAATTTAGCTAGGCCAGGTGTTAGACCACATGTGAAAATTACTTACCAATGCTGCGAACATGGTTATATGATAATCGAGATAGAAATGGTAATTCAAGACGAGTGTTACCTGCTCAACAATCAAAATCTGGCACCGAGCATGATTGCAATTTTATTATGGTACTTAAAAACTGTAGAAATTAAGTCGACGAGGATGGGATTCGAACCCACGCGTGCAGAGCACAATGGATTAGCAGTCCATCGCCTTAACCACTCGGCCACCTCGTCTACGTACATTTGCACAGCGTAACGAATTTAGCTAGACCAGGTGTTAGACCACATGTGAAAATTACTTACTAATGCTGCGAACATGGTTATATGATAATCGAGATCGAAATTGTAATTCAGGACGAGTTTTAACTACTCAGCAATCAAAATCTGCAAGAGAATGATGGTAATTTCATAATGGTACTTAAAACTGTAGAATCACGTCGACGAGGATGGGATTCGTACCCACGCGTGCAGAGCACAATGGATTAGCAGTCCATCGCCTTAACCACTCGGCCACCTCGTCTACGTACATTTGCACAGCGTAACGAATTTAGCTAGACCAGGTGTTAGACCACATGTGAAAATTACTTATCAATGCTGCGAACATGGTTATATGATAATCGAGATCGAAATTGTAATTCAGGACGAGTGTTAACAACTCAGCAATCAAAATCTGCAAGAGAATGATGGTAATTTCATAATGGTACTTAAAACTGTAGAATCACGTCGACGAGGATGGGATTCGAACAACGCGTGCAGAGCACAATGGATTAGCAGTCCATCGACTTAACCACTCGGCCACCTCGTCTACGTACTTATGCACAGCATAACGAATTTAGCTAGGCCAGGTGTTAGACCACATGTGAAAATTACTTACCAATGCTGCGAACATGGTTATATGATAATCGAGATAGAAATGGTAATTGAAGACGAGTGTTAACTGCTCAACAATCAAAATCTGGCACCGAGCATGATTGCAATTTTATTATGGTACTTAAAACTGTAGAAATTGAGTCGACGAGGATGGGATTCAAACCCACGCGTACAGAGCACAATGGATTAGCAGTCCATCGCCTTAACCACTCGGCCACCTCATCTTCGTAATTGTGGACAGCGTAACGAATTTAGCTAGGCCAGGTGTTAGACCACATGTGAAAATTACTTATCAATGCTGCGAACATGGTTATATGATAATCGAGATCGAAATTGTAATTCAGGACGAGTGTTAACTACTCAACATTCAAAATATGCAAAAGCATGATGGTAATTTCATAATGGAACTTAAAAGTGTAGAATCAGGTCGACGAGGATGGGATTCGAACCCATGCGTGCAGAACAAAATGGATTAGCAGTCCATCGCCTTACCCACTCGGCCACCTCGTCTACGTACTTATGCACAGCGTAACGAATTTAGCTAGGCCAGGTGTTAGACCACATGTGAAAATTACTTACCAATGCTGCGAACATGGTTATATGATAATCGAGATAGAAATGGTAATTCAAGACGAGTGTTAACTGCTCAACAATCAAAATCTGGCACCGAGCATGATTGCAATTTTATTATGGTACTTAAAAACTGTAGAAATTAAGTCGACGAGGATGGGATTCGAACCCACGCGTGCAGAGTACAATGGATTAGCAGTCCATCGCCTTAACCACTCGGCCACCTCGTCTATGTACTTATGCACAGCGTAACGAATTTAGCTAGGCCAGGTGTTAGACCACATGTGAAAATTACTTACCAATGCTGCGAACATGGTTATATGATAATCGAGATAGAAATGGTAATTCAAGACGAGTGTTACCTGCTCAACAATCAAAATCTGGCACCGAGCATGATTGCAATTTTATTATGGTACTTAAAAACTGTAGAAATTAAGTCGACGAGGATGGGATTCGAACCCACGCGTGCAGAGCACAATGGATTAGCAGTCCATCGCCTTAACCACTCGGCCACCTCGTCTACGTACATTTGCACAGCGTAACGAATTTAGCTAGACCAGGTGTTAGACCACATGTGAAAATTACTTATCAATGCTGCGAACATGGTTATATGATAATCGAGATCGAAATTGTAATTCAGGACGAGTGTTAACAACTCAGCAATCAAAATCTGCAAGAGAATGATGGTAATTTCATAATGGTACTTAAAACTGTAGAATCACGTCGACGAGGATGGGATTCGAACAACGCGTGCAGAGCACAATGGATTAGCAGTCCATCGACTTAACCACTCGGCCACCTCGTCTACGTACTTATGCACAGCATAACGAATTTAGCTAGGCCAGGTGTTAGACCACATGTGAAAATTACTTACCAATGCTGCGAACATGGTTATATGATAATCGAGATAGAAATGGTAATTGAAGACGAGTGTTAACTGCTCAACAATCAAAATCTGGCACCGAGCATGATTGCAATTTTATTATGGTACTTAAAACTGTAGAAATTGAGTCGACGAGGATGGGATTCAAACCCACGCGTACAGAGCACAATGGATTAGCAGTCCATCGCCTTAACCACTCGGCCACCTCATCTACGTAATTGTGGACAGCGTAACGAATTTAGCTAGGCCAGGTGTTAGACCACATGTGAAAATTACTTATCAATGCTGCGAACATGGTTATATGATAATCGAGATCGAAATTGTAATTCAGGACGAGTGTTAACTACTCAACATTCAAAATATGCAAAAGCATGATGGTAATTTCATAATGGAACTTAAAAGTGTAGAATCAGGTCGACGAGGATGGGATTCGAACCCATGCGTGCAGAACAAAATGGATTAGCAGTCCATCGCCTTACCCACTCGGCCACCTCGTCTACGTACTTATGCACAGCGTAACGAATTTAGCTAGGCCAGGTGTTAGACCACATGTGAAAATTACTTACCAATGCTGCGAACATGGTTATATGATAATCGAGATAGAAATGGTAATTCAAGACGAGTGTTAACTGCTCAACAATCAAAATCTGGCACCGAGCATGATTGCAATTTTATTATGGTACTTAAAAACTGTAGAAATTAAGTCGATGAGGATGGGATTCGAACCCACGCGTGCAGAGCACAATGGATTAGCAGTCCATCGCCTTAACCACTCGGCCACCTCGTCTATGTATTATGGACAGCGTAACGAATTTAGCTAGGCCAGGTGTTGGACCACGTGTGAAAATTACTTACTTATGCTGCGAACATGGTTATATGTTAATCGAGATAGAAATGGTAATTCAATACGAGTGTTAACTGCTCAACAATCAAAATCTGGCAAGGAGCGTGATTGCAATTTTATTATGGTACTTAAAACTGTAGAAATTGAGTCGACGAGGATGGGATTCAAACCCACGCGTACAGAGCACAATGGATTAGCAGTCCATCGCCTTAACCACTCGGCCACCTCATCTACGTAATTGTGGACAGCGTAACGAATTTAGCTAGGCCAGGTGTTAGACCACATGTGAAAATTACTTATCAATGCTGCGAACATGGTTATATGATAATCGAGATCGAAATTGTAATTCAGGACGAGTGTTAACTACTCAACATTCAAAATATGCAAAAGCATGATGGTAATTTCATAATGGAACTTAAAAGTGTAGAATCAGGTCGACGAGGATGGGATTCGAACCCATGCGTGCAGAACAAAATGGATTAGCAGTCCATCGCCTTACCCACTCGGCCACCTCGTCTACGTACTTATGCACAGCGTAACGAATTTAGCTAGGCCAGGTGTTAGACCACATGTGAAAATTACTTACCAATGCTGCGAACATGGTTATATGATAATCGAGATAGAAATGGTAATTCAAGACGAGTGTTAACTGCTCAACAATCAAAATCTGGCACCGAGCATGATTGCAATTTTATTATGGTACTTAAAAACTGTAGAAATTAAGTCGACGAGGATGGGATTCGAACCCACGCGTGCAGAGTACAATGGATTAGCAGTCCATCGCCTTAACCACTCGGCCACCTCGTCTATGTACTTATGGACAGCGTAACGAATTTAGCTAGGCCAGGTGTTAGACCACATGTGAAAATTACTTACTAATGCAGCGAACATGGTTATATGATAATCGAGATAGAAATGGTAATTCAAGACGAGTGTTAACTGCTCAACAATCAAAATCTGGCAATGAGCATGATTGCAATTTTATTATGGTACTTAAAACTGTAGAAATTGAGTCGACGAGGATGGGATTCGAACCCACGCGTGCAGAGCACAATGGATTAGCAGTCCATCGCCTTAACCACTCGGCCACCGCATCTACGTAATAGTGGACAGCGTAACTAATTTAGCTAGGCCAGGTGTTAGACCACATGTGAAAATTACTTATCAATGCTGCGAACATGGTTATATGATAATCGAGATCGAAATTGTAATTCAGGACGAGTGTTAACTACTCAGCAATCAAAATCTGCAAGAGAATGATGGTAATTTCATAATGGTACTTAAAACTGTAGAATCACGTCGACGAGGATGGGATTCGTACCCACGCGTGCAGAGCACAATGGATTAGCAGTCCATCGCCTTAACCACTCGGCCACCTCGTCTACGTACATTTGCACAGCGTAACGAATTTAGCTAGACCAGGTGTTAGACCACATGTGAAAATTACTTATCAATGCTGCGAACATGGTTATATGATAATCGAGATCGAAATTGTAATTCAGGACGAGTGTTAACAACTCAGCAATCAAAATCTGCAAGAGAATGATGGTAATTTCATAATGGTACTTAAAACTGTAGAATCACGTCGACGAGGATGGGATTCGAACAACGCGTGCAGAGCACAATGGATTAGCAGTCCATCGACTTAACCACTCGGCCACCTCGTCTACGTACTTATGCACAGCATAACGAATTTAGCTAGGCCAGGTGTTAGACCACATGTGAAAATTACTTACCAATGCTGCGAACATGGTTATATGATAATCGAGATAGAAATGGTAATTGAAGACGAGTGTTAACTGCTCAACAATCAAAATCTGGCACCGAGCATGATTGCAATTTTATTATGGTACTTAAAAACTGTAGAAATTAAGTCGATGAGGATGGGATTCGAACCCACGCGTGCAGAGCACAATGGATTAGCAGTCCATCGCCTTAACCACTCGGCCACCTCGTCTATGTATTATGGACAGCGTAACGAATTTAGCTAGGCCAGGTGTTGGACCACGTGTGAAAATTACTTACTTATGCTGCGAACATGGTTATATGTTAATCGAGATAGAAATGGTAATTCAATACGAGTGTTAACTGCTCAACAATCAAAATCTGGCAAGGAGCGTGATTGCAATTTTATTATGGTACTTAAAACTGTAGAAATTGAGTCGACGAGGATGGGATTCAAACCCACGCGTACAGAGCACAATGGATTAGCAGTCCATCGCCTTAACCACTCGGCCACCTCATCTACGTAATTGTGGACAGCGTAACGAATTTAGCTAGGCCAGGTGTTAGACCACATGTGAAAATTACTTATCAATGCTGCGAACATGGTTATATGATAATCGAGATCGAAATTGTAATTCAGGACGAGTGTTAACTACTCAACATTCAAAATATGCAAAAGCATGATGGTAATTTCATAATGGAACTTAAAAGTGTAGAATCAGGTCGACGAGGATGGGATTCGAACCCATGCGTGCAGAACAAAATGGATTAGCAGTCCATCGCCTTACCCACTCGGCCACCTCGTCTACGTACTTATGCACAGCGTAACGAATTTAGCTAGGCCAGGTGTTAGACCACATGTGAAAATTACTTACCAATGCTGCGAACATGGTTATATGATAATCGAGATAGAAATGGTAATTCAAGACGAGTGTTAACTGCTCAACAATCAAAATCTGGCACCGAGCATGATTGCAATTTTATTATGGTACTTAAAAACTGTAGAAATTAAGTCGACGAGGATGGGATTCGAACCCACGCGTGCAGAGTACAATGGATTAGCAGTCCATCGCCTTAACCACTCGGCCACCTCGTCTATGTACTTATGGACAGCGTAACGAATTTAGCTAGGCCAGGTGTTAGACCACATGTGAAAATTACTTACTAATGCAGCGAACATGGTTATATGATAATCGAGATAGAAATGGTAATTCAAGACGAGTGTTAACTGCTCAACAATCAAAATCTGGCAATGAGCATGATTGCAATTTTATTATGGTACTTAAAACTGTAGAAATTGAGTCGACGAGGATGGGATTCGAGCCCACGCGTGCAGAGCACAATGGATTAGCAGTCCATCGCCTTAACCACTCGGCCACCGCATCTACCTAATCGTGGACAGCGTAACTAATTTAGCTAGGCCAGGTGTTAGACCACATGTGAAAATTACTTATCAATGCTGCGAACATGGTTATATGATAATCGAGATCGAAATTGTAATTCAGGACGAGTGTTAACTACTCAGCAATCAAAATCTGCAAGAGAATGATGGTAATTTCATAATGGTACTTAAAACTGTAGAATCACGTCGACGAGGATGGGATTCGAACCCACGCGTGCAGAGCACAATGGATTAGCAGTCCATCGCCTTAACCACTCGGCCACCTCGTCTACGTACATTTGCAGTGCGTAAAGAATTTAGCTAGACCAGGTGTTAGACCACATGTGAAAATTACTTACCAATGCTGCGAACATGATTATATGCTAATCGAGATCGAAGTGGTAATTCAAGATGAGTGTTATCTACTCAACATTCAAAATATGCAAAAGCATGATGGTAATTTCATAATGGAACTTAAAAGTGTAGAATCACGTCGACGAGGATGGGATTCGAACCCATGCGTGCAGAAGACAATGGATTAGCAGTCCATCGCCTTACCCACTCGGCCACCTCCTCTACGTACTTATGCACAGCGTAACGAATTTAGCTAGGCCAGGTGTTAGACCACATGTGAAAATTACTTACCAATGCTGCGAACATGGTTATATGATAATCGAGATAGAAATGGTAATTCAAGACGAGTGTTAACTGCTCAACAATCAAAATCTGGCACCGAGCATGATTGCAATTTTATTATGGTACTTAAAAACTGTAGAAATTAAGTCGACGAGGATGGGATTCGAACCCACGCGTGCAGAGCAAAATGGATTAGCAGTTCATCGCCTTAACCACTCGGCCACCTCGTCTATGTATTATGGACAGCGTAATTTAGCTAGGCCAGGTGTTAGACCACGTGTGAAAATTACTTACTAATGCTGCGAACATGGTTATATGTTAATCGAGATAGAAATGGTAATTCAAGACGAGTGTTAACTGCTCAACAATCAAAATCTGGCAACGAGCATGAATGCAATTTTATTATGGTACTTAAAACTGTAGAAATTGAGTCGACGAGGATGGGATTCGAACCCACGCGTGCAGAGCACAATGAATTAGCAGTCCATCGCCTTAACCACTCGGCCACCTCATCTACGTAATTGTGGACAGCCTAACGAATTTAGCTAGGCCAGGTGTTAGACCACATGTGAAAATTGCTTATCAATGCTGCGAACATGGTTATATGATAATCGAGATCGAAATTGTAATTCAGGACGAGTGTTAACTAGTCAGCAATCAAAATCTGCAAGAGAATGATGATAATTTCATAATGGAACTTAAAAGTGTAGCATCACGTCGACGAGGATGGGATTCGAACCCATGCGTGCAGAACAGAATGGATTAGCAGTGCATCGCCTTACCAACTCGGCCACCTCGTCTACGTACTTATGCACAGCGTAACGAATTTAGCTAGGCCAGGTGTTAGACCACATGTGAAAATTACTTACTAATGCTGCGAACATGGTTATATGTTAATCCAGATAGAAATGGTAATTCAAGACGAGTGTTAAATGCTCAACAATCAAAATCTGGCACCGAGCATGATTGCAATTTTATTATGGTACTTAAAAACTGTAGAAATTAAGTCGACGAAGATGGGATTCGAACCCACGCGTGCAGAGCACAATGGATTAGCAGTCCATCGCCTTAACCACTCGGCCACCTCATCTACGTAATTGTGGACAGCGTAACGAATTTAGCTAGGCCAGGTGTTAGACCACATGTGAAAATTACTTATCAATGCTGCGAACATGGTTATATGATAATCGAGATCGAAATTGTAATTCAGGACGAGTGTTAACTACTCAGCAATCAAAATCTGCAAGAGAATGATGATAATTTCATAATGGAACTTAAAAGTGTAGCATCACGTCGACGAGGATGGGATTCGAACCCATGCGTGCAGAACAGAATCGATTAGCAGTGCATCGCCTTACCAACTCGGCCACCTCGTCTACGTACTCATGCACGGCGTAACGAATTTAGCTAGGCCAGGTGTTAGACCACATGTGAAAATTACTTACCAATGCTGCGAACATGGTTATATGATAATCGAGATAGAAATGGTAATTCAAGACGAGTGTTAACTGCTCAACAATCAAAATCTGGAACCGAGCATGATTGCAATTTTATTATGGTACTTAAAAACTGGTGAAATTAAGTCGACGAGGATGGGATTCGAACCCAAGCGTGCAGATCACAAAGGATTAGCAGTCCATCGCCTTAACCACTAGGCCACCTCATCTATGTATTATGGACAGCATAACGAATTTAGCTAGGCCAGGTGTTAGACCACATGTGAAAATTACTTACTAATGCTGCGAACATGGTTATATGTTAATCCAGATAGAAATGGTAATTCAAGACGAGTGTTAACTGCTCAACAATCAAAATCTGGCAACGAGCATGAATGCAATTTTATTATGGTACTTAAAACTGTAGAAATTGAGTCGACGAGGATGGGATTCGAACCCACGCGTGCAGAGCACAATGGATTAGCAGTCCATCGCCTTAACCACTCGGCCACCTCGTCTACGTACTTTTGCACGGCGTAACGAATTTAGCTAGACCAGGTGTTAGACAACATGTGAAAATTACTTACCAATGCTGCGAACATGGTTATATGATAATCGAGATAGAAATGGTAATTCAAGACGAGTGTTAACTGCTCAACAATCAAAATCTGGCAAGGAGCATGATTGCAATTTTATTATGGTACTTAAAACTGTAGAAATTGAGTCGACGAGGATGGGATTCGAACCCACGCGTGCAGGGCACAATGGATTAGCAGTCCATCGCCTTAACCACTCGGCCACCTCATCTACGTAATTGTCGACAGCGTAACGAATTTAGCTAGGCCAGGTGTTAGACCACATGTGAAAATTACTTATCAATGCTGCGAACATGGTTATATGATAATCGAGATCGAAATTGTAATTCAGGACGAGTGTTAACTACTCAACATTCAAAATATGCAAAAGCATGATGGTAATTTCATAATGGAACTTAAAAGTGTAGAATCACGTCGACGAGGATGGGATTCGAACCCATGCGTGCAGAACAGAATGGATTAGCAGTCCATCGCCTTACCCACTCGGCCACCTCGTCTACGTACTTATGCACAGCGTAACGAATTTAGCTAGGCCAGATGTTAGACCACATGTGAAAATTACTTACCAATGCTGCGAACATGGTTATATGATAATCGAGATAGAAATGGTAATTCAAGACGAGTGTTAACTGCTCAACAATCAAAATCTGGCACCGAGCATGATTGCAATTTTATTATGGTACTTAAAAACTGTAGAAATTAAGTCGACGAGGATGGGATTCGAACCCACGCGTGCAGAGCACAATGGATTAGCAGTCCATCGCCTTAACCACTCGGCCACCTCATCTACGTAATTGTGGACAGCGTAACGAATTTAGCTAGGCCAGGTGTTAGACCACATGTGAAAATTACTTATCAATGCTGCGAACATGGTTATATGATAATCGAGATCGAAATTGTAATTCAGGACGAGTGTTAACTACTCAGCAATCAAAATCTGCAAGAGAATGATGGTAATTTCATAATGGTACTTAAAACTGTAGAATCACGTCGACGAGGATGGGATTCGTACCCACGCGTGCAGAGCATAATGGATTAGCAGTCCATCGCCTTAACCACTCGGCCACCTCGTCTACGTACATTTGCACAGCGTAACGAATTTAGCTAGACCAGGTGTTAGACCACATGTGAAAATTACTTATCAATGCTGCGAACATGGTTATATGATAATCGAGATCGAAATTGTAATTCAAGACGAGTGTTAACAACTCAGCAATCAAAATCTGCAAGAGAATGATGGTAATTTCATAATGGTACTTAAAACTGTAGAATCACGTCGACGAGGATAGGATTCGAACCCACGCGTGCAGAGCACAATGGATTAGCAGTCCATCGCCTTAACCACTCGGCCACCTCGACTATGTACTTATGGACAGCGTAACGAAATTAGCTAGGCCAGGTGTTAGACCACATGTGAAAATTACTTACCAATGCTGCGAACATGGTTCTATGATAATCGAGATAGAAATGGTAATTCAAGACGAGTGTTAACTGCTCAACAATCAAAATCTGGCACCGAGCATGATTGCAATTTTATTATGGTACTTAAAAACTGTAGAAATTAAGTCGACGAGGATGGGATTCGAACCCACGCGTGCAGAGAACAATGGATTAGCAGTCCATCGCCTTAACCACTCGGCCACCTCAACTATGTATTATGGACAGCGTAATTTAGCTAGGCCAGGTGTTAGACCACATGTGAAAATTACTTACTAATGCTGCGAACATGGTTATATGATAATCGAGATAGAAATGGTAATTCAAGACGAGTGTTAACTGCTCAACAATCAAAATCTGGCAAGGAGCATGATTGCAATTTTATTATGGTACTTAAAACTGTAGAAATTGAGTCGACGAGGATGGGATTCGAACCCACGCGTGCAGGGCACAATGGATTAGCAGTCCATCGCCTTAACCACTCGGCCACCTCATCTACGTAATTGTCGACAGCGTAACGAATTTAGCTAGGCCAGGTGTTAGACCACATGTGAAAATTACTTATCAATGCTGCGAACATGGTTATATGATAATCGAGATCGAAATTGTAATTCAGGACGAGTGTTAACTGCTCAACAATCAAAATCTGGCAACGAGCATGAATGCAATTTTATTATGGTACTTAAAACTGTAGAAATTGAGTCGAAGAGGATGGGATTCGAACCCACGCGTGCAGAGCACAATGGATTAGCAGTCCATCGCCTTAACCACTCGGCCACCGCATCTACGTAATAGCGGACAGCGTAACTAATTTAGCTAGGCCAGGTGTTAGACCACATGTGAAAATTACTTATCAATGCTGCGAACATGGTTATATGATAATCGAGATCGAAATTGTAATTCAGGACGTGTGTTAACTACTCAGCAATCAAAATCTGCAAGAGAATGATGGTAATTTCATAATGGTACTTAAAACTGTAGAATCACGTCGACGAGGATGGGATTCGAACCCACGCGTGCAGAGCACAATGGATTAGCAGTCCATCGCCTTAACCACTCGGCCACCTCGTCTACGTACATTTGCAGTGCGTAAAGAATTTAGCTAGACCAGGTGTTAGACCACATGTGAAAATTACTTACCAATGCTGCGAACATGATTATATGCTAATCGAGATCGAAGTGGTAATTCAAGATGAGTGTTATCTACTCAACATTCAAAATATGCAAAAGCATGATGGTAATTTCATAATGGAACTTAAAAGTGTAGAATCACGTCGACGAGGATGGGATTCGAACCCATGCGTGCAGAACACAATGGATTAGCAGTCCATCGCCTTACCCACTCGGCCACCTCCTCTACGTACTTATGCACAGCGTAACGAATTTAGCTAGGCCAGGTGTTAGACCACATGTGAAAATTACTTACCAATGCTGCGAACATGGTTATATGATAATCGAGATAGAAATGGTAATTCAAGACGAGTGTTAACTGCTCAACAATCAAAATCTGGCACCGAGCATGATTGCAATTTTATTATGGTACTTAAAAACTGCAGAAATTAAGTCGACGAGGATGGGATTCGAACCCACGCGTGCAGAGCAAAATGGATTAGCAGTCCATCGCCTTAACCACTCGGCCACCTCGTCTATGTATTATGGACAGCGTAATTTAGCTAGGCCAGGTGTTAGACCACATGTGAAAATTACTTACTAATGCTGCGAACATGGTTATATGTTAATCGAGATAGAAATGGTAATTCAAGACGAGTGTTAACTGCTCAACAATCAAAATCTGGCAACGAGCAAGAATGCAATTTTATTATGGTACTTAAAACTGTAGAAATTGAGTCGACGAGGATGGGATTCGAACCCACGCGTGCAGAGCACAATGAATTAGCAGTCCATCGCCTTAACCACTCGGCCACCTCATCTACGTAATTGTGGACAGCGTAACGAATTTAGCTAGGCCAGGTGTTAGACCACATGTGAAAATTGCTTATCAATGCTGCGAACATGATTATATGATAATCGAGATCGAAATTGTAATTCAGGACGAGTGTTAACTAGTCAGCAATCAAAATCTGCAAGAGAATGATGATAATTTCATAATGGAACTTAAAAGTGTAGCATCACGTCGACGAGGATGGGATTCGAACCCATGCGTGCAGAACAGAATGGATTAGCAGTGCATCGCCTTACCCACTCGGCCACCTCGTCTACGTACTTATGCACAGCGTAACGAATTTAGCTAGGCCAGGTGTTAGACCACATGTGAAAATTACTTACCAATGCTGCGAACATGGTTATATGATAATCGAGATAGAAATGGTAATTCAAGACGAGTGTTAACTGCTCAACAATCAAAATCTGGAACCGAGTATGATTGCAATTTTATTATGGTACTTAAAAACTGGAGAAATTAAGTCGACGAGGATGGGATTCGAACCCAAGCGTGCAGAGCACAAAGGATTAGCAGTCCATCGCCTTAACCACTAGGCCACCTCGTCTATGTATTATGGACAGCATAACGAATTTAGCTAGGCCAGGTGTTAGACCACATGTGAAAATTACTTACTAATACTGCGAACATGGTTATATGTTAATCCAGATAGAAACGGTAATTCAAGACGAGTGTTAACAACTCAGCAATCAAAATCTGCAAGAGAATGATGGTAATTTCATAATGGTACTTAAAACTGTAGAATCACGTCGACGAGGATGGGATTCGAACCCACACGTGCAGAGCACAATGGATTAGCAGTCCATCGACTTAACCATTCGCCCACCTCGTCTACGTACTTATGCACAGCATAACGAATTTAGCTAGGCCAGGTGTTAGACCACATGTGAAAATTACTTACCAATGCTGCGAACATGGTTATATGATAATCGAGATAGAAATGGTAATTCAAGACGAGTGTTAACTGCTCAACAATCAAAATCTGGCACCGAGCATGATTGCAATGTTATAATGGTACTTAAAAACTGTAGAAATTAAGTCGACGAGGATGGGATTCGAACCCACGCGTGCAGAGCACAATGGATTAGCAGTCCATCGCCTTAACCACTCGGCCACCTCATCTACGTAATTGTGTACAGCGTAACTAATTTAGCTAGGCCAGGTGTTAGACCACATGTGAAAATTACTTATCAATGCTGCGAACATGGTTATATGATCATCGAGATCGAAATTGTAATTCAGGACGAGTGTTAACTACTCAGCAATCAAAATCTGCAAGAGAATGATGGTAATTTCATAATGGTACTTAAAACTGTAGAATCACGTCGACGAGGATGGGATTCGTACCCACGCGTGCAGAGCACAATGGATTAGCAGTCCATCGCCTTAACCACTCGGCCACCTCGTCTACGTACATTTGCACAGCGTAACGAATTTAGCTAGACCAGGTGTTAGACCACATGTGAAAATTACTTATCAATGCTGCGAACATGGTTATATGATAATCGAGATCGAAATTGTAATTCAAGACGAGTGTTAACAACTCAGCAATCAAAATCTGCAAGAGAATGATGGTAATTTCATAATGGTACTTAAAACTTTAGAATCACGTCGACGAGGATGGGATTCGAACCCACACGTGCAGAGCACAATGGATTAGCAGTCCATCGACTTAACCATTCGGCCACCTCGTCTACGTACTTATGCACAGCATAACGAATTTAGCTAGGCCAGGTGTTAGACCACATGTGAAAATTACTTACCAATGCTGCGAACATGGTTATATGTTAATCGAGATAGAAATGGTAATTCAAGACGAGTGTTAACTGCTCAACAATCAAAATCTGGAACCGAGCATGATTGCAATTTTATTATGGTACTTAAAAACTGTAGAAATTAAGTCGACGAGGATGGGATTCGAACCCAAGCGTGCAGAGCACAAAGGATTAGCAGTCCATCGCCTTAACCACTAGGCCACCTCGTCTATGTATTATGGACAGCATAACGAATTTAGCTAGGCCAGGTGTTAGACCACATGTGAAAATTACTTACTAATGCTGCGAACATGGTTATATGATAATCGAGATAGAAATGGTAATTCAAGACGAGTGTTAACTGCTCAACAATCAAAATCTGGCAAGGAGCATGATTGCAATTTTATTATGGTACTTAAAACTGTAGAAATTGAGTCGACGAGGATTGAGTCGGCCACCTCATCTACGTAATTGTGGACAGCGTAACTAATTTAGCTAGGCCAGGTGTTAGACAACATGTGAAAATTACTTACCAATGCTGCGAACATGGTTATATGATAATCGAGATCGAAATTGTAATTCAGGACGAGTGTTAACTACTCAGCAATCAAAATCTGCAAGAGAATGATGGTAATTTCATAATGGTACATAAAACTGTAGAATCACGTCGACGAGGATGGGATTCGTACCCACGCGTGCAGAGCACAATGGATTAGCAGTCCATCGCCTTAACCACTGGGACACCTCGTCTACGTACATTTGCACAGCGTAACGAATTTAGCTAAGCCAGGTGTTAGACCACATGTGAAAATTACTTATCAATGCTGCGAACATGGTTATATGATAATCGAGATCGAAATTGTAATTCAGGACGCGTGTTAACTACTCAACATTCACAATATGCAAAAGCATGATGGTAATTTCATAATGGAACTTAAAAGTGTAGAATCACGTCGACGAGGATGGGATTCGAACCCATGCGTGCAGAACAGAATGGATTAGCAGTCGATCGCCTTACCCACTCGGCCACCTCGTCTACGTACTTAAGCACAGCGTAACGAATTTAGCTAGGCCAGGTGTTAGACCACATGTGAAAATTACTTACCAATGCTGCGAACATGGTTATATGATAATCGAGGTAGAAATGGTAATTCAAGACGAGTGTTAACTGCTCAACAATCAAAATCTGGCACCGAGCATGATTGCAATTTTATTATGGTACTTAAAAACTGTAGAAATTAAGTCGACGAGGATGGGATTCGAACCCACGCGTGCAGAGCACAATGGATTAGCAGTCCATCGCCTTAACCACTCGGCCACCTCGTCTATGTACTTATGGACAGCGTAACGAATTTAGCTAGGCCAGGTGTTAGACCACATGTGAAAATTACTTACCAATGCTGCGAACATGGTTATATGATAATCGAGATAGAAATGGTAATTCAAGACGAGTGTTAACTGCTCAACAATCAAAATCTGGCAAGGAGCATGATTGCAATTTTATTATGGTACTTAAAACTGTAGAAATTGAGTCGACGAGGATGGGATTCGCCCCCACGCGTGCAGAGCACAATGGATTAGCAGTCCATCGCCTTAACCACTCGGCCACCTAATCTACGTAATTGTGGACAGCGTAACTAATTTAGCTAGGCCAGGTGTTAGACAACATGTGAAAATTACTTACCAATGCTGCGAACATGGTTATATGATAATCGAGATCGAAATTGTAATTCAGGACGAGTGTTAACTACTCAGCAATCAAAATCTGCAAGAGAATGATGGTAATTTCATAATGGTACTTAAAACTGTAGAATCACGTCGACGAGGATGGGATTCGTACCCACGCGTGCAGAGCACAATGGATTAGCAGTCCATCGCCTTAACCACTCGGCCACCTCGTCTACGTACATTTGCACAGCGTAACGAATTTAGCTAGACCAGGTGTTAGACCACATGTGAAAAGTACTTATTGTTGCGGGCGCTACCCTTAATTCTTTACTCAGAATGATAATAGCTGTAATTTCGTAGTCTTCACGAACTTTATTTTTGCTGTCTATACCATCCAGGTAAACTACAGTACAAAAGTACATATAAAACTTGAGCAACGTCGTAATGAACATGCACATTTTGAATCATCAAATACAAATCCATAAAATACAAAGAATCAAACACAATTGTAATGTCAACACCAATAGATATTACTCATTTCTATCGCTACTAGAAAATACATTTAAATTAAGTATTCACCTAGATTTCGGGGCAAACTGATGGAGCCCGGTCTTTAAATGGCTGCCATATTTACGTTGACGGCATTTCTACTCCAGTGCATAACAAACAAACAATTGCAATAGAGGGCGCTGTAGAGGAATTCCTAGATTTACCGTACGACGGTAGCAACACTCCTCTCTGCAAATGGGTAATTTATCGTACATTTGCACTCATGCCAAACTTTATAATATCTATATCAAACTATGTCTATAAAAATAATTGCTCTTGAAATTCAAGTAAGAGTTCACAAAAAATAACATCAACAATAAAGGTAACAATTTAACTGTACTCAATGTTATTCATAGTCCCAATTAGTCTTCATCAACAGCAAGGAGCAGTACAAGCTTGTGGATTGGTCTGTCCACTATGGAACTGGCAGTAGTAAGCTGTACTTTGCGTACCAAACCATCTTTCCCAGGATACACTGCTGTCACTCTGCCAAGACGCCAGAAGTTACGTGGTACATTATCTTCCTTGATAATGACTATGTCACCCAATTTCAGATTGTACTGTGATGTGGTCCACTTTGGCCTTTGCTGTAGCGTATGCAGAAATTCTTTTCTCCATCGGTTCCAAAATTCATTGGTTAAGTGCTGTACTCTTCTCCATCTACGTGTTGAGTACATATCAGCCTTCTGGAAGTTGCCTGGTGGGGGAAGAAGTATTCTGGTCTTCATCGTTAACAAATGATTTGGTGTCAGAGGTTCTGGAGAATCGGGTTCACTCAGCTGATTGAGAGTAATTGGTCTTGAATTTACGATGTTCTGCACTTCGGCCATAAATGTGCGAAAGGACTCATCATCCAGCTGTGGACCTGCCTGATAGATGAGGGGTTCCAGAACACTTCGAACAGTCCTTATTTGTCTCTCCCAAATTCCTCCCATGTGACTACTGCTGGGAACATTGAATTTAAACTCAATCCAATCACACCTCTGACCTATCAAGAAATCAGCCATTTTCTTCTGATCGATCTCTTTCAGGCCCTTAATCATTTCATTGTGTGTTCCAACGATGTTAGTGCCACAATCTGCTCTCAGCTGCCTAATAGGTCCACGGATGCTAACAAATCTTCTCACCGCATTGATGAAAGAATTGGTATCTAGAGAGTTGACAGTCTCCAGATGAATTGCCTTGGATGCCATGCACACAAAAACTACACCATATCTCTTCAACTGGCTCCTCCTCTCCTTGATTAAGAATGGTCCAAAAATATCTACACCTGAATATGTGAATGGTGGGGCTTCCTTTATGCGGTCACTTGGAAGGTCTCCCATTTTCTGACTTTGGGGTGCTCTTCTGAACTTCCTACATGTGACACACTGATTGATCAATTTAGACACTGTATATGAGCCACTGATGATCCAATATCCATGCTGTCGGATGTAGTTGTGAGTACAGCCTCTTCCCATATGATTGATTTGTTCATGGAAGTGTCGCACTATTAGTGTTGTTATGTGAATATTCTTGGGTAAGATGACTGGATGTTTAATTTCAAAAAGCTGGCAGGATTTCTGTATTCTACCTCCAACTCTCAGCAAACCCTGGTCATCTATGAATGGATTCAGTTTATATATAGTGCTGGATTTTCTGAACTGTATATTTCGTGCCTTTAGTTGGTTTCTAGATTGTGGGTTACCCACTAGCTTCATTTCCTTCAGTATCTGTATTTCTTTCTGAAAGGCTCTACTTTGGACCTCTCGTATTATGGCTTTTTCACCTTCTGCGAGATCCTGTACAGTTAAGGGTGTATTAGTTTCTGACATGACATCTGTGAGATCTAACTTTCTATTTATGGTTTTGGTGGCTCTCAACATTTTTGCCTTAAGACGTAGACAATTAGCGGCTGCTCGTTTAGATGCGTCCCATGATGAGTACTGATCAAAGCGGTCGATCAATTGACCATCTGAACAGGCTGTGAGTGAATTAGTCTTCAATACCGTGGAAGTTCTCTTCATTTCTCTCCTCATCTCTTCTTCTGTGTCACTGGTACACTCATATCGAAATTCTGTTGCAGATAGGGACTTATCATTCCATAGAAAATCTGGTCCAGTTAACCAGTTAGAATCTTCGATAAGTTGCCTGGCAGTTATCCCTCTGCTAGCGTCATCACTTGGGTTTGAGGCAGTGTTAACATACTTCCATGCATCTGGAGAAGTCAACTCTCGTATCTGCTGGACCCTGTTGGCGACATAGGTGTGAAAACGTTTGGATTCATTATTTATGTATCCAAGAACAACTTTACTATCTACCCAAAAATACTCTTTCACATCTTTAAACTGTAGTGCTGTGGTGATGTAGTGACTCATTCTTGCAGATAAAACTGCTGCTGTCAGCTCAAGGCGAGGGATGGTGATTTGTTTGTTGAGTGGTGTGACTCTGGCCTTTCCTATGACGAAAGAACAGTATACTTCGTCATCCTGGTTGATTTGTCTCAAATATGTGCTCTGTCCGTAACCTGTTTCACTGGCATCAGAGAAGTAATGAAGCTCTATTCTCTTGACTTCACCAAAGTTGTTAGGTTTATAGCAACGGTTTACCTTCAAACTCTGTAACTCAAGAATGTCAGTTCTCCACTGTATCCATTTCATTCTGAGGTCTTCAGTGATGGGATCATCCCAATCAACATTATTTCTACATAATTCTTGCAAGATGATCTTTCCAGTTAGGATTACTGGGGCTGCAAAACCTAAAGGATCATACACTGAGCAGATGGTAGCAAGAATACCTCTGCGAGTAAGTGGTAAGTCGCGCAATAATATTCTAAATTGGAAAAAGTCACCCTCCACGACCCATGTCACTCCTAATGCTCTTTCTACAGGTAAGAGGTCTGTTTGAAGGTTTACTTCCATCAAACTTGACGCACGAGCTTCAGGAGGTATTGCATCCAACACTTCTCTCTTGTTTGAGATCCACTTGTGCAGTTTCAACCCAGCTTTAGCACAAATATCAATACTATTGTTAACAAGGGTGATGGCTTTGCTTACATCTGAAACTGACTTTAACCCATCGTCTACATAAAAGTCATCTCTTATAAAACTAGCTGCTTCTTCACCAAATTCCTCCTCTCCATCATCTGCTGCTCTCTTCAGACCAAAGTTGGCACATCCTGGTGAACTGGCTGCACCAAATAAGTGTACAGTCATTCTGTACTCAGACAATTCCTTATCCAAGTCACCATCTTTCCACCATAAGAAGCGTAACAGATCCCTATCATTTGGAGTGACATGAAACTGGTGGAACATACCCTGGATGTCCGCCATCACTGCCACCTCTTCTTTTCTGAAGCGACTTAAGACCCCAACTAGACCATTGGTAAGATCAGGTCCTTGGAGGAGACAGTCATTAAGAGATATGCCCTCATATCTTGCAGAGCAATCAAAAACCACACGGATCTTATCAGGTTTTTTGGGGTGATACACACCTGTATGTGGTACATAATTCACCCTGCCATCTACATTCTGTTGATCTTCAGGAACTTCTTCAGCACAGTTGGTTAGGATATCTTCCATAAATGTGAAGTAATCTTTCTTGTATTTCTGATTTCTTTGCAATCGTCTTTTGAGTTGTAATGTTCTTTTTACAGCTAATGGTTTGTTGTTTGGAAGTCGAAGATTATTGTACTTCAGTGGAAGGGGCATCTCATAGTGACCATCCTCTCTCTTGATGATATTGTCAGAGAGGCACCTGATGAACTTATGATCATTAACTGACAGAGAATCTTGTTTGTGTTTATGTTCAATAAAGTCCCGTTCAAACATCTGTTGAACCTGTTGTGTACTCACTATTTCCTTTGAGGTTGACTGAACTACCAATCTGTTAACTAATTTCGGCTTATTTGCAGGCATGGCTGTAAGCTGACTCGCTGCATTTGTTTCTGTGGTCACAATGCGGTTTGACACAACATTGTTTTCTGAATTTGAACAAATTGTTCCAACTATTCCCCATCCTAGTAGAGACCTTTGGCCATATGGATGATCTTCATCGCCAGCTATGATATCTCTAGGTCTTACAGCCGATGGAACATTGTTACCTATTAATATTCCAACCTTAACTTGAGGCATGATTGGAGGTATCTTATCAGCAATTCTTTGTAGATGGTTCCACTTCATTGCCACCTCTGAACTTGGGATTTGGTGTCTCTCTGCTGGAACATGGTCTCTGGTGTAGGATGTTGGCACTGGTATTACAACTTTTCTGTCGTAACTAAGAATCTCTAAATCCCTTATCCTCTTAGCTGAAACAACTGCACCGTTCATTTGCATTGTTGACAGTGTCAGTTCAGTATCATGCCCTATGATTCTAAGTTGTTTCTGAAGTTCTTTTGAGATGAAACAGGTATTGCTCTGTGGATCTAGAACACAATATTGTAAGATTTCTCTGTTGGGATTAACTTTGCTTCGTACCCATACAGGTACAATCATGGAGTTGTCAGTTGTCTGTTCTTCTCTGTTACATACAGAAATGCAATGACTTACACTGGTAGTACGGTTTTCATCATAGTGGAGAGCTGTCAAATGTTTTTTTGAACATTTCTTACAATCAACTCTGGATGTACATGCTCTCCCATTGTGTTTTTTAGTCATCCCACAAGCATAGCACAGACCTTCTGTCTTGAAGAATTGCTTCCGTTCTCTTCTGTGAAGATTCATCAGTTTGTCACAGTCATCAATATGGTGCTGTTCTTTGCAAAAAGGGCACTTCAGATCTTCATTACCACTGATTACATTTGTGGTAAATGTTCTAGCTTTCACTTGGTTCCCTCCCCTGCTGGTGTTTTTGCTTTCTCTATTGAAAACAGAAGATTCCTTCCAGTCTTTCACTTCAGGTTCAAAGGCAGGTATGTTTGCTTCTTTTGCCTTTTCTTTCACAAATAATGCAAACCGCTCAAAGGTTGGAAAACATCCACTGCTAACACTGGCATGTGTAATACGTCTCCATTGGTTTTCTATATAAGTTGGAATTTTAGCTACCAGCTTTGCATTTTCTTGTGGGTAATCCAAGACACCAAGATCATGTATTGTTCGCTTTGCTGCAACAACTTCATTTAACATATCAGAAAATCTTCGGAGTCCAATGGAGTCACGTGGTTGGATCCTTGGTGATGATGCAAGCTTATCTATGAATGCCTTGGCAATCACTGTATTGTTACCATACCTGTCCTTCAACTCAGCTTTGGCTTGTACAAATGCCTCTTCAGTTTGGAGCAAGAGGTAGCTATTAACCATTGCTTTGGGCTCACCAGACAGATGTTGGCTCAACAAATTTAATCTTTCAACCACTGAGGGGGCCTTTGACTCAATCAGAGACTTGAAAGAGGACTCCCATGAGGGAAACTGGAGTGGGTTTCCACTGAAAATTTCTAATTTGACTTGAGGAAGCCTAAATGAGTCCACCAACTGTTTCATAGCATCAGTGACTTCATTCGCAAGTGGGTTTGGAACACTGCTCACCTTGGCCCTGGCATCCTTGTTTTCTACTTTCTTGTTTACCTTTGCTTCCATTTTTGGTGACAAAATTAATGCACAGTTCTGATCGTGTACTGAAGGAACATGGCTGTAATCAACACTGCTGGCTGTACAACTAGTAGTTTGCATAGCCCTTTGTGCTTCTGTATTATTTGATTGTGAGTGTTGTTCATCCATCTCTGGTTGTGAATTTAAAAATCTGTACATATCTTCATCCTTATTGGCTGGCAGTATGCCACTCAAATTCTGACTTCCTTCATCAGATCTGTCTACTTCATATATCACTTCTTGCTGTGCCTGATTTTCAGCAAGTTTCTTATGTAACTTTAATTCTTCAATCCTCCTTCTATGTTCTAGCTCCTCTCTTTCTAGCTGTTTTTCCTTTTGTGCAAACGCTAGCTGTACTCTCAATGCAGCTTCCTGTTTCTTAAGTTCCAGTTTCATTGACCTGACACTGGAAGTTGTACGGTTGCTATGGCTACTAATTTTAGTTTTCTGTGAACTTGATTTGACTGATTCAGGGTTTAGCATTTCCATATCAATACGATGTTGAATTTCTACTTTGATGTCATCCTCAAATTTATGCCATTCCAAAAAGTCTTGTTGTTTCTGTTTTGTGAATGCAGCAATTTCTTCCTGCTTTTCCAACAATTCAGCAAGTTCATCATAAAGTTCACTTATGTCTTGCCATGCTATCTGTGCAACTAACAGCTTTTGTTTAAGTGCTCGGGTATCTTCAAATCCTTTTTGCATAATGGCATTTCTTTTGGCTTTACTAAGTTCAGATTTCTTTGCTTTCAAATCTCTTCTAAGAATGTTGAATCTGAGCTCCTTACCTTTCAGTGTTAAAGTCCGCGTTCGCGTCCCATTGACACTTGCTGCTTGATCTCTGTCTTCATCGACTGGAGATTGACCTTCAAGCTGAACTTCTGTGTCCTCGGACATTTCTAGTTTACTGTTGCGGGCGCTACCCTTAATTCTTTACTCAGAATGATAATAGCTGTAATTTCGTAGTCTTCACGAACTTTATTTTTGCTGTCTATACCATCCAGGTAAACTACAGTACAAAAGTACATATAAAACTTGAGCAACGTCGTAATGAACATGCACATTTTGAATCATCAAATACAAATCCATAAAATACAAAGAATCAAACACAATTGTAATGTCAACACCAATAGATATTACTCATTTCTATCGCTACTAGAAAATACATTTAAATTAAGTATTCACCTAGATTTCGGGGCAAACTGATGGAGCCCGGTCTTTAAATGGCTGCCATATTTACGTTGACGGCATTTCTACTCCAGTGCATAACAAACAAACAATTGCAATAGAGGGCGCTGTAGAGGAATTCCTAGATTTACCGTACGACGGTAGCAACACTTATCAATGCTGCGAACATGGTTATATGATAATCGAGATCGAAATTGTAATTCAGGACGAGTGTTAACAACTCAGCAATCAAAATCTGCAAGAGAATGATGGTAATTTCATAATGGTACTTAAAACTGTAGAATCACGTCGACGAGGATGGGATTCGAACCCACGCGTGCAGAGCACAATGGATTAGCAGTCCATCGCCTTAACCACTCGGCCACCTCGTTTACGTACTTATGCACAGCATAACGAATTTAGCTAGGCCAGGTGTTAGACCACATGTGAAAATTACTTACCAATGCTGCGAACATGGTTATATGATAATCGAGATAGAAATGGTAATTCAAGACGAGTGTTAACTGCTCAACAATCAAAATCTGGCAACGAACATGAATGCAATTTTATTATGGTACTTAAAACTGTAGAAATTGAGTCGACGAGGATGGGATTCGAACCCACGCGTGCAGAGCACAATGGATTAGCAGTCCATCGCCTTAACCACTCGGCCACCTCATCTACGTAATTGTGGACAGCGTAACGAATTTAGCTAGGCCAGGTGTTAGACCACATGTGACAATTACTTATCAATGCTGCGAACATGACTATATGCTAATCGAGATCGAAGTGGTAATTCAAGATGAGTGTTATCTACTCAACATTCAAAATATGCAAAAGCATGATGGTAATTTCATAATGGAACTTAAAAGTGTAGAATCACGTCGACGAGGATGGGATTCGAACCCATGCGTGCAGAACAGAATGGATTAGCAGTCCATCGCCTTACCCACTCGGCCACCTCGTCTACGTACTTATGCACAGCGTAACGAATTTAGCTAGGCCAGGTGTTAGACCACATGTGACAATTACTTATCAATGCTGCGAACATGGTTATATGATAATCGAGATAGAAATGGTAATTCAAGACGAGTGTTAACTGCTCAACAATCAAAATCTGGCACCGAGCATGATTGCAATTTTATAATGGTACTTAAAAACTGTTGAAATTAAGTCGACGAGGATGGGATTCGAACCCACGCGTGCAGAGCACAATGGATTAGCAGTCCATCGCCTTAACCACTCGGCCACCTCGTCTACGTACATTTGCACAGCGTAACGAATTTAGCTAGACCAGGTGTTAGACCACATGTGAAAAGTACTTATCAATGCTGCGAACATGGTTATATGATAATCGAGATCGAAATTGTAATTCAGGACGAGTGTTAACAACTCAGCAATCAAAATCTGCAAGAGAATGATGGTAATTTCATAATGGTACTTAAAACTGTAGAATCACGTCGACGAGGATGGGATTCGAACCCACGCGTGCAGAGCACAATGGATTAGCAGTCCATCGCCTTAACCACTCGGCCACCTCGTTTACGTACTTATGCACAGCATAACGAATTTAGCTAGGCCAGGTGTTAGACCACATGTGAAAATTACTTACCAATGCTGCGAACATGGTTATATGATAATCGAGATAGAAATGGTAATTCAAGACGAGTGTTAACTGCTCAACAATCAAAATCTGGCAACGAACATGAATGCAATTTTATTATGGTACTTAAAACTGTAGAAATTGAGTCGACGAGGATGGGATTCGAACCCACGCGTGCAGAGCACAATGGATTAGCAGTCCATCGCCTTAACCACTCGGCCACCTCATCTACGTAATTGTGGACAGCGTAACGAATTTAGCTAGGCCAGGTGTTAGACCACATGTGACAATTACTTATCAATGCTGCGAACATGACTATATGCTAATCGAGATCGAAGTGGTAATTCAAGATGAGTGTTATCTACTCAACATTCAAAATATGCAAAAGCATGATGGTAATTTCATAATGGAACTTAAAAGTGTAGAATCACGTCGACGAGGATGGGATTCGAACCCATGCGTGCAGAACAGAATGGATTAGCAGTCCATCGCCTTACCCACTCGGCCACCTCGTCTACGTACTTATGCACAGCGTAACGAATTTAGCTAGGCCAGGTGTTAGACCACATGTGACAATTACTTATCAATGCTGCGAACATGGTTATATGATAATCGAGATAGAAATGGTAATTCAAGACGAGTGTTAACTGCTCAACAATCAAAATCTGGCACCGAGCATGATTGCAATTTTATAATGGTACTTAAAAACTGTTGAAATTAAGTCGACGAGGATGGGATTCGAACCCACGCGTGCAGAGCACAATGGATTAGCAGTCCATCGCCTTAACCACTCGGCCACCTCGTCTACGTACATTTGCACAGCGTAACGAATTTAGCTAGACCAGGTGTTAGACCACATGTGAAAAGTACTTATCAATGCTGCGAACATGGTTATATGATAATCGAGATCGAAATTGTAATTCAGGACGAGTGTTAACAACTCAGCAATCAAAATCTGCAAGAGAATGATGGTAATTTCATAATGGTACTTAAAACTGTAGAATCACGTCGACGAGGATGGGATTCGAACCCACGCGTGCAGAGCACAATGGATTAGCAGTCCATCGCCTTAACCACTCGGCCACCTCGTTTACGTACTTACTAATTCTGCGAACATGGTTATATGTTAATCGAGATAGAAATGGTAATTCAAGACGAGTGTTAACTGCTCAACAATCAAAATCTGGCAACGAACATGAATGCAATTTTATTATGGTACTTAAAACTGTAGAAATTGAGTCGACGAGGATGGGATTCGAAGCCACGCGTGCAGAGCACAATGGATTAGCAGTCCATTGCCTTAACCACTCGGCCACCTCATCTACGTAATTGTGGACAGCGTAACGAATTTAGCTAGGCCAGGTGTTAGACCACATGTGAAAATTACTTATCAATGCTGCGAACATGGTTATATGATAATCGAGATCGAAATTGTAATTCAGGACGAGTGTTAACTACTCAACATTCAAAATATGCAAAAGCATGATGGTAATTTCATAATGGAACTTAAAAGTGTAGAATCACGTCGACGAGGATGGGATTCGAACCCATGCGTGCAGAACAGAATGGATTAGCAGTCGATCGCCTTACCCACTCGGCCACCTCGTCTACGTACTTATGCACAGCGTAACGAATTTAGCTAGGCCAGGTGTTAGACCACATGTGAAAATTACTTACGAATGCTGCGAACATGGTTATATGATAATCGAGGTAGAAATGGTAATTCAAGACGAGTGTTAACTGCTCAACAATCAAAATCTGGCACCGAGCATGATTGCAATTTTATTATGGTACTTAAAAACTGTAGAAATTAAGTCGACGAGGATGGGATTCGAACCCACGCGTGCAGAGCACAATGGATTAGCAGTCCATCGCCTTAACCACTCGGCCACCTCGTCTATGTACTTATGGACAGCGTAACGAATTTAGCTAGGCCAGGTGTTAGACCACATGTGAAAATTACTTACCAATGCTGCGAACATGGTTATATGATAATCGAGATAGAAATGGTAATTCAAGACGAGTGTTAACTGCTCAACAATCAAAATCTGGCAATGAGCATGATTGCAATTTTATTATGGTACTTAAAACTGTAGAAATTGAGTCGACGAGGATGGGATTCGAACCCACGCGTGCAGAGCACAATGGATTAGCAGTCCATCGCCTTAACCACTCGGCCACCTCATCTACGTAATTGTGGACAGCGTAACTAATTTAGCTAGGCCAGGTGTTAGACAACATATGAAAATTACTTACCAATGCTGCGAACATGGTTATATGATAATCGAGATCGAAATTGTAATTGTAATTCAGGACGAGTGTTAACTACTCAGCAATCAAAATCTGCAAGAGAATGATGGTAATTTCATAATGGTGCTTAAAACTGTAGAATCACGTCGACGAGGATGGGATTCGTACCCACGCGTGCAGAGCACAATGGATTAGCAGTCCATCGCCTTAACCACTCGGCCACCTCGTCTACGTACATTTGCACAGCGCAACGAATTTAGCTAGACCAGGTGTTAGACCACATGTGAAAAGTACTTATCAATGCTGCGAACATGGTTATATGATAATCGAGATCGAAATTGCAATTCAGGACGAGTGTTAACAACTCAGCAACCAAAATCTGCAAGAGAATGATGGTAATTTCATAATGGTACTTAAAACTGTAGAATCACGTCGACGAGGATGGGATTCGAACCCAAGCGTGCAGAGCACAAAGGATTAGCAGTCATCGCCTTAACCACTAGGCCACCTCGTCTATGTATTATGGACAGCATAACGAATTTAGCTAGGCCAGGTGTTAGACCACATGTGAAAATTACTTACTAATGCTGCGAACATGGTTATATGTTAATCGAGGTAGAAATGGTAATTCAATACGAGTGTTAACTGCTCAACAATCAAAATCTGGCAACGAACATGAATGCAATTTTATTATGGTACTTAAAACTGTAGAAATTGAGTCGACGAGGATGGGATTCGAACCCACGCGTGCAGAGCACAATGGATTAGCAGTCCATCGCCTTAACCACTCGGCCACCTCATCTACGTAATTGTGGACAGCGTAACTAATTTAGCTAGGCCAGGTGTTAGACAACATATGAAAATTACTTACCAATGCTGCGAACATGGTTATATGATAATCGAGATCGAAATTGTAATTCAGGACGAGTGTTAACTACTCAGCAATCAAAATCTGCAAGAGAATGATGGTAATTTCATAATGGTACTTAAAACTGTAGAATCACGTCGACGAGGATGGGATTCGTACCCACGCGTGCAGAGCACAATGGATTAGCAGTCCATCGCCTTAACCACTCGGCCACCTCGTCTACGTACATTTGCACAGCGCAACGAATTTAGCTAGACCAGGTGTTAGACCACATGTGAAAAGTACTTATCAATGCTGCGAACATGGTTATATGAAAATCGAGATCGAAATTGCAATTCAGGACGAGTGTTAACAACTCAGCAACCAAAATCTGCAAGAGAATGATGGTAATTTCATAATGGTACTTAAAACTGTAGAATCACGTCGACGAGGATGGGATTCGAACCCAAGCGTGCAGAGCACAAAGGATTAGCAGTCATCGCCTTAACCACTAGGCCACCTCGTCTACGTACTTATGCACAGCGTAACGAATTTAGCTAGGCCAGGTGTTAGACCACATGTGAAAATTACTTACCAATGCTGCGAACATGGTTATATGATAATCGAGGTAGAAATGGTAATTCAAGACGAGTGTTAACTGCTCAACAATCAAAATCTGGCACCGAGCATGATTGCAATTTTATTATGGTACTTAAAAACTGTAGAAATTAAGTCGACGAGGATGGGATTCGAACCCACGCGTGCAGAGCACAATGGATTAGCAGTCCATCGCCTTAACCACTCGGCCACCTCGTCTATGTACTTATGGACAGCGTAACGAATTTAGCTAGGCCAGGTGTTAGACCACATGTGAAAATTACTTACCAATGCTGCGAACATGGTTATATGATAATCGAGATAGAAATGGTAATTCAAGACGAGTGTTAACTGCTCAACAATCAAAATCTGGCAATGAGCATGATTGCAATTTTATTATGGTACTTAAAACTGTAGAAATTGAGTCGACGAGGATGGGATTCGAACCCACGCGTGCAGAGCACAATGGATTAGCAGTCCATCGCCTTAACCACTCGGCCACCTCATCTACGTAATTGTGGACAGCGTAACTAATTTAGCTAGGCCAGGTGTTAGACAACATGTGAAAATTACTTACCAATGCTGCGAACATGGTTATATGATAATCGAGATCGAAATTGTAATTCAGGACGAGTGTTAACTACTCAGCAATCAAAATCTGCAAGAGAATGATGGTAATTTCATAATGGTACTTAAAACTGTAGAATCACGTCGACGAGGATGGGATTCGTACCCACGCGTGCAGAGCACAATGGATTAGCAGTCCATCGCCTTAACCACTCGGCCACCTCGTCTACGTACATTTGCACAGCGTAACGAATTTAGCTAGACCAGGTGTTAGACCACATGTGAAAATTACTTACTAATGCTGCGAACATGGTTATATGATAATCGAGATCGAAATTGTAATTCAGGACGAGTGTTAACTACTCAACAATCAAAATCTGGCAAGGAGCATGATTGCAATTTTATTATGGTACTTAAAACTGTAGAAATTGAGTCGACGAGGATGGGATTCGAACCCACGCGTGCAGAGCACAATGGATTAGCAGTCCATCGCCTTAACCACTCGGCCACCTCGTCTACGTACATTTGCACAGCGTAACGAATTTAGCTAGATCATGTGTTATACCACATGTGAAAATTACTTACCAATGCTGCGAACATGGTTATATGATAATCGAGGTAGAAATGGTAATTCAAGACGAGTGTTAACTGCTCAACAATCAAAATCTGGCACCGAGCATGATTGCAATTTTATTATGGTACTTAAAAACTGTAGAAATTAAGTCGACGAGGATGGGATTCGAACCCACGCGTGCAGAGCACAATGGATTAGCAGTCCATCGCCTTAACCACTCGGCCACCTCGCCTATGTACTTATGGACAGCGTAACGAATTTAGCTAGGCCAGGTGTTAGACCACATGTGAAAATTACTTACCAATGCTGCGAACATGGTTATATGATGATCGAGATAGAAATTGTAATTCAAGACGAGTGTTAACTGCTCAACAATCAAAATCTGGCAATGAGCTTGATTGCAATTTTATTATGGTACTTAAAACTGTAGAAATTGAGTCGACGAGGATGGGATTCGAACCCACGCGTGCAGAGCACAATGGATTAGCAGTCCATCGCCTTAACCACTCGGCCACCTCATCTACGTAATTGTGGACAGCGTAACTAATTTAGCTAGGGCAGGTGTTAGACAACATGTGAAAATTAGTTACCAATGCTGCGAACATGGTTATATGATAATCGAGATCGAAATTGTAATTCAGGACGAGTGTTAACTACTCAGCAATCAAAATCTGCAAGAGAATGAAGGTAATTTCATAATGGTACTTAAAACTGTAGAATCACGTCGACGAGGATGGGATTCGTACCCACGCGTGCAGAGCACAATGGATTAGCAGTCCATCGCCTTAACCACTCGGCCACCTCGTCTACGTACATTTGCACAGCGTAACGAATTTAGCTAGACCAGGTGTTAGACCACATGTGAAAAGTACTTATCAATGCTGCGAACATGGTTATATGATAATCGAGATCGAAATTGTAATTCAGGACGAGTGTTAACAACTCAGCAATCAAAATCTGCAAGAGAATGATGGTAATTTCATAATGGTACTTAAAACTGTAGAAATTGAGTCGACGAGGATGGGATTCGAACCCACGCGTGCAGAGCACAATGGATTAGCAGTCCATCGCCTTAACCACTCGGCCACCTCGTCTACGTACATTTGCACAGCGTAACGAATTTAGCTAGATCAGGTGTTAGACCACATGTGAAAATTACTTACCAATGCTGCGAACATGGTTATATGATAATCGAGATAGAAATGGTAATTCAAGACGAGTGTTAACTGCTCAACAATCAAAATCTGGCAATGAGCATGATTGCAATTTTATTATGGTACTTAAAACTGTAGAAATTGAGTCGACGAGGATGGGATTCGAACCCACGCGTGCAGAGCACAATGGATTAGCAGTCCATCGCCTTAACCACTCGGCCACCTCATCTACGTAATTGTGGACAGCGTAACTAATTTAGCTAGGCCAGGTGTTAGACAACATGTGAAAATTACTTACCAATGCTGCGAACATGGTTATATGATAATCGAGATCGAAATTGTAATTCAGGACGAGTGTTAACTACTCAGCAATCAAAATCTGCAAGAGAATGATGGTAATTTCATAATGGTACTTAAAACTGTAGAATCACGTCGACGAGGATGGGATTCGTACCCACGCGTGCAGAGCACAATGGATTAGCAGTCCATCGCCTTAACCACTCGGCCACCTCGTCTACGTACATTTGCACAGCGTAACGAATTTAGCTAGACCAGGTGTTAGACCACATGTGAAAAGTACTTATCAATGCTGCGAACATGGTTATATGATAATCAAGATCGAAATTGTAATTCGGGACGAGTGTTAACAACTCAGCAATCAAAATCTGCAAGAGAATGATGGTAATTTCATAATGGTACTTAAAACTGTAGAATCACGTCGACGAGGATGGGATTCGAACCCACGCGTGCAGAGCACAATGGATTAGCAGTCCATCGCCTTAACCACTCGGCCACCTCGTCTACGTACTTATGCACAGCGTAACGAATTTAGCTAGGCCAGGTGTTAGACCACATGTGAAAATTACTTACCAATGCTGCGAACATGGTTATATGATAATCGAGATAGAAATGGTAATTCAAGACGAGTGTTAACTGCTCAACAATCAAAATCTGGCACCGAGCATGATTGCAATTTTATTATGGTGCTTAAAAACTGTAGAAATTAAGTCGACGAGGATGGGATTCGAACCCACGCGTGCAGAGCACAATGGATTAGCAGTCCATCGCCTTAACCACTCGGCCACCTCGTCTACGTACTTTTGCACTGCGTAAAAAATTTAGCTAGACCAGGTGTTAGACCACATGTGAAAATTACTTACTAATGCTGCGAACATGGTTATATGATAATCGAGATAGAAATGGTAATTCAAGACGAGTGTTAACTGCTCAACAATCAAAATCTGGCAATGAGCATGATTGCAATTTTATTATGGTACTTAAAACTGTAGAAATTGAGTCGACGAGGATGGGATTCGAACCCACGCGTGCAGAGCACAATGGATTAGCAGTCCATCGCCTTAACCACTCGGCCACCTCATCTACGTAATTGTGGACAGCGTAACTAATTTAGCTAGGCCAGGTGTTAGACCACATGTGAAAATTACTTATCAATGCTGCGAACATGGTTATATGATAATCGAGATCGAAATTATAATTCAGGACGAGTGTTAACTACTCAGCAATCAAAATCTGCAAGAGAATGATGGTAATTTCATAATGGTACTTAAAACTGTAGAATCAGGTCGACGAGGATGGGATTCGTACCCACGCGTGCAGAGCGCAATGGATTAGCAGTCCATCGCCTTAACCACTCGGCCACCTCGTCTACGTACATTTGCACAGCGTAACGAATTTAGCTAGATCAGGTGTTAGACCACATGTGAAAATTACTTACCAATGCTGCGAACATGGTTATATGATAATCGAGATAGAAATGGTAATTCAAGACGAGTGTTAACTGCTCAACAATCAAAATCTGGCACCGAGCATGATTGCAATTTTATTATGGTACTTAAAAACTGTAGAAATTAAGTCGACGATGATGGGATTCGAACCCACGCGTGCAGAGCACCATGGATTAGCAGTCCATCGCCTTAACCACTCGGCCACCTCGTCTATGTACTTATGGACAGCGTAACGAATTTAGCTAGGCCAGGGGTTAGACCACATGTGAAAATTACTTACCAATGCTGCGAACATGGTTATATGATAATCGAGATAGAAATGGTAATTCAAGACGAGTGTTAACTGCTCAACAATCAAAATCTGGCACCGAGCATGATTGCAATTTTATTATGGTACTTAAAAACTGTAGAAATTAAGTCGACGAGGATGGGATTCGAAACCACGCATGCAGAGCACAATGGATTAGCAGTCCATCGCCTTAACCACTCGGCCACCTCGTCTATGTATTATGGATAGCGTAACGAATTTAGCTAGGCCAGGTGTTAGACCACATGTGAAAATTACTTACTAATCTGCGAACATGGTTATATGTTAATCGAGATAGAAATGGTAATTCAAGACGAGTGTTAACTGCTCAACAATCAAAATCTGGCAACGAGCATGAATGCAATTTTATTATGGTACTTAAAACTGTAGAAATTGAGTCGACGAGGTTGGGATTCGAACCCACGCGTGCAGAGCACAATGGATTAGCAGTCCATCGTCTTAACCTATCGGCCACCTCGTCTACGTACTTATGCACAGCGTAACTAATTTAGCTAGGCCAGGTGTTAGACAACATGTGAAAATTACTTACCAATGCTGCGAACATGGTTATATGATAATCGAGATCGAAATTGTAATTCAGGACGAGTGTTAACTACTCAGCAATCAAAATCTGCAAGAGAATGATGGTAATTTCATAATGGTACTTAAAACTGTAGAATCACGTCGACGAGGATGGGATTCGTACCCACGCGTGCAGAGCACAATGGATTAGCAGTCCATCGCCTTAACCACTCGGCCACCTCGTCTACGTACATTTGCACAGCGTAACGAATTTAGCTAGACCAGGTGTTAGACCACATGTGAAAAGTACTTATCAATGCTGCGAACATGGTTATATGATAATCGAGATCGAAATTGTAATTCAGGACGAGTGTTAACAACTCAGCAATCAAAATCTGCAAGAGAATGATGGTAATTTCATAATGGTACTTAAAACTGTAGAATCACGTCGACGAGGATGGGATTCGAACCCACGCGTGCAGAGCACAATGGATTAGCAGTCCATCGCCTTAACCACTCGGCCACCTCGTCTACGTACTTATGCACAGCGTAACGAATTCAGCTAGGCCAGGTGTTAGACCACATGTGAAAATTACTTACCAATGCTGCGAACATGGTTATATGATAATCGAGATAGAAATGGTAATTCAAGACGAGTGTTAACTGCTCAACAATCAAAATCTGGCACCGAGCATGATTGCAATTTTATTATGGTGCTTAAAAACTGTAGAAATTAAGTCGACGAGGATGGGATTCGAACCCACGCGTGCAGAGCACAATGGATTAGCAGTCCATCGCCTTAACCACTCGGCCACCTCGTCTACGTAATTGTGGACAGCGTAACTAATTTAGCTAGGCCAGGTGTTAGACCACATGTGAAAATTACTTATCAATGCTGCGAACATGGTTATATGATAATCGAGATCGAAATTATAATTCAGGACGAGTGTTAACTACTCAGCAATCAAAATCTGCAAGAGAATGATGGTAATTTCATAATGGTACTTAAAACTGTAGAATCAGGTCGACGAGGATGGGATTCGTACCCACGCGTGCAGAGCGCAATGGATTAGCAGTCCATCGCCTTAACCACTCGGCCACCTCGTCTACGTACATTTGCACAGCGTAACGAATTTAGCTAGATCAGGTGTTAGACCACATGTGAAAATTACTTACCAATGCTGCGAACATGGTTATATGATAATCGAGATAGAAATGGTAATTCAAGACGAGTGTTAACTGCTCAACAATCAAAATCTGGCACCGAGCATGATTGCAATTTTATTATGGTACTTAAAAACTGTAGAAATTAAGTCGACGATGATGGGATTCGAACCCACGCGTGCAGAGCACAATGGATTAGCAGTCCATCGCCTTAACCACTCGGCCACCTCGTCTCTGTACTTATGGACAGCGTAACGAATTTAGCTAGGCCAGGGGTTAGACCACATGTGAAAATTACTTACCAATGCTGCGAACATGGTTATATGATAATCGAGATAGAAATGGTAATTCAAGACGAGTGTTAACTGCTCAACAATCAAAATCTGGCACCGCGCATGATTGCAATTTTATTATGGTACTTAAAAACTGTAGAAATTGAGTCGACGAGGATGGGATTCGAACCCACGCGTGCAGAGCACAATGGATTAGCAGTCCATCGCCTTAACCACTCGGCCACCTCGTCTACGTACTTTTGCACGGCGTAACGAATTTAGCTAGACCAGGTGTTAGACAACATGTGAAAATTACTTACCAATGCTGCGAACATGGTTATATGATAATCGAGATAGAAATGGTAATTCAAGACGAGTGTTAACTACTCAACATTCAAAATATGCAAAAGCATGATGGTAATTTCATAATGGAACTTAAAAGTGTAGAATCACGTCGACGAGGATGGGATTCGAACCCATGCGTGCAGAACAGAATGGATTAGCAGTCCATCGCCTTAACCACTCGGCCACCTCGTCTACGTACATTTGCACAGCGTAACGAATTTAGCTAGATCAGGTGTTAGACCACATGTGAAAATTACTTACCAATGCTGCGAACATGGTTATATGATAATCGAGATAGAAATGGTAATTCAAGACGAGTGTTAACTGCTCAACAATCAAAATCTGGCACCGAGCATGATTGCAATTTTATTATGGTACTTAAAAACTGTAGAAATTAAGTCGACGATGATGGGATTCGAACCCACGCGTGCAGAGCACCATGGATTAGCAGTCCATCGCCTTAACCACTCGGCCACCTCGTCTATGTACTTATGGACAGCGTAACGAATTTAGCTAGGCCAGGGGTTAGACCACATGTGAAAATTACTTACCAATGCTGCGAACATGGTTATATGATAATCGAGATAGAAATGGTAATTCAAGACGAGTGTTAACTGCTCAACAATCAAAATCTGGCACCGAGCATGATTGCAATTTTATTATGGTACTTAAAAACTGTAGAAATTAAGTCGACGAGGATGGGATTCGAAACCACGCATGCAGAGCACAATGGATTAGCAGTCCATCGCCTTAACCACTCGGCCACCTCGTCTATGTATTATGGATAGCGTAACGAATTTAGCTAGGCCAGGTGTTAGACCACATGTGAAAATTACTTACTAATCTGCGAACATGGTTATATGTTAATCGAGATAGAAATGGTAATTCAAGACGAGTGTTAACTGCTCAACAATCAAAATCTGGCAACGAGCATGAATGCAATTTTATTATGGTACTTAAAACTGTAGAAATTGAGTCGACGAGGTTGGGATTCGAACCCACGCGTGCAGAGCACAATGGATTAGCAGTCCATCGTCTTAACCTATCGGCCACCTCGTCTACGTACTTATGCACAGCGTAACTAATTTAGCTAGGCCAGGTGTTAGACAACATGTGAAAATTACTTACCAATGCTGCGAACATGGTTATATGATAATCGAGATCGAAATTGTAATTCAGGACGAGTGTTAACTACTCAGCAATCAAAATCTGCAAGAGAATGATGGTAATTTCATAATGGTACTTAAAACTGTAGAATCACGTCGACGAGGATGGGATTCGTACCCACGCGTGCAGAGCACAATGGATTAGCAGTCCATCGCCTTAACCACTCGGCCACCTCGTCTACGTACATTTGCACAGCGTAACGAATTTAGCTAGACCAGGTGTTAGACCACATGTGAAAAGTACTTATCAATGCTGCGAACATGGTTATATGATAATCGAGATCGAAATTGTAATTCAGGACGAGTGTTAACAACTCAGCAATCAAAATCTGCAAGAGAATGATGGTAATTTCATAATGGTACTTAAAACTGTAGAATCACGTCGACGAGGATGGGATTCGAACCCACGCGTGCAGAGCACAATGGATTAGCAGTCCATCGCCTTAACCACTCGGCCACCTCGTCTACGTACTTATGCACAGCGTAACGAATTCAGCTAGGCCAGGTGTTAGACCACATGTGAAAATTACTTACCAATGCTGCGAACATGGTTATATGATAATCGAGATAGAAATGGTAATTCAAGACGAGTGTTAACTGCTCAACAATCAAAATCTGGCACCGAGCATGATTGCAATTTTATTATGGTGCTTAAAAACTGTAGAAATTAAGTCGACGAGGATGGGATTCGAACCCACGCGTGCAGAGCACAATGGATTAGCAGTCCATCGCCTTAACCACTCGGCCACCTCGTCTACGTAATTGTGGACAGCGTAACTAATTTAGCTAGGCCAGGTGTTAGACCACATGTGAAAATTACTTATCAATGCTGCGAACATGGTTATATGATAATCGAGATCGAAATTATAATTCAGGACGAGTGTTAACTACTCAGCAATCAAAATCTGCAAGAGAATGATGGTAATTTCATAATGGTACTTAAAACTGTAGAATCAGGTCGACGAGGATGGGATTCGTACCCACGCGTGCAGAGCGCAATGGATTAGCAGTCCATCGCCTTAACCACTCGGCCACCTCGTCTACGTACATTTGCACAGCGTAACGAATTTAGCTAGATCAGGTGTTAGACCACATGTGAAAATTACTTACCAATGCTGCGAACATGGTTATATGATAATCGAGATAGAAATGGTAATTCAAGACGAGTGTTAACTGCTCAACAATCAAAATCTGGCACCGAGCATGATTGCAATTTTATTATGGTACTTAAAAACTGTAGAAATTAAGTCGACGATGATGGGATTCGAACCCACGCGTGCAGAGCACAATGGATTAGCAGTCCATCGCCTTAACCACTCGGCCACCTCGTCTCTGTACTTATGGACAGCGTAACGAATTTAGCTAGGCCAGGGGTTAGACCACATGTGAAAATTACTTACCAATGCTGCGAACATGGTTATATGATAATCGAGATAGAAATGGTAATTCAAGACGAGTGTTAACTGCTCAACAATCAAAATCTGGCACCGCGCATGATTGCAATTTTATTATGGTACTTAAAAACTGTAGAAATTGAGTCGACGAGGATGGGATTCGAACCCACGCGTGCAGAGCACAATTGATTAGCAGTCCATCGCCTTAACCTATCGGCCACCTCATCTACGTAATTGTGGACAGCGTAACGAATTTAGCTAGGCCAGGTGTTAGACCACATGTGAAAATTACTTATCAATGCTGCGAACATGGTTATATGATAATCGAGATCGAAATTGTAATTCAGGACGAGTGTAAACTACTCAGCAATCAAAATCTGCAAGAGAATGATGGTAATTTCATAATGGTACTTAAAACTGTAGAATAACGTCGACGAGGATGGGATTCAAACCCACGCGTGCAGAGCACAATGGATTAGCAGTCCATCGCCTTAACCACTCGGCCACCTCGTCTACGTACATTTGCACAGCGTAACGAATTTAGCTAGATCAGGTGTTAGACCACATGTGAAAATTACTTACCAATGCTGCGAACATGGTTATATGATAATCGACGTAGAAATGGTAATTCAAGACGAGTGTTAACTGCTCAACAATCAAAATCTGGCACCGAGCATGATTGCAATTTTATTATGGTACTTAAAAACTGTAGAAATTAAGTCGACGAGGATGGGATTCGAACCCACGCGTGCAGAGCACAATGGATTAGCAGTCCATCGCCTTAACCACTCGGCCACCTCGTCTATGTACTTATGGACAGCGTAACGAATTTAGCTAGGCCAGGTGTTAGACCACATGTGAAAATTACTTACCAATGCTGCGAACATGGTTATATGATAATCGAGATAGAAATGGTAATTCAAGACGAGTGTTAACTGCTCAACAATCAAAATCTGGCAATGAGCATGATTGCAATTTTATTATGGTACTTAAAACTGTAGAAATTGAGTCGACGAGGATGGGATTCGAACCCACGCGTGCAGAGCACAATGGATTAGCAGTCCATCGCCTTAACCACTCGGCCACCTCATCTACGTAATTGTGGACAGCGTAACTAATTTAGCTAGGCCAGGTGTTAGACAACATGTGAAAATTACTTACCAATGCTGCGAACATGGTTATATGATAATCGAGATCGAAATTGTAATTCAGGACGAGTGTTAACTACTCAGCAATCAAAATCTGCAAGAGAATGATGGTAATTTCATAATGGTACTTAAAACTGTAGAATCACGTCGACGAGGATGGGATTCGTACCCAGGCGTGCAGAGCACAATGGATTAGCAGTCCATCGCCTTAACCACTCGGCCACCTCGTCTACGTACATTTGCACAGCGTAACGAATTTAGCTAGACCAGGTGTTAGACCACATGTGAAAAGTACTTATCAATGCTGCGAACATGGTTATATGATAATCGAGATCGAAATTGTAATTCAGGACGAGTGTTAACAACTCAGCAATCAAAATCTGCAAGAGAATGATGGTAATTTCATAATGGTACTTAAAACTGTAGAATCACGTCGACGAGGATGGGATTCGAACCCACGCGTGCAGAGCACAATGGATTAGCAGTCCATCGCCTTAACCACTCGGCCACCTCGTCTACGTACTTATGCACAGCGTAACGAATTTAGCTAGGCCAGGTGTTAGACCACATGTGAAAATTACTTACCAATGCTGCGAACATGGTTATATGATAATCGAGGTAGAAATGGTAATTCAAGACGAGTGTTAACTGCTCAACAATCAAAATCTGGCACCGAGCATGATTGCAATTTTATTATGGTACTTAAAAACTGTAGAAATTAAGTCGACGAGGATGGGATTCGAACCCACGCGTGCAGAGCACAATGGATTAGCAGTCCATCGCCTTAACCACTCGGCCACCTCGTCTACGTACTTTTGCACTGCGTAAAAAATTTAGCTAGACCAGGTGTTAGACCACATGTGAAAATTACTTACTAATGCTGCGAACATGGTTATATGATAATCGAGATAGAAATGGTAATTCAAGACGAGTGTTAACTGCTCAACAATCAAAATCTGGCAATGAGCATGATTGCAATTTTATTATGGTACTTAAAACTGTAGAAATTGAGTCGACGAGGATGGGATTCGAACCCACGCGTGCAGAGCACAATGGATTAGCAGTCCATCGCCTTAACCACTCGGCCACCTCATCTACGTAATTGTGGACAGCGTAACTAATTTAGCTAGGCCAGGTGTTAGACAACATGTGAAAATTACTTACCAATGCTGCGAACATGGTTATATGATAATCGAGATCGAAATTGTAATTCAAGACGAGTGTTAACTGCTCAACAATCAAAATCTGGCACCGAGCATGATTGCAATTTTATTATGGTACTTAAAAACTGTAGAAATTAAGTCGACGAGGATGGGATTCGAAACCACGCATGCAGAGCACAATGGATTAGCAGTCCATCGCCTTAACCACTCGGCCACCTCGTCTATGTATTATGGATAGCGTAACGAATTTAGCTAGGCCAGGTGTTAGACCACATGTGAAAATTACTTACTAATCTGCGAACATGGTTATATGTTAATCGAGATAGAAATGGTAATTCAAGACGAGTGTTAACTGCTCAACAATCAAAATCTGGCAACGAGCATGAATGCAATTTTATTATGGTACTTAAAACTGTAGAAATTGAGTCGACGAGGTTGGGATTCGAACCCACGCGTGCAGAGCACAATGGATTAGCAGTCCATCGTCTTAACCTATCGGCCACCTCGTCTACGTACTTATGCACAGCGTAACTAATTTAGCTAGGCCAGGTGTTAGACAACATGTGAAAATTACTTACCAATGCTGCGAACATGGTTATATGATAATCGAGATCGAAATTGTAATTCAGGACGAGTGTTAACTACTCAGCAATCAAAATCTGCAAGAGAATGATGGTAATTTCATAATGGTACTTAAAACTGTAGAATCACGTCGACGAGGATGGGATTCGTACCCACGCGTGCAGAGCACAATGGATTAGCAGTCCATCGCCTTAACCACTCGGCCACCTCGTCTACGTACATTTGCACAGCGTAACGAATTTAGCTAGACCAGGTGTTAGACCACATGTGAAAAGTACTTATCAATGCTGCGAACATGGTTATATGATAATCGAGATCGAAATTGTAATTCAGGACGAGTGTTAACTACTCAGCAATCAAAATCTGCAAGAGAATGATGGTAATTTCATAATGGTACTTAAAACTGTAGAATCAGGTCGACGAGGATGGGATTCGTACCCACGCGTGCAGAGCGCAATGGATTAGCAGTCCATCGCCTTAACCACTCGGCCACCTCGTCTACGTACATTTGCACAGCGTAACGAATTTAGCTAGATCAGGTGTTAGACCACATGTGAAAATTACTTACCAATGCTGCGAACATGGTTATATGATAATCGAGATAGAAATGGTAATTCAAGACGAGTGTTAACTGCTCAACAATCAAAATCTGGCACCGCGCATGATTGCAATTTTATTATGGTACTTAAAAACTGTAGAAATTGAGTCGACGAGGATGGGATTCGAACCCACGCGTGCAGAGCACAATTGATTAGCAGTCCATCGCCTTAACCTATCGGCCACCTCATCTACGTAATTGTGGACAGCGTAACGAATTTAGCTAGGCCAGGTGTTAGACCACATGTGAAAATTACTTATCAATGCTGCGAACATGGTTATATGATAATCGAGATCGAAATTGTAATTCAGGACGAGTGTAAACTACTCAGCAATCAAAATCTGCAAGAGAATGATGGTAATTTCATAATGGTACTTAAAACTGTAGAATAACGTCGACGAGGATGGGATTCAAACCCACGCGTGCAGAGCACAATGGATTAGCAGTCCATCGCCTTAACCACTCGGCCACCTCGTCTACGTACATTTGCACAGCGTAACGAATTTAGCTAGATCAGGTGTTAGACCACATGTGAAAATTACTTACCAATGCTGCGAACATGGTTATATGATAATCGACGTAGAAATGGTAATTCAAGACGAGTGTTAACTGCTCAACAATCAAAATCTGGCACCGAGCATGATTGCAATTTTATTATGGTACTTAAAAACTGTAGAAATTAAGTCGACGAGGATGGGATTCGAACCCACGCGTGCAGAGCACAATGGATTAGCAGTCCATCGCCTTAACCACTCGGCCACCTCGTCTATGTACTTATGGACAGCGTAACGAATTTAGCTAGGCCAGGTGTTAGACCACATGTGAAAATTACTTACCAATGCTGCGAACATGGTTATATGATAATCGAGATAGAAATGGTAATTCAAGACGAGTGTTAACTGCTCAACAATCAAAATCTGGCAATGAGCATGATTGCAATTTTATTATGGTACTTAAAACTGTAGAAATTGAGTCGACGAGGATGGGATTCGAACCCACGCGTGCAGAGCACAATGGATTAGCAGTCCATCGCCTTAACCACTCGGCCACCTCATCTACGTAATTGTGGACAGCGTAACTAATTTAGCTAGGCCAGGTGTTAGACAACATGTGAAAATTACTTACCAATGCTGCGAACATGGTTATATGATAATCGAGATCGAAATTGTAATTCAGGACGAGTGTTAACTACTCAGCAATCAAAATCTGCAAGAGAATGATGGTAATTTCATAATGGTACTTAAAACTGTAGAATCACGTCGACGAGGATGGGATTCGTACCCAGGCGTGCAGAGCACAATGGATTAGCAGTCCATCGCCTTAACCACTCGGCCACCTCGTCTACGTACATTTGCACAGCGTAACGAATTTAGCTAGACCAGGTGTTAGACCACATGTGAAAAGTACTTATCAATGCTGCGAACATGGTTATATGATAATCGAGATCGAAATTGTAATTCAGGACGAGTGTTAACAACTCAGCAATCAAAATCTGCAAGAGAATGATGGTAATTTCATAATGGTACTTAAAACTGTAGAATCACGTCGACGAGGATGGGATTCGAACCCACGCGTGCAGAGCACAATGGATTAGCAGTCCATCGCCTTAACCACTCGGCCACCTCGTCTACGTACTTATGCACAGCGTAACGAATTTAGCTAGGCCAGGTGTTAGACCACATGTGAAAATTACTTACCAATGCTGCGAACATGGTTATATGATAATCGAGGTAGAAATGGTAATTCAAGACGAGTGTTAACTGCTCAACAATCAAAATCTGGCACCGAGCATGATTGCAATTTTATTATGGTACTTAAAAACTGTAGAAATTAAGTCGACGAGGATGGGATTCGAACCCACGCGTGCAGAGCACAATGGATTAGCAGTCCATCGCCTTAACCACTCGGCCACCTCGTCTACGTACTTTTGCACTGCGTAAAAAATTTAGCTAGACCAGGTGTTAGACCACATGTGAAAATTACTTACTAATGCTGCGAACATGGTTATATGATAATCGAGATAGAAATGGTAATTCAAGACGAGTGTTAACTGCTCAACAATCAAAATCTGGCAATGAGCATGATTGCAATTTTATTATGGTACTTAAAACTGTAGAAATTGAGTCGACGAGGATGGGATTCGAACCCACGCGTGCAGAGCACAATGGATTAGCAGTCCATCGCCTTAACCACTCGGCCACCTCATCTACGTAATTGTGGACAGCGTAACTAATTTAGCTAGGCCAGGTGTTAGACAACATGTGAAAATTACTTACCAATGCTGCGAACATGGTTATATGATAATCGAGATCGAAATTGTAATTCAGGACGAGTGTTAACTACTCAGCAATCAAAATCTGCAAGAGAATGATGGTAATTTCATAATGGTACTTAAAACTGTAGAATCACGTCGACGAGGATGGGATTCGTACCCAGGCGTGCAGAGCACAATGGATTAGCAGTCCATCGCCTTAACCACTCGGCCACCTCGTCTACGTACATTTGCACAGCGTAACGAATTTAGCTAGACCAGGTGTTAGACCACATGTGAAAAGTACTTATCAATGCTGCGAACATGGTTATATGATAATCGAGATCGAAATTGTAATTCAGGACGAGTGTTAACAACTCAGCAATCAAAATCTGCAAGAGAATGATGGTAATTTCATAATGGTACTTAAAACTGTAGAATCACGTCGACGAGGATGGGATTCGAACCCAAGCGTGCAGAGCACAATGGATTAGCAGTCCATCGCCTTAACCACTCGGCCACCTCGTCTACGTACTTATGCACAGCGTAACGAATTTAGCTAGGCCAGGTGTTAGACCACATGTGAAAATTACTTACCAATGCTGCGAACATGGTTATATGATAATCGAGGTAGAAATGGTAATTCAAGACGAGTGTTAACTGCTCAACAATCAAAATCTGGCACCGAGCATGATTGCAATTTTATTATGGTACTTAAAAACTGTAGAAATTAAGTCGACGAGGATGGGATTCGAACCCACGCGTGCAGAGCACAATGGATTAGCAGTCCATCGCCTTAACCACTCGGCCACCTCGTCTACGTACTTTTGCACTGCGTAAAAAATTTAGCTAGACCAGGTGTTAGACCACATGTGAAAATTACTTACTAATGCTGCGAACATGGTTATATGATAATCGAGATAGAAATGGTAATTCAAGACGAGTGTTAACTGCTCAACAATCAAAATCTGGCAATGAGCATGATTGCAATTTTATTATGGTACTTAAAACTGTAGAAATTGAGTCGACGAGGATGGGATTCGAACCCACGCGTGCAGAGCACAATGGATTAGCAGTCCATCGCCTTAACCACTCGGCCACCTCATCTACGTAATTGTGGACAGCGTAACTAATTTAGCTAGGCCAGGTGTTAGACAACATGTGAAAATTACTTACCAATGCTGCGAACATGGTTATATGATAATCGAGATCGAAATTGTAATTCAGGACGAGTGTTAACTACTCAGCAATCAAAATCTGCAAGAGAATGATGGTAATTTCATAATGGTACTTAAAACTGTAGAATCACGTCGACGAGGATGGGATTCGTACCCAGGCGTGCAGAGCACAATGGATTAGCAGTCCATCGCCTTAACCACTCGGCCACCTCGTCTACGTACATTTGCACAGCGTAACGAATTTAGCTAGACCAGGTGTTAGACCACATGTGAAAAGTACTTATCAATGCTGCGAACATGGTTATATGATAATCGAGATCGAAATTGTAATTCAGGACGAGTGTTAACAACTCAGCAATCAAAATCTGCAAGAGAATGATGGTAATTTCATAATGGTACTTAAAACTGTAGAATCACGTCGACGAGGATGGGATTCGAAACCACGCGTGCAGAGCACAATGGATTAGCAGTCCATCGCCTTAACCACTCGGCCACCTCGTCTACGTACTTATGCACAGCGTAACGAATTTAGCTAGGCCAGGTGTTAGACCACATGTGAAAATTACTTACCAATGCTGCGAACATGGTTATATGATAATCGAGGTAGAAATGGTAATTCAAGACGAGTGTTAACTGCTCAACAACCAAAATCTGGCACCGAGCATGATTGCAATTTTATTATGGTACTTAAAAACTGTAGAAATTAAGTCGACGAGGATGGGATTCGAACCCACGCGTGCAGAGCACAATGGATTAGCAGTCCATCGCCTTAACCACTCGGCCACCTCGTCTACGTACTTTTGCACTGCGTAAAAAATTTAGCTAGACCAGGTGTTAGACCACATGTGAAAATTACTTACTAATGCTGCGAACATGGTTATATGATAATCGAGATAGAAATGGTAATTCAAGACGAGTGTTAACTGCTCAACAATCAAAATCTGGCAATGAGCATGATTGCAATTTTATTATGGTACTTAAAACTGTAGAAATTGAGTCGACGAGGATGGGATTCGAACCCACGCGTGCAGAGCACAATGGATTAGCAGTCCATCGCCTTAACCACTCGGCCACCTCATCTACGTAATTGTGGACAGCGTAACTAATTTAGCTAGGCCAGGTGTTAGACAACATGTGAAAATTACTTACCAATGCTGCGAACATGGTTATATGATAATCGAGATCGAAATTGTAATTCAGGACGAGTGTTAACTACTCAGCAATCAAAATCTGCAAGAGAATGATGGTAATTTCATAATGGTACTTAAAACTGTAGAATCACGTCGACGAGGATGGGATTCGTACCCAGGCGTGCAGAGCACAATGGATTAGCAGTCCATCGCCTTAACCACTCGGCCACCTCGTCTACGTACATTTGCACAGCGTAACGAATTTAGCTAGACCAGGTGTTAGACCACATGTGAAAAGTACTTATCAATGCTGCGAACATGGTTATATGATAATCGAGATCGAAATTGTAATTCAGGACGAGTGTTAACAACTCAGCAATCAAAATCTGCAAGAGAATGATGGTAATTTCATAATGGTACTTAAAACTGTAGAATCACGTCGACGAGGATGGGATTCGAAACCACGCGTGCAGAGCACAATGGATTAGCAGTCCATCGCCTTAACCACTCGGCCACCTCGTCTACGTACTTATGCACAGCGTAACGAATTTAGCTAGGCCAGGTGTTAGACCACATGTGAAAATTACTTACCAATGCTGCGAACATGGTTATATGATAATCGAGGTAGAAATGGTAATTCAAGACGAGTGTTAACTGCTCAACAACCAAAATCTGGCACCGAGCATGATTGCAATTTTATTATGGTACTTAAAAACTGTAGAAATTAAGTCGACGAGGATGGGATTCGAACCCACGCGTGCAGAGCACAATGGATTAGCAGTCCATCGCCTTAACCACTCGGCCACCTCGTCTACGTACTTTTGCACTGCGTAAAAAATTTAGCTAGACCAGGTGTTAGACCACATGTGAAAATTACTTACTAATGCTGCGAACATGGTTATATGATAATCGAGATAGAAATGGTAATTCAAGACGAGTGTTAACTGCTCAACAATCAAAATCTGGCAATGAGCATGATTGCAATTTTATTATGGTACTTAAAACTGTAGAAATTGAGTCGACGAGGATGGGATTCGAACCCACGCGTGCAGAGCACAATGGATTAGCAGTCCATCGCCTTAACCACTCGGCCACCTCATCTACGTAATTGTGGACAGCGTAACTAATTTAGCTAGGCCAGGTGTTAGACCACATGTGAAAATTACTTATCAATGCTGCGAACATGGTTATATGATAATCGAGATCGAAATTATAATTCAGGACGAGTGTTAACTACTCAGCAATCAAAATCTGCAAGAGAATGATGGTAATTTCATAATGGTACTTAAAACTGTAGAATCAGGTCGACGAGGATGGGATTCGTACCCACGCGTGCAGAGCGCAATGGATTAGCAGTCCATCACCTTAACCACTCGGCCACCTCGTCTACGTACATTTGCACAGCGTAACGAATTTAGCTAGATCAGGTGTTAGACCACATGTGAAAATTACTTACCAATGCTGCGAACATGGTTATATGATAATCGAGATAGAAATGGTAATTCAAGACGAGTGTTAACTGCTCAACAATCAAAATCTGGCACCGAGCATGATTGCAATTTTATTATGGTACTTAAAAACTGTAGAAATTAAGTCGACGATGATGGGATTCGAACCCACGCGTGCAGAGCACCATGGATTAGCAGTCCATCGCCTTAACCACTCGGCCACCTCGTCTATGTACTTATGGACAGCGTAACGAATTTAGCTAGGCCAGGGGTTAGACCACATGTGAAAATTACTTACCAATGCTGCGAACATGGTTATATGATAATCGAGATAGAAATGGTAATTCAAGACGAGTGTTAACTGCTCAACAATCAAAATCTGGCACCGAGCATGATTGCAATTTTATTATGGTACTTAAAAACTGTAGAAATTGAGTCGACGAGGATGGGATTCGAACCCACGCGTGCAGAGCACAATGGATTAGCAGTCCATCGCCTTAACCACTCGGCCACCTCATCTACGTAATTGTGGACAGCGTAACTAATTTAGCTAGGCCAGGTGTTAGACCACATGTGAAAATTACTTATCAATGCTGCGAACATGGTTATATGATAATCGAGATCGAAATTATAATTCAGGACGAGTGTTAACTACTCAGCAATCAAAATCTGCAAGAGAATGATGGTAATTTCATAATGGTACTTAAAACTGTAGAATCAGGTCGACGAGGATGGGATTCGTACCCACGCGTGCAGAGCGCAATGGATTAGCAGTCCATCACCTTAACCACTCGGCCACCTCGTCTACGTACATTTGCACAGCGTAACGAATTTAGCTAGATCAGGTGTTAGACCACATGTGAAAATTACTTACCAATGCTGCGAACATGGTTATATGATAATCGAGATAGAAATGGTAATTCAAGACGAGTGTTAACTGCTCAACAATCAAAATCTGGCACCGAGCATGATTGCAATTTTATTATGGTACTTAAAAACTGTAGAAATTAAGTCGACGATGATGGGATTCGAACCCACGCGTGCAGAGCACCATGGATTAGCAGTCCATCGCCTTAACCACTCGGCCACCTCGTCTATGTACTTATGGACAGCGTAACGAATTTAGCTAGGCCAGGGGTTAGACCACATGTGAAAATTACTTACCAATGCTGCGAACATGGTTATATGATAATCGAGATAGAAATGGTAATTCAAGACGAGTGTTAACTGCTCAACAATCAAAATCTGGCACCGAGCATGATTGCAATTTTATTATGGTACTTAAAAACTGTAGAAATTGAGTCGACGAGGATGGGATTCGAACCCACGCGTGCAGAGCACAATGGATTAGCAGTCCATCGCCTTAACCACTCGGCCACCTCATCTACGTAATTGTGGACAGCGTAACTAATTTAGCTAGGCCAGGTGTTAGACCACATGTGAAAATTACTTATCAATGCTGCGAACATGGTTATATGATAATCGAGATCGAAATTATAATTCAGGACGAGTGTTAACTACTCAGCAATCAAAATCTGCAAGAGAATGATGGTAATTTCATAATGGTACTTAAAACTGTAGAATCAGGTCGACGAGGATGGGATTCGTACCCACGCGTGCAGAGCGCAATGGATTAGCAGTCCATCACCTTAACCACTCGGCCACCTCGTCTACGTACATTTGCACAGCGTAACGAATTTAGCTAGATCAGGTGTTAGACCACATGTGAAAATTACTTACCAATGCTGCGAACATGGTTATATGATAATCGAGATAGAAATGGTAATTCAAGACGAGTGTTAACTGCTCAACAATCAAAATCTGGCACCGAGCATGATTGCAATTTTATTATGGTACTTAAAAACTGTAGAAATTAAGTCGACGATGATGGGATTCGAACCCACGCGTGCAGAGCACCATGGATTAGCAGTCCATCGCCTTTTTTTTTTTTTTCTTTTATTAAAAGACAAGACCCACTGGTCCGTCATGTAAAGTAAAAATATTTACAAAATATGTTACATAATAATATATAACTTCAATCAACAAAAATTGGATTGGCTTTGGACGCCTTCGTCTGCAACTGTGGTCGCCTGACCAATGTTCATAGATGCCCGCCTAGAGTGGTGAGGTACAATACCTATCGACATATTGTTGCACAAGACAAAAAATAATTATTCTTACTACAAAGCAGATCGTTTATCTAGCTTTTATAAAGATAACAATACTATTGGTTATTACACTTGTACTGTCATGATGTCAATTACATAGAATTGTGAGACTGATTTAGAAATAGCTCAGAATGTTACCTGGAAATCGGTATTCGCGGTATTTTCTGCGAGACCTTCATACCTGACATAGAAAAGCGTTTCGTCGTCATTAATGTAATACATCTTATAGTCTGCTTTCATTTTTGCAAGTAGTTTATTTCTGAACACGTTCACAATAGGAATTATTTGTTTGGATGATTTATATATTTTGTGGCGCAGTATCACTACATGACGAGCCAGCGTCAGTAAATAGTTTGTCAGGGCTAGCTTTGGTTTATCGTCAGAGTCATAAAAACCAAATAATATTATGTAGTTCCTAGCACTCGTTATTGACTGGTATGGAAAAATGTATGATATTAATTTGAATACAAACTGCCAGAGAGGTGAGGTCGTACTACAGCCCGTTAGCATGTGTATTAACGTTTCCTCTTCAACTGTACAAAAGTCGCAGATGGCGGAATCAAGAACGCCGATTTTGTCAAGTAATGTATTGGTAAAAATAACATTGTGTATAATTTTGAAATTCAAATCGCTTAGTAGGTTAGGCGTGATGCCACCGTAAATATTGCGCCATATTATTCTGAAGTCTATTTGAAGAAAGCGATGTGACCAGTAGAATGTGCAAATCGGTTCCACAATTTTGTTCATGCCAACGAGTTGAGAAAAAAGCTTGGTTGTACATGTACTTATTGTATATGAGTGTTGTTTGTGCTTGATCTGAATTTCTGACATTACTAGGTCGGGTGTTAATGCTTGTTTACAACATTGTTTGACCCACGATGACGGAATAGCGTCCTTAATAGCCTTATACTGTTTACAAACAATTTTTGTTTCAGCTGTATTGGACAAAATGGAACCGACGTGTACCAATTCACAAATTGCTTTTGGTGGTAAGAAGCCTGGCACAACTTCATATAGTATATCTTTGATTTTTGTGATTCCATATTTTACAAATTGACGTTGAAATAATACATTTCCATTTGAAGTAATGAGTGGATTATAGAACAAGGGTTGATGATAAATATCTTTGAGTGTCTGTGGGATGGTGTATATATGGTCTGCAATAGTCGCCCAGGCTTGCAACATTTCAGAGTAAAATTGAGGCAGATTACTTAGTTTTCTGATATCAATTTCGAGTTTAAATATATCAGAGCCGAGGTTCAAGTTGCAATATTTATTTAGATAGAAATTCGTTAGATGCTTAAATTTATGTTTATAATTTGGGTCGAGAAACTTTTTGATCCATTTGAGTCGGAATGCTGCACGCCTAGTTTGCAGGTCACATAAATTCAAACCACCTTGTTCTATTGGATTAGTTAAAACTTCGTACCTGACGAGATGTTTGTGATTATCCCAGAAAAAATCAAGAACTGCCTTTTTAAATCGGTAAAGATAGTAATCCGGAATCGGAGTAACAGATAGAGAGTAGTTTAGAGACGATGCGACAAGTGTATTGATAATTATAATTTTACCTTTAAATGATAGTTTACGTCGTCTCCACTGATTTAATACCTTACAGGATTTAGAAATTCTTTTTTCCCAGTTATTTTCAGATACAGAGGTAGGATTGTGTCCGATGCAGATTCCGAGCATTGTTATACTATCGCTCCGAAATATTCCGCGGATAGGAGAGTCAGTGCGCCCTCTGTTGGTCCCTAACCACAATGCTTCAGTTTTATGTTCATTAATTTTGGCGCCGGAAATCATGCCATATTCTTTGAACACTTCTTGAGATGCTGTAATGGAGGTGTCATTAGACAGTGTCAGAGAGGTGTCGTCGGCATGCTGATAAATCAGAGATTGGGATTCCGAATTGGGAAGTGGAATTCCCACAATCCGAGGATTTCGTTTGATTGCAGTGTTGAGGGGGTCAATCGAAATAACGTAGAGCAGAGCAGATAGAGGGCAGCCTTGGCGGACACCGCGAGTAGGAAAAAAAGGATCGGACAAGAATCCGTTGCATTTCACTTTGCTTTCGATATTACAGTACAGTATAGAAATCCATCTGATAAAATTTGGTCCAAAATTGAAATATTTCAAGGTACTCTGCAAATAAGAGTGATCCACTCTATCAAAAGCCTTCATTTGGTCGAATTTTAGGATGACTCCGGGATTGTTTATTTCGGTGGTGTAAGATACTACGTCCTGCAGACAGAAAATGTGGTCAACAATATCACGCCCAGGCACACAGCAGGTTTGATCGTCGGATATTATTGAACCGATTACATTGCTTAGTCTTGAGGCCATTAGTTTTGCTATTATTTTGTAGTCAGTATTTAGCAACGAAATTGGTCGCCAGTTGCGAATGAATCTTTGATCTGAGTTCTTTTTCGGAATTAAGGTAATGATACCAGTACGAAGGCTTTGGGGCATTTCGCCAGAATCAAAAATAGTGCCTACAATATCATTGAAGTCATGTGCTATTTCATCCCAAAAGTATTTGTACCAGTTCACTGTAAGGCCATCGGAACCCGGGGATTTATTGTTGACCATGGCCAGTAACGTTTTTTGGAGCTCATTAACCGTTGGATTATTGTCAAGAGACTGTTTATCATCCTCGTTGAGTATCGAGGTGATGTTGTTTTGCAGGTAAGAATTTGCTGGGTTAGTTGGCTCCTTTGTATACAATTTCGAATAGAATTTGTGTATCTCGCTCATAATTGAATCTGTTGTGTTAAGAGTTTCGTCGCACTCACTAATTAGAGTTTTTATCGTTTTGTTTTCCTGTTTAATTTTCTCTAATGTTAGAAAGTATTTTGTATTTTTCTCCCCTTCTTCAATGAATTGTGATTTACTGCGTATTGCAGCACCTTCGGTTTCTGATCTAATGATTTTGTCTAATTCATCATTAAGATTGAGCAGATATGACGTGTTGTAGTCTGGGTACTTGGCAGCCTTGACATTCTCGTATTTAATTTTTTTTTCCAGATTTCTTTTCAATTTTCGCGTGGCATTAGCTTTCTGCTTGCCAAAGCGGGTCGTAATACGTTTTATTTCGTTTTTCAAAATTTCCCACCAGGCAAGTTTATTTTCAGAATACACAGGATATGTACGACTTTTTGTAATATGTTCAGAAATTAATTTTGTGTATTCAAGGTCTTCTAAGAGAGAGTTGTTAAAGTGCCAAACACCACGACCACGTTTAACACTGGACATATCAAATTTGTATATTATGCAGTCATGATCGCTATACGGAAACCTTGAGATAGAACTATGAGTGCATAGGTGTAAACTATTTGCGGATATAAAACAGTTGTCTATACGACTTTGAAGCAATTTATTATCGACCGAACGCCGCCAAGTATACTCTCTTGACCGCGGGTGATGGGTACGCCAAATATCGATTAGGTTGTTACTGGCGATTAGGTCTTTCAACTGTTGTCTTGAATGATCTTTATGAACTTGAGTGTATGAGCGTTCAAGATTAGTATCGATCACACAGTTAAAGTCACCAATGACAATATTAGTGCAGTCAGGTTCGAAAAAAAATTGTATGTGGCGGTAGAATTGACGGCGTTCGGTGACATTATTGGGACTATAAATATTTATAACATTTATAAATAAATCATCTATTTCGATAATTACTTTAAGTACTCGCCCACTAAAAAGGTCACTCGATTTTTTCTTAATAATTTTCACACCTGAGGCTTTGGAAATTAGGAGTGCTACCCCTCTCATACCTCGGTTGCACTGGTCACGGCAATTATTGGTTATTACATCACCATCCCACAGTGTTTTAATGGTTGGAACAAAGGAGTCCTGCCAGAAGGTTTCTTGAATTGCAAGAATGTCCACTTTATGTGAATTAGCATAATGAATTAAATTATTCAGTTTATTGATGTTTCGTAAACCATTGGCGTTTGCGGAGGCTAGCACAACCATTAAAACACTGAGGGATGAGAGGAACATTAATAATAAATAGAACTTAATCATTATTTTCAGATATGTTACCGTCATTGTTTTTCGATTTTGGGGTGAACAGCTTGCGTGAATGTTCAAGATTTGGTTTAGGTGTGTTCTTTTTCCTTCTAGTTGGTGCAGTCGGATCGGTCTGGTTTTCATTGTCGTTGTCTGTTGAAGACTCGTATTGCCGTTTTTTAACATTTGTTCCAGTAGGAGGTTCATCGTTGTCGACCTCGATTGGTGTAGGTAATGTTTCGGTAGCCGGTGGTGTGGAAGTTGGGTAATCAGGAGGGTTATCATTTGCAGCTTCATTGTTCTTTGTTAGATATTCATCATTAAATTGGCTCGCACAGTCGTCTTGATTGATGGCGGCGGAATTCTTGTTTTCAAGTCGGTTTTCAGGGTTATCATCCTTTGGTTCGTAGTTGTCAGTTCTTGATTGTTCACGGCGATTTGTATTTTCGTCACAATCTCTTGATATGTGTCCAAATTGTCCACACTTGTAGCATTTTTGTGCCCGACATTTCCTTTCCGTGTGGCCTTTTCTTAGACACACTGTGCAAATGTATGATGGGCATTGGTGTATAATGTGGTCTTCACTAAGACAGTTGTTGCATACTTTTCTCTGATTGTTGTGAATTAGCTTGACATAATGCCCGTTCTCCTCAAATTTTACAGCATATGGTAGTGATTTAATACCTGTTGGGAATTCGACCCTTATAAATCTTATGCCGTTTTCTATTGTAGGTGCTTCTCTGTGGAATTTATGAATCACACGGCTTCGAATCATACAGCCAAACTGTGTCAATTTCTTTATAATTTCATCGTCATCAATATAAATTGGAACGTTCAGAAATGATACAGTAGTAAACTGTCTAGTTACACCACGTACCTCGATCTCATTGCCCCTAAGCGTTACACCTTGTTGAAATAGCGAGTCGATATTGACGGTAGACTTCATAGTTAGCTGCCAGGTTCCATTAATATTCATACAGCTTAGAATTGATCTCTCTGATGTTGCTTGCTGAACAGACTCAATAACCTCAATAGCAGAGTATCCGTCATCACACAATGTAATTGTATGATCCTTGGTTCCGGTTGTTCGAACTCCTATGGCGGCCATCTTGGCTTCACCACCAGCCTGAACAGATCTTCTGTTCAGGCTGGGTAGTCGCGAAAACGACGGCAGATTACCAAAATAGTAGTAAAGTAATAATGTTCGTTATTAAACGAAGCAGGAAAGCTAAAAATCCAAAGTAAATGCTCAGCTACACGCTGGATTACACCGGATTGCAGGAGCGCAAGACTGACACGTCCATTCGTCGCAACTGGTGTTAGACCACATGTGAAAATTACTTACTAATGCTGCGAACATGGTTATATGATAATCGAGATAGAAATGGTAATTCAAGACGAGTGTTAACTGCTCAACAATCAAAATCTGGCAATGAGCATGATTGCAATTTTATTATGGTACTTAAAACTGTAGAAATTGAGTCGACGAGGATGGGATTCGAACCCACGCGTGCAGAGCACAATGGATTAGCAGTCCATCGCCTTAACCACTCGGCCACCTCGTCTACGTACATTTGCACAGCGTAACGAATTTAGCTAGATCAGGTGTTAGACCACATGTGAAAATTACTTACCAATGCTGCGAACATGGTTATATGATAATCGAGATAGAAATGGTAATTCAAGACGAGTGTTAACTGCTCAACAATCAAAATCTGGCACCGAGCATGATTGCAATTTCATTATGGTACTTAAAAACTGTAGAAATTAAGTCGACGATGATGGGATTCGAACCCACGCGTGCAGAGCACAATGGATTAGCAGTCCATCGCCTTAACCACTCGGCCAACTCGTCTATGTACTTATGGACAGCGTAACGAATTTAGCTAGGCCAGGTGTTAGACCACATGTGAAAATTACTTACTAATGCTGCGAACATGGTTATATGTTAATCGAGATAGAAATGGTAATTCAAGACGAGTGTTAACTGCTCAACAATCAAAATCTGGCAACGAACATGAATGCAATTTTATTATGGTACTTAAAACTGTAGAAATTGAGTCGACGAGGATGGGATTCGAACCCACGCGTGCAGAGCACAATGGATTAGCAGTCCATCGCCTTAACCACTCGGCCACCTCATCTACGTAATTGTGGACAGCGTAACGAATTTAGCTAGGCCAGGTGTTAGACCACATGTGAAAATTACTTATCAATGCTGCGAACATGGTTATATGATAATCGAGATCGAAATTGTAATTCAGGACGAGTGTAAACTACTCAGCAATCAAAATCTGCAAGAGAATGATGGTAATTTCATAATGGTACTTAAAACTGTAGAATAACGTCGACGAGGATGGGATTCAAACCCACGCGTGCAGAGCACAATGGATTAGCAGTCCATAGCCTTAACCACTCGGCCACCTCGTCTACGTACTTATGCACAGCGTAACGAATTTAGCTAGGCCAGGTGTTAGACCACATGTGAAAATTACTTACTAATGCTGCGAACATGGTTATATGTTAATCGAGATAGAAATGGTAATTCAAGACGAGTGTTAACTGCTCAACAATCAAAATCTGGCAACGAGCATGAATGCAATTTTATTATGGTACTTAAAACAGTAGAAATTGAGTCGACGAGGATGGGATTCGAACCCACGCGTGCAGAGCACAATGGATTAGCAGTCCATCGCCTTAACCACTCGGCCACCTCGTCTACGTACTTATGCACGGCGTAACGAATTTAGCTAGACCAGGTGTTAGACCACATGTGAAAATTACTTACTAATGCTGCGAACATGGTTATATGATAATCGAGATAGAAATGGTAATTCAAGACGAGTGTTAACTGCTCAACAATCAAAATCTGGCAACGAGCATGATTGCAATTTTATTATGGTACTTAAAACTGTAGAAATTGAGTCGACGAGGATGGGATTCGAACCCACGCGTGCAGAGCACAATGGATTAGCAGTCCATCGCCTTAACCACTCGGCCACCTCATCTACGTAATTGTGGACAGCGTAACGAATTTAGCTAGGCCAGGTGTTAGACCACATGTGAAAATTACTTATCAATGCTGCGAACATGGTTATATGATAATCGAGATCGAAATTGTAATTCAGGACGAGTGTAAACTACTCAGCAAACAAAATCTGCAAGAGAATGATGGTAATTTCATAATGGTACTTAAAACTGTAGAATCACGTCGACGAGGATGGGATTCAAACCCACGCGTGCAGAGCACAATGGATTAGCAGTCCATCGCCTTAACCACTCGGCCACCTCGTCTACGTACATTTGCACAGCGTAACGAATTTAGCTAGAGCAGGTGTTAGACCACATGTGAAAATTACTTACCAATGTTGCGAACATGACTATATGCTAATCGAGATCGAAGTGGTAATTCAAGATGAGTGTTATCTACTCAACATTCAAAATATGCAAAAGCATGATGGTAATTTCATAATGGAACTTAAAAGTGTAGAATCACGTCGACGAGGATGGGATTCGAACGCATGCGTGCAGAACAAAATGGATTAGCAGTCCATCGCCTTACCCACTCGGCCACCTCGTCTACGTACTTATGCACAGCGTAACGAATTTAGCTAGGCCAGGTGTTAGACCACATGTGAAAATTACTTACCAATGCTGCGAACATGGTTATATGATAATCGAGATAGAAATGGTAATTCAAGACGAGTGTTAACTGCTCAACAATCAAAATCTGGCAACGAACATGAATGCAATTTTATTATGGTAATTAAAACTGTAGAAATTGAGTCGACGAGGATGGGATTCGAACCCACGCGTGCAGAGCACAATGGATTAGCAGTCCATCGCCTTAACCACTCGGCCACCTCATCTACGTAATTGTGGACAGCGTAACGAATTTAGCTAGGCCAGGTGTTAGACCACATGTGAAAATTACTTATCAATGCTGCGAACATGGTTATATGATAATCGAGATCGAAATTGTAATTCAGGACGAGTGTAAACTACTCAGCAATCAAAATCTGCAAGAGAATGATGGTAATTTCATAATGGTACTTAAAACTGTAGAATAACGTCGACGAGGATGGGATTCTAACCCACGCGTGCAGAGCACAATGGATTAGCAGTCCATAGCCTTAACCACTCGGCCACCTCGTCTACGTACTTATGCACAGCGTAACGAATTTAGCTAGGCCAGGTGTTAGACCACATGTGAAAATTACTTACTAATGCTGCGAACATGGTTATATGTTAATCGAGATAGAAATGGTAATTCAAGACGAGTGTTAACTGCTCAACAATCAAAATCTGGCAACGAGCATGAATGCAATTTTATTATGGTACTTAAAACAGTAGAAATTGAGTCGACGAGGATGGGATTCGAACCCACGCGTGCAGAGCACAATGGATTAGCAGTCCATCGCCTTAACCACTCGGCCACCTCGTCTACGTACTTATGCACGGCGTAACGAATTTAGCTAGACCAGGTGTTAGACCACATGTGAAAATTACTTACTAATGCTGCGAACATGGTTATATGATAATCGAGATAGAAATGGTAATTCAAGACGAGTGTTAACTGCTCAACAATCAAAATCTGGCAACGAGCATGATTGCAATTTTATTATGGTACTTAAAACTGTAGAAATTGAGTAGACGAGGATGGGATTCGAACCCACGCGTGCAGAGCACAATGGATTAGCAGTCCATCGCCTTAACCACTCGGCCACCTCATCTACGTAATTGTGGACAGCGTAACGAATTTAGCTAGGCCAGGTGTTAGACCACATGTGAAAATTACTTATCAATGCTGCGAACATGGTTATATGATAATCGAGATCGAAATTGTAATTCAGGACGAGTGTAAACTACTCAGCAAACAAAATCTGCAAGAGAATGATGGTAATTTCATAATGGTACTTAAAACTGTAGAATCACGTCGACGAGGATGGGATTCAAACCCACGCGTGCAGAGCACAATGGATTAGCAGTCCATCGCCTTAACCACTCGGCCACCTCGTCTACGTACATTTGCACAGCGTAACGAATTTAGCTAGAGCAGGTGTTAGACCACATGTGAAAATTACTTACCAATGTTGCGAACATGACTATATGCTAATCGAGATCGAAGTGGTAATTCAAGATGAGTGTTATCTACTCAACATTCAAAATATGCAAAAGCATGATGGTAATTTCATAATGGAACTTAAAAGTGTAGAATCACGTCGACGAGGATGGGATTCGAACGCATGCGTGCAGAACAGAATGGATTAGCAGTCCATCGCCTTACCCACTCGGCCACCTCGTCTACGTACTTATGCACAGCGTAACGAATTTAGCTAGGCCAGGTGTTAGACCACATGTGAAAATTACTTACCAATGCTGCGAACATGGTTATATGATAATCGAGATAGAAATGGTAATTCAAGACGAGTGTTAACTGCTCAACAATCAAAATCTGGCAACGAGCATGATTGCAATTTTATTATGGTACTTAAAACTGTAGAAATTGAGTCGACGAGGATGGGATTCGAACCCACGCGTGCAGAGCACAATGGATTAGCAGTCCATCGCCTTAACCACTCGGCCACCTCATCTACGTAATTGTGGACAGCGTAACGAATTTAGCTAGGCCAGGTGTTAGACCACATGTGAAAATTACTTATCAATGCTGCGAACATGGTTATATGATAATCGAGATCGAAATTGTAATTCAGGACGAGTGTTAACTACTCAGCAAACAAAATCTGCAAGAGAATGATGGTAATTTCATAATGGTACTTAAAACTGTAGAATCACGTCGACGAGGATGGGATTCAAACCCACGCGTGCAGAGCACAATGGATTAGCAGTCCATCGCCTTAACCACTCGGCCACCTCGTCTACGTACATTTGCACAGCGTAACGAATTTAGCTAGATCAGGTGTTAGACCACATGTGAAAATTACTTACCAATGTTGCGAACATGATTATATGCTAATCGAGATCGAAGTGGTAATTCAAGATGAGTGTTATCTACTCAACATTCAAAATATGCAAAAGCATGATGGTAATTTCATAATGGAACTTAAAAGTGTAGAATCACGTCGACGAGGATGGGATTCGAACCCATGCGTGCAGAACAGAATGGATTAGCAGTCCATCGCCTTACCCACTCGGCCACCTCGTCTACGTACTTATGCACAGCGTAACGAATTTAGCTAGGCCAGGTGTTAGACCACATGTGAAAATTACTTACCAATGCTGCGAACATGGTTATATGATAATCGAGATAGAAATGGTAATTCAAGACGAGTGTTAACTGCTCAACAATCAAAATCTGGCAACGAGCATGATTGCAATTTTATTATGGTACTTAAAACTGTAGAAATTGAGTCGACGAGGATGGGATTCGAACCCACGCGTGCAGAGCACAATGGATTAGCAGTCCATCGCCTTAACCACTCGGCCACCTCGTCTACGCACTTATGCACGGCGTAACGAATTTAGCTAGACCAGGTGTTAGACCACATGTGAAAATTACTTACTAATGCTGCGAACATGGTTATATGATAATCGAGATAGAAATGGTAATTCAAGACGAGTCTTAACTGCTCAACAATCAAAATCTGGCAACGAGCATGATTGCAATTTTATTATGGTACTTAAAACTGTAGAAATTGAGTCGACGAGGATGGGATTCGAACCCACGCGTGCAGAGCACAATGGATTAGCAGTCCATCGCCTTAACCACTCGGCCACCTCATCTACGTAATTGTGGACAGCGTAACGAATTTAGCTAGGCCAGGTGTTAGACCACATGTGAAAATTACTTATCAATGCTGCGAACATGGTTATATGATAATCGAGATCGAAATTGTAATTCAGGACGAGTGTTAACTACTCAGCAAACAAAATCTGCAAGAGAATGATGGTAATTTCATAATGGTACTTAAAACTGTAGAATCACGTCGACGAGGATGGGATTCAAACCCACGCGTGCAGAGCACAATGGATTAGCAGTCCATCGCCTTAACCACTCGGCCACCTCGTCTACGTACATTTGCACAGCGTAACGAATTTAGCTAGATCAGGTGTTAGACCACATGTGAAAATTACTTACCAATGTTGCGAACATGATTATATGCTAATCGAGATCGAAGTGGTAATTCAAGATGAGTGTTATCTACTCAACATTCAAAATATGCAAAAGCATGATGGTAATTTCATAATGGAACTTAAAAGTGTAGAATCACGTCGACGAGGATGGGATTCGAACCCATGCGTGCAGAACAGAATGGATTAGCAGTCCATCGCCTTACCCACTCGGCCACCTCGTCTACGTACTTATGCACAGCGTAACGAATTTAGCTAGGCCAGGTGTTAGACCACATGTGAAAATTACTTACCAATGCTGCGAACATGGTTATATGATAATCGAGATAGAAATGGTAATTCAAGACGAGTGTTAACTGCTCAACAATCAAAATCTGGCAACGAGCATGATTGCAATTTTATTATGGTACTTAAAACTGTAGAAATTGAGTCGACGAGGATGGGATTCGAACCCACGCGTGCAGAGCACAATGGATTAGCAGTCCATCGCCTTAACCACTCGGCCACCTCATCTACGTAATTGTGGACAGCGTAACGAATTTAGCTAGGCCAGGTGTTAGACCACATGTGAAAATTACTTATCAATGCTGCGAACATGGTTATATGATAATCGAGATCGAAATTGTAATTCAGGACGAGTGTTAACTACTCAGCAAACAAAATCTGCAAGAGAATGATGGTAATTTCATAATGGTACTTAAAACTGTAGAATCACGTCGACGAGGATGGGATTCAAACCCACGCGTGCAGAGCACAATGGATTAGCAGTCCATCGCCTTAACCACTCGGCCACCTCGTCTACGTACATTTGCACAGCGTAACGAATTTAGCTAGAGCAGGTGTTAGACCACATGTGAAAATTACTTACCAATGTTGCGAACATGATTATATGCTAATCGAGATCGAAGTGGTAATTCAAGATGAGTGTTATCTACTCAACATTCAAAAGCATGATGGTAATTTCATAATGGAACTTAAAAGTGTAGAATCACGTCGACGAGGATGGGATTCGAACCCATGCGTGCAGAACAGAATGGATTAGCAGTCCATCGCCTTACCCACTCGGCCACCTCGTCTACGTACTTATGCACAGCGTAACGAATTTAGCTAGGCCAGGTGTTAGACCACATGTGAAAATTACTTACCAATGCTGCGAACATGGTTATATGATAATCGAGATACAAATGGTAATTCAAGACGAGTGTTAACTGCTCAACAATCAAAATCTGGCACCGAGCATGATTGCAATTTTATTATGGTACTTAAAAACTGTAGAAATTAAGTCGACGAGGATGGGATTCGAACCCATGCGTGCAGAACAGAATGGATTAGCAGTCCATCGCCTTACCCACTCGGCCACCTCGTCTACATACTTATGCACAGCGTAACGAATTTAGCTAGGCCAGGTGTTAGACCACATGTGAAAATTACTTACGAATGCTGCGAACATGGTTATATGATAATCTAGATAGAAATGGTAATTCAAGACGAGTGTTAACTGCTCGACAATCAAAATCTGGCAACGAGCATGATTGCAATTTCATTATGGTACTTAAAACTGTAGAAATTGAGTCGACGAGGATGGGATTCGAACCCACGCGTGCAGAGCACAATGGATTAGCAGTCCATCGCCTTAACCACTCGGCCACCTCATCTACGTAATTGTGGACAGCGTAACTAATTTAGCTAGGCCAGGTGTTAGACCACATGTGAAAATTACTTATCAATGCTGCGAACATGGTTATATGATAATCGAGATCGAAATTATAATTCAGGACGAGTGTTAACTACTCAGCAATCAAAATCTGCAAGAGAATGATGGTAATTTCATAATGGTACTTAAAACTGTAGAATCAGGTCGACGAGGATGGGATTCGTACCCACGCGTGCAGAGCGCAATGGATTAGCAGTCCATCGCCTTAACCACTCGGCCACCTCGTCTACGTACATTTGCACAGCGTAACGAATTTAGCTAGACCAGGTGTTAGACCACATGTGAAAATTACTTATCAATGCTGCGAACATGGTAATATGATAATCGAGATCGAAATTGTAATTCAGGACGAGTGTTAACAACTCAGCAATCAAAATCTGCAAGAGAATGATGGTAATTTCATAATGGTACTTAAAACTGTAGAATCACGTCGACGAGGATGGGATTCGAACCCACGCGTGCAGAGCACAATGGATTAGCAGTCCATCGCCTTAACCACTCGGCCACCTCGTCTACGTACTTATGCACAGCATAACGAATTTAGCTAGGGCAGGTGTTAGACCACATGTGAAAATTACTTACCAATGCTGCGAACATGGTTATATGATAATCGAGATAGAAATGGTAATTCAAGACGAGTGTTAACTGCTCAACAATCAAAATCTGGCACCGAGCATGATTGCAATTTTATTATGGTACTTAAAAACTGTAGAAATTAAGTCGACGAGGATGGGATTCGAACCCACGCATGCAGAGCACAATGGATTAGCAGTCCATCGCCTTAACCACTCGGCCACCTCGTCTACGTGCTTTTGCACTGCGTAAAAAATTTAGCTAGACCAGGTGTTAGACCACATGTGAAAATTACTTACTAATGCTGCGAACATGGTTATATGATAATCGAGATAGAAATGGTAATTCAAGACGAGTGTTAACTGCTCAACAATCAAAATCTGGCAATGAGCATGATTGCAATTTTATTATGGTACTTAAAACTGTAGAAATTGAGTCGACGAGGATGGGATTCGAACCCACGCGTGCAGAGCACAATGGATTAGCAGTCCATCGCCTTAACCACTCGGCCACCTCATCTACGTACATTTGCACAGCGTAACGAATTTAGCTAGAGCAGGTGTTAGACCACATGTGAAAATTACTTACCAATGTTGCGAACATGATTATATGCTAATCGAGATCGAAGTGGTAATTCAAGATGAGTGTTATCTACTCAACATACAAAATATGCAAAAGCATGATGGTAATTTCATAATGGAACTTAAAAGTGTAGAATCACGTCGACGAGGATGGGATTCGAACCCATGCGTGCAGAACAGAATGGATTAGCAGTCCATCGCCTTACCCACTCGGCCACCTCGTCTACGTACTTATGCACAGCGTAACGAATTTAGCTAGGCCAGGTGTTAGACCACATGTGAAAATTACTTACCAATGCTGCGAACATGGTTATATGATAATCTAGATAGAAATGGTAATTCAAGACGAGTGTTAACTGCTCGACAATCAAAATCTGGCAACGAGCATGATTGCAATTTCATTATGGTACTTAAAACTGTAGAAATTGAGTCGACGAGGATGGGATTCGAACCCACGCGTGCAGAGCACAATGGATTAGCAGTCCATCGCCTTAACGACTCGGCCACCTCATCTACGTAATTGTGGACAGCGTAACTAATTTAGCTAGGCCAGGTGTTAGACCACATGTGAAAATTACTTATCAATGCTGCGAACATGGTTATATGATAATCGAGATCGAAATTATAATTCAGGACGAGTGTTAACTACTCAGCAATCAAAATCTGCAAGAGAATGATGGTAATTTCATAATGGTACTTAAAACTGTAGAATCAGGTCGACGAGGATGGGATTCGTACCCACGCGTGCAGAGCGCAATGGATTAGCAGTCCATCGCCTTAACCACTCGGCCACCTCGTCTACATACATTTGCACAGCGTAACGAATTTAGCTAGACCAGGTGTTAGACCACATGTGAAAATTACTTATCAATGCTGCGAACATGGTTATATGATAATCGAGATCGAAATTGTAATTCAGGACGAGTGTTAACAACTCAGCAATCAAAATCTGCAAGAGAATGATGGTAATTTCATAATGGTACTTAAAACTGTAGAATCACGTCGACGAGGATGGGATTCGAACCCACGCGTGCAGAGCACAATGGATTAGCAGTCCATCGCCTTAACCACTCGGCCACCTCGTCTACGTACTTATGCACAGCATAACGAATTTAGTTAGGCCAGGTGTTAGACCACATGTGAAAATTACTTACCAATGCTGCGAACATGGTTATATGATAATCGAGATAGAAATGGTAATTCAAGACGAGTGTTAACTGCTCAACAATCAAAATCTGGCACCGAGCATGATTGCAATTTTATTATGGTACTTAAAAACTGTAGAAATTAAGTCGACGAGGATGGGATTCGAACCCAGGCGTGCAGAGCACAATGGATTAGCAGTCCATCGCCTTAACCACTCGGCCACCTCGTCTACGTACATTTGCACAGCGTAACGAATTTAGTTAGGCCAGGTGTTAGACCACATGTGAAAATTACTTACCAATGCTGCGAACATGGTTATATGATAATCGAGATAGAAATGGTAATTCAAGACGAGTGTTAACTGCTCAACAATCAAAATCTGGCACCGAGCATGATTGCAATTTTATTATGGTACTTAAAAACTGTAGAAATTAAGTCGACGAGGATGGGATTCGAACCCAGGCGTGCAGAGCACAATGGATTAGCAGTCCATCGCCTTAACCACTCGGCCACCTCGTCTACGTACATTTGCACAGCGTAACGAATTTAGCTAGACCAGGTGTTAGACCACATGTGAAAAGTACTTATCAATGCTGCGAACATGGTTATATGATAATCGAGATCGAAATTGTAATTCAGGACGAGTGTTAACAACTCAGCAATCAAAATCTGCAAGAGAATGATGGTAATTTCATAATGGTACTTAAAACTGTAGAATCACGTCGACGAGGATGGGATTCGAAACCACGCGTGCAGAGCACAATGGATTAGCAGTCCATCGCCTTAACCACTCGGCCACCTCGTCTACGTACTTATGCACAGCGTAACGAATTTAGCTAGGCCAGGTGTTAGACCACATGTGAAAATTACTTACCAATGCTGCGAACATGGTTATATGATAATCGAGGTAGAAATGGTAATTCAAGACGAGTGTTAACTGCTCAACAATCAAAATCTGGCAATGAGCATGATTGCAATTTTATTATGGTACTTAAAACTGTAGAAATTGAGTCGACGAGGATGGGATTCGAACCCACGCGTGCAGAGGACAATGGATTAGCAGTCCATCGCCTTAACCACTCGGCCACCTCGTCTACGTACTTTTGCACTGCGTAAAAAATTTAGCTAGACCAGGTGTTAGACCACATGTGAAAATTACTTACCAATGCTGCGAACATGGTTATATGATAATCTAGATAGAAATGGTAATTCAAGACGAGTGTTAACTGCTCGACAATCAAAATCTGGCAACGAGCATGATTGCAATTTCATTATGGTACTTAAAACTGTAGAAATTGAGTCGACGAGGATGGGATTCGAACCCACGCGTGCAGAGCACAATGGATTAGCAGTCCATCGCCTTAACCACTCGGCCACCTCATCTACGTAATTGTGGACAGCGTAACTAATTTAGCTAGGCCAGGTGTTAGACCACATGTGAAAATTACTTATCAATGCTGCGAACATGGTTATATGATAATCGAGATCGAAATTATAATTCAGGACGAGTGTTAACTACTCAGCAATCAAAATCTGCAAGAGAATGATGGTAATTTCATAATGGTACTTAAAACTGTAGAATCACGTCGACGAGGATGGGATTCGAACCCACGCGTGCAGAGCACAATGGATTAGCAGTCCATCGCCTTAACCACTCGGCCACCTCGTCTACGTACTTATGCACAGCATAACGAATTTAGTTAGGCCAGGTGTTAGACCACATGTGAAAATTACTTACCAATGCTGCGAACATGGTTATATGATAATCGAGATAGAAATGGTAATTCAAGACGAGTGTTAACTGCTCAACAATCAAAATCTGGCACCGAGCAAGATTGCAATTTTATTATGGTACTTAAAAACTGTAGAAATTAAGTCGACGAGGATGGGATTCGAACCCAGGCGTGCAGAGCACAATGGATTAGCAGTCCATCGCCTTAACCACTCGGCCACCTCGTCTACGTACATTTGCACAGCGTAACGAATTTAGTTAGGCCAGGTGTTAGACCACATGTGAAAATTACTTACCAATGCTGCGAACATGGTTATATGATAATCGAGATAGAAATGGTAATTCAAGACGAGTGTTAACTGCTCAACAATCAAAATCTGGCACCGAGCATGATTGCAATTTTATTATGGTACTTAAAAACTGTAGAAATTAAGTCGACGAGGATGGGATTCGAACCCAGGCGTGCAGAGCACAATGGATTAGCAGTCCATCGCCTTAACCACTCGGCCACCTCGTCTACGTACATTTGCACAGCGTAACGAATTTAGCTAGACCAGGTGTTAGACCACATGTGAAAAGTACTTATCAATGCTGCGAACATGGTTATATGATAATCGAGATCGAAATTGTAATTCAGGACGAGTGTTAACAACTCAGCAATCAAAATCTGCAAGAGAATGATGGTAATTTCATAATGGTACTTAAAACTGTAGAATCACGTCGACGAGGATGGGATTCGAAACCACGCGTGCAGAGCACAATGGATTAGCAGTCCATCGCCTTAACCACTCGGCCACCTCGTCTACGTACTTATGCACAGCGTAACGAATTTAGCTAGGCCAGGTGTTAGACCACATGTGAAAATTACTTACCAATGCTGCGAACATGGTTATATGATAATCGAGGTAGAAATGGTAATTCAAGACGAGTGTTAACTGCTCAACAATCAAAATCTGGCAATGAGCATGATTGCAATTTTATTATGGTACTTAAAACTGTAGAAATTGAGTCGACGAGGATGGGATTCGAACCCACGCGTGCAGAGGACAATGGATTAGCAGTCCATCGCCTTAACCACTCGGCCACCTCGTCTACGTACTTTTGCACTGCGTAAAAAATTTAGCTAGACCAGGTGTTAGACCACATGTGAAAATTACTTACCAATGCTGCGAACATGGTTATATGATAATCTAGATAGAAATGGTAATTCAAGACGAGTGTTAACTGCTCGACAATCAAAATCTGGCAACGAGCATGATTGCAATTTCATTATGGTACTTAAAACTGTAGAAATTGAGTCGACGAGGATGGGATTCGAACCCACGCGTGCAGAGCACAATGGATTAGCAGTCCATCGCCTTAACCACTCGGCCACCTCATCTACGTAATTGTGGACAGCGTAACTAATTTAGCTAGGCCAGGTGTTAGACCACATGTGAAAATTACTTATCAATGCTGCGAACATGGTTATATGATAATCGAGATCGAAATTATAATTCAGGACGAGTGTTAACTACTCAGCAATCAAAATCTGCAAGAGAATGATGGTAATTTCATAATGGTACTTAAAACTGTAGAATCAGGTCGACGAGGATGGGATTCGTACCCACGCGTGCAGAGCGCAATGGATTAGCAGTCCATCGCCTAAACCACTCGGCCACCTCGTCTACATACATTTGCACAGCGTAACGAATTTAGCTAGACCAGGTGTTAGACCACATGTGAAAATTACTTATCAATGCTGCGAACATGGTTATATGATAATCGAGATCGAAATTGTAATTCAGGACGAGTGTTAACAACTCAGCAATCAAAATCTGCAAGAGAATGATGGTAATTTCATAATGGTACTTAAAACTGTAGAATCACGTCGACGAGGATGGGATTCGAACCCACGCGTGCAGAGCACAATGGATTAGCAGTCCATCGCCTTAACCACTCGGCCACCTCGTCTACGTACTTATGCACAGCATAACGAATTTAGCTAGGCCAGGTGTTAGACCACATGTGAAAATTACTTACCAATGCTGCGAACATGGTTATATGATAATCGAGATAGAAATGGTAATTCAAGACGAGTGTTAACTGCTCAACAATCAAAATCTGGCAATGAGCATGATTGCAATTTTATTATGGTACTTAAAACTGTAGAAATTGAGTCGACGAGGATGGGATTCGAACCCACGCGTGCAGAGCACAATGGATTAGCAGTCCATCGCCTTAACCACTCGGCCACCTCATCTACGTAATTGTGGACAGCGTAACTAATTTAGCTAGGCAAGGTGTTAGACCACATGTGAAAATTACTTATCAATGCTGCGAGCATGGTTATATGATAATCGAGATCGAAATTATAATTCAGGACGAGTGTTAAGTACTCAGCAATCAAAATCTGCAAGAGAATGATGGTAATTTCATAATGGTACTTAAAACTGTAGAATCAGGTCGACGAGGATGGGATTCGTACCCACGCGTGCAGAGCGCAATGGATTAGCAGTCCATCGCCTTAACCACTCGGCCACCTCGTCTACGTACATTTGCACAGCGTAACGAATTTAGCTAGACCAGGTGTTAGACCACATGTGAAAATTACTTACTAATGCTGCGAACATGGTTATATGATAATCGAGATCGAAATTGTAATTCAAGACGAGTGTTAACTACTCAACAATCAAAATCTGGCAAGGAGCATGATTGCAATTTTATTATGGTACTTAAAACTGTAGAAATTGAGTCGACGAGGATGGGATTCGAACCCACGCGTGCAGAGCACAATGGATTAGCAGTCCATCGCCTTAACCACTCGGCCACCTCGTCTACGTACATTTGCACAGCGTAACGAATTTAGCTAGATCAGGTGTTAGACCACATGTGAAAATTACTTACCAATGCTGCGAACATGGTTATATGATAATCGAGATAGAAATGGTAATTCAAGACGAGTGTTAACTACTCAACAATCAAAATCTGGCACCGAGCATGATTGCAATTTCATTATGGTACTTAAAAACTGTAGAAATTAAGTCGACGATGATGGGATTCGAAGCCACGCGTGCAGAGCACAATGGATTAGCAGTCCATCGCCTTAACCACTCGGCCACCTCGTCTATGTACTTATGGACAGCGTAACGAATTTAGCTAGGCCAGGTGTTAGACCACATGTGAAAATTACTTACCAATGCTGCGAACATGGTTATATGATAATCGAGATAGAAATGGTAATTCAAGACGAGTGTTAACTGCTCAACAATCAAAATCTGGCAACGAGCATGAATGCAATTTTATTATGGTACTTAAAACTGTAGAAATTGAGTCGACGAGGATGGGATTCGAACCCACACGTGCAGAGCACAATGGATTAGCAGTCCATCGCCTTAACCACTCGGCCACCTCATCTACGTAATTGTGGACAGCGTAACGAATTTAGCTAGGCCAGGTGTTAGACCACATGTGAAAATTACTTATCAATGCTGCGAACATGGTTATATGATAATCGAGATCGAAATTGTAATTCAGGACGAGTGTAAACTACTCAGCAATCAAAATCTGCAAGAGAATGATGGTAATTTCATAATGGTACTTAAAACTGTAGAATAACGTCGACGAGGATGGGATTCAAACCCACGCGTGCAGAGCACAATGGATTAGCAGTCCATAGCCTTAACCACTCGGCCACCTCGTCTACGTACTTATGCACAGCGTAACGAATTTAGCTAGGCCAGGTGTTAGACCACATGTGAAAATTACTTACTAATGCTGCGAACATGGTTATATGTTAATCGAGATAGAAATGGTAATTCAAGACGAGTGTTAACTGCTCAACAATCAAAATCTGGCAACGAGCATGAATGCAATTTTATTATGGTACTTAAAACAGTAGAAATTGAGTCGACGAGGATGGGATTCGAACCCACGCGTGCAGAGCACAATGGATTAGCAGTCCATCGCCTTAACCACTCGGCCACCTCGTCTACGTACTTATGCACGGCGTAACGAATTTAGCTAGACCAGGTGTTAGACCACATGTGAAAATTACTTACTAATGCTGCGAACATGGTTATATGATAATCGAGATAGAAATGGTAATTCAAGACGAGTGTTAACTGCTCAACAATCAAAATCTGGCAACGAGCATGATTGCAATTTTATTATGGTACTTAAAACTGTAGAAATTGAGTCGACGAGGATGGGATTCGAACCCACGCGTGCAGAGCACAATGGATTAGCAGTCCATCGCCTTAACCACTCGGCCACCTCATCTACGTAATTGTGGACAGCGTAACGAATTTAGCTAGGCCAGGTGTTAGACCACATGTGAAAATTACTTACCAATGCTGCGAACATGGTTATATGATAATCGAGATAGAAATGGTAATTCAAGACGAGTGTTAACTGCTCAACAATCAAAATCTGGCACCGAGCATGATTGCAATTTCATTATGGTACTTAAAAACTGTAGAAATTAAGTCGACGATGATGGGATTCGAACCCACGCGTGCAGAGCACAATGGATTAGCAGTCCATCGCCTTAACCACTCGGCCACCTCGTCTATGTACTTATGGACAGCGTAACGAATTTAGCTAGGCCAGGTGTTAGACCACATGTGAAAATTACTTACCAATGCTGCGAACATGGTTATATGATAATCGAGATAGAAATGGTAATTCAAGACGAGTGTTAACTGCTCAACAATCAAAATCTGGCAACGAGCATGAATGCAATTTTATTATGGTACTTAAAACTGTAGAAATTGAGTCGACGAGGATGGGATTCGAACCCACACGTGCAGAGCACAATGGATTAGCAGTCCATCGCCTTAACCACTCGGCCACCTCATCTACGTAATTGTGGACAGCGTAACGAATTTAGCTAGGCCAGGTGTTAGACCACATGTGAAAATTACTTATCAATGCTGCGAACATGGTTATATGATAATCGAGATCGAAATTGTAATTCAGGACGAGTGTAAACTACTCAGCAATCAAAATCTGCAAGAGAATGATGGTAATTTCATAATGGTACTTAAAACTGTAGAATAACGTCGACGAGGATGGGATTCAAACTCACGCGTGCAGAGCACAATGGAATAGCAGTCCATAGCCTTAACCACTCGGCCACCTCGTCTACGTACTTATGCACAGCGTAACGAATTTAGCTAGGCCAGGTGTTAGACCACATGTGAAAATTACTTACTAATGCTGCGAACATGGTTATATGTTAATCGAGATAGAAATGGTAATTCAAGACGAGTGTTAACTGCTCAACAATCAAAATCTGGCAACGAGCATGAATGCAATTTTATTATGGTACTTAAAACAGTAGAAATTGAGTCGACGAGGATGGGATTCGAACCCACGCGTGCAGAGCACAATGGATTAGCAGTCCATCGCCTTAACCACTCGGCCACCTCGTCTACGTACTTATGCACAGCGTAACGAATTTAGCTAGAGCAGGTGTTAGACCACATGTGAAAATTACTTACCAATGTTGCGAACATGACTATATGCTAATCGAGATCGAAGTGGTAATTCAAGATGAGTGTTATCTACTCAACATTCAAAATATGCAAAAGCATGATGGTAATTTCATAATGGAACTTAAAAGTGTAGAATCACGTCGACGAGGATGGGATTCGAACCCATGCGTGCAGAACAGAATGTATTAGCAGTCCATCGCCTTACCCACTCGGCCACCTCGTCTACGTACTTATGCACAGCGTAACGAATTTAGCTAGGCCAGGTGTTAGACCACATGTGAAAATTACTTACCAATGCTGCGAACATGGTTATATGATAATCGAGATAGAAATGGTAATTCAAGACGAGTGTTAACTGCTCAACAATCAAAATCTGGCAACGAGCATGATTGCAATTTTATTATGGTACTTAAAACTGTAGAAATTGAGTCGACGAGGATGGGATTCGAACCCACGCGTGCAGAGCACAATGGATTAGCAGTCCATCGCCTTAACCACTCGGCCACCTCATCTACGTAATTATGGACAGCGTAACGAATTTAGCTAGGCCAGGTGTTAGACCACATGTGAAAATTACTTATCAATGCTGCGAACATGGTTATATGATAATCGAGATCGAAATTGTAATTCAGGACGAGTGTTAACTACTCAGCAAACAAAATCTGCAAGAGAATGATGGTAATTTCATAATGGTACTTAAAACTGTAGAATCACGTCGACGAGGATGGGATTCAAACCCACGCGTGCAGAGCACAATGGATTAGCAGTCCATCGCCTTAACCACTCGGCCACCTCGTCTACGTACATTTGCACAGCGTAACGAATTTAGCTATAGCAGGTGTTAGACCACATGTGAAAATTACTTACCAATGTTGCGAACATGATTATATGCTAATCGAGATCGAAGTGGTAATTCAAGATGAGTGTTATCTACTCAACATTCAAAATATGCAAAAGCATGATGGTAATTTCATAATGGAACTTAAAAGTGTAGAATCACGTCGACGAGGATGGGATTCGAACCCATGCGTGCAGAACAGAATGGATTAGCAGTCCATCGCCTTACCCACTCGGCCACCTCGTCTACGTACTTATGCACAGCGTAACGAATTTAGCTAGGCCAGGTGTTAGACCACATGTGAAAATTACTTACCAATGCTGCGAACATGGTTATATGATAATCGAGATAAAAATGGTAATTCAAGACGAGTGTTAACTGCTCAACAATCAAAATCTGGCACCGAGCATGATTGCAATTTTATTATGGTACTTAAAAACTGTAGAAATTGAGTCGACGAGGATGGGATACGAACCCACGCGTGCAGAGCACAATGGATTAGCAGTCCATCGCCTTAACCACTAGGCCACCACGTCTACGTACTTATGCACTGCGTAACGAATTTAGCTAGACCAGGTGTTAGACCACATGTGAAAATTACTTACTAATGCTGCGAACATGGTTATATGTTAATCGAGATAGAAATGGTAATTCAAGACGAGTGTTTACTGCTCAACAATCAAAATCTGGCAACGAACATGAATGCAATTTTATTATGGTACTTAAAACTGTAGAAATTGAGTCGACGAGGATGGGATTCGAACCCACGGGTGCAGAGCACAATGGATTAGCAGTCCATCGCCTTAACCACTAGGCCACCTCATCTACGTAATTGTTGACAGCGTAACGAATTTAGCTAGGCCAGGTGTTAGACCACATGTGAAAATTACTTACCAATGCTGCGAACATGGTTATATGATAATCGAGATAAAAATGGTAATTCAAGACGAGTGTTATCTACTCAACATTCAAAATATGCAAAAGCATGATGGTAATTTCATAATGGAACTTAAAAGTGTAGAATCACGTCGACGAGGATGGGATTCGAACCCATGCGTGCAGAACAGAATGGATTAGCAGTCCATCGCCTTACCCACTCGGCCACCTCGTCTACGTACTTATGCACAGCGTAACGAATTTAGCTAGGCCAGGTGTTAGACCACATGTGAAAATTACTTACCAATGCTGCGAACATGGTTATATGATAATCGAGATAAAAATGGTAATTCAAGACGAGTGTTAACTGCTCAACAATCAAAATCTGGCACCGAGCATGATTGCAATTTTATTATGGTACTTAAAAACTGTAGAAATTGAGTCGACGAGGATGGGATACGAACCCACGCGTGCAGAGCACAATGGATTAGCAGTCCATCGCCTTAACCACTAGGCCACCACGTCTACGTACTTATGCACTGCGTAACGAATTTAGCTAGACCAGGTGTTAGACCACATGTGAAAATTACTTACTAATGCTGCGAACATGGTTATATGTTAATCGAGATAGAAATGGTAATTCAAGACGAGTGTTTACTGCTCAACAATCAAAATCTGGCAACGAACATGAATGCAATTTTATTATGGTACTTAAAACTGTAGAAATTGAGTCGACTAGGATGGGATTCGAACCCACGGGTGCAGAGCACAATGGATTAGCAGTCCATCGCCTTAACCACTAGGCCACCTCATCTACGTAATTGTGGACAGCGTAACGAATTTAGCTAGGCCAGGTGTTAGACCACATGTGAAAATTACTTATCAATGCTGCGAACATGGTTATATGATAATCGAGATCGAAATTGTAATTCAGGACGAGTGTAAACTACTCAGCAATCAAAATCTTGAAGAGAATGATGGTAATTTCATAATGGTACTTAAAACTGTAGAATCACGTCGACGAGGATGGGATTCAAACCCACGCGTGCAGAGCACAATGGATTAGCAGTCCATCGCCTTAACCACTCGGCCACCTCGTCTACGTACATTTGCACAGCGTAACGAATTTAGCTAGAGCAGGTGTTAGACCACATGTGAAAATTACTTACCAATGTTGCGAACATGATTATATGCTAATCGAGATCGAAGTGGTAATTCAAGATGAGTGTTATCTACTCAACATTCAAAATATGCAAAAGCATGATGGTAATTTCATAATGGAACTTAAAAGTGTAGAATCACGTCGACGAGGATGGGATTCGAACCCATGCGTGCAGAACAGAATGTATTAGCAGTCCAACGCCTTACCCACTCGGCCACCTCGTCTACGTACTTATGCACAGCGTAACGAATTTAGCTAGGCCAGGTGTTAGACCACATGTGAAAATTACTTACCAATGCTGCGAACATGAATGCAATTTTATTATGGTACTTAAAAACTGTAGAAATTAAGTCGACGAGGATGGGATTCGAACCCATGCGTGCAGAACAGAATGGATTAGCAGTCCATCGCCTTACCCACTCGGCCACCTCGTCTACGTACTTATGCACAGCGTAACGAATTTAGCTAGGCCAGGTGTTAGACCACATGTGAAAATTACTTACCAATGCTGCGAACATAGTTATATGATAATCTAGATAGAAATGGTAATTCAAGACGAGTGTTAACTGCTCAACAATCAAAATCTGGCAACGAGCATGATTGCAATTTTATTATGGTACTTAAAACTGTAGAAATTGAGTCGACGAGGATGGGATTCGAACCCACGCGTGCAGAGCACAATGGATTAGCAGTCCATCGCCTTAACCACTCGGCCACCTCGTCTACGCACTTACGCACAGCGTAACGAATATAGCTAGGCCAGGTGTTAGACCAGATGTGAAAATTACTTACTAATGCTGCGAACATGGTTATATGATAATCGAGATAGAAATGGTAATTCAAGACGAGTGTTAACTGCTCAACAATCAAAATCTGGCAACGAGCATGATTGCAATTTTATTATGGTACTGAAAACTGTAGAAATTGAGTCGACGAGGATGGGATTCGAACCCACGCGTGCAGAGCACAATGGATTAGCATGATTGCAATTTTATTATTGTACTTAAAACTGTAGAAATTGAGTCGACGTGGATGGGATTCGAACCCACGCGTGCAGAGCACAATGGATTAGCAGTCCATCGCCTTAACCACTCGGCCACCTCATCTACGTACTTGTGGACAGCGTAACGAATTTAGCTAGGCCAGGTGTTAGACCACATGTGAAAATTACTTATCAATGCTGCGAACATGGTTATATGCTAATCGAGATCGAAGTGGTAATTCAAGATGAGTGTTATCTACTCAACATTCAAAATCTGGCAAGGAGCATGATTGCAATTTTATTATGGAACTTAAAAGTGTAGAATCACGTCGACAAGGATGGGATTCGAACCCACGCGTGCAGAGCACAATGGATTAGCAGTCCATCGCCTTAACCACTCGGCCACCTCATCTACGTACTTGTGGACAGCGTAACGAATTTAGCTAGGCCAGGTGTTAGACCACATGTGAAAATTACTTATCAATGCTGCGAACATGGTTATATGATAATCGAGATCGAAATTGTAATTCAGGACGAGTGTAAACTACTCAGCAATCAAAATCTGCAAGAGAATGATGGTAATTTCATAATGGTACTTAAAACTGTAGAATAACGTCGACGAGGATGGGATTCAAACCCACGCGTGCAGAGCACAATGGATTAGCAGTCCATAGCCTTAACCACTCGGCCACCTCGTCTACGTACTTATGCACAGCGTAACGAATTTAGCTAGGCCAGGTGTTAGACCACATGTGAAAATTACTTACTAATGCTGCGAACATGGTTATATGTTAATCGAGATAGAAATGGTAATTCAAGACGAGTGTTTACTGCTCAACAATCAAAATCTGGCAACGAACATGAATGCAATTTTATTATGGTACTTAAAACTGTAGAAATTGAGTCGACGAGGATGGGATTCGAACCCACGGGTGCAGAGCACAATGGATTAGCAGTCCATCGCCTTAACCACTAGGCCACCTCATCTACGTAATTGTTGACAGCGTAACGAATTTAGCTAGGCCAGGTGTTAGACCACATGTGAAAATTACTTACCAATGCTGCGAACATGGTTATATGATAATCGAGATAAAAATGGTAATTCAAGACGAGTGTTATCTACTCAACATTCAAAATATGCAAAAGCATGATGGTAATTTCATAATGGAACTTAAAAGTGTAGAATCACGTCGACGAGGATGGGATTCGAACCCATGCGTGCAGAACAGAATGGATTAGCAGTCCATCGCCTTACCCACTCGGCCACCTCGTCTACGTACTTATGCACAGCGTAACGAATTTAGCTAGGCCAGGTGTTAGACCACATGTGAAAATTACTTACCAATGCTGCGAACATGGTTATATGATAATCGAGATAAAAATGGTAATTCAAGACGAGTGTTAACTGCTCAACAATCAAAATCTGGCACCGAGCATGATTGCAATTTTATTATGGTACTTAAAAACTGTAGAAATTGAGTCGACGAGGATGGGATACGAACCCACGCGTGCAGAGCACAATGGATTAGCAGTCCATCGCCTTAACCACTAGGCCACCACGTCTACGTACTTATGCACTGCGTAACGAATTTAGCTAGACCAGGTGTTAGACCACATGTGAAAATTACTTACTAATGCTGCGAACATGGTTATATGTTAATCGAGATAGAAATGGTAATTCAAGACGAGTGTTTACTGCTCAACAATCAAAATCTGGCAACGAACATGAATGCAATTTTATTATGGTACTTAAAACTGTAGAAATTGAGTCGACTAGGATGGGATTCGAACCCACGGGTGCAGAGCACAATGGATTAGCAGTCCATCGCCTTAACCACTAGGCCACCTCATCTACGTAATTGTGGACAGCGTAACGAATTTAGCTAGGCCAGGTGTTAGACCACATGTGAAAATTACTTATCAATGCTGCGAACATGGTTATATGATAATCGAGATCGAAATTGTAATTCAGGACGAGTGTAAACTACTCAGCAATCAAAATCTTGAAGAGAATGATGGTAATTTCATAATGGTACTTAAAACTGTAGAATCACGTCGACGAGGATGGGATTCAAACCCACGCGTGCAGAGCACAATGGATTAGCAGTCCATCGCCTTAACCACTCGGCCACCTCGTCTACGTACATTTGCACAGCGTAACGAATTTAGCTAGAGCAGGTGTTAGACCACATGTGAAAATTACTTACCAATGTTGCGAACATGATTATATGCTAATCGAGATCGAAGTGGTAATTCAAGATGAGTGTTATCTACTCAACATTCAAAATATGCAAAAGCATGATGGTAATTTCATAATGGAACTTAAAAGTGTAGAATCACGTCGACGAGGATGGGATTCGAACCCATGCGTGCAGAACAGAATGTATTAGCAGTCCAACGCCTTACCCACTCGGCCACCTCGTCTACGTACTTATGCACAGCGTAACGAATTTAGCTAGGCCAGGTGTTAGACCACATGTGAAAATTACTTACCAATGCTGCGAACATGAATGCAATTTTATTATGGTACTTAAAAACTGTAGAAATTAAGTCGACGAGGATGGGATTCGAACCCATGCGTGCAGAACAGAATGGATTAGCAGTCCATCGCCTTACCCACTCGGCCACCTCGTCTACGTACTTATGCACAGCGTAACGAATTTAGCTAGGCCAGGTGTTAGACCACATGTGAAAATTACTTACCAATGCTGCGAACATAGTTATATGATAATCTAGATAGAAATGGTAATTCAAGACGAGTGTTAACTGCTCAACAATCAAAATCTGGCAACGAGCATGATTGCAATTTTATTATGGTACTTAAAACTGTAGAAATTGAGTCGACGAGGATGGGATTCGAACCCACGCGTGCAGAGCACAATGGATTAGCAGTCCATCGCCTTAACCACTCGGCCACCTCGTCTACGCACTTACGCACAGCGTAACGAATATAGCTAGGCCAGGTGTTAGACCAGATGTGAAAATTACTTACTAATGCTGCGAACATGGTTATATGATAATCGAGATAGAAATGGTAATTCAAGACGAGTGTTAACTGCTCAACAATCAAAATCTGGCAACGAGCATGATTGCAATTTTATTATGGTACTGAAAACTGTAGAAATTGAGTCGACGAGGATGGGATTCGAACCCACGCGTGCAGAGCACAATGGATTAGCATGATTGCAATTTTATTATTGTACTTAAAACTGTAGAAATTGAGTCGACGTGGATGGGATTCGAACCCACGCGTGCAGAGCACAATGGATTAGCAGTCCATCGCCTTAACCACTCGGCCACCTCATCTACGTACTTGTGGACAGCGTAACGAATTTAGCTAGGCCAGGTGTTAGACCACATGTGAAAATTACTTATCAATGCTGCGAACATGGTTATATGCTAATCGAGATCGAAGTGGTAATTCAAGATGAGTGTTATCTACTCAACATTCAAAATCTGGCAAGGAGCATGATTGCAATTTTATTATGGAACTTAAAAGTGTAGAATCACGTCGACAAGGATGGGATTCGAACCCACGCGTGCAGAGCACAATGGATTAGCAGTCCATCGCCTTAACCACTCGGCCACCTCATCTACGTACTTGTGGACAGCGTAACGAATTTAGCTAGGCCAGGTGTTAGACCACATGTGAAAATTACTTATCAATGCTGCGAACATGGTTATATGATAATCGAGATCGAAATTGTAATTCAGGACGAGTGTAAACTACTCAGCAATCAAAATCTGCAAGAGAATGATGGTAATTTCATAATGGTACTTAAAACTGTAGAATAACGTCGACGAGGATGGGATTCAAACCCACGCGTGCAGAGCACAATGGATTAGCAGTCCATAGCCTTAACCACTCGGCCACCTCGTCTACGTACTTATGCACAGCGTAACGAATTTAGCTAGGCCAGGTGTTAGACCACATGTGAAAATTACTTACTAATGCTGCGAACATGGTTATATGTTAATCGAGATAGAAATGGTAATTCAAGACGAGTGTTAACTGCTCAACAATCAAAATCTGGCAACGAGCATGAATGCAATTTTATTATGGTACTTAAAACAGTAGAAATTGAGTCGACGAGGATGGGATTCGAACCCACGCGTGCAGAGCACAATGGATTAGCAGTCCATCGCCTTAACCACTCGGCCACCTCGTCTACGCACTTATGCACGGCGTAACGAATTTAGCTAGACCAGGTGTTAGACCACATGTGAAAATTACTTACTAATGCTGCGAACATGGTTATATGATAATCGAGATAGAAATGGTAATTCAAGACGAGTCTTAACTGCTCAACAATCAAAATCTGGCAACGAGCATGATTGCAATTTTATTATGGTACTTAAAACTGTAGAAATTGAGTCGACTAGGATGGGATTCGAACCCACGGGTGCAGAGCACAATGGATTAGCAGTCCATCGCCTTAACCACTAGGCCACCTCATCTACGTAATTGTGGACAGCGTAACGAATTTAGCTAGGCCAGGTGTTAGACCACATGTGAAAATTACTTATCAATGCTGCGAACATGGTTATATGATAATCGAGATCGAAATTGTAATTCAGGACGAGTGTAAACTACTCAGCAATCAAAATCTTGAAGAGAATGATGGTAATTTCATAATGGTACTTAAAACTGTAGAATCACGTCGACGAGGATGGGATTCAAACCCACGCGTGCAGAGCACAATGGATTAGCAGTCCATCGCCTTAACCACTCGGCCACCTCGTCTACGTACATTTGCACAGCGTAACGAATTTAGCTAGAGCAGGTGTTAGACCACATGTGAAAATTACTTACCAATGTTGCGAACATGATTATATGCTAATCGAGATCGAAGTGGTAATTCAAGATGAGTGTTATCTACTCAACATTCAAAATATGCAAAAGCATGATGGTAATTTCATAATGGAACTTAAAAGTGTAGAATCACGTCGACGAGGATGGGATTCGAACCCATGCGTGCAGAACAGAATGTATTAGCAGTCCAACGCCTTACCCACTCGGCCACCTCGTCTACGTACTTATGCACAGCGTAACGAATTTAGCTAGGCCAGGTGTTAGACCACATGTGAAAATTACTTACCAATGCTGCGAACATGAATGCAATTTTATTATGGTACTTAAAAACTGTAGAAATTAAGTCGACGAGGATGGGATTCGAACCCATGCGTGCAGAACAGAATGGATTAGCAGTCCATCGCCTTACCCACTCGGCCACCTCGTCTACGTACTTATGCACAGCGTAACGAATTTAGCTAGGCCAGGTGTTAGACCACATGTGAAAATTACTTACCAATGCTGCGAACATAGTTATATGATAATCTAGATAGAAATGGTAATTCAAGACGAGTGTTAACTGCTCAACAATCAAAATCTGGCAACGAGCATGATTGCAATTTTATTATGGTACTTAAAACTGTAGAAATTGAGTCGACGAGGATGGGATTCGAACCCACGCGTGCAGAGCACAATGGATTAGCAGTCCATCGCCTTAACCACTCGGCCACCTCGTCTACGCACTTACGCACAGCGTAACGAATATAGCTAGGCCAGGTGTTAGACCAGATGTGAAAATTACTTACTAATGCTGCGAACATGGTTATATGATAATCGAGATAGAAATGGTAATTCAAGACGAGTGTTAACTGCTCAACAATCAAAATCTGGCAACGAGCATGATTGCAATTTTATTATGGTACTGAAAACTGTAGAAATTGAGTCGACGAGGATGGGATTCGAACCCACGCGTGCAGAGCACAATGGATTAGCATGATTGCAATTTTATTATTGTACTTAAAACTGTAGAAATTGAGTCGACGTGGATGGGATTCGAACCCACGCGTGCAGAGCACAATGGATTAGCAGTCCATCGCCTTAACCACTCGGCCACCTCATCTACGTACTTGTGGACAGCGTAACGAATTTAGCTAGGCCAGGTGTTAGACCACATGTGAAAATTACTTATCAATGCTGCGAACATGGTTATATGCTAATCGAGATCGAAGTGGTAATTCAAGATGAGTGTTATCTACTCAACATTCAAAATCTGGCAAGGAGCATGATTGCAATTTTATTATGGAACTTAAAAGTGTAGAATCACGTCGACAAGGATGGGATTCGAACCCACGCGTGCAGAGCACAATGGATTAGCAGTCCATCGCCTTAACCACTCGGCCACCTCATCTACGTACTTGTGGACAGCGTAACGAATTTAGCTAGGCCAGGTGTTAGACCACATGTGAAAATTACTTATCAATGCTGCGAACATGGTTATATGATAATCGAGATCGAAATTGTAATTCAGGACGAGTGTAAACTACTCAGCAATCAAAATCTGCAAGAGAATGATGGTAATTTCATAATGGTACTTAAAACTGTAGAATAACGTCGACGAGGATGGGATTCAAACCCACGCGTGCAGAGCACAATGGATTAGCAGTCCATAGCCTTAACCACTCGGCCACCTCGTCTACGTACTTATGCACAGCGTAACGAATTTAGCTAGGCCAGGTGTTAGACCACATGTGAAAATTACTTACTAATGCTGCGAACATGGTTATATGTTAATCGAGATAGAAATGGTAATTCAAGACGAGTGTTAACTGCTCAACAATCAAAATCTGGCAACGAGCATGAATGCAATTTTATTATGGTACTTAAAACAGTAGAAATTGAGTCGACGAGGATGGGATTCGAACCCACGCGTGCAGAGCACAATGGATTAGCAGTCCATCGCCTTAACCACTCGGCCACCTCGTCTACGCACTTATGCACGGCGTAACGAATTTAGCTAGACCAGGTGTTAGACCACATGTGAAAATTACTTACTAATGCTGCGAACATGGTTATATGATAATCGAGATAGAAATGGTAATTCAAGACGAGTCTTAACTGCTCAACAATCAAAATCTGGCAACGAGCATGATTGCAATTTTATTATGGTACTTAAAACTGTAGAAATTGAGTCGACGAGGATGGGATTCGAACCCACGCGTGCAGAGCACAATGGATTAGCAGTCCATCGCCTTAACCACTCGGCCACCTCATCTACGTAATTGTGGACAGCGTAACGAATTTAGCTAGGCCAGGTGTTAGACCACATGTGAAAATTACTTATCAATGCTGCGAACATGGTTATATGATAATCGAGATCGAAATTGTAATTCAGGACGAGTGTAAACTGCTCAGCAAACAAAATCTGCAAGAGAATGATGGTAATTTCATAATGGTACTTAAAACTGTAGAATCACGTCGACGAGGATGGGATTCGTACACAGGCGTGCAGAGCACAATGGATTAGCAGTCCACCGCCTTAACCACTCGGCCATCTCGTCTACGTACATTTGCACAGCGTAACGAATTTAGCTAGAGCAGGTGTTAGACCACATGTGAAAATTACTTACCAATGTTGCGAACATGACTATATGCTAATCGAGATCGAAGTGGTAATTCAAGATGAGTGTTATCTACTCAACATTCAAAATATGCAAAAGCATGATGGTAATTTCATAATGGAACTTAAAAGTGTAGAATCACGTCGACGAGGATGGGATTCGAACCCATGCGTGCAGAACAGAATGGATTAGCAGTCCATCGCCTTACCCACTCGGCCACCTCGTCTACGTACTTATGCACAGCGTAACGAATTTAGCTAGGCCAGGTGTTAGACCACATGTGAAAATTACTTACCAATGCTGCGAACATGGTTATATGATAATCGAGATAGAAATGGTAATTCAAGACGAGTGTTAACTGCTCAACAATCAAAATCTGGCAACGAGCATGATTGCAATTTTATTATGGTACTTAAAACTGTAGAAATTGAGTCGACGAGGATGGGATTCGAACCCACGCGTGCAGAGCACAATGGATTAGCAGTCCATCGCCTTAACCACTCGGCCACCTCATCTACGTAATTATGGACAGCGTAACGAATTTAGCTAGGCCAGGTGTTAGACCACATGTGAAAATTACTTATCAATGCTGCGAACATGGTTATATGATAATCGAGATCGAAATTGTAATTCAGGACGAGTGTTAACTACTCAGCAAACAAAATCTGCAAGAGAATGATGGTAATTTCATAATGGTACTTAAAACTGTAGAATCACGTCGACGAGGATGGGATTCAAACCCACGCGTGCAGAGCACAATGGATTAGCAGTCCATCGCCTTAACCACTCGGCCACCTCGTCTACGTACATTTGCACAGCGTAACGAATTTAGCTAGAGCAGGTGTTAGACCACATGTGAAAATTACTTACCAATGTTGCGAACATGATTATATGCTAATCGAGATCGAAGTGGTAATTCAAGATGAGTGTTATCTACTCAACATTCAAAATATGCAAAAGCATGATGGTAATTTTATAATGGAACTTAAAAGTGTAGAATCACGCCGACGAGGATGGGATTCGAACCCATGCGTGCAGAACAGAATGGATTAGCAGTCCATCGCCTTACCCACTCGGCCACCTCGTCTACGTACTTATGCACAGCGTAACGAATTTAGCTAGGCCAGGTGTTAGACCACATGTGAAAATTACTTACCAATGCTGCGAACATGGTTATATGATAATCGAGATAGAAATGGTAATTCAAGACGAGTGTTAACTGCTCAACAATCAAAATCTGGCAACGAGCATGATTGCAATTTTATTATGGTACTTAAAACTGTAGAAATTGAGTCGACGAGGATGGGATTCGAACCCACGCGTGCAGAGCACAATGGATTAGCAGTCCATCGCCTTAACCACTCGGCCACCTCATCTACGTAATTATGGACAGCGTAACGAATTTAGCTAGGCCAGGTGTTAGACCACATGTGAAAATTACTTATCAATGCTGCGAACATGGTTATATGATAATCGAGATCGAAATTGTAATTCAGGACGAGTGTTAACTACTCAGCAAACAAAATCTGCAAGAGAATGATGGTAATTTCATAATGGTACTTAAAACTGTAGAATCACGTCGACGAGGATGGGATTCAAACCCACGCGTGCAGAGCACAATGGATTAGCAGTCCATCGCCTTAACCACTCGGCCACCTCGTCTACGTACATTTGCACAGCGTAACGAATTTAGCTAGAGCAGGTGTTAGACCACATGTGAAAATTACTTACCAATGTTGCGAACATGATTATATGCTAATCGAGATCGAAGTGGTAATTCAAGATGAGTGTTATCTACTCAACATTCAAAATATGCAAAAGCATGATGGTAATTTTATAATGGAACTTAAAAGTGTAGAATCACGCCGACGAGGATGGGATTCGAACCCATGCGTGCAGAACAGAATGGATTAGCAGTCCATCGCCTTACCCACTCGGCCACCTCGTCTACGTACTTATGCACAGCGTAACGAATTTAGCTAGGCCAGGTGTTAGACCACATGTGAAAATTACTTACCAATGCTGCGAACATGGTTATATGATAATCGAGATAAAAATGGTAATTCAAGACGAGTGTTAACTGCTCAACAATCAAAATCTGGCACCGAGCATGATTGCAATTTTATTATGGTACTTAAAAACTGTAGAAATTAAGTCGACGAGGATGGGATTCGAACCCATGCGTGCAGAACAGAATGGATTAGCAGTCCATCGCCTTACCCACTCGGCCACCTCGTCTACGTACTTATGCACAGCGTAACGAATTTAGCTAGGCCAGGTGTTAGACCACATGTGAAAATTACTTACGAATGCTGCGAACATGGTTATATGATAATCTAGATAGAAATGGTAATTCAAGACGAGAGTTAACTGCTCAACAATCAAAATCTGGCAACGAGCATGATTGCAATTTTATTATGGTACTTAAAACTGTAGAAATTGAGTCGACGAGGATGGGATACGAACCCACGCGTGCAGAGCACAATGGATTAGCAGTCCATCGCCTTAACCACTAGGCCACCACGTCTACGTACTTATGCACTGCGTAACGAATTTAGCTAGACCAGGTGTTAGACCACATGTGAAAATTACTTACTAATGCTGCGAACATGGTTATATGTTAATCGAGATAGAAATGGTAATTCAAGACGAGTGTTTACTGCTCAACAATCAAAATCTGGCAACGAACATGAATGCAATTTTATTATGGTACTTAAAACTGTAGAAATTGAGTCGACGAGGATGGGATTCGAACCCACGGGTGCAGAGCACAATGGATTAGCAGTCCATCGCCTTAACCACTCGGCCACCTCATCTACGTAATTGTGGACAGCGTAACGAATTTAGCTAGGCCAGGTGTTAGACCACATGTGAAAATTACTTATCAATGCTGCGAACATGGTTATATGATAATCGAGATCGAAATTGTAATTCAGGACGAGTGTAAACTACTCAGCAATCAAAATCTTGAAGAGAATGATGGTAATTTCATAATGGTACTTAAAACTGTAGAATCACGTCGACGAGGATGGGATTCAAACCCACGCGTGCAGAGCACAATGGATTAGCAGTCCATCGCCTTAACCACTCGGCCACCTCGTCTACGTACATTTGCACAGCGTAACGAATTTAGCTAGAGCAGGTGTTAGACCACATGTGAAAATTACTTACCAATGTTGCGAACATGATTATATGCTAATCGAGATCGAAGTGGTAATTCAAGATGAGTGTTATCTACTCAACATTCAAAATATGCAAAAGCATGATGGTAATTTCATAATGGAACTTAAAAGTGTAGAATCACGTCGACGAGGATGGGATTCGAACCCATGCGTGCAGAACAGAATGTATTAGCAGTCCAACGCCTTACCCACTCGGCCACCTCGTCTACGTACTTATGCACAGCGTAACGAATTTAGCTAGGCCAGGTGTTAGACCACATGTGAAAATTACTTACCAATGCTGCGAACATGAATGCAATTTTATTATGGTACTTAAAAACTGTAGAAATTAAGTCAACGAGGATGGGATTCGAACCCATGCGTGCAGAACAGAATGGATTAGCAGTCCATCGCCTTACCCACTCGGCCACCTCGTCTACGTACTTATGCACAGCGTAACGAATTTAGCTAGGCCAGGTGTTAGACCACATGTGAAAATTACTTACCAATGCTGCGAACATGGTTATATGATAATCTAGATAGAAATGGTAATTCAAGACGAGTGTTAACTGCTCAACAATCAAAATCTGGCAACGAGCATGATTGCAATTTTATTATGGTACTTAAAACTGTAGAAATTGAGTCGACGAGGATGGGATTCGAACCCACGCGTGCAGAGCACAATGGATTAGCAGTCCATCGCCTTAACCACTCGGCCACCTCGTCTACGCACTTACGCACAGCGTAACGAATATAGCTAGGCCAGGTGTTAGACCAGATGTGAAAATTACTTACTAATGCTGCGAACATGGTTATATGATAATCGAGATAGAAATGGTAATTCAAGACGAGTGTTAACTGCTCAACAATCAAAATCTGGCAACGAGCATGATTGCAATTTTATTATGGTACTGAAAACTGTAGAAATTGAGTCGACGAGGATGGGATTCGAACCCACGCGTGCAGAGCACAATGGATTAGCATGATTGCAATTTTATTATTGTACTTAAAACTGTAGAAATTGAGTCGACGAGGATGGGATTCGAACCCACGCGTGCAGAGCACAATGGATTAGCAGTCCATCGCCTTAACCACTCGGCCACCTCATCTACGTACTTGTGGACAGCGTAACGAATTTAGCTAGGCCAGGTGTTAGACCACATGTGAAAATTACTTATCAATGCTGCGAACATGGTTATATGCTAATCGAGATCGAAGTGGTAATTCAAGATGAGTGTTATCTACTCAACATTCAAAATCTGGCAAGGAGCATGATTGCAATTTTATTATGGAACTTAAAAGTGTAGAATCACGTCGACAAGGATGGGATTCGAACCCACGCGTGCAGAGCACAATGGATTAGCAGTCCATCGCCTTAACCACTCGGCCACCTCATCTACGTACTTGTGGACAGCGTAACGAATTTAGCTAGGCCAGGTGTTAGACCACATGTGAAAATTACTTATCAATGCTGCGAACATGGTTATATGCTAATCGAGATCGAAGTGGTAATTCAAGATGAGTGTTATCTACTCAACATTCAAAAGCATGATGGTAATTTCATAATGGAACTTAAAAGTGTAGAATCACGTCGACGAGGATGGGATTCGAACCCATGCGTGCAGAACACAATGGATTAGCAGTCCATCGCCTTAACCACTCGGCCACCTCGTCTACGCACTTATGCACAGCGTAACGAATATAGCTAGGCCAGGTGTTAGACCACATGTGAAAATTACTTACTAATGCTGTGAACATGGTTATATGATAATCGAGATAGAAATGGTAATTCAAGACGAGTGTTAACTGCTCAACAATCAAAATCTGGCAACGAGCATGATTGCAATTTTATTATGGTACTGAAAACTGTAGAAATTGAGTCGATGAGGGTGGGATTCGAACCCACGCATGCAGAGCACAATGGATTAGCAGTCCATCGCCTTAAACACTCGGCCACCTCATCTACGTACTTGTGGACAGCGTAACGAATTTAGCTAGGCCAGGTGTTAGACCACATGTGAAAATTACTTACTAATGCTGCGAACATGGTTATATGACAATCGAGATAGAAATGGTAATTCAAGACGAGTGTTAACTGCTCAACAATCAAAATCTGGCAACGAGCATGATTGCAATTTTATTATGGTACTTAAAACTGTAGAAATTGAGTCGACGAGGATGGGATTCGAACTCACGCGCGCAGAGCACAATGGATTAGCAGTCCATCGCCTTAACCACTCGGCCACCTCATCTACGTAATTGTGGACAGCGTAACGAATTTAGCTAGGCCAGGTGTTAGACCACATGTGAAAATTACTTATCAATGCTGCGAACATGGTTATATGATAATCGAGATCGAAATTGTAATTCAGGACGAGTGTTAACAACTCAGCAATAAAAATCTGCAAGAGAATGATGGTAATTTCATAATGGTACTTAAAACTGTAGAATCACGTCGACGAGGATGGGATTCGAACCCACGCGTGCAGAGCACAATGGATTAGCAGTCCATCGCCTTAACCACTCAGCCACCTCGTCTACGTACTTATGCACAGCGTAACGAATTTAGCTAGACCAGGTGTTAGACCACATGTGAAAATTACTTACCAATGCTGCGAACATGATTATATGCTAATCGAGATCGAAGTGGTAATTCAAGATGAGTGTTATCTACTCAACGTTCAAAATATGCAAAAGCATGATGGTAATTTCATAATGGAACTTAAAAGTGTAGAATCACGTAGACGAGGATGGGATTCGAACCCATGCGTGCAGAACAGAATGGATTAGCAGTCCATCGCCTTACCCACTCGGCCACCTCGTCTACGTACTTATGCACAGCGTAACGAATTTAGCTAGGTCAGGTTTTAGACCACATGTGAAAATTACTTACCAAGCTGCGAACATGGTTATATGATAATCGAGATAGAAATGGTAATTCAAGACGAGTGTTAACTGCTCAACAATCAAAATCTGGCAACGAGCATGATTGCAATTTTATTATGGTACTTAAAACTGTAGAAATTGAGTCGACGAGGATGGGATTCGAACTCACGCGCGCAGAGCACAATGGATTAGCAGTCCATCGCCTTAACCACTCGGCCACCTCATCTACGTAATTGTGGACAGCGTAACGAATTTAGCTAGGCCAGGTGTTAGACCACATGTGAAAATTACTTATCAATGCTGCGAACATGGTTATATGATAATCGAGATCGAAATTGTAATTGTAATTCAGGACGAGTGTTAACAACTCAGCAATCAAAATCTGCAAGAGAATGATGGTAATTTCATAATGGTACTTAAAACTGCAGAATCACGTCGACGAGGATGGGATTCGAACCCACGCATGCAGAGCACAATGGATTAGCAGTCCATCGCCTTAACCACTCAGCCACCTCGTCTACGTACTTATGCACAGCGTAACGAATTTAGCTAGACCAGGTGTTAGACCACATGTGAAAATTACTTACCAATGCTGCGAACATGATTATATGCTAATCGAGATCGAAGTGGTAATTCAAGATGAGTGTTATCTACTCAACATTCAAAATATGCAAAAGCATGATGGTAATTTCATAATGGAACTTAAAAGTGTAGAATCACGTCGACGAGGATGGGATTCGAACCCATGCGTGCAGAACAGAATGGATTAGCAGTCCATCGCCTTACCCACTCGGCCACCTCGTCTACGTACTTATGCACAGCGTAACGAATTTAGCTAGGCCAGGTTTTAGACCACATGTGAAAATTACTTACCAAGCTGCGAACATGGTTATATGATAATCGAGATAGAAATGGTAATTCAAGACGAGTGTTAACTGCTCAACAATCAAAATCTGGCAACGAGCATGATTGCAATTTTATTATGGTACTTAAAACTGTAGAAATTGAGTCGACGAGGATGGGATTCGAACTCACGCGCGCAGAGCACAATGGATTAGCAGTCCATCGCCTTAACCACTCGGCCACCTCATCTACGTAATTGTGGACAGCGTAACGAATTTAGCTAGGCCAGGTGTTAGACCACATGTGAAAATTACTTATCAATGCTGCGAACATGGTTATATGATAATCGAGATCGAAATTGTAATTCAGGACGAGTGTTAACAACTCAGCAATCAAAATATGCAAGAGAATTATGGTAATTTCATAATGGTACTTAAAACTGCAGAATCACGTCGACGAGGATGGGATTCGAACCCACGCATGCAGAGCACAATGGATTAGCAGTCCATCGCCTTAACCACTCAGCCACCTCATCTACGTACTTGTGGACAGCGTAACGAATTTAGCTAGGCCAGGTGTTAGACCACATGTGAAAATTACTTATCAATGCTGCGAACATGGTTATATGCTAATCGAGATCGAAGTGGTAATTCAAGATGAGTGTTATCTACTCAACATTCAAAAGCATGATGGTAATTTCATAATGGAACTTAAAAGTGTAGAATCACGTCGACGAGGATGGGATTCGAACCCATGCGTGCAGAACACAATGGATTAGCAGTCCATCGCCTTAACCACTCGGCCACCTCGTCTACGCACTTATGCACAGCGTAACGAATATAGCTAGGCCAGGTGTTAGACCACATGTGAAAATTACTTACTAATGCTGTGAACATGGTTATATGATAATCGAGATAGAAATGGTAATTCAAGACGAGTGTTAACTGCTCAACAATCAAAATCTGGCAACGAGCATGATTGCAATTTTATTATGGTACTGAAAACTGTAGAAATTGAGTCGATGAGGATGGGATTCGAACCCACGCATGCAGAGCACAATGGATTAGCAGTCCATCGCCTTAAACACTCGGCCACCTCATCTACGTACTTGTGGACAGCGTAACGAATTTAGCTAGGCCAGGTGTTAGACCACATGTGAAAATTACTTACTAATGCTGCGAACATGGTTATATGACAATCGAGATAGAAATGGTAATTCAAGACGAGTGTTAACTGCTCAACAATCAAAATCTGGCAACGAGCATGATTGCAATTTTATTATGGTACTTAAAACTGTAGAAATTGAGTCGACGAGGATGGGATTCGAACTCACGCGCGCAGAGCACAATGGATTAGCAGTCCATCGCCTTAACCACTCGGCCACCTCATCTACGTAATTGTGGACAGCGTAACGAATTTAGCTAGGCCAGGTGTTAGACCACATGTGAAAATTACTTATCAATGCTGCGAACATGGTTATATGATAATCGAGATCGAAATTGTAATTCAGGACGAGTGTTAACAACTCAGCAATCAAAATCTGCAAGAGAATGATGGTAATTTCATAATGGTACTTAAAACTGTAGAATCACGTCGACGAGGATGGGATTCGAACCCACGCGTGCAGAGCACAATGGATTAGCAGTACATCGCCTTAACCACTCAGCCACCTCGTCTACGTACTTATGCACAGCGTAACGAATTTAGCTAGACCAGGTGTTAGACCACATGTGAAAATTACTTACCAATGCTGCGAACATGGTTATATGATAATCGAGATAGAAATGGTAATTCAAGACGAGTGTTAACTGCTCAACAATCAAAATCTGGCAACGAGCATGATTGCAATTTTATTATGGTACTTAAAACTGTAGAAATTGAGTCGACGAGGATGGGATTCGAACTCACGCGCGCAGAGCACAATGGATTAGCAGTCCATCGCCTTAACCACTCGGCCACCTCATCTACGTAATTGTCGACAGCGTAACGAATTTAGCTAGGCCAGGTGTTAGACCACATGTGAAAATTACTTATCAATGCTGCGAACATGGTTATATGATAATCGAGATCGAAATTGTAATTCAGGACGAGTGTTAACTACTCAACATTCAAAATATGCAAAAGCATGATGGTAATTTCATAATGGAACTTAAAAGTGTAGAATCACGTCGACGAGGATGGGATTCGAACCCATGCGTGCAGAACAGAATGGATTAGCAGTCCATCGCCTTACCCACTCGGCCACCTCGTCTACGTACTTATGCACAGCGTAACGAATTTAGCTAGGCCAGATGTTAGACCACATGTGAAAATTACTTACCAATGCTGCGAACATGGTTATATGATAATCGAGATAGAAATGGTAATTCAAGACGAGTGTTAACTGCTCAACAATCAAAATCTGGCACCGAGCATGATTGCAATTTTATTATGGTACTTAAAAACTGTAGAAATTAAGTCGACGAGGATGGGATTCGAACCCACGCGTGCAGAGCACAATGGATTAGCAGTCCATCGCCTTAACCACTCGGCCACCTCATCTACGTAATTGTGGACAGCGTAACGAATTTAGCTAGGCCAGGTGTTAGACCACATGTGAAAATTACTTATCAATGCTGCGAACATGGTTATATGATAATCGAGATCGAAATTGTAATTCAGGACGAGTGTTAACTACTCAGCAATCAAAATCTGCAAGAGAATGATGGTAATTTCATAATGGTACTTAAAACTGTAGAATCACGTCGACGAGGATGGGATTCGTACCCACGCGTGCAGAGCATAATGGATTAGCAGTCCATCGCCTTAACCACTCGGCCACCTCGTCTACGTACATTTGCACAGCGTAACGAATTTAGCTAGACCAGGTGTTAGACCACATGTGAAAATTACTTATCAATGCTGCGAACATGGTTATATGATAATCGAGATCGAAATTGTAATTCAAGACGAGTGTTAACAACTCAGCAATCAAAATCTGCAAGAGAATGATGGTAATTTCATAATGGTACTTAAAACTGTAGAATCACGTCGACGAGGATAGGATTCGAACCCACGCGTGCAGAGCACAATGGATTAGCAGTCCATCGCCTTAACCACTCGGCCACCTCGACTATGTACTTATGGACAGCGTAACGAAATTAGCTAGGCCAGGTGTTAGACCACATGTGAAAATTACTTACCAATGCTGCGAACATGGTTCTATGATAATCGAGATAGAAATGGTAATTCAAGACGAGTGTTAACTGCTCAACAATCAAAATCTGGCACCGAGCATGATTGCAATTTTATTATGGTACTTAAAAACTGTAGAAATTAAGTCGACGAGGATGGGATTCGAACCCACGCGTGCAGAGCACAATGGATTAGCAGTCCATCGCCTTAACCACTCGGCCACCTCAACTATGTATTATGGACAGCGTAATTTAGCTAGGCCAGGTGTTAGACCACATGTGAAAATTACTTACTAATGCTGCGAACATGGTTATATGTTAATCGAGATAGAAATGGTAATTCAAGACGAGTGTTAACTGCTCAACAATCAAAATCTGGCAACGAGCATGAATGCAATTTTATTATGGTACTTAAAACTGTAGAAATTGAGTCGAAGAGGATGGGATTCGAACCCACGCGTGCAGAGCACAATGGATTAGCAGTCCATCGCCTTAACCACTCGGCCACCGCATCTACGTAATAGCGGACAGCGTAACTAATTTAGCTAGGCCAGGTGTTAGACCACATGTGAAAATTACTTATCAATGCTGCGAACATGGTTATATGATAATCGAGATCGAAATTGTAATTCAGGACGTGTGTTAACTACTCAGCAATCAAAATCTGCAAGAGAATGATGGTAATTTCATAATGGTACTTAAAACTGTAGAATCACGTCGACGAGGATGGGATTCGAACCCACGCGTGCAGAGCACAATGGATTAGCAGTCCATCGCCTTAACCACTCGGCCACCTCGTCTACGTACATTTGCAGTGCGTAAAGAATTTAGCTAGACCAGGTGTTAGACCACATGTGAAAATTACTTACCAATGCTGCGAACATGATTATATGCTAATCGAGATCGAAGTGGTAATTCAAGATGAGTGTTATCTACTCAACATTCAAAATATGCAAAAGCATGATGGTAATTTCATAATGGAACTTAAAAGTGTAGAATCACGTCGACGAGGATGGGATTCGAACCCATGCGTGCAGAACACAATGGATTAGCAGTCCATCGCCTTACCCACTCGGCCACCTCCTCTACGTACTTATGCACAGCGTAACGAATTTAGCTAGGCCAGGTGTTAGACCACATGTGAAAATTACTTACCAATGCTGCGAACATGGTTATATGATAATCGAGATAGAAATGGTAATTCAAGACGAGTGTTAACTGCTCAACAATCAAAATCTGGCACCGAGCATGATTGCAATTTTATTATGGTACTTAAAAACTGCAGAAATTAAGTCGACGAGGATGGGATTCGAACCCACGCGTGCAGAGCAAAATGGATTAGCAGTCCATCGCCTTAACCACTCGGCCACCTCGTCTATGTATTATGGACAGCGTAATTTAGCTAGGCCAGGTGTTAGACCACATGTGAAAATTACTTACTAATGCTGCGAACATGGTTATATGTTAATCGAGATAGAAATGGTAATTCAAGACGAGTGTTAACTGCTCAACAATCAAAATCTGGCAACGAGCAAGAATGCAATTTTATTATGGTACTTAAAACTGTAGAAATTGAGTCGACGAGGATGGGATTCGAACCCACGCGTGCAGAGCACAATGAATTAGCAGTCCATCGCCTTAACCACTCGGCCACCTCATCTACGTAATTGTGGACAGCGTAACGAATTTAGCTAGGCCAGGTGTTAGACCACATGTGAAAATTGCTTATCAATGCTGCGAACATGATTATATGATAATCGAGATCGAAATTGTAATTCAGGACGAGTGTTAACTAGTCAGCAATCAAAATCTGCAAGAGAATGATGATAATTTCATAATGGAACTTAAAAGTGTAGCATCACGTCGACGAGGATGGGATTCGAACCCATGCGTGCAGAACAGAATGGATTAGCAGTGCATCGCCTTACCCACTCGGCCACCTCGTCTACGTACTTATGCACAGCGTAACGAATTTAGCTAGGCCAGGTGTTAGACCACATGTGAAAATTACTTACCAATGCTGCGAACATGGTTATATGATAATCGAGATAGAAATGGTAATTCAAGACGAGTGTTAACTGCTCAACAATCAAAATCTGGAACCGAGTATGATTGCAATTTTATTATGGTACTTAAAAACTGGAGAAATTAAGTCGACGAGGATGGGATTCGAACCCAAGCGTGCAGAGCACAAAGGATTAGCAGTCCATCGCCTTAACCACTAGGCCACCTCGTCTATGTATTATGGACAGCATAACGAATTTAGCTAGGCCAGGTGTTAGACCACATGTGAAAATTACTTACTAATACTGCGAACATGGTTATATGTTAATCCAGATAGAAACGGTAATTCAAGACGAGTGTTAACTGCTCAACAATCAAAATCTGGCAACGAGCATGAATGCAATTTTATTATGGTACTTAAAACTGTAGAAATTGAGTCGACGAGGATGGGATTCGAACCCACGCGTGCAGAGCACAATGGATTAGCAGTCCATCGCCTTAACCACTCGGCCACCTCGTCTACGTACTTTTGCACGGCGTAACGAATTTAGCTAGACCAGGTGTTAGACAACATGTGAAAATTACTTACCAATGCTGCGAACATGGTTATATGATAATCGAGATAGAAATGGTAATTCAAGACGAGTGTTAACTGCTCAACAATCAAAATCTGGCAAAGAGCATGATTGCAATTTTATTATGGTACTTAAAACTGTAGAAATTGAGTCGACGAGGATGGGATTCGAACCCACGCGTGCAGACCACAATGGATTAGCAGTCCATCGCCTTAACCACTCGGCCACCTCATCTACGTAATTGTAGACAGCGTAACGAATTTAGCTAGTCCAGGTGTTAGACCACATGTGAAAATTACTTATCAATGCTGCGAACATGGTTATATGATAATCTAGATCGAAATTGTAATTCAGGACGAGTGTTAACTACTCAACATTCAAAATATGCAAAAGCATGATGGTAATTTCATAATGGAACTTAAAAGTGTAGAATCACGTCCACGAGGATGGGATTCGAACCCATGCGTGCAGAACAGAATGGATTAGCAGTCCATCGCCTTACCCACTCGGCCACCTCGTCTACGTACTTACGCACAGCGTAACGAATTTAGCTAGGCCAGGTGTTAGACCACATGTGAAAATTACTTACCAATGCTGCGAACATGGTTATATGATAATCGAGATAGAAATGGTAATTCAAGACGAGTGTTAACTGCTCAACAATCAAAATCTGGCACCGAGCATGATTGCAATTTTATTATGGTACTTAAAAACTGTAGAAATTAAGTCGACGAGGATGGGATTCGAACCCACGCGTGCAGAGCACAATGGATTAGCAGTCCATCGCCTTAACCACTCGGCCACCTCATCTACGTAATTGTGGACAGCGTAACTAATTTAGCTAGGCCAGGTGTTAGACCACATGTGAAAATTACTTATCAATGCTGCGAACATGGTTATATGATCATCGAGATCGAAATTGTAATTCAGGACGAGTGTTAACTACTCAGCAATCAAAATCTGCAAGAGAATGATGGTAATTTCATAATGGTACTTAAAACTGTAGAATCACGTCGACGAGGATGGGATTCGTATCCACGCGTGCAGAGCACAATGGATTAGCAGTCCATCGCCTTAACCACTCGGCCACCTCGTCTACGTACATTTGCACAGCCTAACGAATTTAGCTAGACCAGGTGTTAGACCACATGTGAAAATTACTTATCAATGCTGCGAACATGGTTATATGATAATCGAGATCGAAATTGTAATTCAAGACGAGTGTTAACAACTCAGCAATCAAAATCTGCAAGAGAATGATGGTAATTTCATAATGGTACTTAAAACTGTAGAATCACGTCGACGAGGATGGGATTCGAACCCACACGTGCAGAGCACAATGGATTAGCAGTCCATCGACTTAACCATTCGCCCACCTCGTCTACGTACTTATGCACAGCATAACGAATTTAGCTAGGCCAGGTGTTAGACCACATGTGAAAATTACTTACCAATGCTGCGAACATGGTTATATGATAATCGAGATAGAAATGGTAATTCAAGACGAGTGTTAACTGCTCAACAATCAAAATCTGGCACCGAGCATGATTGCAATGTTATAATGGTACTTAAAAACTGTAGAAATTAAGTCGACGAGGATGGGATTCGAACCCACGCGTGCAGAGCACAATGGATTAGCAGTCCATCGCCTTAACCACTCGGCCACCTCATCTACGTAATTGTGTACAGCGTAACTAATTTAGCTAGGCCAGGTGTTAGACCACATGTGAAAATTACTTATCAATGCTGCGAACATGGTTATATGATCATCGAGATCGAAATTGTAATTCAGGACGAGTGTTAACTACTCAGCAATCAAAATCTGCAAGAGAATGATGGTAATTTCATAATGGTACTTAAAACTGTAGAATCACGTCGACGAGGATGGGATTCGTACCCACGCGTGCAGAGCACAATGGATTAGCAGTCCATCGCCTTAACCACTCGGCCACCTCGTCTACGTACATTTGCACAGCGTAACGAATTTAGCTAGACCAGGTGTTAGACCACATGTGAAAATTACTTATCAATGCTGCGAACATGGTTATATGATAATCGAGATCGAAATTGTAATTCAAGACGAGTGTTAACAACTCAGCAATCAAAATCTGCAAGAGAATGATGGTAATTTCATAATGGTACTTAAAACTTTAGAATCACGTCGACGAGGATGGGATTCGAACCCACACGTGCAGAGCACAATGGATTAGCAGTCCATCGACTTAACCATTCGGCCACCTCGTCTACGTACTTATGCACAGCATAACGAATTTAGCTAGGCCAGGTGTTAGACCACATGTGAAAATTACTTACCAATGCTGCGAACATGGTTATATGTTAATCGAGATAGAAATGGTAATTCAAGACGAGTGTTAACTGCTCAACAATCAAAATCTGGAACCGAGCATGATTGCAATTTTATTATGGTACTTAAAAACTGTAGAAATTAAGTCGACGAGGATGGGATTCGAACCCAAGCGTGCAGAGCACAAAGGATTAGCAGTCCATCGCCTTAACCACTAGGCCACCTCGTCTATGTATTATGGACAGCATAACGAATTTAGCTAGGCCAGGTGTTAGACCACATGTGAAAATTACTTACTAATGCTGCGAACATGGTTATATGATAATCGAGATAGAAATGGTAATTCAAGACGAGTGTTAACTGCTCAACAATCAAAATCTGGCAAGGAGCATGATTGCAATTTTATTATGGTACTTAAAACTGTAGAAATTGAGTCGACGAGGATTGAGTCGGCCACCTCATCTACGTAATTGTGGACAGCGTAACTAATTTAGCTAGGCCAGGTGTTAGACAACATGTGAAAATTACTTACCAATGCTGCGAACATGGTTATATGATAATCGAGATCGAAATTGTAATTCAGGACGAGTGTTAACTACTCAGCAATCAAAATCTGCAAGAGAATGATGGTAATTTCATAATGGTACATAAAACTGTAGAATCACGTCGACGAGGATGGGATTCGTACCCACGCGTGCAGAGCACAATGGATTAGCAGTCCATCGCCTTAACCACTGGGACACCTCGTCTACGTACATTTGCACAGCGTAACGAATTTAGCTAAGCCAGGTGTTAGACCACATGTGAAAATTACTTATCAATGCTGCGAACATGGTTATATGATAATCGAGATCGAAATTGTAATTCAGGACGCGTGTTAACTACTCAACATTCACAATATGCAAAAGCATGATGGTAATTTCATAATGGAACTTAAAAGTGTAGAATCACGTCGACGAGGATGGGATTCGAACCCATGCGTGCAGAACAGAATGGATTAGCAGTCGATCGCCTTACCCACTCGGCCACCTCGTCTACGTACTTAAGCACAGCGTAACGAATTTAGCTAGGCCAGGTGTTAGACCACATGTGAAAATTACTTACCAATGCTGCGAACATGGTTATATGATAATCGAGGTAGAAATGGTAATTCAAGACGAGTGTTAACTGCTCAACAATCAAAATCTGGCACCGAGCATGATTGCAATTTTATTATGGTACTTAAAAACTGTAGAAATTAAGTCGACGAGGATGGGATTCGAACCCACGCGTGCAGAGCACAATGGATTAGCAGTCCATCGCCTTAACCACTCGGCCACCTCGTCTATGTACTTATGGACAGCGTAACGAATTTAGCTAGGCCAGGTGTTAGACCACATGTGAAAATTACTTACCAATGCTGCGAACATGGTTATATGATAATCGAGATAGAAATGGTAATTCAAGACGAGTGTTAACTGCTCAACAATCAAAATCTGGCAAGGAGCATGATTGCAATTTTATTATGGTACTTAAAACTGTAGAAATTGAGTCGACGAGGATGGGATTCGCCCCCACGCGTGCAGAGCACAATGGATTAGCAGTCCATCGCCTTAACCACTCGGCCACCTAATCTACGTAATTGTGGACAGCGTAACTAATTTAGCTAGGCCAGGTGTTAGACAACATGTGAAAATTACTTACCAATGCTGCGAACATGGTTATATGATAATCGAGATCGAAATTGTAATTCAGGACGAGTGTTAACTACTCAGCAATCAAAATCTGCAAGAGAATGATGGTAATTTCATAATGGTACTTAAAACTGTAGAATCACGTCGACGAGGATGGGATTCGTACCCACGCGTGCAGAGCACAATGGATTAGCAGTCCATCGCCTTAACCACTCGGCCACCTCGTCTACGTACATTTGCACAGCGTAACGAATTTAGCTAGACCAGGTGTTAGACCACATGTGAAAAGTACTTATTGTTGCGGGCGCTACCCTTAATTCTTTACTCAGAATGATAATAGCTGTAATTTCGTAGTCTTCACGAACTTTATTTTTGCTGTCTATACCATCCAGGTAAACTACAGTACAAAAGTACATATAAAACTTGAGCAACGTCGTAATGAACATGCACATTTTGAATCATCAAATACAAATCCATAAAATACAAAGAATCAAACACAATTGTAATGTCAACACCAATAGATATTACTCATTTCTATCGCTACTAGAAAATACATTTAAATTAAGTATTCACCTAGATTTCGGGGCAAACTGATGGAGCCCGGTCTTTAAATGGCTGCCATATTTACGTTGACGGCATTTCTACTCCAGTGCATAACAAACAAACAATTGCAATAGAGGGCGCTGTAGAGGAATTCCTAGATTTACCGTACGACGGTAGCAACACTCCTCTCTGCAAATGGGTAATTTATCGTACATTTGCACTCATGCCAAACTTTATAATATCTATATCAAACTATGTCTATAAAAATAATTGCTCTTGAAATTCAAGTAAGAGTTCACAAAAAATAACATCAACAATAAAGGTAACAATTTAACTGTACTCAATGTTATTCATAGTCCCAATTAGTCTTCATCAACAGCAAGGAGCAGTACAAGCTTGTGGATTGGTCTGTCCACTATGGAACTGGCAGTAGTAAGCTGTACTTTGCGTACCAAACCATCTTTCCCAGGATACACTGCTGTCACTCTGCCAAGACGCCAGAAGTTACGTGGTACATTATCTTCCTTGATAATGACTATGTCACCCAATTTCAGATTGTACTGTGATGTGGTCCACTTTGGCCTTTGCTGTAGCGTATGCAGAAATTCTTTTCTCCATCGGTTCCAAAATTCATTGGTTAAGACCAGAATACTTCTTCCCCCACCAGGCAACTTCCAGAAGGCTGATATGTACTCAACACGTAGATGGAGAAGAGTACAGCACTTAACCAATGACAAATGATTTGGTGTCAGAGGTTCTGGAGAATCGGGTTCACTCAGCTGATTGAGAGTAATTGGTCTTGAATTTACGATGTTCTGCACTTCGGCCATAAATGTGCGAAAGGACTCATCATCCAGCTGTGGACCTGCCTGATAGATGAGGGGTTCCAGAACACTTCGAACAGTCCTTATTTGTCTCTCCCAAATTCCTCCCATGTGACTACTGCTGGGAACATTGAATTTAAACTCAATCCAATCACACCTCTGACCTATCAAGAAATCAGCCATTTTCTTCTGATCGATCTCTTTCAGGCCCTTAATCATTTCATTGTGTGTTCCAACGATGTTAGTGCCACAATCTGCTCTCAGCTGCCTAATAGGTCCACGGATGCTAACAAATCTTCTCACCGCATTGATGAAAGAATTGGTATCTAGAGAGTTGACAGTCTCCAGATGAATTGCCTTGGATGCCATGCACACAAAAACTACACCATATCTCTTCAACTGGCTCCTCCTCTCCTTGATTAAGAATGGTCCAAAAATATCTACACCTGAATATGTGAATGGTGGGGCTTCCTTTATGCGGTCACTTGGAAGGTCTCCCATTTTCTGACTTTGGGGTGCTCTTCTGAACTTCCTACATGTGACACACTGATTGATCAATTTAGACACTGTATATGAGCCACTGATGATCCAATATCCATGCTGTCGGATGTAGTTGTGAGTACAGCCTCTTCCCATATGATTGATTTGTTCATGGAAGTGTCGCACTATTAGTGTTGTTATGTGAATATTCTTGGGTAAGATGACTGGATGTTTAATTTCAAAAAGCTGGCAGGATTTCTGTATTCTACCTCCAACTCTCAGCAAACCCTGGTCATCTATGAATGGATTCAGTTTATATATAGTGCTGGATTTTCTGAACTGTATATTTCGTGCCTTTAGTTGGTTTCTAGATTGTGGGTTACCCACTAGCTTCATTTCCTTCAGTATCTGTATTTCTTTCTGAAAGGCTCTACTTTGGACCTCTCGTATTATGGCTTTTTCACCTTCTGCGAGATCCTGTACAGTTAAGGGTGTATTAGTTTCTGACATGACATCTGTGAGATCTAACTTTCTATTTATGGTTTTGGTGGCTCTCAACATTTTTGCCTTAAGACGTAGACAATTAGCGGCTGCTCGTTTAGATGCGTCCCATGATGAGTACTGATCAAAGCGGTCGATCAATTGACCATCTGAACAGGCTGTGAGTGAATTAGTCTTCAATACCGTGGAAGTTCTCTTCATTTCTCTCCTCATCTCTTCTTCTGTGTCACTGGTACACTCATATCGAAATTCTGTTGCAGATAGGGACTTATCATTCCATAGAAAATCTGGTCCAGTTAACCAGTTAGAATCTTCGATAAGTTGCCTGGCAGTTATCCCTCTGCTAGCGTCATCACTTGGGTTTGAGGCAGTGTTAACATACTTCCATGCATCTGGAGAAGTCAACTCTCGTATCTGCTGGACCCTGTTGGCGACATAGGTGTGAAAACGTTTGGATTCATTATTTATGTATCCAAGAACAACTTTACTATCTACCCAAAAATACTCTTTCACATCTTTAAACTGTAGTGCTGTGGTGATGTAGTGACTCATTCTTGCAGATAAAACTGCTGCTGTCAGCTCAAGGCGAGGGATGGTGATTTGTTTGTTGAGTGGTGTGACTCTGGCCTTTCCTATGACGAAAGAACAGTATACTTCGTCATCCTGGTTGATTTGTCTCAAATATGTGCTCTGTCCGTAACCTGTTTCACTGGCATCAGAGAAGTAATGAAGCTCTATTCTCTTGACTTCACCAAAGTTGTTAGGTTTATAGCAACGGTTTACCTTCAAACTCTGTAACTCAAGAATGTCAGTTCTCCACTGTATCCATTTCATTCTGAGGTCTTCAGTGATGGGATCATCCCAATCAACATTATTTCTACATAATTCTTGCAAGATGATCTTTCCAGTTAGGATTACTGGGGCTGCAAAACCTAAAGGATCATACACTGAGCAGATGGTAGCAAGAATACCTCTGCGAGTAAGTGGTAAGTCGCGCAATAATATTCTAAATTGGAAAAAGTCACCCTCCACGACCCATGTCACTCCTAATGCTCTTTCTACAGGTAAGAGGTCTGTTTGAAGGTTTACTTCCATCAAACTTGACGCACGAGCTTCAGGAGGTATTGCATCCAACACTTCTCTCTTGTTTGAGATCCACTTGTGCAGTTTCAACCCAGCTTTAGCACAAATATCAATACTATTGTTAACAAGGGTGATGGCTTTGCTTACATCTGAAACTGACTTTAACCCATCGTCTACATAAAAGTCATCTCTTATAAAACTAGCTGCTTCTTCACCAAATTCCTCCTCTCCATCATCTGCTGCTCTCTTCAGACCAAAGTTGGCACATCCTGGTGAACTGGCTGCACCAAATAAGTGTACAGTCATTCTGTACTCAGACAATTCCTTATCCAAGTCACCATCTTTCCACCATAAGAAGCGTAACAGATCCCTATCATTTGGAGTGACATGAAACTGGTGGAACATACCCTGGATGTCCGCCATCACTGCCACCTCTTCTTTTCTGAAGCGACTTAAGACCCCAACTAGACCATTGGTAAGATCAGGTCCTTGGAGGAGACAGTCATTAAGAGATATGCCCTCATATCTTGCAGAGCAATCAAAAACCACACGGATCTTATCAGGTTTTTTGGGGTGATACACACCTGTATGTGGTACATAATTCACCCTGCCATCTACATTCTGTTGATCTTCAGGAACTTCTTCAGCACAGTTGGTTAGGATATCTTCCATAAATGTGAAGTAATCTTTCTTGTATTTCTGATTTCTTTGCAATCGTCTTTTGAGTTGTAATGTTCTTTTTACAGCTAATGGTTTGTTGTTTGGAAGTCGAAGATTATTGTACTTCAGTGGAAGGGGCATCTCATAGTGACCATCCTCTCTCTTGATGATATTGTCAGAGAGGCACCTGATGAACTTATGATCATTAACTGACAGAGAATCTTGTTTGTGTTTATGTTCAATAAAGTCCCGTTCAAACATCTGTTGAACCTGTTGTGTACTCACTATTTCCTTTGAGGTTGACTGAACTACCAATCTGTTAACTAATTTCGGCTTATTTGCAGGCATGGCTGTAAGCTGACTCGCTGCATTTGTTTCTGTGGTCACAATGCGGTTTGACACAACATTGTTTTCTGAATTTGAACAAATTGTTCCAACTATTCCCCATCCTAGTAGAGACCTTTGGCCATATGGATGATCTTCATCGCCAGCTATGATATCTCTAGGTCTTACAGCCGATGGAACATTGTTACCTATTAATATTCCAACCTTAACTTGAGGCATGATTGGAGGTATCTTATCAGCAATTCTTTGTAGATGGTTCCACTTCATTGCCACCTCTGAACTTGGGATTTGGTGTCTCTCTGCTGGAACATGGTCTCTGGTGTAGGATGTTGGCACTGGTATTACAACTTTTCTGTCGTAACTAAGAATCTCTAAATCCCTTATCCTCTTAGCTGAAACAACTGCACCGTTCATTTGCATTGTTGACAGTGTCAGTTCAGTATCATGCCCTATGATTCTAAGTTGTTTCTGAAGTTCTTTTGAGATGAAACAGGTATTGCTCTGTGGATCTAGAACACAATATTGTAAGATTTCTCTGTTGGGATTAACTTTGCTTCGTACCCATACAGGTACAATCATGGAGTTGTCAGTTGTCTGTTCTTCTCTGTTACATACAGAAATGCAATGACTTACACTGGTAGTACGGTTTTCATCATAGTGGAGAGCTGTCAAATGTTTTTTTGAACATTTCTTACAATCAACTCTGGATGTACATGCTCTCCCATTGTGTTTTTTAGTCATCCCACAAGCATAGCACAGACCTTCTGTCTTGAAGAATTGCTTCCGTTCTCTTCTGTGAAGATTCATCAGTTTGTCACAGTCATCAATATGGTGCTGTTCTTTGCAAAAAGGGCACTTCAGATCTTCATTACCACTGATTACATTTGTGGTAAATGTTCTAGCTTTCACTTGGTTCCCTCCCCTGCTGGTGTTTTTGCTTTCTCTATTGAAAACAGAAGATTCCTTCCAGTCTTTCACTTCAGGTTCAAAGGCAGGTATGTTTGCTTCTTTTGCCTTTTCTTTCACAAATAATGCAAACCGCTCAAAGGTTGGAAAACATCCACTGCTAACACTGGCATGTGTAATACGTCTCCATTGGTTTTCTATATAAGTTGGAATTTTAGCTACCAGCTTTGCATTTTCTTGTGGGTAATCCAAGACACCAAGATCATGTATTGTTCGCTTTGCTGCAACAACTTCATTTAACATATCAGAAAATCTTCGGAGTCCAATGGAGTCACGTGGTTGGATCCTTGGTGATGATGCAAGCTTATCTATGAATGCCTTGGCAATCACTGTATTGTTACCATACCTGTCCTTCAACTCAGCTTTGGCTTGTACAAATGCCTCTTCAGTTTGGAGCAAGAGGTAGCTATTAACCATTGCTTTGGGCTCACCAGACAGATGTTGGCTCAACAAATTTAATCTTTCAACCACTGAGGGGGCCTTTGACTCAATCAGAGACTTGAAAGAGGACTCCCATGAGGGAAACTGGAGTGGGTTTCCACTGAAAATTTCTAATTTGACTTGAGGAAGCCTAAATGAGTCCACCAACTGTTTCATAGCATCAGTGACTTCATTCGCAAGTGGGTTTGGAACACTGCTCACCTTGGCCCTGGCATCCTTGTTTTCTACTTTCTTGTTTACCTTTGCTTCCATTTTTGGTGACAAAATTAATGCACAGTTCTGATCGTGTACTGAAGGAACATGGCTGTAATCAACACTGCTGGCTGTACAACTAGTAGTTTGCATAGCCCTTTGTGCTTCTGTATTATTTGATTGTGAGTGTTGTTCATCCATCTCTGGTTGTGAATTTAAAAATCTGTACATATCTTCATCCTTATTGGCTGGCAGTATGCCACTCAAATTCTGACTTCCTTCATCAGATCTGTCTACTTCATATATCACTTCTTGCTGTGCCTGATTTTCAGCAAGTTTCTTATGTAACTTTAATTCTTCAATCCTCCTTCTATGTTCTAGCTCCTCTCTTTCTAGCTGTTTTTCCTTTTGTGCAAACGCTAGCTGTACTCTCAATGCAGCTTCCTGTTTCTTAAGTTCCAGTTTCATTGACCTGACACTGGAAGTTGTACGGTTGCTATGGCTACTAATTTTAGTTTTCTGTGAACTTGATTTGACTGATTCAGGGTTTAGCATTTCCATATCAATACGATGTTGAATTTCTACTTTGATGTCATCCTCAAATTTATGCCATTCCAAAAAGTCTTGTTGTTTCTGTTTTGTGAATGCAGCAATTTCTTCCTGCTTTTCCAACAATTCAGCAAGTTCATCATAAAGTTCACTTATGTCTTGCCATGCTATCTGTGCAACTAACAGCTTTTGTTTAAGTGCTCGGGTATCTTCAAATCCTTTTTGCATAATGGCATTTCTTTTGGCTTTACTAAGTTCAGATTTCTTTGCTTTCAAATCTCTTCTAAGAATGTTGAATCTGAGCTCCTTACCTTTCAGTGTTAAAGTCCGCGTTCGCGTCCCATTGACACTTGCTGCTTGATCTCTGTCTTCATCGACTGGAGATTGACCTTCAAGCTGAACTTCTGTGTCCTCGGACATTTCTAGTTTACTGTTGCGGGCGCTACCCTTAATTCTTTACTCAGAATGATAATAGCTGTAATTTCGTAGTCTTCACGAACTTTATTTTTGCTGTCTATACCATCCAGGTAAACTACAGTACAAAAGTACATATAAAACTTGAGCAACGTCGTAATGAACATGCACATTTTGAATCATCAAATACAAATCCATAAAATACAAAGAATCAAACACAATTGTAATGTCAACACCAATAGATATTACTCATTTCTATCGCTACTAGAAAATACATTTAAATTAAGTATTCACCTAGATTTCGGGGCAAACTGATGGAGCCCGGTCTTTAAATGGCTGCCATATTTACGTTGACGGCATTTCTACTCCAGTGCATAACAAACAAACAATTGCAATAGAGGGCGCTGTAGAGGAATTCCTAGATTTACCGTACGACGGTAGCAACACTTATCAATGCTGCGAACATGGTTATATGATAATCGAGATCGAAATTGTAATTCAGGACGAGTGTTAACAACTCAGCAATCAAAATCTGCAAGAGAATGATGGTAATTTCATAATGGTACTTAAAACTGTAGAATCACGTCGACGAGGATGGGATTCGAACCCACGCGTGCAGAGCACAATGGATTAGCAGTCCATCGCCTTAACCACTCGGCCACCTCGTTTACGTACTTATGCACAGCATAACGAATTTAGCTAGGCCAGGTGTTAGACCACATGTGAAAATTACTTACCAATGCTGCGAACATGGTTATATGATAATCGAGATAGAAATGGTAATTCAAGACGAGTGTTAACTGCTCAACAATCAAAATCTGGCAACGAACATGAATGCAATTTTATTATGGTACTTAAAACTGTAGAAATTGAGTCGACGAGGATGGGATTCGAACCCACGCGTGCAGAGCACAATGGATTAGCAGTCCATCGCCTTAACCACTCGGCCACCTCATCTACGTAATTGTGGACAGCGTAACGAATTTAGCTAGGCCAGGTGTTAGACCACATGTGACAATTACTTATCAATGCTGCGAACATGACTATATGCTAATCGAGATCGAAGTGGTAATTCAAGATGAGTGTTATCTACTCAACATTCAAAATATGCAAAAGCATGATGGTAATTTCATAATGGAACTTAAAAGTGTAGAATCACGTCGACGAGGATGGGATTCGAACCCATGCGTGCAGAACAGAATGGATTAGCAGTCCATCGCCTTACCCACTCGGCCACCTCGTCTACGTACTTATGCACAGCGTAACGAATTTAGCTAGGCCAGGTGTTAGACCACATGTGACAATTACTTATCAATGCTGCGAACATGGTTATATGATAATCGAGATAGAAATGGTAATTCAAGACGAGTGTTAACTGCTCAACAATCAAAATCTGGCACCGAGCATGATTGCAATTTTATAATGGTACTTAAAAACTGTTGAAATTAAGTCGACGAGGATGGGATTCGAACCCACGCGTGCAGAGCACAATGGATTAGCAGTCCATCGCCTTAACCACTCGGCCACCTCGTCTACGTACATTTGCACAGCGTAACGAATTTAGCTAGACCAGGTGTTAGACCACATGTGAAAAGTACTTATCAATGCTGCGAACATGGTTATATGATAATCGAGATCGAAATTGTAATTCAGGACGAGTGTTAACAACTCAGCAATCAAAATCTGCAAGAGAATGATGGTAATTTCATAATGGTACTTAAAACTGTAGAATCACGTCGACGAGGATGGGATTCGAACCCACGCGTGCAGAGCACAATGGATTAGCAGTCCATCGCCTTAACCACTCGGCCACCTCGTTTACGTACTTATGCACAGCATAACGAATTTAGCTAGGCCAGGTGTTAGACCACATGTGAAAATTACTTACCAATGCTGCGAACATGGTTATATGATAATCGAGATAGAAATGGTAATTCAAGACGAGTGTTAACTGCTCAACAATCAAAATCTGGCAACGAACATGAATGCAATTTTATTATGGTACTTAAAACTGTAGAAATTGAGTCGACGAGGATGGGATTCGAACCCACGCGTGCAGAGCACAATGGATTAGCAGTCCATCGCCTTAACCACTCGGCCACCTCATCTACGTAATTGTGGACAGCGTAACGAATTTAGCTAGGCCAGGTGTTAGACCACATGTGACAATTACTTATCAATGCTGCGAACATGACTATATGCTAATCGAGATCGAAGTGGTAATTCAAGATGAGTGTTATCTACTCAACATTCAAAATATGCAAAAGCATGATGGTAATTTCATAATGGAACTTAAAAGTGTAGAATCACGTCGACGAGGATGGGATTCGAACCCATGCGTGCAGAACAGAATGGATTAGCAGTCCATCGCCTTACCCACTCGGCCACCTCGTCTACGTACTTATGCACAGCGTAACGAATTTAGCTAGGCCAGGTGTTAGACCACATGTGACAATTACTTATCAATGCTGCGAACATGGTTATATGATAATCGAGATAGAAATGGTAATTCAAGACGAGTGTTAACTGCTCAACAATCAAAATCTGGCACCGAGCATGATTGCAATTTTATAATGGTACTTAAAAACTGTTGAAATTAAGTCGACGAGGATGGGATTCGAACCCACGCGTGCAGAGCACAATGGATTAGCAGTCCATCGCCTTAACCACTCGGCCACCTCGTCTACGTACATTTGCACAGCGTAACGAATTTAGCTAGACCAGGTGTTAGACCACATGTGAAAAGTACTTATCAATGCTGCGAACATGGTTATATGATAATCGAGATCGAAATTGTAATTCAGGACGAGTGTTAACAACTCAGCAATCAAAATCTGCAAGAGAATGATGGTAATTTCATAATGGTACTTAAAACTGTAGAATCACGTCGACGAGGATGGGATTCGAACCCACGCGTGCAGAGCACAATGGATTAGCAGTCCATCGCCTTAACCACTCGGCCACCTCGTTTACGTACTTACTAATTCTGCGAACATGGTTATATGTTAATCGAGATAGAAATGGTAATTCAAGACGAGTGTTAACTGCTCAACAATCAAAATCTGGCAACGAACATGAATGCAATTTTATTATGGTACTTAAAACTGTAGAAATTGAGTCGACGAGGATGGGATTCGAACCCACGCGTGCAGAGCACAATGGATTAGCAGTCCATCGCCTTAACCACTCGGCCACCTCATCTACGTAATTGTGGACAGCGTAACGAATTTAGCTAGGCCAGGTGTTAGACCACATGTGAAAATTACTTATCAATGCTGCGAACATGGTTATATGATAATCGAGATCGAAATTGTAATTCAGGACGAGTGTTAACTACTCAACATTCAAAATATGCAAAAGCATGATGGTAATTTCATAATGGAACTTAAAAGTGTAGAATCACGTCGACGAGGATGGGATTCGAACCCATGCGTGCAGAACAGAATGGATTAGCAGTCGATCGCCTTACCCACTCGGCCACCTCGTCTACGTACTTATGCACAGCGTAACGAATTTAGCTAGGCCAGGTGTTAGACCACATGTGAAAATTACTTACCAATGCTGCGAACATGGTTATATGATAATCGAGGTAGAAATGGTAATTCAAGACGAGTGTTAACTGCTCAACAATCAAAATCTGGCACCGAGCATGATTGCAATTTTATTATGGTACTTAAAAACTGTAGAAATTAAGTCGACGAGGATGGGATTCGAACCCACGCGTGCAGAGCACAATGGATTAGCAGTCCATCGCCTTAACCACTCGGCCACCTCGTCTATGTACTTATGGACAGCGTAACGAATTTAGCTAGGCCAGGTGTTAGACCACATGTGAAAATTACTTACCAATGCTGCGAACATGGTTATATGATAATCGAGATAGAAATGGTAATTCAAGACGAGTGTTAACTGCTCAACAATCAAAATCTGGCAATGAGCATGATTGCAATTTTATTATGGTACTTAAAACTGTAGAAATTGAGTCGACGAGGATGGGATTCGAACCCACGCGTGCAGAGCACAATGGATTAGCAGTCCATCGCCTTAACCACTCGGCCACCTCATCTACGTAATTGTGGACAGCGTAACTAATTTAGCTAGGCCAGGTGTTAGACAACATATGAAAATTACTTACCAATGCTGCGAACATGGTTATATGATAATCGAGATCGAAATTGTAATTGTAATTCAGGACGAGTGTTAACTACTCAGCAATCAAAATCTGCAAGAGAATGATGGTAATTTCATAATGGTGCTTAAAACTGTAGAATCACGTCGACGAGGATGGGATTCGTACCCACGCGTGCAGAGCACAATGGATTAGCAGTCCATCGCCTTAACCACTCGGCCACCTCGTCTACGTACATTTGCACAGCGCAACGAATTTAGCTAGACCAGGTGTTAGACCACATGTGAAAAGTACTTATCAATGCTGCGAACATGGTTATATGATAATCGAGATCGAAATTGCAATTCAGGACGAGTGTTAACAACTCAGCAACCAAAATCTGCAAGAGAATGATGGTAATTTCATAATGGTACTTAAAACTGTAGAATCACGTCGACGAGGATGGGATTCGAACCCAAGCGTGCAGAGCACAAAGGATTAGCAGTCATCGCCTTAACCACTAGGCCACCTCGTCTATGTATTATGGACAGCATAACGAATTTAGCTAGGCCAGGTGTTAGACCACATGTGAAAATTACTTACTAATGCTGCGAACATGGTTATATGTTAATCGAGGTAGAAATGGTAATTCAATACGAGTGTTAACTGCTCAACAATCAAAATCTGGCAACGAACATGAATGCAATTTTATTATGGTACTTAAAACTGTAGAAATTGAGTCGACGAGGATGGGATTCGAACCCACGCGTGCAGAGCACAATGGATTAGCAGTCCATCGCCTTAACCACTCGGCCACCTCATCTACGTAATTGTGGACAGCGTAACTAATTTAGCTAGGCCAGGTGTTAGACAACATATGAAAATTACTTACCAATGCTGCGAACATGGTTATATGATAATCGAGATCGAAATTGTAATTCAGGACGAGTGTTAACTACTCAGCAATCAAAATCTGCAAGAGAATGATGGTAATTTCATAATGGTACTTAAAACTGTAGAATCACGTCGACGAGGATGGGATTCGTACCCACGCGTGCAGAGCACAATGGATTAGCAGTCCATCGCCTTAACCACTCGGCCACCTCGTCTACGTACATTTGCACAGCGCAACGAATTTAGCTAGACCAGGTGTTAGACCACATGTGAAAAGTACTTATCAATGCTGCGAACATGGTTATATGAAAATCGAGATCGAAATTGCAATTCAGGACGAGTGTTAACAACTCAGCAACCAAAATCTGCAAGAGAATGATGGTAATTTCATAATGGTACTTAAAACTGTAGAATCACGTCGACGAGGATGGGATTCGAACCCAAGCGTGCAGAGCACAAAGGATTAGCAGTCATCGCCTTAACCACTAGGCCACCTCGTCTACGTACTTATGCACAGCGTAACGAATTTAGCTAGGCCAGGTGTTAGACCACATGTGAAAATTACTTACCAATGCTGCGAACATGGTTATATGATAATCGAGGTAGAAATGGTAATTCAAGACGAGTGTTAACTGCTCAACAATCAAAATCTGGCACCGAGCATGATTGCAATTTTATTATGGTACTTAAAAACTGTAGAAATTAAGTCGACGAGGATGGGATTCGAACCCACGCGTGCAGAGCACAATGGATTAGCAGTCCATCGCCTTAACCACTCGGCCACCTCGTCTATGTACTTATGGACAGCGTAACGAATTTAGCTAGGCCAGGTGTTAGACCACATGTGAAAATTACTTACCAATGCTGCGAACATGGTTATATGATAATCGAGATAGAAATGGTAATTCAAGACGAGTGTTAACTGCTCAACAATCAAAATCTGGCAATGAGCATGATTGCAATTTTATTATGGTACTTAAAACTGTAGAAATTGAGTCGACGAGGATGGGATTCGAACCCACGCGTGCAGAGCACAATGGATTAGCAGTCCATCGCCTTAACCACTCGGCCACCTCATCTACGTAATTGTGGACAGCGTAACTAATTTAGCTAGGCCAGGTGTTAGACAACATGTGAAAATTACTTACCAATGCTGCGAACATGGTTATATGATAATCGAGATCGAAATTGTAATTCAGGACGAGTGTTAACTACTCAGCAATCAAAATCTGCAAGAGAATGATGGTAATTTCATAATGGTACTTAAAACTGCAGAATCACGTCGACGAGGATGGGATTCGTACCCACGCGTGCAGAGCACAATGGATTAGCAGTCCATCGCCTTAACCACTCGGCCACCTCGTCTACGTACATTTGCACAGCGTAACGAATTTAGCTAGACCAGGTGTTAGACCACATGTGAAAATTACTTACTAATGCTGCGAACATGGTTATATGATAATCGAGATCGAAATTGTAATTCAGGACGAGTGTTAACTACTCAACAATCAAAATCTGGCAAGGAGCATGATTGCAATTTTATTATGGTACTTAAAACTGTAGAAATTGAGTCGACGAGGATGGGATTCGAACCCACGCGTGCAGAGCACAATGGATTAGCAGTCCATCGCCTTAACCACTCGGCCACCTCGTCTACGTACATTTGCACAGCGTAACGAATTTAGCTAGATCAGGTGTTATACCACATGTGAAAATTACTTACCAATGCTGCGAACATGGTTATATGATAATCGAGGTAGAAATGGTAATTCAAGACGAGTGTTAACTGCTCAACAATCAAAATCTGGCACCGAGCATGATTGCAATTTTATTATGGTACTTAAAAACTGTAGAAATTAAGTCGACGAGGATGGGATTCGAACCCACGCGTGCAGAGCACAATGGATTAGCAGTCCATCGCCTTAACCACTCGGCCACCTCGCCTATGTACTTATGGACAGCGTAACGAATTTAGCTAGGCCAGGTGTTAGACCACATGTGAAAATTACTTACCAATGCTGCGAACATGGTTATATGATGATCGAGATAGAAATTGTAATTCAAGACGAGTGTTAACTGCTCAACAATCAAAATCTGGCAATGAGCTTGATTGCAATTTTATTATGGTACTTAAAACTGTAGAAATTGAGTCGACGAGGATGGGATTCGAACCCACGCGTGCAGAGCACAATGGATTAGCAGTCCATCGCCTTAACCACTCGGCCACCTCATCTACGTAATTGTGGACAGCGTAACTAATTTAGCTAGGGCAGGTGTTAGACAACATGTGAAAATTAGTTACCAATGCTGCGAACATGGTTATATGATAATCGAGATCGAAATTGTAATTCAGGACGAGTGTTAACTACTCAGCAATCAAAATCTGCAAGAGAATGAAGGTAATTTCATAATGGTACTTAAAACTGTAGAATCACGTCGACGAGGATGGGATTCGTACCCACGCGTGCAGAGCACAATGAATTAGCAGTCCATCGCCTTAACCACTCGGCCACCTCGTCTACGTACATTTGCACAGCGTAACGAATTTAGCTAGACCAGGTGTTAGACCACATGTGAAAAGTACTTATCAATGCTGCGAACATGGTTATATGATAATCGAGATCGAAATTGTAATTCAGGACGAGTGTTAACAACTCAGCAATCAAAATCTGCAAGAGAATGATGGTAATTTCATAATGGTACTTAAAACTGTAGAATCACGTCGACGAGGATGGGATTCGAACCCACGCGTGCAGAGCACAATGGATTAGCAGTCCATCGCCTTAACCACTCGGCCACCTCGTCTACGTACTTATGCACAGCATAACGAATTTAGCTAGGCCAGGTGTTAGACCACATGTGAAAATTACTTACCAATGCTGCGAACATGGTTATATGATAATCGAGATAGAAATGGTAATTCAAGACGAGTGTTAACTGCTCAACAATCAAAATCTGGCACCGAGCATGATTGCAATTTTATTATGGTACTTAAAAACTGTAGAAATTAAGTCGACGAGGATGGGATTCGAACCCACGCGTGCAGAGCACAATGGATTAGCAGTCCATCGCCTTAACCACTCGGCCACCTCGTCTACGTACTTTTGCACTGCGTAAAAAATTTAGCTAGACCAGATTTAGACCACATGTGAAAATTACTTACTAATGCTGCGAACATGGTTATATGATAATCGAGATAGAAATGGTAATTCAAGACGAGTGTTAACTGCTCAACAATCAAAATCTGGCAATGAGCATGATTGCAATTTTATTATGGTACTTAAAACTGTAGAAATTGAGTCGACGAGTATGGGATTCGAACCCACGCGTGCAGAGCACAATGGATTAGCAGTCCATCGCCTTAACCACTCGGCCACCTCATCTACGTAATTGTGGACAGCGTAACTAATTTAGCTAGGCCAGGTGTTAGACCACATGTGAAAATTACTTATCAATGCTGCGAACATGGTTATATGATAATCGAGATCGAAATTATAATTCAGGACGAGTGTTAACTACTCAGCAATCAAAATCTACAAGAGAATGATGGTAATTTCATAATGGTACTTAAAACTGTAGAATCAGGTCGACGAGGATGGGATTCGTACCCACGCGTGCAGAGCACAATGGATTAGCAGTCCATCGCCTTAACCACTCGGCCACCTCGTCTATGTACTTATGGACAGCGTAACGAATTTAGCTAGGCCAGGTGTTAGACCACATGTGAAAATTACTTACTAATGCTGCGAACATGGTTATATGTTAATCGAGATAGAAATGGTAATTCAAGACGAGTGTTAACTGCTCAACAATCAAAATCTGGCAACGAGCATGAATGCAATTTTATTATGGTACTTAAAACTGTAGAAATTGAGTCGACGAGGATGGGATTCGAACCCACGCGTGCAGAGCACAATGGATTAGCAGTCCATCGCCTTAACCACTCGGCCACCTCGTCTACGTACATTTGCACAGCGTAACGAATTTAGCTAGATCAGGTGTTAGACCACATGTGAAAATTACTTACCAATGCTGCGAACATGGTTATATGATAATCGAGATAGAAATGGTAATTCAAGACGAGTGTTAACTGCTCAACAATCAAAATCTGGCAATGAGCATGATTGCAATTTTATTATGGTACTTAAAACTGTAGAAATTGAGTCGACGAGGATGGGATTCGAACCCACGCGTGCAGAGCACAATGGATTAGCAGTCCATCGCCTTAACCACTCGGCCACCTCATCTACGTAATTGTGGACAGCGTAACTAATTTAGCTAGGCCAGGTGTTAGACAACATGTGAAAATTACTTACCAATGCTGCGAACATGGTTATATGATAATCGAGATCGAAATTGTAATTCAGGACGAGTGTTAACTACTCAGCAATCAAAATCTGCAAGAGAATGATGGTAATTTCATAATGGTACTTAAAACTGTAGAATCACGTCGACGAGGATGGGATTCGTACCCACGCGTGCAGAGCACAATGGATTAGCAGTCCATCGCCTTAACCACTCGGCCACCTCGTCTACGTACATTTGCACAGCGTAACGAATTTAGCTAGACCAGGTGTTAGACCACATGTGAAAAGTACTTATCAATGCTGCGAACATGGTTATATGATAATCAAGATCGAAATTGTAATTCGGGACGAGTGTTAACAACTCAGCAATCAAAATCTGCAAGAGAATGATGGTAATTTCATAATGGTACTTAAAACTGTAGAATCACGTCGACGAGGATGGGATTCGAACCCACGCGTGCAGAGCACAATGGATTAGCAGTCCATCGCCTTAACCACTCGGCCACCTCGTCTACGTACTTATGCACAGCGTAACGAATTTAGCTAGGCCAGGTGTTAGACCACATGTGAAAATTACTTACCAATGCTGCGAACATGGTTATATGATAATCGAGATAGAAATGGTAATTCAAGACGAGTGTTAACTGCTCAACAATCAAAATCTGGCACCGAGCATGATTGCAATTTTATTATGGTGCTTAAAAACTGTAGAAATTAAGTCGACGAGGATGGGATTCGAACCCACGCGTGCAGAGCACAATGGATTAGCAGTCCATCGCCTTAACCACTCGGCCACCTCGTCTACGTACTTTTGCACTGCGTAAAAAATTTAGCTAGACCAGGTGTTAGACCACATGTGAAAATTACTTACTAATGCTGCGAACATGGTTATATGATAATCGAGATAGAAATGGTAATTCAAGACGAGTGTTAACTGCTCAACAATCAAAATCTGGCAATGAGCATGATTGCAATTTTATTATGGTACTTAAAACTGTAGAAATTGAGTCGACGAGGATGGGATTCGAACCCACGCGTGCAGAGCACAATGGATTAGCAGTCCATCGCCTTAACCACTCGGCCACCTCATCTACGTAATTGTGGACAGCGTAACTAATTTAGCTAGGCCAGGTGTTAGACCACATGTGAAAATTACTTATCAATGCTGCGAACATGGTTATATGATAATCGAGATCGAAATTATAATTCAGGACGAGTGTTAACTACTCAGCAATCAAAATCTGCAAGAGAATGATGGTAATTTCATAATGGTACTTAAAACTGTAGAATCAGGTCGACGAGGATGGGATTCGTACCCACGCGTGCAGAGCGCAATGGATTAGCAGTCCATCGCCTTAACCACTCGGCCACCTCGTCTACGTACATTTGCACAGCGTAACGAATTTAGCTAGATCAGGTGTTAGACCACATGTGAAAATTACTTACCAATGCTGCGAACATGGTTATATGATAATCGAGATAGAAATGGTAATTCAAGACGAGTGTTAACTGCTCAACAATCAAAATCTGGCACCGAGCATGATTGCAATTTTATTATGGTACTTAAAAACTGTAGAAATTAAGTCGACGATGATGGGATTCGAACCCACGCGTGCAGAGCACCATGGATTAGCAGTCCATCGCCTTAACCACTCGGCCACCTCGTCTATGTACTTATGGACAGCGTAACGAATTTAGCTAGGCCAGGGGTTAGACCACATGTGAAAATTACTTACCAATGCTGCGAACATGGTTATATGATAATCGAGATAGAAATGGTAATTCAAGACGAGTGTTAACTGCTCAACAATCAAAATCTGGCACCGAGCATGATTGCAATTTTATTATGGTACTTAAAAACTGTAGAAATTAAGTCGACGAGGATGGGATTCGAAACCACGCATGCAGAGCACAATGGATTAGCAGTCCATCGCCTTAACCACTCGGCCACCTCGTCTATGTATTATGGATAGCGTAACGAATTTAGCTAGGCCAGGTGTTAGACCACATGTGAAAATTACTTACTAATCTGCGAACATGGTTATATGTTAATCGAGATAGAAATGGTAATTCAAGACGAGTGTTAACTGCTCAACAATCAAAATCTGGCAACGAGCATGAATGCAATTTTATTATGGTACTTAAAACTGTAGAAATTGAGTCGACGAGGTTGGGATTCGAACCCACGCGTGCAGAGCACAATGGATTAGCAGTCCATCGTCTTAACCTATCGGCCACCTCGTCTACGTACTTATGCACAGCGTAACTAATTTAGCTAGGCCAGGTGTTAGACAACATGTGAAAATTACTTACCAATGCTGCGAACATGGTTATATGATAATCGAGATCGAAATTGTAATTCAGGACGAGTGTTAACTACTCAGCAATCAAAATCTGCAAGAGAATGATGGTAATTTCATAATGGTACTTAAAACTGTAGAATCACGTCGACGAGGATGGGATTCGTACCCACGCGTGCAGAGCACAATGGATTAGCAGTCCATCGCCTTAACCACTCGGCCACCTCGTCTACGTACATTTGCACAGCGTAACGAATTTAGCTAGACCAGGTGTTAGACCACATGTGAAAAGTACTTATCAATGCTGCGAACATGGTTATATGATAATCGAGATCGAAATTGTAATTCAGGACGAGTGTTAACAACTCAGCAATCAAAATCTGCAAGAGAATGATGGTAATTTCATAATGGTACTTAAAACTGTAGAATCACGTCGACGAGGATGGGATTCGAACCCACGCGTGCAGAGCACAATGGATTAGCAGTCCATCGCCTTAACCACTCGGCCACCTCGTCTACGTACTTATGCACAGCGTAACGAATTCAGCTAGGCCAGGTGTTAGACCACATGTGAAAATTACTTACCAATGCTGCGAACATGGTTATATGATAATCGAGATAGAAATGGTAATTCAAGACGAGTGTTAACTGCTCAACAATCAAAATCTGGCACCGAGCATGATTGCAATTTTATTATGGTGCTTAAAAACTGTAGAAATTAAGTCGACGAGGATGGGATTCGAACCCACGCGTGCAGAGCACAATGGATTAGCAGTCCATCGCCTTAACCACTCGGCCACCTCGTCTACGTAATTGTGGACAGCGTAACTAATTTAGCTAGGCCAGGTGTTAGACCACATGTGAAAATTACTTATCAATGCTGCGAACATGGTTATATGATAATCGAGATCGAAATTATAATTCAGGACGAGTGTTAACTACTCAGCAATCAAAATCTGCAAGAGAATGATGGTAATTTCATAATGGTACTTAAAACTGTAGAATCAGGTCGACGAGGATGGGATTCGTACCCACGCGTGCAGAGCGCAATGGATTAGCAGTCCATCGCCTTAACCACTCGGCCACCTCGTCTACGTACATTTGCACAGCGTAACGAATTTAGCTAGATCAGGTGTTAGACCACATGTGAAAATTACTTACCAATGCTGCGAACATGGTTATATGATAATCGAGATAGAAATGGTAATTCAAGACGAGTGTTAACTGCTCAACAATCAAAATCTGGCACCGAGCATGATTGCAATTTTATTATGGTACTTAAAAACTGTAGAAATTAAGTCAACGATGATGGGATTCGAACCCACGCGTGCAGAGCACAATGGATTAGCAGTCCATCGCCTTAACCACTCGGCCACCTCGTCTCTGTACTTATGGACAGCGTAACGAATTTAGCTAGGCCAGGGGTTAGACCACATGTGAAAATTACTTACCAATGCTGCGAACATGGTTATATGATAATCGAGATAGAAATGGTAATTCAAGACGAGTGTTAACTGCTCAACAATCAAAATCTGGCACCGCGCATGATTGCAATTTTATTATGGTACTTAAAAACTGTAGAAATTGAGTCGACGAGGATGGGATTCGAACCCACGCGTGCAGAGCACAATTGATTAGCAGTCCATCGCCTTAACCTATCGGCCACCTCATCTACGTAATTGTGGACAGCGTAACGAATTTAGCTAGGCCAGGTGTTAGACCACATGTGAAAATTACTTATCAATGCTGCGAACATGGTTATATGATAATCGAGATCGAAATTGTAATTCAGGACGAGTGTAAACTACTCAGCAATCAAAATCTGCAAGAGAATGATGGTAATTTCATAATGGTACTTAAAACTGTAGAATAACGTCGACGAGGATGGGATTCAAACCCACGCGTGCAGAGCACAATGGATTAGCAGTCCATCGCCTTAACCACTCGGCCACCTCGTCTACGTACATTTGCACAGCGTAACGAATTTAGCTAGATCAGGTGTTAGACCACATGTGAAAATTACTTACCAATGCTGCGAACATGGTTATATGATAATCGACGTAGAAATGGTAATTCAAGACGAGTGTTAACTGCTCAACAATCAAAATCTGGCACCGAGCATGATTGCAATTTTATTATGGTACTTAAAAACTGTAGAAATTAAGTCGACGAGGATGGGATTCGAACCCACGCGTGCAGAGCACAATGGATTAGCAGTCCATCGCCTTAACCACTCGGCCACCTCGTCTATGTACTTATGGACAGCGTAACGAATTTAGCTAGGCCAGGTGTTAGACCACATGTGAAAATTACTTACCAATGCTGCGAACATGGTTATATGATAATCGAGATAGAAATGGTAATTCAAGACGAGTGTTAACTGCTCAACAATCAAAATCTGGCAATGAGCATGATTGCAATTTTATTATGGTACTTAAAACTGTAGAAATTGAGTCGACGAGGATGGGATTCGAACCCACGCGTGCAGAGCACAATGGATTAGCAGTCCATCGCCTTAACCACTCGGCCACCTCATCTACGTAATTGTGGACAGCGTAACTAATTTAGCTAGGCCAGGTGTTAGACAACATGTGAAAATTACTTACCAATGCTGCGAACATGGTTATATGATAATCGAGATCGAAATTGTAATTCAGGACGAGTGTTAACTACTCAGCAATCAAAATCTGCAAGAGAATGATGGTAATTTCATAATGGTACTTAAAACTGTAGAATCACGTCGACGAGGATGGGATTCGTACCCAGGCGTGCAGAGCACAATGGATTAGCAGTCCATCGCCTTAACCACTCGGCCACCTCGTCTACGTACATTTGCACAGCGTAACGAATTTAGCTAGACCAGGTGTTAGACCACATGTGAAAAGTACTTATCAATGCTGCGAACATGGTTATATGATAATCGAGATCGAAATTGTAATTCAGGACGAGTGTTAACAACTCAGCAATCAAAATCTGCAAGAGAATGATGGTAATTTCATAATGGTACTTAAAACTGTAGAATCACGTCGACGAGGATGGGATTCGAACCCACGCGTGCAGAGCACAATGGATTAGCAGTCCATCGCCTTAACCACTCGGCCACCTCGTCTACGTACTTATGCACAGCGTAACGAATTTAGCTAGGCCAGGTGTTAGACCACATGTGAAAATTACTTACCAATGCTGCGAACATGGTTATATGATAATCGAGGTAGAAATGGTAATTCAAGACGAGTGTTAACTGCTCAACAATCAAAATCTGGCACCGAGCATGATTGCAATTTTATTATGGTACTTAAAAACTGTAGAAATTAAGTCGACGAGGATGGGATTCGAACCCACGCGTGCAGAGCACAATGGATTAGCAGTCCATCGCCTTAACCACTCGGCCACCTCGTCTACGTACTTTTGCACTGCGTAAAAAATTTAGCTAGACCAGGTGTTAGACCACATGTGAAAATTACTTACTAATGCTGCGAACATGGTTATATGATAATCGAGATAGAAATGGTAATTCAAGACGAGTGTTAACTGCTCAACAATCAAAATCTGGCAATGAGCATGATTGCAATTTTATTATGGTACTTAAAACTGTAGAAATTGAGTCGACGAGGATGGGATTCGAACCCACGCGTGCAGAGCACAATGGATTAGCAGTCCATCGCCTTAACCACTCGGCCACCTCATCTACGTAATTGTGGACAGCGTAACTAATTTAGCTAGGCCAGGTGTTAGACAACATGTGAAAATTACTTACCAATGCTGCGAACATGGTTATATGATAATCGAGATCGAAATTGTAATTCAAGACGAGTGTTAACTGCTCAACAATCAAAATCTGGCACCGAGCATGATTGCAATTTTATTATGGTACTTAAAAACTGTAGAAATTAAGTCGACGAGGATGGGATTCGAAACCACGCATGCAGAGCACAATGGATTAGCAGTCCATCGCCTTAACCACTCGGCCACCTCGTCTATGTATTATGGATAGCGTAACGAATTTAGCTAGGCCAGGTGTTAGACCACATGTGAAAATTACTTACTAATCTGCGAACATGGTTATATGTTAATCGAGATAGAAATGGTAATTCAAGACGAGTGTTAACTGCTCAACAATCAAAATCTGGCAACGAGCATGAATGCAATTTTATTATGGTACTTAAAACTGTAGAAATTGAGTCGACGAGGTTGGGATTCGAACCCACGCGTGCAGAGCACAATGGATTAGCAGTCCATCGTCTTAACCTATCGGCCACCTCGTCTACGTACTTATGCACAGCGTAACTAATTTAGCTAGGCCAGGTGTTAGACAACATGTGAAAATTACTTACCAATGCTGCGAACATGGTTATATGATAATCGAGATCGAAATTGTAATTCAGGACGAGTGTTAACTACTCAGCAATCAAAATCTGCAAGAGAATGATGGTAATTTCATAATGGTACTTAAAACTGTAGAATCACGTCGACGAGGATGGGATTCGTACCCACGCGTGCAGAGCACAATGGATTAGCAGTCCATCGCCTTAACCACTCGGCCACCTCGTCTACGTACATTTGCACAGCGTAACGAATTTAGCTAGACCAGGTGTTAGACCACATGTGAAAAGTACTTATCAATGCTGCGAACATGGTTATATGATAATCGAGATCGAAATTGTAATTCAGGACGAGTGTTAACTACTCAGCAATCAAAATCTGCAAGAGAATGATGGTAATTTCATAATGGTACTTAAAACTGTAGAATCAGGTCGACGAGGATGGGATTCGTACCCACGCGTGCAGAGCGCAATGGATTAGCAGTCCATCGCCTTAACCACTCGGCCACCTCGTCTACGTACATTTGCACAGCGTAACGAATTTAGCTAGATCAGGTGTTAGACCACATGTGAAAATTACTTACCAATGCTGCGAACATGGTTATATGATAATCGAGATAGAAATGGTAATTCAAGACGAGTGTTAACTGCTCAACAATCAAAATCTGGCACCGCGCATGATTGCAATTTTATTATGGTACTTAAAAACTGTAGAAATTGAGTCGACGAGGATGGGATTCGAACCCACGCGTGCAGAGCACAATTGATTAGCAGTCCATCGCCTTAACCTATCGGCCACCTCATCTACGTAATTGTGGACAGCGTAACGAATTTAGCTAGGCCAGGTGTTAGACCACATGTGAAAATTACTTATCAATGCTGCGAACATGGTTATATGATAATCGAGATCGAAATTGTAATTCAGGACGAGTGTAAACTACTCAGCAATCAAAATCTGCAAGAGAATGATGGTAATTTCATAATGGTACTTAAAACTGTAGAATAACGTCGACGAGGATGGGATTCAAACCCACGCGTGCAGAGCACAATGGATTAGCAGTCCATCGCCTTAACCACTCGGCCACCTCGTCTACGTACATTTGCACAGCGTAACGAATTTAGCTAGATCAGGTGTTAGACCACATGTGAAAATTACTTACCAATGCTGCGAACATGGTTATATGATAATCGACGTAGAAATGGTAATTCAAGACGAGTGTTAACTGCTCAACAATCAAAATCTGGCACCGAGCATGATTGCAATTTTATTATGGTACTTAAAAACTGTAGAAATTAAGTCGACGAGGATGGGATTCGAACCCACGCGTGCAGAGCACAATGGATTAGCAGTCCATCGCCTTAACCACTCGGCCACCTCGTCTATGTACTTATTGACAGCGTAACGAATTTAGCTAGGCCAGGTGTTAGACCACATGTGAAAATTACTTACCAATGCTGCGAACATGGTTATATGATAATCGAGATAGAAATGGTAATTCAAGACGAGTGTTAACTGCTCAACAATCAAAATCTGGCAATGAGCATGATTGCAATTTTATTATGGTACTTAAAACTGTAGAAATTGAGTCGACGAGGATGGGATTCGAACCCACGCGTGCAGAGCACAATGGATTAGCAGTCCATCGCCTTAACCACTCGGCCACCTCATCTACGTAATTGTGGACAGCGTAACTAATTTAGCTAGGCCAGGTGTTAGACAACATGTGAAAATTACTTACCAATGCTGCGAACATGGTTATATGATAATCGAGATCGAAATTGTAATTCAGGACGAGTGTTAACTACTCAGCAATCAAAATCTGCAAGAGAATGATGGTAATTTCATAATGGTACTTAAAACTGTAGAATCACGTCGACGAGGATGGGATTCGTACCCAGGCGTGCAGAGCACAATGGATTAGCAGTCCATCGCCTTAACCACTCGGCCACCTCGTCTACGTACATTTGCACAGCGTAACGAATTTAGCTAGACCAGGTGTTAGACCACATGTGAAAAGTACTTATCAATGCTGCGAACATGGTTATATGATAATCGAGATCGAAATTGTAATTCAGGACGAGTGTTAACAACTCAGCAATCAAAATCTGCAAGAGAATGATGGTAATTTCATAATGGTACTTAAAACTGTAGAATCACGTCGACGAGGATGGGATTCGAACCCACGCGTGCAGAGCACAATGGATTAGCAGTCCATCGCCTTAACCACTCGGCCACCTCGTCTACGTACTTATGCACAGCGTAACGAATTTAGCTAGGCCAGGTGTTAGACCACATGTGAAAATTACTTACCAATGCTGCGAACATGGTTATATGATAATCGAGGTAGAAATGGTAATTCAAGACGAGTGTTAACTGCTCAACAATCAAAATCTGGCACCGAGCATGATTGCAATTTTATTATGGTACTTAAAAACTGTAGAAATTAAGTCGACGAGGATGGGATTCGAACCCACGCGTGCAGAGCACAATGGATTAGCAGTCCATCGCCTTAACCACTCGGCCACCTCGTCTACGTACTTTTGCACTGCGTAAAAAATTTAGCTAGACCAGGTGTTAGACCACATGTGAAAATTACTTACTAATGCTGCGAACATGGTTATATGATAATCGAGATAGAAATGGTAATTCAAGACGAGTGTTAACTGCTCAACAATCAAAATCTGGCAATGAGCATGATTGCAATTTTATTATGGTACTTAAAACTGTAGAAATTGAGTCGACGAGGATGGGATTCGAACCCACGCGTGCAGAGCACAATGGATTAGCAGTCCATCGCCTTAACCACTCGGCCACCTCATCTACGTAATTGTGGACAGCGTAACTAATTTAGCTAGGCCAGGTGTTAGACAACATGTGAAAATTACTTACCAATGCTGCGAACATGGTTATATGATAATCGAGATCGAAATTGTAATTCAGGACGAGTGTTAACTACTCAGCAATCAAAATCTGCAAGAGAATGATGGTAATTTCATAATGGTACTTAAAACTGTAGAATCACGTCGACGAGGATGGGATTCGTACCCAGGCGTGCAGAGCACAATGGATTAGCAGTCCATCGCCTTAACCACTCGGCCACCTCGTCTACGTACATTTGCACAGCGTAACGAATTTAGCTAGACCAGGTGTTAGACCACATGTGAAAAGTACTTATCAATGCTGCGAACATGGTTATATGATAATCGAGATCGAAATTGTAATTCAGGACGAGTGTTAACAACTCAGCAATCAAAATCTGCAAGAGAATGATGGTAATTTCATAATGGTACTTAAAACTGTAGAATCACGTCGACGAGGATGGGATTCGAACCCAAGCGTGCAGAGCACAATGGATTAGCAGTCCATCGCCTTAACCACTCGGCCACCTCGTCTACGTACTTATGCACAGCGTAACGAATTTAGCTAGGCCAGGTGTTAGACCACATGTGAAAATTACTTACCAATGCTGCGAACATGGTTATATGATAATCGAGGTAGAAATGGTAATTCAAGACGAGTGTTAACTGCTCAACAATCAAAATCTGGCACCGAGCATGATTGCAATTTTATTATGGTACTTAAAAACTGTAGAAATTAAGTCGACGAGGATGGGATTCGAACCCACGCGTGCAGAGCACAATGGATTAGCAGTCCATCGCCTTAACCACTCGGCCACCTCGTCTACGTACTTTTGCACTGCGTAAAAAATTTAGCTAGACCAGGTGTTAGACCACATGTGAAAATTACTTACTAATGCTGCGAACATGGTTATATGATAATCGAGATAGAAATGGTAATTCAAGACGAGTGTTAACTGCTCAACAATCAAAATCTGGCAATGAGCATGATTGCAATTTTATTATGGTACTTAAAACTGTAGAAATTGAGTCGACGAGGATGGGATTCGAACCCACGCGTGCAGAGCACAATGGATTAGCAGTCCATCGCCTTAACCACTCGGCCACCTCATCTACGTAATTGTGGACAGCGTAACTAATTTAGCTAGGCCAGGTGTTAGACAACATGTGAAAATTACTTACCAATGCTGCGAACATGGTTATATGATAATCGAGATCGAAATTGTAATTCAGGACGAGTGTTAACTACTCAGCAATCAAAATCTGCAAGAGAATGATGGTAATTTCATAATGGTACTTAAAACTGTAGAATCACGTCGACGAGGATGGGATTCGTACCCAGGCGTGCAGAGCACAATGGATTAGCAGTCCATCGCCTTAACCACTCGGCCACCTCGTCTACGTACATTTGCACAGCGTAACGAATTTAGCTAGACCAGGTGTTAGACCACATGTGAAAAGTACTTATCAATGCTGCGAACATGGTTATATGATAATCGAGATCGAAATTGTAATTCAGGACGAGTGTTAACAACTCAGCAATCAAAATCTGCAAGAGAATGATGGTAATTTCATAATGGTACTTAAAACTGTAGAATCACGTCGACGAGGATGGGATTCGAAACCACGCGTGCAGAGCACAATGGATTAGCAGTCCATCGCCTTAACCACTCGGCCACCTCGTCTACGTACTTATGCACAGCGTAACGAATTTAGCTAGGCCAGGTGTTAGACCACATGTGAAAATTACTTACCAATGCTGCGAACATGGTTATATGATAATCGAGGTAGAAATGGTAATTCAAGACGAGTGTTAACTGCTCAACAACCAAAATCTGGCACCGAGCATGATTGCAATTTTATTATGGTACTTAAAAACTGTAGAAATTAAGTCGACGAGGATGGGATTCGAACCCACGCGTGCAGAGCACAATGGATTAGCAGTCCATCGCCTTAACCACTCGGCCACCTCGTCTACGTACTTTTGCACTGCGTAAAAAATTTAGCTAGACCAGGTGTTAGACCACATGTGAAAATTACTTACTAATGCTGCGAACATGGTTATATGATAATCGAGATAGAAATGGTAATTCAAGACGAGTGTTAACTGCTCAACAATCAAAATCTGGCAATGAGCATGATTGCAATTTTATTATGGTACTTAAAACTGTAGAAATTGAGTCGACGAGGATGGGATTCGAACCCACGCGTGCAGAGCACAATGGATTAGCAGTCCATCGCCTTAACCACTCGGCCACCTCATCTACGTAATTGTGGACAGCGTAACTAATTTAGCTAGGCCAGGTGTTAGACAACATGTGAAAATTACTTACCAATGCTGCGAACATGGTTATATGATAATCGAGATCGAAATTGTAATTCAGGACGAGTGTTAACTACTCAGCAATCAAAATCTGCAAGAGAATGATGGTAATTTCATAATGGTACTTAAAACTGTAGAATCACGTCGACGAGGATGGGATTCGTACCCAGGCGTGCAGAGCACAATGGATTAGCAGTCCATCGCCTTAACCACTCGGCCACCTCGTCTACGTACATTTGCACAGCGTAACGAATTTAGCTAGACCAGGTGTTAGACCACATGTGAAAAGTACTTATCAATGCTGCGAACATGGTTATATGATAATCGAGATCGAAATTGTAATTCAGGACGAGTGTTAACAACTCAGCAATCAAAATCTGCAAGAGAATGATGGTAATTTCATAATGGTACTTAAAACTGTAGAATCACGTCGACGAGGATGGGATTCGAAACCACGCGTGCAGAGCACAATGGATTAGCAGTCCATCGCCTTAACCACTCGGCCACCTCGTCTACGTACTTATGCACAGCGTAACGAATTTAGCTAGGCCAGGTGTTAGACCACATGTGAAAATTACTTACCAATGCTGCGAACATGGTTATATGATAATCGAGGTAGAAATGGTAATTCAAGACGAGTGTTAACTGCTCAACAACCAAAATCTGGCACCGAGCATGATTGCAATTTTATTATGGTACTTAAAAACTGTAGAAATTAAGTCGACGAGGATGGGATTCGAACCCACGCGTGCAGAGCACAATGGATTAGCAGTCCATCGCCTTAACCACTCGGCCACCTCGTCTACGTACTTTTGCACTGCGTAAAAAATTTAGCTAGACCAGGTGTTAGACCACATGTGAAAATTACTTACTAATGCTGCGAACATGGTTATATGATAATCGAGATAGAAATGGTAATTCAAGACGAGTGTTAACTGCTCAACAATCAAAATCTGGCAATGAGCATGATTGCAATTTTATTATGGTACTTAAAACTGTAGAAATTGAGTCGACGAGGATGGGATTCGAACCCACGCGTGCAGAGCACAATGGATTAGCAGTCCATCGCCTTAACCACTCGGCCACCTCATCTACGTAATTGTGGACAGCGTAACTAATTTAGCTAGGCCAGGTGTTAGACCACATGTGAAAATTACTTATCAATGCTGCGAACATGGTTATATGATAATCGAGATCGAAATTATAATTCAGGACGAGTGTTAACTACTCAGCAATCAAAATCTGCAAGAGAATGATGGTAATTTCATAATGGTACTTAAAACTGTAGAATCAGGTCGACGAGGATGGGATTCGTACCCACGCGTGCAGAGCGCAATGGATTAGCAGTCCATCACCTTAACCACTCGGCCACCTCGTCTACGTACATTTGCACAGCGTAACGAATTTAGCTAGATCAGGTGTTAGACCACATGTGAAAATTACTTACCAATGCTGCGAACATGGTTATATGATAATCGAGATAGAAATGGTAATTCAAGACGAGTGTTAACTGCTCAACAATCAAAATCTGGCACCGAGCATGATTGCAATTTTATTATGGTACTTAAAAACTGTAGAAATTAAGTCGACGATGATGGGATTCGAACCCACGCGTGCAGAGCACCATGGATTAGCAGTCCATCGCCTTAACCACTCGGCCACCTCGTCTATGTACTTATGGACAGCGTAACGAATTTAGCTAGGCCAGGGGTTAGACCACATGTGAAAATTACTTACCAATGCTGCGAACATGGTTATATGATAATCGAGATAGAAATGGTAATTCAAGACGAGTGTTAACTGCTCAACAATCAAAATCTGGCACCGAGCATGATTGCAATTTTATTATGGTACTTAAAAACTGTAGAAATTGAGTCGACGAGGATGGGATTCGAACCCACGCGTGCAGAGCACAATGGATTAGCAGTCCATCGCCTTAACCACTCGGCCACCTCATCTACGTAATTGTGGACAGCGTAACTAATTTAGCTAGGCCAGGTGTTAGACCACATGTGAAAATTACTTATCAATGCTGCGAACATGGTTATATGATAATCGAGATCGAAATTATAATTCAGGACGAGTGTTAACTACTCAGCAATCAAAATCTGCAAGAGAATGATGGTAATTTCATAATGGTACTTAAAACTGTAGAATCAGGTCGACGAGGATGGGATTCGTACCCTCGCGTGCAGAGCGCAATGGATTAGCAGTCCATCACCTTAACCACTCGGCCACCTCGTCTACGTACATTTGCACAGCGTAACGAATTTAGCTAGATCAGGTGTTAGACCACATGTGAAAATTACTTACCAATGCTGCGAACATGGTTATATGATAATCGAGATAGAAATGGTAATTCAAGACGAGTGTTAACTGCTCAACAATCAAAATCTGGCACCGAGCATGATTGCAATTTTATTATGGTACTTAAAAACTGTAGAAATTAAGTCGACGATGATGGGATTCGAACCCACGCGTGCAGAGCACCATGGATTAGCAGTCCATCGCCTTTTTTTTTTTTTCTTTTATTAAAAGACAAGACCCACTGGTCCGTCATGTAAAGTAAAAATATTTACAAAATATGTTACATAATAATATATAACTTCAATCAACAAAAATTGGATTGGCTTTGGACGCCTTCGTCTGCAACTGTGGTCGCCTGACCAATGTTCATAGATGCCCGCCTAGAGTGGTGAGGTACAATACCTATCGACATATTGTTGCACAAGACAAAAAATAATTATTCTTACTACAAAGCAGATCGTTTATCTAGCTTTTATAAAGATAACAATACTATTGGTTATTACACTTGTACTGTCATGATGTCAATTACATAGAATTGTGAGACTGATTTAGAAATAGCTCAGAATGTTACCTGGAAATCGGTATTCGCGGTATTTTCTGCGAGACCTTCATACCTGACATAGAAAAGCGTTTCGTCGTCATTAATGTAATACATCTTATAGTCTGCTTTCATTTTTGCAAGTAGTTTATTTCTGAACACGTTCACAATAGGAATTATTTGTTTGGATGATTTATATATTTTGTGGCGCAGTATCACTACATGACGAGCCAGCGTCAGTAAATAGTTTGTCAGGGCTAGCTTTGGTTTATCGTCAGAGTCATAAAAACCAAATAATATTATGTAGTTCCTAGCACTCGTTATTGACTGGTATGGAAAAATGTATGATATTAATTTGAATACAAACTGCCAGAGAGGTGAGGTCGTACTACAGCCCGTTAGCATGTGTATTAACGTTTCCTCTTCAACTGTACAAAAGTCGCAGATGGCGGAATCAAGAACGCCGATTTTGTCAAGTAATGTATTGGTAAAAATAACATTGTGTATAATTTTGAAATTCAAATCGCTTAGTAGGTTAGGCGTGATGCCACCGTAAATATTGCGCCATATTATTCTGAAGTCTATTTGAAGAAAGCGATGTGACCAGTAGAATGTGCAAATCGGTTCCACAATTTTGTTCATGCCAACGAGTTGAGAAAAAAGCTTGGTTGTACATGTACTTATTGTATATGAGTGTTGTTTGTGCTTGATCTGAATTTCTGACATTACTAGGTCGGGTGTTAATGCTTGTTTACAACATTGTTTGACCCACGATGACGGAATAGCGTCCTTAATAGCCTTATACTGTTTACAAACAATTTTTGTTTCAGCTGTATTGGACAAAATGGAACCGACGTGTACCAATTCACAAATTGCTTTTGGTGGTAAGAAGCCTGGCACAACTTCATATAGTATATCTTTGATTTTTGTGATTCCATATTTTACAAATTGACGTTGAAATAATACATTTCCATTTGAAGTAATGAGTGGATTATAGAACAAGGGTTGATGATAAATATCTTTGAGTGTCTGTGGGATGGTGTATATATGGTCTGCAATAGTCGCCCAGGCTTGCAACATTTCAGAGTAAAATTGAGGCAGATTACTTAGTTTTCTGATATCAATTTCGAGTTTAAATATATCAGAGCCGAGGTTCAAGTTGCAATATTTATTTAGATAGAAATTCGTTAGATGCTTAAATTTATGTTTATAATTTGGGTCGAGAAACTTTTTGATCCATTTGAGTCGGAATGCTGCACGCCTAGTTTGCAGGTCACATAAATTCAAACCACCTTGTTCTATTGGATTAGTTAAAACTTCGTACCTGACGAGATGTTTGTGATTATCCCAGAAAAAATCAAGAACTGCCTTTTTAAATCGGTAAAGATAGTAATCCGGAATCGGAGTAACAGATAGAGAGTAGTTTAGAGACGATGCGACAAGTGTATTGATAATTATAATTTTACCTTTAAATGATAGTTTACGTCGTCTCCACTGATTTAATACCTTACAGGATTTAGAAATTCTTTTTTCCCAGTTATTTTCAGATACAGAGGTAGGATTGTGTCCGATGCAGATTCCGAGCATTGTTATACTATCGCTCCGAAATATTCCGCGGATAGGAGAGTCAGTGCGCCCTCTGTTGGTCCCTAACCACAATGCTTCAGTTTTATGTTCATTAATTTTGGCGCCGGAAATCATGCCATATTCTTTGAACACTTCTTGAGATGCTGTAATGGAGGTGTCATTAGACAGTGTCAGAGAGGTGTCGTCGGCATGCTGATAAATCAGAGATTGGGATTCCGAATTGGGAAGTGGAATTCCCACAATCCGAGGATTTCGTTTGATTGCAGTGTTGAGGGGGTCAATCGAAATAACGTAGAGCAGAGCAGATAGAGGGCAGCCTTGGCGGACACCGCGAGTAGGAAAAAAAGGATCGGACAAGAATCCGTTGCATTTCACTTTGCTTTCGATATTACAGTACAGTATAGAAATCCATCTGATAAAATTTGGTCCAAAATTGAAATATTTCAAGGTACTCTGCAAATAAGAGTGATCCACTCTATCAAAAGCCTTCATTTGGTCGAATTTTAGGATGACTCCGGGATTGTTTATTTCGGTGGTGTAAGATACTACGTCCTGCAGACAGAAAATGTGGTCAACAATATCACGCCCAGGCACACAGCAGGTTTGATCGTCGGATATTATTGAACCGATTACATTGCTTAGTCTTGAGGCCATTAGTTTTGCTATTATTTTGTAGTCAGTATTTAGCAACGAAATTGGTCGCCAGTTGCGAATGAATCTTTGATCTGAGTTCTTTTTCGGAATTAAGGTAATGATACCAGTACGAAGGCTTTGGGGCATTTCGCCAGAATCAAAAATAGTGCCTACAATATCATTGAAGTCATGTGCTATTTCATCCCAAAAGTATTTGTACCAGTTCACTGTAAGGCCATCGGAACCCGGGGATTTATTGTTGACCATGGCCAGTAACGTTTTTTGGAGCTCATTAACCGTTGGATTATTGTCAAGAGACTGTTTATCATCCTCGTTGAGTATCGAGGTGATGTTGTTTTGCAGGTAAGAATTTGCTGGGTTAGTTGGCTCCTTTGTATACAATTTCGAATAGAATTTGTGTATCTCGCTCATAATTGAATCTGTTGTGTTAAGAGTTTCGTCGCACTCACTAATTAGAGTTTTTATCGTTTTGTTTTCCTGTTTAATTTTCTCTAATGTTAGAAAGTATTTTGTATTTTTCTCCCCTTCTTCAATGAATTGTGATTTACTGCGTATTGCAGCACCTTCGGTTTCTGATCTAATGATTTTGTCTAATTCATCATTAAGATTGAGCAGATATGACGTGTTGTAGTCTGGGTACTTGGCAGCCTTGACATTCTCGTATTTAATTTTTTTTTCCAGATTTCTTTTCAATTTTCGCGTGGCATTAGCTTTCTGCTTGCCAAAGCGGGTCGTAATACGTTTTATTTCGTTTTTCAAAATTTCCCACCAGGCAAGTTTATTTTCAGAATACACAGGATATGTACGACTTTTTGTAATATGTTCAGAAATTAATTTTGTGTATTCAAGGTCTTCTAAGAGAGAGTTGTTAAAGTGCCAAACACCACGACCACGTTTAACACTGGACATATCAAATTTGTATATTATGCAGTCATGATCGCTATACGGAAACCTTGAGATAGAACTATGAGTGCATAGGTGTAAACTATTTGCGGATATAAAACAGTTGTCTATACGACTTTGAAGCAATTTATTATCGACCGAACGCCGCCAAGTATACTCTCTTGACCGCGGGTGATGGGTACGCCAAATATCGATTAGGTTGTTACTGGCGATTAGGTCTTTCAACTGTTGTCTTGAATGATCTTTATGAACTTGAGTGTATGAGCGTTCAAGATTAGTATCGATCACACAGTTAAAGTCACCAATGACAATATTAGTGCAGTCAGGTTCGAAAAAAAATTGTATGTGGCGGTAGAATTGACGGCGTTCGGTGACATTATTGGGACTATAAATATTTATAACATTTATAAATAAATCATCTATTTCGATAATTACTTTAAGTACTCGCCCACTAAAAAGGTCACTCGATTTTTTCTTAATAATTTTCACACCTGAGGCTTTGGAAATTAGGAGTGCTACCCCTCTCATACCTCGGTTGCACTGGTCACGGCAATTATTGGTTATTACATCACCATCCCACAGTGTTTTAATGGTTGGAACAAAGGAGTCCTGCCAGAAGGTTTCTTGAATTGCAAGAATGTCCACTTTATGTGAATTAGCATAATGAATTAAATTATTCAGTTTATTGATGTTTCGTAAACCATTGGCGTTTGCGGAGGCTAGCACAACCATTAAAACACTGAGGGATGAGAGGAACATTAATAATAAATAGAACTTAATCATTATTTTCAGATATGTTACCGTCATTGTTTTTCGATTTTGGGGTGAACAGCTTGCGTGAATGTTCAAGATTTGGTTTAGGTGTGTTCTTTTTCCTTCTAGTTGGTGCAGTCGGATCGGTCTGGTTTTCATTGTCGTTGTCTGTTGAAGACTCGTATTGCCGTTTTTTAACATTTGTTCCAGTAGGAGGTTCATCGTTGTCGACCTCGATTGGTGTAGGTAATGTTTCGGTAGCCGGTGGTGTGGAAGTTGGGTAATCAGGAGGGTTATCATTTGCAGCTTCATTGTTCTTTGTTAGATATTCATCATTAAATTGGCTCGCACAGTCGTCTTGATTGATGGCGGCGGAATTCTTGTTTTCAAGTCGGTTTTCAGGGTTATCATCCTTTGGTTCGTAGTTGTCAGTTCTTGATTGTTCACGGCGATTTGTATTTTCGTCACAATCTCTTGATATGTGTCCAAATTGTCCACACTTGTAGCATTTTTGTGCCCGACATTTCCTTTCCGTGTGGCCTTTTCTTAGACACACTGTGCAAATGTATGATGGGCATTGGTGTATAATGTGGTCTTCACTAAGACAGTTGTTGCATACTTTTCTCTGATTGTTGTGAATTAGCTTGACATAATGCCCGTTCTCCTCAAATTTTACAGCATATGGTAGTGATTTAATACCTGTTGGGAATTCGACCCTTATAAATCTTATGCCGTTTTCTATTGTAGGTGCTTCTCTGTGGAATTTATGAATCACACGGCTTCGAATCATACAGCCAAACTGTGTCAATTTCTTTATAATTTCATCGTCATCAATATAAATTGGAACGTTCAGAAATGATACAGTAGTAAACTGTCTAGTTACACCACGTACCTCGATCTCATTGCCCCTAAGCGTTACACCTTGTTGAAATAGCGAGTCGATATTGACGGTAGACTTCATAGTTAGCTGCCAGGTTCCATTAATATTCATACAGCTTAGAATTGATCTCTCTGATGTTGCTTGCTGAACAGACTCAATAACCTCAATAGCAGAGTATCCGTCATCACACAATGTAATTGTATGATCCTTGGTTCCGGTTGTTCGAACTCCTATGGCGGCCATCTTGGCTTCACCACCAGCCTGAACAGATCTTCTGTTCAGGCTGGGTAGTCGCGAAAACGACGGCAGATTACCAAAATAGTAGTAAAGTAATAATGTTCGTTATTAAACGAAGCAGGAAAGCTAAAAATCCAAAGTAAATGCTCAGCTACACGCTGGATTACACCGGATTGCAGGAGCGCAAGACTGACACGTCCATTCGTCGCAACTGGTGTTAGACCACATGTGAAAATTACTTACTAATGCTGCGAACATGGTTATATGATAATCGAGATAGAAATGGTAATTCAAGACGAGTGTTAACTGCTCAACAATCAAAATCTGGCAATGAGCATGATTGCAATTTTATTATGGTACTTAAAACTGTAGAAATTGAGTCGACGAGGATGGGATTCGAACCCACGCGTGCAGAGCACAATGGATTAGCAGTCCATCGCCTTAACCACTCGGCCACCTCGTCTACGTACATTTGCACAGCGTAACGAATTTAGCTAGATCAGGTGTTAGACCACATGTGAAAATTACTTACCAATGCTGCGAACATGGTTATATGATAATCGAGATAGAAATGGTAATTCAAGACGAGTGTTAACTGCTCAACAATCAAAATCTGGCACCGAGCATGATTGCAATTTCATTATGGTACTTAAAAACTGTAGAAATTAAGTCGACGATGATGGGATTCGAACCCACGCGTGCAGAGCACAATGGATTAGCAGTCCATCGCCTTAACCACTCGGCCAACTCGTCTATGTACTTATGGACAGCGTAACGAATTTAGCTAGGCCAGGTGTTAGACCACATGTGAAAATTACTTACTAATGCTGCGAACATGGTTATATGTTAATCGAGATAGAAATGGTAATTCAAGACGAGTGTTAACTGCTCAACAATCAAAATCTGGCAACGAACATGAATGCAATTTTATTATGGTACTTAAAACTGTAGAAATTGAGTCGACGAGGATGGGATTCGAACCCACGCGTGCAGAGCACAATGGATTAGCAGTCCATCGCCTTAACCACTCGGCCACCTCATCTACGTAATTGTGGACAGCGTAACGAATTTAGCTAGGCCAGGTGTTAGACCACATGTGAAAATTACTTATCAATGCTGCGAACATGGTTATATGATAATCGAGATCGAAATTGTAATTCAGGACGAGTGTAAACTACTCAGCAATCAAAATCTGCAAGAGAATGATGGTAATTTCATAATGGTACTTAAAACTGTAGAATAACGTCGACGAGGATGGGATTCAAACCCACGCGTGCAGAGCACAATGGATTAGCAGTCCATAGCCTTAACCACTCGGCCACCTCGTCTACGTACTTATGCACAGCGTAACGAATTTAGCTAGGCCAGGTGTTAGACCACATGTGAAAATTACTTACTAATGCTGCGAACATGGTTATATGTTAATCGAGATAGAAATGGTAATTCAAGACGAGTGTTAACTGCTCAACAATCAAAATCTGGCAACGAGCATGAATGCAATTTTATTATGGTACTTAAAACAGTAGAAATTGAGTCGACGAGGATGGGATTCGAACCCACGCGTGCAGAGCACAATGGATTAGCAGTCCATCGCCTTAACCACTCGGCCACCTCGTCTACGTACTTATGCACGGCGTAACGAATTTAGCTAGACCAGGTGTTAGACCACATGTGAAAATTACTTACTAATGCTGCGAACATGGTTATATGATAATCGAGATAGAAATGGTAATTCAAGACGAGTGTTAACTGCTCAACAATCAAAATCTGGCAACGAGCATGATTGCAATTTTATTATGGTACTTAAAACTGTAGAAATTGAGTCGACGAGGATGGGATTCGAACCCACGCGTGCAGAGCACAATGGATTAGCAGTCCATCGCCTTAACCACTCGGCCACCTCATCTACGTAATTGTGGACAGCGTAACGAATTTAGCTAGGCCAGGTGTTAGACCACATGTGAAAATTACTTATCAATGCTGCGAACATGGTTATATGATAATCGAGATCGAAATTGTAATTCAGGACGAGTGTAAACTACTCAGCAAACAAAATCTGCAAGAGAATGATGGTAATTTCATAATGGTACTTAAAACTGTAGAATCACGTCGACGAGGATGGGATTCAAACCCACGCGTGCAGAGCACAATGGATTAGCAGTCCATCGCCTTACCCACTCGGCCACCTCGTCTACGTACTTATGCACAGCGTAACGAATTTAGCTAGGCCAGGTGTTAGACCACATGTGAAAATTACTTACCAATGCTGCGAACATGGTTATATGATAATCGAGATAGAAATGGTAATTCAAGACGAGTGTTAACTGCTCAACAATCAAAATCTGGCAACGAACATGAATGCAATTTTATTATGGTAATTAAAACTGTAGAAATTGAGTCGACGAGGATGGGATTCGAACCCACGCGTGCAGAGCACAATGGATTAGCAGTCCATCGCCTTAACCACTCGGCCACCTCATCTACGTAATTGTGGACAGCGTAACGAATTTAGCTAGGCCAGGTGTTAGACCACATGTGAAAATTACTTATCAATGCTGCGAACATGGTTATATGATAATCGAGATCGAAATTGTAATTCAGGACGAGTGTAAACTACTCAGCAATCAAAATCTGCAAGAGAATGATGGTAATTTCATAATGGTACTTAAAACTGTAGAATAACGTCGACGAGGATGGGATTCTAACCCACGCGTGCAGAGCACAATGGATTAGCAGTCCATAGCCTTAACCACTCGGCCACCTCGTCTACGTACTTATGCACAGCGTAACGAATTTAGCTAGGCCAGGTGTTAGACCACATGTGAAAATTACTTACTAATGCTGCGAACATGGTTATATGTTAATCGAGATAGAAATGGTAATTCAAGACGAGTGTTAACTGCTCAACAATCAAAATCTGGCAACGAGCATGAATGCAATTTTATTATGGTACTTAAAACAGTAGAAATTGAGTCGACGAGGATGGGATTCGAACCCACGCGTGCAGAGCACAATGGATTAGCAGTCCATCGCCTTAGCCACTCGGCCACCTCGTCTACGTACTTATGCACGGCGTAACGAATTTAGCTAGACCAGGTGTTAGACCACATGTGAAAATTACTTACTAATGCTGCGAACATGGTTATATGATAATCGAGATCGAAATTGTAATTCAGGACGAGTGTAAACTACTCAGCAAACAAAATCTGCAAGAGAATGATGGTAATTTCATAATGGTACTTAAAACTGTAGAATCACGTCGACGAGGATGGGATTCAAACCCACGCGTGCAGAGCACAATGGATTAGCAGTCCATCGCCTTAACCACTCGGCCACCTCGTCTACGTACATTTGCACAGCGTAACGAATTTAGCTAGAGCAGGTGTTAGACCACATGTGAAAATTACTTACCAATGTTGCGAACATGACTATATGCTAATCGAGATCGAAGTGGTAATTCAAGATGAGTGTTATCTACTCAACATTCAAAATATGCAAAAGCATGATGGTAATTTCATAATGGAACTTAAAAGTGTAGAATCACGTCGACGAGGATGGGATTCGAACGCATGCGTGCAGAACAGAATGGATTAGCAGTCCATCGCCTTACCCACTCGGCCACCTCGTCTACGTACTTATGCACAGCGTAACGAATTTAGCTAGGCCAGGTGTTAGACCACATGTGAAAATTACTTACCAATGCTGCGAACATGGTTATATGATAATCGAGATAGAAATGGTAATTCAAGACGAGTGTTAACTGCTCAACAATCAAAATCTGGCAACGAGCATGATTGCAATTTTATTATGGTACTTAAAACTGTAGAAATTGAGTCGACGAGGATGGGATTCGAACCCACGCGTGCAGAGCACAATGGATTAGCAGTCCATCGCCTTAACCACTCGGCCACCTCATCTACGTAATTGTGGACAGCGTAACGAATTTAGCTAGGCCAGGTGTTAGACCACATGTGAAAATTACTTATCAATGCTGCGAACATGGTTATATGATAATCGAGATCGAAATTGTAATTCAGGACGAGTGTTAACTACTCAGCAAACAAAATCTGCAAGAGAATGATGGTAATTTCATAATGGTACTTAAAACTGTAGAATCACGTCGACGAGGATGGGATTCAAACCCACGCGTGCAGAGCACAATGGATTAGCAGTCCATCGCCTTAACCACTCGGCCACCTCGTCTACGTACATTTGCACAGCGTAACGAATTTAGCTAGATCAGGTGTTAGACCACATGTGAAAATTACTTACCAATGTTGCGAACATGATTATATGCTAATCGAGATCGAAGTGGTAATTCAAGATGAGTGTTATCTACTCAACATTCAAAATATGCAAAAGCATGATGGTAATTTCATAATGGAACTTAAAAGTGTAGAATCACGTCGACGAGGATGGGATTCGAACCCATGCGTGCAGAACAGAATGGATTAGCAGTCCATCGCCTTACCCACTCGGCCACCTCGTCTACGTACTTATGCACAGCGTAACGAATTTAGCTAGGCCAGGTGTTAGACCACATGTGAAAATTACTTACCAATGCTGCGAACATGGTTATATGATAATCGAGATAGAAATGGTAATTCAAGACGAGTGTTAACTGCTCAACAATCAAAATCTGGCAACGAGCATGATTGCAATTTTATTATGGTACTTAAAACTGTAGAAATTGAGTCGACGAGGATGGGATTCGAACCCACGCGTGCAGAGCACAATGGATTAGCAGTCCATCGCCTTAACCACTCGGCCACCTCGTCTACGCACTTATGCACGGCGTAACGAATTTAGCTAGACCAGGTGTTAGACCACATGTGAAAATTACTTACTAATGCTGCGAACATGGTTATATGATAATCGAGATAGAAATGGTAATTCAAGACGAGTCTTAACTGCTCAACAATCAAAATCTGGCAACGAGCATGATTGCAATTTTATTATGGTACTTAAAACTGTAGAAATTGAGTCGACGAGGATGGGATTCGAACCCACGCGTGCAGAGCACAATGGATTAGCAGTCCATCGCCTTAACCACTCGGCCACCTCATCTACGTAATTGTGGACAGCGTAACGAATTTAGCTAGGCCAGGTGTTAGACCACATGTGAAAATTACTTATCAATGCTGCGAACATGGTTATATGATAATCGAGATCGAAATTGTAATTCAGGACGAGTGTTAACTACTCAGCAAACAAAATCTGCAAGAGAATGATGGTAATTTCATAATGGTACTTAAAACTGTAGAATCACGTCGACGAGGATGGGATTCAAACCCACGCGTGCAGAGCACAATGGATTAGCAGTCCATCGCCTTAACCACTCGGCCACCTCGTCTACGTACATTTGCACAGCGTAACGAATTTAGCTAGATCAGGTGTTAGACCACATGTGAAAATTACTTACCAATGTTGCGAACATGATTATATGCTAATCGAGATCGAAGTGGTAATTCAAGATGAGTGTTATCTACTCAACATTCAAAATATGCAAAAGCATGATGGTAATTTCATAATGGAACTTAAAAGTGTAGAATCACGTCGACGAGGATGGGATTCGAACCCATGCGTGCAGAACAGAATGGATTAGCAGTCCATCGCCTTACCCACTCGGCCACCTCGTCTACGTACTTATGCACAGCGTAACGAATTTAGCTAGGCCAGGTGTTAGACCACATGTGAAAATTACTTACCAATGCTGCGAACATGGTTATATGATAATCGAGATAGAAATGGTAATTCAAGACGAGTGTTAACTGCTCAACAATCAAAATCTGGCAACGAGCATGATTGCAATTTTATTATGGTACTTAAAACTGTAGAAATTGAGTCGACGAGGATGGGATTCGAACCCACGCGTGCAGAGCACAATGGATTAGCAGTCCATCGCCTTAACCACTCGGCCACCTCATCTACGTAATTGTGGACAGCGTAACGAATTTAGCTAGGCCAGGTGTTAGACCACATGTGAAAATTACTTATCAATGCTGCGAACATGGTTATATGATAATCGAGATCGAAATTGTAATTCAGGACGAGTGTTAACTACTCAGCAAACAAAATCTGCAAGAGAATGATGGTAATTTCATAATGGTACTTAAAACTGTAGAATCACGTCGACGAGGATGGGATTCAAACCCACGCGTGCAGAGCACAATGGATTAGCAGTCCATCGCCTTAACCACTCGGCCACCTCGTCTACGTACATTTGCACAGCGTAACGAATTTAGCTAGAGCAGGTGTTAGACCACATGTGAAAATTACTTACCAATGTTGCGAACATGATTATATGCTAATCGAGATCGAAGTGGTAATTCAAGATGAGTGTTATCTACTCAACATTCAAAAGCATGATGGTAATTTCATAATGGAACTTAAAAGTGTAGAATCACGTCGACGAGGATGGGATTCGAACCCATGCGTGCAGAACAGAATGGATTAGCAGTCCATCGCCTTACCCACTCGGCCACCTCGTCTACGTACTTATGCACAGCGTAACGAATTTAGCTAGGCCAGGTGTTAGACCACATGTGAAAATTACTTACCAATGCTGCGAACATGGTTATATGATAATCGAGATACAAATGGTAATTCAAGACGAGTGTTAACTGCTCAACAATCAAAATCTGGCACCGAGCATGATTGCAATTTTATTATGGTACTTAAAAACTGTAGAAATTAAGTCGACGAGGATGGGATTCGAACCCATGCGTGCAGAACAGAATGGATTAGCAGTCCATCGCCTTACCCACTCGGCCACCTCGTCTACATACTTATGCACAGCGTAACGAATTTAGCTAGGCCAGGTGTTAGACCACATGTGAAAATTACTTACGAATGCTGCGAACATGGTTATATGATAATCTAGATAGAAATGGTAATTCAAGACGAGTGTTAACTGCTCGACAATCAAAATCTGGCAACGAGCATGATTGCAATTTCATTATGGTACTTAAAACTGTAGAAATTGAGTCGACGAGGATGGGATTCGAACCCACGCGTGCAGAGCACAATGGATTAGCAGTCCATCGCCTTAACCACTCGGCCACCTCATCTACGTAATTGTGGACAGCGTAACTAATTTAGCTAGGCCAGGTGTTAGACCACATGTGAAAATTACTTATCAATGCTGCGAACATGGTTATATGATAATCGAGATCGAAATTATAATTCAGGACGAGTGTTAACTACTCAGCAATCAAAATCTGCAAGAGAATGATGGTAATTTCATAATGGTACTTAAAACTGTAGAATCAGGTCGACGAGGATGGGATTCGTACCCACGCGTGCAGAGCGCAATGGATTAGCAGTCCATCGCCTTAACCACTCGGCCACCTCGTCTACGTACATTTGCACAGCGTAACGAATTTAGCTAGACCAGGTGTTAGACCACATGTGAAAATTACTTATCAATGCTGCGAACATGGTAATATGATAATCGAGATCGAAATTGTAATTCAGGACGAGTGTTAACAACTCAGCAATCAAAATCTGCAAGAGAATGATGGTAATTTCATAATGGTACTTAAAACTGTAGAATCACGTCGACGAGGATGGGATTCGAACCCACGCGTGCAGAGCACAATGGATTAGCAGTCCATCGCCTTAACCACTCGGCCACCTCGTCTACGTACTTATGCACAGCATAACGAATTTAGCTAGGGCAGGTGTTAGACCACATGTGAAAATTACTTACCAATGCTGCGAACATGGTTATATGATAATCGAGATAGAAATGGTAATTCAAGACGAGTGTTAACTGCTCAACAATCAAAATCTGGCACCGAGCATGATTGCAATTTTATTATGGTACTTAAAAACTGTAGAAATTAAGTCGACGAGGATGGGATTCGAACCCACGCATGCAGAGCACAATGGATTAGCAGTCCATCGCCTTAACCACTCGGCCACCTCGTCTACGTGCTTTTGCACTGCGTAAAAAATTTAGCTAGACCAGGTGTTAGACCACATGTGAAAATTACTTACTAATGCTGCGAACATGGTTATATGATAATCGAGATAGAAATGGTAATTCAAGACGAGTGTTAACTGCTCAACAATCAAAATCTGGCAATGAGCATGATTGCAATTTTATTATGGTACTTAAAACTGTAGAAATTGAGTCGACGAGGATGGGATTCGAACCCACGCGTGCAGAGCACAATGGATTAGCAGTCCATCGCCTTAACCACTCGGCCACCTCATCTACGTACATTTGCACAGCGTAACGAATTTAGCTAGAGCAGGTGTTAGACCACATGTGAAAATTACTTACCAATGTTGCGAACATGATTATATGCTAATCGAGATCGAAGTGGTAATTCAAGATGAGTGTTATCTACTCAACATTCAAAATATGCAAAAGCATGATGGTAATTTCATAATGGAACTTAAAAGTGTAGAATCACGTCGACGAGGATGGGATTCGAACCCATGCGTGCAGAACAGAATGGATTAGCAGTCCATCGCCTTACCCACTCGGCCACCTCGTCTACGTACTTATGCACAGCGTAACGAATTTAGCTAGGCCAGGTGTTAGACCACATGTGAAAATTACTTACCAATGCTGCGAACATGGTTATATGATAATCTAGATAGAAATGGTAATTCAAGACGAGTGTTAACTGCTCGACAATCAAAATCTGGCAACGAGCATGATTGCAATTTCATTATGGTACTTAAAACTGTAGAAATTGAGTCGACGAGGATGGGATTCGAACCCACGCGTGCAGAGCACAATGGATTAGCAGTCCATCGCCTTAACCACTCGGCCACCTCATCTACGTAATTGTGGACAGCGTAACTAATTTAGCTAGGCCAGGTGTTAGACCACATGTGAAAATTACTTATCAATGCTGCGAACATGGTTATATGATAATCGAGATCGAAATTATAATTCAGGACGAGTGTTAACTACTCAGCAATCAAAATCTGCAAGAGAATGATGGTAATTTCATAATGGTACTTAAAACTGTAGAATCAGGTCGACGAGGATGGGATTCGTACCCACGCGTGCAGAGCGCAATGGATTAGCAGTCCATCGCCTTAACCACTCGGCCACCTCGTCTACATACATTTGCACAGCGTAACGAATTTAGCTAGACCAGGTGTTAGACCACATGTGAAAATTACTTATCAATGCTGCGAACATGGTTATATGATAATCGAGATCGAAATTGTAATTCAGGACGAGTGTTAACAACTCAGCAATCAAAATCTGCAAGAGAATGATGGTAATTTCATAATGGTACTTAAAACTGTAGAATCACGTCGACGAGGATGGGATTCGAACCCACGCGTGCAGAGCACAATGGATTAGCAGTCCATCGCCTTAACCACTCGGCCACCTCGTCTACGTACTTATGCACAGCATAACGAATTTAGTTAGGCCAGGTGTTAGACCACATGTGAAAATTACTTACCAATGCTGCGAACATGGTTATATGATAATCGAGATAGAAATGGTAATTCAAGACGAGTGTTAACTGCTCAACAATCAAAATCTGGCACCGAGCATGATTGCAATTTTATTATGGTACTTAAAAACTGTAGAAATTAAGTCGACGAGGATGGGATTCGAACCCAGGCGTGCAGAGCACAATGGATTAGCAGTCCATCGCCTTAACCACTCGGCCACCTCGTCTACGTACATTTGCACAGCGTAACGAATTTAGCTAGACCAGGTGTTAGACCACATGTGAAAAGTACTTATCAATGCTGCGAACATGGTTATATGATAATCGAGATCGAAATTGTAATTCAGGACGAGTGTTAACAACTCAGCAATCAAAATCTGCAAGAGAATGATGGTAATTTCATAATGGTACTTAAAACTGTAGAATCACGTCGACGAGGATGGGATTCGAAACCACGCGTGCAGAGCACAATGGATTAGCAGTCCATCGCCTTAACCACTCGGCCACCTCGTCTACGTACTTATGCACAGCATAACGAATTTAGTTAGGCCAGGTGTTAGACCACATGTGAAAATTACTTACCAATGCTGCGAACATGGTTATATGATAATCGAGATAGAAATGGTAATTCAAGACGAGTGTTAACTGCTCAACAATCAAAATCTGGCACCGAGCATGATTGCAATTTTATTATGGTACTTAAAAACTGTAGAAATTAAGTCGACGAGGATGGGATTCGAACCCAGGCGTGCAGAGCACAATGGATTAGCAGTCCATCGCCTTAACCACTCGGCCACCTCGTCTACGTACATTTGCACAGCGTAACGAATTTAGTTAGGCCAGGTGTTAGACCACATGTGAAAATTACTTATCAATGCTGCGAACATGGTTATATGATAATCGAGATCGAAATTATAATTCAGGACGAGTGTTAACTACTCAGCAATCAAAATCTGCAAGAGAATGATGGTAATTTCATAATGGTACTTAAAACTGTAGAATCACGTCGACGAGGATGGGATTCGAACCCACGCGTGCAGAGCACAATGGATTAGCAGTCCATCGCCTTAACCACTCGGCCACCTCGTCTACGTACTTATGCACAGCATAACGAATTTAGTTAGGCCAGGTGTTAGACCACATGTGAAAATTACTTACCAATGCTGCGAACATGGTTATATGATAATCGAGATAGAAATGGTAATTCAAGACGAGTGTTAACTGCTCAACAATCAAAATCTGGCACCGAGCATGATTGCAATTTTATTATGGTACTTAAAAACTGTAGAAATTAAGTCGACGAGGATGGGATTCGAACCCAGGCGTGCAGAGCACAATGGATTAGCAGTCCATCGCCTTAACCACTCGGCCACCTCGTCTACGTACATTTGCACAGCGTAACGAATTTAGTTAGGCCAGGTGTTAGACCACATGTGAAAATTACTTACCAATGCTGCGAACATGGTTATATGATAATCGAGATGGAAATGGTAATTCAAGACGAGTGTTAACTGCTCAACAATCAAAATCTGGCACCGAGCATGATTGCAATTTTATTATGGTACTTAAAAACTGTAGAAATTAAGTCGACGAGGATGGGATTCGAACCCAGGCGTGCAGAGCACAATGGATTAGCAGTCCATCGCCTTAACCACTCGGCCACCTCGTCTACGTACATTTGCACAGCGTAACGAATTTAGCTAGACCAGGTGTTAGACCACATGTGAAAAGTACTTATCAATGCTGCGAACATGGTTATATGATAATCGAGATCGAAATTGTAATTCAGGACGAGTGTTAACAACTCAGCAATCAAAATCTGCAAGAGAATGATGGTAATTTCATAATGGTACTTAAAACTGTAGAATCACGTCGACGAGGATGGGATTCGAAACCACGCGTGCAGAGCACAATGGATTAGCAGTCCATCGCCTTAACCACTCGGCCACCTCGTCTACGTACTTATGCACAGCGTAACGAATTTAGCTAGGCCAGGTGTTAGACCACATGTGAAAATTACTTACCAATGCTGCGAACATGGTTATATGATAATCGAGGTAGAAATGGTAATTCAAGACGAGTGTTAACTGCTCAACAATCAAAATCTGGCAATGAGCATGATTGCAATTTTATTATGGTACTTAAAACTGTAGAAATTGAGTCGACGAGGATGGGATTCGAACCCACGCGTGCAGAGCACAATGGATTAGCAGTCCATCGCCTTAACCACTCGGCCACCTCGTCTACGTACTTTTGCACTGCGTAAAAAATTTAGCTAGACCAGGTGTTAGACCACATGTGAAAATTACTTACCAATGCTGCGAACATGGTTATATGATAATCTAGATAGAAATGGTAATTCAAGACGAGTGTTAACTGCTCGACAATCAAAATCTGGCAACGAGCATGATTGCAATTTCATTATGGTACTTAAAACTGTAGAAATTGAGTCGACGAGGATGGGATTCGAACCCACGCGTGCAGAGCACAATGGATTAGCAGTCCATCGCCTTAACCACTCGGCCACCTCATCTACGTAATTGTGGACAGCGTAACTAATTTAGCTAGGCCAGGTGTTAGACCACATGTGAAAATTACTTATCAATGCTGCGAACATGGTTATATGATAATCGAGATCGAAATTATAATTCAGGACGAGTGTTAACTACTCAGCAATCAAAATCTGCAAGAGAATGATGGTAATTTCATAATGGTACTTAAAACTGTAGAATCAGGTCGACGAGGATGGGATTCGTACCCACGCGTGCAGAGCGCAATGGATTAGCAGTCCATCGCCTAAACCACTCGGCCACCTCGTCTACATACATTTGCACAGCGTAACGAATTTAGCTAGACCAGGTGTTAGACCACATGTGAAAATTACTTATCAATGCTGCGAACATGGTTATATGATAATCGAGATCGAAATTGTAATTCAGGACGAGTGTTAACAACTCAGCAATCAAAATCTGCAAGAGAATGATGGTAATTTCATAATGGTACTTAAAACTGTAGAATCACGTCGACGAGGATGGGATTCGAACCCACGCGTGCAGAGCACAATGGATTAGCAGTCCATCGCCTTAACCACTCGGCCACCTCGTCTACGTACTTATGCACAGCATAACGAATTTAGCTAGGCCAGGTGTTAGACCACATGTGAAAATTACTTACCAATGCTGCGAACATGGATAATCGAGATAGAAATGGTAATTCAAGACGAGTGTTAACTGCTCAACAATCAAAATCTGGCACCGAGCATGATTGCAATTTTATTATGGTACTTAAAAACTGTAGAAATTAAGTCGACGAGGATGGGATTCGAACCCACGCGTGCAGAGCACAATGGATTAGCAGTCCATCGCCTTAACCACTCGGCCACCTCGTCTACGTACTTTTGCACTGCGTAAACAATTTAGCTAGACCAGGTGTTAGACCACATGTGAAAATTACTTACTAATGCTGCGAACATGGTTATATGATAATCGAGATAGAAATGGTAATTCAAGACGAGTGTTAACTGCTCAACAATCAAAATCTGGCAATGAGCATGATTGCAATTTTATTATGGTACTTAAAACTGTAGAAATTGAGTCGACGAGGATGGGATTCGAACCCACGCGTGCAGAGCACAATGGATTAGCAGTCCATCGCCTTAACCACTCGGCCACCTCATCTACGTAATTGTGGACAGCGTAACTAATTTAGCTAGGCAAGGTGTTAGACCACATGTGAAAATTACTTATCAATGCTGCGAGCATGGTTATATGATAATCGAGATCGAAATTATAATTCAGGACGAGTGTTAAGTACTCAGCAATCAAAATCTGCAAGAGAATGATGGTAATTTCACAATGGTACTTAAAACTGTAGAATCAGGTCGACGAGGATGGGATTCGTACCCACGCGTGCAGAGCGCAATGGATTAGCAGTCCATCGCCTTAACCACTCGGCCACCTCGTCTACGTACATTTGCACAGCGTAACGAATTTAGCTAGACCAGGTGTTAGACCACATGTGAAAATTACTTACTAATGCTGCGAACATGGTTATATGATAATCGAGATCGAAATTGTAATTCAAGACGAGTGTTAACTACTCAACAATCAAAATCTGGCAAGGAGCATGATTGCAATTTTATTATGGTACTTAAAACTGTAGAAATTGAGTCGACGAGGATGGGATTCGAACCCACGCGTGCAGAGCACAATGGATTAGCAGTCCATCGCCTTAACCACTCGGCCACCTCGTCTACGTACATTTGCACAGCGTAACGAATTTAGCTAGATCAGGTGTTAGACCACATGTGAAAATTACTTACCAATGCTGCGAACATGGTTATATGATAATCGAGATAGAAATGGTAATTCAAGACGAGTGTTAACTACTCAACAATCAAAATCTGGCACCGAGCATGATTGCAATTTCATTATGGTACTTAAAAACTGTAGAAATTAAGTCGACGATGATGGGATTCGAAGCCACGCGTGCAGAGCACAATGGATTAGCAGTCCATCGCCTTAACCACTCGGCCACCTCGTCTATGTACTTATGGACAGCGTAACGAATTTAGCTAGGCCAGGTGTTAGACCACATGTGAAAATTACTTACCAATGCTGCGAACATGGTTATATGATAATCGAGATAGAAATGGTAATTCAAGACGAGTGTTAACTGCTCAACAATCAAAATCTGGCAACGAGCATGAATGCAATTTTATTATGGTACTTAAAACTGTAGAAATTGAGTCGACGAGGATGGGATTCGAACCCACACGTGCAGAGCACAATGGATTAGCAGTCCATCGCCTTAACCACTCGGCCACCTCATCTACGTAATTGTGGACAGCGTAACGAATTTAGCTAGGCCAGGTGTTAGACCACATGTGAAAATTACTTATCAATGCTGCGAACATGGTTATATGATAATCGAGATCGAAATTGTAATTCAGGACGAGTGTAAACTACTCAGCAATCAAAATCTGCAAGAGAATGATGGTAATTTCATAATGGTACTTAAAACTGTAGAATAACGTCGACGAGGATGGGATTCAAACCCACGCGTGCAGAGCACAATGGATTAGCAGTCCATAGCCTTAACCACTCGGCCACCTCGTCTACGTACTTATGCACAGCGTAACGAATTTAGCTAGGCCAGGTGTTAGACCACATGTGAAAATTACTTACTAATGCTGCGAACATGGTTATATGTTAATCGAGATAGAAATGGTAATTCAAGACGAGTGTTAACTGCTCAACAATCAAAATCTGGCAACGAGCATGAATGCAATTTTATTATGGTACTTAAAACAGTAGAAATTGAGTCGACGAGGATGGGATTCGAACCCACGCGTGCAGAGCACAATGGATTAGCAGTCCATCGCCTTAACCACTCGGCCACCTCGTCTACGTACTTATGCACGGCGTAACGAATTTAGCTAGACCAGGTGTTAGACCACATGTGAAAATTACTTACTAATGCTGCGAACATGGTTATATGATAATCGAGATAGAAATGGTAATTCAAGACGAGTGTTAACTGCTCAACAATCAAAATCTGGCAACGAGCATGATTGCAATTTTATTATGGTACTTAAAACTGTAGAAATTGAGTCGACGAGGATGGGATTCGAACCCACGCGTGCAGAGCACAATGGATTAGCAGTCCATCGCCTTAACCACTCGGCCACCTCATCTACGTAATTGTGGACAGCGTAACGAATTTAGCTAGGCCAGGTGTTAGACCACATGTGAAAATTACTTACCAATGCTGCGAACATGGTTATATGATAATCGAGATAGAAATGGTAATTCAAGACGAGTGTTAACTGCTCAACAATCAAAATCTGGCACCGAGCATGATTGCAATTTCATTATGGTACTTAAAAACTGTAGAAATTAAGTCGACGATGATGGGATTCGAACCCACGCGTGCAGAGCACAATGGATTAGCAGTCCATCGCCTTAACCACTCGGCCACCTCGTCTATGTACTTATGGACAGCGTAACGAATTTAGCTAGGCCAGGTGTTAGACCACATGTGAAAATTACTTACCAATGCTGCGAACATGGTTATATGATAATCGAGATAGAAATGGTAATTCAAGACGAGTGTTAACTGCTCAACAATCAAAATCTGGCAACGAGCATGAATGCAATTTTATTATGGTACTTAAAACTGTAGAAATTGAGTCGACGAGGATGGGATTCGAACCCACACGTGCAGAGCACAATGGATTAGCAGTCCATCGCCTTAACCACTCGGCCACCTCATCTACGTAATTGTGGACAGCGTAACGAATTTAGCTAGGCCAGGTGTTAGACCACATGTGAAAATTACTTATCAATGCTGCGAACATGGTTATATGATAATCGAGATCGAAATTGTAATTCAGGACGAGTGTAAACTACTCAGCAATCAAAATCTGCAAGAGAATGATGGTAATTTCATAATGGTACTTAAAACTGTAGAATAACGTCGACGAGGATGGGATTCAAACTCACGCGTGCAGAGCACAATGGATTAGCAGTCCATAGCCTTAACCACTCGGCCACCTCGTCTACGTACTTATGCACAGCGTAACGAATTTAGCTAGGCCAGGTGTTAGACCACATGTGAAAATTACTTACTAATGCTGCGAACATGGTTATATGTTAATCGAGATAGAAATGGTAATTCAAGACGAGTGTTAACTGCTCAACAATCAAAATCTGGCAACGAGCATGAATGCAATTTTATTATGGTACTTAAAACAGTAGAAATTGAGTCGACGAGGATGGGATTCGAACCCACGCGTGCAGAGCACAATGGATTAGCAGTCCATCGCCTTAACCACTCGGCCACCTCGTCTACGTACTTATGCACAGCGTAACGAATTTAGCTAGAGCAGGTGTTAGACCACATGTGAAAATTACTTACCAATGTTGCGAACATGACTATATGCTAATCGAGATCGAAGTGGTAATTCAAGATGAGTGTTATCTACTCAACATTCAAAATATGCAAAAGCATGATGGTAATTTCATAATGGAACTTAAAAGTGTAGAATCACGTCGACGAGGATGGGATTCGAACCCATGCGTGCAGAACAGAATGGATTAGCAGTCCATCGCCTTACCCACTCGGCCACCTCGTCTACGTACTTATGCACAGCGTAACGAATTTAGCTAGGCCAGGTGTTAGACCACATGTGAAAATTACTTACCAATGCTGCGAACATGGTTATATGATAATCGAGATAGAAATGGTAATTCAAGACGAGTGTTAACTGCTCAACAATCAAAATCTGGCAACGAGCATGATTGCAATTTTATTATGGTACTTAAAACTGTAGAAATTGAGTCGACGAGGATGGGATTCGAACCCACGCGTGCAGAGCACAATGGATTAGCAGTCCATCGCCTTAACCACTCGGCCACCTCATCTACGTAATTATGGACAGCGTAACGAATTTAGCTAGGCCAGGTGTTAGACCACATGTGAAAATTACTTATCAATGCTGCGAACATGGTTATATGATAATCGAGATCGAAATTGTAATTCAGGACGAGTGTTAACTACTCAGCAAACAAAATCTGCAAGAGAATGATGGTAATTTCATAATGGTACTTAAAACTGTAGAATCACGTCGACGAGGATGGGATTCAAACCCACGCGTGCAGAGCACAATGGATTAGCAGTCCATCGCCTTAACCACTCGGCCACCTCGTCTACGTACATTTGCACAGCATAACGAATTTAGCTATAGCAGGTGTTAGACCACATGTGAAAATTACTTACCAATGTTGCGAACATGATTATATGCTAATCGAGATCGAAGTGGTAATTCAAGATGAGTGTTATCTACTCAACATTCAAAATATGCAAAAGCATGATGGTAATTTCATAATGGAACTTAAAAGTGTAGAATCACGTCGACGAGGATGGGATTCGAACCCATGCGTGCAGAACAGAATGGATTAGCAGTCCATCGCCTTACCCACTCGGCCACCTCGTCTACGTACTTATGCACAGCGTAACGAATTTAGCTAGGCCAGGTGTTAGACCACATGTGAAAATTACTTACCAATGCTGCGAACATGGTTATATGATAATCGAGATAAAAATGGTAATTCAAGACGAGTGTTAACTGCTCAACAATCAAAATCTGGCACCGAGCATGATTGCAATTTTATTATGGTACTTAAAAACTGTAGAAATTGAGTCGACGAGGATGGGATACGAACCCACGCGTGCAGAGCACAATGGATTAGCAGTCCATCGCCTTAACCACTAGGCCACCACGTCTACGTACTTATGCACTGCGTAACGAATTTAGCTAGACCAGGTGTTAGACCACATGTGAAAATTACTTACTAATGCTGCGAACATGGTTATATGTTAATCGAGATAGAAATGGTAATTCAAGACGAGTGTTTACTGCTCAACAATCAAAATCTGGCAACGAACATGAATGCAATTTTATTATGGTACTTAAAACTGTAGAAATTGAGTCGACGAGGATGGGATTCGAACCCACGGGTGCAGAGCACAATGGATTAGCAGTCCATCGCCTTAACCACTAGGCCACCTCATCTACGTAATTGTTGACAGCGTAACGAATTTAGCTAGGCCAGGTGTTAGACCACATGTGAAAATTACTTACCAATGCTGCGAACATGGTTATATGATAATCGAGATAAAAATGGTAATTCAAGACGAGTGTTATCTACTCAACATTCAAAATATGCAAAAGCATGATGGTAATTTCATAATGGAACTTAAAAGTGTAGAATCACGTCGACGAGGATGGGATTCGAACCCATGCGTGCAGAACAGAATGGATTAGCAGTCCATCGCCTTACCCACTCGGCCACCTCGTCTACGTACTTATGCACAGCGTAACGAATTTAGCTAGGCCAGGTGTTAGACCACATGTGAAAATTACTTACCAATGCTGCGAACATGGTTATATGATAATCGAGATAAAAATGGTAATTCAAGACGAGTGTTAACTGCTCAACAATCAAAATCTGGCACCGAGCATGATTGCAATTTTATTATGGTACTTAAAAACTGTAGAAATTGAGTCGACGAGGATGGGATACGAACCCACGCGTGCAGAGCACAATGGATTAGCAGTCCATCGCCTTAACCACTAGGCCACCACGTCTACGTACTTATGCACTGCGTAACGAATTTAGCTAGACCAGGTGTTAGACCACATGTGAAAATTACTTACTAATGCTGCGAACATGGTTATATGTTAATCGAGATAGAAATGGTAATTCAAGACGAGTGTTTACTGCTCAACAATCAAAATCTGGCAACGAACATGAATGCAATTTTATTATGGTACTTAAAACTGTAGAAATTGAGTCGACGAGGATGGGATTCGAACCCACGGGTGCAGAGCACAATGGATTAGCAGTCCATCGCCTTAACCACTAGGCCACCTCATCTACGTAATTGTGGACAGCGTAACGAATTTAGCTAGGCCAGGTGTTAGACCACATGTGAAAATTACTTATCAATGCTGCGAACATGGTTATATGATAATCGAGATCGAAATTGTAATTCAGGACGAGTGTAAACTACTCAGCAATCAAAATCTTGAAGAGAATGATGGTAATTTCATAATGGTACTTAAAACTGTAGAATCACGTCGACGAGGATGGGATTCAAACCCACGCGTGCAGAGCACAATGGATTAGCAGTCCATCGCCTTAACCACTCGGCCACCTCGTCTACGTACATTTGCACAGCGTAACGAATTTAGCTAGAGCAGGTGTTAGACCACATGTGAAAATTACTTACCAATGTTGCGAACATGATTATATGCTAATCGAGATCGAAGTGGTAATTCAAGATGAGTGTTATCTACTCAACATTCAAAATATGCAAAAGCATGATGGTAATTTCATAATGGAACTTAAAAGTGTAGAATCACGTCGACGAGGATGGGATTCGAACCCATGCGTGCAGAACAGAATGTATTAGCAGTCCAACGCCTTACCCACTCGGCCACCTCGTCTACGTACTTATGCACAGCGTAACGAATTTAGCTAGGCCAGGTGTTAGACCACATGTGAAAATTACTTACCAATGCTGCGAACATGAATGCAATTTTATTATGGTACTTAAAAACTGTAGAAATTAAGTCGACGAGGATGGGATTCGAACCCATGCGTGCAGAACAGAATGGATTAGCAGTCCATCGCCTTACCCACTCGGCCACCTCGTCTACGTACTTATGCACAGCGTAACGAATTTAGCTAGGCCAGGTGTTAGACCACATGTGAAAATTACTTACCAATGCTGCGAACATAGTTATATGATAATCTAGATAGAAATGGTAATTCAAGACGAGTGTTAACTGCTCAACAATCAAAATCTGGCAACGAGCATGATTGCAATTTTATTATGGTACTTAAAACTGTAGAAATTGAGTCGACGAGGATGGGATTCGAACCCACGCGTGCAGAGCACAATGGATTAGCAGTCCATCGCCTTAACCACTCGGCCACCTCGTCTACGCACTTACGCACAGCGTAACGAATATAGCTAGGCCAGGTGTTAGACCAGATGTGAAAATTACTTACTAATGCTGCGAACATGGTTATATGATAATCGAGATAGAAATGGTAATTCAAGACGAGTGTTAACTGCTCAACAATCAAAATCTGGCAACGAGCATGATTGCAATTTTATTATGGTACTGAAAACTGTAGAAATTGAGTCGACGAGGATGGGATTCGAACCCACGCGTGCAGAGCACAATGGATTAGCATGATTGCAATTTTATTATTGTACTTAAAACTGTAGAAATTGAGTCGACGTGGATGGGATTCGAACCCACGCGTGCAGAGCACAATGGATTAGCAGTCCATCGCCTTAACCACTCGGCCACCTCATCTACGTACTTGTGGACAGCGTAACGAATTTAGCTAGGCCAGGTGTTAGACCACATGTGAAAATTACTTATCAATGCTGCGAACATGGTTATATGCTAATCGAGATCGAAGTGGTAATTCAAGATGAGTGTTATCTACTCAACATTCAAAATCTGGCAAGGAGCATGATTGCAATTTTATTATGGAACTTAAAAGTGTAGAATCACGTCGACAAGGATGGGATTCGAACCCACGCGTGCAGAGCACAATGGATTAGCAGTCCATCGCCTTAACCACTCGGCCACCTCATCTACGTACTTGTGGACAGCGTAACGAATTTAGCTAGGCCAGGTGTTAGACCACATGTGAAAATTACTTATCAATGCTGCGAACATGGTTATATGATAATCGAGATCGAAATTGTAATTCAGGACGAGTGTAAACTACTCAGCAATCAAAATCTGCAAGAGAATGATGGTAATTTCATAATGGTACTTAAAACTGTAGAATAACGTCGACGAGGATGGGATTCAAACCCACGCGTGCAGAGCACAATGGATTAGCAGTCCATAGCCTTAACCACTCGGCCACCTCGTCTACGTACTTATGCACAGCGTAACGAATTTAGCTAGGCCAGGTGTTAGACCACATGTGAAAATTACTTACTAATGCTGCGAACATGGTTATATGTTAATCGAGATAGAAATGGTAATTCAAGACGAGTGTTAACTGCTCAACAATCAAAATCTGGCAACGAGCATGAATGCAATTTTATTATGGTACTTACAACAGTAGAAATTGAGTCGACGAGGATGGGATTCGAACCCACGCGTGCAGAGCACAATGGATTAGCAGTCCATCGCCTTAACCACTCGGCCACCTCGTCTACGCACTTATGCACGGCGTAACGAATTTAGCTAGACCAGGTGTTAGACCACATGTGAAAATTACTTACTAATGCTGCGAACATGGTTATATGATAATCGAGATAGAAATGGTAATTCAAGACGAGTCTTAACTGCTCAACAATCAAAATCTGGCAACGAGCATGATTGCAATTTTATTATGGTACTTAAAACTGTAGAAATTGAGTCGACGAGGATGGGATTCGAACCCACGCGTGCAGAGCACAATGGATTAGCAGTCCATCGCCTTAACCACTCGGCCACCTCATCTACGTAATTGTGGACAGCGTAACGAATTTAGCTAGGCCAGGTGTTAGACCACATGTGAAAATTACTTATCAATGCTGCGAACATGGTTATATGATAATCGAGATCGAAATTGTAATTCAGGACGAGTGTAAACTGCTCAGCAAACAAAATCTGCAAGAGAATGATGGTAATTTCATAATGGTACTTAAAACTGTAGAATCACGTCGACGAGGATGGGATTCGTACCCAGGCGTGCAGAGCACAATGGATTAGCAGTCCACCGCCTTAACCACTCGGCCATCTCGTCTACGTACATTTGCACAGCGTAACGAATTTAGCTAGAGCAGGTGTTAGACCACATGTGAAAATTACTTACCAATGTTGCGAACATGACTATATGCTAATCGAGATCGAAGTGGTAATTCAAGATGAGTGTTATCTACTCAACATTCAAAATATGCAAAAGCATGATGGTAATTTCATAATGGAACTTAAAAGTGTAGAATCACGTCGACGAGGATGGGATTCGAACCCATGCGTGCAGAACAGAATGGATTAGCAGTCCATCGCCTTACCCACTCGGCCACCTCGTCTACGTACTTATGCACAGCGTAACGAATTTAGCTAGGCCAGGTGTTAGACCACATGTGAAAATTACTTACCAATGCTGCGAACATGGTTATATGATAATCGAGATAGAAATGGTAATTCAAGACGAGTGTTAACTGCTCAACAATCAAAATCTGGCAACGAGCATGATTGCAATTTTATTATGGTACTTAAAACTGTAGAAATTGAGTCGACGAGGATGGGATTCGAACCCACGCGTGCAGAGCACAATGGATTAGCAGTCCATCGCCTTAACCACTCGGCCACCTCATCTACGTAATTATGGACAGCGTAACGAATTTAGCTAGGCCAGGTGTTAGACCACATGTGAAAATTACTTATCAATGCTGCGAACATGGTTATATGATAATCGAGATCGAAATTGTAATTCAGGACGAGTGTTAACTACTCAGCAAACAAAATCTGCAAGAGAATGATGGTAATTTCATAATGGTACTTAAAACTGTAGAATCACGTCGACGAGGATGGGATTCAAACCCACGCGTGCAGAGCACAATGGATTAGCAGTCCATCGCCTTAACCACTCGGCCACCTCGTCTACGTACATTTGCACAGCGTAACGAATTTAGCTAGAGCAGGTGTTAGACCACATGTGAAAATTACTTACCAATGTTGCGAACATGATTATATGCTAATCGAGATCGAAGTGGTAATTCAAGATGAGTGTTATCTACTCAACATTCAAAATATGCAAAAGCATGATGGTAATTTTATAATGGAACTTAAAAGTGTAGAATCACGCCGACGAGGATGGGATTCGAACCCATGCGTGCAGAACAGAATGGATTAGCAGTCCATCGCCTTACCCACTCGGCCACCTCGTCTACGTACTTATGCACAGCGTAACGAATTTAGCTAGGCCAGGTGTTAGACCACATGTGAAAATTACTTACGAATGCTGCGAACATGGTTATATGATAATCTAGATAGAAATGGTAATTCAAGACGAGAGTTAACTGCTCAACAATCAAAATCTGGCAACGAGCATGATTGCAATTTTATTATGGTACTTAAAACTGTAGAAATTGAGTCGACGAGGATGGGATACGAACCCACGCGTGCAGAGCACAATGGATTAGCAGTCCATCGCCTTAACCACTAGGCCACCACGTCTACGTACTTATGCACTGCGTAACGAATTTAGCTAGACCAGGTGTTAGACCACATGTGAAAATTACTTACTAATGCTGCGAACATGGTTATATGTTAATCGAGATAGAAATGGTAATTCAAGACGAGTGTTTACTGCTCAACAATCAAAATCTGGCAACGAACATGAATGCAATTTTATTATGGTACTTAAAACTGTAGAAATTGAGTCGACGAGGATGGGATTCGAACCCACGGGTGCAGAGCACAATGGATTAGCAGTCCATCGCCTTAACCACTCGGCCACCTCATCTACGTAATTGTGGACAGCGTAACGAATTTAGCTAGGCCAGGTGTTAGACCACATGTGAAAATTACTTATCAATGCTGCGAACATGGTTATATGATAATCGAGATCGAAATTGTAATTCAGGACGAGTGTAAACTACTCAGCAATCAAAATCTTGAAGAGAATGATGGTAATTTCATAATGGTACTTAAAACTGTAGAATCACGTCGACGAGGATGGGATTCAAACCCACGCGTGCAGAGCACAATGGATTAGCAGTCCATCGCCTTAACCACTCGGCCACCTCGTCTACGTACATTTGCACAGCGTAACGAATTTAGCTAGAGCAGGTGTTAGACCACATGTGAAAATTACTTACCAATGTTGCGAACATGATTATATGCTAATCGAGATCGAAGTGGTAATTCAAGATGAGTGTTATCTACTCAACATTCAAAATATGCAAAAGCATGATGGTAATTTCATAATGGAACTTAAAAGTGTAGAATCACGTCGACGAGGATGGGATTCGAACCCATGCGTGCAGAACAGAATGTATTAGCAGTCCAACGCCTTACCCACTCGGCCACCTCGTCTACGTACTTATGCACAGCGTAACGAATTTAGCTAGGCCAGGTGTTAGACCACATGTGAAAATTACTTACCAATGCTGCGAACATGAATGCAATTTTATTATGGTACTTAAAAACTGTAGAAATTAAGTCAACGAGGATGGGATTCGAACCCATGCGTGCAGAACAGAATGGATTAGCAGTCCATCGCCTTACCCACTCGGCCACCTCGTCTACGTACTTATGCACAGCGTAACGAATTTAGCTAGGCCAGGTGTTAGACCACATGTGAAAATTACTTACCAATGCTGCGAACATGGTTATATGATAATCTAGATAGAAATGGTAATTCAAGACGAGTGTTAACTGCTCAACAATCAAAATCTGGCAACGAGCATGATTGCAATTTTATTATGGTACTTAAAACTGTAGAAATTGAGTCGACGAGGATGGGATTCGAACCCACGCGTGCAGAGCACAATGAATTAGCAGTCCATCGCCTTAACCACTCGGCCACCTCGTCTACGCACTTACGCACAGCGTAACGAATATAGCTAGGCCAGGTGTTAGACCAGATGTGAAAATTACTTACTAATGCTGCGAACATGGTTATATGATAATCGAGATAGAAATGGTAATTCAAGACGAGTGTTAACTGCTCAACAATCAAAATCTGGCAACGAGCATGATTGCAATTTTATTATGGTACTGAAAACTGTAGAAATTGAGTCGACGAGGATGGGATTCGAACCCACGCGTGCAGAGCACAATGGATTAGCATGATTGCAATTTTATTATTGTACTTAAAACTGTAGAAATTGAGTCGACGAGGATGGGATTCGAACCCACGCGTGCAGAGCACAATGGATTAGCAGTCCATCGCCTTAACCACTCGGCCACCTCATCTACGTACTTGTGGACAGCGTAACGAATTTAGCTAGGCCAGGTGTTAGACCACATGTGAAAATTACTTATCAATGCTGCGAACATGGTTATATGCTAATCGAGATCGAAGTGGTAATTCAAGATGAGTGTTATCTACTCAACATTCAAAATCTGGCAAGGAGCATGATTGCAATTTTATTATGGAACTTAAAAGTGTAGAATCACGTCGACAAGGATGGGATTCGAACCCACGCGTGCAGAGCACAATGGATTAGCAGTCCATCGCCTTAACCACTCGGCCACCTCATCTACGTACTTGTGGACAGCGTAACGAATTTAGCTAGGCCAGGTGTTAGACCACATGTGAAAATTACTTATCAATGCTGCGAACATGGTTATATGCTAATCGAGATCGAAGTGGTAATTCAAGATGAGTGTTATCTACTCAACATTCAAAAGCATGATGGTAATTTCATAATGGAACTTAAAAGTGTAGAATCACGTCGACGAGGATGGGATTCGAACCCATGCGTGCAGAACACAATGGATTAGCAGTCCATCGCCTTAACCACTCGGCCACCTCGTCTACGCACTTATGCACAGCGTAACGAATATAGCTAGGCCAGGTGTTAGACCACATGTGAAAATTACTTACTAATGCTGTGAACATGGTTATATGATAATCGAGATAGAAATGGTAATTCAAGACGAGTGTTAACTGCTCAACAATCAAAATCTGGCAACGAGCATGATTGCAATTTTATTATGGTACTGAAAACTGTAGAAATTGAGTCGATGAGGGTGGGATTCGAACCCACGCATGCAGAGCACAATGGATTAGCAGTCCATCGCCTTAAACACTCGGCCACCTCATCTACGTACTTGTGGACAGCGTAACGAATTTAGCTAGGCCAGGTGTTAGACCACATGTGAAAATTACTTACTAATGCTGCGAACATGGTTATATGACAATCGAGATAGAAATGGTAATTCAAGACGAGTGTTAACTGCTCAACAATCAAAATCTGGCAACGAGCATGATTGCAATTTTATTATGGTACTTAAAACTGTAGAAATTGAGTCGACGAGGATGGGATTCGAACTCACGCGCGCAGAGCACAATGGATTAGCAGTCCATCGCCTTAACCACTCGGCCACCTCATCTACGTAATTGTGGACAGCGTAACGAATTTAGCTAGGCCAGGTGTTAGACCACATGTGAAAATTACTTATCAATGCTGCGAACATGGTTATATGATAATCGAGATCGAAATTGTAATTCAGGACGAGTGTTAACAACTCAGCAATAAAAATCTGCAAGAGAATGATGGTAATTTCATAATGGTACTTAAAACTGTAGAATCACGTCGACGAGGATGGGATTCGAACCCACGCGTGCAGAGCACAATGGATTAGCAGTCCATCGCCTTAACCACTCAGCCACCTCGTCTACGTACTTATGCACAGCGTAACGAATTTAGCTAGACCAGGTGTTAGACCACATGTGAAAATTACTTACCAATGCTGCGAACATGATTATATGCTAATCGAGATCGAAGTGGTAATTCAAGATGAGTGTTATCTACTCAACGTTCAAAATATGCAAAAGCATGATGGTAATTTCATAATGGAACTTAAAAGTGTAGAATCACGTAGACGAGGATGGGATTCGAACCCATGCGTGCAGAACAGAATGGATTAGCAGTCCATCGCCTTACCCACTCGGCCACCTCGTCTACGTACTTATGCACAGCGTAACGAATTTAGCTAGGTCAGGTTTTAGACCACATGTGAAAATTACTTACCAAGCTGCGAACATGGTTATATGATAATCGAGATAGAAATGGTAATTCAAGACGAGTGTTAACTGCTCAACAATCAAAATCTGGCAACGAGCATGATTGCAATTTTATTATGGTACTTAAAACTGTAGAAATTGAGTCGACGAGGATGGGATTCGAACTCACGCGCGCAGAGCACAATGGATTAGCAGTCCATCGCCTTAACCACTCGGCCACCTCATCTACGTAATTGTGGACAGCGTAACGAATTTAGCTAGGCCAGGTGTTAGACCACATGTGAAAATTACTTATCAATGCTGCGAACATGGTTATATGATAATCGAGATCGAAATTGTAATTGTAATTCAGGACGAGTGTTAACAACTCAGCAATCAAAATCTGCAAGAGAATGATGGTAATTTCATAATGGTACTTAAAACTGCAGAATCACGTCGACGAGGATGGGATTCGAACCCACGCATGCAGAGCACAATGGATTAGCAGTCCATCGCCTTAACCACTCAGCCACCTCGTCTACGTACTTATGCACAGCGTAACGAATTTAGCTAGACCAGGTGTTAGACCACATGTGAAAATTACTTACCAATGCTGCGAACATGATTATATGCTAATCGAGATCGAAGTGGTAATTCAAGATGAGTGTTATCTACTCAACATTCAAAATATGCAAAAGCATGATGGTAATTTCATAATGGAACTTAAAAGTGTAGAATCACGTCGACGAGGATGGGATTCGAACCCATGCGTGCAGAACAGAATGGATTAGCAGTCCATCGCCTTACCCACTCGGCCACCTCGTCTACGTACTTATGCACAGCGTAACGAATTTAGCTAGGCCAGGTTTTAGACCACATGTGAAAATTACTTACCAAGCTGCGAACTTGGTTATATGATAATCGAGATAGAAATGGTAATTCAAGACGAGTGTTAACTGCTCAACAATCAAAATCTGGCAACGAGCATGATTGCAATTTTATTATGGTACTTAAAACTGTAGAAATTGAGTCGACGAGGATGGGATTCGAACTCACGCGCGCAGAGCACAATGGATTAGCAGTCCATCGCCTTAACCACTCGGCCACCTCATCTACGTAATTGTGGACAGCGTAACGAATTTAGCTAGGCCAGGTGTTAGACCACATGTGAAAATTACTTATCAATGCTGCGAACATGGTTATATGATAATCGAGATCGAAATTGTAATTCAGGACGAGTGTTAACAACTCAGCAATCAAAATATGCAAGAGAATTATGGTAATTTCATAATGGTACTTAAAACTGCAGAATCACGTCGACGAGGATGGGATTCGAACCCACGCATGCAGAGCACAATGGATTAGCAGTCCATCGCCTTAACCACTCAGCCACCTCATCTACGTACTTGTGGACAGCGTAACGAATTTAGCTAGGCCAGGTGTTAGACCACATGTGAAAATTACTTATCAATGCTGCGAACATGGTTATATGCTAATCGAGATCGAAGTGGTAATTCAAGATGAGTGTTATCTACTCAACATTCAAAAGCATGATGGTAATTTCATAATGGAACTTAAAAGTGTAGAATCACGTCGACGAGGATGGGATTCGAACCCATGCGTGCAGAACACAATGGATTAGCAGTCCATCGCCTTAACCACTCGGCCACCTCGTCTACGCACTTATGCACAGCGTAACGAATATAGCTAGGCCAGGTGTTAGACCACATGTGAAAATTACTTACTAATGCTGTGAACATGGTTATATGATAATCGAGATAGAAATGGTAATTCAAGACGAGTGTTAACTGCTCAACAATCAAAATCTGGCAACGAGCATGATTGCAATTTTATTATGGTACTGAAAACTGTAGAAATTGAGTCGATGAGGATGGGATTCGAACCCACGCATGCAGAGCACAATGGATTAGCAGTCCATCGCCTTAAACACTCGGCCACCTCATCTACGTACTTGTGGACAGCGTAACGAATTTAGCTAGGCCAGGTGTTAGACCACATGTGAAAATTACTTACTAATGCTGCGAACATGGTTATATGACAATCGAGATAGAAATGGTAATTCAAGACGAGTGTTAACTGCTCAACAATCAAAATCTGGCAACGAGCATGATTGCAATTTTATTATGGTACTTAAAACTGTAGAAATTGAGTCGACGAGGATGGGATTCGAACTCACGCGCGCAGAGCACAATGGATTAGCAGTCCATCGCCTTAACCACTCGGCCACCTCATCTACGTAATTGTGGACAGCGTAACGAATTTAGCTAGGCCAGGTGTTAGACCACATGTGAAAATTACTTATCAATGCTGCGAACATGGTTATATGATAATCGAGATCGAAATTGTAATTCAGGACGAGTGTTAACAACTCAGCAATCAAAATCTGCAAGAGAATGATGGTAATTTCATAATGGTACTTAAAACGGTAGAATCACGTCGACGAGGATGGGATTCGAACCCACGCGTGCAGAGCACAATGGATTAGCAGTACATCGCCTTAACCACTCAGCCACCTCGTCTACGTACTTATGCACAGCGTAACGAATTTAGCTAGACCAGGTGTTAGACCACATGTGAAAATTACTTACCAATGCTGCGAACATGGTTATATGATAATCGAGATAGAAATGGTAATTCAAGACGAGTGTTAACTGCTCAACAATCAAAATCTGGCAACGAGCATGATTGCAATTTTATTATGGTACTTAAAACTGTAGAAATTGAGTCGACGAGGATGGGATTCGAACTCACGCGCGCAGAGCACAATGGATTAGCAGTCCATCGCCTTAACCACTCGGCCACCTCATCTACGTAATTGTGGACAGCGTAACGAATTTAGCTAGGCCAGGTGTTAGACCACATGTGAAAATTACTTATCAATGCTGCGAACATGGTTATATGATAATCGAGATCGAAATTGTAATTCAGGACGAGTGTTAACAACTCAGCAATCAAAATCTGCAAGAGAATGATGGTAATTTCATAATGGTACTTAAAACTGCAGAATCACGTCGACGAGGATGGGATTCGAACCCACGCATGCAGAGCACAATGGATTAGCAGTCCATCGCCTTAACCACTCAGCCACCTCGTCTACGTACTTATGCACAGCGTAACGAATTTAGCTAGACCAGGTGTTAGACCACATGTGAAAATTACTTACCAATGCTGCGAACATGATTATATGCTAATCGAGATCGAAGTGGTAATTCAAGATGAGTGTTATCTACTCAACATTCAAAATATGCAAAAGCATGATGGTAATTTCATAATGGAACTTAAAAGTGTAGAATCACGTCGACGAGGATGGGATTCGAACCCATGCGTGCAGAACAGAATGGATTAGCAGTCCATCGCCTTACCCACTCGGCCACCTCGTCTACGTACTTATGCACAGCGTAACGAATTTAGCTAGGCCAGGTTTTAGACCACATGTGAAAATTACTTACCAAGCTGCGAACATGGTTATATGATAATCGAGATAGAAATGGTAATTCAAGACGAGTGTTAACTGCTCAACAATCAAAATCTGGCAACGAGCATGATTGCAATTTTATTATGGTACTGAAAACTGTAGAAATTGAGTCGACGAGGATGGGATTCGAACCCAAGCGTGCAGAGCACAATGGATTAGCAGTCCATCGCCTTAACCACTCGGCCACCTCATCTACGTACTTGTGGACAGCATAACGAATATAGCTAGGCCAGGTGTTAGATCACATGTGAAAATTACTTATCAATGCTGCAAACTTGGTTATTTGATAATCGAGATCGAAATTGTAATTCAAGACGAGTGTTAACTGCTCAGCAATCAAAATCTGCAAGAGAATGATGGTAATTTCATAATGGTACTTAAAACTGTAGAATCACGTCGACAAGGATGGGATTCGAACCCACGCGTGCAGAGCACAATGGATTAGCAGTCCATTGCCTTAACCACTCGGCCACCTCGTCTACGTACTTATGGACAGCGTAACGAATTTAGCTAGGCCAGGTGTTAGACCACATGTGAAAATTACTGACCAATGTTGCGAACATGGTTATATGATAATCGAGATAGAAATGGTAATTCCAGACGCGTGTTAACTGCTCAACAAGAAAAAATCTACAAGAGCATGATGGCGATTTAATAATGGTACTTAAAATTGTAGAAATCTCGTCGTCGAGGATGGGATTGGGACCCACGCGTTCAGTGCACAATGGATTAGCAGTCTATCGCCTTAACCACTTGGCCACCTCGTCTACGTACCTACAAACAGCGTAACGAATTTAGCAAGGCCAGGTGTTAGACCACATGTGAAAATTACTTACCAATGCTGCGAAGTTGGCTATATGATAATTGACATCGAAATGGTAATTCAAGGTGAGTGTTAACGAAACAACAATCAAAATCTAACAACGATCATGCGAGTGTTACCAACTCAATAATCAAAATCAGCAAGAGCATAATGGTAATTTCATAATGGTACTTAAAACTGTAGAAATCACGTTGACGAGGATGGAATTGGAAACCCACGCGTGCAGAGCACAATGGATTAGCAGTCCATCGCCTTAACCACTCGGCCACCTCGTCTACTTATCTATGAACGGCGTAACGATTTTACCACTTCCAAGTGTTAGACCACATGTGAAAACTACTTACCAATGCTGCGAAAATGGTTATATGCTAATCGAGATCGAAGTGGTAATTCAAGAGGAGTGTTAAAGTAACAACAATCAAAAACTAACAACGATCATGCGAGTGTTACCATCTCAATAATCAAAATCTGCATGAGCATGATGGCGATTTCATAATGGTACTTAAAACAGTAGAAATCACGTCTGCGAGGATGGGATTCGAACCCACGCGTGCATAGCACAGTGGATTAGCAGTCCGTCGCCTTAACCACTCGGCCACCTCGTCTACGTACCTACAAACAGCGTAACGAATTTAGCTAGGCCAGGTGTTAGAACACATGCGAAAATTACTTACCAATCCTGCGAACATGGCTATATGATAATCGACATCGAGATGCTAATTAAAGACGAGTGTTAACGAAACAACAATCAAAATCTAACAACGATCATGCGAGTGTTACCAACTCAACAAGAAAAATCTACAAGAGCATGATGCGATTTCATAATGGTACTGAAAACTTTAGAAATCACGTCGACGAGGATGGGATTCATACCCACGCGTGCAGAGCACAATAGATTAGCAGTCCATCCCTTAACCACTCGGCCACCTCGTCTATGTACCTACTAACAGCGTAACGAATTTAGCTAGACCTGGCATTAGACCACATGTGAAAAGTACTTGCCAATGCAGCGAACATGGTGATATGCTAATCGAGATCGAAGTGGTAATTCCAGACGAGTGTTAACTGCTCAACAAGAAAAAATCTACAAGTGCATGATGGCGATTTCATAATGGTACTGAAAACTTTAGAAATCACGTCGACGAGGATGGGATTCGTACCCACGCGTGCAGAGAACAATGGATTACCAGTCCATCCCTTAACCACTCGGCCACCTCGTCTATGTACCTACTAACAGCGTAACGAATTTAGCTAGGCCTGGAGTTAGACCACATGTGAAAAGTACTTGCCAATGCTGCGAACATGGTGATATGCTAATCGAGATCGAAGTGGTAATTCCAGACGCGTGTTAACTGCTCAACAAGAAAAAATCTACAAGAGCATGATGGCGATTTCATATTGGTACTTAAAATTGTAGAAATCTCGTCGACGAGGATGGGATTGGGACCCACGCGTGCAGAGCACAATGGATTAGCAGTCTATCGCCTTAACCACTCGGCCACCTCGTCTACGTACCTACAAACAGCGTAACGAATTTAGCAAGGCCAGGTGTTAGACCACATGTGAAAATTACTTACCAATGCTGCGAACATGGCTATATGATAATTGACATCGAAATGGTAATTCAAGGCGAGTGTTAACGAAACAACAATCAAAATCTAACAACGATCATGCGAGTGTTACCAACTCAATAATCAAAATCTGCAAGAGCATAATGGTAATTTCATAATGGTACTTAAAACTGTAGAAATCACGTTGACGAGGATGGAATTGGAAACCCACGCGTGCAGAGCACAATGGATTAGCAGTCCATCGCCATAACCACTCGGCCACCTCGTCTACTTATCTATGAACGGCGTAACGATTTTACCACTTCCAAGTGTTAGACCACATGTGAAAACTACTTACCAATGCTGCGAAAATGGTTATATGCTAATCGAGATCGAAGTGGTAATTCAAGAGGAGTGTTAAAGTAACAACAATCAAAATCTAACAACGATCATGCGAGTGTTACCAACTCAATAATCAAAATCTGCATGAGCATGATGGAGATTTCATAATGGTACTTAAAACAGTAGAAATCACGTCGGCGAGGATGGGATTCGAACCCACGCGTGCATAGCACAATGGATTAGCAGTCCGTCGCCTTAACCACTCGGCCACCTCGTCTACGTACCAACAAACAGCGTAACGAATTTAGCTAGGCCAGATGTTAGAACACATGCGAAAATTACTTACCAATGCTGCGAACATGGCTATATGATAATCGACATCGAAATGCTAATTCAAGACGAGTGTTAACGAAACAACAATCAAAATCTAAAAACGATCATGCGAGTGTTACCAACTCAACAAGAAAAATCTACAAGAGCATGATGCGATTTCATAATGGTACTGAAAACTGTAGAAATCACGTCGACGAGGATGGGATTCGTACCCACGCGTGCAGAGAACAATGGATTACCAGTCCATCCCTTAACCACTCGGCCACCTCGTCTATGTACCTACTAACAGCGTAACGAATTTAGCTAGGCCTGGAGTTAGACCACATGTGAAAAGTACTTGCCAATGCAGCGAACATGGTGATATGCTAATCGAGATCGAAGTGGTAATTCCAGACGAGTGTTAACTGCTCAACAAGAAAAAATCTACAAGTGCATGATGGCGATTTCATAATGGTACTTAAAACTGTAGAAATCACGTCGACGAGGATGGGATTCGTACCCACGCGTGCAGAGAACAATGGATTACCAGTCCATCCCTTAACCACTCGGCCACCTCGTCTATGTACCTACTAACAGCGTAACGAATTTAGCTAGGCCTGGAGTTAGACCACATGTGAAAAGTACTTGCCAATGCTGCGAACATGGTGATATGCTAATCGAGATCGAAGTGGTAATTCCAGACGCGTGTTAAATGCTCAACAAGAAAAAATCTACAAGAGCATGATGGCGATTTCATAATGGTACTTAAAATTGTAGAAATCTCGTCGACGAGGATGGGATTGGAACCCACGCGTGCAGAGCACAATGGATTGAAGGTCTATCGCCTTAAGCACTCGGCCACCTCGTCTACATACCTACAAACAGCGTAACGAATTTAGCAAGGCCAGGTGTTAGACCACATGTGAAAATTACTTACCAATGCTGCGAACATGGCTATATGATAATTGACATCGAAATGGTAATTCAAGGCGAGTGTTAACGAAACAACAATCAAAATCTAACAACGATCATGCGAGTGTTACCAACTCAATAATCAAAATCTGCAAGAGCATAATGGTAATTTCATAATGGTACTTAAAACTGTAGAAATCACGTTGACGAGGATGGAATTGGAAACCCACGCGTGCAGAGCACAATGGATTAGCAGTCCATCGCCATAACCACTCGGCCACCTCGTCTACTTATCTATGAACGGCGTAACGATTTTACCACTTCCAAGTGTTAGACCACATGTGAAAACTACTTACCAATGCTGCGAAAATGGTTATATGCTAATCGAGATCGAAGTGGTAATTCAAGAGGAGTGTTAAAGTAACAACAATCAAAATCTAACAACGATCATGCGAGTGTTACCAACTCAATAATCAAAATCTGCATGAGCATGATGGAGATTTCATAATGGTACTTAAAACAGTAGAAATCACGTCGGCGAGGATGGGATTCGAACCCACGCGTGTATAGCACAATGGATTAGCAGTCCGTCGCCTTAACCACTCGGCCACCTCGTCTACGTACCAACAAACAGCGTAACGAATTTAGCTAGGCCAGATGTTAGAACACATGCGAAAATTACTTACCAATGCTGCGAACATGGCTATATGATAATCGACATCGAAATGCTAATTCAAGACGAGTGTTAACGAAACAACAATCAAAATCTAAAAACGATCATGCGAGTGTTACCAACTCAACAAGAAAAATCTACAAGAGCATGATGCGATTTCATAATGGTACTGAAAACTGTAGAAATCACGTCGACGAGGATGGGATTCGTACCCACGCGTGCAGAGAACAATGGATTACCAGTCCATCCCTTAACCACTCGGCCACCTCGTCTATGTACCTACTAACAGCGTAACGAATTTAGCTAGGCCTGGAGTTAGACCACATGTGAAAAGTACTTGCCAATGCAGCGAACATGGTGATATGCTAATCGAGATCGAAGTGGTAATTCCAGACGAGTGTTAACTGCTCAACAAGAAAAAATCTACAAGTGCATGATGGCGATTTCATAATGGTACTTAAAACTGTAGAAATCACGTCGACGAGGATGGGATTCGTACCCACGCGTGCAGAGAACAATGGATTACCAGTCCATCCCTTAACCACTCGGCCACCTCGTCTATGTACCTACTAACAGCGTAACGAATTTAGCTAGGCCTGGAGTTAGACCACATGTGAAAAGTACTTGCCAATGCTGCGAACATGGTGATATGCTAATCGAGATCGAAGTGGTAATTCCAGACGCGTGTTAAATGCTCAACAAGAAAAAATCTACAAGAGCATGATGGCGATTTCATAATGGTACTTAAAATTGTAGAAATCTCGTCGACGAGGATGGGATTGGAACCCACGCGTGCAGAGCACAATGGATTGAAGGTCTATCGCCTTAAGCACTCGGCCACCTCGTCTACATACCTACAAACAGCGTAACGAATTTAGCAAGGCCAGGTGTTAGACCACATGTGAAAATTACTTACCAATGCTGCGAACATGGCTATATGATAATTGACATCGAAATGGTAATTCAAGGCGAGTGTTAACGAAACAACAATCAAAATCTAACAACGATCATGCGAGTGTTACCAACTCAATAATCAAAATCTGCAAGAGCATAATGGTAATTTCATAATGGTACTTAAAACTTGAAAATCACGTCGACGAGGATGGGATTGGGACCCACGCGTGCAGAGCACAATGGATTAACAGTCTATCGCCTTAAGCACTCGGCCACCTCGTCTACATACCTACAAACAGCGTAACGAATTTAGCAAGGCCAGGTGTTAGACCACATGTGAAAATTACTTACCAATGCTGCGAACATGGCTATATGATAATTGACATCGAAATGGTAATTCAAGGCGAGTGTTAACGAAACAACAATCAAAATCTGACAAAGGTCATGCTGGCGATTTCATTATAGTACTTAAAACTGTAGAAGTCATGTCGACGAGGATGGGATTCGAACGAACGTGTGCAGAGCACAATGGATTAGCAGTGCATCGCCTTAACCACTCGGCCACCTCGTCTACGTACCCATGAACAGCGTAACGAATTTAGCAAGGCCAGGTGTTAGACCACATGTGAAAATTATTTTACAATGCTGAGAACATAGCTATATGATAATTGACATCGAAATGGTAATTCAAGGCGAGTGTCAACGAAACAACAATCAAAATCTAACAATGATCATGCTGGCGATTTCATTATAGTAACTGTAGAAGTCACGTCGACGAGGATGGGATTCGAAGCAACGCGTGCAGAGCACAATGGATTAGTAGTCCATCGCCTTAACCACTCGGCCACTTCGTCTACGTACGTACAAACAGCGTAACGAATTTAGCTAGGCCAGGTGTTAGAACACATGCGAAAATTACTTACCAATGCTGCGAACATGGCTATATGATAATCGACATCGAAATGGTAATTCAAGACGAGTGTTATCGAAACAACAATCAAAATCTAGCAACGATCATGCGAGTGTTATCAACTCAATAATCAAAATCTGCAAGGGCATAATGGTAATTTCATAATGGTACTTAAAACTTGAGAATCACGTCGACGAGGATGGGATTCGTACCCACGCGTGCAGAGCACAATGGATTAGCAGTCCATCCCTTAACCACTCGGCCACCTCGTCTATGTACCTACAAACAGGGTAACGAATTTAGCTAGGCCTGGTGTTAGACCACATTTAAAAAGTACTTGCCAATGCTGCGAACATGGTGATATGCTAATCGAGATCGAAGTGGTAATTCAAGACGAGTGTTAACTGCTCAACAAGAAAAATCTACAAGAGCATGATGGCGATTTTATAATGGTACTTAAAACTGTAGAAATCACGTCGACGAGGATGGGATTGGAACCAACGCGTGCAGAGCACAATGGATTAGCAGTCCATCGCCTTAACCACTTGGCCACCTCGTCTACGTACCTATGAACAGCGTAACGAATTTAGCTAGGCCAGGTGTTAGAGCACGTGTGAAAAGTACTTAGCAATGCTGAGAACATGGTGATATGCTAATCGAGATCGAAGTGGTAATTCAAGAGGAGTGTTAACGAAACAACAATCACAATCTAACAACGATCATGCGAGTGTTACCAACTCAATAATCAAAATCTGCAAGAGCACAATGGTAATTTCATTATGGTACTTAATACTTTAGAATCACGTCGACGAGGATGGAATTGGAAACCCACGCGTGCAGAGCACAATGGATTAGCAGTCCATCGCCATAACCAGTCGGCCACCTCGTCTACTTATCTATGAACGGCGTAACGATTTTAGCACTTCCAAGTGTTAGACCACATGTGAAAACTACTTACCAATGCTGCGAAAATGGTTATATGCTAATCGAGATTGAAGTGGTAATTCAAGACGAGCGTTAACTACTCAACAATCAATATCAGACTACAAGCATGATGGCGACTTTATAATGGTACTTAAAACTGTAGAAATCACGTCTACGAGGATGGGATTCGAACCAACGCGTGCAGAGCACAATGGATTAGCAGTCCATCGCCTTACCACTCGGCCTCTTCGTCTATGTATCTATGAACGGCGTAACGATTTTAGCACTTCCAGATGTTAGACCACATGTGAAAATTACTTAACAATGCTGCGAACATGGTTATATGCTAATCGAGATCGAAGTGGTAATTCAAGACGAGTGTTACCAACTCAATAATCAAAATCTGCAAGAGCATAATGGTAATTTCATAATGGTACTTAAAACTATAGTACTTAAAACTGTAGAAATTGCGTCGACGAGGATGGGATTCGAACCCACGCGTGCAGAGCACAATGGATTAGCAGTCCATCGCCTAAACCACTCGGCCACTTCGTCTACGTAACTATCAACGGCGTAACGATTTTAGCACATCCAGGTGTTAGACCACATGTGAAAATTACTTACCAATGCTGCGAACATGGCTATATGATAATTGACATCGAAATACTAATTCAAGACGAGTGTTCACGAAACAACAATCAAAGTCTAACAACGATAATGATGGCGATTTCATTATGGTACTTAAAACTGTAGAAATTGCGTCGACGAGGACGGGATTCGAACCAACGCGTGCAGAGCACAATGGATTAGCAGTCCATCGCCTTAACCACTCGGCCACCTCGTCTACATACCTATGAACGGCGTAACGAATTTAGCTAGACCAGGTGTCAGACCACATGTGAAAAGTACTTACCAATGCTGCGAACATGGTGATATGCTAATCGAGATCGAAGTGGTAATTCAAGACGAGTGTTAACTGAACAACAATCAACATCTGGCAACGAGCATGATGTCGTTTTCATAATGGTACTTAAAACTGTAAAAATAACGTCGACGAGGATGGGATTCAAACCCACGTGTGCAGAGCACAATGGATTAGCAGTACATCGCCTTAACCACCCGGCCACCTTGTCTTCGTACCTATGAACGGCGTAACGATTTTAGCAGGGCCAGGTGTAAGACCACATGTGAAAATTACTTACGAACCCACGAGTGCAGAGCTCAATGGATGAGCAATCCATCGCTTTAACCACTCTGCCACCTCGTCTACGTATATGTAAACGGCGTAACGAATTTAGCTCAGCCAGGCGTTAGAACACATGTGACAATTACTTTACAAATCTGAAGACATGGTTATATGGTAATCGAGATTGAAGTGGTGATTCAAGACGAGTGTTAACTGCTCTATAAGCAAAATCCGATAATGAGAATGATGGTCATTTCATAATAGTACTTAAAACTGCAGAAATCGCGTCGACGAGGTTGGGATTCAAACCCACGTGTGCAGAGCACAATGGATTAGCAGTACATCGCCTTAACCACCCGGCCACCTTGTCTTCGTACTTATGAACGGCATAACGATTTCAGCACGGCCAGGTGTTATACCACATGTGAGAATCACTTACCAATACTGCGAGCATGGTTATATGCTAATCGAGTTGGAAGTGGTAATTCAAGACGAGTGTTAACTGATGTTAAGTGCTGTTTGTTAATAAACATAATCCGATAATGAGCATGATGGCCATTAAATAATGGTACTTAAAACCTCATCTGCAACATATGAACTGCATAACGAATTTAGCTCAGCCAGGTGTTAGATCACATGTGAAAATTACTTTACAATGCTGCGAACATGGTTATATGCTAATCGAGATCGAAGTGGTCATTCAAGACAAGTGTTATCTACTCAACAAGCAAAATCTGAAAACGAGCAAAATGGCGATTTCATTATGTATTTAAAACTGCAAACATCGCGTCGACGAGGATGGGATTCAAACCAACGGATTAGCAGTCCATCGCTTTGACCTCTCGGCCAGCTCGTCTATGTACTTATGCACAGCGTAACGAATTTAGCTAGACCAGTGTTAGACCACATGTGAAAATGCTTACAAAGCTGCATTATCGAGATTGAAGTGTTAATTCAAGACGAGTGTTAGCTACTCAACAAACACAATCTGACAACGAGCATGATGACGATTTCATTATGATACTTAAAACTGTAGAAACCCCGTCGACGAGGATGGGATTTGAAGCCACGCATGCTGAGCACAATAAATTAGCAGTCCATCGTCTTAACCACTCGTCCACCTTGTCTACAACATATGAATGGCATAACGAATTTAGCTCAGCCAAGTGTTAGACCACATGTGAAAATTACTTAACAATGCTGCGAACATGGTTATATGATAATCGAGATAGAAGTGGCAATTGAAGACGAGTGTTAATCTGACAATGAGCATGATGACGATTTTATTTTGGTACTTAAAACTCTAGAAATCGCGTCCAGTGAGCTATCCAGTCGAAACGGTGGATGGAGAGAAGAACCCTGAATGGCGTCTCCATGTTGAACCGATCGAGTAGCACGTACTGATTCAGTCTGCCTAGGTCCAGAACTGGACGCCCGCCACCTTTAGATTTGGTACTACAAACACATTTGGGAGAAGCCTGGACTTAGTATCGGCTATCTACCCTGTGTACGGCGCCCTTTTCCAGCAAACTGCTATTTCCTGCCTGATTGCTTCCACCTTGCGGGAGTTCCCTGGCAGTGTCCAATAGGGGAGACACTGATGGGGGAGATTGAGATTTCAGCGGTATCCCGTAACAGGATGTCACCATCTGGAAAGGTCCTGGGATCGGTCACCCTCTGTCTCTAAGCCAGACTACACTGGTGCAATCTGTGTACGACAGGGATATGTGGCCATGGGTTTAGCAGTTGCGAGGGGTGGGCGCTCTCTTCTCCTATGAGGTGAGTTTCCCCAAGGCCTGAAGTAGTCACTAAGTTGTGACCTGACCACTCGCCGAACACATGCCTGTCCCCCCGGTTGCAGAGTTAAGCATCTAACACGCTTCCCCCACTGCCGGGGTAGATGACCACCCGAGGTGTGTGAGGTGCCACCACCTGGCTTTTTCCTCCCTGAGGGCGTGCCACTACTCTTCCCTTCCGTGGTAGGGTATGAGCGCTTGTCTCCTGGCTGACTCTGGCTAGCAGACAATGCCCTAGGGCGTTGTGTTTTCTGTGCCTGGAGTGCCCTCCGCTTACCCTTGGCAGAGCCAACTGGCTAGGGGATTTGATCTGAACCCTCTGGTTCATTGCACTCCGAAGCTCCGAGACTGTACCCACCATTCCCTGAACAAAGAGGGTGGAAGATGTCCAGTCTGTGTCACTGAGGACTCATCTTGCCGTCTAAGGCCGTGTCTCATTGCACAGTAGTGGCCCTGGCAAGAGACCAAGGTGACACTAGGAGATGTCGCACGTAGATATGCAGTGGCCCACCAGTAAATGTGTCGCCTGGTCTAGGAGGCTGGTCTGTTCTGCCTCCGAGATCTCATAGTTCTGTGTGCGCTTGATAATGCGCTCAAGCAACTATGTCCTCAGGCATGATGGATCATCTCAGATTGAGCTGGCCCATGGAACGTGGCTGTCCCCTTTACCCGGTTTGCCAAACGGAATTTGGGATCCAGTTGGGGGGGGGATTTTGGTTTCATCCCGAAACCACACCGACCGGGTAGCATTTGGTCCAGCCGAAAATGTTGCATAATATTTTACCCCACCCGGGGGCCTTAAACATTACCTCCTCCACAGCTGTCCAACGTCTGCCCATCAACATGGTTTGCATGCCCTTGCATATCCCACTCCGCACTTGGACGGACAGGGAGAGACATGCCGACGGGGTTACTTTGGATCCCAACATCAGTGATCCCATAAGCATTGAAGCAACCGTAAGTGGTCGCCTTAGGATCAAGGGTGGGAGTATTTACATCGCATAACTAGGATCGTTGAAACACTGTATCACCCCCAAATGCGTGGCTCACTGAGTCGTTACGGATGGAAGTCTCTGAGGGACCGCCCGAGGTACCAGCTGTATTCGACACGAGCAAACTGTGTCTCCTTTTCACTTTAAATATGTGAGAGAGAGCGTGTTTGACTGTGCATATCATGACAGGGTCGGTTCCCTCTGGGGATGCCCATGGGTCGGTAAGAAGGGAGTCAAAACCCACAGAGGAGACTGGACACAAGGGTAAATTCGTTACCATTGTACCAATACCGGGTGTAAAACCCTGGCTGGCAGAAAGTAGGTGGGTACAACGTGTGCCCTGCCCTAAAAGCCCTGCCCGAGATCAGAGGCTTGGCTGCCAGCACCTCATTGGCATTCAGTGCCTGAGGCTCCAGAGGAGACCCAGTGCAATTAGCCTGAGCCTCTGCCTCACCCAAATTAGTGGGAGAGCCGCGACTGGGAACGGGGGTTCCCTGGAAGAGACATGTTTGAATGCAAATGATGCTTTCGTGTTACTTCCTGCTTGCCCACCCGTGGGCTGCAGTGGAGACAGCTCGCTCCGACTGTGTCTGATCTACCCGGCCTGCCAGGAATGCAAATTTGCCCCGACAGTCTTTCGACCAAAGCCCTTCGACAAAGGGACCCACAACAGGCTCCATAGGAGGAAAAAACCTCTAGGGGCACAGCCTTGCTGTAGCTGGTAAAATCGGATAAACCACCGCCTGAAGCACCGAAGCACCGGTAGCCGAGCGTGAGGACTTTCTAATCATGCCAAATACGCAACTCACTTTAATCGATTTTTACTGAACGCGTGACCTTGCTGTGAAAATACGAGCGACGCAGTCAGTCTCAGCGATTTTGATGGCTCTGAAAAAAATTCTCAGGCCTCAGAACTCCAGTGAAAAACACACGCCTTCAAGGCAAAGACCTCAAACCTCACACGCAGCCATGGCAAACAGCATATCGGATGCAGGTTCTATGCTGGTAAATTCTGAATATAACAACTGCACAGTCGACTCGAAAACGAAGAGACCAAAAAACGGCAGTGAGTCATGGTGCTGACCATACATCTATTCATTTCTAAATACGTAGATCAAGCATAAAAAAGACGACATGCATGGAGGAAGCGAATTACAGTAGTAAAAGGTGACGTAACGCAGTCAAGAAGTGATTAAGCTACGATGCCCGGGTTTTATTTCATTGTTGTGAAAAATGCTGCACACAAAGGGGAAAACGACACGAGGGTAAAAATGACAAGGAAAACTTATTCTACCAGCTACAATGTCGCATGCCGCCCAACGGCAATAACTCAAGCTAGAAACCCGGACAGGAAAAAGCAAGCGATCCAGGCAGAGCTCGATAGATTTCATCTCCATTCGAGGCGGAGACAAAATCAGAGTGGTTAGCCAGCCGTAATGGCGCCGCGATATGGCCTCGGTCACGTGGTTCGTGACGTAAGGGCAAAGAATCTTGGGGTCATGGGGCTTCCCCTGACCTAGATTCTGTCTCTCCGTCATTTGCAGAATCGCTGATTAATGCCTACAGTTCAAAATAGTCATTGTGACTGACTGGAGTCTATGGTGGGTATTGAACGTAGTGAATTCACCACTTCCATGTACACAGGTAATTTTGACTTCTGGTTTAAGACCTAGTCGTGATAAATTCATTATGATATGGTCGCATGTACGTAGACGAGGTGGCCGAGTGGTTAAGGCAATGGACTGCTAATCCATTGTGTTTTGCAAACAGTCCGTTACCATCGTGTCTTAAAAATGTACATGTAAACTCTTGCCTTAAGTATTTTGCTGTATACAAACAATGAACTTCAAATGCTTGTGACTACTCTCCCTCTATATGCAATTATGATCTGAAAACTATTTGCACATGATACTATTATGATTATATTATATGAACCCCTACTATATCAACAGCCCCGTTTTTAAATTCATAATGTCAGACAGCTGGCTAAACGATGGGCGTAGAGCTTGATACCTTGTGAGTGAAGGCTATCCGAAGTGAAGTATGCTGTCAAGTCCATATACATAATTCATGCATCAATACCATACGCTCATAAATAAAATACCAGACAAAGCTAGATTTATTGATGGATTGTTTAAATGTTCAACCAAGTAGTTGTCTGAAATATTATTTTTTATTTGTCTACTATCAAAAATGAACTGCAAAAATACTTTGATGTAAACTTTTCCAATATGGTACGAATCAAAAGTGGTTATTGTTAAAATTGAATTCAAGATCACTTTCATCAATTAGCAGTTTGACTGTTTTACTTTATTTTTTAATATACCCCTTGGTAAATTAAAGTTGGATGATTATCTATCAATCATTTTTAATCAAAGTGTTTCTGGTGTGTAGAATATGACTAATGAAAAACATTTTCTCACTAAAATAACCTTGTCAGTATAATAAATCTTTTTTATTAAAAAACTATATTGATATATTTCACAAAGTGTCGGCTTTCTAGAGAACAAATTTATTGCAGGTTTATTTCGTTATTAATACGAAGCAGAATGTCTACAGAAATTAGTCGAAACGTTGGCATATGCCGAACCTCGGTTATTGTAGCCATAATTCTACTTTTTAATTTACATATGTGTTATTCAAAGCTTTAAAATGGCGGCGCTAATATCTCCTTGACAACCGTTTTGAGGTATTGAAGTTTTTGACGGATTTTGCAGTTTCTAATCTCCTATTAGACGTACAACATAATTTGTACTAGCGTTTGCCATGTATAAAAATATCCGTGTTATGAATTCAAATGCGAGGTGCCTGATAGCTATTCAGAAAACATATAAAAAGTCTGATGTGCATCTTTGACTAGTCTTAATTGAAAATGTGTGATCGTCGAGCAAAGATCATTAGCGCAATTCGATGACATGATGACATTACAAGATGCTATAAACTCGATTATAACAGAAGTTATTGAACTTCTTAATGACTATAGGCAAGGCGAATATCTTCCGATTCCCGTAGCTAATTAAAAGCTTTAAACAAAATCTTGTCGACAATACAACTTTTCGAAACACGAATGTCACCAGTTGGGTATTTTGAAGGTACATCACTATATATTCTATATCATCCAAGTAAATTAAAATGACATTTATAGTCTACGAAACCTTTAAAAAGGATTTGCAGGATTAAAAGGCTTACCTCAAATGACAAGTTTTATATAATCAAAATTATTGATCTGAAGAAGAACCGTTATCGATAAACGCTTATTTGTTTGTATATATTTGCTGGTAATGAAATGTGTATTAATACTTTTAAAGTATAAATATGAATTATTACAAATCATACATCAAAAGTGCTATTTTACAAAATGTAGATCTATGACATCATTCACACAAAGCGTCACTGCATTGGAACCTGTTAACATCTAACGTACAAAACAACCATACAATTCATTGACATTTAGACATATGAATGATGATTTTCGAGCCCACCACAGATCTCAACATCGAAGACATTCATTTCATTGTTTTCTTAGTTTGGCAGCAATCTTAGATTTCATTGCAGCATCTATTCTGGTGGACCTTTGTTGTGGTCGTCTTCTGTTTTGGCTTTCTGTTACTTCATTTGGTTTTACGCCACTTAGTCGCATTTCTTCCATCATTGCTTGTTGTTTGCGTTCTATGTCTACATTTTTATGCCAAATTAAGATATTCACACCTAAAAGAGAATATCAACATACAGTCAAACCTGACAAACTTTTTAATGGCATATTTGTTTCTATGACATTGTTAAAATCACAATTGCAGGAATACAAGCATGAAACTACTGGTGAATACAATGTGTAGTTTACACAGGATTTGTTTTACAAAGAACACTGGTCCTGGTATTTATTTATTTTTCTAATGTTATTATTCTAATTTTATGTAGACTATTTTTTACGTAGATACCGTTCACTTAAAATATGACTGATCCGAAAACAAATACAAAGACAAGTAAATTACCCATTGAGGAGGCCAATACATCTCCACCATGACTGAACTTATTTAACTGTATTAAAATAAAATAAAGATCGGTCAGTTCATTACATTTTACTTTTATGTATGTCACAAGTCACAAGTATGAACACATGTAATAATTAAGTTGATATTAGCTGGAAATAGTTGTTAAGTTATAATGGTTGTGTGACACGTAAATTTGTATCTCACGATACATTTTACCTATATTCACATGTGCAGCTAAAATGATGGCCATTCAAATCCTAATTACTATAGATTATTCCAAGGGTTCAAACAATACAATTATTATGACATATACCAGCAAAGAGCTTGAAGCATTCCACCTAGGTGTTATAATTGCAACGCTGTGGTCTTAAAATCTTCACCAATTAGGACATGCTGGTCAATCAACATTTTACAGAGTACTTTTAGACTATATGTCGACCAGGACAAAGTTATAAATTGTTCTTGCATAGTGAAAAAAAAATGAAATGTGTGTGCCCGTGACAAGTTAATCGAATAACAAGGTGTCGATACCGTAAACTACTCGAATTGCACTAGTTGGAGAAAACAGTCTATTATTATACATTATTATACATAACCATGTGTAGTAAACTAAATGCAATCTGTATTAAGTTAGGGAGTCATATCATAAATATTGTCACTACTGATGAGAGTTTATGTGATGACTTGGAGTACATTGTTGTTAATGTAATTTAAATATGATATAATATCACGTTTTCTGGCTAGATACTCACCGATATTAAACCTGGCGCTTTACTGTCTTTTATTTGACAAACAATATCTCCTGTGTTTACATCGATGACGTCAATACTACGAGTTTCATTGGGAATGTAGCCAGGAAATTTCTCATCTGGATATCTTCCAACAACTATCAGGTCACACATAGGATGCCATGTTGCCTAGTCATGTTAAACAAAAATATTCACTTTATAAATCAATATACTGTTTTGATGATCCGCTACACTGCCATAATGCCTAGTCATGTAAAACAAAAATAATCACTTTTTAAATAACTACACTGTTTTGAAGATTCACTACATTATTTTAAAAGAGTGACCTTGTTATCTTGTCACTATAGCGTTCTAGGGCATCATTGTATCGTTATCTAATGTACTATTATATAATTCATTATACAGAAAACTAATACAGTGAACCCGTTTTTCATTCAAATGATTTGATAGATGTGCATGTCATATAGGTGTAATTAAAATTATTCCAACTACATACAGTTTAAATAATACTGCAATTCAATTTCATTCATAAATAGGATTGTATTTTAATTGAGTTGAGTTGAAGTAAACTTAAATTGCAATTGATTAAACTGAATTTAAGTTAATCAACAGCAACAACAGCCCAAATTGGCGAGAGTGTATATTATGTTAGATTCTTGTCATCAACACTCACCTTAAAAGCTGTAATATGCTGAAAAAACCTGTGTGGATGCAAGATTGTTTTCATTACTCTACTCCAATCAGGTGAATGGTATACACGTATCTCACTGTACTGGTCTGTTGTTAGTAGCCTATTGTTGTCTGGACTAAAATATGCTAAATTAGGAAAACAGATATATTTATCTTGATCTAATTAACATCACCAGCACTTAAAGTGTACTCTTATTACAACAGATTAACAAATATACTATGGAACTTGTCAGATTGGTGTGTCACATAGATGGTGGACGGGACACGAGCATATCATCATGATAGTAAAATGTCAAATATATCAGTCTGTCGAAAAAATGGACAAATATATTTATAATTTAAGGTTAAAAATATTATAAAATCAAAGTTTGCACATGACATGCAATATTTTGAAGTAAAAACACAGCAAGAATCACAATTTATATAATTTTTACGTACATGATCACGTTTCTTACTTTACTCACAGCGACAAAGGTTCTTTACCCTGGATGCTACAACTCACCTGAGTTCACTGGTTTTTCATGGTTCAACACATGTACAACACTGTCTTTACCCTTTATCATACGTACATCCCATAATTTCACTGTTTTGTCGACTGATGATGTCACCAGCAGCCAATCACATTGGGGATTGAATTCACAGTGCGTGATTTTCTGTTTATGAAGTTTATGGTTCCAAAGCTGTGAAAAACCAAAAAACACGAATATTAAATAGCCATTTCCGTTATTTTGTATAAAACAATGAATTCAAAGACTATCGTAGAGTCTATTACATATCAAATTTCTATATAATTCTAGTTATTCAAACATTTTCCCAGATGAACTAATAATCAAAGACAGTTTAGAAAGAACTCTAGTGTGACAAAGCATAAGGTACAATTGCCGCATTTATCTGAAACATCTATTACAAAAAATGGGCGACATTCCAGCGCCTTGGCGATCTTTTGAATGCCGCAAAAAATAATTTGCGTAAGAACATGAACTAATGGAAGCTATTTTTCTATTCGTGTAGACAAAATTCTAAAAAGTCGGTCTGTGTTGATATTGGCATGAACGTGAAAACAGTTGATTGTACAGAAGAAAGTCAGTTATTTCCATTGTCTGATACCTTCAATATGGTCCTGGTTGTATATATTCATCTACAACGGTGCATGAAGTGCAGTTATGCGTATTATAATAGTCACATATGTCGTCCGGTGTCTTAATTATGGCATAATTGGTTTTACATTCCTATCTAGTTCTATTGATATTAGGTGTATAGATATTAATGATGCCACATGAACATATATGCTCATCTGATCACATCTGCGAGTGTTTCGATGTGATTTATGCATAGTAAATAGGCAACATGGTCATATATGATTATTTGTCATTTTAGTCGTATCTCTTGACCGATGCCTTTATTACAGCACTGGTTGCATGTTCGTTTCCGCAATGATGCGTTGAGTTACTACAGTTATGCATATTGATAAGGACACACGACTACGCAATGCCATGTGATATGTTAATCATATCTCGCCTGTTTTCAATCCTAAATTAATGGAATACCCTGGAGCATGTATAAAATCTAAATGAAATATAATAATCAATATTATTCAAATTAGGTTAAATAATTAGCAAGGATTCTCTTCCGGAAAGCCGAATATTTGTTAATTATTATGCAAATTAGGTGATATGCACATATATATATATAACATGTTTCATCGAAATTAGGTAAATTATTCTGAAAAAAAAATTATTAAAAAATTTCACTTGTTTTCAGTATTACTTTTTGAGGTGGCTATTAGTACATATATGACATGATGATACTCTTAATACTTAATTATAGTACTTACCACTTTACCTTCGCGACTAAGCAATAAAGCATTGCCCACGCTGTCACCAACGGTTACCAGACCAGTCGTAAATGACACGTCAAGTGCACAATACCAATTACTGTTAAGAACAGAAAATATTTCAGATTAGTGATGTTAAAATTTCTAGATTATATCTGAAATACAGTCAAAGTTACCATCCTTTCAACAATATTTTGCAAATTCACCTTTGTGATTTATGAAAAAACATCCTTAAATAATTTTGATAAATATTTTTGATAATTGTGTTTAAATTTTACCATCGATACCATCCCATTATTTTCCGATCAAAGGCTATGTATGTGTCGGTAATCCATGAAAAAATTACTCAACCTTCATATAAAGATCATCTTAATGAAATGGAGCCCCTTGTATTGACATTTCTTATCAAACCTAATGGAAAATTACGTTTATTTGCTCCAACATTGACTAACACAACATCGCAATGTTACACCAGAATGGAGGCAGTAAAAATTCTGCAGATAACATTGACAGAATTCACATGGCACCTAATAAAATATATCCTAATATTGTATCAATTTTACGTGCAACTTTTTTTGAATTACCAAATATACCAGCTGGTAGAAATTCACTGAAAAATATTCATTGAAAGAAAAAAACAACACTCACCGAATCCAGTCGTCTGATTCTAATAATATTTTAGATTGTCTTCCAGTGAAATCCTGTAAGCTGATTTTACCAAACACACTGGATGTATAGACAGTATTGGGATCGTCGACATTGAACTTCAAACCAGTAATTGCGTCGCCTTTGCCAGTCTGTAAAATACACGAAATTGATGACTGTTGTATTACTCCATAGATGTTTGTGTACACTTATTTAATAACAAAGAACAAAGGGTGTCAGAAAATAGCTAATTTTTACCCCTGAGATGAATTCCTGTTTGTCCGTTCTTTCATAGTCCCATAGTATCATATCACCACATTTGGAAGCGGCGGCTAAGACAGTCGGATGTGTAGGATGCCACTCAAGCGCAGTGACCCTCCTATCAAATGGACTCGCTGTTCTGTATACTTTAGCGTTGGAGAGAATATGAACGAATGGCTGACAAAAACTCTGAAGAAATAACAAAAAGGGATGTATTGATAAAACAAACCTATTTGCAATAAATGACACTTAGTTTAAACTCAAGAAGTTGACATTTGTTATTTATATTAAATAAATACATGAATTGATTAATCTATTACTTAAATTCTAATCAATCATCTTACCTTTCTCATTGTATGTTGTGACATTCTACCGAATGATGTATTATAGATATGATGAACAAGATTGTGACTATTATTACCAATGAGAGGAGTAACACTTATTGCAGGTATTGTTTTTCTCGTAGATGCACCACTGCAAATCTAAAATAAAATAAAATCATCAGCAGGCACATGGCCATACAGTTATTGGAGACTGAACTTGGTATGTATAGCTAGGTAAACACATCAAATATTTTAAGATACACTTTTGATCCAACTGAAGACCTGTAATTTCAGTTAGTATCTGAATAGGCCAAATAAAAAAGTAACCTATGGCTGAACTGAGGGTTGTGCACTTCCTGTATCTGCTGATTTCCACTGGTTCGTGGAAATTTGCTTATCGCGATATTAAAATATTTCACAATATACTATTTCAGTGGCTAAGCGAAATTCAGAAATAAAACCACATCAACATGTATAATAAAAATATAACCAAATTGTTTTTCCACCAAATACAATAAAAGCAATTATTTTGCTCAAAACATTAAAATGATGACAATAAATCTCAGTAAAAATAAATGGTTCACAGTTTGAACTAATGCCCAGCTCACGAAAATAAACAGAACAAGAAAATTCCTTCCCATACTAGATAATAGTGTATTAAGCCTATTGCAGAAGACATTGGGGTACCTCATCTCCCTCCTTCTGTTTTTTCCGCCTCGCTACCGAACAATAGGCTGCAGAATAATGGCTATGCGATCCGAAATTATACGTGGCGCGTTGATTGGTTATAGTTTTAGAGGAAAGGGCATGTATTTATTTATTCAAGTTGTTTTGTTTTGGCGTTTTTTTTTTATGTTTCACGATATTTTGGCTGAAAGCGGAAAAATAAGCGTTAGCGGCTCCTGTGAGAAGACGCACATGATGATAATGTATCTGTTGATCTTATATTTATCTAATATTGGAAAAAACTACCTTTGTTCTTTCATCATTTACAGCAGCATATTTTCTTGCAGGAGTTGTACTTTCCGATTGATCTGCACCATTTTCACAAGACCTCAATCTCTTCAATGACTTTCCTCGTGTTCTTCTAGGCATTTCTGCTCCCCGTGTTCTGAAAGTAAACGAACAACCAATAGCTACATTTTAGACCAATTTAGAAGTAAAAGTGTTAAGGGTACAAAAACGAATTATTTTAATCTGTTTTGATCATAAAACATAAATTACCCCTTCCACCCAAAAAACGCAATTTTATTCAGCGCTAATGCACTTGACTGGCAATAAGTACAATGAAGTATTTAATAAATTTTCATCTCTAAAATCATAAAATTTACATTTATCTAATTATTTATATTTTTAGCCAGGGATTGTTGGAAGTTACGTTGACAATGTAGTAACATATCCCCCCAAGGCTCAATTGAACCATCCCTAACGTTATATTACATTTGTGCTAAACACTTTATTTATGGTCTAAGTATATTCGTGTCAGGATATTTTTTATATTCACGCATAGATCATCCGTGTAATTTGTTCAAGCAAAAATTAACGATAACAAGACTCATTTGAAAAAAAATTTTTTTTAACTAAAACAAACTATTTAAACCAAAAAGTCTATATTGATGAATTAGTGCTGGAGAGATCATTTTATTGTTTTTAATTTTTAAAAAGCGCCCAGGCGCGTGATCTGTATTGTAGTTCATAGATATGTCATAATATGCCTTATACATATCATTACAAAAAAATCACTTTATCAATCCTGTTTTGTCATTTATTCACACATTCACAGTGGGGATTGATATTTGTATGACAACACAATATCGACAAGACACGACAGCGTTTTAACATTTAGACATTACTATGAAAAATATTCCTTAAGTAGAACCCCGACCGTAATGCGTATTTATTTGAATGTCGACAACAACATATATTTCGAAATACCTACCTAGCGCGGGATTAATAAAATATTAACGTATTTTCAGCGATATCCATAACAAACAATTAGCACTGTACACAGATCGTTCCACGCTGACGTCACATAAACAGTCAACTTTCACTCAAATGAATGATTAAAGCGTTCGGTCACAGAGCAGGTCAAGTATGTTGATTGCTAACAGAACACCAATTGTCATATGATAGATTTGGAAGTTGCGTGCTGTTTGTGTGACGTTTTTTTATATTATATTATGAATTTAGTTGTGCAGGGTATACAACAATTATCAATTTCAATATTTAGTATCGAATTATGGTTCTCTAAAAAGACTGTACAAGCTAGCATGTAGTCTTTATATTGAATTGAAAACGATATTGACGACATATATAAAATTAATATAAAGTATGAAAACGCCGCCAATTTACATGGTTTACATGTAATTGTTATAGTCGCTAATTCGTAATTATTTATAAAATTTTGTGTCTACGCTTTGATATTTACAAACAATTCTCTTAGTTGAAATTGTTTAGCAAAGAAGTAGGAAATACATGTTTACAAATAAAAAGATTGTTTGAGTACTATGTTATTTATTTATTTATTTATTTATTTGCTGCATGATATGTAAATCATATAACATACATGTCTGATTGCACGAGAAACGCAAGTATCTGTATATAATTTTCATAAATAAAAATAAAAATAATCAATATAATACGTTGATTTGTAAATAAATGTTTCAGGTTGTTTTCATCATGATAGAATTGAACTCAACCTTTATTATTTCTTTATAAAAAAAAATATGTATAATGTCTCTCGAAACACAATACAATAATATTTAAGTAATAAAAGTAAAATTAGGATAAAATAATCATAAAGATATTAAGATATTACTAGTATACGGCTCTTGATAATCTTGTTTGTGTGCCGAGGCCGGTCAAATTGTGCATCAACTGCGAGGAAAACTAAACTTTAGATAGAACTATTTCGGGGAACTGTTGTATCTTATTTTCATTATTGAGCAAGGCTGGAACTATGAATACAGCAATACATTAAACTGTGACGAAAAAAAACCAATTTGATCACTAAGAAATATCAGTACAAATATTCAGACAGAGACACATGATTTTGTCTTCGCGTGAGAGGGGGGGGGGGGTATTCAGAAAAGGCATTGTCTTTTCGTGTTTGTAATTGCCAGTGTGCCGGGGCACTCGATAACTCAACTTACCGGTACAGTGCGTTATCAGAAGGAAAGTGCAAACTTGGATCGGTGTGAATCGATGTCAACAACTTCAACGCCCGATGAGGTATATAGCTCTCTGATAAACTATCACCCAGTCCTGCTACTTGCTAAACCGACGCCGATGCGAATAAACAAATCTGGTGCATTTGAATTTGTACAAATTACGTAAGTTTAACCAAATTAGCATATATTTGCGATCTTTGACCTCTTCAGTGTCTTCCGGCCGCAAACAGCGAATACAGAATTCTGAAACGCACATTTTGGCCTGACCCTTCGCATATTTGGTTAGCTTGAAGACCTCTCATGCTAACTAATGCCTTACAATGTGTTGACTGATAAACGGGTATTCGGCGTTGAATTGAAATATGCAATGCTGCAAAGTCAACATCGTTTTAGTGAACGAGTTTTCGCACATAGTTTAAACTGTGAGCATGTAACAGCTGTGTGGTATAAAAAACAGTATTTTAATCATTTCATTGTCCATTAAAATTATAAATCGACAAGCAAAACGGCATGCGCTGAGTGAATGAACGAGAAAGGCACGTTTAAAAAAAATTATTCCAAAATTTACAGTGCAGTTTTGAGCGTACTTTCCACCGTTCACTCTACAGGCTAAATAGTTGACAAAAGACGATAAATTTGATTTGCATAATGACTGAAGTTGTAACACGTACACGTGGTCTTGAATAAATTAGAGGCGGGATACGCAATCCTGTTAAAGTTATCATTCAGTCTCACAGAAATTGTAATTGTAATTTTCTAAGACGGATTTAGCTACTTTATCACGATCTTAGTTGACCAATAAATTTGTGAGTGAATTACGAAAAACGTTTTTGTTGCATTTTATGTAAACTTATATTTGAGAATTGCGACGACGGAAATGATTTTCGTCTCGATAATGATTATCAAATGGTGCGTACGCCGACAAGAAACTTTTTTCAGCCTTACATGTTCAGTTTTTAGCAGAGACGCTCTAAGCGCAATTACGCTACCTCTCTCTTTTTCTCTCGCTAGCTTTTTATGTATCATCGCTCAGGCTGGCCAATGGATACTAAGCGATATGTTCATGTACAGGTTTAATATTTGTTCAAGTTGAAATCAGTCAAAAGTTATAATCCAATATGATGGTACGTAAAAATGTGAACACAGAGACAATAACGTTCTTTAATTGCAGACAATTCGTCAAAGAAGTCGTTGTCGTAATACTCAGGACATTTTAATGTGGCTACAATAATTCATGTCTAGTATCGGCATGTGACCAGTTTTTCAAATTTGTTTCAAATCGTATAGTATTCTTGTATACAGCGTGAGGTTGCATTTGTCAGTGGTTAATCTGTCGCGCGAATCACGGCCATAAACTAAACATTTTGAAATAACGAAAAGATTTTGCAAATATTTCATTTAGAAAAATGGTTGCGGAACTGTTATGGCCATTTCAGTCAAATCACGAGAAATATTTTTGCCTAGATTTATCTGTGGTTCAGCACTTTCATTTACATATTTTTTTAAAACCCATCAACTTCAAATTCATTGTCGGCTGTGATACCATGGTCACTATCGTTTTCTACATTATATTCATTTTTATTGTCGTCAAATCCGCCATCTGCTGCACATATGGTCAAGACAAGTGTTAACTGCTCAACAATCAAAATCTAACGATGAACATGTTGGCGATTCCATTCATAGAAAGTTGTAATTCCAACAAATATTTGAATGCACTATTATGGTACTCTAAATAGCGAACATCTCGTCGACGAGGATGATATTATGGCCGTAGCCAGAATTTTGCTTGGAAACTTTCTGAAATGGCATTTCCTGTTTGTTTGAGATGATTTCAAAGCAAAAATCAGAGACACGCACATAACTGCTTCAGACAACATTTTAGTAGATGAAAACGAAAGGTTGAGAACATCATTCGTTATGAAATGGCTTCCAGATTTTATAACCTAATAGCCTTGATTTCTAATATAAGTTGTAATTCTAATAAAACATTGAATGCACTATAATTATGCTTTTCAAAAATGCCAACATTCTGTCGACGAGAATTCGAACCCACGCATGCAGAGCACAATGGATTAGCAGTCGATCGCCTTAACCACACGGGCACTTTGTCTCCAAGCGATGTCTGTATCAGGGGGAAAAACTCTCTCTCGGGTTCTCCACACTGTCAGGGGGGAAACTCGTCTCGTCTCTATATCTCGTCCCCTTGAGGTACGGTATCGGGAAAGTCACTTTAACTTTACAGTCAAATAAGACACACACAATGAAATACGTTTCAGCTCTCGTCTTAGTCGATCTTTTGGAGCACTCTATAAGACACAGCGCCCTGGGGAAAAGTCCCCAAGACTCTCACAAGGCTGAACCAAGACTCGCCCAAGACTGGACTGCCTCAAGGCTCGCCCCTGGACTGGACTCTCTCTCAGACTGGACTCGACTGCCCAAGGCTGCGTCTGTCGTGGAGTATTCGCCAAGACCAACTCAAACTCTCTTTATTCATTTTCAAAACTCTAACCAATTACAAATCAGTAAAAAGACTCTAAGGCGTAAACTTCAATCATAAAGCCAATCACACTAAGTACTAAATACGTCATATCTTTTGATTAATCGTTCACTACATTAATAACTACTGATGTCAGAATAGCGACGGTATCTTGTAATTAGTTCCAAATCACTGAGCCAAGTTCCGTCCAAAACTTCAAATAGGCCTACACGATGACAGAATAACACAGCAATTCGCTAATAATCAGTTAATTAAGTCGGTTAACAGATACGCAAAAATAAATTCATGACACATCCCTTCACCCAAACTGAAATATGCCTCTCGGCATAACACGTTCATAAATCAAAGATACCGTCAGCCACTCATCGTCATACGGGTTAAATACAATACTAATAATAAAAGGTATAAATCAAAAAGAGTAAAACACACTAATTAAGTACAATGATTATAAAGTCCAAATACAATGGTTATTAAGTCACAAATATCAACGGTTATAAATCAAAAACAAGGGAAAGGCTACCAATCGACTCACTTTTCTCAAACAGTTCGCTGAGGGTAACCCTTCGCTGCACTGTCTCCATTACTAAGGTTACAAACTCTATATCAGAAGGTCAAAAAAACTAAGGCGTGGCGGTGTAACCAAGCGATCAGCCAATCGCTGCAGTCGACAGCATGATCACGTGATTACCAGGGATGCGTCTCTCGGTTAAAGCATTGCAAAGCGGTAACTAATAAACAATGAATAAAAAAAAGCTATTAATCAAACTCCTGTCACATACGCTTATAAACTTCAACTGAACTCACAAGTCGTTAATCTAAACAAAAGTCATACGGCGTGGAAATAGAATGCAAAGACAAATCTATCATAACACATTACTCCTCTGGCAAAAAAGACGGGAAAAGCGAAACGATAGAAACTACTGAGTCACATATAAACCTGTCAATCGTGAACAAAAGCTTGCGTTATCAAACAATACGTATATAAGCGCACCAAACTCTCACCTCAAAAAGACATAAAAAAAAACGTTACAAAGGTGCTCTACTAAACTCAAAAAGCGTCAGAAGTATTCCGGAAACAACACATAAACAAAAACAACTCTTAAAACGTCGATATCTCTGTACATCGACAAATCTCAAAACTCTTAAAAACACGTTGGGGCATTACTTTCCCCATCATATTCCGTACTCATAAACTCATTAAAACACCATAAAAATTCACAAAACTCAAAACACTGTGTTGCAAATACTTGTCCACTGAGGCGCGCTTAAATCGTTATAAAGGACCTCGAACGTCACCAAATATCACTTCAAAACAAAGATCTGGGCGCTTACATACATACAATTCAACATCACTAAAAAAAAAGGTAAAAAGGATAGGAAAAGCAAGCAATACATTACATTACTGAGCAATAGGTTTAGGGTTCTGGAAAAGAGTTCAACGTCCTGAGTTACACAGTGTCAGTTTCAGTGTCCAACCAGCGGTTCTCTAAGCAATACACAGATAGCTAAAGTCAAAGTTTATAAGCGTCTCTTCTCTTGTCGCGTTAGTCCGGGTCGTTCTTTCTCTTCTTCCTGTCTTTAATGTCGCTCAATTCTTAATTATACTGTCCTATCCGGTACTCATCCTTCGTAAGGGGTTCAGAAGTCTTCATCTCGTCAGCGTCGTACATCGGTGCCATACTGTTAATGGTGTTAGTCGTCGAGCGCGGTTTCGTCTCTGCCATCGAGCCAGTTAGTTCGGTTCACAAGAAAGACACATCTTCGCCATTTCACTTCTCTTCACAGGATGTCAATGTGTGTTAAACACCTGCCCGGGTTCATCCAAAACGTATCACGGGTAAATCTTCTCTCTCGGGTCTCCACACTTGCCAGGGGGGAAACTCGTCTCGTCTCTCTATCTCGTCCCCTTGAGGTACGGGATCGGGAAAGTCACTTTAACTTTACAGTCAAATAAGACACACACAATGAAATATGTTTCAGCTCTCGTCTTAGTCGATCTTTTGGAGCACTCTATAAGACACAGCGCCCTGGGGAAAAATCCCCAAGACTCTCACAAGGCTGGACCAAGACTCGCCCAAGACTGGACTGCCTCAAGGCTCGCCCCTGGACTGGACTCTCTCTCAGACTGGACTCGACTGCCCAAGGCTGCGTCTGTCGTGGAGTATTCGCCAAGATCAACTCAAACTCTCTTTATTCATTTTCAAAACTCTAACCAATTACAAAGCAGTAAAAAGACTCTAAGGCGTAAACTTCAATCATAAAGCCAATCACACTAAGTACTAAATACGTCATATCTTTTGATTAATCGTTCACTACATTAATAACTACGGATGTCAGAATAGCGACGGTATCTTGTAATTAGTTCCAAATCACTAAGCCAAGTTCCGTCCAAAACTTCAAATAGGCCTACACGATGACAGACATAACACAGCAATTCGCTAATAATCAGTTAATTAAGTCGGTTAACAGATACGCAAAAACAAATTCATGACATCTGCATAACGAACATAGTTCGACCCGATTTTAGACCACATTATTAATTGTATGTCAAATCTGTGTACACAGTCACATTTTAATCTTGATAGTAAGTCGTTACCTTCACAAATGTGCGTACATTGTTGTATGCTAATCGACACTGAAGTGGCGATTCAAGACGAGTGTTAACTGCTCAACAAGCAAAATATGATAATGAACATTTTGGCGATTCCATTCATACAAAGTTGTAAATCCACTAAATATTTGAATGTACTATTATGGTACTCTAAAATTCGAACATTCGATCAATGAAGATGGGACTCGAACCCACGCGTGCGGATCACAATGAACCACCTCGTATACATGCCAATGTCCAGAATAACCAATTAGACCAATTATATAATTGTGTGTCAAATCTGTGTACACGGTCAAATGTTAATCTTCATCCCAAGTGGTTACGTGCACAAATGTGCGTACATTGTTGTATTATAATCCAGATCACAGGTGGAGCAGCACAAGCAGTAATTTCCACATGAGCAAAATCTCTCAATAATCATGAAGCGGTTTGCAAATGTGTGCTGCACATTTTGCATGCTAATCTATATCTGATATGGTGCCTAAGTACAAGAGCAACGGCGAAGATCTGATCAACGGCGAGCAGGGTGGAATTCGAACCCGCGCGTTTAGAGCACAATGAAGTACAAGTCTCAGCGAATCAAGGTGTGACTAAATAAGCAATGGACACTTTAGGCATTACATCATGCAAGTTATAATTTCATCAAATACGTTTATGATACTAAACTCAAAGAATGCGAAGTAGCATTGACGTTGAGTACTCGGAGTGGCGTCTTCAACTGGCTTCGGGGTATCACAGTATTTTTAGCGCCAAACATCACAGTCCTTAATTGCAATGTCACATCTGCGTATTCGCCAACGGTTTCACCTAGACGGAAACTGGAGCGGTTCCTTGGAACGAAAAAGTTGCCAATTCAATTTGGGTGACACAAACAAGTATTTAGCGAAGTATTCATATTCAGCCGTGACATAATTTGTTATGTTTACAAAACAACAGTGGTTCGTTCATCATTTTTTACTACACTATATTATCGTGCAAAATATTCAATATCTGATAATATATGAGAATAGTAATGAAAGGAATGTTATGGTTTCAAAATGCAATTATTGTTGTCATTTTAGATTCAAATAAATACTGAACGATGCAGGAACAACACGTTGCCTGCGTTTCAAATCATTGTTAATTCTTAAAATTAAATCGGTCAGCGCATCCTATGAAATTATTGCTTATTGTGAAGTAAAATGTCACGATATTAAATTAACAATATATAGGTCTATAGCTAGAACGATTTGAAACCCTTGTTAAAAAGAAATTATATGTACATTCTTGAGGAGTTTTAAAACTTAAATGGTTGGACTCTCTTTGACAACCTTTTATTGAGTCACCGAATTGTTATGTTGTCGGATTTCAAAATTTAACAACTGTTTCTAACCCCATTTTTGTCAGAGGGTAAATAACAGGTACTCCCAACACTGACACAATTACTGAACGGTTTGAGTCTATGGGGCTTTAAATTAATGCCACTTTGCAAGCGTTGTTTGTTTAATCGTGATAGTATATGAAAAGTAACATGTCTTTTTTTGGTTGTGCCTTTCACATCAAAGAACAAAATGTACGACAATACAATATTTATAAATATTTGAGAGATACAGCAGATATAATCAAAATAGTTTCTAGCATCTTTTTTATTGTTTTAATATTGTTTGCAAGTATTATGTAGTTGAATACGGGGTTAAAGCACTCGTAAGATGTTGATGCTTGAACGAAGCTATCGACATTAAAGCTAGGTGTTTTTTTATATTTAAAAAATATCCAATTCATTATGTTGAATAGTATCCAAATGCATGATTCCATCATAAAAAATGGACTTGTCTCGCATTTCTTCTAGTTAATAATCACATTCTGTGTTTAACAATAATTACCTCAAATTACATGTATGCATTGGTAAATCAGAGAAACAGGCATTTTAGTGTTTTTCATTGTTCCATTGAACGAATGCAGTAGTTTACAACGTTTAGTCCATGGTGAATCGCACTATTTTATAACAAAGTCAAAATAAGAAAAAAAAACAAGAGATTTTACGGCACTCGGGCTCGAATGCGTAGGGTACTAACCCGAGTTCAAGAAAACTCATGGTTTCGTGTCTAGAAACCCGAGTTCCCCCCCCCCCCGGAGATAACGTGTCACATAAATACCCGGATATTACGTATACGTGGTTTATTAACTCAAATTATTACTTCCATGACTATATGATAATACTAGTACATCTGCCATAGCCACATATATGAAGATGACACATTTTAACACTCATAATTTGAATCAGTTTGTTTATTAGTAAGTAATAAAACACAAATAAGTAGCGCCTTGACTCACAAAATAAAAAAAATGCGAAAATTTACTAGTATTTACATTGTCGCTTATAAAATACTCGTACATGTATAATATTAGATCAGGACATGATATTCCAATATGGTGACTGGGTAACAGGAATAAGTTCTGTACTTACTAAGGTAATTAAAATCCCAATTAGCTATAAAAAAAAAAGCATGTTAGATTTATGTTTAGTTTCGCCTTTGTGTCATGGTACAAGAGAAATATTTAACACTTATAAATATATACAGGTATTTATATTAAAAACTATAATTGCCCATAGTATCACAATTACTTGGAATACAGTAGTAAAGATACGTGCTCCTCTCTGAAAAACATGTTGTATTGTCGGCAAAAACTGAGCTGAAAACCCTTTAAATTTTGAGTAACCCAGATTTGAAAGGTAATGATTTCACAAGTTATTACTGATCGAAAGCTGACACATCGAATACCTGAGTAGCATTACATGTTGTAATATCGTTCATATTGACTACTCTGATAGGGAATTCAGTACCATAATGACACTTCAAGATAATGAAAACTCGATCACAACCAAGACGATGAGACTGCGCAGAGATATACGGTTATTGGCAAGGCGAAGTTAATTTATTTAATACAGTACCGTACATATATTAACATATCTGAGGTTTCAAACAAAATCGTGTATCAGAGTTAAAATAAGAAACAGTTCTTTAAAACAATAAGTACTGTACTTAATTAAATAAAATAGTTAAACTCCCAATTAGCTAAAAAACATGCTAAAAATATGATTAGTTTTTTTTTTGTATCATGGTACAAGTAAAATATTTAACATTGATAAATATATGAAAGTATTTATATTAAAACTATAATTGCCTATACATGTAGTATCACAATTACTGAAATTATCAGTAGCATCGGTACATGCTCTTTTCTGCAAAACAAAAACAGTTGTATTGTATTGTTAGCAAAAGCTTAGTTAAAACCCATCAAAAATGAGATTTGAAAGTTAAGGCTTTCATGTGTTATTACTGATTGGAAGCCTATACATTGAGTCACGTATCAATGTGCTTCTTGGAGTACCTTATTTTGTAACATCGTTCATATTCGATCACTTAACAGAGAGTCATGTGTGCAATTTAGTGACCTGGTGACACTCTAAGATACTGAAAACTCGATCACAACTAAGACTACGAGACTCAGCAGTGATGTACAGCTATGTGCAGGGTAGATATCAAGGCGGAACCCCGTAGCTGTATTCATTACAGTACATATTAACATGTCAAAGGCCTCAAATAAAATATTGCCAACAATATGAATACATCTCTTATCTCAGCATATGTTCAATATCATCTTCAAACCAAATACTCATTAAATAATGCTGGAATATAGTTACAAATACTGAATTCTTGACATTGCATTGACATCTAACATCTGACATTTAACATGTGAATGATGATGTTCGGTCCCCTTCTTTCACCAAGAAGACATTCATTTCACTGTTGTTTTAGTTTGGCTGCAATCTTAGCCTTCATGGCGGCGTCCAATCTATTTGACCTTTGCTGTGGTCGTCTTCTGCCTTGGCTTTGTGTTGCTTCGTTTGGTTTCACACCATTTAATCGCATTTCTTCCATCATTGCTTGTTGTTTGCGTTCTATCTCTAAATTTTCATGCCAGATCAAGGCATTCACACCTAAAAGAAAATATCAATATAAAATCAAACCTGACTAACATTTTAAATGGCATATATATATATTATTTCAACCTAACCAGTTACAAACTTCCATTAGTAGTAAAAAAACGAGTGGAAGTATACAAGTTAGTTTTTTGTTTGCAAAGCAATGGCTTTAACAAAAATTCTTGGAAAATATACAAAAACAACTTATCAAATGTGTATTTCATGAAAGGTTTTAAAATATGAATTCGGTGACTTTTGTTTACAAGGTATTCAGCTTAGAGGTTTTACTTTACACAGGGCCTGTTTTACCAAGTATTTGTTTAACACTGAGGTTACTGTATAGATAGATATAACTATTTTCACAAGAATTACATACTGGGTGTGTGGAGGAGTGTTTTGATCACTGTCTATTCTATTATTTTTTCTTTTACAATTTGTTTGCAAATGTTTGATTCTTTTTTTCTGAAAATCTAACTAATCTGTCAACAAAATCAAATACATGGACCATCACGTTGGCAGAAAACTACAAATAATTAATATAATATACATAATTAATATAATAAATTACCCATTGAGGAGGCTAATACATCTCCACCATGATTGAACTTGTTCAACTGTTGTGAAAAGAAAAGAAATAATGTTTAGGTCATTACCATTTATCCGGTATCTATACATATGTCAAAGTATGAATACATTTGATAATTATGCTGATATTCATTGGAAATAGATGTTAAGTTATAATGGAAGTGTGAATAAAATAAAACATAGACACACATTGTACCCATCTACACATTAAATATGTGATGCTAAAATTAAAGACTATTCAATATATTCATATACCGGTCCGGTACTATAGTTTACTCCACGGAATCTTATAATGTCTATCATAATATATACCACATCCATTTTACTTAAATCTTAAAGCCTTCACCCATGGGGACATACTGGTCAATCCCAGGATTCAGCATTTTTTTCTCACCAGTCATACATAAACATATAAGATTGTAAAGAAGTCGGTAATGTTATCATTCCTATTAAAATAAAGTAAAAAAAAAGTATGAAGAGGAACAGTGGTTGCCCATAAAAAAGTAAATTGAATTACAAGTCATCTAATTGATTTAGTTAGAGAAAAACCATGTATAACAAGCCATGCATGGCACAGTCCCTGTTAGTTATCAAATTTAAGATATATAGTTTTGTTTATAGTACTATAGTTGGAACATAAACATGTCAGAAGTATGGATCCAGAAGATGATGCTTGATTATGATGATTTTTTAACATTAAAATGATTGACATCTTGTATCTGATCGTCAAACGAGTACTTGTCCATATTGAGAAATATTACTCTGGAACAGCATTAATTAAAACAAAATGGCCACCAGTCGGCCATTTTGAATACATCTACATATATAGAACATGATGTAAAATGAATATATCAAATTTGAACATAATCAGTGAAAGCATGGCAGAGATATGGCACTAAAACTGCATTTATTAAAACAAAATGGCCACCAGTCAGCCATTTTTAATCTGATCTGAAAAATAAAATTATGTGCATCAAGGTTCCATAATGTCCAACATATGTACCAAGTTTGAACAAAGTCCCAGTTCTGGAACGCCAGAAATGCTTGATTTTTGATGACTTTTTAGCACAAAAATTGCTGCCATTTGGCCATTTTGAATCAGATAGTCAATGTACAATGAATATATAAAATTTTAACATAATCAGTCAAAGCATGGCAGAGATATGGCACTAGAACTGCATTCATTAAAACAAAATGGCCACCAATCGGCCATTTTAAATCGAATCTGAAAAATAAAATGATGTCCAATGTATGCAACATGTTCAAACAAAATCCATCCATAAATGCCATTCGGCCATTAGATCATGAAACAAATTTATGTGCATATGTATAATATCATGTATAATGTATGTGTGAAGTTTAATTGTGATTGGTCCAGGCATTTCTAAGATACAGGTCCAGAGACATACACAGAAGCATGGACGCACAAAGGTCAAAATATAAGTCCCCGTTTTCGGACTACGTCTGAACAGGAACTAATAACATAGCGCCGTTTGGACGCTATTGTACAGAAGTAAGTAAGTATGAGTAAGTATGAGTCACAGCAAGTCAATATAGTCAGTTCTGACAGAGTAATGAATGAGCAAGTATATTTTTTCAGTGTAATATGGATATGACATCATTTCAGAAAATGAGCTGGATACTTACTGATATTAATCCTGGAGCTTTTGAGTCTTTAATTTGACAAACAATATCCCCTGTATTTACATCAATTACATCAATACTACGAGACTCATTGGCCACGTAACCAGGAAAATTCTGATCTGGATATCTTCCAACAACTATCAGGTCACACATAGGATGCCATGTTGCCTAGTCATATAAAATAAAAATATTCACTTTTTAGTAAATCACTATAATACTTATGGTCATTCAATTATTGCAATTCACAACAAGGCAAACAACATAGACATGGTAGTAGGACAGTGATGCAATTCTTGAGAATGCTTCAGGCTCCACTTTATTATCAATTGACTTCTAAATAATCTAAAATATTTTTTTTCAAACAAATCTTGTACAGCAAATATTATAGTATTATTATTATAGTAACATTAAGTTCGGATTAGACCCATTTCTCGTAAATTAATTTCGCAACCTGCATAAGATTGATAGACCTTTTTAGCGAGCACAGCTGCCATTTTGAATGGTGAAACCTCATGCCATCGACAAACTTTTGGATGCATTCAATGTCCTGATGTGTGACTACAAGTTTTTATGGTATTTAGTGCATGGCACTTGCATGGTTTCTCCCCTTATCTGACATTTGGTGGTGCAGTTTCACTTTGGGTGAAGGCAGAAAACTGGAAACAGTCAACTGCAACATGATAGGGGCATGGCTACAACTAGAAAACTTTTTTTTTCAATTTTACTTGAAGATGATTTATAATTAAATTTAATTTTTTTTTTAAATGTTTATTTCAAGGCAACAGAAACCAAAAACATATATGTGTGGGGTAGTCTTTCACAGGCATTTTACATAAGCACCAAATGATCCATTGAACGCTAATAAAGAACAGGGTGCAGTACAGCAAAATAAATGTACATGTATGTAAAAGGTCCTATCCACTATAATACACACTACATGTATATGCACATTAAATAAAATTTCCCAAAACACCAAAACTACATCTTTTGAAAGATCATTTCCAAAATCTATATAGACAAACTACAAAGTATACCTATATAATAACTTTATACAGTAAAACCTGTCAAAACCGACCATGACTGGGACTGGGATCTATGGTCGGTTTTCAGAGGGAGTCGGTTTATTCAGGGTGGGCGTGACTTCGATTGAAACAACAATTACATGTGCTGTAAACACGGGACAAATAAAAGACACAGGAGTTTGCCTCCTGTGATTATACATGTATTTACATTTATTGTATTGTTTCAATAAAATAATTTACCAAACAAGACAAGAATATTATGGTATGTACATGAAATCAATAAACATTAGAATAACTGTTGGAACAGACCGGGTAAGTATCGCGTATCGTAACTGAAGGCGTCCATTTTGAATGACATCACAATGTAAGTTCACGTGAGCTACATGTAATTATCATAATTTATGCAGACAGTCAATTTTGCTGTTAAGTCAATGAATCAAATTACGATGTAAAAAAATCATCAAGTTTTGAAGAACATCTTTTTTCAACGATTTTGTTTTCCGTTCGAATTATGACATTTTGGATATCTGTCAAGTAACTGGAGTCTTTGTTTATTGTGAAGTTTTGTAATCTTGTCAACATGTCTAGCACATTGCCATGCGTCAAGTCACGGTCGTCGTGGGGGTCAATAATTTGACTGTTGTTGCAATTTATGTCATCGTTGTCTATAGATTCATGGTTTTCTTTGTCTGCAATAAAATTCTCAACAATCTGTTGCTCTCACTCGCCGTCATACATTGCTTCAGTCAGTATACGTTCATCAAAGTGGAGGTATTCTACAACGCTACACTGTGTTTGCGGGTCTGCAACTTGCTAAATAAGGTTTCCGAATTCTTTGTTGTCGTCTGCTTCTTTGTCATCATAAATTTCAATCTTGAAGCCCCCTTTACGGAAACATTCGAAAGCACAAAATTGTCGATCAGAATCGTTATGGAAAGAAGAAAACTCAATGTCTTGATTATTGAAGAAGTCATAATGCAGTGTGCTTCACCGCAATTGAAGTTGATGACCCCGATCATTTGTTTATATCCGGGGTCATTACACTGTCAAGACATCACGCGATGCGAGGGCGTGTGGTGTGAAAAACGTAATCAGTTGCTATTGTTTTACACGAGACGTTACTTGTAGTGTGAGATTTGATATTGTTTCTGTGACGTTCACGGTAAATTTAAACAATGCACACTTTTTAGGTCGGGCAGACCGGATTACTAGATAGCGGATGTGGTGCAACTGGTCGGATGGTCGATGTATTCAGTGTGAATATTGGACTTGGGACCGATCAATGCGGTCGGTGTGCGGAGTAGACAGTGGTCGGATTTCACAGGTTGTTTTAACATAGTCGTCTATGGAGAAATTTCGGGACTACATAAATCGGTCGGTTCTGACAGTAGGTCGGTTTATCCAGGGGTCGGTTTTGACAGGTTTTACTGTATATAAAATTGATAGGGATCGGCTGAATTTTATTGGTGTTATCACGCACACAAGAAAAGTTCACAATGACAACGACAATATCAGATGACAGACATTTTGCCACTTCTATGACTTTCCCTTCACTTCATTACTGGCAAGCCAAAAGGGAAATTCAAGCTCAAAATCAAATCAATCGATTTTTGCAACAGATTTTCGGTCAACAGAGACAAACGATCTCAAAGTGAACAAAAAATCAACTTTTGAATGATTTTGCTGAAAGTGTATATTTGTTACATTCATGCCATAAACATTACTAACCTTAAAAGCTGTAATGTGTTGAAAAAACCTATGGGGATGTAAGATTGTTTGTTTCACTCTACTCCAATCCGGTGACTGATATACACGTATCTCATTACCTTGGTCAGTTGTGAGCAATTTAGAGTTGTCTGGACTGAAATAGGCTGTATAGAAAAAAGGGAATTATTATTGAACATACTGTACGTATATATGGTGATCACTGGTAAGTATGTAAGAAAATAGTATCTACATGTGTCAGTACATGTATACATGTATTATACTGAATTTTGCCTATGCTCGGCTAAAACGCCAACCCTTGACTTTTGTGACATTTATATTTTTGGGGTCAGATTCAGCTAAAATGCCTCAAAAACTGTCAATTGAAGAAACCTGGTCATAAAACAATGTTTTACTTTCTCAAATAATTGCAGTGTTCATTGTGACTATCGTGAATAGAGTGTGAATGGGTAACTACAATTCAACATGACCTAGCTGTTAATGGTCAAGAAAGGTGATAAATACTTCTTCCAAACTCGGTTTACCATTCAAAAATTGTGAATTACCAGTTTTTAAAAGCCTCACCATTTTGTCATCAGTGCCAACAGATCACATTTAAACATTGATAAATGATATTTCGAATTGCATTATGAAATTTGTCATTGTTAATTTTCAGAAATTCTCTTATAGTTGCATTAAAGAAGCATTCTGATTGGTTAATAATAGACTTGACCTGACCATAATGATTTTTACAACATATTTGTGATTATTTCTGTGTCACCATAACAAAAGTGATGTGAACAACATTGACAACTTATTTTGCTAATTTTTTCCAAAAATTACATAAATTTGTGCTCCTAATCTGGCAAATAGTGAACAAAAAAGCAGCGAGTCCCTTAAAAACAATTTTTTTTTGGATTTTTTAAGTCAGACCAGTACAGTTCCACTACTCCTTATATCGCTCATAAAATATTATGAAAATAGTATTTTCTACACCAAATGCTACAACTCACCTGAGTTTACTGGTTTGTCATGATTCAATACATGTAATGCACTCTCTGTACCCTTCACCATACGTACATCCCATAATTTCACCGTCTTGTCAACTGATGATGTCGCCACCAGCCAATCACATTGGGGATTGAATTCACAGTGGGTGACTTTCTGTTTATGAAGTTTATGCTTCCACAGCTGTGAAAAAGAAACAAAAGCACACTCCAAATTTACCTAATAGGAATATTAAATTGGCATTTAAATGAGAAATGAGAATTTTTATATAAAATATTCAATTCCAAGACTATCATGGAAGCCAATATACATCAAATTGTTATGTATTTTACGAATACTTTCTCAGCTGAAATAATGAAAAAAAAATATTTGTCTTTTTTGATTTTACTTTTTAGGTAAATTATTTCTATTAAGGCAACCATTATCTTTTTCGTTGAGAATTATAGTACTTACCACTTTACCTTCCTGGCTAAGCAATATAGTATTGCCTACGCTGTCGCCAACGGTTACCAGACCAGCCGTAAATGACACGTCAAGTGCACAATACCAATAACTGTCAAGGGAAGAAAATGTTTTGAATTAGTGATGTTCAAATTTCAAGACTTTATTTGAAAAACATTCAAACCTGTGTTAGCCTCCACTGTATAAAGATCAGTACTTTTAAGCATAATGTAAGAGCTACCTGGAGCACCCTTTCTACAATATTATTGCAGATTCACTTTTTTCTAGAGACCGAAATAATAATTATAATTCCTTTTATAAAGCAATTTTTATTTGAATTTAATTTAAATTTAATAAATGTACCGGTAATAATAATAAATAAATGTGTTTTTGTTGTATTTTGACTGATAGCATGTTGAAAGAATGAATAATTAAACTGCCATGTGAAGCCACTTTTTTTTATCTTGGGTGGTCGCTATACACAGGTTTGACTTTATGTGATTATTATATTTTTAATGAGCTTGATCAAAACCTGAAGCCAATAGAAAATCAAGTTCGTTTGGTCCAAAATTTACTAATAAAATTTCAAAGAGCTATATCAAAATGTTACAACAGAATTGATGGTGGCAAAAATGATGGAATTTTTATACAATTCTTACAATGCTAACATTGAATCAAATACAATACTCCAATACAGTATTACTTTAATTTTCAAACCAACATTTCAGAATTAACCGAGTAAACATGTGCATGTACCAACAAGTAAAAATGTACTAAAAAATAATTCACTCACCGAGTCCAGTCACTTGATTCATATAGTATTTTTGGTTGTCTTCCAGTGAAATCCTGTAAGCTGATTTTACCTGACACACTGGATGTATAGACAGTATTGAGATTGTCAACATTGAACTTCAAACTTGTAATAGAACCTCCTTTGCCAATCTAAGAAAAAAAAACATAAATTTAATGAGGCTACGGTAAATAAAACAAATTTGCTATTTCCAGTATGGATCTAAATTTTATATTATATTATTTTATTTTTTCCCCAATGTGAGAACATAATTATGCTTCACTATAAATGTAAAATCGTATACACACGATTATATATCGGAGCAAAAATTTGATGAAAAAAAACTTTCGCAAGAAAAAAGATTTATACTATATAATAAAAAAAAACATATCTACTGTAAGTAAAAAATCTTGAAGATTTTACTACTAACATCTGGTTCTCATGAATAGCAGTTTAAATGTCTTAATTGCTGCAACGTCCCTGTCTAACATAATTTTTATTGTAGCCAAACTTTTCAAAGTCAGCCATGCTAGTCCTACCAAAATTGATAAGATTTACAAAAATTTAGAAAAGATCAGATAAAAAATGTTTAACTTATTGTAACCACATGGAAATTTAAAGTTACATTTTCATGAGTTTGAATATCTTAAAAAATCAAATTGAAAAAGACTTCATACAGATTAATATCATTATGATAACTAATTTTCAAGATGATTGGATAATAGTTGTTTGAGTTACTGTAAGCACAAGTACTGAGTTAAGGTAGAAGCCTACTCATAATTTTTGAGAAAGTTGGTCATAAATCGCATGACAATGTTTATTGGTTTATTATGTAAAATTGTGAAGCCAGTGTCTCATGGTACCATGAAATAGCATTCTTTTGTGTGTTACAGTGACGTATTTTGAGAAATTTGTCCCAATATTTTTCAAAAATTGCTATTTTTAGAACAATTCCGTAGAACGCAATGCTAAAGAAAAAGTTTATTTTTCAACACTTTTTAAAACCCGGATTTTTGAAATAATTCAGGAAAACAAAAAGTACCCCATCATTGACAATATAGTATTTTATCAGCCTGTCACCAGCCTACAATTTGAAATATGGCATAATATCTCTGCCATAGGAGACTGTGGTAAAAGCTCTATATTACTGCCAAAATAGCCGCTACCCACTAAAATACAACCATCATTTTCTCGAAAATTAAGTAGGTGACCCCCAACTTTGAGTATTTGAATTTATGAGTCGGCTCTACCTTAACGGTGACGATGACAATAACAACTAAAATGACATGTTATCTATACCTTTCCCTTCATTAACTTTACATGTAGGATAAAAATGACAGATACGTTTGCTTTCAGAATATATTTCAGAATACAACTACGTGCTAGTCATTCAGTACATAGACAGAAATACATGAAATCAAGTAAATTAATATATTAATAATATCAATGGAATGACCACAGCTAATTTGCTTTCAATAAGTGGGATAATCAAAAAATTAACATTAATTTAATAGTACACCACTATTACCGGTAATGTCAGTAAATTGCTTAATTCTTACCCCTGAGATGAATTCCTGTTTGTCTGTTCTTTCATAGTCCCATAGTATCATATCACCACCTTTAGAACCAATGGCTAAAACAGTGGGATGCGTAGGGTGCCACTCAATCGCAGTGACCCTCCTATCAAATGGACTCGCTGTCCTGTATACTTTTGCGTTGGAGAGAATACGAACAAATGGCTGACACAAACTCTGAAAGATTAAAAAAATCATTTATTAATAAAATAAACCTGTTGTCTAGTTCTGGTACATCAGTCACCTCCAAAAATACACAGTTGCATTCAAATCAAAGATTTAAAACACAGTCACGTTAGTAAGAATTTAGTATCTATTTTTTGTTCTTAATGTCAAGGTAAATAGTAAGTCATACTGCAAGCTATATCAGGTAATACTGTAAAAACACCAATATTGATAAAAATATGATGATCTGGGTTTCCTTAAAAAAAGTGTATATGTGGAGTCCAGTAAATGTACTGTAGAATATTTTATTTTCGCTTGGAATTTATTTTCGCTATTTTCGCTGAAGGGATTGTTTTCGTGAAAATAAAATCCAGCGAATATACTTTTTTTCCCATATTTCACATTAAACTCATGAAAAATCAGTGAAAATAAATTCCAAGCAAAATGCCCAAAAAGCCTTTTCAGCGAAAATAAAGTATTCCACAGTAGTCTTTTCCCTTGCCTCTTGTAGTTGCATTGCATTTTAACTTTGGTGTATACATGTACTATGGGTAAGGGGGTCACAAACATTGAAAAAACTGTAAAATACTCTATTTTCGCTTGGAATTAATTTTCACTATTTTTGCTGAAGGGATAAATAATTCAATGAAAATCAAATCTAGCGAACATAACTTTTTTTCTATATTTCACATTCAACTCATCAAAAATCAGAGAAAATGAGTTCCATACAAAACACCCAAAAATCTTTTCAGCGAAAATTAATTCCAGCTAAGATAAAGTATTTGACAGTATTTTGTTACTAATATAAATGTTCACCACTTTTTTATATCATTGAATCTTATTTAGTATAATTTTCAAGGTAGAATACAGACACAAATGTTAAATTTATGAACATGACAAGTGATAAATTTAAATAAATTTAAAAAAATGAATGAATGAATGAGCACTCATCTTACCTTCCTCATTGTATTCTGCGGCCGTCTACCAAGTGATGTATTATGCATATGATGAACAAGATTTTGACTATTATTTCCTATAAGAGGTGTAACACTTATAGCAGGTATTGTCTTTCTTGTCAATACACCACTGCAAATCTAGAACAAAAATATTGAAATGTAAAGAACAGCCAGATACATCTGGAGAGATTAATTGCTTCAGACAATACTGTAAAACATGTTTAAATAGCTACATGACATTTTAGCAAATTTGACTCCATGCATGAATTAACTGAATTTTAATTTAGCTAGAGTGCCAACAATCCCATAGTGAAAATATACTTTATTTTAAATTAGCGGCATTTTGAATTAGCGAAATTACAGATTAGCTAAATTAGCTAAAAAGTGTGTAAAGCAGTGAAAACGCAACAAAAATTTAATTTTTAAGTACAGAACTGATTCAACTGAAGACAAACATGTCATTTGTACTTAATAGATAGTATGTGGATAAGCCAAAAAAAAATATGATGATTTGTAAACTAGCTCTAAAAAAATATAGCGTAACAATTACAACTTTGTCTATTAAGAATATAGATTTCAGCCAAATTTTACCTTACATGTATATCTTGAGAATTGAACTCGGTTGACATTTCATAACAATGTCAAGCTTCCCAAATTTGTAGATGAACAAATAATTTTTTTTTGAGTTTGAGATTTCACACTGGTTAATATAATACCAGTATCCAAGGAATTGGATAAAAACTGTTTGAGTTCAAGAAAAATTTTACGACAGTCAATGACGATGACAACATCGAAAACTTTGCCTACCCTATATTGAAACACCAAAGTATTTTGCAGATTTTCGTAATTTATTGGCTTCTAAAATTTCTACTGATCACATAATTGTACTGTTTTTAGTTTTCTAAAATGTTACCCCCCCCCTCCCAGATTTTTTTTTCTAACTTACTTTTCTCAATTACAAACAGCATTGCTTATAATTCAGTCAAGGTTAGATACACAAAATGTTATTTCTATGATTTTCTATGATTTCTTTATTATTTACTTATTTCTTTTATTTACACTTGTTTGGCCCTAATTAAACTCAGATATAATTGAAAAACAATATTACCTTTATTCTTTCATCATTCTCAGCAGTATCTTTTCTTTTAGACCTTTCATCATTCTCAGCAGTTTCTTTTCTTTTAGAGCTTGTACTTTCCGACTGATCTGCGCCATTTTCATAAGGCTTCATTCTCTTCCTTGTTTTTCTTTGTGTTGCTCCAGGCATTCTCCACACAGGTTTAGGTAATCTAGAAGTAAACATTAAGCAAATAGCTACAGTTTTTGACCAGTTGAGACTGGTAGCATTGTATGGTATATTACTGCTCATGAGTTATAATTTAAATTATCAATAATAATTACACCACTTACTGTCATAGTCTTATTGGGACATTTAAAACCACACTTCTTTTAGCTTATAATGGTATGGGAAGACTCTCCGGAAATCTGTGTGCGAAAGCATTCGGGTACATATGGCGTGAAAAATGTGCATCTATTTAATTCACAATAAAAAATATAATCTAACTGTAAAACTATGAGTATAAACATGGAGGTATGGCATAAATAAACGTTGGCGCAAATAAGATGCTGTGTTACATGTATTTACATTCATTTCCCGCTTACGACCCTACCCTATAGCCTACCCAATTAATCACTGATACTGCCAAGTGTAACGTTTGTATACATTAGTACCGATCGATAGAAAAAAACAAACATATGACTTTGACGACCATAACCGAATCGAACCAAGGCACTAAATTCTCTAAGACAAATCTGGACATGAATTCAGAAGAAGACAAAAGACTTATGCGTTAGCGTGGGGAAAGGAAGGTGTTAATCGGGATAAGCATCGTCTCTTCTTGTTTCCAAATTCAATGTGATGGGCAATGTTCAGAGACGCCCGATCAAACTCAACTTACCGGAAACATGTGTTATCAGATAGAAAGCAAACTTGGTTTGATGTAAATCTATGTCAACACCTTGGACGCCCGATGAGGTATATGCTGCCAATTACTCGCTGATCAACTATCACCCAGCCTAGTCACTTGTCAAACCAGGAAGCTACTGACGTCGACACGGAATAAACAAAGCTGCTGCTTTTGACCTTGCACACATTACGCAAGTTTAACCTAATTAGCATATATTCGTGAGCTTTGACCTCTGAGGGCGAACACAGAAATCTGAATATTCAGTTCAGTACCAATGAAAGTTGGTACCAATGAAAGTGTAGCGTTTTAATGAAAATCACAGCTTTGACACCGTGCAGCATAGCTTGGTCAGGAAAAACTTAGCTGCAAGAATGAAATCCGCTAGTTTTGACATCGAGAACTCAAGCTTTGAACATATTTTGATGTTGAGGGCGTACACAACATGGCTGCCTCCAAAAGCAGTGTTAGCGACGGAAAGTATTTTACTCGTTTTCTAAACAAAATCACCAATTTATGCTGTGTAATATGCTGCAATCAGCAAGGTTCAGGTTCAATTTCATTTCTAGAAAGTTTCAGCCACCATTTTACGAAACTTGCAGAGAAATCTCAATTCCAATTTTTGGAGCGAACAGGCTCGCAGGACGTCCTATTCTTATACATGTACTTGGATTTTATGACAGTGTAAAGACGTGGTGGCTAGTGTTGGCAATGTCTGTTTTCCAGAGTTTGTAAAAGCTCACGAAGATTTAAAAGTTAGTATCATATGAGATGAATATTTAGCTTCTCTTCCTTTCATTTATGCACTAGCCACCACGTCTTTACATTGTCATAAAATCCAAGTGCATGTATCCTCGGGGGGGGGGACATCCGGGCATTTTCACCGCCTGAATATTGTCATACGTAAGACCGTAGCTTATTGACTCCTGGGTTGAATGACGATTTCGGTTTCAAATACCTCGGGAAAGTGTTCTATTCTTCTAGCAACCGGATGTAATTAGGTGTTTGCAAGAGATTTTTCCGCACAAAAACGACGAATTCGGCCGAATTTTGCTAGCGGTTGGCGTAATATAACCCCCAGCGGATCGGTTGGCTGTGAAAGATTAGTATTTTTGTTCTGATTGTTGGAATCTGAAAAACGCGTTTCACAACTTTATTTGATTTCATGCCGTATTCAAGATGGCAGCCCCATATAGTAAAGATAAGATAATATAGTGGGGGGCAAGGGTTATTTTCATTCAACGTAATTGGAATATTTTTTTTGTTCGTACAACGTAAATTGAAAAAAATAAATTTCGTAATTCTGTAATCACAGGCTAGACGTACAACGTAATCAATCAAATATTTTTTTCGTACACTGTAAAAATGTGTCATTTTCTCGGTACGCACAAGAATTTACATACAAATAAAAAAAGTCGTGAAGAATAATCCAGGGAAATAACATTTTTGAAACTGTAAAACGACTAGATGACACAATTCACAGCAAAATTCAATTTTCACTGTAAACTGTAAAAACGTTTTTTTTTTTGTTTTTTTTCCTTGTAAATTGTAAAAAGCCCTTTTTATTTCCCCTAAAACTGTACCAGCTACCCACTTCCCCCTCAATATAGAATTTTATTTGGAACGTACCAAAGAAACCTTGAGTAATGTCAAATAATAATAACAACAAAACAACATTTAGGACAACAAAACTTACAGAAGTAAAACATCAAGAATATAGAAAATAAATTTTGCAAAAAAGCAAAAAAGATAAGAATGAAAGAATAGCCAGCTGATTGTGCCTCACGTCACTATAAAAGTTCTGTTAGTGCTCTATGGTCTCATCATTCACATAATATCATACTGCTCACCTTGAATGAAACCTCTCATTTTTTTCCTTTGGAAAAATAAATCTTTTAAAGCTGGTGAGTCGTCACCTGCGCATGCGTCAGTCGGCCGTAGCGTGTCATTGTTTACAAACAAGCGTCTACCCACGAGCCTTTGCGTTTTTAGCGTGTGCTGTTATCGTCGCTTAGGACTTAATTCCCGCGCGTGCGCAGGTGACGACCCTCCCGCTTTAACTACTACCCCTCAATGCGTTACCTAATAAAAGGGTGAAATTCAACAATTGAAATATTAGTATACAATGGTAGAAATATAAAGGGCGGTGGTCGTCGCGCAGCGCGTGTTCGAATTTCATGTCACATGCGTTGTGTACGTCGCTAAGAGTCCCACATCAAACAAAACGGCGCTGCGCGACGACCACCGCCCTTTAGCAGTGCATGTGGTTCTGTATGCAAGTTTTTCTCGTGTGAATTCCAGTGGAATACTAGTACACCTTTTACACACGTTTTTCGTTCTTTGTTTGTACTCCTTTTATTGTCATCTGACATGTAACACTTGCTTTATTACCTACTGTAACTAAATGAATTGCAATGTCTACACTTTTAGTATCCCACAAATTGTGGTCTCGGTTTGTGGATGAGGTTTAAAGTTAATGTTAGCACAGGGTTGTATGGAAGTATATGAGTTTCCCCCCAAACGCCCTCTATAGTTTAATTTTCTATCCCAAAATCCTTTACCAAATCTATGTTTACCTATTATTATGAAGCATAATTAACTACTATGAGTTTAGTTTACATAAAATCCCGATGAAACAATAAGGAATAATTTAGCAACGTTTTTCAAACATCTACTTAAATTGTATACACTACTAGTACATGGCGGCATGGAAAAAAACCCCAGAAAGTACGAAACTCGTTCGGTTACAATTGGCCTTCATACTAAAATTGTTTTCCTTCCTGGTTTTATTCTAACAATTGACGAAAAATCAAGAAAATGCAATTACAATCTCCTCACAACTGAAACATTTTCCAGCCAACCGACAACCTATTTTAAGATCCTCATTCCATTATCATACCTACAGAAAAAAATAAAAAAAATACCACAACTTGTTGAACATGCTAAGACAAGGAGAAAGCGCATCGTCCACAATGGCAGACAGGGCATAAGACGTCTCCCAAGAACACAACCGAATTTAGGTTAATTTATGCAAGGACGTGAATGGAGTGTGTCATAGGAAACAAAATACGAAATAAAATAAAACATCTGCAATTATAATCAAAGTTCTGTTTTATTATATCTTTCTGCTGTGCAATTTTTCATCGTTTCATTGAGTTTAAATTAGGGCACTTAAAATTTCATCCTCCAGCGTCCAGCATACTGTTTAACAGTTAGGATCACAAGTAATGTCAAGTATGTTCATTTTATGTATGTAAGTCACAGGGCAACTGACGAATTGCGATGTTTTCTTTTCTATTGAATAATGAAGGCCCCGGGAGAGGTGTACTCACATAGTTAATGTATACGGGTGTGCACCACTATTTTGATTCCAGTGTTTACGCTCGAGTTGATATTTTTGACTCTCAGTTTTAAGATTTTAGGCCATAGTTTGGCGATTAACGCCCTCGACGTCGATATGTTGTGGGTTCCGATTTACTGCGGCCTGACTGTATAACCAAACAGACCGCTAGTGGTGCTATACACTAATTAAAAATCAACATAATTACGATGCCAGTAATTAGCGACACTTTGGGTATATTATATATACCGTCCTGTTGGAAGGGTTAAAAATTACAGTAATTACCATAAATCAACCGCTTTAAATATATTTATTCATTCAATGATATATTAAAAGCCGTTGTTGCCTACGGCCCTTCGTCATGGGAACAGTGGGCGGGCGAATACTGTCATATATAATGAGGTCTGTTAACAAATATACGTTAAAAGGACCACGAAACTGTGTTATATTGTATGGTAAATAGATACTATGAGAATGGGTTCGAAACAAACCAGGACTGACTGTGAACCGAACCATAAAAAAAACAGTAACTTCTCTATTCGCAAGGAATATTAAAGGGGCGGCAGTCGTCGCGCCGCGTCCTGTTCAATATGGGACTCATAGCGACGTATACAACGCGTGTAAAATACATAGTTTATTTACATGAAATTCGAACACGCGTTAAGAAGTGAAGCTGGCGCCATCCGTGAAAAGAGTCCGCCCTATCCATGAGAACAATTGATAGAGCGGATATAAATCAGTCTCAACCGGCCAAGATTTATATATATGATAAGTTGAGTAAAACATAGTTTACATGTTATTAGCCAAAGATTTTTTAGTTATTAATTAAACTATAATTTATATATTAATTACTTAGTTCAGATATTAACTCTACTCCTCACGCACATGACGGAAAAACGTTCATTGACACCTTGACGTGAACTAATAATGCTTGTGTGTGGCATCGTTCTGAAACTGCAACTATACGTTTTTGTGAAATTGCAAAATTAAAATTACTCAATATTTGTATACGATTAAGCCCGACAAGCTGACTTTTCTGGAGTATAACCTTCTACCAGAGATAAAACATCTGGATAACAGGCCGAGACATTTAATGGTGGGTAGGACTTTAGTCCTAGTATGATGGCTCAACCCACTTAAAAGCCACCGCCCAAACCATCTATAGACATATATATCGCAGAAATTCTTATTCTTTTGACAGTGATTCCCTTGGGAATGTGTGGTCGTGTCGTTCTCCTAACATTACATACAGAAATTAGGACGGGTGGGCCGTACGCGCATGGTCAACTTGTAAATATTCATGCTAGAGCGAAAAGTCATACAATGACTTGAGTTTGATCTAAGGCTAATAACAGACATCAAGTTCAACCACTGTGTTAGTTCAGTGTTCGAACCTAAGTTGCTATTAAAGTGTTGTGATTTCTTCCTGTACAGTAAACGTAGTCTCTGTTACAACTTTGAGGTCACGTGATTTGTATAAGACAGGACAATATGATGAGAATCACAGTCTTCAGGGACTGTGTAAGAACACATATCAGAGAGATTTGACTAAAAAAATGAGCCAGGCTCAAAACAGTACATTTAGCACATGGATGGTGTGTTTAAAATACAGTCTGGACTCGTAATAAATAATCCCACTATACTGTCCTATAATTGAATTAATTAACTGAATAATTTCCACTAGGCTGACATCACTAGGTTGGCCTAGGGGTTTATCCGTTTACAACGATATAATTTATAATTTTTACATTTGTTTTCAACCTAATGCCATGGTATACTTGAGACCAACGAGATTAACCTATAAGCATTGGTCTGGGCAGCATACTGACCAGTAATACGATTAGAACACCACACTATTAAAAACTCGTGCAGTACGCATTACATACAAAAAAACGACGAAGGAGCCATTTGCCGTTAATGGACATGCATTGAAACTAAACACAGCACGAAGCAAGGATGATATATGCGTGCACGTCTCGACATGTAAGAAGTAACAGAGGACGTACCCGTACTTTGCGAGGAACCATAAATAGGAAGTGCTTGTCACGAACCAGTTGAGTTTAGAGACTGAGATAGATTGTTTTATTTGGATATTCGCGAGCATTCAAGTTCAATACAGATGTGTTTGATAGAAATGTTAATGGACGCGTAGTTAGTTATATACCTGCACACGTTTTCAAATATTGGAACATGCGTTGAGAATTAAACTAGACTAAAATGAAATAAGAAGCGTGTATTTCTTCAAATTTGTATCTGTCTGTTTTCAAACACTTAAATTGCGGGGAGAAACACTGGATAAAGATAAGTCTGAAATAAACAGTATGCGATTGTTTCTGTAAATTTCATTTGGTTAATATCAAGCGATAAACTCGAATGTACAAACGAAATGTACCAGCTAAATGGTGAAATAGCTATATCTATGACTAAACTCGTGACATATTAGGGTGTGCATTCATCGTGTTAAATGATCTGAAATAATTGTTTAAGGGTGTGCATTCATCATGCTAAGATGTGCATTTATCATGATATGGTGCGCAGTCTTCAGGATGTATACATTTGTCGCGTTATAGTATACACTTATTGAGTTATGGTACGTATGCGTTCATCGTGTTTTTGTATGCACTCGCATGCTGTGCTACAACACATTATAAAATTGTGAATTTGTTCATGTCATTTACACGAGTCGCATTAAACTGTACATGTTATAATACGTTTTTATTATGTGACTGTATCCTGGTCTACTAAATCGACCACTGCAAGCAATATTACGATGTTTGCACACGATGTCTGTCATGGTGCACTCGAAGGCACTACTATATTGTATTAATGTGTCTATATCTACACAATTTTCATATGTATGTACATGAGCTGCTAATTTCAATTTGAAACAAAATATCAAATTGAACTCGAATAGTTTATTCACTCAAAGAATGTTACAATTATTTTATTTTGCATTGGGAAAGAATGCTTCAAAATGTACTGTCTACCTGAAACTTGAACCTAGTCGGAAAGTTTATGTTTGAAGGACAACATCACCTAAACAATTCGTCTTCATATTTTTTGAAAACATATCATGATTATCTATCCATAATATGGTTATAAATAAAAAAAAACATTCCGAAAATCTTCCTATACCAATCAGATCTACATTCTTACCAAAATCCACTCATTGGTTCCAGTGTCAAGGACATCGCCTCCTGGAAATTGTATAAGAATCCATCTGGCTAAGTTATAAATGAAACATTATTTTCGAAAGTGTTGTTTTCATGACAACCGCACCGAATTCTCCATCTGGATTTGTCTGTGTGTCAGGGGTGAAAGCCTTCTGCATATACATTGTATATCGAAACAATCTATTGAGTTACCTTGTTTACATACAGAGGAAAACGTCACGGTTGTCATGCAATTCAGTGATATTGTAAATATAGACAGCAGCAAATTTAAGTATTCAATTTATTTTCAAATCTCTGGTTTTGGCATGTATAATTTGAAAATGATCAATAGCTATATGAACAGTCAAATTTGAAATACAAATATACAAAATACATATATGAACATTAGTACCAACAATGGTGAGACAAATGTCAAAAATCGACCGAGGAATCATCGAAATTCGAAACACCTCAAATAAATAAATAAATAAATAAATAAATAAATAAATAAATAAATAAATAAATAAATAAATAAATAAATAAATAAATAAAATTTATTATATATTATATTATAGCGTGATCAATACCAGTGGATTTTATGACGTCATTGCAGCAGATTATTCGCGATAATGTATCCCATTATTGAGCATCAAGGCCCTGTGCCATGGATATGAATACAATGTTGTTTTCGAAAACGAATAAATGAGAAACTATTAGAAAAAAAAAGAAATTGTTAGATAACAAGTATTTAATACTAAAGCGCAGTCGAAGCGTTCCATCTATTACGCGCGCTTATAGATTCGACTCATGCCGCTCTCCTTGTGGCCTCCCGATTAGTTCGCCTTATCGTGTTGATAAAGTGAGGTTAATCATGATCGAGGGTGATTTATCAAAGCAAATACGATACACGAAGTGGGGGTACAATGTATGTCTACGAGTACAAAGAGATGAATTTGTACTGTTTTTGTAGTGTGTAGTACCACACAATTTGCGAAACGAAATCGACGATGACCGGCGTGCCTTGTAATTCCTCAGCGTCGGCTCCCGGTAAATGTCACAGTCCGGGCACAGTTTGCATAAGAAAAAGAAAGTATCCATGTTTTCAGGTGTGTATTTTTTTAATTCATACTGCAGTCAGATTAAAATCACTGTTGGTTCTCCTTCTAGGATGGCTAACACCCACTAGCTTTCCAGCCATGCTCATTCGCTCGCTATGCCTGTAAGTTTCGTTTCTTAATCACCGCCCTCCCGTGGAATTTAAAATAACTATTACACAGACAGGACAGTTGCCAATAACATCTACCTTGATGGTTTGAAAACACTAGTACGTACATGTATCCCTGATACGCATCCCTACGCACAGTCGATCCAGCTGGACCACGGCGGCGATCTAGCCTAGCGTAGTGCAATGCCGCGGCAGACACCGATACGGCGTACCAGTCACGGTGTGCCATTCGCCTAGGCGATCACTGCAATGCTACTCCACACCACACCACACATCATTCACTCGCAATGCAAATGAGTTCAATGCAATAATATTGATGGATTAAAACTAGTGTCTTTCTTAGTTTGCCCATGGAATTATAGGTTTATAGTTCCATGGTTTGTCATATGAGATTGTGGAAACACTTTAAAGAAAGACATTTTAAATTATTCAGATTCACGGGCCAGTAACTGAAACTATTCCGTTCACTGTAGATTTTTCTCCAAATTTTTCGCCTTTTAGAGGCAGCAAATCTACTGGTATTGACAACACTACAAAATAATAACAATGATGAACTCCCTTCAAGCACAATGAACTCAAGCACACTTTGTGCTCCATATATGTACTCGCCTCACGTACATATATGTCGCACAAAGTGAGCTTTCGCCCATTATGGGTTGGCGGATCGTTCTTTATTGTTTAAATACATATCATATAATGTAATGAATATCATTTAAAATGTACGATAATTTCATATATCAACTATCCACTTAGATATCATTTCGACATATCTACTATTTTAAATCCTAATGTTGATTTGAAAAACATTTCTATTGTTGTTTTTATATAAAAAAATAATTAATTTTCTAGAAATTGCCGTCAATACCGTACATCAAGGTGTTTCTCCGGGCCTGTCGTCGAGTACGGCGTATAGTTTGCCTCCGTTTAATCGTTCTTTTTGCCACTCCTATTGTATTGGCAACTTTTTGGGCTTGTTTCAAAAAACGTTCCTGTGCAAGCGCAATTGTCATGGAAACTAATGAAAGGCCAAAAAGAAGAAAAATTGCAGTAGCTATAAGGACACTTGGATGTCCACCAAATACGGGAATAATGTCTCCAAATCCGATGGTTGTCAGGGAGATGAACGTGAAATAAAACGCTTGAAAAAAAGTCCAATTTTCCTGCCATTTGTAGAAAAACAAAGCACCAGCAAAATTGTTAAGAGTCAGTAGAAGAACAACTATAATAATTGGAACTTCATAATCTTTGTTTTCCTCTTCTCTTTTTTTGTTTTCATCATCTTTTTCCTCGAATTTGAAGTCACTCGCAAGAGAACTGCGGGGACTTTCAACGTTATATGCATTTGAACATAGTTCACTTTTCCACGTACTGTTATGTCTGTCATTGACACTCTGACTAATTGCCGAAGAAAAACCCACGCGACGCCGGTTTTCCGGGGCACTGTATCGTCTCTGGTTTGTTGCAATAGAAGATTTTCGAGAACCTCTTTCCCGACAAGACAGGGAATATGAAAGGGGCTTGTGCTTGTGTTTCACAGGGTGGTGTTGACGCAATAAATCCAAAATTACTTCGTTAATAAGTAGTTCTCCGTTTTCGTCCCTACGCCCATATCCCGTCTCATTATGACCGTTTGTCAGATCTAACCGCAACTTATTCAATAGTTCTCTTGGAATCTTGACATTAACACTCACATCGTCATCTTCAGAAGCAGGAGACGGTTCCGTTGAAGATGGTATATTTTCCTCAAAATGGCCTCCATCTACTTCATCTATTTCTTCTACTACTGGCTGAATATTATTACACAGAGGTGAACGAGTGATATCAGGTGTAGTTTGTGTAAGCATGTCTGTTGAACTGTCCCATGTCGAGTTATTCAGTCGCATACCAACTTTAGAACGTGCTGTTCTTAAACGGTTTATATTTCCTCCGTTGACGTTTGATTTGCGCCTTGATTCAGACATCGGTTTTGACCGTTTTTTTTTCTTGCAATTAATCGCTTCGCGTTCTTCATCACAGACACCATAATACGCAAGACGTGAGACATCCAAGTGTTTGGAGGAATTGCGTATTTTGCTGGAGCGTCGGCGACGATCAGCCGATTTATTAGACAGATATACGTCGACTTTCATACATACCGACTTCAATGATCTGGCGAGCAGTTTTCCAATGTCAGCCAAAACTACAAAACACAGAGGTACCCCGACTAAAGCGTAGAACATGCAGAATATTCGCCCTCCGATGGTCTCAGGGGTCACATGACCATAACCTGCAATAACAAAACGTTGAGTGATTATTGTTGCACCATGAATACAATGTATAACTATTGTATCTTTCTGAGTTCTTTTAAAGCGGGGAGTCGTCAGATGGCCATAGCGTGTCATTGTTTATAAACAAGCGTCTACCCATGAGCCTTTGCGTTTAAGCGTGTATTGTTATCGTCGCTTGGGAATCAATTCCCGCGCATGCGCATGTGACGACCCTCCCGCTTTAAAAATACGACGGCAATTAACAGTTATATAGTAGTTCTATCGACTACACAGCAAAAGCTGCTTGCGTAGCATATGATAAAAGCAATTGACCATTCGTAATCTCTGGTGTCTTCAAGTAGGAGAAGTCTAATTAGCATGTGTGGAGAACTAGTGATTATGGTACATTTGAGTAACGGTTAACGGTTAACGGTTTTTACATTACCCATCAACTCGTTACACGTTACATAGACATACATAGTGTTTGATATCAACAACAATCTCAATTCAATCATTTCTGGATCCAGTGTGGCTAATCCGAAGTGTCCGATCATTTACCAAATATGTTCAATCTTTTACAAAATGTTTAAAATTATTTACCAAAAGTAACCAATCTTATATGTATATGTCTTATATATACCCAAATTTGTTCAATTTCATACCAAATGTGTGTCAGATTAATTATAAAACTTATTATTAATAATTATTTCCTATTGTATACTATATAGACAACAAAAGATACACTGCACAGAGAAACAACACATGTAACAAAAACAGGAAAACTTAACCTAGTAAGCTTGCACATAACGCTGCTACAATTCGAACACAAGAAGGTCAATCCACGTTTATACTATTTCTAGGAGATGCAGCAACTCCGGGTGTTGGTAAATGGGGGATGTCCCGTTTACAAAGTTTAAAATAGTGTTACACATTATACAAGAGATAAAATGACGTTGCATATTTGACAACATATTTTGCTAACAAAGAACGTAGTGTGGATACTTTTTTTTCTAAAGATAACATCAGGATGCCTGCACCTTTGAATTGCAACGTATATCGAGTGGCTCGTGTGTATGTCATTATTCAACACAACGAGATGCAGGGAATCAACAATAACGCGACATCGTACTGTATTTCACCGTATCTGCAGAAGCATATTCAGCTGGCGTGCAAATGATAATGTAATAAATGCAACGAATTTACGTTATGTATCAGCCATATTTAATCCTCCCCTATCATAACAAAACGTGGATCAACCATACAGTTAAAACAAATAGACTTCCCAAATACCCGCCAATTACATAAAATGTATATATTTGGCTAATTATAGATATGATCAAAGTTTACTGTTGTTGCAAAAATTGTGAATAAACACCGCCATTATAATAATAACACTCGAACTCACAACATCAGTATGTTATTTCGGTCGACATATTTGAACTTGTTAAGTATCTATTGGAGCGGTAACTGGACGAAAGTGAGGTTATTGGAATGTTTGCTCACTGATCGTTACGTAGTATAATACTCTGGTATCCAAAAACATGATAAATATAAAGTCATGGCAGTTAAAATAATATCGCACGAGTTTTGGAGCTTGGATTCTCAGTTCTGAGTTAAAATTTGACTAAGAGTTTGATTCTCTAAACTACAAATTATTGCAATGTGTTCTGTCACGTGACAGACATAATTATAGTATGAAATATAAACAGTCGGACTCAGATGGTTAGCATAGTCACAGAAATATACCCACATTAGATGCATAGTTCTTCTCGTGATCGTCCAGATATGTTGTTTATATTAATACTAGAAACCGCCCGTCACATCACTGCTATGTGATATTTATAAACATGCTCTTGGCATTATTGACATAAAAGGTCATATGAAAAGATTGTAACAAGGGCATATATTTATAGTAATTTTGAAAAGAGGTCAACATTTTTAAATAATCAGCAAACTTACTCAGTGATTTACATCACCCATGTTCATTTCGACTCATAGTATATCAGCCCGCATGCTCACACCTAGCACCTGTGTGAGAAATTTACGCGTCCATTTCGAAAGCCGAGTTCAGCCCGTCGCGACCACCAACAATGCTCAACGCTGATTCTACCTTCAATCTTCAATAATTGCAAAAATATGTAATTACAAGCCCGAATACAAGAAGGCCTCTTAGATGAGGAGGTTGCACAATTAGAACGCGACGTTTGTCCTCCTTGTGACTGAGTAGCATAGAATTACTTTGAAATTAGAAGAAAGAAAAACAAAGTGTACTGATGTTTAGTGTTGGATGTTCTAGACATCTTTCCTCGCCTTCATGGCAATGACTACTACTTGTTCAATTCACAAATGCAATTATTAAATCGGTGAAACAAAAACAAAATATTAATTTTTGGACAAATTGTCAAGTGTTTCCAAGCGTATAATTTAAGGGACTTCGAGCAGTTTGAGAACATTATTATAAATAGCAATCAAATAGAAACACAATTCTGGTTTCCACTTAAATATAGATGTTTGAAAATGCGCACCAATATTACAGTTATTGCTATAAGCAATATGTGCATGTTTATTTCATGCCATTAAAAGGAAATTAAATTAGATATGAAAAAGTATCATATAAACCAATAAAAAGTAAAGTGTGAAATATGAATTTCGCCGTTTTCCAACATATATCAGACTCTCAATTTTAGAATAATAGCACAGAAATTGCAAATGGCATGAACCTGTAACAATGAAAACATCTACATGATTATGTACAATCTCTGCTTCTGACCTGAAACTCCTCATTAAAAACAATGTGAATATCTTTGATTATTATACTAATAATATTAATAATATACTATTATATCTGTCAGCGAAAACAATAGTATTTCACCCGACCGTAACACATCGTAAAATAATATTTTTTGTAAGTGTTTGAATGTTTTCTTTATTTGAAAAATTATGGGCCGTATTTCATTTATATGCGAACACTTTCACGTTTGTTTACGTGGGGACGCGGCAACAATGTAGCATCACTGAACGCAAAAGATCGCCCAAGCAATATTTTCCCTGGCATCCATTATCTCAAGACATTGCTACAAGCAGTGTACAACAATGAGATTATCACGGGAATAACGCAAAATAAGCGGCATACGCGCCTGTCGATGCGATCACCATACTGTCGTATTGGTGCAATATTATTTGTTTGACAGGGTACGATTTATCTTAAATATTATTGTGTTTTTTTTCGGCAATAAATGTAGCTGTATTCGTCAGACGAATAACGATATTGCGTTTCACTACCTTTTTTGCAACAAATACGACGCTTCATTTGTTTATTTTACGATCAATCGTTATCTTACTGAGTGTAACCAGATGTAATACTGTGCTTCTTCGCTTGTAAATTAACAGTTTAGTCGTTTCTCGCAATAATAAATAAACACAGACCTACAGATCAATTAAATTTCACCAAAAATAATAATATTTTGAACACGTTGTTGAAAACACAATCAGTTTATGTAATAATATACCTAAATAAAAATAAAATTTGTCATCACGTTACAAGTTCTTCAGTGCGAGGTATTTCGTAATTTATGCATGAAATTACGCCCGAGCTTGGCCTCCACAATAGCCGTTTAATTTTAGAAACCCCGTTCGAAATGGCACATGGGTAATCTATCTGGGTAAGCAGTATATAATGAACCAATAATAAATGTTCTATACGGTTCAGCAATTCTGTAATATAATATATGATTCATTGCGCTGACTGAACTATAATTCTATTTTTAATTTAACCAAAGGCCAAGACAGCACACTTTCTACTTGTTTAATTAACCTGCCATTGGCCAACGTCAGTTGTACTTGCATTTACTAGGTATACAGGGTATGCCACTGAAAAAAATCAGGAAGTCTGTAACGTGTATTTTTTAAAGTCTTTTGTTTGAAAAAAGGGTAATATTACTGAAAATCAACAAAACGCAATCTTTTATATCACAATTTGCTATTTCTGACTGTAATACCGAACACACTTACAAATAAATACAAGTGACACTTTTGCTGGTTCCCGGCGTCCTTTTCGAATGCGAAGTAGGACGCAGGTAACTATTAATCGCCACCTGACTGGGCCGGGATTCCGGCGCAAAGACTAAGTGACGTAATTTCAAAACATTCTGATATTCGTTTTCTGTAAACAAGTTTTTATTACGCCATGCCCATACAGTCTGCCTGATTTGACTTAATATTTGAGATGTTTCTGGCATTTCTCACTGTTTCTGTGTAAATTTGTTTGTATTCGCCCAACTTTCGAAAGTAAAAGGAAACCCCTGCTCTAGGTTCGCGAGTGTAAGCACTGACGTCAGGTAACCAAGGGAAATAGAACAAGCAACGAAAAAGTGATGGACCAATCAGAATGCTGTAATCATTACTAGTTACTGGCCTCTTGTGGCTTGGTGCGCCATGGCACTTGAGGCGGGAACCAGTCAAAGTAACACTGTGTAAGGCGTAAATATTGTTTGATGCGGCTACGAACTTTTACTAGACCCCGGCTCCAAAACAGTCCGTTAATTGAGGATACCTTGAATTTGGTGAGTTTTTTGTGTGTTTCTTCTTAAGCTCCATAACAGGTTTGGTGTTGTCGACGCGTACGTGTGTTACGTTACTCGTTATGTATATGAGGTCAATGAGCCAATGACCTAATCTCACCTGATGTGCAAAAAATAGTCCTTCCCTCGTAAACAGGTACTGTTTAGAACAAAGCAAACGCGGGCTAGTTAGAACAATGAAAGAGTACTTTTCTGGTAAATGCTCACAAAGAAAGGGTGCTGACAAAAAAGTTGGACGAAAGCTTTCCTCTATCAGCAATAAACACCATGCTAACCAAGGTTGTACATCGAAAAAGACAGTAAAACGCCACTGAGAAGTATTACTTGTACTTCTTTGAGGGAATTACTATTATTCGCTACGGTTCGCAGATTACTGTGTTCAACTGGGGGAATGGTCGACGCTAAATTAAGCTGTGTTATCATTCGAGGTTCTTGTGATACATATTCATGATATGAACATTTAATATCCATGAATGTTTGACGCCCATAGAACGCATTGAATTGGCTGCATTGCGCCCCCTACAACACATGTAGGGCATCATGATATGACAAGGATGGTAAAACGGTGGCAGTTTCAAACTTCAACATCTAAATAAGTTTATTCGTCGGATCTTTAAAAATGCAGGTAGAGCCAAGAAGAGTTAATAAATAATGAAGTATACGTAACACGGGCTACAACGTCTGATTAGTGTAGTGCAGTCAGTATAACGTAAATACCGTTATCGTGTCATTATTGCAAAATGTAAGTTGCTAAATTACACAGCGATTCACAGTTAATTTAATTTTCAACACTAGTAGTTTATTTTGTCATTTGAATCACAAATGTTATTGTATAAAAGGTGGTGACCGTTGCCACGCAACGCGTCATATTAGATATGGGTGCCAAGTGACGCAAAACACGCGTAATTTGCATATTCAATGGCCTATATACTCTCGTCATGTCTTATCAAACGTTTATTCACACTGCTTGATTATTTTTTCGCTATTTCTGTTGCAGCTAATTTGGAATATTAAAATCACATTGTTTCTTTAGTGTGTCCGTACTTGCCGTACTCGACGAAAAATAGTGATATTGAGCAAGGAAGAAAAAGAGACTCGCCCATTTAATACAGATGAACTAAATTAGAAATATATCAAATGTATTTAAGAGGAATCAAAATATATGGGTCTTTTTTATCCTGAAAGCTAAAATACATGACCAGATGGGGCACCCATAGGCTCTCTCTTTGCGAATACAAATTATAGAAGATAAATTATTGATAATAAATACAAGCTGCATAATAATAGCCACTATATTAGGAGTGACCAGACGCGTATTGGTATGAAGCAACATGGCATTATACAAATGTTCACCCCAGCAAATGTGGACATACAGTTTTAGCGACCTGAAGAGCTCATTGTTAATCGAGGGTCTCTAAAACTGTATGTCCGCCGCTGTTGGGTTGAGCACTTGTATTATTATAACGAATAAACCTTGGAACAAAACTTGATGGTGGCACTCAATCATGGCAATCTTCCAGTTCACGGTCGTAGAGTTGAATGCATGTGTGAATACAAATATACAAGTTGAAAGACTTCAAGAGCAGTCATGATTGAATTCAATAGAGTTGTATCATGGACGCCTTTTTACTTACATGGTTGTTTTGACAAACCTAATTTCAACATCTTCAGCCTGACAAAGAATTGATTTTTGTGTTGAATAGTTTGTTGCCAAGTGGGTAGCCTAACGTATTCTTCCCACATACCCGAGCGTCCCAAGCAAACATAAATACACCCGCTCCGTGATAACATGTCTATGGTCTCGAAATTTATTCTTGCGAAGCTTTACAACTCAAATATCACATTGTACATTCATTGACAGCAAAACGTTCTTGCTGAAGCGCGTTAAATGAGAGTGAATAGAAATGTATACAGACCAGCTAATATACTAATAGTTATTTTCATAATTTTTTCCTTGATCCTTGTTTGGTTTCGCATGTGATGGCATTTTTTTTACTGATCTGTCTTTGTTGTCTCGCATAATACATCGACATAATATTAAAAATATATCAGTATGATACTAAAACTAATAATTCATTAGTTATATTTCATGAATTTAATTTCACCGCATAATTATCAAAACTACCATTCTATTGAAGGACATGCGTATTCGTCATATACTGTTAGGGACAGCATCAAATGTTCAATGTAGGATAAAAAAACTTAATTCCTTTCCCCACCCCCACCCCACTGAAACTTAATTGATAAATTTTGATCATGGCGTCTTACTAACTCACGCCCAAAAAACCCAGCCAGCAAACCTTCAGCCGTTAAAGAAGAAATAATGAAGGGGAATATATGCATGCGCAAACTACTTTTCTGTGTTCTGCGCACGCTCTCGGTCCATGCCCTGAAATTGACCTCATTTGACGTAAATATTCACACTCGGACCAAAGCATTTTCTCGTCTTGGATGTGTGTTTTTTTCATTTTCTGTTATTTTTGTCCATACTTGGATAGAAAAAAAACGAACTACAAATACTCCAAGATTTTTTTGACTTCATTAAAAAAAAACTTTTTTGTAGGATGGAAATTTTTTTAGGTCAACCCCCACCCCCAGACTAAAGCAAATAAGTTTTTATCCGACATCGATGTTTTGACATCGTCTCTTAATAAACTGTATTAATAGCGATACTCGAACTACAGGTCAATTTGTATATATAATTTAGTTTTTTTTCAGCCAAAACATTTTTTTGTTCTTTGCCAGATTACACAGACTGTATTGTAACACAGGAAAACTTAATAGTAGCAATACGCAAGTACACAGGTAGCTTTCGTATACGTACATGAATATATTAGGCTCCTAAGACCAACGTCGGAGTGTGAATTCTGAATTATGCGTTGAAAAGACGAATTCACGTCATATAGGATTTTGAGTGAACAACGACCAAAATAACGAATGAGAAAATTCCAAGCTACGTGAAAGTGTACTATGACATCTCTCTTTTTTACAATAATTAATAATTTAAACGATTTCTGTGTCAGTCACGTCACGGAGTCTTGGAGTTAATTCAAAACTACCTACAATATTGTACCTGATTAGGTATACAACTCTAAAACCTAACCTTCAGACCAATCAGACAGCAGCTTATTCGTATCACATTCTGCGCTATATATATATATATATATGGTTTGAATCTTAGTAGTGACTATTCGTTTTATCTGAATGCACGTGTTCATGCTTTGTTTTCAGGTTTGCGAATAAATCACCTCTCCCCACACGCGGTTATTTGAGCTTTCGGGTTGCGATAGGGAAACGGGTAATAGTTTAATTGCGAATTATGGCATTCTCCACCAGTCAGTAAGGATGTAACTATGATAATATACATGTTTTCAGAAAGCTGAGAATGCGATAATATTTTATTAGGAGATTTAGCTACGTCTGTCTAAGACATATTTTTGAGGGTTTTCTAAGTGTTTCGTAGTTTCGATTTTATGGTTATATTTACCTCCTAGTTCTTGGAATATATTTTTCAGAACTTTCAGATTCAATTATATATATATATATATATATATAATTCAACCTCACAAGCCTACAATTTAAGATATGGCCTAATATCTCTGCAGTGTGAACCCGTGGTAAAATCGCTATAATACTGCCAACATGGCAACATACACTAAAACACAATCACTATTTTTTAGAAAATTAATTAGTGACCCCCTAACTTTCGAGTTAATACTTCTATATTGCCAGGGAGTACAATGTATTGCAAAATGAATAAATTCTGGGTATTTTCATTCATGGGCAGTCTTCCTTCATAATCAACAAAACTCTAAAATGGGTGTCTGTGCTTGTCAATCAAACGCCCACTATAACTTTCAAAAGTTGAAGGGCCATCGAGGTAACACATTAATCACTACCAGCTTCATCTCATTGTGATCACACTCCAATAATTCTCACCCTCTTCTTTCAATTATTTACATAACCGGGGATATAATGTAATGGTTATAATAAACATGGGTTAATAATTGTACACTGTTTTACTCGTCACGTTTTCACGCGGGCTAATGCGACGACTCATTGCCCGCATCTCTCCAATACATTTAAATTAGAACCTAGCTAAAATTGGCTGGATGCAAGGTTTGCATTATGAATCGTTTGAATATTATACTCTAGCGTGTAATTTACGCTGAATTGGGTACCTTTCAGTTCGCAAATTGCATGTTAAAAATATACTATTTGTTTATTATTTTAAATATTAGTTTGAGTTTGGGAACCGTTTTTTTTATATATTCTGCGAAAAGCATAGTTTATACATGATGACATCTTATTTTTAATTTATGATCCTATTTTAGTATTATCATAATCTATATCAGTATGCCGTTGAGAGTTACTACAATGTCCATAGACCTTAGACGTGAATGGCAGATCAGAGCTTGCTGGGAGGTAGGGGGCACTGTGCTTGTTTTTGACCCTCAAAATATGTCCCATCATCTCCCATCATCGGGCTTATTGTTCCATGAACCATGTTTACAAAGATCAGGCAAAGATAGACGGAATGACGAGCACTATATGAGGGACAAAAATAAACTTCGTTTCTGTCTCGTTTTCAGCGAGATCTCGGCGATAATTTGCATATAAAGGTCTATAATTATGTAAAGAACATCTGTCAAGGAATAATTAAGTTAGACAACCTATGAATGAAATATTACAGACACACAGCTGGATATTTTAGAAGTAAATATGGCTTACCGATAGTTGTGATAATAGTAACACAAACAATCATTGATCCCAGAATAGTCCAATGACTCTCAATAGGTAGACCCGTAGCTTCTAGTCCGTGGTTCTCATTGTGTGCGACGTCATGCTTGAATTTATCCGTCCATATATCAGCCTGTTTTTTCCATTCTTCGTATCCCGATGACGTTTCATTCCAGAGAATTTCCAGCATTGTTTTCCGCGTTTCAGACAGGACAGATTTTTCCGATTGTGCCGCCTCGCTCTCCAGCATGTGGAAAGTTTGGGCTCCCGCTAACAGGTAGACAACAAGCAGCAGAAGAAGTCCCAGATGCGAGAAGAAGAACTTGTTGATGGTTCGACATGTGTTTTTCAACCGTCGCTTTTTCTCGGGTTCCACAAACTGATCAGTTATTAACACGCGAATGGACTGACGCCGTTCTTTGGCTCTCATTAAATTTGTCGGCCTGTGCTCATCAGATGGCTTCATCATCCTCTCAGTACGCGTTGAAACCACTCACCCGTTTGACAATGTTTGCATTCGGTTGTCAACCTGCTTACCCACGGAGTCTCCCAACATCGAAATCGCTAAGGAAGTATTGAATTCGATATAACCCAAAACACAAACATAATAATACTCAATGGACAAAATACCGGCAAAAATATTGATCGACCAGCTACTTTTGCTCGATGGATGGTTACGCATGTCAGGGTAAAGTATAGCACGGCGTTGGCCTGACGAGCATCTATTTTTAAATATGCAAACAACTTCATTTACCTCCATCTATGCGCGAAGTCTGCTGGGGAAACAGAGCTCCCTGGGGTTACGCGTGCGCAAAACAGGTGTATCCCATTTAGGGTCATGCAATGCGCGTCGTACACTTCAAATGTGTCTGATGTTTATTTATGTAGACTATGAAGTATGCATTAGACAACACAACGGTATGCAAATTATCATTATACACCAATATAGCGTTCATGTCGATTGTAAACGATCACACTTGCATTTATATGGTAACTTCAATCATATGCATATACGTAACCCACATGATTTGTTACGTACATTGGAAACCCAAATCACACTTTATGTAATTTATATATTTTAACTTTAAGGTCGGGATGTGGAAGTCAAAATGATCGAGGTATATATCACATTTAAAAAAAACATTATGGGCCAGGACAGCGAAGGCATATACATAATTATACGTCTATCCGCAAGTTGTATTGTCGGCATTATTCCGTTTGATGTCTTTGATGTCATAAAGTATTATGCATATAATATATATATATACTTTATTGCATGTGCCATGCCTTTCCCATGTGAGGCAGCCCCTTGGAGATTTTGGATATCACATCCACTCAAAACGATATGGTGACGTAATCCCAAAGATAGCAAAATATGGCTCATTCGACGAATTTGCAATACTATTTTTTTTCTTCAGGAAACTGTTGTGAGTATGATAAATATTTATGATTCCACTATATACCTGTAATGTCAGAAATTTACCAACATGCATTTTGGCGTTAAACTTGCATACAAAGTTTTCTCGAAGTTTACGGGTCACTGAATTGTCATAAAATCTGTAAAAATCTGTGTTAACGATGGGTCCGTAAACCAAAATATGTTGACCCCCTTCCCTAAATAGGCAAATTGTTCAGCGGTGGCTATATATATTGTCCATAAACTATATACAAAGAACGGTGTCCCAATATACGAAAGTATACCGAATGCACTAAGAAACTGTACGATTCCGATATTTTTATGACGACATAAAAAACTGCGAAACAGACATAAGTGGTTAATAGGATAGGACATCCAATTCATGGCCGCGTGATGTGGGATTTATTAAACTCGTTTAATAAATCCGCCATCAAAAGATCACTTATTGGAGATCCTCTATGTAATAAATAAGTTGTTTAAGGTATAGATGCAGGTTCGTGGGCACTCGGAGTGAATTAACTAGCCTCGCACACTACAAAAAAAACAAGACGTAGACGCACCTTGTCAATAACCAAACATTACCGAGCAGTTTTGTAGATTAGTTTTCAAAATGTTAAACATGTTTTATTATGATTATCTTTTGATCCATTAGGTCCCTTTCTTTTGAATTCATCGGACGACTATATTTCTCATGTTCCCACAGCGCACCAGCGAACGTCGAACGTAACACGTGCGTGTATGTTATGAAATAATTTAAAAAAGTACGGACGAATATAAATGATATTTCATTTATATTCAATTCTAGGGTGTGAATGTAAAACACGTTTTCCATATTATAAAAACTCAAAGAACTTTCAACGTTGAACGTCCGCAATTCTGAATCAACAGGTGCGTCACAAAGCATGTATATTAAAATTTTCTCGCTCTAAACGAGATAAGGTATAGTATCGACATATTCTAAAATTAAAACTTGTTATTTGATCTACCCAGTTCTAGCAGATCCTTACTTGCCCAATTCATGTTCGGTGTTTTGTCATTGTGAATAGAAATTGGGAGTTTAAAAGGTTAACTGCTCGATACACTTATCTGTAAATAAAGCAATTGTCACAGTGTGGAAGACAAAATTCGTGTTATGTTTTATTAACGATACGATATCATGTTCTGATATCGAGGGATATACTGGTATTTAACTATATACATATTCTACTAGCAAACGCTCAGTGTAACATTCATATTTACCTGCGGAGTAGGAATTTGTTATAATAATTAACAAAGTTTTACTATACAGATCTATCGCAACATGAAAGACGAATAATATGCATATGTAAACCCAACACAAAAAAACGTGATTATAACAGCCCGTCAAATTAGAACCGACAATACACCGTATAATATTATACCTACCGTCACGCTACTAGTGAGGCTAAATGTTTCTTAGAGTCAATACACTACGGATGAGTAACACACACAATTAATTAGTTTAAAATAATTTAATGTAGTTTAATTATCCTGCGTAAAACGTATACCTTAACAGGCATCGCTGAATTTAATTAGTGTGAAAATCATTCGTGCATAGTATCATGAACATTTAAACGTTGTGTGCGGTCATTATCTGGGTATAAAACCTACCTAGAATTTGTATACAGCTAAGAATGCTTTAATGCAGGCTTCAACTGTACGAAATGCCCAAACGTTTTTTGAGTCAGACTTGCGCAATCAGGTCAAGTTTCAGAGCTATTTATAGATATTTATCAAGAGTTAGCGGGACCAGCGCAATATAAACGTGGCCTTGATAATGGGATTGTGTTTTCCAGAGTGTTCAAATAATAGAAGCTGACATTTTTAGACTAATTTTATGTAATTGAAAAACAAGACAAAGTATTAGATGGAATACAAAGAGGCTATAGTTAATAATGGGCAAATGATTTGCTTGAGTCATTGGTTAATTTATGGAATTGATTTTGCTGTATACATATGTGAACAATTATGTGGATATGTGGTGTTGTGTGTTATAGGAAGTAGATGATGTCTTAAGTCTTTTGGTTATGTCATTTGAATCTAGAAGGGGAGGTTAAAGTACTTGATCGGAAAGAATGATTATATTTGTTTTTTGGCAGTGAATGGCTTATTTGTACTTGACTGTGACCCGCCCACCACTCGATTATAATTTGGCCAGTTGCTATTAGACATTACTAGCATGACTAGTTGGAAGACAACCATGTTAAAATAGTGTGAATAAAATAATCGTCTGTAATGATCAAGGAATTTCTTTTATTTTTATCTTAACCAACAATAAACAACAAGTTTACAAAAAACATTCGAGTAAGAATAAAGTAAAAATAATTGTCAAGTTTAACCAGTAGGAGGTACAGGTGATGGTTGAATTATCTCGCCTGGAAGAAAATAAAAAACAAGTAAGTGGTAAGGATTATTGTAATGAATGATTTGAGTAAGGTTTTCAGTAGAGAAATGTTCAATTGGAAGAACATTCTTGAAATAGATAATGATTTGGAAATGATTGGACTTTCCATATTTAAATCTTGAGGCACATTGTAAATAACTACTGTTGACGGAAGACCCAAATGATAGGTATCACCACCGACAACCAATTTGGTAGTAGTCATATTGTCGAAAATACTATATCTTGTTGTTTTCAATAAGTATATGTGCAGCAACAATAAACTGTACAAAGACAGTATTATAGACCCATATCATGCAAAGTTACAGGGTGTTGTTCCCTTACTTTTAGGCTATTGTATGTTCATTTCCTTAAAAACGCATTTCCATAAAAATGAAATTTGGCCTCAATAACAAATGTCATTGTTTAAGGTTGAGGTAAGTGGCATGAACTGTTGCTCGGTGGCATCATTTCAAGAATGGCAGCTGGTGACAACAAAACATTCACTGTTGTACATGTTTATATAGAAATCATCACAAGGAATTAGCCCCTATCAGTTTCTGCCTAATAGATGACAGTTATGTACATTCCTGCTGTGGTCATTTACCTACAATAGCAACATCACAAGCATGATAAATGCATTTCTGATGTACACATTGTAGCTCTTACTGTTTCTTGTAGGTGAGAAAATTGTAGTGCGCCTAACAATGGTCATGAAAAAGTAAAAATGAGTACAGCCAGCCATGCCAATGTGCTGAATGAAATGCAATTATTGCATGACTTTCTGCTCAATATTATACAGTAGTCTATGTCGAATACTCAATGGCGTAATCACAAATGATCATAAAGAATAATCATGGTCACATAGACACTATAACATTACATTAATGGGCAAAGACTATAAATTATTTCCATGCCTTAGACATGGCTACATTCGAGGTCATCATTTTGCCAAGGCCATTCTTGCAATTTCATTATTGCTGGCTGCATACACCAGACTATTAATGTACACGTATTTACACATATCGGCCTTATTTTGGTTTTATATGCTATTTTATTGAGATGCATCGTGACAACTGTGGCCGCGAAGGTCCGGTAGGGTAGGTGATTGTAACTAGTCGCACCGTGCATGTGCATATCACACAAATCATATGAGTTCACATGCCATATGCCTAGTTCTATAACGAACAAACGCGCGGGTTTTTGGGCGTTTTAACTGTGTTTTGCGCATGCATCACTGTAACAGGAAAAAGTCGACATAGTAGACATTTGGAGAACACAATCGAAGCACTGATTGACGTTCTTCTGAGTGTGTTTTATCAGGTATCAACTTATTAGAGGTTGCTACAAATATGTTGGAATATTTGAGGGAGTGCAAATTAGGCGTACAGTTGATTCATCATACTTCACGGGATCCCTGTGGTTACAGCACAACTTTCTATTCAATTAAAACAAATCTTTTTATTAGCCCTACCCTGAACTCGAACCATGTTCCCCTAGATCAACAATATTGTCGGGTGGTCACTGGACTGTCTGAGGTTAGCACGTGATTGGCGAAGTAATGGGTGATAAACCAATGCTAGTATGTGGTGTGCCATCTTGTGTGTTCATGAACATAAAAAAGATTCAAATAACACGTTATAATTGTTGAAATCTTCAACTCATTCTGCGTATGGAGACGAATACAATGAAAATCAATGCAGTTCCACGACTCATAACGATTGTATTTTTATTAAATGAGCCACAATAAACAAATGACTGTTTATAACACACACAAAGCAACTCAAAGCAAGTCATAGATAATGCAGCCAAACATTATTAAACACGCAGTTGAGGTAGATTTCTCTAAATGCGTGATAAATTGCGCCACTTGCATAATATAATACCAGTATTTGGTAATTAAAAACTCAAACTAGTCGATAACGAGGATGGAATTCGAACCCACGCGTACAGAGCCCAATGCAGTCCATCGCCTTAACAACTTGCCCACCTCCTCTTCCTACATGTGACTAGCATAACGAACTGAGTTCAGTTAGGCGTTAGACCACATGTTACTTGCTTACTTGGGCCCTTCAACCCAGTCGGAGCATAGGCCACCAATGATCATTCTCCACTGTACTCGTCTCAGGGCCTTCCTTCTCAGGTCGTGCCAGCTGTTACTGATGCTCCTCATCTCTGCCTCAGTGTCCCTTCTCCAGCTGTTCTTAGGCCTTCCTCCTTTCGCTTGCCATGTGGATTCCAGGTTGCTGATCTTGCCTGACCACTTGATCTTAAAGATCCTCTACCCTTAGCTAAAAATTACATTTTGTTCCACAAAACTAATATTTATAACGCCATACAGAAGTAAATGCTTCACACTAAAAGCACATACAAAACAAGTACATCAACATTTCGTTTAAATGTAACTACTCTTTGTTAGTATCTGTTAATACAAAATCTTTAAAACTTTCTGGTATTGTTATCTCTCTTCTTGGTCTACTCACTGCAATACTATCTTTCTCAAAGTGACACTTTTCACTACTGTATGTAATATTTACAGAAACAGGATTACATTTTTCTACAGTATTATCTTCAATAACAGGTTTATGAATAGTAGAAATAGCACTTGTACTAGTAATACCACTTAGTATTTGGTAATTCAATTGAAGTTGACTCAAAAGAATATTTAGAACCAATATGATCAATACGTCGACGAACCCATCGACCATCAGATAATTTCAATGTGTAAGATACAGGACCTGACTTACATTCTATTTTTCCCTTAACCCAAGGACTACCATAACCATTGATAACTTCGAGTCCAAACAGTATCACCAATAGAAAATTTTATCTCTTTAACATTTCGATCAATAAAAACTTTCATTTTCTTTTGAGATTCAATTATTTTATTTTAAACTATATTGCGTCACTTTTTCAAGTCAATAGATGAATACCTTCAGAATCTAACATGTGACCTAAATACACAATTTTATCTTTCATGAACTCAGATTTAGTTTTCTTGAGTTTCAAACCAGCATTGTCTAAACGACATAACATTTTATCTAAGTTTGCAAGATATTCAAAATAATTTTTCCCAGTTACAATTATATCATCAAAATACACAACAACAACAACAACAACAGGCATGTCAAGCAGGACGCCCTCTATAGTTCTCTGAAAAATTGCTTGAGCTGAACCACACCAAAAGGTAAGCGATTATACCTAAATAGACTGGAGTAGCCCAATCAGAATGTGTGACTGGTCAATTATTTGTTTTTTTACAAAGGCTACGGATCTGGGTTTACAGAATTTAGGTTGGACAGTTTTGTTAACATGAATTTTGGCTTCAAAACCACGCATCAAATTTTCATGATCAACTAGAACTACTCGCAAATAATTACATGTGGTAGTATCACTATCATTAGACCTGCAGCTTGAAGTACACATCTTTGTTAAATTATTTGGCACTTGTTCAATCCAATTTCTGCCAACAAGGTTGGAACCCTTTCCCACAACTACATCAAGTGGTAAATTCTTAACACTCTTATTGTCAAACTGAACAGTTACATATTTACGACCTATAATGTTCACTCGTTCAACAGTGTAGGTTTTCAGACGAATATGACTGTCCTGTAACTGTGAATCTTGTAACTTGTGAAACGATGACTGATTCAGCAAGGTAAATAGACAACCAGTATCCACTTCAAAATCCCTAAATTAACTGTATATCCACCAGACTTTGAATTGCTACACTTCCCAAGCAGTTCATCGGACTGACAGGGACCAAAAACATTGTTATATGGGTAGTGTTGGGTATCAATGCTCTCCCCATCTGATTCAATCATGTGATTGGCAGCCTTAACTCGCTTTAGATTTGTACATGCAACTTTAATGTGTCGAAAAAATTTTAATCAACGCGTACGTTTTGGGACCCACGGAGGATAACAACACAGCACGTTTTCGATCATTGTCATCAATAAAATTTGCGTGAAAGAACTGGTCCATCACTTCACAGTAGTCCTCCCAAGACTGTTCCTGTGGGTTAAACTGGCTCACCGTTCCTATCAGAGAACTCGCCATTTCAAATACTAGTAATGAACGTACGGACGTGCAAAATAGACGTACAGCGCCAACAGTTCAGTTCTGGATGAGTTTTCAGTCGACGAGTTTTACCACTTTACGGACTTGCAGAATGTCAAAAAACAGTCGTGCCGGTTCTCCAAATACACAGTTTCATCTACGTCGCCAAATATGTCGTGGTCTGTGGTAAGGCAGAGATGAAACAAAGTTTGCAGAAACAAACGGTAGACTTTATTCAAAACCGACAGATACAATGCGCATGCGTGAACTACGAGAGCGGGAAATATTCCATAACTAATAACTTCCATTGGACGCAAAGACAAATTGGCCTGCCGTCTGTATTTTCTACCGTCGATAAAGTACCGTGATATGTCGTTTTCAATAATTCCATGAATGGCACGAATATAATGTGGATAATTTTAAATCCAGATCACTGCTACAGCAATGAACTCATTAGATTACTCAGACACATATGTCAATACAAATATATCAAATAGTACTACGCAGTGGACACAAACAAATCAGTAAAACATGGACAATGCCAGAAAGGTTTATTCTGGGATTGGTGATACCTTACTATTCTCTGCATCTCGTCTGCTCACATAGCTATCAAAATCCTGGGTTTAGTGATTGTCTTCCAATGGTATATATTTTGGAAGGTATATTACATATTACTGCTTGAATTTGGGTCAATTGTGGACGCATTTATGACCACTCTGTTTCAATAAATGAGTTTAGATGACATCAGTATTACGTGCAAAACAATATTTTCTTGACAGGGGTATTTATACTTTGACGTCATATATAGTTTCCACAGCAACGGATTTAACTGAAAAATAGTAATCATATATTTGAAAGAAACCGTGAATATATCAATCAAGCTAATGATAAAACTCCACAGACACATGTAATGCTGCATGACATTTAGTGTCTGCAATCACTTAGAGTAACCACGAATGTTTATTATTAACCCCATTGTTTTGCCGGTACACTTGTCAATTATCAGGTGTGATGTAATTTAGCTTTCCTCATAGACAGCGTCACTAAAGTCAGGCCAAAACTGATATGGTAAGGATTTAAATTTATGAAACTCGTTTGATTAATATAAACATTCGCGGATGCCATGTGTGTATACATCATCCAGGCAGGAGGAATGATGACATGAATCGATAGAGGATACGGATGCATTTTATATGTGTACATAAGCGTAATAATGACCGTTAACATCACAACCCTGTCACCCGTAAGTCACACGCCGGGAGAAAAATGCGTCGCGCATCCCGTCATCTGTTTGTGGACTTTATCCTTCGCTATCTTTAACTTGATACGCTACATGTGATATCAGCTCGATGTATTGTAACGTAGTTATAGTGTCGGGACTACCCATGTCGTGGTGATTGCACCATGATTGAGATTTGTAACCACCGCCTATTAGTGTGCCTTCTGTTCTGTTTTGCTTGTATCGCACATGGATTGACACCGGAGCAGATTCAACAACTTGACGATTTTATTGCCAGTACTATGAGTTGTAGACTGGTTCCTGGCTTGAACCTAGCATTGGTAAAGGATGGAGAGACGGTTTACACCAAGGGATATGGTGTTAGCAACATGGATTCGAAGTCCCCTGTCACGGAACATACATTGTTTGCCATTGCCTCGATAACCAAATCTTTTACCTCAACGTTATTAGCGATGCTACTGAGTGGACACAGCGATGTCACATGGGCAACACCTATTAGGCAGTACCTTCCCGATTTTGACCTCGGCGATCGATTTAGAACTGAACAGACCAACCTTCACGATCTCTTATCTCACAAAGAGGGCAAGCTTGATGACACTGATTATATACTGTTAGGTGGTTTTAACATAACGCGGGATTCATATATAAGGTAGGAACTTGGATATCACATATGGTATATTGCCTGCAAGGTGATGACGTCACCGAAACTACTGCGCAACGATACTGCGCATAACAAAATGTCGCTCGCTGCACTGGTGCTGCCCCGGCCGCTGTTGCTTTCGGGTTTGCTTTCAAGGTTTCGAAGGAGCTTTAACCATCCGAAATAGACAGCAAATGTGCCATGAATATTAATTAAGATACTCTGTTTTGATGTTTAGGGTATTCTTTATATGAGGCAAAAATGTACGGCAAGGCCGCCACTGAAACGTCGCAACTTGGATCGCTGCGGCGCGTTTTACACTGTGGTCATTTTTACGCGTATCACGCCAGTATTCACCGAGAACGCTCTTAGCTGAGTGACTTGTGAATAGAAGGTGTGGGAGAGCGGTTGTAAGTTATGTATGATATAGAGATAATTGTGCATGGCATTGTGCTCGATGTGATAACATAAATAACACATGATCATTCGGGCAATATCACGATGTGTTGCCTGCCCAAAAAATGGTGGTCATGACCATAATATAGATGATGCCAGATCCGAAGGCGAGGGCATCATTAATATTATGGCCATGACCAACATTATATCACCCTCACAAACATGTGTTATTATTTAACTATTCAATGATGTCATGTGAGTCTCAACCAATCACAGCATGCATAACAACAATGAGATGTGATAACAATGGTTATTGCAATGGAATAATTGTAATATGATAAAATGAACTAATAATACATTAATTAATAATAAATGCTTGAAACCTGGTTTATGACACAAATTCCACCCAAATATAAACCTACTCTGTCTGTGCCTTCTGGATACGTCTTTGTACCTGATGTGTTTTGCAAGATTCAACTCTATTCCCAGATATGAGATTATGCTACCACAATGAAACAAAGTACACTTTAGTACAGTAATCATCTGTCACATTGATTATATAACCATTGCTGCTCAATTGTTAATGCTAAGTTCACCACTGCCCAAGACCCATTCTTGGTTGAACACTTTTATTGTAATGAGATAATTGATTTCTACAACGCTTTTAGTTGAACGCACTTCAATGTAGGTGTACATTTTTAATGAAGATTAACAGTTCTTAGCAGTGACACACTGCGACAAAGTCTTTCTTTTTTTCTACACTGTTAAATTCTTTGGTGTTTTGGAAAAATAAAATAAAAATAAATAAATAATAAATAAATAAATATATCAAGATTAATGCATAACGAAAAGTATCCCATGATATGCACACCAATGATACGTGTTTTGAATTAAGAATAAAGGAAACTGAATGAAATACAAACTATGTAGTGTGCTCAAAAACTCATGTATTGGTAAAAATACAGAATTTTTCGTTATGAAATCGCAAGAATATTACAATGTCGTAAAACGGAAAGTATTTTTCGCATGCCAACTGTGCCATGCGTATTCTACTGCACAGAAATCATTATAACAAGTAACACATTTATATTATGAATATCGCACGCAGATCATTATTTACTTTTGCACTTATAATCAACTCAAATTTCTTTGTTCTCAGCCATAGAAAGTACATGGAACAAATCTTCCCATTCAGGAGCAGTTTTGCCTATTTGAACTCTATGTATGCCATTGCTGGCTACATTGCCGAACAGATTGGTGCTGACACATGGGAGAACCTCATTCAAGAGAGGATTTTCAATGCCCTTGGTATGGATGCATCATCGTTCACACACAGCGACTGGGGGAATCCTGACCTTGCTGAATCATATGTATACATGTTCAACAGATATGAGTACTATAAAATTGACAAGTCTACATTCTGGTAAGTGTAGATGAATCAGAAAGTTGTAATGGCCAGATGTTCTTGTATCTTGTCTCAGTGGAAGTTAACGTCGAATTTGATTACAGGTCAATTTACAACCACGCCCCCGCAGGGTCCATTATGTCGAATGCAGTAGACATGACCAAGTACATGAAGTTCATTTTGAATGAAGGGAAGAACAAGAATGGCGAGCAACTTGTAGATAAGATTCAACTTGCTGAAACTCATAAACCACAGAATGCAGTAAAAAATCCTATCTTGTTTTCAAAGCCCATTTTCCCAGTATCTGACTCGAGCTACACATATGGACTGGGTTGGATTAATGGCATATATAGAGGTATGTAATTATTTTTTTATTATGTTTTGTTATTATTGATTAGAATTTGAAATCATGACGTCACGGTGGCCCCTGAATCTCGTTTGCCTATGTTTATTCTTGTGACATTCAGATAAGTCTGTAACACGACCATGTTTTGATTGTAAAATTGTGTTGGTGAATAGACAAATATTAAACGCATTGAATGAACATTGACAAAAGACAGTTGCGGAATGAGCTGTTTATAGTGCAAATTATTTAAAAGTATTAATTGTCAACACATCTAATAATATACTGTTTTCATATTAAGCTGTATTATACTGTTTTAATGTTAAGCTAGTGATGACAGTGTACTTCAATATATATACTTATATTCTTTCTTCTTCTTTAACTTAATCGCCCACAATATACACCTGTAGGTTATTTGAAGAGCTATCACACAGGTGCATATCCAGGATTCAATTCTTTAATCACTCTGCTCCATGCTTCAAAGACTGGTATCTATGCCGGCACTAACGGTCCATATGACACATACGCCATGTTAGCCTTGGAAGTGATTCACAGGTATGCTTCTGATCTTCTTCTTGGCGAAGAGCCGTGGTTGAACAGCACCACGGCCTGCACATTTCCGTCGCCATGGATACCATCGCCATCAAATGGCGGAATAAAAGGCAAGCCGGTTAAAAGTAGCGATAGTCATGAAATAATAACAACGAGGCCACCGGAGGATTATACAGGAGTCTATGGACATAAAGGGTTAGGAAATAATACCGTTTATATTGACAAAGATGGTGTTACTTTGAGATTTCTCTACGGTGTGTATGGTAATGGAATACTTATACCCACTGCTGACGAGCTGCGTTTCAACTTCAGAATTGAAGGGCCAATGGAATGGTATTATGAATATTATTCACTCATGGTTCCTATTTTTGCTCAATTTTCATCTTCCTCTGGACCTGGAAAAGTAATTGATGAACTGCGACTTCCATACACACCCGGGTATGCTAGTGCTCTGTTTGAGAAATATTTGACCGATTCATAAACCAAGTTTTATTAAAATTCAAAGTTACGGTTTATGTACAAAAACAAAAAAAAACAAAAAAAACAGTTTACTTATACTAAATCATTGAATGAGCTTCTCCAATCAATGGCAGATTTCCTGTTTTGTCACACGGAGAATTAGGATTGTAAGCATATAGTTGAGCATCGCACGAAATATGTAACGAATGGAATTTTAAAAATAGATCTCCTTTCTTCGATTTATTTGGAAGTTAATTATATGCAAACTGAAAACGTTAAGTCATGTATTTCTATTACATAAAAATGTCAGGCATTCATTATATGTTATTATATTATATCAGTGTCAATGCCAGTGGATTTATGACGTCATTCCATATTGAGGGAATCGTCTGCTCTGTACGCTAAAGTGCGCTCGTTCGAAACGTTCCATCTAATACGCGCGCATCTAGATTCCGCGACTGATGCCGCTGTCCTGGTGGCTTTCCGACTAGTTCGACCTATCGTGTTGATAAAGTGAGGTTAACGTCACAATCCGGGCACAGTTTGCATAAAGAAATGGTCATGTCTTCCTATGCAAGTGACGCCAAATCCATGGACGCACACCCACAAAGTGAGCCAATCAGTGAATAGTGAGAACCCTTCACTTTGTTTCATAATTTATATTATAATTCAATCGAATTTAAGTCAAGTTTGCGAAGCTTAGGTTTAGTATTGGGGAAAGGTATGGCTCAGTTTATATTCATATCGCAACTATATTAAAAGTTAATTCAACTATATTTAAATATTAACCCAATGTGTGGCGTCACAACGATAGTAAGACCTGTATGTATAAAATTGTCCGTGTTCTTAGGTGTGTTTTTTATTCATATTATTAGACTGACTGACATTTACAAGCTAGCACTTAAAATAGTTGAAGCACAACAGTACAATTCACTAATTCTATTTTAATGATCAATATATATTTATTTTGAGTTAATAGAATACACACAGTGCACTACATGAGTTGTTATATCACCTTTCCGGCTTGAAATATGATGTCCTTTCGTATCTGGACATAATATAATGAAGAACGGACGTAATAAACTGATAAATGGGCATACTGTAAAAAGGAATGTATGTAATATAATGACCTATGAATCAGATTTGCACATTACAGATGAATATATTCCTGTGTCTACCTGCTGACATATTCGTATGTTTACCTCCATCTGGGTACCGCAATTCCTTCCCGAATTTACCTGATTTACGGCAAAAACTTGTCAAGCGTAGATGATATATACGCGGCAATGTAAGTTTCCTAATGCGAACTGGGACGCCGTGTGCATATAGCTGCGCTCCGGACGGGTGTGTTTGTAAAAAAAATGTCATGCTGAAACTGTTGAAATTAGGTTTATACAATCATGAAGGAAAAAGATGTCCATGATAAAACTTAATAAAATTCAATCACTTCTTTTTAACACATTTTGTATATTTATGTTCATGCACGCATTCAGCTCTGCGCGTGGACCTGAACGATTGTCATGATTGATCATTGAGTGCCACAATTTCTGTTTTTAAGAATTATTCGGTATAATATCACAAATGTTCACCTCAGTTTCACCGTCCCGAAAAGCTCATTGTCGACCAAGGCATAACCTCACTGTTAAGGTGAACATTTGGCCATCATATAATGTGAATGAACAGCGTATTACAACGAATGCACATCATCGTCTGCCGGATGTTGATATGAAACAGTTCTGGCGTTCCATAAGACTAATGACACGTAAAGTCTCACAGTATTCCCGCTCATAAATTTATTAAAAACACACTATGAACGTTGACTGGTATATGCAGAGTGCGTCTGATTATCTCTATGGAAACAAACAGCTTGTTGATAATTCCTCAGAGATTGTGACCACCCTCATTTGCATCTTTCAAAGTTCACAGGTAGTACAAAGTAATTGAGATAGTTTTTACGTGGGTTTGCATTGGGTATCTATGAATGTAAAGTATGACAGCTTTGGGTACACATTATATGATAACTGCCAAGTGACCCAAGAGGTAATTTGAGGTTTAATATGACGATATACAAAGTCAAGTTCATATCCTGCTCTCGTCATAATGAATAATTGTAAAGGTTGTCGACTGAGTGATTCACCGCTCCATAATCACGTCATTTTTTCGACTGCATGAAATTAGAGAGAACAAAGATTATCTGAATACGGTGTGTGAGTCATAGGAGGATATCTCCTCTATCAAAGTCCACATGCACTGCACTACAGTATAGAGTGTTTATGCGTTGGTCACGAGTCTTGTAACTGTAAAATATGGCCATTGCGAATATTCAACGTCTGATAGTTGTATTTCTTGGTGCATCGTTGGCTACATCTCTAACACCCGAACAACGAATCGATTTAGATAACTTCATCAATTCAACCATGACGTGTAAGCTGGTTCCTGGTCTGACTATAGCGCTGGTTCAAAATGGCGAGACTGTCTACGCTCGTGGATACGGGGTTAGTAATATGGAGACCGGCGATCCCGTGACTGCTGATACCTTATTTGACATGGCGTCAGTGACAAAGTCGTTCACAGCTACACTACTGGCCATTTTATTGAGCGATCGGGCCGATGGGGTTAACTTTGAAACCCCGGTAAGGCAGTACATAAATGACTTCATAATCCACGAAGAAGATGACTTTCGGAACTCACAAACCAATTTGCACGATCTGCTAGCACATAAAGAAGGCAAGTTCGATGACATATTGTATCTACAATTGGGAGGCTTTGACAACGTAACTAGACGAAATTACGTAAAGTGAGTACCCGTGTGAACCAACACATACATACACGACAGATACAAACGTGTAGTCCTATCGGAAATGCTGTCAAGTATATCTGTCAGGAGAGAATATCCTTATAATGTATTTACTGCAATTACTCACTTTAGAAAACTAATTAGATAATAGAATAGACAGCGGGAAAAGGATGCTGCGATTGTTTACCTACGATCAAAATCTCACTTATGCTGAGCGGACACGCTAACATTTAACCACAAGTCGTTAATTATTCTGTTCTTATTTTTGGCATCGCTATGTAGTAGCTACATTAAATACTATAAATATCATTCAGTAATATAGGTTAGGGAATATTCCAAAGACAGACAGCTAGACAATAGGCGATACTTAGTACAACGAATTTATGTCTACAAGATAGATGATTATAACTGTTAATGCAGTTCTTGATTCTTACAGACACCGGCAATATTTGGGGGAACGTTGTCCATTTCGAAGTGAGTACGTCTATCAAAATGCTATGTATGCCGTGGCTGGTGCTATTGCAGAATTTATTGGGGAAGATTCGCTAGAAAACCTACTACAGACAAGAGTATATGACGCGCTGGGGATGACGTCATCACGAATAATGCACCTTCACTGGGACGATGACAATTTTGCTGAGTCATACATATATATGCCAGAAGGATATTATCACCATGTTGATAAATCTACATACTGGTAAGAATACCATAGAATGTGATATAAATTAGAGATACAGACGGTTGTATTATATTCAATTGGATTTATAGTACGTGGAGACATATATATATACATGATTTAACCTTAAAATGTTCGTTTCGTACTACAATTTATTGGTATTAGTTCAGTGAATAAAATAAAATTGTACATTAAATTGTACGTACCAGTAATGCAAAGTATCGTTACTCTTGATCTAATTGTCAGCTCATGTCACTACATGCGTATATTTCTCCCATCTCATTTGATATACGAGACAGTTCATGGACTCAGACCGTGTTTTGAAGAGACATCGTCATTTCTATCAAACAACCTTGTTTGATTCAAGACAAAAAATATTCTTCAAAACGAAACTGTTTTACTCTGTCGTTACTTCTACTTTATCAGTAGTGATACGCAACTATTTATACACATAAATTGTCTCATTCTTACCAATTGCTTGACCCACAGGAGCAATCACGTACAACTAGCCGCTGGTGGCGTCCTTTCTTCTGCTAATGACATGGCTAAATACATAAAGTTTCTGTTGAATGACGGCATGGATGAGAAGGGAAACCAACTGGCACATCCTCTTCACTTTGCAGAGACGCTGAAATCACAGTTTGCCCATGCATCCCCATCAATACAAGCACGGCCGACATACCCTGTGGACCAATCCACATTTACATATGCACTTGGCTGGGATAATACAGTTTACAGAGGTGGGTTTGATTTCCAATCTTTCAATTTGTAAACGCTCTACAACGCAACACAACTCAGATTATTGTGTTGGTTTTCATTGTACTAACGCAAATATCTACAATGTTATTTTATTTTTATTTGAACAGGATATGTTCGTAACGAACATGCTGGTGCATATCCAGCTTTTGGCTCGAAACTTACCATTTATAAAGATGTAAACATTGGTATATTTACCGCTACTAATGGTCCGTACGGTATTAATGACCACGATGCTATGAGTAGAATACAAGCATATGCATCTGACATACTGCTCGGAGAGGAACCGTGGTTGAACACGACTACGGCATGCACGTTCCCGGAACCTTGGGAGGAGAAATCGATACCTGCAGAACAATACAATATATGGGGAGGGCCATCACAAGCGAACAGTGTTCTGGCGCTGAGTGACCTACAACTCAATGCCACACGCCCTCTTGGAGACTATGAAGGGATTTATAATCATAAAGCTTTGGGTAACACAACAATCTATATGGACGAGTCTGCAACTCTGAGATATAATTATGGCACATACGGGATCGGCGAACTAAAACGCACTGGAGATGAATTCATTTTCATGGCGACTTTAGAAGGCACTATGTCTTGGGCTCTTGACTACCATTTGTCAGGTTTATGTCCTGTGTCGTTCTTCTCCTCCGATGGCATAAATATAGATGGGTTTACATTTCCTTATGTACAAGGCGTTCCCACTCCAATGTTCAAAAGAGTGGAATTAGATTATGATCCGACAAACGAGCCCCCAACACCAGGTGAAGTGTCTTTTGCTGTTAGAAATATCAAGCAAACAAATTTCATTTTTCTTTTGATATTGTCATTTTTGTTACATTCTTCAAACATATTGTAAAATGTGAGATAATATATGATCATTATCAGTTGTTGGATTGCAATTTCAATGCCCACTTATACGCCGTCAACGTGCGTTTTTGTTGCATTGGTTAACATGCTAACAAAAAGAACCAAGGAAAATAAATGATCTGCATAATTTGAAGGACAATACATAAATTATGAGAAGTATAATTTGATCTTAAAAGGCGATTCTTGGAATCTTCATGTAACTTACTTTAACAAGCTTCTAGCAAATAGTGATTGATTAGTTTATAAACATATTTATGAAAACAATTGTAAACAACGATTTTCAGCTTTCATTCAAATATTTACTAGTGTTTGGCTGGCGAGCTTCCAATTTTCTACGTCCATAATGCGCACGCATTATTTCAAGTAACATAGCAACGGCGACCGCACACTTATTCGAAATGAAAGACTTGCTTATTATTAATTAGAACTCGTAATAATGTTGCCGTAATTTTTAGAAGATTATATTTAAAAATAGTTTATAACATACCCAGCTTTATGCCTTTCACACTGTTTTATGTTAATATAAGTTTCTATAAAACCTTCACAGTCACGTTGTTGATCTCTTGTTCATATTAAAACGTACACAGTGTGTGATGTTCTTTTGTAATAATGTGTTAAACAAGGTGTTGCCATATATGAAATATGAATGTGAACAGTTTTAGGTTTAGGTATTTTTGAATACTTCTTTAATAGGTTCCACATACATCGAAATTTTGAAAAAAAGTGTGTTGCCAACACTATCTAAATATAAACAAGACAAACAAGTGGAGGGCTCCGTGTGCCCACGGAGTCTTTTCTTTATGTTTCTTGTTATCTTGTGCTGTGGCATGCTTTAGTACAAAAAGATGTTCCTTCATTGATAGATCATCTTAGTGAAAGGTTCAATAAAAAGAATGCTAAACCCTGTGTAAACGATTGATGAAAATTAAGGGTTTATTATTTGTTTAATACCTATTAATGTATAGTTATTAGTTGTATATTGTACATTATTGTATATTTTGCTTTACTCATAACATTTGCATATCACATTTGCATATTGCACATATTGCTCAATACAATTTGCATATTACTACTCTTTAATACAAAGCTGCATTTATACGGCACTTTATATGGTTGAGAAATCTAAGAAATCATAACAAACGACAGACAAACAACCGGCAAGTACTCTACAATCCCTTACAACAATCTAACGGAACAAAACAGAGCAAACAGGTACACCACACAATGCATTCATGAGTAAAAGTATACGTGAATCAATCCTGTACATGAATTGGTGTCGGGTGTTTCAAAAGTAAATCTGGAACCAGGAATGCTACTAGGTTGACAGAAATTGTATTTGAACAATTGATGGCGCTATATCTAATGTAACCTACGTTTATTGATGGCTGGCTGGTTATGCTGAAACTAGAATGTATTGTAAACTATATGCTAATAAGGTTGCTAAGCGTTACAGGATGCTGTTGAAATGAGAATTTTCTATTGAAGCATCTGCTCAGAAATATACAGTATTTCCAATTCCAAATGTACATGACTAAGAACACCAACTAATACGGTTAAAAATTGACAAATTATTCCGAACGTCGCAAAGAGCCCGACATCGATACACCCAGCTGCAACTATTGGGTCAACGCGTATTTGAGTTCGGCCTCTTTTACAATTGGGACTTATGTTACTTGCAGAATTCATTTTACTCAAATCCAAAACCAGAAAACGGGGCCTGGCTGTCACCAACGTTTGGAAAACAATAACGTCGTTTACACTACAGCGATCTGCGCTAACAAACACCGCCTTGTAAACGCGTTCGAATGAGTTAGGTTCCGATAAATCCCGGGATTTATTTCAAAACAGTTTGACCCCGACATGGCTTCTTACTTTATCTTTAATAATATTGTATCAAGTATACGATATCAACACTACTGTCACGCATTTATTTGATATATATCAGTTTTTAACGTGTTTCTTGTTCAGGGCGTAAAACGGATCCATCAAAACTCGGTTTGCATTGTAATCAAATTGAACTTATGGTCGTTTCTTTGGAAATTGACTATATATTCGCACAACTAATTTCATCACCAACAAAAATACATATATGTTTCTCATCCTCGATAATTGAGAGCTGTTTAATGTGTCAAATTGAACAACAAATGATGGCACTGACGTTTGGAGCACTTGGTTAGGACAATAGCAAAAATGTACATACCCAGTCAGTTGGTCAAATCCACTTGTACAAGTAACTATACTAGCGTATTCTGCACAGTCAGTTGAAACGAACTTGACTAAAAAAAAACATCTACAAAACCAACTCTCGACTGAATTATTCAGTGGTCAGAGGGATGAAAGAAGAGATGTTCTCAGACTAGTCCAATGGTGTTGCTGACCAAAACTGACTTCCGAGTGGAAGGTCTCATGGGCAGTATGCAAATGGCTACTATTGTTACTCATTTTTCACCCTTTTTGGGCTAACATCATAATAATAAATAAATTTCTGTAAATACATATTAAAATAAATATCTTTAGCAAATCCTGTTTTTAAGATTCTCGTTAAGAGTAATGCAAATTAAATAGCGCCCTCAATGGTCAAACTGTACTTTGCTAACATTTGAAAGACATATGGCTTGATATACAGAGGTGGGTATAAGATATACTCGGAAAAAAGGTTCGAGGCCAGGTCATTAACAGTACTGAGGACAAATATTTATCGAGCGACTGTACAGTGAGTTGACAAGAAAGCATGTCATGTCATCATGTAGTGACTTGTATGAGAGCTCATCATAGTCTCATATTCGTCACACTAGGGTGGTGGTATTGTTTCTCAACCTGTATTTATGGTTGAGTCGACGTTATTTCAGTGAATGTTGCAGCTATCTAATAGAGTCATTATACTTAGACGTTGTACAGTGTTAATCAATCAAACATGGCTATGCATACAGGAAGTTTCTTGTCTACAAAAGTAAAGTAAACCTTGTCATCAAATGCTTGAGGGCAATGTTCAATTGACGTTACATTGATTTGATTCAGCCAACTGTTGAAGTTGTGTATACATGGGAACAAATCAAATTACGCTTTGATATTATCGTGATAATGCATCTTTTCCTGATAGTAATAACAATTTAGTAAGGTTTGTGCAGTCCAAAATGTCAACAAAGAAGTATTTGGGCCTGTGCGATCGGTTTTATTAGGTGATCAAATTCTATTATTGCTGACATGAGAGCACATCTCAATTCCTGGGGTCGTCTTTTGGTCATTCAAAATACGACTTTTTGTGCATCCTTTTATACATTTCTATGCAGTAGATGAGATTATGGTCTGGCACTTCTTCAAGCAATACTAGGATCAACACATTTTTGCCATTATCAAATAGATGACGTAATGCCATTTTCTGCTCATAAATACAATACTCATTTTCCAGAGAGTGTTCGGATATAAAACAAATAGTTGTCCTGCTTTTCTTGATAGTCTTCAATTTTATCCAATTCAATACCAGCCAGGAAATCTCTTTCCCAGTAACACAGTCTAAACCTATGCGAACCACTATTTTCTAATTCTGGCTGCAGCTTTGCAGTCACCCAATATACATCATGCTTGCTATGAGAGACAGATGCATCAAAGTCATATTCTGTGTTGTGTTCCTGTAGTGGTGAATACTTAAGAAAGTGAGCTTCTGTGACTAGACATACAAACTTGACATGCCATCTAAATCCAATACAGGTAGATACTGCAACCATAAAGACAGTAATACCGACAAGTATTAGACCTAAGGCCATTCGAGAGATGATCACATCACACTTCCACCGTGATGCCACATATGACAATATAGGCTGCTTAGACATAGATGGTGGTGAGAAGCATTTATATTTCTCAACATCTAAGATGTCAGTATGTGTGTTACCAATCCACAGCCTGAACCATTCTAGGTCACAGGTGCAGGAACAAAAGTTGAAATTCATATTTAGCACTTTCAGTGATTGCAGAACATATATGAGATTAGACTAGTTGATCAGGGTAAACATATTGTTATGGAGCTGAAGTTATTATAGGCTTGCGTGTGTTATTGAAAAGTTTACCAGGAAGACTGTTCAATTTATTGTATATTAAACTAACATTCTTTAATGAGTAAAGATCTTCAAATGCCCTTGGAGGAATGTTATCAAACCAATTGTAGCCTAAATGTAGGTTTTTGAGTGTTTTGAGGTTTCGCAGCATAAGCACAGGTCCCTCGAGATGTGCTTCCTTCCACAGTAAAAAATGTTGTGCTGCAGATAAAGCGTTTACTAAAATAGCAAATCGTCAAAGAAAGGAACTGTATCTATATTGTTGTTACTTAAATCAAGAGTTTTAAAAGTGTCAAGTTCTTGAATGGTGATAGCATAGAAGAATCAATTGTAAGAAGATTGAGATTAAATAGAGTTGTATAAGTTTTGGCATAACAGAAAAAGTCCTTGGAGTTAAATGTATATGCTTGTTTTTACCCAAATCTAAACGGGTTACGTTTCCAAGCAACTGAAAACAAAAGCTATCAAGTGAACCTTCAATACTATTATCATACATGTTCAAATCTACAAGTCGATTGAGTCCACTGAATGCGCCTGCTTAGATATGGTTGATATGACCGTTTCTGAGATATAAATGAGTGAATGACGGTGGTGTGTTCTCTGAAAACATGTTGCTTTTCAATACAGATATGTTATTTTGATTCAATGATCTAAGTGATTTAAGTTTTATGAATATCTTGTTGTTGCAATCCTTTAGACCATTTGCATCAAACTATTTAAGTTGACCAAGACGACTGAATGTGTCTTTGTCTTTAATAAGTGTAATGTTGTTCTTGGAAAGGTCTAAGTTTAACAATGTTTCTTTGTTCCAACCATCAAAAGTTGCAGGTTTTAGTGAGACAGGATTAAGATTCTCTAGATATAAATCTTGTACATGTTTTTCTCTGAGCTGACCAAATAAGTTCTTAACCAATGCAGATGAATTTTTGAGAAAACTTTGGCTAATGTGAAAGCTTATTACAGTACATCCTTCGAAGATTCCATCTTCAATGCTTGTGATTTTATTGTGAGATACGTCCAATGTAGCAAATGATGATCCATTCGACCCAGCAAACTCATCTCTACGAAGGCCATCTACTATGTTCATGCATAAGTTAAGCATTTTTTAAATTTGTCAGGTTTAATTGCTTTCCCAGATTAACTGACTCCAACATGTTCAGTGCTAAGTTGAGATATTCAAGCTTGTTCAGTCCATCGAGAAGGTTATTTTTGCTGGAATCAATAAGGCTATGACTGAGGTCAAGAAAGGAAAGGTCTGTCAGCATTCTGAATGTACCAGATTGTAAAGACGATTTGGTTATGACACAAAATCAGCATCTTGAGACGAGGCATTGAAGCAAAGACAACTGCGTCATAATGTGACAGGCTGTTGTATGATAGATCTAAATATGCTAGGTTTGATATACCTTTAATTATATATATATATATAATTGGCGTATCTATGAGCCGTGAAATCGTATTATGGCTCAAAATAAGGCGTTTAATACTTTTTTGGAAGGCCATTCGGAACAGAATTGAGCATTTTGTGGCTGCAGTCAACAGTTAGGTCATCAAACTTACATATAGGTTCAGGTGTGGGTGGCACAGAACAATTCACTATGGAGAGTATATATAGGAGCATCAGCAGACAATGCAAAAAATACATGACTGCCATTTTAACAGTCTACTTAGATTATACCGTAATCTGGAAATCCAATATAGAAGATGATTCCAATCCACAACTATTTAGTAGACCATCGACTCGTGGAAGATGATTCAGACACGGTATACAAGTAATCGATGTATAATCTTTAGTGAATTGAAATATAATATAACGGAATATTAATGATACACTGTGCATATGATTCAAACAACCATTTTGCTTTTAAAAAATCTAACAGAAAATTGACCAATTAGGTCAACATTACAAAAGTAGTGTAATGTATGTATTTCTACACTACCCCCTTCTATAGTGAAACTATATGTATTGTATTGTCTTATGTTACACCAAATCTTGCAAATTATTTTACCTTACTCCTATGTACATTATTAGTTTTTTGTAAAGTATCAACAGGATTTGTGATTAGTTGATAATAAAGTGAGCAGAATAAAGACGGACCGTGGAAACCGCATACATTACCGCGAATAAGGTAAAAGTAACACTTATGCCGCTCACTGGACGGCACAGACCATTCTTATAAAAACGTTGATGTTAGTTTGATTTGATGTTGAGTGTATTCTGTTTCACAAACTATTTATTATGAGAATATTACATGATGCCCTCCAAAATGTAATGATATTCAACTTCCAAGGCCCTATGCTGCATAACATACCACAGACGTCCAACATATGCAGATGCATGTACGTCTGGACACACTTTTTCTGTAGCCTCTTGTGCTCTACGTTTATATAGTTAGAAGTGAGGCTATGTTTAGAATTTTCATCAATTTATTTGAACAATCACGGTTCCTATTGGGCAGGCGAGTTTATGATTTGTTATAGAGTAGAATGTGTAACAAATTATTATAATTCTGTGGAGGATAACAAATTTAACACCATGCTATACCAAAGTCAAACTCGCATCCCACACCCACACTCGTAAAGGTATAAACAAGATGGTCATAACAAGTCATAAAATGTAAAATTCCACTGACTGCGCCTTCAACTTGTCCGATGTCATATACCATTCGTGATAGAAGACCAGAGTGAACTATGGGCATAAGAATAAATGTATGAATTCAATTATTCATTCCATTTGAATTACATTTTCAAACACGTTTTCGTTTAAAAGTCTCAACACACTGAAATGACAAAATAAATGACTGATATAGGACACAGCAACATAGATATATCCAACAGAAAATTTCCCATTTGTAAAACTAATGAAGTAGAGGATGAAATACACTTCCTTCTAAACTGTAAATTATACATAAATGAAAAAAAACGATATATTCAAAGAATTAAAAATACAGCCTAAAAACAATACCAATATAGAGAAATTAGAAACTCTTTCAAATAACAAAGATGAAAAACTGATTCTCAAAATACATTCACAAATGCTTTCTTATGAGAAAGGAAAATATACAGAGATTGCCAGCTGTCCTGAAAATATAATGCATTCTTACATTTATATGTAAACTATTTATTTATTACTAAAAGACTTTTTTACTGTTATTTTTTCTTTTTCTTTTATACTTTTATTTTTTATTTTTTTTGTTTTTGTATTTTATATATATATATTTTCTGTATCATCTAAACTTTATTGTATGTTAGTCCAGATCTCAATGGAGATGATTGACAATCAGGTTATTATTATTATTACATTGGCTGGAACATGCAACACAAGCTTTGAACATGCGATCACTGCAATCGCCTCGTCACTAAGGGTAGACTACCCACCACGCCTTTGTGATGTAGGTCAATGACCTGATACATTATTCATTAATTAGGCGTTGATCATTCATGGTGAATTTGCAGCCAAAACAAAGACATTAAACACTCGGTGATGCAGTCATTCATTTCAAAACTGCACCTTTTTATACTGACTGAAATTTCAGTGTTCAATTGAAAGTCATATTACTTTCCTATTATACATTTTAAATACCTACTATATAAGCTCAGCATACAGACTAAATTGTATTTTCAGATATCCACACTACCAGAAGTTACATGACCCATAATTACACAAATAATTAGTATACATGAGCGTATAACAACAAAATATGACCCAGACATATAGGCAGATTTTTGTTCGCGCCAAATAATAGATATGCTAATGATCGTCTGGCTTTTTGAAATAATGAATGTATCTTACGTGCCTCCGTACAATACCTATCTGAAAGTCGAACACATTAAAAACATTGCTCCAGTTCGATGAGTTTGCCTAAATTCAGACGATAATCCACAGGTTGGTGCCGGGAGGGGCGATTGTACACGCGGATAAAACAATCACTGGCTGTCGCCTCACAAGTTAGTCAGAGCCATACACTATAAAGAGTCTTTTTTTACATACTTATGTCGACATATTAATTACGGAATTATTATTGACTTTAATCCCTCAACATTGCACCTCGTACCCCCATGCAAAATAGCATGACCCAATTCCATGGAATTCCCCATTATTTATATATATCACCACGCCGGAAGTCGATGCCAGGTCATCGTGGTTAACATAATTTGTAACCTCGTTTCTAGTTGCCTGGTTCACGGCGTGCACCGTCAGCACCTCAACTCAGGCGTAGCTCATATAGGCACCAACCGACTATAGATTGGTCTTTACTTACCGTATTTTGGTCAAGATGTTATTTGTGGTAAAAATTATCCTGACGCCGAAAGGCTTTTGTATTTTACGTTTTAGTTGCTATTTTTGTAATTTGTACGTATGCGTATGTGAGTAATTAAGCTGCTCAACTGAAAGCCCGGTGCGCGACCATGAATATATATAGTATATATATGATAGTAATTTTCTGAAAAAATATTGACTACACATTCCTGCAAAACATACAGTATCAAGTGCTATCGCAAATATTATTTTGCATTCATAGAGATAATACAGTGATAGCAGGGGTCATCTCACTTACTCTTTGATATGGTAATTCTCCAAATATACTACGACTACGCTCCTTGCGTGCTTCTTCTATTGGCACATAATGTGATGGATATTTACAATTCCTACCCATCCTTGTTACACGTAGATTTTTTCAAAGAACTGAAATTACATTTTAGGTTGAACTAAAATATCCTTCCCTTACGTACTTAAACCATTTGTTATTATGTTTCAAAGCTGTTGCATTGACAGTACAGTGTGTCACCCTTTCACCTTCCTATATATACCATACATTAATGAAATGAAAATGAAAATTTTTAGTATGAGAAATAAAAATATAAGTGTATGTATCGTACCATTTTAAAGAAGAGTGAAGTTATATTTATATAGATTAAACGTGTTTTTACTATATTCAGCGATATTTTAATGTACGTCACGGTGCATACTATATCATCTATCGGACTGTTTGAAAATTGTTACCAGTCGTTTAATTTTTGTTCTTACGCACGTGAATTGTCCTATATGACTCAGAGGCGGCGGCACGACATTTTGCATTAGGGGCGAGATCTGCTCACCAACCTTGCGCCGAAGGGGTGACCTTACTAGGGGGTCCGGGGCATGCTCCCCTTAAAATTTTTGAAATCTAGACTCTGAAATGCTATTTCCTGCATTTTGAGGGTCAAAAGGGGTTTTAGCTTGACTTTGGAGGGGCGACGCCCCCAACATTTTTTTCGAGGGGCGATTGCTCTCTCTACGCTGGAATTAATAGACCATATATGCTGGTATGAAAAATATATACACAACACAAAGTCATGCATAGCATGCCGTATCACGCCTTATCATTGTATAAACATTGTAGTTGGTAGAAGTACATGATTGGCTATAATCTGTGAAATTAGCACGAAGTGGTAAATTATATTATCGAATCTTCCCGTCGAAGCAGGGAGGATTGGCACAAGAGGGCGCCATCCGATTTGAATGCAACGTTTCGAAGTCAGTCGTCCGTAGCCAATCGTCAACGCAACAACGTCCCTCTTATGAACATATGAAATAATTTCAGCAATTTCCTTACAGAATAATCCTCAACAAAACAAAAAAACATTTCACTTCAAAATTATGTCTAGAGCAATACAATTCAACCGAAAGCCAGTTTGATGCCACAATTTCTTGCTGGGGCCCTAGTTCTACGCGTGATTTTATTGCGTTCAAAAAAAAATCTATTTCAAACTGCGCATGCACACACATTGTACTAGAATGAAATATAAACGTGCCTCTGCATTCTCCGTGAATTTTGTAACTTGCTATGATCAGGGTAAAGAAAAACCCTGTGATTGCTGCAGTCTGATCAAAAACGTGTCTCAAAAAACTTTACATCAGTTTTTCCATATAGTCTTTCGGTTTGTAACGATAGAATCGGTCAATTTAGAACTATCATGTATGCTATCGGAAAGCATTTTGGCACAATTTTACTAATAAGACGATTTTTTCATTGCTCTGTGTCGAAGTGCATTGTTTCCACTTTTAATCTGATGACGAACACAGAGATTTTCACTCGATATATATTGGCCAACGACTGCGTTCAATTTAATTTTGAAAACAGAGAAGAGTAATTTGGACTGTTGGATAGTGTGACAAAAAACAAACAAATAACTCATGAAGGTTAAGTACAACAATTGTTTTTTCTAAGGAAATAGGGACTTCATTTACCTTGGGCAAAATTAGTTGAAGCTTAAAATAATTTTGTTGATAACTATTCATATATGCTTTGGACGATGTCATTCAAAGTTTCAATGAAGTTTAATGCCCGTCGTTGAATTTGATGATGCGATCCGACCCAATACAGCTGAATGGCAGATACATTAGCTTTTTTTTATAATACATAACCGACGTTGGCACTTCATTATAACATCCACGTTATTTAACACTAAGTCAGAGTTTTTACAACTTAACTAACTTTTTAATTAAATATTTTGAAAAATATCATTTAGTGAGTGAAATATTAATATTATACATAATTAATGTTTTTGACAGCAGAAACTAACACATAATTAAGATTAGAAAATTTGTGTTTGAAGTTTCAACTTTTCAGGTTTCAACTACCTTGTAATAGAACGTCCTTAAACGTAATAAAATCACGCGTGAAACATAAGGCAGCGTAAACTTATTGCTGATTACACTTTTAGGATTAGTGAATTTATATAACGTTTTTAAGTGTAATTAATCATTATTTAGTAAAGAAGTAACTGAATCGCTGTGTTATACCCTAAAATACGTCTCCGATTTATTAATCACACTTCAGAATTTTGAAGTCAAGTACTTATTTACATATTTTTACAACATTCTATTGTACCTGTATATGTATTTAAATATGTGGTGGTCTTTATTAGTTTAATTTAATACTCAACAATTAAAGGTGTGGAAATTAATGACAGCTAGAGAACCACAATGTATTTGTAACGGATAAACCCAATGACTAAGGACCCCCTTCCAAGTTATTTAGTTGCAGTTTCAAGGCAGACTGTATTCTCGCAGGACAAATAACCAAAGGTCGCCTAGTGTTGTTTCTTTTCACTGTCTCTTACCTGTTGACCCAGCATATCATGCCGTGTAGACAATACACAACGGCTTCACTGCACAATTAGGGCTATACGTTTGACGGGAACAGTGCCGTAGGAAACACTTTAACTATGACCTGGTTAGCCATGTTATTACTGGCGATGGTATTACTTACTTACCATGTTATTACTTACTGGTGAACATTATTCCACGTGATAAGAAATAATATCTTGTGATCCCCAGGATGTCAGAGTGGTCGAAGATATACTGCAAGATATATTAATAATTATTGATAACTCCGACTTGGCGGAAGGAAGGCCTCTAAGAAAAGTGAAATAGGAATAAAAATTAATAAAAAATAAGTATATGAACATCCATAGGACGTATTAGTTTGTCAAATTGATAGACATAGACTGAGTAGTGTTTTATGTTTATGTGTACGTTGACGTTGATGTGACGAGCCACCATCTTATTCATATTATATTTGACATTCATATTATATTCATATTATATGCTGCCACGCATCCATCGTATATAAGGAGTGACAACCGATTTATATCTTCACCAACTAGCGAATAGTGAAAAGGTAAGTAATGATACATTAACAACGCAGAACGAATGAATGCTCAAAAGGTCGCCTTATTGGATGACCTTTGTTTCGTAGAAAAGGTGGTTCTCGAAGACGCATACGGTTAAAAATGGCGACCATGGCAATGTTAGCGTGCGTACTCTTTATTTTTACTTCCCATTTTTTGGTGAATTCTCAACTTCTGGCCCCGAACGGAAAATGCACGGACGATGGAACAGAGTGTGTGTTTGATTTCGACGTGACGTATAGAAATACGATGGTACTGTACAACGATGACACAGGGAGCGGCGTTCCAGTGTACTACGATGCAAATAGCAGAACCTGGCGTAAAAGAGTATTGACTCGGGACAACTGTGGCAAAAACGCACAATTGACCCCTGAAGGTTAGTACACCACACTGGTTGTAACCAGCTCTCGGTCGACCTTCGACAATGCACAGAAACACCTCGCACACTCTCGTTGTGGGTCATATACCTGCACCTAACAATTTACAGGGACGTTGGGGAGTATTGAAAGAAAATTATGAACCAACGTATAATACGCAACAGTGTTTCTGTCCATGTTTCTGAGAAGCTGAAGACGAACTGCAAGTAGTAAATGCACGTACACGAAGCGTAAGGACGTGTACCTGTACAGTTCTGGCGCTATCAGCTTACTCCCAATTATATAATAATATTCACCGTCCCTCATCTATACATAATACATAGAAGGAAAGTGAAAGTAGACTTGGGTCTTTACAAATATACGTCTGAGATGCCCCCTCTTTACAGCTATATCATATTGTTTTCATGATACAATATTTATGCTGTCGATATTTGTTCAAAGGTATGAACGAGTTACCCGTAAATGCGTAATATCATGCCGTTTGTTAAAACAAAAATAATGTATTTATTTGTATAGTGAGTGTTATTTACGGTATTTACTAATAGGTTACAACTGTAACATCAACAAAATAATTAAATAATAATTATAGGCCGTCCGACTTGTTTCTTGAAATATAGGGTTCTAGTTTGTATTAAACAAACACAGAACAAAACAAGTAACCTGTAGAATGCTGTGTGGGTAATATTTTGATATTGATTTTTGTTGCATTTGCAGCAAATAGTTACCAAACAATGAGAAATCTATAGGATTGGATATACCTCTCAGCTGGCTTCACATGCATAGTTCAAGACTGCCTAACCGGTGCTTATACCAGGATTTAGTTGCAGCACTGTGGTCTGTGGTTACAGCTTCATTTTCCGAGTAATCACAAGAAATTGACATTACAATAGAAAATAAAAGACTGGCACTCCCATACAATTAATAGCAAGTGAAATTCCTGGAATTGAAACATAGATTTTGAAGTCACTGGTGTAGGCATTGAATAACTTCAAGTTGGCATAAATACGAGGTAGTTTATTTAATCAGTGCTGAACTAGAGGTTGAAATTATAATTAAGTTCGTTGTCATATAATTTGTTTATTTAAATTTCTCTTGAATTCAAATAGAATACACTGGTGAAAGGATGTTTTTGAGGTGTGGTTACATTGTGTATGGAGTGGTAGGGTTGGGTTTCATATAATTTTTTCATTTTCAACTCTCATGAAATCACACAGAATTTCACTTAATTTATTTTCGATGAAAAGTTTTCAAGCATACGGTGTGAATCAAATTTTCACTGTGCCGTGTCAAGTCTCAATAGAGTATGAGGGACATGGCATTTTCACTGGAATTTATTTTAGCGGAAAAATGTTCACAGTGAAAGGAAGTATTCCACATTATTACATATATACTGCAAATCGGTACTTCCACACCCCATATGCAAATGAGGTCTGAGAGCGAATAAAGTAGTCCGTTCAAGAGTAGCGTTTTTCGAAACATAGCAGAAATAAACAATATTTAGAAGTACGATACTTTACGTTCGGGTACATGAATATATTTGCCGAGTGAAATGAAATTTGAACAACAGTAATGGTACTTCTAAGCAGTAACTTATTTTGACTAAAACTAATTTGCATATCACCCATGCAATGATGTTTTTGGTATTTTCACGGTCAATATGCAAATGAACAAGGTATTGGCGATTCGCTCCACTTGGATTGCCCCTAAAATCACTTTAATTGTGTGTATCAGTGTGTGTGTGATTTCTAGTGTTTTCACGTATTAATTCTTCTGTGATTTGTTTGGCTCGGCCGATTTCGCTCAAACTTAGCAGGTAGGTCAAACCTTCACCTAGTCTCGCTTGCCAGACCTCTGGTCTGACTGAGTTTTACGAAAGGGCGCCTCTCGCGGCGAAGCCGCGAAAGCGAGGTCGTCAGACCGAGTATATTTTAGTATACTAAAACAGAAATGCTCAGCAATGCAAAAGAAGGATGGATGTTACTTTTCATTATACACATCTCTGTTGATACAATCCCTCACATATTCTATTCCCAGTTATACCTGCGTAAATGGATTAGCCTCTTTTGATGTTGACATTCAGAGTAAAATCACGTAACAGGCTGTTAAAATTGGCTGTTGCATACACTTTCGCCGGTCTGGAAAATGTGTTTAGTTAGCTCTCATTCAAGCAACAATGCAGATTTCCCAGTGGGAGTGAAACTATTCGACTCTGCCATTTAAAAATAGGGGTGTTTTGAGCAAAAAACGAATAACCCTGGAGTGCACACAACACACTGAATTTCGGAACAAATCTTGCATTATTTACAGCAGCAGAATACCACAGAAATATCAGACGAAACATGGAAACACTATATATATGTATTTCGGCCTGAACCCTCTCTATTGCAATTCCAGGAATTACCCCCCATATGTGCAACCATTTTCCACCTTGGTACCACCCAAGCCTGAAAACAAAATCTTAATACCACGCTGAAGCGTTTGGTAACAAGTATATCGTGTGTTACTGTCGGAGCACGTAGAGCTACAATGCCCGGTGCCATTTCAATGAAGTCATTTGTTATTTAAATTCGTATTTCAATAGGGTGCTTCCATGCACGGCAGAATTGACATACGACACGAGAGTTTTAAGTTATGGATTTAATTAGGTTCACCAAAGGCGCGCAGTTGAGTTGAAGCATATACACAATGTCCAAGCACAAGGCAAGATTAGTTTCGTAGATAACAACGAGTCAACAAACAAGCCACTTTCTGTTTGGTTCGACTGGTGTTAGAATTGAGCAGCCAGTAAGACACAGTTTTGTCTCGACTCGGTCGACAAGTGTGCGACCTTTCACAAAAGAGGGTTAACTAGAAGGTGATTTGTTTATGCAGATGTTTGTAACAGAATCTACATTGTATAAATAAATAAATATGCGCATGCGTGAAAAACATCCATGTGTAACTAAAGTTACGCTCACCTACCTATGTGGAGTTGACTGTTCCGTCGAGCAAGGCAACAAGGCTGGTAGCAGTGCCCGTGATGTTACCGGCATTCTGATTAGTCGATCAAGTTCTAATAGCATGTCTCCTCATGTCTTCTAACCTGGCGCTCGCACCAATTAGACGGTTGGCCATGCTATATATAGAGCAAGATTTTTTCACTCTGAAAGCTGTCTGCGTTCCTAAAACGTTTTTCTTTGTTACGTGCAAAAATAGTTATATTTGTGTCAAGTATGGTAGTTTTAGCAGTACATGACGAACAGTTACGTAACAAAATGTCGCTTTCTTTTATGCACTATCAATATTCATCATTATTCATTACGTCATTAAATTACTTCTTTGTTGGAGTCTGTTACTTGCAGCAAAGATGATGTGTGAGGGCGTCCTTCGCAGTGATCTGTTTGATTATCATTAAATGGTAGTTAAATGATGATGTTTTGTTTTTACATACTTATGTGAGTACGGCTAAAATAAAGCATTTTATTCAAATGTTCCTTCCGCTTCGTGCATGGACTAGCACTATATTTTTTTTTTCAAAAAGAAGAGCATTTACCAGATTGAGAAATAAATGCAGGTCTTACTCAGAGAATCCTCGACACAGAGACGATTTTTGACAACCCAAGGATGGGAAATGTGTGAGCAGTGTGCGCATATATAACACTCCAACAACAAACTACTATTTTCATTTTAAAGGTGGTTTACAATGTTGGTTTCTGTTACAGGGTCAATCAGAGGAAAAATCTAATGATCTCCCTATATTGTAATCTATATATCTATAATATTGTAATTTGTTCATAAAAATAAAGTATTATTATAATAAACAACATGTGAATATCACTACGAAAAGAGATTTCAGAAACAAAAGTGACTCGATTATTAATATTTTTTCATAATTGTATAATTAAAGTTGCCTTTGTAAATTTAAACATTCACATGTCTGAACAAAGGAAAGTGTTTGAACGTGTGACGGTTGTTACCACGATTTTACTTTGAACGTCCGAATGGGTGTCGATACGTTTTAGAAAAAGTGCTGACACGGTATTTTACGGAGCGGCAAATTATATTATTTTCGTTGCTAGATCTATAATAATTCTTCATACATTTTACAGAATTGGACAAAGTACTAACGGTTGATGGGACATATGGTACAGCTATTGCTGTTAATAATCAGATGCCAGGACCACCCATTATTGTCTACAAGGACACAGAGGTATTTTATGATTGATGGGTTTGTTTAAGTTTCTATGTCAATGAAATTTAGAATATCGTTATATCATATGTAGTCGACCATAGATATCCCAGCATGGAATTCTATAGTTGAGCGAAGTCAGTCGTTTTTCTTTACAATAGGGTGCATACTCATTTGTTTTATTTGTGTGTTTTATCGAGATATATGTTTTGTCCAGCCACGCATGTATGTGTTTATGAGACATGGAGGTACATGTGTGGCACACTATGACTTATATGCACTGTGTTTCCAACCAATATGTTATTTATTTTTATTCAATTTTCATTGCTATCATTCAAATATCTACACTGTATCTGGTGATAGGTTGTCAAAATAAAGCAATTTGAACATACGAAGCCACCAAACGTAATACAGAAAGAGCTAGTGTAGTAGTTTATTTCTAAAGATTCGTTTCTACGATCAACATTCCTCAGAGCGCCTACCAATCAATCTATGTATTAACAATTATTGGCCGACCACTTCAATACATATGCATGTTAATGAGATACCATTTCGAGAGTATTCGCCGAGACATGGATATCTGCAGTCGTGTACTTGATTATCACTGTCATTTGTTGATAGGTTGTAGTTAACGTTGCAAACAAACTGTTATTGGAAGGCATAACCCTTCACTGGCATGGTATAACACAGAAGAAGACTTCGTGGATGGACGGCGTTGGTATGGTATCACAATGTCCCATTAATCCTGGAGAAACATTTCAGTACAGGTGAGTTATACTACCATAGTAATATAGTATTGCATGCAAAGTTGCGCGTGTGTGTTATGCCGCCAAGGGTACGATAGAGATTTATAACAAACGCGAAATAAACCCATTGAATAATTGGTAGATTACAGAACACCTTATACAAACTATTGCTATCATTGTAGGTTTATAACAAACCAGATATCAATAATTTGCTGTCATACATTTGTAGGTTTATAACACACCATATGTTAATATCACGGTGTCATTTATTTGTAGGTTTATAACAAATCATATGTCAATATTACGGTGTCATTAATTTGTAGGTTTATAACAAACCATGTGTCAATATTACGGTATTATTTATTTGTAGGTTTATAACAAACCATATGTCAATAATACGGTATCATTTATTTGTAGGTTTATATCAAACCATATGTCAATATTATGGTGTCATTTATTTGTAGGTTTATAACAAACCATATGTCATTTTTACGGTATCATTTATTTGTAGGTTTGTCATTTTTACGGTATCATTTATTTGTAGGTTTATAACAAACCATATGTCAATATTACGGTATCATATATTTGTAGGTTTATAACAAACCATATGTCAATATTACGGTGTCATTAATTTGTAGGTTTATAACAAACCATATGTCATTTTTACGGTATCATTTATTTGTAGGTTTATAACAAACCATATGTCAATATTACGGTGTCATCTACTTGTAGATTTATAACATACCATATGTCAATATTACGGTGTCATTAATTTGTAGGTTTATAACAAACCATATGTCAATATTACGGTGTCATTAATTTGTAGGTTTATAACAAACCATATGTCATTTTTACGGTATCATTTAATTGTAGGTTTATAACAAACCATATGTCAATATTACGGTATCATTTATTTGTAGGTTTATAACAAACCATATGTCAATATTACGGTGTCATTAATTTGTAGGTTTATAACAAACCATATGTAATTTTTACGGTATCATTTATTTGAAGGTTTATAACAAACCATATGTCAATATTACGGTGTCATCTACTTGTAGATTTATAACATACCATATGTAAAAATTACGGTATCATTTATTTGTAGGTTTATAACAAACCATATGTCAATATTACGGTGTCATCTACTTGTAGATTTATAACATACCATATGTACAAATTACGGTATCATTTATTTGTAGGTTTATAACAAACCATATGTCAATATTACGGTGTCATTAATTTGTAGGTTTATAACAAACCATATGTCATTTTTACGGTATCATTTATTTGTAGGTTTATAACAAACCATATGTCAATATTACGGTGTCATCTACTTGTAGATTTATAACATACCATATGTACAAATTACGGTATCATTTATTTGTAGGTTTATAACAAACCATATGTCAATATTACGGTGTCATTTATTTGTAGGTTTATAGCAGACAAAGTTGGAACTCATTGGTATCATTCACATTATGGCACTCAACGAACCGATGGCTTATACGGAGCGTTTATTGTCTTAGATGTTGACGATGACGATGCCAGCAGTATAATAAGTGATACAGGAAATCCTACCAAAAGGAATTCTCCCGAGGAGGAAAACGTTAACAAGGAAAATAGAATGGTGAGTTGATAACAATTGTTTTCTGTTCAACGCCTTGTTCGTACTTGACAATTCAATGCATTCATAAATATGCTAAACCTCATTAATCTCTGACCCCCACATTCCTTGATCAAACCAGGTCATTCTAACGTAGGAACTTATCGCTACTACCCATACTACAACAAATCAGTACATTTTATAATTTGTGTGAGCTTATCACTTTGGGTTATGACCCAGATATATTGTTATCAATTGCAAACATTATGAATACTGTATAGAACTGTTAAATCAAATACTCGCCACCGTTTTGTAAAAAGCTAGCAAACTATAGACCTATGTAACCATGGTAAAAGTGAAGAGAATATGCGTCTAGGATTCTACTGATTTTATTCAAAGAAAAGAGATCAGCCAAGTCCTGACTTCGTTGGAGAGTTCATACTGTTACTGCATGATTGGATGAGACCTCCTACGCTCGACGTCAACAATAATATCCTATGGGAACTGCAAAGGTGTGTATAGTAATATACCTCTAATATTTACATACGCTAGAAAATGGCTTGGTCAGGTGTTCACTAATACATATATTTGTATTTGCATATGTACTTGATATTATAATGTCTGTGGTTAATCACGATTCCACTTTATGCTCTGTGTAGATTTACGCCTGGATATGATAATTTAAGAAATTGTTTTTATCAGACGAGACAGCTCGACGGTACAGAAATTGGTGTAACTCCATTTGTATCTGGTCTGATCAATGGAAAAGGTTAGTCACACTGTTGGAGTTTAGATATTAAATGATAAATATGTTGCTCGTTTATTCACAATTTGCTTGTATCATTAATCCCTACATGTTATCATTCATCAATTGAATGATAAACGGATTGACGCATTTGTTCATTAATAAATAAATTGGCTGATCAATTGAATTAGTCAGTTATTCTGTCATTCATTTCAATTTATCCATAAATCTATTGACTAATGCATTAACAAAATTATAGATTCATTCATTCATTTTTAAATTGATTTATTTAATCATGCATACATTGAATCTATTAATTCATTAATTTATAGAATCATTGATTCATTCGTTTACACTTTGATAAATGAGTAATTTGATTCATCTAGAGATAAATTTATACATACATTGATAGTTTTATTTATTTATTTATTTATTTATTTATTTATTTATTTATTTATTTATTTATTTATTTATTTATTTATTTATTTATTTATTTATTTACTTATTTATTTATTTATTTATTTATTTACAGGTCGGCGATATGATGCTTCCGGTAATGCGATGAAAAGTTACATTCCCGTAGAAGAGATTGAGATTGTTAAAAAAGGCACCTATAGATTCCGTCTTATAAGTGCAGCTATGATGTACCCATTCCGCTTCTCAATTGATGGACATGAATTGCATGTGTTTGCAACAGATGGAAATCTCATTAAAACTACGACTGTCGATGCTCTTATAATCAACTCTGGAGAAAGGTTTGATTTCTATATTGAGACATCGGCTCCCGTAACGAACTATTGGATCAGAGCAGAAACCCTGGAAACAGAGACAATACTTGGGGTACGTACGTCTTATACGTTCAGACTAGGTCATCTGCCCACAGTTATCATCTTAAAGGGTTTAATCAAGTGGCGACAGTGATTCTCTGCTTATGCTTACACAGATTACACATTCTTGGTGAGTCGGGAATTCAATTGCTAAAATAGAATGTGCCTGTCAAAACTTCTTGCCTGTTCAAAACCACATCACAACTAAGTCAACGCCGGCATGTTGTTGAGGTTGCGCGTTGTGACAATAACTTCTGGCTTTGTTTTAATAGACACCTATATCACCTGGTATTGTACGAGGAATACTGCGGTATAGGTCAGCCGATGATATGGAGCCAACATCTACAAGACAAACGTGCTCAGACAATGATCGATGTCTAGTTATGAACTGTCCGTTCAGGTACCAAATATTGAAGATAGATATAAAATCGGTATTAGTTTCTACTATGAGATTGAAGGTATATTCTATGCCTCAGCATACTTGCCAATACATGCCCCGGTCTAAAACCTAAAAAGTTGTTTTTATTAGTTCTGTAGCAACTACTTATGCGGGCATCGTGTATGTTTATATGACAATATTTTCTTTATTTTACCTAAGCTAAGATATATGGTTTATAAAACTGCTGTGCTCATCTAAGTATAAATCAAAGGATCGTGGGATTATATGCAGTAAAATGAGTTCAATTGCAACAAGCTATGGATAACATCACCTTTATAGTAATGATGAGTGTATTCTTTTCACTGTTGGGCATCACTAGGTATTACCCAGAAACAGCTAAGACTGACTGTCTATCTTGGTCGGAGGTAAAAGCACCTAAGAGAAGGGCTGCTCCTGCGATTTCAAACAAGTACACATTCCAGGAGAAATTTATCAATTTCCACTTTTCTGGGGACACTTCTTTAAGATCTTCAGTGAATGGTCGCCGATTCATCCCACCATCAACACCTCCAATGGTAAGAGTGATTGGGTGACATATTTATTTATTTCAATTATCTCACATAGTCTCGTTGCGGGCAAAAGGAAAGCCAATGTATGAATGTCGGAAAGCAAATTTCAACGACCTTAAGGAAAGTGTCCGCACCAGCAAATATCTCCGCAGTGCAATGACTATGAATGGAGTGTGTCGAATTTACTGCTTATACGCGGCCAGGGCAAGTTACGATCTAGATGAAGTTGATACAATTTTTGCAATATATGTTTAAATATTTCAGATTCTTCCCGGGGGTGATGAGAAAGATTACATGACAAAATGTAATGACACTGAGTGTGCACAGCGTCACTGCGATTGTACTCACTACATTACACTCCCATCCGATGCCATTGTGCAGATTGTATTATATAATATCAGAGTTGGTAGGTAATGCTTTAATAGATATTCTGGTCTTGGTTTGATAACCATGAAAGGAGAATATCACGCAATTTAAAAATAACGTCTACAACAGTTTCTATAATATTTGCTCAATTTAATGCTGAGTAATACATTTCAAAAATCGCGTATTTCTTCGCACATGAGTTCTGTTCAGCTAAGAAACTAATTATAAGTAATATAGTTATATATTGTGGTTATATAAGATGAGTGGATTCCTTGTCCGGTATGTCTGGTCCTTCTACAGTATATTGAGTATTCACGTTACATAAACAGAACATATATCTTACCCTTCATTCTTAACTAGTTTTTTTTTCGATCAAGTGTTGGTTATCTTGGTTCATCTTCAGGAGAAGGTCTAAGTGGTACATCTCATCCGGTTCATTTCCATGGCCACCATTTCCACGTACTCAAGTCTGGTTTTGGTACTTATGATACCACTACTGGCAGGTTTCTTGACGATACGACTGACATAAGCTGTGGCGACGACATCCCACGCTGTAATAGCGGTTCATGGAGCAACTCGAGCTGGTCCGGTGATGATATTCCGGGGTTGAACCTAGTAGATCCGCCGATCAAAGACACGGTCATCGTACCAGTTGGTGGATATGTGGTAATTCGATACAAGACTGACAATCCAGGTATGATGTTGTTAATTAGTCAGAATCACTTACTTAATTTCGATTAACACTCGCGCACATTACGCACCCTCCAAAACAGATATTACCAACGGTTAGTCCCAGGACTACTTATATACAATCTATACAGATAGGTCATACGATTTATGCTACAGTTGGTAAACAACTTGGTAAAGCTGTTCATGTGCAAAGGAACGTCAACTTTGAGAGTGGAACAGGTGCTGCAAGTGTAACTCCCGTGTAATTTGCTTCAGTAAACTTGTAATTTCGAACTCATCTATACTAATCAATTAAAACATATCCTGCTGAAGATTTTTAATTGAAAAAAATAGACGTTATTGGGAAGAGTTAAGGTAATTTCAAAAACGATAACACGTGTTTTCTTTTGTCGTGAATTTTATCTCTGAAACATAGTAGCAAATTCTCTTAGTGCAGAAGTGCATTTGAAAACATTTGAAGAATATATTTCGTCACACGATCCATTATGGTAGTATTTACATGAATGGTCTACTTAATTAGGAGCATAGTGCTGTTATTCTATCAGTAAAGTTAAAGCAATTTGGTCAATAGGTCACAATATAAAACACGTCATACGATTACCGTAACTCAGTACATTTGCTACAGGGTGGTGGTTTGTACACTGTCATATCGAGATTCACCAAGTAGAAGGAATGGCTTTGATGATCAAAGAAGGAGAAGAAAAGCAAATGACCAAACCACCGAAGGATTTTAAGACATGTGGTAATTTCCAATGGTCGAGAGAGGAGTTTAAAGAAATAATATCAATGGGTAAGACTTTCAGATTGGGCTGATTACTGAATAGGTGATTTTCCGTTAAACTGCGAGATCTATCGAGTTTGGGTGAAAGACGCGCGCCGAACATCTTCCGCAAAAATCGAACAATTTGAATTTTGAGTTTGAATTTCTTTATTTTTAATAGCCGATCTTTGACAGGGGAATATTGCGTTTGAATAACCCTCACTTCATAGAAATTGACCATCATTAAAATGTGTACAGTAAATGCGATGTTTGGAGCCACTTCGACACTATGACCTTTGATTTCACGTTCGATTTCACGCACAACGCGGGATCTCGCAGTGAACGTAAAATAGTCTATTAGAACCTTTTACCCGATGATGAAAGGTCAATAAAATTATCTATGAAATGTGGGCGATACATACTCGTCCACTCTTCTACAAGATAGCCCCCCCCCCCCATGATGCTATACAAAGGATATGTAATGAGTTACCTCCATTGGTTGTATAGTGGCATATAAATTACACGTTGTTGATATGATTGTTACGTTGTTCCCTTCGTACTGTGGGTTTTATTTGTCAGAATGGGAAATATCACGCAATTTATATCAACTATATCAGTTACAGTTGAGCGCTATACACTATACCACGTGGATGTCGCTATAGAAAATTGTGCCCCCGATATGGTGAACAACAATAGTAGAGTTTCCTTATAAACGTGTTTTAGTCCACCATCTTGGAAATTTTGCGCCATCATTACTCATTTGGTCATTTCATTTCCTAATAAGGTCGCGTACAGTGGAAATGGATTGACAACTGTGTGTATATAAATTAATATAATCTATACAGAATACTTACCAATAATTTGACGAAGAGATATAGCACGTTGATCAGTGACCGTAGAATTCACACAATTGTAACCCATGCAGTATTTTATTGTATTGTGCATTTATCTTTTGCAGGCTCCAAACCATCGCTGAACACCTTGGTATTCTGTCTAGCTGTGTACATAGCATTCAATGCGGTCACTGCCATATAGACTTCAGTGAATTCACCAACCTCAGACAACAACACAATACACCCTGGGACGTCGAAAATAACAGGTGAAGGCAAAGTCGACCAAAGCAAACTGTGTTTGACTGTGTCGTCATTCGGCAATTTGAATATTATTATTCAAACTTGAATGTTATTATTCAATTGTGAATATTATTATTCAAATTTGACTTTATTAGTTATTGACTGACGATCAAAACAAAATCGCAATGATCGACCTTTCTTTCCGCCTTCTTTCCTGTCTGCAAAATAAAAAATGATAGGAAAATATAATAATTGAATATACGTACTAATTTGCATATCTGTAAATAGTGAGTTATAACAGATTATAACATGTTTTAATTATACTAGACAACAACTACTCACACTTTTTGTGAAATTTGGTTATTAAGTGCACAACAATGTACATTAGTGAATTTTGTAAATCTGCGTGTGTGTGTTACATTAGTTTTTTTTTAAATTCAATTGTTCAGAAATTGCATTTTTGTTAAAGAAATTCCATAGAACAAACTGTGTTTATAACCTAACTGTCCACATTTGATATGATATCTACCATGTGATACCATAATAAACAAATACAGCGTAACCAGCATTTTCCCGGAAAACACTTTCCTCAAGTTAGTATAATTATTTTGAAGATTATTACAAAATAAATAAATTCTTGGTATAATTTTTGCAAATCTAGTGTTTAAGAATTAATTTTATCAGCAACACGTTTGCATATTTTAAATCAACAAATTTCAGTAAAACGCACTAATGTATTTTTCACTGATGATTTTCGCATTCCATGTATTTTATATACTTGTGTGTGTTTTTATACTTCAATTAGCCACACTTCAGTGGGTATTATGTGTTAAATATTTTCAACAACAGGCGTTTAATAGATGTAAATGTTGTTCCTGTCATCATTTGCACTTATATGTGCTGCAATATCTGACATGTAATACCATTGAGTGAGTAATTGTATTAAATATATATTAAACAGATATTAATAAAATACCTTAATTTAGTTTTTTGTGATCTTGTAATTTTGGTTACTCGCACTTAGGTGTTTGTAACTGCTAGTTCGTTATCCCCGAGGGTGATTGTAAATAAGTAGGTCGTTCTGACCTTGATTATACTGTACATTACTTGCGTGAAAAAAATTATAATCTGCATGTTATTTGTGACGTCAGAGAATCGAATTGCACGTGTCTATCTAGTATAAGACCAATCATTGTGGCGCTCTCGTCAACACGTTTCACAAATTCAAACTTTCCTTCATTGGTGCAGTAAAATCGACTCGTAGCCGGGGCCTTAATAAAAGCAAATGGTATGTGTTTAACATAACTGAATAGTTATTTACAACATAGAAGACAATTATTAGTTCAAATAATTCGAAAAAAAACATATGATCGAAGTGTTAACTTCAGCCCATTCATTCGAACATGTTCAAAGCCTGCGTCACATTACCCAGTGAACAGGTTACAGTTCAATAAATCTGATGTTGGGTTAGCAGCGTATATTGTTCTATCGTTGGACTGCACTACAGTCACAAACTTTGATTTTAATGCGTCATTTTGGATCTTCTGTGACACGTCTGTAATTTTGTGTTGCTCAACGTGCTTGGAGATTAAATTCATAATGCCACTATGATAGAAAGATGGCCATATAGTCCTATCATGTAGTCCAGGACTGGAATATGGTCTCTCGTGTAAAGTCAGAAGAGACAACAGTGCTATTTGACAATTGTTGCCTGGTACAACAATATTGGAAACACTAAAACTCAAGAAAATGATAGAATCTTCACAAGAAGGGCTAACTAAATTGTTAGATCAAAATGTAATAAATATATTTATATATAGATAGATAGATAGATAGATAGATAGATGTGCGGAATATTTCTATGATTACATTCCTTTCTTAAATTGCCATTTAATCGTTGTCTATGATGTAATACGGTGTACAATCTATCGATACTGTATGTGCATAGATCGATGATAGGACAATTGCTAAGTGCAAAGGCCAGGGTTTTTGAGAGATCACAATTCTCCCTACTTAGTATGGTACACAACACACTAATGGACAGACACGCTGTTGTAAGCCTTATTCACCGTCATAAAAAACATAATAAGAAACGTTTTGTAACATTTTGTACTAATTAATCATTCTATTAATTGCCGTGTTACTATAACTTTAGAAGCTGTGTGCGTGCAAAAGCCTTTGATATTCAGATCATTACGTCTAGTCTGATCGATCCATTTGTTGTTTTCAACTTTGTCAACTGGCACATTTCCTGGGGCCTTTCTACAAATTCTTTTGATATTTATCTCAAGAGACTGATAGTTTGTAATGGTTGAACTTTAACACTATTTACCTTTGTCCTACTAACTCTCACAGGGGACGGCGGGAACTAGCCAACTGAATGGAATTGGCTCTGTCGTATCAGAGGTGATGTTTTTTTCTCAGTGAATAAATCGGTGGCGCTACTTTTCAATTATAGGTGAATTCTAAACAGTCAGTTTGCCAAATTATGCATATCCTGTTGTTCATCATAGGCTCTGTGTTTGTTGGTGTTATGTCTGTGGATTAATAGAATGTGGGTTTTTGGTCTGTCGGTTCATGGTCAGTTCGTTTATGGTTTGTTGATTTACGTGGGCGTATGGTTTGTGGGTTTATTCTGTAGTAGGTTTATGGCCTGCAATGGTTTTACGATCTTCGTGTGTATTGTCCGGGTGTACAGGTGGGGGCTTTATGGGCTTTGGGTTTATGATTTGTTGGTTTATAGTCTGTGGGTTTAAGGTTAGTGGGTTATGATTTGTGGGTTTATTGTTTGAAGGTAATGATTTGTGGGTGTATGGTCCGCGGAGTATGGTTTGGGGTTTATGGGATAATTGTCTGTTAGTTTACTGTATCTTACATTTATTCTACCGTATTCTATACTATATAAATATATGGCAAAGGAATCCTATGCACTGAACACAAGGGTGAAATATTTTAAAACTTCAAGGCAACTAAACATGATAGAAAATGACTCGTTTCTACTGTTCACATCCATCCATGTTTGCAGAGTGCCTACCAATCTTTCTGAGCCAGCTTTTATAAAATCTTTTATAAAATTAGACTTTCAATGAACAGATGGGTAATATGGAGGTATGCGGGTGGCGGTAATGTTTAAACCAACAGTATAATGCCACGGACGATGCAGCAAATCGGCCATAATATCTCTTTAAAAATCTTAAAGAAGGATAAAAACAATAAACATACTTGAGTGATGATTCAGTAATATTTGTAGATTGTTCAACACCTAGTTCAGATTTGCGTCTAACGTCCATTTGCTGTATCATTGAATTCTATTGATTTTATTGGAAGAAACGGGATCACTCAAGTCCCGACTTCGTTGGGGAGTTCATATTGTTACTGCACGATTCCTACACTCGACGCCAACAACAACATCCTTTGGAAACTGCAAAGGTGTGTACAGTAGTATACCTATATTATTCACATACGCTAGAAAAGGACTTGGTCAAGTGATGTGTACATTTATTTATTGTGTAGCTATGGTGTATCCGTTCCGCTTCTCTTTTGAATACACTATGAGTTAAATTGACTGGAGCCTATTTATAGTCGAGCATAGTACTATTTTACAATACGAGAGTTGAGACAGTCAGGCCTTGGAGTCGCAATTCAATAGTTGTCATGTGAGTGTTCTCACTTCCTCTAAGATACAAATTGTTTTACGCTGAAATGTGCATTACAATGGTAACATATTGCCAATATTATCTTGTGATTTGCATATAATTACAGTGTGGTGGTTTGTTCATTGTCAGAGACCGTAAAGACTAGTCCAGTCGATGATCCAGACTGTCAAGTAGAAATTGACAAAGTACTGGTAAAAGAAAAGAAAATTACTCTTTACATAGCGAAAAGTAATCTATAAGTTTTAGATATAAACATGAAGAAAATAATTTGTATATAATAATATAAACGAACTACTGGTACAACGAATTTATATGCAGAAGAAAAGAAAATAATGCAGAGAAGGAATTTAACAAAGCAAATAATGTTTTATTTCGTATTTAAATTTGTTTCTGTTTTTGATATTTTTGAGGGAGTCTGGAAGTGAATTCCAGTGTTTTACTGCAGCAAATTTAAAATTATGCTGTGAAACTGTAAGTTGAGCAACATGAATTAGTGTGTTGTAAAGTAGGATGAGAATTGATCTGGGAACATAGTAACGAATGAGAGATATAATGCCCACTTTGGGACTAATGGTTTTCACGATTTTTCAATACGAGAATTCCAATTCAGGCATGGGTCAATAGTTACTCCGAGTTAAGTGGCTTTAGACACGCCCTCTATCAACGTATCATTTTCATCCTATATTGAAATAAAAACATGTTTCGTCAACGTATTCCTTAATTTTAACTGTCAAAGTATTCAATAACGCATGGAGATGCTTTCTAGTTTTCTACAATGTGTACGCTTACTGCCCATTCCCAAAGCATCGGCTGATTTCTATCGTTGGTGGCGTGGTTGAGGTCCAGCATCCGTCAGTGTTTGGAGAATGGTCACTATCATGTAGAGTTCAAAGGAATCTGTTTCACACAGTACTTTTTATTATTCAATTATTATTTTTTTTAGTTACGCGCCCTGGCAACGAAGTTCCTCCGTGAAGTCAAGTGTGAACGCGTCAACTTGTTTTCCGAAGCGATAACTAAGCGTTTGCTTGTGTTGTCGTTGTGCATATATTAAAGTGCGGCAGTCGTCGTGCCGCGTCCTGTTCGATATGGGACTCATAGCGACGTATACAACGCGTGTAAAATACATTGTTTATTTACATGAAATTTGAACACGCGCTACGCGACGACCACCGCGCTTTAAAACGCTCTTAGGCATTATTTGTAAATCACTGACGACTGTAGGCTAAAGGTTTTAAAAAAAGCAAAAAAAAAAAAAAGCAATATTGATATTATGATCGGCTTTTCATTTGCTTCGTGACAACTTTTCAACGCTAGAGGGTGCGACTGATTGACAAAGCTTACTGTAGAAAAAACAAATATTTACTACATTTCAATTTCACCAGATTTGATAACGCTGCTAAATTTACTAGATTGAAGATTCATAGATTTCTTGGGAAAACAATTCATTTTATTTTGTTGACTTTGCATACTCATTGGGATTTTACTTTTAGTGCAATTTGCGATATCCTACCATATTAGGAAATACGATTTCCAAATATGGAATGATTACGCGCGTAAGCGTCCTCTAATAATAAAAAACAAATATGGCTGCCACCAGAGTTTGACCGCATTCCACAAAAGATGTTCGCTGATTCTGCTCTAAACATTTTTGATTTCGGCATTCCAATAGTGTATCCTTGAAGGGAAAAGATGTATAATAATAAGATTATTATGAGAATACCTCAACACATGCACTCAGACAGTACGCCGCGCATCGACCTCCGCTGCGCGTCGGTTGATACTCCAGCTGTACTGTCTTCGTGCATACTTTCAGGCATCCTCATAATAAATTCATGGTACTATGCCCAAGGTATCAATGAAATGTAGATAACAATACGCAGACTGGATGTGATACGTTGAAAAACATCCGTCAACAAACAAGCTCTCTAATTGGTCCGACTGTTTGGTGTTGAGTTGGGTCAGCCAATCAGGCACACTCTTGTGCGTAGCTTCTCATTGACTCCAATCGCGTTTTTCATTAAATCAAAATTATAATGGCGAGGTTTTAATTTGCATTTTAGTGATTTGTCGACGTTGAACTGTCAAAACTACATGCGTATTTAATGCTTTCAAATGCATGCGTTAAAGTTATTTATAGCTACAGAACATCCTCTGAAGATACAATAAAACATTTTACTATCTATCGCATATGGCGCACTTTACCGTTGCTCTATAAAGCTCTCTCGCTGGATCGAGGGAGAGTGCGTTAATTAAATACTAACACACGTTTGAGAGGGTATATCACGATCTTTGCCTGTCCAAGGGATGGTGGTCATTGATGATGCCAAGCCGAAGGCGATGGCATCGATATAATCAACATTTATGGCCTTGAGCAACAGCCCAAGGGCAGACATGGTTACTGTGGTTCACTATAGGAAATGTTGGGTGTTTGTTTTTCTCTCCCATTTGTACGTTACAGTCTTTGCACAAATTATTTTTTCCCTTGAGATGGGTGTGTTTTGTTGTGTTTCTATACATTTTAACCACCTCATAGCCAGGTTGTAATACATGCGTTAATCGTGATTGACATAGAGCAATTCTTACTAATCTTTTGCCTATCACGTATCATCTAAGAGACAACACTAGCCTTACACCGGCGTATTTTCAAACCGTTTACAACCTTATATAGTTCTACTATTGTCGCGTCTCAGACAGAAAAAAAAACATCAAGCAAAGCGTGATGGTCAAAGAACACAATGCCGAAAGGGTTTGCATCTATTGTGAATATATATAACGCAATAATGATGGCATAGAATTAACACATTATCAGAGAAACAACAACAACAACAACAACAACAACAACAACAAAACTGTAACACAAAACTTTGTAAATGAATGTTTAGCATGTTTAATATTTGTTGTGGTTACAATAATAATAAATGGAACGTTTGTCAGATCGATAATCGATAATGTATGTCGAGTTCAGCCCATATTAGCTGTCAAAATATGTGATTAAATATGGTTACCGTGAAAATGAATGCTTCTCAATTTCGAGATCTTAAAAATACAATGTGTGATACCTACTTTTGTACAAGTGTGTTGAATTTATTTGGTATTCCCTACTAGCTTTTCGCCCCTAACAATAACCAATCACGTCAAACAGTTATTATATATACATATGAACACAACGACAAGCACATATGAAGCCCACCAGTACACTTCTTTGTCTGTTCGCAATACAATTCTTATGAAATTTTACAAATAAATGTTATACAAGACACAAATTATTTATTCATCTAGAAACTCTTTGCGTGAAATACTTCATATCCGAATATTGCTTTGTGTTGTGGCAATTTCTTTTACGAAAACACTATATTCACGCCCTATAGTGGCGACGATTCTTGTTTCAAGTTTCAGTACGATATAATGGATAGTGAGTAACACTTTGATCACATGACATCGTAAAAAAATGTTTTTGGAAATTTTTTGTTTCAGGGGCAGTGGGCAATTTTTTTATCTCCGAAATTTTCGACCGCACACAATTGGTTCAGGTTTAATCAATTTGTCAACAGATGGCGCTGTGCTGAGTGACGGAGTAAGTGAAACTTTGTAACGTTAAACTCGGGGACAAAAACATTAACCAAAATTGTGTGTGTGTTTCCAGTCCGTTACATACCGGCACTGTGACGAGTTATCTACTAGGAACAATAGATACAACTCGTGCAACGAGCTCGTGTACGACGAGTGAAAATCCGCTGTATGTTGTCAACTTACTCCTTCGTCTGAGTTACGACCCAACTTGACATTGACAAAAAAACACTTAATTGGGGGGTCATTATTTTGGCCGCCCGTTATGCGTTGTGTGTACTCTTCGTGAAACTTTCTTGGAAAAAAGATCAAAAACATATATTTTAGTCTTCTCAATAGTAGGAATGATACAATGCGGCATGTTTTCTTTTGTTTTGTCATCCCACAATGTTGCTGCGGTTCCGTAGCTCTTTGGTGTGTACGTCCATGCTATATTCAAGGTTCGGTTACCCAAGTTTTAGCCAACTGCCCCGGAATTAGATGTTGCCATAGCCTTAAATATAGGTGACAAGTGAGGGCGCTCTTCAACCAGGAAGTATTCTCACTGGGGATTTCCTCCGACGACTCGTTCATTATTTTAGTCGTATCTGTGTTGGAGGTATGTATTGGACTTTTCTTTTTACTCAGACCATAGTTTAGTTTAAAGATCCTTCAAGTGTGTTTAGGTATGGCGATGAGGTAGTATCAGATCATTTACTTTTCGGAAACAGTCCTAATCCGGTTATTCAAGAATAATGTTACCATGGAGGTAAACAAACCTCCATGCTGTTATCGACTGCACAATCACACACACACAAATACAACCTTAAATCTAATTCTGATATAACTTGCTCATCAATAATATCAGTACGGATGTAGTAGATAGATAAACATTTTGTGACATCAATGTGTTATTTCAACGGTGTTAGGGTGCCCGGCCGATAACTACTAATTTTGGTGAACCCTGAAATATTCAAAGGGCAGTAGTCATCGCGCCACGCATGTGCGAGAAATATGGGTCTCATATAAACAAATATGGCGACTTTGACTGTTGCACAGATCAACGAGTACAAACCTCAGACCATTAATAAATGTATTAGTGGTCTGAATACAAATCGAGACGTTACCAAGCATTAATTGGGTATTTTTTAGGTGATTGAAAGGTATTAAAGGAGTCACCGGCGGTAATTAGTGCAAGTAGCACCCACGTCAAACCTCATACTTGTGATTTCCATCAGAAAACCGCATTGGGTTGTGGGAAAATCAATGTTTATCAACACAAATGTCGCAGCACGACGACCACTGCCCTTTAACAGTTCCGCCTGTTTGTTTAGTATTTCAGCTTAGAACTTTGTGTTTTTGAGAAATTTCTGTTTAAAAGCTAGAGTCATTGCTCCACATTATGTTCAATATAGGCCACATATGCTGTGTATCCAAAACATGTGATATGGGCCCCATGGGCTGTGTATCCAAAACATATGATATGGACCCCATAGGCTGTGTATCCTAAACATGTGACATGGACCCTATAGGCTGTGTATCCAAAACATGTGATATGGGCCCTATAGGCTGTGTATCCAAAACATGTGATATGGACCCTATAGGCTGTGTATCCAAAACATGTGATATGGACCCCATAGGCTGTGTATCCTAAATATGTGACATGGACCCTATAGGCTGTGTATCCAAAACATGTGATATGGGCCCCATAGGCTGTGTATCCAAAACATGTGATATGGGCCCCATAGGCTGTGTATCCAAAACATGTGATTTGGACCCCATAGGCTGTGTATCCAAAACATGTGATATATGGACCCTATAGGCTGTGTATCCAAAACATGTGATATGGCCCCATAGGCTGTGTATCCAAAACATGTTATATGGACCCTATAGGCTATGTATACAAAACATGTGATATGAGCCCCATAGGCTATGTCTCCAAAACATGTGATATGGGCCCCATAGGCTGTGTATCCAAAACATGTGATATTGACCCCATAGGATGTGTATCCAAAACATGTGATATGGACCCCATAGGCTGTGTCTCCAAAACATGTGATATGGGCCCCATAGGCTATGTATACAAAATATGTGATATGGGCCCATAGGCTGTGTATCCAAAACATGTGATATGGGCCCCATAGGCTGTGTATCCAAAACATGTGATATGGGGCCCCATAGGCTGTGTATCCAAAACATGTGATATGGACCCCATAGGCTGTGTATCCAAAACATGTGATATGAACCCCATAGGCTGTGTATCCAAAACATGTGATATGGACCCTACAGGCTGTGTATCCAAAACATGTGATATGGGCCCCATAGGCTGTGTATCCAAAACATGTGATATGGGGCCCCATAGGCTGTGTATCCAAAACATGTGATATGGACCCCATAGGCTGTGTATCCAAAACATGTGATATTGGCCCCATAGGCTGTGTATTCAAAACATGTGATATGGGCCCCATAGGCTGTGTATCCAAAACATGTGATATGGACCCCATAGGCTGTATATCCAAAACATGTGATATGGACCCCATAGGCTGTGTATCCAAAACATGTGATATGGACCCCATAAGCTGTTTATCCAAAACATGTGATATGGACCCCATAGGCTGTGTATCCAAAACATGTGATATGGACCCCATAGGCTGTGTATCCAAAACATGTGATATGGACCCCATAGGCTGTGTATCCAAAACATGTGATATGGACCCTATAGGCTGTGTATCCAAAACATGTGATATGGGCCCCATAGGCTGTGTATCCAAAACATGTGATATGGGCCCCATAGGCTGTGTATCCAAAACATGTGATATGGACCCCATAGGCTGTGTATCCAAAACATGTGATATGGACCCTATAGGCTGTGTATCCAAAACATGTGATATGGGCCCCATAGGCTGTGTATCCAAAACATGTGATATGGGCCCCATAGGCTGTGTATCCAAAACATGTGATATGGACCCCATAGGCTGTGTATCCAAAACATGTGATATGGACCCCATAGGCTGTGTATCCAAAACATGTGATATGGACCCCATAGGCTGTGTATCCAAAACATGTGATATGGACCCCATAGGCTGTGTATCCAAAACATGTGATATGGACCCCATAGGCTGTGTATTCAAAACATGTGATATGGGCCCCATAGGCTGTGTATCCAAAACATGTGATATGGACCCCATAGGCTGTGTATCCAAAACATGTGATATGGACCCCATAGGCTGTGTATTCAAAACATGTGATATGGGCCCCATAGGCTGTGTATCCAAAACATGTGATATGGACCCCATAGGCTGTGTATCCAAAACATGTGATATAGACCCCATAGGCTGTGAATCCAAAACATGTGATATGGGCCCCATAGGCTGTGTATCCAAAACATGTGATATGGACCCCATAGGCTGTGTATCCAAAACATGTTATATGGACCCTATAGGCTGTGTATTCAAAACATGTGATATGGACCCCATAGGCTGTGTATCCGAAACATGTGATATGGACCCCATAGGCTGTGTATTCAAAACATGTGATATGGGCCCCATAGGCTGTGTATCCAAAACATGTGATATGGACCCCATAGGCTGTGTATCCAAAACATGTGATATAGACCCCATAGGCTGTGTATCCAAAACATGTGATATGGGCCCCATAGGCTGTGTATCCAAAACATGTGATATGGACCCCATAGGCTGTGTATCCAAAACATGTGATATAGACCCCATAGGCTGTGTATCCAAAACATGTGATATGGACCCCATAGGCTGTGTATCCAAAACATGTGATATGGGCCCCATAGGCTGTGTATCCAAAACATGTGATATGGACCCCATAGGCTGTGTATCCAAAACATGTGATATAGACCCCATAGGCTGTGTATCCAAAACATGTGATATGGGCCCCATAGGCTGTGTATCCAAAACATGTGATATGGACCCCATAGGCTGTGTATCCAAAACATGTGATATAGACCCCATAGGCTGTGTATCCAAAACATGTGATATGGACCCCATAGGCTGTGTATCCAAAACATGTGATATGGACCCCATAGGCTGTGTATCCAAAACATGTGATATGGACCCCATAGGCTGTGTATCCAAAACATGTGATATAGACCCCATAGGCTGTGTATCCAAAACATGTGATATGGACCCCATAGGCTGTGTATCCAAAACATGTGCGAAATGACTGCAACATTTTAACTGAAATTATTTCTAAAGATTAAATTTGCAGAAGCTGAATACAGTTTCTCCAGTACAGATATTCAAAGTTTCAATTATGGATCCTACAGTGCAGAAGAGAAAGCAGCTGGCATTGTCTGCAGCATTAGGATGTCTACAAAATCTGTGCAAAGTTTCTGAAAACAAAGCCTATTATCGAGAGCCAGAAAGGAATGCATTAAAATGGCTGGACATTTACAAAGGATCTCCCGATGAAGTAAGACGTATAATGTCTCTGTTGATTCTGTCTTATATCATTGATCCAGAAACGGAAACTGACTTGGTATTTGATACCGAAGGTGGGTTAATTGCTTTAAAATACTTTAATTTCGCTTGGAATTAATTTTCACTACTTTCCCTGAAGGAATGATTCAGTGAAAATAAAATCCAGCGAATATATCTTTTATTCTATATTGTACATCTGACAGGTCAAAAATCAGTGAAAATTAATTCCATACAAAACACCCACAAAGTTTTTTCAGCGAATATTAATTCCAGCTAAAATAAAGTATTTAGAGTATGACTTGATTTGAATAAAAAAAATGTTAGCACTCAAATTCTTAGAGATAATATAACATTATTGTAACTGTATAAAAATAATAAATATAAAAAGTTATTTCATTGTAAAAGGTAAGTGTTAGCGTAATAGGTTCAACATTGGTACTAAAGCATCATATATTCTTCAATGGTCATTGTGACTACATCCATTCGTATTGTCCTATATACCACCCATGGAAACATTTATCCGTGTGTATTTACACAAAATTAGAATGTATTCAAAAACATACAGCTATGTAGTGACCAATGCCATTTAATACTTCTTCAGATGAAATTGTTTAATGTATATTGCAGTAGAAACATGGTTTGCTATTACAGGCATAAATACTAGTACATTTGTCATATAGCAATTAAACTTTGCAATTTACTGTAAAATGATTAATTTTGTGTTTAAAGCTGGCTGATTTAGCATTTCAGGCATATTCAGTGAGTTTTAAATTCACGGTTTTATCATTTAGATAATGTGTTCTATGCTAAATTTTACATATTCACTGGGTTTTAATTTAGCGCATTTTCCAGACAGCAAAATAAGCAAAATTGAAACCCAGTAAATAATTAACCCTTTTACAGTCATACACAATGATGTTTGCTTCTAACCTCACAATTAGCTTGTACATTTTTAAATTATTTTTGTATAAATCTATCAATTTTGGAATTTTTTTATATTGTAATAAAAGTTATGGTATACAGGACGTTTCATTATAGCACAGTTACTAAAAATTAACTATGATTATAGGCAGTTATGTTTCATATATACAATGTTTATATTTTTTTTAAATTTAATTAATGGTTGAAAACAACTTGAAATGATGACAATGCCCTAGTGGCTAAATATCACCTGTGAAGAATTCTATAATTAAATCTACCTAAAAATAAATATTTTTTACAATTTGAAAGTTTGATTTACAAGTTGTAATATCAAAAATAAAGATCTGTGAATGATTAGATTAAAGTCGATGAATACATTTTAATGTGATACCTGTGGCACTTTATTTGATCGTGGTTGAAAAAAATACTTGTCGTTACCAAAGGTCTTCTCTAGCCAATGAATACTCTTTCTGCACATTTGAATGTAGTCCAAGAGTTTTCCTGGGTTAATGTTTTATAAATTTTCATAAGAAAACGTTTATGCCTTTTTGAAATTTTTTGTGTAGGTCATTCACTCCCACTTATATCAATTAACTTTGCTTTTATGTGATTGTTGGTGCATCATTGTCACACATTCTTATACATGTGGCTCCCCCACGGTACCATTTATATTTGGTATTAATTTCAATTTCATTAAGATTAATTATAAAAGCACAAAACATCAATCTGCGTAATACAGAAATTAAAGGTGGAAATTTACTGCATTGTTGTTTTATTTGAAAAGCCATACATTCCTCATCAACCTATAAATAGGATGAACCTTATATATAATATATAATATATATATAATTAATTTTCAACTTTTAAAATTTTCTTATTTAGGTATTATAGATATTTTGAAGTCTAAATTGGCAGAAAGAGTTCTTGGTCAGTCAAATGAATTTTCAACTCATGAACTTATTGAAGGACTTGAGAAACTGTCAGTGAATGCTGATAACAAGGCAAAGGTGAGAGTTCAACTTTACTTCTGTTAAATGCTAGCTGATTGATTGATACCTGAAGTTTTCAAACCACAATTAAGTCAATAATTTTATTCAAAACTGTGTTAATTCTTTTGCAGATTATCAGTCAATCTTTAGAATTTATTCAAACTGTATTGTTGACTGGAAGTGAGAAAGAAAGGAGGTGTGCCAATAAAGCCCTGAAAACACTGGGATATGATGCAGAAGAATTTTTACCAGTACAGAGCAAAAAAACTGAAGAAGATCCATCTGAAAAAGAAGGTTAGTGTAATTACACATTGATCTTTCAGTTTAGGCTAATAGTTTCTTCATAAATTTCTACTAGTGTTCATTTTAGACATTTTTAACTGTACTAGTGTTCAGTTTAAACAGGTTTCATTATACTAGTGTTCAGTTTAGACAGGTTTTATTTTACTAGTGTTCAATTTAAACAGGTTTTCCTGTAATAGTGTGAAGATCAGACAGGTCTCATTGTATGAGTGTTTCTTCATAGATTTCTACTAGTGTTCATTTTAGACATGTTTAACTGTACTAGTGTTCAGTTTGGACAGGTATGGCTGTACTAGTGTTCAGTTTAGACAGGCTTCATTGCACTAGTGTTCAGTTTGGACAGGTTTCATTTTGCTAGTGTTCACTTTAGACAGGTTTGACTTTACTAGTGTTTAGTTTAGACAGGCTTCATTGTATTAGTGTTCAGTTTGGACAGGTTTCATTTTGCTAGTGTTCACTTTAAACAGGGTTTCCTGTAATAGTGTAAAGATCAGACATGCAATGTACATGTGTTTAGGCCAGGTTTCACTGTCTGTTCAGTTCAGACAGGTTTTATTGTACTGGTATTCAGTTTAGACAGGTTTCATTGTACTAGTGTTAAGATTAGACTGGTCTCACTGTACTAGTGTTCATTTTAAAAGGTTTAATTGTACTTGTGTTCAGATTAGTCAGGTCTCATTGTACTAGTGTCCAGTTTAGAAAGGTTTAATTGTACTATTGTTAAGTTTAGACAGGTTTGACTGTAATAGGGTTCAGTTTAGACAGGTTTAACTTTACCAGGATTCAGTTTAGACAGGTTTGACTGTACTAGTGTTCAGTTTAGACAGGTGTGACTGTACTAGTGTTCAGTTTAGACAGATTTGACTGTACTAGGCTTCAGTTTAGACAGGTTTGACTGTACTAGTGTTCAGTTTAGACAGGTTTGACTGTACTAGTGTTCAGTTTAGACAGGTTTGACTGTACTAGTGTTCAGTTTATACAGGTTTGACTGTACTAGTGTTCAGTTTAGACAGGTTTGACTGTACTAATGTTCAGTTTAGACAGGTTTGACTTTACCAGGGTTCAGTTTGGACAGGTTTAACTGTACTAATGTTCAGTTTAGACAGGTTTGACTGTACATGGGTTCATTTTAGACAGGTTTGACTTTACTAGTGTTCAGTTTTAACAGTTTTGACTGTACTAGTGTTCAGTTTAGACAGGTTTGACTGTACTAGTGTTCAGTTTAGACAGGTTTGACAGTACTAGTGCTCATTTTAGACAGGTTTGACTTTACTAGTGTTTAGTTTAGACAGGTTTGACTGTACTAGTGTTCAGTTTAGACAGGTTTGACTGTACATGGGTTCAGTTTTAACAGGTTTGATTGTACTAATGTTCAGTTTAGACTGGTTTGACTGTACTAGTGTTCAGTTTAGACAGGTTTGACTGTACCAGGGTTCAGTTTAGACAGGTTTGGCTGTACTAGTGTTCAGTTTAGACAGGTTTGGCTGTACTAGTGTTCAGTTTAGACAGGTTTGACTGTACTAGTGTTCAGTTTAAACAGGTTTGACTGTACTAGTGCTCATTTTAGACAGGTTAGACTTACTAGTGTTCAGTTTAGACAGGTTTGACTGTACTAGTGTTCAGTTTAGACAGGTTTGACTGTACTAGTGTTCAGTTTAGACAGCTTTGACTGTACTAGTGCTCATTTTAGACAGGTTTGACTTTACTAGTGTTCAGTTTAGACAGGTTTGGCTTACTAGTGTTCAGTTTAGACAGGTTTGGCTGTACTAGTGTTCAGTTTAGACAGGTTTGGCTGTACTAGTGTTCAGTTTAGACAGGTTTGACTGTACTAGTGTTCAGTTTAGACAGCTTTGACTGTACTAGTGCTCATTTTATACAGGTTTGACTTTACTAGTGTTCAGTTTTAACAGTTTTGACTGTACTAGTGTTCAGTTTAGACAGGTTTGACTGTACTAGTGTTCAGTTTAGACAGGTTTGACAGTACTAGTGCTCATTTTAGACGGGTTTGACTTTACTAGTGTTTAGTCTAGACAGGTTTGACTGTACTAGTGTTCAGTTTAGACAGGTTTGACTGTACATGGGTTCAGTTTTAACAGGTTTGATTGTACTAATGTTCAGTTTAGACTGGTTTGACTGTACTAGTGTTCAGTTTAGACAGATTTGATTGTACCAGAGTTCAGTTTAGACAGATTTGGCTGTACTAGTGTTCAGTTTAGACAGGCTTGACTGTACTAGTGCTCAGTTTAGACAGGTTTGACAGTACTAGTGCTCATTTTAGACAGGTTTGACTTTACTAGTGTTTAGTTTAGACAGGCTTCATTGTACTAGTGTTCAGTTTGGACAGGTTTCATTTTGCTAGTGTTCACTTTAAACAGGGTTTCCTGTAATAGTGTAAAGGTCAGACATGCAATGTACATGTGTTTAGGCCAGGTTTCACTGTCTGTTCAGTTCAGACAGGTTTTATTGTACTGGTATTCAGTTTAGACAAGTTTCATTGTACTAGTGTTAAGATTAGACTGGTCTCACTGTACTAGTGTTCATTTTAAAATGTTTAATTGTACTTGTGTTCAGATTAGTCAGGTCTCATTGTACTAGTGTCCAGTTAGAAAGGTTTAATTGTACTATTGTTAAGTTTAGACAGGTTTGACTGTAATAGGGTTCAGTTTAGACAGGTTTAACTTTACCAGGATTCAGTTTAGACAGGTTTGACTGTACTAGTGTTCAGTTTGGACAGGTATGGCTGTACTAGTGTTCAGTTTAGACAGGCTTCATTGCACTAGTGTTCAGTTTGGACAGGTTTCATTTTGCTAGTGTTCACTTTAAACAGGGTTTCCTGTAATAGTCTAAAGATCAGACATGCAATGTACATGTGTTTAGGCCAGGTTTCACTGTCTGTTCAGTTCAGACACGTTTTATTGTACTGGTATTCAGTTTAGACAAGTTTCATTGTACTAGTGTTAAGATTAGACTGGTCTCACTGTACTAGTGTTCATTTTAAAAGGTTTAATTGTACTTGTGTTCAGATTAGTCAGGTCTCATTGTACTAGTGTCCAGTTAGAAAGGTTTAATTGTACTATTGTTAAGTTTAGACAGGTTTGACTGTAATAGGGTTCAGTTTAGACAGGTTTGACTTTACCAGGGTTCAGTTTAGACAGGTTTGACTGTACTAGTGTTCAGTTTAGACAGGTGTGACTGTACTAGTGTTCAGTTTAGACAGGTTTGACTGTACTAGGCTTCAGTTTAGACAGGTTTGACTGTACTAGTGTTCAGTTTAGACAGGTTTGACTGTACTAGTGTTCAGTTTAGACAGGTTTGACTGTACTAGTGTTCATTTTATACAGGTTTGACTGTACTAGTGTTCAGTTTAGACAGGTTTGACTGTACTAATGTTCAGTTTAGACAGGTTTGACTTTACCAGGGTTCAGTTTGGACAGGTTTAACTGTACTAAAGTTCAGTTTAGACAGGTTTGACTGTACATGGGTTCATTTTAGACAGGTTTGTCTTTACTAGTGTTCAGTTTTAACAGTTTTGACTGTACTAGTGTTCAGTTTAGACATGTTTGACTGTACTAGTGTTCAGTTTAGACAGGTTTGACAGTACTAGTGCTCATTTTAGACAGGTTTGACTTTACTAGTGTTTAGTTTAGACAGGCTTCATTGTATTAGTGTTCAGTTTGGACAGGTTTCATTTTGCTAGTGTTCACTTTAAACAGGGTTTCCTGTAATAGTGTAATGATCAGACATGCAATGTACATGTGTTTAGGCCAGGTTTCACTGTCTGTTCAGTTCAGACAGGTTTTATTGTACTGGTATTCAATTTAGACAGGTTTCATTGTACTAGTGTTAAGATTAGACTGGTCTCACTGTACTAGTGTTCATTTTAAAAGGTTTAATTGTACTTGTGTTCAGATTAGTCAGGTCTCATTGTACTAGTGTCCAGTTTAGAAAGGTTTAATTGTACTATTGTTAAGTTTAGACAGGTTTGACTGTAATAGGGTTCAGTTTAGACAGGTTTAACTTTACCAGGATTCAGTTTAGACAGGTTTGACTGTACTAGTGTTCAGTTTAGACAGGTGTGACTGTACTAGTGTTCAGTTTAGACAGATTTGACTGTACTAGGCTTCAGTTTAGACAGGTTTGACTGTACTAGTGTTCAGTTTAGACAGGTTTGACTGTACTAGTGTTCAGTTTAGACAGGTTTGACTGTACTAGTGTTCAGTTTATACAGGTTTGACTGTACTAGTGTTCAGTTTAGACAGGTTTGACTGTACTAATGTTCAGTTTAGACAGGTTTGACTTTACCAGGGTTCAGTTTGGACAGGTTTAACTGTACTAATGTTCAGTTTAGACAGGTTTGACTGTACATGGGTTCATTTTAGACAGGTTTGACTGTACTAGTGTTCAGTTTTAACAGTTTTGACTGTACTAGTGTTCAGTTTAGACAGGTTTGACTGTACTAGTGTTCAGTTTAGACAGGTTTGACAGTACTAGTGCTCATTTTAGACAGGTTTGACTTTACTAGTGTTTAGTTTAGACAGGTTTGACTGTACTAGTGTTCAGTTTAGACAGGTTTGACTGTACATGGGTTCAGTTTTAACAGGTTTGATTGTACTAATGTTCAGTTTAGACTGGTTTGACTGTACTAGTGTTCAGTTTAGACAGGTTTGACTGTACCAGAGTTCAGTTTAGACAGGTTTGGCTGTACTAGTGTTCAGTTTAGACAGGTTTGGCTGTACTAGTCTTCAGTTTAGACAGGTTTGACTGTACTAGTGTTCAGTTTAAACAGGTTTGACTGTACTAGTGCTCATTTTAGACAGGTTAGACTTTACTAGTGTTCAGTTTAGACAGGTTTGACTGTACTAGTGTTCAGTTTAGACAGGTTTGACTGTACTAGTGTTCAGTTTAGACAGCTTTGACTGTACTAGTGCTCATTTTAGACAGGTTTGACTTTACTAGTGTTCAGTTTAGACAGGTTTGGCTTACTAGTGTTCAGTTTAGACAGGTTTGACTGTACCAGAGTTCAGTTTAGACAGGTTTGGCTGTACTAGTGTTCAGTTTAGACAGGTTTGACTGTACTAGTGTTCAGTTTAGACAGGTTTGACTGTACTAGTGCTAATTTTATACAGGTTTGACTTTACTAGTGTTCAGTTTTAACAGTTTTGACTGTACTAGTGTTCAGTTTAGACAGGTTTTACTGTACTAGTGTTCAGTTTAGACAGGTTTGACAGTACTAGTGCTCATTTTAGACGGGTTTGACTTTACTAGTGTTTAGTCTAGACAGGTTTGACTGTACTAGTGTTCAGTTTAGACAGGTTTGACTGTACATGGGTTCAGTTTTAACAGGTTTGATTGTACTAATGTTCAGTTTAGACTGGTTTGACTGTACTAGTGTTCAGTTTAGACAGATTTGATTGTACCAGAGTTCAGTTTAGACAGATTTGGCTGTACTAGTGTTCAGTTTAGACAGGCTTGACTGTACTAGTGCTCAGTTTAGACAGGTTTGACAGTACTAGTGCTCATTTTAGACAGTTTGACTTTACTAGTGTTTAGTTTAGACAGGCTTCATTGTACTAGTGTTCAGTTTGGACAGGTTTCATTTTGCTAGTGTTCACTTTAAACAGGGTTTCCTGTAATAGTGTAAAGGTCAGACATGCAATGTACATGTGTTTAGGCCAGGTTTCACTGTCTGTTCAGTTCAGACAGGTTTTATTGTACTGGTATTCAGTTTAGACAGGTTTCATTGTACTAGTGTTAAGATTAGACTGGTCTCACTGTACTAGTGTTCATTTTAAAATGTTTAATTGTACTTGTGTTCAGATTAGTCAGGTCTCATTGTACTAGTGTCCAGTTTAGAAAGGTTTAATTGTACTATTGTTAAGTTTAGACAGGTTTGACTGTAATAGGGTTCAGTTTAGACAGGTTTGACTTTACCAGGGTTCAGTTTAGACAGGTTTGACTGTACTAGTGTTCAGTTTAGACAGGTGTGACTGTACTAGTGTTCAGTTTAGACAGGTTTGACTGTACTAGGCTTCAGTTTAGACAGGTTTGACTGTACTAGTGTTCAGTTTAGACAGGTTTGACTGTACTAGTGTTCAGTTTAGACAGGTTTGACTGTACTAGTGTTCAGTTTATACAGGTTTGACTGTACTAGTGTTCAGTTTAGACAGGTTTGACAGTACTAATGTTCAGTTTAGACAGGTTTGACTTTACCAGGGTTCAGTTTGGACAGGTTTAACTGTACTAATGTTCAGTTTAGACAGGTTTGACTGTACATGGGTTCATTTTAGACAGGTTTGTCTTTACTAGTGTTCAGTTTAGACAGGTTTGACTGTACTAGTGTTCAGTTTAGACAGGTTTGACTGTACTAGTGTTCAGTTTAGACAGGTTTGACTGCACCAGTGTCGAGTTTCACTAATTCACTACATACTGTCAAGATATGATTGTTTTGGGATATGTAGCTCAATATTGTGGAATATCATTTTGACAACAAATGCTGAATTTGATAATACATGTAATAGAATTGTAGGTGAACATAAAAATCATATTTGACTACATGTGTTTTACTTAGGTGCCAAATAAATTGAGAAATTATGATGAATGCTTTGTTATGAACTTACCTTTCCATTAACGATAATGAATGCATATTAAAATAAATTTAGATGTACAATACAGTCTGAGTATAACTCCTAGTCTTTTCATAGTAACTTACTATTTTTAAAGTCAGAATTCTTGTCACCAATAATTCAAAATTATGCTTGTATTATTACCCTAAACATGATAAAATTATTTTTTTGTTGAGTCATTTGCATATTCCGGTATTTTATTTGTATCATTCTTCAAATATTCATTAGCTAATTTTTTTTCTTCAGTTTCCAAGATATTTGTTGATGCTTTGGAGTTTGTACGTGACATGTTGTGTGTATTGGATGCTATGGACAGCTTTGTGTCAGACGAAATGACTCAAATTGTAAACGCCATTGTAACAAATGGGTGTAATAATCTGACCAGAGAAGAACGAGAAGCTGTTGCTGACAGTCTTGTTGACAATGGTATTGCAGGTGAGGACAGAGACAGAGCTTAAAATGCCATAATCTCATCACCTCGTTTTCCATTTGGATTACATATACAATGTTGTTTATTGGCATGAAACTGAGAGTATGAGAGTATGTGCAATTATATCAGTTTATCTCATTGTGTTTTTTGTTAAAAAAAAATTGCATTTTGTGACACTTTTTAAAACCCAGATATTTTAAATAATTCAGAACAAAAATACTCCATCATTAACAAATATATGATTTTTTCAGCCTATGTCACCAGGCTAGATTTTGAGATATTGCAGAATATCTCTGCCATAGGAAGCTATGGTAAAAGTGTTATAATAGTGTCAAAATGGCGACTTTCCACTAAAATACAAACATCATTTTCTCGAGAAAATGGCTGGTGACCCCCAACTTTTATGGGTCAATATCTTCGTATTGCCTTGGAGTACAGTTGCAAAATGAATAAATTCTGGGTATTTTAATTTATGAGTAGGCTTCAACCTTTACATGAATTTATTTTATATCTCAATATAGAGTTATTGATGAAGATTTTGACAGATTTAATAAAGGACAGAGAACTTGTATACAAGGATAACCAGATATTTGCCATATTCTATGGTGTGTTAAGTATTATATGGAACTATAGCGATGCTAGTCTGGTTTTCTCAAGTGCTCTGGGAAAAGAAGGAGTTGTCAAATTTATGTTTGATATCTGCGAATCATATTACATGGATAAGCGTGAGGAGGTAGAGAATCTTTTTTTCAGTTTGTTTATGACAAATGTACATGATTTTGTTTTGAAGATTGAATTCTAAATGGCTGACTGGTAGCCATAGTGTTTTAAAGAATGCCCATATATGACTATATTAATGTATCCCATACATGTCTGGACCAATTAAGTGATGTGATGTATCGCATAACAATCAACTTCAATAACAGTGCTGGATGTGAATAATTAGGGGAACATTTTGAAACTAGTTCAAAATTACAAAAAAAGGAAGCAGAAACTCACATTATTTCAGCAATAATGTAAATATAAGACAAAAACTTATTTTCAGGGTTTTTTTGCTGATCAGTGATCAGGAGCGAGCTAAAAACACTGAGATACTGAAATTTGCATAAATGAGACACTTGTGTTCCAGAATAATTATGAAATGTCGTCCTTTTTAGTGCTAAAAATGCACCAAAATAAAACATTAATTTCTGCATCTTGATGGGAACAGTGACATCACATAATAGAGAGTTTAAGATTTGCGTACGTAACGAGAACGTAACGTGATGTTCTACTTTCGTTTGCGTTACGTTCTCGGGTGTCAGAAAACGATTAAGTACAAGCGCCCACAACGGGAATGTAATTGAAACAGAACCATCTGAACCATGTCAATCCGTCTATCATTGGGCAACCATATTATCCAATAAAATTTGTTATGTCATTTCACGTCCTGAATCAGAATTAGTAGTTAGTTCACAGACATTTGACAGAGCTCTCGCTATTTCCATCCACTCTCTGCTGAGGTCCCAGGCCTGTTTGCCGACGTCTTTCAGCAGATCAATGTCATACGTTTTCAGTGGGTATAAATATCAGCTAAACTGCATCCAATATTTCTTATTTTATCATAAATATACAAAATTACTCTAATATAAAACGTTTTATCAATGTCAGTGAAAATTAATCAAAATTGACAACGAGAAAAGCTCTCGGAAATCAACTACGAGTCAGTCACCTTGATCACGTTCAAAACGACTGCCGTACGACCAGGGAACCAATGACGTCATTGGTTCGCGCGGAGGTCATGCACAAAGCGGTGACGTATCCGTTCTCGTTCCGTTCTCGTATGCGCATCGGAATGTCTCTATTTATTGTCTTGATATAATCACAACAAATATTAATTTCTAATCTGTAAATTTAACTAAAACTGAATTGGCAGAATCAGTAAAATATTTAAATAACCTTAGCTAAACAAGACAGTAAATATTGCTTCTATCAAGCTATACCAGATTTGAATACTTAATTATAAGTTATAATTATAATTTGAAAAATTATGCAAAGCAAATGCAAATGTGGTCAATAAAACATTCAATATTTGCAAATATTGATAATCGTTCCATAATTGCATTTCCTAATATGGTTATCATCATTCTTACAGAAGAAAGATCAAAAACAAAATTCAGATTGAAAGTTGAAAATGTAACTACTGATCTAGTGATTACCTTTGGTAGCAATATTTATAGTACCAATTTTCTGTATATTCACATTTTAGATGTTCCAACTTTCTGCTGCAATGGGAATCAAAAGAGATGATGAAAAAAAAGTAACAAACAATCCTCCACCAAAAAAAGAAGAGACATCAGATGAACAATTAAATGACACGGTGAGTAAGGTAATTATAGACAAGTAGATTCAGATTTGGAACACTTTATGGTTAAATATAAGAGGAACACCAATATATTTTCTGCTCATTTTACCCGACTTCAATTTTTTGTGCTGGCACAATGAGTCAAAAGACTAGTCACAGCCTATATAGGTCACTTAAGGTGGAAGCCTTCTCATAAATTAAAATACCCAGAATTTAATCATTTTGGATTTTGACCTGAAAAAAGTTTGGGGTCACCAGCCCTTTTTTTGAGAAATTAATGGTTGTATTTTAGTGGAAAGTCACCATTTTTTATGATACTTTTCCACAGGCTCCTATGGCAGAGATATTACGCAATATCTAAAAATCTAGCCTGGTGACATAGGCTGAAAAAATCATATAATGTCAATGATGGAGTACATTTGGGGTTTCTGGGTTTTAAAAAGTGTCAAAAAATGATATTGTGTTCTATGGAATTGTTCTAAAAATTGCATTTTACAAGAAATATTAGGACACGTTACTCAAAAAGCTTAACTCTGTAGCACACAAAAAAATGTTATTTCATTGTACCATGAGACATTAGCTTCATGATTGTACATAATAAACTAATGAACATTGTATGCGATTTATGACCAATTTTGTCAAAAATTATGAGTAGACTTCAACCTTAAACACTATATTAATTCTGCTATTTTGTTGAGCAATCCACTTTTTTTAAACTAATTCAGTATTTAATTGATCTATGAGGCAGTATAAGCGTGTGATAGAAATGTTTGTAAGTTAGTTATTCAGAAAACATTAAAAAATATTGACTTCACTTCACATAGGAGCATCTCTAGTTTTGTAGAATTAATTAATTTATAAATAGATTATTATAATTGATTAAATATTGATTAACTGATTAATGACCAACTTCAACTGAAGTGGAACATGATAATAATGTGAAGCCGGTAATATCATGAAGGCATTTTATTTTTTCATTCATTAGGTTTTAATTTCCTCCAAAATAAAATGTCTGTAAACATGTAAAATCACAGTATAACTCATGATTTATAATTATAAACCCAGTGAATATATCTCAAATATCAAAAGCAGTAAAAATCTACACATATTTTTTTTCTAATTCTTCAGCCCCCAAGTGAGGATGAATATTATTTTAAAATAGCACACTCTTCCCAAGATGCAAAGCTGCTGAACAGTTGCAAGACAGCATCAAGGGTAACCTGTGATAGTATAAGAAAGGCAGTCTTCATCAGCAACAAACCATTAGAGACTGGATATTTATTTGAGATACAAGTTGATAAGTTTATTGAGGGTGAACGTTACATTGGTTCACCAGAGTTTGGTAAGTTTGGTAATTGTGAAGTTGTCGAATTTTGATCTAAATTATTATGCCACACCCACATGTGCAAAACAGAGAGTATTTTTTGAGAAAATGGTTAGAAATAATTATGAGAAATATTTGGTTGTATAGTTTCTCATCATTTAATAATATAAATTATTATACATCTGTCACAATAACACCATAAGTTACAGCATGCCATAATTTTGTGTTATTGCACTGGGTATTTGCATCCTACCATATTAATAAATGCAATTTCATATATGGAAAGATTATGTGCCTAAGTGTCCTCTAATAATAAAAACAAACATGGTAGCCCCCAGGGTTTGACCAGACCCTGCACAAAGGAGTTCACCAAATCTGTTCTCTACTTTGTGGATTTCGGAACTTCCATGATTTAATAGATTCTTAACAGGCAAGCAATGGTATTGGCCATGCAAACATGTGCAAAGACAAAAAATGATAATGTCAATTGTTATAGCTCCTGCATGCCATTATTATTATTGACATATTACTAAACAAGTACCGGTAGTCTATGTAATTATTTTAGATCGAAATTATTTTTGTGGTTAGTAAGAATAACAAATGGTGGACATGAAAGGGTATAATTTCACATACATGATTGTTAACATGCTAGGTGTGACAATACATTGTGACATTCCAGAGGATGTGACTTATACTGGTGAAGGACTGGGCAGAGGAACCGGATTCTGGATGTTAAGGTCTGCAGTCAATTATAGTAAATCATTCAATTTGTGTCTAGAAATGTTCATAAATTGAGACAATGTGCTATGAAATCTTTATTGTCATACTATTTTATGAACTTTGTCATAAAACTTGTCTCTTACATAGCTAAAACAGTTAAGGTTGTTGCCCCTTTATTGGCTATAATGGAATAACATTATTATATTAGAACCTTGTTAAAATAAAGGTAAACTTTTTGGCTCCATCATGATGCAGAAATTATGTCATACCAATATATGTCTGTATCAATGGATGTGTCAAATCTTGTTGTATCAATATCACAAGAACTTAACTTAATGGTATTTTCAGCACAATCAGAGATGCATATCATTATTTTATTTAATCTGATGAAAATAAGATCCTAATTTGGGTGACGACCCTCACTATTTTTCTTAAGTTATATTAATATTTAATCAAATTTATGTCAAGTTTGTGTAGCTTAGGGTTAGTAAAAGGGTATGTTTTGATAACTTATTACCTAATTTGTATAAATTAACCAATTCATAGATGTTCCACAGATAACTTGAGTGCCACTCATCAAATTTTAATTAAAACATACAGGTGTGCTTTGTGATAATTCACCATTTCTGGTTACTTAAGGGTTGAAATCCATGCATGTTAATTACCTACTTAGTATAAATAGTTTCATGTATCCTCCTTAATATGCATAACTGCTGCAAACAGTGAGATGCACTCAGTGCTATATTGAAGGCATCTGACAATGTGATATAACTGATGTATCAGATGTTTGTAGGAACATGTGACATGTGACCTCAATAATATGTATAACTGTTATATTTTAATGATTTATTATACAATATTTTTTCTTTATGTGTATTGAAGATTTGCTTCGAATATAGTAAATTTCGTTTTTCTACTTCATGCCTCCAATACCTTCAGCACATTGGATTTATTTTGTAAAATCTGACGATAGTATTTAAATGGATGATGTATTGCTTCTACAATCTGTTTTGCAGGCATAGTGAGTTTATAAAAGACTTCAAATTAATTGGTGGGGGATACCCCCTACAGCTTCTTAACGTCAAAGTTGGTGATTGCATTGGAATTATCAGATTTCCTGATTCCACCATTCACTATTTTTGGAATGGACAAGACATGGGTGTTGCTTTCAGAAATGTACCGCAAAGTAAGTGATCCAACCAAAGTTGTGTCTTAATTAGCAAATAGCTAGAATCCAGTAATTTGTTAATCTGAGTTACATTTACGAGAGTTTTACAATTGATTTTTGGATTCCTAACGTTTAGAGTTGAGAATGCCAAAAGAAAGCAAAATATTGTCAATCACAATCCCTGTCAATAATTTTATTTACATAGTAATAGGTAGGAACCATGAAAAACAATACCACCAGTTGGCCATCTTGAATTCGTTCTTAATAAAAAAAACTTGTGTGCACCGACAAAACATATTAGGAATTATTAATGTTTTATTAATTTATGAATTATCAATGGAATGAATGATTTATCACCTAAACTCAGTCAGCTTAAGTCAATAAGTTCACATAAAAGTAATATGTGTTGTATAATATAGTCTCTATCTAATTAGTCGAAAAAAACTGTGAAGTAAAAACACCAATCCGCCATCTTGGATTATACTTTGAAGAAAGAAAAACAATGTCCACCTGCAACCGATTTTTGATATAATGTGTTGTCCAAAGTTTGAAAGCAGTTGGTTCACATGAAATTTTTGGAGATGGATGAACATACAAACGATCACATACATCTTAAAGTACCAATCAGTTTAAATTGTATATTAGATATATATGTACTACTCTGTGTTGATGCTAACTGGGAGAAGGTCACATTGAAGGAAGTAAAGGAGATTGCCATGGCAAGTGAACTTGTTGAATCTACTGAAAAACGTGGAAATAAAGTGCACAATATTCAAGGTGTGTTCGATAAAGAAATAAATCAACAATCTGCAATACTGTAGAATACTTTATTTTCGCTTGGAATTTATTTTCGCTATTTCCGCTGAAGGGATGATTCCGTGAAAATAAAATCCAGCGAATATACTTTTTTTCCTATATTTCACATTAAACTCATCAAAAATCAGTGAAAATAAATTCCAAGCAAAACGCCCAAAAAGCCTTTTCAGCGAAAATTAATTCCAGTGAAAATAAAGTATTCCACAGTATATAGTAATATTACTCTTAATGAAGTGGTATGTACTTTTCAAGTACACTCTGCTTAAATCCTATTTAGTAAACATCCTGAATGCTGCATTGTGGGTACCCATTCCATATATCAACTTTATTAGAAAAAAAGAATTATGATTTCGAAAACAATAGATTCTTCAAAACAATTTACAATAACTAGTATATTATGTTAAATCTATATATGTACTGTTTTATTATTAGACAAATTCGAGTTCACTACTGTAAGCGGCAGTAAGTTTTCGGGGAAAAAGTTAGTCTTTCCATATGGCACTGATTTTGTTGATCCAGACGTAAACCCAGAGGAGTATCAAATACTTGAGAAAGGTAGGAATCAATTCATATTGCTATATTCATCATATAAGGTTATTACGAGGATACCTCAAAGTATGCACAAAGGCGGTACAGCGGGAGCATGGACCGACACCCAGCTGAGGTCGATGCAACGACATACTCTCTGAGTATACATCTTTTCCTTCCAAGGGTAAATCATGGGAGTGCCGAAATTCAAAAAGTTTAGAACAGAATCAGCGAACATTTTTGTGTGGAGTCTGGTCAAACCCTGTTTGTTTTTATTATTAGAAGATGCTTAGCGCATAATCAATCCATATTTGGAACTCACATTTCCTAATATTGTAAGATGAAAATACCCCGTAAATTACCGCAAAATCACGGCACGCTATAACTTATGGCGTTACAGTGACAGATGTATAATAATAATAAATATGTTTTAAATACTGTCCTTGACAATATTTGTGATTCCACTTCTCATTGATTAATAGTCATAGTAAACAGTTTTGTAATTGCAATGATTGCTGTTCACTGGATTCAATAAATCATGCAACACATTGTGACCACATACATCATGTCATTAACATACACACATTAACACACTGCAGTATATGTAATGAAACAAATATAATAGGAAAATTAGAAGCTAAACAAATATACAAGCTACAAAGTCATTCAAATGTTAATATAATCATATTAACAATATTGCATACCTTGTTTTTTTATAGCAACAAGCACTGACAATACAGAATTGGTTGATGCATTCTCTCATGTAAAAGAAGGCCTTGATGAACTACACCAAATCAACCAAGTCAGTGCCGAGAAAGGTTACCTGAATGAGCGGGATATGGAGAATGTTATCCAAACTATTAAAGCCATGGTGTCTATTCAAACAGATCCAGTTACTTCAATTCCATTACATGTGCTTGGTAATGTTGTAGACCTAGCAGCAACATGTATTTATAAATTTCTCAAATTGAAACTTGATGATACGGATGAGTTGAAAATGGGACCAAAGCTCATGAAAGTAACAGGACGGTTTGCTGATATTCTCGAGAATGTTGTCATACCATGTTTTGACAATTTGAAAGGATTATCTTCATATGTTTGGACAGGAAGCACGAGTGAAGGGTTCGCGTTTGTTGATGAATATCGTGACCAAGTATACATTAACGATGAGATAGATATCATGGTTCCCATAGCAACAGTGAATGAGCAGAGTGAATTTGGGGAGAGACCAAGTAATGCAATATCAGAGTTGGAATGGGCAAGTAATAATACAGGGAGTTGTACACTCTTAGAAATGAAATCTGGTAATCACCCTGGATATGTTCGAGTGTTCGCATCATCATATGGTTCAGCTATCTTAAGTGACAATTCTATCACAAATATTTTTATTCAAAGTGAAACGAATGGGAAGATTGCCAAATTTCTGTCCCGTTCCAAAATCTTAAAATCACAAGAACATCATGTACGTGGACGCTTTCCATGTGTTCAACAACAACTCATTGAAAGATTCAAAGATGGATCCTTTACAGGAAGATTAGATTTAGTCCAGGAAGGTCCTGCCCAGACGCTATGTATACAGTTTCCTATTGGCACAGGTGTGATTCAGACTTGATAAGTTACTGCTACTATCTATCCCATCATTCAACGTGTCAGTCATTACTATTACTTCTTATTCAAGTACTTTTCTATTCTATTCTATTATTTTTGGACACTGGCCTCATTTAAAAATAATTTATGTAATAAGTATTTGAGTATGTTTTTCAGGACCCAAGGACGAAGAATATTTATTTGAGCAAATGGTTGATGTGACACTCGCGTTGAGGTGTCAGAATTGGCCGGATATATCGCGTCCATGGATAACACGTCAACGTCTGTGGCCAGATGCCAACACTGTTCAGAAAATCGTTGATGATGGCTGCCATGTGGTCCCCAAGGCTTACCCAGGTGAATTGATCTCTCAATAAATCTGGCCTTGAACAATTAATATATAGGAATTGGCAGCTGGTTTTGAATTAACTTTCGTTGCTGAATGTTTTGTATTGTGTATGAATGGTATATGTATTTGACATCAGAAAGTTGTTATGTCTACTTCATGACGACTGAAATGTATTCGAAGAGTATAAGCCATGGCCATTGAATGATTTACACATTTTCCTTGTGTTTTACAAGGCGAAGGTGGAGATGTTGATCTGGATTGGAGGCTTTCTTTCTCATTGGCAGAAAGAACATTAGCATTGTCAGTGAATGAGATTCAGAGAAACTGTTATCTTGTTTTGAAGTCTTTCTGGCGAAGATTTTTGAAGGTGAGAGTTTATATTTACTGGTTCATGCGTTAAATACGAGTAGATCTGCTATATGGTTGAACAAGGTCATTAGTAAACAAAGATGAAAACAATTACTTTATTCCATGCCAATAATGTTGAAATTAAATTTGTCAGTTAGTTTTGAGACATATTTTACAAACGTTAGTTTTTTTCTCTTGATCAGAAACCCAAGGTCTTGTCCTCATACCATTTGAAGACTACTTTATTCTGGCGATGTGAGAAAATTCCTCCGATACAGTGGACAAAGGAAAACATGGGGGAGAGATTCCTGGAACTCATCGATGACATCATCGCTGGTTTAACAAAGCGTAACATTCCTAACTTCTTCATTCCAGAGAATAATATGCTGAGTCATGTTTTGGAGACAGACATTTTGGAGGTTCTTGAGAAAGTGAAAGATGTTCGACGCAATCCCCTGGCATATTTCAATAGATACAATAGTTTGTTGACAAATAACTTTTCATTTTTTCTGACTAAGCCATGAACAAGTTTGAAGTAATAAATTTGGCATACATCTGCATTTTAAAATATTTCAACAAATTAGACGCTATATTCAAAGTGATTATCATTATATGCATTAATGTTTAATAAATATACAACATCCACGTTTTTCTCATTTACAACATTCGATTACTGAGAAATGTTGTTTTGAATGAATTATAATTATCAATTACAAATTTTTGAAAATGCTGATGATTCTATTTTTTTAACATGATTTGAATTTCACTGATTTTCTCACTTATTGTCAGCAAATAACATACAACAGTATAACCACTGACATTTACGAGATGAACAAAGTGAATATATTGAATTATATTTTTTGCAAGTCGATTCACCACACTGGACAAAACTATTCATTTAATATGATATTGAAATGAAAATAATTTCTTATTGGCTATAAGTCTTGAACACAATTTGTATACCAAAAGAATATGTATACATTTATGCAGGTTTTTGTATTGTATGTAATAAAATGGAAGCGAGGATATAAGGTTAGCTTGCTATTATCGCCACCAATACAATAATTTATTGTGTTTCTCAAATCTTTTCCAGACATAGTTTCCTGTTCGCAAGTCTAGCACATATATTTTCAGAGATACATGTGGAAATGTGTCTTAAAATTATCTTAGCATATCTTTGCTTTACATAGGCTGTGACTTCTATGTTATATATATAGTATATATGTTCGTCTCATCATTGGTTTATAAATATTTCAACTAAAATGTTTTGATCCGCTTTATTTTGTATAATTGCCATATTGGTTTCACCATATCTCGTGTGTCAGAATGAATTTGAAATAAAATATGCTTTGATGTAAGCGATAGTTTAATTAAGTCGGCGTATTAAGTTGCTGTGACGTGACGCTGTTTGTGTGCAATTGTATGAATGTACGAATGTCCACCAGCAAATAACTCTGGTAAAATCATAAATCCAATGTACCAGTGTACTGACTGTGTTGAAGTAAACACCAAACGAGCAAACTGTGGATGTACTTGAGACATTGAACAACACAAATGATTTGGAAATCCGTACAGTGTTTCTTGATTGACCTGGTTAATACCTAATCAAATAGATGTTGGGAAATGTCCACCTTTGGTTACTATTGCAAATATATTTCTGGTGCTCATGTGTATTGTCCACGTCTCTTCGCATGACCATTACAAAATTGTAATGCAGGAATAAACGCGTACACTAATTAAATTCAATTTATAAAAGAATCCCCCCCACACACACACACACACACATTCAATATACGTACAAGAAATAATTAGGTACCCAGTCGCTTGTTTTGGTAATATTAATCCCAAATCCCAAATTTAAATGAAAAATGTGTCATGTCACATGAACGGTCTAATCCATCAGTGTTACCACAATTAGTAAGTTTTCCTCGATATATATTTAGTGATTTAAGAATTTGAAATTTCAGATATAAATTTTTATTATATACAATAATGATTAAGTCAATCGAGCAAGTGAACCAACATTTTTGGCCATCAGAATTATGGATAGAAATATTAGTGTTCCTTTGTAAACTTTTACATGAAATATGTAACAATCTTTTTTCGCACACCTAATGCCAAAAATGTTGCGAAATATTGGTTAAACGTGCCCAGTTACGGCAAGTGTTTTAATTTTACGCACAGATTGTTTTCACATGGACTGACATTTGAGCTTATTAGGTACATAGTATATGTACTTTCATATATGTTTCAGACACAATATTACCTGTTTCAAAAATTAACGTCATCAATCTCACTCGCGAATATACTTCTTTAGAAAAAATGTTTTAATGACTCTGGCTTCTGTAATCTGGTCAGTTAACCCAAAGTTCAATTTTTTGCTCTGCCAAATTACTTAATATCGAGGGAATTAAAGATAGAAGAGGGAAAAGGACTTGGGACATAGGACGATCAAATATTTTTTTTACGGTCGACCATCTCAGTAGATCTTTCTGTCGTCATAGAAATTGCATCGAGTGAACCATTTACCGAGAATTTATGTGAAATGTGAATAGATGCCTTTCACTTAACATGAATAAAAATGGCGTTTCCAATTATAATTTACAACTCAAGTTGGCTAAAAACGAACTATGTACGTCTAAATAATACACATGGATGGCACTGCATCGAAGCTAACAGTCTATATGAAAACATTGGTTGTACTACCATTACCAACATGCAGATTGGTCAATCTTGCTTGTCCAAATTTATTACGAAGAGAAAAGAGTCAACGTGATGGAGGATAGAAACAGGTTATGAAAGACAATGGAATATCAATATGAATTAAATTTGCACTCACTCACACACTGTTTTGGACCTGTTAGTTATAGTGGATGTTGGGTTAGTGCCTTATCTACGCTATTCTTGGACGAAAATACCTTTTATGACGTTATTTTTGGGAAGACAGTGACTAACGCAAGATTTTCCATTTTGGTATCAGTCCGAGTGTAGCATGGATGTTTAATAGAAAATATTACCGTTTAGGACACTCGAATTAGACTGTATTGGTACGATAACCTAAACCTGGTTCATGACAGGGCTGAGTAGGAATTTAATAATTAGGGTTTATCCGCATGTCACGAACGATAGTGATATCGCTTGTCCTAGCATCGACCTGCCTGCTATCACCATGGAGATAATATTATCTCGCAGTAACCAATCATTGACATCACTATGAAAATAGTATTATGACACTGTTTTTAAATATTGCCCATCACCATGGAGATAATATCATCTCTCGGATACTGAGGATAGTCATCCCCATGAGAACACTAGTATATTATTGATCTAAATCATTTCCAATAATTAGTGATATAATCTCGCTTGTTCAATTTTTACTTACCACTTTTGAAATAATATCTCGTTGCACACATCTGGCATCTATATCGCGTTTGTACTGTTTCATTCTGTTGCCTCTTTGGGCTGAGCTAAATATGACCTCCGTTTTTTCCTGTTTTTGTTTTAATCTGTCTTTTTGACTGAATGTGCGTGTACAGGTTTTACTCGCGTAAATACTTGTTCTACGACGGAAGGTTCAACTGCCTTATTGTCAGCCTCGTTTACACATATATTGTGTAACCAATCGCATCTTTTAATTTGCTTTTAGTTTGGAGTGTTACATCATTTGTTGTTAGATATGAGTCGTAATAATGACTACGTTTGTACACTGAGTCCTGATCTAATAGAGAAGGCAAAACGGGAACTGAACGAAAACCCGGAGTCACGTCAGCAGCAATTGGCAGATTTACGCGCTATGTTCCGCGAAAGACCCGATATCAAGTTCCGTTTAGACGACTCTTTTTTAATACGTTTTCTACGAGTCCGAAAATTTGATGTTAAGCGTGCCTTCAATACATTAGTTCATTACTATGAAGTGAGGTCCCAGTATATGGATATCTTTACCGAGTTTGCACCATCTACAGTCCCGCAACCACTCGGGGACGAGGTTGATTTGGTATTGCCAGGTAGAGACAAAGATGGACGCCGAATATTCATCAAAAGGCCGGGTAAGTATTGTTTTGTCAATACACCCAAATACCTGACAACGTCAAACTTCATTACTTATATAATATACTATTTCTCATAACCGTTTTCTCCAGTTTTCATCCGCCTATTTATGTCGTGATTTTATTTCGCAATATATTTAATAATGTCAATGGTGCTGTGGGTAATACGGCATCGGACTGAGATGAACGGCAATTGGCTCAATATATTGTTCTGGTAAAAGAACACCGTGATATGCAAACTCTATGAACTAGTGTACGATGTTTGTAAACTGATGTTTGTAAATAAATCGAAACATATATATATGAAAATTGTCACCTGTTTTTTTGCTTTTATAATTTTACTTCGAACTTCTATTTTACAGCGAAAAATGAATTTATTTCTATTGTCATTCATTTTTATTTTGCTGTAGAAGTGCATTTTATAAAATAAAGTCATTGATTTACTCAATATAGTTTAATGTTTAGCTTGAATAAAACAATTCTGCTGACATAGTAGCAACAATTCATCAGAGTGTGAAATAACTCTCTTCGTCACCATATATTACATTGGTGCTGGTTTACTTATATATTGAGAATAATTCACCAGACTGTCGCAATATGGTTCAGTTTGTAATGCCATATGACAGCCCAAAGACGAGCATTTATATTAAAGTGAGTTTTTTATTAGCATAATATTTTTCAATATTTGTCAGGACGATGGGACACAGACACATATTCGGCCATACCGTGCTTCAAGTCAACTCTACTTCTCCTGGAGATGCTCTCAGAAGACGAGGAAACACAAGTAAATGGTATTGTGTTTGTTGTCGATTATGCGGGAATGACCATGAACCATGCTAAACAGATGAACCCTATTATAATGCGAAAACTTACCGATATAATTCAGGTGACTGAAAAATAATTCACACTGCTTTATATTGAGCATGCAGTAGTAGCGGCCATTTTGTTTTGAAACTTATTTACCAAAGGCATTGAAAGACCTCTTACTTTATATAAAATTATAGTGTGATCAATTTTGATATCTTCAGTTATTTTCAAAATATTAAGTGGTAAAATAGATAATTCGGGGTGGGTGACAAATAAACTGTGGTTGCATGTCACTGTGATCGGTCAACAGCATTGATTTCACATTAGATGGTTGAATTGATCCATGCCATGTATGAAATATATAGTAATTCCTTAAAAACATGGTCACTGGTCATTGTATGTATCATATTCAGTCTTACGTTCGTATGACATGCAATCGATGCAATGTGCCTATATTGCCATTTATACGTAATTATGTTGTGTATTTCACTCTACAGAATGCCATGCCACTGAGATTAAAGGCTATACACCATGTCAACCAGTCAAAACTATTTGACATAGTATTCGGGATTATAAAACCCTTCCTCACTGAAAAGATGACCAAGAGGGTAAGTGTGTTGTGGCGCTCTACATCGATCGATCTGGGTCACTGATGGGCGAGTCTTTGAATTATCAATGTGTGCAAAAATAGATCAACCTACAAGCTAATAAAACAAAAAGAGTGTATTCAGTCATTTTAGACTGACCTTTATATTACATATTATTTATACTTATTGCTGAAGGAGTCGTGTTGTTTGCGTCGTTATTGTGGATCTGCCATCATCAACAGGAACCATAAGCGCCATGTTTCCATGTATGAAATTGTTATAGAGTTTGTGCTACGGAAACACATATTTGCTTAGTAAAAATTAGAGTCAGGATAGCTGACATTTATTTCACAACAAAATATCAAATGCACAAAGAACCCGGACAAACTGTTAGAAAAGTGTCACGTGATAATTGGTATATTTTGTTCTAATCAGCCCACGAATAATTTGTCTGTTGACTTGAGTTAGACGTGATTCCGTGACTGAAATAAACAAGCCTTACGATATATAGGGTAAAAGGAAATAGACCAGCTCATATTCTGACTTACTCATTTACTCGGTTGCCAGTTGATAGAATTAAGTTTCATTTTTCTTTTTTGTTACAACAAAGTGTGTTCTTTTGTCTACACTGTAGTTGTATTTTCATGGAACTGAATTCGATACTTTGCACCAACACATACCATCATCAATCTTGCCAGCGGAATATGGTGGAGTCCTTCAAAATGTAACCAACAGACAGTGGATCGATCGGTTGGTGGCAGAAGAGGCAAAATTTACTGAGAATAATAACTACGGGTTTCCGAAATCTAAAGAAGCCCTAGGTGGTGTAAAAAGTGGTATGGATCCAGCTGGTGGACTCGTGGGGACATTTAAATCGTTGAACGTCGACTAGTATTCATTCTAATCTTGTCTATTAATCTTTTCGGGGTTTATTTTTGTGACAAACTATTTATCAGAGAAAGGGGAATACTATTGTGGATAAACCATACAGTTTTGTGCACACATGTCATTTTATATTTAGAGACCTACATAGACCTCTGACGACATATGACACATTCACTGTATTGACATCCTTCACATGGTAATCGCATTTATTTGAGGATCTAATGGGTAAGTTCTGCGCATGCACAACACATCACGAATGGGATTCCCTCACTCCCGGGATTCACACTCTGATTTGTGTGGTACTTACCCAGTACTAATCCAACACAGTGCGACTTGAATTCATCCAAGTATTCTATTTCATACCATACCTTGCTTGCACACGTACACAAATTGCAATGCAATGTGTCTCGTTCATCAGATCGTGGACAGGTTTTAACCCTTGATCTCATAGCTGTTATGTAATTATTTTACTAATCAACAAAATGTTACCAACAAGTCATCAGAGAGCAACAACACGGCTTATTCCCACTGAATCAGGAGTGTGGAAAATCTGTTATGTATTGCGTTAATAATACGACCAAACCATTTTGATCATAGGAGTGTCAAGTACATCACTTGGATGAGCTTTAAAACAATTTGATTATTATGAGCATAATACAAACAACTTTGAAGAATTCACTTATTTTTTTAAAATCAGAGTAAAATAACACAACTTAAAAATTACAAGTCAGATACTTCAACGAGCATACGTCACCCAATAATAATTTAACCTTATTTGCATACCGAGCACGCCTTTCACATATATTTTGATAGATTACAATTCAGCCGTTAATATTTTTCTAGTCATGTCCCGGGATACGAAACAGCTATCGTGTTACAATTTCCACAAATTGCCAATAGAGGGCGTATGTTAAAAAGTAAGTCACATGGCTCGATCACCACATTGGATTAACGAGAAAACGGCTTACACATTATGTTCACTACTCGACCAATTACTTTTGTTTATAATTACATTGGTTTAGTTAGGCCTCTTACAAGATCAACAGCACCAAATCCACCATGAATGTTCACGTAGTTAGATTTGTTAGATTTAAGAAAACCAGGAAGTATACTGTTCTTGTACTTACTGTGGTGGCTTGAGCAATTTGAATCTTTTCTTGTACCATATTTGATATATCTGTATTTTTTTCAATATTAGGCCAGACTTTTTTTATTCCTTGTTTCTCGAGTAATAAGGCAAGTAATAAGGCAATGTTTTTTCTCGAGTAATAAGGCAATGTTTTTTGCGGAGGGCGGAAAAAAATAAAATAATTCTTTTTTTCCATTAGATTTTTGTGTGATTCTCAAAGAATTGTAAGTGAGATCATTGATCGGAGAGAAGAAATGAAATACAATTTTATTCCATGTATAACCTTGTTTCTCATCTGCGCGAGACTTCGGTACTTTGATCAGGATACTCCCACAAAAATGCAACTTGGGTTTGTTATGCGGCGGGCGGAAAAAAATGAAGATAAAAATAAGTTTTTTTTAGCAATTTTTTGCACTTACAAGTCGGCGGGCGCGAGAAATTACGCTGAAATAAAATGTTATTTTTATTTCATTTCTGGCTCCTGTTTATTCGGCGGGCTCGCGAAACAAGGGATAATAAAAGTCTGGCCTTATCAATAGCATCCATATTCTGTGACATGACTTGTCATACTATATGTAATTTCTGAAAAATGGTATAACAATTAAATTAAATGTATGTAGAAGCGTACTGTGATTGATCACGTGGTTTAGCAGTCATAATTTATTGGAAATAAACTGAAAAAGCTCCATATAAATATCGGTTTTAAATACACAACAAATAAAAGTTAATCTATTGGTGTGTCGGGCATCTTGAATTTTTACCACACAGTTATACAAAGATCACACTTGGCCAAACACTGAGTCTTGGATCCATACATTGCTGTTTAGAGCTTTTATAAATTAATATTTAATTGTGAAATGTAATCAGAACAAACCATGTCATGTCATTTGCACACATCATTAGTGATATGTGTCACGGGGTACCACCATGCAAGTTAGATTCATTGACAAATGATTGTTTTTGTAAAATCTATTTTTATTCTATGCCGATTGTTCTGGTCGTTTGTTTATTTCTGAAACTCCACATTTCAAGTTGTTAATTTGTTAATAAGTTCTGTAATTCTAAGTTGTTTTTCAGATGCAACTACATTTTTCCTCTGCAGATTGTGATCGGGATATTTGTATATCAGCAACAACCACCGTTTTGGTTTGTGTATTTTTAGATGAGGAATTCACACACTTGTTGCTGTTGTCAGGCATTTCTGCTTGGTCAAGAATTGGAGATTTAGAGGCGGGTGAGAGTTTTTTTTCAACTATTGCAAAAGTCCAGTAATAGTATATTTTAACTATGACATCCGTATTCATAGTACATATATCTGGTTGGGATACCGGTTGGGATAGCTATGCAAAAAAAGACGTTCAAAAAAAAAAACCGTTTGTTGTCGTGTGATATGCACGACAATACAGCCTTTTGTGCTAATAATGTCCGTTCCATTGAGAACAATGGGCGAAGCAATGTGAACCTTTATTCACGTCTTAGTCAGACTGCTGTGTATAAGTCAGTAACCGCACCTCGCAGTTTTTTTACAGCAATACTTATTGTCAGTGATCTTGTGAACTTCACTAGATGCTGACCATAACCGTGATTGCTACACTTAAATTAGCAGGGCCATTCGTACTAATTATATTGTCAGAGTGCTATCAAGCAGACACAGAAACGCATATCACGATTACGGCGTTTGTTTTCGATTTAAAGTTCACTCAGTCATAACACACTCGCTCGTCACGTGTTAACGTAAAGTGGCACTTGCTGTCGTGATAAGGTTCACTTAAGTTAGACAACTACGCTGTATACACACAATGTATACAAACGAAATGGCAATACCATTTGTAAGCAAACCAGGAAACAGGAAATAACTATATTGTTTTGTATTGCAAGGTGCATTACAGCTTCACCACGATGTATCTGGGAGTATTTTTGATGTTTGTGATCATTTGCACATCACTGATGTTCTTCGATGTGGATAGCCAGGTTGAAATTGCCGTGTTGGAAGGTGAGAACATCACACTAACACATGTAGTGCAGACCGCGAATGTGCATGGATATTTTGATGTTTACTGGGACACACCAGAACATTCTGTTTGCTGGGATTTTCGTTGGGACGTCGATATAAATAGGCATTGCAGTACCAATGAAAAGTACTCACTCTCCACCGAATACGATACAGTAGATGCAGGAATGTCCATTGTTAACGTTAAAAAAATTGACGAGGGACGTTATTTTGTTCATGTCTTTCCGTTTATATATCCATATATGGAATACCAGCTAATAGTCGTCGTCCCACCAATCGATCCCTATCCATTATGTACAATTACACCGTTACAGGCAATCAGCGAGAAGCATGCTGGTACAAAAACAATAGTTTGTGAAAGTCGTGGAGGTGATCCGCCAAGTACATTAAGTCTCATATCTTCAAGAAATGAGACCATAACTTATGCTGAACCCATCGGTAATACGACATATTTGATATACACATTTCAGCCAGACATTGACGACCATGGATTGGTATTCATTTGTAAAGCAACCCAGGCTGGAATAGAAACAGGAATATGTGAAACAACTCCTATTGAAATAATACCGGCCCCACCAGTCATTTTAGTATTCACTCAGGTCGATGGTAGCATGTTGTTTGCATGCACAGTTGAAAGTAAACACCAACCGGTGTCATTTAACTGGTACTTTAATAACGAGCACGTGGTCGAGTCAAGTCGTTTTCGGATTATGGGGATTGGGGACATGCTTCAAGTTATGAACGTTTCATCTGAAGACAATGGAACTAGTGTCAAATGCACAGTAACTAACCGTGTGGGCGTGGCAAATGCTGACATAGAGATATATTTACCAGAACCAACCGGTAATGAAACATCCACCAAGAACCAAACAGAATTGATAAGTAGCTCCATAGAATGCCCGATATTTGAATGTGCATTCTCGGGATTAATTATTGGAGCATTTATAGGAGGTGTAATGTTTACTGTTGTTGTGTTTCTGGTCTACATGTATCGTATTGGCCATCTACAGTCGTGTATTCAACGCTTTAAAAAGACGAAAAACGATGCCGTCAAAATAGATACGATCAGTGCCAACATCAACAAGGGAAAAGGCATGGATGATAATAAAAATACTCCAGTCAACGTTGCATATGAAAGCGTCTCGGATGCAGTGCAAATCCAGCCCGATCACTATATGTCGCTTGTTAGAGGCGGTACAGACAATAACGAATATGAGGGACTCCGTTATGGACAGAAAACACCCGATGATTATACATATGAAAATGTTTGACATTTGACAGTTATACCACAAGTGTTGTAAACTTTTAATTGTATTTTTAAGTCTATAAAACAAATTAATAGGTCAAGACGATGTTCAAAGCTATATTATACGCTCTATAATTAAATGAATGTACACAATGTGATATTATTACACTCTATAATTAAATGAATATGTACAATGTGATATTATTCCATTCTATGATTAAATGGATATGCACAATGTGATATTATTACACTCACTGATTAAATGAATATGTTCAAAGCTATATCAATACGCTCTATAATTAAATGAATGTACACAATGTGATATTATTACACTCTATAATTAAATGAATATGCACAATGTGATAATATTACGCTCTATAATTAAATGAATGTACACAATGTGATATTATTACACTCTATAATTAAATGAATGTACACAATGTGATATTATTACACTCTATAATTAAATGAATATGTACAATGTGATATTATTCCATTCTATGATTAAATGGATATGCACAATGTGATATTATTACACTCACTGATTAAATGAATATGTTCAAAGCTATATCAATACGCTCTATAATTAAATGAATGTACACAATGTGATATTATTACACTCTATAATTAAATGAATATGCACAATGTGATAATATTACGCTCTATAATTAAATGAATGTACACAATGTGATATTATTACACTCTATAATTAAATGAATATGCATAATGTGATATTATTACGCTCTATAATTAAATGAATGTACACAATGTTATATTATTCCATTCTATGATTAAATGGATATCTACAATGTAATATTATTCCATTCTATAATTAAACAATGTAATATTATTCAATTCTATGATTAAATGGATATGTACAATGTAATATTATTCCATTCTATAATTAAACAATGTAATATTATTCCATTCTATGATTAAATGCATATGTACAATGTAATATTATTCCATTCTATGATTAAATGGATATGTACAATGTTATATTATTCCATTCTATGATTAAATGGATATGTACAATGTTATATTATTCTATTCTATAATTAAATGGATATGTACAATGTTATATTATTCCATTCTGTAATTAAATGAATATGCACAATGTTATATTATTCCATTATATAATTAAACAATGTAATATTATTCCATTCTATGATTAACTGGATATGTACAATGTTATATTATTCTATTCTATAATTAAACAATGTAATATTATTCCATTCTATAATTAAATGAATATGCACAATGTTATATTATTCCATTCTATAATTAAACAATGTAATATTATTCCATTCTATGATTAAATGGATATATACAATGTTATATTATTCCATTCTATAATTAAACAATGTAATATTATTCCATTCTATGATTAAATGGATATGTACAATGTTATATTATTCTATTCTATAATTAAACAATGTAATATTATTCCATTCTATGATTAAATCCAACTAAAATCTATGTTAAGGTAGCGAGAAGGGAAATTTTCACTTTTTTCTTGATTTTTCAAAAATTGATAAAACGGTTACTTTAGATTTTGATACATCACCCCAGGTTTACAAAAGATCGAAATTGCGAAATAACGTTGCTCAAATTAGTGTTTTAAAACACTAGCAGAAAAGACTACAACTGCCGTTTCGTGGATATTTGCATAGTGTTTATCTTTGGAAGGAATTAAATGATAAAATCTTATCTGTATACTCTGTTGTTGACGATTCTGATATAACGGATGATAAGCTTCCAGTTGCAAACAATGCGTGTTTATCTAACGTCCATTGTCAGCATTATTGTCAGTCGAGACTTCGTCGGAGAAACATGGTCATACAGTACTCATTTCGCCCAACCTTCCGCTTTTACATCGACCGCTTATCGCTTAATTTCCGACCACGCGGTCTTGTCCGACCGGAAACCGACCGCATTTTAATCGCGTTTTTTTTTCGCTCGCTCGCTCATTGAAAACATTGACCGCTCGCCCAAACACTGAAAACTGGCACATGGGTGGTCGAAATGGTGGTTTTGATAGTAAGTGTGAACATACAACTAGTATTAACTATTATTACATTCTGAACGACACTTCAAATCTAATAGCTGTATTACACTTGTATCGTGAAAGCAACTGAACTGGGACCTCTTGTTACGTGTTTTGGGTGCTTGTTCTAGATGTAATATTTTTATTTTTATTTTAATGAGACAGTTACGTGAAAAAAGCCTAGGTAACTTCTTTTGACAGAGCAGAGAAACGAGGAAATTTTAGTGATTAATTCCAAAAATAACGATATCGAATCCACATCGGTCCACGTCTGGTAAAATTTGACATTCAATTTTTAAAATTAAGTCACGATCATTGAATGAGCTCGGTCTATTCCGTATACGTACCGCAAAAGTGTTCCCACAAAAAATATTTTCGACTAAAAACGGCCACATGCCCTGAAAAATCGAACAGAGCTTGACATGTATGAATAATTTATTGGGCTTAAAAGAAAAACGTGTCAAATTTAGTTATAGCCATAACTATTTGGTGGCCAGTCGATGAACAATTCAAAGTCCTTCAGGGCTGAAAATCATCGACGCTACTCTGGTTTACTTTATTTCACAACTTGCAGAGAAAACTGATTCGCGTGAGCTCTAATGTATCTTAGCCTAGTATTTTCTTTTTGAACTAAGGTCAAATTCCATCAGTTTGTCAAAATATATGTTTTTCAGCGAATAATTTTGAAGCCTGTCACAGCACAAACAACTATGTGAATCGACGCCGGTGATTGGATTGTACGACGACCCTTCAATTAGCGTCAAATATGCTTTGTTACAACATCATTGATTGGCTGAGAGTCACCTGATCGGAGCACGAACTGGGTCACAGAACCATATTTGTCCGTATTATCAACAGGACTTTGCAAAATAACCACACCCTCATTTTCAATCTTTTTTAGCGCGGAAGTTGCCAACAAATGTAAAAAAATCGTGAATTTCATGGATTCGAATAAAATAAAGCAAGCGATTGATGATTATGGATAATCAAGGATGATTATTAATATTTTCCCCGATGCTCTTCGAATTTTTATTTTTTTTATTTCAAGGTAAGAAATGGCTAGTTGAGGTTGCATCGTCTTCAATGCGGTTGTTTCACCGCGAACAACTCTAGCTCTGTTTTGGGCATGGTTTAGTTTTACGATGTAAAATAAAATATATATTAAAATAATAATACTTGATTAATTATTTGGGGTTTCAGCCCACAAATTACGGACATGATCTCCATGAATTACAGTCAATGTTTGTCTTCTCTCGGCTGATTGTCACGGTGTTGATCGACGCCCTTCCTAAACTCAGTATGGAGAAACCAATGGGGATCGACATTCCAAACAAACAATCGAAATTATCAACGAACGACGAGATTTTTCTAGATATTTACAAACATACTGTCATGACAAACAAGTAGTTTAAGATGGACTATAGGTACGACCATGAGGGCGCTGTTCATAATCGGATGCGATGACGTCATACGAACAGCGCCCTCATGGTCGTACCTATAGTCCAGCTTTAGCATAAATAATGACGTCACAATGGGAATTCGTGCAAAAATTAGCATAAATGAGGACCAATGCCGTAAAGGGATCATTTGAATGAAGATGACGTCACAATGGGATATTGTGAATACATTTGCATACATAAAATAGATGTGAATACGAGGTCGTGTCGAGGTCATCGTGACATTTGCATAAATTACTATCAATTTTTTTAATTATTTTTTTTTTTTTTTTTTTTTTAATTATTTTTAATTTTTTTTTTAATTGGACAGGCGTGGACGAAAGATTTTAGCATAAATGAGGACCAATGCCGTAAGGGAAATTGTGCATACATTTGCATACATAAAATAGATGTGAATACGAGGTCGTGCCGAGGTCATCGTGAATACATTTGCATAAATTACCATCAATTTTTTTTAATTATTTTTAATTATTTTTTTAATTGGACAGGCGTGGACGAAAGATTTTCAGAATATATCGTAGAGGGCGCTCACACATACACACACACACACACACACACACGTTAATAAATACACGTCATTTTGAAAACTAATGGAGTTTATTGCACAAAAGAAGTAAACAAGAATGAAATATTGACATGGAGTATATATTTATGACATGGTTGAGTATTTTTTTAACGTCACAAAAAAACATACGATGTGAGTAAGGAAAATAGTTGCGTAGTGTATAAATGTTTAGCGTGATTAAATATTTCTTTGTTAACACCTCGAAAAATACGTAGATACATGTAAATGTGCGGCGTGGTTAAATTTATTTTTAATGCCACAAAAAATACGAGTACATAAACGATTCGATTAAAACACAGAAACGAGAAAAGCCAATAATAGTAAACATTGATCAATAAAAAATAATTCATTCTATATATACATATGTTGTTTATTTTTACATTTCTTACTTCCTTTCAATGAGTCAAGCAGTCTGTACACTTTTTTTTTTTATTCCATCACTATAATCAGAATCGCTCATCTGTCGTACAAGAAAGAGAGAGAGAGAGGATAATATTAAAAACCGATAGTTATATAAAGAAAGTATAAGTTATGTGTTGAAAATTTAATAGTATGAATTATCCCGTAAAACTGCGGTCATCAATCCGCTAAAATGCAAAGTATGCAAAATCGGTTGATCGACGTACAGTTTGTTTTTCAAAAAAATGGCGGACTACGCTACTATGAGTTAAAATGTATAATTACCTGATCGTTTCACAGAATAACTTTTGACATACATAATCATCACACGGAATGAGTTTACGGTGTAACGTAGCGATTTTCGTTTTTCCCTCGGCGAAGAAGATATGTCCTCGCTTCTTGCCAAAGATTCAAAGGTGGTAGACCAAGTTTGACCTTCCGTGAAAAGTTCATCTCATGGACACAACGAGTCATACAGGACGTATTGGCAACACATGGCTTGAAAGTAATTGATGATTGTAGATCCACGTACGAGAAATCTTATACATTCCATGACATGACTACCGTACGAGTCAAAATAGTCTTTGTGGTAAGGGTATTTCAGACAGAAAGTGGCCCAACGCGTTTCACTCGCGAATATCAACAGTGTTTGATATAAGCGATGTGTATCATTCCGAAGCACACTTGTGAGTGCCAGTCTGAACTCAATCACAAGATTAAATGTAAGGCGTGTCTAGTCCTAAGTGTTCCCAACGTGAAATAGACCTCCCACGTAGATGATAAACAACAGATGTTGGTATATTTATGTTATCTAAAACATGAACACTCACAAACAGCCTGAGGGATATTGAGTTTCAAGTTGAAAGCGTGAATTTCGACCTGCGTGTATGGGATACTGATAACATGACTCGACATTCTGTTGACCCCGGCACTATCAGTCAATTCACTGACTTAAACCACAGTCACTCTACTAGGACGGTTAGGAAGCGCCGCGTCATTCTATTGTACCCACCCTCGTCTCCATAAACATTGAAACAAGAGAGGTGTTAACGAGTTAAGAAGTCATTAGCATTAAACAGGCGACGGAAAACACGCGATAAATCATGAGACAGTGCGAGAGTTGCGTCATTTTCCCCCACAAAGCATTGCAATACATGGCACTTTGACCTTTCAACGAAGAGCAGTCTCAAATGCGGAAATGAACATGCTTTGTATATACACGTTTTTCGCGAGAAAATCTTGCTGTCTTGTATGGCATTCTGAAATTATAAATAGTTAATAGAATACTATATTAGTGAATTTCCCCCAAAAGTCGCCCCTGTCTCGACTGAATCAAAACATGTTGAACGGGATTTGTATCAGTCGTCAAATAAAGCGAATGGAGGGATATGAAAGCACGACAATCAAAAATCTCTTTTGTCCAATTACCTCCTATGAAAACTATGCAATAAAGCAACACGGCGACCACCTCCATAGACGAAAACATGCAAAACTTCGCCATAAAGTGACTCTAAAAACACACAAAAAATACGAGAATGGACAAAGGAATATTGTAAAGGTTTGCAGACATCAATGTTTTTAGCGATAAAATTGTTTCTAAACTGAGTGAGGGGTTTATTTTACGGACCGAAAGACTGTTAGAGATCAAGACAAAGAGACTGTCAACAAAACACCGTTTTTCTCGAGTAAAGCATCTTCAAGATTGCAAAAGAATGCTCATCTGAAAAATACAATATCACTCCTAGTCACAGTTCAGTTGAGATTGTAGTTTGATGTAAAAATAAAGCACAATTTAAAAAAGTTCACGGTCTTCTCGAGGGTCTTCTCGAGCAACATCGAACGCAATAAATAATGGTGAAAAATAGTGCATTCCAATGACAAATACGTCATAGTTTTGAGACCAGCATAGGTTCTCAGAAGCTGCTCGTTCACACCTTTAACCAATAGAGCTTCCTAACCGTCCTAGTAGAGTGACTCCTAGTAGAGTGACTGTGCTTAAATTATTTTTATCAATTACCCTTTGCTAAAATACTACCGTCATTTTCCACGTCATTAAAAAAAACATGCCCCGCAGCGGAGGGATTTGAAATAAAACACGTTCAATCTCGTAATGACGCGTTCTCCGTGTCAATGTTACGATTATACTCGAAATTGACTATTTGGGGGATAAAAACTGGGTCAACTTGATTCAGTCAACATGAATCTGACCCAGGCAGTATGATGATTCCAGTCCGTCACCAATTCACTTGTCTGAAAAGGCACACCCCAAGGGTGTATGACGCCTTGTCTCAATTCAGGCCGAATCAAAGACTGTGCACGCCGTCGATCTATATCTGTGATCGATGTAGACGAGAAACATTCCACCACTCTGATCGTTTTTATATCATCGGTAATTCAGTGTACCGCTCGAATGTAATGCATCAATCAATAGTTTAGTTTTGAAGGTTTATTTTACAATAACTGGAAAACCGACCGAAATCGCGAAATTTTAGGATTCAATCTTTACTCAGTCAAACATCAAAACTAAGTATTCAGTTCATTCTCTCTTCACTAATAAAATGGCAGTACTCAGCAAACTATCATTCATCGTTTTTTTAAACATCATTTCGAGTATCCACGATTTCGAAATACTAGAAGAGGCAAGAACGAACGTTACATTTGAATGGTCAAATGACAAGGGGCTGACCCCGCTCGAACGTGCAACAGAATGTATTAAATACATTGACCCATTTGAAAAACAGAGTCAACCTCAAAACATTGAGAGCCATAGCCGATGCTTCAAACAACGAGTTTCTCTTCAAATGGTTCAAAACCAAATTAAATGAAGCACTATGATTCGTCACAAATTACGCTGACATCCTTAGCAGCCTGGCAAAAGAAATCACTCAACTAACCACACCACCAGATTCAAATTTCCACGATCAACGACAAAAAAGAAACATTATAGACGATCTCCTGTTCGAGGTAACGGCCTTGGCTTGGCTACAAAGAGACAATTGTAGTTACTAGCTCGAGAAATTGACCCATATTTCTAAGACAAAATTAACCAAATTTTGAAATTATACATATTTTAATACCAAACTTGTTATTTTTACCAGCAAACTACTGAATCACAGTACGTATAATAACGTATACCATTGACAAATTCAGACTCCGCTTATAAATTATACTCGATTATGTCTTTACCACTAATTTAAAATAAACAGTTATATTGGAAAGAATGAGATGAAATTTTATTATTATCATTGTAGATTCAATAAGCAAACTGGAAGCGGGTCAAGAAATCGTAAATGTTTCATATTATAGAGATGGTGCGTAGTTTGTTCTTTGACGGTAAACACGTACGCATTTTCAATGGCGAACATCGACCAGTAATAATGGCATACACTTTGTATGCTAATTCATGTTTAATAAAATGCGCTAAGTTTTGATTATTCCCAAGATGTACAGAGAGCACTCGCTTATCCATTAGACAGATTCCACTATACAATTATAATATCCTGACCGCATTGTTTAAACTCTCGTAAATCGACTGTTTGACGTGACTGGGGCACCGGTGGACGAGAAATGCGTGCGTGCACATTACATTTCGTTAACACTTTCATTCATAATTGTATCACTTGCAATATGGCGTAATATCAATCGACGATCCTCAAAATACTGTATGTATGTATGCACGTTGTAGTTCGAATGATTAGATATTCCTTTTATTTTGCCATTTTTGTCGATTCTTTCATTATGAACAGTGTTGACTTGCTCTCGAAATAAATACTTTACACCGATGTTACCGTTTGTAATGTTTATAGTGTATACGTGAAAGATATTCGCCTTTGAAATAATAATTGAAGACACAACTATATAGTCTTCAAATCAGCTGGGTGTTATTATTGAAGTAACGCACGACGCGTGATATTGTTTTAATGGGGTCTGATCGCGTTTCATAACTCCTGTATTGAATAATGCCATGAATCAAATTGTCCTAACAACATGGTAAACACGGGTCAGCAATAAGTAGCTATTTTATCGGTGAGGAAAGGTCTGCTTCTTGATTGCGATTATGATTATGTCTAATATAATTTATAATAATCTATTACTCTACGTACACAACTTGAAGCGGGCTTTTCAATTCAACTCACTGCGGCCGTACACAACATGGCTAGTTCCCCCTTCGAAAGAGTGCGTGCGTGTGCTGCGTTAGCAACACTATCTGTGACCACTGAGCTTTTCAAATATTTACAAAGCACGATGTGATAACTGAGGTGGTAAACTGACCATGATGTCAATATCCAACCATCTAATTTGCACAATAATAATTAAAATTGAAACCGTATTCATGCGTGGGATCTTGGTTGGAAATACAACGAAGTAACAAAAAACCAGCAAAGTGTAACAATAATAAAATCACAAACATGTGAATGTAAAGCAAAAAAAAAAATATTTGGTGGTTGGTTTAGGCATTTGGCATTTTAGGATTTTTTTTTCTTATCGTGCCCTGAATCAGATGTGGACGAATGTTCCTAGCTCAATGATTGTTTTGTCATTTTAACTTTTTTAGTATACCTGTTAGGTGTTCATCATCTGTCCTAAAGTTGATTTTATTGTATTTAATATTTTAATCATGATTTTTTTTTTGTTTCTTATTGTATAGATTACAAATGAGAAGATATTGTTTTTCGTTCACTGTTTTGTCATTTTAACTTTTTTAGTATACCTGTTAGGTGTTCAACATCTGTCCTAAAGTTGATTTTATTGTATTTAATATTTTAATCATGATTTTTTTTGTTTCTTATTGTATAGATTACAAATGAGAAGATATTGTTTTTCGTTCACAATTTTCTAGTTGTCACAAACTGAGCAAATTCAGTCTTCAGCTATAAGATTATATACAATAAAGTAACAAAAATAAGCAATGTGTAACAATAATAAAATCACAAACATTTGAATGTAAAGAAAAACAAATTATTTTGTGATTGGTTTAGACATCTGGTATTTTAGTTTTTTTCTTGTCGTAACCTGAAACAGATGTGGACGAATTTTCCTAGCTCAATGATTATTTTGTCATTTTAACTTCTTAGTATATCTGTTAGGTGTTCATCGTCCGTCCTAAAGTTGATTTTATTGTATTTAATATTTTAATCATGATTATTTCGTTCCTCCATGTATAGATTACAATTGAGAAGTTGTTTTTCGTTCTCAATTTTCTAGTTGTTACAAACTGGGCAAATTTAGTCTTCAGCTATAAAGTTATTATATCTACCCCTTTCCATTTTTAGGGTATGAGCCCTTATTCCAAGTTTCGCCTTAGCGCAGCACTATGTTTTAGATTTTTGATTGTGGTGATATATTTTTTTATATGCAAGTTCTGTTTTAATTTTTCTGTAAGTTCGTAACTTGTTTTTATGATGTGTACTTTTATTTGCATCGTGTAATGTTTCTGTGCTATGAATTTCTAAAGGATTGTTCGAATTACCTGTCAATATTTCAATGATTTTCTTTTTTGTCATCCTGAGATTTATGTGTATTCCAAAATATATTTTTTCCATAGTCAAATTGTCTAAAATCTGATTCATGTCTTTTACAAGGATATTTTCTCAACTCTAGCAGGCTTGCCAAATTTCTTGGTTTGCTATTTACTTTGATTCATGTCTTTTACCCAGTTGTCTTTTCCCTTTTCGTCAATATGTATTCCAAGTTTGTGAGCTTCGTGAACTAGCGAGTTTGGGTTAGAATTATTTATTTTGATCCAATATTTCAATCTAGTTGCTATGGGGGAGGATATTTTCCCAACTCTAGCAGGCTAGCGAAATTTCTTGCTTTGCTATTTAATTTTAGAAGGTATTTGCAGTAATATATTTTCATTTTTTTTCCATTGGTCTAGACAGATTTGCCATAAGACGGGATTTTGTGTGTGGATGTTCTCCCTCGTACAAATTTCATTTTTATGAAGCGAAATTTTATGCTGATGGGGGAGAACTTGAATATACAAAAACCTACATATACCTACATACTAAAAACACACAAATCAGGAATATTCATCGTAAAACAAGAATGGAATACATATTGACGAAAAGGGAAAAGACAACTGGGTAAAAGACATGGATCAAAGTAAATAGCAAACCAAGAAATTTGGCAAGCCTGCTAGAGTTGAGAAAATATCCTTGTAAAAGACATGAATCAGATTTTAGACAATTTGACTATGGAAAAAAAATATTTTGGAATACACATAAATCTCAGGATGACAAAAAAGAAAATCATTGAAACATTGACAGGTAATTCGAACAATCCTTTAGAAATTCATAGCACAGAAACATTACACGATGCAAATAAAAGTACACATCATAAAAACAAGTTACGAACTTACAGAAAAATTAAAACAGAATTTGCATATAAAAAAATATATCACCACAATCAAAAATCTAAAACATAGTGCTGCGCTAAGGCGAAACTCGGAATAAAGGCTCATACCCTTCAAATGGAAAGGGGTAGATATAATAACTTTATAGCTGAAGACTAAATTTGCCCAGTTTGTGACAACTAGAAAATTGAGAACGAAAAACAACTTCTCAATTGTAATTTATACATGGAGGAAAGAAATAATCATGATTAAAATATTAAATACAATAAAATCAACTTTAGGACGGACGATGAACACCTAAAAGATATACTAAGAAGTTAAAATGACAAAATAATCATTGAGCTAGGAAAATTCGTCCACATCTGTTTCAGGTTACGACAAGAAAAAAACTAAAATACCAGATGCCTAAACCAACCACAAAATAATTTTGTTTTTCTTTACATTCAAATGTTTGTGATTTTATTATTGTTACACATTGCTTATTTTTCTTACTTTATTGTATATAATCTTATAGTTGAAGACTGAATTTGCTCAGTTTGTGACAACTAGAAAATTGTGAACGAAAAACAATATCTTCTCATTTGTAATCTATACAATAAGAAACAAAAAAATCATGATTAAAATATTAAATACAATAAAATCAACTTTAGGACAGATGATGAACACCTAACAGGTATACTAAAAAAGTTAAAATGACAAAACAGTGAACGAAAAACAATATCTTCTCATTTGTAATCTATACAATAAGAAACAAAAAAAAATCATGATTAAAATATTAAATACAATAAAATCAACTTTAGGACAGATGATGAACACCTAACAGGTATACTAAAAAAGTTAAAATGACAAAACAATCATTGAGCTAGGAACATTCGTCCACATCTGATTCAGGGCACGATAAGAAAAAAAAATCCTAAAATGCCAAATGCCTAAACCAACCACCAAATATTTTTTTTTTGCTTTACATTCACATGTTTGTGATTTTATTATTGTTACACTTTGCTGGTTTTTTGTTACTTCGTTGTATTTCCAACCAAGATCCCACGCATGAATACGGTTTCAATTTTAATTATTATTGTGCAAATTAGATGGTTGGATATTGACATCATGGTCAGTTTACCACCTCAGTTATCACATCGTGCTTTGTAAATATTTGAAAAGCTCAGTGGTCACAGATAGTGTTGCTAACGCAGCACACGCACGCACTCTTTCGAAGGGGGAACTAGCCATGTTGTGTACGGCCGCAGTGAGTTGAATTGAAAAGCCCGCTTCAAGTTGTGTACGTAGAGTAATAGATTATTATAAATTATATTAGACATAATCATAATCGCAATCAAGAAGCAGACCTTTCCTCACCGATAAAATAGCTACTTATTGCTGACCCGTGTTTACCATGTTGTTAGGACAATTTGATTCATGGCATTATTCAATACAGGAGTTATGAAACGCGATCAGACCCCATTAAAACAATATCACGCGTCGTGCGTTACTTCAATAATAACACCCAGCTGATTTGAAGACTATATAGTTGTGTCTTCAATTATTATTTCAAAGGCGAATATCTTTCACGTATACACTATAAACATTACAAACGGTAACATCGGTGTAAAGTATTTATTTCGAGAGCAAGTCAACACTGTTCATAATGAAAGAATCGACAAAAATGGCAAAATAAAAGGAATATCTAATCATTCGAACTACAACGTGCATACATACATACAGTATTTTGAGGATCGTCGATTGATATTACGCCATATTGCAAGTGATACAATTATGAATGAAAGTGTTAACGAAATGTAATGTGCACGCACGCATTTCTCGTCCACCGGTGCCCCAGTCACGTCAAACAGTCGATTTACGAGAGTTTAAACAATGCGGTCAGGATATTATAATTGTATAGTGGAATCTGTCTAATGGATAAGCGAGTGCTCTCTGTACATCTTGGGAATAATCAAAACTTAGCGCATTTTATTAAACATGAATTAGCATACAAAGTGTATGCCATTATTACTGGTCGATGTTCGCCATTGAAAATGCGTACGTGTTTACCGTCAAAGAACAAACTACGCACCATCTCTATAATATGAAACATTTACGATTTCTTGACCCGCTTCCAGTTTGCTTATTGAATCTACAATGATAATAATAAAATTTCATCTCATTCTTTCCAATATAACTGTTTATTTTAAATTAGTGGTAAAGACATAATCGAGTATAATTTATAAGCGGAGTCTGAATTTGTCAATGGTATACGTTATTATACGTACTGTGATTCAGTAGTTTGTTGGTAAAAATAACAAGTTTGGTATTAAAATATGTATAATTTCAAAATTTGGTTAATTTTGTCTTAGAAATATGGGTCAATTTCTCGAGCTAGTAACTACAATTGTCTCTTTGTAGCCAAGCCAAGGCCGTTACCTTGAACAGGAGATCGCCTATAATGTTTCTTTTTTGTCGTTGATCGTGGAAATTTGAATCTGGTGGTGAGGTTAGTTGAGTGATTTCTTTTGCCAGGCTGCTAAGGATGTCAGCGTAATTTGTGACGAATCATAGTGCTTCATTTAATTTGGTTTTGAACCATTTGAAGAGAAACTCGTTGTTTGAAGCATCGGCTATGGCTCTCAATGTTTTGAGGTTGACTCTGTTTTTCAAATGGGTCAATGTATTTAATACATTCTGTTGCACGTTCGAGCGGGGTCAGCCCCTTGTCATTTGACCATTCAAATGTAACGTTCGTTCTTGCCTCTTCTAGTATTTCGAAATCGTGGATACTCGAAATGATGTTTAAAAAAACGATGAATGATAGTTTGCTGAGTACTGCCATTTTATTAGTGAAGAGAGAATGAACTGAATACTTAGTTTTGATGTTTGACTGAGTAAAGATTGAATCCTAAAATTTCGCGATTTCGGTCGGTTTTCCAGTTATTGTAAAATAAACCTTCAAAACTAAACTATTGATTGATGCATTACATTCGAGCGGTACACTGAATTACCGATGATATAAAAACGATCAGAGTGGTGGAATGTTTCTCGTCTACATCGATCACAGATATAGATCGACGGCGTGCACAGTCTTTGATTCGGCCTGAATTGAGACAAGGCGTCATACACCCTTGGGGTGTGCCTTTTCAGACAAGTGAATTGGTGACGGACTGGAATCATCATACTGCCTGGGTCAGATTCATGTTGACTGAATCAAGTTGACCCAGTTTTTATCCCCCAAATAGTCAATTTCGAGTATAATCGTAACATTGACACGGAGAACGCGTCATTACGAGATTGAACGTGTTTTATTTCAAATCCCTCCGCTGCGGGCCATGTTTTTTTAATGACGTGGAAAATGACGGTTGTATTTTAGCAAAGGCTAATTGATAAAAATAATTTAAGCACAGTCACTCTACTAGGAGTCACTCTACTAGGACGGTTAGGAAGCTCTATTGGTTAAAGGTGTGAACGAGCAGCTTCTGAGAACCTATGCTGGTCTCAAAACTATGACGTATTTGTCATTGGAATGCACTATTTTTCACCATTATTTATTGCGTTCGATGTTGCTCGAGAAGACCCTCGAGAAGACCGTGAACTTTTTTAAATTGTACTTTATTTTTACATCAAACTACAATCTCAACTGAACTGTGACTAGGAGTGATATTGTATTTTTCAGATGAGCATTCTTTTGCAATCTTGAAGATGCTTTACTCGAGAAAAACGGTGTTTTGTTGACAGTCTCTTTGTCTTGATCTCTAACAGTCTTTCGGTCCATAAAATAAACCCCTCACTCAGTTTAGAAACAATTTTATCGCTAAAAACATTGATGTCTGCAAACCTTTACAATATTCCTTTGTCCATTCTCGTATTTTTTGTGTGTTTTTAGAGTCACTTTATGGCGAAGTTTTGCATGTTTTCGTCTATGGAGGTGGTCGCCGTGTTGCTTTATTGCATAGTTTTCATAGGAGGTAATTGGACAAAAGAGATTTTTGATTGTCGTGCTTTCATATCCCTCCATTCGCTTTATTTGACGACTGATACAAATCCCGTTCAACATGTTTTGATTCAGTCGAGACAGGGGCGATTTTTGGGGGAAATTCACTAATATAGTATTCTATTAACTATTTATAAATTCAGAATGCCATACAAGACAGCAAGATTTTCTCGCGAAAAACGTGTATATACAAAGCATGTTCATTTCCGCATTTGAGACTGCTCTTCGTTGAAAGGTCAAAGTGCCATGTATTGCAATGCTTTGTGGGGGAAAATGACGCAACTCTCGCACTGTCTCATGATTTATCGCGTGTTTTCCGTCGCCTGTTTAATGCTAATGACTTCTTAACTCGTTAACACCTCTCTTGTTTCAATGTTTATGGAGACAAGGGTGGGTACAATAGAATGACGCGGCGCTTCCTAACCGTCCTAGTAGAGTGACTGTGGTTTAAGTCAGTGAATTGACTGATAGTGCCGGGGTCAACAGAATGTCGAGTCATGTTATCAGTATCCCATACACGCAGGTCGAAATTCACGCTTTCAACTTGAAACTCGATATCCCTCAGGCTGTTTGTGAGTGTTCATGTTTTAGATAACATAAATATACCAACATCTGTTGTTTATCATCTACGTGGGAGGTCTATTTCACGTTGGGAACACTTAGGACTAGACACGCCTTACATTTAATCTTGTGATTGAGTTCAGACTGGCATTCACAAGTGTGCTTCGGAATGATACACATCGCTTATATCAAACACCGTTGATATTCGCGAGTGGAACGCGTTGGGCCACTTTCTGTCTGAAATACCCTTACCACGAAGACTATTATGACTCGTACGGTAGTCATGTCATGGAATTTATAAGATTTCACGTACGTGGATCTACAATCATCAAATACTTTCAAGCCATGTGTTGCCAATACGTCCTGTATGACTCGTAGTGTCCATGAGATGAACTTTTCACGGAAGGTCAAACTTGGTCTACCGCCTTTGAATCTTTGGCAAGAAGCGAGGACATATTTTCTTCGTCGAGGGAAAAACGAAAATCGCTACGTTACACCGTAAACTCATTCCGTGTGATGATTATGTATGTCAAAAGTTATTCTGTGAAACGATCAGGTAATTATACATTTTAACTCATAGTAGCGTAGTCCGCCATTTTTTTGAAAAACAAACTGTACGTCGATCAACCGATTTTGCATACTTTGCATTTTAGCGGATTGATGACCGCAGTTTTACGGGATAATTCATACTATTAAATTTTCAACACATAACTTATACTTTCTTTATATAACTATCGGTTTTTAATATTATCCTCTCTCTCTCTCTTTCTTGTACGACAGATGAGCGATTCTGATTATAGTGATGGAATAAAAAAAAAAAATGTGTACAGACTGCTTGACTCATTGAAAGGAAGTAAGAAATGTAAAAATAAACAACATATGTATATATAGAATGAATTATTTTTTATTGATCAATGTTTACTATTATTGGCTTTTCTCGTTTCTGTGTTTTAATCGAATCGTTTATGTACTCGTATTTTTTGTGGCATTAAAAATAAATTTAACCACGCCGCACATTTACATGTATCTACGTATTTTTCGAGGTGTTAACAAAGAAATATTTAATCACGCTAAACATTTATACACTACGCAACTATTTTCCTTACTCACATCGTATGTTTTTTTGTGACGTTAAAAAAATACTCAACCATGTCATAAATATATACTCCATGTCAATATTTCATTCTTGTTTACTTCTTTTGTGCAATAAACTCCATTAGTTTTCAAAATGACGTGTATTTATTAACGTGTGTGTGTGTGTGTGTGTGTGTGTGAGCGCCCTCTACGAAACATTCTGAAAAATATTTCGTCCACGCCTGTCCAATTAAAAAATAATTAAAAATAATTAAAAATAATTAAAAAATAATTAAAAAAATGATGGTAATTTATGCAAATGTATTCACGATGACCTCGACACGACCTCGTATTCACATCAATTTTATGTATGCAAATGTATTCACAATATCCCATTGTGACGTCATCCTCATGAAAAATCTTTCGTCCACGCCTGTCCAATTAAAAAACAATTAAAAATAATTAAAAATAATTAAACAAAATAATTACAAAAAAAATTGATGGTAATTTATGCAAATGTATTAAAATATCCCATTGTGACGTCATCCTCATTCAAATGATCCCCTTTACGGCATTGGTCCTCATTTATGCTAATTTATGCACGAATTCCCATTGTGACGTCATTATTTATGCTAAAGCTGGACTATAGGTACGACCATGAGGGCGCTGTTCGTATGACGTCATCGCATCCGATTATGAACAGCGCCCTCATGGTCGTACCTATAGTCCATCTTAAACTACTCAAACATATGTAAAATTAACAAATACACAAAGAGGTGTAATATTAGGTTTTATTTTAGGCTTAGAAATATTTTCTTTCACTCAGCCCATGCATGTAACTGCCATTTAGCTTTACGGTCCTTCAGCATCGGGGGAAAACAACAATAATTATACAAAACACATTGCGAAGACTCAACAATCAGGAAAGAAACCCCAGACAACCATGTCGTACTTGTGTTGAAATACATTTTGTATTTCACGTCAGAATATTGTTTAAAATAAAATATTCAGTCCAAGCCAAATCGAGGTCAAAGGGTCAGGTTGCGTGCATATAATTATATATAGTTAAAACAAAAAGTATTTGAACTTTTGTCAGCTGTTCAACATCTATAAAAACCAGAAAGACAATTATAAGACAATGTGAACCTCGGAAATTATTCTGTTAGTCCGAATTTTAAATGCGCGCGAGCGAGCAGGTGGGCGGTGATATTTCGGGGTTTGCGCGGTCGAAAATAAAGCGGAAATTGTCCGGTTGAATTCAACAAGCGGTCGCAAAAGCGAGAGAAAAAGGTGATTGGAAAGCTGAAGCGGGCGGGAGGTTGTGCGAAAGGAGTACTGTAACTTTGCACAACTTTCTTTTAAATCGTTTTATTTTCCAAGTCAATATTCTATTTTATTAATACATTTTTTTTCTAACGCAATGGCGAAGAAAAGAAAGAAAGCGTTGACAGACGAGGCAAAGAAAAATCTGCCACTCAGTGTCGCACTCTGACACACCAATTTTTTTTCAAACATCGACCATTTTGTTTCACCATGAAAACCGTTTTATTAGATGTCTTATCTGAGACACTTGAAGGATTAGCTTGTTTGTAAACTGTTAGCGTGTACAGTGGGACAGTAATGTTTGTCAGAGGATTATCCCTCGTTGTTCGTTTGCATAACAATGGAAAACCCGAACGTTCCTGGAGTACGGACTCAAATGCCAGCAGTTTTCTTCATTTTTCACGCTCGAGCTTGAAATTATTCATTATCTGACACTCTTTATGAGTTCTATGATATCAGTGGTTAATATGTTTGGCCATTTTTAGTGTATATTTGTAATAATGCAGCAAATCTACAGTGTTTTATTAACCAAAACTGTTTTTCGCGTTTTTCTCGAGTTGAAGTTTTGATCGAGAACGACTTATTGGGACCGCCGCCAAATCAAGTGCGTTCGGACTAGGACATTCAAACTCGCAGTTATCGTTCAAAATGGTGCGAAATATGTCTGGGTTTTTAAAGAAAATGCTTTGTCACAGAATAATAGTCTGTTAAAGGTGCCAAGTATGAAATAATTTGGGGACAAAAAAAACAAACCTGCATAGAAATCGGAATAATAGGTCTTTTGATTATCGGAGACGCATTTCAATGGACTTGATTACGGACAATGCATAACTTAAATTTCACCAGGAAATTCCGCAGTGTGCTCTCGCAATCGCGTACTTAGTCATTTTTACAAGGTTCGCCATTTTTGATGTCACGTGATAATTATGTAAACAATGTCTGTCCAGTTTGTGTGAACTTGCACCTCTATACTTAGTCTTTTGATATATATAACCTAAATTACTGTTCTGAACGAGACAACAGACAGAGAATGTTTTATTTAAAAACGTCACAAAACCTTCTCGCTACCTTAAAATGTTTTCAATAGCTTTGAATAATGCTGTGTAAATACAAAAATCGACTGCAGATGATATTAAACTTGATCTTTTAAAATAGATTCTGGATTACAAGATCTCACAATGGCATACACTTGTAACACCTTTTGTGGGATTATTATTATTAATCTAAACACTCCACTAAAGGTATATATTGTGTACAGAAGGTAGCGATGACTGGTAGATTCTTTACAACAACCAACTACAGGAGTTATACTTGTAGCTACACACTTGGTAGATATGCACTTTCTGTCACATATTGGTGAAAGAAATATTGTGCTTTATTTTTTTCAGGAATGACCTTAAAGAAAGTACCTCCATACCTCCTATTTCCTAAATTAGTTTAAAATACTTTAAGTTAATCACTATCCAAAGAATGCCCAAATTCTGAAAACAAGCAAAAAACTTGTAATATCAAACTAAATTTGATTGTATGAGATAAAACACTCTGATAAAACCGTAGAGAAATACATTTCACATTAAATTAATCATAAATCATGAAGAAACCCGGAATAAATGCTGGCTAAATGGCCAAATAGAGTTCCATGTGGTACTAACTAGTAACTAACTTAACTTGGTAACAACTAGTTAAATTGCAGTGGTACCAACCATGTAAAATAACTTTTAGCTACTCTCTCTCTTCATATACAACCTAATAAATGTGTGTTGGTAGAGACACTGCAAACAAAAAAGCTACAACGACCCTTACATTGTCTGATTACATTTTGGTGATATCTACATTTAGATAATTTCTGAGACTGCCACATTTATGTTGATATTCTATTCCACATAGGACCAAACAAAGCCAGAGATTTGATTTATGCTGGGGTTGTTTCGTGGACCATTCATGTACTTTAAATGATTTTCATATGATAGCTGCCAAACAGCTGATCATTTGAGCTCCAATTCAACAATGTGAGAAAACTCGCCAAAAGCTTGGTAATTTATTTTAATTTTCAAAAAAATTATTGTTAAAAAAGTTTCTGAGATAGATAAGTCAAATTAGTTACGTTCTGTTATTACTAAAATGGTTGAACAGATCAAGCATTTTTTAAAAAGAAAATCTTAAGTTTATCCAAACAAACACAGCAAAGTTCCCAGGTGAAAAAAAAACCCAACAATGTTCCACCAGTTGCATTTGAATTGATACAAACATCCAAAGTTGCAGGAAGTAAAAACAGTTATTAAAATCAAGAAATTAAAATAATAAGATCAAAGCCAAACCCCAAAAATCTTCTAAAACCAAAAGTACAGTACAATATACCAACAACAAACATACGCTCAGAAACCAAGGCAAAGTTCTTAAACTGATGAAGATCACAAATAGATTTTGAGAACTAATTAATAAAATTGGAAGGGCAATTAAGTGAGAGAATGATCTTCGATCCCTGTACAAAAAGTTATTCTACTCTTTTGGTGGAATGTGCTATGCAAGACTGTAGTGTTGTCACTGACAGAATGACAGCAGTTGCCAAAGCTGTATTGGCACTGGTTGGCAAAGTACTATCACGTATTCTTTGTCCCAAGTATTTGACCCCACACAAATGCAGCAGTGTGTGTCAGCAGCTTGTGCAAGTAAAGTACACCAAATTCAACCCTATACCTTGAAGACCCAGTGAACTTTATAATCTTCTAAGAGTGAGCACCAGACTGGGCACAACTCCATTAGCAGCCTTGTGGATGTCAAAGGCATCTCCTTGCTGTTGTAGTAACCAATTAATTATTCTTTTCAATGTATTCTATTCTACGATATTTGCATGGACTTTTCTAGGTCAAAATTACAAAGATGACTATTGGCTGATTTTTTAAGAAACTCAACAGTTTTCAAAACCATAACCAAGTATTGAGTGTTGGCTCATCTAGTTCTGTAACTGAAGACTGTTACCTCATCTAGTTCTGCACTAAAGACTGTTACATTTTCCAGTTTTGCACTAAAGACTATTACCGCTTCCATTCCTTCATTAAAGACTTACATCTTCTAGTTATGCACTAAAGACTGTTACCTCTTCTAGTCCTACATAACAACTGTTGTCTCTTTCAGTCTTGCATAGACTGTTACCACGTCTAGTTCCACACTAAAGACTGTTACCTCTTCTAGTCCTGCATAAAAACTGTTGTCTCTTCCAGTCCTCTACTAAAGAATCACATCTTCTAGTTATGTACTAAAGAATGTTGCCTCTTCTAGTCATGCACTGAAAACTGTTACCTCTTCCAGTCTGTACTAAAAACTGTTGCCTCATCTAGTTCACCAGGCTGAAGTCCTCGATAATCATAGTCATTCGCTTTGGATTAGAATCCCCTACCTGTTAACATTGTCCTGTGTCACCATGCTCCAATATAGTTAGATGACAACATAATCAAGGTTTATGTTAACCATATTTTGTCTTTAGATTAACAACACACCCGAGAAAACACAGTATGTAGTATGTTATGTTGAAAATAAGTGGTAGTGTCATGCCATTGCTTATAATTCAAGGGCATGCCAACCTAATGTTGCCACTATAGTGAAACCAAAATCTAGTAGGTCAAAGCCTTTATATGTAATTTTATCAGGTCAAATTGAAAATAGTTTCTTGCTGAACTTGTACCCTGTGCAAGCATTCCTGCTGATATATTTCCACCAATCATTGTAGCACAAATATGGATTGAAAATATCATCTCCAAGTGAAGAAATCCGGTGACAACTACATATATATTCTGCAAACAATCTGATTAGCGGTTGTCAAGAAGATAGAAATGCCTATAGAGCCATGATTGTTGACATGACAAGACACAACATCAAGAAGAGCTATAATACGATGCACACAAAACAGAATGCATAATACTGTAAACAATTAGTAGAACGGAATAGGAATTAGGATGAAATTTCACTAACTTAGATTGTTTAACATTTACTATGCAATTCCAATTCCAATAACAAGGTACATTTGACTAAAAATTGGCAATTGACTAGTTTTTGACATTAAACTATATTAAATTATAAATAAGAAGTAACAATCCAACATTTCATTGAAAGTGAAGTTTCCTAATCATCTATTACACCTCAACTGCTTCATAATAGGTATTTAGGTTTACTAGTATACAAATTCAGTAGAACTGAGGTTCTAACTTTGCTCTTGCTTGAAATTCTATGGCATGTGCAGCATGAAAAAGTAGGCACACAATTCAGTCTTGTCAGATAATCGTTTATCAATCACAGGATCATTTCGGGTCATCATGTTTTCAACACTGATATCAGTATGTGACATGAGTTAATGTACGACACAAGTTACTCGGTATCACTAAAATGCCAAAACTGTAAAAGAAAAAGTGTGAAAAAGACTAAAACCAATTAAGAGATGTCTGTCATTGAAATATGCCATTTTTGGTGAATTTGAAAAGTTTACTCAGTATTCACTGCTCTGTTTAGGATGTGTTGATGTCATACAATGGATTTGTCCAGGTTTCCAGCTGTCATTGTATATACATTGTATATGTTGTGTATAGAAAATTAAGATGAATGCCTAAACCGTATCTAGACTTTTTTATGTTGACAGGTCAAAGGTCAGAGCAGTCAATCATCTATACCGGTTCATTTTCTATTCATTGAGTATATACACACGAATAAAATGCACATAACTCCTATCTGAATTCCAATTACCAGTGTTTTTTATGTCATGGAACAACATTTATTTACAGAATAACATGTGGAAATATTGTTCACTATCGCATATCTAATCTGGGCTGATGCCGTAAAGGTTGCCTGTAACTCATTACAGATTGTTCTAGCATGGAAACTTTGTGTACAAATGTAGCACAAAATAAGCGTTTACATTTATACGCATGTTCTATGTAAATAGTTCGTAAATAATCAACTCGCCGTATTAAATTTATATTATATTTTATGCTATACAGACATGATGTTGAATTACATGAGACTGTGAAGGGTGAAAATGTATATATGTCAGTCAGAAAGACGGACATACAGTCACATATTTTGTATGATTACCTTCATTAAAAGCTTCATATTTTTTTAAATATTTCCAGTTTATCGTCAAAATGTAATGAACAAAAAACAAAATGAGTACATAAGACAAATACAAAAAATGTTTTTAATATTTGCAAATTATAGCGGGGTAGTCGTCACCTGCGCATGTGGCAAATGGCCATAGCGTGTCGTTGTTTACGAACAAGCTTCTAACCCTGAGCCTTTGCGCTCGCGCAGGTGGTGATCCCTCCGCTTTAAATAAATTAATATATCAAACGCATGCAGTCGTTCGTCAGTGGGTTACAGAGCTATTTCAAACTTTGGTCTGCATGTCAAATTACTATGCGTTTTATTATTGACCAACTATTATTTGTCCGACCTCACTGGACTTTGACTTGCTATTCATCACCTAATATGTTACTAATTCTGTTTTTGCAACAACAGTAAAACGACGTCTTATGGGCACGCAGACAGATGTATTTTCTTTATCGACTTATCGAGTATATTGTGCGCGATTGAAACGTACCAGTGTTTGATTTCATTATTTCGGGGATACTTGTCTTAAATGGATGAATACGGTAAGTAATGTGAAAGACCATAGCGCTGTTTCAGTTATATTTACCAAAGGTTGACATCGGGGTCATGTAATATATTGCATGGTTTCAGTGTGTGTCTGATATATTGTTATACTTCGGTGACACATACTCACCTGCAAAATGAAATAGTTCCGTCAGCATTGTTTTGATATGAATTTGAACACATCAGGATTCTAGGATTCTACAAGAAATAATATATGGGTGATTGCATACTGTCCTAGTTAATGTTAATGTTATGTTATGCTTATTAGTTTCACTTTAGCTTTACACAGTCACGTCTATTTTCCTAATAAATGCACATAGTCTTAACAGAACATAAACAGAAATGGCAGCGACAAAGGAAACTGAAAATACTAACCTTAGCGCTGAAGATTTTGCATAATCTGTCCAAAGTAGCAAACAACAAGATATATTTTCGAGAACCTGAAATAAATGCATTGAAATGGTTGGATATATACAAGCGATCCCCAGATAGAGAAAGAAAAGTATCATCATTGCTGGCATTATGTTATATAATTAATCCAGAAACTGAAGTAGACTTGGTTTTCGATAGTGAAGGTTTGTATTAGGTCGTTTCTTTTATCATGTTCAATAATTTGATCTACTCCTGCTTATACTATAATAATTGTATCAAAGTGTCTTTGATAGATATAAGATACATATATTGTCATTTTAATTTTTTTCAAACAAATGATGTTTAAATGGGTAGTTCAACAGGCGTAATACACGATTATATTATCGAAGTTATGTATTTTATGTCCTAGGAGTTGTTGATGAATTTGTGTCAAGATTTCAAGAGAGTCTTCAAAAAAAATTAAACAGTTCAGTCCTGGAACTTATTGAAGGATTTGAGAAACTGTCAATTAACCCCATTAATAATACTAAGGTAAGTGGTTGAAATGTTTCTTAGCCTTACCCAGCAAAAACGAGTAATTCATTATACAATTATAAGATGAAGAACTATGCATTAGTGATTGTCAGGGAAATTATATAGCTTTTTGTTGTTTTTCTATCCAGGCAATTACACAATGTAGACTTGCCAATATCGATATTCAGTTATGCTCTGTGTCCGTTTGTGAAATATAATGTCAAACTCGAGGTTCAATTTCATATTCAATTTGGCAACTTCTCGTTAATTTGCTGCATGCACTGAATCAATCCGATGTCATTAAATTACTACATCATAGTAATCTGAATCCTTATTTTTCAATGGTGTTCTCTCAGCGCTATTTACATCAGAATAATTAAAGTGTTTTTGCAATATTTAGTACGGCAAATCAAGTCCCTTCAGTCAGTGTTTATGGCATTAATTATCAGAATCCCTGCATTTCTTAGTAGTTCAACACGTCTCTTACACAGTGGCGTATTCTCCACACAAAACGATTGTCTATTCAAATGGTTGTTTGAAAGATTTATACAAAAGTTCAAAAAAGGAAAATTTATACCCGTCTTTGAATCTTGTTTAGAATACAGAACTGTAATGTGGAATGATAGATAAAACATATTGTCCCACATCTTCGTTTCATCATTGTCAGTGTCAGTGTCAGTGTCAGTGTCCTTGCTAAGTGGCACTTGACTAAATCGGAAGCCATAACTCTCATAGCTATACATACTCATAGTCATATATCAAATATTTTTCCTTAATTTCAGATTATTAGTCAATCCCAAAAATGTATACAACCCTTAAGGTTGATATTCGAAAATGGAAGCGACGAAGAAAAGATATATGCAAATAAGGCATTGATAGCACTAAAACATGGTGCAAACGAGAGTAAACAAGAGGAGAGCGAGAATAACACAACTGTTAATGTACAAGGTAAACTTGCGATTACATTTTATACATGTGTTGTGTATGGTAACTATGATTAGCAGCACTTAATCTGCCATGCCTTCTCTTGAATGTTGTGGCATTACCATAACCTATTAATAGTATACCTCAAATAGATGCCGGTTGAAATGTATGCATCAAATGCGCCCTCACCCACAATTTAAACTTGAATAGCTGCACCGTAGCGTGTGTACTAAGAGCTAGATGGCACATGACAAAAGTCTTGCATATAGTGTGTGAGCAAGTGTACATGATTATGTCTGCATGTGTAGAGAATTTAAATTGTTGTTATGATTAATAATTTTAGCTTCAAAGGAAGTAATAGAAATGTTGGAGAGTATCGAAACCAAGATGGAAAAATGGAAATCCAATGACAAATGTTACTCGGCACTTGATGTGTCCAAGGCACTATATCTGTCCAAACTAACACATGAAGAAAAGCAAACTGTGGCTGATAGACTTGCTGAAAATGGATTTGCACGTTAGTATAGAGGATGTTATCATAGTTACATATTATCAATTCTAAAATTCATAGACACACCTGGAGTTGGTTTTAAAACACAATTTGTATAGAATAATGCGAACTGTCTTTATACTAAAGAAACGAGCGGAATGGCTAATAATCGACGTATGACGCTATCGGCATGTACAAATGCAGTTGTAATTCACATATGCTCAAAAAGATTCATTGAGTGTTTTGTCCTTTGCTCAATATTAAATCAAAACAATATTGAAGGCATAACTGGAAACTTCAATTTATATTGATCTTTCAATACAGGTTTCTAGTACATACTAATAATGTTATACAATAATAAGTCCGGCTACATTGCTCATATTTGTCGCATAAACACTTTACAATTAATACAATTAGTGCTAGGAAGGAGCGCTTGAATAATATTAACATCTAAACTTATCTTGGAGTTTTTATTTGAAAAAATTACATTTCTGTTTATTCATGAAATGCATGAAAAGGTAAAAAACACCAAAATCATCACAGCAAAATACGTTCATGGCGTCATTTGATCAAAACTTAAGATGTCTTTTATGCATAAATGACTGTAGAAAACCACGTAGATCAACATTCGAAAGTTCAGTGATATAAATACTTTCCACAGCCATTAACATCCATTTCAAAATATAGGTGCGTCAAATCAGTGTCATGGCGCAGACAAGACGGCAAAACAGTCCAAAAGGGGGCATTACTGATATCACATAACAATCCAATTTGATACATCATAATCAGTGCGCGTAATGCAGACCGAAGATATTAATGATAGTAAAAAGTGTCAGAGTAAAATCCTAATTTAAAATACTTTCTTCAAAGTTTAAACTCTATAAAAAAAATAGAAACGATTTTCCAGCGCTTTTCACCAACTGCGATTTGTTGATATTGACTGATTATATTCATAATGTTTTCATTATAGGGATATTGATGAAGTCTCTGGTAAATTCAAGCAGAGATTCTGAATATCGCGATTGTAAATTCTCGACTGTTCGAAAACTTTTTTGTATTGTTCGCGACTGCAGCTCGGTTAGTTCCAAGTTCTCAGATGCCATGGGAAAAGAAGGAGCTATCAGGTTTATGTTTGATATCTGTGAAACGTACTATATTGAACGACGTAAAGAGGTAAGTGAATGCACGTCGTATTCAGTAGTTTTGCAGATGATGAATCGCTGTATACTAAATTAATAAAACCATTTTTATGGAAAGTATGAGTGCAGTCTTTCTTTGTTTTCGTGTCCTGCTTAACAACTATTTTTTTTTTCATTAGATGTTTCGTCTCACAGCGATACTTGGAGTCAGTCAAGATGATGCTCAAAATGGTGATGAAAACTTATTACAAATTCTGTGCCAGAAAATAAAGAACAATAACTCGCTACATAAGGTATGAAAATTGCCTCACATTTCTTTATTTCTATGTGATTCTGTTGCTATTTTTATTATATTTTAGGCGTGCTGTTGGATCCTGTTACTGTGTTATCACTTAGGTTTTTTAATCAGTAATTTTATGTTCTCTGATTTGACAATTATATTAAAAAATTCGAACATTATAAGTACTATTTTAGTTCAAACTTTGCTCTAGGGATATTTGTAGTGATCAAATCTTTTTACTAAATATGAACTCAAGTTGATTTGCGATGTTAATGCTACATTTCTCCTAAAACTTATTGACCAAATGATACAAATATGAATGGAAATTGCATATCAGGAATCAACGTTGTTATCAATAAACCTTCAGTGACTAGATATCTGTTTCAGATACTAGATGGAAATGTAGAAAGTGTTTGGGGCACTGGTTCTCCTGGTGCCGGTAAGTCTGCAAACCATTTTAAATATGTTTTCAATTAAGTGTTTTCAACCACTCTGCCAAAAGTTCTGTCCGTTGTACCCTTATTTATGCATATTGCCTACAACCCTACTGAACTGAAATCCTAGAAAGGCTTTACTTTTGCAGTTAACTGCCCAGATAGACAGTATTTGAATAATTTGTATATCATTTTTTTCTAGTTATGCCAAATACATTAATAGATCCCTCATGTCCGCATTTGCGGATTTCTAAAACAATAACTGGAATGTCCTAAGGTATACACACTGAATTTTGCTTGGTATGTGGTAGAGTTTTTTTTAAAAAAAGCACTGTCTGCAACCAACATTCTTTAAAGAGGTGATAATTGTGTGATGTTAACAAATGCTAGTTCAAACATGGGACTATGGGAATGGGAATATAGTTGTCATGGTAACACCAGTTGTTGATATATTTGTCAATTTGTTAGAATTAATTGGCATCTGAAACAACTGAATATTGATATATGATATTTACTGTAGAATTATCAACACAAATTATCATTACATTGTCGAAATATTAATAATCGGACTGTAAAACAAAATCATACCAAAAACTAACTATAGCTGGCGCTCTAACCATTACATCCCAGACCACATAACGTAACAAAACGATGCACGTGCACAAAGAAGACAATAACAAATGGTTCAGTTAATCCAAGAAATTATAAAAAAAACATTGTCTCCAACGTAGGATTAGTTGAATCCACACTTTATGTAATAAATAGAAAATAGTGAGTATCAAATTAACATGATAGCAAAACACTAGCATTTTGATTATACAACATCAACAAATCTAAATACCGTGTACATGTTAGAGTTCAATATGATTGGTATTCAGGTTTGCCTGAAATATGTTGATTGCTGTCATTGTGACAGTCATTCACAACAAGTAGGAAATTTTAGCAAATTTAACATTTGTTTCATTTTATTTGTATGTGAATTAAAACACCAAATTCATCTAAAAATAGAAAAGCGCCCTATGATAAATATTTCCCACTATGTTTTTCGACTACGCACAATACATGGTACTAATGTGTTCTAGTTCGTCTGACCACGTGGCCGTTAACGCAGATATTCCGGTTTGTCACATATTGTTATAATATATGAAACACACTTTCATTACGGGTTAAAGCCATGTTGTTGCAAGTGGATGTTGATTCAATGCATAGAAAACATTTTCTCCACGACAGAGTTGTCTGCCGCCACATGAACCTATGTCACCTACCTAGGCATTTTCCACCCCAGAGTTCTTATCGCAGGCAGGCTAACACATCTGCCACACTTGACTTTTCACGCTATGATTTGCCATATATCAATACGCAGGTGTTGTTCGGTTATTCAAGACGTGGACCATACCTAGTTGGCAAAGGAACTATTAAATCTTTCTCTTCCCATACACTTTCCATAACTTCCATCTGATTCGGTTTCAATTTCACGTCAGAATTGTATTCATTCAGTATATGTTTTGCGAACTCCGCCATATTTAAATGTAGTTCGAGTTTGACCCTACCAATGACCCTTGATTTGCATAAATGCATAATCAAGCTGTGGCAGAGGTGATTTGAAGAAGCACCACCCTGCGTAGATAGTAAGTACATATTGGGCCATGCAATATGTGTTTTATAACACATTACGCGTTCATACAAGGAACGTGCATAGATCGTCTGCCGTCTTCTTCTCGACGTCTGCGAGCAGTGTCCCGATTTCTTTACAAAAACGATGTAAAGACGCTTCTAGAAAACCTGATTGCATCCTTCGTCTTCGGTTCATCTTTATTTTCTACTAGTGTGTCAAGTTCTTCTTCTGAACTGAAGCTAAATCGACCAGTCTTTCGAGGCGGACCATCGATATCAGCGACCGAACTAGCAGACGACGTATTGGAAATTACACGATCAGGTGACGAGTGACGTCATCCCCGGGCACGAGTTGATATACTAGTCTCCCTAGGGAACTAGTAATTTCCCTGATATATTGAAGATAATATTGGGTAATCGTAGTCCTAAATAACTATTAAAAATAGCTAGACGTTTCGAGCAATGGCTCTTTATCGATAGCATAGAAGCAAGTACTTGCACTTGCTTCTATGCTATCAATAAAGAGCCATTGCTCGAAACGTCTAGCTATTTTTAATAGTTATTTAGGACTACGATTACCAAATATTATCTTCAATATATCATACTTATCAGTCCGAGCAGCGTTTATTTATTTATTTAGTAATTTCCCTGGCGCTACTATGGTAATTTAGCCGATAACACGTGATCCTGTTTCGACCAATTACAGTACAGTATTAACGAGTGATGTGTTATAATGCTACATAGGTTCGAATGAGGAACAGATTCAGCACTCGACTCGAGTCTACGTCCACCGTAAAATGAATAGAATGGCATTTTATTTAACACTCGCCAACCGTAAATGAGTGCCCGAGTCGTAATAGCTACATATTTCAACAACAACAACAAATGATGAACAATGCAATGAACAAATAGTTATACAAATAAACAAATGTACAATGAACGTGTTGTTTTTTTATCAACCAAATATTGTAATGTGCAGGCAATATACATTTCAAATAAAATATATCGCAATGTTTCTTTACGTTGTACAAGATTGTTATACACAATATCACAAGTGAAAACGTTGTGGGTCATGCCCCACCCCTTGTCCAATGACATGGTTTTCCGGTCACACTAATAAACAATTTGATATTACAGTACATTATTAAATTTGAAATTAAAATAATCGCCTATTTCCAAATCTTATTCACACTTTCAGTTTTGGTGTATCCATTATATTTGAATTTACAATGTATCCTCTCAAATAAAAATCCATAACCTACGATGACGTTTTCCTGACAAATGTATATTTAAGCAATAACCCCCGCCGAAGTTGGGTATACCACTTGATATTGCACAATTAACTCCATATATGCACTCGCCGCTGCATATATGGAGTGAATTGTGTAATATCATGTGGTATACCCAACTTCGGCGGGAGGTTATTATATTATACCAGTATACAATTCGATAAAACTAGTAAAACACTAGTTTACTTGCACCTACTATAAGATCATGATTATGGCCCTTGAACATGAATATTTATAAGAATAGTATGTTGTTGTACACTGAATACATACAAAAATTACATACGCAACACAGTTCAAATTGAATGCAAAAATGTTTTTATTCCGCGTGAAAACGAAACGTATCCAGTCAATAGAACAGCGTAAACACAGCAATTAGCATAACAAAAGATGACCTTTTACTGACCGCGCCAACGCCTGAAATACAGGGTCGTGTACAGTTTGAATCATTAAAACATTCATTCCGGTTTTCGTACAATTTGGACTGTAATTTGCCCATTGAAAGTAAAGTTGTGAAATAAACCGGTTTGGTGACTCGTCATACTACTTGTAACTGTGGATGTTTGACGTTCAGCAATACTTGGTTCGACCGAAGTTTGAGACGCGGCGGGACGCAGTGTATGTACGGCGACCGACACGGCGGCCTCAGTCCCAACATCTGACCTGGATACATCTTTGGTATAACCAAAGACAGTTTTGTGACAGTATGCCTGACAAGTTTTGTCGTTGTTCTGGGGGAAGTTTGGTGGTGTAAGATCGGGATTCTCGCATCGATTTTGTGACACGTACATGATATGCCTTTTCTCAACTCCAGCCGAAAAAAAGACTTTGCACGCCGTCGCTCTAATACAGTGGTTGGTGTACACTCGGCACAAATCTGCAGCTTTCGAAATTACCTTCGTCATCTCCTGTAATTTATTTACCCATAATGGAGAATTACAATAATACCATATATCGTCGTCGAATTCTGCATTCGTCTTTATTTTTTGAAACAGATGGCAATTACCCGGGTGCAATTTCACTGCAATTTTGTCAGCTAGAATTCGAACGCCGCTACGGGACACCGGTTATTATTGGTGGCATACATTTTTGCCTGTGACTCGTATTTTTTTTGCATTTTTTTGGTTCTTCAATCCCTCAATCTTATCTAGTTGGTCACCAGTTTAACTTAAAGATCATGTTTTCTTAATTGGAGGTTCGCATGTTTTCTTAATTGGAGGTTCGCATTATATTATACCAGTATATTGATGGTGTTAATCCATTGATTTGATTGGTCCAAACACAAAATTTGCATATGCAATCCATGGTGAATTGGCTGATAATGCGCGACTAAACCAAGTGGCCCTGGAGCATGAATTGACTACAGGTTTAATACGGAAATACATAAAAACCGGTATTATTTGATTTTTAGGGAAATATAGTGGTTGAATTTTGGAAGAATATTGAAAAAAATACTGAATTAAAAACATCTGAAAAGTTATATAACTATAATATTGCTTTTTGTTAATGGTGGGATCCAAGTTGTGAGCGTCGGTCGTTGGGTGATTGTCGTTCGCCACACAAACCTAAACCACCGTCCCTCAACACCGTGAGGTGCCTACACGAACGCCAGAACGCTATGTTCTCAGTGTTGTTACTTTGAGATGGATTGCGAACTTCCAACAAAGAAAACATGATCTTTAAGTACAAGATATAATTGAGGGATTTAATGACATAAAAATGCAAAAAACTATGAGTCACAGGCAAAAATGTATGCCACCAATAACAACCGGTGTCCGGTAGCGGCAGCTGACAAAATTGCAGTGCACCCGGTAATTGCCATCTGTTTCAAAGAACACGGGACAGCGCAGGATTCGACGACGATATATGGTATTGTAATTCTCCACTATGGGTAAATAAATTACAGGAGATGATGAAGGTAATTTCGAAAGCTACAGATTTGTGCGTGCAAAGTCTTTCGGCCGGAGTTGAGACAAGGCATATCATGTAGGTGTCACAAAAACGATGCGAAAATCCGATCTTGCACCATCAAACTTACCCCAGAACAACGACAAAACTTGTCAGTCATACTGTCACAAAACTTTGGTTATACCAAAGGTATCCAGGTCATATGTTGGAACTGAGGTCGCTGTGCCGGTCGCCGTACATGATACACCGCGTCCCGCCGCGTCTCAAATTTCGGTCGAACCAAGTACCGCTGAACGTCAAATATCCACAGTTACAAGTAATATGATGAGTCATAAAACCGGTTTATTTCACAACTGTACTTTCAATGGGCAAATTACAGTCCAATTTGTACAAAAACCGGAATGAAAACGTGGAAAATCCGTTGTTTAAAGGGGAACTAAATAGAGCCTATTTTGGTGTTTGTATTTATCAAGTTATGTATATTGATAATAAATTTGAAAAACAAATTTAAAAAAAATGATTATCTTCAGAGTTATGATGATTTAAATATGAGAAACCATAAACCTGCGAAGGACTTCCGTTTGCGCCATCTTGCCATAAAAAAACGCCCTCATGAGGAATAAACAGGTAAGGTAACAAAGCATGATGACGAAATAGTATCTGATAAGCAACTTAGGGAGCCATAGCTGGCTGGACTGGTGAATTGACTTCTAGTTTAGGTTGTTTCGACTTTTACGTTAATGTTATTTACAAGCGTATCAACATACAAACATTATGGATGTGTCATTGATCGAGACAGGCATTTTGTTTTGTTTTTTGTCTATCTAATAAATGCTGTTTCCAGTACTGCACTGTGCGGCGTGCAAATTATTCAAAGTCTGGATGCTGGAGTTTGCTATCTTGAGTTCGTAGGGTGGTGGTGGAAACATTTTCGTCCATGTATTCACGGGGCTGCACTGGCAACTCATGGGACAAGTGTTACAGGAACACCAAGCAGATTGTTCACAGACTTCCGTGTAATTTGAAATAAAACTTTCATCCGAACAAGGGGCATCGTCGACGATATACTCTCATCACTCACACTGGACTGATCTGAATCGTCACAGTATACCGTACTTCCCTGATCATAAGCCCGGAGGCATGAACACGTAAAGGAAAAGTAAGGGATGAGCTTGTACTCGAGGACCAACTCAGAAAAAATGATTTTGTTTTGGGGTTAAACACTGTAACCATCTTGCAAACAACGAAAAATTATCCAAAAAAAATATTCGTTCACCACGCCGGGCTCGGGAAAATAATACTTATTTTTGAAAAAAAATGCGTCATTGATTTGAACGATACTTACAATGAAGAAACAAACATGTTCATAAAAAACACACACATTTTATTACAATACGATTTACATACCGTCTGAATTTACGGTGAAATAATGGGTGGGTCTGTGAGGAAACGGTGGACGAAGGCGTTTATCATTATCTTCGTTTTGGTATGTTTTCGATCGTACGCAAACTCTCGACGCAAAACAATTTTCCACCATGAGGTTTTTCCGCACGATTTGACCTGGAACAACTTCCTTTGACATAACAGGTCATGTCTTTCATTAACCAATCAAAATGATGTGTCGTAATGATGAAATTTTCCGATTATTGACGATGATTTTTTTAGCGCAATGCGGAAGTGAATTACCGCAATGTTAAAATGCGATCTGTAGCACTGATTGCAACGAAAAAACGATGATTTTTTTTCCCTAAAAACTGGCGATTCGCAATTTCCGAAATATAAACGACGGTTAATAGTAACCGTGGGTAAACTGAGTGTGGAGGAAGAATTTAAACACCTTTCTCGGTCGCCAACATGTCTCATCGTTCAAACCCTAGGCCTTTCATGATAGTCTCAAAGTAAACCATGCCCAATATCCAGGTACACGCCTTGACGATCACATTTTTGGCTTTTCGAAGGCTACTACTCAAAGAAATATGGATTACTCCAGAATTGCAACATCGATGTTCATCCTGAGTAAATGACAGAATAGAAACGATGCGAATCACGTTGTGTACGTTCGCCATGCACTCTGAACTTGAAATTAATGCGAGTTTTCTCATAAAACTAAAAGCATGAACCAAACTAACATGCCAATCACGATTATTATGAAATGAAACACCTTTTACACGCATATTTTAAAAAATATCGTCGACGCCCAGTAAAAACACTCTGGGCTTATAATCGTGAATGCCCTCAACTCGATAAATACCAAGTAAAAACATAGGGATGGGCTTCATACTCGGGAGGGGCTTACGATCGGGGAAGTACGGTACTTTAACGCAATTGGGCTTTCACTCTCAGAATACTGTGGTTCAAACGCATAAGGCTCTAACCCAAGTTTTAAAAAGCACATTGTGCATATAAAAGTTGAGTTTATACTAATAGTACACAATGCTTGGCAGCGTGAACGGCTATGTACAATGGCGTATACGAATGCGATCAGATACTAAAACGTCATAGCTTTGAAAAGTACCCGGATGTTAAATATGTTCGTTCGTTAATTATTCCCCTCCATGAATGGCCTCCATGGCAAGCACTTCAAATGCTTATCCAAGCTACAGTTATAATTAAAACAAAATTAAACCACTGCAATATTATTTCGAATACAGTTTAGAATATACACAACTATAAATTAAGGCCGCATTTAGGTTCGCTTTAAATGATCCAAACTGTACACGACCCTGTATTTCAAATCGCGTTGTGCGTCAGTAAAAGGTCAGAAAGGTCATCCTTTGTTATGCTAATTTGTATGTTTACGCTGCTCTATTCAACGTGGATATGTTTCTTTTTCATGTGGAATAAAAATTAGTTTGTATTCAATTTGAACTGTGTTGCGCATGTAATTTTTGTATGCATTCAGCGTACAACTGCATACTATTCTTATAAATATTCATGTTCGAGGGCCATAATCATGATCTTTTAGTAGATGAAAGTAAACTCTTCTTTTATTAGTTTTATCGAATTGTCAATATACTGGTATAATATAATAGCAATAACCCCCGCCGAAGTTGGGTATATTATACTGGTATAATATAATATATAATATAACAGCGTAACCATTTATATTTCCGAATTCTGGACCGACAATATTATTGTTTCAAATTATACAAAACTAGTTGTTACAAATCACAGAAAACGAATCGTTAGATTTAGTAAGTTGCAAATAAGATTATGCAGCGATGAAAAGCGCTTTTGAGCGAGAACAAAACAACGCCTCGGTTACAAAAACCAAGAACACCAAAGTGGAGACAGTTCATATTACGTTTGAGTATACAAGCAAAAACGTGCTGGAGGGGATTGTGTCGAAGTGTGTTTTAATTGTGCTATAATTATCATATAAACGAATTGTGAGAATCATCTGCGATCTTGAAATGTACATAGTCTTATTTCACATCGGCTAATCGTAACATTTAAAAAAAAATACATGTATTTAAGTGAATCTATAGTACGGACACATAAGTACAGCTAATAAGTACCATAAAATTCAAAGCTGCTGTACGATTGACATCGTACCCAAAATGTCTCCACGGCAAACCTATGGTATGAAAGTCGTCAAATTTGTGTGAGATTTATGCAGATAAATAAAAAATAATACATGAATATATTAACTTGCAGTGCTCAAATCCGATTAGATGATAACAAACTAAAAATATGTTATATTATATTTCTAGATCAAGAACGCCTGCTTTCTGAAATCACTGTAAAGAATGGTTATTTTAGTGAACGTGATATAGAGACTATCATTCAGTATGTGATAGCTGTTAGAAGAGATCCCTTGAGTAGTACCTTGTTAAACACGCTAAGTAAAAAGATTCTTCAAGTATATGAAGACATTCAAAAATGTCTTAAATTTGACCGAGACGACGAGAACCAGTTATGGATACCACCAGGTCATTTAGGATTTCAGCCCACCAAACACAGTGGATTTGCTGATATCATCGAACATGTAGCATCGCCATGCTTTGATAATTTGAAAAGTTTTTCATCCTACATGACTGCAGGAAGCTTTATTGAAGGTTTTTCTTTCATTGATGAGTATAAAAGTAATTTATATGTTGATGAGATGGACATGATGGTTTCCATAGCAACAGTAAATGAGCAGAGTAAAGTTGACGAGAGACCAAGTAATGCAATTTCTGAGTTAGAGTGGGCAAGTGGAAATACCGGAAGTTGTACACTCTTAGAAATGAAATATGGTCATCCCCCTGGATATGTTCGAGTCTACGCATCACCCTATGGTTCAGCTGTCCTAACTGACAGTTCTCTCAAGAATATATTCATGCAACATGAGAGAAATGGGGATGTCACCAATTTTCTATCGCCATCTAAACTCTTGAAGAACCAAGTAGATTACGTCAAGAAACGCTTCTCAGTAGTCACACAGCAACTCAGTAAAAAGTTTCCAGGAGGAAGATTCACTGGGACTTTGTATTTGATACAGGAAGGTCCATCTCAGACCATTTGTCTACAGTTCCAACTTGGTAAAGGTGTGTTTATATTATGACATATGAAAATAATGTATGCATTATACAATTGTTGGAAACGATCGCTTCTATATCGAAAGACCTAGATGTTTGTAGTAATTCGTTTATCATATTTTTTGCCTTCAATTGCTCGTGTCGGATCATTGGTTCAAACCACCTTGCACACCTGTAACACGCAGAATATATTTATTTAGTAGTGTTCTTTGCTCTTTTTAGGACCTACGGGTGAGTATATACTCTTCGAGCAAATGGTTGACGTGACAGTCGCGTTGAAGTGTCCGAATTGGCCAGTTATATCACGTCCATGGATAAAACGTCCACGTTTGTGGCCAGATGCAAAGTGTGTGCAGTTCATCGTTGATTGTGGCTGCCACGTTGTTCCAAAGGCGTACCCAGGTATTTAAACTATTTAAACTACTAGGTGAGAGAGGTGAATTTTATGATTTAGAAAAGAAATGATGGGCGAAAAACTGTCCGCTTTTTTTTCTAAATTCTCATTCCATCAAATGTATATAGACATGCTTATATAGAAATTATTGAGATACTTCAACTAAAAACAAATATATAAAATTTGATGAACTGATAATAATAATAATGCAAAAAATGGTTTGGATAACCTATCGGTATCAGCTAGCCAGCCACAGAGCATGACAATTCCTATGTCAATAGCATAATTACTCGCCAATCATTGACATTGTTCTTTCTAAGGTGAAGGCGGAGATGTTGATCTAGACTGGAGACTGTCTTTCTCAGAAGCAGAAAAGGTATTGGCAAATAAGGTGAATACATTTCAGAGGAAGTGTTATATTGTACTGAAGACACTCTGGCGCAGATTCCTGAAGGTGACGATATTTCCTTGCAAACAATTTGATGTCGTTGTTGTTTTGTTTCAGAATGTTGTTCACATGTCATGTGGCATTATCACGTGCACATGAAGCCTATATCCACAGTATCGCATAATGTGCAGACCGAAAATGCAAATCATATATTTCGACGTATCATAATAAATTTTCATTGTACGTTCCATCTGAAGGTTATCCCGGAGTTCCGAGTTCCTGTGTGGTCCGATAAATACGAAATATGGCGAATAGGATTATTCAATAATGCGTTTGAAAAGTTCTATACGAAATGGAAACAGTATCACAAGTTCAATCGCTACACAATACATACACGGCACTTGCGCGCCAGAATTCTCTTGTGTAAACGAGATTATCACACCAGTTACGCGCTGTGATTTATATACGTTTTATGTGTTATGTCAACTACGATTAGGACTCCGTTTTCGACATTGTGAAGTTCTTTTGTTTTTTGGGTGAACAAACCCTGAAAGAAACTGATTTTGTCAAGATAATTCAGAAATTTATATTAAGAATAATTCATAACGAAATGTATTTCTCATGCACCCATAAATAATGTTCAAAATACCAATTACACAAGAATATTACAGAATATGACTGAAAGAAGCTGAATGAAATTACAAACTAGGAAGTGTGTTCAACAATTCATGTATGAACAATAACTTTAATAAATATGATTTTACTTCACTGTAAAAATACAGTATACTGTAAGTACAGTAACAAATTTCACAATGTCGAAATCGGAAAGTCTTTAGTCGCTGTTAACCCCGTCATATCAGTGTTTTCGGACTTGAAAATATGTATGTAATACATGCATTTTAGATCTGTCCTGTATTACGTCACAATATGGGGGCACGCACGCAATGCATGCGATAAAGTGTCTTCGTACATGATAATATTGTTTTAACACGAAAATCGAACACGCGCTGCCTGATTATCACTGCCTTTTAGCTATTCAAATATACATCTGTAACACTGAACTTAGCAGACGAGTGTTTGATATAAAGTCACCTAAAGTTCTGAGATTTAACAGCTGTCATTTTGTGTAAGCCAATGATGTCATGAACCAATTTCAACTTCCCAAATATGTTGCTATTGTAGTCGTACGGAATATCCCATATACATAGCAAATTCAACTTATTTATTGTTTATTATTTTCCACTGACCAGAAACCCAAGGTGTTATCGTCGTATCATCTAAAGACTACTTTATTTTGGCGATGCGAGAAATGTCCTCCCGAAATCTGGACGGAGGACACCATAGGAGAAAGATTCCTGGAACTCGTAGATGACATCATTGCTGGTTTAACAAAGCGAAATATTCCGAACTTTTTCATCCCAGAAAATAATATGCTGAGTCATGTTCCAGAAGAAGACGTACAAGAAGTCCTGGAAAAAGTGAAAGATCTGAGAGCCAATCCTTTGCTTTATTTTGATCGCTACACTACAGCAGTTTCTGCTAATTTTGAGTATTTTATGTCTGGCAAGTGGAAGTCTTAGGCGTTTGTAAGAACAACTTTCATTTTTTGGTTTGGTTCGTGGGAATGGGAATAGGCAGACAAACCGAGACAGTCTGATAGTGTATAGCCGATCTTATATTACGTCATCCAGTCTATAAAAAAACTGTAGCATGTTAATCTATATACACTGACTAACAGAGCATCAAACAACTTGGTATTTTTTCGAATGGTAATTCCCTGGTTTATTTTCAATTGTTCTCTTATTATGCCTCTAACCACGGTTACTTTAGTAACAGTGCTTCCACTGCACCTGCAAACAGGGTTCACTAATTCACTAAGCGGCCTAATTATCCAGTCAGGGCCTTACAATTGTATTAGTACCAAGTCCTATGTACACTGATAATTGCCACAATTATACTAACAATTATATGGGACATTAATAACCCTGGTTCAATCCACTATTATACGAGGTGCGCACTTCCGATATATGTGCCTCAGTTGGACCTTTGTTCATTTGATAACTTTAATTCTCTAATTTTGACGAATATTTTAGAGTTATTTTCGAAGTTTGATTGCTATGATATTTAGTATACAGGTACCCGTTGTGGAACCCTCTTAGATTTGCTTATTTCGTGAATATATCTTCAACTTTCTAATGTTGAAGACACAATACAATTCTTGATCGAAAGTGAACAACTGGTGGCCTATTTTGTTTTAATGATGGAATGCTGTTTCAGAACCACATCACTGACAGATCTTGGCCCATCATATTCAAACATTACACGCATCATACATAGCCACATACATTTATTTCCAGGAGTATTTCCATTCACAACCAAGATCTGGTTCACAAATGCCTACTATTCAGCTATGTTGGTTTGATTGCTGGAAATAAATGTATGTGCCTATGTATGTAAGATGTGTGTAAAGTGTTAAGTTAGGCCAAGGTCTGTCAGTGATATGGTTCTGAAACAGCATTCCATCATTCAAACAAATAGGCCACCAGTTGTCCACTTTAAATCCGATCAGGAAAACTGTTTATTTCCTGGAATTTTATTGTCAAAAAATGCACAAAAATGAACAAAACTGAAATTTCAAGATAGAAAACAGTTTCTGCTTTTTATTTACAATAATTAAGTGCTTGATAGACTTGATACATTAGAATTACATCTATACAGAAACATTACAACATACCCCACTGTACCTAAAACAAAATAGAATATAGCAGATTCCATTAATAATAGGTATGTCAGGTAGAATATTGGTGGGAGAGGGAAAAAAAAGTAGTAGCCTAGTTGTAGATCAGGAAGATATGAAAAATGTTTTGTGGGGACATTTTAAGCACTCTAAATAGTTTCAAGTATATAATATTTTTTACAATAACAATGTCTGTATAATCAATATATTAAAATGAATGTGAAGTGTACATATATATTGTCACATGTGTCTTTATATATTGAAATATTGACAGTGTTTGAAACTAATTCAAGTCCAACAGTTTAATATTGATGTCTTGAAAACTGTTTGGAACAGTCAAATCCAGAATGTGCAAAATAAAAACACTTTCTCAAAGGAATTTCATGATTCCTCAACAGTTAACAATAAGATACATTTTCAGTTTAAATGTAGTGAAATATCTGGAATAAATAAAGGAACGGGTTAATCAAATTCTGGATATCTCTGTTGGAAACAAGGCCACCACAGTGAAATATGGTCAAGAAACTATTTTACAGGATTGCGAAAATGTTATTTGAGACCTAAATCAAGACCAAATTAGTTAAGCTTCCAAATTCTCTCTGTGGGCCAATATAAGTGTACTTTTTATATAATTACATACCCCCCCCCCCCCCACCTCCATGAATTCTTGCAGGAATTCTCCTTGGAATGACAATCAAATAACATTTATGTCAACATAATTGATTTAATAAAATAGATGAAGCAATTGTGTTTTAAAATGAGACAGAGCAACATTATTAAAGGGCATGTAAGGGAATATTACAAAGATCCCATCATGGTTATTTTAAGACTAAGGAATGCAGGTATAGGAAGTGTGGTAGTACTCATTGCAGATAACATTAAACAAATTCATGTGCAGGGCAGCCAACAAGTTGGGGGAACTCTGGTAATACACTAGAATCAATGCAGTTTCGGAGATTCCCAAACATCTGTGATCAAAGATTGTGCCACATCTGTGCAGCCACAAATGTTGTCAATTAAAAAAATTATTAATTTAAAGTGACAACACTATGTGCAATTGGAAAATAGGAATAATTCATTTGAATGTCCTTCACAGAAACTGATCAATGAATGGAAACAGTTCAACTGCAATAGTTCATTGCTGTCAAATCTTTTTTGCAGTGCATTTTGAATTCACAATATAAACAGACTAAACATCAAGAAGACTTTGAAAATGCATTGATTCTCACCCAAGATAACATAAATAAATGACATACATGGAGATGCATAACATCTTACACAAAACCCTAAAGTAACTGTAGTTCGGAAAGTATATTTACTAAATTTTAGTCTAGAAGGGGAAAATAGAGTAATGTCTGTACCTTTGTGAATTTAAATTAGTTGATTTAACATATTTATATTATATAAAAAAAAAAGACGTACAAACACTTCACTTTTCATGCATACATATTGTACATGAGTGTATATGGCAATGCTAAAAAAATGCATGTTGCAGTTAGTTAATAAAAATGTTTAGGAAGCTGCACTGTAATTTTGATTCGATTCGATTCTCTGATGTACTATAATAAAATTGCAACAGCTGAAATCCAACAAATGCAACCCAAATCTAGAATTGCACTGATTCCCTACTGGTTCCACCAATTGGACATGACCTGGAATCTTATTGCTGTAATCAATGTGACATTCCTGAAAACCAACTGCTGCCAGCAATGTGAAACAACTACTATACAGCCAACCAACTTACATGGTCTGAAATCCCACTACTGCCACTATCACATGACCTAGTACACTTCCATTACTGCCACAGGAGCAGGAGATGGCGACGGCATTTTACCATTACCACCAATAGTTGGTACAAATCGCAATTAGATAAAATTGTAAATGCCACAATATTAAGTACATGGTATAAAGAAAAAATACTACTATTGCCATTCTTAAGAAACCAGAAAAATTAAATGCCTGAAAAATTATATAGGAATGATTACTCATAAAAAGGTTGGACGGATAAAATTCTATTTTTTTTTTTTGTACATTTCTAAACTAACTGCAACACACACTAGTTTCTGGGTAATACTCAATCCACTGAAAGACAAAGTCAACACATGTCTTTGAGTCAAACTAAATTGTACATTTGCTTATAAGTAATTTTCCATGTAGCATCTGGAATGCGTAAATTAACTGAATAGCACTGTTATTTCAACAATCAATGCAAACAAAGTGTTACATAATACAAACAGAATAAATATATGAATGTCCAAGATGACTTTTACATAAATTCTGAATCCGGATAGATATTATCAGTCAAATATGTAAAATTTATTAAGTCACAGCAAGCTTTGCTAAATATTTGGTGTAACACTACTCCTGATTGGCCAAACCTTTCATTGACGTGGGTGCTATCTCAAATATCCAACCAATCGAGGAGCATGTGACAAATAAAGATTCTAGCACTAAAACATTGCATATACATTCAGCAACTTATAAACAAGTGAAATATTGTTTTCTACCAAGTACCAACTGAAGTAATTAAATCCTGTATGCTATTTACAATTTAAATACAGAAACCAGGCAGTGAACTACAAACATTTATAACAATTTTCAAAAGTATTTACATACTACACAGTAGGTACCCCCCTCTCCTGCATAATGGGCTGGTCTACTTTCTGAAATCAGTTCAGTCAAGTATTTATATAGAAAATCAGGATTTAAACCTTGCACACTGGAAAAATGAAACATGCTGGGTCGGCTTGTAATACAACTCTCCCTTTTAGGTTGAGCTAGGGTGACATTGTTTTAAAGCAACCCACTAAATTGAGCTTACATGACAACATACATGATATACAATGAATGAAATTTATGCACGTTCAAGTCATTAGTGTATAAGAAAGGCGCTTCAGTAAAGAGCTGTAATTTCACAATAGACACATGTCAGCAATTTGGAGTGAGGCAATAAAATTGACAAGTATAGAAGTTTATCACAGAGGGTTTAGTGAAATTTAATCTTTGCGAATGCCATCACTCATTTTAATCATGAAAATTACTAATAATGTCTCTCCTATGTAGCGGCCAAATCCTAGGTAGTTTAAGCTGCACAATATTATCCATGCTAACTGGATATATACAGAAACACACCAACTCAGCACTTTGAGGAGCTATGAACCTGGGGAAACCATGGACTAAGTACCAAGCATTTACTGCTGTGTAGAAAGTACCATGAGCAAGGACCCAAACTCAAAACCCTTTGGTTGTCCAGAGTTATAACCCTTCATCTAAAATATCTCCATGGCGATGAAAGTTTGTGCATTTATACATTTAGATTGAGCAATTGAAAGCAAATGGTCAAATAATAAAATAAATGTATGCTCATTAGAAGCAGTTTTTTTTTCTGAAAGAAAAAAACATCAACCCAGGAAATGAATTTGTTTAACAATGTTTCTATAAGAATTTGATTTCAGAAATACAAATAGCCCAAAGCATGTTACTATAATTGGAATAGTTTTTCATACATTGATATCAAATGTAATCACCTAATATTTAGACCATATATAAAAAGATATATATAGTACTGCCCTGGTGTGGTGTGCAATGCTATATAACCACCAATTTATTTGGGGAACAAATATGAGATGGAAAGCCAACAAATAGGACAAGAACTCTCAAGCACAGTAAAGAAAAGTACTGTGTATTTTGAGGTCACACAGCCATAAGCAGGGAAGGGAGTGCATACAAGAGTAATCTTTTGTAAAAAGAGCATTCTGTGAACCATAATAAACTGCTTTCATCGATACATTTTCAAGGCATTTTTGTTTGTTTTTTTGCTTTTCCACCTATAAATTTGAATATACTTTAAATTTTACATAGTAATTATTGAAAACAAAATATCTTTGAAGTTCAATATCAATAACATGATTTCTGTACTTTATAAACTATCTAAAAAAGAAAAAGATAAAAAATACCTTTAAAAGTTTCACTCCACACGTATTACACATTTTTAGAAAAAAAATGTATTTTACCATTAAAGACTTGTACATTCAATTTTATTGAATATTTTTTTTTAAATACTTTGGGCAGGAATTTGTTTACATTTCCAAGACATTATGTCTCATTAATAAAACATGGAATGCGTTTTTAACCAATGATGCTAACTCTCAAAAGTAAACACAAATTATGAGTAAACTTGTACAGTGTAGATGATAATTGAGATGTTATCCAAATATTCTGGATACACAATATATCAAGAGAAAGCAGCAATGGATATCATATAAAAAAAAAACAATCCCATGTGAAAACATTTCTACATATATTAGCTATAATAAAATTTAAAGAATTCTATCCCAATCAAAGGTATCTTCTTCTTCATCATAACTCCCTTGGAGTGAGTTTGTGGTTGTGTGTGTTCTTTGTTGTGGTAACTGCATGGTTTGTTGTGGACTTATCTGTGAACCTGTGCTGAACCCAAGATTGCCTGACGCTCCCATCAATGAATGCGTCACACCACTACTCTGAAGACTACTACTGTATATACTACCAGCTACAAATAAAAAAAATAAAATTTAATAAAAACAAAAGCACATAAGTAAAATATTCTCGCATCAATACCAGGTTCTTGTTTGCCAAGGATTAGATGGTGAATGCTAATGACAAACCTGTATTACATGTATTACTAATTAACTGAAAATGAAAGTTGACCCAATCACTGAAGGTGACTATAAAAGCTGATCAACGGAGATTTTTTTCTATTTCTACATCAAATAAGTACATACTATGTATCATCAGAACAAAGTGACAAGAAAACATTACAATGAACAAAACCACAAATTAAATGAAATCATACATCAAACTTGACAATAAGGAGCAACTAAACATAACATGTATACCATTAAACAGAATCGTACATTGAACTTGACAATAAGGAGCAACTAAACATAACATGTATACCATTAAACAGAATCGTACATTGAACTTGACAATAAGGTGCAACTAAACATAACATGTATACCATTAAACAGAATCGTACATTGAACTTGACAATAAGGTGCAACTAAACGTAACATGCATACCGTCAAACACAATCATACTCTACCTGACGAAGTACCTGCTGATGTAGGACTTGACTTCATTGGGTCTGTTGTACTTTGCCCTAGTATGCCTGCTTGTGTGAAGAACTGATTGAGTGAATTTGCAAGGTCTGCGAACTGTTCTGGGTCCAGAGACCAGTTTTTCAGATCTGCTTGTTTCATGCTTTCCATAAGACCTGCCAAGGAATAGGCTGTAGATTAGAAAGGGTAATGACTATGATATTCACTGTATGTATTTGGAAGCACATCACTAACAGAAATGCACATGAACAACAAATTGCATTTTATTATTGAATACTGGATCGTGAAAATGGCTTATTTTGACCTCTATCATTTATGCTCTAACATGTGTTCTACTAAAAAAGGTAAACTTTGTATATAATGTACACATATTGGTACTGGACCAGTATATTGATGACCGAAAATCAATTAACTTTTTTCATGCAGCTAGCTAATTTGTATATTGCATTTGGACTATAAAAGGTACTTTCAACTCAGAAATTGCATTTATTAAATACACTGGATCAAATACAACTAATTTTGACCATAGACAAGTCAGTCATTTATGTAGGTGTATATGTTAGTGATAGAGCAAATGCGGTGTACTAAAGTTTCACCTCCAAGTCAACAATCAAAACAAGCATGAAGCCAGTACTCAGAGACGTGGTGTTTCAATGATTCGCAAACCACCAAACAGGCATGACAGTAGTCAGCAGTACATGCTGGTTAACAAGTAAATTATTAAATATTGCAGCAATATTTTGATAGATATGTTTCATAAATCCCTTTCATACAACATGTCTTCACTAGAAAATAAAACTAGATTATTTTCTCTACAATGACTGTAAGCCATGGGAAAGGGGTACATGAAATATACTTTCAATGTTAATTCTTTTATAAAAATATTGAGCAAAGACAACAAAAATTTCAACTGTACCAGGATTACCTTGAAACTGCGACATATCAATATCTGAAAAATTACAACTTCCTGCGACTCGCACACCTTCTTTCAACTGATCTAACTGCTGTAGCCAGTCTGTTGAAGTGCCCAAGTTCATACAGCTGCTACCTGCAAATGAAATACATTGACCACTGTAAAAAATCACAAGGAATTTTCTCGATTTTGATGATTTATAGGCTCTTGTATCTGTTTCTTGCAATACTAAAGGTCTTTATAATGTAATTTGCCAATTTAATGTAGTTTGCATGGAAGCCCAAATTTGTTAACTCTTTAGAACAGCATACATTACAAAGCTGGCAATGAGTACAAAGGTCAACTTTTGTCACAAATCACAAAATAGAACCCAAATAATTTTTTTTTCATATTTTTACCAAATTTTTGAGCAACACTTGTATCCAATATGAAATTAGGTACGTCTCTTTTGTTCAAAATTAGAAAATAAATTATAGATACATAAAAAAGGCAAAATGGTTTTGAGAGCAAGTTATCAATCCAGCTTAAAAGCTAGCTAAATGTCAAGTTACAGTATTTCCAGCTAGTATCTCACAAATGAATGGCAAGTATTGATTGAAAAAAAGGGTTGCTGTGTTGAAAGATTATAGTAGATTTAGGTAACACTGTCTAGTAAGTGGAATAGAAGTCTTTTGCAGGCATTCAACAAATTACAGTTTGTAAGAGTGAAATAAGTCACATTCTGTTGTTTCAGAATTGTCACAAAATGAGTTTATTCGTACACTAATGATCAAATTTAGTTTTTTTTATATATAGTATAAAATATTCTTTAAAAAAAAAAAAACGTGGAGTTCAATATGTAAAAATATTCATCAAAATGACCCCCCACCCCCCACCCTTTTTTTTGAGCAACTGTGTGAAATACAGCCATATGGAAAAGGTAAAACAAATGTACCGATGAGCTTTAAACAAAGCATAGTAACAATATCTTTTTTGCTAAAATATGAATTTGGAATAGTGGGTGATAGCTAAATTAAGTCTTGCACAATAGCTAGAAATGTTATCAACAAAATTTCTTTTTATTTGTGAGAGTATAGATGTCATGTATACGGCTGTATATGAAATGTAGATGCAATGTAGATGTTAAACTGAAGCCAGCATTAATATCTTTTCCCTCGATTCGATAGTATAGAGGGAAAATACTGTCTTCAATGTTATGGTGACAGTAATTGAGATGGGCGGGGCAATCAGATAGGGAATAGCGGGAAGCAGTAGGAAGTTAGTCAGTCTAGTCAGCAACTCGGCAGCTAACAGACGTTCAAGTTCAATTACATCAAATATTTAAAAGTTCACTTCGTTTTCATAATTCTCCATGGAGTCGCATAAGCAAACTGCAAGTAGACCGGCAGGGTCTAGTGCCACCGCTGGGAAAACATCAGCTACTACTACTATAATCGCTATGCCAGAAGAACAGATTAACAAGAAAATAGCTGATTCTGTGAAACAGATTTCCAGCCAGTTATTGAAAGATCTGGACCAACTTGTTACATCACGGGTTACAACGATGACTAATCAGCTGCAAGAGGCACAGAGTGCTACTTCATCGGCTCAAATACAAACAATGAAGTCTATGAGATGGTCTGAAAAACCTACCTTTCGAAAGAAAGGAAACTAACTACAATACAAGCATAATGAACGTGTATTGGAGCACATGGAAGAGGCTGTTTCTTCTATCAACGAGGAAAAGACAGGGAAGGCAAAGGAGAAGATAATAGACAGTATTGCCATGGTTAAAAGGCGTCAAAAACTGATCAAGTTGGCGGACATGTCAAAAAGCGGATGGGCTACTGTTGAAGAATATACTGCTCAAGATTTAGCATCTGATGATGAAGACGACAAGAGAATACAATAGGCAGAATATCGAGCATCACAAAAGCTAAAAAAGCGGAGACGTATAAGTACAAAGGCGGTAAAAGACTACCGAGATAGCGGGAAAGTGCTACAGGTTGCATACAGTGAGAAAAGCGGCATATCTAAGAGTTGGCATTTGCTACGGTTGTGGTAAACCAGGCCATTGGCGATCAGAATGTAAAGATAGTCACGCATTTGGTGCAAGTTCAATGCAGCCAAAGATAAGTTCATTTAATTCATATTTGAATGACAAAGTTGTGTGTTTTCACGTATGTGATGAGAGTGCTTGTTCTAGTCACCATGTCTTAACGAGGGAAAATCAGTTGGATGTGACGATACCCAGTAAAGTGGGTGTGGTGGAATGTGATAACAGAGATATCATCTCCCATGGTGTGTGCAGTAAGGAAAACACATTAGAAAGTGATGATGTTTGTTTTGATATGATGAGTCAGGCATGGCAAGAGATTGAATGTTGTGGATCGAAATCCCACCCAATGAGTGAATGCAAACTACACTTTGGCTATGACAAGTGTGACAGTGTTGAGTCCACGAGGCAGATTGAAAGCTGCTCGTGATATGTGGAAAACAGCTGGTGTTAACGGCTTTGTACTTGAAGTAATTGATCAGGGATACAAACTCCCACTAAAAGAATTGCCATCTAACCAAGAATTGAGAAATAACGTATCAGCGTTGAAACAATGATTTTGTGACATCTGAAATACGCAAGATACTGAACAAAGAATGCATTTCATATGCTGAGATTAAACCACATGTTATAAACCCTGTGTGTGTGGCAGTTAATCGGCAAGGTAAGTGTCGACTTGTGCTCGACTGTAGAGCTATTAATTGGTTTCTTCACAAATTCAAATTTCGATGCGAAGATATGAAAGTAGCTCAACAAATATTTTACCAGGTCAAGTAGTACAATGGCGTACTGATAATCAGAATGTTGTACGTATAATTGAAAGGGGCAGTAGAAAGCCCAATTTGCATATTGTTGCATTACGTATATATGATTTTTGTGAGATCATGAATATTCAGTTGCAAATGCAATGGGTACCTCGTACCGTAAATGAGAAAGCTGATTATTTCAGTCGATGTGTAGATACTGATGATTGGTCGATAAATGTGAAGGTGTATAATATATTAAAAGTTCTTTGGGGACCACATACGGTCGACAGATTTGCTACACACTACAATAGTCAGTGTGCATGTTTCAATTCAAAATGTTGGTGTCCAGAGACCGGGGCATTGATGCAATTTGTCAAAACTGATCAGGGGAAAACAACTGGCTTGTGCCTCCACCTACAATAGTACCAGCAACGTTGCGTAAATTGGCAACAGACAGGGCGAGGGGAACACTAATTGTACCACAATGGCGATCTTCGCCGTTTTGGTCATATTTATGTCCCAAAGAAGGGAAATTTGTACAGAATATCGTAAATTGGCGATATTTGCCGTCGACAGAAATAATACAAAAAGGAATGGGAAGAAATGGCATATTTAGTGGTCAGTATATGGCATTTCATATGCTAGCACTGCGTATTGATTATACGAGTACTTAATGTAATATTATTATGTTGCAGGTCTAAATTTGCAAGAAAGAGTGCAAAGTGAGTTGGAAGGCGAGACGATTGATGAGGAGATTATCAACATAGCAAGTCAGATGACCAGTAGACTGTTAGATGCTAGAAGTTCGCATACAAATACTAAGTACTTTAGTGCGTTTAGAAAATGGAAGGTTTGGGCAACAGCAAAAAATGTAGAGGTGTTGCCAGCAAATCCTATTTTTGTAGCATTATATATTACAAAGCTGATTGAAGAAAAGCATAGTGTTAGTGTTATTAATAGCGTAGTGTATGGTATTAAGTGGGCTCACGAAATTTCTGGTTTTGAAAGCCCTACATCTCACCCATTTATTAGGAATTTACTAGAATCGGCTAAAAGATGTTGCGGAAGACCAGTGCAGCGGAAAGACCCGGTGACACCAGAAATGTTGGTAGAGTTGTGTTCGAAGTACAGTGACCCCTAGCTAAGTCGCGCCTTGGATGGCTCCCAAAATTTCTATTGTGTTTTGACAGCAGTTTTGAAGTACAAAGACTAATGTTTCGTGGCATAGTGTTTTTAACTAAACGTTAAAGAGACAACTTAACACCTATTGTCCGTCAATTGCTGAGATGCAATGGGTGACGAGGGCCTTACTCAAGGTGTCAACTGGGGTGTCGAGTAGTGACGGTACGTACTTCTCGGCCGGTCCAATTTTGGTATACCTATAAAAAAAAACTTGCTACAATGAGTTGAATTCATTATTTTATCTCTATTTCTCGATTGAGCAGCATGTCAAAGTGAAAGCTATCCAGCCTGTTCGTACGCCATAAACTCGCAGTGATCGACCGTGTCAAAAAGAGGTGAAACCAAGTTAAGGGTTGCACGTGATCTAGCAGTGGTTGAGCCCACTATTTGTGGGTAGGTAAAAAATAAAAAGTAAATTTGTTTTCAAAGTTGACCAAGACGCGGGACTGAACAGAAAAACGGGCGAAATTGTCCGAAAATGGTGACATCTATAAAGCTGTTTACGTTTCTTCAAGAACGGTCTGACGGAACTCCACTCTCTGGTCCCATCACCCAATGCAAAGCACATACAACTCAGACATGACCATGATATGACGACTTTGAATTTGAGGTCAGTTCAGGGTGGTTCTTGCGATGGCAAAGAAGACACGCTATCAATAAACGCAGTCTCAATCCAAGGCGAAGCTCGATCTGTGAACATGGACGCTGTCAGAACTTTTCCCGAAAAACTGATAGAAACTATCTATGAAGGTGGTTATTTTGATGAACAAGTTTATAATTGCGATGAAACTGGTTTATTTTGGAAGCTGTTACCGTCAAAGTCGCAAGCAACAGCAAACAACCCACATTATATCGGACACAAACAAAATAAACAATGCAATGTTTACAGCAAACATAGTCATGATTTTATTCGAATACTGCCTGACACATGTGATGATACATCAATTAACTAAACTGAGGGTTTATATGTGCTTTTTATATGTTTTTCAATGCACGACCTCCCTCTTTCACGACGTCCCTCGGTAAGTCGCGGCCCTCGATAAGTCACAGTTCTTGCTTGGATCCCGACACCCGCGACTTAGCGAGGGGCCACTGTAAAAAGACACTGGTGACGTTGCAGTAACTTGAGATATTGCCATGATTACGTTATCTTTTTCAGCATTTCTACGTTTTGATGAGTTGAGTAGAATAAAATGTAACAACGTGCATTTCCATGGGGAGCATATGACGCTCAGTATTGAGTCTTGTAAAACTGATCAGTATCGGAAAGGAAATGAAATAGTTTTAGCAAAATTGACATCAATTTCATGCCCGTATTTTAATCTTCAAAGATATGTTAATGTATGTAAAATTGATTTGGAGAGTGATTTCTACTTGGTTCAGCCTTTAGTTTTTACAAAGGATTCTGTAAAATGTATTTCAAAAAACAAACCTTTAAGTTATACCAGGGCGCGGGAAACCCTTGTCGCAAGATTGAAAGAGGTTGCCGACGATAAACTTAATATTGGGTTACACTCATTACGGTGCGGGGGAGCGACAGCTGCGGCTAATGCCAATGTCAATGAAAGATGTTTTAAACGTCATGGTAGATGGAAATCCGAAACTGCAAAGGACGGATACATTGAGGATTCACTGGAATCTAGACTGCTTGTATCCAAAAACCTTGGTCTGTAATCAGATATTTTCACTTCCCCTTTCTTTAGTGGAGTCTAAAGCTGCCGCATCTCTGGCTCATCCATCATTATTGATTGAATGAAGTGTAATGGAATTTATTCAATGGTATAAGAGTATAGTGAAGACGATATTGTTACCTTAAAAATGTGGGTATTGAAATAAAATTATCAAATCAAAATGTTGAAGCACCCTCTAGTGTTGTATTAGGGAAATACCTTGAACAGTGCCCTCTAGTGACATAGGGGGTGAGGGTGTGATCAAAATCAAACCAGCCGTTTTGAGCTAATTGCTGCCCATTAATAGCATTGTGTAAATAGTGTGTTTGCTTATCTATCAAAGCGTTGATTTCACAAAAATGCTGGTCATAAATATTTACATAGGACGACTTGCGTTATAGTGAGCACTGATTTTAATATAAACAATTATTTTCCAATAAAAAAGAATTATAGTGGATCGCACTGAAATAAAAACTTGTGCTTTGCGGAACTTTGCACCCTGAAGTTTGAATAAGAGTCGGCAACTTTCCCCAACTTTCACGTAATAATACTGTCTCCATAAGCACATTTACATAGATTTAACAAAATTACAGGCCGTAAATATTTGCAGTGTCACATTGCATTGTTGACGTAAAACATTGGATGCCTTGCGTTATAATTTCTTGTTCTGATTTGAACAACAATTATTTCTATTAAAAACGAACTGAAAGAATAAATCATACGCTGTAATTAATAACATCGTGACTATGCAAATTTAATAAAACACTAGATCGGCAGTACAATTTCTAAAGTAAAATACCATCACATCCGAATTCTACAAATATTAACAGCTATAACCATAGTAAACAATGGAATTATATAATGCCATCATGACAAACCATCAAGATCAAACTTTGTGAATACAATTAAGACACTTTCGTTGACTTAGATGCACTAAAAGGAATTTTGGCTCCCTGAACTTTGAGTAAATTTCTATTAATTTTTCAAACACCAGGAAGCTACTTTTTCTAGTTGACTAGTTGAAGCTGTTCGTATTCAGACAGAAGAAAGGCAGTTTTCAGGTGACTTCATTAAACGCTAATTAGTTAAATCGTTGGAGCTCCGCAAAGCTTCTCAGAGGACATGGTAGCTTCCTGGGCCGGAAACCGCTTGTTTGATTGTAACTCACCTCCCTAAATGCATTATCGAATTTTCATTGGTATTTAATTTTCACAATTTTAATTTCAAACGCCAGGCAGCTATTTTTTCTAGTTGACTAGTTGAAGCTGTTCGTATTCAGACAGAATAAAGGCAGTTTTTGGGTGACCTCATTAAATGCTAATTAGTGAAATCGGTGGAGCTCCGCAAAGCTTCTCGGAGGACATGGTAGCTTCCTGGACCGGAAACTGCTTGCTTGTTTGATTGTAACTCACCTCCCTAAATGCATTATCGAATTTTCATTGGTATTTAATTTTCAAAATTTTTATTTCAAACGCCAGGCAGCTATTTTTCTAGTTGACTAGTTGAAGCTGTTCGTATTCAGACAGAATAAAGGCAGTTTTTGGGTGACCTCATTAAACACTAATTAGTGAAATCGGTGGAGCTCCGCAAAGCTTCTCGGAGGACATGGTAGCTTCCTGGGTCAAAAACTGTTTGCTTGTTTGATTGTAACTCACCTCCCAAAATGCATTATGAAATTTTCATTGGTATTTAAATAACACTATTTTGATTCATGAATGATATAGTCGAAAGATGACTTCTAAATGTGATTATATATGTTTACGTGGATTTAATTAGACAAATTTTATTTTAAGGTACAATAATACCTGAATATGTGCATATTCTAGTAATAATAATAACCCATTTTATTGTGTTACAAGGCCTCCAGCCCATATACAAAGTGAAAAAACCAAAATATAATTACTTTTGAGTAGCTTTATACCTTGAAACATATCAAACCACAAAATAAAATCTTTCATATTTTTTCAAAATTTTTATTACAATCTGTAGTCAATAGAAAATTATGTCCATTTGGTCCAGAATTAGGGGGGGGCAGAAAAATACAGAAATACGAGCAAAATGTAGCACTAAAATTTTAGTGGGAAAATTATGGTGTTTAACTGGCTAATGGAGCTATGATAGTGATGGTAAAGGGGGAAGCAAAGCATAGGATAGGATAGGATAGGATAGGATAGGATGGTTTAGATGAAGTTATGGCCAACCTTCATGACCCAGTGCATGATGGGGAAAATTTTAGTACAACTCAGATAAATTGAATGATTTAATAGGGTGCACCAAGAAGCTGATTCATCAATCAACGTTTCAGTAACAACTCAGATAAATTTCAAATTTAAACAAATATAAATACATCAAGTCATATTTGACCTGATAAAATCATGCGACTTTAGGCTCAATTTCCCCTTAGAAAATAAATCTCAAAATGCAAAATATGAAAAGATCGTGGCATTAGTGATGACAGATTTGTAGTGGGATTACAGCCAATTCTGTATTATGGCACGGAGGAATTAATGAATCTTAGCTGGCTAAGACGAGAATGGGATGATTACCTGGATTCGCTGACATGTTGTTGTTGTTACTCATCTGTAAGCTATTAGTAGAACCAGCGAGGCTGCTAGTAGTGACCGTGCTATAGGCAGATTTACATGAATTGCTTGGTAACTGATGGGATGTGTGATGAGGGACATCTCCTCCTAGAAAGAATTTCAAAATTAACAATCAAACCAGGTTGGAGATGTTTAATATTAGTATTACAATGACTAAAGCTCACTTTAAGTATTTTTATATCAATGGATCATTCTCTCACCAGTGTATAAATTCAATAAATTATATATTCATCCTACATTCTTGCAACTTGTTTAGTTAAAATGTGTTTGTGATATCAAATCGCTTATTCGTGAATTAATATTCCTAATTCTCTTAAACTCAACCCATATAGACATGTACATTTATTTCACCAATGTTTAGTGGCGGCATTTTTTTTATGTAATGTGCAAAGTAAAGTTGCTCTCAAATTTGAATCACGGTACCAACACGCCCCTGAAACATACAATTATACTAGCCCAAACAATAAATTTAGTCCTTAATCGTACAGGGCAAACAACGTTGATGAAGCAGCGATCCTGAGTGCCAGTGAGACGCAATGGTTTAACACAAAGATTTGTGAATTGTTTCCTGCAAGCAGATGCATTGAAAGCCAATCTTGTGCACATTTTTTACTCATTAATCAAATCAAGTCAGCAAGATTGACAATCAGGATAGACTATGTTTAAATGCATACACGACTGACTCCGGTAATGGAGCATGTAGCAATAGAATTACATGAAGACATACGCCATCACATGAGGGCGCTGTGCCTGTCTCCCTGCAACTAGACCATAAAGAAGGCCAACTGGGGTTACCAACTAAGCAAATACGACTACGAGAAAGGATGCAATTTTATTTTTAAAAAAACTTTTATCAGGTGTGTTTGAATACAAAATACAAGAAATAAAAATAAACAATTTTTAGGCTGCCAACTTTCACTGAGACACTTCTTATAGAGACATTGTCTAAAATATAGATGAGTGGAATCACTAACTGCATACACTTACCCTGTGATGATTCAAACACTTGCTTGTAAAGACTTCGGAACGAGGCACTCAAATCATCAAAGTTAGGGTTAGATTCAAATAATCGTGTTGCAATTGGATCCAAATGTCCAGGATGTGAATGCTGTAATTAATGCAAATTAAATTCATTAAATGTGATAAGTGATATGAAAAAGACAAACAGTTTATTTTATTAAGAGGCAGGTGTTTAATTTAGCCTGCCGTTCATACTACATGACTACCTACTCAACAATGTGTACTTTATTTTTCACTTGAGTATTTTTTACTGTATTCACTGAAGGAATGAATCAATGAAAATAAAATGTAGTGTGCAGACATTTTCTGCTACATTGTATATTCAAAATTTATCTCATCGAAAATCAGTTAAATTAAACACCATACAAAACATTCAAAATTAATTCAGCAAAAGCAATCCTGGATAAAATATAAAGTATTTTACAGTATACCATACTACTTGACCTCCTACTTTTTGCAGTTGAACCTTTCTACTAAACATTTTAGAGGAAACCCCTAGACTGTCATTTTGAGTGTAAATTAAGAGTGGACAGAGAGCCATTTTTCAGTCCAAATTAGGAATTGACAGTAAACTCTCCCGAGTCCATATTAAGAGTAGGCAGTGTACTCTAGAGACAAAATTAGGAAAAGTCACTTTACCCTTAATCCAAGTCAAGAACATTCAGTAGATTTTTGAAACAATACCACAGGGGATTTTTCCCACTGATACAGGATAAACGACGTTCATGTCAGCAAACCATTCCCATGACAACAATGATGATATGCAAATGACATCATTTCTCATTGCATATAGGTGTTGATCAAAATTATATTTCATACATTGTAAAAAAATATTTATTTTATGAAAGTTGGCAAAATCAAAGGCTAACTAAAAGGCTTTACTCTAAGCCAAGTCAACTTTTTCATCTTTCACAAAGTAAAACAATTTTTTTTTCCCTTAAATTGGTTCAAAAATTTAAAAAATACATAAAAACAGGCAAAAAGTTAAGCAATGATGGTACTCAAATAATCAAGGGTTTAATATGCACCGTAAGTATTCTAATTTGAATGTCACAGTAATTTTGGCGTCAGACAAGAATGAAAGGCCTTGATTTAAAAAAACAAAAAAAAATTCAGAATTTCCATGTGATTTTAATTTTAACGTAAAGTGCATTGTCTTTATTTAATTTTGTTAGTAATAACAAGTGTAAAGTAAGTTTCAAATGTCCAAATATTCCTGGACAAGTGGGGAGACTTCAATTGTTAATGGGTATTCAGTGTCTATTTTGTATGGGTTATACTAGCTGTGACATTTGTTGTATGTTGACATTGTGCTGTAAAGAATTTCTATTGTATGGAATAAAAGATAGTTAGACCAAAAAAAACCCAGTAAGTTTCAAATAAAAACAAACATGAAGACATTGCTTTAGTAGCTAGCTACATCTTAGCTTATTCCATTTCATGTAACCTGTCTTCCAATCAGCTTGGAGTACTTGAATAATAGACATGACAGTTCTTGTTGTACTAGTCTGTATTGCATGCATAATTTTGGACATCATTGTATCAATAACCAGAACCAGACTTAATCTACCAATTTTTGAAAATAGTGGAATTGCGGACAAGAACTGTGTAAATGTGCAAATGGGATATAAGTATAGTGCACTGTACTTACTAAATTTATCTGTGCTAACGTTGGTGCAGGACCACCTAAACTGGCGACACTGTTTTGGCTTTCATGCAAACTACCTTCTGGACTGTATGGTGAAGACTGTAAAAAAGCAAAGATATGAATTTACAATTGATGTACACTCAATTAATATAAGGCCATATTTTTTATATAAAATCCCATGATATTTTCCATTACCAGAATTTTGACGTCAAGTGATTTCCACCAGGATTACATATCAAACCTAGAGTGTATATCGCGGGACTATACTTATACATATATCACATGAATATTCTGTCTACAGAGATAACACATATGACTGGTGAACATAGATCTACTCCTAATAGCTACATGTAGACATGAATTGATACACTTCTCCACATGTATGTATTCCTTTAGTTCATAAATATTTACAGCAAGTATTGAAGCAGCAAGGTAATAGACTTGCTCACTAATTCATCAACCACTAAAGCAGATGACCTGCAATTTGAATACCACACTTCATTTTGACAAATGCTAGTAAATATCTAAAAACAGTATTTTAAATAGGTTTAAAAGGTTTTACATGACTGTAAAGTAAGTAATATTGTTTGCGGTGGTCAAATCTGCTCAGACTTGTTGTAATAAAATTAAAATCATTTCCACATTTGCCGATAAAAACATTGGAATAAATATTCCTAAATAAAGGTAGTTTCTCCCTGCATGAATTAGAGTTATTTTTTGAATATGTATCTGTTCCGCTTATTTTAAATTTCTGGAAATTTCCTCAGTGAGAAGCTCAAGTGTTACAGAGTAATTGGACAATCTAGGAAGCATTCTTTTTAATTTCATGTATTTTGTGTATTCATGAAACTCGTGGAGTAATTTGAAAGTGAAATCCCAATATTTTGGTGTCAAATTTTCTTAAGGGAAAAACACATGAACGTATGGTATAAACTACCATTATCAATTTGGTAGTGCATACAATAACCTTGAGAGATGTATTATAGTTGAGATTATATGGCAAGGTGTAAAGGCATTACATGCAATTGATAATAATAATTTGTGTTAATATTCCATTATAAAAACACAAATGGTGTAGTGTACTGCACTGATTTGTGTTAATACATGTACATGTAATCTCTTACATAAAAGAGAACTGCATTTTGGGTGTGGTGGAAGGGACACATGGTACTTCACTGACTCGTGCTAATATACCCTTACAAATCATGGAAAAGAACTGTTAGGGGTGTGGCAAGAAGCACACATGGTACTTCACTGACTTGTGCTAATATACCCTTACAAATCATGGAAAAGCACTGTTAGGGGTGTGGCAAGAAGCACACATGGTACTTCACTGATTTGTGCTAATATATCCTTACAAATCATGGAAAAGCACTGTTAGGGGTGTGGCAAGAAGCACACATGGTACCGGATGTACACTGATTTAATAGTCCCTTACACAACACATACATGTACAGCACCTGACACAGTAGCAACTCATGATTAAACTTTATCGTTTTTTCTTCTCATCAATTTCCCGAAGCAGTTTACAAGAAATTGCCAAACAGATAAAGTGTGAAAAATGATTGTGCCTATATCACTTTGTAGTTAACGACGAGCCCACGAGGAAGAAGCCTTAATTTTAGCAGCTCCCTCGTGTGGACCATTAAACAATGTCATGGGTATACTGAGTAGAGGGAGCAATCAATCATGTCTGTAAAGAACCCGATGAATGCATGGCAGCAAATAAAGAAGGGCAAATACTGGGATAATTTTAACGAATCTAAGAAGTCAAAGTTATACAGACTTAATTTCAACCTGTCTAGGGAGTCAAGGGACAATGGGATAATTTCAACCAGTCTAAAGAGTCAAGTAATGGAGGAGGGAGGGGGTAATGCAGCAAATCACAAAGACAAAAACTTAAATGCTCAACAATGGCAAATAATATAATAAATTAATATTTCAGAGAAAAGTTTTTTGTTTTGTTTTTTTATACAAACAGGTTTATAATTTTATAGACAGCAGAAATGTAGTAGAAGCAATGACATAAAATCATGTATAACATAGCTCAAAATTCAGTTTGAAGTACATTGACTTTGCTGCCTCAATTAAGAGTCATTTCAATGCCATTACAAACAGCTACATTTGCCATTTTTTACATGGGTTAGCTTGAAGAACATCAGAATATCAAAGTTCAGGTTCTCGTACACAGTGAACTGTGGTATAGTGACTTTTGACTTCACAAGCCATCAGACTTGTATAGAATCTGCACACTTCACAATCCATCAGACTTGTATAGAATCTGCACACTTCACAAGCCATCAGACTTGTATAGAATCTGTTCACTTCGCAAGCCATCAGACTTGTATAGAATCTGCACACTTCACAAGCCATCAGACTTGTATAGAATCTGCACACTTCGCAAGCCATCAGACTTGTATAGAATCTGTTCACTTCGCAAGCCATCAGACTTGTATAGAATCTGTTCACTTCGCAAGCCATCAGACTTGTATAGAATCTGCACACTTCACAAGAATGTTCGTTGTTGTCTTTCTTATTTCTAGTTATGCTAAACTTAACCTTTTTAACACCAAAGGGTAATGAAACATTCACACACAAATATAATTTTTTTTCAGATTATTGCCCAAGCTCTGTAGGCAATAGAAAATTATGTGAATTGGGTAAAATATTAATAAGTTATCAACATTTTGGCAGGAAAGGTTACATCATTCAAAAGTCACTTGGTTTAATTTAAACAAATTGATATTACAGGGTATTAAATTCAATGCTTTGTGAAGAAAACAAAAAATTAAATCAATTTGACTATTATCAGCAAAATTAAAACACAGCTAATAATTATGCCCACATAAGAAAAGTAACTGTTAAGAAATTATTCCAAAGTTTTTATTTTATGTTGTTTCTGATGATTGCACATTCCTAGATACTTTATGCATTTATTATTAATAAACTTGTGAATAGACTAACTCCCTTTATTCCCTTTGTGCATCATAATATTTTGAAGCACAGGAAAAAAAAAGTGTAATAAAGAAATATTTTGTGGATCCATTCACATGTATGCAGTAATTTTAACACTAGAAACAATTGCGGTAATAAAACCCTGAAAACGCTTTTCTACATGGAATTTGACAGAAAAAAATGATATTTATATCATCAGAACTCAAGAAGCTCTCTACGGATTCAGAATTTTGCATTTAAACTTTGGTGTCATCGCAACCCTGACCTCGCAAGGTGGAATTTCATAGATCTTAATTATTAAAGTGCTGAATATCCCCCTCAACACTCGCTTTTATTGACAGCTTTTCTAATTTACAACTACAGAAGATATAACAAGATGATAACAGGAATCAAAATTTGATAAGAAATACTGCCCCCATGAGGCCACTTCAGTACAGTTTAATTTTGCATTCACATGTTGTATTCCTTGTCCCATATAAATGCATGCTGACAAATTGACTTCATTATTAGTTGTCAATTTCTTACCTAGACAGTAACTACAAAAATGATGCAATTATAATTGCATAAACATTTCCTTACATAAAAGCTTTACAACTAAGAAATATATGAGTGAATCGTCAATGTCAGTCTAACGTAATGCATTCGTATACATGCAGTGAAACTATGTCAGCCACTGTTCAGTTCCACTCAGTAGTATCAGCTACTGTTCAGTTTAACTCAACATTCCTTTACAGATGCAGATCTCCAACTCTTATTTTTATCTTTTTTCATTGCTACAGTGCAGTTTTGAAAAAAAAAAAAAAAACATCTGTGAAGTAACAAAATTACGTCAAATTACTTTGATGCCAGACTACAGCTGCAGTCTGCTTGCATACATGCTGAATATCAAAGCTGATGAAATAGAGTACATGTATGTATTCACAAACCTAAAAGACGCACATGATTTGCTAGCAAGCCCACCAATATCTTGAGCTACACCTTGGGGCATGTCTGGTAATAAAGAAGCTTCTTGTACGCTGTGACGTTAACCACTTAGTGAAGAACATAGAATCTTGATACTGTTTTAGAGCACCCGAGGGAGACTAAGTTGCAAGTTAGGAATACAAGCAGCCATCCCCAACCCAAATTAACTATTAATTCTCATTACTATGAGCTTAAGCCTTCTAATTTAGCATGAATTTCTCATCAAAAATTCACTCAATTCATATTGGAATATTTCCAGACAGTGTCAAGTTAATTTCTTTATCAGGAGAATACAGCATGCTTGCAACACACCTCGTTACTGAAGACCAGGTACCGTACTGTTAAATCCAGCACTTTAAGGGAATCACTTGGAAGCGTAATTAAATTACGGTGCTCAATTTCCCAACAATCAAGAAATGTTCATATGATTCCGACCTTTTTGATACCACGGCGTAATTTCAGGATACTGTATCTGGTTATTGTTTGCCGCATGGGAATTAGAAATCCAATCAAAAGTGAGTGCCTCGCAGTAGGAATTTGATTCACAGCGATCACCAAGTGGGGAACATTTTTTTTTGATATATTCACAAAATTTTTACAATCGATTAGTCGCATGGAATGAGTTCATAATTATAGCTCAAGTGAAAAGACTTTTTTTTCTTCCAATTAGCTACCAGTACAGCCTGTGATATGTAAACTACCGGTAACAGTTTTGTTCATCATTGCCTTCGAGCAGATTTTTAAAAAGAAATACTGTGGGTTTTAACTGTGGGTTTCAATTCAGGAAGCAAAGAGGGGAGTCTAACATGTTTCAACAATTTTTTTCTCATGCTTGCTCAAAAATAGCAGCCATTTTAATGAAAAACTTACTAAAACTATGAATTTGAAATCAAGGCTGCTTATCCCCTTTTTTTACAAGATGTATAGATGTGTCAAGTTCATATTTGAAGTAGTCAGCTGTCATTAAAAAATATCAGACTTCCTTTTTCAGACTTTGACTATAGAACGAAATTTCCCAAAAGTGATTCTGTCAAATTTTACACTACTGAGAAAGTTACTTAGAATATTCATGTATGTGCAATGCATTATGGGAGATAATTTCAACAATGGAAAACAATGGGAAAACAGCACACAGGGAAATTAATATAAAATTAAATGTCAATTTTCTCAATCATTTTTAACAATATTAAGATGGATATATATCAAAATCAATCTACATGTATGCCCTAGCAAAATTTAAAAGTTGTTGTTTTCCTATGACATTATGGACTGGGGTATAAAAATATTGGAACAAGCAGCCTCTCGGATGAGATACTTTCGCTGTTAGCAATGCACATTTCAATTAAATTAATTCAATTAAAATTAGATATTTGAAGATATCATCACAAAATAAACAAATCTCAGAGAGGGATCTGGAGTACCTATATGTACAATATAAAAGCAATCAGACTTGGTTTTCAACAAGAAGTCGAAAATATCACTTTTTCCAAAAATGACAAAAATATTCATCAAATTTAGAGAATTGAAGATATCACAAAATGAACAAATCTGAGAGAGATCTACCATCACGAAATGAACAAATCTAGGAGAAGTCTTTCTATTGACACCAAGTGTCAATGCAAAGAGAATTGTAGTTTTCAAGAAGAAGTCAAATAAGTAAAAAGATGACACGGACGACAACTGACAATCACTCGTATGATAAAGCTCTGCTTGACAAAGTCGACAGCGGAGCTAAAAATTGTTGAGTGAATTTTTATTATTTCTCATTTTTATTATTAAGAAAATGGTCACAAAACCTTGTGATTTTACCATTTTTACAAAATACTTTCAGCTTTCAGTTAAAAATAGTGTGATTTTCATCCTAATTTCATTGAATGGAAGTATATCAACCAAACTTGGAATTACATTGATATGCAATATGAGAGGTAATTTGATGTAATTAGGAAAATTGAAATTACTTCAATCGGAAATTCTAGAGTCAGCTTATTACGGCAGCAATCATAATTTTAATAATAAAATTCTGATATGAAATTTGTCATTAAAAGTGAACAGAGTTTTGTATTAGCAGGGAATGTTATTAGGAGTGATGTCAATCTAACTTTAAAAAAAATAAAAACAGAAGTTATAAAACTATCCTCTCTATAAAACCTCTAGTTACAATTGTATGTTCTCCCAGTTCCAGTGTAAGTAACACAAATTTGAGAAAATCACTACCAACTCATCTTGGAATTATCTTTCTCTTTGATATGTCCATTCAATGTAGGGAGTCATTTTTGCAATATTTGCCTCAAGCTGAGGTGCATCTTTATGACCTGGAGCATTAATGGACTCCCTAGGGTACTCATTTCAAAGCCAACATTGGCTGACGACATTAGCTAATGTCGTAACACTTTCTTTCATGTTTTATTTGGACAAGATAAGATAAAAATAATTATATTTGATTAATTACCAATACCATAAAACGGTCAACTGGTTATGCTGAAAGCATGAATAGAAGATTTTAGCACTTGTTCGATGTTAACACTTTACTGAATGGACCGAAATAAAAAACACTTGTTATAATCAACTAAATAACGCGTGTTCTTATGGAAACACAGTGATGCACTGATTGACACGGTTTCTATTGAATAGATTCACTGATAAATTGTTGTGAATTCTAGCTGCAGTTTGTAATATTAGTTAGACATTTGTGGTTTGTGGAAACCCTCAACTTGGGGGTACAGTTAACAATAGGGATGTGGGTGGATTTAAACTTCTCTGGGGAGGGCTAAGACTTTTTGAAGATGAAACCTCTCGCTTCTTCCACGGATCTTTACTGACCTTTCAGAAGATAGTATAGTAAGTTGCATGTACATGCACAGAGTAAAATACATGTGTATTTTGAAATTCGATGTTGTCTTGAATCAAATAATCTTTGTAAAATAAAAGTTGGGCGTAGACATAATTATTGAAACATACATTAAGACGTGATGTTGAAATTGAGAAAACGTAAATCTCAAATTCTTAACATCCTGACAGTATAGATTACTATCTCAGAGTAGAGCATTTAAAAAAGGCTTTGTCACATCAAACTTTACTGTATTGTGATCTTGAGTAAAGCTCACTGTGTACATAAACAATAAATCCACCTTCATGTGGACATTATAATTTTATTCCTGTCAACATTTTGGTACAACATATGTTTTATTTTTATTTATTTTTTGATAATTTTTTTTCAACAATTTTCAACTTGAAATGACAGTGTCTGTTGCCTGAACGTTTAAATGTAAAACCCATCAATACACATCAAAACCTTGAAAACATGGCATCTTGAACTGAAGTCCCTTTAATTCATTGAAATTCAACTTTTTCACATTAAACAAAATTAATGAACATAATATGTTAGATATTTTTTCAACAATTTTGAATCAAAACCAGCTACCGTGGGGATAACTGTCAGAAAAATACATAAATATTGCTCCACAGTGATAACATTCCGAGAGTAAAACAAAAATTGCAGTCAGAATAGACGTGACAGGGATTCAATTTACCAGAGAATATGATTTACCAGAAAGTAATCATTTACAGTTCGGTAACTTCAGAGGACGTTGTGGAAATGTTAATATTTGTGGGTTATCATATTTCAAATTACTACATAAATTGCTTTACCAGCTAAAAATTAATTCCACGAAGATTGGTTTGTCAATTGGGTACAGTTACGCAGTAAGAGAAAATATGGAAATGCTGGAGATCCCCAAAAAACTGGAAAGCAAAAAAAAACAAAGAGGTTACCATTTTGACCAGCTAACAGTAACAGCCAATTTCTACATAACTGCAGGTAGTTATCTTTTCTCTGTAATAGTATAGACAACTCTATCAGTACAGAAATGGTACTGTAAAGGGGGTAATTATTCACTGGGTTTTAATTTAGCTTATTTCGCTGACTGGAAAAATGCGCTAAATTAAAACACAGTGAATATGTAAAATTTAGCATAGAACACATTATCTAAATGACGAAACCGTGAATTTAAAACCCACTGAATATGCCCGAAATGGTAAATCAGTGAAATTTAAACCCAGTGAAAATTAGTCATTTTACAGTAAATCCCAACGCGTCTCACTTCTCAGTTATACATGTAATATGACCTACATGTACATATCTGACATCCAATATTATAATCCCATTTCTGTTTCACAATAGGATTTACATGTATCAAAATATAGAAATACACACACATACCCATAAATGTCACAACCTCTAGTTTGAAAGAAAAAAAATACTCCACAGGAAGATATGCTTGTACATGCATTTTAAATTAATACCTTATAATAGTTTTAGCCTTAAAAATGTGTTTGAAAACTTTCGCAAAAACCAAAATGGGAGACTGACACAATAAATATGAATACTCAGCTGGGTAAATTTTTCTAATATTCCCGTGACCAAGGTAGTTGAATGTGCCTAATTGATATTTTCAACTCCTGTGATGATGGTGTTCACTTTTTAATATTAAAACCAGACAAATAACTTTTAATTTTTTTTTTTTTAATTGTGAGCATACAATTTACCAACGTGAGTAGGTTATATAGGTGAAAATTATTTTATCTATAACATGAGAAATACTGATGCGAATTAGTTCAAATTTTCGTTGTGCATATTACTCATGTATATAATTATAGTAATGGAAATTGGAATTTCACAAATACACATAAAGTGAAGATATTGTTAAAAACGTTAAAAAAATAAAAATCAATATTTTAGTTGTGAAATATAGAATGTCACTTTTTTGTCCCCTTTCTGTGCTCAACATGTGATATATAACCTATATAACCTACTCACGTTGGTAAATTGTATACAGTATAAGGACATTTTAGCATTTGGTAGAAAAACATAAAAATAAATATTTTCAGTTCTGTTTCCATGACAACTATTTTATAAGCATGCATGGCACCAGTACATGTATATTACCAATTTCTAAACTTTCAGCCAATTTAATGTTCAACTTTTGAAGTTATAGATGAAATCATTTTCTCAATTTCTATGTCATACTTTACCCATAATCCTTTGCTTGAAAATCAAGATGGCTGACTACGTAATACTGATGAAAAGTGGAATATCTAGAGAATGAAAAGTGATACAACAAAACTGTAAATTGCATTCTCCTACATTTGTGGAGCTTTTTCTTTAGAGGTCATTATGTTGTTTGGACTGAGGTTCCCTTTGAAAATATAGCTACGCTCAGACTATATTGTAATGTGGTAATGTTAGCTTACAAATGTCTTTTTGCATTTTGATAATGGCTTCCGATGTCAGAAATCTGGCACATCTATGTTAGGAAATTTTTAACAGGATAAGAATACTTTTTCAGTATGCAAATCAGCCTGACGGCGATGCATCTCGTCAGTGTTCAACAAAAGTGTTCTCTTCAATAATCAGAATATTTTTTTGTCATATACATATACAATAATAAATATCTGTAGAACACTATTTTAATGTTAGTAAACTAGTTTAGCAAGATTTAATGTGAGAAGTTAGCACACAGAATTAATACATCCAACATGTTAGTATACATACATGTACATGTTGCTGGTAAACCATGGGCAAGGCCCATTCAAATGACATTTCCCATGATGCACTGGTGCATTCCCAAAGATAAAGCGACCGCGGTATAATATTTCGCTGTGTATTAACTGCATGGAAGATAGCACGAGTATACCGCCACGCTCTTAGGATTCAAAACACCATCCACTAAAGATTTGTATTTTCCTTTCAGGAATACATACCCGGGGCATTCCTACAGACAACAACTATGCTTAGCATGAACAAAATATTCCATATAGGGAATAGTAAACCATGTCCGCTCATCAAAGACTGGGGGCCAATTCAAATTATCAAAAGACGCTGGAGAGACTATTTTGGTTCTTATGCAACTCCTCTGACAAGCATATTATGGCAAACCACATTTATCTCTGACCCAAACATGATCTTTCTCCATCAACTAAATCGGGGAGAGAGCAGACTTGCCATCCAAAATCTGACCCCTATTTTTGAAGTTTCATCATTCAGTCTTGCCACTTCGCAATTATCTCGCTAGAGCCTCACACTCAATGGTTGCCAGTGACCCCCATTTGGGGAGTGGATGCGAAAATAAATTGCTTGTCTCTTTCATCATATATTCCATCGAAGTTGGTTATTACGGACATTACAGAAGACTGACACGTCTGGTTTGAACATCATTGATCACTAAATCTAAATGACCCCCTCAAGTTATTGTATGCTTGCTGACAGGTTTATATTAATCACCGCAGTATGTACTTCCAACTCGTCAGAATAGGGCTTCGATGTTGGGAGTTCTTACCGAGGATTGATGTCAGAATAGGGCTTTGATGTTGTTGGTTCTTACCGAGGATTGATGTCTGGATCCATTTAGTTTCAAAGATGCAGGATACTGATAGAAATGGTTACTTGCAGCCAAGAATGACAATGTGAAGCTAATTCAAACAATTTAGAGGGATGGAACCCTTCTCGTGCTCACGTGTATGATGCTAGTCAGCCTGAAAAGATTCAACTTGATGGCCATGTTTACAGAAAAAAATTAAATGCTCATTTGAGAATCTTAGAAACAGTGACTACACAAGCTAATTTCGTTTGATTAAATTGTTGGGCATAAGTAAGCAATGTTGTGTGCATGCACGCAATATCACATTCACTCTGCTAGAAGCGCATGTACTTACTTAATTGCCATAGTTTAATCCAGCATGCAATAAATACCTCTGTTGGTTTACATGCACTTCTATTGAAGATACACTTCTAACAGAGCAAATACGCTATGCATATCCATACATGTATAGAGTGGGATATGGTGAATATTCCTTAACGTTCCTTCATATTGTGGATGGGTTAACATTCAACATAACTTACTGCAAGATGGGAGTGGGGGTTTATGATAATATTAATATTCTTGACATTTTTCATCTTCAAAAGAAGTGAACAATAACAGTTAGATTTAATAAATGCTACAAAATGTTCGTGTATTGAATAAATCAATATTACCAATTTAATATATAGAAATATGATTCGCAATTCACTTTTATAAAGCGGTGGACATTGCTAACTAATTTGTGTTCAAAGCCTCGCTTTCGGGTTCCCTGCAACGCTACGATACATACGATTCACTGCCAGTACGTTTAATCAATGTTAAAGCGAGGCTTGGAACGCAATTATTCAGCAACGGCCACCGCATGGTATAAGTGCATTGTACAGTGTACTACTACAGGTAAAGAACCCACCATACATGTATTTACATGAACATTTTCTGCGCATTACGTACAAGTGACAGAGCTGTGTTAATACAAGTATCTTAATAATCCAATGTATTTTTGCAATTTTTAGTTTCTATTAGAGATGCATCTTTACACATGGATGGTACACATACACGCAAGAAAATCCATAGTTTGTTAGAAATTTGTAATTCTTTGTAAAAAATTATAGTGGTCCAGCAGGACTACTCATTATCGAGGACAGTAATACTCAAATTGATTTCCTGTGTGCCTCAAGCTACTCTTAATTTGGAGCCTCAAGAAGAAGCTTTATAAGTAACAACAGACTGCAGTACACAGAAAATGATGACATGCATACTGAGAGACAAATGGTAATGAAGAGGAGCGACTGAATGGAGAAGTATGTGTAGTAGACCCAGGAATGCAGAACAGGTTGATTCATGGATGCAGAACAGGTTGGTTCATGGACATACATGCAACACTCCTTTCACATTGTTGCATGTATACATATAGGTTAAGCCCTAGTATAATAAGAATCCAGACACGCATATAGAAATGCAAAAATAGCCTAGCGTGACCTTACGCAACCTTGTTTCTCCAGTACTCAATGGCAGAGTGGAGTTAAGCAAGCTGTAATACATGATCAATCAAGTACGATTCAATAGATTCAACAAACTGCCCAAGAATGGACACACAGAAGAGGTACAATGTTTGTTAAGAGGTACATAAATGCTACAATGGGGGGAAAATACACACACAGAATCCCTTTGAATTTAACATAGAAGTTACTTAACCATCTCGTATTTGCAAATCAAATATTTTCACCAATTTGCATATGAATGAATGTCCTCAAGAGTCATTGCGAACTGAACTATTGTATAAAACGGTATTCACAGGGCACCTAATTTCAAGGCCAACATTTTTGAAAAAGTCTTGAGAAATTGTAAAGAAAATATTCTTAAGGGTTAAAGGCATACAGGAGTGGCATCTCGGCATATGTCTCCTATAATTTTGATGCCTGCAAGTATGCAGACTTTTTACCAAAGAATCACAATTAATTTCTGATCACAATTCTCCTACATTGCATATAGAGTTTTTACAGTTGTACTACTGGCAGCACAGGTTATTTCATATACTGTTATATTATTCACTGGGTTTTAATTTTGCTTATTTCGCTGACTGAAAAATGCGCTAAATTAAAACCCAGTGAATATGTAAAATTTATTATAGAACACATTATCTAAATGCTAAAACCATGAATTTACAATTCACTGAATATGCCTGAAATGGTAAATCAGCGAAATTTAAACCCAGTGAAAATTAGTCATTTTACAGTAATTACCAAATTTCCATAGAAGCACACATGAACTAAAAACTGCATTTACTGTATAAGGAAGCATCTAAATACATGCATGTCTTATTTTGACCATCGACACACCTCTGTCAATTAAAAAGACACCTTTATACAGCGAAAAAAATGTATGCCATGCTACGAGAAGGGGCGTCAACATCTATAAATTCCAAAACATATTCACAAAGAATGCATGTTGCAGCAGGCATTGCACTTACATATGTGTGTACAGCAACCACCACCCCCATACCAATTGAAAATTCACATCATAATTGATAGTAGGAAAATATACACACTGGATTTATTTTTTTCTGGATCGAAAGGTTTTACATTTAGTAGGATTTGAATTTGATTGTTCACTGAGAATCACCTTTAACCTTTTCACTACCAGTTCTCTCTTTTCATCACAAGTTCACAAAATAGTCCTATTTATAGTCAGCATTTTCTTTCATAAGATTAGGACAAAAAATGACAATTTTTTTGAGTAAAACCTGAAAATTTACTGAAATTTTGTCTGTTGGCTCCAAAATTAGGGCTCATTTTCAGAAATATTGAAAAATATAGGAAAAAAAGTGCAGAAAAAATTGGCCGAGAAAGTCTGGGGGTGAAAAGGTTAATGCTTAAAAGCAACAGATGATCCAAACTTGCCCCAAAAGTGAAAGTACCTTCAAAACATATGAAAAGCAAGAGGTAGCAGAATAGACTTTCAAGAAATGTTAAAAACATTTTTGGGAAGACGGGATTTCACAAGGCAGCAGCTATGAACAAACCGAGTAGGCAAGTATTGCAGCTTTGAAAAGCAATTAGGTACTGAAATATGCCTGCAATCTGTCAACTTTAATAAATAAACCCATTTATTTCAGCAATTAGGAATGAAATCAGGGATAATTCTCAGTCATTAAATAGTAATAGAGAAATTTGTCGGTTCTAATTAGGTAAATAAATAGAGAAGAAAATTATTCTGATCGCCAGTTGATAGAGGTGATTGCTTTATCATTGCCTAAAGTAAGCGATGAAATTAGACAGAAAATTAAATGTTGTCCTTTATTCTTTGTCATTTTCAACATCATGAGTTACCCTGTACTACTGTAGTAGGACTCTACATGGTAGGGTCTGCAGTTTTTTTTTTTTTTTATAAACTTATTTTATTTTAAATTTAAAAATCTATTTGATCTTGGAAAAATTCCCAATCTTTGAAGCATGTACTTTCACTGAAGCATTAATGAAAAGCGGGTACACTTGAAATGATTTCAGTCCATGGCTTACTTATAACACTCTGACAGCCATTTTCAGTTCAAAAGTTGTCGAAATCCAAAAAAAAAAATGTTTATCCTGATTTTGAAATAGCCAGAAAATAATTTCAGGAAATTCCTATGTCACAAATGTTAGCTGTGTCCATCTTAAAATTCAATACTTCTTCAAACTACAACAAAATGTAATTTTACATTAATAATCACACATGTAATTATTTCCTCAAAAATGTTAATGCAACATTTCATATTTCTGATTTATGTATTCAACTATAACTGTTAATTTTTAACAAAATTGATATAATTTTTCATTGTATACAGGTCCTGATCAAAATATCAGAAATATGGAATCACTTACAGTTTTTTTTTTTTGAAAGGTGACAAAAGATGGAGTCGAAAAGGTTAAACAAAAACCAGATGGTATTCTCCTGTTGTCATTAATTGTAAATTATTTTTGTAATCTATCTGTATAATATCATCAAAAGAAGAGAAGAATGTACTGCATGTCCCAGTTGATTATAACATAGGAATTTCTTATATTTCTATTTTGCTGGAAACTGTTTCAGCAATTATATTTTAGTAAGTATCATGGTGTTGAAACCATACATCAACTGCACAGTCTAGTCTGCTGATATACTGAATACATGACGGTTTACTCTTTGTAGTGGTATCAGTTGTCATAGCAACTAGCCAGTCTCCACAGTTTACTATATAGCATGAACTTATGTGCAATTTTCAAGCAGAAATCATAGTAACGCTTTGGTAATGTTGGCGTGGGTGATTAATACTGTAAAACGCGTAGTTTTAGCTCGTATGTCATTTTAGCTGATTTCGCTAATCTTCAATTTCGCTAATTCAAGATGTCGCTAATTTAGAATAAAGTATATTCCCTTAATGAGATTGTTGGCATTTTAGCTAAATTAACAAATTGTTAATTCGAGCATTGAGTCATATTCGCTAAAATGACATGTAGTTATTTCAATGTGTTTTACAGCATTCTTTTCTTGGTGTTTATCATAATATTACATCATTATGAAGAAGTTGTACATGCGACTACTATTTCAAGAATGACTATAAACAATTGCACCTATCTCGTTCCAACTGTTTCGCACATTTACAAAATAACTAATCCAGTGTAAACATTTTTATTCAATGTACCCCACCCCCTTCCCCCCTCCCTCTTCCCATGGTATTCAAAGTTTGAAGAGCCTACATTTCCAGAAACTTTACAGGGAAATGACTGCTAATGATGAACAATGCACGCACATCTAATACATTTAACTCAAAACAGTTACTAGCTATATCGTATTATGACAAGCAATTTATTTTGTACCAGAGGGAAACTGTACACCCCTCAGGATGTGAATAGTCTCTTAATTATATTGAACCTATCCAAACTATAATTTAATGATAGTTACATTCTATATAAGTTCCTAGCTGCCAGCAGTACATGCTACCACTGGCTACCAATTCCATCAGGTATTAAACATGCATCAATGAAGCTGTGCTCGATTAGACCACAGTCTGCTGGCATATAGGTGATAATATAACGAGTAATTTCATCACATAGTCCCTGCAAGTTATTTGGTTAAAGAAGTATGTAATGTCAGGACATCTCAGAGATACAGATAAAGAACTGCATGCATTGAAAGAAAATGGCTGCCAGTCGGCCACTTTGAGTCAAATCAGAAAAACAAAACTACATTGTATGAGTATCAACGAGCCACTATTGCCTTGTTTTGCTGTTGGAGGGGTTTCTGAAAGTCTAAAATCAACAAAGATGTACCATCATTTTTTGGGGGGATTATAAACAATAATAATTATATTAAAAAAGAAAAAAGATAGGAATTTTAATAATCCAGAGTGAAAGCTAAGTTGACCTCAAAGTTTTAATTATTTAGTGCTATGCCTGATTCTGTCTGTTTTCTCCTAATAGAATAGGTTTTACACCACAATTTCAATATAGTTACTTTGCCCATATCATCATAAATACATGTACGACTACACACACTTTACCTTGTACCAGTGAGTAATGCGAATTGGGGTAATCACGGATGAAACCACATGATCATTAGAATGTACAAGCATCTGAGGGGGATCACCTAAAATATTCATTATATAGAGTAGTTGTGTATTTAATGTATGTACCAATTTTAAATAAAATGTGTTTGAGTACAACAGGGATCATGTTCTGAAGCGACAGAATGCTTGGTTTTAATGAAATTTTAACATTAGAATAGCTGCTACTGTAAAATACTTTATTTTCACTGATTTTTGGTGAGTTGAATGTAAAAAATAGGAAAAAAGGTATATTGGCTGGATTTTATTTTCACTGAAATATTCCTTCAGCAAAAATAAAGTATTTCACAGTATTTGGCCATTTTGAATTGGACCTGATGGTTTTGAAATAGTATATAAATACATTTAAAGTGAGTACGGTAGTCAGCTTTGTCAACATTTCCAATACTGCCAATTACCAAGGTATAATAGAATCAGCTTCTTTTTTTGAGACTTTCAACACTGTGATGGAGCAGTAAATGCATTGCACTTCATTCCTTCATTCATTCAAGACAATACATCTGATACAAAGTGATGAGAGTTGATCATAGGCCTTGGTAATTTTTCAGTATAACCTATTTTTCAATCTACTTTATGCATTATTTGCAGCAAAGAAACCAATGGAAGAAACAAGTTTGCCAAGTTGAAGCACAAAACATTACAGGTTAACGCATAATTTCATAATACATGAACATATAGGTAATTACCAGTCTATGCTTTCAGACTCTCAGAGAGCTGGGAGAAAAATGTCTGAAATCATTTATTTTTCCTTAAGCAGTAACATATGACAGATTGTCATGGGAATGAAACAAAAATTGGTAATGAAACCGCAGGTGGAAGGTTACTTTTAATATATACAATTAGATCCAGTTGTACCGGCATTGATATGAAATGTAACAACAGGGGGATGGGAAATACGAATCTAAGTCTCATTTCAAAAACTTTATCGCTTACAGTTAATCAGAAGGGATGAGTCTTCTCGTTGTTAATATTCTGCACGTTCTATGCATACACACACTCTCAGGGGTTCATACCAAAATAGAATTTTAATTCTTACATTCTGAATTAAGATTGCATGATTGAAAGAAATCACACAGCAATGTGATTTGGCAAGAACAATAAACAATAGGTTTCACACAATAACATTTAGAAAAGAGTTCATACAAGGTCCACTGTTATATCTGAAAACTAGTTTTCTTTAAAAAAAAAAAAAAAAAAACCTCCCCAGCTAAACAATTGTCTGTTAAAAAAGTCCTCCCAATGTATTTTTCTAAGGAATTCTGGTGAATGTGATGATTCTGGCACTAATGTTAACAAGTATGGCTGAAAATTTTTTTCTCCAACTATGGTACATGTAAATAATATAATAACAATATTCATGATTTGAGAATATAAAGGAATTTATAAGAAAATCATTTTGCAAAAGTCACTGCAACCCACCATCTTAAAAAACAATATGTTCTCTTAATTTTGTCATATCCGTCTCACAGTAGATAGACACATCAACACAAAACAAAGACTTTCTCAATTTTCAATCCAGGCTAATTATTAATTACTTGTAATTCAAGTGCAGACAGGAATATAGCATAGATGTCAATTGTGTTGAAGGATCGACAATGGAGGTAAAAAGTGGATACATACGATACAACAAAAGGTATATGCCTCAACCCTACGGCACTTTGTATTTTTAATGATCAATCCAGGATACCATTTTTAGTTCAACCTTTTTTAAACACATATAGTCAAACTAATTTTAAAAATTGGTAACCAAAGATGAAATGTATAAATTTGGTCCAAAAATACATAAAAGTGTTATGGTGCTCAACATACAGCCCTGGCAGAAAGGGGCACACCTGGTCAAGGATCCTTGAATCCCATAATCCTTTGCACAATAAGGTCAACTTGAGGTCACACCCATCATCCATTGTTACTGTCATCTTGCAAGCACCTGTGTTCGTTAATGGGAGCGATATGAATGCTATGTCTTCAGGGGGAAAAAGAAATAAATGAAAACTCACTCCTCCACGACTGCAACCAATTCTTGGCTTTTTGGCTTTGTTTCTTGATGGTAGAGGATCATCTGGTGGGTTGTTATCTATTGCCCAGTATGAACCCTGGTAAAACAAAACAAAAATAAAGAAAATAAACATGCATGCTATTGATGAAAGCATAGAAGAGAGGAATATTAATGGATCTTATACAGATACTAGTATCAAAAATTCTCTTGAGATTTCATTATTGCGATCCTGATTTCCATAACACACATGTTCATTGCAGGCAAATGATCACTAATCACTAGTATTCCAGTATATCTTTCTTTTTAATCAATTTTTAAATGACCACTTGTAAACATTATGCTGATTGTAAACGGCCACATTTGTACACAGTTTGCAGCAAAGTAAAATAAATTGTGTTTCCGCTAACCCTACCATACCCATTTTTAAAGAAATTGACAAGCTCATCTCATCCAAATCTGCACAAGATTTACTTTCCCTTTGTAGTAAATGATTTGTATTCAGTTAAGGTATAGCTGCAAGTTTGTTGGCATAGGCAGCACTTCAGAAACAAAATGTGTTGTTTTTTTTATGTGTAGACACTTGTGCTCTAAAAAAAATCTATAACAGTACATAACACAAATTAACAGAAAATACAAAATTAATTTATTTAGGCTGATTGTAAATAGCCACACTTGTATATCAAAGATATTGTAAATCACATTTTAGACATGAAACCTTATTAAAAATGCATATTGCAAACTGCTCACACTTCACAACAGATTAGATCAACTACATGAATTCAGTTGGATGAGCGGTACTGAAGAAAGAAGAAAGCTTTCAGCATCATGATATATGTAGTAAATTATTAATGAGTAAATGACATACAATAGTAACTATACCTTATACAACAAATGCTTTAATTTGGCAAGAAACATTTTGAGGATTCCGCAAAATTTTGCAGCACACTTAGTGGAATCTTTTCTTCAGAAATGACATAAAATCATTGAATTGCGGTTTTACAGTAGTTCCACCACCAATCAAAAGTGGTTATACTCATAAATTGTCATTTGTATCATCAGTTGCAAAATGCATATTATAACATTTGGCATTACAAACAATATAGTTTGGTAAAAGCCAAATTCAAATTTGTTGAAATCATATCTCATATTTTTCTTCTTGGAAAAATCTAAACAACATTTAATGCTAGTTTTCTCCCAAAAATCTGATCAGTCCAAATAATTGCCCAGGGTATACAGAGTATTGGATAAATACGATAAAAGGTTCTCAACAAAAATGTATGGTTATACCAGCAACCCACTAAAACTTATTACCGAGTAAGCAAGATTAATTAATTAAGCAATTAATAATAAAAATGCCAAAATTGAGGATCAGACGTAAGGTAACAATAAATTTAAAATTCTTTTTTATTAAACATGCCTCATCACAGACGTAATTTAAATTTTCTCCCAAATAGTTAAATCAGCCATACATAAAGGCTAGAAGACAGTAAAGAGTGTTTTAATTATCCATTACTGTGATTTCATAATACAAATCTGAAAAACCACAAAATTTCATAGCACAGAAACGTTTGTGATTTGCAGGCAAAATGTCATTGCTCGTTTTTGTGAAATAATCATGATGAAAGCTCCTGATTTACAAAATCAGTTAGCATAGTTACAGAAAGCTTTCCCGGTGCATCAAAGCCTTCCTCAATTGTCAGCAATTAGTAAAATATGGACAGGTTATGAATTTCATCAGAGGTAAGCAGTCTTGAAAACATTCAAGTGAACCAGCCCTCTAATGCTGTAATTGAAGCAACTGTCTCCAGGGCAGCTGGAAACATGGCAATTTAAGCATGTTTCATTTATTCAATGTACAATAACCAGAGATGACGAACAAAAAAAATCTACACAATAGTCTTGGTAGTAGTATAATATAATGTATCATAATTTTAATGACATTTATGTAAATTTAAATATTTTCAAAAATAGAAAATGGAGTGCAATACACGTACATTTATAGCTTTAAAGATGTTATAGACAAATCCATATTTTCATTTTAGCTCACATTTTATTATCTGTTCATAATTATTTTAGTTTGTGATAAAATTATCTTTCAAAGTATGTGAATCCCATACATAATGCATAGATTTCGTCGCCAGCAGACAGGTCAGCAAAGTTCATTTTACTAGGGGGCTTGGATCAATAGATTTCAAAGCACCCCTAGCTTATTCTCAAAATACTAAGGACACAGCCACATGCACAGGTAGCACACAATAAAACTAGACTGCGTAATAAGTTGCTTTCACACATGAAGAAAGGTTTGAAGAGACAATGCATGCCTTAATGCTGACAAGCAATTACACTGTGGTAACAGCATGCCTCCATGCCGGAACAAGCAATTATACTATGGTGTGGGACATTTTTATTACGTTGCTAAATTATGCAGATTCATTATTACCATCAATATCAATAATTTAACTCTTAATTCAAGTGGAGAATAATAGAAAGGTTTACAGGCACTGAGACAATGATCAAGGGAGTCAAATGAAATGTACAGGATTACATCAGCAGCTTAGAAAGTGATTTATTTTACCCAAAGGTTTGATAAAAACCTTCATACTGCTCTTACTAAGCAGTGTTCATTTAAGTTTAGAGCCCAGAATATACTACGCAATAGGGTGAAACTAAGAACGAATTTTACAAAACAAGTCAATATCCCAAAAAGAAATTGTATAATGCATTTAATCTGTTAAGAAGATAACCCTTCACACTAGGGTCGTCACGCAGCCCACCTTCTATGTGTCACAATGTGTTTTGCACAAAAGTGAATATAGAACATAGGCTTTGCATTTCACTATGGCACCTGAATATCTATTTTGACAGTATTGCTACATTCTAATTTATGTATATTTGAGCAATCTACATAAAAATAAATTTATCAAATAGCTTTGTATGTAATATACATATTGATATGTACAAGGAATTTCACATGCATTGCAGGGCAACGATTCTTGAGTTTTAATTTTTGTATTAATCAATTAAATGAAAAAATTAATTCTGAAGTTTTATTAATTTTCATATTACCGTACTCGACCGCGTTAGTGCCCATGCCCGGGGCAAGTGCCCAACCTCCCACTTTTGCGCAATTTTTATATTTGGGGTCACATTCGGCAAAGCGCCCACCCCTTCAAAATGCAACTAATTTAAAACTTGGTCTTGCGAACGAATCTTGGTAATCGTTTTTATATGATACAGCGTGGATATCGACCGCTGTGAACATGTTGTGAATGCGTAGAACACGGTAACCGTGCGTAAACTACGCTGCGACAATGACCTGTTAATACAAGTGAAATGCGGTAAATATTTCATGCCATATTCAGTTTACCTCTCAAAAATGGCTAATTACTAGTTTTTTGGATAAAAACCATGTCGTTTATTCGCTGAAATCAATTCCAACAGATTGTACTTCGACATCGATAATTCACTTCCGCATTGCGTTACCGGAAAGTCTTCGGGAATTTCCGAAGAATTGCGTCAGTACAACACAGCAGGTGAAATCTGCAAATGCATCATTGGCGGAAAGTGAGAGTTTGCGTACGATCCAACACCTTCGTCAGTGGAGATAATATGACAATTTTGACTTTGACTGTGTTTCAACAGACTCAAATGTTTTTAATTTTGTAAATTCTGGTGGTACGTAATTAATATTGTAATAAAATGTGCATATTTTTTGTGATCATTTCTGTTTCTTCGTTGTGAAAATCAATGACGACTCAACTAATTTCGTAATTTGATTCCCCTCAAAGACGTAATCTGTCACTTGATGAATCAAATTTTTCATTTGCACTCTTTTTTGAAGGGGGTGCTCGGGTAAGCGCCCACCCCTAAAAAATCGTGATTTTCTGAGTTGAGGCCCCTGGGCGCTAACGCGGTCGAGTACGGTAATCAATTAAAGGGGAAATTGATTCCCAATCAAAATGAGCATAGTCAAATTAAATGGGACATTCATGCATTCAGGGATATCATAGTTTCGCTATGTTTTTTTTTATTAACTTTAAGAAAATTTAGTAAAACAAGTCATTGAAAATGACACAGTCCCTGTTAAGTTCTCTTTGTGCTCGTCATATTAAAGCGGAGGGGTTGTCGTGAGCGTGTCCTTGAAACTTGAGTTCCAAGTGGCGTATACAACAGATTGTTTATTTACATCAAAACGCGTGTTTCGTGTCATAGTAATATGGCCAAAATAAAAACAATCGTTATTCAGCCATCTTTGATCTGATTATGAAACACACTGATATGTATGATGTATGTGTCAAATACGAATGAAAATGGTACATAAATTGTGGAAATATAGTAGTAAGGCCAAAAAGTCAGATGGCTGTCAATCGGCCATCCTTGACCAGATTTTGAAACAAATTGTCATGGACATGCATCCTAACATGTATAAAGTACATGTATGTGCCAAATTTGAATGAAAACTGACAGAGCACCGTCCAAGATACCGCATAAAAAAACAAAAACAAGATGCCTGCCAGTCGACCATCTTTGATCCATCATGGACATGTATCCTAACATGTATAATCTATGTACCAAGTTTGAATGACAACTGACAAAGCATGTCCAAAATACAACATTTTCAAAAAACAAGATGGCTGCCAGTCGGCCATTTTGAATCGAATCGCTAAACTACTGCATGTGCATATGTCCCACATAAGGTACTAGGCACATGCAAAGAATGAACGGAATCGGTCCACAGGATTCTGAAATATGACGTTGGATAGACTGACGCACGAACAGACGGACACACGGACGGTCGGACGGACAGACTCAGGAACTCACGGACGGTCGGGGACATGTATCCTAACATGTATGATCTATGTACTAAATTTGAATGAAAACTGACAAAGCATGTCCAAAATACGACATTTTCAAAAAACAAGATGGCTGCCAGTCGGCCATTTTGAATCGAATCGCTAAACCACTGCATGTGCATATGTCCCACATAAAGTACTAGGCACATGCAAAGAATGAACGGAATCGGTCCAAGGGACTCTGAGATATGACTCCGGACGAACGCACGGACACACGAACGCACGGACGGACGGAGACCGAATTATAAGTCCCCGTTTTCGGACTTCGTCCTAACGGGGACTAAGAACTTTTCAGTACAACTACAGGGCTTAAAATTCAGAGAGGACACAAAGGTTATCATCATTGCCAGGATTATTCATCTGACTGCAATGATGCTCTTCAAGGTAATGGTAATATTCACATTCATATTGGGGAAATGCGTAGTTCTGCAGTAACATATTTGGCTTTATTAGAAGCTCAGTGGTAGTATATTTCTTCTGCTAGAAGAACATCTCCAATACAATAATAATATGAGATTACCATGAGAATATGGAAAAGTATCACAAAGCCAGTTTGATGATCGCATCGACCTTCGCTATGCGTCAGTTGATGCGATCACATTATACTGCCCGAAAGCATATTTTGTAATATTCTCAAGATAATCTTACAGTATTCGCTTTATTAGGAGTGCACGTGCCTAGGTAAATGTCTACAGAATACTGAATGAGGGAACAGTGTGCCCACTAACAGGACTGACTTTGTAGGGATTCTGAGTCAAAATAGAATCCACGGAAAACAAGTTGAGCTCAGAAGGTCGTCCCAACATTTTTATATGAATGTGCAAGTGACTTGAGGAACAAACAAAAATTTCTTGGGTGCTCAATTTTTTCACTTATTTTTAAATTACAAATTCCATAACTATAGTAAGATTTTTTTTTTATCAAATCAATATTTTAATGTGTATTTTTTTTTTTGCATCAATGAAGGGCCAGTGAATTAACACAAGTTGCATCACAGCAAATCTTTGTGCGTTAATCTAGTGTACGTCATATCAGCATAGAGGTCACACTGTTATAGAATCAATAATAGTTTGGATTAAAATGGTTCATTTTTTAGTTCAATTAATAAAAAAATTTAATTAACATTAATTATAATCTTTCTGCTTTCCCAGCAATCCCGACATGACGCCATATTTCATAAATTTAGCAAGTAGTAAATTATGCACGGGTCTTCTACTACATTTGTGTGTTCAATATAGATGTAAAATAAGTCAGAATCTATAACAAGATTTGAAAACAACAGGCACACATACACACTCGCAAGCAGACAGTGTCATGCCACGAGTTCCTATTCAGTAATGAATGCACAATGTTTTAAAATATTTACTCAAAATTCGTTGGAACTAATTTGCAGCTACAAAAGAAAAACTTGCTCAATTTTTCACTAGTCCGTTTAACAATAAAATTCAGCATTGTCATTGTTTGAACAAGCCTCCACAAGAATGCTCACTCGTACAAGGTACGTATGACCAGAGGTCAAATCACAAGTTTAAACATAGCCTATAAATAAAGCCATACACAAATATTGTCCAAACAAGTTGAATAAGATCTATTGTTATTCTAATCGCCGTACTTTACTTAATGCTCGTATTCTTTGCTATGTATACCATGTCTGGGTTCAAATCTACCGCTGTACGTTGCCAGGCAGTGACTATAAAAACATTTCAGTGTCGGGTTACAGAGAGCGGTCTCATGCATATAGCAGGCACTAAAGTGAAACTATAAATAACTTTATTTCGTCATCAATGAAGACAAAAAAAAAGAATAAAAGCCTTGTATGTATCTGGTGATCGGTGTTGACGCACTAAGAAAGAATGACTCAGACCGTGTCTAAATTTATTACAGCAAAATCGATGACGTTCATGAATACAACCCACTTCAATACATTTTTACAAGCGCCAATTACACCAACCACATTGTTACAGTGGGGTTACAGTTTTCTACATATGTACACATACAGATCCATTCAGACAGTCAAGTATGACGTCAGAGAACGAACAGTAGTCGAAAGAACAATAGCTATTGTATGTTTGAGACCGAGTGAGGATACTGAGCTCTTCAAACTGAATATCAACAGACACAACACATTTAAGAGAAAAAATATACTAGGAATAGTTACAAGGTTATCATGAAAATAAAAGAATAGACAGGAAGAGGGTGTTGGTGTTTCTTATTATTGCCTTGAAGGTTACTGCACTTCCTACACCTGGTGTATAACCTCCCAAACAAAGCAGCCATTTTCTGTAATATTCATTTCCACATTTTCCAATATTTGTCATTTAATATGCATCCAAATAATACACTCAATCGTTAACAAAAAATGAAGTCATTGATTCCATACCTCAGCGTAGTTGCTAATTTACATATGAATGGTTACTTAGCATATGATGTCATACTGCCAAGCTTAAAAGTCCCCTCCCCCCCTCAAGTGGTCAAGTGATATACAAATATTACAAATAATTATAAATTAATCTTCATAGACATCAGTAACAAGTTTAGTCCAGTCTACTGAGACCTTCATGGTGGTACAGAACTGTAAGTCTGGATATACTATCGGTAGTACTAGCCGGAGGGCTGGCTTTGGAACTAAAATTTAATTGATTGCATTAAAACAGAATGTTGTTCTGAATACTTGACTATACTTCCATTTAATAAATTATTTCCGATTCTGTAATTGTAAAATAGCGACAAAACAAAATTTTTAAATTTTAGAGTTTGGAATAATTTTCGAATTAAGTAAGCTGATAATCGTGACTTGTCAAAATGTCTGAGTTTATTGCAGTCATAATTATGAATACATTTCACATGGAGTAAAAGGGAAAATGATACAGTCATTTTGTTTTGCACTGATTTCCATGGTGTAATTATTTCAGATCTAGAAATTTGGTTTGGTAACATGGGCTGAAAGTTGTACATCATTTGATAAAACTCCAAGTTGTAAAACAAGCAGCCTCTCGGCTGAGATAGCTCCGCTGTTAGCAATGCACATTTCAATTAAAGAACAAAAAATATCATTTGAAAATGAGCAATATGCATAGTATCAATGCAATGGGACTTGCTGTTTTCAACAAGAGTTCAAAAATATCATTTTTTACCATAAATGATTGTGGTTTTTAACAAGAAGAAAATATCACTTTTTACCAAAAAGGACAAAAATATTCATCAAAATTAGAGAATTGAAGATATCATCATGAAATGAACAAATTTGAGAGTGGTCCATATGTAGTATCTATATATATAATATCAAAGCAATTGGACAAAGTCGACAGCGGAGCTAAAAAAGTTTATTTATGCATTTACGCAAGTTTTCAATCAGGTCCAGTGTTTATCTTAATCATTGCATTGGTCAATATTTTGGATCAGTGTTGATATTTCAGAAGATCACCAGAACGTGATGATTTGACAATTTTTTTTCTCAACATTATTTTACAACTGATTTCATGCCCACGCCTGGCGTCAGTACATAATGGCTTCCTCATAGTTCGATCTACACTTTTTATCAGGATTTATTTGTTTTTTCGTCACCAAAAGATCCCCTCGGTGATGGAATGGCCAATCTTTTGCGGTGATCAATGTTACAAATGAAGTAACATATTTCTCATATGATATGAATAAAATAAAATATTACAAAATTACTTTCCATACAGTAATATACACAGAGTTCAAAATTCATGGAGACCAAGAATGCCATTGAGACATGAAAATTAATATAGAAACAATTGCAAAAATGTAAATTTTTATCATTTTCCATGGCATTTCAGAATCCAGAGACCCCAATTTTTGTTTTTCATTTTGGGTATTCTGACAGCATACACCCCTAAATAACAAAAGCATAACGAAGATGAAATATAATATTTTTGTAAGGCTCTAAATTTTTGCAAATCATGAAAACTGGAATTTGCATAAAGGTTGTTAATTTGCAGATGTAACGTATACTGCTGCCCACATTTTAATAATATTAGATTGAAAGTAATTGGTACATTTCTTTTATTAATAAACCTCTATCCAAGTGTAGCTATTTCGTGCATGAAATAATTATAATTGTAAGAAATCAAATTAATAATGTACATAGATTTATTTACTAGCTATTAGTCCTGGCATGCATCGCTGATCCAAATTTTGCTTTTGACACGCACATAAAAAATAATAGAAAGAAATGTATACAGTGATATTCAAAAGTGAAAGGTAGGCAGAGAGATTAAGACCTTGACACCTGTTTGATACAAATTGACAAAACAATTAAAGCATTTCAATTCTGCAATAACGACAAAGAAAACGAGATGAAACCTAAACTAGAGAAAAACAAAGTGGATCAACAGAAACTGATCATCATTTCTAGTCGCCAAAAAAAAAAAAGTCACTTTCTCATGAATGCTACCATCTGTTCAGGGTATATCCTATCAACACACAAATTAGATCAAGAACGTCCAAAAAAATATACAAGAAATACGTGTAATCCAACTTGAAGAAGAAAATACATTGTGCAATAAGTGAATTATGCATGGGAAGTTACAATACCAGACAGTATATTATTAAGTTATGGATACACTGTAAATAGCCTTCACAGGGCACCTTGAGCAGGAAGTAATTTATATTGTGTCTGTTGTGTGCACATTGCATTTGTCTTCTTTTCTACTGGAATTAAAATTCTTAATAAGTCACCAATTTCAAGCTGGCAGATAAAATGGGTCTCTCATACTTTCAAGCAGAGACTACTTATCAACTTTGCCTGCTAATATTCATCCAGTCAATTATTTTGATCATTTCTTGCATGATAATCTAGCCCCTAGCCAGGACTGCCACTAATGAGCAACCTTGAAACCAATAAGCATAGTAACCATGCTTCCATGTATCCGATCATAAACCAGATGTACAAGAGCGTTGCGCCTCCAGAAAATAACCTTAGAATGTTATATTTTTCTCTTTTATCCATTGGTGAATTACAGAATTAATTGACGGGGACACTAGGGGGGAATATTAATCCATTCACCCTTCGGCCATAGAAAATAGCATCAGAAATATTATATGTATGCAATGTGGCGACCTCAATTTGACCTTTTTGAATTCCCTTGAAATGAACAAGGCACAAATTTTTTGCACATTTCACGAAAAATACAAATTTACAGATGTACAGAACAGCTGAGACTGCTAAAAGGCCAATAAATTCTACTGTTTTTAAGCCTTGGAATCTCGTAGTGCATAAATAAAGGAAATGATTTGAACAGAAATATCCAATCTATATGCAATAGAAAGAAAATTAGATTCCTATCATGCAGCTATCAAAGCCAAAATGCAGAAACTTGTGTGTTATCGTGACCAGACAAAGTTCACTATGAATGATAATTATGAATATATTGCATAATTTATAATTGCCATAATAAACGTCCTTTGTTTTGATATCTGTATATTTAAAGTTTTAAGCTGGCACAAAAAGTAAGCCAGCCCCTGAAAACCTCTTAGCCAAAATCAGTATAATATATGAAGTTTTTGATACAATATTATATGAATAGTAAATTTAAATTTTTTGCTTTTTTTTTATATATTTGTGCCAAGCATTTCTTACACTAAATGTCATAGTTGTTTCTCCAAACTTTTTTTTTAAGAGCAATTGAAAGATCACATGTCCGATTGCTGCAGAAAAAAAAAATTTTACAGACGCTTTGATAATTGGCTAATTCTGTATTAGCTCAGTTAAGACAGTATACAATTTGTTTTCATCTGATACTCCTCATAAGAAATGTGTTTATGTATATGACGCAAAAAAAATCATTTTTTTTTTAGCGATGCTTGCTCTAAAGTTGATGACTCCATTCTACAAGCTTGGAAGTGTCGTATATAATACATTAACGATGCCTGGAAATTATAGGTCAAATATTATAAACCTTTTAAAAGCAAAATAAACCAAAGAAGTAAACAATACCACAAGCAACAATAGACTATAATTCAACTGTGGTTGTTAAAATGAAGATTAATTTTAGCAAATTTTCAAATTTAAATTTTTCAACATTATTTGCATCTCAACAATTTCCTTTTCTCTGATCTAGCACGACAAAAGTTTGAGCTACGACAATAACCCACATGTAATGAAGTGGTTTTGTATCAAGAGCAAGCAGGACTCCAGTATTGTAAATGAACCCAATACCTTGGCTCAAATCTCTAAAAATATCATGTTTTGGGTAATTATTTCTACCTGTTGCCGAGAACTGTCCAAAATCTGATGACAATAATAGCTTCGCACGAGTTGTTATTAACCGTGAGTGAATTGTTAAGACTGCTGACGTACACACCTGCTAGCGGAAACACTGCATTGGCAGTGCGCCATACCCTATGTGAAAACGTCACAAGTACTATACGTAATTGTGGGTAATCTCCGGAATTCCACGACACCTACTCAAAAACGTTTGGTTTTGGGGTGTTTTTTTTTTATTTTTTTATTATTTTTTTTAGTGAAACATTTCGCAAACACGTTTTGAATTTAGTATTGCGCAACAGTTGTGAAATACGGTAAAGTTGTGGAGAAAACGCGAGTTCAATTTTTGGCATGTCAACATGAAAACGAAAGAAAATAAAGAACATGCGAAAACGGGTCTTCTTACCTTGCCGGGGTCGTCCTTCGATCTCGGGACTTTCAAAAAACACTTGTTGAGTGACAAGTTGTGCCTGATAGAATTCTGTAAAGGAATGAAACAAATATATTAATTACATCGCTGTCATTAGCGATAAACTGCGAGAAAACTGGGAAATCCACGGAAGTGGTACAATAACATTGGTTTGTGTTTTGCCACGGTCATCGGAATTTCAATGGCTTGTATTAGACATAGAGCAGTACAGTAGCACACAACGCCTCCCTCGTATTATTTACATTCACATTTACTCACCTTCCAGCCATTGCCAGCTTCTCGGTAAAACGGAAAATTTTCGCAGATCCACTGATATATCTCGCTGAGTGTCATTTTCTTTTTTGGAGAGCTGTTGATAGCAAATGTTATCAAATTCGCATACGAGTACGGTGGTTTTCCGTCCTTATGTTGCTGAGCTTCGTTCTGATCCAACGTCGCTGTCGGGTCGAGTGGCGATCCCGGCGGGTTCCGTGAAGGAAGGAGCCCTCGTTTCTGATTAAGCAAATTGTTTGAAAGTTGGTGTACTTTACTGCCTGGTTGACTGTTGGCCATGGCACCGCCAACGCTTAGTTGTGGCAGCCAGTCCATTGCTGTCAAACTGTTTCCTAAAGTCTGTGAATCCGCCATCTTGATTCTCTTTCCGAGTGTAGCCTCATAGCCCTCTTCCGAGGTCACAAATATCCTTACGCAAAGTTGATTTAAATAGCTCAAATAAACCTATTTTATTTTCTAGTTTTATAATATATTAGTAATATGATTTATTTAAATTTTTGAATGACGCAAGGTGTTAAAAATCGCGGACTAGCCTCGTTTTACACCAGCACAGTATGATAATTAGTATTATAATCCCGCGGATTTGGAAATCGTATCACACCTGCCTAGCATCATACCCCCCGCGAAGAAATCCATGGCAGCAGTCACACTGTGACATCATTTTCCCGCGAAATTGCAATCGGTTTATTCTGCCCCAATATTAAAGTAATCGATGTTACGGAGAATGTCGTCAATTAACTGTGATTTCTGACAGTCAAATTGAATGGGTAACACATCTTTTTTTTAAATTTATTGGTTTAAGAGTTTTTTATTACAAAATTTAATTATACATTCTTGTCCATCAGTAACCGTCACTGTAAATGCGCGAGGGACGTGGTAGATCTTGACATTCTTACACGTAAAAGCACAGTTCGTCACAATTTCTCTATCCAGCTGATGAAACATTAACATATTGAGCAACCGACCATACTGCCTGTATACGTCATTTGTAAGGTTCGGATAAAATAGTAGACATGATATCGCCACAACGTGTGAGAACAACTTCATTATGTTTCAAATTTGAGTTAAATTTTGGTAACGAGTTTTGTTAGTCGTAAGCACAGGGTTGCGCATGTGTGCGATGGAGAGTGAAATGTTTGCTTCTGCTGTGTGTAAATTACCGTGTCTCTAGTTCCGCCAAGCCGGAGTAAAAGATAGGGATTTTACATTTTCCTTAACAAGCGGGTTAAATTCCCGGGAGTCAGAAGCTGTACTGCAATTCTGAATCAGGATTTTTTTACCCCGAATTTGTACGAATACGTCCCCCAAAGTTGCTGGAAAACATGATGAGTCCACGAGATGAGATCTACTTTTTGGCAAAATTTCCCGTGTTGGCTTACCCATCCCCGGAGAAAACCCCGAGTGGACACGATGTCACACGTATGCCTCGGTCTAGTAATTACGTGTATGATGGCTTCTCGTTTTAATCATGCGTAAGTTCTAATATCAGCTTTTTTGCGATAGAGGAGTCACCATTGGTTCCATCCCGTTTTAATGCCAAAAACATGCATTCAATGGGGGTATATAATTTAGTAAGCGAAAACAAAAAACATTAAATTATATTTTTTTAAAAAGATATAATTTCCATGTGTAGTTCAAGTATTAAATAATTACACTAGGAACCTATCTACTAACTAATATGATTATATAATGATAATATAATTAATAAATACATATGGATATCATGTTGGAAATAAATCATATCGAATACAGAGAGCAACATCATGTTAGTGATGTATTCAGATTGTAAATGTTGGTTCGTTTTACTTGACCAGGTGTGTAACCTAGCCAATCGGAGATTTCGGTCTGTAAAAAGACGAGAAAAAAAAACATTTTTGGTGAAAAGAGCAATATTTCCGTTTTTGTTTAGAAATTTGCCTTTTTTTTTTTTTTTGGAAAACAGCTAATAATCAACCCTTGTATCGATAGTTCGTAATCGTATTACGTTCAGTGAATCGAGGTGATACGTGATACTAAGTATTTTGCCAGACTGGATCGAGGTAATCCATTTGTGTTTATTGATGCGGAGATAATGGTGACCTAATCTCAGTGTAATCTGCTCGTGTTGAAACCACGGACACTAAAAGCGTCTGTGTATGACTAGTTCACATATAAGAGTAAATGTGCACGCGCTAATACCTAATGGGTTATACATCCGAGAACGGGAGGGGGCTTGGGGGAGTTATTGTGGGTGGAAAGATAACAAACTAAAATACTACACGACGAGTCCATAATATAGTATAAGAATGGGATAGAAAGTAAAAACAAAAATATCGTCTCTTCTACTGTGGACAAAATAATTTGCAAATACCTCCAGCCACCAACTTTCGAATAGGAAACGCTACAATATTGTTGAAACTGTTTACTTTGAATTAACTATCATGCAATCATTCATTCGTTTAATCAATTTATCGATCTTCAGCTGCGTTCTTTCTTTTCACTTTACCTTCAGGGAAATTATGTAACACTTGAGTTGACGTGAATATTATTTTAACATTTATGCAAACAATGTAAAATACACGTCTTCGTGATCGAAGAGTAGGAATATTACAAATACAGCACGTTTTCTATGATTTATTGATTGATTGTATTTTATACTAAATTTTCACACATTTAAGAAAGTTCGGGCTGTATTGATAATTCTGTGACATTGTACTTTCATTTATAATAATGGGTTTATGCCGCCGGAAATGAAAAAAAATAAGGTCACGATTTTATATATTAAAACATTTGACATTTAATAATTATAATAGGTTTCTAGTGTGATAATATATTTCTATTATACACAACATTTTCTCACATAATATACTTGCATATATGCGTAGCCTGAGTAACATGCTCAGTTGAGTAAACTTTGAATTCGGTCCAAGTGCCTTAAATTATATCTGTTTCTGAGAATGCATTCTCGACAGTTTCTGTGTTTCTGCGAATTGAGAAAGTGTGGACAAAAAAATCGTCAGGCATTTGTGAATAAAATATTTTTTTCAGTATTTTTATCTTTATGTAATAAACACGTTTAATCACAAACTATTGAAACGGCAACATATTTACAAAGTAGGTCCAGAGCTAGATTTTTGTCATTCTTAAAACTAATTTCTGACACATTGATCTATTTTCCCAAATTGCAAAAAAAGGTAAATATGTTCGCAATTGAACAGGTCGTGCCTTCCCCTTTCTCTATAAAGTATTTTGTACTTCACAGTCAGCGCAAAGTAATAACATGTTCAAATTTCAAAAATTCGATTTTTTTGTTTTCATAAATGACCTTTTCACAACAATCTATTTCCAAAATACATGTACCAGCAATTAACACCTTCATGAAACTACGTTGATCAACCTTAAAGGGCGGCAGTCGTTGCGCCGCGTCCTGTTCGATATGGGACTCATAGCGACGTATACAACGCGTGTAAAATGCATTGTTTATTTACATGGAATTCAAACACGCGCTGCGCGACGACCACCGCGCTTTAAAACTTGATTTCCACATTTGTTAGCGTATTCCGAGTCCATGAGTACGGTTCACTGTGCCTATGAAAACCTGCACTAAGTCAACGACTGCGCCGCGACGTGATTATGCTGTGTAATATCCCCTGTCTGCTCCTTTCATTTATATGGCATCACGATAAAACAAAAAACAATAATATATTTTAAATCCGAGTTATGTAATTTGCTAATATATCAATACAAACTACTAGTACATTAAATACAACAACAAAAGCATAATGAATGCCGATGCATGCACGTTTTGGCATGTTTTAAAAACCGTGGGTATGAAAGTACCAATATGAGAGAAGTTTTGCCATATTTTATTCACGAGGACCGATCGTTTAAAAATACCTCTTAAAACAAGTTACATTCGGCCAGTATCATCTCGTCGATCGTTGAGCGAACACAGTAATGGCACGTAATTGTATCGCCGTAAATTTGAAGCAGCATCGCGGCTGAATGGCGAAATTAAAAATTATATCTGGGTCTCGAGTGTATGTATAAGACGTTGGTATTCCCATGATGCATCGGTCTCAGTATACCCATATTTTGAATTATGGAACGGCATGATGTCATTAATTCCCACGCAATACGAATCATTATAATGACATAATTGTGTTTTTTTCTAATTAAGAAGGAATTTGTTCACAGACATATACAGTGCAAGTGGGACCTCATTTTAGTAGCAAGAATTTGGTGTACATACGTTTTTTTATTTATCTTTTAAATTCAAATCTGTTATACACATGTATAAACAGAGACATTAGTTTGACCGTGTATCGATAAGTGAGGTTAGGATAAAACAAATATTCATTTGACAGTGTATTGTATTCCTAGTTGTATTCGACCCTGGAAAAGAGGTGTATGGTTGTATGCGGGCCGTGTGTGCCGTAAATGTTTAAGTTGTCAGTGTAAATTCGATTTAAAATCGAAGGCATCCATATTTCTTTATATTCAATGGCATTCTGACACAAGTTGGAAGAGAGAGGCCACTACTAGTATTTAAATTCTACCACTTGAAGATTTCTTGAAAAGTGTGATTTGTGGTCAAATTTATTTGAAAAAAAAATGTAAATTACAAAAATAGAAAACTATTTAGGAATTGAAGTACAAGGTACAACGCCATGTTACAATAAACTTTCAAAATATTATAAGATATGTTCATCCAACAACTTCATTACCCCCCCTTCCTTTTCCCGGTGGCGATACGGTGGATTTCTGAGACGAATACGTGCAAACTGAAGTTATTTAATGAAACTCAGAACGTACGATGCAATTGACCGAACGCAATCATTTATTTTTCCTGCAATTAATAACAATAATGAAATAACAATTTTGTACGTCATCGATTAGTCATGATACACCTAAAATAATGTGCAATAAAATATTCATGGTGGGCTTAATTCAAGAAGATAATTTCCGAGGACTCTTGGGTCGCTAAGCATGCTGGGATTCCAAGGGCTATAAATAACACTGATGTAATCATATGGAAAAAAATATCAGATACGGGTGACTAGTTGCTGTGAAGCTAACTGTACATAGGGTTGATCTATGTGATAGAGAAAAATACGTTTAATAAGCTGAGCTACGAAGGTTGGGGGTTTAAGAGGAAAGAATGAACGTGAAAATGTGAGATTAAATTCTGAAATTTGCCATGACGAGCTGCGATGTTGACTCGACAATATTGTAAATCAAAAGTATTCACACATTACATTGAAATTCCATCTGAATACAACTCGCTTTTCGCACAACCCTCTAAAAAATGTTGGTCTGAATTATAGTGATAAATATTAAAGAAGCTAGGGAAACCAGATTTGGGACATCAATTGACAAAAAAAAAATGATAACCAGGACGGAGAGGGAATGCAATTAAAAACAGTCTTTTGAATCCAGAAACTCGAGTGGGTTAAAAGGTAATAGAGATTACAAGAATTCTGAACTTCTTTTCATATTCTGCCTACACCTTGCATCTTGATAAAAAAGATACGTCATAGACGTCTTTTTTTATTTTTTATTTTTATTTTATTTTTTGGCAGAAAACACGGGTTTACCTGTACACGGGCAAGTACAAAAACACCTGTTTTATACTGAAAACAACAACACTGTAGCATTAGAGGGATGGTGCTGTGTACACAGTATATTTTGCACGCTTTGTATACGTCGCTGTGAGTCCTATGTTGATGACGAAGAATAACCACAACATTCGAAAAAAAATAAATACTATATGGGCGTATCACATTTTTTTAAATTTGCTGAAAAAAAACCTTCATATATGTCTATATTGTATCTTTAGTAATGGACACCATGATTAGAATAAGATCTAGAGATACTTTACTCGATACAATCACAGACTTGAGGTTTATAGACGACTTTCCCAGAAGATACAGCGTTTCGCACGCACGCGCATACCGTTTTGGGGTGTAACGTAAACTTGCACGTGTGATATTGGTGTCTAGGTGTAGCAATCGACGTCACAAAACTAAAATTTCCTATTAACGACTATCGGTAAACTGACATGTTTGTATTTTCCGCCCTGACAGAGTAGAGTATGTTTACACCCTAGTCCCGCTACTTCCGGGAACGAGGTCTATTGTACAATTTGTCTTTGGACACTTTGGATTATGACGCGCCCCCTATGGGTCAATTAGATATTTGAAAATGTTTCTTCTTACGATTTTGCGAAATTGTTCTTTGTTATTCTTGAATTTGTAAAGTACCACTCTTTAATGCTATCGCCTGTCACTCAACTATGGATTCTCGGATGTAAGGGACAGAGCTGAAGTACTGGTGGCTCACCCAGGGGTGGGAACTTATCCATATCGAAAATATCTAGTATTTTGCGTATGGCGGGGAACTTTCTCGCATTTTCCCTGACGAGATAGATTTCCGTGATAAAAGGGGTCTTAGTGCTATCTTTAACTAAAAAGTGATTTGTTTTGTGATCAAGATGATTGTAACGTGGTCGGTCACGTGATCGTGGCGGAACCGTCGCGGTACTTGTACAATGTCGTTGGAGTTGCGCCCTCCCACGACAAAAAACAGTGTTTGGCAAGATGACCATCGGTAGAGGCGCAACCTACGTTACGTCCAGTCCAAGAAGCAGAAGGAGGCGAGATTCGGAGAGTTTGGATTCACTTTTCAATTACTGAAGTTCGAAAATAAATTTACTAGTTACTAGACTAGCCTGTGATTGTCGCGAAAATCGTTATATTCAAATTAACGGCACAATCAATGAGTGACTGAATTTAAGATTAATTTGGGAACATTCGTGAAATTAAAATAATATGTGTCGAAGAAAATAATAAGTGCATACATATTATCCTATATTAATAACACAAACCATTATTTTGAATGAAATGGTTTAGAAAAGAGCAGTCTCAAAGTATAGCGTGCCAGACTAATTACAGTACAATAAAAGGCTTCCATGTAAAGAATTCCCGTGCGTAGTACGTTAGGTAAAATGAACATATTTGTACAGCTATTGTAATTCATCCCTCTGGAAAGTATGTTGTGTGATGGGGTCTTTGGTTTTTTTCCCGTAGTTTCGAATTGTACAGTATGGCTTATACAATAGCGTTGATTCGTGTTGTATGATTTCATTCTGTGCAATATGGCAGACATAATAGGCAATTTCCATGACCCTAAAAAAGTCGCACACCCTGGTATTTTCGGGGGGTATAAACTCACTCTAAATGAGAATTCGGTTATGTTTTTTTAAAAAAATGAAAACATTGGGCGTTTCAAAACTTTTCAGTATGAACATCAAACCTCTATAAAGTACCAGGATGTGTGACCTTTAGGGGTCATGCATAATGCCCGTGGCAGTGACGGAAAGGACGAGTACTAGCGATTAGGACATTATCTGTCAGTTGATAAGCAAGGTTTTCAGGAAGCAGAGAGAGAAGATAATATATTGTCATACAATTTTCGTGTGAATATTTGCTTATAATTTTACTTTTCAGAAGGTCCCGTGAATCTCTGACAAATATAAATTCCCTCGGGATTGGCCGTTTCCCAGCCTCTCCTCGCATCCCCCAAACCCGACTGATTACTGCCGTTGGTGGCGGGATTTGGAGTCTAGAGTCATTCAGCGCGTTCAGTCGAAAGTTGGGCATGTTTTGTTTTGTTTTTTAACATAAACTGAAAATAACGCACCAAAAGCAACACACGCTGTTAATTTCGAGCAAGGATAAATATATAATGCAATATTGTGTTGTATAGTTACAGATGTTTTGAGAAATGTAATGTAACACCAAATCGAAACACAACTGTCGAAATTTCCATGAAGCAGCACTCAGGACAGCTGATAAATTCCTTGTCCACCAAATTGAATTTCCAGCGATGTGCAGGTTATTATCACAAATATATGCAATACAGACTCATTTCACTCAATTCGTGATATGCTCTGATAAAGTAGTGATATAACGAAATTGTCTGACTGCGTTTCAATCCTCTCCGTCGTTTTAATAGTAATAGTCATTTAATAGTCATTCACTGTGTGTAATCGAGAATTAATATTTGCAGGAAGTCAAGAGTTTAATTTGTTTTTAACTAGACTTACATACAGTCTCGTGTTACCGGTACCGGTAATATGGGAGTGAACAAAAGGCGAAAGCTGCATTATTTCGCGATGGACCGACTTCCGCCATTTCTACTCTCTAATAATATTTCAGTTTGTCTAAAAAAATACAAAAAAATAAATAAATATATAAACAGGAGACTACATGCAAGTCTACACCAGATAAACTGTTGATAACGAGCCTATGTTTCATGGGAACAAAGGGTTTTGTGATATGAGTGGAGGTGGGTTCAGAAAAACAACGACAAATTATATTTATTAAGTGTTATTCCAACTCCCCTTGGTCACAGTTTGACGTAAGACGGAGTAGATAACAATTTTACCCGAGTTTAGAAAATGTTGTTATAAACGAATTTTGTTACTCACAATTTCTCCACTTTTTGTAAATAAAGAAAAGAAAACATGAAAAATGCAATTAAAACAAATAAAACGTTGGGAAGTTTAACTAAATCACGTTTTAATGTGCCTTATTTTTGGCAAAGGACGCCTTCGGAATCACGTTTTTATCTGCTCAAAATGCACATTGTTTGCCGCTGGTGGCGTCTGAAAGGAACACGGTTGATGAATTTACAATTATACAATATATGTAATTAAGCACACTACGCATGAATAAATGTGGTGAAGATGTTATAATATATATTAGAATTACATATTCAAAAAATAAATAATAATGAATTGTAATGATGATATTACTTGAAATGAAATTTATGACTGAATCGAACTTTGTTCTAAAAATGCGAGACTCGTAGAAAATGGCGACGACCATGCCTCAAGCTTTGTTTGTCGTTTATTTTCTGGTTCTCTTACTTATTATTCCAACTACTGCTCTGTTCGCAGATCAGGCTGGAAAATTCGACTGGTAGGTATATTTACGATTTTAAATAACGTTTTCAGTTCTATGAGATCTGTCGATACAATGAAATGTGAGCGTTTCTGCGCAGACTACCGGTACATTTGTACATTTTGAATGGGTGGTCAGTCAGTTCGCCCCAATGCACATTCGCCCCAGACCAGTTCGCCCCAAAGTCAGTTCGCCCCAAAGTCGGTTCGCCCCAAGTTTACTGGTGTTCGTTTTCGCGGTTATGCGTGCAAGGAAATGTGGTTTTGAAATATTTTAAAAATTATACTTAAGTAAAAACCACATCGAAGGAGGCTGGTCGCCGCGATTGTAGCATATCGCCCGAAGAGTCGAACCGGTGTCGTGCCATATGCGTCGTGATAGCGATACTTTGCCTCTTTTTTGCCATGCGCTGTGATAGCGATTTTTTGCCCTATTTTAAAGTCGTTACCTGTTCGTTATTTTAAGAACTTCGATGTTATGTATTTTATAGTCGTTACCTGTTCGTTATTTTAAGAACTTCGATGTTATGTATTTTATAATCGTTACAATAAGAACTTCGATGTTATGTATTATCGTAAATTTAAAGAACTTCGATGTTATGTATTTTATAGTCGTTACCTGTTCGTTATTTTAAGAACTTCGATGTTATGTATTTTATAGTCGCTCCCTGTTCGTTATTGTAAGAACTTCGATGTTATGTATTTTATAATCGTTACATTATCGTACACTTAAGAACTTCGATGTTATGTATTCTCGTACTTTCATCGAAGCCTGAACGGAAAGATTGCTGGCTGCTTTGACCTGTGAACGCCAATTATAAAATCTATCGGGTCGGAGAGTGTCGTACGGACTATTAGGTCAAACGAGTCTGCGATCATAGCACACGGCACAGCACGGGTTCGGGCGATATGCTACAATCGTGAATCGCGGCGATCAGCGTCCTTCGATGTGGCTTTACTTTAGTATAATTTTTAAAATATTTCAAAACCACATTTCCTTGCACGCATAACCGCGAAAACGAACACCAGTAAACTTGGGGCGAACTGACTGTGGGGCGAACTGACTGTGGGGCGAACTGGTCTGGGGCGAATGTGCATTGGGGCGAACTGACTGTGAATCTTTGAATGAGATCCAAATGGCAATGCTTTCATAACTTCGTAGATCGTCGCCCACAGATCCACGGATGCTTGACGTTTTGAATCAATTTCAATCTAACAAAACAAAAGAGACATAGATGTTTGTCCAGTATTGGTCATAAATAACAATTGTTTTGAACGTGGACGATACCGGTATGACATCTCAGGGGAGCGCATGTGCGCCCCCAGCTTGAGAGTGTTCAGTTTTTCGTTGTGTTATTGATCCCCTGTTTGATCTCTTCCATGACTTTTTTTCTTGGATTTAATTCTGCCATCGCCCTCTCCATCACTGTTACATTACAATGATGGTCAATAAATTACTCTTTGAGATACCAAGGAGTGGACAAACACACACAACTCATCTTATATTAGGTGGTTTCACATTGGAAAATAAAGCAGGCCAAGGCTTACCCAAATTTTAGGCTTGACTAATCTTGATGTGTGATCACAGACTTAAATATTCAAGCCTGGGAAGGGTGCCGAGGACAGGCCCTAATTTTAATTCCCAAGTTAGGCCAGCCTGATATTGAAATAGAGCAAACAACAGTACAGATAAAAAGAAAGTTAAGACTTCTGTAGGTGTTCAATAGAAAAGGTCTTGCTTCTTTATTTTTTTCTAGAGTTTGGCTACGTAAATACAAAAACAAAACAAAAAAACACTGAGGCGAAACACATTGAGGTCCACCTTGTTGGACACTTCTGTCATAACGATTCCGCATTCAAAAAAAGGGGGAGCTTTACAACTTATTGTTTTACTTGTACCTGGTGGGTGATTTCACACGTACACATAGGCTTACCTCAAATGCCAGTACTAATTGTTGTGGTTGGTATTCATTTCACTAAACTGACATAGTTTTTTTTTCATTTGATAGGAGAAAGCAGTATGTAGGCAAAACACAGTTTATGGCTTTTGACCAAACATCAGCTGGTCGTCGTGTACTTGTAGCTACTGAATCAAATGTCTTGGCGTCGCTGCATGCAAGAACTGGAGAAATAGCCTGGAGACAAGTATTCAGGAGTGGTGCTGGTGGTAAAATTGATGCTATGTTGCACAATGAAAGCTGTAAGTATTAAAGGTGAATTCTAGGTATTTTTCAAGAAATAACAATTATGGAGACTTGGGATGGGTCTACCTTTTGTCAAAAGTCGAAATTATAATTATTTAAGTGCCCAACTACTGCTACCACCTGCTATGGTACGAATTAATGACTATGGCTGATTTATAGCTACCGGTAATTATGTTAAATGTTTGTGTGGTGTTAAAAGTTCATCTTTTTTAGCTCCGCTGTCGACTTTGTCGAGCGGAGCTTATCATATGAGTGATTGTCCGTCGTCGTCCGTGTCAATGTTTTACTTTTTCGACTTCTTCTTGAAAACTACAAGCCTGAATGCTTTGATACTTGGTGTATATGTACCTTGGGTAGACCTCTTTTAGGTTTGTTCATTTCATGTTGATATCTTCAATTCCCTAATTTTGGTGAATATTTTTGTCATTTTTGGTAAAAAGTGATATTTTCGACTTTTTGTTAAAAACTGCAAGTGCAATTACTTTGATATTACATATATAGGTACTACATGTGGACCTCTCTCAGATTTGTTCATTTTGTAATGATATCTTTAATTCTCTAATTTTGGTGAATATTTTTGTAATTTTTGGTAAAAAGTGATATTTTCGACTTCTTGTTAAAAATCAATAGTTCAATTGCTTTGATATTACATATATAGATACTACATGTAGACCTTTCTCAGATTTGTTCATTTTGTGATGATATCTTCAGTTCTCTAATTTTGGTGAATATTTTTGCCATTTTTGGTAAAAAGTGATATTTTCGACTTCTTGTTGAAAACTGTAAGTCCGATTGCTTTGATATTACATATATAGGTACTACATGTGGAACTCTCTCAGATTTGTTAATTTTGTGATGATATCTTCAATTCTCTAATTAATTTATTTTGGTGAATATTTTTGTAATTTTTGGTAAAAAGTGATATTTTCGACTTCTTGTTAAAAACTGTAAGTCCGATTGCTTTGATACTATTCATATTGTTCATTTTCTAATGATGTCTTCAGTTCTTTAATTGAAATGTGCATTGCTAACAGCGGAGCTATCTCAGCCGATAGGCTGCTTGTTCTCTATATACTGTGCTAGTCCGAATTAGCATCCATTAAAACTCAGCTGGTGCTGAACAATAATTACAGACTAAGTTTTATGATTGGACAGTCAGTCAGTGAAGGGGATGGGTGCTGCACTGAACGTGGAACCGAAATAGAAATATTCCAAAAATGGGGGGGGGGGGGGCTTAGCCAAGCATGGGTGCTGAGCTGGTCGAGTACAGTATGTGCAACTACTCCCATGAGAAAAGTTAGAGCAAATATAAATTTTGCACTTATTCATCCCATGTCATCGAGCAAAATTTTGAAATCTCACTATAAAAACCAGTTTAAAAATGCCAATTTTCCATGTCATTTTGCACGCAATTTTTTCTTTCATTCTTGTTATCCTGAGTCCATGATATATAATTATATATAATTTTATAATTCAGCTTAAACTTATTCTGTAACTTTACTTCTCCAAATATTATAGATCTTATCACTGTTTCTGGAAATGGTAAAATTCTACGTTCATGGGACGCTGGTACTGGTAGCCTGGTGTGGGAAGAGGTTGCCGCAGTAACTGAATCTACATCAAAACCCAGGTAAATTGCAAATTTCACGGTTCAGAATGGACTGTGGGTTCAAATTGTGATGAATTTCTGCAGCCTTTTTGTATAAAATCACAGTATCTATTTTCAGTGAATTCACATTAGAATCACTCTAAACTGAAATGGAACATCTCATTCAGCACCATCTCATAACAGCTTTTTATGGATACTGTAAAAGTACTAATTTTTGTACTGGCAATTCATATTTATTTATATATAAATTCATAGATTTTCCAGTGAGACAATGAGTTGTAATTGTACATGTTCATATGATATTAAATTAGAAAGTTGCACCTTTCAGCGAAAATTGAAACCCAGTGAATAATTAATTCCTTCACAGTAGCTAGTTTTCTTTTCTTCATATTTATAACAATGGTGTATAATTTCTGATACAAACATGTACTTACTGTCACCGCCATATTGTTCAAAACAGCAACATTGCCAGCAAAGTTGCTGACTGGTTTGCTATGTGCGCCTAGAGATTCTTCCATGATTAGAACAAGTTGGGTCAAACCAACTTCAACAAGGAGACGTCAAATAGTGAGGGACTCGGTCATGTTGAATATAAATAGAATATCATGATGTAATTGACTTTCAATTTATTATATTCAATTGTAGAAATTTATATATAATAATTGGCCAAGTTAACAAAACAAAATTTATGTACTGCAAGGTCCATAGCGTTGGGAAAATCCTTTGAAAGGTCTGGAAATCGTTAAATTTCTTCATAGTTATTAATTCATTTTTAGAAAGGCTTGTTTTCTCCAGGGAACTACAATATCCTCAGTCAGAACTTTGATGAGCTTTGGTGATGTTGGCCTGAATTAAGTGTTAAAATGTCTTGGGGGAAAATGCAAGAAAGTTTGGGAAAAGGTCTGGAAAAGTCATGGAAATTATTTGGTTCTTGGTGCAATGGACCCTGTACTGATACAGTATGAAATGGCAGCACACAATCAGTGGTGTGTCTGGTGCATGTACAATCTTGAGACGAGCATAACAAACCAGTCAGCAACTTAGCTGGTAATATTGCTGTACGGAACAATATGACAGTAACATTCCTGAATTTATTACTGGTACTCACTAGAAAAAGGGTAAGAATATTTTCTGGTCAAATTCTTTTGTTACATAATCTTATTGTTATTCTTCATATTGTAGCCATGCTCAAGCAGTGTTCGCAGGTCAAGATATGATGGCTGTTTTAACATCTAGTAATGTTTATGTGCATTCTTTGAAAGATGGCACTTCTCTTTGGAGTAAAGAACTACCCAACAGGTAAAGTATGACCAAAATGGTTTAAAAAAACAACAAAAATGGTTTAAAAACAACAAAAATGTTTTTAAAAAATGGTTTAAAAAACAACAAAAATGGTTTTAAAAAAACAACAAAATGGTTTAAAGTTTCGAAAACATTTTTCCTACTTAACACACCCCAATGATTTTGCCATTTTATTTAAAATAAAAAAGGAAAAATTATGTGGGTTTATTTAAGTGATAGTGACAAAAGTTTACTTTAAAGCGAACCTAAATGCGGCCTTAATTTATAGTTGTGTATATTCTAAACTGTATTCGAAATAATATTGCAGTGGTTTAATTTTGTTTTAATTATAACTGTAGCTTGGATAGGCATTTGAAGTGCTTGCCATGGAGGCCATTCATGGAGGGGAATAATTAACGAACGAACATATTTAACATCCGGGTACTTTTCAAAGCTATGACGTTTTAGTATCTGATCGCATTCGTATACGCCATTGTACATAGCCGTTCATGCTGCCAAGCATTGTGTACTATTAGTATAAACTCAACTTTTATATGCACAATGTGCTTTTTAAAACTTGGGTTAGAGCCTTGTGCGTTTGAACCACAGTATTCTGAGAGTGAAAGCCCAATTGCGTTAAAGTACCGTACTTCCCCGATCGTAAGCCCCTCTCGAGTATGAAGCCCATCCCTATGTTTTTACTTGGTATTTATCGAGTTGAGAGCATTCACGATTATAAGCCCAGAGTGTTTTTACTGGGCATCGACGATATTCTTTAAAACATGCCTGTAAAAGGTGTGTTTCATTTCATAATAATCGTGATTGCCATGTTAGTTTGGTTCATGCTTTTAGTTTTATGAGAAAACTTGCATTAATTTCAAGTTCAGAGTGCATGGCGAACGTACACAACGTGATTCGCATCGTTTCTATTCTGTCATTTACTCAGGATGAACATCGATGTTGCAATTCTGGAGTAATCCATATTTCTTTGAGTAGTAGCCTTCGAAAAGCCAAAAATGTGATCGTCGAGGCGTGTACCTGGTTATTGGGCATGGTTTACTTTGAGACTATCATGAAAAACCTAGGGTTTGAACGATGAGACATGTTGGCGACCGAGAAAGGTGTTTAAATTCTTCCTCCACACTCAGTTTACTATTAACCGTCGTTTATATTTCGGAAATTGCGAATCGCCAGTTTTTAGGGAAAAAAATCATCGTTTTTTCGTTGCAATCAATGCTACAGATCGCATTTTAACATTGCGGTAATTCACTTCCGCATTGCACTAAAAAATCATCGTCAATAATCGGAAAATTTCATCATTACGACACATCCTTTTGATTGGTTAATGAAAGAGATGACCTGTTATGTCAAAGGAAGTTGTTCCAGGTCAAATCGTGCTGAAAAACCTCATGGTGGAAAATTGTTTTGCGTCGAGAGTTTGCGTACGATCGAAAACATACCAAAACGAAGATAATGATAAATGCCTTCGTCCACTGTTTCCTTACAGACCCTACCCATTATTTCACCGTAAATTCAGACGGTATGTAAATCGTATTGTAATAAAATGTGTGTGTTTTTTATGAACATGTTTGTTTCTTCATTGTAAGTATCGTTCAAATCAATGACGCATTTTTTTCCAAAAATAAGTATTATTTTCCCGAGCCCGGCGTGGTGAACAAATATTTTTTTTGGATAATTTTTCGTTGTTTGCAAGATGATTACAGTGCTTAACCCCAAAACAAAATCATTTTTTCTGAGTTGGTCCTCGAGTACAAGCTCATCCCTTACTTTTCCTTTACGTGTTCATGCCTCCGGGCTTATAATCAGGGAAGTACGGTATACTGTGACGATTCAGATCAGTCCAGTGTGAGTGATGAGAATATATCGTCGACGATGCCCCTTGTTCGGATGAAAGTTTTATTTCAAATTACACGGAAGTCTGTGAACAATTTGCTTGGTGTTCCTGTGACACTTGTCCCATGATTTGCCAGTGCAGCCCCGTGAATACATGGACGAAAATGTTTCCACCACCACCCTACGAACTCAAGATTGCACACTCCAGCATCTATACTTTGAATAATTTCCACGCCGCACAGTGCAGTACTGGAAACAGCATTTATTAGACAGTTAGACAAAAAATAAAACAGAATGCCTGTCTCGATCAATCGCACATCCATAATGTTTGTATGTTGATATGCTTGTAAATAACATTAACGTAAAAGTCGAAACAACCTAGACTAGAAGTCAATTCACCAGTCCAGCCAACTATGGCTCCCTAAGTTGCTTATATTTAATCAGATACTATTTCATCATCATGCTTTGTTACCTTACCTGTTTATACCTCATGAGGGCGTTTTTTTATGGCAAGATGGCGCAAACGGAAGTCCTTCGCAGGTTTATGATTTATCATATTTAAATCATCATAACTCTGAAGATAACTATTTTTTTTATTTTTTTTTTTCAAATTTATAATCAATATACATAACTTGATAAATACAAACACCAAAATAGGCTCTATTTAGTTCCCCTTTAACATTTAAAGGGTTAATTCCCATCTGGTCAGGTCAGTTTGAAAGTATACGGTGCTGGCAGGATAAGAGTTAAAGCGAGGGAGTCGTCACCTGCACATGTAGCGTGTCATTGTTTACAAACAAGAGTCTACCCATGAGTCTTTGTGTTTTTAGAGTGTGTTGTTATCGTCACTTTGGATTCAATTTCCGCACGTGCGCAGGTGAGGACGCTCTCGCTTTAAACACTTATTATGACTACATAGTATGTCACTGATTGTATACTAAATTTCTAATGAATACATTTGCATATTGCAAGATTTCCTTGAACATCCAGTCAAATTCAAGAGCAGAGAAAGAAACTGAAGGTCACTTGTAAATCAACCAAGTTACTTTCACATACAAGCAATGTCTTGATAATCCTGCCCTTCTTGGTTAACAAATTTATATTAGACGCCATGAAATGTGTACCCACAGTGTCTTGCTTTTATCTTTGTAGTGAATCTGTGAATTATCAGTGGATACATTGTGGTGGTGATGTCATCTATGTTATTGGATTGGTGGAGAACTCTCACATTAGTATTGTCAGTTATCAGCTCAATAATGATGGGGAGCCGAATCCACAGGTAATACAAAACCATTAACTAAACATTTTCAACATTGTCTACTAGAGAAAATTTCCTGCTTAGACTGGCTTCTGTCAGGGGTATTATTCGTTTCCAAAAATTAAAAACAAAAATAACACTTTCACAAAGTTGGTTGAGTGATCATGAAACCAAAATCATGCCAATTCTTTTAGTGTGAAAATTATTGTTTAATCTAAGAAAACAAGAAATAGCAGACAGTTCCGATATACATGTAATTTTTATTTAAATTTATTAAATTCATCCTGAAGTTTACAGTTAATTTACCACTCATGAAGGATAGCAATGTGAATTTTGTTGGTATTGTGCTGTATTGTTTACTGGTGATGCACTTTAATAGAGGAAATTTGATACTGTAGAATACTTTATTTTCGCTGGGAATTAATTTTCACTATTTTCGCTGAAGAATTGATTTAGTGAAAATAAAATCCAGCGAATATACCTTTTTTCCTAAATTTTACCTTCAACTCATCAAAAATCAGTGAAAATAAATTCTATACAAAACACCCAGAAAGTCTTTTCAGCGAAAATTAATTCCAGCTGAAATACAGTAGTCAAAGTGCAGAATCTAATTGGATTCTATCATAACTGCAGGGAAGTCATCTTTTTAAATTTTGATACAGATACAAAAATTGATTGAAGATTTTGTTAGTGTCCATTCTAGGTACAAAACTTGACTTACTTTACTTACTGGAATATTGGCGTGTCTGTCTCTGAGGTCCCAATGGACTTGGCCAGTCAAGATGATTTTGTGTTAATACTATAAGCCATTTGATTGGCTGAAAATAAACCATAAAATAAACGGATTGGTCAATAATAAAACAATATAAATTGTGTAATGTTCTTTGTTTGTTTTTAGCGTTCCTTGCCAGCTGCCTGGGCATCGGTGACAGGTGTGTCCTGTATAGTGGTTGGTAACAGTAATCTAGTATGCGTGGAGTCTTTAACAAACTCACTGCATTCAGTTGTGTTGAAAGAAGGAGCTTCTTTCATCAGTAGTCCTGTCATAGTAAGTTGAATACGTAAAAATGGATTATTAAACTATATTCGTGATATGTAATTTCCTTGATAGATATGTAATTTCCTTGATAGATGGCGAGTGATGAGGTCAATCAGGTGGCAGGTGTATGAAAGGAAAGATGGCAACCATATTTGTGTATGTTAATTGTACATGATGTTACCGGTAACTCATCCAGTCAGAGTACTTTGTGAAATAGCTCTTTTTTTTCGTCAGAATGTATTGAGTACCACATTTTTCTGTTGCATATTATCATCCATATTTGTTATATACGAGTACCCCAAATACAGTAATTTAAGCATATGGTAAAATCTGTTTTTTAATTCAGCCACTGAAAAATGATTTGAGGGGGGCACTGATCATAAAAACTGTATCATAAGTTGTTCGATTGGGGTGTGTGTGTGTAAAAGTTGATATTGTAAAGTGTATTTCAAAATTGCAAAAAAAATAAAAAAACAACAACACAGGCTAGAAACAAGCATAAGTGTCAGGGAACATAAAACGTTCTACATATGAAGTGGAAATGAAATGTACATGAATGTAAGAAAGTGTACAACAATGTGATTCATCATCAGTTACGAATGACTTGCGTTTCCCGTTTGCTGTGTTTTTATTATCAATGCCCCTCTCCCCAATCCCTGACTATATAACACTCTACTTATGAACATTGAAATGCTCATTGATGCTTGCGCTTATTCTTACAGGCATTAGGATTACCAGAAGCTGAAACTGAAACTCCGAAACTAACAGCACTTAACCCAGTGCGGGCAGAGTTCACGCTACATCTCACACCAACTCATACAGCTTTGATGAGACAGGAGGGTAACAGTATTAAGGTGGTGCTAGACTTGCCGAAAGTGAGTTACCGATATTTAGATGCTTGTTATTTTGGCATAGGACTTAAAATACAAAATTGGTGATATTTTTCATGGAATTACCTGAGAAACTGGTCAGAATATATTATTTAAAGTTTCCTTGGTGTGTAGTGTTGAATATACAATTCTGTGTGAATTAACAGACATGTGATCATTCTGTATTTTCACTGCCATGATTCATTGAGCTACGATGAAAAAAAAGTTCACTGCTTTTGAACATCACCCTTCAAATTGACGGAATACTTGCTAATATTTGGGTGACAGGTAACCAACAATCCCTTTCCTGAAAAAATTATTTGAATTAGCAGTAACTTTGTTTTTTCATGGGATGTTTAAACAAGGCAATGCATTCTGTTAATTGTCCTGTTCTGTTATTTGATGCCTTGTTTTTTTTTTCTGCACTCTGGTTTCACACAAAAAATTGTTTACAATACTGACCACCGCACATTGTGACTGGCATCTTTGTAAGATACATGTATGCTATGACTTCACACAAAATCACAGGATAAATGATTTTTTTTTTCTGTTATCAAACAGGCAATAATAAATAAAAAATATTTGCCAAAATTTCCTATGATGTGTATCTATCCTCAACACTGTTTGTGAAGTGATGCAAAATATAACAGTAAATATTATGTTTTTGTAGGTTATTTTAACTGGAGCTGCTACATTTGGATCACAGGAAGTTATCCTGACATTGGAACCCAAAACACAGTTGGTAAGTACTTAGACAGCATTCAGTACAGGGAATAACCGACATCAAACAATCTGCCTGAAATGAGGAACCACAGCAATTGAAACAAAAAAAACCTCAGTGTTAGGCCAACTGAAAAAATGCATCGCTTCTCAAAATTGAAATCTTGTTTCCCAGATATTTTACTAAAAATCTGTTTTTTTTTTTACAAATTGTAGGTGTATGTAATCAGCTGTTTTGATGCTAAAACTGGAGTAAAGATCAAAGACACTAAACAGTTGGTTGCTTTACCGCTACATAACGGCTCCCCCACACAGGTATTTAATTAAAGTTGTATACCAATACATAACATTAAATGATTTGCAATTTTCTATTATACCACTCTCTATCATTAGATCTATTGGAAACCACAATTATAATTTTATGCATATGAAGATTGTAAGCAGCTGTTGTGAATCTCCTAAAACTTATAAATGGTTGAAATATCCATGAGCAGGGTTCAATCCTTCAGCAGTTATACCCTGTTATAGTCTGGACTATTATGCATATGGAAGAATAGTCTGCTAAATCACTACTGTAAACCATTTAAATTTCATGAGAAAACAAATATTTGCGAATTTCATGCATCTTTGAAAATTGTGAACATTTTGTAGTGTAAATTGTTTAGGGTCCTGTGATACAGAGTGTCACCAACTTTTGCATTTTGTTTTCTTCATAAATGCAATAAAAACAAATGATGAAATTTCCTAGCAATGAAATTAAACTATATATTGAAAATTAAGTTTATATTCATAGTTGGCACAAACCTCTATACATCAGATAGGTAACACCCTGGGGTGACATCGTCACATTACATTTTTGTGAATATTCATTACCAAATCAAATTGTACTATCGGTACTCTAAAATACTTTATTTTTGCTTGAAATTAATTTTCCCAATTTTCGCTGAAGGAATAATTCAGTGAAAATTAAATCCAGCGAATATACCTTTTTACCTATATTTTACATTGAACTTCAAAAATCAGGGAAAATAAATTCCATACAAAATATCCAAAAAATATTCCACAGTATGTAACAATTGGCACATGTACACATACATGTGCTCAGTGATCACTTGTAAGGCCTGCCCACACCACACCACACCATAGCACAGCACATATTAATAATTTGTTATTTGTATTCTCGCAATCATAGACAAGTCAAGTACATCTTGTTATTTTTATCATTTTTTTTGTTCCATTAGATGAAAGAATTTTTGTTCAGTAAAAAAGAATCTCAGTTTGGATATAGAATTCTATTGCAGACACAAGACTACTCTCTGTCATTGATACAGCAGCCAGGTAAGCAATTACCCATCTATCTTGATGACAACTTAGATTAAATGTGATAACTATGGTGAGTCACACCCATTTTGAAACAAATCCATATTGCATGTCAGATTTGTTCATTTCATGGTGATATCTTCTTGAAAACTGCCAGCTCAGTTGCTTTGATACTTTGTATGCAAGTACCTTGAGTGGACCACTGTCAGATTTATTCATTTTGTAATGATATCTTATTCTCTATTTTTAGCAAATGATTTTGTTATTTTTAGTAAAAAATGCTATTTTCAACTTCAATACTGACTCAATTACTTTGATACTTGGTATGGTTTGTGACAGGTTGATAACAATTGCAATTGCCATAGCAACAACCATACTAACTTCTGTGGCTGTGATTTTGAACATTGTGGTTACAATAACCATTGCAAATCACTAATATATACAAGTGTATCTGATTGGGGCTATGTAGTTGCCTATAAGCTGACAACAAACAATTCGAGTAGCTAAGAGTTCCCACTGAGTTCCATCAGAGTTCCCTACAATATACTTTAACAATGGTATGTACACTGCCACTGAAAATATTAGCTTTTAGTGTCCACAGTTCTTCTCCACTGACTGCATCATCATTTCTTACTAACACTCTCAGGTAAGATTGTTTGGAGCAGAGAAGAAGCTCTATCAAGAATTCTATCAGTTGAGATGGTTGACCTTCCAGTGACAGATACAGAGGCAAAATTTGAAGATGAATTTGGTCATCAAGGAGGTAATTAATAAAAATTCCAAAAATTCCAAAAATGTAGAAATATAGGATTTTACTGTTAATGGAAAAACAACCCAATCAGCAGTATTGTGTAGTTCACTGTTTTGCTAACAAAATAGTAATATTAATACCATCTTACTATTACAAACTGTTCCATTTCAACTAGCAATATTACTATTCTGTAAAACAGTGAGCTATTGTAAAATACTTTATTTTTGCTTGCAATACATTTTTGCTATTTTCACTGAAGAAATGATTCAGTGAAAATAAAATGCAGCAAATATACCTTTTTTCCGATATTTTACATTCAACTTCAACCCAAAAAGTCTTTTCAGCGAAAATTAATTCCTGCTAAAATAAAGTATTTTACAGTATATTTCAATACTGTTGATTGGTATCACAGTAATAGAGTGTGAGAAACCCAAAATTCTGAATTTTTTAAAAAACAGCCAAATTTTGGAGTAGTGAACCCTGTGGGCTATCTTCTATTGAGTTGATGGTGAAACTTTGACTTGGGTTGTGCATCGCTTTCTAGCACTATTAAATCTCACACACAGTATAATAACTTGGTTCATTCCTGTGTTACTATACCATATGTTTATGTTATGGCACAATTCTTTGGAATATCTAGTGGGATCAACCAGTTCATCATTATTGTCAATGACTGAGAATTTTGTCAATTAGCGTCTCTCTGCCTTATGCATTTTATTAAATATTCTCAAAACAGTCTGACAGCACAAGTTGCCTGTATCAATGATACTACATGTATGTACCTTGCATTGGCTAAAATGTGTGATGGAAAAGCAATAAACACATGACCGGAATAAATCAATAGGCAACGAAAATGCAATACTATAAAATACTAGTACTTTATTGTAGCTTGAATTAATTTTCGCTGAAAAGACTTTTCGTGATTTTTTTGGAATTAATTTTGAGTTGAATGTAAAACATAGAAAAAAAGGTATATTTGCTGGATGTTTATTTTTAAAGTATAATCGCTTTAGTGAAAATAAATTCCAAGCAAATATAAAGTATTTTACAGTAAATGCACAACCCTACTGTGGTGCAGTGCGAATGAAAAAATTAATGACCAATTGAGCCATACAGTGTACAGTTTTACAAAACATGCAACCCAAATATAATAGATCGGTGATAATTGAAGGTCCTTTTATCTGTTTCCAGATGATGTCATAAGCATGTTTTTAAGAAGATTGACAACTCAGTTTGCTCAGATACAGGTAATACAGATACATACCTAAATTAAATTGTGTTTTAAATTCTCATTGTGTCAACTTATACATAAAATAGCTGATGTATAAAGAGTGAACCTGCCATTATGAAAGCCTTGCTAAAAGTTGTAATAAAAATTCAACTTTATAGTTTTTTCCATGAAAAAGTGAAATATTTGTCATAAATTTCAAGGAGGAAACTACTGCATTTGAAAAATGGAAGTCCAAGGGCCAGAATTGGTGTTATGTGTATGCCTTATGCTACTGCTAATGTTGAGTCCCGATAACATTTATTTTATGAACTAATAATTGTAAAAAATGGGTAAATGCTGAAGTTTTCCTAATGACTGATCGTTATTTTATTGCAGACCTACATCATGTCCTTGAAAAGAAGAATGCGACATGGACATCACCATGAACATCTAACTGCAGAAGACTCTAAACCAGATAGAACTAACAATGCAAATGACGATGATGATGATGATGATGACGAATATCTAAGAAGAGATCAGTTTAATTTGCATAAAATGATAATCGCTGTCTGTGAGTCTGGAAAGGTATGTCTTTGGAATAGAAACCGTCATTTACTGGTTTGATACCTACAAGTGTATTGTGTTTTACTGTGACACCTTGCTTGTATTTTTAGTATTTTTCTAAACGTTTCTGTAGCTATATGGTTTGGACAGTGAAGATGGGTCGATTATATGGAGGCAGTTTATTCCGAATTTGCAGTATTTTGAAAGGAGCAAAACATTGCCACTGTTTATACAGAGAACCACTGCTCACTTTCCTCACCCACCACAAGCAGCAATTGTTGGCAGAGACAAGGTACGTAGCAATCAGGGGAACTTCTACATGTAGCTACACAAATATAGTCAAAGAATATGTCAACGAAAAAATGAGCCCAGAAATTTGAAGAAGATATTCAAAACTCTCTTTAGGAGCACACGACAAGGAAAGATAAATGAGGATGTGGAGTGATTCAAATAGGAATTTTGAGGATTTGGAGTCGGGGATAAGCAAATTGCATGCATTCTAGGAGAAGAAGGCTTCTCTGATTTGGACACAACAACAATTGTTTGCAGAGACAAGGTACACAGCAATTGTTTAAAGGATTTGTGTTGTATTGGTAATATGTGTACATCTATATACATCCTTTGTGTTATTTCTCATTGCTTAAAGTAATTCATAGTGCTGTGTTTCTACTTCATGATAACCATCTATGTTTTCATCTCAGATTTCTGGCCAGACATTGATGTATTCATTCAACCCAATTACTGGTAAACCAAGTGATGTCAAGAATCCATTGGGAAAAGTACTTAACTATCAGTTACAACAAGTCACATTGCTTCCTTTGATGGACCAGGAATTTCTTAAGATTATGATTCTGATGGACACAGAATATAAGGTAATTCTCAAAAAACTTTTCAATATATACCAGTATAATGGATTTGTCAGATCGTGTTTGTATGTTAAAATTGACCCTGTTCAAAAGTTGGGCTGGTCTGACAATTGGTTAGCTTGAGTTCAAATCCTACCGGGGGTTGAACACCAAAAATGGGATTGACCCCTACCCTGGGAAGTTAAAACCAAAATTCATTCATTCATTTTTTCATGAATGTAAATTTCAGGGAATCTGATTAAGGTTTACAGGTGCTTGTATTGACACTGGTTGCACTGGGAGCATTTTACAATAGATTTGTTTGTACAATAGATTTTCAGACATGTCAAAAAATATATCAATACATGTACTGATACTTGTCATCAATTAGCAAATTTGAATACTATCAGCAGTTACTCTTTGTGAATTGGAACTGTTCAGAATCTGATTACTAACTGAACACTGTGTGGATGTGGTTAATAATAAGGTTTTTAATGGTACATTGTACTGTACTTGCATTTACCTATAATTTCAGGCAATTTTCTCACTATTAGTGGAATTTTCAGTGCTTGCATACCCTTATCACTTTTCATGTAACTTATTATCTGATCCATAGTATTTGTGCTAGTTCAGAGAAACTGACATCTTACTTCTTTGATTTATATTGTATATTACATAGATACATGTGATTCCAGCAGAAGCAAAATCTCTTCTACAAGAAAAACTGTCATCCCTGTTTCTGTTTACTGCAAATGCTTCAGATGGGAGTCTAGCTGGATATGCCCTGGTAGATGTTGGCAATGAACACTTGCACAGTGAAATGGTTTGGAATGTACAACTTCCTGATGATCAAAGAATCATTAGCATAGCAGCTAAGAGACCAACAGGTTGGTTTTTAATTTTTATTCATTTCATTGTCTAGAAGGATATATGCTGTAAAAAGACAGGAAATGTGATATTACCACATTGCCTGCAGACACCCTCTGCAAATAACCGAAATTAATTGAGAAAAAAAATGCGTCAGTCAGCAATGATTGGCTGGTTGATTTAGGGATCAACATCGTATACCTGACAGACCACCGTCAACACGTAGTACGCATATTTCATTTCACAAAAGATGTATATTACATCCCTTTGTGCACATGAAATACGATTTATATCAAATATTATATGAATATGACATGATGCAAGAGTGTTTCAATTCTTTAATTTAAGATGAAAATATGGCAGCAGGATACTTACCATAAAATAATTACCATAAACACACCCCACAAATGTGAGGACGAACCCAAAAGGTGACTGGATTTGTCCATGCTATGTCTATAGGTAAATATGTAACATTCATTTTATTTCAGAGCATGTCCACTCACAAGGTAGAGTACTTGGTGATAGAAGTGTACTTTATCGATATTTAAATCCTAACCTTGTAGCTATTGCTGCTGAAGGCATTGACACAGCAGGCAAGCGTAAGTATTAAAAGACTTTTATGTACGATGCTGTGCCTTGTATTTACATGATGGAAAACCTGATGTGTACTTTTTTCTGCTATGTATTAAACATGGAGAAAATAGGCTTTTAAAAATAAACTATTTCTTCTTGTTAAATTATGCAAATTTATGAATTAGAAAAAAGTACCTGGCATTATACCACTCTGAGAAACTGTTTTTTTCAATGCATATTGATTCTTTCAACAAAAATGATGTACTGAGGTACAGATACTATGATATTACCACATTGGTCTATAGTAGTGTGATTTCTAACTGCCAGTTGCAATCCCTGCAACAGGCTTCTACCTTTACTCATGTAAGATATTTATTTTATTTGTCAACAGAATTCTTGAATATGTATTTAGTGGATACTGTTACGGGAAGTTTAGTCTTCACAGCTAATCACAAGAAATCTACTGGTCCCGTTCATATGGTGCAGTCAGAAAACTGGATTGTGGTAGGGTAATATTCAAATAATAACATCATGTCAGATGGCACATACCGGTAGTTACAAATGCAGGCTACCAGTGGCTTCACTGTATCCAACAAAGGGGTTTTAGTTGTGAGAGATCTGACCTCAAATGTTCGTGCTACCCACCTACTTTTCCGTAGATTTTTTTTATATACATGTATGTCAATAACAAAACAAAAACAAAGTACTGTAGAATACTTTATTTTCGCTTAGAATTTATTTTCGTTATTTTCGCTGAAGGGATGATTCCGTGAAAATAAAATCCAGCGAATATACTTTTTTTCCTATATTTCACATTAAACTCATCAAAAATCAGTGAAAATAAATTCCAAGCAAAACGCCCAAAAAGCCTTTTCAGCGAAAATTTAATCCAGCGAAAATAAAGTATTCCACAGTACCTGGTTTGCTGATTTACTTACAAATTACATCACCCGTTGTGATTTGTAGAATATGCAATCAGAGTTACAGAATGTATTGCTATCTTCACTGTATTACGTCTTCTTTATAGTATGAATATTGGAATAGCAGACATAGACGCCATGAAGTCACCGTTTTAGAATTATATGAAGGAACTAAAGATAGAAACAGGTAGGCACTATAATCCATTCCATGCTATTGAAGCATTTTTTTTCTGGTCAGTTTTTTTTTTTTTTAACGGAAATGGTCTCAATATACTTGTCTTTATGTTTTCAGTACTGTGTTTTCATCATTGGATCCCCCAGAACCCCCAATCGTGATGAGACAGTCTTACATATTGCCATACGCACTGCAGGATATAGGTGTAACATCCACCGAGAAAGGCATCACAAATAAAGCGTTGATATGTAAGTACTCGTTATGCCGAAATTGAATGTTCATTTTCCCCGCTGAAAAGCCTCCACAAAATGTTGAAATGAATGAAAAAAGATTACGAAAGCAGACGACGTGTTTAGTCAGAAAAAGATGACTTCTTGTAACTGTAAAGCATTACTTATTGACTGTGTTGTAATTTTCGTTGATGTAATTCGGGTAATTCGCTAAATTAAATCCATATGAACATATACAATTATACAATAAACTCGTAGTCTTTAGTTAGTATCTTCTACCAAATATTGACTATTGATTGATGATCGTTAGAATCATCTTTAGCTCCGCTGTCGACTTTGTCGAGCGGAGCTTATCATATGAGTGATTGTCCGTCGTCGTCGTCGTCCGTGTCAATGTTTTACTTTTTCGACTTCTTCTTGAAAACTACAAGCCTAAATGCTTTGATACTTGGTGTATATGTACCTTGGGTAGACCTCTTTTAGGTTTGTTCATTTCATGTTGATATCTTTAATTCTCTAATTTTGATGAATATTTTTGTCATTTTTGGTAAAAACTGATATTTTCGACTTCTTGTTAAAAACCGCAAGTGCAATTGCTTTGATATTACATCTATAGGTTCTACATGTGGACCTCTCTCAGATTTGTTAATTTTGTAATGATATCTTTAATTCTTTAATTTTGGTGAATATTTTTGTCATTTTTGGTAAAAACTGATATTTTCGACTTCTTGTTAAAAACCGCAAGTCCAATTGTTTGATACTACATATATAGGTACTACATGTGGACCTCTCTCAGATTTGTTCATTTCGTGATGATATCTTCAATTCTCTAATTTTGGTGAATATTTTTGTCATATTTGGTAAAAACTGATATTTTCGACTTTTTGTTAAAAACCGCAAGTGCAATTGCTTTGATATTACATATATAGGTACTACATGTGGACCTCTCTCAGATTTGTTCATTTTGTAATGATATCTTTAATTCTCTAATTTTGGTGAATATTTTTGTCATTTTTTGGTGAAAGTGATATTTTCGACTTCTTGTTAAAAACCGCAAGTCCAATTGCTTTGATACTACATATATAGGTACTACATGTGGACCTCTCTCAGATTTGTTTATTTCGTGATGATATCTTTAATTCTCTAATTTTGGTGAATATTTTTGTCATTTTTGGTAAAAAGTGATATTTTTGACTTCTTGTTAAAAACCGCAAGTCCCATTGCTTTGATATTACATATATAGGTACTACATGTGGACCTCTCTCTGATTTGTTCATTTTGTAATGATATCTTTAATTCTCTAATTTTGGTGAATATTTTTGTCATTTTTTGGTGAAAAGTGATATTTTCGACTTCTTGTTAAAAACCGCAAGTCCAATTGCTTTGATACTACATATATAGGTACTACATGTGGACCTCTCTCAGATTTGTTTATTTCGTGATGATATCTTTAATTCTCTAATTTTGGTGAATATTTTTGTCATTTTTGGTAAAAAGTGATATTTTTGACTTCTTGTTAAAAACCGCAAGTCCCATTGCTTTGATATTACATATATAGGTACTACATGTGGACCTCTCTCAGATTTGTTGATTTTGTGATGATATCTTCAATTCTCTAATTTTGGTGAATATTTTTGTCATTTTTCGTAAAAAGTGATATTTTCGACTTCTTGTTGAAAACTGTAAGTCCGATTGCTTTGATATTACATATATAGGTACTACATGTGGACCTCTCTCAGATTTGTTCGTTTTGTGATGATATCTTCAATTCTCTAATTAATTTATTTTGGTGAATATTTTTGTAATTTTTGGTAAAAAGTGATATTTTCGACTTCTTGTTAAAAACTGTAAGTCCGATTGCTTTGATACTATTCATATTGTTCATTTTCTAATGATGTCTTCACTTCTTTAATTGAAATGTGCATTGCTAACAGCGGAGCTATCTCAGCCGATAGGCTGCTTGTTTTGTATTCAAAGTAGTGATTGGCATTAATCAACAGGCATTCTTCTTTCTAATGGAGTTCTCGCCTTTTGCAAACTAGTATCTACATACTTCCTCCATACAGGCTCTTTATAAAACAAGCATCTCTGTAAACCAGACAAACTCCTCAGTGGTCCTCATTCACTGTTTGACTGTACACATGGACACACTAGAAAGATTACAATGTTGTATTATTTCACTTGATAACATACATTTTCATTTTTCATAGTTTGTTTGCAATCTGGTGGAGTGGTACATTTTCCTAAAGCTTACTTAGATCCAAGAAGACCACTTGTACCAACAACATTACACAAAGAAGAAGGCATCATTCCATACTTACCAGAATTACCTATCTCCACTGAGGCTTACATCAACTACAATAAAACTGCAAGTATCACCTAACCCTTCAAAAAACTTGCAATGCCTGTCATTGCTAGATAAACCATGAGAATTGTCTTTGTCAACTTAGGGCACCATCCACAATATCATTTTGTATAGTCCGCTCCTCCTTGCATGTGAAATGTTGATAAAAATTGACAGACCTTTTTATTAAAAACAAAAGGCAATATCTGAAACTGTCTGTATGTTCCAAAATGAGGATAAAATTTATTGTTAAAATATCAGGTTTTTGGTTGGAAATATATCAGGCATTCAAAAGATTCAAAGGGTTACCAAGCTTACACAGGTTTCTGGTAAGATCAAAATAGTTTCAGCCACCGTGACTAATACCACATTTTTCTTTCTGAACCAAATAACGATCATGAGAAGATTTTTAGAGATCATAGTATTTTTCAGATTCATGTGGGTACTTACTTTAGAAAGTATGAGACATTTACCCGATCCATGTGGAACTGGAAACAGAAATTAAGTATATGGTTCCCCTTATAGTTGAGACAGTGTACTCAAATGTTTATTGTGTTTGAATTCTACACTTATAATTTGTCACTTTTGTTTTCTTTAATTTTTATGAGACAAAAAGTTAGACCTTGAGGAAAATGTTGTTTTTTTGTTTTTTAAATGTTATTGTGCCAGGCGACAGTTCTAATCATTGAATATCACTGTTGTCTCTCCTGACTTTTTTGTAAGTGCAAATTGCAAGACTGAAGTGCTAGTGCTGACACATAGTGCACAGTGCATTTTTGCAACGGAAGTTATATTCATGTTTGGGACTACATGACAGGGCTGTGCGACCATCTCCCTATCAAATGGCAATTTAATGCGCTATCCTGGCATCAACCAGGCTCGGTCCAACACAAGCACCTTAACCAAGGTTCCCCCAAAGTCGCATTTGTTAGTGTCTGTGTCTGTGGCACACTCACCCAGAGTAGGAGTTGACCCTTTTTGGTGTTCAGCCTGAGGTAGTATTTGAACTTGGATCTACCGATCATGAGTCTGATACGACAACCATTTTGCTACTTTGTTAATGATTGCTCAGCTTGTATAAACTGAACTGAGCTGAGAGATCTATGCCAACCTCCTGAGTTTAGTGCCACTTTATTTCTGCAACAAGCTTTTCTCTATCTATGCGAGTTGCCATTGCTGTGTTTCCAATTTGATTGTATGCCTGAATGGTATGTGGCTCTGCTGAGCTTCTCCCCTATGGATGCAACCACCAAATGAACAGCGGCAACAGGTTGTAACCAGATTACCCATAGAGGGCAACATTTAATATTCATTTATTCTTCTTTTATCAGGTACTTGGGGTGAGAGGTGTTCAGACGGCACCAGCTGGATTGGAATCCACTTCATTGGTACTTGTATATGGCCTGGGTATGTAATAATTGCATATTTTCTGAGTTTGTGATTTGAATCTTAAAATATATTTGATCTATATATAGATGTCCTCATTGCCAGGATAGACTGTATACATTCAAATCTGTCCTCCTACAAAGGTTTGTGATGAAACTCATTTTGGAGTATTGAATTTCACAAAAGCAGTTTAATTTCACAAAAGCAGTTTCTTTCTAAAAAAACATCTTTGGTGAAATGTTGTAGTTTTCTGTGACTACCTAAATTAGAATTAAAGCTGTTTACAATATACAAAATCATTCGTGTAATGACATATTGATGATGGTGATGCCCTGCATCAACTGGAGGTGGTTGAACCTTCACCAATGGTAGTTGTTGCACTGAACTAATGATCAGTGATTCTGAGACTGAACACCAAATACGGGGTGACCCCTTTCCTGGGTGTACCACAAACTCAATGGTCATACCAAAACAGAAATTCACTATGAATTCACTATTTGATGCACCTTGGGGTAACCTTGGTGTTTGTCCAGGTCTGATTGTCAACGTGATAGTGCATTAAATTACGATTATGATAAAGAAAATGATCGCATATTGAATATGGTTTTTGTGACAGGATGCACCATACGTTATGTGAACCATTGTTCGGGAAAAAAATCGTGATCACCGTATTTAAAGTACTTTATATGTAACCCATAGTGACATATGTAACACGTGTAAAACACGTTGTATGTTTATGCATAATCCGGCTATAGCACTATAAGAAAATCAAAATCTAACTTGATTATTTACTTTCATACTTATCAACAGATTTATTTTACACGAGGGTATTCCCTTCCAAAATGTTTGATGTTTTGAAAGATGATTTTGACTACTACTTAATCATCACTGTTGTGATTGGTCTGCTGGCAGCGTCCGTTATAACGCAGAAGCTGGCGTCGATGAAAACGTTGAAGAAAGCCTGGAGATAATATTTGAACTATGCCCTCTAGTGTTTGGGACTGACAAAGCTGTGTAACATCTGGAGTTCGTTTGTTTTTTGTCCAATCATGGATGTGATTGTGCATTTCATTTCGCTTAATTACATTCTTGATCAGTACTCTAGTGAACGTGATTGATATGATTAAAGATGGTAGGCAGATAGCAGCGATCAGAGTGGAGTTATTAACATATTCAAACACCCTCAAAAAATTAGCCTTTTTTTTTTAGCTAACTTCATGCAACAATATTCGGATAAAATAGTTTCTGTTATTTTCGTGATTTCTAACTTGTATTTTTGTCATTTCATAAAATAATGATATCAAACTAATCACAAGTGTAAGAATCGATTGCACCCTGATGATGGATGTATCCATTGATCGTCATTGCGTCCTTTAAAAGCATATTCTGATTAGTTAACCCTCTGGTGTTACCTGATACATATGCAGTAATATTGAAATTTTAGTTGGAAGGAGAAAGGTTCCACAAAATCGTATACTCTTTCAAATTTAAAATGCAGAGTGTAGCCATCAAAAAGTGTTCTATCTTTTACCCCAAAGGAATAATACGTGTACATATGTAACATCCATTGTTGCTTGCTTGCTTGCACAAGGAAGAAGAAACAATTCTTTGATGAAAGTTATTACATTGTGAGCAGCTATGTTCTTAAACATGGACATCAATTTCAGATTTAGTCCACATTTTCAGGGTAGCTTTGTCGGCCATTCATGTACATGTACCCATGGCAGAGGTATCAAACTGGTACCATCAGAGACCCAGTGCTCGATTCAGTCCCTCATGCACAGAGCTTTCTGCATAATGAAGTCTATTCACTCGTAGAAAAATCTCGGCCTGAAATAAAAAAACTGCTGAGAATATTACAGAAATTTATCATTTTAATTATTAAATAACAGTATCACATTACTAAATCTTAATATACTGATGAAAAAAATGGAAAGGGGAGAGGATATTAACATGAAAACTAATGTAAATAACCATGACAATTCTGATTTGTGCTGTCCAAATAAATGTATATGCAAAGTATCTTTTTCTTTGTACGATAATCATGTTGATGTATTTCTGAGAGTAATTTTTGATTGTATATTTTATTTTCTTATGGATTAGAACTGTCATAGGAAAGGTAATTCTTATTTTGTGATATCCCCCGGGGGTGGGGGTGGGGGGGGTCAGAGAAATTTTAGTCATCTCTTTAAATTCGCATTTATGATGTAATTATGTCTTATTATAAAATTCATGTATTTATTGACTCGTTGATTTCTATTAATAAACTCAGACGTTAGTTTGTAGTGACTTCATACTGCCTGCCCTATTCGACTGCCTATCCTTATTTCACAACCTGGCCAGTCAGGGATCATGTGCTAATTACACTAAAGCTTTTTTACCTGATATTTTTGAAAATTTTCTCTGTGCATTTGAGAATCTTAACCTTTCACCACCAGACTTTCTCGCCCACTTTTTTTTTATATTTCAATATTTCCGGAAACACTAGATTTGAGTAAATTTTCTGTTTTTCCTTTAAAAAAAAAAATTGGCTGTTTTTGTCCCAATTTTCTGAAGGAAAGTGCAGAATATAAACTGGTCCATTTTGCGAATTTGGGATAAAAAGAGGAACTGGTAGTGAAAAGGTTAAGATGAATATTATTATTATGAATATATTTTTCTTTTAGTAAACAGTAGGCATGCAGTCCAACTCACAATTATTTTTGTTGAAAATGCGTCATTTCTGAATTCTGTATTCAGTCTTGCTGGCAGGTGTTCATATCTGTAGCAATATATGTTGAAGTATAGTTTTATCGCACCAAACTTCACTCAACGTACTTGAATAATTTGAGGACAATTTAGGGATGGAGATGCTATCTACTGTCGACTTGACCAAATGAAGCTCTTATCCTTTATTTGGCTTGTATTCTCATTATAATAAATCGCCCTCATCGGCAGTTATCAAGTCTTAAATTGGTTGTTCATTGTATTTAAAAGCCTTATATAGGCCCTTATTGCTGCAGGAATCCTGTTTGATACGTCATGTGCATGTGACGTATACAACATGTGTCATATTTGCATAAAATTTGAATTTATACTTTAACCTAAAATTGTCATTCTGAAGTTTATAAACTTTGTTTCAAGTTTGTAAATCAGGTAAAATGTTGAGGTGCAATATTTTTTTTATGTATCAATGTTACTTTCTAAAAGAAACTGATTAAATTTCTTTGAAATAAGTTTTCCCAGAATGTGATTTGTATTTGTTCATGTGGTGCATTGCCTGTGTTTGCATACCTGGGAGGTTTAATAGGTGAAGTGTTAATTGCTTATCTGCAATAGATGTGTACAAAAATGACTACAGATGCAGGGACATGAGCTGCTATTTAACACACTATTAATATGAACAATTAAGTCACAACTTATTTTGAACTTTGACACGCCTGTCATTTCCTTGTACATGTGTGTATGTTGTACACATTGCCCTGAAAGCTTCTTGGACATAAAAGAAAAATGCAGATGTGGTAAATGGAACAAATACAACATATTTTGTGATGTTTTATGTTTAAATGTGTTTAAAGATGATCTGCATTGCCTAATAGACCATGAACCGAGTAAATCACTGGTGCCAACAAGAGTTAACACAAAACCGAATGAAAGAATCCACAGACAGCCGAAATAAGTATGAGGGAGAGCAGCATCAGTAAGCCTTGTGTTTACTATGCAGGAAATGCCCTTGTAAAAGAAATAAGTGTATAGCATATTGCCCAAGTTTGCCTTTGTGCTTGTCATTCCCTCCATTTATTTCCGAATTGCTTCATGAACTATCGTCCACACGATTCAATCGTAATTTTAAGCTATTTTGAATTTCAGTTGATTACATCATAGACTGTATAAGTTTTAGAGCTCTATGATTACACATTTTTGAATAAAACTTTCGCACATAAAGATCGAAAGGTGAACTCAGTTGAATCATTGAGGGCGCACTTCAAATGGGGGAAAAATGGACAAGCGCCTGTTCACGCACTTACGTCAATTACAGGAGTGTTTCGGTAGTCAATATCATTATAGGTAATATTTCAATGATTCGGTATACAGGAAATGTGATTTTTGATTTATATGGTTATATATTTGGTTTCTATTTGCACTGGGAGTCCCTCGTAAAAACGCCCCGACATGTATGCGAGGGGTTAAACTACTTCTGAAATGGGGTCTCTTTTTGACATTCCTTGAAAATTAGTTTCAAGAAGGGGATTTTTGACGAATTTGGCTCGGGCCATAATTGTCACCAAAAGTTGATGCCTCGCATAACTGAATATAAATAATACAAGAAATCCATATATAACTATGATTTACAGAACGAAAGCAGAGCATACTGTTGTGAAATTCTCTCAAAATTATTAAAACGCCTGTAAACTACATGTAGATGCCGTTTATGGTCGTGAGGTGTTGAATAGACTTGTGAATCGGTCTGTAATTTTGTGGATGAGTCTTACGTACACCAGTCTGCAACTACGTGTTTCTATGTTATACTGAAGTCGTGAACACAGTAAATCAGTGACGACACAGAATTACGTGCCGACCACATAGTTACATCGCGATCAACCTTACCATTCTTGAGTGTATTCCAGACTGTAGGTATCATTTCATTTCACAAAGAACAACTGTTTACATTCTTCAAAGAAAATTCTGTGAACAGCAGTTGTATGTTTAAAACCTATTTTATTAGAAAATCCATATATTTTAATATTTTCTACTCGACTAAATTAAATTAGTTGTTCACTTTTGCAAACTTATAAAATTGAAAAATTTTGTTTCGACAAAAATTCACCCAGTCATATCGTGGGATGTTACTGTAGCGTGTTTTCTTGGACAGAGTGTATGGATGTTGGTGACACGTACGTGTACTTCAGTTCTGAGTATCAGTGAAACACTGGTTAGGATGATGACTCAACTTATTATAACACTTTTACCATAAGTATAGATATTATGCCATATCTCAAACTGTAGTCTGGTGTCATAGACTGAAACAAATTATATATTGTGAATTGGTGGCTATTTTTTGTTGTCTTCAGTTATTTCAAAAATCTGGGTTTTGAAAAGTGCCAAATAATGTAATTTTTCTTTAACACTGTGCTCTATGGAATTGTTCTAAAATAGTGCTTTTTGAAAAATACTAGGACAAATTTCTCAAAATAGTTACTAATAACAGTCAAAGGAATTCCATTTCATGACGCCATGAGACAATAACTTCATGATAAACCAATAGCATTGAGCATTGCCATTCGATTTATGGCATTTTTTTTCAAAATATTATGAGTAAGCTTCTACCCGAGTATTGCCTGATTACACCTCTGTCTTGCGTGATTAAAAATTACGTTCCTATATGGTGAGACTGTTACAAACTTATTTAACGCCAATACTATATGATTATTATTATTAATGTTTATACTTAATTAGGTATTATCTATTTTGTATGGGATTTCTTGAATCGTAATTTGTTGATTCGTGAATTTTACATCATACGCGCGCCACTTTTGTCTTCGTGTCGAAAGGCTTTCATCTTGCCAGGATCGAACATAATTTTGCAGAATAAAATTAAAGGGCGTTGGACGTCACGCCGCGTCCTATCCGATATGGGACTCATAACAACGTATTCAACGCGTGTAAAATACATGTACATTGCTTATTTACATAAAAATCGAACACGCGCTGCTGGACAACCGCCGCCCTTTAAGGTAGCAATAAGCGGGGAAATGAGTTTAACTTAATGAATTATTTGTGATTTAGAAACTCTCTAAGGTACAAAGCATACTACTATAATAAATTACACATCATACGAAAGCTCAGATATATCATTGCATATATCAGTGTTTATTAGAGTGCTTGAATCAGAACTTAATATTTAAAAGGCGTAATCGTCGCTCCACGCATGCGCGAGATATATGGGTCTCATATAAACAAAGATGGTGAATTTTGCTGTTAACGAATACAAACTGAGAAGTAACTAAGCTTTAATTAGGTATGTTTTAGGTGATTGGAAGGTATCGAAGGAGTCACCGGCGGTAATCAGTGCAAGTCGCGCCCAGGTCAAACCTCATACTTGGAATTTCCATTAGAAGAGCGCATTGGATTGTGGGAAAATCAATGTTTATCAACACAAATGCCGCACATGCGCGGCGCGACGGCTACCGCCCTTTAATCAGTACGTTTGGCACTCCCTGCAATCATAGTCTATACTGCAATTAAAAAATGCCCATTCCTCGTGAGCGCGAATCAACTTCTACTCGTAGGCAGAAAACGCTATTCTCGATTGAAATATATGGGAGACTTCATTCAGCATTTTTGTATTTATTTATTTACTTATATTTATGACATTTGATAATTGTAATCTTCAAAAATTAGCCAGTTGGCGTTCGTCGTCCAAATCTTATTGTTGCTGTGAGGCCCTGTGAACAATGTTGTTTTCTTTCAATGTCAGAAATGCAATGTATGAGGGCGTACTTCAATTACGCCAGCTGACGAGGTGAGTGAAGTTTATGGCAAGTACAGTCTCCTGTTTGTATTTTAAAGTTTTTTTTCAATAAAATATTATGTGAGTGTATAAATAGCGGAAGCCGTGCTACCGCAAAACAAATCTTACATAATATTTTGTTTTTTAACAAACAAGAGACTGTACAGTCTACGATAACCTGCGTATCCGAGCAACTCTCGATTATACACTTCAAAACTGGCTGCGTTTTGGGAATATTGAAGGTAGAGCAAAAAACTTGACAAATCTGTGTGTGTTTGTTACATGTGAATCCATTTGTTAGGAATGTGAGCAGGTGATCATAAGTTTGTCTGGCCAGAATTATGACATACACGTGGTTTCAGCAAATTAAAACAATAGTTTGATTTCTGTAACCTGTTTTTGAAGAAATACACCCAAACGCTTATTAGTGGCATGTATCCATTTATACGCAAATACTAAGCTAGCCGAACGAGTTTGTCGAGTCTCCCGCGCTGACGCGAACAATTTCCAATATTTTAAGAAAGAAATACAAGTTGGACTTTAGTTTTACTGCGCATGCGCTTTGGCAGCTAACGCCCTCTGCGTCCAAATGAGTCTATATATATGCGTGCGCATGCACCGCATGTTAATTTCACAATCAAGCTTGCAGCCCAACTGAGTGCATCTGTTTCATTTCTCTGCAAAGAAAAAAACCACCGCTAACGACTTTAACCATGGCACGGAAAACAAAGTCAAAGACACAGGTAAATTACCAATTGTAACCATTCACTGTTTGGAGTATAAAGCGCAACTACACGCAATATTATGCGTTTTCTTTGTTGAATGTGAACAGACCGACGCGATCACGCCAAGCCTTTTAAATTCCAACATGGCTTCTTGGAAGAGTTAATTTGTACATTTACATGTATGGGTGTGAATTTCCACGCAGCATCCTTGTATATTTTTTTTTATAAAAGTGTTTGCTTTTTGATTTTTTACCAGCTCTTCAGGGAAAGATTTAGTAATTCCATGCAGTGTCCGTTGTCTAGTTCACCACGTGTTGGATGGTCGTCCACGTGCATGACGTGTTGTCTGAAATATGCCAAAAGTAATGATTGTATTTATACTGGAAAGTTTACCATGGAAATTGGATTTTTCAACAATATAATGAGTTATCAATTGCTGTGCGAATAGTTTCGGGTCTCGTAATATCATGGTCGTTGCGAAATTGTGTTGAGTCGAGTCTTGCGTGGCTCGTCGTTCAATGAGGTGGCATTTTCTGGTCTTGCGTGGCCAGCAGTCGAGTCTCACGAAATTAATCTCGCAAAATTATTTAAAACTGTAGGCGTTCAGTTAGTCTTTGCTAGGTGTTGCCTCGCCTGGCAAAATGTTGGTCTAGAAACGGGGCTTGGCGTAGCCTTATTTTATCAAGTCTTGCGTGGCTTGATTATTTATTGAAGAGTTGGTCGGGTCTGGCGTGGCCTGACGGAGTCACGAAACGATTAATTCTGTAGCGATGTGGGTATTGAAGCATGCTTGGCGTTGCCTCGCCTGGCCTGGCTAAAGTTGTGCAATGAAGGGTCTAGCGTGGCCTTTCAATGAAACGATTGTAGTACGTAAGCTTTGTGTGGGGTTTCCCATCCTCACATGAATGACTTGACATTGTGATGGAGGTCACACTGTATTGGAGTTCACTGACTGAAGATGAAATCAACTCACCAGTCACCTGATCATAACCAAACAGAGTAAATACAATCGTAAATCAGGTAAAGTATTGCCAACTTGTCGGTGTGTTGCAACAAAATAAATTAGTCTTCAGTATACAGGATAGTTAGCAGTCTCATTAATTTAAAGGGTGGAACATTTTAAAACGAAGAAGTGGGTCTGCATGAAAAAGTTGTGATTTTTGATTCCAGTCCAGTCTTAACTGAATATAAATGCAGAGCTTCTTGTGGCTTGATACATTTTTCCCTATGAAGATCAGTGAAAAAATTGTATTCACCATGAATTTTAAAAACCCCTCAGATTTTGAAATGGTTCATCTCTTATCCATATATGGAAATGGCATCAATTAAGTAGTTTGATATCAGCCTGTGTTCAATGTATGCAAATTTGTATTCAAATTCATTATTCTGCATATTCAGTTTTTCAGTGAAATGTTTTATAAATTTTACATGTAGATTTTAATTAATAAACAGAAAAATGAGCAAAATTATAAATTTTGAAGTTCTTTTGTTTTTCCTGTGGAGTAATACATGCATGTTGGTGCATTTTGTGCTTTTAATATTTCTGCATGAATTCAAGTTGTGAAAATATAAATTTGTTCCAGAAGACAATTGTGAAGTTTGGCCAAATTTCAGTCCCAGTATTGTAATCCTTGGATGCATGTTAGTGTCTAGCATAGTACTACTAGTCTGTAAATATCCATCTGTGAACTGTTCACATCAGATTGAATTCAATCTTTTTATTAGTCTGAACATTTTTTTATTTAATTTTAATTAGAAAAAAGGCAAACCAGTGAAGAAAGCTCCCCCTCCTAAGCCAGTGGATGAGTCAGAAGAAGATTCTGATGAGGTAAATAATTTCAATCTAAATCATATCAAGTTGTACACTAAATTAGTACAATTTATATTACCACAATTCTAGATTTTCTGAAATTCATAATTCACAAGTAGTTTCTCAGTACTTGCATGGATTTATTGTCAAATCTACAACTGATTTGAAAACTACATTGAAACTGAACATCGTAAAGTTGGGTGAGCTTTGTTTCGTAAACTAGTTCCTAAACAGATAGTGACTCACTACATGCATTCTAGCTGTATCAGACGCCCTAGATACTTGTGTTCCTTACACAACTGGATCTAATGTTTCTAGGATTTAATTTCACATTGATTTAGTAATTGATTAGTATTGCCTTAATAAACACCAGGAGATGTTAGTTTAGCTTAATTTACTAAACTTAACCAATTTATCTATGTATTTCAGAGCTCAGATGAAGAAGTACCAGTTATAGTCACCAAGTAAGTATTCACATTGTGTAAGAACAGGATACTTTATTTTCGCTTGGAATTAATTTTCGCTAATGGAATGATTCAGTGAAAATAGAATCAAGCGAAGATGCTTTCTTTCATACATTTTACATTCAACTTGGTAAAAATCGGCTAAAATTAATGCCTACTAAAATAAAGTGTTTTAGTATGTGCATTGTATTTAAGCTAGCATATCTGGTCTTGGAGAAGGCACCCTTCTCTAATTTCCATGAATCGTACTGCAAGATGTTGGATATCTGTTGAAGCACATGTGTTACAACCAAGTACCAGTGTTCTCGCGATCGGATTTGCCCGCGACGCTATGCGTTTCCTCCGCGATGCTATTATTTATCCCGTGATCTGATTTCTTCAGTCTCTCGCAGACTGTAAACTTTCCTGGCTAACCAGTTAAATCTACAAATGCATTGTATTGATGCCAATTTCCCGGGATAATCCCCTGTTTCACATCGGTTTTGTTTTTTTAAAACTTATCTAACCATTCTATAAAGACAATGCCGTAAGCCCCGGTGTCAAATGCTCTTTGCTAAATGTATATTCATATGCAAATGATATAGTCACACTTGGGGTCAAAAGCCACGTTTCTTGTGTGTACGAAACGTATTTTCATTATTTTTAGAAATGTAGTCATGTAGCAAGTATCGTGACTCGTAACAGTTGTTGTACTTAACCGGGAAAACAACAGAAACGGAAGACGAGCAATGAGAATAATCAACCCAATGTTTAATTTACCGGGACTGAACAGGGTTTTATAAAGTTGCGGATTGCTGGGCCAAGCAAAGAAACAGAAAACTCAGTATTTCTGCAGGACATTTGCAATACTAAACATGCAGTGCAATAATTGTATACAGATTGTTCATAAAATAAATAGAAAAAAATGGTTTTGTTTTATTTCCCCATATGACAAACACAGGGATCTCACCATGCTGGTCGGCGGTGGTTGGCCCCGACCGGCACTTAAAATTAGCGACCACCACGGAATGGCTTCCGACCAGGACTATTGTCAGATTGTTATAATTATGTACCGACCGACACGCATCCTGCCAGTCGTGGATTATAATTTGTAAACAATAGACCTAGTCGCACGATACGTAGCGGCTAGTCAATTTTGTGAAATTAGAACCTGTTTGTAAGTAAATACTTTCTGCGATAGTGTCTCCAACTGTGTCAGTCTTTAGATTGAAAGGTAAAATTCTTTCAAAATCAATTTCACCCCGATATAACATGGTCAAAGCGGAGTTCACGATCTGACAGTTTACGCTACTCAAGAAAAAAAATCAACGTGTTTATTGCGTGATTTGTTAAAATACATTTGAACTGTTATCATCGCGATTCATATAAAAACTCTTCCAAGACCTATTTTACCTTTTAAAAATTGCTAATCAACTCTTTCGATCACCGTCGTGCAGTTTTTTTCAACTGAAATCGATGTCAGCACGTCGTGCGACATCGCTTTACTTCCACAATGTAATTTTTACGATCACTACCATTCGGAAAACTTCGGATTCTACCGGCATCACCATGCGGCATTCTGATTGGTTAATGGAATTATTGACCCATCGGGTCAAAGGACACATGCCGATCAACTAATACGTCACAAACATCATGGCGGGCTATGTTTTTTACCGAAGCGATCGAGTGATCAAAAATATCCACTCCCGATAAAATTAAGTCAAATTTATTTCTTATCAAAAAAACGAAGTAACATTTTTTGCTTGGCATCATGACTAAGAGGAATTGTTGGTATAATCAGTGTATAACATCGCTAAGTAAGTTGTGTCACGTCGCAACGTTGAAAGTTCGGAAGTTTTATTTGTTCGTTCATTACTGTGAATATATAAGTTTTAGAAATTGATGATACGAATAATAAATTAAAACAATACTCCAAATAATTACGTGGTCGATTTTTTTGAAGGAGAATGTATTTAGAGTAAATAAGATTGTGAAAATATTCCTCGCTAAAACGTTTCAAATGCGTTTTATTTAACTTTTTACACTAAACATTAATATTGCAACAATAATTTGTTTGTTTGTTTTTTAGTCTGCAGCATTTGCATTTCGAATACATTTAATTTTTTAAATTCAAACTCTTCTAAATTGTGAAACATAATAAAAATATTTGCTGCGACCAAACTCATTAATATTCATTGCTAATTAATATTCATTTAGCTCATTAATATTCATGACCGACCGGCACTCATGTTGGGCTGGCGAGATCCCTGCAAACAATATGTTAATTTATGCAAATTAGCCGCGACTCTATGAAAAATTTCTAAGAGAACACAAGTACCTCTTAACAAGTCTACATAAAGTTTGGCACCCATCGTTAACTGTCGTGCTATTCGATGTTTGGTTGCTGATCGCAACTACATGAAGTGTTGAGTGCAGATTGTGGTTAATTTCTTGAGCATGCAGAAACTTTGTGATGTATCTTGTATCTGCATATTTTGATGAATTTTTTTCTTTGTAGGCCTGAGAAAGCAAAGGGTAAAAAGGGGAAGAAACCACCTCCTAAGGTACGGATTGTTAATTGTGTTCTATGGATAATCTATTTTGATTTTCTTGGTTTGTTGGAGAGAAATAATTTTACTACCTTGGTAATACTAAAAATGCAGTAATACAGATGTGTGCCTTTGCTAACTTCTTAGGTGTCTGATCTATTATCATTGCCCTATTTTTATAGCTAATTCCTAACAGCAAAGTGACAGTTCAGTTAAACAAATGCAAATGTACATTAATTTGAGTTCCCCCGTTACTGCATGGTTCTTGTTAGGAAATATCATTTTCTGCAAATACAAGAGTTTATGATGAAGGCAAATTTGTTGAGGTCCTTGTCTATCAATGCAGGTTGTAGCCAAGGACAGTGATGATAGCAGTGATGAAGAGATGGAAACAAATGTGGCACCAGTTGCTGACAGTGATGAATCTTCGGAAGAGGAGGTGAAACCGAAATCAAAGCCAGCTAAGAAAGCCAGTAAATCGAAGAAAGCTGCCCCTCCTCCGAAAGAGGAGTCGGAAAGCGAAGATGATTCCTCAGACGAGTCGGAAGAAGAGAAACCTAAACCCAAAACGCAGCCTAAAGCGGTTAAGAAAGCCAAAGAAACAAAAAAAGGTGCCACAAAAGAATCTGAGAGTGAAGATGACGATTCCTCTGAAGAGGAGGATCAGCCAAAAGGTAAAATTGTCAAGGTTACCAATAAGGCTGAAAGTGATTCAGAAGATTCATCATCGGAGAATTCAGAGTCAGATTCTGATTCAGAGTCTGAATCTGAGGAGGAAGTACCTTTAAAAGCAAAAGGTAGAATGTTCAAAAATGCTTGGTTTTCCTTTTGTTGCTTCTCATTCTTTTCTTTGCTGGTTTGCTTGCTTAGAATTAACAACTTTGTAGATTGTGTCTGTTTGTCTTGCATACATTTCTTTTGTTACCAAAATTCTATTGCCATGTTAAAATCACTCCTGAACTTGTGCTTGTTCTAAATGTAATTCGACTTGGATGTCGAGACTGGTGTGAAATTGAAGCGCATTACTTTTTTTCATTACAAGTGCGTATAAAATTGAATTGCATTCTGTAACATTAAAGCAGGTTCATACATGCCTGTTAAAAACACTGGTAATGCAGCAAAAGAGAATTGGAATTACTACTTTATGTTACTATAGCACTGCTAAGCAATGGAACCAAACTATCCATATCTCAGTGGTGGTGGTGGTGGGGGGGGGGGGGGGAGGGGAGTAACATTACAGAACTTTCCTTGTATCTTAAATTGATTACTGAGCCCTGAGATGAGTGGACAGCATTTCATGAGATTCAATTATCACATGCAAATTTGTTAGCTTTATTTTATTGTGGTTTTGCGACTAAGATGTGCTAGGCATCTGATTAAATTCATTGAAGAGTTGAATAAAAAGTGCTTTCAGGTTTCAATCAGACTAGTTACTACCAGATGTTATTGGCTTGTTTAAAATAGTAATTTGTTTTTTTATTCGTTCAGCTGCTGCAAATAACACAAATAATGCTGCTGGAAGTGAAGAATCAGATTCAGACGATGAAGACGAATCATCTGGGGATGACAAAAGTGAGTTAAATTGTATCAGTGTTAGCATTCATTACATCTGCGACTCGCTTGAGGCGTTAAATTGCACGTAGTAACTGCACAAATACAGAATACTGATTAGTCATAGATTTAAAAGGGATATTAAGTAGGTTTTTAAATTCTCTTGTATGTGAAAGACTCGGCATAATCTTATAATAATTTAAAATCAGCATACTTACGAAGTATAGCTTTGAATTAAAAAGTTGCATGCACAGCTAAATGTTGTTGCTGATATGCATGTATGTTTGGGGTAGAAGCTTCAGGTTGTATCCAAGCAATAATCACTTGACGTTCTCTTTGCAGAGAAATCAAAGAAACGAAAACAGCAAGAGGAAGCTCCAGTTGCTGCCAAGAAATCAAAAAGTGATGATGGTACGTAATCGCGCAATTTTTTTAGTCTTTGATATCAAAGGAACATCACCCCCCTCCAAGTAATTGATTCCTTGGGATGCAATACTTCTGTTATGTGCTGACAGTATCAAAGCAGATTCTAAGGGCTACAAATTCCCTTATTTGCTTATCAAATGTTTCCAAAAAATATCGCGTGTACAAAGTTGGGTATAAAAGAAAGGCGGGTTTTCGCAGATTTGAAAAGTGGGAATCAACTTTAAAGCAAAAGGAGTTGTCACATGCCTCGTTGATTACAAATGTCTACCCCTGAACCTTAGTGTTTTTTTAGCATGTTTTCATCACTCATTGTTTTTGTGATGATCCCACCACTTTAACTGTTAAATTGTTAGTGTTGCCTTGGCCTATCGGCTTCCCAGTTTGCTCATTGAGTCTTTTGGTACACTTCATGAGGGCTTGAAAAGATTTGCAAAATTTGAGACTAAAGCTGTGAAACCACCTATTAGTTCAGTGTTCAGTTATCAGTAATTGGCCTTGCAGGTAAGAAAGGGAAAAAAGCCAAGAAGAGGAAACAAGAAACCGAAGCAGACACAAAACCGGCTAAACCCACTGGTGGTAAGAAAGTTGCATTTGGTTTGGTACTGTAGTGTTCAGCATGTGCCCTGTCCTTTTTATTTCTCTAATCTTTCAGATATGGTTTAGGTAACGGCAGTCTGCAGATATTTTTAATTAACTTTCTTCCCTTATCTTTACTGCATTCTTTATTGTTGAAATGGCAAAACCATGCTGATGACGGCACATGACACAAGATATTTTTCTTAGCAGTATGGTTCTGCTATTGTGATACTGTAAAACATGTGGGTAATTCGATTTTGCTAATTAAAATTACTTTCAGAATGTTGATTGTTGGCACTTATGGTAATCTAAATTAAGGTTGTTAATTCTTGCATTGAGTTGAATTTGCTGGAATGGCATTTAGCTATTTCAATGCGTTTTACAGTATCCTACAACTCTTTTTAAGGTGCATACCGCAATTGTGCACTACTACTTACAAAACTTGAATGAAGGAAATTAACAGGTCTACCATCAGAGGTGGAGAGATTCACTGCACTGAGCTAAAATTCACAATGCATCAGCACTTTGGTCTCACTGATTTCATCCTTTCTTTACTTTAGAATTGATCAGCGTCTTTGTCGGAAACCTTAGCCGAGATACGACTGAAGAAGACCTTGCAGAACACTTTCGATCGGGAGGAGTTGAAATTGCCGGTGCCAGAGTAGTTTCAAACAGAAGGTATAGGTTGTCCAGTTTTAAAAGTTCCTTTTGATCATCAAATTAAGATTTTATAGTGAAAACAAATTTACTTTTCTGCAACGTTCAAATTGCACTGTTTTACAAACTTGATGTAAATGTACCTCCCATACAAAGCTGTGTGCAATTCATATGAACGGCTTTGTACTTGATCTCTGTAAAATGCTTAAATCTGATTGGTAGTACCTGAAAAACATCCATAATATCTATTGCATTTATGGTACTTGTATACAAAGAAGATAAACCGGTCTCGTTAATTTAATATAAAAAGCTGTATAATGATGTATGTGGTAGATCTTGGGGGAGAATCCCCCTGATCAACAAACCTAATTAAGATTAATTTTCCCCAGATTTGGTTACATTGATCTCCCTGATGAAGACCAGTTTACCAAAGCGATGCAGTTCAACCAGACCCACCTGGATGGTAGTCAAATTAGATTGGAAAAGGCTGTATCTAAAAAGGATAGAGATAATAACGTTAATCCTGAACGAGGCAAGTCAATATTTTCAATGCCTCCGTCGTGGAAAATTGCAACAAAATTGCAGATCAAGTTCTGCAAGATTTTTTGAAAGCATTTACACTGCCAAATTCTCGAAATTGAGCAGTTTATATTCAGCGAGATAATAGCGCAACTTAGTTTTCGTCCTAGCCTGGGAAAACTTGAGATAAAATCCAGTCTGGAAGCACTGATCATTTATTTCTATGTCCTAGCAATAGTGCAAACGGCTGTCTAAGGATAGTGTCATTGCCTGCACATCTTGCATTCTTCAAGTGATAAAGTTGTTGGAGACCTCATCCTGTGGTGCAATAACTACACATCCAGAAAGGCTCGTCTGTTCTCGGCTGTTTTAAAAGTCTCACAATTTAGGTACCAGTGTGCGCTGCTATAAACTTGCTCAATTATGTGCAAATCCCTAATTGCTGCTTTCTATTTCAGAGCAACGTGATGCTAAAACTCTTTTCGTCAAAGGGCTTAATTATGAAACCACAGTTGAAACGCTAGAGGGTGCTTTCGAAGGCTGCACGTCTGCTAGAATTGCATCTGATCCTGATGGCAATTCCAGAGGGTAAGTTTTAAAAACTAAATCAACCAAAATAATTATTTTCAAAGATGTGTGCAACACCAGCATGCACATGGCAATGCTCGTAATTTACTTGCAATATTTAAAATGGCATTTAAACTATGGTATATTGAGTCAATGAAGAGGCATGGAGCTAACTTCTAGAAATTTTTGTAGCAATGTGCTGAATGTGTAAACTTTTTCAACCTCACAATTCTGAAGTTCGGTGATGAGTCGATGACGAGCCTGATTAGCGTTCTCCATATCCATTAGAACACTATATTCCTGATGTCAATCGAGGCATTTGTCTGAGAACTTCGTGTCATTGTTATTTGTGTTTAACATCTTCACTGTAAGGTTCATCTTTTCTTCTTGCCTTTTTAAATTATATTACCAATTTTCTACTGGTCAAAGTATAGTAAATACTTTTCACTTGGAATTTGTTTTGAAAGTAGGGGTTAAATTAGCTAATATCAAAAAATATTTTTACTTGTTGTGTGGAAAAGATTTAGTTGAACTGTGTTGCTCATTTTTTGACTAAATCCTTTCACAGTTTTGGTTTTGTGGAGTTCAGTGATGAGGCTTCAGTTGATGCTGCCCTTAAAGAAAATCAAGGAATGGAACTTGAGGGAAGGGAACTGATTTTAGATTTCATTGGAAAGAAAAGCCAGCGAAACCGTGGCGGCGGTGGTGGTGGTGACCGCCGTGGTGGTAGAGATGGTGGTAGAGGAAGGAGAAGCTCAGGTATGTGATTTACAATTACTATAAAAGGAATAATTATTCATTGGGTTTTAATTTCGCTCATTTCGCTGACTGCAAAATGTGCTAAATTAAAACCCACTGAATATGCCTGAAATAGTAAATCGGCAAAATTTAAACCCAGTGAAAATTAGTCATTTTTACAGTATACAAAATTCATTTATCATTTCAAGCCAGTGTTAAAAAGTACGAAAAAACCTAGAAAAATAGCTACTTCTGAAACTTTATCAAAATTATCAACCAATTGTTAAAAATAATACCAAAGTAATGCACACTTCCATCTCGCATCAGTTAATTATGCACATTAAAAATATAGTTGGACAGTCCACAAACATTGAATGAATTTAAACAGGTTTGCAGTGTTTTAGAGTTGCGCATGCATGCAAATATCTTGCCAAGCTAAAATTCCCTGGAATACAAGAACATGTGGAATATGTTGTAGACAACATCTAACTTCAGATTTGTTTTGCAAGGTCTGCCAGATTTCTAATGTTTTGAGCGTTTATCAAATATTTTCACCTGCGAAGCTGCATCTTAAAGCAGGGCCGCTGTATCCTCTGCTTTAAAATACTGTGGAATACTTTATTTTCGTTGGAATTAATTTTCGCTGAAAAGGCTTTTTGGGCGTTTTGCTTGGAATTTATTTTCACAGATTTTTCATGAGTTTGATGTGAAATATAGGGAAAAAAGTATATTCGCTGGATTTTATTTTCACGGAATCATCCCTTCAGCGAAAATAAAGTATTCTACAGTAGTCGAGCAGAGCATTGATTCAAACTCATTGCCTCTTTGTTTAACAATCCTTTGTATTCATATTGCAGGACCATCAAAGACCATATTTGTAAAAGGTTTGAACTATGACACTACTGTAGACACATTATTGGATACACTAGGGGGTGTAGATGCCAGAATACCCACAGATAGGGAGTCTGGTAGACCCAAAGGGTGAGTCCATGCTAACTGATTTTGCTAAATTGCATTTTTTTTTATGAACACCCTTGTGCATGTAAGAGGATGGTCTCTTCCCATGATGCATCACGAAGGCATGCATGTGAACTTGTATAGCATTGTGTTGCTGTTGCAATGTCATGTACACTGGAAGTATGATTTCATGATTAATAATATTGATGTTCAGTGATGAGTCGATGACGAGCCTGATTAGTGTTCTCCATATCCATTAGAACACTATATTCCTGATGTCAATCGAGGCATTTGTCTGAGAACTTCATCTCACTCAAGCTTTTGGGCATTTGCTTTTGAATCAAAAATTGTTGAATGTAATATTTGTATTTCAGAATTGGGTATGTTGACTTTGAGAGCACGGAGGCTGCACAGAAAGCTTTGAATTCTCATCAAAATGAAGATATTGATGGTCGCTGTGTTATTCTCGACTTTGCCGAAGATAGGCGTTCATTCAGTCCTGGTGGCGGTGGAGGTAGGTCAATTTGAAATGCTTCTCAATTTAGATGATTTAAGTAGTGTGCAGTGTTCTAGATCAAATCAAATATTGATTTATAGATTTTGTTCTTTGAAATCCATTAAAATTATCTTCCTGTATATCTAATTTTATATTTAGTTCATAATCACTTTTAAAACTTTTACTTTGCAGGCCGAGGATTTGGCGGTGGTAGAGGTGGTGGCCGAGGATTTGGCGGCGGCAGAGGAGGCGGTCGTGGATTTGGCGGCGGCAGAGGAGGAGGTCGTGGATTTGGCGGCAGAGGTGGCGGTGGTGGATTTGGTGAGTTATGAACATGCTAGTTTACCTCAGTGACTTAATAGTCGCTCAGACTTTTGCTGCTTGAGTTAAGGGGCTATATGTAAAGTCGTTGCAGTATCTAAGGCAGCCAGACTGACACATCAATGTTAGTCTAGGCGTTCACAACTGCATAAATTAATATACAAATGTGGCATTTATCAAAGTATTAGCTTTATCAATAGTCAATATTAATGCTGTATTGTGACAATAATTCTTCAAGTAGTGTATGATTTTTTTTTTTTCCCATGTTTGTCTAAGTGAATTATAAAATTTTTTAATTGGATACTTGTGTGTACAAGGTAGGAAGATTACTGTAAAATCTGTATTAGAAGTCTCATCTCTAATGGAATTCTCACCCATTCTTTTTGAACACTTGAGAGCCACAAATTCACCATTTCGTTAGGCGTGTAGATGCTCTAATAAAAGCCGCAACCCCCCCTCTATTGCATTGTACCATTTTAATAGAAGCAGCTGCTTTTAATTTGGAGATTTTACTGTACCACCAATGCTAGCAGATGCAAACCCGTGGGGGGCCTTCGTGCACATGGTCCTAAATGGAAGTGGAAATTGCAAACACACTTGGATATTGAAGTTGTATTTTTTAATTCTGTTCATAGGTCGTAAAAGGGATGGCATCCAATCCTATGAGGGTAAGAAGATGAAATTTGACGACTAGTTTCAGAACTGATTTTGTAAACTGCTTTCCCTGACCGCTGCTATCGTTACCAACCCAAAGTCCCACAGGAACAAACTGTTAACCGCTGTGTTGTAAATCATAGAGCTGTTCCTGGATACCTACTGTGAGTTCCTCCTTCCTGTGCTATCCAGCCTAAGACATTCATCGATACTTTGGTGAAGAGCTCTCCCATTTATGGTCGCACCAATGGACTTAATTTCAACTCGATTATGTTGAAAGATGGATTCTGCTTAGTGTGAAGTAAAACATTCAATCCTGTCAAGTACATATTCAAATTATGTAAAATTGAAGACAATTTATTTTATTTCTAAATTGTAAACCTGTCTGAATTTGGAATGAATTGTCAAGATAAATTAGTTTTTATTAGTTTCAAGAAAAGTTTTAAATATTACTACAGATCATGAAAAGAATTAAAATTCAATGTATCATTTTTTTTTTTTACATGTGCAAGTTATTTTTAAGTTTGCTTTCTGATGACTAGGAATTTATTTTCATTGCCCCTGGGTACTATCTAGATTATAGATTTTGAGTGACCACTTGGCTCCATTCCTTTAAGAACGAGTTTCTTTAATTAATTACTGATGTAAATTATAAATATCTTCTGTTTATGGATTTATTAAAGACATTACATTATACTTATTACTATACTTGTATCATTTGTATGCCATGTATGCAAGCATGTATCAGTCTCATTTTTCTTTCACAGATGACTTTGTCGAACACTGTCAAAAAAGAGAAACTTTAACTTTTGGTTGAACTGTTCAGCATGGCTGAAATGACCACTTTACCTCTCCGATCATGAGCTGAAGGCCTCAACATGTATAAGGGCGATTTAATGCCAAGGAATATGTCGGAAGATTTTTTTTTAATTGTCAACCTTTTTAAGCAGAGCTTGCTGTAGGAGTGGTTGTTGTCCATGTCCAGGGGTAACCCCTAGCTGTATGACATGAATCCACTCATAGCCTCAAAGTGCCTCGCTTGTAAGGGCGGCTGCTTAGCCCCTTAAGAAGTTGCTTATTTCCTCTGTCCTACTTGCTCGCAATTTATTTTAACTTTATTGCTTTCTTTCAAAAAACTCTATGACACTTCTCCATGGAGCATAGCAACATCTAGCATGACCCAAATATATTCATCTTACAAAGGTTTTGTACTTAAGGTAGCAAGAAGGTTTTGTGACGTTTTTTAAATAAAACATTCTGTCTGTTGTCTCGTTCAGAACAGTATTTTAGGTTGTATAGGTCAACAGACTAAGTATAGAGGTGCAAGTTCGCACAAACTGGACAGACATTGTTTACATAATTATCACGTGACATCAAAAATGGCGAACCTTGTAAAAATGACTAAGTACGCGATTGCGAGAGCACACTGCGGAATTTCCTAGTGAAATTTACGTCATGCATTGTCCGTAATAAAGTCCGTTTAAATGCGTCTCCGATAATCAAAAGACCTATTCCGATTTTTATGCAGGTTTGTTTTTTTGTCCCCAAATTATTTCATACTTGACACCTTTAACAGACTAATATTCTGTGACAAAGCATTCTCTTTAAAAACCCAGACATATTTCGCACCATCATTATCTATTGAACGATAACTGCGAGTTTGAATGTCCTAGTCCGAACGCACTTGATTTGGCGGTGGTCCCAATGAGTTGTACTCGATCAAAACTTCAACTCGAGAAAAACACGAAAAACAGTTTTGGTTAATAAAACACTGTAGATTTGCTGCATTATTATAAATATACACTAAAAATGGCCAAACATATTAACCACTGATATCATAGAACTCGTACAGAGTGTCAGATAATGAATAATTTCAAGCTCGAGCGTGAAAAATGAAGAAAACTGCTGGCATTTGAGTCCGTACTCCAGGAACGTTCGGGTTTTCCATTGTTATGCAAACGAACAACGAGGGATAATCCTATGACAAACACTACTGTCCCACTGTACACGCTGACAGTTTACAAACAAGCTAATCCTTCAAGTGTCTCTGATACGACATCTAAAAACGGTTTTCATGGTGAAACAAAATGGCCGATGTTTGAAAAAAAATTGCTGTGTCAGAGTGCGACATTGAGTGGCAGATTTTTCTTTGCCTCGTCTGTCAACGCTTTTTCTTTTCTTCGCCATAGCGTTAGAAAAAAAATGTATTAATAAAATAGAATATTGACTTGGAAAATAAAACGATTTAAATGAAAGTTGTGCAAAGTTACAGTACTCCTTTCGCACAACCTCCCGCTCGCTTCCGCTTTCTAATCACCTTTTTCTCTCGCTTTTGCGACCGCTTGTTGAATTCGACCGGACAATTTCCGCTTTATTTTCGACCGCGCAAACCCCGAAATATCACCGCCCACCTGCTCGCTCGCGCGCATTTAAAATTCGGACTAACAGAATAATCTCCGAGGTTCACATTGTCTTATAATTGTCTTTCTGGTTTTTATAGATGTTGAACAGCTGACAAAAGTTCAAATACTTTTTGTTTTAACTATATATAATTATATGCACGCAACCTGACCCTTTGACCTCAATTTGGCTTGGACTGAATATTTTATTTTAAACAATATTCTGACGTGAAATACAAAATGTATTTCAACACAAGTACGACATGGTTGTCTGGGGTTTCTTTCCTGATTGTTGAGTCTTCGCAATGTGTTTTGTATAATTATTGTTGTTTTCCCCTGATGCTGAAGGACCGTAAAGCTAAATGGCAGTTACATGCATGAGCTGAGTGAAAGAAAATATTTCTAAGCCTAAAATAAAACCTAATATTACACCTCTTTGTGTATTTGTTAATTTTACATATGTTTGTCATGACAGTATGTTTGTAAATATCTAGAAAAATCTCGTCTTTCGTTGATAATTTCGATTGTTTGTTTGGAATGTCGATCCCCGTTGGTTTCTCCATACTGAGTTCAGGAAGGGCGTCGACCAACACCGTGACAATCAGCCGAGAGAAGACAAACATTGACCGTAATTCATGGGGATCATGTCCGTAATTTGTGGGCTGAAACCCCAAATAATTAATCAAGTATTATTATTTTAATATATATTTTATTTTACATCGCAAAACTAAACCATGCCCAAAACAGAGCTAGAGTTGTTCGCGGTGAAACAACCGCATTGAAGACGATGCAACTTCAACTAGCCATTTCTTGAAATAAAAAAAAATAAAAATTCGAAGAGCATCGGGGATATTAATAATCATCCTTATCAATCGCTTTCTTTATTTTATTCGAATCCATGAAATTCACGATTTTTTTAACATTGTTGGCAACTTCCGCGCTAAAAAAGATTGAAAATGTGGGTGTGGTTATTTTGCAAAGTCCTGTTGATAATACGGACAAATATGGTTCTGTGACCCAGGTCGTGCTCCGATCAGGTGACTCTCAGCCAATCAATGATGTTGTAACAAAGCATATTTGACGCTAATTGAAGGGTCGTCGTACAATCCAATCACCGGCGTCGATTCACATAGTTTTTTGTGCTGTGACAGGCTTCAAAATTATTCGCTGAAAAACATATATTTTGACAAACTGATGGAATTTGACCTTAGTTCAAAAAGAAAATACTAGGCTAAGATACATTAGAGTTCACGCGAATCAGTTTTCTCTGCAAGTTTTGAAATAAAGTAAACCAGAGTAGCGTCGATGATTTTCAGCCCTGAAGGACTTCCGTTTGAATCCTGAGTTTTGAATTGTTCATCGACTGGCCACCAAATAGTTATGGCTATAACTAAATTTGACACGTTTTTCTTTTAAGCCCAATAAATTATTCATACATGTCAAGCTCTGTTCGATTTTTTCAGGGCATGCGGCCTTTTTTAGTCGAAAATATTTTTTGTGGGAACACTTTTGCGGTACGTTCACGGTATAGACCGAGCTCATTCAATGATCGTGACTTAATTTTAAAAATTTAATGTCAGATTTTACCAGACGTGGACCGATGTGGATTCGATATCGTTATTTTTGGAATTAATCACTAACATTTCCTCGTTTCTCTGCTCTGTCAAAAAGGAGTTATCTAGGCTTTTTTCATGTAACTGTCTCATTAAAATAAAAAAAAAATATTACATCTAGAACAAGCACCCAAAACACGTAACAAGAGGTCCCAGTTCAGTTGCTTTCACGATACAAGTGTCATACAACTACTAGATTTGAAGTGTCGTACAGAATTTAATAATAGTTAATACTAGTTGTATGTTCACACTTTACTATCAAAACCACCATTTCGACCACCCATATGCCAGTTTTCAGTGTTTGGGCGAGCGGTCAATGTTTTCAACGAGCGAGCGAGCGAAAACAAAACGCGATTAAAATGCGGTCGGTTTCAGGTCGGACAAGACCGCGTGGTCGGAAATTAAGCGACAAGCGGTCGATGTAAAAGCGGAAGGTTGGGCGAAATGAGTACTGTATGACCATGTTTCTCCGACGAAGTCTCGACTGACAATAATGCTGACAATAGACGTTAGATAAACACGCATTGTTTGCGACGGGAAGCTTATCACCCGTTATATCAGAATCGTCAACAACAGAGTATACAGATAAGATGTTATCATTTAATCCCTCCCAAAGATAAACATTATGCAAATATCCACGAAACGCCAGTTGCAGTCTTTTCTGCTAGTGTTTTAAAACACTAATTTGAGCGACGTTATTTCACAATTTTCGATCTTTTGTAAACCTGGGGTGATGTATCAAGGTCTAAAGTAACCGTTTTATCAATTTTTGAAAAATCAAGAAAAAAGTGAAAATTTACCTTCTCGCTACCTTAATACAAGTTTGAATGTAAACTAATCACTGGTAGCATCGTGGCTGTTGCATCAGACTCGTGATCCAAGTTCATGACCCAAGTTCAAATCCTACCTCAGGCTGAACACATAAAGGGTTGACCCCTACCCTGGGTGAGTGGGCCACAGACTCGATGGGAAGGCCAATTCCACTGGTTGAGATTCATTCACTGACGAATGCAACTTAGGGGGAACCTTGGTTAAGGTCAGCAAGTGCTTGCCAGGATAGCACATTAAATTTGATAGATAGCCGCGCAGCCCTGTTGTGTGTACCGTAGTCTCAAGGCATGAATACGGTTTCTGTGGCAAAATGCCGGGCACAAAAAACATTTAAAAAAAAAATATTGTGTTTTATCATAGTTGTGATATATTTCTGGATTGTGTCGCCATCGTGTGATTAGCAAATTCTGAACTATCCTTTACCAATTATGTTGGTCTTATTGTTAGTGAGGCTAATTTTTAAGTTGGGCTTATTAAGCATAATTTTCATTTGATCAGTAATATGCCTGCACTTATTAGTCTGTTTCTATGATTCTTACATGTAAAACTTGTCATAAATGAACAGGAATGATGTGATTGTAATTATAGCGCCCTCTGTCAACTTTGTGGGCTACAGGCCTTGCATATAGCAGCCAGATATTTGACATGTTATTTCTGAGCAAATTAATGCTGTCCCTTTTCAACTGTGCTGTATGTACGTTATTATTTGAAAGTTAACAGGCTTAATACCACGAGGAAGAATCTTTCATGTTCCTTGAAGTAGAGTGGTTACAAAGCATTGCTTCATGAAGGATTTAATTTCACTCATTAATGATTTTTTTCAATAGTGTTGATTCCCCTGATTCTGTCAAACATTGTGGGTAACAGCTGTCTCCATTGAAGCTCTCAGCGTGGTAAACTGCCTTGGCAAGGTAGTCCAAATAAATTCTGTCCCATCCAGCCACAAGATCTGAGTTTCTTAGGCTCATGATCATGGCCTCTATCCCTAAATACAAGTCTTATTAACAGAATCATACTTTACTAAAAGTAAGGTTACACATTCTGGGTAATATCAGCCGTAGAAGGCTCTGCAAAAAGTGGTAGCTGTCGCTCAGCAAAAATATTAAGCGCAGCCTCTCGGTTGTCAATGATTAAATCAGAATAACTGGTCTCCAATGCAGTAGCCATATCCATAACCTACAATGGGTATCAAACAATATACGTACCACCAGTCTCCTTTGCTGAAAACACCTTGATCCATCAATGGCACTGAAAAAATGACTGATTCATGTGGTTCGAAATTGCTTGTTCCACCTGACTTAGTGTTGTAAATACAGTAATGGTGTTCCTACCTATATGCAGTATTCCAAAGTGAAACGGTATTAGTCAGAACCTTTGGGAGAATCGGCGCTGTAATGTGGGTTCCATTTACCGCCACACATTACTCTCTCCGCTTTGATAAAGTTGATGACTGGGGTAGCAAGCCATAATGTTTTTGGTATCACTTGTCTTACAAATTCCTCGCCAGTTGGTGGCAGTGGTACTAAGTCAGCTGGTGCACAAGTGATAATAAAATGAATGCGATATTTACTATATGGGGGCGTCATATTTAATGAAACTGCATAAAACTTAATAAAGAGAAAAGTTGTGAAATGCGTTTTTCAGAAAATAGAACACTTTCCCGGGGTATTTGAAACCAAAAATTGTTTTTCAAACTCAGCCACCAATCAGCGAAGGCCTTACAGTAAGATGACAATTTCGGTTTCAAATACCCGGGAAAGTGTTCTATGTTCTTCGTGTAATTAGATGCTTGTATGCAAGATATTTTTCAAGACAAAAACGATTAATTCGGCCGAATCTTGTTAGCGGTTGGCATAATAATACACCAACGGATGGCTGCGAAAGATTGGTATTTTTTTGCTGATTTGTAGGAATCTGTAATTTCTGAAGTAGAGAAACTGGACTGTTATCCAACTGATTTCATTAAATACTCTTAAATATCTTAAATATTAAATATCGAATGCAGATAAGGTAAACAACATGCAAGAATTGTGTTAGTTCCACTTCAGATACAACCTGAAAAATGGACAATTAACTTGGCCAACATTTGTCCTAACATCTTTGTGTTAATTTTTTTTCAGAAATGTAACTCATATTATTGTAACTTTGCTTTGGCCTATTATGATTATAGTATTAATCGCCACTTTCAAAATTCACTCTCTTAAAAATTAGACCTCGGTGTAAACTTACGGTACGAATAATTTCCACCATGGTGGATTCCCCATCTTCTCCCTTGTCAGTATGTAATAGGATAATGGGTGTGAAAGATAAAAGACCATCTATATATTCAAATGCCTAATTAGAGTGACAGGAATTAAAAATGACAGAACATTTTTGCCATTCTGAACTCGTTTGACAGGTTTATGTCTTTCTAGTCTTTGAAAATCTGACATTTTTAGATGACCCCTAGTACACCTAGAGATTATCAAAGGGGAAACTATTTAAATAGCCGAACTAAGGTGTTTCTTATATTAGGCGTGGCCCACAGGATGAAAAAGGAAAGTACACTCATGGACACTGATAGAAGGTAGCATACAACCAAAATCTCCATAATTTCTAAAACCTTACCAAGTAGTCTAGTAGACGGGGGGGGGGGATTCACCCATTAAAACTCATCAACAACTCCTATTGTATGTTCTGAAACATATAAAACAGACTGTGGTGTTATTAAAACTTACTGTTGCAGCAGATACTATCGTTTAAAACCGATCGTTGCTGTACTAATTAATCTCTGTAGTCGCACACCAAGGTGTCCATGCCATTCTTTGTAATCCAGTGCTTAGAGTCAAAGAAAGACCTATCAGATGTCGTCCATAGTTGGGCTGCCGCACGGAGCACAGGATCTCAGGAAGCAAGGAATCCGTGTAGAGTAGTTGGAGGTGCATCCCATATCTACTCTTCATTTGGTTGTAGCAATAGTCATACAGGAAGTCCTCTGAACATTTCAGAATTCTCATCTCGACATAGACAGGGCGAATGAGTATCAAACACTGCTTGTAAAATTGGATTGTGGCCAGATCACCATACATAAACAGAGCAACATGTATCAGCATAACATCGACTTGCTTGTGGACATTCACTCATTCTTAACAAGCATATGCTCTGGCGCTATGGGGTAGTACTCCAGGTCCACTTCAAGCCCTCTGGCTGGAAGGTCGAATACAACTTCTAAGAGCTTTTCACAGTATTCCACCCAGTGAAATCCACCAGCAGGCAGTGGATGGCTCATTGACCATCCATACAGATTATTGGTATCTAGGTAGAGTACATAGATGTTTGGATTGGAAGAGTCCTTGTCTATGATTTCAGGGTTTTTATCCTTATCATGGTGCTTCAAGACTATGGAGATACCACCATAAATGCCCTCTTTGATAAGGAGACTCAGGTCCAGGTCATAATGCTTTATACATGTCTTATGGAGGAGAACACCTGTACGATTGTAGAGATCATGGTAGCCTTCCAGGCTTTGGATTACAAAAGTATCCTAGACTTCCTTCGCATGCAAACTTACCTGACCAATCTTCGATAAGCATTAGATTGATCCCTGAGAGGTCGCCTGACTGCTGGCTCAGTCTGTGGCCTATAACCCCCTTGTCCTAGCTAAAGACGTTCATAACGAGTTTTTTTGTAAATGTATGATCGACTTATAATGAGCCATGTCAAGATTTTTCCATTTACAACCCCACAAGATCCTTTTTCTGTCCATTTCTAAAGGTGCTCCTGGAGATATGGGATCTCCGTTTTAACGCCTAATTTATCTCACTGGCCTGCATAACAGTTTCCTGATTGTAATACTAAAACTGGACACTGTGCTATTTGACACTTTCCAAGAACGTTTTGGGGTATATCTAGCTACCACCATTGCAAGTACTTTCCTATTACCCACGGTGTCTGCCTGGAAACAATTGCTTGTCAGTCATCTCAACCATCAGTCTTAAAACGAATATATAACAGCTCTAAACAGGCCTGCTAATTAAATTATTTCCTTTCTCTGTACGAATCATAAATTCCCATTGACAGGATGGGAGCAACACACATGCATTTAGCGATAGATATATAGGAATGACACACAAACTCCGATCTAGCCTTTTTTGTCTTGTTATGGTGGGGCTAAACTGCATTACACGCCAATAATAACATATACATCGGACATGAATGGCCGATGACATATTTTCTATATAATTACCCCAGACCATTCGTCCCGGTGTTATCGCTATCGCCACACGAGACTCCAGCTTGTCTCCTATACAATTTGACTGCGCACATCCAGAAAGTAGATGTAGCTGTGATTGGTGGAATACTAATGAGTTGAGTGTCAATCAAACGCCCACGCTATCTTTAGTAAACAAAGTCACGTGACACGCGCCATTTTAGTTTTGGCAGGCGATTTCAAGGCAGCACGCTTAACACTTTCGTTCACAGGTTGGGAGATATTAGAATGACTGACAATTTCACGCCACTGTTTTACATTATTGGCGGATTTTTCTGCGCTATCAATCTTTCTCTTACAAACTAGACTTAGATGAGACGACAGAGTCGTTCCTTTCCCAACGTCGCACTGGATCAAATTGGAAAGACGATTTCCATAAGTTATCCCTCCTGCTTTTCCTGGCTTGAATAAATTCACACACGACTTTAACTGTCCACAAACTCGAAGACTACACGAACACAGTCTACAATAGTCGTCCGCAACAATATGTATGTATTTCTTCGGTGTACTGATGCACGAATGCACCGTGACACGGTGTTTCTCGGGTGTCGCCATCGCTGAGAATGCCGCCGGCGCAATTTTTCACCCAACTCGCGATTCTGTTTTGCAACATTTTATCAATATTCCCTTTGACAAAATCGCCGACAAAAGCACCGCTTTGCTGATCTTTTGTTCTATAATTCTTAATGCAAACACCGACCCTAGTAGTAATTAGTAACGTCGCCTAGTACATATGAACGGTCGTCATTGCAAATCGAACATCCTTTTGAAATTTGGACGTCGGGCAGGCGATTTCAAGGCACCGCACTTAAATATTAGCAACATATTTTTCTGAGCGGTTGTTTATTCTCTTTCAAACGAGACATAAATGTGACGACATAGTCGATCCCTTATCCACCGCTAAGAATGCCGCAATGTTTCGTTCGTTTTGCAACATGCCACAAATCGTCGAAAAAAACACCACTTCGACGGAAGCTTGCGTAATAAGGAGGTTAAAACAAGAAAACAAATGCCATGTTTAATACATATCGACCTGTTTTACTTGCGAAAGATAACGGAACATGAACTCGTTTCGTGCGACTTCGGAACCCGAAGGAACACACCAACAACGTTGAATTTACCCGCTATCTTCCAAATATGGTATATTAATTTATTCAGTTGTTTATTTAGAGTGACGTCCGCGGTCGAATGCGATTGGCTATCGATGTCAGTGCAAAGGTCATATGAATATTAAAATTAAGTGGGCGGAAGGAAAATTGTATAGGAGACAAGCTGGAGTCTCGTGTGGCGATAGCGATAACACCGGGACGAATGGTCTGGGGTACTATATAATAGACAACTAATTATACTTTATTTATAATATTAATAACAGAGCGTGTAATGTATTCTGAACTAAAATGAGAATAAAATACAAATACAATACCAAGATATTTTTTCTATTCGCTTTGCAATATGACATACACCACCACCAATATCTTATATTGACTTAAATTAAATGTTTCCTTAAGGATTAAAATAATCATCTATGGCGTAAATATTATCAATAATGCACTTTTCTGGCAATACTTGTACCTGCGTGTACGTTTGATTTAATACAAATATAACATGATAAAACAGAAACACAAGTAATTATGCAATAGGATTGCTAGTGCATATTCATGATATGAACAAAAATGTGTTCACAGAACCTATGAATGGAACATTTTGTCCAAAATGCTTATCCTAAAAGTTGCTGATTATCAACTAACTTTAAACTATGCTTATATATCATGTGCAAACATCTATAATTATGTGAGATTCTTAAAATATGACAGTATATCTAGCATAACAATGCTGTTGAATTTAATTTATGGAATAACCTCGTATTTATTATACAAACCCCGAATATGATGAATGAATTAAATACATCTTTATCAAATGTATACACTATTGACGCAATTGTTGAATCCTTCTCCACCAACTAAACCAAGAGTATTTTGATTTTAACAAATATAACTACATAATCCCAGTTATACAACCGATTTTAAAATCAAATCCTGAACATTATTTGAAACAATATATATGACAAACGTATCAATATAAAGCATGTTCTATTCTATTAGGGTAATAATCTAAAAACTGACTAAGATTGAATATTCAAACCAGTCGCTAACGACTGCCAAGTTTTCATGTAGTAAATGTGCAAACAGTAAACAGAATGAAGACACAATTGTTTTCTAAGTTTTCTTTAAGTTGGTCTGATTCTTTTGTCATGTAATAGTTTATAGTAAGGCACTGCCAACTTGATTTGTTCCACTGCATAATCAGGAATATTCTCCATATCAACACTTGTATTCGAAATTGGTAAAAACTCGGTACTCCTAAGAGCTTGTCTCGCGAGTCCGTCTGTGATTACAGATTGCTTGCCGAATTTTTGCCAATGACCATTGTTGCCTGGTTCCCATTTCAACATCTTTTCATGAAACTGTAATCCAACCCTCTTGCAGTATTCTTGTAGTATTTGTCGCGGATTATTGCACAGATCGTATGCATCAATAATGGTGGCTTCCTGTCCGAGTATTTCAGTTACGTACACGAACAGATCATACAGTTGTTTGACCCCGCCACTAAAAGGCAACCATTTGTCTGTAAACGTGGATCCGCTTTCAATAGCTGCTTTGTGAAAGCTTGGGATTGATTGTCTCGGATCTCTGATTAGAAAGGTGTGTTGATACTCACGTGGAAGCCGACTGTAATCCCCATCCACTGTGTAAGCGAGGTCTTTGGCGAAGATTGCATCTTTACCAGGGTAGGGTTTCTCTAACATGTCCTTCACATCAGCATATGTATATTTTTTAAACAAATCAAGTGGTAGTTTTCCATTGTAATATGCTGATACATAGGGTTCGTGGAATATTTCCAGGTTGCCTAATGCTGCTATAGAGAGCTCAGTAACAGTTGACATCGAACGAGGATAAGCCCATAGTATTATCCGATGCTGGTGGTCGGTGGTATTCATTGTGATTTTTCACTTCTATTCACAGAGGCTCGACGATTTGTGCGTGGCTGTTGGGTTGAAAACAAACAGTAGCGGTTATATATAGTTACATTTAATGTCTCACTCTACAATATGCACCTATATTGGAGACCGTGAAATTACGGGATACTAAAAAATACATATCATGACCGTGTAACACTTATTTGTTATTTTTGACCAAAATCTACGAAAGTCTGGCTCACCATGGTTTCGATACTCTACGAATCACACATGGTGGAACAAAAAAGAACCATGTTTTTTTGTTTTTTTTTTAATTTTGAAAACCTACCTTTAAAAATTTATTTTCAGTACGACCTACTACCGAGTGCTTGTTAGATCATATATATTTGGAAATGTCGATCGTCTCACCAAAACTTCCACACTTCCTCTAAAATCAGCGACTCCAAAGTGATATTATACCCCAGCTTCCTCCGTCTGTTTCCCCGCTTGGCTACCGAAAACAGTATATTTGCTATTCGATTCCTGGTCCGCCCACTATAAATTTACATATCTTTACCCTTTGATGTCAGCACCAAAGGTCACCTACTTGAATAATTAATGAATCACATGCCCATATTTGTCAACTGGTGGGTGAATCCAACGCCGCATAATCATGTAGGCATTTGTTGTTGTTGTCAATGTAAATTACTGTAGGTGTGTTGAAATTGTTGTGTCGGTAGATTAAAAATAAACACATCAAAACCAGAGTATTTTCGTTGTTTAAGTAAAATATCATTCATTGACACCTTTATTAGCATGTTTTCTCATCGGGAGGAGAACGGATTTAGTGTGCGGTACAGCTGATAATATATTGCATTGCAATTATGAAAGCGTAGCAGAAATACACATTTCAAAATAACTTGATTGACATGAATACTTTACTCATTGAAACTGTTCGTTCGGAGCACATACGAATCGCATAGCAAATGTACTGGAGTTTATTTTCAGTAGTGAGGCGGGGAAACAGAGTAAGCATTGGGGGGGGGGGGGGTAGTGAAACTGGATGATACCGAACAAGATAAATTGTCCATTTTCATAAGCGCAAAATGCACACATGCATAACTTGTATTCCCAGTGAATGATTCTTGTATTTATTTTGTATAATTGACAGCAGAAAATAAAATAATATTTTGTGAACATTGGCAAGCACAAATATGTTTAATTTATTTATTTATTTACCCTACTGTTTTTGCTGCTCCAATATTCTGCTTTGTTCGAATTACACCAAGCGTTATTTTTAGTTTATATTTTAATCCCGAGTAAGCCCTATATATATATATATATCCTTTATCCTTTTCTACGCAATACATCTCTCATACCTGCAACACTTACCTAAACTAATTATGGTCAAATCATTTTTACCGTATACAGCTTTGTTATAGAATAGGACATTAAAAGTACATGTATGTAAAATACATTTTTTACATTTTACATCCCAATACATTGTTATAATATAGGGGAAATATAAGGGGGAATATTCTAGGCTAGTATTAAATAATGCGCCAACTATAAACCTACAAATACAGTCGTGACTGTTGTTTCACGACAGTCTGAAAAAAATATAAAACTCAAATATATATTATTTAGTATTGTGTTAAATATTAATCTCAAGATAATTAATTATCGAAAACAATAGTTCAGAATCAGTGATTACAATAATTTTCATTTTATATCTTCTATATCGAAATAGAATAATCCTCTAAAAAAGAATTCAATCACCAAATATTAAATCTATATGAAAAATAGTTGCTGATGAATTGGCGGCCATTTTGTTTGGTCGTAATCAAAGAATTTATTTAGTTTTTCCGTCAGGTTGGACTATTAAAAACAGATGGCATACAATATGAATATTGCCCTTGATTCTGTCACCATAATACTAGTCATCTTTGAAAAAAAAATCGTTGATGAGGTTTTATATGACTGAAGAGTATGCACAATATGTTGTGTTGATCAAATCTGCTTTGTCAAATCCAAATTTGACAGCGTATTGCCAACGTGCTGTAACTCTGGCTCAACTTTTATTCAATGCGTCATAGCATTGTGAAAGAAGTTGTAATATAGAACGCACAGTTATGCAAAATGTGAATGTTATTTTATATTTTACGTTCGAAAGATGTATCTATCATGTTATAAACTAAAACTAGAAACGTTAATGTCAATTACAAATACCCCCCCCAAATCGGCATTTGCCGATAAGCTGTATTTTTTAGTTTAAATGAAACTTCAATAAGTTTCAAAATGTTTAAATCTTAATTTTGAAAAAAAAAACGTGATGTTCGGGGAAAATGGACCGCCACCAATATCTGTGAACAGGGAATAGAAACTTATTTATTCCCACGTGTAGGGCTACGGTGACTCTACATTGTAGCAGAATGGAGTGAACTGTTAAATATGATACTGTCACCTTCTACACTGTGCATGATTTTCAAATGTATTGCAAATTTCATCACAGATACGTAAACATATATATATTATATTAAAGGCATTAGAAAGAAACACCATCGTATACATGCTTACGACTGTGGCTGAAAAAACGAAAATTGAAATACCAAATATAAAACGGTCATCCCTAGTGCCATATTTAAATTAAACGATTATATTTGTAGATGCATATACGAATCTGGTAATTAGAAGGAAAATTGATGTAATATATTATGCAGACTTATAGTCCCCCACAATAGAATATGTAAGCAGATACACATGGCAAGGACAGCAAACAATGTTTCTTTGTTTGATTTCACTTCTGCGATTATTTCAAGCTACAAGTACAATATTCATAATTGGAGCGATCTAGTTTATTTCTTGTGATCGAACAATTTAAGGTTGTACAAATTGTTACCAATTAATGGTATACTGAAACGGTAAACCATGATAGCCAAATTTTAAGGCAGTTTTATTTTTTAATCAACTATCTTGTACTGCAACACACTGAAATACACGTATTAGTGTGTTCAATTTTTATGTTGATTTCGTAAGTAGTTTTTCAAGGTAAATCAATGTTTTAAATAACAAGAGACAGTTGTATTTCATTGTTTTAGAGTAGATGGAAGTATTACACGACATCGGAAAATGTATCATAACAAGTCCAAGTCCTTTTGGAGGTACTTTGTTTGGTCGAAATCAAAGAATTTATTTAGTTTTTCCGTCAGGTTTCACGGGCAGGTGTACATAAATCATACACTCTCTTCACTTTTACCGTTTTAGAAATAGGGTTGCACCGCGGCGTTTGGGTCCGATCTATACGCCGTCACTGCCGTGTATACTGACAGACGAAGCCCTGTCCGGGGAAAAAAACGCATCCGATTCGGAATCACAGCTATACCAAACGTAGCATGTCTCTTTTTTATACGAACCACTCGCGTTCCTAAATGTTTTTTCATAGTTGGCGCTGCACAGAAATTCTAGACTTATTTATAACATAAGATTCAAAGATGCAACTGTATGTGAATATCGGAACTACTTTTGTTTAGGTTTATTACCAAACTAATTAATAACTGTCGACTTGGACTGAATTTCAGTACAGGTTTAAACGGGCCAGAGGCGACGGCACGAAAGTTTGCATTGGGGAGCGAGATCTGCTCACCATCCCTAGGGAGTCTGGGCATGGTCTCCGGTGAAATGTTGAATCTAGCCCATTTGAAACGCTATTTCCTGAATTTTGAGGGGCAAACTTTGCTGACACAAAGGGTTTCAGCTTGATTTTTGAAGGGGCGACCGCAGCCCCCGGTGCTGCCGCCACTGCAGGCGTTGTTATTGTCGCTTATGACTCAATTGCCACGCGTACGCAGATGACAACTCCTTTGCTTTAAATGGTACTTATGTAACAGCTAGACAGGTCTGATCGTCAAAAAGGTCGTAGCGAAATTGCTCATATTAGTAGTACACGCCCTTATGTAAATCTTGATAATGTAGTCTAATAGAATAAATACAGTAATTGTGATTTGGTCACATAACATTTATGTATACTAGTATGTGAAAACATGCCCACAGTTTACATGCAAATACATACATAGCATCAAATTTACAGACAAAAGACAGCGGAATACCTATTTTCAACAAATTTAATAAGTTTCGTTCAGAAAATATCATGACAGAGTAATTAACGTATATACAAATATTACATCTCTACCTGTTACATGATGTATAAATTTGGACTGATTTAAATAGTCTAAGTCTATCAAATTCAGACTGGCATGTTTATATTGAAGGATGATGGTCACTGTGCAGGGTGGATTCAAAGTAAATATTGTTTATTTTTACCACGCATGAACATCAAAGACAAATCCAATACCTTAAAGCGGGGGGGGGGGGGTCGTCACCTGCGCACGCGCGGGAATTGAGTCCCAAGCGACGATAAAACACACGCTAAAAAGGCTCATGGGTAGACGCTTGTTTGTAAACAATGACACGCTATGGTCATCTGACGCATGCGCAGGTGACGACTCCCCCGCTTTAAAACAGCCAATCAGTATAGGACATATTTAAGACAATAATATCGCACGAGAACCATGATCACAATGCTGGAGCATTGAACAAAAGTGATTCACACTTGTATATTAAATTAAAGACTTTCTTCGATAGCTATAGTTCGGGATACATTTACATATATATATATTTTAGACAATGGTACGAGCAGATAAGGACATACAGTGCACCAAGGTTAAGTTATATAATTTAATTTGGAACAAAAGTTGGAATATAATAATCTAGTTTTTTTTTAATTTTAATCATTTTCCAATATCCTTTTAATAATCATATCAAATGAAATTGTCAACATTTCAGCTACAATTTTTCTCATATAGTCAAAAGTATGGGCGTTGCAAATCGTATTTTCTTTAATAATATATCATAGTTATATTTTACTCGTAAGTGTATTATTACAAGATCTAATAAAATACCAAGCAATTAAGCTAACTACATTGTGCAAACTAATTATGCAAAAATCATGACAATACGACGTTTTCAATATATACCTCGACAATTTGTAAATGTTGTCAAACAATTTAAATCTTAACAATTAAAATAAAATTTTAGCCAATTCCAAGATTTAGTAATATTGTATACATTTAACTAATTCATTTAATATCACAAATTAATTACATTTAGGTTAATGTTTTTAGATAAAAGACGAATTTTGACTAAACTGCGATAATCAGGGCATTATTTCCCAAAATGGTGTGTGTTATCAGTTTATTTACTCATCACAACACACTGAACGTAAACCCGAGAGGGTGGCGTAGTGGGTACACATGGTTAGCCTCAGCCCAGGATCTATCGAGAACTATTTTAACATAACCAGAATTGATAGATGGCAGATGTCGCATGTGGGAGAAAATTTTTTCACACAAAACAACTGATATTACTTCTCGGGATATGTGATGCCGCGAGCGTCACGTACGCTATCATTAATTTGTACTGCGTTTCATATTCGATGCAGTGTTCTTACTTTTCTGTTCTAAGACAGGACATCGAATGTGTATAGACGTTCCAGACTTGCTTATCCATAGCATTTTTACTTTTGTCATAAACTACATAAATATACCACACGTTTACTTAAAACGTACTCTGTAGTACCAATCAATTGATCGCGAGCTATTTAGTTTCTGATCCATGCCCAATCAATTTCTTGCATGTGATTCAAACATTACATTTTACGGGTCCATTGGTCTTTCTGATGGCGACCTTTCGATAAAATTGAATCTTGCCGGCATATTAGGCTTATGAAGTACACAGAAGGTCATGCCCATTTCACCGTGATGCCACTCAATCTTGAAATTTCTGACCAACTACAGAAAAGAAATAAAGAAATCATTTATTTGATTCAAACTGTCAATCAATTATCGCACCTTTTCCTGACTTTTACCATATGGCTTTATTTTATGCTGTTGCTCACGAACCCGAGATTAAAAAAACAAAACAATATATACTAATGGGTAATCGTACTACTAGTTTTTGCACAAACATGTACCAAACATGTCGATGTCATTTACAATTGATCCTTATAGTAACACCGTTTTCGCCATATCCCAAAATTTCGTTTGGGTACATATGGTGAAAAAAAAACATGTTTGTATAAAATGTATACTCATCATTATCCAGAATTATTGAGAAATTCTGACAAATCATATTCATTTGTTACGCGATAAGGCTTTAACATGCATTTCCATGGAAATAAATCCCAAAAAATAGAGAAAAACGGAAAAAAACAATTGATATTACACTGAAACAAATATTATATGTATAATCCAAACCTTGGATATCACAATCTGCAATTGTTTTTCAGCAATTCTTCTTCCAACACACATTCTGGCACCAAATCCAAACGGAAGAACTGTGAAAGGCATCGTGTCTCTTTGCATGCCCCCTTCTCTTAGCCAGCGTTCTGGGAGGAATTCGTCAGGAGAATGGAAATATTCTGGAAGTTTGTTAGCCACATGAGGAGTTATAACTGTCGTCTGTAATACATGCGTAATACGATTATAATAGTAGTGATTGATTTCTTATCGAACGTCAAGGTCATAACATATCTCCTTACCTGGCCACAGACAAATTAAAATAAATACGAAACGTGATGAACGAAATTGTGTCTTTTTCGCTCACCTCTTTTGAACCCAAATATCCGAGGGTCACAATGCTGTTTTTTTATGTCTGTATCACAAATTGTTATTGTTTTGTCCTTTTCAGTGAGTAGCAGAATTTACCCCCTTCTGCGTGTCATTCACGTTTAGACGTAATTCTGAATGCGAAATCCGTAGCAAATACCATGAATTGTATAATTATACCATGAATTGTATAATTATACCATGGATTGTATAATTATACCATGGATTGTATAATTACTTTGTAATCGTATAATTAACACGTTTTCGCCCAATCAGAACAACGTATTCACTGTATAACATACCCCTGCTGGAATCTGATAACCGCACAAGACCATATCTTTGCTTGTATCTCTTGTGTTTCCCAATGTTAAAGGGAATAATCTGTAATACAGTGTATGATGCACAGTTGAACGAGTTATATTTTTTGACTACTCCATAAAGTATTTCTTTGTTTAATTTGCCCAGTATATACATCCTGTGCTAAATTGAGCGATTAAACAGCATATATAATATCACACAACAAGTTTTTACATCGCTAGATATATTCACAATAACAATAACTGTTAGCATTCCATATAGGTCCACGAATTATAAAATGTAAACGGTAATAATCGTACATTTACCTGAAAGTTTCTTTAATACATGCCTTCAAATAACGCATTTCCTGATTAGTGTCTCCAACCAATTCTTCGTGCAACTTCTTTTGTTTTTCGGGATTTGTTGCCAAGTTGTACAAGTTGAATATTAACGCGTGAGTTGTCTAAATACAATTGGAGACAATAAACAAACGAGTATTAATTGTTTATATTCAACTTATAAGGCTAAACGCTAAATCGACACGAGAAACTTTAAAATTACCTCATACGACCAGTTCGCAGTTCATGACATACGAATGGATTCAAGACAAAAATGTCAAAAGTTATAATACTAACCAAGCATACATTGTGATATACCTCTTAGAAACTCGTGAACAGTATCGACCCTGTATTGTCCTCAGATCCAAATCATGGTTTTACAAATGATATAGGGAATACTCGTTCGAGTGAGGACCCTAACATACGTACAACAAACTAGTGTTACAAACGTGCCTTTGTATTTGAAACAGAGTGGAACACTAATGAGGAAGGAGGAAGGGTGTCGCGTGGCTTTCTCACTCACCGGAAGTTAAAAATGTCCTTGTTTGTGATTATGTAAAGTGTATTATGTTTTATTAAAACGTACTGTTTCAATGCCACCGGTTATTAATTCATATGCGGAGATCATTACGTCTTCATAAGAGATATCTTCCATTGATAATAACGTAACTAGGAATTTCTTTTCCCCTTTGTCGATCTTCCCTTCATTAATCAAATGTATGATGGCATCAATTGGCTTCTTTATCATTCTATAATGGCAAATAGATAACGTGATATGTTCCCCTGTCTTTGTCCCAGTATAGTTGAGCAGAAAATTGACAATCCAGCGTGAAAAGCACAAATATGAAATTAAATAGAAAAAGAAATACATTGTATTTATCTCAATATTGCCATGACTACATGATGCACACATACCTGTATAATATCTCATGGCTTTTGACGAACGTCCTCCATGTAGGAGTACTGATTATCTTGTGAAGACCCGCTGAGTAAGTCAGCTTGCCCATGGTCTCAAAAAAGGCATGAGTGTTGTCTATGATCATTCTTGTATTGGCATCCATGTGCGGTGAGAGGGAGCCAAGGCGTGTTTCAAGTGCAATGAAACATACAGCTGAAACAAAACAAAAGTACGTTATTCTGAAATACCATACACCTTGGAGGCACCATGTATAAGATTTTTTTTCAAAAAAAAGCTATGGTGTTTATGAATGATGTTAAGTAAATTGTGTATAATATATCCACATACTACTGGAACAACTGGGAACCTTTTGATTGATTGATTGGTTGAATTTGAAGAAATACGGCAATTGGTGACAGTGGTTGGCAAGTTCTTTTAATCCGAGTTATCAATATAGTTTTATGTTTATGTTGTTCTTGCCTTTGTCTTGTTTTATTTCGGTGCTGGTTTGTTTCTTTTTTTTCTGACCTTTTGCAGGACAACTAAAAAATGTGGATCTATTTTCATGGCATTATTAGGAGGGTGGATCAATCGTCCCTTTATCAATGCTTGATAACAATAAAAATAATGACTACTCGATTAGACTTTGAGAAAGATTTACATCAAAATGTCATGGAGAGAGAGATTTTAGGAAGGGTTCTTCTTTTCCCCAGAGCGCTTTGTTTGAGGTGAGAAGCAATTAATTAGATATTTGGTAGAAATGGGGATTTGGGGAATGTTTCTTTACATTATCAGATAGGATATTTAATTTACAGCTGTAGTAGGGTATTGCGCTCTTGAGACATTGTCTAGTTTGCAACTACATTACCCTACATACTTACATTCCAACGCCCATTTATACACTTCATTCTGAAAATCTGGGACTTCGCCATTTTCTACAAGCAGTTCTTTCATCAACTGAATGAAATCCTCAGCAACAACGTCCAAGTCTTGATGGAATTTTGATATTTCCTTTGGTCTCAACACGTATCTCTGAACACTGCTTCTTACTCGACGCCATTCTTTACCTTGCCTTCGTAAATATTGAATGAATACAACAATTGGGAATGTGCAGATAAAAAAACATGCACTTGGTCAGTTGTTTAGTGTGAAAAATAAAATACTAAGTGTACATTCTATATAAAACACATGTCACCCTAAGTGGAATGTTGTTCGGAGTGCACTATTATGACAACATCCACCATACAACCGCCTGTATATTTGTAATAATAGTTGACGAATGCCATTTGTCGTCTACCTGCGCTTTCAGGTCGGTTAGCTTGAATTAAGAACGACGGGCAACAAAGTTTGTGTCTGTGTAAATGTTTGTTGTGGCCAAAATAAGCTACTGCCGGTATATTAACCTGACAGCGACAACAAGGAGTACCACACACTGTGAGGTACAATATTTTTACACGTAATCTATTGGTTTTGCGTACTTCTAACTTCATAGATTACTTCTAACATGGCTGATACGGCGATGTGCCGCAAAGCCAATCAGATTCTACACACGCGCATACTGGGTAGTCCATTTCAGGAGCGTGTATTCATCCGCAGTGACGTCATGGTGATCGTTCGGATTGGTCAACGGCAGTTTTCAAATTCAAATTCAATTTATAAACGTGTTGCGTAAAAGGCTCTTCTGAAAGCATTGTAAAGGGAGTTTCATGTTCTAGTCTTCACTTTTAGTGCGTTCATAGGACCCAACCCTTAATAACAAGGAAAGGTTTCACTTCACACCCATACTTAAAGTTGTATCATTACACGTTTTAAAAATTACGAATGTACTACCCAATATTCTATTTCGAATTCATTTCTAGAGGAACATTATCGTATATTTGTTTAGTGGCCCAAAATTTGGTTAACCAAAGTTGAAATTTTCGAAGCAACGATGAGTTACATCATGGTAGTTTTTTTTTTTTGTCTAGTGATTTCGAATTCTTGTTTTAAGTATCCCGGCCAATGAAGTGTGCCCCCGTTTCAATGTGTTTAGAACGGGCTAATATTATGGAAAAACCACGGGGCTTTTTTCGTATCTACAGTAACTAACACTAGGACTTATTTTTACCAATGTTTGTGCCACTGACCCTTGTCAAAAGCGAACTTGAAGAATATACTCACGCAAGCAATATTTTGGGCATGGAAAAAATGGTTCATCGCTGTTTTTTAGAAAGATTGTTTTAAAACAATATATTTTCCTACAATGTAAAATGGTGTAATTGTCGTTTTTTGTACAAGATTATTATGTTTTGCTATTTTTATTACAATCTTGATTTGCATATTTGCAGTAAATTTAATTAATTTTGGCACAGGTAACATTTTTATAAGTGGAAGGCAAATTAAAATGAAGTGACACAGACTAAAATTAAACATTAAAAGTTAAAAGCCATATTAATAAGACGATAACTGCATGTAATCATGTCAAATCGTCAAAATACTAAATCAATATAATAACAGTAGAATACCTGGTTTCTCCATCTTTTTTTAACCATAATTTTACTTCCAACCTCTATTCCATAATAATATTGCATGTGTTAGTGTGTTAGTAAATACTAGCATGCACGTCAGCTCTACTTTAATTGTGAAATACTTACATATTTCCAAGACCAAGGGATAGTCCAGCCATCTTTCTGACTCGGGTGATTGCATCAAGTGGTGTTCTTTTTGGCATGTTGCCGTCATTTCTGAACATTGTCTCAATATCTTTCGGTCTGACAACAAAAACAGCTGGGCGCCCCAACATCGGTTCTTTCCAAATATTTCCATACTTCTTTTGCTTATCGAACATGGCGTGCTCATACATCGTTTCGAATGTGTATGGTCCTGAAATGTTAGGAATAATGTTTCAAAAAAATATCGAGTTAAGATTCACATCCGAATTCATTGGTGCATTTTTAATGAAGAATAATAGACTTCCCAGTGCATTATATTTTATAAGCATGCACCCTGCCACCCTATCAACTTTAGAATCTACTTCGAACCTAAAAATGTTGCGTGATTTTTTTTCCCGAATTTAAAATCACTATGTTATGCATGGACCAATGAAATGCAGTGGAGTAATCTCCTGAACGTGTACAGTAATGACGTCATGCAGTGTCCGCAAAAGGGAAATGACGAACTTATATGGATTGCATTATGGGATATAAGGCAAATGCCGCTTACTATATTAGTTAAATACTAAGTATAACACACCGAAAGGTAAATACTCGTATGCAGTCCCAATCACCGGCAGAGGGCGTGGGCCTGGTATCTCTTTGAATGGTCTGGCGTTTGCATAATGCGTGGTTTTGACGACGTGGTCACCTGCACGTGTACTTGTGATAGTTGTCACTTTTCGATTCGTCCAATTTGTAGTTCTAACGATACCAATAACGCGGTTATATCCCCGTAGATGCGCCATACCTTCTTAAACACTGAAATCACATTGCAAAACACTACATTGTTATGGTAACACATTAACGCTGTGGTGACCTTCTGAAAGTCAAAGTGAAACTTCTGTAAAACCACAACCATTACAGAAATTTATGTCAACAAGTATTTTCTTCACAAAATGGACAAAACAACTGAATATGCACGACTGAATAATCCTGTTGAATAAAACAGAAATAATTTCAGAGATTGATTTTCTTTTATTATATGCAACAGATTTCCAGATCAAATGACCAATATGGGTTTTTCATCACGTAAGAATACAGTGGTCAAACACTATTAGTAAAGTATCATAATGTTTTCCGATTACTTTAGCTAAGGTGACAATGTTTGATTAAATTATTTCTTTATTTCTTCGGCAGTTTTACTAAAACATCTTCTATTACATAGACATAACCTAAAAGTGTGCTATGATAAATATTCTACTTGGTAGTAACGACATGGTAAATTACAAGATTAGTTGGCTGCACTTATACCTACGTTATGCTATTGTTTTAAATGACGTAACACTGATATACTGCAGTACCGATAGGGATCAGGCTAAATTCTGTTTTCCTTTTGACTCATTTATTGTGCAAAAATTTGCGACCTAACATGTTTCTATCGAAGTTGGGCACCGCCCTAGACTGGAGCTAGTTGACATCGGGTACAGCAGTATTAGTAAGACATTACAAGATAGGAAAGAAATTATTAAAGGCGGTCACATAATTCTGGCTTCTATTCACAGGCATTGAGTAGATTTTATATAAAGAAATTCACTTTTGTTGTGTACATTAAAAAAAACATTGCAAATAATTAAACTATATGAATAATTTTCCCACATATCTATTCCGAACTTTACGTCTAAGTTCACATTAACGTCTCGGCGAGTTCATATAGTTATTTAGATTTTGAGAATCAATTACACGCACGCGCAAACGAAAGTGTTATCAAGCAGAGTTGTTTTCTTCTGAGTGGACAACAATGCAACGCTTGCAACATTTTCAGAACCCACGCACACGGTTTTGTTTTGTTTTATAATAATGTAACTCATTATTTAGTGCAGAAACTATTAGTGAAATCAAGAGTGTCGGTTGTTAATACCCTGGTTAATTAGTTAAATACTGAGTCAACCTGTATAGCAATGCATTGCCAAGAATCGAAGACCATTTGCGACGCGTTCATGGTAACTACCGTCTTTATCCATGCCAACATAATGTCTCCGTCTTCTTACCTGCACATTGAACCACGTCTACTAACGTTAGTGGAACGATCAGAACACTGCGATGAATGTGGACAGCATCATTTCAAATTGATCGATACAGAAACGGTATCCCTGTCGCCTCGACTGTATTCCGCCATTAAACGAGGTCAATGGTTCTGTACAGATTGAATGGGCTGGTGATCACGTGAATGGAGAGTTCATCCAGGCGTACGTTCGTTGAGCTTGTTTTCATTTTAATAACAATTGATTATTTAAAGTCGAACCAGTCTAGGCCGTTGACCCCATCATATGCCATTGGCGCAAGAAAAACAGAGTATAACGTCAAAGAATATACAGAATAATAAAGAAACATGAAAATTACATACAAATAATAACATGCTATAATTTTTTTTAAATGTTAAATTGAAAAATACAATAAAGAATACCGCTCTAATTATATGGACCAGACTTGTCTCCTTTCTTGGAGTAATAATTCAATCAATAGTTTCTAGTATTCCATGAATTGTTTATTGATTATAGATATTATTACCCTCTTCGAAACGTGTTTAAACCCGTCAATACGTCACAGGTTATTTTTGAAAGTTGGACTTAAACGGTAGCCAACGAATGGCTGGATCGTTTTTCTGCAATTGTTGAAGCCGACGATGTTATTTTAAAGTGCGGTGATTTTAACCTTCCGGGTCTAGCCTGGTGTAGTGCTATTGATGGCACGATTGCTGAACCGACCGGATGCATCTCAAATAAGTCTGACCTTTGACCGTTTTCTATAAATACTCGCCATCAACAATAGATTAAGCAACGCTAGTAAGATTTATAAAAGGCCAAAGACACTAGTGTCTTTGGTTATGCCAATGCTATTTTCGTTAAACTGGCGGTGATCTTCGCGCCGCGTCCTGTTCGACATGGGACTCATAGCGACGTACACAACGCGTGTAAAATACATTTTTTGTTCACATGAAATTCATTCTTACTATACCTACGTTTTCTGGTGTTCGTGCTGGTTTTAAATCAGTCTACGAAGAATATATACCTGCAATTCAACAATTTACAGTTTCATTAATACTAAAAATAACAGTAAGAGCTGTTCGAACAATGTGTCTTACGGTAACTGCACTCCTGATTCAACCGCTGACATTTTTTTTGCAAAGTACTTTCGCACCAAGATGTCAAATAATTTCCCAAATGCGTTCATTAACGACCGGCCATGTTTCGCTAGCCTTGCAAAGTATAAACACAAGCAGAAATACGCTTATAATTTCATCTTCGCTGGCCAAGGTCTAAGTTTATTCGGCCAAGCCTCTAAACAGACCTTGGCAGAACGACCATCAAATATGCGTATTCTAACAGCGTCGCCAGTATTTATGGGCGGCTAATCATTGTCCAATCAGTTTGCGTGTTACAAATCCCCCTTTGGCGTTTCATTTTAAACAAAATGGCGGAGCCAATGAATCGTGATATTTGTGATGATAAAATTGCGAAAGTTTTCGGTGTTGGTGCTCTCAAGCCTCATCAGGTAAGGCAATGGACGCGGTTTTGTGTGGGAAGGATGTCTTCATAGAGACAAAAACAGGAAGTGGAATTTTGTTTTATAATTTGATACGTCCAAGCTGAGTGGGGGCCTTGTTTCGAGGCCCGCCCAATCAGATCTCACTGCTTAAGCCTATGCGATACCGCACGGTATCGTGTAGAGGCCTATAGGTCGAAGACACGGGACCGTGCGATTCGGACGATGTTATAATTTATGCATTCCAATGTTCATTGTATTTTATTATTTCGTCAATAATAGTTCGTTCTGATGCATGAAACTGTCCCCCAATATCTTTACCACCATTAATCAGAGTTTCATCATCAACATTTGTGATTAGGATAATCTGAAATGACTACACAGTCATGTCCAGATCACTATCAATACTTGTCATCACGGGTTTATGGAGGGTCGTTCTACCGTTACTAATCGTGTCGATTACGTGGATTATATTACAACTTAACTTGATTATGATAGTCTAGTGGAATCAGTATATCATGATTTTTCCAAGGCATTTGACAGTGCAAATCACTCATTACTGATACACAAATTGTACTATTACAGAATCCATAGAAATATTTATAATTGGCTCACTTTTTGATCAATCGTAATCAACGCGTTATTCTTGGGGCACGACGTTATTTTGAACAAATGTTACATCTGGTGTACCCATGGCTTCATTCTGTGACCCCTTACTTTTTATTATGTTCTCCAACCGTTACGATATGCCTAATACTGTGAGCTCGTTACAGTGTTCTATATAAAAAACGTACGTCAATTCTTCACAATTGACAGTTTACATGTAATCTGAATTTGCGATAATGTAGATAACTTTAGCAGTTTATTTATAATTTGTACTTTTATAAGAAGGCGTGTTTTAAACCCTCGACGTTAACGCAAAGATATTTTATCACACTGCATTTTCTGTTGTTCTGTGAGTTGGGCACAATTTTCCCACCGAAAAAAACAGGCGGGATTATTGAATTTTGAAGATAATTGGCGATAAAGTGATATCCCTGTAGTTTTCGGATTTATTTTGGATACTAATTGGTAAATTATACCTTCAATTCTGGGATTTTCAATTAAAGATTTTGTTGAAAAGATTGCATATCAATGGGACAAGTATAAAATTACATTCGCTTAGAAATTCTGCTAGAATTGTTTTTTAAATGTTTATTAAAAGTGCGAGACTAGAACTTTGGGATTAAGAGGGCATCAATTTGATAGGCAAAAAATGATGAATTGTGCTTAGCATATAGGAACATGCACAGGGAATATTAAAAGTACCAAGGTGAATTCATTGAGCATCGATGTCTACGTGACGTTCAAACCCTGACTGTGTTCAGGAGAGCTATGTTTAGCTCCCAGGATATTTTCAAAAGACAAAGTCTGCTGTAGAAACCCAGTACTAAACACTTTGAGCGCCAAAAGCCAACGTTTGTCAACAATCATAAATTTTTAACCCAAAACAGGTTGCCAATCGTAGATTACAGCCAAAACAAAGTCAGCTTAGACTTTCAGCTGTGAGACATGACAAAACAAACGCAGCCAGTGACGGATACATTTCTAAAATAAAAATACAAAATAAAAGCAACCAGAGGCGCCGACCACGCGCGTTGGAAATAAATAGAACAGGTTGTGACACAGTCTCACCAGCCTCTTTCACTCACGCAATAGAATTATGCTATTTCCCAACGCACTTATATTTAATACATTGACGAAGAAAAAAATACCGCAAGAAAAATGTAAATCAGGCTACGAACGCCACACGAATCACTGTAAAGGGGATAAATTCGAACCAACCATCAAATTTAAAATTCAAACGATTTCTTTGAATGTCAATCAAAAATAAACTCGATGTTTAGAAATACCAAAAAACAACAACATATAAATATTACAAACAAGAGTGCACAAACAAGTTTGCAGCAAAGGACAAGAATGTGCATGTACATCTTCGCTAGCCAAGGTCTAAGTTTATTCGGCCAAGCCTCTAATGATAATGATGGCAATTCAGCTCTTTTTAGTGGCAGGTTTTCATAATACGCAAAATATCTTGCAAAATTACATAGTTATTTAATTTCTTTACAAATTAAAAAACAGGATGGCTGGAAAACCGGGTCTTCGGTGAAAGCTTGTCAGAATATACAGCATATTGAAGTAGTATAGCTACAATCAGTGAGTTTTCATCTAAGTATGCAACACTGTCACAAAGCACAATACTAGTAATAGAAAAGAAGGAAAGCAAAAATAAAATAATTTATTGATTTATCATGAAATGAAAGATGTTTTTGAACAAAAAACATGCATGCGTAACTGAAAATGTAATATATCGAGAAGTATTTATCAAATCATGTTTGTCCATTCCATAAACATGCAGACATTTGCATAATTAAAATCCAATATAAAACCTAATTTGTGATTAAGCTCTTCACAATAATTAAATAGAAAATGAATTTAATTTCTAGTATATTTTGTCAGGCATGCCAAAACAGACAAGCTTTAATAATACTTGGAAGCTTCTAGATCTCAATAACTGCACACATGCTGTTCAGTATACGTAAATACAATTTTATACCGGTATTTAATTTTATTTATTTATTTATTTTATTTATTTAGACAAATATGGGCAAGAACTCAGGAACGCACGAACGCAAGGACGCAGGAACGCACTTTAGGGTGTCCAGAGAAAGACTTTCTGTTTTCGACATTGTGAAATTCTTTTGTTTTATGCGGGAAAAATACAGTATTATATATCCAAGTTAAGTAAAATCATATTTATTAAAGTTATTGTTCATACATGAACACACTACATAGTTTGTAATTTCATCCAGCTTCTTTCAGTCATAATGCAAGACAAATTTTAACAGCCTGTCACATGATTTTACTCTGAATGTCAACATGAAAAGAGACTAGTCCATTTTACGCAGGAGTAATTGGGAGTAGAATATGTGAGGGATAGTATCAACAGCTCTAACACAATTATTATTCATATTAATAATAATAAAAAATACACTGAAATCTCATGACACCGAGCAACACTTGAGATACGAACAAATAAACTTAATATAGAAACCAATGCAAAAATAAAAAAATATGCCCTCAAAAAAAATATCTATTTTTTTTTCGGTGTCCTAAATTATTGTAAGCGGAATTTCATCGTCGCTAGAGGGCGATTCTTACATCTGCTGCAATCGGCTGAATGATATCCACAGTCTACGCGGCCCACTCTCACCATGTACACAACTATATTAACGCCTGATACTTAATTTAACCACATACTGCAGCACCATCGATTACAGCATATACATTGGCATGGGGACATCACACGAGTAATACGTGGCATCGAATCGTATTTATTCGTTGTATTGGTATTCGCTATGAGTTGAGATCGCTCCACGCAATTCACACCTCAATTATAGTATGTTACCGCAGATAAACAGTATAATCTCTTGACTTTTGACCGAAATATAACCTGCGTTAACAAAATCAAGATAACTATGTGACACCAGGCATTTGAAAGCAGCGTTTTGGTGATGGTGGTATTGGACAGTATGTTAAGGGCAATAGAAACAAAATGTATGCAAAGAGAACACAGCGGACGAGCAAAATTCCGAGGTTGGCTCCATCAGTTTTCATGCGCTTCAGAAATGGACACAATTTTCGAAAACAGACCGGACAAGAACGGACATGGGTAGTATGTAGCAAGGATATTAAACGGATGTTTATCTGACGCCTAGCGGGTGAAAGCGGATGAAAGTGGATGACAACTCCGAAATCCTAAATATACGAGATACATCCCAGATACAAACGCTTCGTCCGTTTGTAATACTGTAAATACGAGATGCATACGCTCCACGCAATTCACCTTTGTATCCATAAGTGCAGTGGAACCGGGCCTTTAAATATTAATGCGCCTTCGCACATGAACGTGTTGAGCTACATTGAGGGCACCATAAACCATCTACGTGGTTCATTCGCCACAGACAAGAATGAATAAAACAAGTGATCGGCATTGCCGATAGGGTTCGAAATAACCGAATCTGAAATTCTAGGGCAAACATTGAAAATCAGCGTTGTTTTACAATCAAGCGTCTATCCATGAACCTTTGCGTTTTTAGCGTGCGTTGTTATCGACGCGTGGGACCCATTCCCGCGCATGCGCAGTTGACGACCCCTTCTGCTTTAAAACACCATGGCATATATGTCTATTGGTAATAGTTTGAAAAATAACAATTTACATGTGTTTCATTCACCAGTAACCAGGAACAATGCTTTATTCCAAAATGCATTACTATGTAATAAGATGTTTCTCAGAAGTTCCATGTCGTTTTTAGACTGTTTTGGAAATATGCAATGTTATATATATAGATTCAGATTTTCTAAAGCAGAGTAATGCTCGACAGTAAAACACTAGTTTGACCAATCCAAATAAGAACTACACATATTGATCTATCTATGGGATGAGGCATTCCAGTGACCCGTTACAAGATGTAATGTAAAATGTATCATTACAAATACTATTATTAACGTTACTGTCTTGAATCATCAAAATACAACAGTACTTGATTCAATGTTATACTGGTTGTACTGTTCCTTTTTTAAGTTTTCCCCCATACATATATACTAAGATAAATAAATTGCAAGCTGTTTTATCTTGTCAGCAAAATGTGCTGCACGCTGTACTTACACAGGTCAACGTCCTGGGCATATAAAGTACCAAGGATCATGACCTACAATCCCATGATGCACTATTTTATGTAAGTCATCGCTGCAATCCACAGAACAATCGAGAAGTTTATTCGAGCACATACACAGGACTAAAGACTTTGATTGACTTAAGTAAATGGGTATCAGAACTATGATTCGATATTTCTGTATTTCGGTAAGTGTTATTTATGTATTAGCCAGTGACATATTGTCCTAACGCCACCTGTTTTGTCACGTCAAATGTACTGCGTCACAGCCATTATCCTACAGTCGTCAGTATTGCACACGGTAATATAGTATGATCTGATTCAATCAAAATTGATTGGATTCGAATCAGTAAATCAACATGATCAAACAGGTCATTGTGGTTTCAACTTAGGCCCGGGTATTGTTGTATCCACAGTCTTGAACTTGAATCCAATGTAAAATCGTTAGTGTTTATTACTCCATGCTCTTGACGGTAATGTTTGTATGAGATTATTCTTAGAAGTTGTTTTGATTATTGATCATATGTTTATCGACCAATTAGAAAGCAGAAACTTTATGATTGCCTTTTAGTTTTCTTAATTTATTTCTTTGAACGTCCAAAAAACAAAATGGCGCAGTGCTGGTAAGACACCGGATATGTATCATTACAATGTTTATACACACGCACAGTGTAACAACGTATATTTAACAACGCGAGTGTTTAAGTACTAGTACTGTTCCTTCCCCCTATATAAATACTAAGATACATAAGTGGCAAATCATGTTTGATAGCAAAATATACCTCAAAACACGTACACTACTAAGAGGTCAACGTCCTGGGAAGTAAACAAATATTTACATCACATCACATGTGTTGGGTAGGGCTACAATCACGCGATATACAGTAATGTTTATAATGCCAGCCATTGCTGCCATCAGGGGACAATCAGGAGTTTAATTATTTGACTTGTGTATATGGACATCAGAACTATGATTTTATATTTTCCGGTGTTACTCATGTAGTAGCCAGTGACATATTTTCCAAACCCCGTCTTTTAGCGTCGTTATTTGCACTGCGCCATAGCCATTATCCCCGGGACATGTTGGTTTCAACTTAGGCCTGGGTATTGCTGTACACACAGTCTTGAATTTGAATCCAATATGAAGTTGTTTATTCCTCTGTTTTCGGCCGTGTTTGTATGAGATTATTCTAAAGAATCTTTAGGCAGCTGCCCAGTGACGTGATTGATATACGAATATATGCACTGTACCATGGTTGTTAATGCAAAAGAAAACAATGTGCAATATATATGTTATTATCGATGACCGGAAGTATAGTAACCCCCTAGTGAGATAGTGCATAGTAACCAAAGCAACTAGTGAACCCAAAACCTGACTACTGTTCACTGTTTAACTATCATAACAACTAATCAGTACTTTGTATTAAGTGTCTTATATTTATGTTGTGACCTTTTTCATGCATACACCAGGATTATCAGTAGGTAAATATATATATATATATATATAAAATACTGCATGGCGAGAGTTTGTATGGGCTATGGAATATTTGTTGGTATTAATTGAGTGTTTTATAATTCCACGTATATTTTCAGTTCGACAGGAAACATTTCCAGTTCGACACGTTCTTGTATTAACGTAAGTGGATAAGGCGCTAACGTATTGATCGATTTATTATTTTCAAATAGTTGCTGTTATGGAGCTCGTTGTATGGTGTATTTAGTTTTCCGGTGTCGACTGGGGCATGCTTAGACAGACAGTATGTTATCGGTGACAATTGCTGTAACAAGTGCCGGCCTGGTGAGTATTGGCGATATATAAATATCAGAACATACTCTGAAAAATAGGTCTCTCTCTCATGGTGGTTTTGGCCCTCTATAGTTAAAATCAGTTTTTTTTTATGTTTTGGTTTTGACGCAGAGGGCGCTATTATGGAAATCATCGTCACTTATTGGCATTTTCGGTATTAAAATGAAGGCAATTAACAACCATTTGATGTATTAAGTAGCACCAAATACTTACTGCGTTGCTCACACTTTGATATTTTTGGTGGGACGGCCACCATATGGTTTTGCGTACTGATCTGTGCCACTGTTCCTGGGTTTGAATATGCAAATTGCTTTCTTTTAAGGTAGAGATGCAGTTTATTTGGCTTGCTTTTTAATTGAGTAATTAGACAATGAAGATGGTATTATATATTCAACATGTTAAATATTTTCTGAAAGCTTATTATACAAACTTTGTAAAACTTGTCTTTATTTTAAATATCCAGAATGCGTTTTTGATTTTGGGTCAAAAATATGCTTTTTTGGACAAAAGTGGTTTAAAAAAAATTAGCTTAAAAACTTCAAGTCCGTTTGTGGGTAAAATTACATCACTGGAGACCTTGGTATACTACTAATTCAAATGCGTCCACTCATCTCTCTAACGGCTTTCAAAGTCGCACAGCATGACCTCAAATTTCACTCTTTTCTATTTTTGCATAATTTATATATCCATGTTAATTGCGGACTTGTTATTTTTGTTCCACTCGCCGTAATAAACTGTCCGGACGCATTTTGAAGGAGGGACACCTTGTCAATAATGTGTGAAAATTTCGAGGCAAATGGCCAAAGCGTCTATCAGCTATTTTAATTTAAAACTCAAGAATTCACCAAAAATTGAAGACGAGAAAAAGGCTAATTTGCATATTTGCGCGTTAAACCGGGAATTACTGCTTTGTCATACTTTGTCATACTTTCTAGACTATTGAAATTGAAAGTTAACGTATAGACATAGACATTTTATGTAAAATCGTTGGACCAGAACAACTGCTCTTGAATATATAAATCAGAAACACGTCATTCATACCAGTGTTTTGATGGAGTCGGTCAAAACACGTGTCAATGCCCAGTAAACATTACGTCATCTCATGAATTATTAAACAGGGGGCGGTCCTAGGAAGGTGACCTTTTATCACGATCAAAACATCAAGGCTTCTCTTCGATGTATTTTTAATAAAAAATTTACGAGTATTTCAGAGCCTATGGTTTACCGTGAAGAGTACAAAGTGTGATATTAAATTATTTATCCTCGATGATTTTTATGTAGTATTGAGAACCAACTCCAGGAAGCGAACGCACAATAATGAATACATGTAATCGCGTAAACCTAGAATCGAAACGCGAGGCACAGAAGTTTTGTTCAGCGTTTCCAATCCCATTTTTCCCACTGCAACATATTTGTTAAAAGAAATATTTGAATTCTGTTCGTTTTTTAAGGAAGCAATTTTTTATTTTTTCCGATTTTGGTAACGCCTTATTCAGAGATTTTCTAAGACAGTCGTAGACAATCAGCGCACCGATGTACGTACAAAACATGCTGTTGTACTACCGGCGACGGTCGCCTGCAAGAAGAGAGCTCCAGCTCCTAACGTAAAAGTTTTAAAATTTCGACCGGTTTTAAATAATTTTTGTTGGAAATCTGACATGTTTTAAGAGTGCAAAATTAAGGTGCATTTTCGAGCGGTCGAATTTTTCTGAATAGAAATCAGCAAATGAAAAAAATAGGAGTGCTAAACAGTGTGTCCGTTAGTTTAAAAAAAATGGAATGTCAGACAAATTGACGTAAACTTACCCATTTTTCACGGAAAAAGCAAAGGTTGTGGCCGAGTTGTGGGCTAAAAAACTAAAAAATCAAAACAAAATCATCAATCAGTAAGTATTATGACAAGGAAAACAAAACATCAGACGCGGAGAAGCGGTCAGCGCGTCAACAGAGTTGTTAATGTATCAAGTTACCTCTCTCTGTGATATATTTTTCATTGAAATTATTTGGTTGTTTTCAATTAATTTTAGCGTACCTCTGAAATTTATTTTAGCATTGTAAGTTGTTTTCTTCATTGAATTAAACGGAGTTCGTCCGGTTGCAAACAAAGCTGTCTCGCACCACCTAGCAAAACTTGCAAATGATCGGAAAGTTTGTGTCTCCCCGACCCAATGCAATATATCCGGTTAGAATCAAAGCTCACGTGTCCCTTATTTGAGGGACCAGATTCTGCCGTAAATTCGAGATGGGATTTAGAAAAAAAATAAAATTGGATTTTTAAGGTGTATTTTGGCGTCATTTTCGGACATTTCAATCATTTCTAATGCCTAAGATAGAGTCTAAGTTTTACCTTAGTCATTGACGCCTATTCAAGAGTATGATGTTTATTGTGACTAGCGTGAATGGGTAAGCTTCGTTTCGACAATGAGCTGTTATCACTGTAAACAATGTTAAATTATTCTTCACATGCTCAGTTTATTTTTTGAGAACAATTATTTAAAAATAAAATCTCTCAGTCAATCAGAAACTCGGATTCACGCCTTCAGGGAAAGTCACGTTTGGACACTCACATCGATTTTGTTTTTCGTTCGGCGGGCTGATGCCTTCAGTGTAGCTTTTGCCTCTTCCGACATAGAAATCATCTGAATCTTCTTTCTACCTCTCTTTCTTTTCACACCACATATAATGTAATGATAAAAATTAGGAAAAAAAACGCTGAGGAAACGTAATGTTTGGTTTGCTAGCGAGCGATAACTGATTCGAGAATAATTGCACATGCCCGTGAATTGAATGAACTATGACCCGTACAATCTCGATATGCATATTGTCAATCAAAGGTCCTGTTATTTGCTTACTCATAAACATTACCACGTGTGAGTGTTTTTTATTTTTAATCAGAAATTTTAACGGTGTTCCAATAAGAATTCATTGGTCAAATTTTCACAGAATGTTCTTTAGATAAAAATCTATATAAAAAACGAAAAAAAAACTATTTTTGATTGAAATTCACAAATAAACTGCATCTCTACCTTAATGATGTATGGTCAAAATGGTACCACGTCGTGTAAAATTTACAGTTTTTTTTACAGGAAATTCAGTAGAATCTGTTAAATATGCGAATTTATTGTTAAACTTCTTGTTTAATAAATAATTTTGAAATTGACTTAAGGATTCTTTGTCTGTTTATTATGTATGCAGTGCACCGTAGATCCACTGTCATACTGACCGAAGGTTAAAGCGGGGGAGTCGTCACCTGCGCCATAGCGTGTCATTGTTCACCTGCGCACGCGCGGGAATTGAGTCCCAAGCGCCGATAACAACACACGCTGAAAACGCAGAGGCTCATGGTGTGTAAACAATGACACGCTATGGCTATCTGACGCATGCGCGGGTGACGACTGTCTAGAGAACTTGATATCACCAGATTCAATTAAGACATAGAAGAGCACAATTATTGACATTGAGATTCTTCTGAAGATGGTGCAAAAATACGCAGTTATTTTATACAAACACAAAGCAACATAATATAACCTGCAACGTGACTTAGTTTTACAATTAATGATATGCCAATACTAATCTGAAACCAGTAAATCTGTGTATTGAAACGAAGTAAAACGTAGTATTATGTTATTTTTTTTTCACAGCTTATTGCTTTAATGAGACGTATAAAATATTTGTGAAAAATAAGATCAAATTGAATCCTGAATATTTTACTCAACGAGACAGACAATGGCGACAATACTGAAAAACGCTTTCCTTTTCGCAATCGGATTCAGATCCCACCAAAATACTAGATTGTTTCCTGTAACAAGGGCACCTCAGTCTTTAAATGTGCATGGAAATTAGTACTGTTTTTTCAGAAATGTAGCAATAAATGAGAACCACTTCAAAAACTTTGTTTTTTGTCTAAAAGTGAGATAAATCAGGAAAATCGTTTATAACTGTTCCAGTCATATGACAATAAAACACTAGTATTATGTTATTGGTACTTCATGAATGTCTTTGCATGAACAAACCTTAGTAGTATTCGCATATATTGTATATAAAACATATGATTCAAATCAACTGCCATTATTAATTGCTTGCATGTACAATTGTTTATTAATTGGAGGTTACACAACAAAATTGAATCTATTCATGTTACAAATCATGTATACCACAACATCTAAAAATCATTAATATTTGCTTTAATTATCTTGGTGGTGATACCATGCTTCTGTAAAACATAATCATAGTATTTGCAAGCACTAATTCACATGCTGTTATTTTTGCACCAGGGTACAAAGTCTCCAGGCATTGCGTAACAAACGCCGACGACGGTGAATGTGTGCATTGTCCAGAAGGCACTTATAACTCCAACTACACTGCATCCGACAGCTGTAGATATATCGACCACTGTACTAAACTACACGAGATTGTAAAATCTCCTGCTCCATTGGATGGTACAAAAAATAATGAATGCCGATGTGAAGATGGTTACCACTATACCGATACACGTGAACTGTGCTGGAAAGATTCCACATGTCCACCGGGAGAAGGACACACCGAGGATGGTATGTACATTGCCAACTTGTGTTGTGTACGTTGTGTTGAATGTACTATTCAACAACACGTGTGTGAATTAAATCTGATACCCGATTAATGGTAACGACATGATATAGGTGTATACCCATTACGTTGTTTGTATTGATTGGTTTTGATATAATTTCAAAATTTTGGCGTGGTTTGGATAATATTGTGAATTTCAATATTTAATAATGTAATACATCAGTTGAGCCGCTAAATTTACTTTTATTTCATATTGCAAATAGGGCAATGCGAAGTATGTCCAGAGGGAAAGTACTCTACAGAGGAATCTTCAACAGAAAAGTGCCAGCCACAGCCCGTGTAAGTACAGGGATATTTTTTTTACTACATGTATTGTAGTAATACATTGTAGTTGAATCGGAATGATTGATGTCCGGCTGAATGTCAGCAGGATAATCACATATTGTGAAAAAAGAGTATGTAGATTTTCGAATTCTCTTTCAAAACCAGTACACGTGATCATTCTGTTTCAATTGAAACTAATATAATTTACGAAGTTCCAAGAGATTTAGTTAAGAGTCGGATTTTCTTAAATTCTCTATTAAAATATAAAAATTTAATTGGCATTAGTTAATGATATATACCATTATTTGAACTATGTTGTGTACACTTCAATTAATGGGTCTACTGTGTAGATTTGTGCTCCGTGTTTTTATGATAATTCCAAAGTCTACCTGTGTGCCATTCAACTACATTAAACATTATATACATGTATATAAATATCTTATTATTGTAAATTGTTATAGTGATAATGTATGAGAAATATTAACCTATTTGAATCACATATGTCCTACTAAGAGAATAGTAATATTTCAAAATGCGTTCAATGTTTTTCATTTTAATAAACTATTTTAATTTTTCCTCTTTTCACTTGAACAGATTTTAAATTGCCAGTGCGTCAGTATACACCGATTTTTGTGATAATTTAAGGGCCCTTGCGTATCGTGGATAAATGTAAATTCTTTATTTGCTTAGTTGACATGACCTTTGCACATTCGTATAAATAAAGATAACAAATTGTCACCCATCTCATAATAAATCAGTTTCACAACTGCCTAAACATACCCTGGATACCACATGGTGCATTGAAATGTACATACATAATCAACCTTTGATAATACGATGTCACCAATTTCTATAAATATTCGTTTATCATTTGTTCATCTGAGTTATCCGCTTTTCAATTTGCAGTTTGTTTTTTCAAAATGGGATGATTTCTCACAATTATGTGAAAGTGAATAAAATTCAATTAAACTGAATGGATATTGTACAACAATTTTCAAAACAAACAACCAACCAACCACGTCTCACATTTAGCATTGGTTTAGGCGCTAGGGACAGGGACTCAATATCTATATTGTTTTGGTGATATACATATGTACACTACATTGATCTCAAACTTTATTTGTTTTAGCTGCTCGGGCCCGATTCTTGTGATAGGAAACACGACAACAAAAAAAGTGTGCGCAGAAACAACATCAAACCCAACACCAAGCATGACAGGTACATTATCATTTGTATAACCTACTAAATGAATGTTTTCATGGAACAATAAAACTGACATTTCAATTATCTTTTAAAAATAATAAATATTAAATGTTAAATGTTTAGTCAGTCTGACGTAGTATTACTAGCAGTGTTGAATACGATGTTAGTTTAGTTTATATGACTACCATACGTGTTTCGTGGAAAATGTCATTGTAGTATTCTTCATATGGAAGGAGAAAGTGTTTACAATTAAGTGTCATCAGTATATCTACAATAACATTGGGTTATATCAAATGTACTATTTTTTTCTTTGCAGTTGAGAGTACAACATTTGGTATAGTTCCTTCAAATACCACTTCATCCAATGGTTTAAGTGCGGGTATAACAGTAGCGATTATACTTGTAGCGATACTTTTATCTATTGGCTTGCTGTTGGCGGCATACTGTTGCAGAAAACGTTGTTATGACTATAAGAAATGTATACGTAATACACGAAGAAGACGAAATGGAACAACAGGTACGCAATTGGGCCATTCCAGTTTATATCTGCACCCCCCTGTTGATGAGGTCGGATTTCCAGCACTGTATGATGGGGAAAATACCCCGGAATTCCAACTGTATATGGAGAAACAGAATCTGGAAATCCAGACAAGTATGGAAAAAAAATCCTGGAAATCCAGGCAGTTATGGCTACTAAATAAAATATGACCTAGTTTATCTTGCCACATACCTGTTGATGAGGTTGGATTTCCAACAGTATGACTAAAAAAAACTTGGAATTCTGACTGTATATGGTAAAAAAATTGGGCCAGTATGAAATAGTTATTACTGAAATTAGATAAGGATGGTGGCACGAATGAGCTCATCAACACCGGGAATCAGGACTAGTTTGGATTTCCATTGTCAAATATAAAATTTTGAACTTAGTAAATTAGCATATAAGAGTTATATTTGGAAATCCTACTCTGTATGGTGGCACAAAGGAACTCATCAACACCATAAGTAGGAACTATAGTTTTGGATTTCCATCACTGTATGGTGAATGGTGATTTGGAAATAAAACTTTGTATGATTTATATATCAAGCTCATCAACTGGGGGGGGGTGCAGATATAAACTGGAATGGCCCATTGCAAATTTAACTAGGTTGATCTCGATGTGTCGAGTGGGCGAACGTTGCCAGAGATGGCGTGACTTGCGAAAACGGTACATATTGTTCATGGTTGGGAATTTGTCATATAATTATGAGAGGATTTATAAATACAAAGTATTCAGCATAACGCTAATATTATTCATTATATTATACATATTTTATAAATAATGTATCTATGTTTTTTCGCAGCAACAGAACCAAGCATGGTATCTCAAGACAGTCCACAAGAAAACAGAAGAGCTAATTACACCTGTGTAACATCTGACGAAAAACTTGACAATGGTGGTAGTACTATAGCCGTGGGAGAGTACAATGCAACAGGCAGCGTTGTTGAATTTGATGGTAATGGTACCGCTACAAGTCTTGCCATCGGCAATATGAATGGTATGATACCTAAACTTGTGCAAAATTACCCGCCAATTGGCATGCTAAATGTAGAAGGTGAATGACCTTTATAAACTACGTATCAATTGTCTGTCCGCCTGTTCGAATCGTATTCACGTACTCCGCCTGTACGTCTGTCTTTTGACCTTCCTCTCCTCTCTGTATACATGTGCGATAATTATTACTATTTTAATTTACCTCCGTGGCGTGATTAAATTACTAATTGACTGTCTGTATACTTGCAGAGGTTGGTATGAAAGAGTTACACAAAGACGTACTTCGCCGTCTTATGGGTACATTTGTTTCTAACCTTCCATGGCAGAAAATATTGGATCACATGGGTGACGTAAGTGCTACAAAAACTATATCAGGTTGAACTATTTGAATCCACTATATTATATTATAACAATATTTTAATTGTCAAAATGCGTCGTTCTGATTTAATTTAGGTGTTTCAAGGTGAAGACTATTCACAAATAGCGACTATTCCGAACTTGTCCGATTATAGTCGCAACAGAACACTGATCTATATTCTTCTCACAAAAGGACCAGATGCTTATGATAAATTCGTGAAAGTGTTGGAGAGTCCTGATCTGCATTCATATAACTACCTCGCCAAAGCCTGTAGGGACAAAGAACAAGAACTATTACAACAGGCTGGATTATAATGGCAGCTTTCGTAAAGCTACACAATGCACACATTGTAATAATTTCTGTTGCCAGTATCCGTCCATCAATTCTGATACATTCCTACTGTTGTGAATATCTTCGAATACTAGCCTCAACTTCTTTCTCAAGTGCTGATGAGAGGGTATTTTTTTTACTACAGAATTAGTTCTTTATTTATTTCTTGTTTTTTTTTTTCATTTTAATATATTTAATTTCTATCATTTAAATAAATTATTAAAGCAATTGCAAATTTATTTATTTTGCCTTAGCTATTTCATTGCCAGTCATCGGAACACGGTTTTTCTCTCTTACTATTACTAAAATTCAATTTTTATTTTTTGCTAATAATTACAAACTCAGGGTAATCAATCTGATACATTATTTGCTATCATATCATATCATATCATATCATATCATATCATATCATATCATATAATATCATATCATATATCATATATCAAATATCATATCATATATCATCAATCTACTAGTATTTAAGTTATTTATGTTGTGTACTTTGAAGAATTATTATTGTTGGAGGATTGGTACGCGGATTACTTTATTATGTATTCATTTGTTATTTAATCTGTTGATTTCTCCTGAGCGTGATATTCTGTTGGATTACCTCACCAACGTGCAAGCGTACACTGAGTTGGTTCATGACTGTAATATGAGGTCACTATATGAGGTCACTAACGTGGTGTTATGGCATTCGAATACTAGGGGGATTATTGTATTGTACATGGCGAATCATGTGATGTAATCCGATAAATTACTTGAACATTTTCGAATTGCTTAGTAACAAGAGAACGAGTATTTTCTGTAATGAACATTAATGACATTGCATTGAATCCAATTCTTGACAGGGTCAATCAATGAATTACAATGTTACCTCTATTGTAAATTATGAAACATTATTATACATGTATATCGTTTTTTTTTTGGGTATAATCACATGTATTAGGATTGGGTGGTAAATTAAACATGTCTCCTGTATGCAAAAGGACATGTACAACACGACCGACAAACAGAGCAGATTGTATTGTATTACAAGTATTGTAATTGTTATTTAATTGGCGCGAAAGTGGTCACATATAATAATACTGTCTCAGTATGAAATGTGATATATCATGATATTGTATTTGAAATCATTTCAGGGTTAAGATTTTGTAATTAAAACATCAACAGGTCCTTCTACATGCATCCAAAAAGTCGTCATTTGTGAGTTGTAAAACCAGCCAATGGTGTTGTCTGCGTGATGAATGACATCATACTATTTAATAAACAAATACAACATTAATTAACGCATTAAACGATACGACGCATTGCATTTGAAGATGGACGCGAGTCACACATTCAGAACATACAATCATTGCGTAAGGAAACGATATAGAGTAATTCCAGAGATAAGACTGGAGTGTTAAGACTGATTGATTGACTTACTGACTCGTGAGAAAAAAAAACATATACTACGCTTAGCGAGAAACCAAGTACACGTTGTTTCCGAATATTAGAAGCGATTTTTTATATAAATTGTACTTACGATGCATACAAAACACATATGAACTAACTACTACTGGTTATTTGGGACAATAAAAAGTCCCGACGTTACTGAATTTACTTTTCAAAGGTGAACATATCTGTAGTGATTACGAATAATAATAGTCAATAAGAACGAAATGTTTTCACAAAAGCTGTCAAAATGACAGTTATTTCCGTTGTGACTGAGTATATATGTGATCAGAGGTACATTACTTGGGGTTTGCAACGCGCATAGTACTGTATGGTGACATCATGCCAAGATCCCATTCAAGTCTCATCTCGTAGATAGCGAGACTGATGCTACGATCTTCTGACATGACATAGGCGGTTTGTAATAAAACAATAAAACATGTTATTACCACATTCATAGTTACAAAATGTAATAAATCGAAAATGTATAGAAAATATAGTTATCGTAATCCGTCATGCCGTGAGCAGCTATTTTGAACCACCTGGACATCCCAGTATCCTAGTTACCTCGGGCATGCGCATTCGCTTTTTTTTTTAGTTGGAACGCTTATGCGAGAGCGAGATTCTAACGTGATCTTGGTATCATGTCACCGTAGTTACAAACCCCAAGTAATGTACCTCTGATATGATACACACTACATGCATTATTTTCCGTCCAACATAAAATATATCTCATATGGACATGAACATGTAATAAAGGAATGCCTCTAGTTTGGTAGAAGTGTTAACTACACTATATTAACGGCGATGGATAATGTCAAATTACTGATATTGAGATGGTGATTTCATGTTGCGAGTTCTATTCATTGATACCACATGCATCTTTGATGTTTTTTTACAATCAGGTCAGCATATTCCTTGACTTGAGCTATTGTTGTCACGTGTGTTGCATATACGATACTAATCAGTAATCTTCCATGTATTGTTGCGACATATAAATTAAATATGTCACCCCAGGCATTCATAGCGCTGCCATTATGTTTTGTACGTAGTTCAAATTTACGAGATCTTTCTTTGGTCAAGTAGTTAAGGTTGCCTAAGTTTGACACCAGAAATGCCGTGGAACTGCGCCACCCATTCTCTCTGTCTTCAAATACACTACATTCCAGGGAACAAAATGTTGAACCAAGGTCAAGTAGGAATCTCTGAAATCTTAAGAAGTCTTGAGCTTCTCCATTTCTGCTCTTTCTGTGCGTTTCCATTGTGATCTCATTCGCAAATTTCCAAAATACATTGGGTAGGTCAGTATTTCGTGGGACATTAACCTCCATGAAATATGGAACTCCACGGTTAACAAGGCCTTCTTTTACATCTAGAGATGGTTTGGAGAAGCGCCTCACAACAGCAGGATATGATATTCGGAATTTCTTATCACATTTCAAACTCCCACCTTGCAAGATTCGAGACATTGCTGATCAGCTGCCTGCGAGTATAACTCCATTGACAGCAGCATTATGCATCATTGAGTTTTCCAGAATTATTTGTGAACATGCATTGTCAAAATTAATTCTGAATACAAACAAGTTTTATGATTGAAACAACAATGGGAAAACAGTCTACCGAATGTCCTTGATTGATGTAAATATCTTACAAAAACATTGGAGCCTAATTTGTTTAATTATTTTAAGGAACATAATTTCAAGCTTTAATCAAAGTAATTCAGATATTTTAGTATAAAAAATGAAAAGTAAAGAAAACGCCCTGAAGGAATGTATGTAAATCATAAGGTTATTCAGAGTTGACATAGCATATGACAATGGACAGATGTTGAATTGCCAAAGAATGCAAATAATTATTTGGTGGCCAGTGGAGAGAGGAGTCAACAGTACTGTTGCCTCCCGTGAATCTACATTTTCAAACACTGCAATTTCTTTTTGAAGTGAGTTTTTAAATTAGTATTATAAAAGATTTATTATTCTGTTCTAAAAGCTGAAACAAATTCCTTTGAATTTTGATTTTCAAAATGTATATACTTCAACAAACAATGTTTTGTCGAATGAACTGTTTGTCAAATAGAGAATACGTACACTTTTCCTTTCAAAACCTGATGCAACGTTTTGCTTTTTATGTATTGTTTTTGTTCTTATAACTTTGGACTAAACAGACTTCCTATTGGCTTCAGATTCTGATCAAATGTTTTGCACCCAATTCATAGGAGTGTTTATATCGATTATCTGACATCTTGTTTTCTGTTAAGATTTTATTGGTAGGTTTGCAAATGTGTATTAGACTGTGCAACAACTCTCTCCATGAGTTGGCATTGGAACCCAGTCTAGTATCCCCATGGGATTTGGGATATACATTAACAATGGTATTATTGCAAGATAAATGATTTACTTCATTGAACACCACACAATGCATATTCCCACTGCGACCAGTGACCTTTGAATGTGTGATCAGTGACCAGTCAAGTAGAAACAGTCAAAATATTTTCATAATATTTTTGCATGATATTTGTACACATGACATATGTTGTTCATACTAAGGCAAGATTTTATACTGATGAATTAAATGACCAAGTTTGATAAAGTCTGGAATAAAATTTGTAAAGTTATTGTGCACACATTAACAATTATTAACGACGACAACCACGACAAACATGTCCCCACTAATATACCATTCCCTTTCATCTGTGATAATACGGGTAAGGTAAAAATGAGTCAAATTCATCTCGTTCATGATATTACATGCTGCCGCAATGAATTTGATTTCTAAGCATATGTAAGTCAGTCGATGACGCCGTGAATACAATGTCCCAAAGAAACAAATATAATATCCAGACGTTACGGGAATTATTGATCTTTCTTTAGTTGGGGGCAGTACTCGTGATACAAGATATATTGTTATCTAGAGACACAATACTATTACACAATGTCAGTACACCAGATTACATAAACAATTGTGTTAAAACATTGCCTACTATATTTGGTAACGCTTGATAGCATCATTGTGTCTGTAGGTAAAATCATGGCTTCGCATAGTCCATCACGAGGTGTTAACAGGCAACCATAAAAGTAGCTTCTGAGTTACGGGCCATATATATATATATATATATATATATATATATATATATATATATATATATATATATATATATATATATATATATATATATATATATATATATATTTGTTTATGTCGAAAGTACATATTTAGTAACTTCGAAGTTCTATTGAGTTACAATTTAGGCGTGGTTTCCAAAAAAGGCTAGCTTGAGGCCATATTTGTAATTCGATGTTTTCGTAACTCGGACAATTCAGCATCTCAGATTTGGAATATTTGTTTTCTATGCAATTCAATATATACAAGCCACAAATACGATTTATCTAATGTACATTTAAAAATAATGTTGTCTATTGGCAGTGATATTTGCAAAGCATAATCATGATTTTTTTCTTATAACCGACATTTTTTAGTTTAGTATTTCGTCATGTATTTAGTCTTTTTGTTCAATGTAACTATTTTATCCCCTTATGTACATCGGGAGGGTCGTCACCTGCGCACGCGCGGCGATTGAGTCCCAAACGACGATAACAACACACACTAAAAACGCAAAGGCTCATGGGTAGACACTTGTTTGTAAACAATGACACGCTAAGACCAAGTGACGCATGCGCAGGTGACGACTCCCCGCTTTAACCATACACGATAAAAGTAGGTTGTCAAGAAGTTTTCCAGTAAGTTAAACTATTTGTGTTTGAAATGGTAACGGAAGGTCGTAAGCAGGGATTTTATTTCAAGGTGCATTAAAGGTATGTGAAAACGGCAGCAAAACCTGGACTTTAACCTTACGTGAACCTGCACGTATTATGGTCGGGCCATATGATTAGAAATTCTGGGGCGATGGCAGAAAAAAAATGCGAAGTATTTTTTCTTTACATTCTTTTTGTACGTGGTGAAAGTCATGATTTCTCTTATGCGTGGTTGAAAGGTAAGAGCAAAGTTAGTCCTGATGCATTTATTCACTTTTCGCAAGCTTATCCATAAACGTTAGCCTCTTTTGGCGTGTATATGGTTTTCTTGACGCAATGATCCCGGGACCCGCCGTAGGCGGCAGTATTTTCATTCGAGGTCAATTTTGGATCACCAGGTCATTCCTAAACGCGTAATTAGGACTGAGTCGAGAATCAATTTTGGGTGCCAGAAATCATCCAAAGACGTTTATTTGGGTATAATTTGCGCTGTCAAGACAAAGTTCAGGCTAATAAAATAAGATTGACGACGTTTTCCCATGAGAAAAAAGTGAATTATTTGTTGAAAAAAGCGGAGAAAAATTGATACACAGAAATCGTGACGTTGACTCTACGCATGCAATGCAGCGTCATGGAAATTGTCTACAGTACACGTACACGCATCTTTCGATGACGTGTTTATTTTGCCAGCCAGCCCAGGACGCCGTACAGACATTGTACTAAGGTAAGAGTCTTTGCCCTTTTCCACAAATTTTAATATATTCTTAACACCTTATGAATATAAATGTTACTAAATCAAAGTGTATCTTAATTGGTGATTTTAATATTGATTATAATAATAATTACATCAATTCTATGGCCAGTATCAATTACAAACAACTAATCAATAAACCCACACGTTCAACAAATAGCTCATCAACAATAATTGACCACATATATTCAAACTTCTATGATTATTTTGTGCACTGTGGCACTATTCTGACAGATATAACAGACCATTTTCCCATTTTTGCATTCATTGAAAATCTTGACAAAATGTACCAAAAGCAGAGTGTATATTATACTCGAGACTTCCCGGTATAATATTGAAAATTTTCATCTGAAATTAAACAGTGTCAACTGGTCTGATGTCCTAAACAGCTTGGATGTAAATAATGCGTATAATACTTTTTCGTCTATTTTTAGCACTATTTGTGACAAAGTGGCCCCCTTAGTCAAGATGAAAAAAAGATCAAAACTACCCAAGAAGCCATGGATAACGAGGGGCATTACAAAATCAATCAGACATAAAAATAAACTATACGAGAAAGTGATTAAGAGTAATTACAATCAAAATCGCCTGTCTGCTTACAAAACCTACAGAAATATTTTAACAACTATTCTTAGAAAATCTAAAAAAAAATATTACTCCAATTTAATTAATCTAAATAAAAACAACCCGACTAAACTCTGGAAAACGATAAATGATTTAACAGGAAGGGCCACTGGGAATGGTGGTAGACTGCCTAAACTACTTACCATAGACAACCCGCTTTCTAAAACCATGAATATTCATGACCCAATAAAAATAACTAACTATTTTAATAGATTTTTTGCTAATATTGGGGAGGAACTTGCTATGAATATTAACACATCTGCCGATCCCTTGGACTACTTCACAACTACCAATTTGAATTCCTTCTTTCTCCAACCAGTTACCATCCATGAAATAGAATCTGATCTAAAATTATTAGACCCGCGTAAATCTTGTGGCCATGACTATAATTATTCCCGTCTTCTAAGAGATGCTGCCCCTTTCATTAAAATACCTCTTTGTCACATTATAAATCAATCCTTTATGTCTGGTGTGTTCCCCGACCAACTAAAAATAGCCAAAATTACTCCTATTTTTAAAAAAGGTTCACCCTATTTGCCTGGTAATTACAGACCCATCTCAATCTTACCCGTTATCAGTAAAATTATTGAAAAAACTCTGCACAAACAATTATCTTCCTTTCTTAACAAATTTAATATTATCAATAAGCACCAATATGGATTTCGCAGAAAATACAGTACCAAGCTTGCGTTAATAGATCTTTTCTATGAATTAATTAATAAAATTGATGATGGTAATATCGTGATGGGGGTATTCCTGGATTTTACTAAGGCCTTCGACACGATAAATCACAACATTCTTCTTTCCAAATTAAGTTCCTATGGTATTCGTGGAAAACCTTTAAAGTGGCTTGAAAACTATCTATTGAATAGAAAACAGTTTGTTCAAGCTGATGGCCATACCTCCTCCACTCTCCCAATTAATTATGGTGTGCCACAAGGTTCCATCCTTGGACCGTTACTTTTTCTAATTTATATAAACGATATTCCTGCATCATCAACTTACTTCCAAATTAAATTATTTGCTGATGACTCAAATCTTTTTCATTCATTTTCCAGTAACAGTATACCCAGCGCTGAAGTTGATTTACATTTAGATATGGTGAACACATGGTGCAACACTAATAAACTTACAATTAATACCAACAAAACTAATTACACGCTGTTTTCCACCTCTAAGAAACAGCTGGTAAACAAACAAAACATACATTTAAACAATGCAGTTCTCCAGGAAGTCGATACTACTACTTATCTTGGTGTGGTGATAGATAAACATCTCACATGGAAGCCGCATATTAATAGAGTTTTAGCAAAGATAACTCCTTTAATTGGTTCAATTACTAAGCTCAGACATACACTTCCCAAATACGTTCTTATCCTTCTGTATAATTCTCTAATTCTTCCTCATATCTCCTATGGTTTAGAAGTGTGGGGTAGTACGTATCGCACATTTCTAGACCCTATATATAAACAACAAAAAAAGCTTGTTCGTATCATACTATTTAAAGACTACTGTGCACATAGTAAACCTCTTTTTCAGTCACTACGTATTCTCAATATATATGACCAATTTAAGTATCAGCTATGTACATTTATACATGACCTACAATTTCACAGATTGCCACGTGACCTTAATTACTATTTCAATTTCCATACTCACCATTATCACACTAGGTCAAGGGATAATTCAAACTTTCTTCTACCAATGAAAAAGACAAATTTGGGTTAGTTTTCAGTCGATTACCAGGGAACTAAAATTTGGAACAGCTTACCCCTGGATATCCAATTGATTCGTATTCGAGCAAATTTTAAAAAAGAAGTGAAAGACTATTTAATCCACTGTAATCATCCATAGTTATATTCCAATATGTATATATAGAGGCATACAAACATGTATCGGTGTGTAAGCAAACCATTGTAAATAAGTTTTTTTTTCTGTCTACTTGATTGCCCTTTTTAATAAATAGCTATTTAAAAATATATTTTGATGGGAAACAGACTAGACTGGCTCTGCATGAGCTAATTTCTGTTTCCCAGCCATAGATTAATATTATTATTATTTATCAATATTTATTAGTTATTATTTATTGCTGTATTGTTATTTTTTTATGTAATCTATGGCAAATAAACAGTATTATTATTAACAATTGCTTTACCTCTAAAACTCTGCACACCATGCTATGATCATTCAGTGTTTTGTACTAAACGACTCATCGCTTAGCAAAGCCAATTTTCAGGATTTATTGGCACATGATGTCATGAATCAGAGAAACTAATGACCAAAAATAAATATTGCATCGTATATAAATGATGACAGCGATTTACTAGGCCTATGGCCTGTGAACTCATATGATGTGTGTGTGCACGGTGCGACTCGTAACAATTCCCTAACCTACCGGTCCTTCACGGCCACAGTTGTCGCGATGCATCTCAATAAAATAGCATCTAAAACCAATTAAGGCCGATATTTGTAAATACTTGTACATTAATAGTCTAGTCTATGCAACCAGCAATAATGACATGCAAGAATGGCATTGGCAAAATGATGACCTCGGATGTAGCCATGTCTAGGGGCATGGATATGATTTATAGTTTTTGCCCATTAATGTAATTTTATAGTGTATATGAAGTATGTGATCATAACCATCATGATTAATCTTCATGATCATTTGTGACCACACCATTGATTATTCGGCATAGGCTACCACACACTGTATAATATTGAGCAGAAAGTCATGCAAGAAATTGCATTTGATTCACCACATTGGCATGGCTGGCTGTACTCATTCTTACTTTTTCATGATCATTGTTTGGCTCACTACAAGTTTCTTGTGATTTAGGCGGATTTTTGTCACATGCAAGAAACAGCTAGAGCTGCAATGTGTACATCATGGGGCTTTTATCATGCTTGTTATGTTGCTATTGTAGGTAAATGGCCACAGCAGTAATGTTCATAACTGTCATTTATTAGGCAGAAACTGATAGGGGCCAATTCCTTGTACTCACTACATACACATGTACATCAGTGAAGGTTTTTCTGTTGCCAGCTGCCATTTTTGAAATGGTGCCACCAATCAACAGTTCATGCCACTCACCTCAACCTTAAACAATGACATGTGTTGTCATTTGTTATTAATTTTATTTTTATGGAAATGAGTTACCTTTTTCTAAAATAAACAAAATTTGATAGTAATATCATCATGTAAAAAAAATGTTTACAATGATTGTATTTGATATAGACTGAACATGTTGAGGAAAAAATAAATCTAAAATAATAAAATCCCTGCCTAACTACCCAATATTTTTTACTCTAATACTGGAAACACCAAATTCGTTTTTCATTGGCCTCATAATGGTTTGAGATCTTTTTAACATGATCCACATAAATAATGAGGGATGAACTGAGATTCTGTACAAACAGGTCCATGCATTTACATTCTATGTTTCTGCTTTGATGTTGACTTATTTACAGCCCTGTCATTGGTGATACAAAGAGTTTACTGCTTATAGCATGTGTGTGGGCTGTCTTATGCAAACCAACAACGCTGTTTTTGCACATGGTCAATTCACTCCGGTTATATGTCAGATGACACATTGCCATGCGATAAATTCATTACTTTTACCGGTTCTATCAGTCTGATGGAATTGATATCATCATTGATAACTCTATGAAGTACAATTACATTCCATATAGTCTCTTTGCACCTACTTGATTTCTTATTCATTCTGAATGGACAGTTGGATGAACATACAATAGCCTAAAAGTAAGGGGGTATATTTGTACAACTCCCTGTAACTTTGCATGATATGGGTCTATAATACTGTCTTGTAAACAGTTAACTACTGGTTTTGTACAGTTTATTGTTGCTGCACATATATTGAAAACAACAAGATATAGTATTTTCGGCAATATGACTACTACCAAATTGGTCGGTGGTGATACCTATCATTTGGGTCTTCCGTCAACACTTATCTGCTTTTGCACCATAAGTCGTTCCATGCACATCATACCAGATTTAATCATGATACTCCGTTTACAACACTAATTTACCTCATTATAATGTAAATGTGCATAACCTGTGTTTTCATTGAGAGGATGCTTGAATGCACGGTAGTGCTTTCAGCATCCTCTCACTAGTTATTTACAATGTGCCTCAAGATTTAATTTATGGAAAGTCCAATCATTTCCAAAGCATTATCTATTTCAACAATGTTCTTCGTATTGAACATTCCTCTACTCAACACCTTACTCAAATCATTCATTACAATATATAATCCTTACCACTTGTTTTTTATTTTCTTCCAGGCGTATCTCCTATTGGTTCAACTTTTTACTTTATTCTTACTCGAATTTTTTTTGTAAACTTGTTGTATATTGATGGTTAAGATAAAAAATAAAACCTTTATTTTTTCCTTGTTCATTACAGACGTTTATTCTATTCACACTATTTTTACATGGTTGTCTTCCAACTAGTCATGCTGAGTGATGTCTAATAGCAGCTGGCCAAATTACAATCGAGTGGAGGGTGGATCACAGTCAAGTACAAATAAGCCATTCACTGCCAAAGAACAAATATAATCATTCTTTCCGATCAAGTACTTTAACCTCCCCCTCTTGATTCAAATGGCATAACCAAAAGACTTAAGACATCACCTACTTCCTATAACACACAACACCATATTCACATAATTGTTCATACATGTATACATTGTCACAGCAAAATCAATTACATAAATTTACCAATGGCTCCAGCAAATCATCTGCCCATATTAACTATAGCCTCTTTTGTAATCCCTCTAATACTTATATTTTGTGTTTCAATTACATAATGTTAGTCCAAAAATGTCAGCTTCTATTATTTGAACACAATCCTATTATCAAGGTCACGTTTGTATTGCGCTGGTCCCGCTAACTCTGGGTCACATCAAAGGCTATTATATCACACAGGTCATTCATAAGAAACAGGGTCACAATGTGATTCCGACTTGCTGCCTCGTCATGGAAACCTTTTACAATGTACAATGTCGTAGAACATCTCTAACCGACATCTATGACGTCATGCAAATAACGGGCGGAAAAATGTCAGAAAAATGTTGACGTGTTGGTATCATATATTTTCACACATTTCTAGTTGTTAAAACGGCAGTTATTCTGGTGAATGCACGCCCATTTTCTAACTTGCAAATTTTCAGTGTACCCTGGGCCTGTAAATGTCTTATTTAAAATTGTATTTTGCTTGACTGTCCATAAACTATCGCACGAATAGTAGCAGAACGATGCATGTCAGTGTTATACTATATTGTGAAAATTCAATTCTCGATGTAGTTTTTCGCTCCAAGAGGGACTGTGGTGTTGTTGCAGACACAACAAAACGACAAACAGCAGTGCACAATCTATAGGGCATAAAGTCATTTGAACTATAATGGCGTTAAAAGACACTCTTGGTCGACCAACCGTTAATATGGCGGTAACTCAATCACAGAAACTGGAATTGATACAACTTACATTTGACCGGATTAGACAGTGTATATTATATAATGAATTAAATAAAGTAAATTAAGTAAATTATTATATATTTATGATATAGTAAATAATTATGGGAAATAACATTATGCTTATTAAAGACCATTTAGGGACTGGACAGAAAGTACAGGAGGGGTATGTCGGTGTTTTTTTTGGGGGGGCACTGATTTTCGTGCAAGTGTTGAGGAGAGGGTTACAGTAATCTGTGCAAGCCTAAGAGGAAGGGTCGCAAGCCTCATGACATCTCAGTAAAAGTATCCGAGATTCTATGCACAGTCTGGTTTACTGTTTTGCCTCAACACCTATTCTTATTACTCATTCAGCAGTTGTATTTACATTGAATGACATGTTAAAAACTTAACTTATATTCAGAGCTATGGTGAGGACCCACTGTCTGGTGATTATAATAATGAATCATCGGACAGTGGAAATTAAAGTTTCAAGCCGGTACTATACCCCCAGGCCTGAGAGAAAAACAACAAGTTACTGGAACAGAAAGTTCTTTGTCGATTCGCAATTCACCGCCGGGGAAAATAATATTTATTTACGATTACTGCTGGATTAAAACACACAGATTTATTATAGTGTAATATTATGATATAATATGTGTTTACATTACCAATAGCCACTGTTTGTTTACATGTATTTTAAGTTGTAATTAATATGCATGTTGGATTGCAACGGATTGCCAGACCATGTAAAAATACTGTACTCAGTAGACATTCGAGACAAGTGTTCTATTGTTCTGTACTAAGCATGAGCTGAATGTTCCTTGTGTGATGAGCATGTGCAGGACAGCCAGGTGTACTCTCATTGACATAAAAACAAGAGAATACATTACAATTTCCCCATCTTTAAGTTTGAATAATATAAATTGACAGTTAATTGATAACAGGTAAATGATCAAATATATATATATTTTCTTTTTACAACATATAAATATTACATACAAAATAACTTGAGAACTGGAGTGGACTACCCAGAGTTCTCTTAGTAGGTCATGGGATTATTCCGCCCTGTGAAAGACCTACAACATGTACAGAAATCTACAACTCCAATCGAACTGGAGCATGTCTTATTCTTTTTGGATATCTGTGCACTTCCATTGGAAGAGATTCAGTTTCTTTCTCTTGAGCATCTAAAGTAGGCAGTTGACTATCTGGTTTCTCATTAAGATCAACTGTTTTATCTTGTGTAATGTTGATATTTCTAGATTCACTATTAATATGTGGTGTTATAGATAAAACTGTCCGACGGCGAGAATCAGAACGTTGCAGTTGTTCAATATGCCGACGACAAATTATACCTGGTTCAATTTCCACAAGATATGTCAACGGGCCACACGTTTCGACAATCACGCCTTGTTTCCACTTTTCCTACCCTCTATAAAATCTAGCACAGACATGGTCTCCTATTTTGTATTGTCTATGCATTTTCGCGAGACTTTCTTTGTGCTTCTTGTTGTTTTTCCACTCTTTTGCGAATATCAATGTTTTAATAAATCAAGGTGTGTACGTAATTCTCGTCCAAGAAATAATTTGGCAGGTGATTCATTTGTTGTTGCATGTGAATCTCTACGGTAAGTGAGTAGAAAATTATTAAGTTTGCACTGCAAGATTGACGACGACTTATCAGTTTTCATAGCTTGTTTAAATGTCTGTACACATCGTTATGCTAACCCGTTAGTGGTGGGATTGTCATGGATTTGTTTACGCGTGTCTGTTGACCGACTTAATTAGCTGATTATTAGCGAATTGATGTGTTATGTCTGTCATCGTTTAGGCCTATTTGAAGTTTTGGACGGAACTTGGCTCAGTGATTTGGAACTAATTACGAGATAACCGTCGCTATTCTGACTATTAATTCTGACAGTTGGTATCCATAGTTATTAATGTAGTGAACGATTAATCAAAAGATATGACGTATTCAGTGCTTAGTGTGATTGGCTTTATGATTGAAGGTTACGCCCTAGAGTCTTTTACTGTTTTGTAATTGGTTAGAGTTTTGAAAATGAATAAAGAGAGCTTTGAGTTGGTCTTGACAAGTACACCACGAGAGACGCAGTCGAGAGTGCAGTCCTGGAGAGCCTTGGGGCGAGTGTTGACGCAGTCTAAGAGAGTCTTGGGTCAGCCTTGCGATAGTCTTGGGGATTTTTCCCCAGGGCGCTGTGTCTTACAGAGTGCTCGAATGACCGACTAAGACGAGAGCTGAAACGTATTTCATTGTGTGTGTCTTATTTGACTGTAAAGCTTAAGTGTCTTTCCCGATCCCGCACCTTAAGGGGACGCGATAGAGAGACGAGACGAGATCTCCCCTGGCAAGTATAGAGAACCCATAGAGAAGAGAATTACCCCCGTGATAGGATGATAAGGTGCAGGTTTCTTGTGCCGTATTCCATTATTCTTCAAGAAAGTTTCGAACTCGTCAGATGTGAATTGTGGTCCGTTGTCACTTACAAGAATCTCTGGTAAACCATATTTAGCAAACAAGTTTCGCAGTACTTCTATTGTATCAGACGAAGTAATTGATTTCATAGTAGTCACTTCCGGTCACTTAGAATAAGCGTCTTGTATGACTAAAAACATCTTACCCAAAAATGGATCAGCAAAATCGATATGGATACGCTGCCATGGTCGTTCAGGCCAATTCCATGGATGAAGTGATGCTTTACTTAGCATATTTTGTGTACTTTGGAATTCAACACATTCCTTAGCTTTATCTTCAATATCCTTGTCTAAACCTGGCCACCAGATGTAACTTCTTGCTAAGGCCTTCATTTTGACTATTTCTAAGTGACCAGTATGTAGTTCGCTTAATACACTACTTCATAGTTTATGTGGCACAATAACACGTATTCCCCACATGAGGCAACCTTGATAAACCGTAATCTCATTTCTGCGAGTGTAGAAAGGTGCAAGTAATTTCTCACCATCATTTTCCCAACCATTCTTGGTGAACTCCAACACTTTTGACAGTACTTGATCTTTCCTAGTGTCATTGCATATGTCTACGAATGAAACTGGCAACTGCTCAATTTGCGACCTGTTAAAGACCTTTACATAATCATCATTTCTGTAGAAATTAACAGAGGTAGACGAGAGAGTCCATCAGCATTTCCATGACGTAATGCACTTCTATGTCATATGTATGACCAGACAAAAAAATTGTTCTCCTTTCTCATTTCACTGCAATGTTTGGCTACAAGGCAGACCTGTCTTCCCCACCCACCCTTCCCTTCCCTTCACGGTATATGTGGCTTTTTTGTTATAATTGTTATCTTTTTAGTGTAGGTTTTATAGTATGATTGTAGAATTTTCTTGCCAAACATGAATGAAAATGATCCAAAACCCTTGGTAATATAGTAGTATGGTCAAAAAGCAAGATGGCCATCAGTCGGTCGCCTTTTATCCGATTGTAAAAAAAAATTGTGTGGATATGTAATGTAAAACGTACAATGCAAGTACCAAATTTTAACTAAAACTGCATGCATAAGATACCTCATTTTCAAAAAACAAAGTGGCTGCTAGTCGGCCATCTTTGATCCAAATTTGAAACGAATTGACATAGACATGTATCATAACATGTATAATGTCTGTACCAAATTTGAACAAAAACTGATAAAGCATGCATAAGATACTACATTTTCAAACATCAAAATGGGTGCCAGTCGGCCATCTTTGATCCGATTATCAAATCACTAAGCCAGATTCCGTCCAGGACCTCGCATGGGCCTAAACGATGACAGACATAACACAGCCATTCGCTAGTAATCAACTAAATAAGTCGATTAACAGATACGTGCAAACAATTTCATCATACGATCACAAAACAAATCGTAATAGACATGTATCTTAAGATTTATAATGTATGTACCAAATTTGAATACAAACTGACAAAGCATGCATAAGTTAACTACATTTTCAAAAAACAAAATGAATGCCAGTCAGACATATTGGATTGTATCAGAAAACCACTGCATGTGCACTGGACCACTGCATATGTCCAAGGTAAAGTACTAGGCATTGTCGTGTGCGTTGTTATAGGTTTATTGCTGTCAAATATTTCATTTTAGCTGGAATTAATTTTCGTTTAAAAGACATTTTGTATGTTTTGTATAGAATTTATTTTCACTGATTTTTGATGAACTGAATGTAAATTATAGAAAAAAAGGTATATTCGCTGGATTTTATTTTCACTGAATCATTCCTTTAGCGAAAATAGAGTATTATTTTACAGTGTTTAAGTTAGTTTTGAATCATATATTTCAACGTTAGACCAGTATAATTTGGCTGAATCTCAGTGTTGTTGTAAAAAATGTGTATATCCATAATATGAATATTGAACATGTGTATCTCGTATTTTAAAGAATGCACACGATTCAACACACAACACTCATAAAGGTGCCAGTACAATTGTCTATGTATCACCCTAATGTGGTTTTACCCCGCTCATTTTCGCGTTAAAATAGTAATAATCTGATTCAATCGCTATACAGATAAACCTATCAATGAAAAACGCTGAAGTTCCGTTCATGGCATAAGATTTGTATACTGCCAATATTAGTAAACAAATAATTGACATAACTACACGACACGTATGTGTATAAGTTAAGGTTATACGACTAAGAATATAACCTGCATGATTGGTAGAAAGGTGTCACGTGTTGACGCCTGACATCCTGTTAACGTTGTATTTCTAAACTTTGTCCAATCAGGTGATGCATTTTAGTCACATGACACAGAAACGGGTCATGTGGTGTAATAAAGGACTTAACCTGGACACTAGACAGATACACAACCCGTATTTGGCATCAATACGTACTTTGTCGTGTTCTCGAGACTGAAGTGAAGTGAAAGTGTGTATACTATGCCTTGTATTCGTCATGTATTCTTCTGAATAATGTTCTAAAATGACGACCTATCTACCGTTAGTCTTGATCTCAATTATAACAGAGCAATCCCCATTGTACAATGTAGTATTTACTCGAAACTGTGACAAAAAATCAATTAAATACTGAAGGATAGGTGAAACACACGACATCAAATCTATATCGGACTCGTGTTGATGTCCTATTACATCCGATTTTTTTTGAAGAAACTAAATAAATTTAAAAGTGTTTTTAAATTAAAATAAAATAAATTATCCTTATCGACACTTACAGTTCTTAAACCTCATACTTTTTTTCAATATTAGAATACAGTATATAATACATGTACGCATCATATGCATTGTATATATATGTGTATATTATCCAGAGTTGACATATTTCTGTGCAGAGCGCAAATGGAGCTGAACGTTATACCGATGTCTATGGGTGTATGAGTTGTGTCACATCTTAACTAACCAAAATCTTAAATCGCTGGATGGTTTGGCACACGTTTACTTTGTGGTGAACTCCAGACCTGTATGGATTTTGCCATAATCTCTTGCATATTCGCTACCATTAAACCATAGAAAAAAATGGATCAGCGTAAATCATTCAAAAGTTTATTCAAATACTTGAAAGTCATTCATAAGGAGAAAGAAAAAAACATCATTCAGGAAACATCAACAAATATTGAATTCATTTTTCACGGAAGCGCTTCCTACTAGCATCGCCAGTTCTTACTGATTGGCGGCCATTTTAGACCTTAATAGTTGCGATTGAATTGAACAGAGGCAAGGGAGTTGTTTTTATTTTCGTAATAATGTAATTTAAATAAACAGAAAACATAAATTCGTAGACATGGACAAGGTGTAAATTGTAATCAGCTACTAATATTTTACTCGTTCGTAAATTGTATAAAGATCTTATTGTTTGTAAGCGTATAAAGCATTTTCCACATTAAATGTTGTAATTCGTATGCAATTTCTAATTTTGATTCTTAAACACAAATTATCAAATATATTATAAAAATGTAAATGTAATTATGAATTTGCTTTATATGTAAAGTCTAAAAACCTATTTTTGTTTACTGAGAATGGAACTTTCAATTTACTTCCTGTAAAAAACGTAATCTGTACCAGCTACCCTCCTTGCCCCCCCCCCCCCCATAGCACCTCCTTTTGTTACAGTGTCGATTCCGGGATAGAAGTGGTTGGTATGGGTCATTTTATAATCGATGGTGTCATTTGTGATTTTCTACAGTAATTAGAAATTAAAGAAGTATGCATTGCCCATTAGGCCAAAAAAAATTGTTTTGTTGCCCTCAGCGACCGACCGAAATATATGAAATATCGGGTCGCGTTTTTTTTTTTTTTGATCACCAGAGTCCCGGTAAGTGTCGACTTTGAACCGCGGGTTGATCTGTATTTCTCTGACATGTTCCGAATACTATGAAGTCCATATACCTTGGCTATTTACGATACTCTTAGTTTTCACGAGTTTAAAAAAAAAAAAAAAAAAATTAAGACGCGCGTCGATTTTAGGTGTCGGGGAATTTCCGTCATTTTTGGGAGATGTTATATTTCCATGTGTACCATGCCACAACCTAATAGCACATCCCCGTTTTATTGTGTTAGAACTTAGATTAAGTTGAATGATGTCTTGCTAGCATGTCACGGCATGCCCTACTTTCAAGTGCTCGTCCATGTTGATTCAACAATGTGACCCCGGCGTGACCCTACGGATTATTTGAATCATTCAGTTAACTATTCTGGGATTTGTTACAGTTATTATCATTTCATTATCTTGGGATTTGTTCCACTTTAATGGGAATGTCTTAATACGTATTTTTATTGTAATTCGTATATACCGAACAAACAACCCCGATTGAAGGTCATGTGGTTTATGAGGTCACCAATTCTCAAGTTTAGTCGGTATGTATTGAACATGTCTCAGACAATAATAATACTCCCATTTAGTTCACATAGACAAAGTCTTCACTTAAAAGAGTCGGTAGATCTGTCGATGTGTCAAGTCAAGTCAAGACTAGCTTTACTATCCACGCGCTTGTGTTTAGTTGGTGAGTATTGAATCAGCTTGGTATTTATTTTGTGTAGCAAGACGTACGTTATTTAATCTGCGCGTATGCATGCCAAAGCAATTCACGTATGCAAATTTGGATTATGAAGGGCGATTCAAGGCTTACTGTGTCCTGTAATATGTATCTGTTACGATGCATTACGGTACAGTGATCATACAAACATGTCGTCGTCATACAATCGAATGTTCACTGTTTAAATCAAAATGGCGACGTTGTTATTAGTATTAGCGTAGCCATGCTAAGACAGTTTCCATGGCTAAAACATCTATCAATCCGCCCATTCCAGACGTGTACAGCAAGTTATTAAGCTATTATTGTATCACAGTAATTTTTGTCACGGCCATTTAAGAGTGTTTTACCTTAATTTTTATACTCGCATATAAGGCGATTTCGTTATGCTTAATAGAATAAGTGTGCAATATGACAAAAGGTTGACCTGCAGTGGCACTGATAACCTCGTGAAAAACTCGAGCTGAAGTGGGCCAGCAAAATTCGGAACGAGTCGCTTTATCTTCAGCAACAAGGAAGGTTGAGTGTCGGTCTCTTTTACTTATATTCACTGAGCGAGATCGAGTCATCTTACTTGTTCTGCCTGCCATTGGTTAAAGCACAAACTATTTTTAAAATGTCTTGTCGATATCCTAACAGTTTTATCAAATGAGTTCAAACTTGATACATGCATACTGTTTGTGAAATTGAATGCCTAACACTAATTTTGAATTATTCTGCATATGTTAATTAGCTAATTTGCATACTAATTAACTCATTTCAGCATGTCTTATTGATATCCTAACAGCAAATAATATCAAACTTTGTACATATGTAGTGTTTGTGTAGTTGAATGTCTAACACTAATTTAGAAATTAATTGACACATGTTAATTAGATAAATTAGATAAATTGAGTGCTGATTTCCACATGTGTTGGTAATATCCCAACAACAGTTCCTACAAATGTGTTCAAACTTGATACATTCTGACTGTTTTTGTAATTGGATGTCAATCACTATTTTGGAATCAATCTGTATGTGATAATTAGCATAATTTGTATACCAAATAACGCCTTTTAGCATGTTTGTTGATATCCAAACAATTGGCTCAAGTATATTCAAACTTTGTACATGCTTACTGTGTCATCAGTAAATAATTACTTCACACTGAGGAGCTTTCAAGCATCTGTAGTTGTTTTTACCCCAATCATTGTCAAACATTGTACTGACTAAATGTGTGATTTTCTGGGCTGATTCAATGATAGCTATTCAATTGTGTTGCATATCTGGAAGAAACAGCTCCTGTAAATAAATGTTTACCTTATTGGATTTAGCATGTGTTGTAGTAGTTAACAGTGCTTCTATAAAATGGCAACAATATCATTTGGCCTGATAGCTGAGAGCAACTGAATCGTAAGTAAAGTAAGACAAATACAATTAAATTGAATAAGTACAATCTAATTAAATCAAATAATTTAAACAGAACCCAATGATAAATATTATATTACATTACATTACATTACATTACATTACATTATATTATATTCATATTTTTAAAATGTGTTAGTTACGACACTAGAGATAGCGAAATGTAATAATCTGTGTAAGGTTAAAAACGGATGCAAGGTACATCAACCAGGATCCTACACTGATTATTACAGCCGATTCTCTCTGGTGTTATAACAAACCCATTATTGGTTACTTTCTGTGAGCTTATGCATCCAATCTTGTACTATGAGGTATAATGTTTGTGTACATTGCTTTGGATATAAGTTGGTCTGCCATCATAGTCAAGTAGTAGTAACATTTTTGGGATGTCAGTATTGTAGTGTATATTGTACCTGATTTTCTAGGCTATTTAAATTGGTGCCTGCATTGACAGGTCAAGGCCACCTATAGCACAATCAGATTGTGCTTGAAACTTGTTATTTCACGTTTTTTTTTTTTACTTTCATCTATTTGTTTTCCTCCTCCAGCTCCTCTTTCGAGATCTAGTATATACAATCAATGATATGATGTCTGTCACATGTCACCACTATTCAAAGTTATACAATTCACACATCTTTATTCTCGCCTATGTATTTTATTTTATGTTCTCACTACAGTGATGGAATATCGAGCGTATAGTTCATCTTCTGTCGCGAAGGGGGACGATGGTAGTGAAGGTGATGGTGCAGCTGCTTATATTCCTGGACAGAATGAATGTATAGGAGATGACTCTTGTATAAATGTGGAAGATGTGCTTAAATCCCACCAGTGTGCAGTGCCACCTATCATCAGCCCAGGAATGGCTTCTGCATATCCCCATCCAGCTAGTGACTCAGAAGATGCCTGCACATGCAGTGTTGGTCAAATGGAAAGTGAACTGTACCATAACCCATCACAACCTAACAGTGTGCACCGCCGCATGTGTCCAATCAGTCAGCTGTGTCAGGATATCACAAATTTGAACGTTTCATCACGAAAACAAAAAACACAAGCAGCTGTAAATCTGCCATCTGGAATGGATAGTGTTGATACAATAAGTTCTTCGTCCCTAACAGGTAAATATACAGTCAAACAATTACTAGGTTAGAATGATTTCTTTATGCCAGTAATTGTTGGTACCATTGCAGTGATGTACAAAAGAGTCAAATGTGTAAATTATTAATTTGAACGATGAATGTTATTATTTATAAACTCATTAATAAAGAATTATGTGAACGCACATTACACTGTTTCATACCAATCACAATATCCTAATATTGATTGTACATCATTATTATATCATATTATGTATACATCATATTTATATATCAAAGTTTAATAAACATCATATTTTGACCTGTACAGAATAACACCTAATAGTAGTTGGTAGCTACCTAATTCAATAACACATGCGCAACATACTGTTTATTTTGCACGTGTGATGCATATTAACCCCTAGGATCACTCTTTGCTATACAGAAATATATTCAATGAATTTACCACGACTTGCATTTATTGAATATTATTACTATCTCTTTTCAGGACCAGTTACATTATACCAGACAAATAATATCACCATCAACAAGCCAATAAATGTGACAGATTCAAGCAATATTAATATTGGTGAACATTCTACAATGATCCATGAAGCTCCGCCAGCACATACATTGAACCAGCCGACATATGAAAATACCATCCCACAAACTTGTGCTACTGATAGAACACTAATGAGAGGTGATATGTCCCACAACGTATGGGGTAAGTATTCAATGTATTATTCATTAACAAAATATACTGAAATGATATTCGGTCCTGCATAATGATAATGACGATTTAAAAAACATATTCAGTTGAAATTTGTGTGATTTTCGTATTAAACCAGCAGAGCAGAATAGAGCATTATTAATAAAACATTGTTTTCCATTTAAAGGGGCAGCAGTTAAGGAATGCATATCAGAGTTACAAGACCACTATAGCTGTATAATATCCAAACTACAACCAATACCATGGTGTGATTGGCATGAAATAAGGCTTACTGATGTTTATACTAAACTAGAATTAGAAGAACGTAGGGGTGTATTCCGGTAAGTTATCATTTCATTGCTACAATAAAATAGGTAGATGTTTTTGTTGTAGAAAACAAACTTGATACAAGCCATAGCATATATTTAGTACTAACAGAGTCAAACAATATATGCTGTTCTGTTTTTAGACCCATCAGACTAGAGAAGATATTTGATACACTACCTGATACTCACACATTACCCAAAAGAATAATTATAAGAGGAAATCCTGGAATAGGAAAGAGCACTCTATGCCGAAAATTAGCCTACGATTGGGCAACAGGGGCCGACTATATGGTGAATCACTTTGATGTAGTACTTTTAATTGAGGTTCGACAGATGACAGGTACTATTAAAGACGCAATAAGTGACCAGTTATTACCTCATGATATGAAGGATGATGTAAGAAATGACTTTTTTCATTTCATTGAAAATCACCAGGAAAGAGTTGCTATAATACTTGATGGAATAGATGAACTTAACTCTAACATCAGAACTGACATCAAAAAATTTATAGATCGTAAAATCTACAAGCGTGTTACTGTTCTTGTGACCTCACGTCCAGACAAAGATATGCATATTCCACAATTATGTTATGACAGGTTCATTGTAAACAATGGCTATACACTTGACAATGGAATTGATTTCATCCATAGATATTTCAAACACAATGTTCAGGAGTCATGTTGCAGTGAGCTTGTTGATGGAATTCGCACATCTTTGTATCTGCAGGATCTTGCCTCCAACCCACTCAATATAATCCTGCTGTGTATTATTTGGCAAGAAAATAAAACGATGCCGCAAACAAAACACGAGTTATTCAACTTGTTAGAATATTGTGTAACAAGGAGATTCTGTATGAAAATGGGGATTGAAATGCCTGGTAATGACATTCCTGAGGGGTGTCAGACACTCTTGCATGAAATATCTGAAATAGCATTTGAAGGGATAATGGATGAGACATATCGATTTAAAGAAAGTGACCTACGTAAACAATACAAGGATAGTCTATTTTACAAGATGGGATTTATGACTGAGGAATTGAGTACTGCAATAATAAAAACCACCACATTTTTAGTGTTCCCACATAAAACTATACAAGAGAGATTCGCAGCCAGATATTTGATGCATCTTCCCGGGAAAAAAAGACAACGTCACATAGAAACTCTTGCGTACTCTAACTCGTATAATGTATTGGTGCATGCAAGTGGGTATATGAATAATCAAGATGCGGATATAGCTCATCTTATCAATTCTGTTCACATGGTTTATGAGACATATTTGTCCTTGGAGGATAGAGACATAAATGTATCCAAAATCAAACAAAACGTAGATGAGTACATTTGTCTAGCTTTGGAGTGCATCTACGAATCAAAGTGTAATTCACAATTGATAAAAAAGTTGACAAGTTTTATCAAAAGAGATATCTGTGTGCCACTCCCCACATGTAAAACCAGTACACTTTATACATTAGCGTCTATACTCCAACACAAATCGTGCAGATTTAAATCTTTGCATGTAATAATTGGTGAAGACGATCAAAACAAGTGGGAAATACTTCTCGGTGGTATAGCGAAAAACCAGTCCATAAGTTTATTAATACTTGAGGGATGTTTATTACCAGGTATAGACAACGTTTTTCGACTGAACAAAAATATCACAAGATTAAACGTGATTACAAATAAATACACAGATTGTTCTACTATTGATCAGGTAATAAGTAAAAATATAAATACAGAGAATGTTCATCTCGACATTTGCAAAAATAAATGATCTGCTCTATGATACAATAGTAGATAATGATGCTATGTCATATTGCCATGGTGAAATAGCACCATCCAATTTATGTGGTTTATGGAACTGTGGCAGGTCCTGAATTAGGCCATGTGTCTTTCGGTATGCTAGTCTGCATTGGGAAAAAATAATTTATTGCTTACTTTTTAACATAGGTGATTGTCGTAGTCCACCATCTATCCATCGTCCATCAACAATTATATTTTCATCTTCTTCTTGAAAACTATCAATTGCTTTGATACTTGATATGTGGGCGGAGCTATTTTTGTGATGATAACTTAGTGAATATTACTGTCACAACACTAATGAACCAATTTTAACTGGGATATAGTGTCCTCTCCCTTGTAAAATATGTATGACAGAACACTGACTATAACTCTGTATCCAAATAATGTTTTCACAGGCGTCAAAGAATTGCGTGATATGCAAAAATGTTATTTTTATGTTATTACGTTATTTTTATCTTGACTTTTACCATATTGCCTTATGTTATTCTATTACACTCGTCTCAGTAGTCGTTATCATCCCAATTCTCAATAATGCATTTGGGATTGTCATTTAAACTATATATCATTCATTTTGAAATGTTGGTTCAATTTTAGTGATGTATGAAATTTTTAACAGATTATACGTTATGTAACTTCATTATAGTCATAACACATGAATAACATTGTATTTTAGTAGATAGAATTATCGATACATTAATAAAGGTTTATAATATATTATAAGTATGCAACATTTGAACTGGCAGAAATCATTTATCATAATGAATCCAACACTTTTTATAACCCAAAGCCCATGAACTCTACATTATGTAATCACACCCATGAGTAGAAACGCGTGGAAATAGTTCAGCTTGGTTCGTAGTGTAAAGATTGATGTATACGCATTTTGATATCAGATCTCAGACCAATCAAAACGCATATATATGCACATCTCATGAGCTACTATGACATCTGAGTCTTCTGTTATATTAGTACTTTCTGCAATAATCAACGGTATTCGATCCATGACAAGCGATATAATATGGCTCCCGTGTCATCGTTTGTCCCTGTGGTAAAACAAGAATCACATCATTTTTCTTTGCAACCTTGCACTACCTACCACTACAACTTTCAGTAAAGCGCGTAATCACAGCATCTATGCGTTTGAACACCTTCAGTGCTACTCCAAAACATAAACAGACATGACATTACCTCACTTAACCAGTAAACATTTTCCGCCTTTTTATTACTCATTACGAAAATCGTGTATTTCATTGCTAATTGTACTCACGCATTTCATACTCTGAATGTGAAGCACCTGAACAAGATTTTATTTACTGATTGTCACATGACATTTGACGTCATCTTATTGTTACACATATTCCATTTGGTCAAAAACATTCAGTGAAGTCAACAATGTGTTTATGAGTATTTTAGCATGCATGGCTTTGTTGCATAGTATTAAAAAACTGAAGTACTACAAAACTACGTGTAAACTTCGCCTGTGACCTTTATTATGGTTATGGTTCGAACATTAACAAACTAGTGTAGAGAAAAAGGTAATTAGTAATGTCTGCGAATTTTCTACAATCAGGTGTTTTTAAAAAATAAATAAAAAATGAATGCAAAAGACAGCATATCCGAAACAATACTGTGTTTGAAACTTTGAGACAAGGTTGGTAACCATCGTCCCGTGTTGCCATATACCTTGTATTTCCCTGGGGAGGATCGATTCGTTACAAATCACATTCGTCCCGATGAAAGTTGATTCGTCCCACAAGTGGTTTCGTCTCACAAGTCGTTTCGTTCCATAAGTCGATTCGTCAGATTGAAGGTTATGCCACTACTAACTCGCTCAGGGAGTTTCCCTATCCCGTAACGCCGTGAGACCCAGTGCAATAAGATGATTACACCGATTACGAGAATAACCTATAGAATTGACTGTATGCATGTGACGTGACTGAACCTTCACTCTGGCGTAATCAGCTAGCGTGTGCTTTCTACTCGCGCAAGTGAGTCGTCTGCCAAAATGGTCATCCATTCGATTTGCTTGATACTGTCATGAATTTGTTTTCGCGTATCTGTTGACCGACTTAATTAACTGATTATTAGCGAATTGCTGTGTTATGTCTGTCATCGTGTAGGCCTATTTGAAGTTTTGGACGGAACTTGGCTCAGTGGTTTGGAACTAATTACGAGATATCCGTCGCTATTCTGACATCCGTAGTTATTAATGTAGTGAACGATTAATCAAAAGATATGACGTATTCAGTACTTAGTGTGATTGGCTTTATGATTGAAGTTTACGCCTTAGAGTCTTTTTACTGCTTTGTAATTGGTTAGAGTTTTGAAAATGAATAAAGAGAGTTTGAGTTGGTCTTGGCGAATACTCCACGACAGACGCAGTCCGAGAGAGTCCAGGGGCGAGCCTTGAGGCAGTCCAGTCTTGGGCTAGTCTTGGGTCAGCCTTGCGAGAGTCTTGGGGATTTTTTCCCCAGGGCGCCGTGTCTTATAGAGTGCTCGAAAGATCGACTAAGACGAGAGCTGAAACGTATTTCGTTGTGTGCGTCTTATTTGACTGTAAAGTATAAGTGACTTTCCCGATCCCGTACCTCAAGGGGACGAGATATAGAGACGAGACGAGTTTCCCCCCTGACAAGTGGAGAACCCTGTAGAGAGAAGATTTTCCCCCTGATACGTGGTGTGAGAACCCTGGGCATTGCGTCTTACGCACATTGACATCCTGTGAAGAGAAGTGAAATGGCGAAGGTGTGTCTTTCTTGCGAACCGAACTAACTGGCTCGATGGCAGAGACGAAACCGCGCTCGACGACTAACACCGTTAACAGTATGGCACCGATGAACGATGCTGAAGAGATGAAGACCTCTGAACCCCTTATGAAGGATGAGTACCGGATAGGACAGTATAATTAAGAATTGAGCGACATTAAAGACAGGAAGAAAATGAAAGAACGACCCGGACTAACGCGACGACAAAAGAAGAGACGCTTATAGACTTTGACTTTAGCTATCTGTGTATTGCTTAGAGAACCGCTCGCTGGACACTGTAACTGACACTGTGTAACTCAAGGACGTTGAACTCTTTTCCACAACCCTAACCCTATTGCTCAGTAATGTAATGTATTGCTTGCTTTTCCTATCGTTTTTTCTTACCGTTCTTTTAGTGATGTTGAATTGTATGTATGTAAGCGCCCAGATCTTTGTTTTGAACTGATATTTGGTGACGTTCGAGGTCCTTTATAACGATTTAAGCGCGCTTCAGTGGACGAGTATTTGCAACACAGTGTTTTGAGTTTTGTTAAGTTTTATGGTGTTTTAATGAGTTTATGAGTACGGAATATGATGGGGAAAGTAATGCCCCAATGAGTTTTTCAGAGTTTTGAGATTTGTCGAGTACAGAGATACCGACGTTTTAAGAGTTGTTGTTGTTTATGTGTTGTTTCCGGAATACTTCTGACGCTTTTTGAGTTGAGAACACTTTGTAACGTTTTTTAATGTCTTTTTGAGATAGGAGTGTGGTGCGCTTATATATGTATTGTTTGATATCGCAAGCTTTTGTTCATGATTGACAGGTTTATATGTGACTTAGTAGTTTCTATCGTTTTAGTCTTTTTCCCGTCTTTATTGCCAGAGGAGTAATGTGATATGAAAGCGAATTTGTCTTTGCATTCTGTTTCCACGCCGTATGACTTTTGTTTAGATTAATGACTTGTGAGTTCAGTTGAAGTTTATAAGCGTATATGACAGGAGTTTGATTAATAGCTTTTTTTTCATTGTTTATTAGTTACCGCTTTGCAATGCTTTAACCGAGAGACGCATCCCTGGTAATCACGTGATCATGCTGTCGACTGCAGCGATTGGCTGATCGCTTGGTTACACCGCCACGCCTTAGTTTTTTTGACCTTTTGATATAGAGTTTGTAACCTTAGTAACGGAGACAGTGCAGCGAAGGGTCACCTCAGCGAACCGTTTTGAGAAAAGTGAGTCGTTTGGTAGCCTTTCCCTTGTTTTTGATTTATAACCGTTGATATTTGTGACTTTATAACCATTGTATTTAGACTTTATAATCATTGTACTTAATTAGTGTGTTTTACTCTTTTTGATTTATTCCTTTTATTATTAGTATTGTATTTAACCCGTATGACGATGAGTGGCAAACGGTATCTTTGATTTATGAACGTGTTATGCCGAGAGGCATATCTCAGTTTGGGTGAAGGGATGTGTCATGAATTTGTTTTCGCGTATCTGTTGACCGACTTTATAATTAACTGATTATTAGCGAATTGCTGTGTTATGTCTGTCATCGTGTAGGCCTATTTGAAGTTTTGGACGGAACTTGGCTCAGTGGTTTGGAACTAATTACGAGATATCCGTCGCTATTCTGACATCCGTAGTTATTAATGTAGTGAACGATTAATCAAAAGATATGACGTATTCAGTACTTAGTGTGATTGGCTTTATGATTGAAGTTTACGCCTTAGAGTCTTTTTACTGCTTTGTAATTGGTTAGAGTTTTGAAAATGAATAAAGAGAGTTTGAGTTGGTCTTGGCGAATACTCCACGACAGACGCAGTCCGAGAGAGTCCAGGGGCGAGCCTTGAGGCAGTCCAGTCTTGGGCTAGTCTTGGGTCAGCCTTGCGAGAGTCTTGGGGATTTTTTCCCCAGGGCGCCGTGTCTTATAGAGTGCTCGAAAGATCGACTAAGACGAGAGCTGAAACGTATTTCGTTGTGTGCGTCTTATTTGACTGTAAAGTATAAGTGACTTTCCCGATCCCGTACCTCAAGGGGACGAGATATAGAGACGAGACGAGTTTCCCCCCTGACAGTGTGGAGAACCCGAGAGAGAGTAGAAAGAGTTTTACCCCTGATAATACCATTGCATTCGTAACAAGTAGACAAGTTTATTATAATTAGTTCGATATTGATACATACTAAAGCGATGAATAAATCGTGCATACAAAGAATAGCGGCGGTCGATGGGACCCTATCAGTCCTATTCTGCCTCAGTACAAACTTAAGACATGCAGTACAGTGTTACAATATCGTATTTTGAGAAAAAACCTACCTAAACAATTCTACTCTACAGAGGCATTGAACAGTGCATACACGAAAGAGATAGGGTAATATTTGCTGTTCTGAATTTAGATTTTAAAAAGTAAAAAAGAGTGTAATTTTGTCGAATGTGGAATTTGTTGAAACAACAAAAGAAGCTAGACATTAAAGAACAAAAAAGTGAATAATACGTTGTAAGAAAAAATGCTAGCAAAATAAAAAAATAAATAAAATAAAATAAAAAAATCCAACACCCCAACCGCTTTTTCCAGCGACAAGCATGAATTGTTTGATCTTGTCGCGATGTTCAACACAAACTTTGGCTTTTTGGTAACGTTCCAGTTATCCATGGATTTACCTAGTTACACCGTGCTTCATTGGGTCTCGTTTTTGTGACCGTTAATCTGCACAACAATCAAAGTCAGTTTTGTTAATACATGTAATAATAATTATCTTTGTTGCGTTCGTATCCCTCTTAGGATTTTGACTAAAATGCAACACAGATGTGAATAAAGACAAACAATTAAAATGAGAATAAAATAACACACAGGAAAATAAAAAAAAAATAGCAAATAAAAGTTGAAAAAAAATAATGGTAAAGTAAATTGGATTGTTTCCCATATTTGTGTTGGTGAATGTTTAGATTACTTTTGTATTTTTGGCACGTGTAAGTAGTTTTCAAAGCCAAAGTCTTTTTTCAGTTCTCTGTAAGTGCGCAATTTATTTTATGATTTTTCCCTTTGTCATCATTTTTTGAAATCTACAATTACAATTTCTTTCAAATTTTGTTTTTGGTTTTTCTGACATTATTTTATCTATATTTACATTAATATTGTTCGTATTTTGCTTTTTTCTTTCTGCCACAAATGGTCAATATCTAGATCTTTAAGTATAAGTTGTAACCCGGAAACTCACTTGTCGGTGCCAGAGTTGTCTAGCTCTAAGCCGAGACTGTATGCTTCATATACCAGAGAATTTTCAGGCATTTTTTTAATTCGAGACCAGTATTTGATCATCTGTTTTATCCCTGTTGTAATTAATGGATACCTTCCTAATTCTAAAAGACATGCCACATTGGTCGCTTTGCTGTTAACTTTGAGTGGGTATTTGCAGTATTTCATGTGCAATTGTTCCATTGGTGACATGATATTCATATACATCTTTTGGCGTTTAATTATACCTGACCAGATTTCTGCACAGTATAAAAGGAATTGTTTTATCATTGTATCAAACATTTTAAGATATGTTTTTATTGGTAGATATATATCTGAAAAAAATAACTGTTTCATTATGAAGCATGCTTTCATAGCTCTATTTTTAAGATTGTCTTGAGCCAAGTCAAATTTACCATTTGTTTTCAATTTAATTCCAAGATAAGTGTATGTTGACACTCTTTCTAATTCTACACCATCTATGTAAAAATGTTGGTTTTTAATGTGTTTGCCATTTTTGTTGAATATCATGGTTTTTGATTTAATAATAATGCTTAATTTCCATTTTTCGCAGTAAATTTGAAGACCGTTTAGTGCATTCTGCAAACCTGAGCTGCTTTCTGATAGTAGAATTAAGTCATCTGCGTATAGTAAACATGGCAATGTATTATTTCGCAAAGATGCTGTTGTTCTCCCCCATGTTTATTTGTTATTTAATGTCATTAATGTATATATTAAATAAGAGTGGGCTTAGGCCATCCCCCTGCCTTATGCCTCTTTCTACTGGAAATGTTTTTGTTAAGCCATTTTTTTACGCATGCAAATGAATTTTGGTAAATACTATTAATTATTTGATAAAATGTTCCTGTGATATCATTTTTTCTTAATTTGTACATTACTCCAGGGTGCCACACTGAGTCAAATGTTTTTTTGAAGTCAGTAAAACATGCAAAAATGTATTTCTTGTTGTTTAGATATTTTGTGATATTTTTGGTTGAATGTGATCTCTTGTTCCAAATTTTGGCATGAACCCAATTTGTTCTTTAATTATTATTTTATTGTTCTGTATATAGTTGGTTAGACGTTGTTTTAGAATTGATGTGAATAGTTTACTTAATGTGCTCAGGTATGTATATAGGATTATATTCAACCCATATGCCGCGCATGCGCATCACTGCCCTATAAATATATCCAATGACATAACCTGGGGTCAAATCCCATGTTCTAATTACAACGATTTCGAAAAATACAAAATGAAATCACCAAAAATAACATCTAATTGCTGTTAACTTTCACTGAAATAATTAATTGTTGAGATATGACATCAGATGTTGCCACTGTATGCATAAAATGCGAGAACCTAATATAAGGTTAAATGTCAGGTTTGTGTGAGGGCGCTACTCAACCAGGAAGTTATAGAATTCGCAATGGGGACTTCACCTACGACATGTTTATCATTTTCGGTGGTTTGTCGGATCATCGTCAAAGGTATGTATTGGTTACACCTTTTACTCAGAACACAGTAGTACTCTAATTTTGTTTATAGATTCGCTATTTTCACTGAGTAGATTCGGTTTATCTCTCGAAGAATTAGTGCTACCGTCAGTGTCAAGTCGAGCTTTACTGTTTAATAGTTTCTGTGACAGAATGTTATGTTTGCACTCGATTATTTTAGTGCGTTCCGTCTGTTTTGCTAATCATGCTCCTCTTTCTAGCACCTACAGCTATTCCACTATAAATGTTCCCCAATAAGATAAGATAAGATAATTCTTTATTACAATCTTATAGAATGAATTACATATATGGGCCTCCACATGGGTAAAAAATAATATGGCTTCTTCCTGTGACAAAATTGTCACTATTTTGGATGTTATTTGTTATTGTCTAGTCATTTGTGTTTGTAGGTGATAGTATTGTAAAGTAACTTTATTGAATAAACTCATCATATAATCTACGAAATAGTGCTAAGTCTGTTGCTTAGTAACTAGTGTACAGGTGTACATGAATCAGGTCATAGTTTGATTTGCAGTGTGCTGGTATGCGAGTGTGTATTGGAAGTTAGTGGTATGCACTTACAGGTGGGTGTATGGAGGTTTACTAGAGTAGGCTGGAGTGATGAATAGAACTGCTTTTGTGATGCAAAGTAGGTCAGTGTGCTTGGTAATTCTGCAGTGTGATGTGGCTAGTTGTCCATCAGTTGTACAGGAGTGAGCATCTACGGCAATTCTACTCGTGGTGCCTCGTAATTTTACTATCAACTGGCAAGGCGTTGTTCAGGCTTTGAGTTGGTGGGAGTCAGTGGTAACTTCGCTGTATTTGGTCAGCCAAGTATATAGAGTAGAGGTCTGCCAAATTGGTTTTGCAGCTTTGGGATATTCCTGAGACTCCGAGATTCCACCCTTTGGTGAGGGAGATGGACAGGACGCCAGCACATAGAAACTATGACTTGTGAGTGGTGAGCCGTCGTGACGCATGGAGCATGGAGCGCAGTCTGAGTGGAAGGCTGTGAAGTGGAACTCTGGATTGTGTGGAGTGAAGCAAGTGTCAAGCAAGTGAACGTTTGAACTTACCGGGCATTAGGACAGTCTGAACTGGATGTGACGTGTTCATGAGGTCTAACCGGTTGTATTACCAACGTGTAATGCTAGTTCTTAATTTACTGCTTGTATTTATAACGTGTATGCTTCACGCATTATTGAAATTTTGATGAGCGTGTAGTCTAGTTTGTCTTATAATTGTATGCCATTTTATGGATTGTGACATGTATTAATATAACTAGTAATATTTCCCTTGGTATCATTCCATTGGGTATAGAACTCACTGCTAGCTTAATAAAGCGTATTAATTCTGAACCGCACACTGGCGTGATTTCTGCTTGTTATTTTATTGCATGTGCTGCCTGCTAGAAAAATCTGACACTTCCCACTTCACTTTTTATGGGTTTCTGCAGTTTCACTCTTCACATTTTATAAAAAAAATCAATTCACTTTATATAAGCATTCAATTATTGTACTAATTAATATTACTCAGTAACTAGAAACTTTGCATTTCAGATACAATGATTTATTTCATTACAGATGTTATCAGGGTGAACAATTTTCATACTAATAAAGCACTATAGTACTGCTGTTTCTGTTAGTCCCCGATTTGAATTATCAGTAGTCAAAAAACCGGCATATACAATATACCTTCTGTGCATCCAGTCATAACTCAGCTATATATTGTCTTGTCATCTTAGGCACATACATATCATATTGAGGACATGATGCATGTGCAGGAGTTAATGATTGGACCAAAGTTGATTTATATTCTGAGTTGGCAAGTAATATTATCAATAATCATTAATACTTATAATAAATTTCAAAACAAGAATATGATAGTGCAATAAACTAATTCAGTGACATGATAAGCTTAAATCGCAAATCATGTTACAGAAGAAGAAACTTGAAAGTGACCTACTCAATTGCAAGTTTCAACACTTGATATTGTTTTATAATTTTGTGTCCCCAGGGAATTACATTTGTAGTCTACATGTATTTATATCTGAGGTTGACCAAAATTGTTTTTGACAATATATTCCCCAAATATACATGTTTGAAAGCCCAATTTATAATCAGATGCTCAATAAGAGCTATCACTCTCAAATACATTGCATCAAATCTTTTACTGTAATTAAGCTCACACAAGTCCTAAATATCAATTTTGACAAAAACTGACAAAAAACGCACCAAAAATACATATTTCAAAGCCCAAATTTTAATCAGCACTGAATCTCACGTGACTTTATAAGATATATTACTCTCAAATACACTGCATCAAAACCTTTCATGTAATCAAGCTCACAAAGGTCCAAAATATTAATTTTGACCAAAAATGACAAAAAAACACCAAAAATATATGTTTCAAAGTCCAAATTAAAAAAAAAACATATCATAAAAACTTGTGTAATTGGGCTCACCAAGGAGTACTTAAGGTAGCGAGAGGGGGAGAACTAGAAGAAAAAACATTTTTTACAAAAAATTTGGATTATGAAACATTATATTGTGTACTTTCTTTATCTTTGGTCCAAATTTACTGTGCGCAATGCATTTGGTGCGTAATTTAAGTTTATTCCCAAAAAATGTAGTTGGTAGTAAACATAAATGAAAGTGACCTGGGCTCATATTATAGTCAGCCCGCAGAGTGGTTTGAAGAAAAGTCTGTCGACAGTTACAACAAAAGTTCTGAGTGATTGTCACGGTGACACCGACAGTTCAGACAACGACAGCATCGAGATGGAAATCCTAGATACAGACACTGGTTAATGGTAGAATTACAGTCTGTAAATAAAATTGGCAGTGAAATATTGATGTGTCATTATTGTAAAAAGGGGAATGTCGTTTTGGCTGCAAACACGAACATCCGCCATGGCTGGGGAGCCATTTTCACTATAAGTGCATGAATCCAAAATGCAACTTCACGACTGACATTTTTCCGGCGTCAAAAAGGAGTGGACATTTCTTTTGATGTAAACCGTAAGTTAGTGATTGCAGCTCATTGCATTGGAAAGGGTCGTCGCGCAATGCGTAAATTTAGTAGTTACATGGAATTACCGCCTCCTCTGTCTGGGACCACTCTTCAATACCATCCCGCTCGTGGTTCTCTGTGAGCATGGCCAACGCTACATTTCGGGAGGAAAAACAGTGCTGACTTGGAAATAATTGATTATAATGAATCCAATAAGGGTACACTCTCCATAGGCAGAAAGATATGCAAACATATCTGTACTTAAAGGCATGTATATCCCGTAAGTAAATATATGCTGTCATGATGGCCCGCCCTGTGTTTAGAGAACCGATTGTACTGTTGACACTGATTAACATAACAAAGGGGCTTGACAAAATAATTGCGCGGTACGCCATTTTGTTCAAGTTAGCACACACTTTTTAAGAAACAACCAACCATGTTTTCACGATATAACTGTCCTCGCAGATCTGATACTTGTATATTTATAAAGTATGATGGGAATGGTAAGCATTTGGTAATTAATTAGCTGTTTATAAGTGGACAAATTCGAAGAAACATTTTATTGAGTTTTTATGGAAACTAATTTTTGACTATCATAACTATTGAAGATGTCATTTTTTAACACTTTTCTCTGAGCGAACGATGTACAAATTCCACAATCTATTCGCCACAAAATGGGCTCAAATATGATGTCTCATGGATGTTTATGTGAGCCCTTGACGTTGAGTTACGGCCTTGAGAACATGAAAATTTAGTCTATAAAGTTCAACAGATTTTATCTCCAGAACTATGAGGCACATAAAAATTCCGAGACGAATTTTCAAAGATCATATAAAGCAACAGTGAGAAACATAGAAAAAAAGGAACACCGAGAAACGGCCAATCCCGCAAAAAAACTCTATATTTAGGAGGTTCCCCTGAGCAAATATCAATACGAAACATACATCACCACGAAACATACATGATCGTATTCTGCTATATCTCAGCTTTCTGAAAACATATACATTGTCATAACTACATGCTCAGTAACTTGGCGAGGAAAGTCCTAATCTCTAACTTGTATTTCTCTTCTCGCTACCTTAAAACTTTGGAACCACCTATTCAAAATATAATCTACAAATGGTCACAAAATGTAAATAACTGGTTATTAGACAGACAATATATAGCACAATAGGGACACAATGTTTCTGTTTCTACAGCTGTATTTTATGGCTTGCAAGAGGGGACCTTGAACTGTGCTGGCTGTGCTTGTGACTCCTATGGTGGTGGTGTTTTTCGTTTTTCTTCCTCCTACTTCTTTGGTTATTTTCTTCATCCATACTTAACCTGAAATTACACATTTTATGTATTAATATAATGTTACAGTCCCCTGTCCAATATTGGGAAACTTTTAATACACTCCTTACGCACGCTCTTGTTGACTGAAATAAATATTTGGTGGCTGGAAAATACCACCTAAAAGTGCACAGATCATCACCAAAACATCACCTGAATGTGTAAATAAGTTGTCTTAGTTAGTACATGCATATCCAAATACGAGACAAAATATCATTTTCACCTCAATGTTTGCCTCAAAAGACCCCTAACTCCCCCCCCCCAAATCATATGTAATGCACAAGGCAAAAAGAACAAAAATTTCTTGTTTTCGGTAAACCTACCTAACCATATTTTCGAGGAAATCCAAACACTTATTTTAGGCAAATTAGCAGTTTTTTTTTTATTTTATGCAAATTATCTATGCTCATTCCGACAGAGCTGTGATTAATTTTAATTAATTTTACTGCCTATTTACTGCCTACTGTCTATTGACTTTGTCATTTTGTAAAAATCTATCATTAAAACCAACTTGGATTTGAAGTTCGACCATGATTATACATTATTACGATTATTGTATTAATCACCAAAGAGTGCAATGAAAAACAAATTAAAATAAAATGAAAACCCTACCTAATTACCCAGTTGTCATGGCATTGTATACTGTATTAAACCCATGGCCAGATGGCATTAATCAGTGACAAGCGTTTATTTCATATGGCCAAACATTAATTTCACGGTAAACAGAAACACAACCGGTCATTTGGGATGTCTGCAAACTGTAATGTAACCATGCAACCTGATTCGTTCTGTGATGCCAAGGATGAAAATAACGACCAATCACAGTGGGTGATTTGTACAACACGGATAGCAGGCAGATTTGCTTTTCACCTCTCCATCATTCATGCATCGGCCATGTGGGGCAGTCATGTTGCCTATGATTATGGATGTCGTCGCCAGTGAGCTCTACTAAACAGTGGGGGAACAACTGTAATCATTTGTACCATAAACGTTCGGCATATTTGTTTTTAAAGACCGTTGAAGCAGTGTTTATTTTTCTGGTCAGGCGATCGATTTTTCTCTCGCCCGATTTGCCAAATCACAGGCCCTGTCCAGTTTTACAGAAAAACTCAAACACATGGCTGAGGAAATAAACAGCAAAAAGAATAAACAAAATCAGTAAACTAACCTTTTTATGCGTAGTCATGTAGTACTGTCAGTGCTCGTCAGTCGTTCCGAGCACCAGCTCGTCTGCAAAATTGTTCCGTTTTAGACTTAACAGATATGGGCAATCGCGATAGACGTCAGAGCTTCTTCGTTACATATAATATAATAATGAATTTATTGCATCCTTAGAAATAATTTCCATTGGTTGAACAGCAATAAAATGTTAGTAATAAAGTACAATACATATAAAACTAAAGTAAAAGTAAAATGTCAGTTATTGTTATTTTTGATTTCAAATATTTTGTATAAGTATTCACCAACTTGTCTTATTAGTACGTCTTCTCTTGAACTCATAATATATTTAAATATCTGGTTATCACTTTTCAATTCTTCTGGAATACTGATATTATTAAATAGCTTTTGTCTTTCTGTTTGGTACCTAAGACATTCCATGAAGAAATGTTCAGACAGATTCTGTCTTCTAAAGGTATTTTGGGTTGGGTATGTCTACCCTTCTCAATGTCTAATACATGACTGCTTATTCTGAAACGAGTCAATAAGATTTTATGTTTCAGATTACATAAAAGCAAATATGGTTCAAAAGTGTACGAGTCTTTAAACTTAATACATGCATTCTGATTGGTGTAGAGTACTTGACCGTCATTTGACAAGCGAATAAAGATGCGGGTAACATATTACGCTTTTAGTCCCTTTTATTACCAAGCAAGATTTTGTTGTGCAAGAATCAGCGAAGCCGGCGATGTTCGGCAATGTATGCCATGTATGATATTTGTATCACTTCCATATTTATAAGAAATTCACTTGAGTTTCCTAATTTTATAAAATAATCACATCGATATTCACTTTCTATAAATCAAACAGGTCAGTTTTACAATTTTTATAAGATTTTCACTTCGTTTTTTTACAGTTTTTAAAAAGCATCACTTCGATTTTTACACCTTTTAAAACGGGTACTTCGCACTTCGTTTTTTACCCATGTGGAGGCCCATATATATTTTGGTTTATAAAATGTAAGAAAGGTGTTAAAATAAACATAACAAATTAGATATCTAAAATCTACTAAAACATAGTTACATGTAATAATGTAAAAAATGCCATGAGCATCATTAACACAGCATATAAAAATGGGTGGTACACAAACGTGTTACCATGGAAACCATGAATTGAGATTTCCGAAGCCGTTTAACCCTATAGTCACCATTTTAGATTGAAAATTGGAGAATGTCTATAACAGATTTATGATTCGATATTTACTTTTGATACTAAAGTTGTTTTTCCCATTTGGACTTTCAAATTACCCATCATGTGGCATAATTTCCAAACAAGTAGATAAATTCCTGTGTAATATAGTTATATTTAGTGTATCCGCACTTGCAATGAAAACTTACATGGTCTAAAAACTATAACAATAATAACATTGTATTGTGGACACACTGATATTGATGATTTATTCAAAATAGCGAAAGTTGACTGATTTTTTACTCATAAAGAAAAATGTACTGTTCACCTTAAAACCCAGTTAGCACTGTCACTACAAATGTACTTTCCATTTACTGACATTGATGTCTGTCACATGTCAGCTCAAGGTATTCACACACCTTCATATCACCAACTTTGTGTCTTCAATTTTTAGGTGAAATCTTCTAATGTAATGGAGTGTCAAGCATCTTCTCTCTCAAAGGGCAAGGATGGTTGTAGGACTGATTATATACCTGGCCAGAATGTATCTATAGGAGATGATTCTTGTATGAACGTTCCTGAATCCTGTCTGCTTCCTCCACCATCTTTCTCAAGCTCTGGAATGCCAGCCACATATCCACATCCTCCTCCTGGTTTTGAGCTATTCGAGACATATAATACAGGCTGTGACTGCTTCGGTGCATGTACATGTAGTGTTGGTAAAACGCAAGTTCAACTCCAATCAAACTCATCACAGTATGACATTGTACAACCTCCGATACATCCAATCAGTCAATTGCACCAGGATATGTTGAATTTGAATGTTTCAAAGCCAAACAAACAAGCACCTGCAAATGAAACACCTGGAATATCCAGTGAGGGTACCATAACATCTTCGCCCCTAACATGTACATCTATAGCCCAGGAATTATTAGGCTGTGAGGATGCATGTATGACAGTTCTGCCCTCCAACCCAAAGGCAGTAGACCCAGTGAACATGTATACTCACAGCACACAACTAAACAGCGACGACTGCGTACAGCACAGAAGAAGAAAAAAATCGAAGAAAAAGCATCGTGTAGCAGATTCAAAACCACATGATTTAAAAAAACCTGTGCGGCAATCTACTCAGCAAACACTGAAAACTATAGCAAATAGTCTGCTCATTGGTGAGGAACACTTCAAAGATGACACAACAAAAGAAACCAAGCGCAAAATAGCAAGTGAAATAGGTACTCTTGCTATGACTCCTAAACCTCTAATTGCTCATGAGCCGGCAATAGCTCCTAACAACCAGTGCCTTGATATACAAAAGAATAGTCAGCAAATACGTAAGTTATTATTTTGAAAGAATAATAATTTATTAAACACAAAACACAAACTTTACCTATTTCTCCATATTTTAGTGGAAATTTTGACAATTGTTGAATTATTCTAGAGGAATACATATTGAAGCAATTCCTAACAATTTGTGCCTGTATATATCGTATAACTACAGTGACCCCTCGCTAAGTCACGCCTGTATATAAAATATCATTGAACAACTTTTTTGATAACATAAAATCTTTTTGAAATATTTCAATAATTAAAAACCAATAGTAAATTACTTACAAATCATGGTGGATTTCACAAATTTACAAATTTGTGTACGTATTAATTCAGTAACATTGACATTATTTAAATTCGGATCAATGAGCACAGAACAGACAAGACCACATTGTAAAAGTCAATAGTACCGGTAGCTGACGACTAGTACTTTAATATCACGTCTCCAACATACTGTTTTTGTGTGCACGTACTATGTATATTATCTCTCAAACCCCCTAAAATAATTTATTTCTAAACTAAAATATATTTAATGAATTTACCATCTGGGGGAGAAGTTACCATGCTTTCCATTCAATATATTTACAATCTATTTCCAGGACCCACTGTTGCATTAAACCCGATGTATATCACCATCAACAAACCATTAACTATAAATCAGCCTGTGACCATCAACAAGCCAATACATGTGACAGATTCAAGCAATATCAATATTGGTGAACATTCTACTATGATCCATGAAGCTCCTCCTGCACATACATTAAACCAACCGACTTATCCAAACCGTGACGATACCTCCCCGCAAACATGTGCTACTGAGAGTACAACAATGGGTGGTGATAGGTACCAAAACGTATTCGGTAAGTATTTACTCTTATTCATAAACTGAAGGGAGATTCCGGCAACAAATAAAAAAAACATTGTGTGGAAGTTTGTGATAATTTAGTGTAACAGTATAAAAGAATAGAACATTGTCAACATTGTATTCTATTTAAAGGTGCAGCAGTTAAACATTGCATATCAGAGCTGCAAGACCACTATAAATGTGCAATATCCAAGCTACAACCAATACCATGGTGTGATTGGCATGAAGTAAAGCTTACTGATGTTTACACTAAACTAGAATTAGAGGAACGAGAAGGTGTATTCAAGTAAGTCAAGTTCACGACAACAATAACAATTTTGAAGTGTTTGTTGTCGAAAACAAAGATAATACAACCCATAATGTATACTTACTATAAACACAATCAAACATGTTGTTTTTTGTTACAGGCCCATCGAACTGGAAAAGATTTTTGATAACAATTTAGATTCCACAAAATTACCAAAAAGAATACTTATCAGAGGAGATCCTGGGATAGGGAAGAGCACTCTATGCCGAAAATTAGCCTACGATTGGGCAACAGGGGCCGACTATATGGTGAATCACTTTGATGTAGTACTTTTAATTGAGGTTCGACAGATGACAGGTACTATTAAAGACGCAATAAGTGATCAGTTATTACCTCATGATATGAAGGACGATGTAAGAAAAAACTTTTTTGATTTCATTCAAAATCACCCCGAGAAAGTTGCTATAATTCTTGATGGAATAGATGAACTAAACTCTAACATCAGAACTGACGTCAGAAAATTGATAAATCGTAAAATCTACAAGCATTTAACAGTTCTTGTGACCTCACGTCCAGACAAAGATATGTATATTCCACAATTTTGGTATGACAGGTTCATTGTAAACAAAGGTTATACACTCGAAAATGCAATTGATTTCATCCACAGATATTTCAAATACAATGTTCAGGAGTCAAGTTGCAATGAGCTTGTTGATGGGATTCGCACATCTTTGTATCTGCAGGATCTTGCCACCAACCCTCTCAATACAATTCTTCTGTGTATTATTTGGCAAGAAAATAAAACAATGCCACAGACAAAGCACGAGTTGTTCACACTGTTAGAGTATAGTATAACAAGAAGATTCTGTATGAAAATGGGGATAGAAATGAGTGGTAATGACATTCCCGACGAATGCCAGACGCTCTTGCATGAAATCTCTGAAATAGCATTTCAGGGAGTCTTGAAACAATTGTATAGGTTTAAAGAAAGTGACCTACGCAAACGATACAAGAATAGTCTATTTTACAAGATGGGATTTATGACTGAGGAATTAAGTACTGCAATAATAAAAGCCACCACATTTTTAGTGTTTCCACATAAAACTATACAAGATAGATTTGCAGCCAGGTATTTAATTAGCCTTCCTGCTTCGGAAAGACAATGCCACATACAAACTCTAGCAGAAAAACCCAACTCTTATAATGTTTTGGTACATGCCAGTGGATATATGGAACATAATGTTACAGACATAACTTATCTTGTCGAGTCAGTTTATAAGTTTCACAAACACAAATTGTTTGCGATTACATATGAAACTGACACTTCTGATGATGAACAACCCATAGATGAATGCATATGTCTAATTTTGGAGTGCCTATATGAATCAAAGTGCAATGCACAATTGGCAAGCAAGTTATCAAATTTTATCAAAACTAACGTCTGCATATCACTGTCTGCATCTAAAGCCAGTACACTTTATGCATTTGCTTCTATACTCCAACACGATTCATGCAGATTTAAATCTTTGCATGTTATAATAAGTGAACTAGATCACAGCAAATGGGAAATACTTCTCGTTGGTATAGTGAAAAACCAAACCATTAGTTTATTAATACTTGAAGGATGTTTGTTATCGGGAATAGATAAACTCTTCAGACTGAACACAAATATCAAGAGGTTGAAGGTTATTATTAATAAATACACTGACTACTCTACCCTAGAGCAGCTAAAAATAATACGTGAAAATCAAAACATAAATAATGTTCATCTCAACATTTGCACAGAACTAGATCATGATGGGTCCCAAGTTTTGAGCAATGTAATACAGTCGGGTGTAATCAACCAACTGAGTCTGACATTACTCTGTTATCAGTCGCAGCAGTCTGTAATAGTAGGTAATGATGTCATGTTGCCATTATGTAGTGGTTTAGAAACAGCACCATTCAATTTCAGTGATTTGTCAGTAACTGTGGAGGGTCCTGAAGCAGAGTCATTTGGTTTACTACCCCCAGTCATGTCTTCCTTGCGAAATAACTCTTCATTGCGTAGTTTTTCTGCAAATTATACTGCATCATCTTCTGCAAACAGCATTGGAGAAGAAATGAAAAAGGGAATTGTCCATCGAAAACGTGTCCTGAAATTATGGGATCACTGTGAATACATAGCAAAATGTCTGTCAGGTTCATTGATTGCGTCTAAGATTCGGGAAATATCCCTAAGTGATATATGTTTTGTGGATAAAGATGCATTGGTTTTGAGCAAGGGGTTATCACAGTGTAAATGTCTAGTTAGGTTCAATTTGACTGGTACTAATATACTCGACGAAGGTGTCAAGCATGTATGTTTTGCTTTACAATATCATACACATTTGTCTGAACTTGTTCTGCGGGATAATTCGTTTGGTGATGATGGCATTGGTGCTGTAATCGACCTTTGTTTTGATAGGGCACTAGAAATTGTCGATTTATCGTACAACATGTATGTCACAGAAAAGGGAGCTGAGCTTTTTGGGCAATGTGTGGCTGGTATGAAATCAGTACAAGCATTTGGTCTGTTGCACGTGTTATGCTGGAAGGTTGGTGGTCGTTCCTCATCTCTGGGGGTATCTAGTATAAAGACAGCTTGTAAACATGAGCATAGTTGTTGTCACAATTTCTTAAGCGTGTTGCCTAGTGTATCTTCTTGGGGATTTAAACTGCTTGACCCCGAGCGAAGATCTCATGGATTAACAAGGCATTATGTATATGCTAATGATAGCGGTGAGGACAGTGACTGTGATGAAGATGTAGAGTGGTTTGATTGCAAAAGTTACTGATGCTACTAACCAAAATAGAAGTGAATGATTATTAGAGGGCTTATACTGGGTCATTTACACTGTCCTTGTTCAGTAGTAAGTACATTGTTCTGTTACAGCTTTAATCCATCAGTTGTATTTGAAGCTCCTTTCACCTGAGAAGTAGGGTCACACAATCATAGCGCTGGTATCCATGTATATGTCTTAGTAGACAAATTGCAATTATAAATTAATGGCATAATTAAAAGGAAAGAAAAATAAAATATAGGAATCTTCTTTTTTCCAACTATTCAACAATTGGGTACATAAATATTATCAGCCCAATGTTACGTTAGTGGTTTTCATTCAACATGAGTAAACCTACATTATAGAATTAAAATCTCTCTCCAATTTTATATCAACATAGTGCGATCATATTGCAATCCTTGAACAAACAAGACGTGCATGTAGAATTAATTGTTCAAGTACGGTGTCTCAAAAACTAATCATCACATTGAAACTTCGTACATAAATGGCTGAAACAGTGTGCAGATGTGAAATTTATGCTTGGTATTAGTTATTTTATATATTCTTTTAGAAAGTCTAATGTATGATTTTATTTCGTATACATTATTTCCAACTCATTTTGTAACCTTAAAACATGTAAAGTTTTTCAAAGCTTAATCTTTCAAATAAATTTAAACAAGACATTGAATCTACTAAATGCTAATTTATGGTGATTAAACACTTTTAATTTCAAATATATGTGTATTTTTAAATTTATAATGAGTATCATACAATGCATTTGAGATGAATGCACTTTGAGAGCTTCCATTTTGAAAAAGCTGGTTCAAGTTTAATGCATTATGTAAAGTTTTATCATACTTAACAAATTATGAAAATGTACCTTTCATTGACGAAAAGTATGTTCCATTCCATTCCTGTCTCACACATAATTTCGCTTTATGAATATTTTGCTATACAGATTTATGTTATTTGCAAATTATCAATATGTGTATTTGCTTTTCACAGAGACTGGATAATTTTAAGTGATTACATAAATATTTCAGTGAAAACTAGACATATTTTAATTTACATAACAATAGACTTCATTTACATAATTTGAATTGTGAACTTGTATGACTACATTGTTTATTTTGATGGAAATAAATGTGAATGTTCCTTTACAAATAATACACATGAGGTTTTTTTTTTAAATAATAAAATAATAGTTTTTAAAAGCGCTACATCGTGGATATGGGTCTCACATCGACGTATTCGACGTGTGTAAAATACATTGTTTGTTTACATGTCCCATACCGGAGGGGAGAAGGTAGATTTTGAAAAATATAATCTGCATAGATAAAAATTCAAGAAGAAATTCTAACGCTGTTATTACAGAAAATAAAAAAACAAAACAAAAAAAACACGCATAGGCATTTGATAGGAAAAGCTAATAAAAATATTTACAACAAATATAGTTCAAAACTAAGCAACAGCTCTCTGTGTTATCTTGGTCTTTTTTTCATGAGGAACGTAAAATTACGGTATCAACGGATACAGGAAGTTTGGTTGTTGTGCACCTTTAAAAAGACGCGATTGCCACATTGTATTATGGGATATACAGAGACTTTAGTGTTTTTTATCTAAATAAGCAAGTATCCCCATAAAGTGTAATATTGGGTAATCTTTCGGGTAGGGGGGGGGGTACTCTCATATATAGTTGAAGTATGCGTGTATGAGTCGCTGTTTCCCCCCTCCCCATTTTCATGATCGAGCCATTCTTTTTGACCCCCAATTTTACGATTTTCGGTTATTTTAGCAAACTTTAGGCCATTTATTTGGTGCCATTTTTTGAGTCAAAAGCGTCATCATCGCCGTTTTTTTGGGGTCTAGTTATCAACCGGCAGCAGTGACGTATTTTGAGAAATTTGTCCTAATATTTTCCCAAAATTGCTATTTTTAGAACAATTCCATAGAGCACAATGTTACAGAAAAATTTTATTTTTCGACACTTTTTAAAACCAAGATTTATTCAAGAAAACAAAAAGTACCCCATCAATAACAATAATTGATTTTTGAGCCCATGTCACCAGCCTACAATTTAAAATACGGCATAATATCCCTGACAAAAGCACTATAATACTGCCAAAATGGCCACTATCCACTAAAATACAACCATTATTTTTTCGAAAATTTAGCTGGTGACCCCAACTTTGTTAAGTCAATATTTTTAAAAAACGCAAAGGTTCATGAGTAGACGATTGATTGTAAATAATGACACGCTATGGCCAACTGACGCATGCGTAGGTGGCGACTCCCCCTTTCGTTTTAGAAAGGGGGATTTCCCTATCGCTTCCTGGTTTATGTTAGGTGCATGGACTTACTACTGTTCTGGGCCGAATCACGTTTTCACAGTTTCTGCCATAATAGAAACTGATGAATTGTTCCCCAAATGTATCAGCAGGATTCTTTTGACAAAAAGTATATATTAGATGTTCTTTTGAACTCGTACAGCTAGCCAAGCTATATTTTTTATGCGACGCCTTTCTCGGAAAATAGAGAAACATGGCCGACCCTCCTGTTTGGGCATATTCAGTGAGTACTAATTTAGTTTATTCTTGTATACGTTGCAGGTTGTACATACATATTATATTCCACCTCCACCTCCACCATACACAGTAAGCAGTAAACAATCACCGAACAATTCAGAAACTTTTAGCCTGCGAAAATAAAAACAATTTGCAGTATGTATTAATTAAGTGCTGCGTAATTTCCTGTTTGTCCGACGCTTCGTTTTCGCGTCACTATCAACATTATTACTACCTCTTAAATAACACGAACTAAATGTTCTCTATAACGCAATATTCGAAAAATGTATAATTGTTCAAAAGCATGGCACAAGAGTATGGCTTCCTCTCACATTTTGGCATTTGATGGTGCACTTTAACTTCGGCCAGAGTCCGTTTCAGGATAGGTGGGCGTGGCTACAGCACTAGAAATATCACAAATTTACTTGTGTACAAAAAATCATTTTCAACAACGACAATCAATAACTGTCCATTTCAGTGGGAAACAGATCTAAAATGGGAAACGTGTGGGTGCGCATTTCACAGGCACTTGAGTAACTTAGTAGTTTTGTCTGTATGTTTTGGCATGGATCAACAATCATCACAACTCGGGTCTGTAATATTTACGCTATATGCAGCATTCATGTGTTGTATGTAAATTAAGTTTAATCACAGAAGATTAAATGCTTAATATATAATCATAGTATATCAGTAACGATAATAAACTCCCAACAGTGCTATAGTGGAATCCAGGATTCAGAGATCAACTCTGCGCTTGGAATTGCAAGCTTGCAAAATATCTTACTTATGGAATCGTTCATTTATCTTGCTGTGAATCGTTCGTTAACATTATTTTATTCATATTAATTCAAATGTTAATTATAAAGATATTTTTTCTCTTTCTTTTCTGTTCATTGCATCACAGTGTGATACGTACAGGTAATACAATTTAGTTGCTTGAGGTAGAAGCCTACTCATAAATTAAAAAAAACAGAATTTATTCATTTTGCAATAAATTGTACTCCAAGGCAATATTCAGATATTGATCTAAAAAAAGTTGGGGTCTCCAGCCTATTTTTCGAGAAATTTATGGTTGTATTTTAGTGGAAAGTGGCCATTTTGACACTATTATAACACTTTTACCGCAGGTTCCTATGGCAGAGATATTTTGCCATATCTCAAAATCTAGCCTGGTGACATAGGCTGCAAAAATCATGCATTGTTAATGATTGAGAACTTTTTGTTGTTCTGAATTATTTAAAAAAAACTGGGTTTTAAAAAGTGTCAAAAAATGCAATTTTTCATTAACATTGTGTTCTATGGAATTGTTCTAAAAATAGCAATTTTCAAGAAATATTAGGACACGTTTCTCAAAAAGCTTAACAGTAACACACAAAATAATGCTAATTCATTGTACCATGAGACATTAGCTTCATGATTGTACATAATAAACTAATGAACATTGAAATTTCTTCCTTTAATGCAGTTTGGCAACTTATCTTTATTTCAAAGTTTGAAATTTGTATTCTAGGCTTCTAAACATGGAGAAAATCTTCTTAACCAGTAGAGACTAGTAGATTCAACAATTATTTAAAGGAATCCCTATGTATGTATTTTCCTATTTTTAATTTATTGTACCGTAGGCTTGAGGCCATTGTACTTAATAAAATTCACACATATCAATGAACATTGTCATGCGATTTATGACCAATTTTGTCAAAAATGATGAATAGGCTTCTACCTTAGATGTGATGTATTTTTCATGTCCAAATTCATGTATGTGGTATTGTGGCGGTTTATCTCGTGTTTGTTTTGGGTTGCTTATGCTTGTTTTGGGTACACAAGTCAGCTCTAAGCTATCTTGCATTTCAAAAGTATAGAACTACTATATTCAAGAAGTGAATTTCCAATAATGGATACAGTATGGGCTAACCAAATTCACCGATAGCCTTTTCAGGACAGCCTAAATCATGCTTCTACTATAGCAAACGAGGAAATTCTGATTCTTAAAACAACTATTAACAGACTGAGAGAAAACATTGACAAAGATTCATTGCTGTTTGGGAGAATTTACATTGAGTGAAATACTTATTGTTTAGACTTACTTTCAAGTGAACAATTATTTTAGAGATTGGTCATATTCCTGTGGTTTATAATCTGGAATGCCTTTAACTCGTTAAATATTTAAAAGCAGAGGGGTGGGCTTATACTCGGGGAGGGGCTTATGATTGGTGAAGTACAGTATATTTACATAGTACTGATTTTTTTCTTGGTTGAGCAGTTGTAATGCATTGTTGTATTGGAATTGTTGGTGTTGTGTTATCAACTGTACGTGTTGCATGAACATGATAATTAACATGTGGATAAAATAGTTTCATTTATATGTTCAGTTATTTTTGGTACACTAAATTCATTCATACTTGACTGAACTTCTGCTAAATTCATTGTAAAATATGTGTTTTTGTTTTATCCGCTTAACAAACTGGGATTAGTACATTTTCAGGATTGTATAGCAAATGGAAATACAAGTATATGCCTTGTATCATTTTCTTATATATTCTTTAATTACTGTAAAAGGACTAATTTTCACTGGGTTTAAATTTCGCTAATTTAGCATTTCAGGCATATTCAGTGGGTTTTAAAATTCACAGTTTTATCATTTAGATAATGTGTTCTATGCTAAATTTTACACATTCACTGGGTTTTAATTTAGCGCATTTTCCAGTCAGCGAAATAAGCAAAATTAAAACCCAGTGAATAATTAATTGTTTTACAGTATTGAAACCAGGTCTTAGCAGAATCTCAGATGAGTGGTTTAGTCATACATGTTGTAGTTAATATATATGTTTTGGTTTATCTGTATTTAAATCACATCCTATCATAATATGTACAGTCAATGCGACTTAATTAGCACAACTTGTCATATTTTCATACTGCACGTTTATCACAATAAGGTACTGTATTTAAGAGTGTTCTGAAATTATATTAGCAAAGTTGCAAAAACAAAACAAATGGTATTTCATATAGGGTTATTCACATGGACCCCTGCCAGCATGGAAGTAGGATATATTTGTCAGACTGAAAAAACAGAATCAATTGATTTCAGCTACAAAAATTAATAAAAATTGACGGTATATATATATATAGTCACGTAGATGACATAGTCCTTCGATTGCTTTTGAAATTTGAGAACATTCCTCATCGGATGTTGTTGCTTGTTAATCGATATTATGTCGTATATTGACATTTTGTGTCATACAATCATGTATATGATCTCATGGCGGAGTACGTTGACAACACACGCACTTTTAACTTACCGATATCATGTTCTTTGTTTCACTCTTTCTCTGTTTATCAGCCATTAGAAGAGAATGGCTTGCAAATTTATCCAATTACATGTATATTATTTAGTAAAATTTTCAAATTTGTTATTGAAGCAGATTATGAAAAAATGCTACCAGACCTATCAGGCGTGTAAGTTTTTTGTTTTTACCAGCCCGACTGGAATGTTACCCGTTTTGGGCATGCAGATGGGTAGTAACCTTCTTACACGGTATGCTTATCTGTGAAAGTACAGCCATTACTAAGCACATAAATGTATGTAGTAAGTGACCTCTGACCTGCACAACTGATCATAATCATAAATTATTAATTAAAATGTCTCAATCATTGTAACCCCTATAAGCCTGCCAACCACAGTTGTACAATCAAATCAGTTCATTTTCTTTTCTTTTATTTCTCTAGTTTTTTTATAGTCTTGTAAACTTCATTTCAATACATGTGACTTCTAACAGATTTTAAGATAATTCCTCTGCATGTCTGCCTACTTTCTGGGCTCAGCTTCATAGAGTTGTTCTGCGTGCATGTATTATTTCATATCTTGATACAGATGCAGTGTTATTTTGAATTAACATTACCATTTATTTTGACAGGTAACAATTGCTCTTCTACTTATTGTGCCCTATATTGATGCATGTAAGAACAGAGTTTTAAAATGTTCTGAGGTACAATACTATAAGGATGATTCCATATTGAGCATATGTTGTAATAAATGCCCAGAAGGTAAGACACTATATAGGAATACATTAAATACTTGACACTGACCAAGTGCTTTATTGTGTTTCTAGCCTGCCATTGTTATTAAGAAAAAAGGTTTCCAAAGGAAAAATATGTCTGCCTTGTCGTAGTTGTCATTGTCATTGTTGTTCCCATCGTTAACTTTTGTGTTTACAATAACTCAAGCAATTTGTATCCGATCATCTTCGAACTTAGATATCATATTAGCCAGTGTGCAATTTTGCTGGGATCAGCTCAGAGGAGAAGAAGTGTAAGCAAGAGATGATGGATTTGGGTTCTAAATTATTCAGGTTATTGACAGGGCAACTGGATATATACTGTCACATATTCTTATAGTTGGTGTTCTGGTACCACTATACATTGACTGCACCCTTAGATGCAGCTATATTACTGATCAATATCAGTTTTAATAGGTTTAGCTCAAATTGACAACTTTTCAAGAAAAAATGGGTTCAAAAAGTCAATTTGCATTTTTGCCCAGATTTCTATGGTGTAATTATTTATCATATCTTGAAATTTTGCTAAGTCATAAAGGATGAAACAATCATATTAATGATAGGAATCTCAATACTGTTAAAATATTTAGAAAAAATTACTCTTAGACTAGTAAATTTTTGTGATAATTTCTTGTTACATACAATGGGAAGTTTTTTCCCACAATGCAATGCAGAAATTCACAGTAACATACATGTATATTAATTTGTACAAAATTTTAATTGATTTAATTATAGAACTGTATTCTAACTTTCAGGGTCAAAGGTCGAGAGGGACTGCACATTTAAACCAGATGATGGTACCTGTACATCTTGTCCTGAAGGCTTTTTTTCCAGTGGCTTAAATGGCCGCAAATCTTGCATTCAAAGGGATTATTGCAGTAAAGCCCATGAAATGATTGCGGTTGCTGCGAGAAATAGCTCTGAAGACAACAAATGTAAATGCATTAAGGGTTACCACTATAGTCAAAGTAGGGAGGCATGTATTAAAAATCCATACTGCCCTCCAGGGGAAGGCATTAAGAAAAGTACTGGTAAGTCTGATTTCTGAGAATCTCATTTTTACATCAGGATGAAACATATAAGCAAGAATAAATAACAATGCATGTGGCTATAAGTCTGAGTATTTGTTTAAAATAAATTTGTTAGAGATGTTGCGTCTCGATAGAACATTATGATATGATTTATCATAATTACCTGCAGAAAAATGATTTTTGTACTTTTCCAACCATCATAGAGACATAGGTCTAGGAAACATTGGAGATGATGATGAGAGGGAATGGCAAACTAAATATTGCATTCTCTGTTCTCCTTATAGGAGAATGTGTTGTGTGTGAAGCTGGAACATACTCGGACATAAATTCAAATACTCAGAAATGTAAACAACAGCCCAAGTAAGTATAAAACTTTATGAATTTATATAAAATTAGCCGCTGTGTGACATACTGGTTAATATGTCCTCCAGCATTTGCAGAGATAATGAAGAGAGAGTCAATGGCTTCAGCAGTGAAAAAAAAAATGAGTATTACCGGTACTATTGGTAGTGCATGCACTTCAACTGAAATACAATGAATAATGACATCAGTTTAACTGAAACACAAATTGATGGACATAAAATTTACTAGAGCACACAGAATGATGACATCATATGCAATGAAACACAAAAATGATGACATCACTTACATGAACACTGAAACACAAAGAATGATGACATCACATGCACTGAAACACAAGGAATGATGACATCAATATTATATACATATATATTGACAGTTATGAAATTACAGGAATTGCCATTCCAAGAGCTATGGGCATTAAGTGCTTCACTCCATACACTCATGATAGATCATTATGTACATGTATTATGTAATCCAGGTGTGATGATTTCAAAGAACCAGGAAATACAACTCACAAGAGAATATGTAACAGTGATGATGGTATTGGTGATGATTATGATAATGATGATGATAATGTTGATGATTTTACAACTGTAGGTATGTGATTTTATATACTTACTGTATAAAAGTATGATGAATAGCTCAAATACGGTAAATTAATGTATTATTACCGTAAAATCTGTGTTAGAAGCCGCATCCCTAATAGAAGTCGCACCCATTGTTTTTGAATAATTGAGAACCAAAAATTCATCATTTCTCATATGTGTAGATGCTCTAATAGAAGCCGCATCCTCTCTATTGTATTGTACCATTTTAATAGAAGTCGCAGCTTCTAATACAGATTTTACAGTAATAAAGTACATGTTTAATTTAATATTCAAGCTCTGTTATTTACCAGAAAAAAACATCTTTTGTTACACAACGTATATAAACAATTAAATTCAACACATTATACAACAAGTAAATTCAACACATTATACAACAAGTAAATTCAACACATTATACAACAATTAAATTCAACACATTATACAACAAGTAAATTCAACACATTATACAACAAGTAAATTCAACACATTATACAACAATTAAATTCAACACATTATACAACAAGTAAATTCAACACATTATACAACAAGTAAATTCAACACATTATATAACAATTAAATTCAACACATTATACAACAATTAAATTCAACACATACAACAAGTAAATTCAACACATTATACAACAATTAAATTCAACACATACAACAAGTAAATTCAACACATTATACAACAATTAAATTCAACACATTATACAACAATTAATTTCAACACATTATACAACAAGTAAATTCAACACATTATACAACAATTAAATTCAACACATTATACAACAATTAAATTCAACACATTATACAACAATTAAATTCAACACATACAACAAGTAAATTCAACACATTATACAACAATTAAATTCCTTATAGATGAGTCTTGGAACCACCGTAATCATTTGATCTATTAGAAGCACATATGCCTACTGTAAAAATAAAGGACAAAGACAAGACATATTCTAATGATTTTGCATGCAATAAACACAATGCTTTATGTGTAATGGAGATGTGCTTTTAATATAGTAATAAATATTGTATAACAGTATGTTTTATTTGTTTCCTTGTCTTCAATACCTTCAGTATACAAGTTTTTTTTTTTCAAAGCTGGTACATCACAAGTCATGATACATATCCTATTGTTTTAGTTTGTTGACCTTCAACTGAAAGCCATTAATTGTCCCAAAAATCAACATTTGGACATGTCATTAACAGTTTCTGGGGCACGCCTAGAACAAATTCATTCAAACTTAATCTTTATACTTATTTCATGCACATTTGTAGTTAATATGCTAAATACTGTAGAATTCTTTATTTTCGCTTGGAATTAATTTTTCGCTATTTTCGCTGACGGAATGACTCAGTGAGAATAAAATTCAGCGAATATACCTTTTTTCCTATATTTTACATTAAACTTGTCAAAAATCAGTGAAAATTAATTCCATGCAAAACACCCAAAAAGTCTTTTTAGCAAAAATTAATTCCAGCTAAAATAAAGTATTTTACAGTACTATCCCAATATTTAAACATAATCTGACTATGCTTTTCATTGTTTGACAAAGTAAGGCTACACCGACTTAATTTTATGGATGACATTCACGCGCGCAATAGTTTTCGCCTGTACTCAAAAAAAAAAAAAAAAAAAATCTCCGACGACGAGCCTCCACAGATCGGTTTTCTGTCCGGAACTTGCCGACTCATATTGTCGCAAAGCGCAGGCTTCTCGTAAAACTCTTTTTGGACTATCTAAAAACGTGCCAATTTTGTTGTAAATGATCTTCTGCACATGCGTATTGCGTTGCCGAGAATACGTGAGCATAAAAGTTCAGAGAAAAAACTGAGGGATTGTTGTAGACTGGTACGCAATTGACGTCGGCCAGGGAGTTGTGACGTTTACACAGCTATACGAGAGATTGGTTAAAGCTAACCCCTACTGTGTAGAGAGGAGCAAGCAAGGACATTTCTGTATCATTGCAATGTTTTGTTAGTTATTGTCATAAAGTAGTGATATGTACATTCCGCCTTGACTTGTACTGAAAATGGTGTTCATGCTGTACCTTGAATGCAGTGTTTTGACTGAAGGTACTTCATCATGACTACATGTACTAGAGCTTGTCTGAAATGGTTATACCTGTGACAGTAATACAGTACGAGATGTGTATATCAACATGTGCCTCCTACAAATAAAGACTTCTTGTTGTTTTTTGATACATTGTGTTCTGTGGTTCAATTTGTAATACCAGCTTTGTAGTCCTGTGGTTTTAGCAGCATTTTTTTTTTGGCAGGTTTTTTTTTTTTTTCACCCTCTCGCATTACTTTTGGGGTCTCCAGAGGATGTCATCCATAAAATTAAATCATTGTGGCCTAACTAAAAATGTTACAGGGATTATGTCATTGACTGTGACTTTTTGTACATGTTGTTAGGTGTACAGCAGCCTTGTGTGCTTCCGTTGTATAAAGTATACATGTAATTAGAATAAAATACTGTATGTGTTTTGTTATATCATTTACTAGACTATCAGACTCTGAATCTATTCTAGTGTATACATTGAGAACAAAATTTAATTCTAAATATTTTTCATGATTTCATTAAAGTACGGTAGTTTTTCCAATGCGCTCTTCAAATGGAAATCACAAGCATGAGGTTTGACCTGGGCGCGACTTGCACTGACTACCGCCGGTGACTCCTTCGATACCTTCCAATAACATGAAAATTACTTAATTACAGCTTGGAAACGTCTCATACAGTTCGTACTCGTTGATCTGCGCAACAGTCAAACTCACTATCTTTGTTTATATGAGACCCATATATCTTGCACTTGCGCAGCGCGACGACTACCGCACTTTAATCTTTCCCTTTATCATATTGTTAAAATGTAATTGGTATTTCTGATCTGCTTTCATGCAGCATGTTTATTTAGGGAAGTGTGCATTGGTGATAACTCGCAGTTCCATTACTTTTAATTACTTTTTCGTCATAATCGTATTGCATATTTATTTGAACACTAAATGTACTAATCCTAAGTTTTCTGATCAGGCAATGTCTGCATGTTCATTTTAGGTCAGAACGAGAGATTTGAAAATTATTATTAACACATCACCCGCTTAAATCCTTCACAGATAGCAGTCAAACTGTGAATGGAATCAACAAAAAATTATCATTGTTGAACTGAAATGCATATAAATACGATAATTGTGTGATATGAATGCATCATGTTATTCATATCAGTGCTTTCCAAACAATACCAAATTAAATCCTCCATAATTATATATTTGCATATCTGATCTAACTGGATCAGATTATCAACTTGATTAATTATAGATTTGTATCACAGCTAGAGGCTGTGGGTTTGATCTCTCAATACACAAAACTCGGCAGCATAAATTAGAGTACCATATTTGTTCTGTTTAGTAGTGTATTATGCTTAATATGTAAATTACATACTAGGTGTTTCTGTGATCAAAATAAGTATGCCATTTTCTCTATTAGACGTGCATTTAAATTGCATTAATCGTATACTGAATCATTCAAATATATCTACTGGTAAAACATGTCTTTTTCAAAAACAAGAGAGAAATTCGCTAAATCAACATTTTGCTATTACGTCATTTTACCACAATTCGCTAAAATTGCATGTCGCTTTTTCAACATGTATTACAGTACTTTCACCACATAGACACACTTGCTACTGTCATTTTTTTTTTTAGTGTACACGCTTCTTTTATAAGACCAACAGACATGCATTATTTAATTTGAGAATAATAAATACCATCTTGTCATGTGTCATTTCAAACCTGGGTGTTTATAAAACGATTTAATTTCATGGGGTTATAGTGGTTTCTTTCTTTCATGTTCAACCTTTGTATGAGGAGGAAAGGGTTCCTGATTTGGAATTGGGCTCTACTCTACACCTGTTTACCTGAATAATGTATAAGAAATAATTGAAAACAAAACTCAGTTGAACATAAGTTATAATGTTATATTTTCATTTAATTTAATGATTTTCAGATACAACTGACATAACTGCTACTCCAAGTACTTCACCGTCTACAGTATCATCTTCTGAAAAAAACTCTACCTTGGACAATCCTAAAAGTGCATTACAAACGAAGGATAAAGTGATTATTGCTTCAGTAATCATTGGTATTTTTGTTATTCTGGTTTGTGTATTTATTATAATCCGGAAGAAAAAGAAACCAACATCACAAAGAAAACCTACAGGTAAGAACATTTTTACAAATTTTAAAACTCGCTATACAATACACATACTTTATGGCATGGTTCATACTACATATTAGAAGGCACTGTCCATCCTGGAAAAAATAATGGAAATTATTAAAAATTGTACACAGATCGAAAGAAATTTCTTTAAAGTCGTTTACACTTTGTATATAAATTTCTAGAAGTTCTGTGTCAAATTTTTTTATGTAACTGCTTTTTTAAATGGTACAGGGCCTCAACATGTGAAATTGGAGAAAGTTAGTGGTGGGTATACCATAACAATATTGTTTTAACATTGTAACCATGTCACCCTATCGAACAATTATCCAACTGACAATTTTGGTTTTGTTTTGTTAAATACATTTTAACAGTATTATAGTATGCCCTGACCGTTCATGTTTAAAATTAATATTATTAGTACCTGTTCCGACTAAGTTTGAAAACGGGGACTATTAATTTAGGTTTGCTTCGTCCGTCCGTCTGTACGTACGTCCGGAGCTATATCTCAGACACCCATTGACGGATTTCATTCAAACTTTTACATGAAGACATAACATGATGTCTTACATATGCGCGTCAAGTTACTTTATGATCGGAGCAAAAAACAAAATGGCCGCCAGTCAGCCATATTTGTTCGAATCACGAAAAAACATGGGCCAATATGTATGATCATCATACCAACTTTGATCCAAATCGGCCAACTCCAAGAAACTGCTGCAGACACGTTTAGGTATCAGAAATAGCAAATTTTACATCCAAAATGGCCGCCAGTCGGCCATCTTGTTTTTCATGGTACCCATGCTACTTTATCTTGAATGCAATGAACGTTTCTGTTTAAATTATGTACAAAGATAGTATACCAAGAGATACATCTGCACCAACATGATTTTTGTGATTCAATTCAATAGGGCTGGTCGACGCCCAATTTTCATGTAAAAGCGCTAAATCATCATTTTTACATGTCCGGAGCTGTTTCTCAGAGATGACTGGGCCGATTTGGATCAAACTTGGTATGATGATAACACATATTTGGTTATAGGTGCACGTCATACTTTTTACGTGATTCAAACAAATATGGCAGACTGGTGGTCATTTTGTTTTTCATGGTACCCATTCTACTTTCTCTTGAATGCAATGAACGTTTTTCTTTAAATTTTGTACAAAGATAGTATACCAAGGGATACATTTGTACCAACATTATTTTTGTGATTCGATTCAATATGGCTGACCGATGCTCAAATTTTCTGTAAAAGCGTTAAATCGTAATTTTTTACATGTCCAGAGCTGTTTCTCAGAGATGACTTGGCCAATTTAGATCAAAGCTGATATGTTCATCATACATATTGGGTTATAGGTGCACGTCATATTTTTTCTGTGATTCAAACTAATATGGCTGACTGGTGGCCATTTTGTTTTTCATGATACCCATGCCTACTTTCCCATGAATGCAATGAACATTTCTGTTTAAATTTTTACGAAGACAGTATACCAATAGATACATCAACATGAACATTATTTTAGTAATTTGATTCAATATGGCTGCCCATTGTCCAATTCTCGTGTAAAAGCACTAAATCGTAATTTTTTACAAATCTATCTCCTTGCAATCCATCAATGACTTCATCAGCATCAAATTGATATGTCAGATCACAAAATTTTGACGGGGACTGTGTCATTAACAATGACTTATATTGCTTAAACATGAGAATTCACAGAGACTATATAATATGCAATTATACTGGTTGAAAAGGATTTTGCAGTTGTTTTATACATATGATATATAATGTACTTGTACCATAAAATTGAGAGTATACATAGATCAGATGAACTTGTTGTACAATATATACTGACTTACTTTTAATGAATTGTAAACAGGAAATAATTTGACATTTTAATAATCAATTTTAATAATTAATGCCAAGATCTACCACAAATTCAATGAGTAAAATCTTTTTGTTTTTCAAATAGAACCAGTTGATTCTGATGTTGAAGAGGGACCTGTCAATTCGCCTCAAAGTACCCATGATATTGAGATTGATGAGGGTACAGAAACTTCATCTGAAAGAACAACGAGTATACCCTTATTGAGTCAACATTTATCAGGGTCTTCATCCAGTGGGTTTTCAGAGTTCCAAGGTTAGTACACTATAAGAATGATGGTTGGAGATATCCAAGGAGTGAATCAATGATGTATTCAACATTATGCAATGTGTATGGAATACTTGTCATGATAATAATAATAATATCTTTATTGGCTCCTTTACATTTACATAGGATAAGCAGGGTTCTCCACGAGGGGTTTTAACAGGGCGCAGCGCCCCGTTATCTGAAATTGGCGCCCTGTTTAAATTGTCAGCGCCCTGTTATATTTCCTGTACGCCCTGCATGATCCCAGACAAAGAATTGTTTATAAAACAAAACATCACTCATTGTCTTCCGAAGATGACTCATCGTACTAAGGATACATTGTAATTGGTTCATTGTTTTAGGGTGCAACTGTGAAAATTACGGCTTGTTATTGTAGCAGGTCACCCTGAGGTGATAACACTACCGAACAAAAAGTTGCAAGTTTTTTAACACGATTAAAATTAAACAGTGGCCTAGAAACGTGTATTACCGTACCCATATTTTTACTGCCAGGGTGACATCAAATATATAAAATCGATATTGCATGATCGGTAAACGATCAGCGCAGCTGACGTACCATCACAGACATTGCTGATCACCAAGAAGTCCACATGAATGCTTGCTTAAACACGTAAATGTTTATATTTTGATGAACGTCACTATTCAAAGTTGAATCTTCTTTAAATCACGATTTAAAAACCCTGGTAAAACGGCCATGCTTTCAACTCACATCATAAGTGGAGGAAATAAATTTACTAGTGTTCTTCTTGGAACAAATATTCTGATTGGTTGTTTTTCGTGTCAATGCATGTCTTTATCCAATCAAATGCGTCATTGCACAGTATCAGGGTGCAGATTTTATTTTGTTTGATCATCTCGCTTTTCAGTGATGATGACGTACATTCATGCAAGTTTTTTAATGAACCAAACGTTTGTGCGACAACATAAATTTTATATTGCTTTGTCCAAATAATTAAAAATCACAACTAATTTATAATTAAATAAGGCATGTATGCATCTATTTGGTAAAACAAAAATTCTAGAAGCGATCATTATTGGTAAACAACTAATTTAGGGGTGATGAATTCGCCGTGATGAATTGTGAAGCTAAAATCAGCTGATTGTATGTCGTGATGTTTACTTAATAATATGTCAAAGGTCAAGTGCCACGCTCATTCCACCTTCACATTGGTGCGCCCTGTTTAATTTTCAAATCGTGGAGAACCCTGGGATAAGTACAGAAAAAAAGATTTTAAAAATAATAACAAGATATATGTAAAGATATTATAGTAACTAAATGTTAAACAAATCTTTGTTTTGTATAAATATAATTGGCAAGTTCTTTAATTATTCTGAGATCTTTGTTTGAGACTATATATGTGAATTCTATATTTTTATTGTTGGTACCTGCTGTTAGTCATAATTTAGTGCGATATAACTGCCCATAATGCCAGTGAAGAATGATTTATTACAACATACTGTAAAACATGTTAAAAAAGCAGCATGCAATTTTAGTGAATTGTGGTAAAATAATGTAATAGCAAAATGTTGATTTAGCGAATTTCTCTTGTCATTGTTGATTTCTTTGTTTGGCGGTCATTTTGAATTGATGATAAAGTCATTAGCGACATCTTAATTTAGCGAATCAGTTCTCTCGCTAAATTCATGAAAAAGACAAGCTCGTGAAAAAGACATGTTTTACAGTAGTCCATGCCTGTGCAAACATTTGTATTCATCATCTATGTTTACATTAGATGCAGCAACAATTAATGTACACTCTGACTAAAATAGAATTCCCTCTACGAATGCAAATAGTAATCACTTAGATATGAATACTTGTTGCTAGCATTGTAGTTTATAGTTTATTGAAACACTTACAATTCCTCAGAAGGAATTAAAATGGTTACACTAACTGCTAAAACACGTATATAAAACATACAAATTTTACAAAAATTACTATCTAAAGCACGAAGATGGTTTAAAAAAACAAAACAAACAAACTACAATTAAAGAAAAAACTGTTGATATATGTAGGTGATAATATTGGGAAAAAAATAGATGAAATAATAATAAAAAAAAATAAAAAATAAGCAATATACAGTTATCAATGAAACATGGAACAAGACTAAATGAGAAAAAAAAACGTATTAAAGGAGAAAAATATTTCATGTTATGCAGCTGTTTTAATGATGTGTAATCAGTTATCACGATAATACCTCAAAATACAATGTATGTACGAAAGCAGTGTGGAACCGCATTGAGTATTACATAATCACTGTTAAAGTAGTTCGCTACCATAAAAACATAGTAAAAATTCATTACATTTATTAAAATCATTCAAAAATGATTGTGTGGTGATTCTCTAACATGCAAGTCATTCATATTTAAAGTTTTTACTGAGAAAGAAAGAAGGATCTGTTTTTCAAGAAACAAATGCAAAATAATCCGAAAAGCGGCCATTTTGGAACGTTCACCAAACAAAATTTTGATATATGATGAAATGTTTTTGCAATAGGAACCATATACAGTACTCGAAACAAATTTTAAAACGAGGGGGTCATCACCTGCGTGTACATGCGCAGATGATGACAACCCCACTTTAAGTCACATTGATTTCTTACAACCAAGTCATCTTAATGTTTATTATCTAGAACTAGGAATGAAAGAAAAAGACAAACAGAGACTACGTAGGTTGATGCCTCAGATTAAGGAAGATCTGCCATATCAACCTGTCCTAGATGAAATGACTGATGTAAGTGGATGTGTTTAATTCAACATTAGTGTTTGGGATTTACCCATAGGATTGAATTATACATCGATCATATACATGTATATATCTCGGGATGTAGTAGAGGTTTGCAGATATTAAAATGCACACTAATTATTTACATAGAAAAATTGTTTTAAACCATATCAATCTATATATTTTATGAAAGCTCATAATTCACGCTAATCAACAGTCAGTGTTACGTTAGATGCTACCTTTATATGGTCATGTGACTGGTAAGGAAACCATGTCCTTTATTGAAGATTCAAATCGCTGCTTTGAAGTAACTAAAAGGGATACCACATATTTTTCTTCTTGGGAGATACAGAATAAAACCTGAGAAACATAACAGTCACAGCAATTATGAATAATTTTATTTTTAGCTTCACTGTCATCAAAGTGGACAACGTGAAGCTTTTCATATTACTGATTGTCCGGTGTTGGTAGTATGTATTCTGTCATCAACTTTTTACATTTTTGTCGTCTTCTTCAAAACCTTTAAACCAAATGCTTTCATATTTGCAACATAGAATCTTGGGGTTGTCCACTGTCAAATTTGTTCATTTTGTGATGATATCTTCAATTCTCTAATTGTGATGAATATTTAATTTGTCATTTTTGGTAAAAAGTGATATTTTCGACTTCTTGTTGAAAATCCCAAGTCTAATTGCTCTTCATTTCTTTAATTGAAATGTGCAATGCTAACAGCAGCTATCTCAGCTGACAGGCTGCTTGATTTGAATTATCAATTACGATTATTTTTGGATCCATCATGGAGGATGCATTGATAACATAATTAATAAGTTTGGAGTCAATTCATACCATATTGCAATTTGACAATCTGTGAATATTTAACATAAAACATGGGTATAACAATTTCTGTTTACAGAGATGTTGAGATTGGGAACAAATTAATCTCTTACTCATACATTTGTCCAGAAAATAATTGTAATAATTTCAAAACAACAAACCATCATATTGTTTTGGTTGATCAAAATCAGAATGCTAATTGTTTTGTTCTCTAAACAAGGATAATTTGCGAAAATGTTACATAAGACAGATGGTTTTTATACACAGGTTGTCAATACATTATGCCACTTCTAGGCAGGTAGTCTTTGAATTTATTCAGCTGTTTAACACATACACATTTTAGCTGACATAAACTAGAAATATCAAATATCCAACTTGTATAATTCCTACTAATAATTTAAAAATATTATATAATATTGATTTATTTTGTGATATTTTGCCATGATGTCAAAAGTTCAATCTGTCTGCATGGACCAATCATATTGCCCCTAGAGATATGACCTGTAGCTAGACTTTTAATATTAGGGCAAAATCTACATGTATATGCAAAGACTGGCAAAGTGAAAGGTAGTTCAGTTAAGAATAAATAGTTGAGATATATTTGTGCATGTCTTAGTTAATAAGTTGTTTTATATAATTTTTAGGTGTTTACTTCTGCCGATGAATCTACGATTAAGAGAGAATTGCTATCAGATCATGACAGAAGAGGATGTTTAATTGACATTCTGATAACAAAAGGACCAAATGCATTTGTAAGATTTGTTGAAACCTTGGAAAAAATCAATTGTACACATCTTGCTAATGCTCTGAAGCATGCCAAGCAGTAGCTACATGGTATTGTCTGTATAGGCATCGTAAAAAATCACAACAAAGCTGAATTTTGGCGAGCCTTAAACTTTTCACCACTAGATTTTCTCGCCCAAATTTGTCAGCACTTTTTTCTTAGATTCTCTAATATTTCCAGAAATGAACCCTAATTCTGAAACTAACAGACACAATTTGAGTCAATTTTCTGTTTTCAATCAAAAAATTTGTCTATTTTTGTCCCACTCTTTTGAAGGAAAATGCAGACTATAAATAGGACTATTTTTGATACAAGAGAGAACTGGTGTTGAAAAGGTTAATTCCTGGTGAGAATTAATCCGATTAAAATCCCATGAAAGTTAAAGGGCAAGTCAAGGCTAACAACATAATACTCCCAGATAAAAGAGCTCGGCAAATGTAAGAACATGCAATTTACAGTTTTTTTATATCATGTTTCATTCTCTAGATATTCAACTGTTCATCAATTTATGTAGTCAGATTCTATGATGTCATACTTTACCCATAATCCTTTGCTTGAGAATCAAGATGGCTGACTACATAATACTCATGAAACGTTGAATATCTAGAGAATGAAAAGTGATATGAAAAAACTGTAAATTGCATTCTCCTACATTTGTGGAGCTTTTTCTTGGGGGGGGGGTGGTCATTAGTTTGTTTGGTTTGATGTTTCCTTTGATGTTCTGGTCACTTTCAGTTATGGTCACCTAATTACATCTGACCAACTAAATGTAATCAATCAAAACATGTAATGTAAATTTCAACAAGGTAAAATTCACTCTACGGTAATTGGTTGACATGCCCATTGAAAGGAATATGGTTGAATGTCACTGGCATTATTTTTAGTCTTTTTCTGAGATGTGATTAAGGTGACTAAAATTAAAAATTGTCTGACGTCTCTTCCTTCAAAGTTTTTTTTTAATGAGAATTAAAAAATCACAGTTGGCAAGTTAATTTGCAGCATGACATTGTTTGAGTCAACTTGTATCTTAAACATGAGTTTATCTGAAAACCATTTGTACCACTGTCATTATTGTTTTATTTTCAGCTTTTCTAGCAATTACTTTATTTTTTGATCATATCAACTTTCTGATTTTAATATGTATTGTTGATAGAAATTATGTGATAATGCATTATTTTTATGTCTATTTACTAATAATTTCATTTATAAAATGGAAAAGGATTTTTATGAACTTCCAAAAATTCAGAATTATTTTGATTAATAATTGAAATAAGAAAGGACGTTTGGTTTGCGCATTTCATGTGAGATTTTATGGGAGATTGCAGTGAACGGGAAATTACCTGTTGACATTTTTGACTCCCATGTGCGGAGCACATAATGGGAGTCTTTGCAGTTAGTGTGTGTGTGTGTGTGCTCTGGGTCAATGCGCAGATTTGATTAGCTTTTGGTAAAAATCCATGCTTGTTAATTACCTAATTTGCATGATAATTAGCTAATTTTTAGCTGTTCTATGACTTTTCCACTGATATCTAAAGAACCACTCATTGGATTTTGATGAAACTTGGTACATAGATGCTCTGAACATATGCGCAGATTTGATTAGTTTTTGGTAAAAATCCGTGCATATTAATTACCTAATTTGCATGATAATTAGCTGATTTTTAGCTGTTCCATGATTGTTCCACTGATATCTAAACAACCACTCATTGAATTTTGATGAAACTGATATCTCAAGTACTAATCAAGTACTAATCATCACATTTCAATGAAACTTGGTACATAGATGTCATATAACACTGCAATGACCTGATAGTTTTTATGGTAATATCAGTACATATTAATTACCTAATTTGCATAATTAACTAATTTTCAGCATTTGATATAAGTAGTGAGCATTACATTTCAATGAAACTTGGTACTTACATACTCAAGGACTATGCAGAGATTGATTGTTTCCGATAAATATTTGTGCATATTAATCACCTAATTTGCATAATTAGTTAGTTTTCAGCTTTTCCACGGGTATCTCAAGTACTAATCATCGCATTTCAATGAAACTTCGTACATAGATCCTTTAGGACTATGCAGAGAACTGATTAGTTTTAGGGTAAATAATTGTGCATATTAATTACCTAATTTGCATAATTAATTTTCAGCTTTTCTACTGATATCTAAAGTACTAATCATCACATTTCAATTAATCTAGAATTATGCAGACCCAATTAGTTTCCGGTAAATATTTGTTCATATTAATCACCTAATTTGCATAATTAACCAACTTTCACACTGATATCTTAGGTACTAAACATCACATATCAATGAATGTACATGGATGCTGTAGGACAGACCTGGATAATTGTGGGTTAAAATCTGTACATATTAATTACCTAATTTGCATAATTAACCAATTTTTAGCTTTCACTCTGATATCTAAAGTACTAATTATTCCATTTCAATGAAACTTAGTACAAAGATGCTCTAGGACAATGTACAAACCTAATTAGTTTGGGGTAAAAATCTGTTCATATTAATTCCCTAATAAGCATAATAATTCATAATGTTTTGGTTCTAATCACATTTCAATTAAACTTGGAAACATAGATTTTCTGTTACATTGCGCAGACCTCATTAGTTTTACACTCAAATCTGTTCATATTAATTTTCTGATTTGCATAATTAGTTTTCAGCTAAGTAATTTCGAATTATATTTAATGTGTCTGCAATACTCTCAATACATGGGAGTTCTTTCTAAGCTTTCTTTGATTATTATTAGTGTCTGTTATTATATGATAGTGCAGTTCAATTAAAAATACAAATTAATAATTCAGAAACAAAACTTAGAAAGATGATTATTTGGTTGAAGATTTGCACTAATGACACAAAAAATGACACATTGGAGTCTAAAAATATTTAATCCGTCCAGGAAAAAAAATAGATAAATGTTATCGTAGCACTGTTATTAGAAGCACATTTCAAATAGGCATAGGTAAACCAATAAGTTAAATATACTGAATCATTCAAATATGGCTTATTTTTATCATAGACATCTTATAAAGCAGTCTACTGAATCTTGGAAATATGACATATTTTTACACATTTATGTCATTTACATCACAATTTTTGCATTACATTTACATTATGTGCATGTGCTTCTAATAGAATTAACATAATTGCTTGATGAAAGCGTACATGGATAGCAGAAATGAATAGGAAAAACAGCGTCAGCATATGATGTGTTAATAATATGTTTGTGTCAAAATAACTACTGTACAGAGCTGATGGAATTTGTTAAAAGAATATTTATGAGATACAACATATTACCAAGTACTTATACTATCCATGTAAAACTTGTAAAACTGTATCAATTTAGTGTAAGAGCATTGTATTGTATTCCATATGCAAAACTTGGCAATGCTTCATGTATTTAATAATTTGAATTATCATAGAATGAAATTTGTATTCGTAATAATTTACATGTGTGTTTTTTAATGATTATATTAAAAATGATTAATATCTTCACTATTTCCTTAATGTAATAGTTTTCTCCTAATTTAATTGTTTTTTTATTTTGTATTATATATTTGGTCATGCATTGCAGCTACAAAATTACAATTAAAAGAATCTATTAAATTGCAAACTTTTTTGCAGATTGCATGTAAGATTTAAAGTGCCAGTTCTTTTTTATTTATTATCCTCATTAGACGAAGAGAAAGGTGTATAAGAGAAAATGTATATCGTCATTGTTGTCTTCTCTAGTGTAAACGTTTATTTTCAAATCTTTTTAGCATTTTGGGCTTTTGGCTAAGTTCAATTTTAGCATGTGTTGTATGTATATTTTTCAAGTTATTGGTAACATTTCTCTTACTATTGTAAGTTTAGTTACAACAACTCAAGTAATTTTTATCTGATCATCTTCAATCTTTCATAATAAAATATCCAGTTTAATTTTGTTGTGACTAGCATGTATAATTTTCAACATATAAATTTATATTTTGATAGACATAGAAATAATTGCACAGGAGACATTTATAATAATCATAAGAACCAAATGTTTTATGCTCTCCCATATCTGTTATCAGATAGTGTACGTAGTAGTCGAATATGTTATTTTCATTATGGCAGGAGTATAAATCATTTTTCCCACCAAAACAAATTTGCCAGTATTTTTGTCTTTAAGATAAGCTTTGATATATTTCTGTGCTATTTAATGATTGTTATCGAGGGTTTCGTTAAGAGCCGACAGCCGGCCATATGGCCGGCTACAAATCTAAATTGGCTGTCTACTTTCTTCCCGACCACCTACGCCTGCCTTGCTGCAGCACTTCGCACTGCTGAGAGTCTTCTTATTTTTTTTGACCTGTTGTTACTGGATGATGGCCTGCTATTTAATACATTAGTGAAACCCTTGTGTTATACAATTCTTGTTGTATTATTCTATAAAAGACTTTGAGATTAATACAGTACTGAGAGTATTAATTATTTTTTTTTATTTATTATATAATTTATATAATTACTGTTCACCTCATTGATATATTGTTCATTTTTGGTTACCAATAATATCATATCATTTATATGTTATTAAAGCCATAATCTGTTTATTTCATTTAGTATATGAAGGCAACAAATAGGCGTTTGTTAAACAGTACAAGGAATGAAGACATTTAAGTGTATAAATGTTGATGAGAACCAGACATTGGTACCATAGTATAACTACTCTCCATGATCTGATACTAGATAGTGTAGTACTGTAAAATGACTAATTTTCACTGGGTTTAAATTTTGCTGATTTACCATTTCTGGCATATTTAGTGGGTTTTCAATTCAGTTTTATCATTTAGATAATTTGTTCTATGCTAAAATCTACATATACAGTGATTTTTAATTTAGCGCATTTTGCAGACAGCGAAAATAAGCAAAATTAAAACCTAGTGAATAATTAATCCTTTTACAGTATATTATTTTATGTATGTATGTAGTGTAAATCACCCTTCTCGCCAACAAAAGTATTTTCCCACCAAGAAGTCTTCCTGACAATAAAATTTATTCGCAATAAAATTAATTTTTATTTTGTATATATTTCAAACCAAACCATAATCATGACATTAGTAATAAGCAATGGCAATAGAACTTTAAGAAGAAAGTTATTTTTGAGTTTATGTGTACCACATAGATTGTTTGCAAGCAAGTTTTTATTTTTTTCCTGTCCCTAACACTGATTGTTTTAGATTAGTGTTAAACTCAAAGAAGAAGAACCAAAAATACAATTCTGTGATCAATCAGAATTCTAGTAGCCAATAAATTGCACAAATCTATCAAATAATTTCATCAGGTTATAATATTGAATCATGTGTATTCATGGTAGAATGTTACTATTCTATAATAAAACAAATTATATCGCATTGGTACTATTTTCATTTGTTGTAAATTTTAATCAAGTTTGGTTAACACATGAATCATCACTGACCTGACAAAGCAATGTTTAAAGTTTCTGATTTCACCATATTTCTTGAATCCTGGGTGTAATGAACCAACCTTTCAGTGATATTTACACATTTCGTTGAGAATTATCCGGTAAAGAAATCGGTGAAATATATTTCATCTGTTCGTAAATGGGACGTTGTTGCTTCGACGATGGGCTACGGACGACTGACTTCGAAACGTTCCATTCAGGTTGGATATCGTGTCAATACCACCACAGTAACAGGGGAGAAAAACATTTATGAACACTTGAGGGCACACTTCTCTACAATCATACTCATACGAACATTCTCTACCAGCCAGCAGTCCCGCAGTCCCAGGCATCAGTTACCGCAGGACGGCGGACAGTAACACGGCATAGTTTAACCACGCCCCTAACGGCAAGAATACAGATTGCTCTTGTTTTCATTATGTTAAATGGGTTAAACCAAAGTCTTCACCAGACTGTACACTCACTAACACAGCACACTATACACGATAGATGTATGGTTAGGTTGCAGCCACTGGGACAGTCCGACCAACCATTTATTTACTCATTTGCGCAAACGCCATTCCAAAACAGCCATACGGTTTAAAACCGGCAAAACTAAAATTCACATCACTAAAGTAATAACGATAACATAACTAAGAACAAACAAGTATAATGCAACAAAACTGAAAAAATGATACACAAATATAAACTAATTTATATCCCCCATTTAGCACGCTTTGGGGGAAATACAGCTGGAAACCTGTACCCGTCGCCTTGTAATGATGTGCACCAGAGGGTGGATGTCGTGTTTCATCCAGACTAAAATGCATGTACTAGTAAATTACACTACTTAAACATGTTCAAAAAAAAAACTGAACCGTGGCTAGTCTTATCCAGCGTAGAATTAATTACCATTGCAGACTTGTCAAAGCTTATGATTGGATGTTAACATCATCACGTGAAGACAATTCCCGCTGTACTGGCGAACCAGATTGCACACCTACTCACTAACACACATCACACGATAGGTATATGGTTAGGTTGCTGAATGTAGCCACGTAGAACAATAAAAGAATGGGTTAAAGTAAAGGTCCGTCACTCACGAAAATAGAAAAAAAATACTTCTGGTGTACTGCCAATGCGGAGCAAAGAATAACTGGATTGTTGCATAGTTGACGAGCTCAGACGCGTTTCTCCATGCGACAACCGAAGATACCTTCGAACCTGCAAACAAAACAGACAATGAGTCAGCACCATTTCATCATGGTTTACATCAATTACTAATATATGTATATAAGTATATATACATTATGTACTCTACATCAGTTGTGTAATGTTACCAAAAGCAAAACATCGCGTCTTACCACCACACGTACCGTATGCTGTTTCCCACTATGTATCACATTACCACGTGGAAGTACTAGTATCTCGCAAGCACAACAAAACGCGCAAAATCATCCGACTCGGTCAGAGATTTGTAATATGGATTAAAATAATTCAATGTTTGGCTGTTATCTTCTCGATATTGTACAGTGAGTACAAATGATATCAAAATAAAACTTTATTGTTTACCAGGAAAATCGTAAAAACCTGGATATATAACTGGATTGTTGACGAGCTCAGATGCGTTTTCCATGTGACAACCGAGGATACCTTCGAATCTGCAAACAAAACAGTCAATGAGTCAACACCATTTCATCATGGTTTACATCAATAAATATATTAAGTATGTATACATTATATACTCTACATCAGTTGTGTAATGTTACCAAAAGCAAAACATCGCGTCTAACCACCACACGTAGTACTGTTGTGGTTCCTCCCATTATGTACCACGCACAACAAAACGCGCAAAATCATCCGACTCTGTCAGAGATTTGTAATATGGATTAAAATAATTCAATGTTTGGCTGTTATCTTCTCGATATTGTACAGTGAGTACAAATGAAGACTAAATAATATCAAAATATAACTTTATTGTTTACCAAGAAAATCGAAAAACCTGGATATAAAACGTAAGTTGAGAGTGACCACAGTAATGCCACATAATGTAAATAATTAGTGCATAATATTAAAAAAAATAAGTGTGCAAATCACAGGCAAATGATGTAAACAAATCGCATAAACAAAACGCAGTCATTGTCGAGAATAAAATCAACGGCATCGTAAACTCGTACTTCAAACGAACCCCAGACATTACAGAGTAACAAATAACAGAATCGAATGTACGGTTATCGTGGTAAAAAACAACATTACTCATTATTTCTTCAGCGCTTTGCGACAATTGAACCTAATGGGACATAACGCGAGACCTGCATGGTGGAAGTAATTCTACCAATCGAATGAAGACCACACATGTTATCCATTATATAAATTATATGGTCCAATCTTCACTATAAATACTTTTACTAATCATATTCGCTTTTCTATTCTGCTTACTTAGCAGCCACTCCGGGACTAACCCAGACATTGCACCCGCAATACTCAACGCCACCTCCTGCAGCTCAGGTATTTTACTGCTACCCTGCAGTATTCTAACCACATACTGGTTATCTGTGCGTACCAGCACATTAAGCCCGACAATGCCTGAACTGTTCTTTCCACGTCAGCCACGTAGATGCTGATTTCTGCATCCAACCATCTACCCATGGTTTTATGTTTATCCCCTGGTCATACACATGTATCAATATGCTCACGTAATGCACATATTAGCCTTCCCTGTCAACAAATACATAAATTTCATCCTCCTGCATATACGACTGATTACCCAGCCAAGCTACTGTTAAGAATGACAGTCACTGGTACATATCTGCTGCTAATAAAACGCGCAATTAACAAGAGCCGAGTAATTAGACAATGCCTGTACTGCTACCAAGTAACGTGCGAAGAATTCACCCCAGTCTTTACGTCAGCCACGTGGATCTCGATGCTTTCTGCATCAAACCATCTCCCCACGGATTCGTGCCCATTCAGACCAACATTATACCACCAGACTAGACTTGGACCTTGTCTAATAATATCAACTAGCAACGCGTCATCAATATTTTCTAGAGTGTTTAACTAGATCCACAACGTTAACTCCTAATGTAAAATTTTAATCAGTCAAGTTAGCACCTTTAACCAAACATGCGCACTAAAATCGTGTACAAACTCAAACTGCCAAGTCTGCACTGGTCGCATACAGACAATCTGACCAATGACTGCTGCCTGTGCCCTCGCTTTTCATGTATACATACCCATGATAAACATGCATCAATATACAATGCACATTTTAACCCCGCTACTAGCGGATACAAAAAACTAACGTTTCTTCATACACAATAGATGGCACAACCAGGTTACTATGGTATGGAGACCATTGAAACTAACAAAAAGCCCTCACGAGCGCACCTGATACTTGAGTGCCAGCCTTTACATGACATCCAGAAACGTGACAATCGTGATACCCTGGAAGCGCCACCACACGACCCCAATCATAGCAATGTTTGCGAAACAAATACAGCACCATAGAAATACCAACACCGGTAACAATACATGTATTTGCACATACAAGAAAACACCAACAACAAAAACGCTGATGATCCTTACAAATTTTAATATATAGTACACACACGTCATATCAAGTGTAACCAAACAACTACATTTTTACATATCATCAACAAAATATACATGTGTATACTCTAACACAAATTAAATAAAAGGGAATAAAAGGTAACTTCTACCTATTACTAATGACGTCCGTCCAAAACATAGGAATTAGCACCTGTTTGCCTCCAAAATAGAGTGAACCCATGAGCCTAACAACTTGTGACACCACATTACCTGCTGCAGAACTAGGCATAGCAGAAATAAGACACACATGTAACAAAAGCATCACAATTAACGGATCTCGCCTGGCTAGCATCACACACGCCACGAATTAACACTAAAGCCATTACAAAAACGACGAACCAAATTGCAACACGTAATTAAAGCATGGAATGTCACTTATCTTATTTACATGTCCTGCTGTCATTTCCCGAGTATTTCTCCTTGCGACTTACACAATAAACATGAATTTCTTCAATTGCCCAATTTTCTTCACGCAAAAATGATCAACAAGTTGTATAGTTGTATAGCATGGAATACCACAATGTTGAAAGGTCTACTGTTGAGTATAATAAACTTTTTCCGACTTGCACAAAACGGATAGCCATGTCCTTCAAAAGCTTAGCTCTGCTTTCACAGACTGACTTTGTAACTTGGTCTAGAATCAGCGCGGCAATATACACTTCTGTTTGGTCGTCATAACGATGAATAATGCACCAAGAAAAATGTTCAAGGAAAACTGAACCCTGGCTAGTCCTGCGTAGAATGAATTACCATTGCAGACTTATATACATACAAATCACGTGCCTTACATAAAGCTTTGATTGGATGTTAAAGCGCGGTGGTCGTCTTGTAGTGCGTGTTTGAATTTCATGTAAATAAACAATGTATTTTACACGCGTTGTATACGTCTCTATGAGTCACATATCGAACAGGACGCGGCACGACGACCACCGCTCTTTGACATCATGTGAAGACAATAGTTTCCCGCTATACTGACGAACCGCGGGAAACTTTATTTTTTTTCTAGTCTTTAGTTGAACTGAGTACGGAAACTCCTGCCTGTTTTTTTCACACAAAAATAGAAGTGTATTCAGTTTTGAAAATCTTAATACATGTACAAAAACGTACTTCAAAAAAACAGTATACTGACAATCAACTGTCACTGTAATTGTATTGTACTATGCCGCTTGCCTAATTTTCTAAACAAATGTATTGAGAGTAAATATTGTCCATACACGTGGAATCAGTATAATTTATTGGTAGTTTTGGAAAGTTTGTTGATATTCGCGCAAAGGCTTGTGGGTGGACCACTTAGCGGGGTTAAAGTATGCATCTATCCACGCAAAATTATCCTAGCGCGAATGTTTTGTCCTGCTTAAAATATTTTCGACATTTATTTCATGTTTTAGTTTGCTGGTGAGTCTAAAATACTTAAACAACTTCAAATCCTATTTTATTTCGAACCTGGAACGTTACTGGTATGTGCGTATATAAACTGCCATGTTGATTATATATAGTTACTTAGGTAGTCCAGTAGCGAAAAGTGGAAATTCCCACACAGGCATATGACAATGTTTATAAAGTTCGAGTTTTTCTTTCGCATAACGCTGTTTTTTTAATTGACTAATTCGTATCTGGGCCGATGAATAGTTGCCTATCCGAATCAGTAGACTGTTGTAGGCTAGCGGAAAACGTCACCTCGATTGTCGTTTTAAATTCGTACAGCTAGCAGTATTTTTACCGTCGATACCTTTAATTTTAAATACTACTAGTACACAAAATGGCCGCAGTTTCGGTTCAGTCTAAGGTAAGCGACTCCCCTTCTTTCTTTATTTGTATAAATATACATTGTCTGGCAATTTGTTGATTATCTTGAAATTTGCATAAATTCGGATCTCCATCGTCCATTACACCAGTTATATCAACTGGTTGGTTATAGCAAAAGTAAACAATAATAACAATATTTTGTTCTTACGTCCTTTTACTTGCACACAGAATAATATCTACAGGTAAATCGCGATTTTTTATTTATTTATTTATTTATTTATTTATTCATTGAATTTATGTGGTCTCGTTAAGTAGATTTTTTTTTTTGATCAATGTTTTTTGTTAAAGTTTTGTAATATTTGTATGACTATTTAGCCCAGGAAAAACAAAACAAATGTACTCTTCAATGCTATTCCTGACCCCACCTACCCAAGGGCTACGAAGGGGATTTGGAATTTATTGGTGTGACATTTGACAAATTCCCCACCCCCTGGGGCAAGCACATCTGACAAATCATCACTCAAAGACTGGTGGTTAGACCTTAGGTAACTGCATTCATGCTCACGTGATGTAAAATACAAATAAAATAACATTGCAAAAATTAACTTTTGATAACCGCCTTGGATTGTGTTGAATGCAAAATGGTGACAATGATGCTGAAACATTTTCAGCCATCTTATGATAAGGTTATACAGTTACAGAACTTTTCATTGTTGTTTGTCTAATTAATGTGTCACACAGGTTAGGGTTAGTGGAGTGAATATTGACAATGTATTCTTTGTTATTCCTGCTGTACCCTATGTGTACACTCAACTACTAAAAACCTAATTCCAAGATAGGAAATTCATAATTTATTAAAAGATAACTTACTTAGCTAATTTCTAACATGTGAACAACCGTTAATATTCAGAGAATATCGTTTGGAATGCAAATTGAGGGTGAATCTGTCATAATAAAGTAATTTTAATAATTTATTTTCAATTGTGCTCTCTGACCTCTTTATTACAAATTTCACTGTAAAAATCTCAAAAAAACCCCTAATTATTCAGCTGTTCTGTCCTTTCTATGCATGATGTGTGTTTGTTTCATTATTAAAAGTGTACTGTAATTGCTCTATTAGTATCACATCCAATGATGTTTATTTCTATGGTCAAAATAAATAACATTTTAAATTAATGGTGTGTCTGGTATACTCAAAATAAGTTGGAATTTAATCATCTAGCCTATATTGAAAGCTTTTTTTGGTTTTGCATTTCTATTGGATAAATACTTCTAATGAAGCAAATATGGTACTTCCGATTTACATCTTGCAGTCCCTTGTTTTCCACTGAAATCATAATTCTGTATAATCAATAAAATCTTTGATCAATAAAATCTTTTTTTGATCTATTCAAATTTTTTTTTATTTCTAGCATTTTTTATATTATTTTAAAATACTAGATATTCAAAACAAAGGTTTAATTTTAATGAATTGATTTCTTTATTATCTTGCAGATTAATCTGGCAAGTATATTGTACCCCATTAAACTTGCTTGTAATAGTTGTGTTCATATACAGCTACTTAGGTTGCATGTAACTTTTTATGTGCATATTTTTGTGCATATAGCAGTAGCAAAATTTTGTGTCAAAATATGTTTACAATTATTCCTTTTACTAGTAGTCAACAGTTTGTTCACTGTCAACAAAAATAATAAATGTCATTTTAGCAGTTTTCAAAACACATGAAAAATATTTGTCAATACTTCCACACATCAAAAAATACCTTATACAAAAATGTAAGGCATTATACCGTATATCTTTTAATGGTAAAACCCCCTAAAACAGACAAAACACACTATTTTCGCTCCATTTTTCACATCGACTTTCTCCGAACTTAGTATGGTGACTCCATATTTTATTGCATTTTCTTTATCCTCATGACATAAAATATCAAATATGTAAAAATAAAGAAAATGACAATATTTTTACTTTTGTGTGGGCTAAAAAGTCAAAAGCATTAATCTGTAATAGGAAAATTTGAAAAAAGCTTATCAGAGATTTTTTTAAACAAGGGAACAGGGGGGCAGCGCCATCATGCCATGCGCCCCATTACCCTGGGGAGCTGTTCCTCTGGCAATCATAAAATTCTGAATGACCGGGGATCACATGTGACCACAGTCTTCAACTGTGACTTGTCTGATAATAATTTTGGCTCCAAAGAAGTCATAAAATGCTCCATTTTAACTTAGAATTATCAAAAACTCCATACCCTGGTAGGGAGAACCCTATCTCCCTCACTTGTTGGTGCCACTGAATTGCAGTGCTTCCTCTTGCATTTTTGTTTCTAGAAAAAATCTTATTATTAATCTGCTTATTATTATTGACCATGGCTGGAATGACTTTAATTTCTTTGTTACATTTAAAATAATTAGATAAATCTTTATAGATTTTGAATGATATAGTCATACTATTTTATCAATTTTCTCTATAGAAATTAAATATTATATTATATAATTATTTGTTGATAGGTTATATTGGTTCTACTGGCTAGTACCGGTATTTTCTATATTGATGCTTGCAGTGACCTGTCTAAAAACTGTACTCGTGGGCAATACCCAAGGAGGAATTTTTTACCAGTTATGTGTTGCTTGAAGTGTCCACCAGGTAAGATACTGTGTAATAATATAGAATTCCACTCAATAGTGAAAATATTGACTATTTTTACATTTTATATATTTACACATACATGTAAGACACATTTAAATACAGGTAATCTTAAGCATTGTGTTGATTTAAAAAATAATTATTTTGTGAAATTGTTAGAAAATACTTGTCTGAGTGTCAGTACAAGCACTTGCAATTTGCACATACAAATAAAAGATGTCAGTGAAATTCTTATTGAGGTTAAGAATAATAAAAATCCTCAAGGTTGATTGATGGCTTCTAAATATGGCTATTTCTGGTCGAATTAATAGAGACAAATTGTTTGAGCAATAATCAGCTGGTTCCACTAATAGAAGTAATTCAGTCGACACAACCTCATGGTTTACTATGACTCTTAAAAAATAAACAAAAATTGTGTCTCTGTCAATTATTTTGTATCATTTGATCATTGTGTCCCATAAGTTGCAGCATATCAGAATGTTTGTGGTATAGCACAGGGTATCTGCATTCTACCATATAAATGCATATTCCAAATATGGAATGATTATGTGGTATTTTCTTCATAGCGAGAAAGTATGCATAATTTTCCCATTTTGCTCAGTTCTGAGCTTTCTATACCGATTGACTAGTAAGAGAAGATGTAAATTAATAAGACTATCACAAGGGTACAGTAAATGATTTGCTCATACAGTACATAGCGCTATGCGTTGGTCTATTTCTGTTGTATTGTCTTTGTGTATACATTGTACCTTGTGACATAAATCATCTCAATTGCCTCATGGTATCAAATCTGGGAAAATCTTAGTCAATATATGCAGTAACAGTGCACGCTAGAGTAGTCTCTTAACACAATCTCATGGGTTTCTAATTCACAAGCATGCATTGTTCAATTATTTGTGCCAAATTTTTCTAACAATCTATGAATGAAGGTTTCTTTTCCTCCATCACTTGGAGTCAGATTCAATATACTATAATGTCCAACTGCTTGTTATTATGCTTCATTGGAATTAATAAATGATAAATGCCTATGGTTGATTGACATTACTGTATTTGCTCTATTAGTAGCTCATGTGTTTAATAAATGACTAGTATTCTGATTTATCTGGCCAGTATAATAACAAAATTATATTATGACTTTCAGGGTCAAAGGTCGAGAGGGACTGCACATTTAAACCAGATGATGGTACCTGTGTATCTTGTCCTGAAGGTTTTTTTTCCAGTGACTTAAATGGCCTCAAATCTTGTACTCAAAGGGATTATTGCAGTAAAGCCCATGAATCGATTGCGTTTGCTGCGAGAAATAGCTCTGAAGACAACAAATGTAAATGTGATAAGGGTTATCACTATAGTCGAAGTAGGGAGGCATGTATTAAAAATCCATACTGCCCTCCAGGGGAAGGCATCAAGAAAGGTAAGGGTCTTGTATAGTCTTGGAGCTTCGTGTGTAGAATTTTAACCTTAAATTGTACCACAAACTGAAAGACATATCTTAAAAAACAATTATCACACCTTGACTAAATTAATTAAATGTTTCATTTTTGACTGACATAAAATAACAATATTAAATTGTGGTATGTACAAACTCTGCATGTCGATCCTGAACTATCGTATAATATCTTGAATAGGCGTCACTCTAATTTAGGCCTCAGGGAAGGGTGAAAGGTCTTAGATTTGGTGCTAAAACAGGTGTCACGAAATGTTGAAAAATTACAATCAATCAAAAAAAACTTTTCACATGATAACACAAAAATACTCGGTATATTTAATGTAATATGCATTTTTTTGTTGTTGGTAACATTGTAACTATTGTAAAAGTCTTTTCAAATAAAAACAAACACGAGTGCATTATTTAGTAGCAAATGATCTTGGTACGGTAGCGCAGTCCGGTCATGCTGCATTTCACAATGAATAACTTGCATGTTTTCGAAGTGTTATAATGATGTACAAAAAATAAATTTGTTGAATTGTTATGATATGCAAGTAAAATTCAACTTAGTTACACCGTAAGCGAATGATTTCAGTCACATGTAAGCGCTTGATGCGATACGATATCCACCATGTTGGATCCTGTATGAGTGACCTGTTTTTTTACCTGATAGGTCATTAACCAATTAACCAATGAAAATGCTGGATGGTGCCAACATGTTCAACTTACCATAGCTCATTTAAATATATTAATGACAGTTCAGTGACTTCATGGTGAACGCAATACGGAAGAGATTTAGCGTTGTTTTAGTGCTATCTTTTCGCTTTTATTTGGATGAGAAGACAGCATGATTTTCTTGAAATCAGGAAATTATAGTTGTTTTCGAAAAATAAACTGAGCATTGAAGAAGAATTCAACCCCATTTTTACGGCGATAACAGCTCATTGTTGAAATGCAGTTTACTCATTCACGGTACCCACAATAAACATTGTACTCTTGAATAGGCATCAATGACTATGGAAAACCTAAACTAGATTTAAATGTTCGAAAAATGACGCCTAAATTAGAGATTATACTGTAGCTTTGAAGGCACCTACAAGTTGCATAATCAGGAACAACTTCACATGCACCAGAAACCCACATATGATCTTTTACAAACATGTATGTATAAAATCTTATTACAGGTTACTATGACAGCAAACCATGTTCTCTTGCATTTTGACTCAGGATACATATGCATGTCGATTTGTTTTGTGATCAACATCTAGATAGGAAAATGTCGGCTGGTTTGAAATTAAAAATGTTAAACGTTAAAAATTCATTAAAACCAACTATTTCTGATGATTACTGAACCAGTATTATGAACGTCGTCAATCATATCACACATATGAACCTCTACTTGTTTGATAATCCAATTAATTATGGCCAAATGGTGGCCATTTTAAGTGTTAAAAAATTCATCAAAATATAAAATCTTGATCTTTGTCAAACATTGACTGATTTTTTTCAAACTTGGCATGACATTGAACATTAATGTTTTTCAGGTCAGATTTAAAATGTCTGAATGCTGGCCATTTTTTTAATGAAGGCAGGTACATAATGGTATACCTAGGCACATCAGTTTGTTTTGCATTTTGATGACCTCTAACCTACTGTTGGCCTTTTTTGTCTAGTGTGTTCTCAATTAGGCATGCCTGAACATATTTCATTCAAACTTAGTCTGAAAATCCCAAAGTGACATAAAATAAAGTTATTAAATAATTTCAATAAAATCAAAAAAGTTTTAAGTATTGACAAATTAGTACTCTCCATAAATTTCCATGTTCTATTTTTAAACTAGGATAATCAAGAAACAGGTTTGTGGTCTTGTTTAGAATGCCTCTTTACCTATAAGATTACCCCCCCCCCCCCCCCATGCAGGAGGTCTGCTCAAAGAGTTTGTATGACTTGTGTTTGTTTGTCAGTGTGTTGTGTTACTCCATGGCCATATATTGATCTTATTGACTTTTCCTGTAGGCAAATGTATAGAATGTATTGGTGACACATATTGATACAAAGTCAAATAAACAGAAATGCAAGCCTCAACCCCTGTGAGTATACACAGTAATACTGGATTTACTGGACACACATCAATCTAACATTCTGTATCAAAATACAGTGGAATACACTGTACGTAGGCTGTAAGAGGCAGCAGTTGATTTTAATTCCATTTGATTAACATCGATCATTTAAGTCTTATTCAGATTCACGCAGAAACAGCAACAAATCGGAACTATTGTGCTAAAGGATGCTTTTGCAACAAAGCATGCTCTGAATTTTTTTCACTAATCCTTGCTTGAATGTAACTCGCATATCAGTAGTTTGGTCAGATGTAATTATTATAGGTGACACGTCTTCAATGATCAAAATTAAAAGTTACCTGTCTTGATCACTAAAGTCTGTGTCTACATCAAATTTTACTTAGAATTCTTGCACCTTGACATTTGACACAAAATAATCCTTTATGCGCTGAATCAATATGGCTTTTGTTGCCCATTCACTGCAAAAAGCATATCCGGGCCATAAAGGTTTTATCATATACCATAAAAGGCCCATCGATAATAAATGTCTACTTGTTTTTTATTTATCTCTATATATTCCAACTTATTTATTCAAACATAAACAGTGCCAATTAATATTTCGGTGCCTTACATAACAATATCAACATCAAATATGAAATATCAATATGCAGGCGTTCTAACATTCAGTCATGCTTAATTGCCACTAAGACTATTGTTTATTAGTGTCTGCAATATTTTGTTTCCAATTGCTGATGCCGAAGATTAAATTTAAATTGTCCAACAACTGATAATAATATTCATGATACTACTCCAAAAAAGGTGAATGTCGCTGTATTCATAATGCACATACATATTATTGCACTGACATTTTTAATGTCATTGGTTCAATTTATATTTGTAACTTTTCCAGTATCAATGTGGTTATTTATTTATCCGTTTACTCACTATTTAGATGTGATTATGTGAAAATACAAGGTAATTCTACTTTCAGAAGAGAATGCAGGAGTAATAGCTCCGATGTCACTCCTATTGCTACAGGTATATGTATTAATATAAAGGTTTCATTGAACAGTCAGAGGGTATTTTGCATACAGTTACATACAATACCAAAAGTATCGCTAGATGATAATATTTTTGATGCCAAAATTTTGCTTGGATATATTGCTGTACTGAGATTTATGTTATTCTATATGGGATTTTGGGAATTATAATGGTGGCAATTTTTGTGCTAAAAAAACATCAAATATCAAGCATTTCTAGAATTTATGGATGGATTTCATTCAAACTTGGTACATACGTTAGACATTATTGTTTCCTGATGCACGTCATTTTATTTTTGACTCCTGTGTGCGAAGCACAAAAGGAGAGTCTTTGCAGTTAGTGTGTCTGTCTGTGTGTGTGTGTGTCTGTTCCACTGAAATCTCAAGAACCACTCATTGGATTTTGATGAAACTTGGCACATAGATGCGCAGATTTGATTAGTTTTGGGTAAAAATCTGTGCAATATTAATTACCTAATTTGCATAATGATTAATAAATTTTTGGCTTTTCCACCGATATCTCAAGTACTAATCATCACATTTCAATAAAACTTTGTACATAGATAAAAATGTATCATAGGACACTGCACGGACCTGATAGTTTTTACTGTAATATCAGTACATATTAATTACCTAATTTGCATAATTAATTAATTTTCAGCTTGTGATATTTCAACTAGTAATCATCACATTTCAATGAAACTTGGTACATAGATGTCATAGTACACTGCACAGACCTGAAAGTTTTGAGTGTAATATCAGTACATATTAATTACCTAATTTGCATAATTAATTAATTTTCAGCTTTTGATATTTCAAGAAGTAATCATCACATTTCAATGAGACTTGGTACATAGTTACTTAAGGACTATGCAGAGACCTGATTAGTTTTAGGGTAAATAATTGTGGATATTAATTACCTAATTCGCATAATTAGTTTCCATGAATGTTCCACTGATATATAAAGAACCACTAATTCGATTTTAATGAAACTTTTATAGAGTATTCATCATGAACCTAGGACTATGCAGAGACCCAATTAGTTTTTGATATTACCGTACTCGACGCGTTAGCGCCCATGCCCGGTCAAGCACCCAACCCCCACTTTTGTGCAATTTTTATATTCGGGGTCACATTCGGCAAATCGCCCACCCCTTCAAAATGCAACTAAATTTAAAACTTGTACTTCGATAATTGCTCAACGAATCTTGGTAATCGTTTTCATATGATACAGCGTGAATGTCGACCGCTGTGAATATGTTGTGAATGTGTAGAACACGGTAACCGTGCATAAACTACGCTTCGAAAATAACCTGTTAATACAAGTAATATGCGGTAAATATTTCATACCATATTCAGTTTACGTCTCAAAAATGGCTAGTTACCAGTTTTTTTGGAAAGAACCATGTCATTTATCCGCTGAATTCACTTCCGCATTGAGTTACCAGAAAGGCTTCGGGAATTTTTGAAGTATTGTGTTGCTACAACACAGCATTCTGTTTGGTTAATAACCAACTTGACCCATTAGGTCAAAGGACGCTGTTTTAGGTCAAATCATGCAAATGCATCATGGCGGGAAGAGATTTTCATCGAGAGTTTGCGTACGACAACACTTTCGTCAGTGGAGATAATGATAAGAATTTTGACTATCACTGTGTTCCAACAGACTCTAATACTTTTAATTTCGTTAATTCTGGTGGTACGTAATTAATATTGTAATAAAATGTGCATATTTTTTGTGGTCATTTCTGATTCTTCATTGTAAAAATCATTGACGACGCAACTAATTTTGTAATTTGATTTTCCCTCAAAGACATAATATCTCCATCAATCTGTCACATGATGAATCAAAATTTTTATTGAGTTGAGGCCCCTTGGCGCTTACGCGGTCGAGTACGGTATGTTCAAATTTTTAATATTCATTATACATCATGCTATAGATATATATATGTATTCAAAATGGCTGATTTTGTTTTAATTAATGCTGTTCCAGAGCAATATCTCTCAATTTTATGTGGACAAGTGCTCGTTTGACGATCAGATACAAATAAATGTCAATCATTTTAATGTTAAACAATCATCATAATCATATTCCTGACATGGTTATATTCCAGCTATATTACTATAAACAAAACTATATATCTTAAATTCAATAACTAACGGGGACTGTGCCATGCATGGCTTGTTTCATAAATAATTCTTTATGACCTCAATGTTCTTGTAAAATACCGTTCAAACAGAATCCAAAAATGGAGATAGAATACCTTTGACACCATTATTCAACTGTCATTTGAATGTGAGGTCTGGAGTTCTTTGTTTTTTTAATTTTTTTATTTGTGAAAAAACTGGTATTCTACAGACTGCATACAATAAAACACCCACAGTGCAAGGCTAGTTTACCAACATGTCTCTTCTCTTGCTTGAGTGTGAGTGTGAGTGAGAGTGAATACCTCTTATTTTTTTAAATTTTTGATTTTCTTTTATTTGGGAAGGTTCTTCTATAAAAATAGAACAGATATATATATATATATATATGTACTACAGGGGGACCTCTCTCAGATTTGTTCATTTTGTCTTCAATTTAATCGAAATGTGCATTGCTAACAACAGAGATATCTCAGCTGAGAGGCTGCTTGTTTTTTTAATAAATATGGTTATTTCTTTGAAGTTTGTTACCATTAACACAAATAAATCTAAATCATACTATAGTGCACAAATCATGGGCAATGTGATCAATAGTTTTACTATGTTTTTGATTTGCAGAGAATTCACCTATTACAACAGATATTCAGGATGTTACTACCATTCCTTCTAAAGAACCTTCAACCACCATACATCGTCCAACAACAGCTTCGCATTATGGATTAAGTCCTGGCTTAATAACTGTGATCGTGCTCTTGTTATTACTATGTTTTGGACTGTGTAGCGCTTGTCTCATTTTCAAGATAAATTTTTTGTCAAAAAAACATTTATACTATGTGCCTGTTGATGGTAAGTATCACATACATCATATATCATTATAAGTCTGAATGACATGATTGATATAAACAACTGCGTGGTAATCATTCAAGTCTACTAACACCAGAATATGTAAAATATTATGGGTATCATTGGTTTACCCCATTTTAGTTAGACCGCCCGTTTGCTAAAACATTAACATACTTTTTTAATAAACAGGCTGTACAAAATGGGGGCTTATGAATTGGGTTTAGTCTGTTGCAATAACTCAGAACTTCATTGACTGATTTTCCCCAAACAAGATACATGGTTGATATATGATATGGTATTAATATCCTCTGAATTTTTTTCTCTAAATTGTTAACTTGCTTACGATAAACTCCCAGCATGCAGTGTGGTAAACTCCCAACATGCACTGGGGTAAACATCCAGTTGACCATTTATGTAGTGATCTGCGCATGTGCAGTAGTTAGTATCACATGCTCCGTGTGTTCCCCTGGAGCTGTGTATTACTGTGTCTGTATTATTACTGTGAACAGGATTATAGTAAAGATGAAACCGTTTACCGATATAATTGAGTTCATACTTTATTAAAATAGCCTAAAAACCTACATTTTATATCTCCAAATTGTGCTGCCCGATTCTGTTAAAACTTAAAATATGGGTAACACTTGTTGACATCCATTATTTTTGACTCCCATGTGCGAAGCACAAAATGGGAGTCTTTGCAGTTAGTGTGTCTGTATGTGTGTATGTGTGTATGTGTGTATGTGTGTGTGTGTGTGTGTATGTATGTGTGTATGTGTGTGTGTATGTGTGTATGTGTGTATGTGTGTCCGACTGTTCCACTGCTATCTCAAGAACCATACATCGGTTTTTGATGAAACTTGGTGCATAGATGCTCTGGGCCAATGCGCAGATTTGATTAGGTTTTGGTAAAAATCCATGCTCGTTAATTACCTAATTTGCATGATAATTAGCTAATTTTTAGCTGTTCTATGACTGTTCCACTGATATCTAAAGAACCACTCATTGGATTTTGATGAAACTTGGTACATAGATGCTCTGAACATATGCGCAGATTTGATTAATTTTTGGTAAAAATCCGTGCATATTAATTACCTAATTTGCATGATAATTAGCTATTTTTTAGTGGTTCCATGACTGTTCCACTGATATCTAAACAACCACTCATTGGATTTTGATGAAACTTGGTACATAGATGCTCTGAACTAATGCTAGGTTTTGATTAGTTTTTGGTAATAATCCGTGGATACTAATTACCTAATTTGCATAATGATTTGTCAATTTTCGGTTTTTCCACTGATATCTCAAGTACTAATCATCACATTTCAATGAAACTTGGTACATAGATGTCATACGACACTGCACAGACCTGATAGTTTTTATGGTAATATCAGTACATATTAATTACCTAATTTGCATAATTAATTAATTTTCAGCATTTGATATAAGTAGTTAGCATTACATTTCAATGAAACTTGGTACTTACATACTCAAGGACTATGCAGAGATTGATTGTTTTCGATAAATATTTGTGCATATTAATCACCTAATTTGCATAATTAGTTAATTTTCAGCTTTTCCACGGGTGTCTCAAGTACTAATCATCGCATTTCAATGAAACTTGGTACATAGATCCTTTAGGACTATGCAGAGACCTGATTAGTTTTAGGGTAAATAATTGTGCATATTAATTACCTAATTTGCATAATTAATTTTCAGCTTTTCTACTGATATCTAAAGTACTAATCATCACATTTCAATGAATCTAGAATTATGCAGACCCAAATAGTTTACGGTAAATATTTGTGCATATTAATCACCTAATTTGCATAATTAACCAACTTTCACACTGATATCTCAGGTACTATACATCACATATCAATGAATGTACATGGATGCTGTAGGACAATAGACAGACCTGAATAATTGTGGGTTAAAATCTGTACATATTAATTACCTAATTTGCATAATTAACCAATTTTAAGCTTTCACACTGATATCTAAAGTACCGTAAAAACTCCAAAATTTCGACCGGTTTTAAATAATTAGTGTTAGAAATGTGACGTTTTTTTAGAGTCAAAATTAAGGTGCATTTTTGGACGGTCGAATTTTTCAGAGTAGAAATCAGCAAAAAAAAATGGGGATGATAGACAGTGTGCTTCATTAGTTTTTAAAAAATGCAATGTCGGTCAATTGACGTAAACTTCCTCATGTTTCAAGGTAAAAGCAAAGGTCGTGGCCGAGTTGTAACTCAAAATCTAAACAAAGTCATCAATCAGTGAGTATTATGACAAGCAAAACAAAACATCAAGACGCGGAGAAGAGGTCAGCACAAAACTAATAGGTCAAAAGACAAAGCTGTCTCGCACTACCTAGGAAAACTTGCGAATGTTCGAAGTACAGGTACCTACCCATTGGACAAAAGATACATGGAAGTTTAGCAAACGATCTCCCCGACCCAGTGCAATGTATCCGGTTAGAATCAAAGCTCACGTGTCCCTTATTTGAGGGACCAAATTCTGCCGTAAATTCGCCCTTGGATTAAAAAGTAAAATGGGATTTAAGAAAATAAAATGGGACTTTTAAGGTGTATTTTGGCGTCATTTTTCGGACATTTCAATCAATCCTGCCGGCTAAAATAGAGTCTAAGTTTTACCGTAGTCATTGACGTCTGTCTATTCAAGAGTACACGTGTATGATTTTTATCGTGACTAGCGTGAGCGGGTAAGCTTCCTTTCGAGAATGAGCTGTTATCACTGTGAACAATGTTAAATTATTCTTCAGATGACCAGTTTATTTTTTAAAAACAACTAATTTTTTTATTTAAAAAAAATCATGCCGTTTTCGCATCAAAATCCAAGCCAAAATATCGTACGACATAGCTGCAGTTCTGTAGCTCGCTTGGTTTCGCTGTCGGTTATTTTGTTCGTCGTGGTGTTAACGCGAAACCAGGGAGCTACAGTTCCATCCTATGCGAGTTACCATATTTTACCGACCTGAAATCAGGTCGGGCCGTAACAGCCGTTTTTTTTCATTATTTTCACCTCAAGTTTCTACTTTTCTACTGTTGATGGGTCCCGAAACTATTTCATCAATTATTTTGAGGGCGATTGTCCGAAATTGGTCGATTTCACGACGAAAACCGCGGAAAACTACAGCGAAATCCCCGCGTTTGCCGCCATCTTGAATAAGTTATCGTGACGTCACAAGGCGTCACAGTTTTCCAATTTCACGCAGTTTTCGTCGTGAAAACGACCAATTTCGAACAATCGCCCTCAAAATAATTGATGAAATAGTTTCGGGACCCATCGACAGTAGAAAAGTAGAAACTTGAGGCGAAAATAATGAAAAAAAACGGCTGTTACGGCCCGACCTGATTTCAGGTCGGTAAAATATGGTAACTCGCATAGGATGGAACTGTAGCTCCCTGGTTTCGCGTTAACACCACGACGAGCAAAATAACCGACAGCGAAACCAAGCGAGCTATAGAACTGCAGCTACGTACTACAACATCAATCTCTTCCGCATTGCGTTCAATAACATTAACATATTTAAATAAGCTATGGTAATTTGAACACGTTGGCATCATCCAGCTTTTTGATTGGTTAATTAGCGATTTGACCTATTTGACCTAAGAGAACATGGCGGATATCCTACAGCATCAAACGTTTATACGGGACCGGAATCATTCGCTTACGATGAAACTAAGTTGACTTTTATTTGTTTTTCATAACCATTCAACAAATTTATTTTGTGTACATTATTATAATCACTACTGAGTACAGTAATAATCAACAATTCTGAAATGCAGCATGCCGAGATTTTTGTGTTCGTTTTTATTTGAAACTTCGTTTATTTAGAATATATTATCGTTACCAATAAAATAAAAATCTCTCAGTCAATCAGAAACCCGGATTCATGCCTTTGAGGAAGGTCCCGTTTGAACGCTCACATCGTTTTTTTTTTCGTTTGGGGGAAAACTAAAACTGGTCGCAATTTTCGAATAAGAATGAGTCGGCATTTTTTAGTGGAGTCGAAAATTTGGAGGTAAATAAAACACCGAAACCCGGCAAATAAATAGGAGGTCGAATTTTTAGAGGGGTCGAAATTTTGGAGTTTTCACGGTGCTAATTATTCCATTTCAATGAAACTTAGTACAAAGATGCTCTAGGACAATGTACAAACCTAATTAGTTTGGGGTAAAAATCTGTTTATATTAATTCCCTAATAAGCATAATAATTCATAATTTTTTGGTTCTAATCACATTTCAATTAAACTTGGAGACATAGATTTTCTGTTACATTGCGCAGACCTCATTAGTTTTACACTCAAATCTGGTCATATTAATTTTCTGATTTGCATAATTAGTTTTCAGCTAAGTAATTTCGAATTATATTTAATGTGTCTCCAATACTCTCAGCACATGGGAGTTCTTTCTAAGCTTTCTTTGATTTCCAATTTATTTCGAAATTGGCCAACTTGTGACCATTTCGTTTGGCAAAATACATTCATGTACTTTATATTTTGTTCATTTTTGCTTATATATTGAAAATACAATTGCTAAGTATTTTGGACAGAGGCTTTAAATTAACAAAAGTTCTATGCATTATGGCTGACCTGCAGCCATTTTGTTTGATGAAAATTTGTAAACTTTGCTCCTCTGTTCACTTCACTGTCAAGCGAAGCTTATCATACGAGTGATTGTCCATCATCGTCCTTCGTTGTCCGCGTCAACTTTTTCCTTTTTCGACTTCTTATTGAAAACTACAACTCTTATTGTTTTGATACTTGGTGTATATGTACTTTAGGCAGACCTCTCTCAGATTTGTTCATTTCGTGATGATATCTTTAATTCTCTAATTTTAATGAATATTTTTGTCATTTTTGGTAAAAAGTGATTTTTTCGGCTTGTTGAAAACCGCAAGTCCGATTGCTTTAATATTATATATATAGGTATTACATGTGTACCTCTCAGATTTGTTCATTTTGGTAAAAAATGATATTTTTGACTTCTTGTTAAAAACCACAAGTCTGATTGCTTTGATACTATACATGTTGTTCATTTTCTAATGATATATTCAGTTCTTTAATTGAAATGTGCATTTCTAACAGTGGAGCTGTCTCAGCCAGGAGGCTGCTTGTTTTTGTATATTTTGGCTTGTATCTCAAAATCAGATTGTGCTAATGTTAAAGAAGAAACTGTGAATCAGTTAAATCATTTTTTTCCCCAATTATTTTGTGAATAAGACTAATGAGTAAATTTGTTTTTAGATTCATTCGGGAATCAGAAACCAACAACAGGTGACATAGATGTGGGACCAACAGTGGCAATGTATAGGTTCGAAGAAATAGAATTTAACTTGTTCAATGAAACAGGAGGTGAAAACAATGGACGTAACAGGACCGCGGGTGGAAACGATGGAGGTAACGGAACAGGAGGTGAAAACATTGGACGTACCAGTACAGGAGGTGAAAACCATGGAGGTAACAGGACAGGAAGTGAAAACAATGGAAGTAACAGAACGGTTGGTGAAAACGATGGATGTAACAGAATAAGAGGTGAAAACAATGGACGTACCAGTGCAGGAGGTGAAAACCATGGATGTAACAGAAGTGGAGGTGAAAACAATGGAAATAACAGGACGGCAGGTGAAAACGTTGGATGTAACAGGACCATGGGTGAAAACGATGGAGGTAACAGAACAGGAGGTGAAAACATTGGAGGTAACAGGACAGGAAGTGAAAACAATGGACGTAACAGGACAGCAGGTAAAAACGATGGATCTAACAGGACGGCAGGTGAAAACGATGGATGTAACAGGACGGCAGGTGAAAACGATGGATGTATCAGGATGGCAGGTGAAAACGATGGATGTATCAGGACGGCAGGTGAAAACGATGGATGTAACAGGACGGCAGGTGAAAACGATGGATGTAACAGGACGGCAGGTGAAAACGATGGATGTAACAGAACGGCAGGTGAAAACGATGGATGTAACAGGATGGCAGGTAAAAACAATGGATGTAACAGGACTGCGGGTGAAAAAGTTGGAGGTAACAGAACAGGAGGTGAAAACATTGGATGTACCAGTACAGGAGGTGAAATCATTGGATGTAACAGGACCACGGGTGGAAACGATGGAGGTAACGGAACAGGAGGTGAAAACATTGGATGTAACAGGACCGTGGGTGGAAACGATGGAGGTAACGGAACAGGAGGTGAAAACATTGGACGTACCAGTACAGGAGGTGAAAACATTGTAGGTAACAGGACAGGAGGTGAAACCAATGGACGTAACAGGACGGCAGGTGAAATTGATGGAGGTAACGGAACAGGAGGTGAAAACAATTATGGTAAGTTAACTGACTGACACACAATCATGAATATATATCTTTTTTGGCAAAATGCCATATGTAATGAGCCGAGATCCGCCCGAGTTCAATTGAGTTTGTTCAGAGTTGAACGTAACAGCGTCCTCAATTTGTTATAAAAAACAACATGGCTGAAAACGATTTTGGTGTCATGCTTGTATTGTTTCTTTTCATGGTATGCCTGATGCATGTCAGAGTATTATCCTGTTGAGCTGAGAGACAAAAACAACAGACTGAGTCAATGCAAAAAATATGGTACTTTGAATAGCAGGATACATGACTGCTAAAATATGCTAAATGTGTTACAGCCTATTCGCTTAAGATATTTACCATTTTGTAATTGTTCAACTGTTGTGATATGTGTGACATGCAGTTGTCAACCTAGTTGTCAACAAATCCCCTCCCTCTCGTGGAGTTTAAAATAACTATTGCACTGACAGTTGCCAATAACATCTACCTTGATGGTTTGAAAACACTAGTGGAACAAGGTAACGATGCAACTATGTACATGTACCCTGGGTACACACCCCTACGTACAGTTCATCCAGCTGGACCACAGCGGCGACCTAGCGTAGCGTAGTGTAAGGCCGCGGTGTGCTGTTCGCTCGGTGATCACTGGAATGCTACTCCACACCACGTCAGTCACCCATTCACTCGCAAATCCATTGGTATTGACAATGCTACAAAATAATAACAATCGTACATATATGCCACAGAAAGTGAGCTTTTGTCCATTATCGGTTGGCGGGTCGTTCATTATTGTTTAAATAATACTCTCGCAAATCTGTACATGTATTCACTATTGAAAATACTATCTTGGGATACATAATTATGCATGTCTATTTATTTTATGGTTCGATTCAGGATTATTGAATGGCATCTATTTTGTGCTAAAATTTTATTTTTTTTTGGAAAATTCTGTTCAAATTTGGTACATACATTAAAGGATCTTGTTTTTTCAGATCAAATTCTGAACAAATTCTGTTGGGCAGGCAGTTATAATGAATGCTGTTGTGGAGCCACATTCCTGGCTCTATTATGCCCAGATTGTTCATGTTCAAAATATATCTTTGATTACCTTTTTTAAAGATTCATCAGTTGGTATGAGTAAGAATGATGTGGATAGGCTCCGTAAATTGAAGCCTGAATTTGTGAAAACACTTCCATATAAAAAAGTACTGGATGAAATGAGTAATGTAAGTAAAAATAAAATGATTTATATACTCTTATTACATATAAGTGCATTATAAACCTATAATTCTATTTACTCTGTGCGCTGGATCAGTTAAACTGCCATTCATGTAAAGCATATGCACTACTATTAAAGCAAAATTAATGATATGCGTCACTGGTCTTAATTTTATGTTTCAGGTATTTTCCACTGAGGATGAAGCAGACATAAATAAAGATGGTATATCAGTTTGTGAAAGAAGAAGATTATTAATTAATATCCTCATAACAAAAGGACCAAATGCATATGCAAGATTTGTAGAAACTTTGAAAAAAATTAATTGTAAATTCCTTGCTGATAGGCTTTAAGGTGGTAATATTTTTACTACGGTTTGTCTATGTGAAAGATGACTGTTGCTTCACTGTTGCAATTGAATGCTTAACTGTTATGTGTTTGACACCTTTTAAATCACCACTATCAGAAATAAGGATTTCTATGATGCATAGCTTTACATTATTGTTAATAAGTACATTGTATATATTGTGGATTATTACTTTATATAAAATATCATAAAACATGGGCGTTTATATTTCAATTTGATCACTTCTGCATGTACTACTCATTTGTGAGCGTTTAAAAGAACACTTACCTTTGTCCAGTAAAATCTGAAGTGGATGAGAACAACAATCAGCCCAATTCTGCGATTGGTATGCATTTTAGAAGTCAATAAATTATGAAAATCTGATAAGATGGTTGAATTTTTAGAATAGGATAAATTTTAGAGTTGAAGGACAGTGGTCATGCAGATCAGAGTGTACTAAAATAGAGATGGCTAAATTACAATGTCTTCACTCCCATCACCTTGCCAATTTCACCCAGATTAAATCTCTTGTGTGTGCACAATTGCCATATTGAATTGTCAGTAGAGTGTATTACGTTGTAGAAAAAAAATCAATGTGTTTATCAACAAAAATCTTATACATGCATGGTAGGACTGCACTAATGTGATGACACTAACATGACAACTTGTAACATGACTAATTAAATTGCTAATATATTGAATGAGTGGTACAATAAATTACGAAATTCTGCTAGATAATGGATGGTAACATTTTTAGAGTAAGCAATATTTCAGAGTTTATACGTTAATGCTAAATTTGGTTTGCATGCTTCCTGCTTAATGTTTTACAATTCTGCACAATTTTGTAGTAGCATGGTTGTCAGTAAACCCTCTTAAATTGATAAACAAAGTTGATAAACAGTTTACTGAACATAATAATAATAATCAATCTTTTGTTCAAATATTTTTTTTCCATGTGTCTAATTTATTAACCTTGTACAAATGTGAGTCATATTTTGTGTTAATGTACTTCATTGATGAAATACTGTACATTTATCTCAAAAGTGATTTAACATTTACCTAAACAAATCAATAATAACATGAATACTTTTCATGTTTCAACAATGATTTGTTTGATCATCTGACAAGAACATTTATAATGTCAATACTATGGAACTAATCATGATCAAAATTGTTGTACAAAAATGTATTAAAAAAGAATAAAGTATAAATATTTAAATGTATATTTACTGATTACCAGTTATTCAAGCTTTTAGTACTCTCTGATTGCTTTGATACTTGGTGTATATGTACCTTGGGAAGACCTCTTTTAGATCTGCTCATTTTGTGATTGTATCTTCAATTTTAGAGAATATTTTTGTTAAAAAGTGACATTTTTTACTTGTTGAAAACTGCAAGTTTGATGGCTTTGATATTATACATATAGGTACCTCATGTGAACCGATCTCAGATTTGTTAATTTTGTGATGATATTTTCAATTCTCAAATTGAAATGTGCATTGCTAACAGCAGAGATATCTCAATCGAGAGACTGCTTGTTTTTCATTGTATTCCTTTGTATTTTTATCATATAACTAAAATTACTTATTCAAGTTTATTTTTTGAATCTTTCATCCATAAAATCAGACAATGCCTACCGAGTCTTGCTATGATGAACATTACATGTATCTACTATATTACTACAAGCATAATCTCCACAGTGTATCAAAAATAAACTGAATGTCTATTGTTGGTAATATCTCAATATTTAGTTAGAAACCTACTCATAATTTTTGAAAAAAACTGTCATAAATCTCATGACAGTATTCATTAGTATATTATGTACAATCATTGAGCTATTGAGTAGGCTCACCTTAAACCTTAAGCTGGAAATTATATTCAGTGTCTGTAAAAAATGCCGAAAAAACTTTGAACGAGAATTTGTGTACATTAGATCACAATCATGTAAAACTAATTTCATGCAATAAAATGCAATCAACACTGATTGATTATTGTACATGTGCTAATACATGAAATTTTCTCTGTGCTGCATTACATATGCATTTGTGTGATATATGGTAATATGTTCTAAGGAAGATTTTACAAGTCTACTTATGTTTTACTTTTTATAGGGTTTGTAATACTGTGGCAGCATTACATTTATGGCTTGTTCTTTATTTTTCTAGTAAAAACAGCAAAATGATGAGTGAAAGATTTTCAAAGAAAAAGCGAGTGAATAACCATAATGTGCTTGGTTTAACAAGTCCATATTTTAATCCATCCATATTATACATATTTCTATTGTATATAAAACGGTAATATTAAGTTGTACATTTACTTTATTGGAATGAATGTTTATTATATTTTTATAATTGCTCTTCCATAATAAAATATCTAAAATATATTTTTTGCTTTATTTTTATTTTAGAACATTATAATTAGTAATATACCACTCTTGGTCATGTGACTTATCGTCCTAGCCATATATTTATCAGTCTAACAAACTTGCACAAAACACATAATCTTTTCATTCTAAGATTCACAAAGAGCGTGTGGTTGAGGAATTCAGAGTAAAGTGATCGTATGTATGGGCTTGAAAAGCTGTTAGATGATTGGAGCACAAGTTATGGCTTACATGAAGCAAGTCATTATCTGTCAACTAGATTGTTTCAGAAAAGCAGTCAAGTTCTCCATGTATATTATTTAAGGCACTACAAATGCAATAGTTTCGGTAAAGGTGATGACATAACATTGAAAATCAATTCATATAAATCACTTCTTCCAATGTTCAATAAAACAACGGATGAGTAGATAATGTCAACTACTATCTTCAGGTTAACACACTAATTCCAATTTATCCATAACAAAATATTCAGATAACAACATATGATGAAAATCAATCAACACTACCAAAGTATATGGAGATTGTGATGATCATGTCTGGGCGGAGAACGATCTTATCACATAATGATGCATACTAATGTATTGTTTAACATCGGATGATCCATTAATATGACTTTCTTAATAATATTACTACTACTAATGATTTCAATAACAGATAATAGTAGTATGAGTTCAAATACTTAAAGAGTATACATCGAAGGATACATCAGGATAATTGCGACAACATATTGACAATTAATCAAAAAATGGTCTAGGTTTTTGTTATGTACAAGCCAGTTATACTGAAATTGTCTCTGTGTTACAACTTATAAACAAAATTGATGACACATGTCAAAAGAAGATGAAACTAAACAAACCTTTTAGCAGCAATATTTAGTTTAACAAAACAAAGTCATTATGATTATTAAAGAACAAGAATAATATGAAATATTGTATTGTGAGCGTTAAGGCATTTCTTCATTGCAGAATTTACATTACATAGTTCCTTGGCTATGCTTTGTTTTTGGTTTTGGGAGGTCATCATTTTTGTTCAATGTATTCATTTTGATGTTGACTTCTTACTTCTTGTTTGAAATTTATGTTTCTTCTTATCTCATAACTAAAATACAATATTCAAACAAAGTTTTATTTTTTATAATTTTTGGTATGTAATGTGGTAGATTGGAATCTAATGCTGTGTATAATATATAACAATGATGCTGCATGTGTGTCTTTCAGTATTTTTTACTGATTGATGTAAACCAGTGTTTACCCGGACGGGATAAAATTTTGACGTCCAAGTCCGTGTCTCGGGCTGCTATAACGGTCTGTGGGATTGTATTATTTACGGACACGAACACATCAATATTATTTTTGTATTTTCGCCACTTGCCTTTTCTTAATTATGTCAAGAAGCAGACATTCAATCCCCGATAAAAAAACATCTCCGGACGCATTAGAATTGGAATGGAGCTTCGTTGCATGGTGATAGCTGTGCCTCATAGCAGCGATGTTAAGGCGTTTTCTGGGATTGAGTTTTTACTCCCCCTCCCTAAAAAACACACAACATTAACATACTTATATGTATGTACGACATGCATTGTAGTATAACTGAAGGTACGTTAAATATAGCAATAACAATACAAATGTATTAAATTATTAGTAGTATATGATGTCACCTCAGGAGTTGGTTTATATCTATCAAGGGCAACCTCTGGAAAAGTAATGAAAAGTATGAAGTGAGAAAAAAGAAGAGATGTGAGAAGTAAAAAGTGCGAAATAGGAAGTAAAACGTTAAAAGTAAAAATGTAAAATTTAAAAAATAAAAAGTGAGAAGTAAAATGTAAAATTGTAAAATTGTAAACAAAAAATGAAAAGTAAAAGCTAAAATTGAAAAGTCAAAAAAAAATGAGAAGTAAAATGTTAGAAGAAAGAAATGAGAAGTAAAAAGTGAGAAGTAGAAAGTCCGCGGTGAGAAGTAACAAGTAAAGAAGTGAGAAGAAGTGACATACAAAGTGAGAAATAAGAAGTAAAAAAAATAGAAATGAGAAAAAAAGTGAGAACTAAGAAGTGAGGAATAAAATGTAAGAAGTAAAAGGTAATAAGTGTGAGTAAAAAGTTAGAAGTAAAAGGTGAGTGAGTAGTGCAAAATCGGATGTCCCGTTTATCCAATAATGTTTGGCGCTAGGCTCTTGACAAGGAAATGGGCTTTCGAGAAACACCATGTATACACAGTATTAATAGAGGGCGCAAGCCTTCGTAATGGTTTTCCGCATATGCACTGAGTTGACTTGGCATAAATATGATTTGCAAAAATTGTATTTTGGTATAAATATGGGTATGGATTTTTAATACACAGGTATAAAAATGTTCACACTTTTGAAGGCTCAGTGGCACCAACCTAGTATTAGGTCCAATTAATCCGGCCTTGTGTTAAATGGCACTGATTGGTCGCTGTCGCACCTGGTAAATCCATCACTGATCCCATGCTTTGCGGGCATATTCGAGTTTTGAACGTACAAGAGACAAGGTGCCTTCTCGGTTGTTGGCGAGTTACTGCACCTAGAAACTGTAGAAAGTAGAAACATTGGTGACCTTGTACAATGTTTCATTGCAGTGATATCGCCATGACAACATATTATTCATAGTATCACCCATTTATCAAACATCGAATGACACTTTGTTAAGATTATATCCGTTCATTTGAAACAATATGGTTATTTCCAAATAATTGTACACTACCTAAAACGCTAAAACTACAAAGGTAAACATCCCCAAAGTCGAATGTAGTCTCATATGTTGTCACACGATAAAATTCATTTGCGTCAATTAGATTAAAAACCCAAAACAAAGTATTTGTGCCAAAAAAAAAATACTGGCAACAAAATGATGTTGGAGAAATTTGTTATAATGTATTGTTATGTAGGAATCGTTTTGCTTCAACAACTTCGACCTGAATTTCGGAGAGTTATACCTGCTTTACCGTTCAAGAGTTTCATAGTGTAGTTTTCAAGTAACAAAAGAGTTGTTAAAGCTATGGTGAATCCAACAAACGAGGCAAGATCATACATCTGCATATTTTAAATTCGTAATAGTTGGATAGCAAATATGGTATGTCATTAGGGTCATAATTAAAACTATAACGCATTAAAATGTGACAATTTAAATTAAATTAAGAACAGTTAAATTTAAAATATGAGAAACGGATGTTAAATTATGAGCATTTTAAGTACAAATGAATAAGTAATTAAGTTTAAAATATGAGACTTGGACGTTAAACAGTCAAGTCATTGCAATAGTTTGAACGTAGCAGTACTTTACGCGTTCTTTTGCACATATATGCAAATAGACCTTTGATTTCATACTGAAGAAATGACATTGCTATATGTTCTTCTGCTATATATGCGTTCGCGTTATACGTACTTAAAACCCAGGTAAGCCCAGAGCGGTTGAGGTGAATTTGCGGTCAAAATCCAAACAACGATTCGCAGGTTGAAGTTGACTTCGTCTCATATTTCAATAAAATATGAGACAAAGTCAACTTCATCCGTTAGCGGTGAGCGGAAAACACATGGGCAAACATTGAATAAGAAAAATATTGGAAACGGAAAATTACATTGTATAACACCCAAATTACTTAATGCTGTTAAAAATCATGTTTATTGCGATCAAGCTCGATGCAGCTAAGGCATGTAACGAAGGGTGTAGCTACGGTTCTGTTGCTCACCAGTCAGAAAGACAACTGATTGTTTAAACTTCTATTTTACTTATCTTAAGATTTGACCATTAGATTCTTTGTAGGCGATTGCATAATTGGGAAACAATAATTTCCACAGTTAAAAAAAACATGGAAAACGTCATGCAGGCCCCAGAAAATATTCCACACAGTGTATACAAAATTAAGCAATCCATGAAAACCATAAGGTATCTCAAAACCTATGAAGACAATTAATTTGCACAGTTTGTCTGGCATCGTCCCTCCCGGAGTTGCTAGTGATCCACCCTAACTAAATGAATGTGACGACCACAGCCATGATGGTTACATTCTGCGCAATTATTCCCAAGTACTCTATCCAATTTTCCCAAGGTTATTTCATCGGAACAATGAATAAACCACGGTTTTGGTAACAATAAAGGACAGTCGTCATCAAATCTGATGAGAATTACATGCAAATTATATAATAAACATATTCCGGGGGAAATAACAAATCAAATTAATGTATAAGACATTATTGTCAATGGTCATCGATATTATATATGTGTAATTATGACCAATGTTGGAGTAAATTTTGATACATGTGATATATCATTGTATTTAAAAAAAGTTGTCTCGACGTAAGTCTGGTCAAGAATCACAACCCTGCCAATCTGGGTGGGGTACTCACTCTGCGGCCAGTTGAAAACTAGACCAAACAAGATCGACGCTGAAGACGCCTTTTATCAACAAAATCCGTTTTTCGCCAACAAATGCCCTGATTTCTTTCTAAAATGGCCAAAAAATCTTCCCGGGCCTACCAGAAAGTTAATAGCCATGCATTATTAGTATTCTAATTCCCATTCCAAGTACACCAAATCATTCTTTTCAACAACAAAGAGTCCAACACAAAGGTCTGAATAATGTTTAGTCACTTTGGTCATGAATTGTATCTAGATCTAAAAAAGTGAGTAAGAATCTAAATCGTCAACAGTTCTTCCTTTAATTATATCATGAAGACAATTTTACCAGACCATCACCATACATGTTCGTTTTTATGACATAGTATTTCAACGCATTTACATCTGCCATATGAAATGGTTCTAGAGCAACATGGATGTGACTCAGGGTTCAGGTATGGCATCACGAAGACTGTACAGCATTTCTGCAGGGCTCTACTCCATACCAGTGATGGGTGTGTTTCTATAGCGTAACAGTGCTAGGTTTGGATCTGTTCCATCCTCTCTACACTTGCGAAGCATCATTTTGACTATTCCTACATACTTCTCTGCTTCTCCAATGCTTTGAGGATATCTAGGGCTAGATGTAATGACCTGAAACGTCCAGCTTTTAACAAAATTGTGGCTGTTTTTCTGTGGAATCGTGTTAACTATGGGAACTTAGAGTAATTGACAACCATTATGATGTAATCTCTGCCGCAGAATGTGAATATGTCGGCGCCCGACTTTTGCCACAGACCATCAGGAACCTTTATGTTGTTTGATTGGCTCTTTAGTGTTGTTGCGTCTGAACTTCTGACAGACCTCACAGTTGGATACTGTATCTTCTATATCTTTACTGAGTCCTGGCCAGGATAAGATGTATCTGGCATATCACTTTGATTTCTCGATGAATAGTGTGTAGTTTCTCAAGGATGACAGGTCGGTCTGTCTTTGGTATGATTAGTCGATCTGCTAAGGATAGAAGATCATCTTCTTCGTATATTTCATCTTGCAGGTCGTAGTATGGCTAAGCTACCCTCAAGTATTTCTTGACTTGTAGCACTTCTGTAGTCGAATATCTTCTGTGGAGAGGCGGGCAAATAGGTCATGACAGAATGCACATACATGTCAACAGATTCATCTGACTCTGAGTTATCTTCAATGTAAGCTCTGCTGAGGGTGTCAGTGATGTACATCTTTTTACCTGGTCTGTAAACTATATCAATCTTGTACCTCAGCAATTTCAAGAGCATAAGTTGTAGTCCTTCTTCTGGATGGACTCCAGTGGTCTGTGTTCTGAATGCACAGTAACCTCTTGACCATAAATGAAGTGGTGAAATCGTTGGGTTGCAAAGACTATCGCAAGAAGCTCTTTTTCTATTTGGGCATACCGCTGTTCTGTCTCGGTTAGTGATCTTGATGTGTATGGAATTGGTCGTATATCCTGAAGTAGACATGCTCCTAGTCTGCTTTGACGGGACCTGTCTGAATTAATCTTTGATTAGCTGTCTCAGTGGCTCTGTTATTTGAGCTTTGTTGGGAATAAAAGGTGAGAGGTAGTTGATCATTTCAAGAAGTCGCATTAATGCTTGTTTGTTGTCTGGATCAGGCATGTTTTCTATGGCTGTGATCTTGATCTTGGCTGGCTGTATGCCTTGTCTGAAGAGCTTCATACCATGGTATACCACTTCATTTTTCTTGAATTGTAGTTTCTTGAAATTGAATTTGATACAATTTTTTTGGGCTCTGTCGAGCACGCTGCGTATGGCTGTGTTGTGTTTCTCTTCTGTGTGGGAGGCTATTAGCATGTCATCAGACAATATGTGGACAACTTCAATGTCGACAAACATTTGGAATGCTTTCTTTTGTAGAACTTTGTTTGCACTCAAGATCCCAAATGGAATTCGCTTGAAACGATAAAGAACATATGGTGTTTGGATGTAGTTAAGTCCCTTGACTCTTCATTAAGTTGTACTTGCCAAAAGGCCCATGAATGATCGATGATCGTGAAGTAATTAGGTTTGTCTAACTGATGTTGTCTTCAAAAGTTGGTATAGGGTAGTGCTCCCGCTTGATATACCTGTTCAACTGTCTGGGGTCCAGACATAGTCATAGACTGCCATCCTTTTTTCTCAGTACAAATTATGCAGTCTGCTGGATGTTCAGCCTCTTCTATGACGTCGTGTTGCTTCATTTCTTTGAGTTTCTGTTTGAGCTGATCTCTGATATTTGGGGTATGTGCCGTGGCGGGTTTATTCTTGGTTCAGCCCCTTCAGTTCATCTGATTTTATACTGTTCTGGATACTTCCCAAGCTTGCCATCAAAAATTGATGTGTAGTCTTGTCATACTCGTGCTGCAAGTCAAACCATCTTAGGCTGCCGCCATGACTGCATTGATGTGATGAGCTGAGTTCACACCTGACGTAACCAATCCCAAGTTGATGGTGGTATTTAGGCCTACTATTGGACAGTTGCCCCGCTTGCTAATGAAGACGGCTTTAGTTGATCCTGTGTGTTGTATGGTTTCACCATACAGTGCTTGTAAGTGTTGTGCTAGATGGAGTCAGTTGTAACCTGTGGGGAATCTTTTGGGATCAGTTGTATGGAATCAGGTTAGCTTCAAATCCAGTTTAGGTGAGTGGCGTCAACCTGAACTGGTTCCCACCTAGCCTGCTTGCTCTGGTTTAAGTTGCCTACAATGAGTAGGCTACCCATTTCAAATGCAATGTCTAGGTCTGTAGGTTGGACTGCTGCCGCATTTATGGCTTTGTTTTTCTGTTTTGAACTTCTGCTTTTTTTAGCATAGTGATTTTTGTGTGTGACAGAGGTGACACTCTTTACCATATGCTGGGCATTTCTTGGCTCATGTTTAGTACCACAGTTGCCACATGTGTCTGCTTGAATGTTGCTGCGTGTATCCGTGCCTCTAGTTTGTTGGTGTCTACTAGGTAAACCATCACAGCTGCCCGTTCAGTGGCATATTACAAAGAATACAGATCAAGACAGTGACACGTGTAACCCTGGACTGTCGACAGTCTTCGGGCCTAATGTAACTGTGTTTTCTAGACATTCGAACGCCGAAGGTGATGGGAAATGTGAACCATTTACCAGGAGGGACTTTAGTACCACGAGATTGTCCCCCTCTGCAGGTTTCTAGTTGATATAATTAGTTCATAGTTGATGCTGACGTCACAAAATAAATTATATTAAGGTAATGTATGCAAATTTATTCTAAATTACCCCCTGAATGCGTTGATGAACACAATGAATACAGTCACTCCAACCATGGAGGTAAAAATATATCTTTTTCACCTCCATACTTCAAACAAAATAGCAAAGAAAACTATTGAATCACCTAGAACCAAGGAAACAACGTGCATTGTTTTTGGCAGTCAAATAAAAAATATAGAAAACCGGAAGGGAATGTTTTGCGGGATCAACAGAAATCGAATTTGTTGTTCGTATGTGTGCGGAAAATGGGACTGAGAGCATTGAATGTGCATAAAAACATAGATGAGTTCAGAAAAAAATTTCAACAAACTAATTATAAGTGAAAGTTATTGGAAAGGTCGAAAGCTTTTTTCTCTAAAACAATAGCAACTGGAAGTGGGAGATCCCTGGTTTCGAAACAAGTTCTTTCAGACAAGACGAATGTCAACACAGCACGGTGATGAACACATCACTCCCCTCTGTGCAGTTTGCGATAGTGTCTCGCTGGTATATCAAGAAATATCATAGTAACTAATCTAAACGTTCGAGCACTTTTATAATGCATTTGTCAAGATTTGTTCGTCATGATATCAAAAACTGCTGTGGAAGGTGAATTGTAGCAGTTTCTATTGCCCCCCCCCCCGCCAGTATTGTTGCACCCGTGGGCCAATAGTACCTAGGTCCTATTGCACCACCAGTGCACCCCGAATAAATGTGTATTATATGACAAGACTACACATTTTGTTATAAACTCAATGGCATTTTTAAAGGGAAAGCTTACAATCCCTGGGTCAAGATACCAAAATTTCAAAATAAAAAAGCTAGGCTTATGTATATGCTTGATGTGGCTTAAATTGTCACTTAATACTAGTATCTCAACTTGGTAAAATACACAAGGACATTTTGCAGTTTTGTATTACCATGTATTGAAACCCATTCATATAATTATAATCAAATAAAAACTCAGAAAACATTATTGACAACTAGCTTGGATCTATTGCACCCCAGTTAGCATATTTCAGTTTTTGTATCCTTCAAAATATTTGTATTCTATTGTCAAGTAATATGCTTGCGAATACATTTCAAAATGCAATTGGTGGAAAGAGCAAAAGAAATAAAGAAGTTGCAACCTTGATGGATTGTGTATTTTTATATATATTATATTTACAGGTTTCAGTAAATTGTTTCAGTAACCGAGTCTATATATACATATAGAACCCCCCCCCCCCCAGGCGAAATATTTATGACATGGGAGGCGATAACACCTAGTTAGTATTGCCCCGGAGTGCAATAGGAACTAGGTGTTACTGCAGAGGGTGCAATATGAACTAGGTACTATTGCAGAGGATTCAGTAAAAAAGGTACAATTGTACAGTCAGAACAAACTTCGCGTAAGTCGTGGGCGATCCAAGTAGCCAGCGACCCCTGACCATTTTCACGATTGGCTACGGTAAAACATTGGCGGATTTAGAGGGGGCCACGGCCCCCTATTTTTAACAACCATCATAGCATCGCGCCAACGGCCAACGGCAAAGTCGGGACTTCTTTTTTGTTTGTTTTTAAATCCGGATTTCTTTTGCGGTCATGCTAGTTTTCGCGATCACGCTAAAAAGGCCAGATAGACAATTAATTATATTTATTATTTCGCGGTCAGGCTAGTTTTCGCGATCATGCTGAAAAGGCCAAATAGACAATTAATTATATTTATTATTGTAAAACAAAAAAGAAGTCCCGACTTTGCCAGTCTATATCGTGTCTAATTGCACTCCATACTTCCAGTCCCGGCGTTCGCAATTTATTCACGCCTATTACGTTTATACACAATATTTATTAATAACAACAGATTAATATTAGGTACGACTGACTGTCGACAGCCTTGTTTGACCCTAGCAACACGCAAAGTGTTCATGTTCATTTAATTATGTTCAGAAGAGCGCCACCTAAGCGCTGTTCAAATTCACTATGCTCAAATCTACGATGTTCAAACTTGTAGTTTTGAAATATTAAATAAACTGAATGGTGTTGAATTTTAACGTTGAAATGCTCATATTTTGGGAATGTGCGAAAATTGTTGAAAAAGCTTATTTCTTTGTATATGTTTATTCCGATGCTTATGCCAATACGATGCCAAACCTCAGACAACTAATAAATTATTAGTTGTTTGAGACCAAACCGATGCCAATCCAATGCCGAACCAATTCCATGTTGCTAGTTGTGTACAGCTGACTTACCCCCCCCCCCCCAAGGGAAGACTTCAAAAGATCGATGTCGGATAAAAAACTTAATTCTTTAGTTTTTCCCAAACCCTCCCACCCCCCACTGAGACTTAATTGATAAATATTGGTCATGGCGTCAGACTACATTCACCATTAAATACAAATTGATAATCGAACAGTAGTATTGCATAGCAGTTGGCTGTCGGGTGGGTGTCAAAAGACTTTACAAATGCACCTCAATCGACGCACATATTTACACTCCAACCAAACCATTTTCTCGTCTTGGATGTTTTTTTTTTGTTTCCTTTTCGGTTATTTCTGTCCCGGGGGGGGGGGGTCACTCAATGTTAAAACCTTACACCATGTGCGTTCTTGCTAAAAAATAATAGGCCCCTAGGGCTGGCAGCACATTGCCAAACCATACCCCCTATTGCGGACGCACTGTAAATTTAGTACCCCTTAGAGCAGACATGTTGAAGAAAAAAAAAACACCCCCTACAGCAGACATATATTGAGAACATCCTACTCCTATTGCGAGCATTCTCTGTCGTTTTTTTTTTCACTCAAGTGGGTGTGATCAACTCAAACAAGCTATGGTCTATGGGAGTGTTTGTTGCAAGAGGGGGCCTACAGCGGGCGCAGCAACCCTGTGAGTTTATTCTTGGGGCCTATTGCAGACATTATAATTTCAAAGGGGGCTTATTTGCCTCCCGCGCGGGCCCGCTCTGGAAGGTGAAAAACACCCCGCTTTCCCGCTAAATTTGGAACGCACATGGGGTAGTAACGGCACATAGAGTGAACCCCCCGGGATTTCTGTCCATGATTGGATAGAAAAAAAAAAACGAACTACAAATACTCCAAGATTTTTTTGACTTCATTAAAAAATAAAATCGTTTTTGTAGGATGGAAACTTTTTGAGGTCAACCCACTCCCAAACTAAAGCAAATGAGTTTTTTATCCGACATCGATCTTTTGACGTCGTCCCTAAGCACGTTATACTGCCGCCATACAAAAGAAAGGCTATATTTAGACGGGGAATACCCTAGCCTGTGAATACGATTTAGGTCGGAACCGGAGGTCAGTACTCGAAACAAGAAGGTACACATAACTATAATAATATTCCTATATATTATAGTAAAACGTTAAATTAAACTAATAATCCCTAAACACGAGAACAATTCCGAACAGTTCGATATGCGATTGCATAAAACGCAAAGACCTATGGAATGGACAGGATATGACGTCATTTTGCGTGTCCTCCGCCGCTCTGAATACAACCGAACTTGGTAAGGTTCTAACTCGGCCGGAGAAAATGCACAACTCGGCCAGTTGTGAATGTCGAGGTGTAAACTGGTCATTGGTCAACAATTACCACCTTCTTTCACGTTTGTTCCCGGTTCCCTGCCTGTTGTCGATTTCAGTGACGCAAGCTTCCAAAGAAAAAACAAAGACATCGCACCAGCGACCGACTGGCGCTGCTATGTAAAAACACCAAAATTTGTTCCAATTTGTAGCAATTTTGTATGAAGCAACATTTTATTGTTTGATCCTTAATGCATTTTATTTTTCAGATCTATTACAAAATACTGTGAAGATTTTTGAGTTACATTTAATAAATCACTTCTGTTATAGAAAAAACTCTATGTTACGGTAAAATAAACTACTCGTATATACTGTCGTATGCCGCCCGTCACATTGAAACAATGGAAAGCTTCTAACATTAATCTAACGTTAATTCAGCCATGTCTGCCGATTACTTGTTAGTACGTCCATGGTTGTAGCTATGGCGCATTTTACGCATCGATCACACGAACTCCAACGTTTTTGTGACCATAAAGTTACAAACAAAAAAATGACACAAATTGATAATATACATGAAAATATAAAGTGAAAACTCTTATTTCGAATAACGATAGCGCCACACTTAACAAATAAATACGCACAGAGAATTACAAAAAAAATGCTTTTGAAACCTCCCTTGTTACCCTGAAAAATATTGAGATGCGCGAAAATTAACTAAATTCACCCTCAGTGACCATAACTTGAAAATTGGGACTGGTAAAAAGAAATGTACTATTTGAAATGGCAAAAACCAAAATTTAAAACTTTAAAAATTTGCCACCAAAGACACATTTCATAGCCTTGCTAAACAACAGTGGTCTAACACTCCCTGTAGCAAAGTACCTAAAGAAGTGTTTTGAAATAAGACAGCAACCCCAGTGAAACTTTTCTTTCCCAGTTTAAGTTTTGCATTTTGTTTTCTGTCTTTTTATAGTATGATAATTTAGTCTTAATATTTTTTCTCTATAATGTAGTAGCTTTGTTTATTTTATTTTATTTTATTTTATTTTATTTTATTTTATTTTATTTTATTTTATTTTATTTTATTTTATTTTATTTTATTTTATTTTATTTTATTTTATTTTATTTTATTTATTTTTTAATCTTTTATTCTTTCTTAACCATTTGTAATCATTGTCAATCTTTCCGGGGAATGTGTAAGTGTTAATAAAATTATAATTATATGTTTACACACGGTTACTAATATTAGTAACCGTGGTTTACAGCAAGGCCGGAGACTGATTCAAACATGAAGGAAAGTTTATTTATTCTGTGACGTAACATGCATTGCTATAGTCTATTTCTCATTTTACGTTTCGTTTCTATTGCAAACTATGCCCTGAAAGCAACATGTCGAAGTTTAGTACAGGCAGTATCATCAGTCACGTACTCACTTGTATTCATGTTGTTAACACCTTCTTTATGCCATGATTTTTTTTCTTTAAACAATCATCTGCCGCCAACCGACAGGTCATTGTCTGTAATTTCGAGCATTTAACTTGGCGACAAAGTGGGGCACCTTGCTACATTGTTACATTCCGACTTCGGTTCCCCGTGGAAACACATTCAAACGAACCACAAAAATGCGAACCCTGAGCGGAACTGTAAATTATTTATCAACAACCAGAAGCACAACGTGCAAAGAAATAGTTTATTTGTTTAATGTTGGTTAACGTTCTTAATTCATTACACGACAAACTACAAATCACTCGGGACCATATAGTGTTTTGTACACACGGACCTAGAATAAGGTATTTCATTACGTTTTTTTATAATTATATCTTGTTTTTTTCCTTCACGACTTCAATCTCAGCGAAGAAAGCCTGTCTGAAATTTTCAACTTGGAATATTTATTGCAGCCTGGTGCAGAAAATCAAAGATCACATTTTTTTTAGATAGTATCAATTATTTAGAGATTTTGATTTTGTTAGTTTAGAAGAAACAAAGACAGACAGATATTCCCAAATTAGCATCCCTGATATATTTTAGGCTTTTACCCGCTGCCCTGTGGTAGATCAGTAGCTTCATCTACTGCTTGTTGTGTATTAGTAAAATTACATGCATTATCCATTAATCCTTTCAACAAAGAGCTTAGAACTGCCTCTTACTCCTTGAAACGTAAATATAAAAACACTTGTTAAAAAGAAGAGATGGGAATACACGGAGATCTACTGAGTAAATTAGATAAAGTGAGTAATTCATATGCCCTGGTGAATATTGGAACCTAATGGTAGGCAAGATACTAATGATTGTGAATATGTTTCTGAAACAAAATGGCATGAACATTTCAAACTTCTCAACAAAAATAATAATAAGAATGATGAAAATGTGATAAAAGAACTGAATAATATGAATAACACACCTATTGCTTAATTAGATCAACACATTTCCCAATTAGAAATTCTTCTCTTAAAAACAAATAAAAGTCTCCAGGATATGACCGCATAACAAATGAAATCAGGCAGTAATATACTTATTAAACCGATTCAAAAGTGGCCAATTTCCAAGTGTCTGGAATTTAGGAATTATCACCCCGGTCTTTAAGAAGGGTTATAAACCTGAACCAGGAAACTGCATAGGCATCACTCTGCTTAATAGTCTGAGTAAGGTAATCTCGCTGTTTCGTCACTGAAATCAACGCCTTTTGCCGCCCGTGCATTTTTTTATTTTTTACCATGATATGACTCGGGCAGTTAGAATTAAAAACACTGTTGTATACTTTGTAGGAAAAAAGACACAGTGCTCGCTGTTGCGTCACTGAAATCGACACCCATTTACAAACCCATTAACACATATGCTGGCCCACCTCCGGCACTGGCCCAGTCCGCGGTCACCGGCCGAGTGAGAATCTGACCGAATTCGGCGGTCACCGCTCTGAATGTCAGCTGACCGCCCACTTATTACGTAGGGAAATACTGTGTTACTTCGAAAGAAAAGTGTTTTTGCTTTTGTTTGGTACCATGTTTGTCGTACTGCCTGTCGCTGTTCACATGTAATTCGTAAATTTCAGAATTAGCGTCTAATAGTTGGACTAGGGAGCCGGGCTAGGGAGTGTACTTGAAATCAGAGGAGCTTCATGCATGCATCGAAATTGGTAAACGGCGAAAACAACATGGCGAAAACAAACAATATACTACTATCATGCCTGGTAAGTCATTGTGTGCATTTTGTTGACGTGTGTGCTTTTCATACGTTTTTAAATATTCCGCAACGCTCGTCACACAATCCGTGACCAATGCCATCGCGGCCATCGCACAAGGATCGGGCATTATTTGATTCACTTTTTATTCTTTCTGCGTTATGAACACCAGTAAAACAAATACTAACACGCCATGTTTACTATTTATGTAGATGTCTCTGCTTTCATCTCTTTTTACCTTCCATGCTTATATGAACATGTCCAGGTGGTCTTTTATTTGCTGTCAAAATAATCAATATTACATATAATACACCCTTTGGTCTTTGTCCTTTCCAGCATGGTTTAATCTGCAAAAAAAACAAAAACAAAAAAAAAACAAAAAAAAAAACAGGTGGATTTGATCACCGGAAATATATATACCCCTTGTATTAAACATAAATTAGTCACAGTAACATATGATATGAGGTTGTAAAAAATAACAATCAAGCAATGTTGAAATGTCTATTGCATCAAAATAGTTATGCAAACAACAGTGCATGTCTGAACTCGCCATTTGACTGTCTGGGTCACTGACCTTATAAAATAAATGTTAGTTTCAAAGTTTGAGCAGCAAGATAGTAGAAAAATGTAAAATCCTTTTTTCTTCAGTTTTGAATTGCATGTATTTGTTTAATGATATTTTCCCAGCATTTTTGTTGGGAAAATCTACCCTTGATGGTCAATCCCTGACAGAATGAATATCACTGCATGTATCTATGCAATACAAACATCAAAACGGTCAAACTAGTATTCATGGTTCATATCAATCTGATTATAATAAGATCCTGGTTGGCTTAATCTATTTATATTCTTTTTTTTATATAATCATTATTTATTTAAATTATTTTTTGACGTTACATTTATTCTGCTGCAAGAATTGGTTTGTTTATGAAAGCCAACCGGTGCTGCAAATTTATTGTAAAAGAAAATATTAAAATGAATAATATAAATGAAGTTAATGGTAATAATAATAAAATATACTTATATATACTATTTATAAAAATATGTTTCTAAAATTCAGTCCCTCAACCCCTTGGATATTATTGCCGATTTGTCATTACTTCTGTGGTTCACATCGTCAATTTTGGTCCCCCAAGCGTCTCTAATAAACAATCTATCTAACCGCTGGAAACGCAAGGGCAATAAGACGTGATTTTCAAGAATGCAGGTTGTTTGGATCTGACTGTTTTTTTGTTTCGAGTTCGTTGTTGTCTTGAAACACAACAACATTGATTTTTGGTGAATATAAAATTTGTTCCGCTTCAATAGCAGTTCATTTTGATATGTTAATCAGGCAATTTTAACAATTATTTACTTGAGCGTCCCCTAAATAGTCCTCTACTCTCCAAAAATTGACAATGGTACTAGCCCAAAATAGAATTCCTCTTCAGCACATCTTTGATTGTAGCAATGTTCACTCCACTGTACGAAAATATGCACAGTCGCGAATTTGACATTTACTTGAGCGTTCTAAGTATAGTAGGAATAAAAATAAATAGGTGGAAATACTATTTACCGGGTACATCATATTCACATTCCCAGAGATCTTTGCAGCCAGAAAACTGTGGTGGCAGAGATATATTAGAAATAGAACTGATTTTTTTTAATTGTTATTTTTCACTATTTTCACTTTTTCTTGGTCACATTTTGTATATATCAGTCAGAAACTGACATTGTAAGTAAACGGACTGGGACATAGTCAACGTGGAACTCATGACTAACCATAGGGCCCAATAGCATCATCATAATGCATTATTAAACAAAATTCAAATTACAATCATGCTTCCGAACAATCCAATATTTATGCTGGATAACAAAGTATACGAGTACTGGCTATGATATACTGGAAATAATATACCTCTTTTACTGTTGTAAAAAAGAACGCAAAGCAATCGACTGACAACCTTACACAAAACAAAATAACAACTGCCGAAAAATGCATCATTATGACAAGAAAAAATAATGCTTTATTTTTTCCAGGATATATAAGTATTTCAATTATTAATATTTCATGGATATTTTTGTGAGTGTACATGTATCAAGCAAGTATTAATTAATATCACAATTATCAAAACTTCTAATACAATATTCATAGTACTCATGCTTAGCTAACACAATGAGAGTCATTTTGATTTTGTTACGAAAAAATAGCCGAAATGATGTGACACTATTGGTGGAGGGAATCGCCTAGTCAGTTTTAGATAAAATGTTTTCGTAAATAATATTGACCGTTAAAGACGCCCATTGCAAAGTGTGTTGTGATAAAAAAAATATATTAAAATAAAATTAAAAAAATTAAGCCAACCAAGTTCATATTTGAAGTGAATTTCAACATTATTTATTATATGTCAAAAGAGCCAAAGGGAGTGTATTCGTATTACATTTATAAAACCCAGAACACTTAAAAAGGTAAAGGGTGTGTTATGTAATATCCATTATTCTGGACTATTATGCGATGGCCACAATGACGTTTTCTTTCACCTTCTAATGAACTACACGTACAACGCAGTGCGAAGACTCGGACTAATTTGCATATAGCAGCTGTTATCCATTGCCTAAGAATTATAAATAAATTGACCCCCCTATAGAAGGAATTGCATAGAAAGATTTCATGAACCCGGAAGTCACTGCATTCCAGAATAGCAATTATGTCTACAGCTAGTACAGCCAAGATCGCCCTGAACATTTTTTGGGGGTGAAAAATATAATTTGCAAGTGTGGCTAATCATTTTTACAAAATTTCGCCACACACCAATTTTTATCGCAGTTCACAGATTCACAGTTTGACTAGATGTATTTTCCATGGGGCTTGACGACTTCACATCTGGGGCCTTGATCTATTTGTGTGCTAATAGTTGCTGAAATACATGTCAGGGCCAAGGCCAAGAACAAGTAGTAGTGATTTTTAGGTTTTGAAGCATGGATGAATAAATTTAATGACATATGCTTGTTTTGCATTACCAAACTGCTTGAATTTCTATTATTTCGTGCAAGGATAAGGTCCTGTTCTGGGGCATAGTCGTTTCGTCCCATAGACATGCATCCATGTAATAACTTCAATAACCAACCACCTGTGGAACGACTTATACATGGTTTTGAGGTAAAAATAAAAAAATAATAGTAGCTGCGATAGTTACATTTAGTGAACACCCTCCGCCTGCTCACTCTACAACACATACATCTATGGGAGACTATGAAATTACATGTATGTGTTAAAAAACCATAATTTTTTCCTACCAAACATTTTTATGTACTTCTTTGTTCATATTCGAACTAAAAGTAAATAAATTCTCATTGACTTTGTCTCAATCAAACCTGTCTGAAAACATGTAGAAAAAAATGATACATGTTTGTTTTTTTAAAAGGTGAATTAAATTCAAGGAATTGATGTGATTGCAATGTCAGCATGCACTGTGAAAGTTGTCTACCCTTATCCATTTATCCGCCTTTGATACATGCCAATCCCATTTAACATGCATGTTATTGTATACAATACAAGACAGGGGCTATGCTATTGATTTGTCATTTATTTCTATTTATAGATATTGCTTCTGAATGTTGAATTAAGTTGTCTAAATAGCCTACCCAAGTGTAATGAGAGACAGTATACAACACATGGGGTGTGTTGCAACAAATGCAGACCAGGTAAGTTTTGAAGTTTGAATAAATTATATATGCAAATCATCATTTATGGTTACATAATGCGAATGATCAATTTCAGAGACAAGGATCAGTTTGCTGAAGAGAGAGAGAGAGAGATGCTGGATGTGTCATACATTTCAATTTTGTGTAAATAAACATGTTTCACTCTAAGCCATAGAAATATGCAACTGACAAATTTTCAGCAATTCAACCTGAAGTAGCACTGTGATAATTTTGACCATCCTAGGGAGTATATATGACTTTAAAATTTTCATTTACAACATTTATACATGTATACATAAATATACTAATTACTTATCAACTTATCAGTATTTTCTAATTTTAAAAATATTTATCTCTGAGTGCAACTTAAATTATGCGACGGTATACATTGTATATCTGAAATAATGTTACAGTAGGTAGTGACTTATTTAAGGTAAATTGAATTGTAAATGTCTTTTAGGCCAGACAAAGGAAAATCTTGTTCATCAGATTTCTCTTGGAGTCCTGAGTGATTTTTCTCCCCCAAAAGTTGGAAGTGAAGGGCTAATAATTTTTCTTTTTGACTTTGAACTTTCTTTAAATGATGTATAGTAAGCAGACGATTATCAATGATGAACAATGGCTTATGTTTGTGGTTGGGAATGTGGTTGGCACTGACAACTTTTGGCTTGATGTCTCGCATTTTGGTAAAGTGAATCCTTTGCTGCAAATCTCAAAAATAAAAAATTACAAAATACAATCTGGCAGCTGTGAGCAGGTGTGAGCAGGTCTGATGAACAAGGAACTTATTTCAGCTGGCCTTAGAGTATTTTTCATTCTAAACATTTGTTGATATCTGTGCCTGGTAACACATTATTGTTTGTTTTTCTTTTCTTGAATAACAATGAAATATTAAGCTGGAAAATGTAATAATAATTTGTTAACTATTTGCTGTTATCGCTGCCTAAAGACTAAATATCCATTATTTTTAAAATTTATTCTTAGTTGAGTTTCACACATTTTATTGTGGTAAATACATATTTGTTTTCATTTTTTTGCAATAATTTTGCAATTTTTGTAATTGTCCTAGGCCATGTACTTATGCCATCCCCTTATATAACCATACCTTTTTTTTTTAGCTATGTTAACAAAATTATCATAAACATACCTGACTCAAAATGTTACAGTTGTGTTTATTCATTTGGTAACAAAATGAGAGGGAGACTTGTATCATGAGATGTACAATATGCTTTCTGTATTATTTATTCGTTTTAACAATAATGTACCATCGTTTCATTTTTATTTTTACTTGAAATGCTTACACTGTTTAAAATCTAATTTAATTACTTCGTTTACACGGCGGCATTTTACAGATGCCCAGTGGCTTGAGCCAGCAAAAATTGTCATGTAAATTAACATGTTCAGCTTGAGCCAGCTCTAGCCGAGATTGGCTCTGATAAAAGTTGAGCTCCAAAAGGACTGGGCCCGACATGGCTCTGACTATGTAAAAGCATCAGAGCTGAAATCATGCCCTGTTATCGATTTCTTCAAATTACGTTCCATTTAAATCATGCCATCTCAGAAGTCAATATCGTTCTTAATTTCTGAGCGGAAAGTGTAAATTTCAGCCCCTTTGAGCGCGAAAATAAGTGTTGTTTGTCGCTGACGATTAGCAAAAAACGCTTGCTACATTAATTTTACCTGATTTCTCCAAATGTACATTACCTGTTTCTTAAGGAATGTAGGCCCTGTCATGACAGAAAACCCAAGAATACGATGGCAATGGGAGACAACAATATCAAGGATGTTTTGTCATTTAGATTCAAAATAGATTCTCAAATAATAAAAATATATTGATTCTTAACTAGATGATGAAACAGTTCCGTTTCGCTTTGAATGAACCATGCAGTTTGAACTCTGCTCTCATTTCGCCCGAACTGTATAAATGCACATGATTCCTTTTTGATTGGAGGGAGGAGCAATATTTTGGCTCCAATGAAATGTTGCCGTGTAAACCTAGCAAATAATTTTTTTTTAGATAATTAGAATAATTAATTAATTAAATGAGATTATGTATTATTTCAGGAACTAAAAACAAATTAATTATGGTAAGTAACTTTTAAAGTTTATGAGCAGTAGTACCAGGGGTAGGTCTCATTCTGTAGTGGGATTTGTTTTCTCTTCATTTCAACCATTATAGTATATGGTGTACCAGTATGTCAGTTTTCTTGTACGTGTATGCTTTATGTGTGAATGGTACTAGTCAATAAGATTTAATAACATTTTTACTGTGTTTTTTTGTTACAATTTCTGAACATGAATATTTTTAAATCACATAATTCAACTGCTATCCAGAATTTAATTTGGCTTACTATGAAACAATTAAGGATCTATTCTGGTATCAGATTCCAATTCAGCATTATTAAACGCTTGTCATAAATGTACAAGCACTTCTCCATAACCCTGTTCCTGGGGAAACAAATATTTTACAAATATAAATAAGAAAAACTCATATTGCATATATACAATAAAATGTTAATAATCTGACAGTACCTTGTAACTGACTACCTACACTAGCTTCTACTTGCATACTGGTAGATAATGTCTGTTTTCCTGTACACTTTGTGGTGTTTTCCTACTAGTCTCATATATTTTATTACCGGTATTACTGAATGTTTTCCTGGTTTATAATAGGTGGTGTACCTCGAACCATGCCAGTTTGGTTGTCATAGCGATAGGCTTCTACCACAGTTGCTTAATTGTGATGAATTATACTGATCCTTATGCATGAATTGGAAATAGACAATTAGGAATGACACGCTATATTTTGGCTGCAGGGTACCTGCTTTAAAACCTGCTGTCAAAATTGTGTTCCTTAATTGTGATATAACTTCCATTCTGTATTAGCAATTCAGATTGAATATAATCATGCGTAAATAAGAAAATGTTTCTTGGCCTTCTCGTTCTGTAACCTGGGGTCAGTATATAATGTACATATGTACACAAGTCTAGATTCTTGTTTTAAGTGTTAAAGTCAAATATTTATAGTAATCTGATACATATTGTTTTAGTGTTTAATAATATTTGTTTTTACTTATTCATTTTTAAAATGAACATATATGCATATCATATCATCAAATGGCATGCTAATACATTGTGATCCATAAGCATACACATTGAGTACAGTTTGTGTGTTAATATCTAGATGGTTTCAGAAACATAGTTTGCTATTGTCATTTTTTATGTTATGAATTGATACATGTAGATATGTGACTTGATCCATAAGTCCAACACAATGAAGCATACAATGCACGTTCGTCATCATTCTGGCAGGAACTCATTCCATATGGTGTTCTATCATATACTGTAAAACATGTTTAAATTGCTAAAAGCCATTTTAGCAAATTTGTCTCCATGCATGAATTAACTGAATCTTAATTTAGCTGAAGTGTCAACAATCTCATTGTGAGAATATACTTTATTTTAGATTAGCTAAATTAGCTAAAATAACATAGTAGCTAAAAAGACATGTTTTACAGTATACCTTGATTCAATGTTACAGTATACCTTGATTCAATGTTACAGTATACCTTGATTCAATGTTACAGTATACCTTGATTCAATGTTACAGTATACCTTGATTCAATGTTACAGTATACCTTGATTCAATGTTACAGTGTACCTTGATTCAATGTTACAGTATAGCTTGATTCAATGTTACAGTATACCTCGATTCAATGTTACAGTATACCTTGATTCAATGTTACAGTATACCTTGATTCAATATTACATAATAATTATACCTTGATTCAATGTTACAGTATACCTTGATTCAATGTTACAGTATACCTTGATTCAATGTTACCGTATACCTTGATTCACTGTTACAGTATACCTTGATTCAATGTTACAGTATACCTTGATTCAATGTTACAGTATACCTTGATTCAATGCTACAGTATACCTTGATTCAATGTTACAGTATACCTTGATTCAATGTTACAGTACACCTTGATTCAATGTTACAGTACACCTTGATTCAATGTTACAGTACACCTTGATTCAATGTTACAGTATACCTTGATTCAATGTTACAGTATACCTCGATTCAATGTTACAGTATACCTCGATTCAATGTTACAGTGTACCTCGATTCAATGTTACAGTGTACCTCGATTCAATGTTACAGTGTACCTCGATTCAATGTTACAGTGTACCTCGATTCAATGTTACAGTGTACCTCGATTCAATGTTACAGTGTACCTCGATTCAATGTTACAGTGTACCTCGATTCAATGTTACAGTGTACCTCGATTCAATGTTACAGTGTACCTCGATTCAATGTTACAGTGTACCTCGATTCAATGTTACAGTGTACCTCGATTCAATGTTACAGTGTACCTCGATTCAATGTTACAGTGTACCTCGATTCAATGTTACAGTGTACCTCGATTCAATGTTACAGTGTACCTCGATTCAATGTTACAGTGTACCTCGATTCAATGTTACAGTGTACCTCGATTCAATGTTACAGTGTACCTTGATTCAATGTTACAGTGTACCTTGATTCAATGTTGATAATAACAAGAATTTATGGGTATACAGTGTTCATGTTCGGTAATATGTTATGAAGATCTCCATGAGAAGCAAACTCTTACGATTAATTTGTGAGCATTGGAACGAAATCCCATTTTGTGCATGGAAATTAAATGTATACTTCTAACCAATAGCATGATGGAGCATGAGGAGTCCTTAGAAATGGTCATAAACTAGTTCTTTCCCTGACACACGTATTTGTAATAGGATTTCTTGAATTATTTTTCTTGCGATATTGTGACCATATCCCAATTTTAGTAACTATCGGTACTTGAATTCATGTGTGATCTATCGCATATATCGCATGCTTGCATATACCCTCGGCTTATAAATCCTAAATCTTCATAAACATAGCAACATTATTGACAGTATTTTGATATTATTGAATTTATCGCTATAAATATTATTACACAGATGTGAAATTTAGGCCTAGAATTCAAAATTATATCTTACATGCAAACACAAATAATGAACATTTTTATTTTATCATATTTTTCTTTTAAATCATGAATGTTCCAATGTGTCACATACTCATGGTGACCACAATATCATTTATGTGTAGTACTACCAGATTTGTTTTATGAAATGTATCACTTAGAAATCTACATGCAATATCGTTCACAGTGAAAGTCATATTTTTTTTTTTTGAACAATTTTGGATCAAGATGTGTAAAGAAAGAAAGTTTCTATTTGGTGTAAAATAAATGTAGAAACTACAGAAAAAAGGTGTTGCATAAAATATTTGGTTAGAATGATGTTCAATTTGGAAAAGTCATTGATTAATTGTTGAATTTGTACATGTCTTTTTTATATGTAGGTTACCGGATACTAACACATTGTACCAGTAGTGAACATCCCGAGAGCTCATGTGTTCCTTGCGATAGGAATTGGTACATGGATAAATGGAATGGGGCGGATTACTGCAAGGCTATGAATATGTGCAATAAATCGCATGAAGTGATACATAAAGCAGCTTCCAATGATGGTACTGAGGACAATGTGTGCAAGTGTGAAAAGAGTTATCATTATACTGATACGCATGAATTTTGTCTACAGAATGCAGACTGTCCACCAGGACAAGGTAGTAAAAATGGTGAGTATAGCTGAGGGACTGTGGTATATACTACACTTTTTTTCAATGTACCATTCTCATGGGTTTGCTTAATTATTCAGAAGGTAAATTTGAAATTGGAGTATGCTTGATGTATATGTATTCTTTAACACATTCCCATTGGAAAGCTGCCATCATTTATTTCTGACGTCATTTCCACAGCGTTACCGTAACAATATGCATGCGTTTGTATAATATACAATAAAGTCATTTCATCATAATATGTTTTCAAAAAAGTGCACTGCTTCACTGAATTTTTACTTTTTAACTTTTTTTTTTTAATAAATGAATTACTAAGCTACATGTATGAATACTAGTATTTGAAAAAAAACAACATAATCTCTCTTGCCTGTGGTAGTGACTGTTTCGGAATTTATCAAGCACCCCACCAATTGCAGTAATCATTCATGACTTGGAGAATTTCTATGTCACTCCTGGTTCTCATTCAGTGAAAGGCATGCAACTTTCAACATTCCTACTTGATTTAGTATATGATGGCTGATAGATTTATATTTTTCATGAAAATTAATGTTTACATTTTTGATATCTGATAACAAAATAGCTGGTCATCTCATTTTATTTTCACAATCTTAGTAAACGTAAAAAATCTTGTCTAAAAAGTTGAGTATAAGTCTAAAATCAGCTATGTCCCCCAATTATTTCAGATTACCATTGTAACTAGTTTCCTTTGGTATAATGATGCATGTTCCAATCAATGAAATGGATTCACAAAATTTAAGGTTCTTGATTTTCAAATTTAGTAATTCGCTCCAGTAATAACAGAAAAGCAAACTCTTGAATATTCCTATAATGCTTCATGCTTAACAATCATATTCATAGTCTCAAATGCATTATATTATTATTCAAAACATTTTTGAATAATCATCTTTAGTTGTGCAGCCTATGTAAGTCATTAATGTGTGGCCCTTACACTTTTAAATCAACCAAACCATACGTTTCTGGGATTTGATAAGATTTTGTTCTTACAGGTTTGTGTGTTGTGTGTGTGGACGGTACTTATTCTGATGTTACCTCAAACACTAAGAAGTGTAAGAAGCAGCCAGAGTAAGTTTCTACTTTATAGTTTGTTCATACGAACCCTGTAAAATCTGATCTATATTTTTTTTTTTACATACCGGTAGAAACATACCAGTATATTCCTGTTATTCCACACCTTTCTTTATCATATACAATGTTTATTATAGTCAAAATTGGTCAACTAGGGGTTCCGGCACACTCTATCTTCAGCTCCATTTTAGGCTATCCAAAAATTGCCTCCACAAAAACTTCTGAAGTTTTGAAGTCGAGATGTCAAATGTTGATGAAGACCAGAACCATGTATTTGCCTAGTACCTAGTATTGAGTTAAATTTGTTTCATTATGTTTTCCTTTTCTCTTTCTTTTTTTATAACTGTAGATTTAATTTTAAGTTTTTTTTTCTCCATTCTACTATCTCTTCCTACTTTACAAGGGGCGTTCAATAAGTAATGCACCTGAGCCATTTCCCACAGCAGGAGATTAAATATAATTAAATATAGCACAGTTATTAGTTTAACTCTACATAGGAACCAACCAGAGTTATGCATTTCTCCTATCGTTTGATGCAGCTCGAGACAGCGTTTGTCCTCCAACCACGTTGTAACTTCAGAAATCAAGGCTGCATCATCTGGGAAACGCTTTCCTTTCAGAAATAACGTCATGGCTGGGGAGAGATGAAAGTCAGAGGGTTCAAGGTCAGGAGAGTAAGGGGGATGGGGGAAGATTTCATAGCCACACGCCCGTGCTTCTGATTTGGTGACATGCAAGTTGTGGACCGGAGTTGTATATCCTCATCCTGCAGGAGGAGGATACCTTTGCTGATTTTGCTCCGCCTCTTGATTTTGATAGCTTCTTTTAATTTCATCAAAAGTGAAGCATGATAGGCTCCTGTAATTGTGGTACCCTTTGCCAGGAAATCTGTCATCACTACTCTGTCTTGGTCTCAGAAGACTGTTTGCATGACCTTGCCAACGGAGGGTCTGCACCCTTGCCTTTTTTGGAGGTGGTGAATCCAAGTGCTTCCACTGTATTGACTAGGCTTTGGTCCCTGGATTATAGTGATGGATCCAAGCTTCATCCTGTGTAATCAGTCTTTTGACTCATCTTTATGGCACATCTCCAAATTCATCCTCGAGCATTTGACGCGTTCTTGCTTCGGGAATGGTGTGAGCACCCTGGGAATCCATCTGGCAGACACCTTATGCACATGCAAATGGTCATGAATGATAGTTTTCACAGACCCTGTACTAATCTTGATCTCTTGGGCTATTTGACGAACAGTAATGCATCTATCTTCCAAAATGGCTGCCTCAACGTAACGGACAGATGCCTCATCAATGGCAGAAGACTTCCGGCCATGTTTGAATTCACAAAGCCAGCGTTTTACAAGGTCATATGATGGGGCATCATCACCATACGTTTCTCTCATTTCATCAAAAATCTCCTTTCGTGGACATCCTTTCAAATACAAAAACCGGATCACTGCACGACACTAAACTGGCTTCATTTCACACTGTAAATCAGAAACCACAATTAGTTCAGAGCATTTTTTTGCAACATAACCCATACAGATGTAAATCATTACACATGCAAAATTTCATCTAGATCAGACAACTGGAAGAGGGTCAGGGGCATTACTTATTGAACACCCCCCTCGTATAATGGTGAATTTTGAATAAAAAATAGAGTTGTATCCAGCTACTTTATTTTGGTTTTCAATGTTACCAGAATACTGTATATTAGTTATATCTACAATTTGATAATTTACCAACTACCTAAAATAAAACATTAATAACATTTTTTTTTCATAGTTGTGAAGCCACAGGAATGCAAGTCATTAAAGAAGGAAATTCAACCACACCAACTATATGTGGACTTGCTCCAAAACAACCTACTGATGCTCCTAGGACTTTTACCTCAGCTAGTACTGATGCATTACCAACTACAGGTAAAATGTGATCTGCTGTAATAACTGTTTAAGGAGGTTCAAAAATATACCATCATACCATCATGATACCGAAAAATAAAAAAACAAAAAGTGGGGTCACAAGATGATTTTCAAGATACATGATGTCATGAAAAATTGTCTAGATTGGCATTTTTTCACTGGTTTCTATAGTGGGATTATTTCTTCTTATCTCTAAAATTTTGCTTTTGACATGGAATAAAAAAAGTCAGATATTATTATATTATTGTTATGAATATTATAATATTTTAAAAATGTTTCATAAAATGTAACATAGAATTTGGAGAATTTATATAAAATGGGAGGTTTTCTCCTACAATGCATGGCATTAATTAAAATACTCAAAAAAGCAAACTTTGAATTTGGCTCAAACTTCATTAAGGAGTAATGTTTCATAAAACATATGATTCAGTTTGTGTTTCAAAGTATTTTGAGTGCATGTCTTTATTTGTTAAAATTTGAATTGAACCATGTCGTGTAGCTTATGGCTTTCAGTTCAGTTTAACTGTCCCACAGTTCATGTTACTGGTGATGATATCATATCTTATAAAATGAGTTAGTGTACATCAACACTCGTGTAATCTTATCTACCTAATATTTTTAGCTTCGCTGTCGACTTTGTCGAGCGGAGCTTATCATATGAGTGATTGTCCGTCGTCGTCCGTGTCAATGTTTTACTTTTTTGACTTCTTCTTGAAAACTACAAGCCTGAATGCTTTGATACTTGGTGTATTATGTACCTTGGGCAGACCTCTCTTAGGTTTGTTCATTTCATGTTGATATCTTCAATTCTCTAATTTTGGTGAATATTTTTGTCATTTTTGGTAAAAAGTGATATTTTCGACTTCTTGTTAAAAACCTCAAGTGCAATTGCTTTGATATTACATATATAGGTACTACATGTGGACCTCTCTCAGATTTGTTCAATTTGTAATGATATCTTTAATTCTCTAATTTTGGTGAATATTTTTATCATTTTTGGTAAAAAGTGATATTTTCGACTTCTTGTTAAAAACCACAAGTCTGATTGCTTTGATATTACATATATAGATACTACATGTGGACCTCTCTCAGATTTGTTCATTTTGTGATGATGTCTTCAATTCTCTAATTTTGGTGAATATTTTTGTAATTTTTGGTAAAAAGTGATCTTTTTGACTTCTTGTTAAAAACCAATAGTTCAATTGCTTTGATATTACATATTTAGATACTACATGTAGACCTTTCTCAGATTTGTTCGTTTCGTGATGATATCTTCGATTCTATAATTTTGGTGAATATTTTTGTCATTTTTGGTAAAAAGTGATATTTTCGACTTCTTGTAAAAAACCAATAGTCTGATTGCTTTGATATTACATATATAGGTACTACATGTGGACCTCTCTCAGATTTGTTCATTTTGTGATGGTATCTTCAATTCTCTAATTTTGGTGAATATTTTTGGTAAAAAGTGATATTTTCGACTTCTTGTTAAAAACTGTAAGTCCGATTGCTTTGATACTATACATATTGTTCATTTTTGACTCCCATGTGCGAAGCACAAAATGGGAGTCTTTGCAGTTAGTGTGTCTGTATGTGTGTGTGTGTGTGTGCGTGTGTGTGTGTGTGTATGTGTGTCCGACTGTTCCACTGCTATCTCAAGAACCATACATCGGTTTTTGATGAAACTTGGTGCATAGATGCTCTGGGCCAATGCGCAGATTTGATTAGGTTTTGGTAAAAATCCATGCTCGTTAATTACCTAATTTGCATGATAATTAGCTAATTTTCAGCTGTTCTATGACTGTTCCACTGATATCTAAAGAACCACTCATTGGATTTTGATGAAACTTGGTACATAGATGCTCTGAACTAATGCTAGGTTTTGATTAGGTTTTGGTTAAAATCCATGCTCGTTAATTACCTAATTTGCATGATAATTAGCTAATTTTTAGCTGTTCTATGACTGTTCCACTGATATCTAAAGAACCACTCATTGGATTTTGATGAAACTTGGTACATAGATGCTCTGAACATATGCGCAGATTTGATTAGTTTTTGGTAAAAATCCGTGCATATTAATTACCTAATTTGCATGATAATTAGCTATTTTTTAGTGGTTCCATGACTGTTCCACTGATATCTAAACAACCACTCATTGGATTTTGATGAAACTTGGTACATAGATTTTCTGAACTAATGCTAGGTTTTGATTAGTTTTTGGTAATAATCCGTGGATACTAATTACCTAATTTGCATAATGATTAGTCAATTTTCGGTTTTTCCACTGATATCTCAAGTACTAATCATCACATTTCAATGAAACTTGGTACATAGATGTCATATGACACTGCACAGACCTGATAGTTTTTATGGTAATATCAGTACATGTAATTACCTAATTTGCATAATTAATTAATTTTCAGCTTTTGATATAAGTAGTGAGCATTACATTTCAATGAAACTTGGTACTTACATACTCAAGGACTATGCAGAGATTGATTGTTTCGGATAAATATTTGTGCATATTAATCACCTAATTTGCATAATTAGTTAATTTTCAGCTTTTCCACGGGTATCTCAAGTACTAATCATCGCATTTCAATGAAACTTGGTACATAGATCCTTTAGGACTATCCAGAGACCTGATTAGTTTCAGGGTAAATAATTGTGCATATTAATTACCTAATTTGCATAATTAATTTTCAGCTTTTCTACTGATATCTAAAGTACTAATCATCACATTTCAATGAATCTAAAATTATGCAGAGACCCAATTAGTTTTTGGTAAATATTTGTGCATATTAATCACCTAATTTGCATAATTAACCAATTTCCAACTTTCACACTGATATCTCAGGTACTACCGTAATCATCACATATCAATGAATGTTTATACATGGATGCTGTAGGACAATAGACAGACCTGGATAATTGTGGGTTAAAATCTGTACATATTAATTACCCAATTTGCATAATTAACCAATTTTAAGCTTTCACACTGATATCTAAAGTACTAATTTCCATTTTAATGAAACTTAGTACAAAGATGCTCTAGGACAATGTACAAACTTAATTAGTTTGGGGTATTATTTCCCCAATTAGCATAATAATTCATAATTTTTTGGTTCTAATCACATTTCAATTAAACTTGGTACATAGAGTTTTTGTTACATTGCGCAGACCTCATTAGTTTTACAATCAAATCTGTTCATGTTAATTTTCTGATTTGCATAATTAGTTTTCAGCTAAGTAATTTCGAATTATATTTAATGTGTCTCCAATACTCTCAGCACATGGGAGTTCTTTCTAAGCTTTCTTTGATCTAATGATATCTTCTGTTCTTTAATTGCCATGTGCACTGCTAGCAGCGGAGCTATCTCAGCCGATAGGCTGCTTGTTTTTAATACTTTCCAAATCTCGCCAATAGATGAATTTGGTTTATGTTATGTGATAATAGCTCTTTTCAAATCTGTCATAAATAAGAATAATACTGTGATGGATTTCGATGGATACCATAGAAATATATTAAGATTTAAGTTTTATATGTTTTCAATTTAAAAAAAAACATATTATGTCAAAGTAACGAATAGAATAAGAATATACCATTTTAATTATTTATTATTTTTACAGAAAATGTTATTTCAAGTGATCGATCCACGCCTGTGATTGCGACCCCAGCACCTCAGCCTGGTGCTATAACAGGTAGTGGTGATAGTGTTTGGGAGACAATGCGTGGCATGTTAATCATAGGTGGTGTACTAATTATCATACTGGTGCCCATTGGTGTATGCAAATTGAGGAAGAAAAAACAACATTCTAGGAACATAGAGAATGGTGAGTCAAAATTACTTTTTGAATAACATATTGTGTTTTTGTTGTCCTCCAGACATCTGTGTCCTCACGATACCTGCATACATTTGTACCATTTTTGTTGTTTGCAGTTTTTCATATTCTATAACTCCCTGTCTTAAGGACCTCAGGGTAATCTTCACTGCTACAATATTATGTGAATTTTCTTGGCTCACAAACTACTCATTACAAAAATTTCTCCTTGGAAATTAAAATGGTTTACTCTATCTAGTAAAAAGAGTAAGACACATTATGTAATATTGTTTGTTTACTATGGCTGCAAATTTGTTTTGTACATCTAGCCAGAATTCTATCATTAGGTAAATTCCGACATGTTGCCTTCAAATTTGATAAATGCCTGGCTACCTGGAAGCAACATTATGTACAGCACAGTTGTATTGTCTGCTAGTTGACAATGTTGCTGGTTATGTGTTCAAAACATATTCACGTCCACAGTATTTTGTTTTGCCATATACTTACCATACACCCAATCAATATCAGAGATATTGATTAAAACTTTTGAGGCATATGCTCAATCTTTGCTCTAATTTGAAACTTCAAAAAAATATTCTTATGACATCAACAATTTTTAGTTGACTGAGAATCCCCCTGAGACTGCTTAGAAGTCTGTTTTGACAGACATCTATACCACATTTAGTGGTCAGGAGATAGTAAAGCTCAAACTTTTTTAGCCTTCGCAGACGAAGTCTGCCGAAGGCTTATAGATTGGGTTCTGTCCGTCCGTCCGTCCGTCCATTCGTCCGTCTTTTGCCTCCTATAACTTTGATATGCTCTGTCCAATTTTTTTCCAAATTGGTGCAAATGTAAATCTCAATGCCATACATATGCACGCCAAGTATTTTTTTGATTCGCCAAAGTTTCATTGTGTTTTTCTGTGATTTTCAACATTTTACTAGTACAAATGCCGAAATTTGCCGGAAAAATCTGAGTTTTAACGACATCTCGCAAGAGAACTGGCATACCGTATTGCGCATGCGCCAGTCCAACCGCTGAGGAAATCGTCGGCGATTTCGTCTGAGGATATTTTATTCCGGACTGTATCTTTCTTTGCACAAGGCTTACATAGATTAAATTCTATCTCAAAGGTAAGAAACTGTGCCAATGGTATTTATTATGGTATTTATTTGATTCATCCTTTTGTGTCCTGACTTTAGTGAGAAACTAGCGATCGCACAGTGTCACATTTTGCCAGAAAAACAATCCTGCTATTAGTTCAAGAACTGGTTATGAAACGTGTAAATCGAAAGTCTATCTCGTCATTTAGGAGGCTTGGGAATAACGTTTGGCATATAAAATACTGGAATAATAAAAACGTAAAAGTTTAGAACACGCTGATCGTGATTCTGTTATGTACGATTGCTATTTCCGTTGTTCATTGGCAACTGTAGCAGATTGAAACTTGGTTTCGTGTAGCTGCAGTTCTGTAGCTCGCTTGGTTTCGCTGTCGGTTATTTTGTTCGTCGTGGTGTTAACGCGAAACCAGGGAGCTACAGTTCCATCCTATGCGAGTTACCATATTTTACCGACCTGAAATCAGGTCGGGCCGTAACAGCCGTTTTTTTTCATTATTTTCGCCTCAAGTTTCTACTTTTCTACTGTCGATGGGTCCCGAAACTATTTCATCAATTATTTTGAGGGCGATTGTCCGAAATTGGTCGTTTTCACGACGACAACTGCGTGAAATGGGAAAACTGTGACGCCTTGTGACGTCACGATAACTTATTCAAGATGGCGGCAAACGCGGGGATTTTGCTGTAGTTTTCCGCAGTTTTCGACGTGAAATCGACCAATTTCGGACAATCGCCCTCAAAATAATTGATGAAATAGTTTCGGGACCCATCGACAGTAGAAAAGTAGAAACTTGAGGCGAAAATAATGAAAAAAATAACGGCTGTTACGGCCCGACCTGATTTCAGGTCGGTAAAATATGGTAACTCGCATAGGATGGAACTGTAGCTCCCTGGTTTCGCGTTAACACCACGACGAACAAAATAACCGACAGCGAAACCAAGCGAGCTGCAGAACTGCAGCTAGGTTTCGTGCCGACACATTAGACTAGAATTATCGAGAAAACACAAGTCAAGTTCAGCCAACCGTGACTGCTTGAAAGCAATGATGAAATTGAAAAGTACTTTAATTCAATATCAATGAATCTATCATCACTTTTAAATTACCTTTGAAGTAAATATGATACCCGAGTGCGTTATTGCATTCGTGACCGGGACCTCCATGCTACATGCGGTGTTGGAAGTTTATTGGTAAATCGAACCTCTGTCAACAGAGACACATTTTCCCAATCAGCTATTTATTTCGGTACAGAAGTCAGGGTGGCAATTTCAATGTTTAGCTACCATAATTTATCTCCATTATGAGCAGGAAAATAAATTACAGACCTCGATTGAGATGGATTTAACGGCGGCCATGTTTTTAAGGGATATGTGAAATAATATTAGGGAGGGGGTCAAATTCACGTAATCCTCAATTTTAATGATGTTGACTTAATATTAAATTTTTTTTTTTCAAAACTTCAGATATTATTTTATATAATATTTTAATACAACTACAATATGTTAATTAGTATGCAAATTAATATACAAATTAGCAGCCAATCTGAGACAATGCAATCCAGTTCAAAGGAAATTTGACATACACTTAGGTTACATGATCACTACCTCTGCTGATTAGTTTTTTATGCACTTCTATCTGCTTTTATATTAAATGTATTTTTTTGTATTTTTCTCAATAGTTTTTTTTTATTACTTTTGATAGCTTGGCATCCATTTGGTTCAGCTCAAGTGAAATTTTCAGCACAAGTACTCTGGCTTTTTGCACATTCTTAATATTTTATTTTTGCAGAATCCTGTGAATATTAATTTGACAACTTTGTAGAGTGGAAACTATTGAATTAGTTCATCCCAGACTTTGGTAGAACATGTTTAAAATCGAACAGTGTGAACTGCAATTTCTTTCTGGCTGGTATAAATTTATTATTGGACTAAATGTTTTTTTTTGTTTTTTTTCAGGTGCAGAGCCAGATTTTTTTCTCAGAAAGCAAAGGCACTGGAACTACATGTATTACAAAAACATACCGGTACTATTCACTGCGTGTCTGACAATTGTATAAAGTTTCGCAGGTCCTCTTTTTTTTTTACTTTGAGAAGTTCTGTCAACCAAAGCATAAATATGTGTTTTCTCTGCACATAAAATTTCACACGATTTGTTAATATTAATGTATGATAATAAAAACTTGATAATATTCTTCTGGATTTTTGTACTTTATTTGTATCATTGTCGTATGAGAAGTAATGTTGTCCTTATTAGAGATATTGAAACTGATCCAGGGCCACAAACTAGTTTATCCAAACAGACACAACACTGACTCTACATATTTGCAGATCTGATTTGTATACTTTCTTGTCATTTTACCTGTTTGGTGCTATCTGGTTTCCTTGCTGAGAATAATGCTGACCTGGATGGAGAGTGCTATAAACTTGAAAATGCCATAGAAATCATGTTTGCCAATTTATGTCCATGCAACTTTTTTTTTGTATTTAAAACATTTTTTATTGAGTCAATTTACATAAGCACTTTACGTAGTTACATGTATGTGTACCAAAAAAAAAATTACATTGCACAACAAGTACAAAGTCTTCACAAAAATATTACAATTTTTTCAGGAATTCATGCTGATATGCTGGGTCGTTGCTACAATTTTCATAAATTTTCCCCATTTTTTTAAATGTTTTCCCAATTTACCTTTTCTGTTTGCAATCAAGTACTCAGTTTTCTGTACCCTCTGCACGAAGTCTTTAAATTCCTCAAATTTTGGTTTGTTACCCCGACATCTGCAAATATAAATAAACCTCCTGGCTACCAAAAGCAAAAAGTTTAACAGGAGGGGGAGAAGACTATCACCAAACAAGAAGCATTCTGGGTCGTTCACCCGAGGGAAACTCAGTTTTGTCCCCCATATCTCAAAGAATGTATCCCAAAATAATTTTACTACTGGACATTCATAGAAAAGATGAAGCAGATTTTCATCAGGCCCCTTACAGAATGTACAGGCTCCTGATTCAATCTTTGGTGGGGTCATCTTACAAAGAACAGAGTTGGTTACCAGGATATTGTGGCTGATTTTCCATTGAAATTCCCTGAGCTTTGACTCTATTGTAAGTCTAAATGGTGCTAAGTAAATACTTTCCCATTCAGTAATATTGGAGTTTAATGTTTTAACATGATAAATTTCAGATCTTGGCGAAATAAAATATTGCTTTATCACTTCAGGGGGTCACCAACTTAGTTTTACATTGTTTCAAATGAATTTGAACGCCCACAAATCTGATACCCAACATATCATCCTCAGGGTTAGCAAATTTGTTTATATCTACTTCCCTTTTCCATTCTCGTGGTAGTGCGGCCACAATTCCAAACCAATCCAAAAATCTCTTGCGAGGTATTCCCCTTTTTTCCACTTCACCCCACTGAAGAAGTTGGCCCTTATTATCAAAAAGATTTCCAACATAGTGGAAACCAGCCTCACTGAAATCTCCCAAAAATATACTTCTGCCTCCTTGTAAAATATGTTTGTTGTTCCAAATACTTTGATTTAGGGGATGCTTTTCACCATCTGGCGGAGCCGTGACTGCTAGCCACGACTCTAACATACTACGAAAGAAACCCCTCACAGTAATGGGAAGAACATTAATATTAAAATTACTCTTTAAAAGAGTTTCTATTCCCCCAACTCGAGACAGTTTCTTCTGCAAAATCCATTTCCAAGGGTGGACTATATCATTGTCAAACAGACGACGTAGCCAATCTATTCGTTGAGCCTTCACTATTGCAAAAATATCTGGTACTTTTAGGCCACCTACACAAATGTCCCCTATCATTGTTTTCCTGGCCACCTTATCTTTCCCTTTCCAAAGAAATGCAAATAGCATTTTGTTTATTTCTTTCAGGTATCTATTAGGGCAATCTGAGAGACTAAGAACATACTGAACTCTTGAAATACCCATAGCTTTAATAATTTGGATTCTGCCAAGCAGTGTTAGGTCTCTCATTTTCCAGAAGTGTAAAGATACTTTTAGTTTCTCTATGGGGATTGTGACATTTCTATCCGTTGCCATTTTTCTGTCATTTGAAAAGTAAACACCAACAATTTGAATCATATTTGGCCATTTTACCGCAAGGGGTTTCTCTTTATATTTGCTTTTGTTTCCAATCCACATTGCTTCACACTTATCCTGGTTAATTGCTAACCCAGATATTTTTTTGAAATTGCCCAATATTTCAAACAGTTTTCTACATGAGGGGAGGTCACTAAGGAAGCATGTCAGATCGTCTGCAAACGCTGCACTTTTAAAAGAACCAAAACCCGGAACCACAACCCCTTCAATATCCTGATTGGACCGCAGTGAGCACAGAAATATCTCCAACCCCAAAATGAACAAAAGGGGAGAAATTGGATCCCCCTGCCTAACTCCTCGCCCCAGAGAAAAATATCCTGTACTGGTGCCTTTGTTCATAACACAACTGGAGATGTCAGAGTAAAATACTTTTATCCATTTTATAAAACTTGGGCCAAAATTATAAGTCTCCAATGCTCTAAAGAGGAAAGGCCACTCCATGTCCATGCAACTTTAGAATGACAACTAGCGAAGGCAGTGTCATTCATGACTTGTTTTATAAAAATTGTGACTTCATTGTTTTCATCCAATTTTGAACAGAATTGTTCCCTCCTACATTTTAGCCTGTATTTTCCACACAAAATATTTAGTTATAATCACACGAGTTGGAGTGTGTTTACAACTATAGTCAGCATTCTGTAAACATACAAGGTTGAAGACCGAGTGTGTTTACAAGATGCTGACAAAAACTATGGCAGTTTACAGTTGGAAACACACGACGATGGAAATGGAACTGATAAAATTGAAAGATTCAGCAATAAGTTATTTGCTTATGAATAATTCAATACATAACGTTTGCCTATAGGCATGACCTTTTTAATACCCATTTTTTGGAGAAACCTCCAACGAAAATCTAATAGTTCAGTCCTTAGAGGCTGTGGCTCATGTTGTGGGTCGAACCCTTACTTGTTAACTTTTTCAATAATTGAAGAAGAATTCCAGACATTTGCACTGTGCCTGTAGCTGCTTACTCCTAGCCTTGATGCAAAATCTAATTTACAATATCCGTTTACACAATATGCCACATTTATGTTGCTAAGACAATGCTGGTTTATAAAATATGCTACAATTATCTGAATACCAGTGTGGACGGTTTACAGATTTATTTGGCGTATCAGTATAATCAATATCTGGCAGTGAAAATAATAGAATCCAGCCACCTGTAAAACCCCATACTGAAATATTTACAGATGCACATTGTATTTGAATTTGTTATGGGTACTCTTATTTTTTTGAAAATGTGCACCACATTGATGTCATAGTCAAGAACTTCCTTTGTGACAAAAATAAATATCATTAAACACAAATGGTATATTTCTATCTGGTATACGCATACAGTATCTGCTGACCATGACCTTATATCATTATGCATATACTATACATATACTTGTTATTGTTACAGTAATAACCATGTATCATTTCTTGTAAAAACAGCAGAAACAAGTGGGAATGTAAATGAAGATGGACAAGATGAAGGAATTGCTACAGGTACTACAACCTCCAGGAGAACGAGTGTGGAATCCCGGAGACAATCCATGGTGTCTGGAGAAGCTTCTTCTGGTGTTTTTGACTCCAGTTGTGAAGGTACAATTAGTGATAATATGAGTGCGATGAATTACAATTACTGTGAAATACAGTAACTTTATCATGGATTTTATATTCATGGGAAGTTAAATTAAATTCCACTCTGAAATTTAATTAAATATTATAAATAATAATGAGGAAGTAATGGAAATGTCATGAAAGATAGAGGCAAAACAAATAAATGAATCATGTAAGGTGTGTGAAACAGTAGAAAAGTAAATGTATACAAAAACTAAATCAGTTTGCAAATTGCAAGTGCTAGTGACGACACATAGTGCAATTTGCCACAGAAGTCATATTCATGTTTGGGACTACATGACAGGGCTGTGTGGCCATCTCTCTGTCAAATGGCAATTTATAATGCGCTATCCTGGTGTCAACGTTAGTGAATGAATCTCGGCCAGTGGAATTGGCCTGCCCATTGAGTCTGTCACAGACAGTCGTGAATAATAATTTGTAAACAATAGACATAGTCGCGTGATGTGGTATCGGCTTTGAACAATACAAGTCAATTTTGTAAAATTAGCACCTCTTTGTTTGTAAGAAAATCTTTCTGACGATAGACACAGTCTTTAGTTTGAAAGCTAATAAAAATTCTTTCAAAATCAATTCCACCCGATATAACATGGGCAAATCGGAGTTCACGATCAGTTTACGCTACTCAAGAAAAAAACGTGTTTATTGCGTTATTGGGTAAAATACATTTGAACTGTTATCATCGTGAATTATGTAAAAACTCTTCTTTCAATACTTTTTTTACCTTTTAAAAATTTCGAATCACCTCTTTCGAAAACCATCATGCAGTTTTCATCTGAAATTCATACCAACACATCGTGCTACGACATCGCTTTGCTTCCGCAATGTAATTTTTATGATCATGATCATTCGGAAAACTTCGGGTTCTACCGGCAATACCATGCGGCATTTTGATTGGTAAATGGCGTTTTTGACCCACTGGGTCAAAGGACACATGCCGGTCAACTAATGCGTTATAACTATCATGGCGGGTCTGTGTTTTTCACCGAAGTGATTGAGTGATCAAAAATAATTTCTCCGGATAAAATTAGTTCAAATTTTATGTTTTTTTCATATAAAAAAAAGAAGTCTTTAATTTTTGAATGGCATCATGACCGAGTAAGAGGAATTATTGGTATAACCGGTGTATAACATCGCGAAGTAAGTTATGTCACGTCGTAACTTTGATCGTTTGGAAGTGTTATTTGTTAGTTCATTTACAGTAAATGTAAACATTAGAAGCTGATGGTCGGAATAATAACCAACAATCCGCCAAATAACTACATGGTCGATTTTTTGAAGGAGAATTTTGTAGTAAATAAGATCATGAAAGTGGTGAACATAATCCTTGCTCAAACATTTCAAATGAGTTTCATTTAACCTTTTACAATTTATTTGTTTCTTTTTAGTCTGCAGCATTTGCATTTCGAGAATGTTTCATTTTTAAATTCAAACTCTTCTAAATTGTGAAACGTAATATTTTGACTCCAAAAAAAAAATATTTTCCCTGTGACAGAGCTCATTAATATTACAAAAGTGCCCAAAATAAAAGTGTTTATAACACTGTGTGAAGCAAATAAGTATCTGCCACTTTGTTTTTAAAAATATATGTTGTTTATTGTGTGGGTGTAAAGGTGCTTTGGTCAATTCCCATTATTGTGTAAATGATATGCAAATGATATGCAAATTAGGCCGCCACAGTGGTTTAAATTCCTGGGGAGAACACTGCTGTGGCACACTCACCAAGGGTAGGGGTCGACCCTTTGATGTTCAGCCTAAGGTAGGATTTGAACTTGGGTCTACCGATCATGAGTCTGGTGCAACAACCACTATGCTACCAGTGACCGGTAAATAAAAGTTTACAACTCCCATGACCATTATATTAATTAGTTCTACATTCTGTATTTTATTAATATTCTATTTTTAATTAGTTCCCATGCGGACACACTCCGAAAACGGGGACTTGTGTTTTGACCTCTGTGCGTCCGTGCGTCCACGCTTCCGTGCGTCAGTGTGCGTCCGGACCTGTATCTTAGACATGCCTGGACTAATCACAATCAAACTTCACACATACATCATACATGATATTATACATATGCACATCAATTTGTTTTATGATCTGATTCAAGATGGCCGAATGGCTGCTATTTTGTGCTAAAAAATCATCAAAATCAAGCATTTCTTGGCTGTTTACAGATGGATTTTGTTTGGTATATACATTGGACATTATAGAACCTTGATGCACATCAGATCAGTTTTTCAGATAAGATTCAAAATGACCAACTGGCAGCCATTTTGTTTTAATGAATGTGGTTCCAGTGCCATATCTCTGACTTGCTGTGACTAATATATCTGACTTGCTGTGTAATAGATATATGTATTCAAAATGGCTGATCATTTTTGTGTTAAACAATCATCATAATCATATTCCTGACATGGTTATATTTCAACTATATTACTATAAACAAAACTATATATCTTAAATTTGATAACTAACGGGGACTGTGCCATGCATGGCTTGTTTAATTTAATTTTATTTAATTTAAATTTAATTTTATTGAAAACAAAACATATATTTGAATATAAATCAAATGAGATATATTAAATTTTCATTCATTCATTCATTCATTCATTCATTCATTCATTCATTCATTCATTCATTCATTCATTCATTCATATATTGTCATTTTTATGTCGTTGAGTTTCATGTATCTGTGATGTCAGTGTGACATTGTTGGGGTACTTTATTCGTTGCATCAGAATACAACTTTTATTGTGGCTAATTGAACTTATTATTCATATTTCAAATACAGAAATCCCCATGGAAAACACACAACTTATTAGTCCACAACATGGAAGAGAAGAATGTATACCAATGACAGACAATCATGTTCAGTTACTTAGAGATAAGAAACCATTATTTGCAAAAGATCTTCCATGTGTGCAAGTTATGGAAAGGATGTCAAAAGTAAGTTAACACTTGAGCCATATGTTTGTAGGGGAGTGGTGCTTTCTTAATTTTGTTTACCACCAGTTTCCTCTTTTCATCACACATTCACAGTGATGTTTGTAGTCTGCACTTTCTTTCAGGAGATTGGGACAAAAATAGACAAATTCTTTGGATAAAAACCAAAAATTTACTCAAATTTTGTCTGTTGCCTCCAAAATTAGAACCCATTTCCAGAAATATTGAATAATATAAAAAAAAAATGTGCAGACAAAATTGGATGAGAAAGTCTGGTGGTGAAATTTTAGATCATGATTGCTTCAAATCACACATCACTAATTGCTACCTTTATTGGTTATTTGGAAATTATTTATTAGTTGAATAAAACTAATATGCACTTATTGTATGTGTTAAAGTGTCATATATAGTCATCATTAAATTGCCAAAGTGAACATGTGTCATATAAGTAAAATGTGTGATTTATATATATACAAATGTTGATAAAGCTATTATTATTGTACTATATTTTTCAGTCATCATACTAACCAAAGTTTATTTTGCTAAAACCCTGCAGTTCTTAAGACATGTACTTTGATTCCACTCATGTCACGACTGCAATTTATCATGACACAAATGTTTTCTTATAACAGGACTACTATTTGTCGCAAGACAATCTATTTTAGTATAACTAACATTTCTCAATGCACAACATCTTTCCTATAGGCATTATATCTAATATAATGTTTGATCATTTGGGCACCCAGTTCTATTTTTGTGTCATTAACAAAATAAATCTCCTGCAATTGTTTTTGTGTTTCGTGTGTAAGTTTAATCAGGACATGTAGCAATCAGTCAATTATGTCCATTTGGTCTTAAATTCGCAAAAAGATGAAATGTATACGAAAATTCATGGTGGACAAACAGTTTAATATATTTTTAAAGATGATTAAATCATTGGACTAAATTACTCTACTTACTCATAATACCAGTATAATATCATATCTTATAATTTTCTGATTGCAGTTTTTTTCAGAGGAGGATGAGTCAACACTGAGTGTTCCTTCATTATCTAAGTTTGAGAGAAATAGAAAACTAATTGACATTCTGATCACTAAAGAAGATGCAGCATTTTATGAATTTATACATGTTTTACATGCTATAGGCTGTACTCACCTTGCCGATGCTTTGACAGTGCCACAAAAAGAAGAGGAACAGCCAATGCGTGTAATGTGATATTTATACAAAAGAATGTGGGAAGCATATTTGGTTTACATCTATACCAGCTTTCTTCCATCAAATTGTGTTTGTCAGTCTTTGCTTTGTTGTCTAGTGATTGTGTATGTGGTCTTAACCTTTTTAACACCGGTTTCCAAAAGACTTCTGTTTACAATCTGCATTTTCCTTCATAAGATTGGGACAAAATAACCAAATTTGTTGAGTAACAATTTACAGATTATGAATGTACATATTATTTGGGTATGATGGTATTTGGTGGTGTTATTTTATGGTACAAAATTATTAAATTTTGTTTTACTGTACATTTAAAAAAAATAATATTTTTGTGCAAAGTGACAGTTCTGGACAATGAAAATCACTGATCCAGACAGACATTTTAACTGCAAATTTATGTGTTTACTGTAAATATAGTTAGAACAAAATTAAAATTTGTTTTTGGGATTGATTTTATACAGATTACATATACTAACCCACTTTGCATGATTGGAGTTTTATAGTTTTTGTTTTTGCTAAATGAGTGATTTATTTTTCTGATTTGAATTTGGTTAATGACCCAGGTTTCTTCATATGTTAAAGACAATACAAGTCAGCGAGATATTTGTTATAAAAATATATATATATTTTAATAATGTTTTTACTATACATACATACATATATATATATATTTATGTATTAATATCAGTCAGAGACAATTTGTTGTAATTTTTTTTAAAATTCATTCTGCAAATTGGGACCTATTATTGGTGTATTGTCTGTGTGTCTGTGCATGTACAAATCTCGTTATTTTGAAACTTGTACATATACATCTCTTGCTGATGCCATTTTATACCTGTCATTTCAGCTATTCGTTGAGGCTTTCAATCGGTGATGTGTTGATAGCCAAATTCAGTTTTGTTTTGTTACTATACATGTATATATACAGTGTAAATCATTACAAAGTATTTTTTCTATGCGTCACATATTGACTGTGTCACTTTATATCCCAATATTTACAGCAACAAAAGTCACTTTCATTGCTTAACTAGTCAAGCGTAAATTTCACTGACTTATTTGTCACTTGTAAAAAAAAACGCTGTTGTATGCACAAAATGTACTGTATCATATACATGTACATATGATTGTTGATTGCATTTTGTAAATGTACATGTTTTTGTATTTTGCTACCAAAGCTTTATGTTGAAATTTTTATGTTCAATTTTTTGTCACAAAGCCTTTTCAACAGTTATCTCATGATTCAATAATCAGATTTTAATGAACTTGTTAAAATGTGCTCTGTGATTAATGTAGAGTTGAAATCTATGCTTACCAACTACCTAATTTTCATAAATTAACCATTTTATAAGTTCCACAGATATTCTATTTTCACACATCAAATTTGAATGAAACTTGGAACATATATACATTGGGATAATGTGCATACTGAATTAGGTTAGGTTTGAAAATCCATGCATATTAACGTATTTAAATGAAACTTTATACGTGTGTTACTGTATTAGTTTGGCGATGAACTTCGTGCATCTTAATTACCTAATGTACATGTAATGTGTTTTCATGGGTATCTGATGAACTACTTAACTAATTTAAATCGAGCTAGATCTAGATGCAATCTCTGAGTGAGCAGTATTTTTATAGAATTTTTTTGTATAATTTCATTTGCTATTGACTGTTTTTACAACCATGTAAACTTCTGATGCGTGAGAATATACATTATATTCTCTATTCCATTACTATGCAAATGATGTTTATACAATATAACTGGATGCCCATTACTTAGAATTGTGCATAAGAAGTATTCACTCAGGAATACAGAAGGGGCTCAGATGGATGAGACATGGCACACTTCGTGTTAAGTGTGCAATCTTCAGAAAAAATTCTAGTCACGGATAGATAGATGTTTAGCTCCGCTGTCGACTTTGTGGAGCGGAGCTTATCATATGAGTGATTGTCCGTCGCCGTCGTCCGTGTCAATGTTTTACTTTTTAGACTTCTTCTTGAAAACTACAAGCCTGAATGCTTTGATACTTGGTGTATATATGTACCTTGGGTAGACCTCTCTCAGATTTGTTCATTTCATGATGATATCTTCTATTCTCTAATTTTGGTGAATATTTTTGTCATTTTTGGTAAAAAGTGATATTTTCGACTTCTCGTTAAAAACCACAAGTCCAATTGCTTTGATATTACATATATAGGTACTACATGTGGACCTCTCTCAGATTTGTTCATTTTGTAATGATATCTTCAATTCTCTAATTTTGGTGAATATTTTTGTCATTTTTGGTAAAAAGTGATATTTTAGACTTCTTGTTAAAAACCGCAAGTCCAATTGCTTTAATATTACATATATAGGTACTACATGTGGACCTCTCTCAGATTTGTTCATTTTGTGATGATATCTTTAATTCTCTAATTTTGGTGAATATTTTTGTCATTTTTGGTAAAAAGTGATATTTTCGACTTCTTGTTAAAAACCGCAAGTCCAATTGCTTTGATATTACATATATAGGTACTAAATGTGGACCTCTTTCAGATTTGTTTATTTTGTAATGATATCTTTAATTCTCTACTTTTGGTGAATATTTTTGTCATTTTTGGCAAAAAGGGATATTTTCGACTTCTTGTTAAAAACCGCAAGTCCAATTGCTTTGATATTACATATATAGGTACAACATGTGGTCCTCTCTCAGATTTGTTCATTTCATGATGATATCTTTAATTCTATAATTTTAGTGAATATTTTTTAAATTTTTGGTAAAAAGTGATATTTTTGACTTCTTGTTGAAAACCGCAAGTCTGATTGCTTTTATATTACATATATAGGTACTACATGTGGACCTCTTTCAGATTTGTTTATTTCGTGGTGATATCTTCAATTATCTAATTTTGATGATTATTTTTGGTGAAAAGTGATATTTTTGAATTCTTGTTGAAAACAGCAAGTCCTGTTGCTTTGATACTATACATATTGTTCACTTTCTAATGATATCTTCTGTTCTTTAATTGCAATGTGCATTGCTAACAGCGGAGCTATCTCAGCCGACAGGCTGCTTGTTTGGATATTGTTAGTAATGTTAGGAGGTACAATCTTCAATTAATAATTATAGATGTGTACATTGCATTGATTTCTCAGGAATATTATCATGACAAGAAGACCAAATCTTTTGTCTTTCAAATCACCATGAGTTTTGAGATGCAACTTACACTAGTATCACTTTTATTTGAATCAGCCTGTCTGGTTTTTGGTCTATTTCATGACAACTCTTTATGCATAAATTCATAATGCTTATAGTAGGCATTATTGAAAACACAAAATGTACATATAATGTACATTGTAATAATGGATTGATACAACAATATGCTGTAAAACAGTGGCTTGTATTGTATTATCACATTTACATGTGAATGAATATTTCAATGGTGCTTCCAGTAATGTAGATTTGATTGAGAATTCGAAATATCTTCTGGTCACATACAAGTATATGTATCAAATATACACATTTACCTTGAATTTGACTCATAGATTTTTACAAGTCAGTTTTTCATAAGAATTTGTGTCAAAATGATTTCAAGACATTTACCTTACCACAACTTTACATCATTATTTGTCACATATTCCAGCCTGTGGTGTATTCGCTTCACTATTCACTTCTGTCATGTAGTGCATGTGCAGTGTTTTAAAGCGGGAGGGTTGTCACCTGCGCACGCGCGGGGATTGAGTCCCAAGCGACGATAACAACACACGCTAAAAACGCAAAGGCTCATGGGCAGACACTTGTTTGTCAACAATGAAACGCTATGGCCACCTGGCGCATGCGCAGGTGACGACTCTCCCGCTTTAAAGTGATATAATATGCTCAGGAACTCTCTCGACCAAATTGCCAAATGTTTCGTTGGAAGGTGTTGAATCGCTTGTGAAAACATAGGGTAATTAAATCTATAAATAGCTGAGCACCACTAAATTATCCGACTCAAACCAAGACAAAATTAGACACAATAAATTATGAATCTGATTGATATATGACAGTGTCAAGCCCACATGTTTTAAGTACTCTTATGTCTTGAAGGTCATATATATTTCTTGTACTAATATGGCAGACTGAGTGCATTCTCATTCATTGACTAGCACCTTTTTTTTTTTTTATCTATGATGCGATTACCATGACTGCACATTATTTAATCATGATCTGAATTCGCAATATCTAAAGCCAGAAATCTGGTTGCTTTTCGTAGTTACCATGTACGTCTCTGAAGTTATTCGATGTTCCATTATCGATTTTTTGAAACAATCATTCTTTATAAAGCGAAACCAGGCTGCGGCCGAGGCTGAAATAGTTTACAATATTGTTTGTATTTTACCCAGTACACACTGTAGGAATACCTCTGCAAGGTGCACAAGCACAAGCGCAAGAGTTGTGATGGTGTGGCAAAATGTGCATTTATTATAAGATTTCAAAGTGCAATGATAATTCAAATCAAGCAATATCGACTATTTTGAGTAAACAGATGTGTGAAAAATGGTTCAGATTCAAGAAATTTACATGAAAAGTTTTGAAATGCTCTTTCTGATTAGGGTTTTTACTACAAAGTATGTTGAACTTAAATCTTTAATTCAAAATATATTTACATTTTCGCAATATCAACTGAGCTAGTGCGCCCAATGTAAGAGGATTCCTGGTTGATCACACTGACATTGTGATTTATTAAAGTGAAATTTTCTATTTTTTTTTAAATCAAACTAAATTTGTTCAGTCCATTCAAGAAAATTTAGCATAATTCTAAGCATAGAACATCTCTATCAGCACAGAGTGCAATGAGCAGTCTCTAACTTCTCGAAGACTAAACTACAAGACTTGATTGATACATAGTATCTATAATACTGGTTTGAGAAGCTCTGCAGTGTGTTTAGTGAATATTATTCTATGCTAAGACTTGTCTTTTTAATTAAACAATTTTATATTATTGATTGTAATATATAATCAGATGACCTTTTTTACCACCAAGTTTATATTTAAGATATTGTTTTCACATTTTACTGAATATCTTTACTAAATTAAATGCAACTATCGACCTGTTTATTTTTATAAATATTTATAAATTCAACAAGCCAATCAATGAAAACGTTCCAATGTTATTCCATCGCCCAATAGAAACCTCTAGTTTCAGTTTGAATTATGATATTTGTAAATATTTACAAAAATGGATGTGCTGTTCCGACAGTACTTGTAATACTGTTTGTTACCTTGTTTATTTATTGATGGAACAGATATCTAACATATTATAAGCTTTGACATATTGTACAGGTTATCACTTTGTACGTTTTCACTGGAGTTTAATAATGGTATTCAAATTTTATTCAAATCGGCAAAGACATTGATCATATCATACCAAATTGTTATTTTCAATTACCGTTCAGAATAAAATTAAATGTGAATACGGTGTATCTACTTTGAGGAATCTGCCGATAATGTATGTCATTCTTATCTGTTTTCAGTTTATTGTCTTTTTGATATTGCCTATATGCAGATCTAGGGAAGGGTTCTTGGGCCCAGACCCCTTCTTAACAAAAATATTAAATTTAATTACAAATCCAATTACATGTTGAGCGCTATGTTTCGCTGTATGAAATGAATGTCCAAGGAGTGTGGTGGTGTTACAAACACTTATTACCAAGATTATCATTGGTATCGCTTTTATATACGCGTTTCCATGCCGCTTCACATTTATTGCTCCTACATTTATATTCCCAGTTAAAGTCAAAGGGATTTAGAGAATTGTTATTTAAGTCCTTCAGAAAATTTAAAACATTGACGCGAAATTATGGTTGTATATTAAGGATCCCTGCGATGTTGACAGAAACATTGTGTAACCGAGTTCCCATACATTATTTACATTCAACTAGTCACAGATTTCAGATGATAGATTCATACCAGTAGTTATACGAATCGTGTCACTTTCAGCATGTTGTGAGTGTGCGTCTTTACGCACAGTAACATACATTTTGCTATAGTCAAGGATGCAAAGAATTTTAAATCGTTTTAGGGAATTGTCCCTGTAAAAGAATTGATTATTCGCCCTAGATTTCGAGCAAAAAAACGTGAAGGTCAAACGCCACTGACTTTTGCGCAATCTTCTGTGAATTTTAGATAAGAGTGATAACTTAGTTCAGAGATTAGAAACTTATTAGAGACGCTAGAAGAATTAACATTTGCCGAGTAACAATGGTTAAAAGCCATTTGTGAAAATGCTAGCATAGAGAAAATACATTTTAAAAACAAGCGGTTACCGTAATAGGGATAACGAGCATGTTTTTCTTGATATTGCATCATGATTAAAAACAAATGAACGGTATTTAAATATTGCTGTATTTGAAAACTCGCGTTTTTCGGGTATACCATTGAAATGTACTACAGTAATTAAAGTTGCAGCTCAAACATTTTTTTTTACAGTTTCATACATGCTCTGGTTTCACTGCTTCATCAGATCATTCAGTTTTGAACAAATGTTGCCATCATGCTGCATACTCCCCAAATGTTTACACTTGTTTGCAGTGAGAAAAAGTTTGATCAGAATGGTGTTCCGTTTTTATTTCTCCTTTCTTTAACATTACAGCTCATATTTATTTACGCATTGAACTTTCTGAACTGGATTAATATTACACAGATAATGATGAAATAATCGCTCCAAGGTCTTACATGAATGTCCAACTTTGATACATTGTTTTTTTCATAGTTATAAGACGCCCTCTAAAGTGTAGTTATATTAAATACACACCCAGATATCTAGCGATTTGTATCGCTAAGTATTAAACAGATCCATAGTTTCAATTAATCAAGTGGTCACGTTACATACTTCCGGGTACGACAGTATCCATATAAATAAATAACCACAAATGTATTTATTCACTTAAGCATATATTTAATAACAATGGTATACAACAATTACAAATATATATAATTTATATCAATTGTTATCAACACATGTACAAAACAAATATCGACTCAAATACAAACATTTTTATAACAGGCTCCATACAAATATTTAATATACATCTGGCGGCGAAAATACTATACAGCTAGGAACGTGTTCGAGTGTTTTAAGAAAGTCTTCCATATTTGGAAAATGCGCGTCATATTTACATAACATTCGAACACTTTCACGCAGAACAATTTAGCGAGCGACGCAGGTAAACGCAAAATATAACACACAGACAGGCATGAATCATGTTTTCCGCTAACATTTCAGTTTGTTGTATCTCTTTAAATTACGTCTCCTAGCAGCCAGAGTTTTTAAATTATTTATGGTTATCACGAGAATACAACAAAGTACGCACGAAGGCAGTACGGTATCGCATCGACCTACGCGATATGATCACCGTGCCGCTTTTCGTGCATACTTTGCGATATTCTTGCAATATCTTTCGAATATCGCAGAAATGAAATAATCATCGGTGAGAAGAAATTCGTATATAGAAATAATAAATTAAAACAATTATAAACTGTATTAGTATTGATAATGTCCATTTATATAGCACTCATAAACTGACAAAGTGTGCGTTAGGGGGCGCTGCACATTATTGATCTGGTTCATTGCTTTCAAAAACTGAATATAATTCAGTGGAAATATTCGAAAAAATACAAATATTACCATCATTATACACACAAAATACAGCATAAAATGACTGATTAATCCTATAAGCAATAAGTTTGAAATATTCAAATAGAATATCTAAGAAATTAAATAAAAACTGTCAAATATTTTTACTTGTATATTCTGGTTCAAGGTATTTCATAAAAGAGAAATCGATAGATCTTTGTATGCGTTGATACAAAGTTCACATACATACATACAACATGTGAAATATATGGCTGGCATATCTTATTCTACGTATCATCTCAGAACGCGCTACAATACAAATAAATAAAAGGCACAAATCCAGAAGCCGTACCTACACACAAATGAGTGACGTCACAAAATACACGACCTTCAATCGGGGTCGTGGGGTCAGTATATACGAATTAGTATATATAAATTACAATAAAGATACTCAAGTCATTACCAATAAGGTGCAATAAGGTGGAACAAATCACGGGACAATATGATAATAACGGAAATAAATCCTAGCTTATTAGTTGAACAGAACGAACATATACTAGTCAGTACGGTCATGCCAAGGTAAGTTTTGTCAAAGAGGATTTTAAACTATTCATTATCGATTTACTACTTAGACTTTAGTAAACACTAAGTTTGTGAAAAAGTATTTTATATCATTGGGGGGGGGGTACTTGCCTATATCTGTTTTTTTTGAACACGGTGATGGCAATACAGTATTATTAGTAGTACTATCACAACCAGTTGTATATTATGTATCACAAGTGACAACATTGATTTGGCAATATTGACCATTTAGTGTCAAAGTGTCATTTATCTGGGTGCAACAGTGAGTTAGCACACGTCGAGGGCATGTGGATGCATGTCAAAAAGCATGTCAGGACTACCTCTACGGCATTTGTTTTCTTATTTATACGAGTTTATGTGGTGAAAACGTTTTGGTGAGTGGTCGCCACTTCTTCAGCATATCAGAGTTCAGCGTAAATTATTTCAATTATATTGCTATACAAGTTGTGTAGCCCTGTCAAGATCTTGTTGGCCCGGCTGGTAATTCCTTGTTCCGGGATCCTACTCGGGGTTACGAGTTGTGTGCATACATGTATATATATATATATATATATGGGGCAGTTTTAGATCTCAAGCCTGTCTCCCAAAAAATAAAGCCTCAAACCCCGCCTAAAAACAACCCACACACTAACACACGCGGATACACCCACGGTGTCCGCATCAAATCAAATAAAAAAATAGAGTATAAATGGCACAACTTCAGTAATATGCTTTGCATCCACATTATCATTACATTGAATACAAACGCACACTAACTCACTCACTTTATACTTCTGGAAACTGAACACTGAAAACAAACACATTACATAATTAATAACAGAACACAAGAATACTACCTCACATGGAAGCCAGTCACAGCCGTCGAAGCGGGGGTCGAAGTACGAACAGGGTTAACAGCTGCAAGTCACATGCACAACAGACACGAGAATAATTGCTGCTTTCCAAATGGGTCCTTTCTTTTGTAATGACCCCCTAAAGATTTCTAATTCCCCCTTTCTAACTCTTTCCCCAAAAAATAATATATCGCCTCTATGACCCACAAATTATGGTACACAGTAAGGTATTTGACGTTTCTGGTTAAGACGTTACGTAACCATTGTTTGTTGGGAAAGACTCCGTACATTGTGCAAGGTTGTGAGGAACAGTTGTTATCTTGTTGAGAAAGCGTTAGTTGATTGAAGGCTCAGTTGACGTTCTCGTATTCAGGTGGTCTCCGGCGAATGTCACCAGTTAGCCAATATGTCCACATTGCACCTTTGCCCTGTAACAATAAACGTTGTCGCTGGGCCAATTAGCATATACCCAAAATGTACACCAAACATCAATCTCGACAAAAATGTACTTTCTTTCCCCAATTTTGCTTCATTGATGGGTAAAATAAAATGCAAGAAATTCAACAAAAAGAAGTCCTACTACAGTGCGAGGTTATATTACATACTCGTAATTTGGGCGACACCACGAGACTGTTTTTTTACAGAATATATATAGTAAATACAAACATAGCTACAGTTCCACGTTACCTTGATATTCAAAATACCTCTGGGTTCGTTGATAAAACAATGCATCTTTGGTGTCTTGACTTATGTGTATTTTACACGCTATAGAGACATGATAAACAATATGAACATCATTCATAGATATGGTGATGAGTGTCACTGCCCGTTGCTTGAAAGCAACGTGTGTTACGCCCCTAACGCCAGGAAATGACCAACAAAAGATCAAATCACTATCAAAGGTATCACTGGATTTTTACAATACGTGAAATTTACTTACAATGAACCAAATACCTAAGTTTAACAATACTCAAACGTTGGAGAATGCACTGTGTCACATCCATGATCATACTGCACTTCGCATTCTTCTATGAAAATGTCAAGTGCCGGACGTTTCAGTCCTCGGACACAAAATCTTTTACGATAAATAAAAACTTGCTGGATTTAATAAAAATAATGGTTTTCATTTCTTGGCAAATATTGCAATTATCGACACTCATGTAGACAAGTGCACAACAAAGTTAAAGCCCCTTTCACAATTGGCGCCTCACTCGTGCGATAATTTTTTTTTCGAAAATATTTTTTCCGTTCTGTTGTAGAAGTGTTGTCTTTGAGTCGCAAGCAATATATAAAATCGTACGAGAGGTAAACGACCACTGCACCAGGATACAACAGTCGTGAGACGTAATCGTGCGATTATTTTCATGTTTCCGGGTGCAACAGTCGTACAACGGTTGAACGATGATGCGACCAAGTCGCACGACATATGCGTTTTGTAGCGCCATATGTCGCGCGACCTAGCGACCCGTTGTACGACTACTACAACTGATCGTACAAGGCTACGACCCATTGTGCGACACACCGCACCACCTGTCGCGCGAGGTGTTGGCCTATACGACACGCGATGCGACTTTCTTCATTACAACCGCTGATGCCTGACGAGACGCTGCTACAGTGAACAAGACACAACCAAAATACAAGCATCGGCATCAGATTATCATACTGTCCAAACAGCACACGTCTCTCAATCCAGGGTTTGACCCACCACCTTCTTCTTTGCCTTGCATGTCTTTGACGTCTACGGATGAGTAAGGCCATCAATATGACATGTCTGTCTTGAACGTTTTGGATTTGCCTTCTCAGACTTAGCAAATGCAAGAACCTCCCAGGAGCTAGTGGTCGAGCAGCAGCCATGTTTACAGAATGGATGGTCCAGACATTTGGGATGAAAGCTGAGGAGTTCTCGAGCTTATATTGGGGGTGGAAAAAAATCGTACAACGTTGCAAAGGGGGCAAGACATGTCTTCCAATAGTCTTAGGGTGGTACAATGGACTCGTACGACAGGACGCATCATCGTACGACATGAAAATACTCGTGCAACACTCGTTCGGGGTCTTACGAGTGCGTGCAAAGTCGCACAACACTCGTACTACCTGTCGTGCAATTATTTTTCATCGCGTCAGTCGCTCAAAATATCGGAGCAGCACGGGTTTTTTTCCCGACCGAGATGCGACCATTTTGTCGCATCTGGATCGTACAATAAGTGGTACAACGGCTACAACGAGTCGTACAACGGGAAAAATTTCGAGTCGCAAGCCGTTGTAGTCTGTTTGGCAACAATTGTGAAAGGGGCTTTAGAGCACGTACAGGACAAAACATTGACTGGCAAAGTCGGAACTTCTTTTTTCCGAAAAGAAAAAAATTAGTGATGATCGCGAAAACTAACGTGACCGCGAAGAAAATCCAGACGAGATTTCCTTCGCGGGCACGCTAGTTTTTGCGATCACGCTAATAATACTAATAATACTAAATTGACAATTAATTAGTCCCGACTTTGCCAGTCTAGACAAAACAATACAACACTTGTGTTTATTACTTATATGACTAAATTGATGACTTCCTTACGTAAGCTTGATGACTCCATCCTGGACGCTGTATTCACAGTATCTCCAAATAGGCAGTATCGAGGCATTTTCGATCCTACTACACCAGCTGCACATGGACCTAAAGATCAGATACATTAACGGTGAACATTGTGTTTTAACGCTTGAACGCATGTTCATATATAAATAAATTATTCAAATGTCCAGTGGTGTCTGTGTGCGTGCCAATTTCAATGTTAGATGATACGCATTCAAATCAATGGCTAACAAACGTTTCAATTCGCATCATTGTATTGGTCCAGTTTCAGCTCTTGTACAGATGTAGATTTGAGTGTAGTAATTATATGATAAATTTCAGACCTAATGAATACATTGTCTTTTAACAGAAGCATTGTAACCGTCATTAGAACTCAATTAACGTTATAACTCACCCGTATGGATACCTATTCTCAGTTTCAGTTTGTATTGAGGTTTGTGTGGGACTCGGAAAACGTCCATGTCAGCCATCAGATTCAGAGATAATGAGGCAATTTCACCTACATGGCGATCGTTATTTCTGAGTGGCATGCCACTGACGACCATATACGCGTCGCCGATAGTTTCTATTTTGTAAACATCGTAGTGATCTATTTGCGCATCGAAATGCAAGTACAAGGCGTTGAGAAGATCAACAACCTGCATCGGCTGAGAAGATGCTGCCAGTGAGGTGAAATCGACGATGTCACTGAAGAATATTGTTACACTGTCGAATACTTCAGCTTTCACTGGCTGGTTCGATTTCAGTTGAATTGCCACACTTTTTGGTAGCATTTGATATAAAAGAGACTCGGTGCGCCGTTTTTCTACTTCAAGTTCATTTGTTTTGCTAGAGAGTTTTGAGGCGTAGTTTTGGATATTCGCGACCATACGATGTGTGAAGATAACAAGTATCGGCAAGATTGTTAGCACTGCAACTAAGATGACCGCCGCGAGGATTACCGACGCTTTAGCCTGCTGAATAATGTTGTTCAACTCGATAAGGATATTGTCATAAATGTTTGTCTTGACGTCATTTAACAAGTCCAAGTAGATGGTCATATTATCGAACCACAGCAAACCGTCTTCTGCACGGACTCCCGTCGCATTATTAGCCACAATCAACGCACGAGTGTTCAAAATACTAGCAAATACGTCAGAGTAATATCGACTAAAATTAGTGTACACGTTCTGCATTTCAAATGTATATCGAAACACAGTGTTCAAGTGATCAAGTTCAAGAGCATGAACTTGCAGAAACTGTATGTGCTGCGTTCCGGACAGGCCTGGTTGTGAGTAAAACTGACTTCCAAGTCCTCTTCCCTGACTCGCCATCTCTGAACATTTAACCATGAGTTGATAAGCCATTAGAGCCCTCCAAGTATCGGCGTTGCCCGCACTCTCGACATGTGTTGTCAACCACTGTATAAACCCGTCAATTGCTTCAGTGTAAGATTCGAAAAGTTGATTTGCTGAAATATTGTCATCGTCCATACTATTTCTAGATCGCATAAGAAATAAGGCAAACTCTTCTTTGGTTCGAAAGTCTGGATTTGTCGTGTCATGTTTATGAAACCAAACTGGTATAGAATTCACCAACAAATCTGTCTTCGCATATGCTTCATATAGACGGGAAAGAGAAGGGGATTCAGCCCGTCTCTTGTAAAACGCAGATAAACCCCTCTCTCTTTGTAAGGAGTATATTAGATCACTCACCAGTACGCTTTCTTCAATGTGGTTCTGGGTTTTGCGTGCAGTTTCTTCAGTGCTCATAGTGCTATGCAAACTAAAACTAGTCTGTACCAGCAGGAATGCCATAGGCACCAGTGGAAGCGTTAACATCACTGTCATCTGAAATAATTTCCCGCTTGGTGTGAAGGGACGGACATCGCATTTCCCTGTCTTAATGGCGGAAAAACTACCGCTATCTGAATCAACGGAGTCCCTATCCGTCATGGCGCGGCTACAATGCTTCCACAAGTTGTACCCACTGAAATGTAATGATGTTCACCTGTAATGACCGAGGCTTGTCTATGATTATTATATTAATACTCCTATTGCCAATCAATATGTATTGCCGTTGTCTCACGTGATACATAATCGATTGGTGATATTGACGATGTTCTTCATTCTCTAAAAACACAGGCATGTCCTGAAAACTTGATTCTGTGCGTGACAAATATGAACTAACGCTGGTACATAAACAATTGAAGAAGATCTAATTGTTATACTGAATTTGTTGTATGCAGGCCATGGAATACTAAAAGCGACACAAGGCACGAATAATGCGAATACCATTCATAATAGACGTCACGATCAGAAATTGTATTTAATAGCTGTTTCCCGAGGTATTACTTTAATATACCCCCCTATCCCCCAGGGTGTAACTACAAGATTATTAAAATAATGACTTTGACATTTGTCTCAGGAACACACAGGTTGCTTCATTGTTTTCAAAGCAAAGAGTTATTTGAACTAAAGAGTACTTTCAACTCGAAGTAACGGGCTTGTTGTCCGACTCTGTAAAAGAACCTATCAGTTTAATCCTTTGCAAAAAATATGTACATTTCTAGTATTCAACAAATAAACATTAATGGATTTGTATAAAGTGTGTATACAAATAATGTACTGCTGTTTTCTTGTATGTATGAGTTTTGTATACACAAAATGTACATAATTTCAAAAAAGTATACTTTTTGTACATATGTATCCCACAATCATCTCCCATACAATGTGATGACGACCAACAACACGTTTTGTCGCGAAATAATACTTTTGAGTATCCAGATGTGATGAGTTAACATTCCAATTAATAAAACAGATCTCACGTGACATCGAAAGCATCGTTTGATTAACAAATTACACAGCCCCGATATACAGGTTTATGTACGACAACCATCAAATGACTATAATATAACTAGTTTACGGTATACACCCACAGAAAATTCTAGAACACCAAATCTAGTGTGTGATGCTGAACATGCACTTGTCAACTACGTCATAGTTGTAGAGTTACCTGTATTGACGGTATATTCACAATTAAATTAGATGGTTGTTCACGTTTTGTGAGTGATGCTTATTTGATTCACTATATAATAACAGATTTACGGAATGTGGTTGTTTATAAAACGATACAATATATTTTCGTAAATATCCGAATACCACGTTATAACAACAAATTGGCGAGACAAGTTGCTATAGTCAATTTCAATAGTTTTTGGTGAATTTTTAACAAACATAATCATGGTTGATGCGTGTGTATATTACGTAACTATCATTGTGCAATTGAAGAATGGTCCAATTATCAGATCAGAAAATCTGAGCTGAATAATTCAAAGAAATCAATACCATCAAAGAAAGTGACCGATTCCAGAGAAAAGTATCGGTTACAGAAAATAAAAAAAGCATACTTAGAGCAAAACATATTTTGTAAACTGCTATTGCAAATCAGACCTTGGACCTTGGCTGGGAATGTGTAGCTTTAGTCGAGGTGCAATGTCGGGATTGACGAAGATACAATCGCTCGGTGATCCCGCCGTTCTGTATTCGAAATGTCAACAAACATATCATTCTGACAAAATATCAAATAAAATTAAAATCAAATATAAAACTTATCAGAAGAAAACCGATCGGCCAGCTCACTGACAAGTTTTATTGGTGCCATAACAAGAACCTAATTTGCATAATTAATCAATTTTAAACTTTCACACTGATATCTCAAGTACTAATCATCACATTTCAATGAAACGTTGTACATGGATGATGTACGACAATAGACAGGCCTGATTAATTGTGGGTTAAAATCTGTACATATTAATTATCTAATTTTCATAATTAACCAATTTCAAGCTATCACACTGATATCTAAATTATTCCATTTCAATGAAAAGATGCTCTAGGACAATGTACAAACCTGATTAGTTTGGGGTTAATATCTGTTCATATTAACACCCTAATTAGCATAATAATTCATCATTTTTTGGTACATAGATGGTCTGTTACATTACGCAGACCTCATTAGTTTTACACTCAAATCTGTTCATATTAATTTTTTGATTTGCATATTTTAATTTTCAGCTTTTCAGTAATTTCGAATATTGTTAATGTGTCTCCAATACTCTCAGTACATGGAAGTTCTTTCTAAGCTTTCTTTGATTATAAGAAATGTTGCTGCAAAACGATTCTACAGCAAGGTAGGTCACATATAATGTACGTTTTAAGGAATCTATGCACTTCATCCGGTTTTTTAAGAACTAATCTGTTTCTGTGCTTTTTCCTCATAGTTATTATATTGAAAAAAAAATCGATTGCGTCATTTTGTATAGTTACAGTGATAAACTGAGTCACTGTCTGGTTTATTAATTGGTTGATTCCTGCGTGATTGATAAATGACGGCTACGACATATGTTGGGTATTGCTGTCTTGTGAAGTATAACTTCTTTTCTTCAGCATTTACTGATGGCGATACGTCCGAGCATATCAAATCCGATAATATTTTAACCAACGATAACCAAGAAGAAGCCGCTCCATCACTTGCATCTACATTATCCGGTATAGAACTGTATTGCAAGATTCAGGTAATATTACATTTGAAAAAGAAAAATATGGAATACCATTGTTACAGTTTATGTAAGAATGATTTGACTCTCATAGTGTGTTAAAACAAAAGTTGCAATGACCGCTATTAAGTGTGCCACTATCATCGCGTCTATGAATTTCTGGTAAACAGACACACGAGTTGTACATATCACATGGAACTCAAATCAAAAAAATTCCAGAATTCAATCATCTGGACATACAAATCAAATAACAGAGCTTACATTTTCATTTTTAAGATCGAATAATGTGTCATACTATATTGTAACATCATCAATCTCACATGATAGCAGATACACAGAAGCCACGTTATCTAGAAGACTGACTGTGCGAAGTTGTCCAGGAAGTACTTTTCATTTTTACAATTATAGAAGTAATTATATGTAACATATACGAACCGGATGCTCCATACATCTAAATCCGTGGCCAATTGTATACGGGCTTTGCACACTCGACCCATATCTGATGTGCGATGTTACGCTGTATTATCATTCTGAATGAATACTCTCAGTTGCATTCATGCGATGTGGGATTATGGTTTCGCAAGATCTGTATACAATATTATGCTGGCTAATTCCGTACAATCATAGTGCTGATGGAGCTATGGGGCCCAGCGGTAGGGTAATAGAACTAACATACCGATAATATCGCTAATGGAGAGTTACACACAACAGCTAGGAACAATAATTATTAAATTTTACTAAAAAGTGACTGATGAAACATCGAAGAAAACTTTCTTTATAATTCACAGCCTGCCAACCTTCTAGATAATTATATATGTTCAAATGGTCAAACATGAGTACAAGTGTTTACGAAGTTAATTAATGTTAATTTCATTAACGTCATTTAATTTGCATTGATTAATATTCAGAATAATCCCCTGTAAAAAGAGACAGGTTTTTAGTACTGCTAACTGCAGATGCCGATTATGTCATCAAATATAATAATTGTTATTACCTGAGTAACTGAATTCCTACAATATTTGTTTTGCAATAATTATTAAGTTTAATGAGCTCCATTGTTCACGCACAATTGGAAACTACCAAAAATGTACATTAAATCATGCATTCAAATTCCGAAATACCTGGACCACATATTATAAATCAGTCGTATAAGTTCGACCATACTGTACTTTCTGCAACAACAATGCCATTCTACTACAATAGTAATTTCATTATTGAGCATTGAGTAATTATATGATGATACATAACGTCGTCATTTGATTAATACATTGCCGATCATTACTCACTAATTTCTTTTTCAGTACTCTTCTGAAGAAGATGAATCAAACATCCACATGTCGTCAATTTCTCCTTTTGATAAAAGAAGAAAACTTAGTCTAATCGACAGTCTGATCACTAAGGAAGATGCTGCATTTTATAATTTCATGTACAAGAGATTGGCTTTCATCATCTAGCCAGTGCGTTGAAACCAGCAACAGAGTCAATACATATTTGAAGTTTATATTCCTTCCAAGGGATATATGTCAACTAAAACCGAGCTTAACAGGGGCGGATACAGGATTTTGTTATGGGGGGTTCCAAACTTGAAAATCGCCAGACTAAGTTAATGATTTTTTTTTATATTATACAAAAAAAAATTGAATATATTTTTAAACGGGGGGTGGGGGTGGGGGGTCCGGACTGTCGCTGTCTTCGATCTAGGTGCATGTTCGGAGTTCCGATGTTCCATAGCACGCTATAACCAGGTTACGACATATAACCACGGCAATTCTAGAACACCAATTCGAAAATTCAAGACAGCCGTAGTACAAATATGTAGTGGCCGTGGACATGTCTACTACGCCACGGGCGGGAGAGATTTGTATGACGTTTATTCAAAGTAGATGCACCTGAGTGTTGTTTTTTTCACGTTTTCTGAGTGATGTTTATTTCATAAACAAATAAACAAGTTTAGAAGAACGAGATTAAACGCACGGCCGAGGCAATTGGTCTCATGGTCAAGGACGTATAGTGTATGTTGTTGTAGCCTAAACAAGAAACAAATGCAACGCCAATGTTCATTTAGTGTGTTCATTTCATGTTTAATTTTTCTTGAAATAAAGCGAAGTTAAAATGTTGTTAGTCTAACTAGGAAGCTTTTTACAGCTCCCTAGTATAACAGATAATCATTATTGAAACCTACAGTCTACATGCATATGTGTATGTACTGTTGATATGATGAATTCTTTGTACGTCAATTTTCTCAATAGAGTAATCTCAATTTGTTTGTATGCTGCCCTCTATGTTTTATTAGTATCTCTGCTGTGTATTTTCGTTTTCCACTGGTCAGCTAACGCCTATGAAGTATAGGAAATATGTGAGTCCGGCTATTCAAATAGTTTCCCCTCTGATAAGCTACAGATGTAACAGGTGGTCATGGGATTGCTGTAAAACCCTCATTGTTGTAGCCAATGCTTTATTGATCATCTGATATCACTCTAATATTCTGATAGACGGGGGGGGGGGGTCAGTGTGATTTAACGGCTCATGACGAACCACGCCCTCTTCAGCTGTATTGACGCATTCTATTGTTTTTGGTCACATCACAATGGGGCCTTCACCCCCTGAAAAAGTTAAAAATAAAATGATCTTCAATTGATTTTTACGTAATGTTACGCAAGATGTGTGGCGTTGTCAACTCAGTTTGAATATTGTTTTTGGGTACATTGTACAAATTAGGCAAGTTGTACTTTAGGTTCTTGTACCCAGGGGCTATATTATATATTAATTCAACCGGCATTTTCTGCTCGTGTTTCACGATGGCACATTTTCGTACCGACAGCTTTCAACATACATTGAAGTATGTCTTGTTCAAGTGTGACCAATTTAGTTCATCGGAACATTTCCCAACGAATCGCAGGAACAATATATATCACAGCAAATGTGATTTCTTTTTAAAATGATAACATGTTCGGTGTCAATACTTAGGACACAGTATATGCTATAGATTAGTAGGTCCTATAAGTATCATAACTTAATCCGTAATACTAAGTCACTGACATGAATTTAACACTGATGTACATTGTTAAATTGACCCGGCTATAGGGACAGCTCTTGGCAGTTCAATTAAAAGATAGAATATTTTTATCGGAAACAGAATAGATATATATTAAATAATATATTACGAGAAAGCCTAAAATATAAGAATAATAGTACGAGTGTATTTCCATGGGATTGTGTTTGTTAATATATTTACGGTTTCAGGAATGTAATGCCGACATGAATTGGAATTACAGTTCAGTCGTTGGTCTTTATAGTCGATTTGTCATTTCTTGAACCTAGAAATGTTGTTTCCTATGAAGTTTTTTTATTGATTTACATTCATATGGGACCAAAGAACAATTTTAGCTTGGTTGCCAAAATTGCAACATTGGGCAACTCTGCTAATTTGCATAATCCAAGATGGCCACCAAACGTCATTTTGAAAATGTAAATTTTGACCCACCTGTCCTACTATAGTGTGTAATACCTCTTTTTAAGGGTTTTCTTGTGTGTAGAATTCATTTCTGATGTTATTTTTTTATTTGCAGGTCAACGTTTAGTGCTAAAGGTCAGGTCAATATTAACTTTGACCTTTATTATTTTATTTATTTATATTTGAATAGCAGTAGCGAATATTGCACCTAAACGTTTGAAATGAATTATTGTTTTTTTTTCTAATTTTACTGTTTCTTTTCTGGGTATCAGAGATGACTGATGCTGGGAAATGCCTCCTGCCAACCTGCAGCAAGTCTGGGCGACTAAAAACATTCAAATTACAAGCCGTGCAAAGACTTATTGCATGTGCAACAGAGCGGCATGATGATGAAACCCTTACTAGAATGCAGGATGTTTTGGACTCTCAAGGAGAGGATGCATCAGTAGAAGTTCATCAAGGCTGCTACTGTTCATTCACCTCTAAGGATCATATTAAACAAGTTGTTAATAAGAAGAGAAAGGAAGGTTTACTAGATAGTGATGAACCTCCCGCTGCCAGAATCAGAAGATCACAAGTGACAGAGTTTCATGTTAAGAAACAATGCTTGTTTTGTGCAGCAGTTTGTGAACCTGTTAATCCTAAACATCCCGATAGGTGGGACAGAGTGGTACAGTGTGAAAGAAAGGGTCTCAAAGATGCTCCACCTTTCAAGGATGTTGTACTACAGTATTGTGATGATCGAAATGATTTGTGGAGTCGAGAAGTTGCTATGTGCTGTCATGGTGTACATGACTTATCTGCAGCTGAGTCACAGTATCACGTTCGCTGTTATGATGAATTCAGAAAAATTCCCATGCATGCTGACCAGAGCCCAATGATTGATGATACTGCATTGAAGCTGCTTGTTGATGAGATGTATACTAAAAGAAAACTATGTACTTGGACTTCTATTGAACTGTATGATAAGTATGTGAGTCATGGTGGTCAGTTGTCATGAAAGCAAATGTTTACCAATCTGGTTACGTATTTGGGTGATGATGTGGCGGTGCTTTACATTGAGGGTTGTGCATCTATTGTTGGTTTTCGGGAGTTTGTAGGCAAAATCTTAAAGTTTGTCAAAGTGGACACATTGGATGAGGACAAAGAGGATGCTTTGGTCCGAAAGATCAAAACTGAGGCACGTGAAATTCCTTCCAATAACAAAATATATGATCTTGGTGACTTTACATTTGCCAAAACAAAAGAACACACTAGTGCCACACTGCTCAGGTTTGTCTCAAAGCTGGTATCACATGGTGAAATTACAAAGGCATCACTGAGTTTATCACAATCAATACAATATCACATTACCAATACACGAAACCAAACAGCACTTGGGTTGGGTGTGAAACTACATCACAAGTTTGGTAGCAGTGATCTCATTCAAATTTTGAATGGACATGGATATATTGTGTCATATGATGAGGTGTTACGGTTCCGCAAGTAAGCGGCAAAGTATGTTGGTGATAATGCTGCCACACTGCATAGGATGATGGGACTCACGCAAACAGTTGGAGTCGTATTTGGTTGGTATGATAACTTTGACTTGCTGGTGTCAACCCCAAATGGTCGCCGTGAGACACATGCCATGGCCACAGAATTTCAGATGCATCCTGCTGGGATCATTGAGACTGGAAACATTCAGACGGTCATCAGCACAATTGTAATCCCACGCCTTACATCCAAGCAGGCCAAGTCTGTGGGTAATAGCAAGGCCATAACAATTATACACTACACTGGTCTTAAGAAAGTAATTCCTCCTGCCGTACCAACTGACAAGACCACTGGGATCAGTTTCAGTGAAGTATGTGCTCGTCAGGCCAGTCTGATGGCTGCACAAGAAAACAAGAAAAAGACACACAGTGGCTCAACAGCTTGAGAGAAGGGCAAGATGCTATGGAGTGGAATGGTTTCAACAATCAGCTTGCCAGGAACCATAGCATACTAATTCCTGGCAGCACGTATATGTTTGGTCCTTTGATTGATGCACCTCCTTCCCACCCAGACACGATACTTACAACCCTGACATACATGCAGGGGTCGCTGGTCGACATGGGAATGACGTATGTTCACCTCACTATGGACATGCAGCTGTTTGTTTGTAACAAAGCAGGTATGCTGGAACCAGCCAGTGCAGTTCTATAATGTAATCGCTCATCCTGGTGGAATGCATATTATACAGTCATTCCTCAGCAGCATTGGAAAACTAATGCAAGGTTCAGCTCTGGAAGTGTATGTGGCTGCAGCATATGGAGGGCTGACAGGCATATTCAATGGCAAATCCTGGGTGAAAGCAATGAGAGCCTTTCGTGGTGTATCAGCATCAATCTTGAAGCGTTTTCTATCAACTGGGCCAAAGAAATTTGAACAGATAGAGAAGTACCTGGACAATGCTCGCCTCCATCCCACTGGCCGGCACTGGGTAGACAACTTTATTCTTCCTACACTACTCATCCACCAGTTTGAACGTGCAGAGAGAGAAGGTAACATTTACTTGAAGCAGCAATCCTTGGAGCGAATGATGAAGTACTTCTTCCTTGCTGGCCATGTGCAATATGCTCGATATTTGACCCAGTACCTGCTGGAGATGCGCAGACATCATGCCATAGAAGCTATGCCAGACCTTGTCTGTCGGCACCATGATGGATATTGGAATGCTGTCTCTGCTGACCAGTTTGGTGAGAAGACTGCTATTAAGATGGGAAAAGGAGCTCTCAAGGGAATGACACTGTCTGCTGAGCTTGTGTGTGAGTGGATTGATGCATTCCCTATCACTGTACATGTATCAGACTGTGTGGATCGTATGTACTCTGCTTATACACCAGGAAAAAATGCACAGAGACAGCACAAAGAAGAGTTAAAGCATCGACGTGTCTTGGATGCAAAAGATAGAAGTCTCATTGATGCAGAGGTTGAGAAGTATCCTCACCCACTAGAAGATCATCGACCTCATCTGTACAATCCAGTCACTGGCCAAATTGCCCCCTCTGTTGTGAATGTTGCTGACTCGATTGCGATTGGAGAAAAAATGGAGAGAAAATACATTGCCAGTCTTCCTAATGGTTTTTACAACCCTATAAGTAGCCCTATCAAGACAATGTCTATTCTCAAGAAAAACGTGAAGGGCAACAAAGTCAGGCCAGTAATAGACCTTGAAAACATTTTTTCTTCGGTTATTGGTGATTGGTCAGCGAAGACAGATGAAGCTTGAGCTGCTGTTTGCCTATGAACTGTGTGCTGTGCCTGCATCAATCATCAATGAGTATGGTTGTCTTCGCAAAGGTAGCAAGTCAGAGCTGGTTAAACGACTAGCTGTGCCTGAGACATTGCCAACATCAGCTGATATTGTCATCGTGGATGTTTCACAGTTGTTCTACCATATTGTATGGCCACATAAGGTTAGTCAGATCTAATCACATCCATTCACAGACGTTTGAGTCATTACCCAGCTGCTACTGAGAAAATCATTGTCTTCGACAAGTACCAAGATGTCTCTGCAAAGGATCATGAGAGAATGCGTCGGGCTGGGGATATTATTACCGACTATGAACTTTCTATCACAAGTCCTTTACCCAAACGAGATGTCATTCTGAAAAGCAAAAACAACAAGCGGAAACTTGCGAGTATGTTGCACACCTTCAGTGTTGAAGACAATGTGACAATGGATAATCATATTGACAGGGCATTTGGTCATGATGAGGCAGATATAACTATGGTTTCCTATGTCATTGTGGCAGCTAACTCTGGAAAGGCTGTGATACGTGTGCTTAGTGATGACACTGATGTGTTTGTTCTGTTAGTGTATTGGGTGTATCGAATGGACCTACAGTGCAAAGTACAGATAGAGCATTGGGATGGGACACTCCTGAATATTAATGCAACCTGTGCTAACCTAGGCCCAAAATGTCTGCAACTCCTGGGAATGCATGCCCTCAGTGGGTGCGACACCACCTCATATCTGTATGGCAAAGGCAAGATTGGTGCACTAAAAACTTTGCTAGCAGGGAACTTCCCAGGTTTAGCTGATGTACTGGGTGAGGTGGCTGCCACAGATGATGATTTGCTAGAGGCAGTAAAACCCTTTCTTCTGGCTCTTTATGGCCAGCTACCAGGAACTACTATGGAATCTGCCCGCTTTACATTGTTCACCAAAAAGAAGAAATATCCTAAAGTGATGGCACTTCCTCCAACGACACCCAACCTCTTGCAGCATGTTTTAAGGGCTCATTTACAAGTGATGTTGTGGAAAGCAGCAGACGATCAAGTTCCACCTGTTGAGTCAGCTGATATCACAAAATTTGGATGGGAGATCCAGGAGAGTACCCCAGTTCCTGTCAGTGCTAAGGGTGACCCAGTACAGCCAGAACTAATTGATGTGATTCAGTGTCAATGCAAAGCACAAGGTAAAAAATGTATCACTGAGGCATGTGGCTGCCACAAAGAACATCTTTCGTGCACGTCATACTGTAATTGCTCTGGTGAATATGGCTGCTGCAATCCATACACGAACAGATGAGATGTTGAAGTTACAGACGAAGTGGGTGTAGACATGGAGGATGATGTGGAGACTTTTCAGGATAATGTAGACCAGGATGCTGAGGAAGATTTTGATGATGATGCGGAACAGGAAGATGTGGAGAGTAGTCTTTCTGATCCTGATAATGAGTGGGAGCATACAGATTTTTAATTTCAGATATAAAAGATTAAGACTATCTACTTATTGTGTTATTTTACACTTATTATGAATACCATTTTTGTGTCATGTAATTACAGATTTCACAGAAAGAAAACATGAATAAAGTTAATTATGAATGTTGATAATTTTGTTATTTTTATTTTGTGTTCTAACCTAAGCTTCGCCTTGGGCTTTCACACATGAGATTAACCAGCAAAATAACACCAGGAATAGATTGTATACACAGAAAAACCATTAAAAAGAGGTATTGCACATTATTCTAGGACAAACGGGTCAAAAGTTTAATTTTCCAGATGACGTTTGGTGGCCATCTTGGATTATGCAAATTAGCAGAGTTGCCCAATGTTGCAATTTTGGCAACCAAGCTAAAATTGTTCTTTGGTCCCATATGAATGTAAATCAATAAAAAAACTTCATAGGAAACAACATTTCTTGGTTTAGTATTGGACAGATAGAAATGTCAAACCGACTATTACATAATCTGTAATTAATGGCCACTATACATCATGGTTAAAGCGCGGTAGTCGTCTCGCTGCGCATGTGCGAGATATATGGGTCTCATATAAACAAATGTGGAAACTTTAACTGTTGCGCAGATCAACGAGTATGAATTGAGCCGTTCCCAAGCTTCAATTAGATAATTTTCATGTTATTCGAAGGTATCAATCACCGGCGGTAATCAGTGCATATCGCGCCCAGGTCAAACCTCGTACTCATATGATTTCCATTTGAAGAGCGCATTCGATTGTGGGAAAATCAATGTTTATCAACACAAATGTCACACATGCGCAGCGCGACGACTACCGCGCTTTAGGCTAACTTAATATGCGCCGACAAGTTGCGACTGCAATTATGGAAATTCCGCATCACGTATATACGGCTTTACATCACACATGCATATTTTGAAACCACCGGAAATATTTATATCATCTATAACAATCCTTCAAAAAATAAATACTACAAATCCACCAACATATTATTATGCTATTATTTTGAGATTATCGCTCATGATATCAATAGGTCGTTGACGACTCTGGTTTAGTTACATATGATAAAGATATTGATATGACTAACACTGAATATATCAAAATGTTCATTAATGATAAGCTATTGATATTGAAAAAAAGTATTATTTTTACTCTGTGGGTTCATGGTAATATTGGTAAATATTAATAATAAATTCCGAGGAAAACTATTTGATAATATGTTATGTAATATAATTCATTGCTCATATGTTTAGTTGCTTTTTTGGCCCACCAGTGACAGTTGACAATTTTGTAAAAACTGCATCAAACAGTACATGACTAGTTACCTATTTAGCATATACTTCATCAATCAAACTCATCAGCGATGATACTGTGGCAGCTAAAATTATTTAAATCTTTCAACTTATAACCAACCAGTAGTTTGTCAAATCAATGTCTGGGTGGAATGTTGAAAGACATGTTTAGGCCAGTCATGTTTAGTAATCTATGTCTAACACACTATGCATTATTTTGTGAATTTCACAGTCTGGTGGGATACTGGACAACTAGTTACTACGTATTGCAATTGCACCATATTTACCATGACCTATTGCTGATTACGTGTAAACTCAGTCCCAACAACGCGACATTTGAACAAAATTCCGAAGTTCATACAGCGCATGATTATATTGATGCCGATACTCGGCTCGAGCCGAGAATCATGTTCACATTTTCGTCCCGGTTAAACATGTGATTACTAGTGACGTAACTGACGGAAATCATTTTTCCCTATTCCATACAAACGCAGTTTCTGCAATAGTATTACCATCTATACTTTTTATCAATAGAAAACACTATTTGCTACGTTATTTACAACAATTAGACTTACTTAATCGAAGATAAAAACAGCGAACTAACTTCGCCCAGAAGTTTGGAAGTTTATTTAATTTATATGATTCCCAAACTGCTTCCAGAATTCAACTTAGTTCGTTTTTGTTTGTTTTTCTGGTTAGAGAAAAAAAGGCGCAGAACCGTGACTGAATCATAAAACTGCCGTATACACGCCAAATTAATGTAACAAAGAGTAGGTTCTAATGACATGAATAGAAATAATAATAGGTTGCAGTTATGAACACATTGCAGGCAACAACGACAAAATAAACTTAAAGCCATATGCTTGTGTACAATGTTCTACATGTATTTTGGTAATTTTTCTGAATAGCGCCACCACAGCTGGCTACAGTCACTTCACAGTCACTTCACACTAAGACGATGCCAATAGGGCGCAAAACAAACAGATATGTTCGCTGGTGTGGGGTTACGTGATCCTTTCTCACATTCTTGGCGATTGATATTCACAACAACAAAAAAAGAAAATACAGTGCATTGGGTAATCAATCTTGAAACAGCATCTGCGTTTGCTTAATTATTGATATTGTGTTAACCTATTTCCAGACGCTGTGCAGCACATCAGAAGGATATACACTATTCTATTACGGGGAGTTCAGTCAATCGCACATCGACTGAAACTCGAACTGGTAACCGCTTTATTAATTAAAATGGTTGGTCGACGTCGAGCGTTGTTTTACTTAGATACTTACCGTTTATTTTAGGCGTAAAGTGATATTCAGTTCACACAATAACTTATAAAAATAAATTAACTTGTAATTACTTTTCGTGTACAAGGTCAGTTCACTCTAGATATGTACGATGCTCCAATTACGATCGTTCATCTGAAAACTTATTTTTATTTCTGGACATTCCTTCTTGTGTTATTTAACTTATTTGTGTATCCGTAGCATCGTGTATAGATATTGTGCAATGCATATTATATTCAGGATCATATTCTGATCAGTTGTTCTATTACTCCAGACAAACGCACGTTGTCTGAAACCTAACCGGTAACCGCTACATTATAAAGCCTGGCTGAACTTTAGCGACGTTTTTGATACAATTTCCTAACTGCATGCTAGATGTTTTTTTATGTTTTTTTTTTATGTTATTTTGTATACACGATAACTTATTAAATAAATTATCTCTCAATTAAACTAGTCGGGTGTTTTACAAGGCTGTAACGCTATCGGTAAAATAAAAATGTCGCGTGACCAGTTGGGCGCATGCGCGCGCATATTAGCGTGAGGTAATATTACAATTAAAAAGAAATGAATCTTGGTTAACGTAACTGAGACTCGCTCGGCGCGTCATCAAGAATGATGCAATGCATAGCACTGAAGTATATACAAATTCTATTGATTCATACTGACGATTATATACTTCCGAATTCCTATCGTTATATTAAAAAAAAAACACATTAAGCAGATGCAGTGGAATGCCATGTACTCCTTTAATAGTCACGTGAATGTGTTACAGATGTCCTTAATGGCATCTTGATTTTTTTCTTGCATTACAATGAAGCAGGGCTATGTAAAAAATACTATAACAGCGAACGGTATATATTTTTCAGTGTTTTTTTTAACTATTATTTGTAAACTATACAGTTTATTTTGGCAAATATACACACTTTCATGTCAAATGAGTGATACAATCCCGAAAGAGACGAGGGTACAGAATATCTGGGAAACTAGTTGTGTGGAAAGTGGCACAATTAATCTATGAAATGCAATACTTGTATCCTGTATACGCGATTGCGCCCTCGTACACTTATATGGAGATATTTTGTCGAGGAACTGTAACCACCATTCCCTAGACTTCAAATGGTTTCGTCCACAGCAATACGCAAAAAAACACAATAAAACACATCATTTCGCGTCACCACAGCCTGGGACTATATCAACAGCGTGGGATCTCTTGCATCAATGACACAAATCCCGATGAACTGCGGATATATACGTACGTATGTGAACCACCGTTTCTTCATCTGTCACCAGTAGCCGAGACCGGTCTTATCATCGCCGCGTATTGTGTTTAAAACATTCCAACATGATTACCCTATCTCGCCGGTCCTCTGGAAATACCGAATGAATTTATTATACTGATAAGTCATGTTTGTGTCATATTATTGTGCTATGAGGAGCTTTCATCAGCAACACAGAGTGAACCGCGAACGCTGGGCGTGACGACCGGCCACACGGACGGATGTCGACTATACACTAAGTGCAGGTAATCGCGAGGAGGGTACCTCGGACACACCTTTAGTATTCAACGCAGCTCAACGATGAATTAACTATTAACCCGGCCACTTCCGACACCACCACCAGTGCGACTACCTTTCTATATACGGACACTGTGATGTCATTCTCTCAACTTTATCTTCTCCTCGCTGTAAGTACCATACATGCTACTACAATACTCTATATATCTAAGCATTTTAATTTTTGCGTGAACGTCATTTAATTCGTGCCATGGACATACGGTTAACACGAAGGTAATTGACACTGTGACAAAAGAATCCATCTGTCCCATCTGGACTGATACAAACCATTCAATTATATTTTGTTGCTTACACAGAAGTGAAGCATCAAATGACACCAGACTAGGGGTTCGTGTTTTCATCTTAAATATATAAATACTTCCTATCACGCTGACGGGGGATGTAGATATACGCCGACGGGTGAATTCAGCTGAACAAAAACACGTGTGTACAAGTAACGAAACGTGCGTATATGTATACATAATATCAACTTATGAGCCGCTTGGAATTCTGGCAACTGACAAAAATAATCTGACCGAAATTCTAAGCCCAGCACAAAATAACGGCCAGTCCCTCATAGTAAACTATTCTATATATAGCGCGTGTTATTTCCATCGCTGCAGCGTTGTACTGTAACATAATATAGGCCTGTTTACAAGGCAGAGACGTTCGAATATCTCTACTTCGTCGAACGTGCTTAGCAAATGAACGCCCAGGTAGACAAGAAGGCGGGTAGGCCGACGAACAGACGGCAGCTCTAATGTCTTCTCCAGGAACATCATTTAAAACAAAACAATATGTGTTGAGAAAACAAATACGTTTAAAGGCGCGGAGTGATTTTTATCTGCATGAAGTATTTAAATTCTACGGTGTAGTTTATGTGTTCACACGTGAACTTCTGAAAAAAAATCTTTTCATATTATCGATAGCGTCAGTGGCGTTTAAACTAAAGCCACCGTCGACGTTTTTACGGCTTATACGCATGCTTCGGAATATTTTATTCGTGTACTTATTCGGAGAGGTTAAAGGTCACATTGTTGGATTTGATGACTATATGTTTCCGGCGTGGCAATTTGTTGCTGTTATCGCTGGCGAACCCAATGACCTTTATATAATCTCAATTATGTCTTAACCAATGCCATCGCAAATGTTGTCATATCCAGGAATGTTGACCTTTGACACTCCGCGACATTTTCGTCTGGTCACAAGACGACCATAACGTTGCAATTGAACTTCCGCATTACAAAGACTATTGGCGGGAGTTCTGCCTCGTGACGCCACCCTTAATTTTTTTGGACAAATGCACACGACTTTAAAAATGACCACTGGAGCATCACATTGTGTTACGGTAACTGTAAACACCGCAAGTTAACTTTTACCCGCCGGGCTTTCACTGTAATTACAGTCCAACGATGCAATACTCAGTATGTCGTTAGGGGCATCACTGCAAAGTAGATCACGTGATTGACGAATAACTAACAATTCATCGACTAACGGAAAATCCCTTGCATTCAATTATTTCCGTGAAATGTTTTTTTACAACGTAACGACACGAATTTAAAAGTAATCAAAAATGTTACCATATTTTATTTTAAATATTCAGTACTGTATATGATCTGTTCATCGGCGATCGAGTCATGTGAATTTAGTCTCAGTTACTAATTCACTTATCTCTGTATAACATTGATATGTGCACTACATTTCAACAATTTTATCTCAGTAAACCAACGACTCTGTGTCGTCACGTCTGAAAAAACAGCATTAATAAAACATACACACGGTTCAAACAGACTACATATTTTAATATTACCTGTCTGAATCGAAGACAGCCACCTAGTTTAATCTATCATATAAACCACCGCGTAAATCGAATACAGTCTTGTGAATAACATAAAGCCGATCTTGACAGGTAGTTTTCAAATGAATTTGTTCAACGGTGCAATATACGCGATGTCCGGTTGAAATAGTTCTCGTGAGGCAATAATGACTCATACTCGTTGTACAATGCGCAAAACTTAATTATATGATATCAAGTTGTATAATGTGTCATTATATTAAGCAAATTGCCATTCATCTATACAATGTAAACGATTTTAGCTAATTAGTACGCTCATAGTAAGACCAAGCTGCTGCAGTATTTTTAACGACCTTATTTCAGCGAAATAATTCAACAGCGTAGCTGCTAATCGTAATCGTTGATACTGTACGATTCCGATCAGGTATCTCCCAAAGTCATCATTATACGTATAAATGTGCGATGAGAAATTACTGGAGACACGTTTGAACCATCTTGGCGTTAAATATTTATTGCTGTCTTTGCATACGTGGTCGTAATATCCAATACGGTCATCGGTTCATGCAACAGTGCTCGCCCCATTTCGAAGTGATGCGTCGAAATTGGGTTTACAACAAGCAGGGCGCATGCGTGTGCTGCGAACTGTCACGTCCTACTTTGCAATGTATATTTCATTGAGAAATTGTATATAACGACACACGTATCAATGATTGTATGTGTTGTTGTAGAATCAGACGTGAAACCAAGCAGAACCTGCCAGGCTTGAAATATCTCAGAATAGTGATAACAACAGTTCTATTTCTTTCTGACATATTACATTTGTTACTGTTATACTTAGTTGCACGTATTACGTATGTGTCTCGTTGTTTCTCGCGTGATTTTATCGTGTTTTTTTTTCAGCATGACACCTTGTTAGTATACCCGCACTTAATCCGCCGTTGGGATCACTTAGCACAGCTGGTACTGCCATCGTCTTTGACGCGCAAGTTCCGTGATAGCTCGTACTAATGCCATTTCAAAAACGGCTGTCAGGAAATAATATCTCACGAAGAGACACTCTGATCTGACATTTCGAAATTAATGCATTCGTGACAGTTTAGTTCAACGCCTTGTTGAAAAAATCTGATCCCCGCATAGATATATATTATTTCAACCAGCCTATTTGCTGCAGCGTTAGGCACGTTTGCTCGACCAGCAGGAATATGCCCGACTTGGGGTATCCTCGGTTCCAGTCACTTCCCGTTGCAGTACTAGGACGCTTGTGGAGAGTGACACTCTGTCATTAGGCTGTCACAGTGTGTCTGTCAATCATTTCGAGACGTGAATATAAATAATGTTATCACAAGTAGGACATACATGAAAATGGAGTTGGTCAACAGCTGATCACTCAGGGTGCACACGAATTCAGCAGTAATTAAAAAAAAATCTATGAAAAGGTCTGTGATTTCCAACTATTTAGGTTTCAAAGTTTTAGTTAGAGACAAAAAAATACCTCAGAAAAAATACCATTCTTTGCCACCAAGTGGAACCAAACAGTTTTATCGAGAACATTTCGGATATAATGCGGCTATTTTCTAGGGGCACAAAGACACCAATTGCTTTGGAAGTTGAAAATGATTCTTTCATTGAAATATAGATACAATATTCGACGTTTATTTGCAATAAATTCGAGAGAGCTCTGAACAGACGTACCACCGGACGTTAACAGCTTTGTGTGACAGCTTTTGTGTTGGTTTAGCGATTATTGACACGAAATCCCGGGAAAGTACACGTCGAATGTTTGACGGAACACAGCTCAAACGAATGTTATTGGCTGGCGGTACACAGCAAAATTAGGTTAAACACTCACCTGCTCAACATAATCTATTCAGATGCCTGTAGCATTAGCATGTGGATCACATGTGATTTTATCAATTCTCTTACAAGTGCTAAAGAAAGGTGAAATAGACATAGCCGTATCGTAATTATGAACATATGGGCAAACTAGTGTTGAAATTGTTTTATTTAACGTGTTCTATTAAGAGAAACGGACATAATCTGTTCAACTCGGCTATCACTCTGGCTTATTCAATTATTTTTCTCACGTAATTATCATTTTTATACTCCACCTTTGTTGATTTTTTGACTTACAGTAGCCTACCCTACAATAACAACACTAAACGGAGTCAATGTTGTGCTTTTAATTATCAGTCTAGGGTATTTGTAATTTTCTTCTATCTGTGCCCTGCAGTACAATAACACATTTTGTTGAGTGCAGTGAATCTCGAAATTGAGACTAGATCAGGGTTAGCCGTAGAACTCCCTTCCTTCGTCTAGCCATGGAGTTCCCTTTCTAGATCTAGATCTACAGTGGGTGTAGCGGGGCTTCTGAAGTTCTTAAATTAACAAACAAACATCCGATCTGTTGCCATCGCTTACTTGTAGATTATCGACAATAACATTTACGGAACAAAGACAGACTTAACTAATCCTCGAATTTGAATAATCCAAAGTGACAGCCGAGTTGTTCATTTGCTGAAAATGTCAGTTAATCCAAAGACTCTTCTCTATAGTCTTTAGTTAATCAGTACATAGAAGGATAAGAAACTGAGGCATATCTTTTGAAGCCGCGTTGCTTGTAATCCCTTATGGTAATTCACTGCTAATTGGTGTCAATCATAAACTACACGTGATTTACTGTCTGTTCTATTAAAAATGTCTCACTAGTTAATAAAAATATCAATGTGCAAATTATTTCATTTTGAGAACAATCTCATTACCATTGTACAAAACTGATAGTGATATACGTGATATGGAATATGAAGATTGACACTTTCGTGTTTTTTTCAGGAAAGGAACTAGAAATTGTGCTGTTTTGCCAACATTTACACATTTTTGGCTTCTGAAAATCACTTTATTACACGATTTGGTTAATATATCTTATGCCCATAACATCGCTAATGAAGTGGTCAGACAGATAATTGAAAATTTTACGATCATTGCTTTCCAACTTATGCCATACTCGTGACTATAAGATCTTATTGTCAGACTCACGGTGTCAGCAATGCACATGGTGGCACTTTTTTTATCATTTAACCCAAGTCGATCCAATTATAAACTACAGGGGTTACAAGAGAGATATGGTTTAACAAACATTCTGATTTCTCCGTTGTATGCCCGTGTTTCTCAACCATCTTCTATAGAATCAAAGAGAAATCTTTCATTGACGCGTTGTTATAGAACACATTGTGTCTTATAATTACAAATTAGTTACATTGCATATGTTATCATAAACAAGACCATGCACATTAATTTTCAACTTGTTTCACCGTTACGGCGTAACTACCAATAATTGGGAAAATCGCGGGCAAAACAACGTGATGCTATTCTAATCTACAAGCGTTTGAAGGATTACGAAAATGATCATTATATAGTCCAGTTGTTTGTTTGAATCCATGTTTGGCATAGTCATTTGGTTAATATTTGTATATGTCATTTTTTAATAGGAAATGAAATAGGATGTGTTCGTATGCATAGTTATTCAGTTATGGCAAAAATGACGTACTTATTTCATTGAGTGATTTTACCCGATATGAAGTCCCATTATGTTACATTTATGATCACGTGATACAACCGGACATGCAGCATATTACGTTACCCAACGGTATGTCCATGCCTGCCAGCTGTGTGAATGGAAGTCTATCTCAACTATAACTGTGTTAGGGCTCGGAACGTCATTTGTGGGGGGTCTCCTTATATGATCTCTGCGTCTTCAATAATTATGCGCATAGTTATTTCAAAACTGTGTTTTTAAAAGTCGTGAGTTGATGTACAGTAACTATACTAGGGGGTCCTAAACTCCTTAGATAACTATCGATGACATAATTAATTATTCCTATATGTACATGTACTAATAATCAAGCATGCGGAATTCAATGCAGATTACTGCGTAAACGACCAGTACTGTTAGTATAGCGCTATATATAGATATAATATAATTTAATTACATTTCCAAAGTTGCAGCATAACGTTTAATCATGGCATGGAAATAAATTGTGAAAGTGTTCTTAATGTGGTGGATATGCTCGGTGTGAATAAAACGTGATGAACGAGTTCGCAATATACGCAATATAAACGTCTGATATAAAAGGTAAACCATGCGTAAATGATATACATCCTCGATTTGATTATTTCATCACAATAGTACATCTCTCTCACACCTGTTGTCGTGAAGATGTTTGTTTTCTTCGATACGTGCATTGTAAAATGAAATTCGAAAGTATATTGTCAATTATGTTAAAATACCTTTCTAGACCAAAGGTCTTGAGGATTGACTGGATTGTTATGCCATTAAAGCGACATGCATTTGTATAAACAATGCCATAATATAACCAACATTACCTACTCTTCAATTCAAACCATGCCTAGACCTGCTGAATATAACAGCTATTTTACGTACATTTGCCATTCCAGTCTTTGTCATAGATATAACCCTGGTAAGCAGGGCGATGTGAAGGCATAGGCATTAGGGGTAACCACTAATTCAACAGGGGAGTAGTGTATGGCGATTCTTTGTTGCACGGCGAGATTTACTTTATCAGATAAGTTTACATCTATATCACCAAATCTTGGAATTGTTTGTTTTACTAAAAAACTAATATTATCTTGCGTTTATTTCAATTCTGAGTTTGATACCAATAACTAGACCTGTCCAAAATGATTCCAAGATAATGGGAAATAATAATTTCCATATTTATTCAAACCACCGCCTTTGAGAAAAAATCAAACATTACTTTGGATTGAAAATGTTATTTTTAAAATTTCATTTATTCAGACAGAGAAATAAACGTTGCAGCCCGATTGATGAATTATTAAATAGGCATGGTCATCAGTAAATAGAAAATGAAATAGTTTTTAATGAAGATAAGTGGAGACCTGCCACTTCATGTTTCACTCATTCGCCAAACAACAAATATAATGCACTCCCCGGTTGCATTCTATGTTCATACATGTTTTGTCATTAGAATAAATAGAATAAATTTACACCAATTATAAACAGCGTGTAAAAACTAAATATTCGTTGATTCCAACGCCTTTTTAAAAATCAACAAAACCACAGTGAGTAATAATTATCCCTTTTTAAACTCAGACAAATGTCCCTGAATTAATAACAGAATCGGTCGACTCTTTTTGTGTTAAGGTACTATTATTATACCACAATACCATTTCTACGGAAAAGTACCGGATGTGAAAAGATTTGGTTTAAAAGTGTGAGAATTAGTTTTTAAGTACTAACGGAATTTTTGACGTTTCGTTGGTGACATGCCATCAATTTCAAGCGCTTTGAAGGACTTAAAGTCGACTTAAACTGTTTTCAAGTTCGCTTAAAGTTAATTTCACGGTTAAGTATTTCAATGTCGATAGTGTCGACATCATTGTCAAATTCTCCACAAATTTCATTTCGCGTGTTCGATAAATATTTCTGGCCCTGATTGTTAATACGACGGAGCATCACCATAAACTGTATCGAGGTTGATCCAGTCCGGTAATTTACTGTCAGGAGAAATCTCTTAATTAGGCTTAATAAGTGACCAAAACAGTTAAGTTCTTGTGTTCGCTTCCGCTAAAGTTCGATTATGTTTTTGTTTTATTCACATAAATGAATGGTAATCATTTTTGTTTCTATGATAGACTTGTAGAAGAACGCGTGTTTATCCGTCTTCAAGAATCTACACTCATCTTCAAACCGTGACATACATGGAGTCTAATAACCAACTGGCTTACACGCCATGTTTTTTTTAAATATGTAAATCAGATGTTTCACTGACGTCACCATCATGTGTAACATGTGCCATAACATCGAAATTATTATTGTCATGCTGTGTCCCAACAAAAAACAACAAAACCCACGAAATTAATATCGCTACAAACAATGGAGCATCACCAACCGATAAATTTGTATTGTATTTCTATATAAGAGAATGGAGTCAAAATGTGCGAAGTCTTGTATGTCTGCTATCCTGGCATTAAAGTCTCCAAAAGCAAACAGTTTTTTATTGGGATATGTATCCATATGATGGCAAATTAGTGTTCTAAATATAATGACATTTGCATAATTCATTAAACTCGTATGCGAAACATAAAAAAATATCAACCAATGTGTGGATTAGAGTAATGCAGACTAATCAAACAATATATTCACAGATTCTTTAAAGGGCGACAGTCGTCGTGCCGCGTCCTGTTCGATATGGTACTCATAGCGACGTTTACAACGCGCGTAAAATACATTGTTTATTTACATGAAATTCGAACACGCGCTACGCGACGACCACCGCGCTTTAATGTATAGCAGAACGTGTTTCTCTATAACGTCTGCCATAACACTTGTGATAAATAATCTAACGGAGATCCATTGCCAGTACTAACCACATTTCATTAAATCGAAATTTACGTAACATCCATCGTTTCCCGAATCTGGCACAAAATTCTTGATAATTTAGACATTCCCAAAAAGTCAGCTACGTACAAGCTAGATCATTCACTCGATAATGATTAATATTCTTTGAATAACTATGACGTAGACAGCTGTTAAGTCACTAAACCCACCATCTAAAATTGAATTACCATACAGCCGTTGTCATAGAAACCCAGAATTAATCTGCCGATTTCCCCCCGATGCGTGAAAACTTTCTCAGTCGATTATCGGTGTAAATCGGCCATATCACCAGAGTGCTCGGTGCTGCTATAAGGAATGTACCGGTTATTGTGGAACCGGAATTTCTGACTTGAATATATGATCATTGTAAATTACGCATATCAATAACAAGTATTTGTCAGCAGTTGAGTGTACTCAGCTGTTCGGGCTCCCATCACAGAGCTGTATATACTGTACAGTATTGTTTGGTATAAGGTAGATTGCACTGCATAATTTTACACCAAAGCGGCGGCAACATCGAATAGTATCACGAACATTAATAATAAAGCGCCACAGTCGTTACGCTGCACGCGTGCGTTTTTACACGCGTTGTATACGTCACATGGGAACCCTATCGAACTCGGTTGGGGTGGTTAATTGCATAGGTAATTCATCAAACTTTTAAACTTCTATTGCGAGCTTTCATCAAGATCAATACCACATTCTGAAAGAAAACAAGGCTAACAATAATTGAACATACAATTCAATTTAGAGCGCGGTGGTAGTTGCGCTGCGCATGTGCGACATTTGTGTTGATAAACATTGATTTTCCCACAATCCAATGCGCTCTTCAAATGGAATTCACAAGTATGAGGTTTGACCTGGGCGCGACTTGCACTGAATACCGCCGATGACTCCTTCGATACCTTCCAATCATCTAAAAATTATTTAATTATAGCTTGGAAATGTTTGTACATCTTTGTATGAGACCCATATACTCGTATCTCGCGCATGTGTGGCGCGACGACTACCGCTTTTTTAGCTGTTGCTAATAGTTTGACAGGTTACTACGCAGGCATTCCAACTAATCTTCCCAGCACACCCACCAGCTACGCAATACTGTTAAAGTTCTGTTAGTCACATGCATCCGCTCGGGATATTAAATTGTAACCCATCGTTAATTTCATATTATACTATTGATTATAAAACTGTGTGAATTTTTGAAACTGCGCGTTATCATTGGTCGATCGGTACCACGTGCTGCTCAGTTATTAGACGCACGAGGTCAATGCACGAACAGACGTGTGTGATTTTTTTCTAGAGAATTTAATAAATGATCACAGTTACTAAAAGTGTGGCGTAAACGTTCTACGCCCAGGTCAATTTCCTTTCGCACGTGAATTTTTTACATAACTGGGTATTATAATTTGAATAAAGGACTCCGCATTACGTGATAAAAAAAAGCTCGGACGAGGACGTGCGTCTAAATAATAGACTCCGATTCGATTGCGCCTTGTCCATTATTCCCGTCATTGCACTGTTATAACTAAACTCTTCTCCGAATTCAAAATTGAGCGAATTCAGTTAAGTTTGGTGTTTATTTGTTAAAGTTAATTTACATGCGAAAAGGGGTTTGCCGTGCGATAATATAAACCTATGACTTTATAAAAAAAACATATTTTTCTGATAGTCGGTTGATTTGCAATAATGGGTAGTGCGACCTCCTTTTCCCCTTAACGTTTGTTTATCTATTCCTGCGTTGAAGCTGCGGGCCTGTTGTTGTTGTTGTTGTGAGCAATATATCAGGGACCACGAAGCAATAGAATTGTTCACATTTCAGTATACTTAAAATATGATGTATTCCACTTTGAACCAGTATATTCTGTGTCTAAGATGTATGAATATTGTTTTCCTAAAGAACATTATAATAATATTTACAGCAGAAACATTTTATATGAAGCATATTTAGCACCGAGTGATAGTAATTACAGTGATAGTGTTGACAGCTGGACGTACTATATACTGCAATAAACTTAAAAAGATGGAATATTTCCTGCCTCTTAGTGGTGCACGGAAACGTTTGGGAGTAATAACTGGATATTGTGTGGCAATATTACAAACAACATTGACCCCAAGCCTTCTCCGATGGAGCGTTCCTAGATGTGACCGTAGGCCAAAGCATGCAATTCATACCAATGACTTCCTCTTCGTTTCATCTGATATATGTTTTAACGCCTGGCCTCATACTCTGGGTCGATGTCGGTGATGACCTGGCGTTTATCACTGCGTGTAAAACGCACGAACACACACTATTAAATCTACGTGCCAGTCAGCGTATATTTTATTTATTTTATGTCGTGGTTTGACAGATAGATGCCCGGAGGACAGTGATTATTACACTACTAGATGCAAACGAGGCTGAATAAATTGACGGATCGGATTCGATGATATTCTTGTACGCCACGTGACACTGAACCCCAATGCTTTTCTATTGTATCCTTCAGAGGATGGGACACAGTTGAAAGGTCGTGTATTCATTTGTTCGCACCATAAGAGCATAGTATAGATACCGGATAACTTCTCGGGGAAATAGAGTCTTAAAGCGACGATAACAACACACGCTAAAAACGCAAAGGCTCTTGGGAAGAAGCTTGTTCGTAAACAATGACACGCTATGGCCATCTGACGCATGCGTAGGTGACGACTCCCTCGTTTTAACTATGCTCTGGTTTCTATGATGGGGACTGGTTTCTATAATTATTTAGCTGAACGAGTTGAATAAGAACTTTCACATCGATGTCGATATGGATCTTCCAACGTGATACTATTTTCATCTCTATTTCACCAGAAAATTCTCCCCCACTGACTTAATATATGCAACAATTCAACTCGGTTCAATGACCCTTAGGGAAGTGCGCGTTGGTGAAATTGTGCGATATTATTGCTGTTAGGCGTGTACTTACCACATGCTGACCGCCGGCTGCTAAGCTCTCTGATATGCTCTCTACCGGGCCGACATATTTACAAAGTGAAAACCCATGTATATTTTTGTTGTAACATTTGGCGACATTGAATAGATAAAATCTATATCGTTGTTGCAATTTAATCAACATTACTATGTAACCAAGTTTATATCTAGAATAATCATTTTGAGTATGCATGTGCTTAGTAAAAGATAGTGGGGTGGTGTGATAAAACGAGAATAAAAATCGTTCCACGAAGACTGTATTCACAATGCTTTGTACCGAATCACCGCCTCGATTCGCGCTTGCGTCAGAAGTCCAATTAACCAAATACATGTCGATGTATATTCACATGGGGCGCGTTACTATGCGTTGCTATGGTAGTTGCGAACCTTGTGTAACTCATCTGATGAGCTGAACATAATGCGTATGTGACGGACGCCATGTTGTTTATAGATTTCTTTGGCTCTAATATGAATGGTTACCATAGGTATGTTGTGTTTCAGTGTGGTATTTGACGGATACTTCTTCTGAATATGCTAAATTGTTGAATCGATTTTTTTTTCTTCAAAGAGACCATTCACGATCTTAAGGGTAGTTATACGTGTATTCATGCGTTCCCTGACTTACAAATAATGTAAGCATCATTCTTGTTTAAGAGATAAATGAATGCCATCTAACCGGCTGTATTCGACTTTGCCATGGTAACATAGATGCTTTGCCAAATTTTAATGTGTTTCTGGAACTAGAACAATGTCACTGCTTGAACCAGGGGACACACATAAAGATCTACGTCAATAAAAAGCCGTTTATTTAATATTATAGCCATAATAGGTAAGCTGTCACTTTTATATCCTGAACAATTTCTTTTATAAATCACACAACAGTGTAAATTATTCTTGATTCGTTTGCGATAACTCTGCGTTCATATACTGTAAAGTGATTTATTTTTATTTAGAAATTATTTTCGCTGATTTCCCTGAAAGAATGATTCAGTGAAAACATTTCTTTTCCTATATTTTACATTTAACTCATCAAAATATAATAAAACAATAAATAAACTTTTTTTTATTTTTTTTGTGCCAGGCCACAGATTAGGACATTGAATGTCAGTGTTGTCTCTCCGGACCTTTTTAATTGATGTGCAAATTGCAGGTGATAGTGCTGACATATAGAGCATTTTTAACACAGAAGCCATATTCTTGTTTGGGGGTACATAACAGGGATGTGCGACCATCTCCCTATCAAATAGCAGTTCAGTGCGCTATCCTGGCGTCAACCAAGCCCGGTCGAACACCTGAGGACCTTAACTAGGGTTCCCCAAAAGTCGCATTCGTCAGTGAATAAATCTCGGTGTTCACCCTATAGAAAGGATTTGAAAAAAAAAAACTGTATACGAAACAGCCAAATTGTATTGATTCCTGCTAAAATAAAGTATTAATTTAATTTTAAGTAGTCAAATACAGCCTCACACACAAGTCTAGACGATGTTTCGTTATTTCGATTAACAATATGTAAAACAAAACAATTGCACCTTGAGCGCAACATTGGCAACATGTGCTTGTTTATATTTTGTCAGAGATTTGAATATCGAATTTCCAAAATTGTGGTCTCGATTAGTGATGTGTGCAACTTCAAACATAACGGTTTTGATCAGCGACGTGTGCAAAATATCACCAACATGGAGGTTTTGATAGGTGACGTGTGCAAAATATCACTAACATGGAGGTTTTGATAGGTGACGTGTGCAAAATATCACCAACATGGAGGTTTTGATAGGTGCCGTGTGCAAATCTTCAAAAAACAGAGGTCTTTTTGCATGTTAATTGATTATGTTTCACTTATATGAATTGTGAGTTGTGTTCACAAGTATCACGCATCCGCCGCTTGACGTTTATTCGCATACTATAGTTTTATTGTGATTAATATGTACAGTAACCGCTCTAGTCTGTCTCCGGGGCAATAATTCATGCTAAATTTAACAATTTCTCTGGAAATGAAAAATCATTTGCAGCTGGACCGATGTATATCTTGTTATCCGGGGATTGTCACGTGACTAGTGGATATTCCACTCACGTGCGTGCTGTACTGTACATTTCTAATTAGTAACAGATACAGCGAAAGATACACGACGCCGACGCCGCGTTTCTAAGTAATAAAACGTTACTGTTCCGTAATGCCATTTTCAAACGTTCCGCGATTGTGACGGGAAGTCGTGAGAATTAATGTTTCAAACGCTATGTGTCCTGTCCTTAAAGTGGCTGCATATGGCAATCGTACCAGTCATTCACTTCCTGACATGAATAGAACTCATATTTCCTAGAACCGCCGAGACTAAAACAAACTTACTTCCAATTTAAAAAAAATACTACTTATACAAGCTGTTTATTATATTTAGTTAATGTCTTATAGTCGTGGAATGTCGTTAGCACAGAACTATTGCGAACAGTGGTGTTTTCCTAATACAATATTACGAAGCTATATGATAGCGGTATTTGGTAGTATGTATGTTCATAATCACTTCAGTGCGTCGTCAGGTGTCTAGATGATTTTGCTTAATCGTTATATTGCATTTCTCGGTGTATAGACGGTACGGAGGATATAAGGACTCGGAGGCTTGTTTTGCCAGATTTTCCTGTTTGTCAATGCTCAGACTGTCTGTAGACATTGTGAGTGGAATAAGTTTCCCAGCCCTACCGTGACTTCAACTGGTAGAAACCGAAGTCTGAAAAAATGCCAAACCTCGATGTATTTACCAATCACATAACAGATGTGTGTACACGTGATATCCTGAATTTGCATACATTTTTTGAAGATGTCCTAATGATTCTAATTAGGTTTTGACCTACCAATTAGAGATGTGATAGCTATCTAATTGGAAGGCTGGACAAAATGGACAATTTGACGACGTACTTAGACGAAACACATACCGTGACATTGAAACTTGAAACGGATTTCCTGTTGGCAAGGCACGTGGGACTTAATTTTAGAGGTTTCTATGAGCACGTGTATGCCATTGTGTTCGGATTCTATCTGCTAACTATGTATGTGGTCGTGTGAAGGAAGTGAGGATTTCAAAACAAACAAGCTTTTTTAATCACTTTCTGTTGTCAAATTAACCACATGGAGAGACAACCAGGTTCTTCTAAAAGACTGACTTCCATAGAAGGCAGTTCGCATACACAGAGTTTTTTTTCCGGATAAACTTATTTTGGTGTCGCCGAGGGTAAACAAGCAGGTTGACGTTAAGCCTCAGTCTCATGTTTATGTTCATGATTAATTGTAATACTCTGCAATTGCAGCGTTACATTGAAAAAAAAATAATTAAAGGCATTTACGTCGCCAACGTATAAGCTAGTTCAAAAGACAGTTTACGGATTCACTTGTGGGCATTCAAATCGGCACCAAACAACTAAATCGTGTTCCAGATTTGCATGTGCTTCACGTGATGAAGAATGTAAGTGATTCAATTGAGATCAACTGCGAACGAGGATGGACAAGATGGCGGATTTGATGATGTAGTCTTGTCAAACGTGTCACATGACATTGAATCCCGATCGCGATCGAAATCGAATAAACTACTATTAACTCACACTGTCATGGTCAATAATAAAAAATACACATGTCTTGATAAAAGTCGTCATTTTATGATGTAAATACTCGTTGTATACCACAAATCAGCAATCCGAACAAAGGTGTTTTAATCATGGATCTTACCTGTCAGCGAGTCTGGATGTAACTTCATTACATTTATGCAACCAGGCGTGTACTATCCACAGGTGCATTAGTTCATATGAAGTGCTAAGTCGTCGCCCGGGGACCTAAATTTCCATAGCGGTTTCAACTGGACTGAAACAAAAAATCAACAACAATTGTGCATTAAATGAAGCGTATCGAAAGAAATGATTATTTCCCCCTCCACGGTTGCTTAAAGCGCGGTGGTCGTCGCGCCGCATTCTGTTCAATATAGGACTCATAACAACGTACACAACGCGTGTAAAATACTTATTTGCATGAAATTCGAACACGCGCTGCGCGACGACCACCGCGCTTTAACATTTTAATGTAAGTTTTGCGAACAATAATGCATTTATAATAACAAAATTCAATATTCAAACACGAAACTCATGAGTATTGTTTTTTTTTTGACAAACCGTCATATTATCGAGACGGAGCTACGTCACACAACGTTCTATGTTTCGTGGAAGCGTGCCACTGTACCATGTAGTTCTATGGTCCATGCACGACTTGCTGTGGAACGCTGGCCAAAGAGCATGTGACAGATAAAGTTGAGAAAACAGTACAAACTCAACTTTGAGGCAATCCTGAAAATTTACATATGTTGCACGTATATGGGTAATCGTTTTGCACTGTTCAGTAGAGTCTGAACAACTAGTATTCTGAGGGTTTTAGTCCGTTAAATTGTTGACAGATGGTGAAAATGCCCGGATGTTCGCTCCCGAGAATACTGTAGTACATTGAAATGAAAACATATCAACACATGCTTCGATCATTCTTTGCTTAATATATTCAACAATATCTCGACACGTGTGTGACCTTAACTAGAATTTCGTTTGAATCATAGACATGATTAATATGGTCTATATTACAAATTTTTGTTGTTGAATGAAATCAAAAGCAAATGCCATCACATTCACAGTGCTAGGTTGAAGAATATTGGATTTTGTTCAGAACTGAAAAAAATAGCATTAAAGTAACATATTTAACAATAATTACCTATAGCAGTTTAAATTAAGGTCGATAGATACCTTAGTTCTACACATTATTTACCGATCGATTTTGATTAGTTTTACCGTATTTACATTTACGACTATTTCCAGTCACAAAAATCAATTATAGCGACATTCACGGTCCCAATTTGTAATTACTCATCACATTCTGTTATAAATAGATAGACACAGACTTAAAGGACGGTAGTCGTTGCACCGAGCATGCGCGAGATATATGGATCTCATATAAAAAAAAGATGGCGTCTTTGACTGTTGCGCAGATCAACGAGTACAAACTGAGACGTTACCAAGCTTTAATTAAATGATTTTTAGGTGATTGGAAGGTGTCGAATGAGTCACCCGCGGTAATTAGTGCAAGTCGCGTCCAGGTTCAACCTTATACTTGTGATTTCCATTAGAAGATCGCATTGGATTGTGGGTAAATCAATGTTCATCAACACAAATGTCCTACATGCGCAGCGCGACGACTGTCGCCCTATAAAACGTTAGACAAGTAACAGTCGAATTGATATTACATTCAGTTTTTTGCTGTTATTATATCTTACTTCAGTATTTCACAGAATCCACTGTTTCCTTCCATTGGTCGTTTTAACCAGCACGTGAACAGAGTATTGCGCATTATCGGAAGGGGTACAAATTCACGTGACTCTCATTATCAACGGGATCTTGGCGGCCATTTGCAACTTCGAACTGAAGTTTATTACAAAACCGCAATATAATTTTGCCTGTGATTATACGTTTGCATTTATGTCTTGTTCGATAAACTAGGGTGGATAGATTTAAAAAAAAATATTATTATATATTCAAGTGTAACAATTGCGAACAATTTATACGGATATGTCCATCAACAGCTGCGTCTACACGTGTATGCTAATACTAGATCGTTGCTCAGAATTTGAACGCCAAAGTCAACGCGAACATTTTATTTTCAAAAACATTGTTCAAGACATGTAGTCAGTGCAAAACAAAGACATTTACGAAAAATACATAAAAAATGACAAAATGTTGCATAAAAATTATGGAGGAAAAAATATGGCGCTCAAATGGCCATGGGTTAACGTATATTGTGTTTATATCGAGTAGAAACGGTATAGTATTATCAATCAAGTACTATCTAGTGATTTCAACTCATTTTCTAACAATGTGAAAACAGCCTGAGTAAATTAACAATGCTGAAAGATTAAAGAACGGTATATATATATATATATATTATATATATATGATATTTTCAATGTCGTATGCTACTAACCCGGTGAAAACACACGCACTACAAATACTTAGCCATACTTTGCTGGACAAGAGGTTATATCAGGTTACCGACAGAATCCAATGACACTTGATTGTTCCCATGGAAATAACAACTGTGTGTGATATCCTGGTGAGTTTTCACCCAGATAGTGGGTCTTTTTTTTTATTTAAATATCAAACCAGTTATTGTTAGTAAATAGTTCGAGATAAAGCGAAAGCAGGCCACCATAAGTCGCGACTCATATGTGAGACAAGCATTAATCACTGCATTCAAAGATGAGGATATAATTCCCGCAGAATCGGACATGACCCACCTCGTCATCTGACAAACAGTAATGAAGACATAGTATGTATAAAGTGTGCGCTCTCACATGGACTGGAGGGTATTGCTTACATCACTACATCTCGGAGATATTACGTGAGTGGAAATCGACATGATTTATCACGAAGCCTTTTGCATACAAATCCTCATTGAAGCGTCCCCATTTTCAGACAAGTATTCACGCCTTAAAATGCCGTTATTGAGTACGCAGCATCTCACGCTGCGATGAGAAGGGGATTTGAAAGAGCTCTATACATTGGCACAGAAGACGGTTTTTTTAATACGGCTATATAGTTATTGTTGGTTGTATCATGCGTGACTGCTCACTAATATAACATACTCGGTAGTTTTAAACCTATGACCTGGCAAGAGTTCGATCACAATACAAACGTTAATGTCGTATCTCCATTTTACTGTATCGCAATAATCTCCAATACATGTGCGTTTATGTGTGAGTGTGGCTCCATATTTTAAATAACCATGACGTTGGTAACACTATATCACATACGATCGTATAGCAATCCTCTTTCTACATCATTCTTTTACCCTTCATCTCCACACTTCTCAAGAACTACCTTTGTAGAATGCATTCCGTATAACTCGATTGACTATGACAATTATTTGTCTCTTATCTCTTGGTATCCCCCCGCCCAATTTGGACCTCATCATCAACAAATTGGCATTTACAGAATTGGATTTTTAAAGAAGAAAAAAACAGCCAGTTCTCGTTTTGATCAAATTGGTTAAAACAATCCAACATCATGAGCACGGTTTCGATAGACTCGCCTACTCATTACTGTAGTTGATATAATGTGCGTCTATATGCATTAATTTCAATTGACCCCGAGTTACTTTGAATGAAACCGACATCATGATGCGCTCGACGTACGTCGTTACTTACTTAATACAAGACAAGGCAAGGGTAGCGAATAATTTCATCAGAAATACTAGAGACTTGTGACAGTGTAGCTTATTTTAAGGTGGTCAGTGTAAAGCAGTCAAACAAGGACGCAGGAAAGGCAAAAACAATTAGCGGGGATATGCACCCTCTTATTAAATCGCGCCCTCTAGCAACGAAGCGCGTTTAAGACGCAACTGAGTGAGAGGAAGGGCGTTTAACGCGATGCTATCGTTTTGATCTGTGTTACGTACTGTCAAATGTCAAAAATACGATAATACTAGTAGTCCTAGGGCATATTACACTGTATAAACATGTGAAAACCAACTTATCTAATAATTTCATAATCAAGAGGTCACTGCCACAACTTATCTGGGTTTAAGAGTTCTTGCACCTAGAAAAAAAAATATAGTTCACTTATCGTAGAATGACAAGGATCTGGACAAGGAATTGAATGATTCACAAACTAGCGATGACGTAATGTCTAAACGCATGATTTTTCCAACAATCAAGACTTACAATAAAATGCTTACATCATAGACCCATTCTTACCTACAAACAGTCGATTTGGGCAATAAACTTTACTGTTTCGGCATAATATACAATTTTATAAACATTCAGATCCAGATACAGTGTTCAAAATGCTACTGAGACGATCGCGTTCAGTGAAAGTGCCAACACAAAAACTTGGTTAGACTAATTGCACAACCACTTTTCAACCTAATCTACTGGAAGGACCTCTAGTGTTCTCGTATTATGTATTTCACCCCAGGCTATCAAAGTGAATACAAATTCTCAAAATTGACACAACTTGACCGAAGTGAGTCCAAATTTATGGATAATTCACCCAAACTCCCACTCAAACTAAGCAACACAAGGTTGTAACTGCCGCCATCTTTAAACTCTCTCATTTCACTTCTTTTAGGAAGTGACATCACAAAAAACGCCACATGTGGCGGAAATCTAGTTTCAATTGTTTTTACTGAAAATCAAAAATATGCTTAATCCTTAAGTCTGTAAAATCAGTAATCTTCCATCAATGAAGATCTGTTTGCGAGAAAATTTGCTGCAATTCTAACATTCTTGTACAGAACAGAAATGTGTCGTTTCTTTAAAAGTAAATCTTGGACGTTAGTTATATTTGAAAATTGTTCATTGGGCATGTGAACTGGAACTTTAGAATTCGATTGCATATGTTTCGCATTGAAACTGATAAGCCCATTTGCAGATGAATTTACTTTGCCTGATTTATCGGAAGTTAAAGGGGGGTGATCGTCGCGCCGCGCATGTGCGCGTGGCGCGACGACCGCCGCCCTTTAAAGAATAAAGTCTATTTCAACCTCCTTAAAACTGAGAATAAATGTATTTCATTGATTACTTCAGCCGAAATAAAGCCATGTTTATTATATCACAGACTGATATAGAACAGACTAGCAACGCGACTTTTCCCTTCAATGTTGGTCAGATGCGCGTCACGTTTATTTTGGGGTATAACTTTTTAATCCTATAAAAAAGCGATCGAACTAACGCGAATATAACGTAAAAACGCGATGTCCTTCATTTCTTCATCAAATAACGCGAGATAGTGCGAGATGTACATGGGGAGTAGTATTAGTTGGGTTGTAGTTCATTAAAAATGCGGTAACTCATCCAAAAATCGATCGATTTGAACGGAAACGATGACGACCGAAAGTATGCGCCTGTACGTTCGGCACTAGAATGACATCACGAAAACACACGTACAAGATAAATGCGAGTGCGTTCGGAAATCTTCGGGTAAACGTGTGTCAGTAAACTACCATTAAGGTCTACCGAGGCACGCATCCTACGGGCGTATAATCTATTTCCCAACTCACATCTACAATAGGCGTTGCTAGTCTGTTCTATATTATTCTGAGATTATATCAAATGTTATTGCCAATTATGCTATAAAAATCATAACTAGACTAATGTAATGAACAGTAATGTAAATAAATGTACAGTAATGCAATGAAATGTAATGTAGTACAATATGAGGCTACGAGGATACCGAAAAGTATGCACGAAGACAGTAGAGAGATGACATGACATCATATGTTATCAGTTGTGTCAACGGAAGTGCTTAGGAATGGTTTAATATTATTAACGGAATGAGTCATTGCACTTATACAGAAACAAAGAGTCGAGTCTGTGTACTGCGTCATTATTGGAATAAATAATAATAATCCAAAAAGTTTAGAATAGAATCAGCGAACTTCATTGTATGGAGTCCGGTTAAACCCTGGTGACAGCCATGTTTGTTTTATTATTAGAGGACGCTTTCGCGCGTAATTATTCCCTTTTTGGAATTCGCATTTCCTAATATGGTAGGATGAAAAAATATCCCGTAAAATACTGCAAAATTACGGCACGCTGTAACTTATGGAGTTACGGTGACAGATGTATAATAATGTAATGTGATGAAATGTAATGTAATACAACACAGACTTGTGAATGTAAAGGCAGGCTTGTCTCGGCTTGACTAATATTCGTGTTACTACAAGGTATTTATTCACTCGCATAAATACGGCGCCACGCCAGGTATCCTAATATATTAAGATTCGTTTTCAGAGCATAGCTTCGAATTATAGTGACAGAGCTTATAACGCCATTAATGGACCACATCAATGGGTTGGCTTACGACGTCCCACTGCGTCACTCTCAATAGAATTCATTATGAATTATTGCGTCGGAATAGTGCGCAAATAATCCCCCTGTATGCATACTTATTCATCGAAGTAAAATTGTAGAGTCTCGATTGCCGGTTAGTTCTTCAGAGAATAGCTTAAATTCACAAGCTTTTAGCGCTATTCATTTCGATGAATACATTTATTCTAATCATTTTGCATGCATTTGTCGCTGGCTGTAATGTTTGTATTTGGTTGGATAGAAGTTAAATTGATTCAGACGTTGTGTGTATTTTTAATTTTAATTTCTAAATGAGGCTATATCATTGAATAAAAGCATGATTGATTGCTGTAAATTGTTTGATGCCCCCCCCATACACTTGTTAATTTTTTTGTATTCGTGTTTCACGGCATCAAGATGGCCGCCGATTGGCTGCTCCATGATTACTATTGGGTGATTGATAGAGGCTATTGATTTATAAGTTGATTGCTTTTATTAATAATTTTACCTTCCATATATGTGTCTCTGTCCTTTGGGACATTGTTCTTGTTATATTCCTCGTATAAAACTGACGTCCAAAGAAAAGTAGTAATTCTAGAGTGTGAGTTGATATACTTTCAATAATTAAGTGATCAAACGCGATGCATGGCTGCTCATCCGCACTGGAACGTAATTTTCTCAAGACACTGTGGCTCATAATATGGGTTCCGCCCATGTGTCGAGTCTGCCTAGACTATGACGTAGACGCCCGCTTCACGAAAAGACCTGAGATGAAATGGCAACCAAGTTCTCGTTGGGATCGAGAGACTCGCGAGATTTCTTTACGTCCTCAAGTAGTCTTCCATTGAAGTTCTCTCTCGTTCTCTCTCTGCATGCATAGTAGTGGCCGCGATGACGGGAGAGAAATAAGCACTCGCTCTCGGCGGCAATTTAGATTAAAAATGACCGACTGGCGGCCATTTTATTCATTTGATTATTATGATTAAGACATGACAATATTCCAAGTCTGTTTTAAGCAATCAACACACATCGCCCCTTTTTGTGAAATGATTTAACATAATTGCATTTACTATTTTTTCGACAAATAATCACGTTACCCATATATATATATATATATATATATATATATATATAACGTAATATGAGTCGAGTTTGAGTGAATCATAAAGTTATAGGAATGACAATCTATTTATAAGTACATCTTACATATTTTGTGACGAAGCGCTGCCGTAAACATGCCTTAGCACGGGAATTGAGACCCAAGAGACGATAACAACACACGCTAAAACGCAAAGGCTCATTCATTGGGTAGACGCTTGTTTGTAAACAATGACACGCTAAGGCCATCTGACGCATGCGCAGGTGACGACTCCTCCGCTTTAAATAGGCGAGACCAATATCTACAAATGGTAGCTGTATAGTTGTGTTACTTATCACATATCACATCTCCCGAAAAGCAGGACGGTCGACCATAGATCAAAGCAAAGCGGGGATCGAATTAAAGGTTTTTATTCAACTACGTATATTGCCTCTCGGGCATACTTCGTCGCGACTAGAGGCGTATTCTCAAGGAATCAATGCGTATATCAAGGAACAATGCAGATGGCAAATCAAATTCGACTTTCCCGTCAAAAAGCAGTCATCCAGTGACGCCACGAGACTGCAATCGAACCGATCGTTACCGTGTTGATGTCGGTCTATTTCAGGTGACATTTTAATGGTAACGTAAGACCTGACTCCCATTGAATCAAATTGGGCGAATTTAAATATAGATATATAGCAAAAAACACACATGGCCGTGGGAATCGAATAAACTGTTATGAAGAGACCCAATGGAAATAATAGAACAATCAACTTTCACGATGCTTTTTTTTAAAAATAAAATAAGAATTCTTTACATTCTAATAAGGTGGTTTCCTAGAAGGTAACGGCGACAATCGACCACAAAGCATGCATTGAACAATTTTACTTGAAAACTGTATCGTCCAGCATATATGACGTAATTCGACATAAACCTATCACGCCTGCTATGTTGTCTAGTTCATTCTAAATTTAATCCAACCTATATTCGAGTACTTCTTTGCAGATTCCTGCAGTAATTCGTTTATTGTGGATATTTATATTCAGCTGACACAGTGTGTTGGCCTGCATCTACACTATACTAGACGGGCAGTCTGCGTGCCGCTAATCACAGCCGTTGAGTGGAGAATTGAATGGCATCGTTATGTGGATAATAATGTTATCGATTCATGGAAATCAGCGTTTGTCTTCTTTATTCCACCTTTTGTTGGACCTCTTTTTTTTCAATGTGAATTGATTGACGAAATATTAATTTGTTAAGAGCAATGATCTGCGCTAATGTTCCACAGCGTGTTGCATTGTCACGTGGACATATCTCTCTCTTTTAATTGCATGGTTTTCATTCGATTGACTGACGTATCCTAGGCAACGAAAGCTTTAGTTGTACACTGAGTCACAGGGACGTGTTGTCTACAATGACTTCACTATGATGTTACATACCTGTCCCGAAAAAACAAACAAAAACAAAACATATACTACAGGCAAAATAAATAAATAAATAAATAAATAAATAAATAAATAAATAAATAAATAAATAAATAAATAAATAAATAAATAAATAAATAAATAAATAAATAAATAAATAAATAAATAAATAAATAAATAAATAAATAAATAAATAAATAAATAAATTTATCTGCTGCAATAAACTTCACGTAGAACAAGAATGTGAATACAAAATATAATATATTGAGTGATATAGTATTTGATAGGAAACTATTGTTGAGATGACGTTGCTATACTGATAGGCCATAGTTGTAACAATGATGCGTTACTATGCGGATATGTAATGACACATAGTAATATTGATGTATTCCGACGTTGTAATACTAGTATTAACGATACAATGCGGATACGTCACATAACCGTAACAGCAATGTTGTTGTGTTTCAACGCTGATACTGAACTGTAATAACACATAACAGTACATGCGTGTGTACATCAATACGTTTTTCGCTATTTAGATATCAAATCGTGAAACATTGTGTTAGTTACATATACAACTCGTAACGTGGTTCAGTAATACCACAGAAATCGTAATAGCAAGACAGAAAGTCCATGTGGTAGGACTTTCGCGAATTAGGAAGTTCACGTGATAGGAAGTTCGCGAGTTAGCAAGTCCACGTGATAGGAAGTTCGCGATTTAGTAAGTCCACGTGATAGGAAGTTCGCGAGTTTGCAAGTCCACGTGATAGGAAGTTTGCGAGTTAGTAAGTCCACGTGATAGGAAGTTCGCGAGATAGCAAGTCCACGTGGTAGGAAGTTCGCGAGATAGCAAGTCCATGTGATAAGAAATTCACGAGTTAGCAAGTCCATGTGATAGGAAGTTCGCGAGATAGCAAGTCCACGTGGTAGGAAGTTCGCGAGATAGCAAGTCCACGTGATAGGAAGTTCGCGAGTTAGCAAGTCCACGTGATAGGAAGTTCGCGAATTAGCAAGTCCACGTGATAGGAAGTTCGCGAGATAGCAAGTCCATGTGATAGGAATTTTTGCTCGTTAGCAAGTCCACGTGATAGGAAGTTCGCGAGATAGCAAGTCCACGCGATAGGAAGTTCTCGAGTTAGCAAGTCCACGTGATAGGAAGTTCGCGAGTTAGCAAGTCCACGTGATAGGAAGTTCGCGAGATAGCAAGTCCACGTAATAGGAAGTTCGCGAGATAGCAAGTCCATGTGATAGGAAGTTCACGAGTTAGCAAGTCCACGTGATAGGAAGAACGCGAGTTAGCAAGTCCACGTGATAGGAAGTTCGCGAGTTAGCAAGTCCACGTGATAGGAAGTTCGCGAGTTAGCAAGTCCACGTGATAGGAAGTTTGCGAGTTAGCAAGTCCACGTGATAGGAAGTTTGCGAATTAGCAAGTCCACGTGATAGGAAGTTCGCGAGATAGCAAGTCCACGTGATAGAAAGTTTGCGAGTTAGCAAGTCCACGTGATAGGAAGTTCGCGAGATAGCAAGTTCGCGAGATAATATGCTGTGATGTATGAAGTTCATGAGGTACTTAGTATCGAACCTTCCGCATTCAGAAATCAGCGATAGAAAAATCTAGAAACACCTGCTTCAGTTGTTATTTCTGTGATATTGATTTTTTTCCCATTATACGCATTTACAGTAAATGAGACTAAGTTTGTCATATTCTTTTCATTCAGGTATCAAGCTTCCCTTGGATAATAATATTGGCTGTATACTGCGACGAACGACATTATTTGCACAATGGATTCTGCTGTGAAAAATGTCAACCAGGTAAGACATTTGAAAAGGAAGTGAAATAAGTGGTGTCCCCAAAGTGACACCGCACTGAAAACCTGATATTTGACATCAAGTCGGGTACGATCTTGGACTCGTTACGTCATTTGTCACAGACGCACATGTTTGTTCATATATAATACGCCCTCACGTATTAAAAATAATGAGATTATTACGATATACTAAATAAACCACACGTTTACATATTACACAGCCTACGCAAGTCGATTCTTGAGCCGTGAATTTCGGAAGTGTCAGATTCAATAAATCACTACAGAATAAAATAATAAAATGAGAGTATTCCTTCAAAAATGAAAGAAAGATGGTCTACAATTGTATCCTTCTGAATCAATTTACCGCGAGCAGCGCGGCACTCAGAGCTGTTGACATTAATGAGTTCAAAGGTCATGATATCGATCAGTGCAGGCTCGTATGAATATTATTAGGAGTCCTTTCATTTGCAATTTGTAATTTATATCGGAGAGGCTCAGTTTAGACAAGAGACAACCGATACCCAGTATATATTCATTGCCCGAGGGGTGGGAGGAATTATATCGGCTTATTGTGTATTAATTATTAACTCGTCAGTTGCCAGTGGTCGGCTCTACTAACATTCAACTGTATGTCGCTTCTGAAAAGCGTGCTTCTCGTGGCGTGTTTCGAACGCAATTACAGATGGACTTTTTCATCCACAGGGAGTGGGGGCTTATCTGTATAAGATGGTTACTATGGTAACTAATTATCGAGAGAGAAAGATCTGTCCACGCCTGGTACGTTATTCATCGCAACAGATATTCTGGTTCGTCCCTTAATTCAACAGAAATTGTATTCTCCGCGTGGCCGGAGAGTAACTCTCGGAATTCATACTAGATCATACCGCATCTCCGAAAACAAGCTTAGATTAGATGCATTTAGTTTGAAGGGGGTTTCTACGCGCATTTCTTTTACGTTTACTCATGGAAAACGTAAATTGGACCTACGTATCGCTTCGAGTACATTGTACTTTTTTCCTGTTTTGTTTAAAATCTGTGACATTTTGAAACATGAACAGCAATAACGGCCTATCCATATACCTTTAATAGATTTTCATGTCACGGTACTAATGACGCAGATTACAATACCCTTGATGTCACCACGGTTGCCATGGCATTTATTGTCTCCGTGTCTTCACCCCGAACTGACATTTCATCCTACCAGTCTAACACATATCATACCATGCGTTAAATGAGCATATAATTACTGAACTAAGTACATTAAAATAATAGCATGTAACCTGTTCTCAGGACGTATATGTCGGCCAAGTGTTGTAATTCATCGCTGTGCGATGCTGACACGCAGATCGTTCTGCGCACGCGCGTCCACTCCGGCTTTATAGTGCAGCGATAAACGCGTGTCATTTGTAACACACTAAATCGCTGCAGTCGTATTAACGACCTTTGAAGTGCTACATGTGGACCGTTCTTACGGGGACATAAAAGCGTACATGACCCGGCAATACAAACAATGTATAAGCTTTATTTGCCTAATAAATTGTATTTCATACATCGTGTTTGAATGATTCTAACTGGTACGCAAGTTTTGGTTCATGTCAATCTACGTCTTCACAGACGTCGGCTTCCAAGAATTCAATATACATTGTCAAGCGGAATTATTAAGTGCCGACGACATTAAAAATCGTATGCTGTTTAACGCACATTAAAAAGGTCGCACACTGTCCGACTGCGCACGGCGACCGACGCTCATCGAGTCGATACGAGTCGTAACAGTGGACGTGCCACTACGAGTAAAATGAACGGTTTTTATTCAAGATGGCGCCATAAATGTTTAACAGATCGAATTTGTAGATAAGATTAAATGCGGCGAGTTAAATGTGTGCGTCTAATATAACTGGTCTTATTATCCAATGACGCAAAAGGTTTTAATCACATGACTTATTAATCAATTTAATCTATAGAATTCTATAAACGGACGAGAAAGAAGAGAGGCTGCTCGAAATGCGTTTATACTGTTCGTGTTTATAGTCTCGGAGCAAGCTCCCGGTACGCTTCACCTGTGGTCTCACGCTATACTGTAGTACTATATCTACGCGTTTTGCGATAATGTCAACACGTTTTGTAAAACAAACATGATGCAATGTATCATTTAGAATGAAAACTTTTAAGCAAAGTATATTATAATACGTAAAGTTTGCGCTTAGTCTACATCTTCCAAATTACGTTAAATTATTATGCACATACTTTGTTATTTTTTGTTAAATAAATAAATAAATAAATAAATAAATAAATAAATAAATAAATAAATAAATAAATAAATAAATAAATAAATAAATAAATAAATAAATAAATAAATAAATAAATAAATAAAATAAATTGAGGTATTTATAAATGTTCGTTGGTACTTAGAGTCTTGACGTCATCATTAATGATATTGAACATACTATCAACAAATATAAGACTTTCAAAAACAAATAAATCATATAATTTTGATTTAAAAAAGTGATGACAGAATCTCGGTATTTCCATTTTCTCTTCGTGGCGTAAACCCTTAGGAACTATACATGCAAAGTGTCACTGTTATTGACTTACTGTAAAATGACTAATTTTCACTGGGTTTAAATTTCGCTGATTTACCATTTCAGGCATATTCAGTGGGTTTTAAATTCACGGTTGTATCATTTAGATAATGTATTCTATGCTAAATTTTACATAATTATTCACTGGGTTTTAATTTAGCGCATTTTCCAGTCAGCGAAATAAGCAAAATTAAAACCCAGTGAATAATTAATCTTTTTACAGTATATCGTTCATGACGCCAAACAATCGAACGACTCAGAGGTCCATCAATAGGAAGGGTGGATACTTGTGTCGCGTACCGAGCTGGGGTGTTATGTCATATCGATACTTCCAAATGAATATAGAATTAAGTTAAATGACAGCGTATAGTAGAAACAATCCGGACTTGTTCAACTGTTGAAAAGCAAAACAATTTTAAATTGAGGTCACACAATTAACATGATCAAGTTCAAGAACGCCGGGACACATGCTGTAGATTGGTATTCAATTTATTTCACTCTTGAACAACAAATGTTAATTCGAAATGAAATAAGGGCGACAAGTGTATACGTAAATGGGGGTTACATGCGTATTGCAAAACGCGTCAAAATCATTCCAAAATGCGTAGGTTTATGGTGACGCAGCATTGACGTCACATTTAGAAAAAAAAAAGTAGCAGCGTGGACTCAGGTAAACGCAATTTGGCAATTTAGCACGTTACATGCTGGGGGAAGTAATAAAGATCGACTAAGTTGAAATCATATCAGATATGTTCATTCGTAATAGCGGGCGGCACACAGGCATGTTAAGTCGGGTACTCAGTGTGCGGTGGGCTTTAGAAGAAATGAGCCATACGCCAAATTGACGTACCGCATGGGTATGATTTGTTTATGTTGTTGCTGTATTTTGGGGGGCTACATTTACGAAGTTGTCAATAAGCTAGCTAGAGTACGGTACATTCACATACTCCTTTCCGTATCTCGCGTTGGTCAATTACTATTTACATAGCATCTTAGTCTTAAAGAATGAAATAAAAATAATAACATTACTACACCGTCTCTCTTATTCTTTCATCTTAATACTGTAACAATAATAACGATTACAATTCAAAATGCACATGGTCTACAGAGATGAATTAATCATTGTTCAAATCAATAATCTGGTCGCCGTGCACGGCAGTGACAAATAACATTCGCGCTCGATATTTATTAGAACGAAGAAACTGAAAATTAAAAGAAATTAGATTACGTTATTATCTCCCAACAAACATGTTCGTGCTTGTCTTCGGGTGACGGTCTAGGGCGGGATTCATAAACGATTAATAAGTCAGTTTGGATCCACACATACAGCGTTCTGATCATAAAATCGGGAAATGTGGGACAGAACACTGTACATGTATATTCATTGGCAATTGTAAATTGTCCCTCCGAATTTGTCACGAACACTAGGCATCTTTCACAATATAGCAAACAAGGACGGATACAGTAGGTCCGGTTTGGAAGGGGTTGCACCTTTACAATGACGTCATACACCACTGTATTATGGGAAATAGGTGTATATGAGCAACGGATATTTCAGGTTCAAGTAAATGTGTTACACAATTAATAATAAAATATGTGAAAAAAGGTTATGTTATGCACATCAAGACGTATGGTAAAAAATGAATGAATCAATAAATCAACCAAATAAATAAATGAATAAAAAAATAAAATAAAATAAAATAAAATAAAAATAAAATAAAATAAATAAATAAATAAATAAATAAATAAATAAATAAATAAATAAATAAATAAATAAATAAATAAATAAATAAATAAATAAATAAATAAATAAATAAATGGAAAACTAAGAAGGGCGGTGCGGTCGAGAACAACAATGTTTAGTATGCTGCAAACATAATTGTAGGACAATAACTGAATTATTATAACAATTTTATAAAACTAAGACAAATAATTTCATACACGATATGTGTCAATAATATTGCAGACTCTTTATTGCAATTATAAACAACACTAAAAGCTGCTGTGTCAAGAAGCGCGTGACAGGTATGACTATTATTATAACTACACAGTGTATGTTTATCATCCCTACAAAAACGGACATTATTCACCACACCTGCTTCAATTACCACTCTGAGGTCAAAAGCATTCAACACTCCATACCCCCCCCCCCCCGGCGAATACATATCCTCATGATTACGGAAAATGGACATTACTACGAGACGTTTCTCGATCAATAACCGACTGACATTCTTCGTTAACAGCGTGCCATGACCTTGCTCTCTACAGTAGTGTGGTAGAAGAAAAAAAAAAGGGGGGAAGTTAAAGCGGGGGAGTCGTCACCTACGCATGCGTCAGGTGGCCATAGCGTGTAATTGTTTACAAACAAGCGTCTACCCATGAGCCTTTGCGTTCGTGTGTTGTTATCGTCGCTTGGGACTCAATTCCCACGCTTGCGCAGGTGACTACCCCCCGCTTTAAACATTTGACTGAAAACCAAAAACACAAACATCTTTATATTCAAGTACTACTATTAGCATATCTCTTGTTCATATCCTACATTCGGATAAAGGGCAATTCAAGCTAACACACCAATAAATTAAGGTATCGAGTTTTTAATTTACTCGGTACAATATATTAACACGAGCCACGTCGTGAACACGTGTCAAACGTCGCACGACGCTCCAGGCCGATACAACAAAGCATGTATATATAGAAATATAACCGATTTTCAGTGATTTCAGAAGTGTGTACTATATCACATAACAACATCACAAACACATGTACATTAAACAAAGGATTTAATATAATTGGTGTCAGACAAGTTTAGCCCTCAAAAATCAACATACATTCAATCACGATTGCGTGAGTTGGATCAATCTTTGTAAATAAAAATACTAATTTTAGTTTTTTAACAATATAATAAACATACGCGAGATTTCCCAATGTTAGTCTTTAGATTTCATATAATGATATCTTTGCAAATTGAGCTCTATCGGCCTTCTAACGCTGGGTTCGCAACCATTAAAAGCGGGCGAATGACTCAATATTATCTAGAAAAAGTGACATGGAAGGTCACAGTAAGAATAAAATTAAACCACCTGTGTTTCCTCGTTGATTGTCTCAGAATGCTTTGGTGCAAGATTATCGTGAAGTACAATGTGACGTAGACCTGAATCGAAGCCTGATGCAATAGATTAAATACGTCCTTGCATATGTTTGGTTGGTTTATTGATTGATTAATTGATTGGTTGATTGATTGATCAGTGCCTGATTCCATTATCCAGCAAGCCTTACACCTCACTGTCACATTTGTTTTTATTCCCCGCAGGATATGAGGTAGCGACGAACTGTTCAGATATCTCTCCAACTCGGTGCCAATTGTGTATATCTGGTTTCTATAGCAACGACTGGAGTTCTAATGAATCTTGCCAAGCAATGAATCCTTGTAACAAATCTCGCGAATATATCGAAGTGCCTGCATCAGTTAATAGAACTGAGGACAACCTGTGTGGCTGCGAAGACGGCTGGTATCAAAATTATACTACTGATAACGACTCTGTCTGTCTTGAGAATCAAATGTGTCCGCCGGGTGAAGGCGTCGCTGATTATGGTAATTTATGCATTAATTATTCATCGATCATAATGTTCATTTGTGTGCTGATTGTTTCAGTTTTAAATTTAATCGAATAGTATTTGTTAGAGGTTGAAAGTTAGAAAATCCGAGCGGACGTAACACTAAAGATTTGGGAAACGAATCAGCACAGATACGACAATAACACAACATCACACGGGAAGATGACGATATGACATGATATATTTATAAAATAGTTTTTAATAAAAAAAAATCACCCTGAATAAAATAATCTAGATCAAAACTAAGTGAAAAAAAAATATATGTATGTTCTCTCCCATGAACCCCTCTCAAATATAAATTAAAAAACAACAACGTGTGTTTATATATATTTACTGTTCGATAAAATAAGAAATGTGATTATGTTATTGATATTTTTATACAGTGTGTGATCAGTACACACCATACAAATTGTAAATATGTTTCAAAGTGTTATTTGAGAAGATTATAAGCGCTATGGATTAACCTTCGTACGGATTGTATTAGGGATCAAGGATTAACCCCTGTAATAATAATAATCGTAATTTGACATCGTGTGACATCATGAGAAAGCCAATCAAACCGATAGAAGCTTTTCCGTAACAAATATATGAGTTATGATTATCGAACACAGGGAATGGTGAGTTATCTGTTACTAAGTACATACGGAATCTTCCATAACGTGTAAAATATTTTATCCATCACGTACTTAAAGGAAGAAACATCTAGTACACAAGATTATCTATCACGTACACAAAGTATTAACCGTCACATACACGATAGATGATCAACTACATACACAGAGAATTATCCTTCACGTACATAATGTTTTATTCATCACGTAAACAAAAGATTATAAAATACCGTACACATTTTTTTTTCGTCAAGTATACAAAGGATTAACCATCAAGTACACAAGGGTTCATCCGTCACGCACACAATGGTCAACTAAGTACACAGAGGATTATCCTTCACGTACATTCATCACGTAAACAAAAGATTATCAAATACCGTACACCATAGACCCTCTACTGGAGGGTCTATGCGTACACAAACGATTATTCGTCAAGTACACAAGGGATTATCCATCCCGTACACAAGAGATTATCCATCCCATACACAAGAGATTATCCATCCCGTACACAAAAGATTATCTATCACGTACATACGGATTATCCACGTACGCAATGGAGTATCCATTACCCACACAATGGATTAATAATCACATACACAAAGGATTAACCACCAAGAACGCAAGAAACAAACCACCATACACATAATGAATTATCCTATGTGTACACAAGTAACGAACCGTCAGGTACACAATGGATTAAACATCACGTACACAAGAGATTGCATATTACCTAAGCAAGAGTTTAATCATTACGTACACAAAAGATTATATACCACTCACACAAGGGATTATCCATTACTTACGCTATCGATTATCCATGACGTAAATAAGGAATTATCTATCAATTAGAAAAAGGATAGGCCATCATAAGTATACGGGACTAAAACCTTCGCGATATAACACAAATTGCCATAGAAACGACATTTCGACCAACCACATCAAAATGAACATTGCATCTATGCAGCAAATGAACACAGTTTTGGTGGAAGGGGTTTTCCACGGGAGGAGGCCCACTGCATTACAATAGGACAAAACAAAACACGACTTGGGGCATGCGTCACCGAATGGCTAGCCATCGGGTAGTTAAAACACAATATACAGACATGTTGTCAGAACAACATGAATCAGCCTTAAGCAAGTCGCCTATTATAGTATGCCGCAGTATGACATCATTGTGACATCACGTAGGGTATTTGGTTGCGCTGGAGACGACCGTTATCGTCAGTGTATGCTAATGGTAAAGCCGGGTATTAAACAACCGTATGTTTCCCTGATAGAATGTACCGTTAATACAATTTGTGTATTTTACTTCGTAATTCATCGATATTGAAACAGCGCATACGAGTCCCAGTAGTGCCGAATCGCAACGCAAAATATGTCTGACGGCAGAAAAAAAATCATCAAATATAAACTTAAATGTGTTTAACTGTAACTGTGCATCTCATGTGCCAAATTGCAATATGATACAAAGGGTACGATTTGGGTTTTGATTCTCCTGTTCTAATCCCCTGACCCACAGAAGTCCCGAGAAGTTTTGAATACGTAAAAGTACATGTCTTATGAAATCACGTATTATTATCACGTAGTATTATTTATTTTTTTCTCGAAAAATGAAATAAAAGGCTCGCATTCTACCGAATGTATATGGATATATTACGGAGTTGGAGTTGTAGTCGGCGTATCCTCATCTTCACAAATCGGGATTAGCTCTTTTAGCTGCGTGTGCGAAAACGATCTAGTTGTAAATATAAATCGTTGACCGGGTTTATGCTTACAATGTAGGCGAGTATCCCCAAATATTCAGTTTTTGCCGTAATCGGATAATACCCGCATCTCAAGTTTGGTCTGTAACCATCCGTCGCCAGCTTGTCTCGCCATGGTTTGAATGGGAATGGACGCGAAACCGATCGCACGGAGTGTACTTGTATGATCATGCGTGCAGTCGTGATCTTCTGTGTATTAGTAGTCACGACTACACGAGCAAAAGTAGTCCTGTGGGTCGTTCAGAAACGCGTGCGATTTCTCAAACCCGGTTGCTAAGCAAACAACATGCCATGAATTAAATTACGACTTATTGGAGTCGCAAATAAAATGGAACGTTTGGATGTAAGTTACCTGTGCTCAGCACACCCTGCAGAAGATTATACGTACCGATATTTCTGAATATTTCACGAACAGCGAGTTTAAGCACCGCGTGATATTTACTGTCGTAGTACGTTATCACATTCGCCATCTTGTTCACTACCCCCTAGTTCGCTATTATACATGCCATCTACACTGGCATAGCCCTCAAACTATTCATCTTAAACCATCTTTCTCACACACCCGGATTTCGCAGGTTATTTTGATTTGTAGTCATGAAAACAGTCCATCACTTGAAACGGGTACTACAGGCTGGTGACCGGTGCGTGACCGGGCCGCGCGCAAGACGAACAAACCTTGAACGAACCTACGAGTTAGCGATATATACTCGCAAATGGTCCACTCTGAACGACATATCCGCCCATTCGTTGCATTCAACTGAACGATAAACAAAAGACATTTAAACAATCATTCAAGAAATATTCCGGATGGAATATGATGGTTTTAAGTAGCTAATCTAATTTAATAGCTCGCACACCACAACGATGCTTAATTAAGATCGCTTTTTAACACTAACACTTTCTAATATACTGCATACATTTTTTAAAATTCCCGACGTGAATTGAACGTCGGACCACAAACGTACGTTGTAATAATTGCGTAATTTGAATCAAAATATGATGACTTTTAAGTGATCTCGACAAATGATATCCAACGAAATAAACGAACTTACGCTGTTGACTGTACATGGCTTGAACAACTCAAAAGAAGGAGTAGGTAAAATAATATTATTACAATTGACAGGCTAATCTAGTAGGGCTGTGAATCGTATTACTAGAAATATTGGTGTTTATACAGAGAATTATACTGCTAATTGTAAATGACACGACACCGTGTCAATTTAACGTTAGTGTCAACATTAGTTCAAACATGAATAGAATAAGCGGCAGACCAATATATTTTTACGGGCGGTGACTAAATTAGAATAATTATGGGAAGATTTCATTTATCTCTACGTGTCCCGTGTTTCTAGCAGGGGACATGATGTGTAGCGAACACATTGTAGTTCATTTCGGCATATATAGTAGCACATTTCACCCAAGTCTGAACTAGCGAATGATGAAATTGAACATACATTTTTTGTTATCTCCCTCGTTTATGAGTAATGAATGATTGTCATTCATACCCTTCTATTACAAATATATAATTAACTTTTTTTTCTAAATAGTGTATTCATGATTTTTGAAATGTAAATTTTCCTTGCAAATGCAGACGTTGACCCCCCAAAACAGCCACAACCTAACGTCTCTACATATATCAACTGTATACATAAGTCGTTTTATAAACTCGTTGACTAGGCTATCTCTAAATTATTACAACAGTCCACATTTAACTACATTTTTTATAGTTTTAATGAAGGCATACACAACTACCGGAAGATTATTCTTGCAAATAAAAGTGTTTGATTTTCGTAGTTTTTATGAAACAATTGTTATCATAAATACTCTGATTCGACCTTTCAAATCGTTACGTGCCTCAGTTTTTCAACGAACACTTCATCACATTGGAATGCATACGAGAACGCGGTCGTTACAATGTGCGAATCATGTGACACAATACATCGCTGATTACTTGGCTTTAGTGGGTGTGTACATTTCAACAATTGGTCTTGTCGTCCCTAAATTGCTACATTTTGAAGTTTATAAGCATAATTCGACTGTAATCAGATGCATAGTTTCACAGAAACCGGAATGTTTGCTTTCATATATTTTCCAAAATTTAGCAAATTTCGCAAATTATGCCAATTTGGTCGAAAATACAAAAAAAAAAATACATAAAAATCGGACATAATGTAGCAACAACATTTTGGCGGGAAAATTGAAGGCGCTCAAATTATTAGCGAGATTGAGACTGAATTACAAATTAATACAGTTGCCTTCAGGCATTCATTAAGTATGGGTTCATTTATTTTCAGAAAATAAAATAAAAAAAAAACAATTGCGTGTGGTCACTGGAAAATATTTCGAGATTAGCTAGTCTGAGGTCATGTAGATTTTGGCAAATTGTTGTTCCATTTTGTATTTTCATGTTTAATTTTGAATTATCTCCCACAATGCATTGTACATATGCTCTGTAACACGTTTAGTAAATACAAAACTTTCATTTCACACCCATAATGCCTTGTACATATGCTCAGTAACATGCTCAGTAAATACAAAACTTTCATTTTACACCCATAATGCATTGTACATATGTTCAGTAACATGCTCAGTAAATACAAAACGTTCATTTCACAGCCATAATGCATTGTACAAATGCTCAGTAACATGCTCAGTAAATACAAAACTTTCATTTTACACCCATAATGCATTGTACATATGCTCAGTAACATGCTCAGTAAATACAAAATTTTCATTTTACACCCATAATGCATTGTACATATGCTCAGTAAATACAAATCTTTCATTTCACACCCATAATGCATTGTACATATGCTCAGTAACATGCTCAGTAAATACAAAACTTTCATTTCACAGCCATAATGCATTGTACATATGCTCAGTAACATGCTCAGTAAATACAAAACTTTCATTTCACACCCATAATGCATTTTACATATGCTCAGTAAATACAAAACTATCATTTCACACCCATAATGCATTGTACATATGCTCTGTAGGTCTCATGCCACTAATCAACCTGCTCCCTGTTTGAGGGCGTAATCAGCTGGGTCAAAGGTGAGACCAACATGTGGTCTCTTGTTCACGATTTAGCGGCTGTGTACCTGTGGGTTTATTCTGTATGCATTTGGATGTTCTAATTTGGGTGTTTTTCCAGTGATTGCTCTAGGTGCAATCGAAATACAGTAGGTGTGTCTTGTTTACCTGAGATTTGTAAGAGTTTGAGCTGGCCAACATAATAGTTTTTTTTTCATATGGTTGATTACTGGCATGTTGATTTCCCATTTTTGAGCCATGTTTCCAACTTTCTCTATCATATGTTAACATTGTCGTCTATGGAAATTCAATTAGTGGTATGAGCCCTGAAGTGACAGTTTACCTAGGACCACCAGAGGTTGTTGTTTTGACCATAATTATGGCTCTATTCACTGAAATTTAGTCATTTTTTGCAGATCTCATCTTACATAACCAAAGTTAACTTTGACCTAATTATTATAAGTTTTGACCTCTCTTGACCTTGCATAGATCTGATAATTATGAGGTTGTGTGTGCAAAGTAACTGGGAATCTTTTTTTTTATTTTACCACTTTTCTTGCTTTGTATTCAACTATTTAGACACAATGGAGTAATTTTTTATCCAGAAATGTCATATTTTGCTATGCGTTCCACCCATTTCTGTCAATCTCTTATATCTTGGTTGAAAATTTGTAATTCGGTATATTTTTTGCCCTAATTTTATTAATTTGATTTAGGTTGGGCTGTGGTCTGTAAATATAAATGTTTTTATAAAACTGGTCCAACAATGTTATTCATTCATAAATGAATTTTTAATGTCACCACTAATTTCAATGGCTCTAGGAATTCTGAGAAAAATACTTAACCCCATTTTATGTTTTTTTTTGTCCTATTTTCACATTATAGCAGACAATCTTAACAATTTGTAGTGCGGTTATTTCTAATGTACCCTATTCAAAGTTTAATGAGGTCAAACTCCTAAATATTCAAATAAATTCTCAAAATTGTGTTGTGTATCTTGTCACTGACAAGAGATTTGCATACTGTCAGTATATTAGCAAAGTATTACAACTCTTTCAATTTCACAATTATTGCTCTTTTTTCAGAATTTTTGTGAATAGTTTGCTAATTAATCCCATCTTGAGTTTATTATTGAACAATGCCTGTACCCCCCCCCCAAATGTACCAATGTACCCCTCTGTAATATGCTCAGTAGATACACAAATTGCATTCGACTAAACGCGTTAAAAAGTGTACATTTTTTGAAACAAAGTAATTTATTGCCAGGTGGCCGCATAAAATAGTATATCGACGGTGTGAACGGCCTTCTCCTTACATCACGGAAATACTTCGTCGCTAGATTCCGTGACCTATAGAAAATCGTGTCAGATATTGCGTCCATTGACCGACAATGACCAGTATAATATTTGCATAAACGTGGACTAACTTGACTACAATATATATATATATATATTTATATTTCAATTTTATTACAACTTGAACTCGCACCTTATTGTATGGTCGTTGAATTGTCACTAGATTACACGGTTAACAGCGAACACAATCGGACAGATATCTTGAACACCAAACATCGATGTTGATTTACGGCGTCGTGGAATGTAATCATATGGGCATTAACAATCTATTCCAGAAACGTGACTTTTATAACGTCTCAGTATTCATTGGAGACCGAGACACGACGACAATGATTGATTTCGTATGGCATTTGTATTAATAGCGAAATAGCTGATTCAGTGACCCAGGGATCGAGGTCGACACAATGTTTGCTGCAATAAAACGCGTCGATAACGTTTCCAGAGTTTGTGTAATCCCTTGTACGTCGAAGGTGTGTTAACAATCGTCGGCAGTCGAGTAGTTTTGAGCTCATAATAATCTTTACTCTCAACCGGGCCGGCTAACTGACAGTGCGATAAATTATATTGAGAGAACATGTCGAAATGAATCTGTCAGTATATTGTATTTTAAAGGTCTCTGGCGGTTCACACAATGTCCATCAAATTCAATATCATATTTGCCACGCGAAAAGGGCAGATCGCCAGTCTTATCAAATTCGAATAGATCTACCAAATCCTGGCGCGGCGGGTGGATATTTTGAGCACTATTGGGTGGTGTTGATAAAATCACGAACAAAAAAAAAGCGAACAAACACATGTCACGTGACATCACAACTGGTGGCAAATGTGCAAACCAATCAATCGTACGGTCATCAGAAGAACACGTGACAATATGGGAACCATTTTTAGAGGCCAACATATAAACACAGAAGGACTGTGATATAAACCACTAACTGTGGCAATGCATCAGGATACATCATTTGCCTGACCTGTCGCCCTGGTAACATCAATTTACTGCACAAATTATAGCATTATCAGCCATACTAACTGTTTCACCCGTCCTGGTTTCATTTCAATTTTTGCAACGTGCAATCATCTGTCACAATACGTATACAATATGTCGATGTACCAGCAGAAACGGCCTGTGCATTCATTAGCACAATGAATGTCATTTCTAAACAGTGATGCTGTGACCACTGGTATTAGGTGCGTGCTTGAAACATAACATCTCGTTGCCGAAATCGATACAAGTGACCGGGGTCACCTTCGTATGATATCAACGCGCAAACACACTTAACCAATGTGACACAGTTTCATCTGTTCTCTCAGGCTCGTCCGCTACTATTACCTGTAAGCGAAAAAGACAGGCGAACCTTAAATGTTCAATGATCAGAAAAAGTCAAGTGTCAGCGTAAATTCGTCCGTAGAATACTTGTGTTACCATGGTCACCACTTTGACGTTATTCTTGACAGAATAAAGTCTTGTTTATCCAACGGATGAGTTTCTTATTATCTGTTAAATAAGAAAGAAGAATTTGTATTAAACATTTTTTTTTTTAAATCTCAGACAGACCAACTATTTGTTTGTATGCGCCTGTACTAGTAATCTGTAATCAATGCGAGTATCGAATTCCGTTGCTAGACAATTCAATCAACCAATATATCAGGAAGTGTCATCTTGAGTTTGTTTACTAATTGTACCAATGATTTATAATGCATTTGTAGCGTTAACATGAAACGACTTGATTGTTGAATCATAATAAAGTTAACTTATTCTGTATTAAATGTTATTATTAATCGGTTAATAAAACTGTAAGTAAATATTGTATATGACCAGTCATCGTTCTAGGCATTCCCTTACGGGATGATGGCATTTATAAAACTACTCGTACAATACATTACTGTGGTAGTGTGACTAGGTGAAATGTAACTCGCTTTTGAAAAGCCTGTCACAGCTGCTGCGAGGTATGCTAATGAGCAACAAATTACATTTGGTAATAACAGGCGAAATTGGGTGAACGTAGACTTGACATGGAGTAGCGCCAAACGTCTCCAGTAAAAAAGACTAGAAAACCAAACAAAATATTCTTAATTTTTTTTTTTTAGTTAGTTACGAAAATAGTTGTTAAGAGCTATATATGTTTTTCTCAATGATGTCAAGACTAGAACAGACACAAATCTGAATGGCCGCCGAGATTTCGCTGAGAACGAGAAATCCAGCAGTCTTGTTTTTGTCTCCAGTCACGGCGTTCACTGTTCTAAATGCCAATGTTATATAGGTCGGGGGAAAACAATGAGAATTAAAACACTAATTTGAATTGAAAATACAAGTATCGTGGCTCTCTCCTAGATATCTCGGTGGATACTTGAGTCTAGGATATATTATTTGTTGCCTAGTAAACACATACTACTTAGTTACGGCAATTGTTGTAGCGAATCTGTCGAAAGACAATATGAGCCAATGCTCTGACAATAAGTATTTTCGTCATTATTTCATCATTCCGTTATTATTAACTAATAAGTATTCTACTACGCACGAAATAACGTCAGAAAAGGGCCCGTTGAAATGAAGTTTGTGTTGTTTATTTGCTTGTTTAAGATCGTGTCCTTTACATATTCGAACTCAGACTAGTAATACAAGTCCAAGATTCAAAGAAATATATATATATATATGTCACTACCGCTGCAAGTGTTTCGGAACACATGTTACACCATTACTGACGATTGTGATGAACATTATAATAAAAGCGAACTTCTCAAGAACTTAAAATAAATAAATGTACAAAACCATTATTTATATACGACAAAGGCGTATGCTGGAAGCAGATTTACATATATCACATGCCCTACTTCTCCGTGCAATGCACTGTGATTAACCTAACCTATATATGCCGTACAACAGCTTTATGTATGGATTATTGCATTAACATACACGCATAATATACTATTTTGGCACTTTGGCTCAATCGTTTTTTTTGTTTTTGTTTTTTTACATAGGACAATGCCGACAATGTCACAGCAATGAATATTCAGATGAATGGTCCACGACACAAAGGTGCCAACCTCAGCCAAAGTAAGAACTCGGTTACAATGACGAATTACGAATGACGTTTATGGGCGATATAGTCATGCATTGTATGCTCTGTTGTAGTAGCCCCGGGGGTTATTTCATTGCAGAAATCAGAATACTGTGGTGTATTCTATCTTGTAATTATCGTAGTTTCTGTTATTCAGTGAAATTCAAAAACCTACAAATTGAAACATAGATAGAATAGATTGGAAATATGGTAATATGCGCAACTATCGATGCTAGCTTGTTTTGCGTATTGAATTATTTCTACGACCTAGTTTTCTAGTATCTGAAATTCGCCCTCCCGCCGCCATTTTTCCGCTTTTAAGAACCTAATCCTGTTCTAATTATACTTGTTTCTTTAAGATCAATATTTGACAAATGGGATAAAAATCTAAGCGATAAGACAATCTATTTGATTGGTTCAAAATCAAATTTGAATTTATTGAAAATTGGTATTAACAAATTGGCGTAAAAATAAAATTGTTAAAAACGATATTCAAAAAAATAAATATGCTGAACCACCACGTGTAGATGCATTGAAAGGGAAACGTTGCCCGGGTAACACTTTTGCGGATACTTTTAGTATAATTTTCCTTTTCAAAATTATAATAACACTGTTATCTTTAAATCGTTGATATAAGATATTATAGTTCTTTTTGAATCGAGCGGTCGTGACATAAATATTTTCTTGACAAGGATATCATTGAATACAATCATTGAGCCATTTGGTGATAGAAATGCCTAAATATGTATTTATCAACATATAGGTTAACTCGTCTTCAAGTAAACATGTTCAGTCAAATTTCCTTCCATGAAAGTCTGTAATATTTCTTTTCCTATATAGTTGCACAGAAGAAGTCGGAGGCGTCGTTTTTGAAGGAAACGTTACTGAAAGGACGATATGCAACAACACAAAGGGTAAATTGTTTACTTGATCATAAACTTCAGAAACATGAATCATCTATTTCCGAACCACGAATTTTGAAACATACCAATCAAATTTTATCAATTATAACATTTTCGCAAATTGTTATTACACGCATTAAGCCATGCTGGTTATTTGTTACCAATCATAAACTTTGAACCATGTTCATGAATATTTAACTTGTGAACTTTGAACCATGTTCATGAATATTTAACATGTGAACTTTGAACCATGTTCATGAATATTTAACATGTGAACTTTGAACCATGTTCATGAATATTTAACATGTGAACTTTGAACCATGTTCATGAATATTTAACATGTGAACTTTGAACCATGTTCATGAATATTTAACTTGTGAACTTTAAACCATGTTCACGAATATTTAACTTTGAACCATGTCCACGAACATTTAACTTGTGAACTTTGAACCAAGTTCAGAAATATTTAACGATTGGTTTTTTTGAACCATGTTTATAAACATATTTATCAAACAAATATTTTGAACCACGCTCATTAATATTCATAAATACAATTTTGCACGTATTTTCAGGTACTAAAATGTGCATGGATAATCACATTCACTCGTGACAGCACGTTCAGACTTCACTATGACAACCCAATAATTAATACTACATCGCATGATTTAATATACTACTTGACTTGATCGATGAGATACAGAATGTTTTCGTAACCCGCGTTTAATTACCAAGACGCATGACCTAATTGATAAGGGAGTCAATATTTATCTGAATCGCGTGTCGGTTATAGCATAGACCACAGATCTATTGTATAAGTGAGCGCTAGCAAGCAGACTCGCGTGTCTCGATTCAACCGGTACCCCGCCAATCACCAATGACGTAATCACGCATTTAGAACGTGTATGTTTAGTACTTTATAATGAGTCATATCTTGGTTGATTTATAAATTGCAAATATAACGTTAAGATGTCGCACCTCGATGTAGTGAATGGGTGTATATAGTTTATACACCGCCTTGTACTCGCGTCAATCGCCTCTAACCTTGGAGCATCATCGATCATTCTTAGCTGTCAGATACCGTCTGTTTTGCTGCGACCAAATATTGGTTTTATTTCAGTTAGATATTCGCCCGACCATATGTTTGCCGTGTTTCATTGCACCGATATGTTCAGAATCAATATTTACAGTCTCGTCTTGAATGACGAAAAATGGTAGTCACGTGATCTTAAATTTGAACACCCTAGCTTGAGCGCATTTTCTTCGTGATGTAATTATTCCAACTTCGTGTGCTTCTCCGTACGCCGAATGATGTTGCGACTGTCTGTGTTTTTTAATGCTAGCGCCCTCCTATGGTGAGTTGGATAATCCCAGCAGAGATAAAATTAATATAGACGGCTTGTGGTTTCAGTACTTTTTTTCTTTAGTACGTAATGTAATTTGCTATGTCGTTCGCAGTCGTTCAATAATCACTAAAATCGTCTTACAAATATCTGTCTACGACATCTGAAAAAATATGCATTTATTTTTCTCGTTTTGTTTGTGTGAACCTAAAAGTTCCTGACGTAATCGTAATTTGTTATTCACAGACATTCGATTTTGTTCCTGGTGAATCCTAGTTTTTTTTCCTCAGGCAAGGCGCATGCGCGCAAATTCAGTCAATCAGATATGTCCTCAGTAATATTCCCAAGACCACAAAACAACTCACACTCAGAGTGCAACGTTATAGCAATTTGCGTATAGTACTGAATGATTTGACAGTTCAATTTCGTTTTTGAATTTTAATTTCCGCATTTCATGTGACAAACATCTAGGCTTATTTAATCCGCGATGAGTGAAAGTACATGTGGAATTCCATTACTATGGTAACAAGCCTACCAATATTAAGATTGAAATAACGGCAGAATTAAATGTACGCGTCAATTTGTTCCCGTCTAGTGAAAACGTCAGTGTGCACTGACCACATAATAAAAATAACTCGTCTATATGCAAGTTCCACAGAAATGTGTGTGTTTTTTTCGTTACAGACACCATAGAGGGCGACCTGGCAAAAAACTCGACGTTAGCGACATCTCCTAATGAAATGTACATGAAAAACATCATCAACGAAAGTACCCCCTATACGCACATTACCAATATGACGACAACAATGACTTCGATATTGAAAAAAGCCGAAAAGGAGGGCGAATTGAACTATAAGCTAATAACGGTTGGAGCGATAGTCTCGGGTGGGCTCATTGCGGTTATTGTTGCCTTCGTCATTTCCGAGATTCGTCGAGTATACAGACGAAGGAAAGGCCTGATGCCATCGGATGCCCCTCCGACTCGTACTACGAATAGCAAAGGTAAGCTCAACAATGTGGTTAGAAACATGTGTTTTGTTGTCTTTTTCGACCCACGTCATGAAACATATCGAAATGAGCCCCCTACACAGACAGGTATGGTGACACTATCTCCAGAATCAAATTCAATCAATAGAGTTAGCAAATATGCAAATGAATTTATATTCAATGATTTGGTAGTAGTAACTCCCCGTTTCTACATTTTGATTTCAAAAATAGTCACTGGAACGTGAAATATTGAAGCATTTCGGCACTTTCCACACTGCCTACTAGAGAATGACTTGCCAGTTTCTTAATACACAATTCACAATTTCTAACTTGTTTGCTGGCTTGCCCTTGCAGTAATAAGAATATGTAACCAGCTCAATGCACCAATTTTGGATGCTATTAATCCGTTTCTGTAAGAGCTGATTTTCACATGAAGGAAATGAAATGAAACGAAATAAAAACATATCAAATTGGTTAGAAATCGACAAACTCATTTTTTAATTCTAGCTAATTTTGCATCAGAACCACCACGACAACAACTACAACAACAATAACATCCAGCCCAAACTAGTGTGCAAGCAGGCCAAAGCTAATCAACTCAAATAGCGCAACAACCAGCTCACACTAGTTTGCCACTAAACTCAACTTATTACTACCAGCACAAATTATTAGTATTCACGCCAACATCCAAATGAACACATGCAATTAGAAAAATGAGTGGTTACAGTAATGAAAAATACGTTTAAATTTGGGGATGCTATTGTGACTATAACGTGACGTTTCTGTCAAACTATGCGTAAGGTCACTGTGCCAATATTTCAGAATTTGTTGCCAAATCAATTAATCGATCAATATCTTATGTTGCTCATAATAACCAATGTACAACATATAACGCAGAGTTGCTTTGCAACTTTAATAAATACCACATTACGTAATCTTAACCATATCGATCGCACGACAAGACACCCCACAGTTACTGAGTCCTATATAATATTTATTTTGTACAAATATATATATATACCACATTAATAGCCGGTAATTATTAATTTTAGCATGTGAAGACTCAATTTTCAAGTTATTTTAGATATATCGAATTTTATTGTATGTCTACGCCGCCACTTTATTGATTACAGTATTTTAAATTGAATACATCATTACATATAATCAACATGGCGACAATGCTTCGGCTGCACCAGAGATCGGTAACTTATAGTTTACGATAATTACGCATGTGTTGAGCGCCATCAACGGCAACCGATTTCGTTGACGCCATGACCAAAGGAGGGCGCACGCAAGTAAATGCCGTTCGTGTTTCTAGAGATGTGTTTTTGAAAAACTCGGAGAAATACCCCCTCACAGGAGAAGCCGCAATCATCATTTCAATGTTCTTGTCTTGCCTTGTTTCAGGGATGGCAGTTCAGTTCGCCGATAAACGCAAGAAAGCGAAGGCAGAAAAGTCACGTACACGAAAACTCGAGAACGAGGCAACTGGGGAAGCCAATGAGAACACGCCTATGCTAATGGAAACTATAGAGAGAAATGATGTGCGCGTTGTGGTATGGCAGCCAAACAAACCGGGACCAGAACCGGAACTTACTATACCACTAGAGAGTTGGACACCAAACAGTGAGGAAAGAGTCACGTGTGTGTAGTATAGATAAGGTGCATGTGCGGGTGTAAGTCTTGTCACGTGCCATGTGTTATTCCACGTCCGGGTAACTTCTTAATAGACACTTACTCTCCTCGACGCGGAGCGGACGTGGATTTTATCGGATGCTATCGTCACTACTATATTACGACTCAGTGATGAAACGACATACAGATGCACGTTTGCTGTAATTATAGGATTTATATTGCAGAGAGAGCGAGTACCTGAATTCGTCTTGTGAGTTTGCCCTAAAAGTCCTTCAAAAGTACGAAGTACTATACCGTTCGTTGTCCATGGATCACAGACTGAAGCAATCTGAATTACACGTGCGCATGCGCCTTGTGCCGGAAGGGAAAGTCGACCATTTTAGGTCAACGGGGGAACTGATGGAAAGGTGCTATGCCAGAAAGAAAGATGAAACTATTATTTTTATAAAGTACGCAAAAAAGTAAACATTTCCGTTTTACACATAATTTACAAAACACATTGATATGAGGAAATGCAGTAAATAATATCGTGTGTAAGTTTCAGTTTAATTTGTATGTAAAATTTGAGATTATGTAGAAATTTATATACACATGACCTATGACGTGAGTTGGAGATTAATAAAAATACTCTATGCAATAATATATTTGAGTGTATACATGTTGTTAAACATTATATTACAAGTTACCATGTTCTCCCATACACGGCAGTGCTAACATTTGGTTAGATATTACAGATCCATGACATTCAGGCTCAGGAGTTTCCTGTAGCCCAGCTATTCACCGACAAACCATATAATGCCCGTTTATTCGATAGCGATTCGACAAAGATTAAAATATTCAAGTTGTTCTCACTTGCCGAAAATGTACGAGTCAATAACAAAGTTCCATACACGAGTCCAACGGCTGAACTATTTGACTCGCCTCATACACCGAGCTTCATCAAACGCAGAGAAATAGGGACATTGCTAATTGGCTAACAACAACCATATGATTTTAACCACGAAAGCTGATTGGCTACTTAGTGGTATGAGACCTGAACTTCCGCATATCAGCCGGCAAAAAAATGGGACACAGTTGAATGTTATTTTTCCAATTTACCGGAACTAGTGAAACCCGAAGTACATTCGTGTTTTTGTTAGTTGTATTACGTGTCTTAGAAATGTATCCAAATGAAAAATCCATTATATTGAACGAGTTTGCACAGATGGCGCTTATACCAACGAAACTTACGTGACATTAATGCACATATTTTCTAAGGTTCACAAGTTCCACTGTGAGCCGCAACCTTCGTGACTATGAGACGAACCAAAGTATCATGTTGTATCATGTGTCTTGAATGAATGTGTTATTGATGCCTCCGAGTTGGTTTTCCGATTTGAACTCCTCGAACTTCCAAATAATCTACCGGGCTCGATTACGGTTGTTTATTAATAGAGATGTAAAGGCCACGGGCCACAACGAACAGCACATATAGCTAAACACTAAGCTCATCATATATATATATGGGAATAATATATAATACTTATTAAAAAAAGAATAAATAATTGTTTTAAGATGATGCATTTCAGATTTTAAGCACAGTATAATGGTGATTGATAAGGCTTTTCTGGCCAAAAAGTGCCATACTGCTTTGACCAAATATATGGATATTACAACATGACATAAAAGCACTGGCAATTACTGCGTAGTAATAATAGTGAACCAAACCCAGAAGTAAGTTAAAGCGCTACGGTCGTCGTTCAGCGCGTGTTCAAATTTAATGCAAACAATGACTTAAACACGCGTTGTATACGTCAATACGGGTCCCATGTCGAACACGACGCGGAACGACGACTGTAGCACATTTAATAAAGAGACGTGAATATAATTATTAGTGCCCCACTTTATCGGGTCAAATCAAGGGCATCATCGCGATAGCATCGTTTGACTTTTTATTCAGAAACATCATTTATTTAAATGTTTTGCGTCTGGAAATCATGGCAGTCCAGGGGCTTACATCAATACTCTATCGTTTAGACATTTATTTTCTTTGGCAACTTGAATATATGTGGTTTGGATATATCGAAGCAACTGGTCTTCGTGTATTAATTCTCATAATTCAAATCAAATTACACCAATACGTCAAATTGTATCATTCAAACGATTATTATAGTCTGTAAGCAAGTGACAGGGCACTTACACAGACCGTTTTCGCAGACATACTAGTATTAGTCTAAAAATAGTAGAACATTTTAAAAATAATCTTTGCTGTTTTTGTTCTATTTTTGGGAAATTCTAAACTACTCATTCGAACTCTTTTCTTTGATATTTAGAACGACTTGTTGGTTTGAGCGCATATAGATCACCAGCTATAACCATGATGTACACATTTAGATCTCTGGCTACAGTCTTGAACACATTTAGATCCCTGGCTACAGTCTTGAACACATTTAGATCCCTGGCTACAGTCTTGAACACATTCAGATCTCTGGCTATAGCCGTGAGCACATTCAGATCTCTGGCTATAGCCGTGAGCACATTCAGATCTCTGGCTATAGCCGTGAACACATTTAGATCCCTGGCTATAGCCGTGAACACATTTAGATCTCTGGCTATAGCCGTGAACACATTCAGATCTCTGGCTATAGCCGTGAACACATTTAGATCCCTGGCTATAGCCGTGAACACATTTAGATCCCTGGCTATAGCCGTGAACACAATTAGATCTCTGGCTACAGCCGTGAACACATTTAGATCCCTGGCTATATAGCCGTGAACATATTTAGATCCCTGGCTATATAGCCGTGAACACATTTAGATCTCTGGCTATAGTCGTGAACACATTTAGATCTCTGGCTATAGCCGTGAACACATTTAGATCTCTGGCTATAGCCGTGAACACATTTAGATCTCTGGCTATAGTCGTGAACACATTACGATCTCTAGCCACAGCCGTGAACACATTTAGATCCCTGGCTATAGCCGTGAACACATTTAGATCTCTGGCTATAGCCGTGAACACATTTAGATCTCTGGCTATAGTCGTGAACACATTACGATCTCTAGCCACAGCCGTGAACACATTTAGATCCCTGGCTATAGCCGTGAACACATTTAGATCTCTGGCTATAGTCGTGAACACATTACGATCTCTAGCCACAGCCGTGAACACATTTAGATCCCTGGCTATAGCCGTGAACACATTTAGATCTCTGGCTATAGCCGTGAACACATTTAGATCTCTTGCTATAGCCGTGAACACATTTAGATCCCTGGCTATAGCCGTGAACACATTTAGATCCCTGGCTATAGCCGTGAACACAATTAGATCTCTGGCTATAGCCATGAACACATTTAGATCTCTGGCTATAGCCGTGAACACAATTAGATCTCTGGCTATAGCCGTGAACACATTTAGATCTCTGGCTATAGCCGTGAACACATTTAGATCCCTGGCTATAGCCGTGAACACATGTAGATCTCTGGCTATAGCCGTGAACACATTTAGATCTCTGGCTATAGCCGTGAACACATTTAGATCCCTGGCTATAGCCGTGAACACAATTAGATCTCTGGCTATAGCCGTGAACACATTTAGATCTCTGGCTACAGTCTTGAACACATTTAGATCTCTGGCTATAGCCGTGAACACATTTAGATCTCTGGCTACAGTCTTGAACACATTTAGATCTCTGGCTATAGCCGTGAACACATTTAGATCTCTGGCTATAGCCGTGAACACATTTAGATCTCTGGCTACAGTCTTGAACACATTTAGATCTCTGGCTATAGCCGTGAACACAATTAGATCCCTGGCTATAGCCGTGAACACAATTAGATCTCCGGCTATAGCCGTGAACACATTTAGATCTCTGGCTATAGCCGTGAACACATTTAGATCTCTAGCTATATAGCCGTGAACACATTAAGATCTCTGGTCACAGCTGTGAACACATTTAGATCTCTAGCTATATAGCCGTAGACACATTTAGATCTCTAGCTATATAGCCGTGAACACATTTAGATCTCTGGCTAAAGCCGTGAACACATTTAGATCTCTGGCTATAGCCGTGAACACATTTAGATCTCTGGCTACAGCCGTGAACACATTTAGATCCCTGGATATTGCGGTGAAGACATTTAGATCCATATCTGAAGCCGTGAACACATTTAGATCTCTGGTTAAACCGTGAACACATTTAGATCCCTGGCTATATAGCCGTGAACACATTTAGATGTCTGGCTACAGCCGTGAACACATTTAGATCCCTGGCCATAGCCGTGAACACATTTAGATCCCTGGTTATATAGCCGTGAACACATTTAGATCTCTGGCTACACCCGTGAACACATTTAGATCCCTGGCTACAGCCGTGAACACATTTAGATCCCTGGCTATATAGCCGTGAACATATTTAGATCTCTGGCTATAGCCGTGAACACATTCAGATCTTTGGCTATAGCCATGAACACATTCAGATCTCTAGCTATATAGCCGTGAACACATTTAGATCTCTGGCTATAGCCGTGAACACATTTAGATCTCTGGCTACACCCATGAACACACTATTAGATCTCTGGCTACAGCCGTGAACACATTTAGATATCTGGCTATAGCCGTGAACACATTCAGATCTCTGGCTATAGCCGTGAACACATTCAGATCTTTGGCTATAGCCATGAACACATTCAGATCTCTAGCTATATAGCTGCGGACACATTCAGATTCCTGGCTATATAGTCGTGAACACATTTAGATCCCTGGCTACACCCGTGAACACACTTAGATCTCTGGCTACAGCCGTGAACACATTTAGATTTTTGGCTATAGCCGTAAACACATTTAGATCCCTGGCTATAACCGTGAACACATTTATATCTATGGCTATAGCCGTGAACACATTCAGATCTCTGGCTATAGCCGTGAACACATTCAGATCTCTGGCTATAGCCGTGAACACATTTAGATCTCTTGCTATAGCCGTGAACACATTTAGATCTCTGGCTATAGCCGTGAACACATTTAGATCTCTGGCTATAGCCGTGAACACATTTAGATCTCTGGCTATAGCCGTGAACACATTTAGATCTCTGGCTATAGCCGTGAACACATTTAGATCTCTGGCTATAGCCGTGAACATATTTATATCTATGGCTATAGCCGTGAACACATTTAGATCTATGGCTATAGCCGTGAACACATTTAGATCTCTGACTATAGCCGTGAACACATTTATATCTATGGCTATAGCCGTGAACACATTTATATCTATGGTCATAGCCGTGAACACATTTATATCTATGGCTATAGCCGTAAACACATTTATATCTATGGCTATAGCCGTGAACACATTTATATCTATAGCCATAGCCGTGAACACATTTATATCTATGGCTATAGCCGTGAACACATTTATATCTACGGCCATAGCCGTGAACACATTTATATCTATGGCTATAGCCGTGAACACATTTATATCTATGGCTATAGCCGTGAACACATTTATATCTATGGCTATAGCCGTGAACACATTTATATCTATGGCCATAGCCGTGAACACATTTATATCTATGGCTATAGCCGTGAACACATTTATATCTATGGCTATAGCCGTGAACACATTTATATCTATGGCTATAGCCGTGAACACATTTAGATCTCTGGCTATAGCCGTGAACACATTTATATCTCTGGCTATAGCCGTGAACACATTTATATCTATGGCTATAGCCGTGAACACATTTATATCTATGGCTATAGCCGTGAACACATTTAGATCTATGGCTATAGCCGTGAACACATTTAGATCTATGGCTATAGCCGTGAACACATTTAGATCTCTGGCTATAGTCGTGAACACATTCAGATCTCTGGCTATAGCCGTGAACACATTTACATCTCTGGCTATAGTCGTGAACACATTTAGATCTCTGACTATAGCCGTGAACACATTTACATCTCTGGCTATAGTCGTGAACACATTTAGATCTCTGGCTATAGCCGTGAACACATTTAGATCTCTGGCTATAGCCGTGAACACATTTAGATCTCTGGCTATAGTCGTGAACACATTTAGATCTCTAGCTATAGTTGTGAACACATTTAGATCTCTAGCTATAGTTGTGAACACATTCAGATCTCTGGCTATAGCCGTGAACACATTTACATCTCTGACTATAGCCGTAAACACATTTAGATCTCTGGCTATAGTCGTGAACACATTTAGATCTCTAGCTATAGTTGTGAACACATTCAGATCTCTGGCTATAGCCGTGAACACATTTAGATCTCTGGCTATAGTCGTGAACACATTTAGATCTCTGACTATAGCCGTGAACACATTTAGATCTCTGGCTATAGTCGTGAACACATTTAGATCTATGGCTATAGCCGTGAACACATTTAGATCCCTGGCTATAGCCGTGAACACATTTAGATCTCTGGCTATAGTCGTGAACACATTTAGATCTCTGACTATAGCCGTGAACACATTTAGATCTCTGGCTATAGCCGTGAACATATTTAGCTCCCAGGCTGCAGCCGTGAACACATTTAGATCCCCGGATATAGCCGTGAACACATTTAGATCTCTGGCTATATAGCCGTGAACACATTTAGATCCCCGGATATAGCCGTCGACACATTTAGATCCCCGGATATAGCCGTGGACACATTTATAACAACATGCGCATATCCTAACATCTGTTTAAGCATGGGGGTAAAAGACAGATGATCTAACAAAGATAATTGGCTACAGTGTTCCGAGAAGCAAAGTGTTTAAAATTGTTATGGCGCATAACCCTCCCCACGAAAACAAAATACTTTCACTTTCTTTTTAGCCTTTCAACTTCCTGTAGAGCATGGGCCTCCGACAGTCTTCTTCCACTTTCTTTTGCTTTGGGCTACTCTGATGATGATGTGCCAGTTGTGCCCCATCTTCTTCATTTCCTGTTCCCATGTTCTACGCTAGGTGTTTTTTGGCCTTCCTCTATTTCTCTTCCCCTGTGGATTCCATTGGAATGCCTTTCTAGTGATGGTTTCTGATACTTTCTTTAGTGTAAAACCAATCCAAGTACATTTTCTTTTCTGATTTGTAGGAGGTATCTGGTTTGTTTATTCCCAGAGCTCTTGGTTACTAATCCAGTTTGGCGACCATATTATTATGGCGCATAAACCCCCCGAAAACAAATTACATGGAACAATATTTAAGTCTTCCCTATTTATCTGTATTCAATGACTTTCATAGCAATGAACAACAATGCATTCGGCAGGTGTTAAAAGTAAATTATCAGATTTCACACGATACCCACGAATTTCAACATAGATCGCGTGGGATTCGCAATTTTTGAGCTTGTTTTGCCTTACGAATAAGAAACAAAATCTCGGGCAGTATCTTTGATTGCAGCATGCAGATAGAAGCGCACACAGCGTATCAATTTACGATCCGGCGGAAGCATCCGACTCAAAAAAATCACGACCGCAAATGTATGCCAACATTGGTAGAATTCCTTCATGTTATAGGCGTAGCGCATTTAATTCGCCGTGTAAGTATTGGTATCAATTAACACATTTTATGTAATGTGCGTTATGTACCGTTTCGCTGGGTGGCACTAAGCTCTTAAGCATTGCGATATAACTAATAATCTTACAGAATTATGTTCAAGTGACATTTTGGGGAACTACTATCGAATGATTTCTGTAAATTTCACAATGAAACAGGAAGCGCAAAACACAGACCCACAATTACAACGTCGCAGAAGCAGGTGCCATGGGACTAAAATGAAATCATCTGTGAAGTCAATCCGGAGAGTCTAACAGCTTGATTCAACCGTGGTTCACACGTTATATCGACACCAGTTACGGCATAGTTGAAATATCGCTGTCACCACAGACATAGCAGTGATGACAGAGACACTGTACCATAATCGAAACTCAAATATGCGTAGAATACGTACGACTAGTTGAGATCTCTTATATTTACGAGTTCACAACTATTTCTATTGACAACAACAGAATAAAAAAACGAAACAAAAAAACACATGTAGTTTAGAATAAACAATAATATCCTTCTTCAACGAAGACGCTGAGGAAACAAGGACGATTAATGAAAATCAAGACTAACCACCCCGCAAAACGAATATGACACTTCCCTTACTGCCCATTGATATACTGTGGGAACAGTCATTACTTACTTACACCTCGTAAATTAGAAACTTATCAACATACTTCGTGATGTCATGATTCAACGAGGTTTCATAGTGTTCATATCACTACGGGTTAAAATTAAACAAGGGCAACTTTCCTTAATAGTCCTTGTTGTATATTCATCGCATGTTTTTTTTAACGTACCATAACCCCCTCTCCGCATCATATTTTCCGCAACCCTTGGTACACAGGAATCACCGAGACTTGTCATGCCTGACGTTAATTCTTTCGCTGGCGCTTTGTATGGAACACTCTGTCGAATAAGGAGATACTCATTTTATCTGCCGGGTTGCCAGTATGGGCCGGTATAAGTGTTGATTACTGGGTGTAGTCGAACATGATTTTCTCTCATAGAGCCACGCGGTGCAGGTCGTGAAAGTTCATGAGTTTTCCGTCATACATTTGCTGTTTCGCACCCAGGTGGAAATAATTGTTACCCTCTACCGTCTAATTGAAGGTACTGTGATAACACGTAGTAAATCACGTACTTTACGATACATATATCGGATATGACTCAGTAACCTTCGCACTAAAAGTTTCCATTTTATTCATGTGGGAAAACGGTGTTCTAAATCTTCATAGTGAAAAGTGTGAAAATTAAAGAAATAAATTAGGCTCAATTTGCCTGTACTTTGACCTTGGAGTGCATTATTTCGACAACTGCGCAGTTTATTTGTCTATCAATATTCGCGTATAGAAGATAGTGTTAGAGCGCCACTAACGGCACAATATGCAACATTTTTGCTTTCAAAATTTCGAATTGTTTTTGTTTGTGTTGTGATATATTTTATTTTCCAACACTCTTCGTACTTTATTTTAAAATATAAAAATATCACATTGGTGTTCACGCTTATAGAGAATTTTGAGCATAAACTCCTTCCTCTGAATATATGTGGAAACTAAATGCAAGAAGCTTCCATATTTAATTGCGTTTCAATTTAAAAGTGAGGCTGAAATGAATAAAATCGGAAATATCCATGCCTACAACGTACGTTGTATATATTTATGAACTTTCCCCATATAGCCATAATCTTGTGCTGGTTCCTTGTTTCCATGTGCGTAAATCACATAAAAACCTAGTCTACGAGCTATGCGACATTCCACTCTACATCGACGCCTAGGAGCGACGCTAGTATATCTCGTGTTTCATCTATCTTTAAAACACAGTGGTCGTCGCGCTGCGCATGTGCGACATTTGTGTTGATAAACATTGATTTTCCTACAATCAAATGCGCTCTTCAAATGGAAATCACATGTATGAGGTTTGAGCTAGGCGCGATTTGCAATGAATACCACCGGTGACTCCTTCGATACCTTCCAATCACATGGGAATTACCTAATTACAGCTTTGAAACTTCACAGTTTGTACCCATTGATCTGCGCAACATTCAAAGTCGACATCTTTGTTTATATGAGACTCATATTTCATATCTCGTGCATGCGTGGCGCGACGACTACCGCCCTTTAAGTGAACGTCTCAAACATAATGGTATCTCATGAGCACCACGGCATATACAATACTTTATGTTGACTGGCAGTTTGAAAAGTTTACGTGTAGGGAATATTTACAGTGATGGCATTGCATTCAAGCAATCATATCCATTCCGCTACACCGTGGACTATAGTAATTTTTCTGCAGCGACACCAGTTTTTCATAATTTGCTTACGAAGCAAGTTATATTTCTGTAGCTGCAATCGCCCGTGATCAAAAACATAGGCTACTTTTCAATTTTTACACTCTGAAATAAAAAAAATATATTCTTCTGTTTTCAAATTCCAATAGATGATTGACGAGGATTCATTATCGGGGTGCGCTGAACTGTTATGGTTATACAATCAAGTAAAATAACTAAATGTTTTTAATTATAGAGTTTATGGATTTCGGCTGGGTTTGATTTCTTATGTTTATCGATGTCTGAATGCAGCTTTTCTGACATAAATCATTTTCTTGAAGCTGCTGTGTAGTTTGCAACTTGTTTAACGATTGGTATTTTACGTAGTAGAACTACTGAAAACGTTGAACACACTCTCAAACGACCCGTACGTGCCCATGTGCTATACAATGGAATCGTCCAGCGCTGTCTTTTGGAAAATAAAAATTCGTGCTGTTCTGTCGCGGTATGGTAGTATGTACACACTACATGTACATATTAGAAGCGCTCCGCGAAGTAAGCACTCTACTTAGATGCAGAACTAGGATTAAGTCATACGGTGTTGAGAAGACCGCGGGGATATCATGTACGGAGGGCAATTAACTTAGCCACAGATGAGTGATCCCGGAGATTGACCATCCCCGAGAAGAGTCAGTACAATTTATTTCCAATCAACCGACTATCAGGAGCAGTTTAATGTTTGTATTGGCTGCCCTCAATTAGACACGGTGGAAGCGCTCGGACGACAATGTCAGTGAAGCATTGCTAGTGTGAAGCCGAGTGGGACAGTGTTGCCGATGATCATCCCAGCGGTACGATCTATTTGACACTTTCGGACTTTGTTTGCTGTCACCGTCCGTCGTATCACAACGTTTTCATGAATTCCAACGGATGCTATCGGAGCAACCAAATAGACAGCATGGACGCCGCCTCGAATCATAGCGGTAAGCACTCTGCATACGACGCAGTCGAAATGAACGGCATCGAGACGGAGAAACTTCAGCCGAAAGTGATCACTCCGACGTCAAAGCGAGATCGGCGGCGACTCCGTCGGCGAAAACAACTGGTGTCATATTTTGTTATTTTGCTTTTGTCTGTGTGCATAGTTGCTTTAGTTGTAGCCTATATCTCTTTATTGTACACTTCAACACGAGCTACTGTGTGCTTGACACCCGAGTGTCTAGCGACGGCTTCCTTTTTAACGGGGAACATGAACACTTCTATCGATCCGTGTGACGACTTCTTTGAGTACGCTTGCGGTGGGTGGATTAAGAAAAACCCGATTCCATCTGATCGGGTTTTCTGGGGAATTGACTCAATTCTTTGGAAAGAAACGCAAGAATTTTTAAAGGAACTTATTGAGGAAGATATCGAGAGGTATACGGAATCCTCCTCTGAAAGGAAGGCAAAAGAATTGTACCAGTCGTGCATGAACAAAGAGCAAATCGAGAACGCACAAGGAGAGCCGATGAAGCAGCTGATAGAACGTTTACAAGGCTGGTACGGCCTAGGCAGCTGGAACGAAAATACATGGAATATGTTGGACATGCTGATACTACTGCATGGTGAATTGTGGAACGATCCTTTCTTTGCCTTCGGCGTGGGCGTTGACGATAAAAACTCGAAAAGAAACATCATACAGGTAAGTGGATATTTATATGATTGTTTAAAAAAAAAACATAAACATCATTGTGTAACGCAATGTGTGTGATCGCTCTGTTATGAAAATACTTTCAGTAAGTAACACGCATAATGTATAAACAACCTGTACTTTTCCAAACGTGCTTTCGAAAACTCAAACGTAAACATCGACACAGTTCACTACAGATGAATACACACACAAGACACAGTCCAATCCAAGGATACGGTATCTAAAATCCAAGATACTAAATATTCATTTACACTATCATGCAAGAAATAATTGCCTCTCCAAAACACTCTCCCATATTATTTTAATTGAAACATTAGAGTGTAAAAACCTGTGATTTAACAATTAAAAAGTATAGCAAATACGTGAATAATAGCGTTATTCTACGCACCGAATGGCCGACCCATATTTATCGACTTAAGTTTGTTATTATAGCTCGTCGCCTTCTGAACTACTTACAACTATATTTGGGTGGCCGCTATCTGGCATTACGTGCCCTGCGTACTGCGAAATCCATATCTCACAAAACCGCCGCGGATTCAAGTGGCATGACCACATCTGCATTTCAGCTGCTAACATCAGACTTTAGTATTAGAATATCCGTCACTGTTATTAACATGTCTACATTCACCACGTGCTGTTTACATTTTCCCACGTGTAATTTGTTATCGAAATGTTCAGCTATTATTGCCATAAATTGTCAATTGATTTTTATTCAGCCATGGAAGTTGCCTAGGAAAATCAATGCGAAATAATTCTTCTTTTAATGATTGTATTGATTGAATTGCACGTATCACGAATCCAACCACCTTGTCCACTACGGTGCTCTTAAATTGATATATACATGTTGCTTCGGGCTCACGATCAGGTGTTCTGCATTTGCATTGCTATCCCGAGGTAATCAACAGAACATTGGCCATACCCTGGGGTGAGTGTACCGCATACTAAAAAAAAGGCCAGGTTAAAGTCCGAGTATTGGCTAAATTCCACAGGTTCATGTATTTGATTTGGCCTGCTTGACGCCGGAATAGCGCGTACGTATTGTTGCAATTCCATTTTGATATGTGAAGTTCGTCACACAGCCCCGTCAGGCACGATGTATCCAAACACGGAAATATAGGACACTGTAGTCAGATTCACTACATATGCGATCTGCACTACTATGCAATGTGCCCATGCAACAGTGACAGTGAATGTCGGGAAAGAATCGGTGGAAACATTACATAACATACATTAGAGGTGGACGGTACATGTAAGTCAATGTACACGCAATTACAAAAGTAATCTCCAGGGATCTAAAGACTTTAAAAATAATTGCTATCCGTCATTTGCAAATACGAAAGAAAATAAGAAGAGGAATAGGAAAGACGGGATGCTGTAATTTGAGTCGGTCTTTCTGTACTGTGCGGAACAGATGACAATCTTTAATTAGACATTTTGTCTTGTATATGATAACGTCTGACACATGCGCACTTCATCCACACGTTCTAGCAAACAATTCAGATAGCAGTACTCAACTCGTCAAAATGTCTATGGTCATGTTACCGGCGTGCCTTGAGGTTTATTCAATGTTATAACCAGCTATGTTTCCAGTTGATTACATGCCCATACACCCATCAATGCCCAGTCACCGACTGATTATATGCCCATACACCCACCAATTCCCAGTCACCGACTGATCACATACCCATACACCCATCAATGCCCAGTCACCGACTGATTATATGCCCATACACCCATCAATGCCCAGTCACCGACTGATTACATGCCCATACACCCATCAATGCCCAGTCACCGACTGATTATATGCCCATACACCCACCAATTCCCAGTCACCGACTGATCACATACCCATACACCCATCAATGCCCAGTCACCGACTGATTACATGCCCATACACCCACCGATGCCCAGTCACCGACTGATTACATGCCTAAACACCTACCAATGCCCAGTCACCGGCTGATTGCATGCCCATACACCCACCAATGCCCAGTCACCGACTGATTACATGCCCATACACCCACCAATGCCCAGTCACCGACTGATTACATGCCTAAACACCTACCAATGCCAAGTCACCGGCTGATTGCATGCCCATACACCCACCAATGCCAAGTCACCGACTGATTACATGCCCATACACCCACCAATGCCCAGTCACCGACTGATTACATGCCCATACACCCACCAATGCCCAGTCACCGACTGATTACATGCCCATACACCCACCAATGCCCAGTCACCGACTGATTGCATGCCCATACACCCATCAATGCCCAGTCACCGACTGATTATATGCCCATACACCCACCAATTCCCAGTCACCGACTGATCACATACCCATACACCCATCAATGCCCAGTCACCGACTGATTACATGCCCATACACCCACCGATGCCCAGTCACCGACTGATTACATGCCTAAACACCTACCAATGCCCAGTCACCGGCTGATTGCATGCCCATACACCCACCAATGCCCAGTCACCGACTGATTACATGCCCATACACCCACCAATGCCCAGTCACCGACTGATTACATGCCCATACACCCACCAATGCACAGTCACCAACTGATTACATGCCCATACACCCACCAATGCCCAGTCACCGACTGATTACATGCATAAACACCCACCAATGCCCAGTCACCGACTGATTACATGCCTAAACACCCACCAATGTCCTGTCACCGACTGATTATATGCCTAAACACCCAACAATGCCCAGTCACCGACTGATTACATGCCCATACACTGACCAATGCCCAGTCACCGACTGATTACATGCCTAAACACCCACCAATGCCCAGTCACCGACTGATTACCTGCCCATACACCAACCAATGCCCAGTCACTGACTGATTACATGCCCATACACCCACCAATGCCCAGTCACTGACTGATTACATGCCCATACACCAACCAATGCACAGTCTCCGACCGATTACATGCACATACACCCACCAATGCCCAGTCACCGACTGATTACATGCCCATACACCCACCAATGCCCAGTCACCGACTGATTACATGCATAAACACCCACCAATGCCCAGTCACCGACTGATTACATGCCTAAACACCCACCAATGTCCTGTCACCGACTGATTATATGCCTAAACACCCAACAATGCCCAGTCACCGACTGATTACATGCCCATACACTGACCAATGCCCAGTCACCGACTGATTACATGCCTAAACACCCACCAATGCCCAGTCACCGACTGATTACCTGCCCATACACCAACCAATGCCCAGTCACTGACTGATTACATGCCCATACACCCACCAATGCCCAGTCACTGACTGATTACATGCCCATACACCAACCAATGCACAGTCTCCGACCGATTACATGCACATACACCCACCAATGCCCAGTCACCGACTGATCACATACCCATACACGCATCAATGCCCAGTCACCGACTGATTACATGCCCATACACCCACCAATGCCCTGTCACCGACTGATTACATGCCTAAACACCCACCAATGCCCAGTCACCGGCTGATTGCATGCCCATACACCCACCAATGCCCAGTCACCGACTGAATTCATGCCCATACACCCACCAATGCACAGTCTCCGACTGATTACATGCCCATACACCCACCAATGCACAGTCACCAACTGATTACATGCCCACACACCCACCAATGCCCAGTCACCGACTGATTACATGTCTAAACACCCACCAATGCCCAGTCACCGACTGATTACATGCCTAAACACCCACCAATGCCCTGTCACCGACTGATTATATGCCTAAACACCCACCAATGCCCAGTCACCGACTGATTACATGCCCATACACCCACCAATGCTCAATCACCGACTGATTACATGCCCATACACCTACCAATGCCCAGTCACCGACTGATTACATGCCTAAACACCCACCAATGCCCAGTCACCGACTGATTACATGCCCATACACCTACCAATGCTCAGTCACCGACTGATTACCTTCCCATACACAAACCAATGCCCAGTCACCGACTGATTACATGCCCATACACCTACCAATGCTCAGTCACCGACAAATTACATGCCCATACACCCACCAATGCCCAGTCACTGACTGATTACATGCACATACACCCACCAATGCCCAGTCACTGGTTGAATACATGCCAATATACCCACCGATGCCAAGTCATTGTCAGATTACATGCCCATTCCCCCACGAATGCCAAATCATAGAAAATAATAAATTGTCATTATAGAAAATAACACCAACTATACAGGCCGCCTCATAATGAGAGGAAGTTTCACACCAAAATTAACTAGAGTTCCTACATATATCCCCCATCCCTATCATGATTTGGAACGTATTTATTATTCAAAATTCATATCCTATTCTTTACCCCATTTGTGAACTTGAATACCCGGCCCCATATGTAGAATTTCTAACCGCATTCAACATTGAAACCCATATGTTCTCATCTATGTTTGACACTATATTTAATACACCCAATTTCTCAGTTTATTTTACCATATCCTCCACACTTTACTCAGAATATATGCTTATATCAAAATTTAGTGTCGTATTTTCTATCGACCTCAGATAGGCACTTTTTTTTTGCTCGGAAGAAATGAGTTTGCACATTGACGCCATACAAAGCTGACGCAGTATTGTAATCAACAGTGGTCCGATTTTCAACATTAGTACCCAGATACACTGGGATATCACGATCGATGCCCTGTTTACACAGTAATACCCATTATCACATTAGTATTGTTATTGTTAAAAACGAATTCCATGATACACATCGGGTTAATGTTAAACTGAAAGCAAACAACCCTGGAATAACAGATTTGTCAATGGCTATGGGTAAATTATCATTATTATAATTACATTTAAATTATGTAGCACTTCGATATTCTCATACCGGAAGTGACGTACACATCCCTTTAGTTGGCTGCTATCACATTCAGTTTGACTCTAATAACAGAACACTTCAATAAAAGTCGATGTTTATTGCACGCCTGAAGGCACATAATTTAATTCGAAACGCTTGTTTTTATATAGTAACACGTATCGATGATCGATAGAAATAAGGAGTTTTGGTGTGAGTCGATCTCCTATAATTTGAAAACCATTCTTGCGACGCGTAAACAAAGTCTAAATTGCAAAAAAACGCGTAAAGCAAAAAATAAACATATATTCTTTTGTTGATTGGTGTATTTACTTAACTGAACGAGTCATTGGTATTCACTTTTGTGCGCACCATCTAATGTAAAGCATGTATGCAATTACTTATAATGGAAAACTGTACTTTAGATCGATCCGTACAACTACTCTGAAATAAAGAGTCTTTCTAATTCCCCCGTATAATGACATAGAGTTTGAGCAATTGAAGACAATTGCCCCTGAATACGAACCCAGCCCCAATTATTGTAATTATGCAATGAAACAATCTGGAGCATATTCAAATAAAAAAACAATTTTTACTTCAGCAACATCACTAATAATTTAATGAGATGTCATATTGCAACTACTAAATACTGACAAGCGATCTAGATACGTAAAGGGTTACACAGCATTTAAAGTGTTTTTGGGTTTGACGCTTTCAGACTAACAGTACATTATCACTGCATTAAGAGTTGGCCGCTGCTCCAGCTGGCCTTTTTCAGACATTCTCAATACACTCGCTGATTGATAACCTTTGATGTAAAAACCGCAGCGTGCACGGTTATTTTCTGCTATATTACATCGGCATATGGAGTACGATGGATGTAACTATTTTTCTGAAACGAAGCATTGATAAATTTAAGATTATCGCGATTTTAACATTTTAACATATATATCTATATTACGATAATGCATTGAAATATTGAAAACGTATGTGTTGTCAACCATTTGTCGATTCAGTATATATTGATAATATGTATAACCCAATGAACAAAAACATACAAACTTTATTACTAACTAATTATCCCAATTGTTGGCATGTTGTCAAACTATTATGTCCATGTGAAATTCGTGAATGTGGTGTCATAATTGTGGGCGAGCTCCGAACGATTCAATTACAAAGATTAAGTGCAGACCGCGTACATGCCGTAAACCCCCAATACACTGCAACCATTTGTTTAACACACAACCTTATTTTCAACAATCGTTATAATAAAAAATATTATTAAAATATGAATTTGTTTTAGCGTAATCATTATTACGCATTGTTTACCTGCCCAAGCCTAATTATATGCAGTGTTGTTTTTCCATGCAACGTCATATCCGTAACATCAATGTAACTTCCGTAACGCGAATGTCACATCGACATATTCTTCGAATATAATAAGTAAGAACAGCGAGAATAAACTTACCATACGGTTAATTACACGTCCTCCATGAACACATACAAACACATGTTAACACCGGGGGATACTCTCTGAAACTGGATATACTCGCTGATTAGAAAGCGATGCGCAGTTATTAGTAGGTTGAACAGGAAAAATACATTCCAAATGCAGGCGATGTGTATTCAGTTACTCGACTCATGTAATACTAAACGTTGATCTTGAAACGCCCTTATGCACAGTTGTCTTAAATAATATCGGACCCATATGCCAAGACGAAACAAATTAGAGTAATAAGAAATATGATATTCTCCAGCATCTCTATGTATCTAAACGTAACATGTGCGATTTATACTAAAAAGCGGATTATTCAATGTTTTGTAGTTATTCATAACGTACGTAACCGCATTATTATTAAAATATATATATTTTTTATTTTAAGTTCATCTATTTTACTCAAATGTACTTGGTAATTGTAACTCTTCAGTAACACCTGTAAGTGACCTTCGAATGTAATGATTGTCATTAAACGTTAGTCGCATCCATATAAGCCATACACAACCATCTTATCACGCTGTTAGAGAATGAGTACAAGGTTAAACAACAGGTCATCATAAGTAATAATATTACTAATAATAATGCATGATAATGTACCCCACGAGAAACAATGACCGCTAATTTTCGGTTAGGCTATTTTTCTGTCTGAATCCTGCGTATACTTCTGAATTTACGACATATACAACTTTCAAACGATAAATAAGACAACTTTTACTTTTTTTCTGGAAATAGAATTCCGATCAATATTAACAGCTGTATTTACATTGCACGAGGGACATAGTGCATCCATTCAGAACACTTTAAAAGTTTATGGTAACATTCCAATGCGAAACAGACATGTCACATGTAGATATGCAATAATAGCAAGCCTTGGGAATTTTATTGGGAGTCAGTATATTTGTATCCCAGCGATAACGTCAGTGTATGGTTGCGCAACATTATCTCTGTTGTATGTATAATGTAGAGAATTTGTATGTAGAAGAACTACAGCGTAGACTTTTCCATTTCTGACCAAGTACTTATTTTAATATAAACACACACGAAAATGCTTTCAGCGTTTGACCGAACTGATTTTTTAACCTGTTTCTCGGGAAAAACACTCTTAAAATTACACATTAAAATTATATTGTAATTGAATATTTGATTTGATATTGTAATAATCGATTGAGAAACATAAGGGTATTGAATCTTGTTGTTTTAAAAATTAATATGAATTCTACCAATGTGTTTGTCACTGGTGATATGCATGTGCGTGCCCACCCAGAGAGCAATTGTAACTGGATAGGTCTACTGACCATTGATTCCCGGCATTATATGTATCTGGTCGGCTGTGACACAGAGACTTGACTTTCGCATGAACATCTAGTCACTGTTGGCCCGCATTCATTATACACAACTTGAGCCGCTCTTCTTGTGATGGTTTATGTTGTGTAGTGGAGCGCGCCTGATCATAGTGTGGATGCAATTTGCTGTGATCAGTAATTCCAATTTCGTAACTTCGGTATGTTTTTTTCGTAATCGTATATACTAGCTTACCATATTGGATAGAATTAATTTCCAAAGATTTCTGCATTTTTCTCTGCGTACATTATGGAATGTTTGATCTGGTGAAAAGAACTATATTGGTGCTAGAAAACCAACATATTGTGTTACTGTTGCAAATACACCACTACTCTCGCAAAACATTTGGCTTTTCAGCAATTTTGGAAAGAAAAGCAAAAGAAAAACATATTTAAAACAATGCACATTTTCAGAATGCATTAGACATATCCATATACAACTGCGTACTGGTGACATTTACCAAACCTTCACTGACTAACAAATGTTAGTAAAACCACACAGGACTGAAGATAAGGAAAGACACCGTGCCTCGAGGCAAATAAGGTGGAAATAAGTCTAAAATGAATTTACCTCATCATTCAAGTCACATAGACAAAGTTGTTATCTTATGGCAACAATATAAAATATTCCGAGTAAAGCAAATATGTAATCGCGTTATCTGATGGAACCTGGACAAAGTCGTTCTCTTATGGCACCTAGATATGAAAAGACGCAGACAAATCCGTTATAAAATGGCTTCTAGACAAGGTCGTAATCGTGTGGAACCCTGACAAGGTCGCGATCTTACCGCATTAAATGAAAAGGAACCTAGAAGCCTTTGTTTTATGAAAACTAGAGATGATTGGTTCAATGGCAACTAGAGAATGCTTTTGTTGTATGGCTTCTAGAGGGGGAATCGGCATCCAGACATTGACAGTTTTAAAAAAAATGGGATATTTTGCAATAACATGTAATAATGTAAGATCAGTGATGCATGTTTTAATCTTGTGCTAGATAATTCAAACAGGAAAATTATTTAAAATTACTATATTTATCATTATATCATCATGTAGGGAAAGGCTTTATCCGTTGCCACACAGAAAAACATTGTTAATTTTATGGCACCAATACAAAGTCGTCAAATTATAGGAAATATAAATATTGTTATGTGATGCAATAAAATCACTATGACAATGTCGTCATGTGTGGCACCTTGACAAGGTCGCGACCCCCACGTCTAACCAAGGACAAGAAAATTTAGCTTTTTCCGGAGGTCTTTGTTTTATGGCATCTAGAGGAAGCCATTGTTTTATGGCATTTAGAGAAAGCCATTGTTCTTTGGCACCTAGAGAAAGCCATGTATTGGTAACATTCACTTCGTGGACTTCACTCAATTCATGGGAAATATTGTTAATGGGTGCATGGACAAGGTTTGGTATTTTGGCAACTAGACAAACATACTAGATAGAGATCAGACTGCTATTACAGGAACAGATAGCTCCAGCTAACAGTGATATCATCAGTATATGTGATGGATAAGTCGCCACATTCCATTATTATGGACCAATAAGAAATATTAACGATGTGCTGAATGTGGACTCCTTTAAATTCAAATACGGAATAAACAAATGTATTATGTAAACAGTTTATTTCACAGTACCCCACTCATAAGTTTGCCAATATTAATGCAATAATTTTGGGCTTGAAATGCCATTTATTGTGTTTATAAATATTTGTTATTATAGTGTATTTTTACATTGACCTATAACCCCTTGAACCATCGTCACCGAAGATGGTTAGATGCATCAAATATTTTAAAATACATATAACATGACCATGGTCACATTTATGATACATGAAATTGAGACATTTTCCACGCATTTTCGACATAGTGCAAATTCGCCTATATTTTTGTATATTTGTTTTGCTAATTTAGATCAACTGTATGTATTTTCCCACTGGATACTGGTTTTATCATCATTTCAGCTTAACACGCGCGCGTTCCCAAATGTAACGTGTCTATAAATGAGATGGACATTCCCGCTAACAACGCGCGCGTGTTTTTATTGAAAGATCACAGGAAAGACGTTGTATTTGACGTCAAATACTAAAAAGCCTTGGACACCTTGTTCAGAACAAATGAAACTAATTTCAGCAAGAGTTGTCAGATGAACCGATCAGAAAATTGAACACGTTAATTTGCACTGTTTATCTAACACCGCATCCCCGGTTTCAAGTTATTGCCCCGCGGCGCTTATCTTGTCCTGAACATAATGCCCTCGGGCAGCACTGCTGTATTAAATCACACTATCACTACAATTAATACATATCACATGTCATTTTATAATCACTCGCATCGTTTAATTGAAGTTCTTTCGTCTTCAGAGCTTAAGTTGCGTTTCAGTCGCAATCAAACGTGGTGATAGATGGATAGACATAACTTAATTACACTAAATGCATATTCGACTGTAGCACACGCTCTTATATTATTATCAATTATTATCATTAAGTATACAATTGATTGGATAGTCAAATTCTGTGCGTACAACCCAGAACGTACGGATCACCGGCGATATGGGTGAAGCTAAAGAATCGTTCACAAATATTCAATACATTTTAACCTCGCACATATACCAAGGCATTCTTGAAGTATTTACACGATAAGTAAACAATCAAACTGTTATTAGGAGTTATTTATAAATTTTATGTGTTTTTTCACGTAATAATAATCTGTTGCAAAGCAAGTTCGTTTGAAAAATATATTAGACTAATGCTATCTTTCATAAAAAAAAACATATGTGACTTTTTAAAGCAATATTTTTGCAACGGCAGAAATCATTTGAGTAGAAGCATCTAAGGAAAATCATTGCATTTTTTTTACAGAAAAACTCATTGAACATTTTCGATGCATATCTACAATCAAACACTTTATTAATTATATATTTTATAGATCTATAGATTAAGGATATTTTTGATTTATTATTGAAGTGTGTTTAATTAGCCATTCTTTGGCAGTCATTTAACACGTAACTAAGACAATGTGTACATGATTTGAAATGACACAGCACAACACTTACAGTTTCAAAATTGTTAACCTAATATGACAGACCATATTCTCAATGATACTCGAATAGAATACACACGTTTGCACGTCAACATGATGTAGTACATCGCTGATGACATTCTCACAGCTGTTTCACGCACTAATTCATTGTGTCTTGGATAGTTATGTTTAAATTCGTTCTCGAATTAGAAGCTACGACAGATTGAAATCTTGATTTCATTAATCATCTAATAATTGAGACGTTTTTCTTTTCTCTTTCTCTGAAACATTCAAACACAGACACTATAATGCCGAGATTTATTACAATAGTTTATCATTTAACGGAACAACTGTTAATGCGTGAGTGCAGGTTATTTAGAAGGACAATCATTGCAATGCTTTGTATTTCATCACTGTATGCAAGTTCGCCATGGAACAATCCGCTGAGTAAACAAGGTCACAAAATACGAGTCCATCTGCACTGCACTGCTATACGTACATATTCGGTCAAAGAATGATTTAAGCAAACGTAATTCATTATAATCGTACAAACAACAAACGCTTATCCAAAGAACATATTTGTTTTACTTAACATTTTCGTTATAAATATTTGCAAAGTGACTACTTATGAAATACTGTAGTAGATGTTGACAACTATGTAATTCATCAAAGCTGTCACGAAGATTAGTATCACCATTATTCCTATCCATGAACAAATCTAATTGCAATATACAAAATGAAAAACATGTACGATTAGTTTCTGATCGACTTTTGTGATATTATTGACTGAATATCTTGATATATTCTAGCCTCTATTTTCCTCTCTATCTAGGGCACTTTAAAAAAGGTTGCTCAATTCATTTGGTTATCAGCCATAATACAGCTACCCTGGATGAAAGTTGTTTGTATGTCACTTGTCCTTGTGTTTGAGTATTCAAGTGAACACTCGTGTCCTTGTTTTTACATTATTCCATGCAGTGAGACGATTAAACTAGTTTTGGAGGCTCTTCACGAAATCACGTCGCATAAGTCATTTGCGCGTAGCTATAGTTTTGCAATTAGGCACATCACCCCTGGGCGTGGTATTGTCGCCATGCCAACTCAACGAATATTGTCATCGTACAAGAAAGTATTGTCCAAACAGCGCAATAATTTAAGAAATAATAAGTGTTGTACATACGATATATTCAATCGATATTAAATCATCCAATATTTCTGATTGTCACTATTTTCCCAGATTTTTTCGTATCTTCACACTGTATAAATGTTTGTACAAGAATGCCCAGACCTGTGACATTTGAAATTCAGCGAAGCGGAGGTTAAATAGCATTACCATTGTTAGAAAACACGCAAGACTCGGTGATCGGTAATCCTTAATGCCTCACTTGAGGAGTTAACAGGCCATGTACAAGCAGTTTCCCTATGTGTATTCAATATTCAACTATATAGAATGCCTCGTTATCCGGCTCATCGGTTTTCATTTTTAGACGTGTTTTCGTGGGGTCGACCCGTCCTTGACCCAAGCAGACGATGCACTGACATGCAAATGAAATATGTAATCGTATTCATAATACTTATCCGATCAATAAAATGATAAGTGCGGCCTACATTTACGCGTGATTTTCAGCTACATTAGACGTTGCTTTCAGCTACAACTCATGTACCCGGGCGCATTGCGTTATCTTAAATTAAAGCATCGCAATGCGAGTAGCATCATTGTTGTTGTGAACATGTGAATCGACTACAGTTTCAGTCACGTAACCTTTTGGAAAGACAATCGATATATTCAATCATTGAGTTCGAGATCGTAACATGTTTTGTAATCATGCGTTCCGTTATAGTAAATATTACAAGTATACATTGATGGCATAAGCATAACATAAACTGTGGCTAATATTACCCAGGCTTAGAACAGCCCCAATAATTATATGGACAAATATTTCTTGTGTGTATTTCGACTATTATATTATTCGAATATATAATTCCAAATAGTTGCTCACCGAAGAATCTCTCCCTCCCCATGCGGGATTACCAGTAGTGACATCGTACTCGTACTTGCATCCAAAGAGTTGTCGTTGAATATATAAGGACACTTTTGAAGCCCACCACACATTGCTACGATGAATCTCGCCGACAATCTACATTAAACACTGTGACTTTCTGTTTTTGACATTGTGATTTTTGTTAGTGGGGGGGGGGGGAAATACATTTATAATATTTTATAATGAAATGTATACAACATGCACACCAATATTAATTTTCATATATACCAATAACACGTGTATATTGAAGACGCACATAATTTGTTATATTCTCGATATTTTGCGCATTTCGTTTGTCTTGACTTTTTACTCAAAATCAGCTGAATACAATTTAAAAAAATATGAAGCGTGTTCAGCAACTCGTGTGAAAACAATGACATTATTAAATATAACTTTACTCGGTAAAAATAATGTACTTTTCTCCAAAAAGAAAACCAAGACATTTGATCGTAGTGTTATACATTTTCCGTTGTGGTCAGCCTTTACGGGTGTATAAATATGACCATCAGTAATTTGCATTAGATTGTTATTTCCACCAGTGCACATCGCGAAGCATGACGTTTTGTTCGAGATCACTCATTTGAAATGCTTTTCTTTGATTTCTTGATTGGTGTGCTACTTGTGGCACAAGTATATATAAAGGTTCTGCTACAATAACTGTGATGCAAAAATATAGTAGTATAATGCAATTATCATATACTTGATAACGAAAATAAATACATTGACATTTTGCTAGACTTGTTTGTGGTAAAGGCAAATGTAGACGTACTGTTAAGGCGAAATTAAAGACAGAGTTGCTTTGCCAGACTTACTCTTGTTTTTTAATATTATATTGTTGTGTTTAATTGTAGTTTTTTTTGACCGTTCAATTGCTAACTCTCGCACGTGTTAGTGATTAAATAAACATATATCTACAATAAGAGAATGCAAACATTTATGAATTAGTCGATGTCTTTCTTATTTGTCTAGAAATCCACTGTCTTGATTAATATGTCATCTGCCTAAACCTTGTCAATTAAATTGCTGAAAGGGTCACGATCAATTGAACGCAGCTGGTGAATACCTCACACATATCGTTGAATCCACGACACAAAAACATATGTAATCATATTTATTACTTTGATCTGAACCAGTTTGACGTTATCCTAAATCATAGTTATAAAGTCACACACGGACTGTAGGAAATGAACGAGCTGATATGAGTTGAAATAGATCCGGGCGTGTACAACCAAATATGTATGTGCGGTGGTCGTGAAAGATACAGTCGTATTGTACATTTCGTCAACGCCTATTTTTTTTATTCCGATTACATTTCATAAAATTAGTTTAATCTAAGAATGTTGCTAACACCATCTTACCGACTACTATAGGTAGAAAACAGAGAAAAAACATAACATATAAATGTTGTGACCCTAAAACACAATTATTGATAGTAATAACAAGCGTACACTCGTACAATTGCCAGTAACATGAAAATAACACAAGGTGCACTCACATGTGCTTTTCAATTAATAGCACTTTCTACGATGATCAATATTTACATTCGTAACCCGCGGCAACTGGACAAGTTATCGAATTTCAAATCTGTATGACGCTGTGTTGACGCGATCGTATAAAAACGTCGAATAGTTTAAACTATCACGGAAGACGGAGTTGCTATTTCAAGAGTCGACAAAGTTTTTATAATAGCCATTAACCAATCGCACTTACGATAATACAATAAACAAATAAATGGCCAAATAAGTTAATTACCAATGCAGTTAATTAAGTTCATTGAACTGTATAGTATAAAAGGTACCAGCCTGCAGACTATGGATCATGTCGATAACCATGAAAAAAGACATGTTTGCTGAACAATCTCAGATTACCATACACTCATATTTCTACGTATAAATCACAATGAATAATTGTTACGCACTATATATATTTGTCGTTGCCTACATTCGAAGTTCTGTGAAAACTATTGTTCAGCTTGTTTTTTTATTAATACTCAGTAAAATAACCCAGTACATTTTCCCTTCTTTTGCGAAGTTCCAATTAATAAAAATAAGGAGACCTTTCTATTGTATTCATCACTTTATTAAACCAAGACTGAATTGATGTCTTTCTTTTTTCTGCTTGTTACCTGGTAACACGCGTATGCTACACATGTGTTAGTATTCATGTCAATCCCTGTAACTCCGCGAAGCAATCACTGATAAGTTGCGTAAGAGTCAAAGGTCTTCCTTTGGTGGAGATTAACATGTTGATACACTAGACCCACTCAGGTATAATGACGCCACGTTAACAAATGTGAGCATGCGCGTAACAGATACAAACATATGTCCTCATATATACGAAGACTTTTTTAAAACCAAAGCAAATAAAAACAAACTACCATTCCATTACCATTTTTTGGTGTATAATTCAATCACAAACATATTTTTTTTGGAAACCTAAAAAGCCAAATCCAACGCCGCAATGGATAATGTTGGTGGGCAATGCTATGTATATGTCTTACTTTAGTTAGATTTTATAGTTTAGTGACTTTTTTACACTTTTTTTTTCATATCTTGTTTTCAGATTGATCAAGGCGGTCTTGGTTTAATGGACAAGAGTTATTACCTTGGAAACCATACCACGGTGGGTATACATATTATATTGTGTATAGATAAAGCATACTTAGGTTATTACTTCGCCCACTATTTCGTCTCGTCGGCATGCTGGGTTTAGATATGTGCATTGTAAAATGCATGATTTCCATTAGCATTCAAACGCCGGGGAATACATCCCAAAGTACTAGATAAATCAATCGAGTTCATATGGGTGTTGGCGAAAATAAAATAAACTAGTTATTATACGCGTGTTAACTTATTGACACCGAAGTGCATATGGATTTGTAAACAAGATGGAATGAAGTACCCTCGTTTTGAAATATATGTGAAAGTTTAACGGGCCCAACACTAATACAAGTAACTTGACTCCACTATGTTATGGTATTAAAGTGGTGTCTTCCATCGTATTAAAAAAGCATTTGACACGGGGATCGGCTATCAGTATGTTAACTATGGGCTATCAACCAGATTACCAAAATAAACAATACTAAATTACATTAATCCAGATAGTTGACATTCATTGCCTATTTGGAGAGTAGGAACTATGTCTGAATGCTAACTCTGAGAGCCAGTTGTCAATTGAACCGTAAGTCGTTATGTACGTGTAAAATACAACGATTGCACACAAACTAGTAATATGCAATATTAGGATGAAAAAAATAGGTGTTCAAAAATGTAGGGGTGTATTCCTGTAACAATTAGCGAAAACAGTGTTGACGGAAACTGTGATTTAAGTGATAATGTACTGATTATAGTGATTTCAATTTGATCACTTCTATATTGTTTTTCTTTTCTTTTTTGAGTATGTGTGTGTGGAGAGGGGTTAGAATGTTTGACTTACTTTTGAAAATATATGTCAACACTTTTGAAAGCAATGTCAACTCACGTTTAAGGAAGGGCATTTTGCGATCATCGGCATTCGATGTTGACAATGAAAATAAAGCACAGCTGCTCCAATTGCCACTGTATATATCATATCTTCGTGGGGGTGTATATGTACTGATCGAGATGTGTTGTTTCAAGAACTGTGAGTAATGTCAGTGATACAAATATACGAGTGTGGTGCTATCGGGTTCATTGCGTGCAGATGACATTGATATTTGTATGTTTAGTTATCAGCCAGCTGCATGTCGTTGATAGCATGTCGTATTCCTGATTTGTCGTGCATGTTAAGAGAAATATCAGTGCGGTAAGTGGATATTCTGGCTTATGACCAAAAGTGGGAATGAGACTTCAGACCCCCAACAAATTCAACCGTAGCACTTATTGATACCGTTCTACCATTTTCTGGAATCACACGTTTTTTCAATCACGGCAGTAGTCGTACAGGCATATCCAATTACCTGAATATAATCGACCCTTCACTCATTACACAATTCGAAAATATACGAATGAATGATGTCGTTTTTTTTACCGAATGAAATAAATATTTATTTTCGTTTGTCTATGACTGCAGGTTATTAACGCATACCGTGAATTTATGGCAACTATTGCTGGGCTCCTAGGGGCGGATCAGCGGAAGGTCGAACAGTTTGTGGAAGACGTCATGAAATTTGAAACAGCCTTAGCTGAGGTATGACTTACTAAGGAAATATTCGTTGTATCAATTATTTATTTATTTTTGACTACAACTGAAATAAACAACAAACATTATAAAGTATGGATACACCCATCGATTGAGTCGAACCTTCTTTGCACAGAAAGCTTGTGTATTTTCTGTTTCCATGGTACCTATAATCCCGACTCTAAAATCAACGTAATTCTAGTTCAATGTGTTGAGCGGCTTGCTGGTACAACGCCATCCGTGGTACACGATCAACCGCTCATGGACGAACTTTGTCATAATTGTATTCACGTACATTAATCACTTTATAAAATATCACCACTTAACCAATTGTATATGTGAATATGCCCCTCATTAAATCAGCCAAACAATTCTTGTTAAAATTGCGTTAATTTTGGCAACATTCTGGCCAGGGTAAATATAAAGTTCATAAGCCGCCGACAAATTTTTCACTTTTAATTTTCACTAAAGACTTTGTTCCAGATTGTTTACTTGCGCACAAAGCGACGATAATAATGCGCATGCCTACAGTTAAGGATGTAGGAGACATTTGCAGAGCAAAACGAAGTATGCTAAAGTAGATAGGTATCTTAGTCTTAAAATGTCTTTACCGATTGCTTTTGCTGATTGTTGCTTTTCTGTAATATAATTACGACTGTGATCAATTACAGATGCTCTCACTGTCCCATTTTTAAAATAAGTAAACAAAAATGCAACTTTATTTGTTTAAAATGCCATTCCCTATTGATGGCAAAAAAACATAGATTTTGTTGACATATATGCGCCAATTTCAAGAGCGACTACTACAACTCGATTTGCGGCAACTGCAACTAACTCACAGCGTCCATTACACACGTCTAGAAACTCACAGCGTCCATTACACAAGTCTACAATCTCACAACGTCATTTACACACGTCTACAATCTTACAACGTCCATTACACACGTCTACAAACTCACAGCGTCCATTACACAAGTCTACAATCTCAAAACGTCCATTACACACGTCCACAATCTCACAACGTCCATTACACACGTCTACAAACTCACATAGTCCATTACACAAGTCTACAATCTCACAGCGTCCATTAAACAAGTCTACAACCTCACAACGTTCATTACACGTATACAATCTCACAACGTCCATCACACACGTCTACAATCTCATAGCCTCCATTACACACGTCTACAATCTCACAACGTTCATTCCACATGTCTACAAAATCACAGCGTTCATTACACACGTCTACAAACTCACAGCGTCCATTACACACGTCTACAAACTCACAGCGTCCATTACACACGTCTACAAACTCACAGCGTCCATTACACACGTCTACAAACTCACAGCGACCATTACACACGTCTACAATCTCACGATGTCCATTACACACGTCTACAATCTCACAACGTTCATTACACACTTCTACAATCTCACAACGTTCATTACACACGTCTACAATCTTACAACGACAATTACACACGTCAACAAACTCACAACGTCAATTACACACATCCACAAACCCGGAACGTCAATTACACACGTCTACACACTCACAACGTTCATTACACGTCTACAATGTCACAACGTCAATTACACACGTCTACAAACTCACAACGTCCATTACACACGTCTACAAACTCACAACGTCCATTACACAAGTCTACAATCTCACAGCGTCCATTAAACAAGTCTACAACCTCACAACGTTCATTACACACGTATACAATCTCACAACGTCCATTACACACGTCTACAATCTCGCAGCCTCGATTACACACGTCTACAATCTCACAACGTTCATTCCACATGTCTACAAAATCACAGCGTCCATTACACATGTCTACAAACTCACAACGTCCATTACACACGTCTACATACTCACAGCGACTATTACATACGTCTACAAAATCACAATGTCCATTTCACTCGTCTACAAACTCACAGCGTCCATTACACACGTCTACAAACTCACAGCGTCTACAACACACGTCTACAATCTCACAGCGTCCATTACACACGTCTATAATCTCACGACGTCCATTACACACGTATACAATCTCACAACGTCCATTACACACGTCTACAATCTCATAGCCTCGATTACACACGTCTACAATCTCACAACGTTCATTCCACATGTCTACAAAATCACAGCGTCCATTACACACGTCTACAAACTCACAACGTCCATTACACACGTATATAAACTCACAGCGACTATTACACACGTCTACAAACTCACAACGTACATTACAAACGTCTACAAACTCACAGCGCCCATTACACACGTCTACAAACTCACAGCGTCTACAACACACGTCTACAAACTCACAGCGTCCATTACACACGTCTATAATCTCACGACGTCCATTACACACGTCTACAATCTCACAACGTTCATTACACATGTCTACAAAATCACAGCGTCCATTACACACGTCTACAAACTCACAACGTCCATTACACACGTATATAAACTCACAGCGACTATTACACACGTCTACAAACTCACAACGTCCATTACACACGTCTACAAAATCACAGCGCCCATTACACACGTCTACAAACTCACAGCGTCTACAACACACGTCTACAAACTCACAGCGTCCATTACACACGTCTATAATCTCACGACGTCCATTACACACGTCTACAATCTCACAACGTTCATTACACACGTTTACAATCTCACAACATCCATTACGCACGTCTACAAACCCTCAACGTCCATTACACACGTTTACCATCTCACAGCATCCATTACACATGTCTACAATCTCACAGCGTTCATTGTACACGTCTACAAACCCACAACGTCCATTAAACACGTCTACAAACTCACAACGTTCATTACACGTCTACAATCTCACAATGTCCATTACACACGTCAACAATCTCACAAAGTCAACTACACACGTCTACAATCTCATAGCGTTCATTACACACGCCTACAATCTCACACCGTACATTACAAACGAGTACAATCTCACGCCGTCAATTACATACGCCTACAAACTCACAGCGTCCAATACAGGCGTCTACAATCTCTGAACGTCCATTACACACTTCTTCAATTTCACAACGTCCATTACACACGTCTACAATCTCACAGCGTCCATTACACACTTCTACAATCTCACAACGTCCATTACACACGTCTACAATCTCACAGCCTCCATTACATACGTCTACAATCTCACAGCGTCAATTACACACGTCTACAATCTCTCAACGTCTATTACACACTTCTACAATCTCACAACGTCCATTGTACACGTCTGCAATCTCACAGCGTTCATGGCACACGTCTACAATCTCAAAACGTTCATTACACACGTCTACAATCTCACAACGTCCATTACACACGTCTACAATCTCACAACGTCCATTACACACGCCTACAATCTTTCAACGTACATTACACACGTATAGAATCTCACAGCGTCCATTACACACGTCTACAATCTCACAACGCCCATTACACACGTCTACAATCTCACAGCGTCAATTACACACGTCTGCAACCCCACAGCGTCCATTACACACGTCTACAAACTCACAACATTCATTACACACGTCTGCAAACTCACAACATTCATTACACACGTCTACAATCTCACAGCGTCCATTACCCACGTCTACAAACTAATATCGTTCAGTGCACACGTTTACAGACTCGCAACGTACATCACAGACACACTTACATACCCATATCACACATTACCACGCGCATACAGACTCGTGTCGTAAATTAAGTCTAGCAGCGTACAGTACAAGCGTATACAGACTAAATTTTAAAATCTGTTTTAATTTTTTTTTCATAGATCGCACCGCTAATATTGTCAGATTTAGATCATGTTGCGCACAGCACTTGTTGTGGACCATTTAACCTGATATTGTACGCCGCAATTGGGCCATCGCGACGGTGAAAATACGATCACATATTTTTCATATAATAAGGATGTTGCCTGTACAACAAATTTAATTGTGTCAATGTTTGTGTGTAACTGTATTTCTACTGCGAAAGGCAAATGTTGTCGCGTGCATTCGGCCTAATTTGCAGAGAATAACAATTGAGAAAACGTATTCAAAAAATATAAGTGTTCTACAATAGTCCAAATAAAAGCCTTAATTCATAAAAAAATATGATTTTCTAATAATACGTTATAAGTATCTGATACACACGTGCGAGTTTCACACATAGTAACCGAGCAGTTTGATATGTGACAGCTGACTGAAAATAACAATATTTTTTTATGTTTTGACCCACGTGCGAAAACTAGCTCGGTGACAATATATTCTATATGGGTTTTGTGAACTATAGGAAAAAATAAAACCACACTATAAACAAAAACGTAATCTGATTATCTCTGTTTATGGTAGCCAACTACATTGTGACTATTATCTACCAAGCGTGCGGTCAACTTTATCTATATAAATCAACAACATCACAAGAGAGTTGAAGGTGAAACATAGAACAATGTCAATATCCTTTCACGATGAAAACTCGATGTTTACAAAAAAAGGCATTGGAACCTTTTGAGAAACTGGTTTCCCCATACATTAACCAAATATGTGTAATCGGGTATACATAAAGTGTACGCATTAGTAATGAATTCGTTACGAGACTAATGTGCTTATTTGTAGATCACTATTCCCGAAGATCAAATGCTGGATGCGAGATCCTTGTACAACAAATTCACACTGGATCAACTTAATCAGCTGGCGCCAGCGGTGAGTGTTTTACATTCTATCGAGGCACCCACCAACGAGTACGGCATACATTGCATTCACATAGACTCGAACCGTCAAATGATTGCGAATGATTTCCAGCGAGTTTTCTAAATTAGGCTAGATTGTACACCCATTACTCATAGGTTTGGGAAACATTTTATGATGGTCCCTAAAGGTCAGTTAAATGTTTGAGGAACAAGATCATTTCAGTACTCTGAAAAATGAGGATACGATATCTACTTTTAACATGTCACAACTCTTTTATCTAAAATAGAATCATTTGAGCAAATTTCTTGTTTACAGCTTGTTCTGAGAGTGATGTTTTACATATTTGCAAAATGGAAATGCAACTTTGATAACGTCATCAAGCAGAATCTAAATTACTGTTGTTTGTATGATAATTATTTGAAAAAAATAATAACATTTAAACGAGTTTCAGAGAACTATATCAATCGTGAGTAGTAATGTTGATTTCCGAAAATTCAAAAAAAAATATGTTTCGCATCACCAACATTTCCGTTTTGCCTATATGCAGATGTGCATGATCAGTGTATATATGACGTCATCAATATACACAAATACATGTTTTTTGTGATTTAATCCTACTCTCCACGACATGTTCAGATTAACTGGCTTGACTTCTACAAGGGTTTATTTCCGAACATGACGTCATCAACGGAAGTGATTGTCAGCTCGCCTACTTACCTGCGGAACATGTCACGCATCATCCAGTCTACTCATCCACGGTAAGGTTTCCCATAATCCTCTTCCACGTTTGTCAGTTTGCGATTTATGGCGGCCATTTTGAAAACAAAACAGCGTTAAATAGACGACGTATTGTATATACGTCCCAGTGAGTGACAGCATGATCCGTTCAATCTGGAGCTTACTGATATGATACAGAACGTTAATAATGGATACAACGAAAACTGTATTCGTTTTTACCTCGTTCATAGAGTACTCAACAACTACTTGATATGGCATGTGACGCAGCAGAACGTTCCAGGGTTGTCTCTTCATTTTCGATATGCCGCTGAAAAGATGAGTAACATTGTGGAGAATACACGCACGACCAAAGAGGCATGGAGAGAGTGTGTTGGGGTAGTGGATGGCAAATTTGGCATGGAACTCGGAGCGGTGTTTGTAAAAAGGAAATTTCCAGCCGAGAGCAAGAAAAGGGTAGGAATGAATCGAATAATTGTCTTTATGTTTTCAAATTGCGTGTCTAATATAATTTGAAGGTTTATTTCAGATTTCGAATTGTTAACTCAAATAATGTTTATAATATCATTGTCTTTGACAGAAAACCCAAGTTCATATATCCTTAATGATATCAACTGGGATCACAAATTTACAATATTCAATTTGGAACATATGCTAGACAATGGGTTAGACGAAAAGAGGTAGACACTAATTTGAATGTTCTTTTAATGGCAAAATATGGCCATAAATTCCCAGTTTTGGAATATTTAGTGCAGCTTTTGACTATGTAGGCATTGATAAAAAACAATTGGGAAGGTAGTTCAGTATCTCTGGAATAAGCCTAGCTTGGCTTAATATATATTTGAAAGATAAATGTCAGGGTGTTTCAGTTAGAGGGCGTCTTTTCTCTATATGCTTACTAGGACTCAGTGTTTGAACCGATGCTTTTCTTAGTTCGTATATGTCCCCACTGGCCAGTAATAAGATACGTCACGGGTTGTCTTACCACATGTATACTGTTGAAACACAATTTTATAAATAAGTCGTTCCAATAAAAAAACTCCGTAGAAAGTCACTTGGATGATAAGCTCAATGGTTGCATTTGTGATTTGAAAACAAGCTGGGTGCAGGAAAAATAAGCTTCAATTAAATTACAAAAAAATGATCGACAGGCAATGTCATATTGATTAACCCACAGTCAGTTCTGTTAATGTGAACAAGAGCCAGTTTACTTTCAGTGATACTATACGTAATTCATGATGTTGTCTATGCTCATCTATTAAAACTATCGAACTTATGTAGCGATCAGTTCTCGACTCAATTACTGCAACAGAATGAGTTCATTGTATGGCAGTTCGAGTTCTTCAAATTGATACAAGACTAATTTTGAGGAGAAAAAGATACGATCACTTCTCACTTGACATAATTAACCTCGACTGGTTGCCTATCAAATAAGAAGTGTATTAAGAATGCTGTTATTTAGGCACTATGCGGCCAATCACCAGATTACATTGCTGCAATGTTGAAACCTTGTGTTTCTGTTATCGCTAGCATTAGGTCCTCACTATGTGTTTGCTTGAGGTACCAAAATAGTAACATCTGGCGTTAAGGTGTTTGTCATTTGTGCACAACATTTGGCGAATGCCCTTCCAATTGCCATAAAATCAGTACACTGAATGTCAAAGAAATATGGAAAACATATTTGTTCATAAAGTTTTAACCTATGATTATTTCGGAATGTTAAAATATTTTTATTATAATTGTTTGCTGTCATACGGACTTGATTTCTTTTGCGGTATTGTAGTGTCCTGTCATCTTTTTTTCAGTCATTTGCATTGTGTTCTTAGATTTGTATATCTGCATATCGATTGTTATGATGATATTTCTACTTTTCATCAAAGGTAGAAGACATGATAGAAGACATTAAATTATCATTTCACCATATATTTGATACATTGGAGTGGATGGATGAATTGACAAAAGACAAAGCCAGAGAAAAGGTATAACACATTTAGTATCACTACACTGCACTCTTATGTATTTTGAGAAGAAGATCAAACAGAAGCACACTCCATAACATCAGATCAATAACAATTCTAACTACCAATCAAACTCGTCGCCGAAATGAAGTACACGGAACAGCTAGCAATTGCGGTTCCCATGTGTTCTCGGCATGTAATCGTCAAAATAGTATCGATCTGATATTTGTTTCATTCTCGTCTCCTGTGATCTTTGTCGTCATTCTACTGACTTCCTTTCCTTGGATCCTTCAGATCAGGGAACATGGTAATGGACGCTTATGCATTAACATATCAAACAACCGAAATTACACAAACGGGGAGAGCATTCATGATAGCATCTTTGTAATTATATAACTTCATTTGTTTCAGTTGAATGCGACATTTGATATGATCGGCTATCCTGACTATATCCTTGATACGGAGTATATGGATAAATATTACGAAAAGGTAAAATAAGCTGGTGTGAACATTTGTTGATGTAGTTTGCATAAATTAATAAATTAACACTTCAATGTTTATGTGCTTTATGAGCATACATGATCATGCAGTTCGTTGAATTGTAAACCCCATCGAATTTCATAGACGAAATACTGTGATTGAGAATGTCAGTGATGCGATGGGTGACTAACTCAGATTTTCTCCGACGTGTAAAGTGACGCAATACGACGCCTACGACGCATGTAAAGCACAGTGATTCTTCGTTTACGGAATTATAAGGCGTGCTGTGTGGCGTCTTTGACTCGACGTTGACGACTCCGACGCGCTACGTGCCGACCATACGGAGCTGCGTGAAAACTATGGTGCTCTGTATGACGACTCTGGCGTGCTCCGTACAATATCTTGAAATATTGATATTCGTTCAGTACGTCCTCCGTGTATAACCTTTGCGTCACGACAAATAAGTCACTGAGAATTACCAAGTATTTCACAGTTATATCAAAGAGATGAATTGGCAATCAAACGTCTTCAACTATCATCTCGAACGACATATCCATAGTACTGTTCTATACTATACAAATTTACGGGGTGGATATGACAAATAAACACAATCTGTTATCTCCCACTAACTTCCCTTACTATGTACACCTAATTACAACTAATTTATATGCAATTACTTAATTATCTTTATTGGCCATACGGGCCTAATTCCCAAAGCAATGATTGTTCCAAGGCCATCTACAATGACATTAATATGTGAAATAGCAAATACTGATTACTGGTAGGCGTAATTCTCCAGATTTTCCAGGAAAGCTCTAATCATTGTGAATACATTATGAATAAAACAGGCAATGATAATTGTATATTTCAGATGACGATAGTGAAGGACGATTTCTTTCAAAATATACAAAGTTCGTTGAACTTCGAGTATGAGAATGCCAAAAAGAAACTGAATTCTCCAGTTGAGAAGTACAAGTAAAGTGCATTTTATTTGTCTTTATACATTTAGATGTATAAATATGTTATTTGTTTATCGTCATTTCTAGATAGATCTAAGCAGAGCGTCGCCGTAGTATACTGGTAGGTAGTGGTTGCGAGTATTATGTTGTATGTTTCCAAGATGGTGGTTGACAATGAATAATGTCACATACTGACCAACATATTAGCTGCATTTTGTTATAACTCAAATAATGTGGATTTTCTTCGTTATAAAGTTAATTACAGCAGCAGTGTAGCTTTTAACAATCTATTACTCGTGAGCAACGACTTGGCGTATCGTTCAGCGGTCGCGAGATTCCTGTCTGAATACGACGTCACATCCGGATATATTGTTCTGTATGTTCTTGGCTTTTGAACGTCTAGGAGATTAGTTCAAAGACTGGTCCAATAATAATACTTTAGACGTTATAACCGATTAACGAGATTAAATAAATACACTATTCCATGATATATGACACTTCCACTTCCCATTTCCTAATAATACAATATAAAAGTGAGTCTAATAGGGGTACCAACGATTTACCGAGTATCGATATTTTTTGTTTTTTTCAGCTGGGACATGACTCCTCCTGAGATCAACGCATATTATGGCAACAATAACAATGCTATCGGTACGTTTAAGTAATCAAATCAGGGGTCAATTCACATAATACATTCAGCGCACATAACATCACTTGCTATTAAAACAAATGCCCTATCTGAACGAAAGATGTTTCGAATTAGATGTCTTCTACTTATAATGGTACGGTTTTTAATTAACTACTTCTTATTTATTGGTTTTAGTTTTCCCAGCTGGGTTGTTACAGTGGCCATTTTATGATCCGACGTTCCCGAGGCAAGTAGTATGTATATTATCTTTGAACACCCACTAGTATTTGCTCTTGTAAATTTTGTTTAAATTTTATTGTTTCTTATGAAGTTAACATTAATATTATTGTGTACAAGCTAACATGATCGTTATGTTTTCAAGGAATGCATACAATTTGTAAATACGCGTTTGCAGTGGTTGTAACATACAATAACTGCAACTATTCGTGTTGGTATTTTACTGTTGAGTCGGCTGCAGAAGCAACTTTTATAGTACACGGTAAAATATAATGGAACCTTAACATGCATAATCAAAACAACACTATTGAAGAATTCGTTTTCCCCGCATAGTACCTTGAATACAAAATGACTAGGTAGCTTTCCAAAAATGAAAGTTCACATTATCACAACAGTGCAATGTGGGGAGGGAAGAATGTGCGTTATACGTATAAATAGTGTTTTATTTTGGCGACGAACAACTAGCATTTTAACGTTACAAAACCAACCATTTTCATAAAAAATAACAATATTTTCCATCAGAGTGATATTGACATGACTTCCCCACCATGAAAATGTAAGTCAATTATTTAATAGGTGAAAATGCAAGTACATTGAACGGCAATGTGTGTGGCATTTTTTGGTTATCAATTTAATTTACAATTACAAAATGATTTGGCTCTAGAAAGGATATGAAAATAAGATTTACATCCACATGGCTTAGAAATGATATACAATAATGATTCATAAGCACGTGCTTAGATATAATTTCCGAATTTCAAACACACGTTATCTCACGCTGTAGCTGTCCGCACTTCTCGCCGAGCATTAGTGGCACACAGAGTATCTCACAAGTTGTACTCTTTATGTTAGCGACACCAAATCGTTCTATGGTTTTTTAACGTATTTCATGAAAGCAGGAAATATATTTATAGGCCGTTTTAAAATTTAAACTTGAAGCTCTACAATCATTTGCCATCTTACAATTATTGAAAATAAAATAAAAAATGTGTGCATGATAATCTATGAGATCAGTTTTATACTTTAGTTCACCAGTTCAACAGCGTTCGCATTTTTAATTATGCAAATTATTGTGCATACATTTTCGCAACAAATAATTATGTCATCTAACAACCACTTTGAAATACAAATTATTTATGCAAATTTGGAAATTATTGAGTACTGCTCTAAAGATTATCGTATTACCATATTCCAAATATTATTACATAAATAGAAAATATACCTGTATAATTATATAATGAGATTAGTATTATCACGGATTTCAATCCCAACAAATGGTCATATTACAGAAATTGACTATTATGTAAATTAACTAATTAGTATGCACAGATTTGAAGTAAAAACTAATGATATCCGCCACTAATCTCAAAGCATACATGTACCAAAATCCAATATCCAAGAATAAAATCTAAAATAATTACTCCGCCTATTTGCGCGTTACTGTCGCTATGCACTGTTTCAAAGAAAAAACAAACAAATGCAAAACAAAACATAAATGTTATAGAATAGTAAACTGTAGACTACTTTTTGACGCAACAAGGTAATGAGTGATCAAATGCGATATAATTGACACCAATATGATGATGAACATGCGATCATTAACACATGTCGCATTGTTAACCAGTGAACTAATATGTTTGTTCTTCTAGGTACGTCAATTTTGCAGGAGTTGGCACAGTCATTGGACACGAACTAACACATGCATTTGACAACTGGGGTAAGATTATAATCTAAATTCAGACTTTCCAGTTGTACTCACATTAATGCGCTTATATAACGGCGTAATCCGTATTCACCATAATACACAACAAACTAAGATACTCAAAGTAATATATATATATATATAACGTCCTAACTTTGATACTTATTACAATACACTTTGTCAAAAGGTGCACAGTTCGACAAAGACGGTAACATTAATAACTGGTGGACTGATGAATCGTGGGATAAGTTCGAGAGAAGATCTCAATGTCTCGTTGACCTCTATTCACAGTATGTAATGGAGGGTACTCGGGTAATTCTACTTCTTTATTTGTTTCATGTAGTGTGTATGTCATCTCAAGTATTGTTTTGAAACAAACTTTGTAATTCGACAGTTAATAATTTAATCAAATGCGCCGCCACTTTGTTGATGCCTAGGGCACGAAATTATATAGGCATACCATATTATATATGTTAGTTCATTCGGTTGATTTTGTAAACACGTTACAATCACGTGATCCGAAAGGAAATTGTATGTGAATGTTTTTATTTTTTAGGTGAATGGTTTGCTGACAATGGGTGAAAACATGGCGGACATAGGAGGATTAACGCAGTCATATTTTGTAAGCCTGTCTCATAACAAGCCTTTCCTAAATCTAATTAGAATATCATCAGCGCAGTTATAATTGCATGTTTCACGCATGCGTTGTAAGAAATAGACAAATACAGGTCGAGCAAGATTAGAAGGTTGGAATTGAGAAGATTGAAGTTTTTTTTTTTGCAAAAGAGAACAATCCATACATTTTTGTGTTATAACGCTATATCCTAACGAATGCGTTCAATCAAATACAAAAGCAGACAAACAACGTTGGTGGCGCTCCGACAGCAGTGACCGATATTTTCAGCCTTGACTATTCTGCAATCACAATTACTCAAGCAATAATTTCATCAAAACGGGACGAATATGTATCCTAAGTTTTAGATGAGAGTGCTTGCCGGCGAGTTAAAAACTTTACTTCCTGGGCTCAATAATTGATATTTGGGGGAGGGGTGGGGGATAAAACAACGGCGCATACCACTCTCCCGGGACCTAAGCAGAGAGAAACAATGTTTTCAGAATATTTTATATTTGGTATTGTCACAAAATAAGCTTAATTAGACAATTAGAATTAGACAAGGTTTTGAAGTTCGTTTCTGTTCAAAACTGTTCAAAATACAATAGATTGAATCATACTACAAATGAAAAATAAATTTGATACAGAATTCAGAAACATTTATGAAGTTGTTGATATAGCAAACATTCTACGAGGGGCTTTCTATAAGTAATCCCCCTGACCCATTTCCTGTTGTTTGATCTAGATGAAATTGTGTCATGAAGTTGTTTTTGAATGGAAAGCGTTTCCCAGATGATGCAGCCTTGATTTCTGAAGTTACGACGTGGTTGGAAAACCAACCTGGGGTGTTCTACAAAACGGTGCCCAGAGCTGCATCAAACGATGGGAAAAATGCATAACTCTGGGTGGTTTCTATGTAGAGAAAGACTAATAACTGTGCCAAGTTTCATTAATCTCTTGCTATGGGAAATGGGTCAGGGGCATTACTTATTGAACGCTCCTCGTAGTTATTTGAGGAAATTAGATAATAACAGGTGCATTAAATACAGCAATAATAAAAGGTACCAACAAAAGGTAACCGAGAATCTAGGAAATATAATAATATTCATAATAATAAAGTTAAGTAGTTCGGACATTTGATCGCAAGAAATTAAAACAAATAACGTGAGAGGTCCAACTAAAAAAATCGTCGGAAAAATATGCGATAACAAAAACCTATAGCAAACACATTAAACTTGAAACACAAAACAAAACACGTGAGTGGGAAGTCTTATCTGCCCATTCCATTTCATGCGCTGATGGCTGCACACGGCGCGAACAAAATCGACGATTGATCTTTCTTGACAAAAAATACAATTTGTTATGTGAAACCTGTATTTGACAGGCTTACAAGCAAATGGAAAGCCGTGAAGGAACTGAGCTACCATTGGCAGGTCTGAATCTTACACAGGAGCAGACATTTTTCCTCGCTTACTCCCAGGTGTGTGACATTATATTTGCAATATTTTCCTCGCTTACTCAAAGGTTTGTTAGATAACCTTAACAACAGTTTTTCTAGTTAACTAACAGCTTTTGTAGGCTACATTAATACTTATGGTTCTTTTCACGCGGAAATTTTACTTTAAAGATATTGTTGTAAATGTGCATGGAGGGTTTGTCTTTATAAAAACAATCTTCTTCCGTTCGTTCACGAGTTGATGCACACTGATATGATTACGTTATAAACACTTTGATATGGCATTATTTTTATTTGTTTTGCAGACTTGGTGTATCGTCAGGCGGCCTCATTCTTTGAAAAACCACATTTTAACAGACGAACACGCACCCGAAAAACTCAGGTATACTTTTATATTGAATGACACTTCAACGAATAATTATTCATAAGTTAGAAGTTGGTGATAATAGTTATATTTTTTTAAAATTTGTATTTGCTCAGGGTTTTGGTGCCACTGATGCATATGACAGAATTTGCCGAAGCTTACCAATGTCCATTGGGTTCGCCAATGAACCCCGTCGATCGATGTGACGATGACAGGCGTTTGTGGTGGTAGTGAGTCTCTGCAAAAACTTTGATATCTAAGCAGTTACCGAGTTATAATCTGCGTGGGTCGTTGCCGCGGCAACGTGTCAACACATTACAGATACAACTTTCATATTCTTACATTATGGAAACTGCGTGTGCGTCTTAATGTTTTGATAGTTTACCATTTTATTTTTTTGGAAGGTAATAGGCATACAGTGTGAAACTTTTCAACTAGAGGTTGAGAACGTAAATGACCATAGAGATCTTCCTGAGAGAGAGAAAACAACGATACTTCTTTTCCCTCTTTGTTCCCGTCGTTGCATATGTCAGGTTGTGTATGTATGTGTGTGTGTGTATGTGGGGGAGGGGGGTGCAAACAAATCTCGCCACTCTCTCTCTAACATCGAGAACCTGACGGTTATTTGAGAATAATGTATCCCACCTTATGTTGTGGGGTTTTTTTTTGGAGGAGGTTGTCATGAAGATGTGTGAACTATTCCTCCCTTTCTTCGTGGGTGAGTTTTTATTTTTTTATTACTAAATTCACCTATTCAATTACAAATAAACACATCCGACATGTTTCCTATTAACATGCGGTAATTTTTAACAATTTTAACCACACAAAATACATACATCAATATTATTGTACGTACTAGTATCGTTGGGTGACAGATTTATAATATTGTGTTTGATAACTAGTAGCAAAATCACTTGATGTATTGTCTGTTTCAGTATATGATCATTTGTAAATTCACGTGCTATCTTGTTTTAATATATACACTATATATTGATTGGCACCATTTTAATATTACGAATTTTGGACTATGTTATCCCTTCTTATTGATTATTTTGATTCACGTATATATTTGTAAGTTATCAACATCTACTGTTATCAATATTTACCTTTGGTTTGTTTTAAAAGATAATTAGTGTTGATCTTTTACACAGAATACTTGTCCTACTTTTCCATTTTCATAACAGCATTAGTTGAAAACGCAACGAACCACATTTTATTAACTTTTCCACAAAGATCTGGCTTTATTGCCATACAAACCATTATATTTGTTTGTATGTCGTAACTGAATATAAACAAAAATTTATAAAATATATAATACAAATTACTTTTGTAATTACTTAGGTAATTACTGTATGTATGTGTGTGTGTGAATATTTTGTTTATACAGTTTCAATTCTTCTCTGTATTTTATAATTATATTATATCGTAACATTATCATGTTTTTATCTTTATATGCATATCATTGGATATGTTTTATGTATATACATGCGTGTATTGCAGTTATAAACATATGTATATCTCAACTAAAAACAACTAAAAACATGTATATCGCATGTAGAACATGCACATATCGCATGTATAAATATATGTATATCGCATGTATAAACATATGTATATCGCATGTATAAACATATGTATATCACATGCATAAACATATGTATATCGCATGTATAAACATATCTATATCGCATGTATAAACATATCTATATCGCATGTATATACAAATGTCTATCGCATGTATAAACATATGTATATCACATGCATAAACATATGTATACCGCATGTATAAACGTATGTATATCGCATGTATAAACATATGTATATCGCATTTATATACAAATGTATATCGCATGTATAAACATATGTATATCACATGCATAAACATGTGTATACCGCATGTATAAACATATGTATATCGCATGTATAAACATATCTATATCGCATGTATAAACATATCTATATCGCATGTATATACAAATGTATATCGCATGTATAAACATATGTAAATCGCACGTATAAACATATGTATATCGCATGTATATACAAATGTATATCGCATGTATAAACATATCTATATCGCATGTATATACAAATGTATATCGCATGTATAAACATATGTAAATCGCACGTATAAACATATGTATATCGCATTTATATACAAATGTATATCGCATGTATAAACATATGTATATCACATGCATAAACATGTGTATACCGCATGTATATACAAATGTATATCGCATGTATAAACATAGGTATATCGCATGTATAAACATATGTATATCGCATGTATAAACATATGTATATCGCATGTATAAACATATCTATATCGCATGTATAAACATATCTATATCGCATGTATAAACATAGGTATATCGCATGTATAAACATATGTATATCGTATGTATAAACATATCTATATCGCGTGTATAAACACATATATATAGCATGATCATGTATATGATTTGTATACTCATAATACATATTGAATGCATATCGTATTTTTTAGTATATCACATGTATTTTGAAAATATATAATCATATATGAATATCGCTTGTATATGTTTATCACTAACACTGTTTTTGTCACTTTTGTGCGTATGAATGTTACATCGAGGATATATAAGATAAAATTATGTAACTAATACGATGTGCAATGAAGATCACATTTGAAGTCCCGCGAGATGACAACGCAATTACAATTAGTTGATGGCTGTAACCTAGCTCATTTATACACCAGATACCCTTTCTTCCAGATCAGACAAACGTCCATGACGCTGTACTGTCAGTGGTCCATGTGATTCTCTCGTCTTTAACGCATAGCATATCGCTAACTGTCTCGTATATTCTCGGTCACACGTACGCTGCAAATATATGAAGATCGCATTTACGCAACATGTATTATTATAATGTTAACAATGTTGTGCAAGTATAGGGTTGAATCATCGTGACCGTATATACATATGAAAATATTATGTGTTATTGTCTATTACATTATTACATTTACCTCAGTCTATGTACGTTCGTAGCAGCGTGAATTAAACCCTTTATTTAACATTATTATATAGTAAGAACAATTATCAATTTATATTGTATTCTGTATATCTAATACATTGATTTCGTGTGATTTATTTTAAGTGTGCATGCTTCTTTAGATGACGTATTTCTATGTTTATACTTACATACATACATAATTTCACAATGGAACAAGAACCTAGTATGTTTTTAATCAACGAATAGCTTATATAACGTTTTTTCTCCCATAAACATAATAACGACACCACATTTAAGTCAGAAGTTCAATGTACAGACCCGTCAATTACAATTATGGTAATTTACTAATCTAGGTGTATTTAAAATTGTACATATCTCTGTGAGGGAAAGGCTCAAATCAAACAAAGTCATCAAATTTCGCGCACGCTTACCAGACATACATTTTGGCGTATCTAATATGTGATTTTCCGTTGAACTGCGAGATCCTGCGAGTTGCGTGAAAGACGCGCGCCGAACGTCTGCCTCAAAAATCGAACGATTTGAATTTGAACTCGAATTTCTTTATTTCGTAGCTGACATTGAAAGGCCGATCTTTGACAGGGGAATATTGCGTTTGAATACTCTTACTTCATCGAAATTGGCCACCATCAAATGTATACAGTGCATTATTAAGCATGAAAATATCCCAAAAATAATGTTTCGCGTTTTTCGAATCCCACGCGATGTTTGTAGTTTTTACGTTCGATTTCACGCATAACGCGAGATCTCGCATAGAACTGAAATGATCTATTGTAACAGTTTCCGTGTCGGGAGACAACTTGTATTGCTTTTGTATATTTAAACGTGTACGTGGTTTTGTACTGTAATAAATTAAAGTTTCTTCAAAACTAGAGTTTAAGTGTAAATGCAAGACGTTTAGAGATCCCCACGTTGTACTCCGCCTACCGAGTATCGAATATGTATAATTATATCAGATAACAATGCATCTATCTACCTATCTGCATATACTAAAAACTAACTTTTTCCAGTGGCTTTAAAACAAACTACAATTATGTGGTTCACACATGATTGGTAGTTCGAGATATGTACAATACAATTCTCTATCTCATATTGCATTAAGTTAGATGAATAATATACCTATATTAGCATGTACATGCCTCACCCCAAACTTGGTGTAGCAAGGGTAAAAACTTCGAATGGTATCAATCACCACTGCACTAGTATATCTCTGTTATACGGTACTCGGAAACATATATATTTTCACAGATCAATAATAACTTGTTTGGCTCTGAGAGTGATAACGCCAGAAAATAAAATGTTAATTATTGTTATGGAACACTCACACCTGTCAAAGTTGTGTTTCAGCCTTCCCCCAAATCTCAGAGGAACAACATTTCATCAACAGACCAATAACCACAAACAGTACAACGCTACCCACAATGCACTACTACAATGGGTATTGGAAAAGCTCAACAACTTGCAGGAAATACAAATGTATGACCTTGAAAAAGCACTTCCATGTAATTATCAAAAAACAAAAGACCAGTCAAATGAGAACTTACCCATGAGGGCGCTCTCCGTCGATATCAAGAGCTGTCTGACTGCTCTGTCCGGGGACCAATATGCTGGTAAGGTAACTCACAAGAATGTGTTCTAGCATTTATAAAACACGAACGATATCGCTTACAATAAAACAGTAATATCAATCTGCTTGATTAATTACAGTCTTCAGATCGGTAAGAGTGGTGGTTCCACGCTCAAATATATATTGATAGATTAATCAAACAATAATAGTATTACAACGTCAGAAAAGCATTCACAATTACTCAGAAAAGTAGCATTAACAACAATGGTCAACCAAAGCACAAACAGCCTTTCAACCTGGTATTTCACCAGAGTTACAATCACTTTCAACTCGAATCATGAGTCCTGGCAGATATCAGTACTATCGTTTGTCGGTATGTGCTAAGAATATAACGCACAGTCTGTTATTTCAGCGAAACACGGCAGGGTGAAGAGCTTGTAGCATGCTCCCGCGCTTTCTTTTCTTGCACATCCGGTTTTCCCATCATCCTTTGCGGTGTTGTCAATCATTGTTGCTGCATGCCGTATATAGGAAAGCGTGAAAGTGCATTACATGGGGAAAACACTCATACAGGAATCATCCAAATATGCCGACACTACGTATTCTCTGTAATTACCCAATTAGTCTAAAATAAATAATGAAAAAAGAAATACATTTCTGACTGTCAAATTCCAGGTGCGACATCCGTTACTATCCCAGTGCTGGTACTAGTTAATATTTTGTTCTAAAAAGGCATTGCAAATACAAAAAAAGCTAAATATGTATATTCATTACTAATTTGTGGATTCATGATATGGATAATTAATAACCCAGACCGTCTGTTAATAATATAGAAGTCATAATTTGGTTATCCAATATTGCTTCCAATTGGATGAATGCGTGTTACTATGAGGGGGAAATTCTTCTGCCTCGGGGGTTCTCCACACGTGCCAGGGGGGAATCTCGCCTCATCTCTCTATCGCGTCCCCTTGAGGTCGGGATCGGGAAAGTCACTTAAACTTTACAGTCGAATAAAACACACACAACGAAATACGTTTCAACTCTCGTCTCAGTCGGTCAGTCGAGCTCTCTATAAGACACAGCGCCCTGGGGAGAAGTCCCCAAGACTATCGCAAGGCTGACCCAAGACTGCCTTTAGATTGCGTCAAGGCTCGCCTCAAGACTCTCCAGGACTGGACTGCGTCTCTCGTGGTGTACTCGCCAAGACCAACTAAAAACTCTTTATTCACTCTCTAAACCTTAACCAATTACAAAGCAGTATTAAGACTCTAAGGCGTAACCTTCAATAATAAAGCCAATCAAACTAAGTACTGAACACGTCATATCTTTTGATTAATCGTTCACTACATTAATAACTACTGAATACCAACTGTCAGAAATAGTAGTCCGAATAGCGACGGTTATCTCATAATTAGTTCCAAATCACTGAACCAAGTTCCGTACAGAACCGCAAATGGCCAAAACGGTGGCAGACATAACACAGCCATTCACTCGTAATCAACTAATTAAATCAGTCAACAGATACGCAAAAACAAATTCATCACACATCCTTTCACTCAAACTGAACCATGCCTCCTGGCATAACACGTTCATAAATCAAAGATATCGTCAGCTACTCATCGTCATACGGTTTAAATACAATACTAACAAGAGAACTGGTGATGGTTGTAAAACCATAACTGCCTCAGCTCAAAGATTGTTATGTAATACAAGGGAATGTGAAGGGAAATGTATTGTAATGTTACCTCTGTGTAATTTACAATATATCTGAATTAACCTTCACTGTGAAGGACAATATGGGAGTCGACTTAAATGACTGGTAGAAGCAAGGCTGGTCAAATTTTGCGAAACAGTAGTTAGAATTTCCAGATACGCAATCGACACATTGTGGGATATCAAAATATGGATGATAAACAGCAAGTGATATTTCCAGAGATGTAGTTGGAATTGAAGCAAAGGAGTGGCCTATTAATCCATGAAACATACTCACACATATCATCCTGTCTTATTTTGTGTGGGCAAAGCTGTCATGCACACAATCGGAAAAATATGTTATTACTGTAAATAATTATGAACAATAAAAACTGAAATTTAGAAAAACTATGAAATATTAATAAGGAAAATATGCGATATGCTGTACAGTTCCCAGAAAATTATTACGAGTCCCAGAAGTACATACGAGTCGTCAAAACGTACAGTTTGGTGACAGTTGCTATAAGTCCCATATCGAACGAGACGCGGCACGACGACTGCCGCCCTTTAACAATTCCTTGAGAATATCGCAACGTTCTTTTAACACATGAAACAGATGTGCATTGGTCGAATTTTGTATAGTTTCAATAGGCATACAAGCACCTGTATATATTTTGACAATAAACCCCTCATTCACATTGTGCAAATACAAACAAGACATTAAACTTTCTTGATAGTAACAAGTAAGTGTTGTATAAACCTGAATGAAAAGTCTGGAGTCACGGCGAATACTTCTAGCAAGTCACCCCTCTAAAAACGTCATTACTGTGCCAATGACATTGAACTTTGCTCTTCCATAAAGCAGCAGTTTCTATCTTCAAATAATCAAAATAACCTTGATACCATGGTGAAGCATGTCTATTGTTTCACATCGACTGTCCCAAGGGATTTTCGTCAGCACAATTTCTCAAGATAAACGTCCGGATGTTATTTTGTTTACTAGAAGGACATGTCTTTTGGCAGAATTTCTTGTATTAATTTCCATTGCACAAACAAGTAGCAAATATTGTTACTGAAGCACAGAATTTGCATGATTTTTTCTCCCCGGCCATTCACACAAACTGCAAACGAAGTCTTTTACCTTTCCAGTTGTTGACACTTTGCAACCGCCTTGATGGGTGTATTTTGACCCCGGATTCTGACCTTGCATCCCGGCTAAATTTACTGCCCTTTCATATCAGTTCATTTTCCTTTAATTACATTCAAATTTCATGATATTTAATATTTAAAACCAACCTTTATTTCACAGTCACTTTAGTTTTCACTTTTCTAAAAATATTTTACAGATCCAAAGACTTTTCACTTCCATCATGCAATCTCCCATAGTACTCCCAGACACAGTGGCGATCGTCAAATATCTACAAATAACCTCGTTCTCAGGAGCAATGGTTATAAAGTCACAAATATCAATGCTTATAAATCAAAAACAAGGGAAAGGCTACCAATCGACTCGCTTTTCTCAAACTGTCCGCCGAGGGTAACCCTTCGCTGCACTGTCTCCGTTACTAAGGTTACAAACTCTATATCAAAAGGTCAAAAAAACTAAGGCGTGGCAGTGTAACCAAGCGATCAGCCAATAACTGCAGTCGACAGCATGATCACGCAGCATGATCACGCAGCATGATCATGCCCCTTATTCTACAATTTATTAATTTTGCAAATTAAGTGTGATCTGTGGGCAAAAAGGGGTATACAGAGTGAAATCCACGATAGTTTAGGTTAAAAATTGGTGATTTGCAGGTGAAATGATTCGGTAGTAGACACGTAAGGCAAAAACGTGAAATATCTGGCACGATATATTTGATGCAGTCGCTATGTATTAGAAGTTGTGTGTGATATTGAAGTGTTTGGGTATATTGGATGAATTTAGATATTTAAAAGCCGATATGGCTGACCTTAGAAACGACTTGAACTTTGATATAGGTGTGACTAGACAATCTCTACACGTATAAATGTAAACTACTTGTTCTTTCAAGTTCCAGACAAACTCTATAATTGACTTAATAAATACAGTTATCGCTGGCTTCGATCGACTGATAAAGACACTGCTGATTAGGCGAAGTACTTTGTGGTGAGCCAACATACACCGTTGTGGTGAGTTTAGCATACACTATTGTACGTCATAGATAAGGTGTACCGACAGATTACTCGAGAGACAACCGTCATTCAAAGTGGAAGAGGATACAACGTATCATGACGTTAGATATAGACCAATCGCGATACCGACGTTTCATTCCTACCGATGCAATAACAGTCGAACAGACCAGTTATTTCTTGACTGATCACCACGTGCGATCGATCCATGTTCATTGCATCCACTGATAGGAATATCTATTTATTCAGGAGAGACGAGCGACTTGGAATTGGACGAGACCAATGCAACTATGGAAGTCTATTGAAAGTGAGGAGCGTGTGAAAACAAAGATAGTTTCTAGAAGTATTCATAAGACGCATAAGTGTTACCCCTACGATTTTTAGACACCAACACTGTCACAAACGCCAATGACGACCCGGATGTAAGTATGGACTGATTAGTGAAAAACAAAGAGAACGCAGATGATTCAATGTAGAAGTATCTGATACCATATAATGATATCTTTAACTTTTTGTACTAATCTAAATGATTTAGTGTGTGTACAAATTGTGTTTGCAATAGCCCCGGGGTCGAAGCTTTGTGGCTGATATCCCTGTACAATTAATAACAACAGTTAATTACCGGTATGGGTGGGCTTTGATATGTTAAACTTATTAAACAGCGAAAACGCGAGAAGGAAGATATGACAATTGGGCATAGATAATCGACGAGAATTCTACGTTACCCAGGATGCAGCGTTACTGAACAGCAGACGGATAATTGAGTGTAAATTTAAGATGACATGGATATCGTTTGAGCACTCGTTGATAAGTATTATCTGTTGTTTAAAACTGTATACAATTTTTCCTGTTGCTAAATCAAACTTGTTAATCGTTTTATTCTATTTAAGCACTTGTGTGTTGGTAATTTGCATATTTAGCGACCCCTTTTATATAGAATCATTGCTTTATTTTGGCGGTTGTGACATCGTTGATTTTGGGTAGTTTTGTTATCTAACTTTGTCATTAATTCTAAAACTAATACTAAATTGGTATTCATAGGACCCTGGAGCTTTTGTGTTAAGGTCACAATTAAACGCCGCCGCCCTCAATTTGAGTTTTGAGTTGACATTGTGTGTCAACATTTGTAAAAGTCTATGTCTACATACTTTGCATTCTTGGAAACGTCCGCTACTGTGACGTAAAGTCGTACCCAAAAGACCCCAAGGAGTAATTATATGACAATGCGCTATTTAAGTTTAATTTTATTAGGCTTTAGGTATGTACAAAATAAAATAGCAAAACTTGGAATGTCTGCGTAGGTTATCCTACACGTATATCAGTAGAATGAATTACTACTATACACAATACAAATGTATAGCACATCTAAAAAAAATAATAAGATGTCTTACTTTTTAAATATAATAGTTCCGCTGTTCTGTTTAGTCTATATTTTCAACATCTTAATACGAAATACAATATGATAAGAAGATATGTTTTCTGCTACACTGAAATTAGCAGCACCAGCATAATGCAGAAAAATTGCTCCTCTCAACCCGTTGTAAGCTTTTCTTTTTTGCAGTTAAAAATGCATTAATCAAAAGTATGACATTTCTCATGTGTAAAACTGTTAATATGAGTGGTGTGCATATTTCTCCGCCTTGCCAAGTTTTATATGTAAGTAGTTTTGATTATTATTAGATTCGATAATGAACATTTCTTTGAGAACGTTATGTAATTTGTTTTGTATAGAATGACAATGAGACGAATGTCGGGTTCAATGACCTGTAAGAATCTCGCACATTGTGTTGTTTAAACATTGAATTCCACTAGAAAATTCAATTGTCGACCACCACAAGTATGCACACAAGTCTGCAATGCGTTTGACTATAATCTTAAAACATTCAATGCAATGCTTAGAGCAAGTGAAATGAACAATGTGGGCACAGTAAGTTAGGTTAATACAGATGAATTAAGTTATATCAATTAAATGTATTTGAAAAAATAGATAAAATAAGCGAGGTTGCGTCTGACTCCCTCGACGGGAGCGTATAATCTGTACTAAAAAGAATCGAAAGCTCATAGGGGTAAATGGTGTATTCCGTATGTAATACTGACTATATTGACAGCGTCAGAGGTTTTCTTTCCCGATGAACACCGCTCATTCAAGTTAATATGATAATCAACCTTCAATCGAAATTATATTATCTTTCCCTTCTACCTTAATAAGTAGTTATATAGAAGCATAAGTGCCAAGTTTAAAGACAATAGCTATCTTTCCCGTGTTGTCTTATATAAACAAATATATAGTGTGACGGCAATTTTCTTATCGCAAGAATACTTATAACAAACTTATAATCGTCACATCTGACCCGAAATGTTAACTAGCTTATGCAAAAGATGCAGACAAATTGTTGGCCGAGTTTGAAATTCCTCGCCATACATGCAATACTGAACACAGAAACACAACTATGACTTTGACCTTCGATCTTTAACCAGAAAGTATGCCTTGGTTTGGTAAGTCTTTTTGGCAGCATGTTTGACAATATTGAAAGCCGAAGCTGTTTTCCCCTGTAGAATTTTAACGAATTAGTCTAAACCCATATTTAAACTTGTCCTTTGGCCTCAAAAGGCACCCGTTATATGAATTGTATGATATGCGCGCCGATTGCGAAGGCACTGATTATTTCCAATGTTGGTATATTGAGTAGTACAAAAATACAAATATCTTGGACTCTTTGTATCCAAAGTTTGTCATGTCTGGTGAGTTACACAAGGAACATGTGTTCATAGCTTGATGTTCCTAGCTATATGCAACTGAAGACTGAACGTACATAATCACACAAGGTGACCTTTACGTTTCGTCGCATGTAAAGCACCTCTGACACGCTTGAAGACCTGGCTATTTTCTCCTTAGTTATCTCATGCTCAATTTCAAATGTTAACGTATTGAAGAAAAGAAAAATGTAAGACATTATTTTTGGTTACTTAAAAATAGTTTGCTCAACACTATTACACTTGTAGCCCAAACATTGGTCAAAATGTTCAAGTTTCAAGGTCTATATTAAATAATTTAGGTATTCGCCAATTGAATGCATAGTATACTGTTCTGGAAAGAATTGAATATGTCTAGTCTTTTATGATTTGAATTTAAGGATGTGATGCTCCTGTTTAGGTAACAAACAATTTCAACGTTATCTAATGAGTTAAACCGCTTCCCTATTGAATTTAACTGAAGCATTTCTAAAAAAGAATATTTTCTGAGATTACTGTGACAAAGAGGTAGTTTAAAGGAGCGGAGATATTTGGAAGGAGCATGGAAAGAAATGTTGGAAATAGTGTAGGGAGAATAAAAAATAAAAGGCATTTATACAAAAAGACGGCGTCAGGAACATTTCTACGACTAATTAGCGAAATATAGAAACTACGTAGACATGTAATACTGGTAAATTGTCTACATGTGCGCTTTATTAGGCCTGGCAGTTTGTATGCTTTTGTCACAATAGTACTAACACGAGCGGACTAACTATCCATCAATATGACACCAAGGTGACACGTTCAATTGGCAAACCATCTATGTTATAATTGTGATAGAGAGTGGAGCGTTTCTTAGTGAAAGAGACAACGTTACACTTCTGAGGAGTTAGCTTGAGAAACAAAGCCGTACACAAATCATGGAGCCTATTTAAATAATTATGGAGGGTGAAACAGTCTGTAACATTTATGATAGATTTATGAAATGTTGTATCATCGGCATAGGTTGAGCAGTAGGATGAACTTATTTGATCGGGGAGATCGTTCACATACATAATAAACAGTACTGGTTCCAAAATTTGACTTTAAAAATGTAGGCCATTTGTGTAAATATTTGTGCTAAATGACCTGTTTCCTATGTAGTCATATTATGTAGTGTGAACACACAACCTGTGTATATATTATAACTTATATTATAGCATTGTCAATACCACTAATTTTATGACGTCATTGCCACAGATTATTCGCAATAATGTATTGCTTTATTGAGCTCCATCAAGCCCCGCGCCATGCACAGGAATAGAGTGTTCGGAAAACAAATAAAGGCATTATGGGGTGAAAACGATTAAAATCAAAACTGAAAATGAATAACTCTGAGCTATATGAAAAATAATTATTTGTTCTTAGTTTAATGTCATTCCCGCCACAACGACAAACACAAATCGTCGTCTGGCCAATGCAAACTTCGCGAGAAACACCCAGTACTGAAATCCAACGCGTAAATAAATGTAGCTCACCAAAGGCAAACACGATGGTCCGTTTTATTGATGTCGACGAATCACAGTTAAATGTGCAATGCAAGAAATGAAAAAAAATACTTCACAGCAGACTAAATGGGAAGTACGTGTTTTATTCCTAGAATGGCTTGAACGCATGTGTCGGGTCTCCCCTCCAAACTTACCCTTGGCAGATTGAACCACTAGAGTGTGCATTCAATAAGCGCCCTTAACGACAAGCAGGGGAGATGCAACAAAAATAAATAGCCAATCAGCTATCATGTATCAAAATACAGTAGAGCGGTTTTCTTTTAAAATGGCGACCAGAACAGATCACGCATTTTTTTCAGAATAAAAAGCCTCACCGATCACTAAAATCATGCAATTGAGGCATTAACAGCTGCAAACAAGTTTGTTGCAAAGAGGAGTGCCGGCAGCGACAAATCATGAAAATTGTGCAACAGTTCAACTCGTGAATGATCAGTCGAGTAGAGTTTTTGAGACAGTTTCATTACTTTGTTAAAACATGGTCGACATACATATTTGTCACTTTGCTGACGAAGTATGTGGCGATTTTGGGGTTTGGCAAACAACCTAAACACACTCTACACGCATTATTACTAGACGAATTTTGAAGTGACCGCGCTACACGTCGCCATTTTCGACATATTATTCTTTAGCTTACCGCGCAATGTTACACATCGTCTGATTGGGCGCCTTTCCAATCAAACATGGCCATTTGTTTAACATAAAATACGCGTTTAGCCAGGCTGATCCCGCACGGGTTGGAGGAGTCGGCAATGAGTCGGCAACAGCAAACCGCATACACGAATGAGTTGACGCATACATGAATATTAGATCGACGTCACCGGACACGCCCATTTGACGCCCATTGGAAGGGGAAATGATAAAAAATAGATTGTGCGAATTTTGTGTTTTTGCGATTAATTCGGTTGTTTTTTTTCCTGTATATTTCGTAACAAAACGTACTACATAGGATAATCTAAAGATCATTCACATCTGTATAAATACGCGTTTAGCCAGGCAGATCCCGCACGGGTTGGAGGAGTCGGCAATGAGTCGGCAACAACAAACCGCATACACGAATGAGTTGACGCATACATGAATATTAGATCGACGTCACCGGACACGCCCATTTGACGCCCATTGGAAGGGGAAATGATAAAAAATAGATTGTGCGAATTTTGTGTTTTTGCGATTAATTCGGTTGTTTTTTTCCGTGTATAATTCGTAACAAAACGTACTACATAGGATAATCTAAAGATCATTCACATCTGTATAAATACTTATCACCGCGCATACTGCATGTGATTGTTTACCATCAGCACGGTCAAAGCGTATCACGCGATATTTCATGGTTCATATTTGAGGGCTACTTGAAATCAGTGACACGATTTATACGTTAGCAAAACGCGGCCATGCAACGATCTGATTTTTAACTTCATCCGTTATATGAGAAGAAAAACAAAGACGCATAATCATATTTTTACATCCATGAAAAGCAGAACGCTAAAAAAGGTAAAAGCTGTGTTTTACGATATAGCATGTAATAATGATTGTTCGCGACTTTTACATTGATTACCAAGGTACACAAATTGCCTCATTGCCTAAATATAGAATAACAAGTTGCTTGCATTGACATTACATTCCTTAACTGATTACGCAACACAGGTGCAATTAATAAATCCAGCTCCCTGAAAAGTTGCACAATCTATTCAGGTTTATCAACTGTATGAGTATGTTTATTTCCACCAAAGCGTGTTGCCGAATGCCAATTAAATAGGTGATGAATTTGGCAGTTAAAAAGTCTTGTTACAATGGAATATCAACTGATATAAGCATGATTTATAATTATTTGTTGTATCTTTGCATAGTGCCTTGATACAAGTTAAAGGTTTAATAATTTACCTTTAAGTGCCTGATATGTATATATAAAATAATGACCTTAAGGGGATGGGCTGTCAGCCGAAGTCCAAATGCCAGTCATTCAGTGGCGTGATATGGAACTGACGCCATTTTAGGCTGGATGGACGTAAGGCGTGTAAGCTAAAAGGTAAGAAACGGTATCATATGAATGAGTTCATCCTTATTTTACAATCAGAATTTTCATTCAATTTGAGAACCAATCGCATAATTCCCTAAATAATGCAACTGAAAACACAAGCTTGATCTATTTTAATTACTTGACACCATTTACTGGGAAACGTTCTAAGCATGGCTATGGCGTATCATGCAGGAGTGTCGAACATTGTGAATAATTTGAATAAAATGAGAGGTTGTAAAACAGTAAAATGGAGCACACGCAACGACTGAAGATTTGTGCTGCCTAATAAGATGTCTTATTTGTATGGTATAATCGCTTAGTAGAACGGGTGAACAAGTAGTCGCCAAGGTCAGTTCCCTCGTGAACATGTTGCTGTCGTCATGCTGCCTTAGAAGCTGCTTCGAAAATTGTTACGTGTAGAACAGTCTTTATGTTTTCCCAACAGGGTCGCAGGTTTAAAGTGTTTGTATAATCTTCCAATGGGTAGAATTTTGTCAAACGAATGTTATACATATACATTGAATGGCATTATTTTGAAATTCTTTAACAATATTGGGATTCATACTGATAATATTATATATTTTTATTTCTCTGTCTGTTTGGTAATCTGAATTTTTGCTCTAATATTTTTCAATTCTGATGACATAACACTATGAATGAGAGGATTGTAAGATGACACATGAATTTCAATTCGACCCAACCTACCTTGCTATTTGCCCGTGCTATCAGTGTTGTGTTTTTCTTTTCGCCTAAATGTGTTGTGTTTATTGAGGGACGACGCGCCGCCATTTATTGTGTGAAATAGGGATTTGCGCGATAATTGGCGAGGCCATAATTTAAGCGAACATCCCATGGAGTCTTTTATTTCGTGCAGTGGGATACTTACAGCGTAGCTTAAGATGAAGGAAATGTGATTGGCGTGTTGTGGACGCTTGTATTGCAGATGTGCGTCACATGCGAACATAGACATATTGTTAAATTTTAAAATGAAAATGGATTTTTTCTTAATTTTAACCAATATTGGTGGGGTTGTTGTTTTAACTACGTTTATAAACGTTGGCAAACATCGAATGTTGACGAGACGCATACAGACATATCTTATGAGTATACTAGAGCATTGGCCTCAAGCATTATTCCGTTATCTTCTGATAACAGAACTGCACGTGGTACTAATCCACAATGAAAATGTTTTAAAAACTGGCAGTACACGGTATAGCATAATAAATGGAACGAAGAATGTTTTATCAACAGTTGCATCAGCCAGTTTATTTTTTTGACGGTGATTTGAAATAATAGACCAGCAGGACAAGGGGTAGGTGTAATCTGGAAGGAAAATATGCTAGACCAACTTTCTGTGGTCAATACATTTGAGTGCGATTTAAGTTCAATAACATATTCGTGGTAAATAACCCCAAACACCTTTCTTAAAAGGTGGAAAAATCATATAGAAGAGAAATAAGCCATACCAACTTTTCTCGTTAAATGTATAAATAATGCTTATTTGACAAATATGTCATTTAAATTTCAACTTAAAGGGCTATTTTGGTCAAATCGTCATAGGCACAAACCAGTAAGGGGCGAGGCGTCATTGGAAAGGTACATTTTCTGAAAAACTGTTTTTAGTCACTTGAGAGACGCTCATTTCACAAATGCATAGTCTGCGGTGTTTAAAGAGTGCGTTGGTCCTGGTCTTTAAAACCTTGTTTTCGGCAATTAGTCGTGAAAACAAGTAAGTGGTGAGGTGACCGGTTGGAGGCAAATTTGCCAGACAAACCTTTTCTGATAAATTTTAAGACGCTGATTTCAAAATTGCTAACATGATTTGCTAAATCAAACATTTTACTAGATCGCAATTCTGTCAAGTAAGCTATTAAATACGTTTTTAAATAATTAATATCGACAACAAACTGTGTGGGTCGGTAAAATTTATTGGCATTCTAGGCACGGCTTCAGACCAAGTTGTTTATGGCTTTATCATGTATTGAATATATCTTAGTAATTTTAACCCGATTGTTCTTTCAAATGGGATATTATTTTCTAGAAACAAACTCAAGCTACTCACAACTATATAAACAACATTTAATGCTCAACGCACCAGTCAACGCTTGTATGACATGCATTTTCAGAATCAGCACCCCCAAATTCAACAGCAAAAATAGAACTGGGAAATTTAACCATCATATGACACTCTTGTCTTCCTGATCCATATAGACGTGACCAGCGGAACAAAACATTAGAAATACCACATAGCAGTTCAGTTCACAACGTTTCGTCGAAAGCTGAGTATATTGTTATTTAAGTATGTAAATACAAACTAATGCTATATGAATTGAAAGCAATATTGCATGTCGTTGCCAGCTGTGTAAAAAAAAAAAAATGATCATTGCCACCTGAGCGAAAAGTCAGCATTTTAGTAGGTCGTGATCACACCTGATTCATACTAATATTGTGATCATGAATGTTGATTCCCCTTATTCAGTAGTATAAATCGATGTCATAGCTATGTATTCTTAATTAAAATTACCAAATCAGCTGTTTTTAATAATTGCAGGTCTGTAAAAGTAAAATGGCGATTCGTTTTACAGAGTTAATTCACAGGGAACTAATCGGTTGGCAGATAATTCCAACACTGTAGAGACCCAGAGGAATACACATTTTTACACAGCAATCATTTTTTTCTTGTTATTATATTTAGCACACTGGATCCATAACTTGACGAATGCTGTGCAGACTCCTGAAATCGACAAAACAATTCAAATTTGATTAGCTAAAATGAAGCATTACGACGATATCTTAAAACACCACTTGGGTGAGTTTGGTACATTTCAGAAACGCACGTTTCTATTACTCAGTTTGTGTCTCGTACCAGTTGGTTTGCGGGTAGCTTCGATTGTTTTTGTAATGGCGGAAACAGACCACTGGTGCAGGCTTCCTGAATATAACGATCTCGTTGAACAATGCAAATACATTAACGCTACTGCAAATTGTGACTTGTTTGCGAAAACATTGGCACTTCCGAAAGAAACTGTTAGCAGTGCTTGTGGTACCAAGTGGAAATTTAGTAGTTGTCTTAGATATGATGTCAATACTACTGACGTCATTGACTTGATGAACACGAATGATAATCGTACACTGAACACAATGAAATGTGGTGACAAGATGACATACGATACAAGCCAGTATACATCCACTGCTGTCCAAGAGGTTAGATAAATGTTTTCTATAACAATTTTCATTGAATTTATGGATCGACATAATTTATCATATGGCAGCGGTCAACATTTTCTGTGCACACAACCAAATGAATGTCATTGACACAGAATGTAACACCGTAATATCGCTCTATGACTGAGTAAATCGATATATGTATACGAATTGCCACTGTAAGGGATTTAGGTTTTTTCTTAATTCATATTTTTCAAAGCATCAATTAAATGATCAAGTGTCTATTATATACTGAACATAAAACAATCTAACACTTTAAATACAAGGCTAACACAGTCTACTTTCACAAACTCAAACTTGAAAAGTAATTTGTTAATGGGAATACAGCTAAGTTCGGTAAACTATATCAATGTTAATTAATCTGTATAAACATGTTATCGTTACAGTTTGGTTTTGTTTGCGACCAGTATTATCTGGGTCCTCTTGCAACGTCAGTACTTTTACTTGGTCCATTCCTGGCTAATATTTTTATGGGCCAATTGGCAGACAGGTCAGTTCTAAATAAATTATAAGAAACGCAGTTTCTTCCAAACTGGACTTTGGAGAGATCATTTAAAAGTTTCGGCAATTAAAAATTATATACCACGTTATTTAATTACTCAGGATCGGCCGTCGACCAACGTTGATGATCAACATAACTATATTCGTGGTATTTGGAGCTTTACAATCTGTGATACGAACCACTGTAGTGTTCTTTATCTGTAATTTCATGGTAGGCATAGCTATGTTTGGTATGTATTCGCAAGTTTTTGTATTTGGTAAGTTTTATTTATTTATTCATAATTGCCTACTCAAGTCATTTTAATCATGTCCAAGTGCATTTTTCGATATATTTCTGCGACGCCCTTTCCTATGCGCATGCGCATCTTATTATTCGTTTTATTTATTTTAGCAATATATTTACAGTTCGTCCTTATATAGTGAACTAGTAAAAAGGATGAAAACCATATATGCGTGAATATCACATTTAATGAATAATATATTGTGTTGCAAGCGTGTATGTGAGTGAGAAATATGTAAGACTATTTTGTACACTTTCAGCACAGTCCATGTGCACTAGATACAATAACATGTTTAAAACAAAATTATATCTACGAACCACCGCAGAAATATTTGCTACATGACCTTTTATTGTAAGCAGTTGAATACAACCTAGTTGTATTTCTATACATGTACCTTGGTTGCACAAAATTGAATAATTGTACCAAAAATTGCATAAAATGTTGACCTGAAGTCTGTCCCTGCATTTTAGCCAATGAACAAGATAATCTGAAACTCGACAAATTATGTTCAGTCAATTATTGTTTTTTTTAAACAGATTATTGTTAATCGCATACACTGATATAAATTATGTCTTCGGTTTCTTGCAGTTTCAGAAATCGTTGGTCCATCAAAACGAGGTTCTATGACGATGGCATGTGTAGTATTTTATAGTTTGGGATTCACTGCATTACCTTTGATAGCTTTCTTTATTCGTGATTGGTCAATTCTTGTTCTCGTCATTAGTGTTTCCGCTGCAGCGCTTCTTTCATATTGGTGGTAAGTTGAAGTTATTACATTATATATATTTTTTATTGTCATATCAGTTTAATACATTACTTAAATAATAATATTTTTATACACTGCGGAAGAACACTTTATACCGGTTCAACCATATAAATTAAAGATGTTGTCCATTTCTTACTTGCCTTTTAATAATTTAGATGTAGTTCATTATTAATGGTTGTTTTGTGTTGGAACATAAAAATGCAAAATTCCCTCTTGGGTCGCATTTCTTTTGGCACCATCTCTTGAATAGATAGTGCATGGCAATAGTTAGAATTTGGTCGACAATTAATATGTTTGTTCCGGTAATAAGTGTTCTCATGTTTAACATACGTCAGTGCCAAAGTAGATAAAGATAAAACATTTGTTTTTACCCAAAAAATTCAGTACATCAATACAATTATAGAATATATAGAGACTGTCTTATCACATAATGGTGTGTTTCGTATTTTCCATTTGTACAGATTATATCCATTTTGCAAGATACAATAAATGAATTTAAAAATAAAATTATACAGTTTCTGTCATAAGTAGTGTACATAAATCTTTTCCCCCAAATATGTTTCCAAGATTCAGCTGGTATGTCATACTTGTTAGACCACATATATTCAACATAAGGTTTTTCAATTTGTTGTTGAGTCAAATTTGTGTACATTCAAAAACATACCGTCATCATCATTAGTGTTAATATCAGATTTCGTGACACATCCATGGTTTTAGGGCATTAAAAAGCATGCAATATTCATTTGCCCAGTTAGTCTTGTTACACATATGACGTAGAATCTTGTCCAGGTCTATTTTGTTAGCAGTTATTATGTCTTGCATATAGATAATATTAATCCAGTTAGAAAAGAATATGGGTTTTCCTTGGTAAGCAATGAATCTATTACCCCAAGTAATCTGTTCTAATAATATAGATTTGGTGCAAATTACAATGACAAATTATTTTGTGTATGTTATTTTTCCTAAGATATAAAAGAGATATTAACTTTTAAGTGGTTTCCGTTTCTTTATCCGTCTCTTGACCCACGCTGCCTTTAACGCTTTATTATGAGCAAAAATATCTATCATTTTGATACCCTCTTGATCATAATCTGTTATCACAGCCTTTCTTGATATTTCATGTTTTTTACTCCCCCATTAAAAGTTGAAAAAACATAACATCAATCTCTTTCAGGGAGTTATAGCTATAATCCAGAATGGATAAAATATATGTTAATGATAGAGCGAAAGTCTTCAGAATTGTCATTTTACCATACAGGGTAATATCCATACAGGGTAATATTTCGTTTTCACCAGGGCATAGGATTCTTTTCTATCTGGGATATCTTAACTTCCCAAATCCTATTTTTGCAAAATGTTAAGTCTGTATAGATATGATATTTCCCAGACACTTTTTCCTGTTTCTTCATTTCTCGATCCACATTTGTTTTAGTGTTATTTAAAAGTGTCCCAGCCACATTGCTTAATCGTTTGACCGTTTCAATGGCTTCGTAACAACTATTATCATTTGCTAAAAACAGGGTGGTGTCATCAGCTACTTGGCTAATTTAAATTTGACTTGTCACATTAGTTTTTTCATTTTTGTATGCAAAAGCCTCAATACTGCTACACGCTGAGACTGTGCCAGTTCTCCGATTTGTAAGCCATTCTTTACTGAACCATGTACCAATACACCAATAAATTCCCAAAAGCGTTGATAAAACTCAACTGGAAGCCCTTCCAAGTCTTTTTTTCATTTTAAAAATGTCCTCGTCTAATAAACTGCTATTTACTTGAATGTCATCAAGTTATTCCTATATAGTTTGTATGTTTTGATTGTTTGAAGTGTACAATTTTGTGTAAAAGTCAACAGAGTGCTGCAAAATTGAATCATTATCCGCGATGTATTCAGTTTAGTAATGACGTCATTACAACGTCGTTTACGTTCAAGGTTCAGGAAAAATTTAGTTGCCTTCTCACCATCCTTAAAGTACATTGCCCTCGAACGTATTTGAGCGCCCCTAGCTTCGTACTTATAAAAAATCTTCTAATTGATACTTAATTCTCTCGTAGTCATTCAACAGGTTAACATTTAAACTATCATCAATTAGCTTATCAAGACGAAGTAATTCTCTCCCAAGCATTTCTCTGTCTTACCTTTTTTTTGCTCTTGTTTGCATATAAAAGATTCTTTGATTCTTATTTTACAGATTTCGAAGATCAGTTGTGGTGAAATGTCATCGAATTCAACTTTCACATTTTCAATAATATCTTCAATTTCGTTTTTGTAAGATTGTTCCGGTAAACTGCTAGTATTAAGACGCCAAACAAATTGAAATTTAAGCATATTGCACGATGATCCGTTAAAATAGATGAATGATGGCACACTTGTTGACATAACCGTTTAAATGTTTTGATAAAAGTAGTCAATCCGCGTTAAAATAAGTGGAGTTTTTGAGCGGAAGGTAAATTCACTATCATTTGGGTGTTTTACCCGCCATCGTAAGTTGGAATGGGTCTTTGTATTTTTTAACATCAGCTAGACGTTTCCCTGTGTAACAAGTGTCGCAGGAATCACAGAATCGTCAACAGAAAAGGTTAACGCTTTTACTGTTAGTCTAGTTCCCTCAGGTTGTTTTAGGACTTTTTTAAATATTTTAACTGTACAAGTTTTCCACAGAGTTTTATTCCACTGGCCATAAGCCGTATGCGATTTTCTCCACCTTCAATGTAGATTCGGAACAAACCACCTGCGAATTGAGTACAAATCATTGCCTCAGGTTTAACTATAGTTGTTGTAGCTATGGTAGAGTGCCGTTAACATAATTTAACAAAAGTTATACTACTTTTTGTCTCGTCCCCATTGTTCCAACTATGTTTCTTACTTTCGTGAGCGGACAGTTTCAACCTAATTAATTATGCATTCCTGTTAACGGTACTGTTTTATCAATGGATTAACAAGCCGGGACTGTTAATGAATGGGTTAATTTAAATATTCATGAGCACAACAGGAGTGGAAAGCTGATTAACATAACAGGTGGCCACTGAATGAAAACAAAGAATAAGATGGAATTTTTATTTTATTTAAATACGCAATGACGATTATAAGATACATTTTAATTTTTTTTTTAATTTCCTTTTACAAAATTCACGGACACTTGGGAAGAATCGGTTATGACAGTGGTATTAGATTTGTCCTCGTCTGTTGGGGTGATGGATATGTCATGCGTTTTCGCTTATTTCGCAGTTTTCTGTTTGGGTGGCTGCAATGCGTCTGACACCGCTTTCGTCTGCTCGTCGCTCGTCCGCTTGTAGCTTCTAATTGCTAGACTGGAGTGACCCGTTCTTTCTGCTATTAGCTGCTCGTCGAAATTTTGCCGGAACAGCGTGGTTGCCTGTGTAACCTGTTTAATTAAAATAAAATACAATGTATTAATATGAAAGTACAATAGCTTGTAACAGTCCACCTCATAACTTAAAATATCAATATATTGTTATAGTACGTTCAATCGTTCAGATAAAACACGCCAAAGCAGTATGCATTACATCTTTATCGCGTGAAATGAATCCGACAAATCGTGCCAGTGAATATATTTGAATGGTATTCCACCAAACAGTTTGCATGAAAAAATGGAGTTAACGAGTAGTGATTATTTTCGACATAAAGTTACGACTATTTCTCGTCAGCGGGGAAATCGAACATTGCATTACTAAAGTGCAAATTCTAATACGTACCTTTCCTGAATGCCCAGTATGATAACCTTTTATCCCAGCGAGATCAGTCATCTGCTTTGCTCTTTCCACTCATTCCATGTTTTGACGCCCCATTTTGTAGCGCTGTGAGTTGTCTTGGGTATGCGTGACTGCTGGTATTCGGCGACTTGTTTGCTGTCAACTGGAGGCAAAAAACATAATTCTTTCTGAATATCGCTTAGAGTTTAAAGTCCTCGGCGTCGTGCACGTCCACGTCAATTTGGGACAACCAGTTTTTCAAATCCCAGTCAATTTCCGGAGCAGCAAATTCTTGAGCGGACATGATTCTGGTGGATCTCCGGAGTTCACCCAACAACGTGCTACACTGTTCTCACAAATGAGCACCAAATTCACGTCATCGATTGTTTTTTATGCAATTCTACGTGGTCCAATCAGTGTTGGTTATGGTAATACAATAAAGTCCACTGTTGGTGGATTCTATTGTCAAACAAAACAAACTCTGTTGAGGAAATACCGATTGGCTAGAACTTTTCAACACATCTGTTATAGCCAATTGCGGTTGACCACACCTGGTTTAGAATTGCGATTTACACAATAGTGCCATGACCACAGTATTTGAAATAAGCCGTGCAAAACTCGTCAAATTCGCAGTATAACTAACTATATACTACCCCTCCTCGCAGATTAACGGGAAATAGCGGCTCCTTTTGGAGCCTCGGTCTACTCGTAGGGGTAGTATAACTATCAGAAACACGGGTCTTACATCATTTTTCTTATGATCGAGTACTTCCATGACGAAGTGAAAAGTTCTTACTCACGTCAACAACAAACAGTTCTCGTCAGTGATGTTTACCGTTCACCATGGGGTGGTTTTTGGATGTCAAGTTGAAATTCAACTGTGAAAAACAATATCCAAAAAGAGACGTGCTTGTGGCTAGTACCTTAGTGTAGCCTCGCTTTCACTACCTGTGTTTTCACTGTATACTGTATATTCATTGTATATTTTAGTGGTTTGGAAACTTAGGGTCACATTAGTTTTTCTCATAGACTAATAACTAATGTATTGAATCCTGTGTAGTTAAAAGTGAAAAATTAATCGTGTTGTGTGAGCGTAAAGGCGGACGTATCAGTACACCAATTTTGAAATTAAAAACAAAAATTGATGTAAATATCATTATAATAATATACATATACTTTTATAAATTACGATATTATTTAAATAATTCGCGATTATAAAACAAAACAAATCAACAGCTAATAAATATATTTTTTCATATATTCAGGTTACTCACTGAATCTCCAAGGTGGTTACTATCAGTCGGCAAAGTTAAGAATGCTAAAAAAGTGCTGCAAAAAATGGCTAAAGTCAATAAGGTCGTTTTACCAGAGAGTGTCTTCGAAGAATTGAATAAAGAAAAATTGTGTTTGAAGGTATTTTTGTTTATACCACATTTAGTGTCTTTGTAAATCATTTTTAACGTTCTTTAAAAAACGAAAGCCGTCTCACAGTGAAAATCTGCATGAAATGTTTATAAAGGACGATCAACTTTGTTATGTTATAACTTATCCCAGATCATCGTATTATTATAGCTAGACAGTCGCAGACCATCATATTATAATAGCTAGACTGTCTTAGATCATCGTATTATAATAGCTAGACTGACCAGACCATCGTAATATAATAGCTAGACTGTCTTAGACCATCGTATTATAATAGGTAGGCTGTCTTAGATCATCGTATTATAATAGCTAGACTGACCAGATCATCGTAATATAATAGGTAGACTGTCTTAGATCATCGTATTATAATAGCTAGACTGACCAGACCATCGTACTATAATAGCTAGACTGTCTTAGATCATCGTAATATAATAGCTAGACTGTCTCAGACCATCGTATTATAATAGCTAGACTGACCAGACCATCGTAATATAATAGCTAGACTGTCTTAGATCATCGTATTATAATAGCTAGACTGTCATAGATCATCGTATTATAATAGCTAGACTGTCTTAGATCATCGTATTATAATAGCTAGACTGTCTTAGATCATCGTATTATAATAGCTAGACTGACCAGACCATCGTAATATAATAGCTAGACTGTCTCAGACCATCGTATTATAATAGCTAGACTGACCAGATCATCGTAATATAATAGCTAGAATGTCTTAGATCATCGTATTATAATAGCTAGACTGACCAGACCATCGTATTATAATAGCTAGACTGACCATACCATCGTAATATAATAGCTAGACTGTCTTAGATCATCGTATTATAATAGCTAGACTGACCAGACCATCGTAATATAGAAGCTAGACTGTCTTTGATCATCGTATTATAATAGCTAGACTGACCAGATCATCGTAATATAATAGCTAGAATGTCTTAGATCATCGTATTATAATAGCTAGACTGACCAGACCATCGTAATATAATAGCTAGACTGTCTTAGATCATCGTATTATAATAGCTAGACTGACCAGACCATCGTATTATAATAGCTAGACTGTCTTAGATCATCGTATTATAATAGCTAGACTGTCTTAGATCATCGTACTATAATAGCTAGACTGTCTTAGATCATCGTATTATAATAGCTAGACTGACCAGACCATCGTAATATAATAGCTAGACTGTCTTAGATCATCGTATTATAATAGCTAGACTGTCTTAGATCATCGTATTATAATAGCTAGACTGTCTTAGATCATCGTATTATAATAGCTAGACTGTCTTAGATCATCGTATTATAATAGCTAGACTGACCAGACCATCGTAATATAATAGCTAGACTGTCTTAGATCATCGTATTATAATAGCTAGACTGTCTTAGATCATCGTATTATAATAGCTAGACTGACCAGACCATCGTAATATAATAGCTAGACTGTCTTAGATCATCGTATTATAATAGCTAGACTGTCTTAGATCATCGTACTATAATAGCTAGACTGTCTTAGATCATCGTATTATAATAGCTAGACTGACCAGACCATCGTAATATAATAGCTAGACTGTCTTAGATCATCGTATTATAATAGCTAGACTGTATTAGATCATCGTATTATAATAGCTAGACTGTCTTAGATTATCGTATTATAATAGCTAGACTGTCTCAGACCATCTTATTATAATAGGTAGACTGACCAGACCATCGTAATATAATAGCTAGACTGTCTCAGACCATCGTATTATAGTAGCAAGACCACGCAAACCATAGCGATAGATAAGACCAGTTTACCAGATAGATGTTCGAACGTTACTCTATCTCAGTGTATCTCAGTCCTGACGTACATTAGTGCATGCATATTAGGATCGATATTCCAGTGGCTATGGCTACTAGTGGCTATTAGTAGCTATGTGGTATGCTATTTATGTAAGAATGCAGAATGTAAATAGCGAAAGTCACCATTAAAGTCACCATTAGGTCTTTATATTGTCATCTGTTACAAATGCAAAAATGTACAGCATCTTAAAAACTCTCATGTTTGTTTGTTTACTTGTAATTACTGGCATGTAGTAAGCATCAGTAATTTGTTTTTATTTTAGACAGTTCCACCAAAAAATGACTCAACTGATTCATTTTTCAGTCTTTTTCGCTATCAAAATATGAGAAGAAAAACTCTGATCATTTACTACTGTGCGTAAGTTCTACTTTTTAAACAAGGAATATATTTTTAACAAAAGCTCATACTACCATTACCAAAAACAGTTAAAAGTCAAAACTCTCATGTATGTAACAGTACGTTGAGTAGTTCACGTGTTTTTATTTACTGTAGCTCTTCAATGAGTTTGCTGTATTACGGATTAACGTTCAACGTTGGAAACATAGCTGGAAATAATTACACCAATGCTCTGATTGCTGGAGCTGTCGAGATTGTAGCTTATTCCTCGTCGATGTACTTGGTGGAAACACGCTGTGGTAGAAAACTGACCATATGTATATCTTCCTTGACAGCAGCTATTGCGACTGTATCAAGTGCATTTATATCTCAGTGTAAGTATAGTTCATATTGAATATTAATCGACACGAATATTTGTTTATTATTCTTATATATTATCACCCGTTTATACCCACAGGTGGAGGTACATTATGGGTCATGGTTGCTGTATACATGGTTGGAAAGTTTGCAGCCACAGTGGGTTATGCAGTCAGTCAATTATATGCAGGAGAGCTCTTCCCTACAACATTGAGGTAAACAAGAATGTGTTAATTCGTTCAAAACCACTAACTACATGATATTTGCTAGTTGCTGATATGGCTGCAAATTTTGCCACGCTGCTATCGACATTGATTTCACCCCACCCATTACGCTTCATAGCTCAGCGCTAAGCAGTCAACTTGTAAAATGACGCCATTTTGTGGGAACCCATTTTTGTAAAGCATATGTAAACAGCATTTTTTTTAAAGAGAACTGGTATTTAATAAGTTGTTACGATTAAAAAACGACCAAGAAATTCAAAAATACTGGAAGTACGAGCATCAACAAACTGAAGCACAGTATTCATTAGAGTTTGATATTTATATCGTGGTTATTTACAATGGCGATCGTGTTACAGTGTATAATCATTAACTTGTTCAATCTGTTGGCGAAGTAAAACCAAACAATTTCGACGTGGTGAATGTTACAATTACAATTACAATAATAGACCGGATAAAACACTATAATTCATTGTATTATGTAATACACTAAAATATGATCAAATAGTATTGCAAGCGATTTGCCCTAACAAGACGCGCTCACCAACGTTTTGTATAAAGTAACAAATCTGAAAGCGATCCGTGTGTGAAATCTTATATGGATCATTTATGTACGGTAGGTAGTTTTACTTGGGTTCGGCGCTGGTGGTCATAAATCCAAACAAATGGCTCAAGACACAGCATTGTTCCAATGTGAATCAAAAGTAAAACTCCTGCAGTACGTACGTATAACCTCAAATAAACTGTGTTATCGTATCGACCCTTTACCTATATTACGGTTTTTCTATCTAAGCAATTGAAAAAGTGTTGCAATCTACAGTGTTAGCAGGCAAAAGCAAATTGTTTGAAAATTGAGGGCGCTATCACTGATTTACTCAAATGAAATATTTGGCATATAGGTCGCTATGGTATTCTGGAAAATTCCCCTTTTCAATTAAACATTTTATCAACAATATTGGCGCTGTCGAATATATAAAGTCGAATAACAAATGTTGATAACTACATCAAATCTTTTTGAATTGCAACACCCATGAACAATATATCGTTAATATGCATTGTAACAATCACATGATGAAGTAATATTGAGAAACTTCCAAAGTATTAGTCATTCATCATCAATTCTTTCCATAGACTGTATAACGCAACTGTGTGAACATAGTCTCGACATACGTGATGTATTCTTGGTGTTGATGGCTGCTAAAAACTGTGTGCCTTCTATTGGCTAATTAACGTATTTTTGTCTATGTGAATTGGTGAAATAGAATGTGCTGTACGCCAATGAAAGGTTACGTTCATCCATACATTTTAATAAACCACAAATTTGATAAAACATTTTTTTTTTCATTTTCTAGATCGGTTGGAGTAATGTCAACTTCATCCTGTTCAATTCTGGCTAGCTCGCTTGCTCCTCTTCTTCTGCCCCTTCGAATGACCTGGAACCCATTGCCACAGCTTGTGTTTGGAGGCCTATCAATCATGTCGGCTTTTATGGTATTAACTTTACCTGAAACAAGACGCAGAAAACTTCCTGCAAATATAAAGGAGGCTGAGATGTTCGGAAAGTATGAATGTTATTATTTCGTTTGACATTTGCACGATTTACACAATTATTAGGAGATCTAAAATCAATGCGAAGATACTTACAAAATGTGTTCCTGATTGGCTACCCGTCTCCACAGTTTTAACAGACCAATCAGAGCGTAGATTGTTTGTTGACGTGCTATTCCGACGTATCAATTCAACCACGTATATGTGCTGCGATTAAACTAGAGATCTGTGGGTTATTTTGCTAGTCCCGTTGTGTGTGAAACGACACAGAACACACTAATGAAAGATATGTGGTAATTCCGAATACAATAATGTATTGTATTTTTATTTTCATAGAAAACATCCTTCTTGCAAAAAAACCACAAAGGAACTCCACGATGTCAACGGAACAATGGTCTGAAGATGAAAACAAATCTGTCAATATCGCATAGAGATCAACATTGTATCATTTTCTCGTTGTAACATGAGGGTATACTACTAAGGACAGGATTAATATTGTATGTAACCCACGATGTTTTGAGTTATAACTGGAAGATGCAAATGTCAGTACTAGTTGTGTCAAACATGACACGACACAGCTGCTAAACTCTAATAGAAGTGTATTGCAACTAATAGTCAGTGACGCACGACGACTTCTTAATACTAACCGGAAACTAGTAACATTAACATTCTGTCAAGAAATTTGAAATGAAATGAAAACGAATACATGGTATAGTATTGTGAAATGCTGCGTCGCCCATATTCGATCATAATGTAATCAACAGCAAAAAAATACAATGGAAATTTGTTGGACAATTTAAAATCATTCAAAAATGTTTATTTTCGTTTTTGCACAGTGAAATTGAATATAAATCATTCGTCAAATCGAAATTCAAATGCTCTCATCTCATATAATAACGATTGTTTGTTGGACAGAATAAAGTATTTTTTCATGTTTCATCAGTCAAATAAAACAGCGCTATATAAATTCACTTTCACAATCAACGCGTTCTCGGTTCGACATCGCAACAAAGCTATACGCCAGACGTCTTGTTGTGAATCTATACAAAATACATGGATGCCGAAAATTCGATACAATAAGCAAAGCTTCTATAACGCTTGAAACATCAGGAAATATTGTCGGGTTCTGCGAGATTTATTACCTGTTTCTGATTTTTTCATCCATTTTGAATACATTATTACTATTATTTCGTTCAGTATGTTTTTATATCTTGCCATTGCACCACACGGCGTGAAGGTGGGTGTTTTTCACAGTAGGCATACGCATTGCAGAATTGTGTGAATATTTGTAGGCGACAATTGAATTTTATAGTGGGATTACATTTTTAAACAACACAGTTTGCCACAGGTCATTGAAGCGACATTCGCCACTGCCATTCAATACAAAAAGAAAATTACATAACGTTACATTACGTACGTTAACAAAAATCAAAAGAATTTGGAGCAGATTGGATGAAAGTCCTCAAACAATAATTAGACATCGGCCTATGTTAACGTACAATGGGGTACGGAAACCCATAGTTTGCACCAAATTTTGCCTCGTCCTAACCGCCACTAATTATGAGAATTACCATTGGTGTGCGTATGGAATAAATTTCGTCGCGAATTATTTCTAATTTCTGAATTTTCTTGTCGAATTCAGTTTTCCAAAAAAGAAACCAGAGAGTTCAATTGTTCAGGAGATTGTTAAAATGAGAATTATCTTATAACTTAGAATTTTCAATAAGTCGATACTTTGGTTGCAACATCACAATTTTTGTTTGATGAATGTAGATTTTATTTCAGTACATCGATATAGTTTTGCTTTGAAATGGCAACACTGTAATCCAGTAGTGGAAGATCAATATTCGTGTGGGCAATACTTGCATACCATATACATACACTAATACATTTGTAACTGTGGTCTACAAAACAGATCACGCAGTTTTTCAGGATAAAAAGCTACACTGTTCAACAAAACCATGCAATTGAGGCATTACTCGCTGAGATGAGTTTGTTGTAACGGGGACAGGAAGTAGCAAATCACGTAATTTGTGCAACAGTTCAACTCTTGAATGATCAGTCGAGCAGAGTTGTCAGCTTCAGTGCTTTCGACATAAATATTTGTCACTTTGCTGACGAAGTATGTCACAAACAGCCTGCAACGTTGGCATAACAAAATTGTGGAAACCTGGGTGCAGCGCCGGTTTTTGCGTTTGGCAAACAACCTAAACACACTCTACACGCACGGCTACACGTCGCCATTTCGGACATTTTGTTTATTGGCTTACCGCGCAATGTTACACTTCGTCTGATTGGTCGCCTTTCCAACAGGAGCATCCAATCAAACTTGGCCATTTGTTTAACATAAAATACGTGTTTACCCAGGCTGATCCCGCACAGGTTGGTGGAATCGGCAATAGGTCAGCAACAACAAACCGTGCGATTCGGACGATGCAAAAATACATACATACGGAACTGTACGCCCTAACGACTCGCTGCTTCGAGTTGGCGCATACATAAATATTGGATCCACGTTACCGGGACACGCCCATTTGGCGTCTATTGGAAGGGGAAAGGTAAAAAAAAGGAATGTGCAAATTTTGTACTTTAGTGATTTTTTCAGTTGATTTTTTTCCCAGTATATTTCGTAACAAAACACACTACCTCGGAGAATCTAAAGGTCATCCACCTCTTTATTAATACTTATCACCGCGCATACTGCATGCGATTGTTTACCATCAGCACGTCAAAGCTTATCTCGCGATACGCAGTATCAATATTTCATGGTTCATATTTGTGAACCACTTTAAATCACGTATTATACGTAAGCAAAACGCGGCCATGCAACGAGTTTTAACTCCATCCGTTGTATGAGAAGAAAAACAACGACGCGTAATCATGTTTTTACATCCATGAAAAGCAGAACGCTAAGAAGAGTAAAAGCTGTGTTTTACAATAATGATTATTCGCGACTCTTACATGGATTACCAAGGTACACAAGTTGTCTCATTGCCTAAATATAGAATAACAAGTTGCTGGCATTGACATGACATTCCTTAAAGGATCACACGGGTGCAATTAATATTTAAAGTTCAGCTCCCTGAAAAGTTGCAAAATCTAATCTGGTTTATCAACAGTTACTTGTATGAGTATGCTTATTTCATCCAAAGCGTGTTGCCGAATGCCAATTAAATTAATTAAATAATTAATTAATTTGGTAGTCTTGTTACAATGGAATATCAATTTATAATTATTTGTGGTATTCTGGCATAGTGCCTTGATACAAGCAAAGGGTTTAATAATTTACCTTTAAGTGCCTGATATATATATATATAAAATAATGGCCTTAACGTGATGGGCTGTCAGCCGAAGTCCAAATGCCCAGTCAGTCATTCAGTGGCGTGATATGGAACTGACGCCTGTGCAGGCTGGATGGACGTAAGGCGCGTAGGCTAAAAGGTAAGAAACGGTATCAAATGTATAAGTTTATCCTCTTTTTGCAATCAGAATTCTCATTCAATTTGAGAACCAATCGCAATACTCCCTAAATACTGCAACTGAAAATACTAGCTTGATCTATTTTAATTACTTGGCACTATTTACTGGTAAACTGTTCAGACATGGCTATGGCGTAGCATAAAGGTGTGTCGAACATTGTGGATAATTTGAATAGAATATAGAAAACGGTAAAATGGAACACACGCAACGACTTAAGATTTGTGCTGCCTAATAATATGTCTTATTTGTATGGTATAATCGCATAGTAGAACAGGTGGACAAGTAGTCGCCAAGGTCAGTTGTTACTGTTACTGTCGTTGTGTTGCCTTATAAATTGCTTCGAAAATCGTTACGTGTAGAACAGCATTAATGTTTTCCCAATAGGGTCGCAGGTCTCAAGTGATTGTATACTTTTCCAATGGGTAGAATTTACATATACATTGAATGGCATTATTTTGAAATTCTTTAACAATATTGGGCTTCATATTGATAATATTATATATTTTTATTTATCTGTCTGTTTGGTGATCTGAATTTTTGCTTTAATATTTTGAATCCTGATGGTATAACACTATAAGAATGATAGGATGGTAAGATGACATATGGATTTCAATTCGATCCAACTTATCTTGTTATTTGCCTGTGCTGTCAGTGTTGTGTTTTCTTTTCACCTAAATTAGATTAATAACGTATACTGTGGCGTGTTTATTTAGGTACGACGCGCCGCCAAATATTGTGTGCGAATAAGGCATAGGCAGAGATTTGCGCAATAATTGGCGAGGCCATTATTCAAGCAAATATCCCATTGAGTCCTTTATTTCGTGCAGTGGAAACTTACAGCGGTAGCTTGAGAAGAAAGAAATGTACATTTGTGATTGGCGCGTTGTGGACGTTTGTATTGGAGTTGTGAGTCACATGCGACATGCAAACATAGGCTTATTTCTATATTTTTATAAATGATAATGGATTTTGTTTTGTTAAATTTAACCTATATTGGTGGTGTTGTTGTTTTAACCATCTTCATATACGTGGGCAAACATCGAATGTTGAAAGGTCGCACACAAACATATCTTATTAGTATACTAGAGCATTGACCTCAAGCATTATTCCGTTATCGTACCGCGTCTGATAACAGAACTGCATGTTGTACCCATCCACAGTGAGAAAGCAATTTTTTTAAAAACTGGCAACACGCGGTATAGCATAATGAATGGAACGAAAAATGTGTTATCAACAGTTACATCAGCCACAGTTCATTTTGTTTGACGGTGATTTGAAATAATAGACCAGCAGGACAAGGGGTAGGTGTAACCTGGAAGGAAAATATGCCTGACCAACTCTCTGTGGTCAATACATTTGAGTGTGATTTATATTCGCGGTAAATTACCTCCAACACCCTTCTTGAAAGGTGGAAGAATCATATAAAAAAGAAATATGCAAGACCAACTTTTCTCGTTAAATTTAACTGCTGATTCGACAAATACGTCGCCTAAATTTCAAATTAAAGCGCCATTTGTTGTCAAATCGTCGTAGACACAAACCAGTAAGGGGCGAGGCATCACTGGAAAAGTAAATTATCTGATAAGCTGTTTTAGTCACTTGTGAGATGCTTATTCAACAAATGCATAGTCTACGCGTATTTAAAAAGTGCGTTGCTCCTCGATTTTAAAACCTTGTTTTCGGCAATTAGTCTTAAAAACAAGTAAGTGGTGAGGTGACCGGTTGGAGGAAAATTTGCCAGACAAACCTTTTCTGATCAATATTGAAAAGCCGATTCCAAAATTGCTAACTTGATTTGCTAAATCAAACAGTTTACAAGATATTAATTTTGTCAAGTAAGCTATTAATTACGTTTTTAAATAGTTAATATCGACAACAAACTGTGTGGGCGGGTAAAATGTATTGGCATTCTAGGCACGGCGTCAGACCAAGTTTATGGCCTTATTGTCATGATAAAATAAATTAACTCAAGGACGTTGAATTCTTTTTCAGAATCTCAGCACTATTGTTTTGTCTATGTAACGTATTGCTTGCTTCCTATTGTCGATTCATGAACGTTTTTTGTGATATTGAATAATGTTTATGTGAACGCCAAGATCTCCGTTTTGAACGGATATTAAATAACTTTGTGAGGTCATTTATGATAGTAAATTTGAACGTTTCTCAGTGGACAAAGTATTTGCAACTCACAGATTTGACGTTTTAAGGAGTTTATGAGTACGGAATATGAGTTTTTAATGTTTTATTGAGTTTTTAAAACTTTTTTTCAGAGTTGTCTATTATCGTGTTGTTTTTAGAATAGTTCCTATACTTTGTGAGTTTAAATGTATTGATTAGAGAGGCACTTTTGTAACATTTTAATATCTTTTTAAAATAGAAGTGGTGCGCCCACGTACGTATTATTTGATGATCGTAAAGACTTGTTCATGATTGACAGAATTATATGCAACTCAGTAATGTTTTGTAGTTTTAGCATTTTTTATAACTTATTTGTCAGAGAAGAAATGTGTTTTGATAGCGACTTCTTTTTCACATTACAATCCCACGCTGCTAGACTATTGTTTGATTAGATTCAACGACATGTGTGTTTAGGGTCGAGTTTATAAACATATGTCACAGGATGTGATGACTAGATTGTTTACTATTTGTTTTAGTAGATGTGAGCTTTGCAAGATTTTAGCCGTGAGACGCATCACTGGTAATCACGTGATCGTGCCGTCGACTACAGCGAGCGGTTGATCGCATGGTTGCGCAGCCACGCCTTAGTGCTTTGACCTTTTAATATAGAGAGTTGTAACCTTTTGTGACCTCTCCCTGGAAGAGTAGAATATTTGGACTTATAACCATTGATTTCTAATTCAAAATCATTTTACTTAATCATTGTTTTTACTCATTTGAATTATACCTTTTCATTACTATTGATTACTATTGTATTTGAACTGCATGACGAGTCGGTTGAGTGAATGACGATGTATTTGATTTGCGACGTGTTATGCCAGGAGGCATAAGTCTAGTTTAAGGGGGGGGGGGGTGTCATGATTTATTTCTATGTGTCTAGAGATCGGTCACTGATACATCTTGATAGCTTGTTTCACGTGGAGTGATAGGTGTCATCATTCAACGCTTTCCCATAACCTGTCATCATTTAATCTTATACAAGGTCCTGGACGGAACTCTAGTCAGTGATTGGAACTAATTACGATATAAACTTTGCTTACAGACCGTTATTTTTGACAGTTTGGTATGTGTATTCTTTTAATATAGGGAGCATTAATCAAGTATACACGACGTGTTAAGTATTTTGTGTGATTGGCTACATGCGAGTTAAATGTGTGGAGGCCACACCTCGAGCACTTAAACCTCCATGTGACAGGTTAAGATTTTGAGAAGTGAATAAAGCGGGTCTTAGTCTATCTTGGCGAGTTCTCTACACGATGCAGAGAGTCTTGGGGAGCTCTCCACGTGGCACTGAAACGAGAAGTTGACACGAATTCAATCTCTGTGTGTGTCTTTGTTCAGTTGAAAAAATGTTACGAATGTAACGATCCCTGGTACCTGACGTAAGATTTAATAACACGAGAATTAAGCCGTCACATTATCATGTACTGGAATATATCTTAGTAATTTCAACCCGATTGTTCTTTTTAATGGAATATAACTTTTTAGGCACAAACTCAAGCTACACACAACTATACGAAAACGAGGGTTTAAACGAAAATTAATGCTCAACGCACCAGTCAATGTATAACATGCATTTTCAGAATCAGCACCCCCAAATTCAACAGCAAAGATAGAAATGAGAAATTTACCCTGTCATATGACACTCTTGTCTTCCTGATCTATACTGACGTGAGCAGTCAAAACATTAGAAATACCACATAGCAGCTCAGTTCACAACGTCGTTATTCAAGTATGTAAATACCAACTAATGCTATATGAATTGAAAGAAATATTGCATGTCATTGCCAGCTGTGTAAAAGAAAATGATTTTTGCATCTGGGCGAAAAATCAGCTTAATGTCATAGCTATGTGTTTTTAATTAAAATTACAAAATCAGCTGTTTGTAATAATTGCAGGTCTGTAGATTGAGTAAAATGGCGATTTGTTTTATAGAGGTAATTCACATGAAGCTATTCGGTTGTCAGATAACTCTCACACTGTAGAGATACTAAGCTCAACCCAGAGAAATACATATTTGTATCACATTTGGTGACTGTTGCATTTGGACACTTCAATATTTCCTGTTGGTTACAATAGCCAATGTCTGCAAATCTTTAGACACAATAAACAGAAATTACACAGTAATTGTTTTCTTGTTATTATTTTTAGCACACTGGATCTATAACTTGACGAATGCTGTGCATACTCCCGATATCAACAAAACAATCCAAATTTGATTAGTTAAAATGAAACATTACGACGATATCTTAAAACACCACTTGGGTGAGTTTGGAACATTTCAGAAACGCACGTTCATATTACTCAGTTTGTCACTAGTACCAGTTGGTTTGCGGGTAGCTTCGATTGTTTTTGTAATGGCGGAAACAGATCACTGGTGCAGGCTTCCTGAATATGACGATCTCGTTGAACAATGCAAATACATTAACACTACTGCAAATTGTGACTTGTTTGCGAAAACATTGGCACTTCCGAAAGAAACTGTTAGCAGTGCCTGTGGCACCAAGTGGAAATTTAGCAGTTGTCTTAGGTATGATGTCAATACTACTGACATCATTGACTTGATGGACAGGCATGGTAATCGTACACGGAACACGATTACATGTGGTGACAAGATGGAATACGATACAAGCCAGTATACATTCACCGCTGTCCAAGAGGTTAGATAAACTTTTTTTATAAAAATTTTCGTTGAATTCATGGATCGACATAATTTATCATAAGGCGGCGGTCAACATTTGTATGTGCACACTTTGCAATGGCAGACACAACGATATAAATGTCATAGACACAGTAAAACCGTAATATCGCCCTTTGATTGAGGTAATCGATATCGGTATACGAATTGCCACTGTAAGGGATTTAGATTTTCTTAATTCATATTTTTTAAAGCATCAATTAAATGATCAACTGTCTATTCTATACTGACCATAAAACGATCTTACACTTTAAATACAAGGCTAACACAGTCTACTTCCACAAACTCAAATTTAAAAGATAATTTGATAATGGGAATACAGTTAAGTTCGGTAAACTATATCAATGTTAATTAACCTGTATAAACCTGTTATCGTTACAGTTTGGTTTTGTTTGCGACCGGTATTATCTGGGTCCTCTTGCAACATCAGTACTTTTACTTGGTCCATTCCTGGCTAATATTTGTATGGGTCAATTGGCAGACAGGTCAGTTCTAAATAAATTATAAGAAACGCAGTTACTTTTAAACTGGATTTTAGAGAGATCATTTAAAAGTTCCGGCAATCTTAAATTATATATTACATTATTTAATTACTCAGAATCGGCCGTCGACCAACGTTGATGATCAATATAACTATATTCGTGGTTTTTGGAGCTTTACAATCTGTGATACGATACACTGTAGTGTTCTTTATGTGTAATTTCATGGTAGGCATAGCTATTTTTGGTATGTATTCGCAAGTATTTGTATTTGGTAAGTTTGATTTATTTATTCATAATTGCCTACTCATGTCATTTCAATCGTGTCCATGTCCATTCTTCGATATATTTCTGTGACAGACTTTCCTATGGAATACATGTGCATCTTTTTATTCTTTCTATTCTTTTTTAGCATTATTTTAACAATTTGTCCCTATATAGTAAACTAGTGAAAAATAGTGTAGAGGGTTTGCCTGGACTAAATATACGTTACAGCTGAAAACCTTATATGCATGAATATCAAATTTAATTTATCAAATGATATATCATTTACATTATTGTGTTGCAAGCGTGCATGTGAGTGAGAAATATGTAAGACTATTTTATACACTTTCAACACAGTCTATGTGCACTAGATACAATAACATGTTTACAACAAAATCGTATCCACGAATCACTGCAGCAATATTTGTTCAGGACCATTTATTCTAAGCATTTGAATACAACCTAGTTGCATTTCTATAGATGTACCTTTTTTTGCACAAAATTGGAATAATATGTACAAACATTTGCATAAAATGTTGCCCTGAAGCCTGTCCCCGCATTTTAGAAAATGAACAGAATAATCTGAAACTCGATTCCGACATTTGCTAGTCCATACATACGAATAATGTTCAGATCATTATTGGGTTTTTTTAACAGATCATTAAATATTGTTAATCGCCTACACTGATACAAATTCTGTCTTGGGTTCCTTGCAGTTTCAGAAATCGTTGGTCCATCAAAACGAGGTTCTATGACGATGGCGTGTCTCGTATTTTGTAGTTTGGGATTCACTGCATTACCTTTGATAGCTTTCTTTATTCGTGATTGGTCAATTCTTGTTCTCGTCATCAGTGTTTCCGCTGCAGCTCTTCTTTCATATTGGTGGTAAGTTGGATTTATTTCGTTGTATATTTTAGTGGTTTGGAAACTTAGGGTCACATTAGTTTTTCTCTTGGACTAATTTAAACATCGCAATCTTATATCAATGTATTGGATCATTAAAAGCGGAAAATTAACCGTTTTGTGTGATCGTAAAGGCGGACATATCAGTACACCAATTTTGAAATTAAAAACAAAATTATTGTGAATATTGTAATAAATATACATATGCTTTGTAAATTGCGACATTAATTAAATATTTCACGATTATATAACAAAACCAATCAAAAGCTAATAATTTTTTCTCATATATTCAGGTTACTCACTGAATCTCCAAGGTGGTTACTATCAGTCGGCAAAGTTGAAAATGCTAAAAAACTGCTGCAAAAAATAGCTAAAGTCAATAAGGTCGTTTTACCAGAGAGTGTATTCGAAGAATTGAATAAAGAAAAATGTTGTTTGAAGGTATTTTTGTTTATATCACGTTTACTGCCTTCGTAAAATCATTTTGAACGTTCTTTAAAAAAACGAGAGCTGTCTCACAGTGCAAATCTGCATGAGATGTTTATAAAAGACGATCAACTTTGTTATGTTATAACTTATCCCATACCATCGTATTCTAATAGCTAGACTGACCAGACCATCGTACACCATAGCGATAGATAAGACCAGTTTACCAGATAAATGTTCAAACGCCACTCTATGTTAGAGTGTATTGGCCTACTATCAGTCCTGAAGTACATTAGAGCATGCATATTGGGATCGATATCCCAGTGCCTATTAGCTATGTGGAATGCTATTTATGTAAAAATGGAGCATGTACATAGCCAATATTATTTAAGAGTTTACCGGCAAAGTCACCATTAAATTCTTTAAATTGTCATCTGTTACAAATACAAAATTGTTCAGCATCGCAAAGACTCTTATGTTTGTTTGCCTAATTGTAATTACGGGCATGTAGTAAGCAGCAGTAATTTGTTTTTGTTTCAGACAATTCCACCAAAAAATGACTCAACTGATTCATTTTTCAGTCTTTTTCGCCATCGAAATATGAGAAGAAAAACTCTGATCATTTACTACTGCGTGTAAGTTTCACTTTTTAAACAAGGAAATATATTTTCAACAAAAGATAAAAATACCAGTACGTTGAGTTGTTTACGTAGATTTGTATTTACTGTAGCTCTTCAATGAGTTTGCTGTACTACGGATTAACATTCAACGTTGGGAATCTAGGCGGCAATAATTACATGAATGCTCTGATTGCTGGAGCTGTCGAGATTGTAGCTTATTTCTCGTCGATGTATTTGGTGGAAACACGCTGTGGTAGAAAACTGCCTATATGTATATCTTCCTTGACAGCAGCTATTGCGACTGTATCAAGTGCATTTATATCGCAGTGTAAGTATAGTTCATATTGAATATTAATCGACACCAATATTTGTTTATTATTCTTATATATTATCACCCGTTTATACCCACAGGTGGAGGTACATTATGGGTCATGGTTGCTGTATACATGGTTGGAAGGTTTGCAGCCACAGTGGGTTTTGCAGTCAGTCAATTATATGCAGGAGAGCTCTTCCCTACAACATTAAGGTATTCAAGAATGTGTTAATTCGTTCAACTCTGCACATCCACTAATTGATCATCTCATCTGATTACCATATTTGAAATGGACTTCACAGACGATGAATGATAATAATGCATATCAGAAATGCATATATGTGTACATAGTCACAGGTATATTGAGATTGATAAGCAGATTACAGCGAACAGTCATCAGCAGAAGTATTAAATTTGCATTATTAGTTGCGTTCTGCTGTGTTTGTTCACATATATAATACTAGTATGTGCATGGAGCACTTGCCAAAGAGATTCTCTACATGATAATTGGCTAGTCCCTGATATGACTGCAAACTTTTCCACGCTACTATCGACATTGTTTTCACCCCACCCGTTACGCTTCGTAGCTAAGCGCATGGCAGTCAACTTATAAAATGGCGCCATTTTGTCTGAACACATTTTTGTATAGCATATGTAAATAGAATTTTTTTTAAAGTGAACTGGCATTTAATAAGTGGCAATTATTTGTTTCACTTGACATGTAACCTAAAAGTGTTTGTGAACTTGCACTACGATTAAAAAACAACCAAGAAATTCAAAAATACTGGAAGTACGAGCAAATGCAAAACAAAATTCCGAAATGAACTAAACACAGAAAGCACATAGGTTTTACTAAATGCATTTGAATGACTAGATAATACAAACTTGTAAACAGCAACAAACTGAAGTACAGTATTCTTTAGAGTTTGAGTATTTACAATGGCAATCGTGTTACAGTGTATGAGCATTAACTTGTTCAATACGCCCTCTGTTGGCGAAGAAAAACCAAACAATTTCGACGTGGTGAATGTCACCTTTCTAGATTGCAGCTTACGGGAGCAATGTTTTTGCTGGAATATAAAAAGAAAGATAACTGGAATACATGCGTCTGCAATCCAACTACATGATAAATTCGTGGTCATTCCGTTTACAATTACAATAAAAGACCGGATAAAACACTATAATTCATTGTATTATGTAATACACTAAAATATGACCAAATAGTATTGCAAGCGATTTGCCATAACAAGACGCGCTCACCAACGTTTTGTATAAAGTAACAAATCTGAAAGCGATCCGTGTGTGAAATCGTATATGGGTCATCTATGTACGGTAGGTAATTTTACTTGGGTTCGGCGCTGGTGGTCATAAGTACAAACAAATGGCTCAAGACACAGCTTTGTTCCAATGTGAATCAAAAGTAAAACTCCTACAGTACGTACGTATAACCTCAAATAAACTGTGTTATCGTATCGACCCTTTACGTATATTACGGTTTTTCTATCTAAGCAATTGAAACATTGGTGCAATCTACAGTGTTAGCAGGCAGAAGCAAATTGTTTGAAAATTGAGGGCACTATCGCTGATTTACTCAAATGAAATATTCGGCATAGAGGTCGCTATTGTATTCTGGAAAATTCCCCTTTTCAATTAAACATTTTATCAACAATAGTGGCGCCGTCGAATATATAAAGTCGAATAACAAATGTTGATAACTACATCAAATCTTTTGGAATTGCAACACCCGTGAACAATATATCGTTGATATGCATTGTAACAATCACATGATGACGTAATATTTATAATGTAATTTATTGATATATAGAACAATGTTATATATTGTAAATAGTAACATATGATTATGTAATTACTTCACTTGCATATGGTAGGGAAATTTAGATTTCTTCGATGGGTCTTGCACACTGAGGTCGTAGCGTTGAAATCCGGAGTTATGATTCCGTAAAATGAATGGACAATTTAATTAGACAAGAGAGTTTTTTTCATCCCACGTTGTTTTGACGAGTAGTAAATCAACTCATGGTATGATGGTCATTGGAAACTTCCAAAGTATTAGTCATTCATCATCAATTCTTTCCATAGACTGTATAACGCAATTGTGTGAACATAGTCTCGACATACGTGATGTATTCTTGGTGTTGATGGCTGCTAAAAACTGTGTGCCTTCTATTGGCTAATTAACGTACTTTTGTCTATGTGAATTCGTGAAATAGAATGTGCTGTACGTCAATGAAAGGTTACGTTCATCCATACATTTTAATAAACCACAAATTTGATTAAACATTTTTTTTTTCATTTTCTAGGTCGGTTGGAGTAATGTCAACTTCATCCTGTTCAATTCTGGCTAGCTCGCTTGCTCCTCTTCTTCTGCCCCTTCGAATGACCTGGAATCCATTGCCACAGCTTGTGTTTGGAGGCCTATCAATCATGTCGTCTTTTATGGTATTAACTTTACCTGAAACAAGACGCAGACAACTTCCTGCAAATATAAGGGAGGCTGAGATGTTCGGAAAGTATGAAAGTTATTATTTCGTTTTACATTTTAACGATTTACACAATTATTATTGGGAGATCTAGAATATCTAGAAGATACTTACAAAACTGTGCCTGATTGGATACCCGGCGCCGCCGTTTTAACAGACAGATCAGAGCGTAGTTTGTGTGTTGACTTGCTTTTCCGACATATCAATTCTACCACATATATATGATTCGATTAAACTGGAGGTATGTGGTTGATCTTGCTGGTCCCGTTGGGTGAAACACTTGATAACACACAAATGAAATTATGTATTTACCTTTGTTTACACAGAAAACATCTTTCTGGCAAAAAAATCACCAAGGAACTCCACGATGTCAAGGGCACAATGGTTTGAAGATGAAAACAAATCTGTCAACATCGCATAGAAATCAAAATGGTGTCATTTTCTCGTTGTAACATGAGTGTATACTACTAAGGACTGGATTTAATATTGTCTGTAACCCACGATGTTTTGAACCACAACTGGAAGCTTGTCCTGATTGTCCTTGGCATCGATGAATTTAGACATTATCGATCGCGGTTATTGTTATCTTCAGCCGTTGCTATGAAATGAACTGATAGAAAACCGTTGGCTGTCTCGGTAAATGTGCTCACATGTACAATGTCCATGGCGGTCAGGCTATTAAAATAAGACCGAAACAAACTGACCGGAGTTGTCTGAGATAGCAAAGTTGCGATGTTGCTCCTTATTCTACAAGTTATTAATTCAGATAATCAGTTGTGTAATCTGTGGGTAGAAAAAGGGAAGTTGTTACAACTGTGATATTGTATGTATTTTTGATGAATTCTGACATGACTTGCATTGAAATCAACTTGAACTTTGATATTGGCCTATCACCCAATATGTGAATAGACTATCTCTACACGTATGAATGCAAACTAATTGTTCTTTCAAGTTCCAGTCAAACTCTATAATTGACTTAATAAATACAGTTATCGCTGGCTTCGATCGACTGATAAAGACACTGCTGATTAGGCAAAGTACTTTGTGGTAAGCCAACATACACCGTTGTGAGAGTTTTCCATACGCCTGTGTGCGTCATAGATAACTGACTGGTTTAATCAACGAATCACAGACCTCCTTCTATAGCGCTCCTAATGACTTCACCGGCCAGAATCAGGTCACAAATACACTCATGTTGGGTTATACTGACGTTAGCAATGAAAACGATCGGGAAAACACGGCTTTTCGTAAGTTTATCATTGTCAAATGCAACAAAAGTCATCTAACGGTTCGACCAGACACCGGTATCTACTTCCAATCACTTGCCTTAGAGACGAGTGTTGTTTATTGACAATCGGGCCAAACTCGTCTACGTCTTTATCAAAGTAATTGAGCTGAATTGGCCTAGAATTAAATAGATTTCTTCGGAATACATCGCAATTGATCAGAAAATATGTGTTGCTACAATATTCTGCGTGAACGCCATGCGCCGGTGACGTTATGCAATTTAAAATCAGTTTGCATTTTTACTACAGCTGTTTACAGTGTTATAATCATTATGATTTACTTATTTTTATTTCATTATATACAATTATTCTCAGTGTTTGGTGTAAAGTTGAAACGATAAGTGAATAAATGAACCTTGGCTGGCGAAGATGCACCATGAAGTGTATACATTTGATAAAAATATGCAATGTAATTACAAAAATTGTATAATGCTGTGAAAATATACTAGTAATTTTCTATTAATGTAAGGTAATTTATTGAACTGCACATGAATTGGTGGGCAAAATATAATATACAGAAAGATTGTTCGTAGAGTATTATATGAATTGCAAAAAGGAAATGATACTAAAGAAAGTGTTACTTTCTCGCACCTCATTGTTATTATCCTCGCCACTGATATATTTTTCGACGTGGTGGTGCTGTGGAATTTTGAAATAAAACAGTTTAAATACGAGAATCCAAATTCTCACTTATAATTTGTGAGAATTATTAAAGGGCAACACAAATGTTCGAGTAAATGCATGGGAGAAACAAATTATCACTAACACCGATGAGAACATTAGATCTTGCCCAACTGCAAAAAGTATGCGCTTCTCACAGTTTAACAAAATAATGGAGGTACCTATGCGACGCAACACGATTTTTGTTCTTGTACATTGGAATTGTTTGTTAATTATTTTCTCCAACGAGTACGCCGTCGGCCGTTGCAAAAGTCTACCTGTAGGCTATACGAGATTTGAACGGGATGTATAAAGGCATTGGGTCAGATCCTTGTTTGGCATTCACAATTACCAAAACTTTATAATACTATCAACAAATAATTAATAGATCCAAATAAAATAAATTTTAATTATAAAAAAAATAATAAAACAAAACAAAACTAAAATCTTATTTTGATCAGATTAGAGAAACGAATGGCCTGGGACAGGAGAGATAAATGCATCATTGAAAGCCTATTGAAAGTGAGGAGAGTATTAGATTAGAACAAAGACAGTTTTTGGAGGATTTGTAGGACGCATACGAGTTACCCCTACAATAGTTACACAAACACTGTCACAAACGCCAACGAGGACTCGGATATAGTACGGCCTCATTACCGTAACACGATGGGAACGCAGATAATTCAATGTGGAGGTATCCGATACCAACTAATGATAGGAGTATTAATAATTTAATTACTTATTACTAATCTAAATGATTTAGTGTGTGTACAAATTATGTTTGCAATAGCCATGGAATCGAAGCTTTGTGACTTATATCCCTGTACAATCAATATCGATAAGGGAGATATAATTATTGTGCATAGATAATGGACCGGATGTATATGTTACTCAGAAAGCCATGTTACACAAGAAACATGTGTGCCAAGTTTAAAGACAATAGCCATCTTTCCCGTGTGGTTTTATATTAACATACACATACATACTGTGATTTTTTTGACCTGCAAATATATAAAGGAACATAATGACGTAATGTTTGTGGCTATTTTTATCTTGGAATACTTAAAACTAATTTATAATCGTGACATTTGAGCCGTCTAAATCTACATAAGTCTACATCTATGTTTTAAACTTGACATTTGGGCTCAAAAGGCACCCAGGTTATAAGAATTATATGTATATTGAATAGTACAAAAATACACCTACCATTGACTTTTTGTGCCTACAATTTGTCATGTGTTATGAGATAAACGAGCAACCTGTGTTCCAAGTTTGATGCTCCTAGTTTTGTGCTGCCTTTACCTTTTGTCGCATATGAAATAACTCAAGTTTGACGGTCTGTCTATTTTCTCCTTAGTTGTGTGACAAAACACTCATACTATGACTTTCAAGTTTGACCTCAAAAATGTGGGTAATTTGTGTCAATAGTGATGCCACATGATCTGTTTCTCATGTAGTCATATGATATAGTGAACACAAAACCTGTGCCAGGTTTGAAGTCTGCACTCATCCTGAGTACAACACATTTGTGTACGGGGAGAAGTTTTACATATAAGCATTTTATTTCCCAGATATTCTTACTAATATAATTTCAATACAAATTCGAGACATATTTCGAAATATTAGCGTATTTTGCGTTAGTCAGTCATAATATCTAAGGAGTATTCTGCTTCAACGTACTACTCAGATTATTTATATAGTGTGTGGATAGAAAAAAATGAATTCACTGCTTCATTACATTGGATTGCCATGGTATATGGGCTAATTACATAAATACATTTATACTGTAATGTACGCCTTAAAGGCGCGCTGCAGCTAGCTGATGTATACATGAATATATGATCTACGTCCCACGGACAGACCCATTTTACGGCCATGGAACGACGCTGTTACCGATATTATTCACACGTAAATAAGGATCGATAATTATATATTTAGGAGGGCAAAAGTTAAAAAAAAAATTACAAATTGTGTGTTTTATTTTTTCAGTTGGTTTTTGTTTTGTCTATCAAATGTCTAGTTTTCCCTGTATATTTTGTACTGCCCCGGAGAATCTAAAGATCATCCTTCCCTAGAGGCGGTGGCATGGAATTTTGCATGGGGGAGGAGGATCTGCTCACCATCCCCCGCGCCGAGGACGTGACCTTACTAGGGGGTCCGGTGGTCTGCTCATCATACGAATCTTACAATCAGAACCCTCTGAAACGCTATTTCCTGCATTTTGAGGGGCAAACTGTGCTGTAACGAAGGGTTTCAACCTGATTTTTTCGAGGGGGCGACCGCCCGTCTTCGCTGTTTCCTGTGCCACCGCCACAGCCCTCTTATATATAATTATCACCGCGTATACTGTATATGGTTGTTTGCCATCAGCGCGTTCAAAGCCTATCACATGATACGCATTATCAGTATTTTATGGTTCATATTTGACGGCCACTTTAAATTACGTTTTATACGTTAGCCATGACATGAAATTCCATAACTGCTCACGCAACACAAGTCACAATGCCAAGCATTCTGAAAACTTTCACGAGCTGATCTGGTTTGACAATAATGTTATGTATATTATGTTTATTTCCTACAAAGTGCGTTGCCGAATGTTAATTCCCTAAAGGTATATTATTGAACCTTCCATTTGACCTTAACCTCAAGTGACCTTAATCAGTTATTCTGCCACAGTGGCGTGATAGGAAATTGATGCCAGTGTAGGCTGGATGGGCGTATAGCGTGTAAGCTAAAAGGTAAGACACGGCATCATATCAATGAGTTTATCCTATTTCTGCAATCATGCCTCTCATGTATTTTGGGAACCAGTCCAAACAATCCCTAAATAATGCAACTGAAAATACTAGCTTGATCTATTTTAATTACTTTGCACCATTTACCGCGAAACTGTCTAAGCATGGCTAGCGTACAGCGTACAGGCGTGTCGAACATTGTGAATAATCTGAATAGAATGAGAGATTGTATAAAACGGTAAAATAGAGCACTCGCAACGAGTGACTAAGAAGATATTTTATTTGTATGGTATAATCGCATAGTAGAACGGGTGGACAAGCAGTAGGCAAGGTCAGTTCCATCTTGAACCTGTTGCTGTCGTCGTCTTGCCTTTAAGATAAGAAATCTTACCAGTGAATTGCAGCACCGGACAGTCGGTCGTGCCTAACGGCACTCCATATTTCCAGTATCAGTATCCAGCCAGTATCTGCAAATCTTTAGAAACAAAAAACAGAAATTACACAGCAATAATTTCTATTCTTGTTAATATATTCAGCACACTGGATCCATAACTTGACGAATGCTGTGCAGACTCCTGAAATCGACAAAACAACCCAAATTGGATCAGTTAAAATGAAGCATTACGACGATATTTTAAAACACCACTTGGTTGAGTTTGGTATATTTCAGAAACGCACGCTTTTTGTAATGGCGGAAACAGACCACTGGTGCAGGCTTTCCGAATATGACGATCTCGTTGAACAATGCAAATACATTAACGCTACTACAAATTGTGACTTGTTTGCGAAAACATTGGCACTTCCGAAAGAAACTGTTAACAGTGCTTGTGGTACCAAGTGGAAATTTAGTAGTTGTCTTAGATATGATGTCAATCTTACTGACGTCATTGACTTGATGGACACGCATGATAATCGTTCACTGAACACAATGAAATGTGGTGACAAGATGGAATACGATACAAGCCAGTATACATCCACCGCTGTCCAAGAGGTTAGATAAATGTTTTCTACAACAATTTTCATTGCATTTGTGGCTCAACCTAATTTATCATACGCCAGCGGCCAAAACTTTCAGTGTGATGGCAGACACAACGATATGAATGCTAAAAATCCGTTTTCATTTTTAAAATCCATTTTTTCTCAAAATCCATTACCGTTTTTAAAATCCGTTTTCGTTTTCAGAATTTTGATTTTTTTAACTATAGGTCTATATGAAAAATCACTGTTTGCCCATCGCATTAACTTTAACATAATAATTGTTATAATTAGATTCTTATTTCGATGTTAGCCGTGTGTTTTTATTATCATTTCAGCTTTCAATACCAAAAATCTTTTTTATTTTGGCTTTTTGACATTGCCCTCTGATCTTGTACCACGTGATCAGAAATTGCTAATTAGCATCATTGATGCATTGTAAGGCCTGTAAAGTTTGTTTGCGTAAGGTTTTCTTCAGACTACAACTTGTTTAACCCTGGTTCTGTGGCATTAGTGGGTTCTTGATTTTATCTGTAAACTTACCCTACCTTAACGGTTATAACGTAGTCTGATCAACCCAAGACCTCTCACCTCATGTTATCAGTTGTAACAAAAGCGGGTTTTAAAAATCGATTTCAGAACCGAAAATGGTTGAGAAAAAATGAATTTTCAAAATGTAAATGAAATGTAAAATGTTTTTTTAAATGCGATATTGTGTGCCACCTCAGTTGCCGTAACTGAACTATGAGTGTGATTAAATACTGGAGTGAATATTTTATACTAAACACTTAAAAACAATGCTCATAATTTCGTCAGCAGTCTATATTCAAAAACTCATATATACTGTATAAACTTGTTATCGTTACAGTTCGGTTTCATTTGCGACCAGTATTATCTGGGTCATCTTTCAACGTCAGTACTTTTATTTGGTCCATTCTTGGCTAATACATTTATGGGCCAATTGGCAGACAGGTCAGTGCTAACTCAATTATAAGAAACGCAGTTTTCTATTAAATTGGACATTGCCGAGATTAATTAATAGTTTCGGCAGTCCAAAATTATGTTTACATTATTTACCCAGGATCGGCCGTCGACCAACGTTGATGATTAACATAACTTTATTCGTGGTATTTGGAGCTTTACAATCTTTGATACGAACTACTCTAAAATCTAAAAAAAATATGAACAATGTAACTGATGGAATAGTTTTGTAAAACGTTAGGAAAAATCCGAAAGAATCTATTGTAGCACTGGACAATACCAGTAAAGGTCAACTCTTTATCTGTAATTTCATGGTAGGCATAACTATGTCTGGTATGTATTCGCAAATATTTGTATTTGGTAAGTTTTATTTATTAATTCATGACTGCCCACTCATGTACATCCTTGGATATGTTTCTGTGACACCCTTTCATACTGAATACATTCTATTATTATTATTTTATTTTTCCAATATATTTACAGTTTGTCCATTTATAGTGAACTAGTGCAAAAGAGGGTTTGCGTAGACTAAATATACTTTATAACTGATGAAATCCGTCAATATAGTGATATCAAACGTCATGAATGATATATTCTTGTTTTGCAAGCGTGCATGTGAGTTACACTAGATAGAATTTTCAAAACAAAATTGAAATTATATCTAAGAAACACTGCAGAAATATTGACTTCACACGTCTAGGACCTTTCGTTGTAAGCATTCGAATACAACCTAGTTACATTTCTGTAAATTTACGTATTTCAACAAATTTCAATTAATATCTATGAAATATTGCATTATATGTTGACCTAAATTCTGTTCTCATATGTTTGCCAAGTAACAGGGTAATCTGAAATTCGATTCTAACATTGTTCATACGTACAAATTATGTTCAGTCCATTATTGGTATATTTTTAACAGATCACTGTTACGACATATTATTGACATCTTTTCTGCAACCACCTCATTTACGTTAATCACATACACTGATACTCTGTCCTGGGTTCCTTGCAGTTTCAGAAATCGTTGGTCCATCAAAACGAGGTTCTATGACGATGACGTGTGTAGTATTATATAGTTTGGGATTTACTTTATTACCTTTGATAGCTTTCTTTATTCGTGATTGGTCAATTCTTGTTCTCGTCATCAGTGTTTCCGCTGCAGCTCTTCTTTCATATTGGTGGTAAGTTTAAACTATTTCATTGTATATTTTATGGGTTTGAAACTTTAGGGCCACATTATTTTTTTTTCTTAGACTAATATCAACATCGCACTTGATATCAATGTTTTGAATCCTGATCGTGCAGTTAAATGTGAGAAGAACACCTAATGAAAATCTTAGCATTAATCGTGGTTTGTGAGGGTAAAGTACACCCTTTTTGAAATTTAAAAAAAATAATGTAATTATCATTATAATAATATACCTGTGCTGTTGTAAATTGCTATACTAACTAAACAATTCACGATTGCTAACAAAAATATTTTCATCTATTTAGGCTACTCACTGAATCTGCACGTTGGCTACTATCAGTCGGCAAAGTTGAACAAGCTAAAAAGCTGCTACAAAAAATGGCTAAAGTGAATAAGGTCGTTCTACCAGAGAGCGTATTCGAAGATTTGAATGAAGAGAAATTTTTTTTTGGTATTTATATATCACGTTTAATGTTTTTGTAAATCATTTTGGACGTTCCTTAAAAATGCCCATGCCGTCTCATAGTGCTGAATACATATGAAATGTTTATAAAGGACGATCACCTGTTATGTATGGTTAGCTCTGTTTACTCCAATTTCCACAATAATATAAGGTTATTACGAAGATACCTCAAAGTATGCACGAAGACAGTATAGCGGCAGTATCGACCGACGCGCAGCATCTTCGTAATAACCTTATTATTATGCATCTTTTCCCTTCAAGGATACATCATGGAAATGCCGAAATCCAAAAAGTTTAGAACAGAATCAGCGAACTTCTTTGTATGGAGTCCGGTCAAATCCTGGTGGCAGCCATGTTTATTTTTATTATTAGAGGACGCTTACGCGCGTAATCATTTCATATTTGGAATTCGCATTTCCAAATAAGGTAGTATGAAAATACCCCGTAAAATACCGCAAAATTACGGCACGCTGTAACTTATGGCGTTACGGTGACAGATGTATAATAATTCTTATTATATTACCTAGACAGACAAGATCATCGTTTTATAATAGGTAGACTGAGCAGATCGTCGTATTATAATAGCTAAAACGACCAAGCCATCGTATTGTAATGATAGACTGTCGCATATCATCTTATTATAATAGCTTGATAGGCTCAGACCATGTTAATATAATAGCTAGACTATCCTAGACTATTATCTTATGAAAAGCAGGCTGATCGGACCATCTTAATAAAATACGTAGACGAACCGAACCATCGTATTATAATTGCTACACTGACCAGACCATCATAATATATTTGGTAAATTGTCCCAGACCATCGTATTATAATAGCTAGGCTTACCATACTATCATAATATATTTGTTAAATTGTCCCAGACCATCGTATTATAATAGCTACACTGACCATACCATTATAATATATTAGGTAAATTGTCCCAGAACATCGTATTATAATAGCTAGGCTGACCATACCATCATAATATATTAGGTTAATTGTCCCAGACCATCGTATTATAATAGCTAGGTTGACCATACCATCATAATATATTAGGTAAATTGTCCCAGACCATCGTATTATAATAGCTAGGCTGACCATACCATCATAATATATTAGGTAAATTGTCCCAGACCATCGTATTATAATAGCTAGGCTGACCATACCATCATAATATATTAGATAAATTGTCCCAGACCATCGTATTATAATAGCTAGGCTGACCATACCATCATAATATATTAGGTAAATTGTCCCAGACCATCGTATTATAATAGCTAGGCTGACCATACCATCATAATATATTAGGTAAATTGTCCCAGACCATCGTATTATAATAGCTAGGCTGATCATACCATCATAATATGTTAGGTAAATTGTCCCAGACCATCGTATTATAATAGCTAGGCTGATCATACCATCATAATATATTAGGTAAATTGTCCCAGACCATCGTATTATAATAGCTAGGCTGACCATACCATCATCATATATTAGATAAATTGTCCCAGACCATCGTATTATAATAGCTAGGCTGACCATACCATCATAATATATTAGATAAATTGTCCCAGACCATCGTATTATAATAGCTAGGCTGACCATACCATCATAATATATTAGGTAAATTGTCCCAGACCATCGTATTATAATAGCTAGGCTGACCATACCATCATAATATATTAGGTAAATTGTCCCAGACCATCGTATTATAATAGCTAGGTTGACCATACCATCATAATATATTAGGTAAATTGTCCCGGACCATCGTATTATAATAGCTAGGCTGGCCATACCATCATAATATATTAGGTAAATTGTCCCAGAATATCGTATTATAATAGCTAGGCTGACCATACCATCATAATATATTAGGTAAATTGTCCCAGACCATCGTATTATAATAGCTAGGTTGACCATACCATCATAATATATTAGGTAAATTGTCCCAGACCATCGTATTATAATAGCTAGGCTGACCATTCCATCATAATATATTAGGTAAATTGTCCCAGACCATCGTATTATAATAGCTAGGCTGACCATACTATCATAATATATTAGGTAAATTGTCCCAGACCATCGTATTATAATAGATAGGCTGAACATACCATCATCATATATTAGGTAAATTGTCCCAGACCATCGTATTATAATAGCTAGGCTGACCATACCATCATAATATATTAGGTAAATTGTCCCAGACCATCGTATTATAATAGCTAGGCTGACCATACCATCATAATATATTAGGTAAATTGTCCCAGACCATCGTATTATAATAGTTAGGTTGACCATACCATCATAATATATTAGGTAAATTGTCCCAGACCATCGTATTATAATAGCTAGGCTGACCATACTATCATAATATATTAGGTAAATTGTCCCAGACCATCGTATTATAATAGCTAGGCTGAACATAGTATCATAATATATTAGGTAAATTGTCCCAGACCATCGTATTATAATAGCTAGGCTGACCATACCATCATAATATATTAGGTAAATTTTCCCAGACCATCGTATTATAATAGCTAGGCTGACCATACCATCATAATATATTAGGTAAATTGTCCCAGACCATCGTATTATAATAGCTAGGCTGACCATACCATCACAATATATTAGGTAAATTGTCCCAGACCATCGTTTTATAATAGCTAGACTGATCATACCATCATAATATATTAGGTAAATTGTCCCAGACCATCGTATTATAACAGCTAGGCTGACCATACCATCATAATAGTTTAGGTTAATTGTCCCAGACCATCGTATTATAATAGCTAGGCTGACCATACCATCATAATATATTAGGTAAATTGTCCCAGACCATCGTATTATAATAGCTAGGCTGACCATACCATCATAATATATTAGGTAAATTGTCCCAGACCATCGTATTATAATAGCTAGGTTGACCATACCATCATAATATATTAGGTAAATTGTCCCAGACCATCGTATTATAATAGCTAGGCTGACCATACTATCATAATATATTAGGTAAATTGTCCCAGACCATCGTATTATAATAGCTAGGCTGAACATACTATCATAATATATTAGGTAAATTGTCCCAGACCATCGTATTATAATAGCTAGGCTGACCATACCATCATAATATATTAGGTAAATTTTCCCAGACCATCGTATTATAATAGCTAGGTTGACCATACCATCATAATATATTAGGTAAATTGTCCCAGACCATCGTATTATAATAGCTAGGCTGACCATACCATCACAATATATTAGGTAAATTGTCCCAGACCATCGTTTTATAATAGCTAGACTGATCATACCATCATAATATATTAGGTAAATTGTCCCAGACCATCGTATTATAACAGCTAGGCTGACCATACCATCATAATAGTTTAGGTTAATTGTCCCAGACCATCGTATTATAATAGCTAGGCTGACCATACCATCATAATATATTAGGTAAATTGTCCCAGACCATCGTATTATAATAGCTAGGCTGACCATACCATCATAATATATTAGGTAAATTGTCCCAGACCATCGTATTATAATAGCTAGGTTGACCATACCATCATAATATATTAGGTAAATTGTCCCAGACCATCGTATTATAATAGCTAGGCTGACCATACCATCATAATATATTAGGTAAATTGTCCCAGAATATCGTATTATAATAGCTAGGCTGACCATACCATCATAATATATTAGGTAAATTGTCCCAGACCATCGTATTATAATAGCTAGGTTGACCATACCATCATAATATCTTAGGTAAATTGTCCCAGACCATCGTATTATAATAGCTAGGCTGACCATTCCATCATAATATATTAGGTAAATTGTCCCAGACCATCGTATTATAATAGCTAGGCTGACCATACTATCATAATATATTAGGTAAATTGTCCCAGACCATCGTATTATAATAGATAGGCTGAACATACCATCATCATATATTAGGTAAATTGTCCCAGACCATCGTATTATAATAGCTAGGCTGACCATACCATCATAATATATTAGGTAAATTGTCCCAGACCATCGTATTATAATAGCTAGGCTGACCATACCATCATAATATATTAGGTAAATTGTCCCAGACCATCGTATTATAATAGCTAGGTTGACCATACCATCATAATATATTAGGTAAATTGTCCCAGACCATCGTATTATAATAGCTAGGCTGACCATACTATCATAATATATTAGGTAAATTGTCCCAGACCATCGTATTATAATAGCTAGGCTGAACATACTATCATAATATATTAGGTAAATTGTCCCAGACCATCGTATTATAATAGCTAGGCTGACTATACCATCATAATATATTAGGTAAATTTTCCCAGACCATCGTATTATAATAGCTAGGCTGACCATACCATCATAATATATTAGGTAAATTGTCCCAGACCATCGTATTATAATAGCTAGGCTGACCATACCATCACAATATATTAGGTAAATTGTCCCAGACCATCGTTTTATAATAGCTAGACTGACCATACCATCATAATATATTAGGTAAATTGTCCCAGACCATCGTATTATAACAGCTAGGCTGACCATACCATCATAATAGTTTAGGTTAATTGTCCCAGACCATCGTATTATAATAGCTAGGTTGACCATACCATCATAATATATTAGGTAAATTGTCCCAGACCATCGTATTATAATAGCTAGACTGAACATACCATCATCATATATTAGGTAAATTGTCCCAGACCATCGTATTATAATAGCTAGGCTGACCATACCATCATAATATATTAGGTAAATTGTCCCAGACCATCGTATTATAATAGCTAGGCTTACCAAGCCTTCGTAATAAAATAAGTAGACTGTCACAGTCCATCGTATTGTAATAGCTAGACTGACCACACCATTGTAATATAATAGGTAGACTGACCACACCATTGTAATATAATAGCTAGACTGACCAGACCATTGTAATACAATTAGTCTAGTAGGAAATAGGGGTCCCCATGCACCCCAATGATATATTTTTTTAACTTATATTTTTTGAATCCTCAGGATGTCTAGTACAGGAATTTTGATGTTCCCATTGCCAAATTTTGTCCCATGACGTCACTAGGTGGCCATTTTGACGGCCATCTTGGATTTTTACAGAAAACAATAATCGGTACAACTATTGAACTAGTCATCCTACAGAAACAAACAAATACATTTTTCCATTTAATTTGGACATGGGGAATTCAATGAGAATGTTATTTGTATGATTTTAAAAATAAATAAAATCATTTAAACCTGCAATAACTATTTCAAACTGTGTATAATTTTCATTAAAATGTCCGCATCGTAACATATATTCAACCTGACCAGTAACAATGATGAACATGTCATTTAAATATATGCATATCTGATTCACACATTTCACTGTCACGCAATCTAATGCGATCCACGTGTAGAGTGCACGTATGTGCATGCATCGATGTACACATGTATTATCGCGCACGCATCGATGCACACATGAATTATCGCACACCCTGGCTGTGAAATGACGATTTTGTGCGTCCAAAGTTCAGTGAGTTTTTGTTGAAATAAGGCATGTTTGTGTTCTCAGTACATTAGTTTTCCAATTTTGGCGTAATAAACCTTTCCATTTATTTAAAGTGGTATAATTTTGCATTGTCAACCAAGGCGATCATAGCCTCTTTCATTGGGTCAACAAAACTGAATAGTCACCTCTATTGCAGTAACCATGTGTATATCCAATTTGTTTCTGTAATACAGAGGATATTTTTTTTAGGATTCACACTACCTATTAATCCACAGGCACACAACAAGTCTGGTGCTGGTTGTGATAAAATCAGGTAATAGATTGGATTGTATAACCAAATTAGTAACATTTATACCAAATTGCATGGTATTTCAAAGCAATATTTTTTTCTGTCTTCAGAGTTTGGTGTGGTGTAAAACATATAGTAATCGGTGGTGGTGCTTGTGAACTAAACAATCTTAGCTAGTATAGAACAATAGTGTAGTGGTAGACAAACATGCCTAAATCAAGAAAGCGTAAGAGAGATAATGGTAGTGTGTTTAAAGATGTACACAAGCGTCCTCATGTAAGATGCATTTTGCATTTCATCATGGATATTTCACACCATTTAGTAAAATTAAAGGATCTGCAACAGACAAGCTAGCTCAGCTGCATGATATTCGTGACAAACGACTTTGTGAACCCAGAGATTCAAGAAATAGAATGGATGATATATGCAGTAACATCACAGAGGCAGCTACCAAAACTTCACTAAAAACAAAGATCGTCTGAAGAGTTCTAATATGCCATCACGTTCTCCCCGAAAACCATCTTCTGTCATGTACATGTTCCCTCCAGAATGTATCTTTTGTGGAAAGCAGGAAGTTAAAGTATCAGGAAAAACTGAGCGATGTAGTAAATTCCCTGTATTTAAGGACAAGAGTGGAACCCTCTATGAACCAACCTGGAAACAGATAGAATCTAGAGCACTAGAAGTGGGGAATATCCATCTCCATCGGATGGTGCAAGGTGAAGACTTGTTTGCACGAGAGGCAAATTCCCACCAGTCATGTCGCAAGTCATTCAATTTGCAGTATGTTAATCACATACATTATAAATCCCAATCCTCTCGCTATGTGTACAACACAAAGCAAGGTCGCATCGCTGATGCTCATCTCAAGTCTTTCAATACTGTACTTGTGCAGCTAACATCACTGTCTCTTCTTTACATACAAGAGTTGGAAAAACATGGGTTTGTTAATCCAGCTTATAGTAGTGAGAAGCTAAAGGCTTGTCTTGAAAACCATGACATTCATAAATCAATCGCCTTTGCAAAGGTCAATCCAGGTGACAAAGGCTGTATCACCTATAACCTGGTGTACAGTACCAACATGTCTGTTGCAGATGCAGTGACATATGCATATAAGCTTGGATCAAAAGACAAGTACCATGTAGTGGCCGGGCTTCTTTGTACTAAAATCAATCAAGCATTCAATCAGTCACAACCACTTCCTTGGCCTCCTACAGCAGATGATCTTGAGTTGCACTAACCAGACGCACTTCTTCCCGCTGAGTTAGTCAAGTTTCTTAATATCTCTGGTGATGCTGACATGGGTATATGTGAGAAGACTAGACGTATAGTGCTTTCAATTGGCCAGGTATGTAATATTAAGTCTGACACGTCTTAGTAATAATGTTCTCCATAATTTTATAATAGTTTTGTGTCATTCCAGTTTCTCTTATTTTTTTTTGCAGGATATCTGTCGAGCTGTAACAAAAGGAGAGTGGAATTATCAAAACACTTCCTTCTTCATACGACACATGTACCGCAGTAGACAGCTCACTACTATTCTCAACAGACTAGGTCACTGTGAGACATATGACTTCAGCTTGGAACTTGAGACTGCACTAACTCATGCTATTGATGAGGTTTCCAGTTCGCTCACTCCAAAAATAATCACTGGTGAAGGGAATGATATGTGTCATCTTGAGTGGAACAACATGAACAAAATAACAACAAACATGCATGGCCGTAATGTCGTAAACAGTGCTGGTGGAATCATGATACAGGAGGTGAAACCAGGATTAGATGTAACCAGCCAAGATCGAATACTTCCTCTACTTCAATGAAGCAAGATACGCTCATAGAAGGTTGACACTCCTGAAACACTGATACCAATCCACATCTATAGTCGAGTGAGACCAAAATTTCCTGATGGAGCTGTGTTTACTCAACCCATGGTAAATAAAGAAGTGTACTTGAAGTGTATTCAAGAGTATCGAACCTGGTTATTTGCATGGGTTGCTGGAAGCAGTGGAGAAAAACAACTCATTCCAGGATTTGGTGGTTTTATATCAGCAACTGGTGTCAAGCCTTCCAAAAAGTCAACCATCGATTACTTCACCCCAATTAATCAACCCTTCACCGAGTACTCTGTCATTAAGGAGCTGCTAAAGAGGTCTGAGGAGGCTACCATGGAGGTGGGGCAGGAGTATGTCCTCAATACATTCGACCTTAGAGGTTGCATGAAGGCACTACCACTAATTTGCAAGTTTCCAGATAAATACAAGATACACATTGTCACAATAGGGCCGTTCCACACTGGGATGAATTACATGGGCATGGTAACTGGTCGCAAGTGTAGATGCTCAGGATACTTTGAAATACTAATTGGAACTGAACTCATCACAAGTGGCTCCCTTTTGTCTGAAAACTGTCAGTGAAGTCATGGAACGATTGTTGATTGAGCAATTCATTGAAGAAGAAGAAATTGAGATAACCAATCCTGCAGTTCTACTCAATCTTGACCAGCCATGTAGTCGTGAGACCGTCAACCTTGCTTTGCAGGACCCCTCTACTCTCACCGTCCTTGAGAAGTATGTTGCCTATGAAGACAAAGTACGTACAGGCCACCTTGGCAAGACAGCAATCTTTTGGCTTAGTGTGATAGACCATGCACGTCTTATTCTAATGCTGCAGTATTCTGTGAAAACTAACTTGACTCTCTCTCTGGTAGGGGAGAATGAAAAGCTGACAAATAAATCAAAAGTGGATCTTTCCAGTAGGGACGATCTTGTTCCACATGTTGCATGTGTAAATTATCGGCTTGCCATCTTCAAGTGAGCTGACAAGTCTTTCTACTGGTCCCCCAAACCATATGATCCAGGACAGGGCTGGGCGAAGAATGAGAAAGATATCTTGGAGCCATTGTGGTCATGTGGTCCGATCCTCCCTTCTTCTCTAATTGACTTGCTGGTGAAAACTGTAGATGACGATCAGGAAGAAGAAGAAGAGGAGCAAGAGATTGATTATGAAGATTTTTTAAGTGATGACGACTAAATGATGACATTACCAAAACCTGTAGCGAAAAAAAAATATATCATTTTTCTGTCAACTTTTATGTCAACTGAACTACGCTTTTGTGCTTTTCACTAACTTTAGTTTACAGATATACTGGTGAATAAATATTGTTTTGTATACATAATATTGTGTACTTATTTTTACTACTTATGCTAATTGACCAAAAAAGATATCTTGGCTTTTGGGCATTTATACTGCTTCAATATTAAAAATAATATTCTCCTTGTCCCCATGTCCAAATTATATGGATAAATGCATTTATTTGTCTCTCTGGGATGTTTGGTTCAAAAGTTCTACCGATCATTGATTTCTGTAAAAAAAATCCAAGATGGCTTCCAAAATGGCCGCCTAGTGACGTCATGGGACAAAATTTCGCAATGGGAACATAAAAATTCGTATACTAGACAACCTGACGATTCCAAAAATATAAGTTAAAAAAATATATCATTGGGGTGCATGGGGACCCATATTTCCTACTCGACTAAATAGGTAGAATGCCCCACACCAATTTTTATAAGGCCACCCAAACAATAGCGATAGATAATACATATTTGTCATTGTACCTTAGTATGTGTTGCCTACTATCAGTCTCTGACGTACATTAGTAAATGCATATTTGGATCGCAGTGTTTGCCAGCTATCCCCCGTGAGCAGGCGATGTGGAACGATATTTATGGAATAGAGTATGCACATATATTTCGTTGTACCCGTCACTTGCTTTCTCGCAATCGCTTACCAACCCGAGGACCTTGCCGGGTTCAGCAACAATTGGTAGCTGCGAGATTATTGCTTCTGAACGTCTCATTTTGTTTGCTCACCGAAATACCCTTCATTTGACATAGGTTCCAATCAGTATACAATATATTGGGTATCAAATGTATCAAAGCAAATGTAAAGATATATTTTTGAATGCATGAATATAATTACGGCTATATATTCATTGTCATCACCACACATATTTCATAAAAAAATCTGGTGTTCTGTAGTGAAAACATCTATACAATATTCACCAATATATGTGTCCAGTCGTCAAACTGGGCACGGGCTTCTTAAGGCGTAGCGCCACAAATAACATGCAATGATATACCGAATTGACGACAAATTGTGTGATAGGATTAGTAATTTTATAGTATAGAATGGGGAATACGTGTAATACTTGATATGTTTTAATATTGAAAATATTGTAATTTAGTTAATTCTTCTAAATTATTTTTCAATAATTCAATGGTTTAGAAGAACAATTTAAATCACTTCATTATATGATCATCTGTTACAAATATAAAAATGTGCAGCATTTGAACGATTCTCTTGTATTTTTTTTGCTTTCTGGCAATTACGGGCATGTAGTAAGCATCTGTACTTTGTTTTTATTTCAGACAATTGACAATTCCTCCAGAAAATGACTCAACTAATACACTTTTCAGTCTTTTCCGCCATCGGAAAATGAAGAGAAAAACTGTGATCATTTACTACTGTGTGTAAGTTCCACTTTTTGATAGTGTTATTGAACAATTAAATATGTTTTGAACAAACGTTTGTACTACCATTACGAAATACATTTACTCATATAATATAACATTACGTTGAGATTTTACGTAACATGTGTAAGTTTGTATTTACTGAAGCTCTTCAATGTGTTTGATGTATTACGGATTAACGTTCAACGTTGGAAATCTAGGCGGCAATAATTACACGAATGCTCTGATTGCTGGAGCTGTCGAGATTGTAGCTTATTCCTCGTCGATGTATTTGGTGGAAACACGCTGTGGTAGAAAACTGACCATATGTATATTTTCAATGATAGCAGCTATTGCGACTGTATCAAGTGCATTTATATCTCAGTGTAAGTATAGTTTATATTGAATATTAATCGACACTGATATTTGTTTATTATTCTTATATATTATCACCCGTTTATACCCACAGGTGGAGGTACATTATGGGTCATGGCTGCTGTGCACATGGTTGGAAAGTTTGCAGCCACAGTGGGTTATGCAGTCAGTCAATTATATGCAGGAGAGCTCTTCCCTACAACATTGAGGTAAACAAGAACGTGTTAATTCGTTCAACTCTGCACATCCACTAAATGATCAGCTCATCTGATTACCATATTTGAAATGGACTTCACAGACGATGAATAATAATAATAACGCACATGTGTGTACACAGTTGTATTGAGATTGATAAGCAGGTCACAGCGAACAGTCATCAGCATCTCTTTGTTCACTTATATAATACTAGTATATGCATGGAGCACATGCCAAACATATTCCCTATATGATATTGGCTAGTTGCTGATATGACTGCAAATTTCTCCACGCTGCTATCGACATTGATTTTACCTCACCCGTTAGGCTTTGTAGCTCAGCGCATGGCAGTCAACTTGTAAAATGAGCCATTTTGTGTGAACCCATTTTTGTACAGAATATGCAAACAGATATTTTTAATAGAACTGGCATTTAATAAGTGGTAATTGTCCGTTTCACTTGAGATGTAACCCAAAAGTTGTTGTGAATTTGCATTATGATTGAAAAAAACGACCAAGAAATTCAAAAATACTGGAAGTACGAGCAATTGCAAAACAAAATTCCGAAATGAACTAAACACAGAAAGCACATAGGTTTTACTAAATGAATTTGAATGACCAGAGAATACAAACTTGTAAGCAGCAACAAATGAAGCACAATATTCTTAAAAGTTTCACTTTTATATCGCGATTATTTACAAGGACAATATTGTTAGTAGATGATAATTAACTTGTTTAATACGCCCTTTGTCGACGAAGTAAAAACAACTCATTTGAAGTGGTGAATGTCTATATTGTCGGTTACAGCTTAAGGCAGCAATGTTTTTGCTCGAATATAAAAAGGAGAATCTAAAGTGTGATTTTCCAAGTGTTCAACGCGTAACGGGAATTCAAGAGCCTGGACCCAGTTACCACATTATACTCAGCGCATGGCAGTCAACTTGTAAAATGAGCCATTTTGTGTGAACCCATTTTTGTACAGAATATGCAAACAGATATTTTTAATAGAACTGGCATTTAATAAGTGGTAATTGTCCGTTTCACTTGAGATGTAACCCAAAAGTTGTTGTGAATTTGCATTATGATTGAAAAAAACGACCAAGAAATTCAAAAATACTGGAAGTACGAGCAATTGCAAAACAAAATTCCGAAATGAACTAAACACAGAAAGCACATAGGTTTTACTAAATGAATTTGAATGACCAGAGAATACAAACTTGTAAGCAGCAACAAATGAAGCACAATATTCTTAAAAGTTTCACTTTTATATCGCGATTATTTACAAGGACAATATTGTTAGTAGATGATAATTAACTTGTTTAATACGCCCTTTGTCGACGAAGTAAAAACAACTCATTTGAAGTGGTGAATGTCTATATTGTCGGTTACAGCTTAAGGCAGCAATGTTTTTGCTCGAATATAAAAAGGAGAATCTAAAGTGTGATTTTCCAGGTGTTCAACGCGTAACGGGAATTCAAGAGCCTGGACCCAGTTACCACATTATACTTTTTTAAACTTCAATTCTGCCAATGGCCATACTGCCGAAATTTAGTTTATAATAAAAGACCCAACACTGAAATTAATTGTATATGCAATAAACTAAAATATGACCAAATACTATTGCAAGCGATTTGACATAACAACGGGCGCTCCACCAACCTTTTGTTTGAAGTAACAAATCTGGAAGCGATCCGTGTGTGAAATCGTATTTAGGTCATTTATGTACAGTAGGTAATTTTACTTGGGTTCGGCACTGGTGGTCTTAAGTACAAGGAAATGGCTCAAGGCACAGCATTATTCCAATGTGAATCAAAAGTAAATCTATAGTAGTACGTGCGTACGTATAAGCTCAAACAAACTGTGTTTTCGGATCGATCTTTTGCCTATATTACGGTTTTTCTCTGAGCAATTGAAAAATTGTTGCAATCTACAGGTTAGCAGGTAGAAGCAAATTGTTTTAAAATTGAGGGTGCTATCACTGATATACTCAAATCAATATTCGTCGTAGAGGTCGCTATTGTATTCTGGAAAAGTCCTCTTTTCATTTAGATACTTTATCAACTATAGTGGCTGTCACACGCAACGTAATATTACCGTAATTGGTATAGTACAGGTGTGATGTGATGGTTCAAATACCAAAATGGCAACAGTAACAAAAAGACTTCCCTGGCGGCGATGATAAAATACGAACACGGAGCCAACAGATGAGGTTTCAACTGGTACTGGTATTATTATACTCTGCAAACATCAAGTACAATAACGCGGTAAAACTCAACTACTCCAATAACTAGATTCTTAAACTCCAATACAATTCAACGAGATCTCCGATCTGATCTTAGTGCTGAACAACTCTCCTATATATACCCCCACTGTCTATAAATAGACCATTACATCAGCATACATAATGAGTCTGGAACTTACTACAAATTTCTAGAATGTTCCATTACCTTCTATTGCCTTCTACAGTGTCCTATTACATATTCAACCAGCTTCTAAAAATTCCACCCAGACACAGTACGGTTCTAGAACATTCTCAGTCATACGGAAGTGGTAAGCAAGTCGTATGCGACAGTGGCACTGTCAAATATATATAAAGTCGATCAACAAATGTTGATAACTACATCAAATCTTTTGAAATTTCCAATACCCGAAGACAGTATATTGATATGCATATTACAAATCACATGATGACGTATTGATAATGCAATTCATTCATAAAGTGGAACGATGTCAAACCTTTGAAATGGTAAAGAAATTCAGATTTCTTCGATGTGACTTACTTACACAGCTATGTCCTTGCGTTGAGTTACCTGCAGTTCTGATACCCAAGCACTGCATGAGACACAATCAGGCAAAAAGTATCTCCCAAATAAGACACAACCTTCAAATTTGAATACTCTAACACAATTATTAAGCTCCTCTAAAAGCCAAATCATTAACTCGTTAGCTCTATTTATTTATAAGTGTTTTTTTAATCAAAGATCAAATGAGAATAACCTAATAAGCTTGTATGTATATATATATATATATTAATATCCCCATCACATTATTGTATAGTGCTTATATTATCTATTGACGCCCTCTTCATCTATATTTTCATACATATTTTGTAATATAAATTTATTTCCTGTCAATAATTAATTTGTATGATTGTAATGGGCCGGAAGCCATTTTACAATTAATAAATTATGATTAAAATTGATACCCTAAAATATATAGGCAATTAGACAAGAGAAACCCCATTTCATTTTTTTATCCCGCGTTATTTTGACGTGTAGTGAATAATCCATGGTATCATGGTCGTTTGAATCTTTCAAAGTCTTGACCATTCATCATCAATTATGTACACTAACAGTACAATGAAACTTTGTGAACCTCGTGTTGGCATTCATGATGTATTCTTGGTGTCGATGGCCTTCTCAACAATGTGTCCTCTATTGACTGATTAACGTACTTTTGTCTGTGTGAAACGGAGAAATAGAGACTCGTGTGTTGTACAGGCTGGCGCCAATGAAAGGTTACGTTCATCCATACATTTTAATAAACCAATGATTTGATTGAACATTTTTTTTCATTTTCCAGGTCGGTTGGAGTAATGTCAACTACATCCTGCTCAATTCTGGCTAGCTCGCTTGCTCCTCTTCTTCTGCCCCTTCGAATGACCTGGAACCCATTGCCACAACAATCATGTCGGCTTTTATGGTATTAACTTTACCTGAAACAAGACGCAGAAAACTTCCTGCGAACATGAAGGAAGCTGAGATGTATGCATGTTATTATTTTGTTTGACATTTCCTGATTTACACAATTATTATTTAGATACTTACAAAACTGTGCCTGAATGGCTACCCGGCGCCACAGTTTTAGTAGACCAATCAGAGCGTAGATTGTTTGCTATTCCGACGTATCAATTTAACCACGTATATGTCCTGCGATTAAACTAGAGGTCTGTGGTTATCTTGCTAATCCCGTTGTGTGTGAAACGATAGACAACACACTAATGAAAAATACTGGTAATTCCAAATACAATAATGTATTGTATATTTATTTTCACAGAAAACATCCTAATTGCGAAAAAATCACAAAGGAACTCCACGATGTCAACGGCACAATGGTCTGAAGATCAAAACAAATCTGTCAATATCGCATAGAAATCAACATTGTATCATTTTCTCTTTGTAACATGAGTGTATAATACTAAGAACTGGCTTTAATATTGGAATCGCGATTTGTTGACGTACTAAAATTCATTCAAAAAAAGTTTATTTTCTTTTTCGCTTCGGTGAGATTGAATATAAACATTTTGATTTGTCAACTCGAAATTTAAATGCTCTCATTTTATATATTAACGATTCTTTGTTGGGTTGAAAGAAGTAAGTTTTGCACGTTTCATCAGACAGATTAAACTGCGCTATAGAAAATCAATTTCACATTCAACGCGTCCCAGATTCTACATCGAAACAAAGCAACGAATATAAACGATATGATTATGAAATCTCTATGTAACAACAACAATTACCAATGCTTCTGTGACGTTTAAGACATCGGAAAATGTTACAGTTCTCTCTCGGCGAGATGTATTACCAGTTGCTGATTTATTATTTATTATCCTGCATTTCGTATAGGATTTACATCGAAGTGTCGTAGTCCTGTACTACTTAACATAAAAGTTTTGACCCGCATCCCGACCTATGACAAATAGCTTTCTCAATTGTTCGTTCATGCGCGAGTGCTTTGTTACACGCCATGTTTAACAACTCGTCCCTTTGTTGATGACGCAGTGCGGAATTAGAGTATAGAAGTCTCTTCTCAAACTTTATTTGGGTCTTCAATGTTTACGTAACATAAAAAAAATTCATTAAGATTTGAGCGAGAGTCTATTCTCGAAGTTGGTAAACTTTTAAAGACAGAAAACAACCGTAAACGACGCTCAAGATGGTCTGGGTATTTCAGTTAAACAAAACATTGGTACGTAGTGTAAGTAAACATTAGTTGTTCAAAATATAAATCCACTATCCATGGCGTTACATTATATGATTAGTAATATATTCAGCATGCAGTTTTGGGATCTATTTGAACAAAATCGTGTTGGTTAATATATATTTTACTAGTTGTAGATCGCGGATTCAGTTTTTTGAAAACTATCATTATGGAAATTCAACCCTGGTAGCGGTATATGTAATGGTAACAATTGAAAAGCAATTATAATTAGATACGTAAGATAATAATTTTCTCGTGTGTTTAAAAAATATTTGTGGTTAATTTGGTATTAATATCACGTATGTTATTGTCACGTGCCTTTGAATCAAATAGAGGGCGAGATACGGGTCACTGAATTGTTTGAATGTTGTACATGTCATTATGCAATTGTATGATACGTCACACAATATGCCCTGTCAGGCTAGCAACACAATACTCGCTTACACCACGGTTACTGAAAGAACGGTTAGGAAACTATACTGTTAAATATGCTAATTATCCATTCATTTCGTGTTCAACCACTATGACGTCATCGCTTATATTGCTATCTCCCTACACTGCTTATGCGTGTCCACAAAATTGAAGAAATAGAGCTCATTGAGTCGAAAGATCGACGTAGAAACATACTTCTGTGCGAATGATATTTGAGTTTTCGTTGTACACACAAAATACCAATAGTTTGTCTTGTTGACAGATTTGTAGTGTGTAAATCGAAACTTACCATGACATTTGTAACCCTTAAAACTCTATTTGAAAATGTTATTATTTGCTAAAACGTTATTGTTTAGATATTTTAATGCGGAACTGCGATTATCATAACTAGTTTCAATTAGAAAATAACGCTTTTGTGTTGAGGTTATCGATGTCAGCCATAATGCCTGCCTTTGCACAAATTGCTAATAATTGGATGGAATTATATTTTAGTACAACGCATTGTTAAATAAGTATTTATACTTTACATTGTTATAATTTCTGTAAGTTAAAGACTAAGCTGTTGTAGAAAATGTTCATCGTTTCAGTAGAGCGATCGTAAAACTGCGTCTACTGATGTCCAACATGGCGACGAAATTTTGTACCCCAAAAATTCATCTCTGAGCGTTTCACAAGTTTGTTTTGCACATTGAATTATAATCTGTGTGAATTAGAATATGCGATTCTTTTATGAAAGAACTATGACAGTTCAAACAATGTTAGTTTCATTTTCTTGAAGTTTGCAGACATTTTTCTCCCAAATAGCAATGTTGGCCATCTTGATTTTTGTTCTGACCGTGGCGGTGAAAACGACCCAGGAAGTTGTATGGTTTCATAGTGCAGTTTTAATCTGAATATATATATATATATATTTTTATTGCGGTGTTATTATTCATACTAAATCCTGACATTGCTGTATAAATCGAGAAGATTTGTTAGGGGAAAAAAACATAGAAAACCCCAATGGGTGGAATTGTCGAATATGTGATTATCAGCAAATTACGATCGCGGCAACGTCGGGAGTATGCTATTTCCCCTTTGTTTTAAATTTTTACTGAGACACGCGTTCCAACAAAAGAATCGAGAGAGAGGAGCGTTTTCCGTTCGAATCTAAAGTAAATGCTAAACAAATATAAACTGGTTTTGAAAGAAAAAAAATACAAATATTCGTAACTCTGGTTTCACCTTGCTACTCTCCTTCAAGAATAGTATCTTTGGTGAATAATTGTCACACCAAGGATACTATTCCTGACTTACATGAATTCGAGAGTTTTCGTTGTGCGGAGGGTGGTGCTTTTATGTCACATTGCAACAGCCTGGCACATCACTCCCGGGAGATATTCATTATTCATTATAAATTTGTCATTTTAAAGTAAATGCAAATTATGCGCTTCGTTTGTTCTTGTCATGTGTTAGTAGCGATAATCGCGGATGTGACGTACTCAAATGCACATCGATGTTAAAATGTGCTTCTGGAAACCAGCACGATGTGTATGCGTGGATGAGAATGTCGATCGGCCAGAGTATGTTTGAAACAATAAACCGGTGCAGAAAGCGGATATACCAAGAGATATTGTCACTACTGACGCGAGTGCAAGACATAGAGTGGATTGTCAAAAATCAACCACTCTCGAGCATTGCGCTCTATGTCCCTATAGTATAATATTAGTTTTGTCGATTTCAGTTAGCAGCAGGATTTTCCCTAATGTGTTTTATTTACGTAAAAACACGCTCTTGTCCGATCAGAACGATGTATTCGGGCAATTATATTACTGGTAGAATATGTGTTCCATTTCATTCCACGTAACCAGTTCTCTTTCATTCATCCTAGCATACAGTATTTTTTACTCCGCGGCCAAACTATCTGTTTGTTAACACCTCGAATCCTTACAACTGTTTGTAACCACTGACCGACAATATTATATGTTTTGCATATATACTTGGCATGTTGGCGTTCCACGTGGAACTGAAAAAGAGCACTAGAAAACAAAAAACATGGTAGTTTGTGCAGGTTGACAGCAGCACGATCCACAGTATGCTATCTTATACATGTTTTTCCACTTTCATCTAGACTTTTCATTAATTGGATAGTTGTAATAAAAAAATGATTAGCGCGCAGACAGATTTATATTGTTTAAAAATCCCTGCTAAATCATTAGTATTGTTGAAAATGTCTTATAAATCGCCAATATTTATACCGAAGTAAAATGTTTGCATATTATATATATATATATATATATATATATATATATATATATATATATATATATATATATATATATATATATATATATATATATATAAATAAAGACTAACATTCTGTGTAACTGCAGTGATATTATTTTTCAATTGTGAACACGCCGTGTATATCTGGTCACCACCTCAGTTGTCTATCCATTCTACAGCAACTGTGAAAACATCAGTGCACGGGTGTATCGATTTCCATGATATTAAAAAAAAATCCCGGACAATGTATATGTGACGACACAGTTACTAGGAGTTAGAGATGTAAATTTAATTCAGTTAAAATAATATGGTTGTGATAAAATCATAGCATCATCGCTCTATGAATTACACATTTTTGAGCATTTACATACTAGTATTCTAAATCACGATTTGTTGGAAGAAAAAGTCTCCTCAAAAGTACATGTATCACCACAAAGGCCATTTCCATGATTGAAACTATTATCCACCGTCTTTCAACAAATTTATTCTTTTAATGAAATCACATGACGATGTCATTTTGAAATGTCTTGGTGAATATGTATTTCATACATTAAATGTTAGGTACGAAATTTCAGATCTATTGCTATATTGTAAACGCACAAATGTTCTTTGATTTGTAATCACTTTATGGGCCGAAGGCCTTTAATATTTGTAAATAAAGACCATATATAGCGTAATAGCGATTGGAACAACATTCGTTAGTAAACGAATCTCGGAAGGTGGAGTTGCCCTTCCCATTGTGTCTGTGGTACACTCATCTAGAGTAGGGATCAGCAATTTTAGCTGTTCAGCCTAGGGTAGGATTTGAACTTGGGTCCACTGATTGAGTCCTAAGCAACAACCACTATGCGTCCAGAAACCGATTTATATCATGATATTCTTATCAATGACATGTAGGATGATCATTCTTCAATTAATGTGGACAGAGTATACATTTGACTGATTCTGGCATGCACGTATATTATGTAAATCTTCTGTTATTCAACACATTGCGAAATGCGTATACGGTAGTTAAACATTTTTAAAGGTTGTTTGGCGCATGCGCATTAGAACGGGGGTTCCCCGCACGCTCCGGTAATTTATCAAGGGGTGCATTGTCAAATCAATTCAAACTTCCTAAGTTTAGATTGCGTATGACGCAGTAAAAAAAACAAATAGCCTCTTCGATCGATCTTCATCTTTGTAGTGGTTATCTAACTGTCTATGTGGATCATAACTGGATTTGGATGAGTGTATATTCTTGAAGTTGGCAAAATTGAGACGACTTTAAAAATGACGGCCATGACGGAAAAATTAACCATAGTACTGATTGTAAGTAGTAAATTTTATCTACAACACAATAATGTTTGATTCTAAAATAACAAAATGCCTTGACTTGCTCTCTTAATGAGCGAAGTTTCGACTCCTGGGTACCAATGTCCCAACAATGACGGGTTATGTGGTATGTTATTGTTGTTAAAAATCTCGTAAATCCTTGTAACAGTTATTTTCGTAATAATGAAATTTAAATACATGTATATAAAAACAGTTATTTTCGTAATAATGAAATTTAAATACATGTATATAAAAACGTAAACTCGTACACATTGGCAGGGCGTAACATGTAATTTGTTATTTTATTTTTCCATAATTGTTTTTAAGCGCATTTTCCATTTTCCACATTAAATGTAATTCGTAAAAAAAATTCCAATTTTGATTCTTAAACACAAATTATCAAATATATTATTAAAATGTAATTAGAATTTTTTTTATCTGTATAGTGTAAAAACCTATTTTTACTGTAATAGAAATTTTCATTGTATTTCCTGCAAACACGTAAAATGCCTTTTTTATTTCCTGTAACCTGTTCCAGCTATCATGTGACCGTCACATGTCCTTCGTTGAGGGTCAGATAAGTTCACTAAATCTGTGTTGGAATTGTTCAAAGGTAGCTAATATTTGCCTGGCTGAATAGTTGGTTAGAATCAAGATACGTGAAGACGCATGCGTAGTCAAAGAAATTGTTGCCTATGAGAACAACAACACTGGAGATGGAGTATTATCAACAACATAGAATTGTTCACCGACAGCAAGACAGACAATTAACAAAACAGAAAACTATAAATATTATTACGACCTAGGCGGTTGTCTATAGAGTGCAGTATACTGTGAATATGATCTCAGTGTGGCGTCGCCAATACTCGCAATGTTATGAGTTCTAATATATGTTTGTTTTGTTTAATACGATTTCATTACCAACTGAAATAACTATTGTTGACAATTAACGCTTTCTGGCACTCACTTCAAAACTTAGACTCTTTTATAAACTCTTTGTGACACAACCGTTTATTATTTTTCGAAAGGAGTAACTAAAGCCAGAATAATTTGTTTGTAGAAAAATAATTTAGTTTTCCCAATATTACACTATTATACCCCAGAAATGAAAAAAAAAATGCTGAATATTGCCAGAAATTCTTATTCCGTGGCGTGTTACTGGTTTTGTTTCTATAATATGTTTGCTGACTAACAGTGGAGCTAAAAACCATCGTCTTCAAATTTGTGTTCCTTCGTGATTGGTGGATGCCTCACTCAATATATATTTGCCTACCCATATACCATGCACCAATGGATAGTAACGGTTAGCCAGTGCATGCCTTCACAGGACAGCAACGAAGCGTCGGCTTTATTTAAAAGAGAGGTCGTGACACAATGAAAGGCACAAATAAAGCGCTGTACTTATAAACGTATTACTTATAAAGGTATCTTAACAAAACATTCCCTAATGTTGTATTTTGCAGGGTTTCACCTTTTTACTAGCTGTCCAGATTGCCGGCGTTTATTCTTTACCAACTTGTAAAACCGGGAAAACGCACGACTATGCCCAATACCTGAACGACGGACGAATCTGTTGCAATAGCTGCCCTGCAGGTAAATACCATGAACAGGTTTACTCACAGGTGTTTTGTGTAAATGTGTACGCATGCGTAGAATAACAAAATACCTGATTAGATTACGTGACAGCCAATTTAATAAATACTTGGTCTGAATATCTGCTTTGTTTAAAAGCAATACTATTGGCATTCCATTTGCGTTCCCAATAATTGCATAATTGATCGATATTTTCACTAGTACTTGATTCAGGAATTGACAATAGTTTCTAAACTTGTTTTAAGATTTGCCATGGGTTATTAACACATGTTTTCTTTCAGGGCAGCATATGAGTAAACCTTGTACGGCGGATAATCCGAGTACTACGGAGTGTAAAACGTGTGAAAATGGAACATACACCAAAATACCAAACATATTGGGTGATTGTCGTCTCTGGCGTAAGCCATGTAATCCTACCACTCAGGTGATCACGTTACCGGGTTCGAATGTCAATGACCGCGAGTGTGATTGCAAATCTGGTTACTTCAGATCTGCCGACGATATTCATTGCCACAAATGGGCTGAATGTGACGTTGGCAAGGGTGTAATCGTAGCAGGTATGTACTCATACCCTCTGTTTACGCGTCGTTTAATTAGACTATTCCGCGCACACGCGACTGCGTTACTAGTTTCTTTTTGCAACGATTCACCAAGCTGTTGTGCCAAGTGCAATCTGCATTAATGCATATTCATTCACCGATAAATAACACGTGCTCAATTCCTTGCAATATTCACGTTGTCCTTGTAGGTGATGCATATAATAATGTTCGTTGCGCCGAGTGCAAGGAAGGAACATTCAGTGACAAAAAAGACGCCTTGCAGCCATGTTTGAATCACACAATGTAAGTCGAGATAGTTTTACGACACCAGTCGAATAGTATAATAATTGGTGGTTTGTTTTAGGACGAATCTTGTTTTGTAAATGCACTGGGGTAGTTGCCATTTTCAGACGACTTTCGCTTTCTCTCTAGCCAATCGCCTCCCGTTAATAGTTTTAACTTTTTTGTAGTACATACCGTCACGATTCTAGAATGAACGCGAATTTTCTATTGAGCGAACTTGCATGACGCCCTCCGGGGTAAACCAATAACATTTGCTCTTCTGTGCCACGGCTTACAGACACACGCCACCATGCACCGTTATGATATGTTACAAATTCAAGATATGTGCCCAGGTTTTTGAGCAACCTAATATCGTATTAATTCCATTCAACAGGTTCATTTCTTTGGTAATTTCCAAGTGCTATTTTTTGTATAGGCTTTCAGAATGAATGTGTGTTTATTTGTGTTTGTTTTCGTTTATTTCAATCATTTAATAAGTCTCAGGCTACACAATAATTTAGAGTTCATGTACTATGCCTCCCTGCAAATTTCAAATGATATTTTTGAAAATTGTGTGTATTCTTTCTGTCAACTCAAGATAATTTCCACGTGGTCTGCACATTATCCCGTTGTCACACAAGACGATACTGTACGTTGTACGTTTTTCGTGCAAATCGGTTTGTGAGTTGTATTCTGCATACACCAATCTTTTCCATCTGCACTGTACAACCTTTTGTTGTTGCCCACAATATTACTAGACCTCTCATGACAAACATACTTCTATGTTGGCTGTGATGGTACCACAACCCTTTTTATTAATATTTTACATTCACAGAGTTATATTGGGTCATTCAACTTACTTCCTGACGTTCTTCTATACCACTCAACAGTTCGGAAACCATTTCCATTCGATTACATTCAACACACTTGTGTAGTTCTAGGAAACAACGTCAAAGATCCCCTGCCTACTTTTTGTAGAATTCACTGTAATTTTGTTTTCCTTTCTATTGTGCCCGTTCATTTTACCCATATTTCATTTTTTTCATCTGAATCTTGCGTAGTTGTATGTGTTAATAAACGTACCGTATTTCAAAATGACAAAAACAATTGTTGGGTAAAATAAATACACGTGTTATATTTTACATGTTACATAGATGTGAGATGAAAGGATTGCAGACATTGGCACCAGGAACAACAAAATCTGACGCAATATGCTCAGAAACAACACAGATTACCAAGATACACACAGAAGGGAATACAGGTACGATAACATGCAATTTAATACTTCGATAATTGTTATCATCAGAATATAGAACATAGCCTATTAAATCCAGTTCTATGCAATTATATGACTTTATATCTCTGATAATTCTCATTCTTATGTATATAACCTTATTTTTAGTAGAGAGAGTTAGCTCCGCGGAAAAAGTAAATCCCGCAGATATATCAGACCAAGAGGAGCCAGATCAAAAAGGGTCTTCTAACCAGACAAGTGTAGCTGGAATAGTAGTACCATGTGTCATAATTTTGATTATCATCATTGTAATATTGTACACAGTTTTTAGTAGACCTCAAAGAGTACACCCTTATGGAGACCAAGGCGTTCGCTATGCAGGTAAATCTGTCGTTTGTACAATTCAATTCGGAATCAATTGCGTCTTTCAATAAAGAGTGAAAGAACGTGTTTTTTTTTTTAATTTGTAAAGCATTATATAGAAGCCGTGTTCAAGATGTGTACACAATGAACACAATGCGTATTTACACAGAGTATTAGTATAGGTACTCACTAGAGCATAGTAGGCATTTTGTGTGGTACGCATTATTCACAACATGACATACATTACATGATATGCATACACCATTATGCTGTTTATCGGCTCTCGATGTCTCAAAAATAGCTCAATGACTGGGTCATGTGAAACGAAATAATTTAGATTTTACCTTTTGTTTGAAATACCAATGATGTAAGACAGTTCACGACACTCATAAAAAGTACAACGAGTTGATTTATTACATTGTTATTTCTTTCCTTGGCGTCAACTCGGGATTACTTCTATTCAAGGTAATACATTCAAGACCTAGCGTAACACGTGTGATTTTATCGTCCATGTTTCTGAACGACATAATGATCGGTGATAATGATATCCTCATAATATTGGCCTACAGAAATAAGAGTGAAAATATGTTTTGGCGTTTTTACCAAGAACAACATCTTTAGAGAACAAATATGCAAAACTGAAAACTATTTTCATAGGAATTGAAGTTGAAGCATTATTGAATAGAAATGAATAGTATTAATATATAATAACGACATTTATTTTTAAAAATTTTGAAATATCCTAACTAGAGGAAGCAGTTTTATATGGTTCACAAATCACCATTTCCATGAGTTTTGACAAGTATTTAGAACAAAAAATAATTAATTTTTATCCAGAAATCCATATAGTAAATATATAGGGAATGTGGCGAAAAACACTAATGGTAGCCGCCAGCGACGTTGAGTACCTGGGCTGATCATGTAACACCGTAATTCCATATTAGGTGGCATGATGAGAAGATGTATTCTTTAATGTTTTGTCTTTGTGTGTTTTCAACTTGAAACTACAACTAAAAACATATTCATGCAAAAACACATGCTATATTTTTGTATAACATGAAACGTAATTTATCCAACAATATGCATATTAAAAACATTCAAGTCATATGGCAAGTATTTTCTTGGTAACAGTTCAACCCGTACTTTTGACGGCCTGGGTTAATCCCAAGTAAATTGTTATTTTTTGAATATTACCAAGTATATGAGAAATGTATAACATGAATATGCGAAATGATATTAGCAACTTTTAGGTCATATTTAATGTGGAGTACAATTTGCGCGGCCAGGTAGTTTCAAATAACAGTATTTTTTATAGTGCGAAGTGAGATGTGCATCCTACCCACAAATGAAAATGATGAAGTTCATCGCAGACATATACATGAAAGTAATGAGCTTGTAAATAAGGACACAGAATCAAATCCAGCAGATACTACGATTCATATTGATCCATGTGATGAAAATGACGAAAGCATCCCAAGTGATGACATGCCTGCTGGTGCTGATGCGACAGAGTAAGTAATTTGCTTGCAAAAAACTGTCACGTTTACGTTACTAAAAGGACTATAATGTACGTGCTCGTATTGTTTATAATATTAAGGTTTTTATACTGTACGTATCCGTGTTTTTGTGTTTTTTTAGTTTCCCTGGAAAGGATAATCTGGTACAACAAGGGTCTATTCTAATTGGCATTGATGGTGATTCAAAAGCTCAGGGTAACGTGCATGGTATAATAAAGACGAATAATAAGAAAGGTATATTCATATATAATGATCGATAAGTTGAAACGAACCATTTCTTAGTTATGTTCACAATGGGAATTTTGAATTGTCTAAATAAAAGATCGTATAAATAATAATTTATTAATTTCCCAGAACCCAGTTTGGTATTCGGAATAAATGATACAGAGACAGCAAAAAGTATCTCATCTGAACATTTTTTAAGTAAGTATGGTTAGTTACGTTGAATATTTATTTATAAAATTTAACAAAATAATGAATTGTTTAATAAACACGAATGAGTCAAGGATTTTTACTTAATACTTAACAGGAAAAGTACTAGAAGTAGGAACGGACGACTTCAATCAATGCACAAAAGAGCCATCTAAAAATATTAACGATGTAAATGAAAGTAAGTTTCAATATTCATTGGTAGTTTAATACTAGCAACTGCCTGACAAAGGTCAAATAGCGATATTATACGAATATAATGTTTATTGTGTTTACACTTATCGGGAAATTGAAGATGAACTGTTTCTAGTTTTTTTTAAGTTGTCATCTTGGTGTTTAGTAGTTGTACATATATATTTATATATAAATGATAATTGTAATACACAGGACTAAGTTCAGTATTTGGAGTAAGTGATACAGTGGCAGCAAAAAATATTACATCTGGTCGATTTTTAAGTAAGTATTACCCGTTCTGTTGGATATCTTATTTGTAAAATTTTACAGGAGGCGAATTGTTGCAAAACCCGCAAACGGTCTAATGATTGTTCTCTATACTCTAACAGGACAAGTAGTAGAAGGGAAAGCGGATGGTAATAGATCAGCTGATGAAACGAAGAAATGCAAGGAAAACCCTGCTAAAAGTATTGACGATCTATCTGACAGTAAGTTTTTTTTTCATATTGTATTGGGTAGTTTAAAAGGCGATGATCGTCGCGCCGTCCCTTGTTCGATATAGGATTTGTGTTTGAATAATTTAGATGGGTTTCAGTTCTATCATGATATATATTAATATCCATCGACAAATTAAAACTATTTATAGTCACTTCTTTAAGATGCTTTGTAGATATTTATTAAATTGTACATATATAATAAATATAAATGATATTGTAATACACAGAACCAGTATTTGGAGTAAGTGATACAGATGCAGCAACAGGTATCACATCAGAGCGTCTTTTAAGTAAGTATAGCCAGTTCAGTTGGATATCTTATTTGTTAAATTTGACGATAGGGGAGGTGATTTGACAAGGAGCACATACAAGCTATCGATTAATCTTTATACGTTAACAGGAAAAGTATTAGAAGAAAAAACGGACAACTTCGATGAAAGTAGACCAGCTTATAAAATGTATCAGTGCACGGAAGACCCTGCGAAAAATATTGACGATCTATATGAAAGTAAGTTTCATTATTATACGCCTAGATCTGTAATATATAGCGTTGAGCCCAACAACGTGTTATTGTACTCGAGTTATTGTACTCTGTTTGACCCCTTCACAAGGTCAATGAAAATACAAACCAAATAACCGTGAAGTGTTTATGTCGAAACGTACGATGTACAAGAACCTAAATTTCGGTATTTTGTTAATAACTTTATAGTTGTACTTTTTAAAAAAAAAAAAAAAAACTGGAAGGAAAAGGTCAGCTTAAATATCACTTCCGCTTTTATTGCTAGTTTGCCACCAGACGCTGTTGTATTCTAAATTTGCATAATCGAACGCGCCACATAAGCGTAAACTGTGAGCTTGTTCCACACTCGATCGAACTACAAGAAAGGTCGTAACCGCCCTTATGCTTTCATAAAAGCTATAAAAACTGTCCAGCAAATGTATTTGTGCATCCGCGTCACGTTATCTCCATCAAGTATTAACAATGATGTAGTATCGACAAAAAGATCAACAGCCGGGATACTCCAGCGCTTGACGGAACGCGTTGAAAAACAGTGGCGGCGGCCGAGGGAGGTGATCCCCCCAAAATCAAGCTGAAACCTGTTGTGTCAGCACAATTTGCCTTTTGTATTTTACTTACAAATTATAAAAGTATTATTTCAACTTTGTCCGTTATCTGTAGAGGAAGCGAGATCTCCAGTAGAAGAAACCCCATTGCTCAACACGACAACATCGGAAGAGCCAATATGGGAAGTAGAGACGACCTACACTAAAGACGATAACGAAAGTACGCTGAGTGATCGAAGTGATGAGTCCAATACAGCCTGCAAAAAGATCTGATATGTAATAGTCCGTCAATGCAACATCATGTCTGTTTTGGACAATGCCAGATGCCCCGAGTCCAACGATCACGTAGATTGTTCAGTAATTATTCACTAAAATCCAAAGGTATAAAAGTTTAGGGAATGCAGGTGCCTTTATATACTAATGTTGTGCAATTCTATTAACACTGGGGTTCTCGAGTATATAGGTATTTAGTTTTATCTGCTGTCGAATTTGGTACAGAGAATGGTTACGGTGTCAGAAATAATACAGTTCCATGAAAATTGCTATAAGCAAGCGAATATTTCTATACATGACAGCCCGATCTCATTTGACATGTTCGAAAGTGGCTCTCGAAGAGAATTTCAATGGAAATATCGAAAGGTTAACTGTTTTACACATAAGTGCATATAAATATGTGCAATGTTAACTTAAACTATCAATGCAATACAATGATTCATCCTTGCAATTTACACTAACTACTTAACAATTGTATCTTGTTGGGTTCCCGTGATCGACAGGAGCGGAAATACGTGGTGATGTCAAACACTTTTCATGAGTGTATGTTACCTTATTTCGATGAAACAAATTAATAAAAATGTACACGCGGATGTAAAATGATGTTTTTTTATAGAAATGTTATTTATGAAACAATTTTGTAATATCATGTGTTTGTATACATCTGTCACCGTAACGCATAAGATACAGCGTGCCGTAATTTTGCGGTATTTTACGGGGTATTTTAATCATACCATATTAGGAAATGCGAATTCCAAATATGGAATGATTACGCGCTTAAGCGACCTCTAATAATAAAAACACACATGACTGCCACCATGGTTTGACGGGAATCCACACAAAGAAGTTCTGTTCTAAACATTTTGTATTTCGGCATCTTCATGATGTATCCTTGCAAGGAAAGGATGTATAATAATAAGATCGCAACTTCGTATATCTAAATATACGCAAATAAACATGGATTTTTATAGAAAACTGAGCATGACAACTGTACTCAGAAATATGTTGGAGAAATATTTATTCAGCAAGTATAATTATTTTACGTTTAATGATCTTTTATAAAGAATGGTCAATTAACAGTCTGTATACCCACATGGTGAACTTGTGTTTTTGGGAGTGTAATTGTCGTACTATTCTGTCCACACAAAACTGAAATAGCCCCTTTCGATATTCTTATACAATTCAGTCTTCAAGCAAAAAGTAATCTACATCACTAAAATTATTGTTCACATTTCTGTATAAACATGTTCAACATGTACGGCACAGTGCGTTATTCACTTTTAAAAAGCCTTGGAAAAAATACTCGCATAATTGCATTTGACAGTACCATGTAAATCTTTTATTTATATTTTGTAAAGTGAATGACATCCATCTCTGAATGGAACCACCTGAAATATCGCGGCTGTTGTTGAATGCTAGATTTGTAACGTCTAGTTAGCATGCAACACATGCGGATTATAGTAATATATGTGTATTTATAATACTATTTGTGCAAATATATGCATTCAATTGTACTGTGCATGAAAAATGTCAATTATTTATTTATTGCAATATTATATTTACAGCTTATTTAGAGTATGGGTATACTTATAGTATATTAGTTTTCATAACTATATTTCAAAATTATTACATATTTATTAAGGCAATTCAAGAAAAAGCTAGCAAACAAGAGGTTCTGCTAGTATGAATGCCTATGCAATATTTGGTTCTAAGTAGTCACCGTCAGATATGGTCAGATATGATGCACATTTTACAGCAGACCTTATTTTCAAATGGTCTCAAAATTCCTTTTGTAGCTGATATTATTCACTAATCAGTGGTTACTTTGAAAATCACAGTGATGGAACTATTGGGCGTTATGCAGCAGTTTCAGCAGTTTCGACTTGTAACGTTTCAGCTCATCTATAAATGTTGTGACGCATTTTGTGTAATTTGATATTTATAGACGTGTGTATTAATTTGTATGCCAATAGACGCTCACGAGAGGGCGTTAAGAATGATCGAATTTACTGGAGCTTAAGGAGTCTTTGTTCACTATAAATGTAGGTCACATGTCAATTTCAATTAGTCGTCTATTATCACAGAGTCTGGACACATGGCTAATCACCGACACCTTGCCACGTGGAGGCTAGCAGTTGCTTCGTTACGAGTTCTCAAGCCGAATTGAAGACAACGTACAGTTTCACTATGACATTCCGCGGACGTTTGTAAGAACTGCATCCTCTCTCTCTCTCAGCAAGATTTACAAGAACTCGTTGCCGTCCAGCCATCACGTCGCAATTGTTCGAGCCGAAGCCAGCCGAAAATTAGGCCACGCGTTGTTTGCGTCGAAAAGATTGACTTTTGAAACTAGGTATTTTAGTGTCCATATCATTTTATGACTCCAGGTGATTGTAAATGTATTTTTCTTGCGTTGTCTAATTTTGTGTGTCTTACCACACTGTTATTGTATTATGCTGAATTTGTGAATTTATTGTTCATTTGAATTAATGTCTTTTGATACCTCGTGAGCGCACTATATTTTTTACACGAATACGATAATAGAATTTGATAATATCCTGTGTTCGTGTCGTTTCTTGTTGCGAACCCCTTGTTTGGGTCAACGGAAAGATTCCAGTCTGTCCGTCATCCGACTTTAGACCCAAATACGGCCGTAACAATGTAGACAACATGATATATTTCATTTGTCACCATATAAAATAAAATATTATATATGTACATTTCTTTTTTTTAATTCACATCACTGTTGCATTGTCATGTCCGCGCTTATCAAAGTCGACTGGACTCGACAACGTGACAGTGAAATATTAGCTGTATTTATTTATTTATTTATTTATTCAGGTCAGTTCAGTTCACGTATTGACCCAAATCACGTAATGTTATTCTCCATTGTTGTATTAATGTCTGTCATTCTAACCAAATTGTAAGTTGAAACATGGTTTATGCTTGCATGTAACACACTACCGTTAACAACGTTGCACATATAATAAATATTTTAGAAGGTTACATTGAATAAAGTATTTATAAAAATAACGTTTCTTCATTTCTCTGTTAAATTTTAGTCTGGGCCATTTTCTGATATTTATGTATAAGAGTCTCGATTTGAATACAATGTTGGTGAAATCGATCAAGCTCGTTTAGCAACCAAATAGATGATTGTGCACCATCGAAAAAAACATGTAATAATATCAAATTAACATCAAAAGTAATTGCAAGAAAAAAAAACATAACCAAACTGACTGTCTTGAACTGACTACAAATTTCTACCGCTGGATGCATCGACACGTGTTTCACATTGAAAATGGGTCAGGTGATAAACGGCTCTTGTATTGGTTCATTGTATTATAAGGGTCAAATGCCAAAGGTGAATGACTGCCACGTGAACCGTATATGCACATGTTTCATAATGATGGCATTTTAAAAGTACGTGTAAATGTTGAATTTTCTTGATTCACTTGAAAAAACAAATAAGTGTCAATCAATAACAAATGTTAGACTAAATGAATTTACACCTGACGTTGCACGTGTCATTCAACCATATTTATCAAGAGGACATTTACAGTAACGAAGTGTCACGTGTTCAACAACAAGACAAGACAGTTGCCATGCTGAGAGCACACAAATTAATTTTCGAAATCAGGTAGGAGGAAATATTTGTGTATTGTAACTTTTTTTATTTAATCGTTATTTCAGGATTTTATTTGACTAAAATATGTACAGCTGTTTTATCAAATACAACTGAAAGTTCTCCATGTGGTCCAGTCTTTTACTGCTTGTATATTTAGTGGACATTTCAGATAAAAGTGGGACGACTCATCGAGGAAATGTTACTGACTATATATGGGTGATAGCTATTGGAGTGGTACTTGTGATCATCATAGTCGTCGCTATATTTACGTTTCATCATAAATTAAATAGATTGTTACGTACCGCAATGCATATCAATCTAACAGGTATGCTCTTACTAAATTATGCCACAAAATGTATACTGTCACTGATATAATAAATGAATATAATGTGCATGTCATGGAGTGATATACTTCTGTGACTTAAGTTTGATTTTAAAAACAAAACACAATGGGTAATGAGAATTTTGATCGTGTATAATTCAGGTAAATAATGTTAATTAGACTATGAATTTAGATAAATCATATTGCAATGTTGTTCACATGTAGGTTGAGATAACATATCAGTATATATGCCCAAAGAGAAAATAGAAATCCTTGGTGTGACTTGCGACAAAAATAGAATTATGAACTGCAGAAATCAAGGATTGAGCAAAATGGATGCCATGCAAGTCGCAGTTGAATTGACGGATCGACGGGAAGATTTACATATTCAACAGATGGCCGAACCATTATTTGACAGTGATGAAAGTATATTTAGTTCTGTCACATCATTGTCTATTGGCGCAGATGCCTTTACGTAAGTAACAGACTATTTTGATTTATCACGCTGGAAATAATATCCGACATGTGAATTTAAACATGAAATGCAAGTGATAGAAAAATTATGCACAATCATATACCGATCTAGCTATTAGAAGCAAATCGTTCAATTCCAACGTATAGATACATTGCATACGGGACACCCAGTCATGCGTCCGTCGCGCATCCTTTTTTATCTATGTTTGTACTTTAGATTTCGACAAATACCAGCAAGTCCGGTTTCTTCATGTGTCAATATTGATAACAATACATCTTACAAATATGGAAACATTCACCCAGAAAGTCAATGTGGTTCTCAAACATCTTCACATAATAATCTAACCAATAACAGTAAAGGCAAGCAATCTGGAGTGTTGTTAAAAGTAGTGCAAAATATTAAAGCAGACTGACTTTTATAACTTAATAATTTTAGAAAATTAAAATATGACAAGTATCACTATTAATGAATCATTTATCATCTATTGTATCGTTATAGCGCTCAGTTTGACATGTGGTTGTTCTGATACAGGAAAAATACCGAGTGTCTCATCTCAAGAAGGCTTGGTAAGTTTCAGCGGGTGTTAATATATGTATGATGAAATAACGTTTTGAATTAATATAGCGCATTTATTAATGGTTGCAACTCATTTTGATGTCTGACTTGTTTCAATAACTTATGCTAGGAAAAGTGTTAGAGGAAGATGGGAATCGGCAGAAAGTGAAAACGTTATCTCTGCTCAAATATGGTCTGTGAATAACATAAACGATGGATTTGTTAGTAATTGTATTAATTGTCATTCATAGTGTGAAGCATTGTTACATTTTATAATTGTCAATTTTATATTTTCATTAGTATTTTATGTTATATTTGGAATCATTTAGTCTATAAATATACAATATAATTCAACATGGGAACTTTATATGTTGTATCTTTCAGAGCCGTGTTTGCCATATGGATTTTCTGACACAGAAACACCGAATACGTCTTCACAGATGAAACTCAGTAAGTAGAGACCCAATATTCACGATCAATGTGACCTATCCAGTCAAGATTAACCTCGCTTCTAAATTCTCCTTAATGCTTCTAAATCATTAACTATGTTTGAATGTCACATAATATGCTCATTTAATTACTATAGAAAAACTTATTCTGCACCATGTTTATGTGTTATCATTTCTATGTTTAGCAAATAATCAAAACTCAAACAAATCTACATCTGTAATTGACAGAAGAAGATGATTATTCTTTGGAGGAAACACCACTTTGGATAGTTCGCCATCAAAGGTTCTGCGACAAGACGATAGGCATCGTAATCTGACAAATCATCATTCCAGCAATGATTATTAGTCAGTCAGTACTTATATTTTCGATTATTGAGATAACGCTGTCCCATGGTGTTAATGATATTCAACATTATCGTTAAAACGCCATATTAAATAAGATTATAGCATTTAAGGACATTTAAAAAAATTCTAACTTGCTGCTTTATTTCTATGCTATGTTTAGTTATCATATAAAATATGAAGTCATGAAATTTGATAATTTCTTGAGGTTGGAACCTTTAATTTGATACTAATAATTGTTTAACTTGCGACTGATATGTCCATTTTGTAACACTTGAACAACACCGTAACACAAGCTTATTAATCATAGTAGTAATAATATAATTAAACATGTACCTCTTAATGATACATTGATACACTTTCTGTGTACAAGCTATTATTTCTGTGGGGTACTTCAGTCCATTGTTTTGTTTTATACCATACTGCACAATGCCTTTTTGTATTATGTTTAACGCTGTTTTGCAGCAGCCAAGTGTCATGTTTTACGCATTTGAAAAATAAAAATAATGACGTAGTACATAATTTTAATTTGTTATCGTGAAACTGTCGGCGAGGATATGTCCTTCTGTATTTCACCTTCTTTAGTGAGTGAATCCAATTCATGAATGTGAATTTCTGAAATGTTTTCAATTAATTAGGAACAAGTTCGAATAATGAAAGCCTAATAACGTACTTGTTGTTTAATGAATGAACATTTAAGTAGCCAGTAATATGGAACATCCGCTTTCGTCATGAGTTTGGAACCGATAATGTTTACTTAGAAATTTCTTTTCTATTATTGTAAAACGATTCTGGAAAATGAAATATATAATAATATAATGCGAGATATTTTTGGAGCAATATGTCGATCTCCATGACATGGCTTGACTAACATTTCACCTGTTTTTAATTGTATGTGTGCATATACATGTGCAGTTACATGTGAATGTTTGAAGTTACTGTAACTAATTGTGATTTTTGATTTACGGGTATGTAAAACGAAATTACATTAACGGATGTAACTGATAACTTTTTCAATGAAATCCTTAGCACCCCGTTGGCAGGCCAGTCACACTGGTTCTCACCACAAGAGGTTACGGTCCCCCCTGCCAAATGCTAAGAACAACTGAAACTAATATCTACATATTTACATGAAAAATTGTCCACCTGTGCGGATCTGTTTGTGCAGGAGTTTTACGACCGTATGCCCTTACTGACGTCAACCGAACTTGTTATGTGGGAAGTTGGCACCCAAGGCTCACAGGTGCTACACCTTGCCCAAGGGTGACTTGGAGGTAGTTGTGGCAAAGGGTAACCTCATTCTCCCACGTCCATAGACTCCACAACCGGATGTAGTTTAAAATCTTGCCCAGGACACATATATACATATTTAAATAAACGTAAACGCTGCCTTTAATAGGTAATACCTCAAACGTGAGGCCGAGTTGGTGCAAGGCTTTTATGACCGTATGCCCTTACTGACGTTCACCAAACTTATTATGTGGGAAGTTGGCACCCAAGGCTGACAGGTACTACACCTTGCCCAAGGGTGACCTGGAGGTAGTTGCGGCAAAGGGTAACCTCATTCTCCCGAGTACAAAAACTCCGCAACCGGATGCAATTTTAACGTCGTACCCAGGACCTAAAAATATGTGTTAAAGCTGAAAACCGACATTTCTAAGTCGTGAGGCCAAAACCTGTAATAATCCGGGGAGCGCTGAAAAGCACCGCGTTCACCCGCGCGTTCAGTGTGTTGAGGAAAGAGCCAAGAGGGTGGCATTTCAGTGTTTGTGTGTGTAGACTGATATCCACCATGAGAACAAAATCCTCTGACACGACTAATGTCACGAAACCAGGGAGTACCACAACAATTACCAAAGCGGATAAAAGACCAGATATGACTCAATAGGGCAAAGGCCCTAAACAGCGAAGTGGACAAGTAAAACCTAGGTTTACAGATGAATTTGAAGTGCATCATTCTGAATGTCACATAACACACCGTCCACTGTCCAAAATGTTTCGAATTTAGGTAGCTGATTTTTAAAACGGTGGTATTCATATTCCGTTTTGATCCTCAAAATAAGTCTCGTTTTGAAAATTTCTAGAGAATCACTGACACCTTTTTGTTGCCTCTTGTTTCGACGACTGGTGTGAATTGCAGCTTTCACCATGCTTGTTAATAGGCAAAACATTTGTTGTGCCTGTCGGGAAAGAAAACCCTTGGAACGACGCGGTGGCAGAATTAAAAACCATCAGAATGGCATACGAAAGCCTGTTTGAAGCAGACAGACGTGATTATTTTAAATGTATGTAATAGATCGTTATTAGATGGGCATTCTATAAAGATGTGTTCAAGTGTATCCACCTCGCCACAATAAATACACTTATCCGAGCTTGATAACCGAGCTTTGAAAAGGAAACTACCAGTTGCAAAGGCGCCATGGGATATGCGCCACTGCATATCTCCGTCATACGTCGTAATTGGTGTTGCATAACAGTCCTGAAAATTGGGTTTAGTTGTTTCAGGTAGACTAAGTATGTCACACCATACATTTCTTGGTTGTTGTTGACGACCACTAGTACAGATAACTTCAATTAAATATTTATATATTGCGCCTTTTTCAAGTTTATAAAGTGCTAGATTCAGCTCATCAGAAAAGTGTAGCTGAAAACTGAGATGAGAGAGAACATAAACACGCTTGTTTTTTCGTTTGAAATAATTGTTCACAGTATCCTTCCATTTGGTAGGCATGGAATCATGAATAACCTTGAGACTGAGCTGCAGAATGCGTTCAGAATTTATATTTACTCTATCTGAGATGTTTGAAGCTTCTAACCACGTTTGATTTGTTTCATGGACCAGATCACATACTTTGGTTATACCCGCGTCCACAAAATGACGGAGTGCAAAAGGTTCCTTTCTATAGGAATGCATTGTGAAAAAGTGGTTCATTAAAAATATCAATCGGATTATTGTCATTAAATTTACGCACCTTATCTACAGACTTCCAGCATTGAAGGAGTTCACGATAGAATGGTGGTATGCTCTCCAGTTTTAAAGGAAGGCTATTCGTGGTGCACAACAGCTGCCTAGTGTAAGACATTTTGCTTGCTTGGATGAAGAAGTAGTCAGTGAACTTAAAGCAAAAATGATCAGTATTGCCATAAAGATATCTTTGAATATAATTAAGTCGCGTGGCGCTGATACGTGTAGGGAGATGGGTAACATTTTGTCCCCCCTTTTCCAGAGGAAGATAAAGTGTTTTAGCAGAAACCCAATGGCGACCTTGCCAAAAGAAGTCAAGTAATGAGTTTTGTATATTCAAAACAACATCAGTGGGTGGCTCTAGGCTAGTAAAACGGTATAGTATTTGGGATGACATAATGTTGTTAATTACCATAGAGCGCCCCCTATAGGACATACTGTGAACAAAGTGGTTCCAGAATTCAATTTTTCTACTTATCTTTGAAACCAACTCAGTCCAGTTCTGTTTGGTATACATTTTACCATTTCCGAGAAAAACGCCCAATAATTTTAACCCGGTGTTGTTCCACTTAATATTGAGAGGAGAAAACGTGTTGTTGCGCCAGCTACCAACCCATAAACCTTCCGACTTTTCGAGGTTGATTTTCGCATTTGACGCGCGTTCATAAATACGCAACTATGCAGCAAGTGATGCGAATTCTTGTTTATGTGTGATAACAAATTCTATATCATCAGCATAAGCTGTAAGTTTGCAGTGTTCATTGTTGAGATGTGGTATTGTTAAACCTTTAATATTTCCATCATTTCTGATTTTATGGAGCAGTGGCTCAATGGCAATAACATAAAGGGCTGTGGACAATGAGCAACCTTGCCTAATACCACGTGACAGCATGACGGGAGGGGTGAGGGCACTATTTATACGGATAAGGGACTGAGCACTTGAATATATAAGATGAATGTAAGAAATAAACTTGTCATCAAACCCAAAAGCATGAAGTGTGTTGAATAGATAAGCGTGATTTACTCCGTCAAATGCTTTTTCTTGATCTAGAGCCACGATGCCGAGGGGAGAGTTAGTCATATTAGCATAGTCAATGCTGTCACGTAAAAGACTGATGTTGTCATGGATATGCCTGTTTGGAATACTACAAGTTTGATCTGGGTGAATTATGGAACCAATGATCCCGCGCAGACGTATTGCTAGTGTTTTAGTGAAGATCTTATAATCACTGCAAAGAAGACTCGCTGGTCGCCAGTGTTTAAGTTGTGTAATATCACCTTTCTTTGGGAGTAGGGTAACAACTGCTCTAGAGCAAGAAAGTTGAAACAGATTTTCTTCAGTGGCTTTACTGAACACATCACAGAGGTCTTTCCCAATAAGATTCCAAAATGTTTGATAAAACTCGTTCGGAATCCCGTCAATGTCGGGAGTTCGCCCATGCGCAAGTTGCTTTACGGTGTTAGTAAGCTCGTCATACGTAATAGGCTCATCAAGGTCATCGCGGTCGGTATTACTCAGCTTTGGCAGTCCCTCAAGTATGGTATTCTGTGCATCTATATTAATATTATCTGTTGTATACAACTTAGTGTAAAAGTTGCGTACTATTTTGCGGATTTCAGCTTGATTTTGTGTGAGACTGTTGTCATGACGCCTGAGTTAAAAAATAGCTTTTTTGTTTCCATTCTTTTTCTCTATTTGAAAAAAGAAAGTATTACACACATCATTTTCATTTAGAAAATGGTGCCGCGCTCGTGTGATGAGACTTTTATTCTCATGTTGAACCATGTTTGAAAGGAGTCTCTTTTTTTCTATGTATGATTTTGTGGGCGGCGAATTCTGGGTGATATCGCGCTCCATAGCTCGGATGTCCCTTTCCAATGTTTGTTTTGCTTGTTTGTGTTTATATTGCTTGAATGCGCAATGCTGTTGAGTAATTAATTTTATTTTATTCTTTCCCACGTCCCACCAAGTTTGAATATGTGAATAGTTTTTACGTCAAAGTTGCCATTCCAGCCAGAAATCCGTAATTTCATTAACATATTCATCATCCTGTAAAATGTGTGTGTTCATACACCATACAGGACTTTTCTTTTTACCATTGTTAATTGTTATATACTAACAAGAGAGTGATCAGAAAAAGCCAACGCCCCGTTACTAATTTCAACAGACATGATTTTCCCACGCATACACTTGCTAATGTACATTCTGTCCAGGCGAACAAGTGTACCACTACGCCCCCAAGTAAAATTAACTGCATTCCCATGGTGGTGACGCCACGTATCAATTAGTTTGTGACGACGAATAACTGAAGTAAGGAGGTTAGCAGTACGCATGTCAGGCTCCCGTTCCCTATTGCGATCCATGTCAGGATCGGTTGTACAATTAAAATCTCCTCCCATAATCAGTGGGTCGTTATTTAAAGTAATTAATTGTTATATACGCTTAAAACTAAGACTAACTATTTCTCGTGCCATTAAATATGAGGAGATATATGTTTAACTTTGAAATACTACATCTGGAATTTTCATAATTATGTATATTTAAATATGAATTCGATTGTATTATACTATACTAAATTATTTTGTTGAAAATATTTATGTCGAAGCATTTTATAAGTATTTATATTTAATGAAGGCATTATTCAATTAATTCAGCAGCACAACACTGAAAAGAAAGAGTAAAGCAGAATGGTTTCAAAAATAACAATTAGGAATAATCTCCGTTTTGTCAATAATAATGTGATATACTTTTAAATACTAACATAACTGTATATGAAACATTAAGCAAATAAATAAAATAGTTTCAAACTAGAAGTAAAATGTCATTGTGCCATTATAAAGTTACATTTTTAAGGTGTAACTCTGAACTCTGTAACACTGATTTAGCGTACCATTGCGATTTATTCTTCTGGATATCAGGTATTTTCTTTTGTATATTGACGTATTGACTATAAATAAAGCAGTAATAATTGTTTGTGTATTACTTTACAACAACCAAATGTCTATTGTCGACATTATTGGCCACGCTGACCTTGAAACTTTCATACCGAAGACTTTCGATCATGTGGGCATACAATGACAATCATGTGTATGTCGCAATTTTATTTAGAAATAAAAAAACACGATTGTTTCAATCTGTACTTTCGATTGATAACAACCATAATTTTCGTAATAATAATGCCGACAAAGGAAAGATGGCCTTACCCTCTCATTTCCTGATTGGAATGCTCAGCTATGAACACGTACATTGGCCAAGGTGTACTGATGTTCACCAATAATTGTAGACTGTCGACAGTCTATCGTACCTAATATTGATCTGTTATTATTAATAAATATTGTGTATAAACGTAATAGGCGTGAATAAATTGCGAACGCCGGGACAGCAACTATGGGGTGCCGTTAGGCACGACCGTCCGGTGATGCAATTCACTGGTAGGATTATCAGATCCGAGTACTTTCATATGCAAATGATAGTCGCGCAGATGTCTATCTCTTTATCGTGGCCAATCGTGAAAAGGGTCAGGGGTCGCTGGCTACTTGGATCGCCCACGACTTACGCGAAGTTGGTTTTGACTGTACTATACGCGATCGCCACACTTTCCACAGCAGTTTTTGATATCATGACACGAACAAATCTAGACGAATGCATTATAAAGTGCTGGAACGTTTAGACTACCATAATATTACTTGCAAAGATTACCAGCGAGACACTATCGCAAACTACACAGAGGGGACAGATGTGTTCATCTGCGTGCCGTGTTGACATTTGTCTTGTCAAAAAGAACTCGTTTCGAAAGCAGGGTACCTCCACTTTCAGTTGCTATTATCTTAGAGGGAAATTCCTGCGGCTTTTTCCAATAACTCTTGCTTAGTTTGTTGAAATTCCTTCCTGAACTCATCCATTTTTTACGCAGAGTCGATGTAGATCGATCGCCTCTGCCACAACAAATTTGCATGTCGTAGTTCTGTTGATTCCGCAAAACAGTCTCCTCCGGTTTTCTATATGTTCTATTTTCATAACGTGAACAACCAACGCATTCAGGGGGTCATGTAGAATAAATTCGCATACATTATGTTAATATAATTTATTTCGTTACGTCAGCATCAACTATGAATTATTCATATCAACTAGAAACCTGCAGATGGGGACAGTTTATCGGGACTAAAGTCCCTTCGCTTTAAATTGTTCGCATTTACCATCAAACGCTTTTGGCGTTCGAATGTATAGGAAACATAATTACATTAGGCCCGAGAACTGCCAACAGTCTACAAAAAATGATGAAGTTTATTGATAAGCGGGACGACTGGATTATTTTAAATAGTTCTTTACTAATGTTGTGCTTACAAGTTTACTAATACATGCATACAATTCAGATTCCACAGTTAACGCAATGGCACACATTGTGGACACAACAATAATTACAGTAGAGGGGTAGCGCCATCAATGAAACTTATAGTAACTGCTTAACAATTATATCTGCGTAGGTCCACGCGATTTATGATTGTCTCGGTTTGGTTATAGTGCATTTCATGGCCAGATTTAAATTGGAAATATAGCAAAATAGTGTGGAACGCGTGTCTGTGTGAAAATAAAATAATCAGACGTCTAATCTGAGTCACTTTCCGAATAAATAACTCGTGGACGTTTAGTTGGGACCACGACAGGACCAGAACTTGAACTTGAACTGGAAGACTATGATACACAGTTAATGTTGAAGTTAAAAGTTCATCCACAGAATTTTGCATTGGCAAACATGCCGTGCAACTGCGGTACTCCACTGACGGGGTGATTTTCGTTGGCAGCGGTTGTCTCTGAGCTGCACGCTACAACTTCGTTTGTGATGTTGCTTGCTGGTCGTGGATTGACTGAGTCTTGGTTACCGGTTGAAATATAATGTTGCTCATTTGGCGTTGGTAATCTTTATTTGGAACGCCGCAACGTCGCCAGTAGAAACCTCCTGGTATCTCGATGTTGATGGTTGCGGCCCCATAGTAATCGCTGATTTTACTGCGAGAGCCCTTCAAGGTTTATAAAACTCAGTTTCCAGGTGATCAACATATATTAAGTTCTCCCAATCGTAGTATTCCATGTGATGTACACCTAACATGCCAAAAATGTTGTTGAACGATTTGAACCGGACAAAAATAGCAGACGAAAATGTGTTTACAAAATAAAAATAGTTCATTTGCATATCGACCGTGAAAATACCGAAAACATTATTGCATCCATTGGGTGATATTCAAGTTTGTTTTAGTCAAAATAAGTGACTGCGTAAAAGTACCATTACTGTACGTTGTTCAAATTTCATTTCACGCGGCAAGTATATTCATGTTCAGGGGAAAATATCGTACTTCTAAATATTGTTTATTGCTGCCATGTTTAAAAAAACAGTACTCCTGAAGGGCCTACTTTGTTTGCTCTCGGCCCTCATTTGTATATGAGTTGTGGAAATACTGATTTTGATTTCAGAGACGAATCAAAATAAACTGCAGTACATATGTAATGATATGCATTATTTCATTTTAAATATTTACTATCAGATGTATAACAAGTTGTTGCACATTTTACAGCAGACCTAAAATTGTTAGAGAGATCTCATTGAGAGCGAGAGACCACGCGACTTCTTTTGCTCACATTAATTGTTCTATCCCCTGCGACATCGCGTCCATTGTTTGTTCTCAATATTTGTGGATATTTGCGAATAAGGACTAATAAATTGAAACGGTATGTGATAAGTACTCTGTTGTAATTCAATATGTTTTGACGTGCGGTAGATATCCAACTTTTTATTTTGAAAATTATCGAGACTATAAATCGTAGAGCAGCAGATGGGAACCGTTTCAGCTTATTGTTATATAAAAGTAGAAAACATGATCACATACATATTATATAATAACATATCTCATTGGTTTCATTTTTACGCCTTAAACTGACCTTTGACCTGACCACGTGGCAGTGCAGAATTAGCTGCATTAATTTATGTAACATGTTTTTCGCCAAATTGGTATTACTTCCTGGTATTCTGAAACAATGTGTATAATTATAGTGACACTTTATTGTTATTGTTATCAAGTAAAATAATATTTTCTTTTCGATTTAAATTTACGCAATGTATGTAAAATCAGTCTTGTGGAGACCTTTTTCATTTATTTGTGCGCCATCGGATATTTTAACAGATATTTTTGTCTGTTTTATTCTGTTGCAATTTGATAATATCAAAATAATATAAAATAAGTTATTCAGAGAAAACAATTACAAATGACTGGCTATTCTTTAAACTGTCTACTAGTGGATGAATTGGCACATTTGCGTTACATTAAATGTAGGTTAGATGACAAAATGTTACTGTATTATAAGGTACAAATTTCAAACGTTGAATGGCCGCCATGATTACTGACGCACATGCTTATGTTTCTATGGATATTGCTGTAATTTTAAAAGTACAAATTTCATTAAAATATGAAAAGGTTGTTTTCTTCAATCAATTCATAAATGAATGACCTTGAAGTGTCAATGTATAAAAAATGTTTGAACTGAATTTACATCTGAACTGTGTCATTCAGCAAACCGTGTCAGCAAATTTGTTTATACTTAGCCTACATGGATCATTTACCGTGAAGTAATGGGTTCAATATTAAGTAGATAATCGGCAGGTGACATGACATGACAGTTGCCTATAATAAACAATAAAGGTATCAAGGACGAATAATAATAATAATAAACAACATCACGCGATTTTAGGGGGTTCCCCGGGCGGCCCCATATCATCCAAAAAGTTAAAATTTACCCCATCATCATCATTCATTAAGTTGTCGGTTGAAATTAGCTTTGCGATGTAGTGCATTAACATCAATTAGTCTAAATTTTTAAATTTTTGCATAAATTATTGTTGATAATTGTTGGAGGGGGCATTGGGTGTAGAGTACTGGTGTGTATTTGCAGACAATTAAAAAAAATCATGGCTTATGACTGAGCCCCTAAACAAATATAGGCAACACGTGATTAGTTGTTTTTACAATTGTGATTTGTTGTTGTCGAAGGTACCGTACACGTCAGCCATCGGATGTTGCGAATACGTCATGATGTCATAAACGCGTGATGTTTGTATCTAGCTACTATCTAGTGACTTCGTACGTGGGGGTATGCCACGTGGAACTCTATATAATAGACATCTATAAATCATCTATAAATCCGTTTCCCAGTGGATGGCAAAAACGTATCACGTCGCTTATCTGAGGTTAATACGTGCCAAAGAACTATTTTTTTTAATTAGGCTGTATTATATTTTGATGGGTAAATACATAATGTAAAACAAAAAATCGTGCGCATTGCGTAAATGATGGCTTTCCTGAGAAACACTTGATCTTTGCATGTATGTATGTCAATTTGCCACGAGTTATATTCTACGTGAATACTTGTAACCGAGAGATAATCATCGAACAGCATGACAGCTGGCAATCGTTTTTCTTCTAAGGATGTGTCAGCACTAGAACTAGCACTTGCAATTTGCTCATACTTGAGTTTTGAGCTCATATACAATGTTTACAAACTGCAGTTTCTGTCGCAAAATAAAAATCTTTGGTCATCTGAAAACTGTTTTTATACGTCATACTACCAGAAGATGTTTAGTTACAAGCCAACAAACTCTGTTTAAGTCACATGACTACCTGGGGTTCAGAAGTCAAATTCTAATTTGAACCAATCGTGTAATTGATTTCCTAAAATTTGTCAAGCAGATAGAATTACTTCATTTTAGCACATACAAGATGATTTATTCAGCTACTTCCAGCTGAAGTGGCTTAGCCACATAACCTGTATTTACCCAAACTAAGAATTAGTGTATAATCAGCAAGATATGTTCATAATAATTGTTCTATATTCAAGGTATAGTGATATGATAGTTCTCATTTAACATAACATTCACAGTTCCAATATTTCCATGGGTGTAGATCACGTATTACAATTTTCACCAATCACATGGATCAGCTCAAGTTTCAGACAGTTCTAACACATTGCAAATGGGAAACTAGTAAGGGACTCTAGACGCTAAAACATGTAATTTTTTGTTTAACCTTTGAACGTAACAAAATTGTTAATAACAGGAGTGCTCTCTTTTACTCAAAGTAGTAATCAGTAATAATGTTTTGGTGAGTGGAATGTATCGAAGGAGTCACCGGCGGTAATTAGTGCAGGTCTCGCCCAGGTCAATACTATTCTCATGATTTCCATTTGAACAGCGCATTGGATTGTGGGAAAATCAATGTTTATCAACACAAATATCGCACATGCGCGGCGGAACGATCCCCCCATGTATGTGGTTCCTATGTAGAGAAAGACTAATAACTGTGCCAAGTTTCGTTAATCTCCTGCTATGGGAAATAGGTCAGGGGTACTACTTATTGAACGACCCTCGTATTTCCATTGGCTACCGAACTATTTTTATTTTGTAAACACATTTTCGTCTGCTATGTCCGGTTAAAATCGTTCAGCAGCATTGTTTGCAAGTTATGTGTATATCACATGGAATACTACGATTGGGAGAACTTAATGTATGTTGACCACTCTAGATGTGATGTATTCTGCTACGCCCGTGAAAATAACTTACACACGCAACAAAAACCACGGGGAGGGTGTGGGGTTCTGTCATATTTACAATGAAATACCTTGTAGGAATATTTCTTTTTTTACTTCATATTATAATTGCGCAAATTCATGCCCTCGCCTTAACCTGATCTTTGACCTGACCACGTGGCAGTGAGGAATTAGCTGCATTAATTAATTGTATTATAAGGTACAAATTCCATACGCTGACATGACATGACATGACATGACAGTTACCTAATTAAAACTATTGGTTCGTAAACAGTAACATGTAGGTATCAATAACGAATAATAATAAACAAAATCACGCGATTTTAGGGGTTTCCCCAGGTGGCCTCATATCATCTACCAAGTTAAAATTGTTCCCATCACTTTTTATTGTTTACCAAGGCAATATTAAACATTTAAAAAGAAATTTTTATTGAATTTCGAGTAATGAAATTTGTTAGTTAGTTAGTTTATGTCAACATGAAACAGGTTTGTACCCACCCTAATTTATAAGTGTTTGACGACGTCGCTGCGAAGTGACCTCTAGTGGTCATATCGGATACCTACTAAATTATTCATGATTCACGTGACATAATTTCGTCAATATAACCGGCCTATACTAGTGGCTCGACTGGGTTTATGTTGTGCACCAATATAAAACAAAATACCTTTGATCGAATCCCTTCACAGCAAAGACGCAGAACTCATACCGGCTCCATCGTATGCTGTAGATGTGGATGAGATTTCTTTCAATAACACTATGAACATGAATATACTGTTACGTGTTCTTGTCATTCCAATAGTAAGTTTGTACTGATATTTGTTTGATTTCACAAGGTCAATTAAGTTAACCTCAACGTATCTAAATTTAATTTATTCGATCAAACGCATAATAGTGCAGGGTATGTTGTAAATATGTGGGTTAGGTATAGCCAGTCACTCACGTTTTTATACTAAAGGACAACCGAATAATTCTGAACTTATAATTAGTCGTCTTTATATGCCAGGTTAGAATACTATATTATTATACCTAATAGCCCTATCAGCCAATCAGATGCGCGAATTGACGGTCAAGTTAATATTTTTTGACTGTGTATTGCCTTCTTATTGTTTAGTATTATTAAAAAAATATGCAATTAGTGTTAAAACAAATGTATATCATTTTCCAGGTTTTCGTATGACAAAAGCATGCAAAGACGGATTTCCAAATACAACGGAATGCTCTGCATGTGGACCGCACTCTTATACTGCGCATCCAAATGTCTTGGATAAATGTCTTCCTTGGCGTCCTCCATGTAACCCCAAAACAGAGCAATTGAAGGTACATGGATCTATTAAGAATGACAGTGAATGTGAATGTAAAGACGGATATTATAGACTGGCTCAGGGGAGATGCTTTCCGTGGACTAAATGTGGTACTGGCAGAGGTGTGGTTAAATCAGGTATACTGTTTCATCAAACATTGATAATTATGAATTAAACATGTTTATTTTCTCCCCTAGATATCAATTATTTCAGCTATGAACCTTTTTTTAGGGAACTCGACTCATAATGTAGTCTGCGGGGAATGTACTGAAGGAACCTTTTCTGACCACTTAGACATAAGGCTGCCGTGTTTGAACCACACAGAGTAAGTTGATAAACTCGTTAAAAGTAGTAAAGATGATGAATAAATATATCAGTATATATTTATATATATATATATTATAACTTAGAATAACTTATAATTGTAATACTAGCAATGTGGCTAACAGCTTAACTTACATTTCAAATAATAAGATAATACTAATGTTGCAATAATATTTATTTGTGTATGCTCTTTGCCTAATAGTTGTGAGCGTGCAGGTATGACAACGGTGAATAAAGGAACACCAACTTCTGATACCAAATGTGGGGGGCCCACTCCCATTTGTCTCTGAACAACCTGGACGAGGTGCAGGTGAATCATAATTGGCGATAAATTATGATCATTATTATTATCCTTCAAATTATCGTTCCATGTGATTGAGTTAATATCTCGGGCTGTTCTCTTTATACTCATACTGAATTATACAATTCTGTTCTTACATTACATGGTGATAAGAAGAAATCGTATACACAACAAATCCATGGCTCGACGATTATGCCGTGTATCCACAGAAAATTGAAGTTAAAGAAGAAACCTCTAATCACGAAGAGGCATCTAGCTATAAGGGGTCGACCAATCAGATTATTCTATCGACGACTATCTCTATAATTATAGTAATACTGGCGTTACTAATTTTGAATACGCTGAGGAAATATTGTGCAAGGCAGGGCAATGCTGGTGAATCTGCGTGGTTGTTTACAGTAGTATTTTCAGAATCATATTCACCCACTGCCTACAATACAAGCAATTATTCGTTCAAAGATTCAATATGAATGAAAACATTCAATTTGTAATACACCTGATACTAGATGTTAACAAATATTGGTCCTTGAGCTCACATGAAATTTGCTTTACGCATATAGTTGTTTTCTTTCTTTTTTATCGAATTGATACTATACGGTGTGCAATCAGAACAAATTCATAATTAACTGTGCGGAGCGGGAGTCTCTTACTCAACGAGAAAACAATAACCACTTTTATTTGTACACAGGACAGAAAGCTCTGTCTTCAACTCAAGTTGCTGATCCCGAAAGAGGTGATGAGAACTTAAGAGATGACAACTGTGACAAACTAGTATGTGAGCGGAGGTTACATCAACCTGATAAGATTATTTGAGCAGGTGACCCGTCAAACCCGTCATCGACGAGACGAGATGATGACAATCTCCAACAGATGGCCGAACCATCGATGTATCGTGACAGTGACAGTGATAGTATAAGTGTGGACACATCAATGCCTATTGGCACTGAAGCAGTTAAGTAAGTAGTTTTGCATATGTCACGTAGTAGAATAAAATAGATTTGGATCTCATGGAATTAAAGAAAACGATACACATCCACATGCCTGTAAAATTTTCAACATTAAGATTATTAGGTAAACGGCATCCAGAAGCATTTGAAGCCATATCAACAAATGAATAAATTGATCTTTAATGTTTCGTTTTCCTTAACTGCCAAAAACAAACAAAAAAACAGTTTTAAATTCTTCCAAACACATCGAAACACCTATAATAGGAAATCTATTCATTGTTGAACAATGCGTAATACTTCATACCATGGGTTGGACAAAAACAACTTTGCAGATAATCAACTCCGCGTACCTGTACAGGTTTGCGTTAATTTTGCTTGGCACAAGGTATGTCTGTTAAACGAGCGAATTGAGGATTAACTGAACTAGGATCAGGTGAAAAGTGTAATTGTGTTAATGGTTTTAAATAGTCTGACATCAAATACCATATGTGACTGTGATTTTGGTAAAGTTAAAATAATACACAACAACACAAAATGTGGAAAATACATTAAATCACACTCATATGATCACATCAATAAATGGTGGGTGGTACAGTTCTTAATATTGTTCAGTTAGTCATTAGTTTAATATATATATATATATATATATATATATTTATATTACACTCGATATCTATTATTCACTTTTCAACTGAACTATGAAATGAAGTATTGTACACTGCGTGGAAAAAAATTGCAATGAATACCACAGTATTTATTTGATATGTTACCAAACTATTAAAACATTTTATTCGAATTATATATTTTAGCTACCAGCAAGTTAACTCAGTTGCCTCGAATTCAACCGAGTCATCTTCCTACATGTACGATGTGTCAGGCTTAAATAGAAATATGCACCCAGAAAGTCAGTGTAGTTCCGATCTATGTCGAAGTAAAGAATGTACCAGCATTAATAAAGGTATGTTTAATTCATGAAATCAATTGATTAAAGGAGGCATGGGTCTGGCTTTTGACATTCTGTACATGAAATTTGAGATCTATGAATGAATTCTGTCGATAAAAACAGCTTGTATGTGCTGCGAAATGCTCTAAATATCGGGTATATAACGGGCTGTGAAGCATACGACAAACGCCCGCTTCGCCTGGCGTTATTTCGCCTCAAGAGGGCCAGTCAAATTATGTCATCTGTGAACACTGATAATTGAACCCATTCATGCCAAAACGATTCATGTTAAGTTTCTCGAAATCCCAAATAAAAAATCACGTTGTTGGTTGCGATAAATCGGCAGAAGAACTAACCTGAAAGTGAAGACACGTACAGCGTTCTAGCTATAGTAAACAGTGAGTAAATAAATATTGTATTAAAAACTAATATTGTATTAAAAACTAAATTAGAAATAAGCAAATATCACTTGAACTACAGTACTCATTTCGCCTAACTTCCCACTTTTAATCGACCGCTTAACGCTTAATTTCCGACTGCACTGTATTTTCCGACCGCATTTTTATCGTATTTTTTTCTCTCGCTGGCTCATTGAAAACACCGACCGGTGGCCCAAATACTGGTCACTGGCATAGGAGTGGTCGAAATTGTGGTTTTAGTGATACAGTTTGGGGATACAACGGGTACTAACTATTATTAAATTCCGAACTACTCTTCAAATCTATAACACTTTGTATCGTTCGCGGACGAAATTTCATCTGTGGCCAATATTAAATAACTTAGTTTGCGTAATTATTATGAAAGCGATATATTACAATGTTGAAATTTTAGAGCCGGTACAACATTGTAAACAAATTTGCATAATTTGTAAAGCAGCGCACTAAGTACACTATCTTAAAATATACAAGTTTTCGTAATTACAGCACCGTTAGAACTAATAACATTTTTACAAGATCGTCGCGCGGAGCATGAAAGAACAATATTGCTAAGGTAACGCACCTGTTCAGGGCGTGACTTTGGGGTCAAACTTCGGTCAACACACACTTGATGTCAGCATCGCCGTGCAGTAAGTTACGCAATGAAGTACTTAAAGTTCAATTACGTCCCAAAATGATGTCGTTGATCACCCAGTTTTCTGCAAACTATTATACACTAGTTTCAAAGCTTTTGGCATTTGTTTACAATATTGTACCGGCTCTAATATTGGACACAGATGAAGTTGCGTCGCGAACGATACAAAGTGGTATGGATTTGAAGATTCGTTCAGAATTTATAATAGTTAACACTCGCTGTATCCCCAAACCAGTGACCAGTGTTTGGGCGAGCGGTCGGTATTTAAAATAAGCCAGCGAGAGAAAAACACGATAAAAATGCGGTCGTTTTCAATACCCGATAATCAGGGCATTTCTCAGCACATACAAGTTGTTTTTATCGACAGAAATCATTCATAGATCTCAAATTCATGTACAGAGTGTCAAAAGCCAGACCTTTGGTCCCCTTTAAATACTTTACATTTGTAAAATGAATTGTATTCATTCAAAACAAAGTCATAGATAACTTGATGTTGTATTTTCATAGAGACAAGCTTGCCGTCTGGGTTTCGTGACACAAGGACACCAAGCGCCTCATCGCAAACGCAACTTAGTGAGTAGTCTGACTGTTGGATGTATTTATCCCGAGAATAATAGCTTGAATATATTCTGCTTACAATATTCTTACAGTATTCCATTCTAGTGTATGTTATGATTAATTACTTACTGACAGAAACACTGTTTGAAAGAGAAAGGTTCAACTTAGCCGGAAATGAAAACCCTGCTCAAATGAGTACACATCAGTGCACAGACGATCTTGAAAATAATATAAAGGATATATATGAAAGTAAGTAAACTGTAATAATATTAGGTATTGGACCAGGTAACTTTGACAAATCCTATCTATAAATGCTTTGCACTAACTATTTCAAGATAGTAACTATTTCAACATTTTATTCCTTAATTGTTAATGCTTTTATTTTATAATAAAAATATTATTCGATGCACTATTCCTGAACAATAGCGTTGGAAACTAAAACTACCGTAATAAGGACATAGCATCGTTAATGTTCCCATTAAATGACAGCATAATTATTAGCCAACCCTATGAACTGGATGGTATTGTGACCCCATCAAGAGTTTATTTGCAATTGTACATTGACTAAGGGTATATCGAGATCGATGAATCGATAAATATTTGAGAATATTAAATACTTACATCATTTTTTTATTAACAGAGGAAGTTGGGTATGCGTTGGAAGAAATGCCGCTTCTGAACAGGCCACAGCAATGTGAAGTTGGACTAAGTAACCTGACGAACAATCATTGCACTACTAATACCGATTGCCGCGTTGATACTGACAGTGCAATTATTGTTAGAGAACCACATATAAAAGATGAGATATAATTTGAGTATAATGTGTAATTTCTCACAAACAAGACTTTCGAATCACATGTTTCTATATATTTTTTTTTCATATTTGTATATGTTTCTGTAATTTCGGTTTCCTCTGTAATTTTGCGAATGGTTTATGTATCAAATGCGATAATATTTTGTCTTATTTGAAATAATTGTGTAAGCCCGATTGTTTTAGAAGCACGTTAAAATTGTTTAAAGAAAATATAAATCATTACTTCAGATTTCTATTAATACAATTATTCAAACGGTGGTAGTTGTCATGACCAGTTATGTTAGATATATATCCCAACGCATGAAATATTTTTATTTTTACGAAATTTGAACCGGCCTTTCACATGGCTGATGCCAACGTGATAAAACATTCTTCTGCTTATTCAATATTGTATGTGTGGAGGTCTATAGAGGGAGCGCTATATATAGTATGGTGTGCGAATAACTTTGTTTATGCTTAAGTCTGTGCGTCCCTGTGTTGGCCACCATGGCGGTTTAATGTGTCATGTTCTAATTGTTTCCGTCTGTGCAAGTCTGGCAAGTCGATTCTCCTGTTAAATCGACTGAATTCCTTCCAAAGACTGAACTAAAGTGATTATGGAGGTTGTGGAACTCTGGGGACAGACGAAATCATGTTCGCATGAAATTTAGTGACTGGCAGAAGTCTTTTACGAAAGTTGTGGTTGTGTAGATCGACCGCAGAGGTTGCAGTCTGCTGTTGCCATTGTGTTGATTAACACCGTGGTTGAACCAAGTACCCTGGTTTGCGTGAGTACAATCGTTGACATTTTGAGTTCTTAACGCCAGTAATAATTGTTTCCAGTAGATCGACTCGATTAATTATGTTGTCCTATCCTGTTTCAACTAAAGTAAAGACTGTTCGTCGTTGTGGAAAAGTCTAGCCATTCGTATCACGTGACTTTCGGTTGTCGACATCCAGTCGGACTGACTTGGTTACCGTCCCAGACATCTACACAACTTTGATTCGTAAGACATTCAGCATCAAGTCGAAAGTGCAGAAACGGACTGTGACGTTTTACTATTGTGTATTTCCCGGATCAACGTTGTGATCAAACTATTATTTTCTATAACGTAAGTCTGCATTTAGTGTAATTCGCCTGCACTGGCATTGCGTAAGCCAGTGTGTAGTTTGCATTTTGCATGATATTTCCTTACTGATAATTATTTTGTGTCAGATATACATTTATTTAGTCCAGAGTACTTTACCTGGATTGTGTATTTTACTATACATACATATTGTGACTACCATTCTGGTGAGTGATATTACTAAATACTTACCTTAAATTGTGTCATTTTGGTATTCACTTTTGGTATCCTATTGTTGTTATAGTTGTTACATGCATAATTTGGAACTTTGGCCTGCCTTGCATGTTTAAAACATTCTGTATTTTAGATGTCTTTAGTATTCAATAGTTAAACTCATGTGTTATTTTATTATTGAATACTTAACTATTTTCTGTTGATATAAACCAGTGAATATACCATTTCAGTAATCGTGTAGGGATTATATGTACTTTTTTTACTATTACGGTATTGTAGATGAATGCATTGGTTGTTTATTATTTGAACACACAAGTTGCATTACGATAGTCCTAGTATTTTATAGTTAAGCCAATGTATACTGTTGTATTTAGTACGCCTTTGTTACCATAAGACTAGATAAGTAATCTTTTCAATTATAGTATTTTTTTTTTATTGTACCTTACCTGTATTTAATATGTGTGCTAATCTCTGTGATTGCTAGCATATACTTCTATGTACCTGGTGAATACTCAGGCATTCATAGCCTTAGTACCTATTACGTAGTATCTACCAGCACTTAGTGTTTCTAGTTAGTAAATACTATATTTTGTATGTGGTAGTCATTTGTATCAAAGTAAGTTAGCGTTCCTGCATATGCCATATATTCTCTTCAGTACTCTGTACTGATGTGTTGGCCTATATGGTTGTAGCAGTTAGTGGCACTATACATTACCCACAGTCCCCACGACCGCATGTAGCCCACTGCCCCGATATATTACTTGTATCCTACCGTTACTGTGTGTGCAGCTTACATATGCTATATCGTGTGTTGTTCGTATTAAAACGTAGCATTCTCATTGTGGATCGGTATCACTTGTAGTCTTGTTATCAGACGATAACGGAACAATGATTGGGGTCAATGCACTAGTATACCAATAAGTTGTGTTTGTGTGCGACTCGTCAACATTCAATGTTTGTCCACGTATATGAAGATAGTTAAAACAACAATCCCACAAATATTGGCTAAATTTCATTTGAATATTTACTAATATGCCCATGTTCACATGTCGCATGTGACGCACAACTGCAATAAAAGCGTTCTCAACGTGTCCATCACATAGTAAATTACTTTCTGCTCAAGCTACCGCTGTAAGTAGGACCCAATGAATGTTTTTTTTAAATGAAGGGCCAGCCTACGCGTCGCCAATTGTTGCGCACAAAGATATCCCTGCTTATGCCCTATTCGCACACAATAATTGGCGGCGCGTCGTCCCTAAATAAACACACCCCAGTATTTTAAGTCACGAAATGAATCTGATTTAGGCGGAAAGGAAAACAACCCTGACAACACGATCAGATAGCAAGGTAGGTTTGGTCTAATTGAAGATCATATGTCATCTTTCCATCCTCAGAATACCAAATATTAAAGCAAGTATTCAGATCACCAAACAGACAGAGAAACAAACACTCGAAATTGTGCATGTTTGCGATGTGTTTTTTTTGGTGGTATTTATTTTTCATATATGGCGTCAGTTTTATATCACACCACCATCTTGGCAGAATGACTGATTGGGCATCAAGTTAAGGTCATTATTTTATATATACATATCAGGCACTTAAAGGTAAATTATTAAACCTTTAACTTGTATCAAGGCACTATGCAAAGATACAACAAATAATTATAAATCATGCTTATATCAGTTGATATTCCATTGTAACAAGACTTTTTAACTACCAAATTAATTAATTATTTAATTGATTGGCATTTGTCAACACGCTTATGATGAATTAAAAATACACGATTATTGTCAAACCAGATTAGCTCGTGCAAGTTTTCAGGGTGCTGGACCTTGTGATTTTGAATATTAATTGCACCTGTGTTGCGTGATCAGTTAGGGAATGTCATGTCAATGCCAGCAACTCTATACAATGAGGCAACTAGTGTTACAGTACCTTAGCAATCCATGTAAGAATCGCGCACAACATAGTTTTTACCCTTTTAAGCGTTTTGCTTTTCATGGATGTAAACGTGATTATGCGTCTTTGTTTGTCTTTGTAACAATATCTAAAAAATAAATAACTAATACATTTGATAGACAAAGGAACAAATTTAAAAAAAATCCAACTGAAAAATTGAAGCACAACATTTACACATTAGTTATACCTTCTGCCTTCCCAAATATGATATAGTCGATCCATCTTTACATATAAGTAGTATCGGTAACAACGTCATTCCAGACGACACGGACCGTCGAATAGGCGTGTTTGATAGCGTATATCCTATATTAATATGTGCATATTTATTACCTGTGTCGGATCGAAGCAGGGCGTCGGTGGGCTGTACAGTGCTGTATATATGTAATTTTCCCACATATCATAGTAATTCAGTGCAATGAAGCTGTGTAGTACTCGAAAAAAAAAATCAGTCATCTACTTGAAAATTGCTTGGCTGCATAAAAATTACGACGCTATATGAAAAATGCTCCCCTATCTTGAAAATAGCGTCGCATATTGCGAGGTAACCTTCGATCTGCATATATGAATCGGAAGTACAATAAATTCTGTACACCATGTACGATTTTCTTGTGTATGCTTACGAAATCGGGTAAACCAGGTCGAGTTGACTGGGGATGTAAAGCTCCTATCTGTTTGTTAAATGATGTGAAGTCAACCACCGTCCTACTTGGAACACCATATTTGCATCAGTGTTGAATGTATTGGCATGCTGGCTGTATGCTTTGTAGGGAAACGAGTTACAAGTCAGTGCCCATTCTAATCCTATACAACTAAAGTACACCTAATATTAAACAATCGAATCATGGTTATCTAATTTGCACTGTCGACTCGTTACCAAAATCCACTGTACTGTGCATCACGGTTACATCATTAAAACAAAACATTGTGCACATAATGGCGTCCGAACTTTAAATAATTAGCAAACAGTAAACAAATTATTACTACTAAGTTTGGCCTTTATTCTCTGAAATGCGATATGACGGGATTCTTTGACGGCGTATGATTTTGGAAGTTTGGTTAAAACAGCCCTACCAATGGAGCTAAAAAATATGTCCTATAACGTCAGTAACTATTTTTCCCCTGACAACTCGTGTGTGATTGGTAGTTATTTTCCCGCCATGTTTTTCTGTTATGTCAGGAGACCGACAATCAGGACCATCATTCCCCTGGTCATCTGGTAGAGCTACAACTATGACAGTATATACGCATGTTAATATCCCTGCAACTACTTGTGTACGTTTAATATAATCTTTCTCACCCTTATCAAAGATCTTTTGTAATTTTTTAGCATATTGATAACAATGATAAAACTTCTGTTTACCAATTTTGTTGCGTTGGTCAACTTGCCCTACCTGCTATTTTATTTCATATGGCCCCTGCTGTTGCATACACAGTTTGTCCACAGAAGTGAACAACAAAAGCAAAATACTTCAAACCTTTGCTTTTATTGTTAAAATGCGATCTATACTGCTTACTTGACTTGATAACCGCTATGCTATCTGGCAGGTGGTTTCCGAACGATTTCTCATATTAAGGTAGGGATGCAGGTTCGTGTTCGTTCGTTCGTGAGTGAGTGAATTTTTTTTTTGCTTTTTATTATCCAAACAGTCTTGGTTATAGACTGTTCACAATTCTACAAAATTTTAACATACTCAAAAGACGATTATAAAATATAGATAACAGGTGCAAACATTCTCTCTTTTGAATGCTTAGCAAGATTTAGCAAGGCTGCACATAAATAATAAAAGAGAAACATGGTGAAAACAAGAAATGACAGGATCTCCATATCATGCACTATATTTAACTTCTTACAAAATGATAATACATTAAAATTTGGAAGTGTTACAGCCATTTTAATTATGAGTATGAGCAAACTTCTTACTGAGTGAATTGTTATGCAAATTAGCAATTATCCCAGCTTCTATTTAGTGCACATCCCAGAACTTTAAAAAAAATAGCTTCTAGACGCTTTGACCTACTGTTTTGAAATTTTCACAAATGATTGACAATGTGTTTATCTTCAAAACGCCGTCGGGGCATTGTTTTTGGTTGAACAGTGTTACAATAATCGTACAGACAACTAGTCTGGGTGTTAATTGATGCATAAACTTGAAGTAGTGAAATTTGAGCTGCTGCCCTGCAAAATTGACAACTGGTAGACAGTTTTCAAGATGGCACTTTCTTCATAGTAAACTTCAAACTCTGCTATACCAGTTCTAATTCTAGGCCCATTAATTAGTATGCAAGTGCCCTCCACATCACTCATTTGTTATGGGTGCATCAAACCAGTTCATACTGTTATCCCAGTACAGCCAGAATACTCACCGCAAGGCCAATTTCTTTGCCCACTGCAACAGGCACGGATATATCCTCAGACACCTCTCTGATACCAATCCCCATCATAGCAGGAACATGCATGACCTTCTCGTCTCACTTTTTTTTGTGAATTAGCCGTTTGTATTAGTTTGCCCTTGGTGATCGCAACCAGGGAAGGGCCACAGCGGAATTGTCAGATGGAACATTAGTAAGTACGCTGTCAGTATTCGTGCATGCCCCAACTTATGTACGTAGCTTCGTTGCGATGTGGAGTCTAGGGCGCGATGATTGTGAAAATGAATTTATATAGCGCTGTCTTATATTAATGATGAAAAATTACTTTATTCCGTCCAACAAACAGTCGTTATTATATAAGATGTGAGCATTTGAATTTCGAGTTAACGATTCAATCTCACCGGTGCAAAAACGAAAATATAAAATGTAGAATGGTTTTTAGTAATCCCAAAAAATTGCCATTCGAATTTTTCAGCTCTGTTGACATCAAATATGGGCGAGGAGCTTTTCCCAATAATCTACTATGTTTTCGTTTTCATTTTATTTCTATCCTTACAATTTCTTGACAGAATGTTAAGGTTGCTAGTTCTCAGTTAAGATGACATAATTCGTTTGGCGTCACTGACTCTATTAGTTGCAATACTTATATTAGAGTTTATCAGCTATGCTGTGTAATGTTTAACACAACTGAAATTGGCAGCTCCTAGTTATGGTTCAAAACATCGTGGGTTACTGACAAGATAAAATCCACTCTTTAATTGTATACGATGTTGACAGATTCGTTTTCAATTTCAAACCATTGTACCGTTGACATCCTAGAGTTCCTTGGTCATGGTTTCACAAGAAGGAAGTTTTCTGTGTAAAAAGAAAATACATTATTGTATTCAGTTACCCCATTTTAGCTTTCATTTGCATGGTCGCCCACTGATCTCCAGTTTATGACCGAATCATATATACGTGGTAGAATTGATATGACGGAAAAGCAAGTCAACACAGAAGCTACGCTCTGATCCGTCTGTTGACATTGTGGCACCGCGTAGCCAGTCACGCACAGTTTTGTAAGTATCTTTTAGATATTCTAGATCTCCCAAGAATAATTCTGTAAATCGTGCAAATGTAAAACGAAATAATAACATCCATACTTTTCGAACATCTCAGCCTCGTTTATGTTCGCAGGAAGTTTTCTGCGTCTTGTTTCAGGTAAAGTTAATACCAAAAAAGCCGACATGATTGATAGGCCTCCAAACACAAGCTGTGGCAATGGGTTCCAGGTCATTCGAAGGGGCAGAAGAAGAGGAGCAAGCGAGCTAGCCAGAATTGAACAGGATGAAGTAGACATTACTCCAACCGACCTTGAAAAACAAATGTTTGATCGAATTAGTGTTTATTAAAATGTATGGATGAACGTAACCTTTCATTGGTGCCTGTACAACACACTCCATTTCACTGAGACAAAAGTACGTTTTTTAGTCATTAGAAGGCACATACTTTTGAGGAAGCCATCGACACCAAGAATACATCACGAATGTAGAGACTAGATTCACACAGTTGCATTGAACAGTTGCAGACTATGAACATAAATGATAATGAATGGCTAAGACTTTGGAAGATTCAACCGACTGTCATACTCTGAGTTTGTCTACTATTCGCCGAACATATTTTTCATCAAAATGTCACAAAGAATGATGAAAAAAATAAATGGCTTTTCGCTTGTCAAAATGGCAATACATTTTAGGGAATCAGATTTGCAGATAACTAAACACAACAACTTCATATAGCTGTGTAAGCAAGACACATCGATGAAATCTAAATCTTTTTACCATTTCTAAGATTATATGCAAGTGAAAAAATTTACGTAAGCATGTTATCATTTACAATATTCGACTGAATTACATTATCAATAATACGTCACCATGTGATTGCAACAATGCATATAAACAATAGACTATCCACGAGTGTTGAAAATTACAAAAGATTTGGTGTAGTTATCAACATTTGTTGTTCGACTTCAATATTCGACAGCGCCACTATAGTTGATAAAGTGTCTAATTGAAAAGGTGAATTTTCCAGAATATAACAGCGACCTCTACGGCGAATATTTTATAAAAGTAAGTCGATAAAAGCGCCCTCAATTGTCAAACAAATAGTTTTAGCCCGCTAACAATGTAGATAGCAACAATTGTTCAATTACTTAGATAGAAAAACCGTAATATAGGTAATGGGTCGATCCGATAACACATTTTATTTGGGGTTATACGTACGTACTACAATATCTTTAGTCTTGATTCAATTGAAGCAATACTGTGTCTTGAGCCCAAATTAAATAACTTACCATACATAAACCTAAATACGGATTGCTTCCAGATTTCTTACTTTAAACAAAAATTGTATGAGGCACGTCTTGTTATGGCAAATCGCTTGCAATACTATTTGGTCATATTTTAGTCTGTTACATAATACAATAAATTCTAGTGTTTTATCCGGTATTTTATGGCCATGAACATAATTGAAACTTAAATAATCGAAAAAATAATGTGTTAATTGGGTCGCAGGCGCTTGTTTTCCAGTTACGCGTTGAATACTTGCAAAAACACGCTTTAAGATTCTCCTTCTTTTTATATTCCAGCAAAAAACATTGCTCCCATAAACAGCAATCTGGAAAGGTGACATTCACCACGTAGAATTTGCTTGGTTTTACTTCGTTGACAGAGGGCGTATTGAACAAGTTAATCAGGATACACTGTAACAATATTATCATTGTAAATAATCACGATATAAATGTCACACTTTAAAGAATATTGCGCTTAAATTTGTTGCTTCTAGTCATTCAAATTCATTCATTTGGTAACACATATGTGCTGTCTGTGTTTAGTTCATTTCGAAATTTTGTTTTGAATGTGCTCGTACGTCCAGTATTTTTGAATTTCTTGGTCGTTTTTTTGTAGACGTAATGCAAGTTCACAATTATTTGCGTGAAACATGTCAAATGAAATTAAATGCCAGTTTTATTCAGCTCAGCTCTGCATATCAATGTCAATACACTTGTGACTATGTACACACATGTGCATTTATGGTGTGCAGTAATATTATTCTTTGGCTGCAAAATCCATTTCAAATATTGTAATCAGATGAGGTGATCATTTATTGTATGTTGAGAGTTGAACGAATTAACACGTTTTTGCTTACCTTAATGTTGTAGGGAAGAGCTCTCCTGCATATAATTGACTGACTGCATAGCCCACTGTGGCTGCAAACTTTCCAACCATGTACACAGCAACCATGACCCATAATGTACCTCCACCTGTGGGTATAAACGGGTGATAATATATAAGAATAATAAGCAAATATTGGTGTCGATTAATATTCAATATGAACTATACTTACACTGAGATATAAATGCACTTGATACAGTCGCAATAGCTGCTATCATGGAAGATATACATATGGTCAGTTTTCTACCACAGCGTGTTTCTACCAAATACATCGACGAGGAATAAGCTACAATCTCGACAGCTCCAGCAATCAGAGCATTCGTGTAATTATTGCCGCCTAGATTCCCAACGTTGAAAGTTAATCCGTAATACAGCAAACTCAATGAAGAGCTACAGTAAATAAAAACACGTGAACTACTCAACGTATTGTTACATACATGAGAGTTTTGACCTTTAACAGTTTTTTTTGGTAATGTTAGTATGAGCTTTTGTTGAAAATATATTTCCTTTTTAAAAAAAACGGAACTTACACACAGTAGTAAATGATCAGAGTTTTTCTTCTCATATTTCGATGGCGAAAAAGACTGAAAAATGTATCAGTTGAGCCATTTTCTGGTGGAATTGTCTGAAATAAAAACAAATTACTGATGCTTACTACATGCTCGTAATTGCAAGTAAGCAAACAAACATGAAAGGCGTTGCGATGCTGTACATTTTTGTATTTGTAACAGATGACAATTTAATGAATCGATTTAGGTTACTCTTCTAAACCATTGAATAAGTGAATTATTTATTTATTTAGAGGAATGAATTGAATTACTATATTTTCAATGTGAAACGCCAATTCTATTCTATAGAATTAAAAATCCTATCATACACTTTATCATATATGCATATATACCCGCAAATATATTCGTAAATTCAAAAATATATCATTACATTTTGATTTACCCCGACTAACATATTCTAGATCTATACTGATAGGATCCTTTGTGGAACGAAATGAGACTTTCAGAAGCACTAAAATCGCAGCGAACGATTTTGTCTCACTGACCCGGCTCTTAGACACGTTGGTCTAGGGTCCGTGAGGTTGGTACGCGAAAGCAAATATGCCTGCTCTATTCCTGTGGTGACTTTGCCGGTAAACTCGTGTTTATCTTCGCTATGTACATTCTGTATTCATGCATAAGTCATTATAGCATTCCAAATAGCACGAGGGATAGCTAGTAAGCAATGGAATATCGACCCAAATATGCATGTACTAGTGTACCCCGGAGACTGACATTTGGCCAATAAACACTATAAAATCGTAACTTTCGAACAGCTATCCATTAAACTGGCATTATTTTTGGCTATGATTTGCACGGTCTTGCTGTATAAAACCATGGCATGGGGCAGTATACTTATTACAATGGCCTGGACGGTCTGGGCATTCTAGCTATTATAATACGAATAGTCTGGAATAGTCTACCTATTATGTTACGACAGTCTTGCTATTATAATAAGATGATCTGATCGGTCTGGCTATTATAATGCAATGGTTTTAAACAGCCTAGCTATTATAATACGATAGTCTGGAATAGTTTACCTATTATAATACGATGGTCTGGGGCAGTTCAGCTATTATAATACAAAGGTCTGGGATAGTCCTGCTATTATAATACGATGGTCTGAGACCGTCTAGGTATTTTAATACGATGATATTACACAGTCAAAATATTATAGTACGATGGTCTGATCGGTCTAGTTATTATACTACGGTGGTCTGCTCGGTCTAGCTATTATAACACGATAGTCTACGATAGTCCAGCTATTATATCACGATGATATTGGACAATCAAGCTATTATATTACGATGGTCTGCTCGGTCGAGTTATTATAATACTATGATAAAGGACAGTCTAGCTATTGCATGACGATGGTTTGAGACAGTCTAGCTTTACTTTTATATTACGATTATCTGGAGCAGACAATGGTCTGGAATGAGTTACTGTGGACACTAAGGACACTAAACGTGATATACACAGACATACCTTCAAAACACATTTCTCTTTATTCAAATCTTCAAATACACTCTCTGGTAGAATGACCTTATTGACTTTAGCCATTTTTTGTAGCACCTTTTTAGCTTGTTCAACTTTGCCGACTGATAGTAACCATCGTGGAGATTCAGAGAGTAACCTAAGTGGATGAGAACATTTTTTTAGCTGTTGATTTATTTGTGTTTCATTAAGTTCAACTGTTTAATTAGTATCGCAAATTACAACAGCATAAATATAATACTATATGATAATTCATTTTCAAATGGTCTAAAATAGTCTAAAACAAATAAACGAATATGACCCTTAGGTTTCACGCCACTAAAATATACAATGAAATAATTTCCACTTACCACCAATATGAAAGAAGAGCTGCAGCGGAAACACTGATGACGAGAACAAGAATTGACCAATCACGAATAAAGAAAGCTATCAAAGGTAATACAGTGAATCCCAGACTATAAAATACTACACACGCCATCGTCATAGAACCTCGTTTTGAAGGACCAACGATTTCTGAAACTGCAAGGAACCCAATATAGAATTTGTATCAGTGTATGTGATTAACATAAATGACGGAGCTGTAGGAACGATGTCAATGTTATGTTGTACAATTTGTTTCAACAATAATCTGTTAAAGAGATACCATTAATGGTATTAATAATAACATATTAATTTGTACGTATGAACTAGTGAATGTCAGAATCGAGTTTCAGATTATCCTGTTGCTTGGCTAACATGCGTGGTCAGACTTTAGGTCAACATATTAGATAATATAATAGATATTATCTCAATTTTGCGTGATATACGGACGTGTATAGAAATGTAAGTGTTATATTCGAATGCTTACAATGTTTCTGTAGTGTTTCGAAGATATAATTTTAATTTTGTTTTGAACATGTAATTGTATCTAGTGCAACTGCATTGTGTTGAAAGTTTACAAAATGGCCTTACATATTTCTCACTCACATGCACGCTTGCGACACAATAATGCATCATTTATTAAATTTGATATGCACGCATATACAGTTGTCAATTGGCATATAAATTTGGTATACACCCTTTTCTCACTGGGGACAAACTGTAAATATAATGTAAAAAATAAAATAGAAGGAATAATAAGAATGCACATCTATTCCGGCCGAAAGGTGTTACAGAAACATACCCATGAATGGACTTAGACATACTTGAAATAACATGAGTGGGCAGTTATGAATAAATAAATCAAACTTACCAAATACAAAAACTTGTGAATACATACCAAACATAGCTATGCCTACCATGAAATTACAGATAAAGAACACAACAGTGGTTCGTATCACAGATTGTAAAGCTCCAAATACCACGAATATAGTTATGTTAATCATCAACGTTGGTCGACGCCCAATCCTGGGTAAATAAATAATGTAAAATATATTTTTGGACTGCTGAAACTATTAAATAATCTCTCCAAATTCCAGTTTAAAAGAAATTGCGTTCCATTTAATTTAGTTAGAACTAACCTGTCTGCCAACTGGCCCATGAATATATTAGCCAGGAATGGACCAACTAAAAGTATTGTTGTTGAAAGAGGACCCAGATAATACCGGTCGCAAACAAAACCAAACTGTAACGATAAAATGTTTATACAGGGTAAATAACATTAATATAGTTTACCGAACTTTAGCCTTAGCTTTAATCCGATTTTCAAACAATCTTTTAAGTATGATTCTTTGGATTAGACATTGGTTTTTATGCAACTGAGTGTTTTGTTTTTATGTTTTAGTATTAGTATTTTATCACGCACAAAGTCTAGTGTCATTAGTTGATGCTATGAAAAATATAAATTTATAAAAACCTAAATTTGTAACAGTGGCAATTTGCATAGGGAGATATTCATATCTCTGGATCAATCATTACCTAGTGTGCATATATTATGTCTGTCCCTGCCGTTATGTCAAGCATAAAATTAATTGACTATTGTAATACAAACATTATCTAACCTCTTGGACAGCGGTGGATGTATACTGGCTTGTATCGTATTCCATCTTGTCACCGCAATTCATCGTTTTCCATGTATGATTATCATGTGTGTTCATCAAGTCAATGACGTCAGTAGTATTGACATCATATCTAAGACAACTGCTAAATTTCCACTTGGTGCCACAAGCACTGCTAACAGTTTCATTCGGAAGTGCCAAGGTTTTCGCAAACAAGTCACAATTTGTAGTAGCGTTAATGTATTTGCACTGTGTGACGAGATCTTCGTATCCAGGAAGCCTGCACCAGTGGTCTGTTTCCGCCATTATAAAAACAATCGAAGCTACTCGCATACCATTGGGTATGATAGACAAACCGAGTAATAGGAACGTGCGTTTCTGAAATGTACCAAACTCACCCAAGTGGTGTTTTAAGATATCGTCGTAATGCTTCATTTTAACTGATCCAATTTGGATTGTTTTGTCGATTTCAGGAGTAAGCACAGCATTCGTTAATTCATGGATCTAGTGTGCTAAATATGGAAACAAGAAACATAATGCCATATAATTCTGTTTATTGTTACTAAAGATTTGCAGACATTGGCTATTAACTCGCCATTTTACTTCTAGAAATCTGCAGCTATTGGAAACGGCGGATTTTTCTTAACTTTAATAATAAAAAAAGCATAGCTAAATGATATCAAATTATACTGATGAATAGGGGAGGGTGCTCAAGATTCTTGATCACAATAACATTATTTAAATTTGAATCAGGTGTGATCACGACCTACTAAAAACCTGACTTTTCTTCCCTTCAGATCGCAAAGAATAATTTCTTTTACACAAATAGCAATTACACTCAATTCATATCGTATTTGTTGGTATTTGCGCACTTAATTAACTATATACACAACTTTTAACAAAATAGTCTTTCGACAAAACGTTGTGAACTGAACTGCTATGTGGCATTGTAATATCATTATAGATCATTAAGACAAAGGTGTCATCTGATAGGTAAATTTCCCAGTTCTACTTTTTGTTGAAATTGGGGTAGCTGATTTTGAAAATACATGTTTTACAGGAGATGTCGTGTGCGTTGAGCCTTGATTTCCGTTTAAACTCTAGTTTTCGTCAAAATATTGTATATAGTTATGTGTAACTTGAGTGTGTCCCTAAAAACAGTATCGCAGCGTAGTAGGTCTTAGCTTACTTTACAGAACTTCGACCTATTAAAATGTTTGAATTAGCAAATCATTTGAGCAATTGTGACTATTTGCCGAAAACAAAGTTCAAAACTGAAGAGAAACGTACTCACTAAACACCTGTATATTATGCATTTGTGAAATATGCGTCTCACAAGTGACCAAAAACACTAGTTTGTCAGACAATTTATATTTCCAGTGACGCCTTGCCCCTTAAATTACTGGTTTGTATCTACGAAGATTTGACCAAAAAGGCGTTTTAAGTTGAAATTTAAGCATTTATCGAATCAGCACTTATAGATTTAACGGGAAAGGTTGGCCATATTTCTCCTTCATGAAATTCTTCTACATTTTACCGCGAATAGGATATTGAAATTAAATCAAACTTAAACGCGTCCGTATACACCTGTATTGACCACAGAAACTGGTCTAGCACATTTTTTTCAAGGTTACACCTTCCTCTTATGGTGTGCCATTAGGGCCAAAATTGAAATAAATAAAAGATTAAATATAAGATCAGATAAATAAATAAAAGAATAAATAAAAAAATAAAATTAAGAATAGAACAAGAAACAAAAGACTAAATTGAAGAATAGAACGATAACTTGAAAAATAGAAGATTAAATAAAATAATAAAATAAAAAAATAAATAGAAACAAAGAACAATAATTAAAAGAAAAAATAGAAAAATCAATAAATAAAAGAATAGAATAATAAATGTTTTAAAAAAGCAGTTTAAAAGTAAACCGCCGTTGCGTCGCAACGAAGCTAAAAAAATGACCCCAACCTTTAACCCCGACGTCCCAACGTTGGGGGAAGTCAACATCAACAGGGGGTACTGATCATCGTCGATTCCGTTTGCTAACAAATGTGAAACACTTCACCAAGGCGCTGATGACGTGGCGAAATTATTGGCCGAAGACCAGTCAAGTCGTGGCTTGATGAACTAAGTCATTCACATTTACAAATAATCCTGCCAATATTGTCAGCGCCTTCAAGCTCCCTCGACGCCGGCAGGTCTTTAACAAAATGACACACGACTTTTCAGTTGATAAGGCAGCCTAGTTTAAGGGGGTCATGTAACGTTCTGGAAATAGTCGCCCAAAACCTAAAAACAAGGTCTAAACACACGGAAACATAAATACTGAGGATAAGGAACAATTGAAACTTTTTTTTATATAAGACTCTGGACCTGCTGTTGCTTTGTGAAGCCATTAAGAAACAAATCTATCATTGAAACCAGAAGTGACGACAAGTTCAAAATTATGTAAGTGTTCTTGTCTGTTTTGTATTTATTTATTTATTTATTTATTTATTTATTTATTTATTTATTTATTTATTTATTTATTTATTTATTTATTTATTTTAATTATTGTGCTTTGTTTCTATTTATTCTTTCACTTTTTTTATTTATTGTTTTATTGTTTTATTTATTTTTCTATTTTTTTAATTTATCGTTCTTTTCTTCAATTTAGTCTTTTATTCTTTGATTTATTATTTGATTTATTTATTTATTTATTTATTTATTTATTTATTTATTTATTTATTCTTTGATTTATTTATTTATTATTTGATTTATTGGTGTTTTTCAATTTTGGCCCTAATGGCACACCATGTTCTCCTTGTTCTTCTGGTATATTATTTCAAATCACCGTCAAACAAAACGAGCTGTGGCTGATGCAACTGTTGATGAAACATTCTTCGTTCCATTCATTGTGCTATACCGTGTGCTGCCAGTTTTTAAAACATTGCATTCTCATTGTGGATCGGACAATAACAGAACAAAGCTTGAGGTTAATGCACTATCATACTCGTCAACATTCAATGTTTGTCCACGTGTATGAAGCTAGTTCAAACGACCACCCCGCCAATATTGGTTAAAGTTTCCTGTCATTTGAAAATTTACCAATATGCCTATGTTCGCATGTGACATACATCTGCAATACGAGCGACCACAACGCGCAAATCACATAGCACATTTCGTTCAACTCAAGCTATGCTATAAGTATCCCACTGCACGAAATAAAGGACTTAATGGGATGTTCGCATAATTAATAGCCTCGCCAATTATTGCGCAAATCTATGCATATGCCCTATTCTCAAACAATAATTGGCGGCGCGTCGTCCTTAAATAAACACACCAAAGTCACGAAATCAATCTGATTCAACTCTGACAGCACAGGCAATAGCAAGGTAGGTTGGGTTGAATTGAAGATCATATGTCATCTTACCATCCTCTCATTCTTAGTGTTATGCCATCAGGATACCAAAGGGGAAGACATTAACACGTCACCAGAAATTCTGTTCGACGTATTACAAAGTTTACCCTCTGAAAGAGTATACAAACATTTGAGACCTGCGACCCCGTTGGAAATAAATAAAGGCTGTTCTACACGTAACGATTCTCGGAGCAACTTTTATGGCGACACTACGACAGCTACGGGTCCAATAGGGAACTGACCTTGACGACTACTTGTCAACTTGTCATACATTGCGTTTATATCATACAAATGAAACATCTTAATAGGCAGAACATGTCGCTAGTCGTTATGTGTGCTCTGTCTTACCGATTTATCTTTCTATCCAGATTATCCACAATGCTCGACACATCTGCATGTAGCAAATTAAATTAAATGAGATGTGTACTGGTCGATGTACTAAGCCATAGACATGTTAGGACAGTTTCCCATTACTTGGTGTCAAGTAATTAAAACAAATCAAGCTAGTGTTTTCAGTTGCATTATTTAGGAAGTGTTTCGATTGGTTCGCAAATTAAATGGAAGTCCTGATTGCGAAAATATGATAAACTCATTGATTTGATACCGTTTCTTACCTTTTAGCTTACACGTCTTACGTCCATCCAGCCTGCACTGGCGTCAGTTTTATATCACGCCACTATTGCAGGTAAATTATTAAACCGTTTACTTGTATCAAGGCACTATGCCAAGAAACTACAAATAATTATAAATCTCCTTTAAATCCATTGATATTCCATTGTAACAAAAAAATTGTAAACAACTGTTAATACCAAACTAATTAATTAATTATATATATATATATAATTAATTGGCATTCGGATGAAATGAAAATACTCGACTATTGTCGAATAAGATTAGCTCGCAGAAGTTTCCAAAGAGCTGGCTGGACATTGTGATTTTAAATATTATTTGCACTTGTGTTGCATGGCCAATTAACGAATGCCGTTTCAATGCCAGAAACTATATTCAATATTTGGGAAATGATACAACTTGTATAATTGACAATCCATGCAAGAATCGTGAACAATAATTATTACATGCATATTGTACAACAAAGCTTTTATAACTTTGAGCGTTCTGCTTTTCATAGATGTAAACATGAATACACGTCTTTTTTGGTCCGGGATTAAATATCATGTCGTTACATGACCGCGTTTAGCAAATATATATAAAACATGATTTAAAGTGACCGTCAAACCATGACAATGGGCGGTGATAATGATTTATGAAATTCAACTGACAAAAATGAAGGAACAAATTTGTACATTTTTTTTATCTTTTGCCCTCCTAAATATATAATTGTCGATCACTGTTTACAAGTCATATCAGTAACAGCGTCATTCCAGACGACGGCGGCCGTCAAAGAGGCGTGACCGATGGCGTAGATCCAATATCCATGTATGCATATTATTACTTGCGTGAACTCAGCACGTCGTAAGGGCCTACGGTGCCGTATATGTATATTTACCCCATATATCATAGTAATTCAGTGTAATAAAGCAGTGTATTGCTATATCTACATACTGTATAGGTAAAATCATCTGGGTGGTGTGTAGAATGACCTACTGACATCATGACTGACTAACGCAAAAGAAGCTAATATTTCGAAATATTTTTAGAATTTGTATCGAAATTATATTAATACGAATATTTGGGAAATAAAGCCGCGTATATGTAAAACTTTGCCTTGAACAAATATTTTATTCAGGACTAGTGGCGATTGTTCAAGGATTGGAAACGGTCATGTTTTGAATTGACTACAAAATTAGTATTTGTGTTACTAATGCATCCATGAAACCTTAAAGATAGTGAGGACTCCAGCAATAACTATATTTCGTAATCGCAATAGGGTAAACTAGCGATAATTTGTGTTTATAGAACGGCGATCAATTTTGCCGAAGAGCCAGAACGTTTTACGATGTCGTGAATACACGCACACAAACTACTGTTTTTTTCTTAGTCATTAGAAGCTGTGAAATTGTACATACCAAATACAAGGATACCAAATTCGTGGAATATTAGATTTATTAGGAACTAATGAAAAATAGTAATGAGTGTAATAAATCAAATATTCTAGTCTTCATTATATTATATGTCGATATTATAAGTTAAAAAATAATAGATAGAGACAAACCCTGGCAGGGGTTTTGTGTTCACTATATAATTTGACTACAGATCATGCGGCTTCAATATTGACACAAATTACCCAAAGTCAAATAGTGTGTTTTGGGTGTTCAGTATTCAACTACAAAATAAAAATGGCTAGGGATTTCAAACACGGCCAACAATTATTCTGTATCTTTCGAATAAGCTAGTTAACATTTCACGTCAAAGGTCACGATTATACGTAATCTTCCGATAACTAACAGAAAATTGCCTTCACACTAGACCCAATCTCGCATATGTTATTTATTTTTACAAATACATTCAAATTATATAACTTAATTTATCTGTATTAACCTAAGTTTAATACCAGGTAATTTACATAATTTAATAATAATAATAATATTTGGTAGACCAATCTCCAAAACTATTTACTGTTAAATGCATCAATTATTCATTGTGTTTTAATTTTGCCAGTTTTCGTTGATAAGTTAATTCTGTTAAATTAAATCTATGTGTTCCTTGAAAAATTAGTGAATATGATCAAAACATAACAATCCTGATATTAAATGTCAGTGGAAGTAAATGTTTTTACAGTAGGTCATCCATGCACACATAATAACTGTATATGATTTTGGTCGGCTAAAGTTTACAACTACAACAACAATGACAACAACGAACTATAGACATATCACCACTACAATGACTTTCATTTCAATACAGACAAAAATTATTGTACTTACATTTGACCCAATATTGTCACCTTTATACTATTTTTCAATACTACAATTACAAGGCTCATATGCTTCATCTAAATATTCATCCATCTCGTGTACCAAATTTTCCACCCGACTTTCGTTCACCTATTTGATTTGGCGTCCAGGACACAATAAAGCAGAATCAATTAAGTATGTATCTTATTGGGAATGGCTACGAATAAAATTAATAAAGTGTACTGAAAGCTATATATTATAGTATTCATGGAGCAGACACAAACATTGAAGATAACTTTGGTTGCTGAAATGGTTAGTTAGTCGCTTGCCAGTCCACATAAAGTGCCATTTGATTACTATTATCATCACTGATATTTATAAAAAAAATATATCGCAGTAAATTTGGATACAAGGCGGGATAACAATGAACTATTATATGAACTGTTCTCTTTAGTTGGGTCAAGTTTTAAGTGTGCAGAGTATACCAAGTATATCACATTTTGACAAATAATATACTTCCCTTCGCTTTTACGTGAACACACATCAATTGTAATTAAGAAAGCGCCACAGTATTGATTAAGTGGTGAAAAAAAAACTAATTCCTGGCGTTGATGGCGCACATTTCCAAGGAAATGTTGCATAGTGGCATTGTAATTTTACGGATAATTCTTATGTTTTATATATGATTTTGATTAGCTATGCGATTATTAACATTTGCGAATGTAATTCCAATTGTCAAATGAAAATTGACACATGATTGGTGAAATATACTGCAAGATAAAGCAGATCGTATTTGGAAAATAAACAGAGGCTATAAGAAGAGGCGTATTTAGACGCGTATAGGGCCTGAGTTATGGTCCCCTCTGCAAATTGAACGTCCATCTGTGGGGGTTTTGTGAGGTTAAGTCTATCATATTCCTGTGATGTATTTATGTGAGTGCACCATGCAACCTCTAAAAATGAATGTATAATCACGCCCACTTATTTGATGAACTGAATTAAACATGTCTATTCAACTTTAAATTAACAGGTGTTTTAAATTTTGATCTGACATAATAAATGAATGTCTAACGAAGGTTGTGAATGTTGGATACTGTGAATCACATATTTTATAACTGGACGGTTGTCATGAGATATTAGTACCACTGCCTGACCTGCAAAGGATAATTACCACTTGCTACATTGCTTGCTACCAACAACAACGCTACAATGTTCATTGTTTTAAACATTTGAACGAACAAAGGTCAATAACATGCACAATTGGAAATGATCACATGATCGATACCATAGTGATACGATAACATACACAGTTTGGGGGTGGTACACAGGCACCACAACAGAGTACAAAATTAATGAAATATACATTAACACGACTTCTTGATTATATGATGCATCTGTTTTTCTTGGTCTTTTGCTGTACTACAAGCATGAAATACTGACTGAAGATGGTTGGTGGTGACGATTGACCGTTTACTGTGACAAGGTGAGTTAAATAAGTTTTAGAAACGAAATTAGTTTTCACAGGAAAACGTTATTTTTTTCCAAAGTAGTGAAACGTCCACTTGTACTATATTTATTTCGTCTATCATTATTCATGTTTTGTTGTTTCAAGCTGCTGTGGTTAATATTCCAAAAATCATTGTCCCAAAGTTATGCTTTTTTTCGTTGGACGTTTCAATCTCCAGTTCTTAGCGCTTAACCCAGGTTAGGTTAGGTTAAGTTATTTTACAGTTTACAACCAAAGTTGAATTTTAAAGAAACTACATTAGAAATTAATGTAATATTAGCAATGTTAATGAAGCGAACGTAGTTCGTTCGAATACTTTGAGTGCCCTTTCGCGTACGCCAGCGATGCATGTCGAGTCTGCTTTTTTGTTTTTCTTCATTAATGGGGTGTACTTAGTGTAGTACAATTGTACTACTGAGTAAAAAGTCATAAACCTGTACTTTCAAACTCCGCTCGCTCCATTAACATTACTGGCCTTATTTAAGTCCGACTTTTGTGTCATACCTGTAACTGTGACTATAAGGCATGCACACAATAAAGATTAAGGCCAGTTTTCTTACAATTTTAGAACCTAAATCTGACGTTAAAATAACATAAACGCCAGCAATGTCAATGGAGCGAGTAGAGTTAAAGGTACCGGTCATGTCATTATTTAACCCGATAATTAATAATCTTCTCAAATTCAGTTAAACTTCAAAAGATTTAATATAAAATACTTATAGTGTTCTGCTACTAAAATAAATGTCACTCACCAGATCATGACTCACTATCGCATACCAGACACTGTCGGCTATAACTATCCCACTACGGCATATGCGTAGGAGGGATAATGTATTATTATGTACTTTGGAACTGTTATCAGGTAGAATTGGCCCGTTTTATGTATGTATATAGGGAGTAAATTGTACTCTGCCAACACATGTATGCCTTTAGTTGTTCTGCAAAAAACATATTGTAAATGCAGTACACCTCCGTAGTGTAATCAATCAAGACCTTGGTTTAATATAACCAGTTTCCCATTGATGCATAGACGAATTACAATTTTGTAAAGTGGGCAATTTAACACAGTTGACTGTATATTGTATCTTGATGATGAATCATGTCACTTTCGTGCAACATAAAAAATAATGTTCATAGACAAGATGAACATGGCTGAATTAATTATTTTCATGGATAAATCAAGTTGTATGATTTTAGGAATCTAGCGCCTCTCCAGTCACCACAATACTGTGCTGTAAAGTCATATTCCCCTTTCCTATAAATTTGGTAGGACATTTATACTGTAAAAGACTCTTGCTAATGCATCTCGATAAGCAAATTGAATTCAGGCCGGTAGCGACAACGTCAGCATATGTGGCCTTTAATTGCCGCCTATTTACATGAAATTATTTTGTAATGTTCATTCTTCATCACAAATCATCGATATGTACTTTATTACGTTCAATTAGAATAATTCTCTCCATTCAGCATATTCAACATCTTGTAATAATAACGACACTGCATCCTATGTATAGAATGTATATCATTGCTATGATAGGTACGAGTACATCAAGTATAATTCCACCTTTGATTATATACAGCTGTAATTGCAAACTATATTCTTACCTAAATAATTAGTTTTACAGATTTTCAATATGTGCCGTCAGTGCAAGTACTCACACCTTTAAATGGAAACCACTATTACCACAGTATCATTTCTGATGAGTCATTATTGGTCACTCATAGTAACACATTGATGACGTTTGTTGACTTGCCTGCCTATCAAAAACTGTAACTGTCAAAATAACTTAGTTAGTGAGTTGCATTACAAAGCGTTGACAAGTAAGCACAATCAGAAGTGCGTCCGTTCCTTAACTCTTCTCATCACTGTAGTGATTTTAATGCGCTAGAAATCGTTCATTGGAGGGAAGTTACAACAAATATAAATATCCTCCCACCTTTACCTACTAACCATTATTTACTATTTTGAGAATAAAAAATTTCTAAGTTAAACACTTGAATAAAATTGAGATTGATGTTACTTGTTCAGAATAGCCTATACATGGAAGAACATTGTACGTATTCTAGTTTTAACTTCACTACAATTGTACGACTATGTGAAGTGTTATAACTTTTTATAAATGACGAGATCCATGATATTTGGTGATGTCTTAATATCTCAACAATAAGATTGTTTAAGTCACGAAATTGCAGAATAACCTGTTTGTACCAACAGCACTATATCTACGGAAAGCTTATTAATATTAATTAAATGAGTTATATTTTGTCTAACTTACAGTGTTTAGTTTGATAATGTTTTATGCTACCTTTTAGTATCCGTGTGTCTGTATTTAACAACAAAGGGCAAGAATATGTTCTTCATTGACGGCAACATTTGTATTGTTTATTTTCTTGAAACTATATTTTTAATTTGTTGGGGAGTAGGTTAAAGGTATTTTGAGTATCCTATTATGCAGACGAGTGAATTTAGTCTACAATACAGCAAAGTTTATTGTCACCTTGATGTTCAGGAATATTCCCCAAAATATGCTTTATCACAAGTACTGATACATGAACCTTAACAAAAAGAACCAGCCTATATATGGAACTAAGCTATTGTTAAATTGTGTTGTCAACCACTCACTACATGGGCGCAGGCGTGCAACACGTAAACAAATACGCCCTCCTATGTCCAGGTATTGGTATACCAACTGTAAATGACTTCTATTCAACAGACATTATGCTTGTAATACAATCCACTATTTTAATAGGAATACAGTTGAAAGAATTGTGGTCAATGCAACCGGTTTATACCGGTGGGTCAAGTGGGTCTCTGTGACGAACATCACTATGAATATCAATGTAGAGATAATCAAAACAATTCAGTTATCTTCAACATAACTAAATTGAATATATTAGATCAAATACATAACAATGGTCAATTATGTTGTTGTAGGTTTGGTAGTCAGCCGCATATTCTTTTTTTATATCAAATGTGAACCGAACAAGTCTAAACTAGGATGTACGGTAATTTGTATAATTCAACTTTGTTTTATTCCAATTAAGTCGGCTTTATATTAAATGGTAAAAGAGGTAAGAGTATTATAATATTATATGACTTCCGTTTAAATTGACAAAAGTTGTTTTAGGGAAATGTACAAGGCAACAAACACAAAACAAAAGACTGACATCACTTGACAAAATGATCCAATAAAAGAAAACTATTGTAAAGAACACTATACTACTTATTCAAATTAGTAAGAAGAAATCATATGGCGTAACTGACTCATGATTCTCACGTGATGTATTGTCGTCATTGCAACCGGTTTATACCGGTGGGTCAAGTGGGCCTCTGTGACGCAGCAAAATAAGACAAAACACCTTTGTATCAAGTAGATCGAATCCTTGACAAGCAGGGCATGTATCGGGTCTATTCTATGCTGTATATGATGATGAGTTAAGAAATTATATCAATAATTGGACTGACAACACTATGAACATCAATGTACAGATAATCAAAACAATTCAGTTATCTTCAACATAACTAAATTGAATATATTAGATCAAATACATAACAATGGTCAATCATGTTGTTGTAGGTTTGGCAGTCAGCCAGGTTTTTTTATATCAAATGTGAACCAAACAATTCTAAACTAGGATGTACGGTAATTTTTAAACTTCCGTTTAAATTGACAAAAGTTGTTTTAGGGAAATGTACAAGGCAACAAACACAAAACAAAAGACTGATATCACTTGACAAAATAATCCAAGAAAACAAAACTATTGTAAAGAACACTATACAACCTATTCAATTTAGTAAGAGAAATTGGTATGGCCTAACTGATTCATGATTCTCACGTGATGTATTGTCATCATTGCAACCGGTTTATACCGGAGGTCAAGTGGGTCTCTGTGACGCAGCAAAATAAAACAAAAAAACTGTCTATCATGTAGATCTATTCTGTGGCGGAGCAAAATAAAACAAAACGCCTTTGTATCAGGTTGATCGAATCCGTTAACAGTAAAGAAGCATAATATATAACGGATTCATCGTATGCTGCTAATGTTGATGAGTTTGGAAATTCTATCAATAATTAGGCCGACAACACCACGAACATGAATATACAGCTATGCGCTCTTGTCACACCAATTGTAAGTTTGTACAAATAATCAGAACAATTCAGTTAGAATTTAGACTGGCCCAGCCAAAAATTGGAAAAAAATAGTTTTGCGAAAGATGGAGGTGAACGCGAAACCACCACAGGCTGGTCTTATTTGCTGCTAATCTGTTGCTATTATTTATTCATGATATGCAGTGACATCACTGAACGGATACAGAAAAGGAGTGGGGGCGTGCGCGCTGCATAATGAGGTAAACATTGTATTCTTTGAACAGTATTATGTGAGATAGAATGGTTTCCGGACTGCTGTATACCCAGTTGAAGTTACCTTGCTGAACGCCGTCTGGTACAGGGTTCGTTTTTCCATGAAAATATCACGCCTTCAGTCCAAGTTTCTGCTGCTTTGATACTTGCTCTTGCATCAACGCAATCAAAGGAGAGATGACAATTACTATGGTTTTCAAGTTATCTGATTCGACTTTGCCAATTTTTTTTTTCATCCAAACAAAACGGAACAACTTCAAATGGAAGGAAGGGCAGCGAAAACGTCGTGGTCGTCAGTAAAACCATCAATTATTGTCTTCTGTGCAGATCGCGCTTCGCTGTAACCCAGGCGAGATAAAGCTACACGCAGGCTACTTTCTCTCCATTAGAATAATTTGTACGGATCGTTATAAATAGTAATTCGTTTGTCACGATTGACGATCGAGAAACTTGAAGAAAAGTGAAGTCTTCAGGTACAAAGATTAACTAGATCACAGTCCCAGTATGAAAACACACTAGTTCCTGCTTTCAACACAGAGGGCGCGGCAAAAAGGTCCAGTCTGGGTGATTTCCCGGTTACAGGGGATTTCGCGTTAACACCATTTTGCATTTTTTTTATTTAATTTTAAATTTAAAAAGAAATGAATCGCCCAGACTGTGCGAGTCTACTAATAATGGTCAATTATGTTGTTGTAAGTTTTGATAGTCAACCACATGTTTTTATATCAAACGTGAACCGAATAATTCTAAACTTGTTTTATTCCAATTAAGTCGGCTGCATATTCGAGGTAAGAGTACTATAATAATATATGACTTTGAATTGACAAAAGTTGTTTTAGGGAAATTCACAAAACCACGAACACAAAACAAAAGACTGACAACACTTGACAATATAATTCAAGAAAACTAAACTACTGAATAAAAAAAAACGGTACACTACATAGTCAAATTAATTGATTTGGCCTAACTGATTCATGACTCAAAAAATATGCATAACGTATCAGAATAAAGTATGATCATTACACCTCATTCTTATGTCAACATGTCAAATTCGCTGATATCAAACAAACATGTTAAAGAAATTCAAAAATGGGACGTGATGCATAAATTATATCAATGATGGTCGAAGCCTGGTCATTAATTTATCCTTAGTTTTCCACCGTTGCACTGATTAACCTTCAAATTCCGCCTGGTTATAAAGGTCTATGAGGTGTTATGAAAATTAAAATTGGATAATAGATCAAATGACCTGGAAACCAACTTTGGTTGAAATTTTCATTTGCATAATTTACGATAAATCACAATTTTGTTCAATTTCATAATCTATTGTGCAATGCATAGAAGAAGAAAATCAGTTAAATAGGTGCAGCTGTTTTTGAGATGGTCATGCATGAATATATTTAGTCCTTTGCAGATAGGTTACAGTACGCGATTGGCTGATAACGTACACTTACGCTGAGCAAGGTGGCCCTGGAACATGAATTAATTACAGGTTTAATACGGAAATACATAAAACCGGTAGTATTTTATTTTGGGGGAAATGTAGTGGTTGAATTTGGATAAATTACCGATCAAAGTTGTGAGTGTTGGTCGTTAGATTGTTCGTTCGCCACACAAGCCCAAACGAACGCCAGAACGCTGTGTTTGCTAGTAAAACATGTCTTCCCCTTACATCAAGTAGTATGATGCGTCAGACATCCGTTTTTTTCACAACTGTATTTAGAATGGGCCAATTATAGTCCAAATTGTACAAAAGCTGGAATGAAAACGTGGAAATTCCGTTGTTTTATTGATCTAAAGTGTACATGACGCTGTATTCCAAATGATATTGGATTTGACATTATTGTTAAATGGCGTATATGTTTTACCATGTTATTATATTAATTATATTATTATGTTGTTATATTAACCATAATATAAGCCAATGTTTGGCTTTATAAATGGTTCTGTTTCATCACCTGAAAAAAATAAAATTCAAGTGGATGAGTCACATTGTCACAATACAAACATCAACAGCTGATCATTGATAACGTTTAAAATTGGATTTCGTATATATTTGCAAGGTCATGGGTTATCACACTGTAAATATCAAGGTACGGTTATCTACAAGTAGGTGATAATTTTAGTACATCTAGTATATCTAGCGTGGGAGCTGTTTGGCTAAGTTCGATTATGGATAACACACATAAGTTACATCCGCCTCTGTAAGGTGCTAGATAACCTTGTCATAACCAGACACAAGCATATGCTGGTACACTGCTGATATCATGAACTTAACCCGAGAGATCAATTATATATATATATATAGCAACTGACAGGGATATACCTCAATGCATCATGTGACCCGAACAACGCCGCTTTTAACCGAATGAGACATCAGCAAAGCTGTGTGAAATCATTGTAGTAAGACTCCATTTTGACATTAAGGCATTTTGACTTCACACAATAAACTCTACCTTAAAAACTTACGCAGAATGTCAACAATCTGCCAATTTCACTCAATTTCAGTAATTAAATATGCTCTCTTTAAGCAAAATAATATCATTACTGATATCTAACGATATACTAATATTGTAATTCGCAAACAATATATCCATCCTTGTTTGGCAATTCATTGTCTCACTTGCTCAGTGTTATTGTACTACATTTCTTTCAATCTACACGTTTAATATGTTTCAACTTTTATGTATTTCAGGTTATAATTTTTTGTCACCTAGTTGCTGTCAATTACGTACTGGGTGTCAATTGCCCCCATGATCAGGGCAGTTATGAAGATAGATGTTGCACACACTGCCCACCAGGTAGTGTGATGTTATTAATAATCATCTTGAAAAAAAATGCTAGAAAACGTCTGGGCTGGCAAAGCAACTTTGTGTAATATGCAGTAATCATTAAATAAATGATATATGTATATATATCCTTTCAGGCTCATACACGAAGAAGGCTTGTAGGGTAGGAGAAACAGTTTCAACAATTTGTGAGGCTTATTCACACGATACATTCACAGAATATGACAATCTATTTAAAAGTTGCTTTCCTCAAAATCAATGTGATGATCAAAATGAAGAAATTGAGATCACTGGCTAAACGAGGTCAAAAACTGTGTGTAAATGTAAATATGGGTTCTACAGTGTGTTGAACATTGGCGGACATTGTATACCGTGGACAAAATGCCCAATCGGAAGTGGTGTAATATTTAATGCTAAGACCAGCCTGTTTCGTCAACATGTTTTTTCTTCTTTTTGTAGTCAATGTACTCTAGCACGTCGTGGTCATCATGCGGAACACATTGATTTAAAAAACACAATTCAATTTTATTTGACAGCTACATTTAGGGTTTTGGTTTAAATCAAAATCATGGCACTGTAATATGTAAACTATATATTTCATCAACCATATTTGTATAATAAGTATTAAAATTACTTCTACTTAGTGTTGATTTTCAAATACAAACAAATACAACGTTTTTGGTAAAGTCTTGCTTCAGTGTAACTTATAAGAATATGATCAAAACTATAGCTTCATATATCTGTCAACTGCACGATTGAGTTAGGGTTTCTGATTGGTCCAACGATTACTTTGTGTATGTAGCCTATATCATTGGCCCTCGGATAATTCAATGCATACCACAAAATGTTTAATTTGTGACAGCTATTTGTTGAGAATATGTATCGAAATCTATAATAGATCATACTTTATGGGTTCTACTTGATGTTGTTGAAGGTTGCTAGACTCTCGTTTTCACCAGTTTTAGATCAACTGTAGACGTTGCATTTTGACTAACGCTGTATATCCTTATTAATGCACATGGACTGAAGCGTTTACCCACAAACACACACTATACTAATATATCGCGGGTTTACAAATTGTATGTACCGATTAGCATATTACATTATATCATATGTAAATACATTGGTGCTAACAAGGTCAAGCAACTTGTTTAATTGATTTAATCTACATAATGCAATGAATGGTTGTTTGTCAATTTAATATTACTCTAGAGTCATCCACAAATGATGTTATATGCGAGCCGTGTTCTGAAGCTTACATATCAGACGTCATTGATTCTATATCAAAATGTGAACCATTAATGACGTGAGTAAGAGCCAAATTGTGATACGTCGTTGTCTATTCTCTACTTGCTACATAAGCAACAACTGTTATGGTCATACTGAAACGTTATTGTGCAATGTCTAATTTATGTTGAAATAATATCTATTATTGATAATTTGAAGGTAATGGCATTATAATTAACTGAATCATAATTGTACTTTTAATCATATAGATTGACGACTGATACAATCACAAATGAGACAATTCGCAATACTCCTCCAAAACATAGGACAGTTGGCACTACATTAATTGTTCTTGGCATTTTCCTTATCATACTAGTTAGTGTCAGGATAATATATGTTAAATGTATCAAGGACAAATGTAAGTATTATTGCAACTGTATTATCAGTAGTAGAGTATTATTTCATTGTTGTAAACTTTTGATATGTGTTTTTGTTTTTAAATTTTAAATGACAAGTTTCATAATTTATTTCAGGTGACATTCATCCGCGGATTAAAATTGATCCAAATCATGTGAGATTTTACTTTTTTATTCTTGTGCCATCTTGTTTGCGCATAATTACAAGCTAACTTAAAAATCATCGCACGGTTTTGCGTGCTTGAAGTAACCATACTTCCTCACAAAGCCATACAGGATTCTACTGAAAAGTGGCTCGGTTGATCTCGATAATATTCATAGATCTGATTTCAATGAGAATTTTGTAGCCGATCGCGACGAATCACTGCATTGTTTGCATTGTACCATTTATAAAGACTACCACTGATCCTGTAATTGATTGATTCCACGTGTTCATTTCTTTAACGATATAATCAGTTCAATTCCAATTTTACAATTACCCAATTGTAAAATATCAGCTTAATAATCTTCTGTATTAAAGGTGTCTAATTGTCTCTTCCTTTTTTGCCAGGTCGTGGCAGTGCTGTTTATAATTATTATTGTTGTCCTTTTAATAAAAGCTTTCTTCAAGGAGGAGGTGGAGCCATTCTTTCAAAGGGAAATATTCATTTGCGTTCTTCTCGTTTTCCTTGCATTTTCGGGCATTATCATCAGCACAAGAATTCTTTTATTATAAAAACCAATGGTTACAAGTATACGAAGAAGAAGTGGTAACTCACCGAATGAAGTATATTTCATCATTTTGTAATAAACCGTTTTTTGCAAACCAGCATGTTAGTCTGATTGATCCGATTTGCCGCCCTTCGTATACACATAAATTCAAACATCGGATGAATACTAATTTTAAACTTGCAAAAATGACACTTGGAACAACATTTTTATTTTAAATTTCATGAAATACTGATAACCTTGTAGCAGAGACGAATTACATTTGGAAATTCCCGCTTATAGAGTTGTATTTACATATGTTGGTTTAGTGTAAAAGCTTTAATCAAAGACGTATAGGTATTGTTACGTATTTGTATTATATCTATTATATATCTTGTATCACATTTATAATGTATTTTATGCTGTAGTGTCTTGGAACGTAATTTACACAACGGTTACCATTTAGTTTTGTATTTGTTTCGGTTAGGTTAAGTTAATTTTTATGCAAATGATAGATTAGTATAAAACGAAGCTCAAGTAAAATGTGGGCAGCTAGCTTCTACTCTTGTTAAGCGACGTATGGTTTTGATAACGTTTCTGGCTAGTTTTTCGTCAACGCGTAAATGCTCTAAGGCGCCAGAGGTGCAATATATTCTCCACACGTTTTGAATATGATTCGCCCCCTGTAGTCAACGCCAGGTCGGAGGATTGAAGTGGCGCTCCAAACCGGAAGAAGTGACACAGCCTAAAGGTAAACAGATAAACAGATATTGTGCACCAAGACGTGAAAATCTGAAGTTTGTGATACGTATTGGTATATGTGCGAGCTTTGGTTATGAGATTTTTCTTGTATAAATTGTCTTTACTGTTCGACAGCTTTCAAAGGTATTCGTTTCTGTGAGTTAAAGTGTAGGTCAACGTGGCAAAAATTGTGGGCTGTATAGATCTTAATAACCATTTCCAACAGTTTTACATCCATGTTAATTTTTCCTCATTATTATTGTGGTTGTGGGTGACTTTTAAACATGTCCCGAATTAGCTCATGGAGGCTGTTTATGGAGATAAGAAACAACGAATAACAGCTACGAATTAACACACTAACATACTCCATTCGGGCATTTCTATGACGTTTTAGGCTAGGTTCATATGTTATTTCTTGCGGTACGAAGTAAAGCCAGAAATAAATGTTTTGGTGGCACCCGTTAGAGGGCGCATTTGGCATAACGCATTGGCTTGTGGGAGTGCATTGTGTGAGTTGGTCAGTCTAGGTGTTGCCACGTCACAGCCAGCAGCTCGTCAAGTGTATTTATTTTATCTTAGTGAGTATCATTCTAAATGGAGGACCCGCCAGCTACCTCTGGTGTGCAGCAGCTTCTGCAGGAAAATAACGCGCAACTTTTGCAGTCGATTAACGCTCTAGTTTCGCAAAAGATGACTTCTTTAAGAGACGAGTTGCAAGTGTCGCATGACCTGTCCACTCAAGTCCAGATGGCAGAAATAAAGAAAGTGAAATATGGCATTGTTCCTACATTCAAACGGAAGGCCAATGAAGATCAGTATAAGCACAATATCAAAGTTGCGGACGTATTAGAAGAGGCACAGTCCAGTTTGCAGCTTGCAAAATATGACACCGTGAAAGAAAAACTTGCTGCAGGTATGGACTCAATCGAAAAACGCCAGAAATTGATTCTACTTGCAGATACCTCTGAATATGGCTGGAGTACAGCCCAAGAATACGTATCGCATGACTTGGCTATTGACAGTGAAGACGATAAAGAATATGGAAGGCAGAAACGAGAGCGAGCAGAAAAATCAAGGATAAAGTTCAGAAGGCAAAGAAGACCCGTACTCGAAGAATTGTCAGCCAACAGGACCGTACCAGTTCCCAGAGTTCGGCTTGGCATCAGACACCCAGCTCTAGCAAAGGTTACAGTGGTCCCAGACAGGGAGTCTGTTTTGGTTGTGGTCGGCAAGGGCATTACCGTTTTGAATGCAGAGCTATGCCAACAAGTGGAAATCTGCAATCTGGTCTTAGTAGTGGCAAATGACTATTACATGAAAGGAATTTAATCGAGATAAGTACCGATTCTCGTTTCCTCTCTCATAATTTCCGTTTTTCGGATGGGAGTGCTATGCTCGCAGATGGAGATGCGGTACCAGGGTGTAGTCCGGTTGTGGTGAGGGGTCGTCTTTTGAAACATATAAATGCATGGTTACATATTACTGCTTCTAAGTTCGTTATAGACTCTACTAGGTTTGGGTATAAAATACCCTTTTTCTCCAACCCGCCACCTATGTTTCTAAAAAACAACAGGTCGGCACTCAATAATTCTGCTTTCGTTGAACATTCCATTTCTAACTTGCTTTTGTCAACAGCAATAGAGGAGACGCTAGTGCCTCCTTTAGTATGTAACCCTTTGTCAGTGGCTGTCAACAAAGAAGGTAAGAAGCGCCTTATCCTGGACCTAAGGCGTGTTAACTTGCACGTTTTCAAGAATAAATTTCCCTTTGAAGACCTGAAAACTGCCCAGGAAATACTTAAGCCAGGATATATTTTATTTAAGTTTGATCTTAAATCTGGTTACCACCACATCGATATTTTTCCGGAACATCGCAAGTACCTGGGCTTTTCGTGGGAGTTCGCTGGGAAGCAACGTTATTTTTACTTTTGTGTTTTACCCTTCGGTTTGTGCTCTGGACCATATATTTTTACCAAGATGCTTCGCCCATTAGTTAGTAAGTGGCGAGGGGAAGGAAAAACCGTTGTGGTCTATCTTGACTACGGCCTTGGTGCCAGTGGTTCACTCAAGTCAGCTTCTGCGTGCGCAGCAGCAGTAAAAAGTGATTTAAATAATGTTGGTTTCATCACAAATGAGCAGAAATGTCAGTGGACTCCAGTTAGTAAGCTAGTGTGGTTGGGAACAGTGCTCGATATGGAGCAAGGTAAGTTTTTTATTACAGTCGATCGACTCAGTCGCTTAGAGGCGACTATCACTGGCATTTTAACCAAATTCGGACATTCACGTCCGACGTCCAGGCTTGTATCAGCCAAGAAAGTGGCTCACGTTACCGGACAGATTGTTTCCATGAGAGTGGGTGCAGGTAATATTGCTTTACTTATGACTAGAGCGCTGTATTGCGCCCTCCATCCTTTGAGTTCTTGGGATAATTATGTTTTATTATCGGAAAGGGCCATTGTCGAACTAAATTTCTGGAAAGACAACGCTCGTAAGTTAAACGGCGCCCTCATCTGGCACGTTGAAAGAGCAACAATGCTGGTATACTCCAACGCCTCTGACAAGGCATTTGGTGGGTATGTGGTTGAATGCGACAACTCCGTGGTACACGGGATGTGGGATGAGGGGGAGCGGTGTCTCAGTTCTACATGGAGAGAACTACAAGCAGTTTACAAAGTCTTGTGTAGTATTGTACATTTACTATCAGGTCGTACTGTCAAGTGGTTTACAGATAACCAGAATGTAGTGTCTATTGTACACAAGGGCAGTATGAAGTCCGATTTGCAGGTTATCGCTTTAGCTATATTTAGTAGCTGTTCCCAGCATGGGATTTCTTTAGAGTTGGATTTGATTCCAAGGAGTTCAAATGAAAAGGCTAATTATCTCAGTAAAATCATCGATGTAGACGATTGGTCTATTAACTTAGAGTATTTCAGATTTTTAGATTTTAAGTGGGGTCCTTTCTCAGTTGATAGGTTCGCATCCTCTCACAACGCTAAATGCGATAGATTCAATTCTCGCTTTTGGTGTCCAAACACGGAGGCTGTGGACGCTTTTACTCAAGATTGGTCACTAGATAACAATTGGTTGTTACCACCTGTATGCCTCATTGGTAAAGTTATGAGACATTTGGAATCATGCCGGAGTAGGGGTACCATAGTGATCCCATTATGGAGATCGGCGTACTTTTGGCCATTTATTTGTCCAGATGGAGTGCATTTCGCTGCTTACGTAGCAGACTGGATTGAATTGCCAAGCGATTTGAGCATTTTTGCTGCAGGCAGGGGCTCAAACACTGTGTTTGGTGGGAAACCGCTAAATTTCCGTATTTTGGCTTTAAATGTAAAGTTCAAAGGTGAAAATGTGTCTAAACATAGCCTTGCAGGCTTTTGTTCTAGTGATAGAGGGTACTGTATTCTTTGCAAGCCATAAAATACGTATTTAAATTTTTTGAAGAGTACAGATAACTGTGCTGAGCTCAAATGACTGAAATAGTCCAAGTTTTCGTTTTTTGCTGTGATGGCGTCAGATAATGTACCTGGCGCGAGTGATCGATGGATCCATAGCAGCCTGTTTTTCTGCAATTTGAATTTTTGCAATGACAATAATTTAGCCAATAGTGCTGGGCTCGAGTGATCGAATGCGGTCCATAGCAGCCTGTTTTTTGAAATTTTTGCCATGAAAATGGCTTAGCCAATAGTGCTTGGCTCGATTGATCGACCGAGTTTCCAAAAAAGCAGATTTTTTGCTTTTTCAGTTTAATTGAATATACACAACTCTTCATGTCTTTCACTATTCCATCAGATACGGAGGTGTTTAAATTGGGAGTCTGGAAAGATCTAAGAACGAACAAGGAACATGCTCATCTGGTGTCAACATTGGAAAGCATATCACTAGCATCAAGAGCGGACTCCACAGCCAAGAGTTATCTTAACGCATTTAATAGATGGGCAGAATTCGCCAAAGGATGCGGTTTCCAGGTATTTCCTGCCAATCTTTCCCACGTGTCATTATATCTAACTAGTCTGATTGTGGGCGCAATTCATAGCCAGAAGACGAAACAGTGCGTGGAATCGGCATGCTATAGCATTCAATGGATGCACACCTTGGCCGGTTTGCCGTCACCTACTCAACACCCTTTTATCAAGAACATTGTGGAATCCTCCAGACGGTTACTTGGCAAACCACCAATCAAGAAAGAGCCCATTACAGCAAGTATTTTGTGCAGTCTGGTTGAACTCTTAAAGCATTCAGCTTCTTTAAAAGATATCAGGGATCTGTGTTTATGTTTACTTGCTTTTGCTGGGTTTTTTTAGATATAGTGATTTTGTAGGTATTAGGGGTTCAGATATTGTTTTTAATGACACGCACATTTGCATCACTATCCGAAGCAGTAAAAATGATCAGTACAAGAAAGGCAATGAAGTTCACATTTCCAAAACGGGTAATCCTACTTGCCCCATAGCCAAGTTAATTCAGTATTTACAGGCAGCAGAGATCCAAGTGGGTTCTGATGTTTTTATTTTCAGGCCTCTATACTATAGAAAAGGGGGGTGGTCATTGATCCGGGCAAATAGGAAGTTTAGGAAGGAAATAGGAAGCTTAGCCAATAGTGCTTGGCTCGATTGATCGACCGAGTTTCCAAAATAGCAGATTTTTTGCTTTTTCAGTTTAATTGAATATACACAACTCTTCATGTCTTTCACTATTCCATCAGATACGGAGGTGTTTAAATTGGGAGTCTGGAAAGATCTAAGAACGAACAAGGAACATGCTCATCTGGTGTCAACATTGGAAAGCATATCACTAGCATCAAGAGCGGACTCCACAGCCAAGAGTTATCTTAACGCATTTAATAGATGGGCAGAATTCGCCAAAGGATGCGGTTTCCAGGTATTTCCTGCCAATCTTTCCCACGTGTCATTATATCTAACTAGTCTGATTGAGGGCGCAATTCATAGCCAGAAGACGAAACAGTGCGTGGAATCGGCATGCTATAGCATTCAATGGATGCACACCTTGGCCGGTTTGCCGTCACCTACTCAACACCCTTTTATCAAGAACATTGTGGAATCCTCCAGACGGTTACTTGGCAAACCACCAATCAAGAAAGAGCCCGTTACAGCAAGTATTTTGTGCAGTCTGGTTGAACTCTTAAAGCATTCAGCTTCTTTAAAAGATATCAGAGATCTGTGTTTATGTTTACTTGCTTTCGCTGGGTTTTTTTAGATATAGTGATCTTGTAGGTATTAGGGGTTCAGATATTGTCTTTAATGACACGCACGTTGGCATCACTATCCGAAGCAGTAAAAATGATCAGTACAAGAAAGGCAATGAAGTTCAGATTTCCAAAACGGGTAATCCTACTTGCCCCGTAGCCAAGTTAATTCAGTATTTACAGGCAGCAGAGATCCAAGTGGGTTCTGATGTTTTTATTTTCAGGCCTCTATACTATAGAAAAGGGGGTTGCTCATTGATCCGGGCAAATAGGAAGTTAAGTTATTCTCGGGTTCGTGAAATTATCAAAGCAAAATTGTCCATGGTAGTGGGGGACGTATCCGGGTTTAGTACCCACTCCTTCAGAATAGGAGGCACTACAGCAGCCGCACATGCGGGTATATCCGATCGATATCTGATGAGGCATGGCCGTTGGAGATCTGATAAGGCAAAAGAGGGCTATGTGAGAGACGATATTGAAGCCATGCTTGGCGTTACTAAGTCCTTAGGAATTTAAAATATTTATGTTTTCAAGCTGACGTGCTCGATTACCACGTATCATATTGTACTGAATTTTGTTTTTGTTGTTTTACATAATTCACGTTTTCCTTGCATTTCCCCTTCTGTTTTTTTGTCTATATTAGCTCGTGGCAGCGTAACAAAACTCTGAATATTCGGATGTGCCTACTTTTTTGTTAACCTCTGTTGTAAAAACAAAACATGTTATTTCTTGCGGTACGAAGTGAAGCCAGAAATAAATGTTTTGGTGGCACCCGTTAGAGGGCGCATTTGGCATAACGCATTGGCTTGTGGGAGTGCATTGTGTGAGTTGGTCAGTCTAGGCGTTGCCACGTCACAGCCAGCAGCTCGTCAAGTGTATTTATTTTTTAATTATTTTCTAGCATTTCAAGAGCTCTTGAGTAGCATGCATTGTTTTTTCTTTTGTTCCGCCACCCTCCCTCAGACGCATTCAGCATGTGGCGGGGGTAGATTTCCAGGCTTATTTTTCCCCTTCATTACGTGGGTTTTTTAGCCTTGGTTTTTTCTACACAGCTTTTTGCGCCGGTTACAGGGCACTTGGTGTAGTTATTTATACATTATATTATTGTATTGTAAATAATGGTCATTAATAAATGGCGATTAGCTCGTGGCAGCGTGACAACACTCTGAATATTCGGCTGTGCCTACTTTTTTGTTAACCTCTGTTATAAAAACAAAACTTGCGGGTTAACCATACTAAGTTCATTGAGTACTGCAGTGTACGTTGTATATTTTCAAAGAGCGTTGTCGTTTCTCGCGTTTGTTTTATATGGATCACCCAGAACTTGGGTTGGTGCCGTACGCATTTGAGCCTGAGTATTCTGAGAGTGAAATTCCCGATTTGCCTAATCTAGACTCCGAGTTTAGCGATAATTCCAATACGACTTCTGACGACGAACATTACAGCGACAACGATTCCACCGACGGCAGTTCATTTTCTTGTGATGTCAATACAAGTAGACCCGAGTTGTGTATTTGCGGAAGATGTCCAGACTACTCCACATTGCCGCTAAATGAGCGACTTTGTTGCTGTTCAACGGAATATTTGTCGAACAAGGCCCCAATTAATAACACTTGCGTGACACAACACCCGGACTTCATTGTCATTTGCATGCACCGTGGAGCGTTATAAACTGCGTACGCAAGAAACCAACCGTTGAGTGGAAACCCCGAAAAACACTAAACCAGTTGAAAAACACTAAACCTATTGAAAAAGACTAAACCTGTTGAAAAAGACTAAACCTGTTGAAAAAACACTAAACCCTTCGTAAAGGGCGAATTATGGATATACCATGATCGTTCAGTTGAGTATTTATGAAAAGAAAGCTAAAGAAAAATCCCTTTATGATCGAGGCCAGGGCCGCAGCTGATTTGGCAGCAGGACGCCCTCTATGTTAGATACTAGTATATCGCGCCCCAAACCAAACATTTTATTTTATTTATTTATATATTTACAAATTATGAAAACAGCAATTGGCATATTTTTAGATTTGAAATTCCTAAAACTACATCATGTCAAATTCAGTCCTTGTTGTAGATAAACATCGTGCACAACATCGTGACATGTCAGAGGAAATATTTAACAATACATCAAACCATTTACACCATCACACTTTACATACCGCGGTAAAATTTGGAGCCTCGGTTGGGAGATGCAAAATTGAAACATCTTTTCAAGGGAGCTTCGTTGACTTTGTGTGGTAAGTACAATCTGAATGTCGTTTTGAAATTGCTCTATTCAAATTATTTGCAATTTTTTCCCGGTGAAAATCCCCTCAAGCAAGGTCAGGTATCACAATGCCCAGATACAGACCCGGGATGCAGACGCTTTTTTGTCATTTGGGGGCGTCGATTTTTGGAACTTCCAGACTCCTCTGCCACGTGATCGCATCGGGAAACAAAAAAAACAATGATCATATAAAGCACAGTCAGCTGGTAACAGTTATTTATTGGACTGTATATACAGTATATAGTATACAGTCCAATCACTGTTGCCAGCTGACTGTGATATAAAGAGCCCTTTTCTAGATTTTAGTATATAGTGTCTATTTTGATTATTTTGTCGTTATTTTATTTCCTCTTAGCCTAGAATCTATGCGCAGTTCCACTCACCATTCGCCGCTCCACAAACGGAGCGGCGAATGGTGAGTGGAACTGCGCATAGATTCTAGGCTACTTTCCTCTCTGTGATTCAGAAACCTTTTATGTTTGGTTGTTTCTTACAATATGTGCATGTTTCCTTCTTCACTGCAACTGTAAACTTGGATTGCTCAGAGTGATAGTTTCTGTGGATGTTAGTAGAACAAGTGGTGTTTATTTTTGTGACAAAAAGTAAAAGTCAGATTGCTTTCATACACCCTTTTTTTAAATGACAACATACTCCACATTGTGAAGGCCCACTGGTGGTTTTGAACCATATTTGTTCCAGTGACTGTGCATCCATGTGGATGACCCTGTGCCTGGTCATATAGAGGGACTGTGGCCTGGTGGATAGTACTGTGGACTTCACTGCAGGGTGGAATGGTGTCATAGAGGTTGCTGGTTCACCACCCAGCAACTTATATTCCCAAATTCCCTTAGAGTGTATTATAGTTGAGTTTATTAGGTATGTTCATTGAATGAGCAAGGTTTTTTATAAGTTTTTAAGTATTATTATTTTTAGACTGACGATGAAGTACATATAGACTGTGCCAAAGACATTTCTTTTTTTAAGAAAAATGTTATGTTGTTGACATCTATTTTTAGGCATTGTGAAGATGATAGTGATAGTCAAAAAGTTACCAACTATGATGCTGTTCAATCTGAGGAAGTCACCACCTATGATGGTTGTGAGGAAGTCAGATATTCATCTAAGGTCAGGGTAAGCACTACAGCTGTTGTGCTGCACATGTACAAGAAATAAGTATCATGTATTGCCATATCCCATAGTGGAACATGTTTTCATCAACACGAAGTGTAATATTGTACGTATTGCATGCAAATCAGCCCGTAAAAAAAGCAGTATACATTGCAGTGTAACATTCAGTATACACAAATCTTAACAAAAAAAGGCTGTGATGTGCAATGTTTTCACTGACGTGCGCGCAGTGACCAGAAACGTAATTATTTGTCTTGCTGCATTATATTTTTTTTACCAAAACAAAATATATACAGCTGAACTTGGTGTTGGTATTCTTTCAGAATGATGTTGCAGAAGTGGTGAGAAAGTTTGAGGATCTTGAGAGCCCAAGTAAATCTGAACCGGTTAATCACCCAGAGGTTGATAAGTAAGTAATGTTTACATGTGTTCCACTATATAAAATTAAATGAAACATACTGTAGTTATCTTGTCTTGTGTATGTATATAAATCTTGTTACTGGAAGGGGAAGGAGTGCTTTTCTGTGTGTATGGGTGTGGTTAAGCCTAATATGCATTTCCTCCTCCCTCCCCTAAGGATCACATAAGTATACTTTACCAACAGTACTAGAATATTAAAGTTATTAATGTAATTGTTCTGCTAAAATCCATTGCTTCAATGTAATACCCATGTGGTTCATGTAGTCAGATTCATAATCAAATGGGTGCCTCTATTCTCAGCTTATTTGAAATCCAATACATACTCTTCAAGTACAAGGCTAGATATGGTTTCCCTATCTTATGCTAGTGCTCTGAAACACGTGCAGCTTAAGTTGTAATATATTCAATTCAGAAACAATTTCCCAGGGTGGCAATGTTTAACATTACCATAAAATTGTGATTGGTTGCCAGAATTCATCGCTGGGACCCATAGAAAAGAGGAAACAACTATTTACAATCGATTAATTATGTGACCTTGTTATGTTGGTCCAGCAATGCATTCTTGCAACCACTTGTCATTAACCAGTTCCAAAAAAATGTAATTGATTGCTTTTTTAGCAGCACTCAACTGGTATGCAGCCGTACAAAGAGAATGCGAAGAGAGTTATTCACGTAGGTATTAGTAACATTAAAACTGAATGACCTGATACAATACATTTTGGGGAGAAATTTAGTTTGTCTTCTCTTTGACTGCCATATTGTTTGTTTTTTTGAAAACCAAGAAATTTTTAAGAATCTCATCAAGAACTGACTATTTGAGTTGAAATTGGGGATGTAGCAGGGCAAACAAATAAATGCACATTTGCTCGTTCTTTGTAGGCCAACCATGAATTCAGCAACTATTGATTTGACCTTTGATAGTCATAGTGACTCTGATATCGATGTGAGGTAGGTTAAATAAAATTCAGTAAATTTTTGCCCAAAACATATGGCATATGTCAACAGTGATCGAGTTGGGATCAGAGCAAACGACTATTCGTGAATGGGCGGGCTTCTAAAATGTTCTACCAGCTATGACTTCAGTTTTAGTGATACACATAAATGATAACAATAGACTTATAAATATGTGTTTGAGAATCAAGTTATTGATGGTTCTACTTTATTTCTGAGGTGCCAAGAGGACACACATACATCACTACTTCAATTACATGCTGATATTTTAATTCTCATTTATATGTATAGGGCGGGAAAGAATTCGGAATCGGCTACAATTGATCTGACAAATGATAGTGATGATTCTGATGTGAGGTAGGTCAAGGGTGATAATTTATTCCAATTAGCTCTGTTTATGCAGCACAGTTTTGTTGCATTGTAGTTATATACAGAGTTCCCACAGTCATGGAAAATCATGGAAAAATTTGTGGTCATGGAAAGTCAGGGAAAAGTCAGGGAATTTGGAAAATTTGTGAAAAGTCATGGAAAGGGGATTTTGGTCATGGAAAAATCATGAAATTGCAGAAAATTACATGAGTTTGTGTTCAAGATAATTTTGAAGTTTGGGTGTTGGTGAAACGAAAATGGTACCCTGGTCAGAAACAGTTCATATACTAATGATAATAGATGTACATGTCATGAGTAAGATAGTGGGTGGAACAGATGGCTGTGAGGGGAGGTGGAGGCCATCATAACGTGTCTGATTTTGGAAACCGTGCCAGAAAGAAAGTCATGGAAAGCAGCAATTTAGTCATGGAAAAGTCATGGAATTCTGTTTTCAAATTTCTGTGGGAACCCTGTATACCGTATTTGCTCTATTAGAACCGCATCTCCAATAGAAGCGCATATAAAACAAAAATCTTATTTGTTGAATACTGAATCCTTAAAATATCACTTATTTTGACCATAGAAATATCTCTGTAATTTACGTGAGCGCATGCGCTACTAATAGAGCAAATACGGTATATTAATACATCATTGCTGAAGTACTATTATTTCTAGGACAGACAAATAAGCATATTTTATCACTCAAAATTGGGAGAAGCAATTCATAGATTCACTTCGTTATTTATCTAGCTTTATCCGTCCTTAGTAGTTAGACAACTTAGCATGGAATAGCTATCTGAGTAAAACTGCCCAACATGGGAGAAAATACATAAAATTGATGAATGTGTAGCAATTAAAGTATCAAATATCAAATTGATATGTTGTGGGCACCACATGGAGCTGCAAGTGTTCACCATGACATCACTTTTTGAACATCTTTCATCTCTTTCTGTAAAACTCCTAACATTATTATTTTTGTCATATATTTGTCATGATATGATACTGTGTTAACTGTATGACCTGAATGATTCAATTTATAGCATGATAACAGTTGGTGTTGGTGCATCCTCTCCAGCAAGTTCAGCCTCCCTTGAAAGTTTGCAGCTTGGGAAACCGTCTGAAAATCAAAGTTGTGAACCTAGGTAATTTAGACAATTAAATCATTGTGCACACTACATTAGCTCCTGTTGTCTTCTGGACAAAACAAGAGCTAATGTCATGGTGATGTCTGTCTATGCAAAATATTGTTCCAATGAAATCTCCAAAAGTTGGGATGATACTCCGCTCATAGATGCTATGGGAGAAATGCAAGATCTGGTTAGTTATTGGTAAACTTCCAATTATGCTAATTGTCTAATGTGCATGATAATTGCATTGATTTTGTGAAAATAATTTGCATCTCTACAACCCCTTGTTGGATTTGAATGATATTTGACACAAACATGCTATGGGGTGATCTACACACCTGATTATTTTTTCTGTTACTATGCATATTAATTAGTTAATTTACATATTAATTTGCAGAATTTTAAGTAAAGTTGTTTATAAATATCTTGTGATACATTTTGAATTTTTGTTGAAGATGATGTATGGCACCCTCTATCATCTATATGGTGCCTTCACATGGACTTCTTGTGAAATATTTTGTTTTTGCAAAACCGCTTGTTGGATTTTTTGAAAGACATTTCACAAAGGCACGGGTTCTCTACAGGGTTTTCCACAGCCATTATATTTTTATGCTGGGCTCCATGCATAATACATTAGCTAATTTGCATATAAATTACTGACATTTAGCAAATTTGTATCGGATGGATTTGATTGAAGATGTATAGCGCCCTCTATGGTCAGTATAGCACCATCACATGAATTTTAAGTGTTCTTGAGATATCACCGGTTCTTGAGATATCACCAAATTAGCTAATTATTATGAATTATTATTATTAGAGATTTGGCTAATTATTATGCAAATTTGCTAATTAATATGCATGGATGACTGCCAAAAACTAATCACGTCTGCACATTATCCCACATTATTGAAATCCGAATAGCGGTTCTTGAGATAGCGATGGAACAGACAGACACAGACAGACATACATACATACAGAGTAACCGCAAAGACTCCCTTTTTGTGCTTCGCACACGAGAGTCAAAAATACACTGTAATTGCCTTTATGGAAACAATTCAACTTTTTAATTGTAAATGACCTGTTTCTTTTATAGTGGCTTTAACATCAGCAGTCATACTCAACCATTGACTTCAAAAGAGGTTATTGAACTGATATTCAAGAAGAACATCACAGTTGAAAAAGCAATGCCTATGAGAGTGAGAAGAAACATGGTGTTTTTGGTAGACCTCCGCGAAGTACCTCTTAATAACCTAACTGCAGATGATAATGGGGTATTTGTAAACAAGGGTCAGCCTGTACATATGTACATGGTTACCTGTGACCAAGAGACAATTTTCTCTAAATTAGTTCATAGAAATATGCCACTTTCAAAAGAGCATTATGTATTATTTAGGAAATATTATCAACATAAGGATTACCCAGACTTTAATAGAGTTATATATTTTCTGAAGGATTCAGAGGGGAATATCAAACATGATCTGGCAGTTCTACAGTACTATTTCATGTTTGGTGAACATGATATTGAAGTGAGACCACATGGTAACTCTACAAAGAGTAGCATTAAGTTTTCCAAAACCAAGACATCAGTTACGGAAAAGCTTAAAGAACGATGTAAGATGTACACACCAAAGCAATCTGTTGAACTTACATCAAGGGAAGTTGGGGGGATGTGCAATGCTCGTAGTTCTGCTGATCAGCCACGTGGAAGACAACAGGTTAAAGATTTCAAGCGTAATTCTCTGTCAACAGAAATAGAATTTAAGAAACAGAAGGATGAACTGTTCAGCCTATTACGTGCTTCCAAAGAAGAAGAAAATGATTTCATTCAACACATTACATGTGTACCTGAGCCACTATTGGTGTGTGAAACAGATTCCCAATTTGATGATTTGCAGAAGTTTTGCACAGACCCAGTATGCTTCAGTACAATGTCAGTGGATCCCACATTTAACAATGGAGAATTCCATGTCACACCAACATCTTATGGGAATAAAGTACTTGTAAATAAAAGTGGGGAGTCACCAGTGTATCTCGGTCCCACGTTGGTTCATTTGAGTTCAACAGAAAAGGTGTTCCACTTCTTTGCTGCTACTCTTTCCTGTATCAGACCAAAGTTAAAAGGTTTGCTTTGTTTTGGAAAAGATGGTGAGAAGGCTGTTGTTAATGGTTTAGTATCTGTTTTTGACTCTGCATTAACACTTAGGTGTTTCCGTCACTTGGAACTTAATGTCAAGAGGCTATTCTCTGAAAAAGGAATACCAATGGCTCAACAGAAGGTTTTCTTCGCGCCATATTTGGATACACTGGTAGTGAAGGAGTATACTACACTGGTTTGTTGGATTGTGAAGATGGAGATGAGTTTGATATGGCATTAGCAAAACTCAAACTATGCTGGAAGGATGATGGGATAGAGAATGGTGCTGAAATAATCAAATGGTTGCAGGAAAGAAGTAGTGTGATAAAAGGTAGCATGCTAGCAGGAATACGGAAGAGTGCTGGAATGGAAGGATCAGCACCAAAGAAGTATTACACTAACGATGCTGAAATCAATAATAAAAGAATAAAAGACGAAATGCAGCATAGAAAGAGTGGTGAGTTGAATTTCATCAAGGGATTGAAAAGATTAGCAATTGCACAGGAAGAAGAATTCATTAGAGCCCTGACAGGATGTTCCCAGGTGTACAGACTGAGAAATGATTTCAAAGATTATGCAATTGAGGTGGATGTTTGATACTCTATGACTACTGACGAAAGAGCTAAACACATACAGAAACTCCACAAGTTGACCATGACAGAAATGTTTAGTGGCAGGTCGTCTGTGCCACGACGATCAGGCGTTCCTATAGAAGCAGAAACTCCAGCAGTACCAGGGCATACTGAGACTGGCGCAGTGGATGGTGTAAGTGCTGCAACTGAATCACCAATTCGCATTTCAGCAGGTGACATGGCTGCACAAGAGATTGAAACTGGTTTGTCAGAAATCAAAGTTCCTGGAATAAAGTTTATTTCCAGGAAAGCAATCACACTTATTTCAAATGAAGAAAGATGTATATTTCCTGCTCCAATTAATAGTATGTCAACGGTTCACTGTGTTTCAGCCTATTCTGTAAAAAGCACCACAGGGATAGAGCCACACTATGTCTGTGTAATGACTGGTGGAAAGATAATTTGCAACTGCGCTCAGTACGTTGATGTGAAATTGTGCTCCCATTCTGCTGCAGTTACATTTCATCATGGATGTCTGAAGGATTATATTATGTGGCACAAAACTAAAGACAGAGTGAATTTGTCAAGTTTGGCAAACAGGAATTTGACCGATGCAAGGCTGGAAGAAAGGGTGGCAGACCTCCTCGACAGCAGCCTAGCGCTAGTCTACCTAAACCTCCTGAAGCTGTTGTGAGCAATTTTCATATTCCACAGTGGTTTCCAGAAGTTCCGTTTGAACTCACGTTTCTTCAAGGGCTGATTAAGAAGTGTTATGGGTGCAAAAAAGAATTCACACAGAAGTAGAGAAGTCAACCTTGTGATTTAATAATACGCCATAAAGAGATCAGACCTTACATAGACAGGAGAACAGGAAAAGAAGTAACTCCAACAATTCCACAAAATTGTTATTACCATTTAAATCTACAGTGCGTTAGAAGGAATTTCCCATTCTTTCAAGGGAAGAACCTCACAATTCATGAAGAGGTAATGAACACCATTTTACCTGGACACTTTGAATATCTAAACAAATTTAAAGATGACAGTAGATAAGTCAGCAAACTGATTCCAGCTATTCAAAACTATGCAATGATAATGTAGTGATGTTTTGACCTTCAACATGCTTGGTAAAGTGCTGTCACTGCTTTCGTCCAGTTTGAATATTTCTTTGATCAGTTGATAACTGACCATGTAGAGGCAGGCCATCTGGAACAAATATGATCGTAGATGGAAGTGGTAGGAGATGAACCAAACCTGCTACCTTCCAGAAGCCAATAAATTTGACATTGGTTGAGGAAAGTTAAAAATCAGTACATGTACATTAGTATGTAGCTCTTTTTTTGCAAATTAGCATAATTCGTATATCAATACCTACTTTCCTTGCTGTGTTCATAACTTCTGATATAATTATATATGCTGGACTTATGACCTGACCTCAAGTGACCTTTATTTAATTTTTTAATTTTTTTTTTCATTATCTTGTATAATGCACTGCTAAAAGAGGGTGTTGTATAGTATGTTAAAATTTCAAATGAGTCTAGATATATTCTTGTTGTTCAATTTTCTTTCAAAACATGCAGTTTTTCAAATTTTACAAATTGTTGTTACTTCTATAGTATTATTTCACTGCTCCAATCAACCCAAAATGTATTATGCAGTATCATATTTATGACCAAACATTGTCTGAGATTCAGGAATATCACAATTAAGATAATATAATGTATGCAAGCATACTATTTGTTTAACCAATAAAGTTTTAGACGTTTGACTGCAACTGCTGGTAAATAAGAAGCTCCTGATGGCGTTCATCATACATTTGTACTTTCAATACCCAGTTATTTTGAAGCTGGATACTACCCATTGTTCCCAAATTTCCATGCATTTTGTTTGTAAAATTAATATCGATTTTGTTAAATTTGGCACATATTTTGGAACATGCTTTTGATTGTTGGCCATTTTGTTTTTTTGAAAATGCTGTATTTTGTGCTAATGCTTTGACAATTTTTGTTAAAATTTGGGACATGCCTCATACATGATAAGGTATGTACACATAAATTCCTTTTGTGTTCAGATAGCCGACTGACAGCCATTTTATTTTTAACTACATCACTGTATCGCTATCATTTTTGTTCATATTTGGCACATACATGTTGGGGGTCATTTTTGTCTTTAAGACTGAGCACAAACAGGGAATGCGTCATTGACAATATTTTACTCTTTCCTTCCTTTCAGAAGGACTTTATTCATTTATTTATCAATATTTTACTGTATTCTTCTTTGATTGTTAAATAGTGCCCCTTCGTTTATGTTTTAGAAATAAACTACTTGGGTCCAATTGTACTGTTGTTACTTTAGTAATTTCAAAACGCGCGATCAGTTGCACATAATTCACTGTATTTCCTCTATTAGAAACTCAACATTGATAGAAGCCCAGCATGACCATAAACATGTCATTATTTATCAGAACAAAATAAATTGATACGCTTATACACTTGTCGGTCAAACAATAAATAATATTGTGCTTTTAATAGAGCAAATGTGGCAGATTAAGCCTGCAATAGATTACCAGTCCCATTCAAATCAGCGTGCCTCCATGCCACCCTGACATGCAGCGTTTTTGCATTCATATGAAAAAACCATGTCCTGCAAGCTAGTGGTATCAACCTTGAACTAATTAATTTCTTCTGACCACAAATGGGTTTTAGATACAATGTATCTAAACCCATTTGAGGTCAGAAGAAATTAGAGTTCTCCCCAGAGGGTTTCAGAGTTTATTTTTCATATCCTATATTTCTGAAATAAAATATCTTAGAACTAAGAATAGAACTAATTCTCTAATTATACAAAACATCCGAAAATGAATATGCAAATTAGGTACTTAATATATGCAGATATGACCCGAAAACCAACGTTGTTACATCACACTACTTGGTACCTGTGAACCAAGTTTTGTCGAAATCCATTCAGTGGTTCTCAAATTTAGCAAAAAATCGAGAAATGATTATACAAATTAGGTACTTAATATGTGGCGATATGGTCCCAAAAAATATAAGGTTAATACCCCATTCTGGCCTGTGTACCAAATTTGCTTGAAATCCCTCCAGTGGTTCTCAAATTTGAAATCTGGGAATGATTAGGCACTTAATATGCACATGCACGGATATGGACCGAAATCTATTCAGGTCGGCACATCCGCCTCACAGGTGTCTATGTGCCAGATTTGGTCAAAATCCGTCTAGAACCAATTTGAAAAAATGCTTATCACACCACACTCATAAGCTCCGTTTTGTGCTTCGCACACAAGAGCTAAAAGTATGTACAGAAAACATAACATTCAAGAAAAAATAAATAAACTATTATTCCAAAACTGATGCAGATTTTTTTAGAGTTTCCTTCTTGGTGTAAGTGTATTCTCTTTCATATTTCACCACCAGAGGGCGTGCAAGCAGCCAAAAAGATTTAACGTGCAATGTTTTCACTGACATGATCAGAAACATTTGTTTGGCCTTGTATATATATATATATAATGTATATATTAAACACTCTTTAATTAATAAAAATGGCTTACAAAATGTAAAATTGATGTCAATCAACACGTTAACTTCTTTGCACTATTGTCAAACACTGGGCTATATTGGGTATATATCATAAAAAAAAGCCGCCTCGAAAATGACCCTGACCATGCTGGAAATTTTTTAAAAATTCCTCGGAAAACAGCACATAACTAAATGTATTTAACCCAGATTTAATACATATAATAAACTTAATAGTTTAGATTACATTGAGGGCGCCCTTGTGAAATCAGCTGCCGTCGTGGGTTCTGTTTCATGTTTTCGCTTTCTTTTAATCAGATATTCACTGGACGATTATGGTACACCCATAATACACCCTTTACCTCGGGTTTAGTGTTTTTATTGTCAGGTTTAGTGTTTTTCGACAGGTTTAGTGTCTTTCGACAGGTTTAGTGTTTTCCGGGGTTTCCACTCAACGGAAACCAACTGGATAGAAAGAAGACCTACAATCTTGGAGCAAGTATGTCAAACAGGTGAAACTTTTTCACTGATTATTATTGTAAAAATTGGTACAGCTCTGATTGTATTGTTTGTCAAAGAACTCTCGAACTCGAGCAGAAATTTATTCATACTAGAGAAGATCGATAAAAATACCAGATGCGTTAACTTATTGAATGCAACCTTCTTAGCTGCAGTTTTGTAGCTCTGGATTTCGCCGGTGTCTGTTTTTGGCACTTTCTGTAGTCTCGGTAGTCTGATTCGTTCGTCTATTAGTAATTGCAAAACCCTAGATATATTTGTAGTAGTTGATCGTTGTCACAAAGTTGGGCGACAGACATGACCAAATGAGGTCACCGTGACCAAACCTACTCAAGCTGCCAAGGTACTTCACCGCCAGCCGATATGTCTCGCTCATCGGCAGTGTAAAAAATACGCTTAAATGTACAATTCTATTTTCCCATTCTAACGGAAACTCAGTACAAACAGTTAAGTTAATGGCGTGTATATGACCGTTTTCGTTGAAATGTAAGTAATGTCGATCGACCGGGTGGAACGGTCAATCGGTAACCACAAAGATGGCCGCCATTTGTGTCAACGATCGTCTACAAGTATATCTTCTTCTTTTTTGCTGTACACTTTTGGGCCAGGTTTTACTTACTTATTGTTTTATTATGGTTTTGTTGCCAGTTATGCCAAATTTTGAACGACGCCTTATTTTCTCTCTTTGTAGGATGTACCGTTTTACTGCTTACAGACAGGTTATTGCTTGGGGACACTCATGGAAGCGGATCGGTAAAGGTGTTAGGAAAGTCATACCAGCGTGTGTGGTGCATTCAATAAGAGCCCAATACCCAAGAGTAGAAGAAGAAGCAGATTATGTTATATTATTATGCAGATTATGTTAAAAAAAACACTGACATACGTCAAACATTTCCACGATTTAACAGTTTATTCGTATGGCATTATATAGTATAGAACTTATAGGCAAATTAAGATCGTGAACCAGATATATTTGTGCTATTAAAATCGTCCACCGGGTTGACAACGTTTTTGTTTAGCTACGTAAACGCTTTTTCTGTTTGCGTGAATATGCGTTCAAATTTTTGTGTTTAGAGTTAATAAACAATTTGAAGAACTGATATATGACCCATTTAATACTTGCGGCGTAATTTGATGAAAACCAACGATTTGTCATAGTTCTACGTTTAAATTATTCAGCGGAGATCACATATTGTCAACTACAGCCATTCTGAGTTGACATGATATATATCACTAACCTTTCATGTTAAGTTACGTCCGTAGGTGCTTGTGTACGACCGAGCCTGGTTGGCGCCAAGATAGCGCATTAAAATTGCCATTTAATGGCCACACACATGAGATGAGTCCCAAACATGAATGTGACTTCTGTGGCTAAATGTACTATGTGTCAGCATCATCACTTACAAAAAAAATAGTCAGTAGAAACAACAGTGACACTCAATGTCTAGAATTGTCGCCTGGAACAAAACATTAAAAAAATCACGAGAGTTATTGCCTCTATAAATATTAGTAAACAAGAGAAGCTGGAAACCGGAAGTGAGTGACACCTGCTTTGGTGATTAGCTTGCATTTTTTTGACAAGTTCGAGTTGTCGAAACATACAGCAGTTTTGTAGTTGGCAATATGAATATATATTAATCTGTTTGATTTCACCCGTTTCGCCCCTTAATTGGGACAGAGCTGCATCAGGTATCAGGATAAAAGGTTGTTATTTTATCCATGACAATTTGATGTAAATTATTGATTTGGTTAAATTCACAGTTTGTCAATATAGCGTTTCTGGGTACTTCCAACATTTATGTAACCAAAAGGACATGCCGAAGCCCATTTCAGAGATATAATAATGTTTTCTATGCGTTCGGATACTTATGTTTATATCGCAGGATTTACTTGGAGATAACGCTCAGTGATATTTGTAGGCTACTTTTCATATTCTCTCAATGTACTTACATTTGTCATAGAATTGTATGTTTTCTTTATAACAAATATTAACAAATAACGATAATTATGTACAGAAAGACGATTATGAAAATGCCACCCACACTTGTTATGCATGCCTTGACAAATTTCATTCAAACTTGTTATTCACATTTTGTTTTCTGTTTTGATTCAAAGTGGCCGATTGACGGCCAGTTTGTTTAATTTACAAGTTGTCCGTCCGATTTCATTTAAACGTGCTGAATGTTGGTTTTGTGATTTGATAAAAAAAAGCTGACTGGTGAACAGCTGACATTTTTTTTCAAACAAATATCGAAAAGCAACACTCAACATTAACATATTATCAACCGTTACTCAAGCTGGTCCGATTTTAACCTGGACATCATTTATAATAGGTTGCAGATGAACACGAGTTTGTTTTGTGGTTTGATTCAAACTAATTGATTAACGGCCATGTTGGTTTCCATTTATATATCATTAACATTAGTTTCTAATAATATTTATTTTCAGTTGTTGGCTCTCTGCATTCATCTCGAGGTCAACTGCTGTCGGCGAAGGGGAATTTTGGCATAGTTGATTGTTAAGCTTAAGGGGTCTCGCCGCTTATAGCACACATTTGTATACTCTTTTAACATAGGTGGCGCTTTGTGTGGGTATTCAAGATTTCAACTTATAATTTAGCGTTCCGCCACAATACGCCACATTTACGTAGCTATAACTATGCTGGTTTCCAAAATATGCCACATTTATCTGCAGCAATTTCACCTAAAATATGAATGTAACTGTTGAAATTACACTCTTCATATCAATACAAGTGTGGCCGGTTTACAGTTAGCATAATGAAAATAATACGCGTGAATCAACTAAAATATGGATGGTATAAATCTCATTATATTATTGTTTTCACATTTATAAGTTATATATTTTTAGTTATATATGTTTTTAATCAAATTGACCTAATGTATGTCAAGGTGTTACTTACTAAAACTAGAAAATGCATTTTACTGCATAAAATAATTTGAAAGTATGTAGTTCAGCTGTCAATGTAAAAATACAATTATCAATATATTAAAGTAAATATCAACTGTATATAAAGACTTGTTTCATGTACGCACTATACGTGATGTTAATATTATTCTGATCGTGATTATTTCCAACCAGTTCCCTCATTGATAATTGACTGTTAAAGTGTGGTAGCGCCGAAACACGCGGTCGAATACAACCTATCGCCTTAGGTTACACGATCTGAACACTGTTCGTTGTTAAACAAAAATTTAATTTAATTTAATTTAATTTAATTTAATTTAATTTAATTTAATTTAATTTAATTTAATTTAATTTAATTTAATTTAATTTAATTTAATTTTATGGTTGCGGTGGTATGTACAGGTCGTTTATTTTAACTTTGTTTTATTTTTGGATTGGGTGCGTTACATTTTGGAACATAGAATTTTAATAAAGTGTATGATGACAGTCGCTAGCTTGTGAGTCAAATGTGTTTACTGGTCAGTGAATTGTTATCGCATTACGACACAACACATGTAATAAAATCTAACTTTATACACGATAGTAAAACCGAAACGAACTCTAGATAAATATTTTTTGAATATTTGAAGGAGACCAAAAAATCGCGTTACTGCATATGCTGAGACATATCTTTTGTTCATCTTTGGTATTGTATAATACCGTAATCATAACATAGCATAATGCACGGATCTAGTAGATGTGCAATGTGTGTATCACTCCTGTTTCATACGCATTTATGCACGAGAATATGATTTCTATGTTGAAGGATACACTTTATTGATTATATATTTTACTTTTACTGCGGTCTACACTGCATTTATTGTTTGATGTTTTGCAGTATGACTAGCAATTATCCCTTCAGACGTATCAATGAAATATAAGCAAAGCATATTCACTTAGGAAGGTCAACACGGCATTTAAATCCATATACTTGAACAGTATCAAACGATAAAGCAATTGGGCAGATAAGCAATTAAACTTTCCCTATGCACTGTAAGTAATTCAAGCAACAATGAACAACGCCACCAACACTAGTACTGGTAATTAAATTTGACTATTATTGCCTAGCCCCACTGATTTGATATATGGACTGTACTTTGGACGTTGGCGATGTAGCAAATATTTCAAGTGCTATAGTAACAGTTATATGACTTTGCTGATCGCATGAGGGCTCCTATAACCTTTGATTTCGATTATGTTTTGAATTGCGTATATCGTGCGCTAGAGTTGTGTTATTGGACTTTTAGAATCACACAACTAAATTTGACTGATGAGTTTAATAATTGCGCAGGTTGTTTATTTGTATTTATATTTCTGTTCAGCTTAGAATTATATAAACAATTGTAAATCTCACTTGCATGTCTAGAAGCCAAAGGGCACGTGTCATTGCAATAAGCCACTTACATGAGAATGGCTGAAATATTAATGCCTATATAACTAACTGGTTTAAAATCCATTGATATGCAGCATAGCGTTACCTAGGACTGTAGTTCAGAAAAAAAAACTGTGTAAATATAGGGTTACACTCTGGTCTGAAGGATAACATCTAGAAGTACGAGTTTGCCAAACAGTGACTAGTAATTGCTGGTAAATTTCATTTTATTTACAGCCTTATTTTTAGAAATATACAACAATCATACATGTTTATATTCGCGAGCTCCAGATGCATACGTGCTTACAGTTCTCGTTTTTGAGCAACGGTTGGTTGATAACTACTATCCAATTTCCATATATTCCGCGAAGTTTAATAAGATTACCATAGCATGTAGCCCACATGTCTTCTGTGAAGTGTATGGTGTATTCCAGGTAGCTTAAGTGGTCTTCCACGAAGTGCAATCAGCTTTCAACGTAGAACAGATGATATTCTGTGAAGTACATCAAGTATTCCAGGTAACACACCTGGTCTTCCGCGAAGTACATCAAGTATTCCAGGTAACACACCTGGTCTTCCACGAAGTGCGATCAGCATTCCACGTAGAACAGATGGTCTTCTGCGAAGTACATCAAATATACCAGGTAACACACCTGGTCTTCCGCGAAGTACATCAAGTATTCCAGGTAACACACCTGGTCTTCCGCGAAGTACATCAAGTATTCCAGGTAACACACCTCGTCTTCCGCGAAGTACATCAAGTATTCCAGGTAACACACCTGGTCTTCCGCGAAGTGCGATCAGCATTCCACGTAGAACAGATGGTCTTCTGCGAAGTACATCAAGTATACCAGGTAACACACCTGGTCTTCCGCGAAGTGCATCAAGTATTCCAAGTAAAACACCTGGTCTTCCACGTAGTACAGCCAGTATTCCACGTAACACATCTAGTCTTCCGCAAAGTCTAGTCAATAATCCACGGAATAAATATAGCGTTTCGCCAAGAAATATTCAATATATATGTTATTGTTTGAAGCCCATGTAAAATACAGCTTCAGTGCTAGCTTATCTGGTCTCCCAATAAGTACATTAAATGTCCTATGCCGCACACTAACCCAATCTTCTATGAATATACCACGTGGCGTTACACGTCTGGTATTTTCGGGTACCGCTAAACTTCCACGTAACACGTCTTGTCTCCCGCCTGATTCGTACGTTGTACAAACCAAATTCTTCAATCTACATACAATTTAAGTTTTAAGTTGTTCAGTATATTGCATGTATGCATACATTCTTAAAGGGGAGCAGAGGTGTGGCTTTTGACACTCAGTACATGAAATTTGAGATCTATGAATGAATTCCGTCGATAAAAACAAATTGTATGTGCTGCGAAATGCCCTAAATATCGGGTATAAAACGGGCTGTGAAGCAGACGACAAACGCGCGCTTTGCCTGGCGTAATTTCGCCTCTAGAGGGCCAGTCAAATGATGTCATCAGTGAACACTGATAATTGAACCCAATCATGCTAGTACGTCAATCCCATAGAAATGCTACTATGAAAGACCTTGTTAACTGACTACTTACAAGTTGAAACATGGCGAGGTGTTGTGTTATGAATGCCATAACAATTCATGTTATGTTACTCGAAATCCAAAATAAAAAATCACGTTGTTGGTTGCGAGAAATCGAAATTAAAAAGATTATATTTCCACAAAGTTTAATAAATCTGGCTGCACCAAAAGCTTGGAAACTAGTTATATTATTTTGCAAAAGACTGAGTGATCAACGACATCATTTTGGGACGCAATTGAACTTTAAGTACTTCATTGCGTAACTTACTGTGCGACGATGCTCTAGTGTGTGTTGACCTAAGTTTGACCCCAAGTCACGCACTGAACAGGCGTGTTACCTTAGCAATCTTTTTCTTTCAGGCTCCGTGCGTCGATCTTGTAAAATTGTTATTATTTCTGATGGTGCTGTACGCAAACTTGTATATTTTGAGGTCATTTACTTAGTGCGCTGCTTTTTTAATCACGCAAATTTGTTCACAATGGTGTTCCGGCTCTAAAAAATCAACATTGTAATATATCGCTTTCATAATAATTACGCAAAGTAAGTTATTTTATATTGGACACAGGTGAAATTTCAACCGCGAACGATACAATGTGGTATAGATTTGAAGAGTAGTTCGGAATTTAATAATAGTTAGTACCCGTTGTATACCCAAACTATATCACTCAAAACCACTATTTTGATCACTCCTGTGCCAGTGACCAGTGTTTGGGCGACCGGTCGTTTTTTTCAATGAGTCGGTGAGAGAAAAATTACGATAAAAATGCGGCCGTTTACCGATCGAAAAAATACAGTGCGGTCGGAAATTAAGCGATTAGCGGTCGATTAAAAGTGGGAAGTTGGGCGAAATGATTACTGTAGTTCAAGTGATATTAGCGTATTTCTAATTTAGTTTTTAACTCAAACAATATTTATTTACTCACTGTTTACTATAGCTAGAGCGCTGTACGTGTCTTCATTTTCAGGTTAGTTCTTCTGCCGATTTCTCGCAACCAACAACGTGATATTTTTATTTGGGATTTCGAGAAACATAACACCTCGCCATGTTTCAACTTTTAAGTAGTCAGTTAACAAGGTCTTTCATAGTAGCATTTCTATGGGATTGACGTACTAGCATGAATGGATTCAATTATCAGTGTTCACTGATGACGTCATTTGACTGGCCCTCTAGAGGCGAAATGACGCCAGGAAAAGCGGACGATTGTCGTCTGCTTCACAGCCCGTTTTATACCCAATATTTAGGGCATTTCGCAGCACATACAAGTTGTTTTTATCCACAGAATTCATTCATAGATCTCAAATTTCATGTACAGAGTGTCAAAAGCCACACCACTGCTTCCCTTTAATGATTCATGTACTTAGTCTTGTTTTGAATCCTTGATGATTAAATTGTATTCTTTCCCACATAACACCACTTTGCATATTTCATTTCTGAGTTTCGAGCAATCTATTTTTGTTAATTTAGATTTTAGTGCAGCTTTTGACCGTGCATGTTTTTTAGAAACGAATAAAAAGTTGCTTTAATGTGCTCATAACCTTGTTTCCGTCGTATTTAACGAACGCGACGTGTTTGTATTTATAATGTTCGTTCAGAACCACATAATCTACCGTGTTGTCTTACGTACTATTTGTTTTGTTTTGCATTGTGCTCTTTAGAAATTATTTTGAAATATTCGTTACAATTTTGATGTATGCTGACGATACGCAATTAAATGTCAAATGTAAAAAATCCGAAATATTGAAATCTGCGATTCAAATGTTTATCAAAGAAATACGTAAGCGGACGACTAATTTAGTACTGAATGATAGTAAAACTGAAGTTTTACACTTATATTTTGACAAGCTTGATCGATTACGTGTATCCGAGTAAGCTCACATGAGATTATTATCTCCGATTCAGTGAACAATCTTGGGGTTTATTTTGATTGTTTCGCTTTATTACATACGCAAATTATATTCGTATTCGACATGTTTTTGATTTCACTACAACTGAACAATAATAATTCACGATTTTATAAGCTGAAATTGGATAATTATAATAGTCTGTATATTCATACTCCGGAACATCTGATTGTTCGCGTTAAGGTTTTCGAAATTCTGCGTCACGATTAGCTACACTATTTTCTATCATTAGTTCTCACAAATCGGCATTCTTACCAATCTCTCAGTCGTATTGTTTTTAAATATTACTGTTCATATGACGAAGCGCCAGCCCATTTATATGGCCTCATAAATATTCATGCCCCTTTAAAATCAACTCGTAACTCGTCTACAGAAGCACTATGGAAAGCGAGCATTTACTGTTACCGCTTCAAGGCTATGGAGCGCACTAACAGGAAATATTCGTACTGAACTTACTCAATCTTTATTCACGTCTCACCTAAAAATCTACTTTTTCCGTAAAGCGTATAACAAGACAGACCTTTCTCTTTAAAACATTTTAGATCAAATTTTATCGATTTATACAATTGTATTATATATACAAGAGATTTTTCTAAACTAAATTATTACAATGGTGACATATTAATTGTAATATACCTACTGGAGAAAGTGACACAGCCTGGGATAAACTTATTCTTGCACAAAGACGTGAAAAGTTTTTGATACGTATTGTCATTCGTTCGAACTTTGGTTATGAAATTTTTCTTGTATAAATTGTCTTTACTGTTCGACAGCTTTCAAAGGTATTCGTTTCTGTAAGTTAATAGGGTATATGGGGAAAAATAATGCCGTAAACATCACACACTCGTTGCGTCTTGTGTCTCATTTGTATACAAACCACAATAAACCACGTGAACCAGACATATTTGTGCTATTAAATTCGCCCACCGGGTTGACAACGTTTTTGTTTGGCTACGTAAACGCTTTTTCTGTTTGCGTGAATATGCGTTCAAATTTTTGTGTAATATACCTGCTGGAGAAAGTGACACAGCCTGGGATAAACTTATTCTTGCACCAAGACGTGAAAAGTTTTTGATACGTATTGTCATTTGTTCGAGCTTTGGTTACAAGATTTCTCTTGTATAAATTGTCTTTACTGTTCGACAGCTTTCAAAGGTATTCGTTTCTGTACGTTAATAGCGTATATGGGGAGAAAAAAATGCCGTAAACATCACACACTCGCTGCGTCTTGTGTCTCATTTGTATACAAGCCACAATAAACCACGTGAACGTAACAGTTTATTCGTATACGTATGGCATTATATAGTATAGAACTTATAAGCAAATGGAAATCGTGAACCAGACATATTTGTGCTATTAAATTCGCCCACCGCGTTGACAACGTTTTTGTTTGGCTACGTAAACGCTTTTTCTGTTTGCGTAAATATGCTTTCAAATTTTTGTGTTTGGAGTTAATAAACAATTTGAAGAACTGATATAAGGCCCATTTAATACTTGCGGCGTAATTTGATGAAAACCAACGATTTGTCATAGTTCTACGTTTAAATTATTCAGCGGAGATCACATATTGTCAACTACAGCCATTCTGAGTTGACATGATATATATCACTAACCTTTCATGTTAAGTTACGTCCGTAGGTGCTTGTGTACGACCGAGTATGGTTGGCGCCAAGATAGCGCATTAAAATTGCCATTTAATGGCCACACACATGAGATGAGTCCCAAACATGAATGTGACTTCTGTGGCTAAATGTACTATGTGTCAGCATCAGCACTTACAAAAAAAATAGTCAGGAGAAACAACAGTGACACTCAATGTCTAGAATTGTCGCCTGGAACAAAACATTAAAAAAATCACGACAGTTATTGCCTCTATAAATATTAGTAAACAAGAGAAGCTGGAAACCGGAAGTGAGTGACACCTGCTTTGGTGATTAGCTTGCATTTTTTTGACAAGTTCGAGTTGTCGAAACATACAGCAGTTTTGTAGTTGGCAATATGAATATATATTAATCTGTTTGATTTCACCCGTTTCGCCCCTTAATTGGGACAGAGCTGCATCAGGTATCAGGATAAAAGGTTGTTATTTTATCCATGACAATTTGATGTAAATTATTGATTTGGTTAAATTCACAGTTTGTCAATATAGCGTTTCTGGGTACTTGCAACATTTATGTAACCAAAAGGAGATGCCGAAGCCCATTTCAGAGATATAATAGTGTTTTCTATGCGTTCGGATACTTATGTTTATATCGCAGGATTTACTTGGAGATAACGCTCAGTGATATTTGTAGGCTACTTTTCATATTCTCTCAATGTACTTACATTTGTCATAGAATTGTATGTTTACTTTATAACAAATATTAACAAATAACGATACTTATATACAGAAAGACGATTATGAAAATGCTACCCACACTTGTTATGCATGCCTTGACAAATTTCATTCAAAATTGTTATTCACATTTTGTTTTCTGTTTTGATTCAAAGTGGCCGATTGGCGGCCAGTTTGTTTTATTTACAAGTTGTCCGTCCGATTTCATTTAAAAGTGCTGAATGTTGGTTTTGTGATTTGATAAAAAAAAAGCTGACTGGTGAACAGCTGACATTTTTTTTCAAAAAAATATCGAAGAGCAACACTCAACATTAACATATTATCAACCGTTACTCAAGCTGGCCCGATTTTAACCTGGACATCATTTATAATAGGTTGCAGATGAACACGAGTTTGTTTTGTGGTTTGATTCAAACTAATTGATTAACGGCCATGTTGGTTTCCATTTATATATCATTAACATTAGTTTCTAATAATATTTATTTTCAGTTGTTGGCTGTCTGCATTCATCTCGAGGTCAACTGCTGTCGGCGAAGGGGAATTTTGGCATAGTTGATTGTTAAGCTTAAGGTGTCTCGCCGCTTATAGCACACATTTGTATACTCTTTTAACATAGGTGGCGCTTTGTGTGGGTATTCAAGATTTCAACTTATAATTTAGCGTTCCGCCACAATACGCCACATTTACGTAGCTATAACTATGCTGGTTTCCAAAATATGCCACATTTATCTGCAGCAATTTCACCTAAAATATGAATGTAACTGTTGAAATTACACTCTTCATATCAATACAAGTGTGGCCGGTTTACAGTTAGCATAATGAAAATAATATGCGTGAATCAACTAAAATATGGATGGTATAAATCTCATTATATTATTGTTTTCACATTTATAAGTTATATATTTTTAGTTATATATGTTTTTAATCAAATTGACCTAATGTATGTCAAGGTGTTACTTACTAAAACTAGAAAATGCATTTTACTGCATAAAATAATTTGAAAGTATGTAGTTCAGCTGTCAATGTAAAAATACAATTATCAATATATTAAAGTAAATACCAACTGTATATAAAGACTTGTTTCATGTACGCAATATACATGATGTTAATAATATTGTGGTCGTGATTATTTCCAACCAATACTGATAATTGACTGTTAAAATGTGATAGCGCCGGCACACGCGGCCGAATACAACTTATTGCCTTAGATTACACGATCTGAACACTGTTCGTTGTTAAACAAACATTTGTCTGAAAGGTGATTTTTGTAAATTTAATTTAATTTAATTTAATTTAAATTAATTTAATTTAATTTAATTTAATTTAATTTAATTTAATTTAATTTAATTTAATTTAATTTAATTGTTGCGGTGGTATTTACAGGTCGTTTATTTTAACTTTCTTTTATTTTTGGATTGGGTGCGTTACATTTTGGAACATAGAATTTTAATAAAGTGTATGATGACAGTCGCTAGCTTGTGAGTCAAATGTGTTTACTGGTCAGTGAATTGTTATCGCATTACGACACAACACATGTAATAAAATCTAACTTTATACACGATAGTAAAACCGAAACGAACTCTAGATAAATATTTTTTGAATATTTGAAGGAGACCAAAAAATCGCGTTACTGCATATGCTGAGACATATCTTTTGTTCATCTTTGGTATTGTATAATACCGTAATCATAACATAGCATAATGCACGGATCTAGTAGATGTGCAATGTGTGTATCACTCCTGTTTCATACGCATTTATGCACGAGAATATGATTTCTATGTTGAAGGATACACATTATTGATTATATATTTTACTTTTACTGCGGTCTACACTGCATTTATTGTTTGATGTTTTGATGTATGACTAGCAATTATCCCTTCAGACGTATCAATGAAATATAAGCAAAGCTTATTCACTTAGGAAAGTCAACACGACATTTAAATCCATATACACTTGAACAGTATCAAACGATAAAGCAATTGGGCAGATAAGCAATTAAACTCTCCCTATGCACTGTAAGTAATTCAAGCAACAATGAACAACGCCACCAACACTAGTACTGGTAATTAAATTCGACTATTATTGCCTAGCCCCACTGATTTGATATATGGACTGTACTTTGGACGTTGGCGATGTAGCAAATATTTCAAGTGCTATAGTAACAGTTATATGACTTTGCTGATCGCATGAGGGCTCCTATAACCTTTGATTTCGATTATGTTTTGAATTGCGTATATCGTGCGCTAGAGTTGTGTTATTGGACTTTTAGAATCACACAACTAAATTTGACTGATGAGTTTAATAATTGCGCAGGTTGTTTATTTGTATTTATATTTCTGTTCAGCTTAGAGTTATATAAACAATTGTAAATCTCACTTGCATGTCTAGAAGCCAAAGGGCACGTGTCATTGCAATAAGCCACTTACATGAGAATGGCTGAAATATTAATGCCTATATAACTAACTGGTTTAAAGTCCATTGATATGCAGCATAGCGTTACCTAGGACTGTAGTTCAGAAAATAAAACTGTGTAAATATAGGGTTACTCACTGGTCTGAAGGATAACATCTAGAAGTACGAGTTTGCCAAACAGTGACTAGTAATTGGTGGTAAATTTCATTTTATTTACAGCCTTATTTTTAGAAATATACAACAATCATACATGTTTATATTCGCGAGCTCCAGATGCATACGTGCTTACAGTTCTCGTTTTTGAGCAACGGTTGGTTGATAACTACTATCTAATTTCCATATATTCCGCGAAGTTTAATAAGATTACCATAGCATGTAGCCCACATGTCTTCTGCGAAGTGTATGGTGTATTCCAGGTAACACACCTGGTCTTCCACGAAGTGCGATCAGCATTCCACGTAGAACAGATGGTCTTCTGCGAAGTACATCAAATATACCAGGTAACACACCTGGTCTTCCGTGAAGTACATCAAGTATTCCAGGTAACACACCTGGTCTTCCGCGAAGTACATCAAGTATTCCAGGTAACACACCTCGTCTTCCGCGAAGTACATCAAGTATTCCAGGTAACACACCTGGTCTTCTGCGAAGTGCGATCAGCATTCCACGTAGAACAGATGGTCTTCTGCGAAGTACATCAAGTATACCAGGTAACACACCTGGTCTTCCGCGAAGTGCATCAAGTATTCCAAGTAACACACCTGGTCTTCCACGTAGTACAGCCAGTATTCCACGTAACACATCTAGTCTTCCGCAAAGTCTAGTCAATAATCCACGGAATAAATATAGCGTTTCGCCAAGAAATATTCAATATATATGTTATTGTTTGAAGCCCATGTAAGATACAGCTTCAGCGCTAGCTTATCTGGTCTCCCAATAAGTACATTAAATGTCCTATGCCGCACACTAACCCAATCGTCTATGAATATACCACGTGGCGTTACACGTCTGGTATTTTCGGGTACCGCTAAACTTCCACGTAACACGTCTTGTCTCCCGCCTGATTCGTATGTTGTACAAATATGTAAACTGTGGGTGACACAACCTCACAAGTTTTAATCGTGTACCGTGTTCCTTGCGCACACTTCCAACCAAATTCTTCAATCTACATACAATTTAAGTTTTAAGTTGTCCAGTATATTGCATGTATGCATACATTCTTAAAGGGGAGCAGAGGTGAGGCTTTTGACACTCAGTACATGAAATTTGAGATCTATGAATGAATTCCGTCGATAAAAACAAATTGTATGTGCTGCGAAATGCCCTAAATATCGGGTATATAACGGGCTGTGAAGCAGACGACAAACGCGCGCTTTGCCTGGCGTAATTTCGCCTCTAGAGGGCCAGTCAAATGATGTCATCAGTGAACACTGATAATTGAACCCAATCATGCTAGTACGTCAATCCCATAGAAATGCTACTATGAAAGACCTTGTTAACTGACTACTTACAAGTTGAAACATGGCGAGGTGTTGTGTTATGAATGCCATAACGATTCATGTTATGTTACTCGAAATCCAAAATAAAAAATCACGTTGTTGGTTGCGAGAAATGGAAATTAAAAAGATTATATTTCCACAAAGTTTAATAAATCTGGCTGCACCAAAAGCTTGGAAACTAGTTATATTATTTTGCAAAAGACTGAGTGATCAACGACATCATTTTGGGACGCAATTGAACTTTAAGTACTTCATTGCGTAACTTACTGTGCGACGATGCTGACATCTAGTGTGTGTTGACCTAAGTTTGACCCCCAAGTCACTCACTGAACAGGCGCGTTACCTTAGCAATCTTTTTCTTTCAGGCTCCGTGCGTCGATCTTGTAAAATTGTTATTATTTCTGATGGTGCTGTACGCAAACTTGTATATTTTGAGGTCATTTACTTAGTGCGCTGCTTTTTTAATTACGCAAATTTGTTCACAATGGTGTTCCGGCTCTAAAAAATCAACATTGTAATATATCGCTTTCATAATAATTACGCAAAGTAAGTTATTTTATATTGGACACAGGTGAAATTTCAACCGCGAACGATACAATGTGGTATAGATTTGAAGAGTAGTTCGGAATTTAATAATAGTTAGTACCCGTTGTATACCCAAACTATATCACTCAAAACCACTATTTTGATCACTCCTGTGCCAGTGACCAGTGTTTGGGCGACCGGTCATTTTTTTCAATGAGTCGGTGAGAGAAAAATTACGATAAAAATGCGGCCGTTTACCGAACGAAAAAATACAGTGCGGTCGGAAATTAAGCGATTAGCGGTCGATTAAAAGTGGGAAGTTGGGCGAAATGATTACTGTAGTTCAAGTGATATTAGCGTATTTCTAATTTAGTTTTTAACTCAAACAATATTTATTTACTCACTGTTTACTACAGCTAGAGCGCTGTACGTGTCTTCATTTTCAGGTTAGTTATTCTGCCGATTTCTCGCAACCAACAACGTGATATTTTTATTTGGGATTTCGAGAAACATAACAACACCTCGCCATGTTTCAACTTTTAAGTAGTCAGTTAACAAAGTCTTTCATAGTAGCATTTCTATGGGATTGACGTACTAGCATGAATGGGTTCAATTATCAGTGTTCACTGATGACGTCATTTGACTGGCCCTCTAGAGGCGAAATGACGCCAGGAAAAGCGGACGATTGTCGTCTGCTTCACAGCCCGTTTTATACCCAATATTTAGGGCATTTCGCAGCACATACAAGTTGTTTTTATCCACAGAATTCATTCATAGATCTCAAATTTCATGTACAGAGTGTCAAAAGCCACACCTCTGCTTCCCTTTAATGATTCATGTACATAGTCTTGTTTTGAATCCTTGATGATTAAATTGTATTCTTTCCCACATAACACCACTTTGCATATTTCATTTCTGAGTTTCGAGCAATCTATTTTTTTTATTTAGATTTTAGTGCAGTCTTTGACCGTGCATTTTTTTTAGAAACGAATAAAAAGTTGCTTTAATGTGGTCATAACCTTGTTTCCGTCGTATTTAACGAACGCGACGTGTTTGTATTTATAATGTTCGTTCAGGACCACCTAATCTACCGTGTTGTCTTACGTACTATTTGTTTTGTTTTGCATTGTGCTCTTTAGAAATTATTTTGAAATATTCGTTACAATTTCGATGTATGCTGACGATACGCAATTAAATGTCACATGTAAAAAATCCGAAATATTGAAATCTGTGATTAAAATGTTTATCAAAGAAATACGAAAGCGAATGGCTAAGTTAGTACTGAATGATAGTCAACACGGCACTTAAATCCATATACTTGAACAGTATCGAACGATAAAGCAATTGCGCAGATAAGCAATTAAACTCTCCCTATGCACTGTAAGTAATTCAAGCAACAATGAACAACGCCACCAACACTAGTACTGGTAATTAAATTCGACTATTATTGCCTAGCCCCACTGATTTGATATATGGACTGTACTTTGGACGTTAGTGATGTAGCAAATATTTTAAGTGCTATAGTAACAGTTATATGACTTTGCTGATCGCATCGGGGTTCTTATAACCTTTAATTTTGATTATGTTTTGAATTGCGTATATCGTGCGCTACAGTTGCGGATAGTGTTATTGGACTTTTAGAATTGCACAATTAACTACGACTGAGGAGTTTTATAATTGCGCAGGTTTTTTATTTGTATTTATATTTCTGTTCAGCTTAGAGCAATATAAACAATTGTAAATCTCACTTGCGTGTCTAGAAGCCAAATGACACGTGTCATTGCAATAAGCCACCTAATGGCTGACATATTAATAGCAATATAACTGACTGGCTCAAAGTCCATTGCTATGCAGCAAAGCTTTACCCTAGACTGCAGTTCTGTAAAAAAAACTGTGTAAATATAGGGTTACGCTCTGGTCTGAAGGATAACATCTAGAACTACTAGTTTGCCAAACAGTCACTGGTAATTGGTGAAAAATTCTATTTTATTTACAACTTTATTTTTAGAAATTTACAACAATCATATATTTTTATATTCGCCAGCTCTAGATGCATACGTGCTTAAGTTCTCGTTTCTGAGCAACGGTTGGTTGATAACTAGTATCTAATTTGCATATATTCCGCACAGTGTAATAAGATTACCATGCCTTCTGCGAAGTGTATGGTGTATTTCAGGTAGCTTAAGTGGTATTCCGCGAAGTACAATCAGCATTCCACGTAGTACAGATGATCTTCTGCGAAGTACACCAAGTATTCCAGGTAACACACCTGGTCTTCCGCGAAGTACATCAAGTATACCAGGTAACACACCTGGTCTTCCGCGAAGTGCATCAAGTATTCCAAGTAACACACCTGGTCTTCCACGTAGTACAGCCAGTATTCCACGTAACACATCTAGTCTTCCGCAAAGTCTAGTCAATAATCCACGGAATAAATATAGCGTTTCGCCAAGAAATATTCAATATATATGTTATTGTTTGAAGCCCATGTAAGATACAGCTTCAGCGCTAGCTTATCTGGTCTCCCAATAAGTACATTAAATGTCCTATGCCGCACACTAACCCAATCGTCTATGAATATACCACGTGGCGTTACACGTCTGGTATTTTCGGGTACCGCTAAACTTCCACGTAACACGTCTTGTCTCCCGCCTGATTCGTATGTTGTACAAATATGTAAACTGTGGGTGACACAACCTCACAAGTTTTAATCGTGTACCGTGTTCCTTGCGCACACTTCCAACCAAATTCTTCAATCTACATACAATTTAAGTTTTAAGTTGTCCAGTATATTGCATGTATGCATACATTCTTAAAGGGGAGCAGAGGTGAGGCTTTTGACACTCAGTACATGAAATTTGAGATCTATGAATGAATTCCGTCGATAAAAACAAATTGTATGTGCTGCGAAATGCCCTAAATATCGGGTATATAACGGGCTGTGAAGCAGACGACAAACGCGCGCTTTGCCTGGCGTAATTTCGCCTCTAGAGGGCCAGTCAAATGATGTCATCAGTGAACACTGATAATTGAACCCAATCATGCTAGTACGTCAATCCCATAGAAATGCTACTATGAAAGACCTTGTTAACTGACTACTTACAAGTTGAAACATGGCGAGGTGTTGTGTTATGAATGCCATAACGATTCATGTTATGTTACTCGAAATCCAAAATAAAAAATCACGTTGTTGGTTGCGAGAAATGGAAATTAAAAAGATTATATTTCCACAAAGTTTAATAAATCTGGCTGCACCAAAAGCTTGGAAACTAGTTATATTATTTTGCAAAAGACTGAGTGATCAACGACATCATTTTGGGACGCAATTGAACTTTAAGTACTTCATTGCGTAACTTACTGTGCGACGATGCTGACATCTAGTGTGTGTTGACCTAAGTTTGACCCCCAAGTCACTCACTGAACAGGCGCGTTACCTTAGCAATCTTTTTCTTTCAGGCTCCGTGCGTCGATCTTGTAAAATTGTTATTATTTCTGATGGTGCTGTACGCAAACTTGTATATTTTGAGGTCATTTACTTAGTGCGCTGCTTTTTTAATTACGCAAATTTGTTCACAATGGTGTTCCGGCTCTAAAAAATCAACATTGTAATATATCGCTTTCATAATAATTACGCAAAGTAAGTTATTTTATATTGGACACAGGTGAAATTTCAACCGCGAACGATACAATGTGGTATAGATTTGAAGAGTAGTTCGGAATTTAATAATAGTTAGTACCCGTTGTATACCCAAACTATATCACTCAAAACCACTATTTTGATCACTCCTGTGCCAGTGACCAGTGTTTGGGCGACCGGTCATTTTTTTCAATGAGTCGGTGAGAGAAAAATTACGATAAAAATGCGGCCGTTTACCGAACGAAAAAATACAGTGCGGTCGGAAATTAAGCGATTAGCGGTCGATTAAAAGTGGGAAGTTGGTCGAAATGATTACTGTAGTTCAAGTGATATTAGCGTATTTCTAATTTAGTTTTTAACTCAAACAATATTTATTTACTCACTGTTTACTACAGCTAGAGCGCTGTACGTGTCTTCATTTTCAGGTTAGTTATTCTGCCGATTTCTCGCAACCAACAACGTGATATTTTTATTTGAGATTTCGAGAAACATAACAACACCTCGCCATGTTTCAACTTTTAAGTAGTCAGTTAACAAAGTCTTTCATAGTAGCATTTCTATGGGATTGACGTACTAGCATGAATGGGTTCAATTATCAGTGTTCACTGATGACGTCATTTGACTGGCCCTCTAGAGGCGAAATGACGCCAGGAAAGCGGACGATTGTCGTCTGCTTCACAGCCCGTTTTATACCCAATATTTAGGGCATTTCGCAGCACATACAAGTTGTTTTTATCCACAGAATTCATTCATAGATCTCAAATTTCATGTACAGAGTGTCAAAAGCCACACCTCTGCTTCCCTTTAATGATTCATGTACATAGTCTTGTTTTGAATCTTTGATGATTAAATTGTATTCTTTCCCACATAACACCACTTTGCATATTTCATTTCTGAGTTTCGAGCAATCTATTTTTTTTATTTAGATTTTAGTGCAGTCTTTGACCGTGCATTTTTTTTAGAAACGAATAAAAAATTGCTTTAATGTGGTCATAACCTTGTTTCCGTCGTATTTAACGAACGCGACGTGTTTGTATTTATAATGTTCGTTCAGGACCACCTAATCTACCGTGTTGTCTTACGTACTATTTGTTTTGTTTTGCATTGTGCTCTTTAGAAATTATTTTGAAATATTCGTTACAATTTCGATGTATGCTGACGATACGCAATTAAATGTCACATGTAAAAAATCCGAAATATTGAAATCTGTGATTAAAATGTTTATCAAAGAAATACGAAAGCGAATGGCTAAGTTAGTACTGAATGATAGTCAACACGGCACTTAAATCCATATACTTGAACAGTATCGAACGATAAAGCAATTGCGCAGATAAGCAATTAAACTCTCCCTATGCACTGTAAGTAATTCAAGCAACAATGAACAACGCCACCAACACTAGTACTGGTAATTAAATTCGACTATTATTGCCTAGCCCCACTGATTTGATATATGGACTGTACTTTGGACGTTAGTGATGTAGCAAATATTTTAAGTGCTATAGTAACAGTTATATGACTTTGCTGATCGCATCGGGGTTCTTATAACCTTTAATTTTGATTATGTTTTGAATTGCGTATATCGTGCGCTACAGTTGCGGATAGTGTTATTGGACTTTTAGAATTGCACAATTAACTACGACTGAGGAGTTTTATAATTGCGCAGGTTTTTTATTTGTATTTATATTTCTGTTCAGCTTAGAGCAATATAAACAATTGTAAATCTCACTTGCGTGTCTAGAAGCCAAATGACACGTGTCATTGCAATAAGCCACCTAATGGCTGACATATTAATAGCAATATAACTGACTGGCTCAAAGTCCATTGCTATGCAGCAAAGCTTTACCCTAGACTGCAGTTCTGTAAAAAAAACTGTGTAAATATAGGGTTACGCTCTGGTCTGAAGGATAACATCTAGAACTACTAGTTTGCCAAACAGTCACTGGTAATTGGTGAAAAATTCTATTTTATTTACAACTTTATTTTTAGAAATTTACAACAATCATATATTTTTATATTCGCCAGCTCTAGATGCATACGTGCTTAAGTTCTCGTTTCTGAGCAACGGTTGGTTGATAACTAGTATCTAATTTGCATATATTCCGCACAGTGTAATAAGATTACCATGCCTTCTGCGAAGTGTATGGTGTATTTCAGGTAGCTTAAGTGGTATTCCGCGAAGTACAATCAGCATTCCACGTAGTACAGATGATCTTCTGCGAAGTACACCAAGTATTCCAGGTAACACACCTGGTCTTCCGCGAAGTACATCAAGTATACCAGGTAACACACCTCGTCTTCCGCGAAGTACATCAAGTATTCCAGGTAACACACCTGGTCTTCCGTGTAGTACAGTCAGTATTCCTCGTAACACATCTAGTCTTCCGCAAAGTCTAGTCAATAATCCACGGAATAAATATAGTGTTTCGCCAAAAAATATGCAACGTAATATATATGTTATTGTTTGAAGCCCATGTAATCTCGTGCAAATCTAGCGTGAGAGTCAATCAAAGCATGGGCAGCATACTTCTCAAAATGTACCGAGGGGAAACACAACAAATGAGCCAACGAAGTCACCGAAAACGAAGCACGAAAACATGTAAGTAATATTCGATGACTATTTCCCAATAATGAGAGGTTTCGTCAAACTACACAAGATCACGTTTTACCAATAGCATTTTCAACTAAGAAAAATGTTATCCCCATCAACGTGCACACAATTGTTTATGTCAGCTGCTCTGTTTAATAAAACAATTTTATGAGGTTAACTCATATGGTTATGAGGTTGATATTTCTGTATGTGGATTACAACGTTAATGCACAGGAACAAGTTAAATACAACCTGCATAATTAGAAAAATCATCGCATGTATAATATAGTACTTTTTCGAATGGAAGCGCTTAAAAGTATAAATACGAAGCATGTTTCTGTACCCATGGTTTGTAAATTATTTTATTATTTGTTTTGACCGAAGGTGCATACAATATAAAAGATGATGTGATTGTATTGGAGATGCATTTCTAATAAATTAAAATGCAAAGTAAGTCACTTTATAATCTTTGATTGGAGAAATTAATATTGCGATGCGATGAAATGTGATGTTAGAATTTATAGAGTTTGAATATAAGAATTAATTTAGATGAAATACTAAGACATTTCTTATTGTTTCACCGCGACAGAATGGCGTCAGGGTATTGGCCAGGAATATATGCCAGAAACAAGTGGCTGTCAAAAATATGCTAAAAGGAAAAATGCAATATACTGTGAATAGGATAGGGAAGCTTAATTCCCATATATTGAAAGAAAAGACAGTTTTCTGAAATTAAGTTAAGTTTCCTAGAAATTATCACGATTAAATGAGGTGTATTATTAGCATTCAAGTGTCATTTTATATTATATATTTAAATAATGTTGTAAACTAATTATATCCCAGACGTTCACTTAATGCAAATAGTCAAATAGCAAGACCATAATCTTGGATAATCGTTTACAAACTTAAAAAAATATACCCAGTGTTATAGGGGTGCAAGAATTGTAATTGCATATTATAGCGTATGTCATGGTGGGGGGGGGGGTGTACAAATCATTTGCTATCACTGCAGTCCTGGGTTGGTGTGGCTTGTTAGCTGGTGTATATATCTGATAGCGTCTCAAATACGAACACAACACTGACGGTATTGTACGTTACTTCGCATGAAACGTAAATGATAATTAACCTCACTGCGATAACGCAAATGGTAATCAACCTCACTGTGATAACGCATGCGTTGTGAAATACGGAAAAAAGGGGCTCGAAGCTTGCGTACTGCGTACACAATATCTTAATAACTTTGGCACTCTTGAATTCCGGATATCCCATAATCTGTTTCGTAGCTTTTAGCCACGAACATTAGCCACAAACAACTTAAACAAAAGTAATAATTTGTGAACGAGTAAGAGTATTCCAATGTCAATAACTCATTTTCACAAATGATTGTCGCTGCCAAACACCCATAATATTAATAGATATGTGTAGTTTTGCAGTCATCAATCGAATTACGGTTTCCTTGTATGACAGGCCGATGAATTCTCTTTTTGTATTGCTAAAATCTTTATTTTTTAAAATTTTTCTTGTGTATTTTTAAAATTTCAATTACAATTTATTTCGACTTAATCTTATATAGAGATGCAATTCACTTAAAATTGCAGTGAAATTATTTGTTTAAAACAATAATCTAGTTAATTCATTTAGTTAAATTCAATAAACTTATTTTAATTTAACGGTTCTTTGAATGAGCATTGTGGCCATGTCACACGCAACGTAATAATACCGTAATTAGTATAGTACAGGTGTGATGGTTCAAATACCAAAATGGCAACAGTAACAAAAGACTTCCCTGGCGGCGATGATAAAATACGAACACGGAGCCAACAGATGATGTTTCAACTGGTACTGGTATCATTATACTCTGTAAACATCAAGTACAATAACGCGGTAAAACTCCACTACTCCAATAACTAGATACTTAAACTCCAATACAATTCAACGAGATCTCCGATCTGATCTCAGTGCTGAACAACTCCCCTATATATACTCACACTGTCTATAAATAGACCATTACATCAGCATACATAATGAGTCTGGAACTTACTACAAATTTCTAGAATGTTCCATAACCTTCTATTGCCCCCTACAGTGTTCTATTACCTATTCAACCAGTTTCTAAAAATTCCACCCAGACACAGTACGGTTCTAGAACATTCTCAGTCACACGGAAGTGGTAAACAAGTCGTATGCGACAGGCCAAGGGATAGGTATACAGTATAGGTATATTAGTTTAAATATATTATAATATTTAAGTATAATACGGTATATTAGTTTAAATCTTAAAGTTTACAAATGATGATTTTGTGAATGGGGGTTTATAAAAGCCACTAGAGATTTTACAAATATTAACACGTCAGTTATAAAATATAAATGTATTTTTACATACATATTTTAATGAATATTGCAAAACTCGGGATTCCATATTCAGAGATACATTGATAACATGATTTTGAACTAATTCAATCTGTGATCATTACACAAAAATAAGTGAATACTCCTAATACGAAATTGCATTTCATTGTGAGATTTACCGATATTTTTGGTGTGCCTCGACTATGCATGCGTTTTTTGAGTGGGCTTAACGTTCTTGACATTAAACAAATTTCGTACAAAATACGCTTGTACAATCGATGCGCTGATGATAATGACACATTGAGCTATTGACCAGTTTTGTATGTATGACATATTACTGGTGACAATAAACATATCCTTCTTCATTATTTGTCTGCGATATTGCTGCTGCATAATAGAGGTATCCATGTTCTCACCGATAGTGTAGAGCTTCTCTGCCAATGATTTCTGTTCAACAGGAAAGCAAAAAAAAGGTTAAATGTATGTTTGGGGACGTATGTACTATTATGAACTTCCTTAAACTAACACCAATGTATAAGTATGTACTGTGTTTCATTGTGCAGCGATGCATTGAGTTGATATAGAAACCTTTCTCCTACAGTTAGAATCGTGCCGTTTCAGAAAAAATGGGAACACAAGTGTTCAAACTAGCCCTATAAACGCGACCACACAGAACTAAAAATCCTTAGATCTGTCTGCAGCAAAACCAAAAAATGTTCCCCTTTGAGACAGAATTGTCAATATACCAAAATACTAGTAATCTCATTCTAACGAGCTGCAGTTTAACATAGTCTGAATGTCTTTTGTATGCTAATGAGAAATACGTACGTATTTCTATGTTGTTGTTTTTTTTTGTGAAGGGAGAGCTGATGACCGAAGTGCGCATTCCGTGTTCGCAATGGGGGCTCCGCCAGAGATATTCGAGAATATATTTTTCATCATTTTGTTTAACATCGACTTCACACAATAGAGGACATTTGTGTTTTTGACTGTATTCACAAAAAATGCACAGTATGCTATAATGGCGTAAATTTATTGAGTTCCCAATTCACAGCACCTTATGTAATGGATTGTTTATCGATGATTCTTTTATTCTATTAACGTTGGACACATTATCTTGGTTGTTCTAGGTTACTAGTGTTTACTATCACATTCAACCAGGCATAAAGCAAACATTGTATCTGCAAGCAATGGATAGTTATTCAAGTCCCATGGACTGCAGACAAATCACTTGTCTTCGAGTTCATGCATGAAATGTCTGTATGCGCATAACAACGCTGTTCCTGTATTGTGTTTACTATGCGCAAATTTGGTTCCAAATATGGAACGATTACGCGCGTAAGCGTCCCCTAATAATAAAAACAAACGTGGAAACAACCAGAGCTCGACCGGACCCTATATAAATAAGTTCACTCAATGTGTTCTAAATGTTGTTGTATTTCGGCGTTCTTATGATGTATCCTTATGAGAAACAGATGTATAATAATAAAGCGAGTCGATCGATACTCCCGCTGTACTGCCTTCGAGCATATTTTTGGTATCCTCGTAATAACCTCACATTGGTATCATTCGAGTTATATGTGGTCTTTGTTTGTGTTGTTGTGTATGTATGTGTGCACAGATTAATGATATGTTGTGTTCAAGTATACTTATTTTATCGTCTTAACTATGTGATGTGTAGTATTTATGATATGTCGATGCATGCTAAGTATGAGCTGTTTTCAGTAAAGGTGTAAATGGTCATGCGGTGTTCCTGTTATAGTGACTCATGTTGGGTAGCAATAGTCATATCATTTATATGATGTAATACATATTATGTACTGTGCTGTGGTAAAACTGTATTGTTATGTGGATTGTAACAAAAAACACAGCTACGATATTCGAAAGATATTCGCCTAGCTAGTAAACGATTACCATCGAACAATTTTGTAGCGTCGACAAGGACTCAATTTTTAGCATCTTCAGCAAGGCACCGACTCGCGGGATCATCTGATCGAAGATGGATAATACTATCGTTGAAGATGAATACGAATATGAATATGAATATGAGGTACAAACCGTGGAGCTGCTCATTTCTGTTACCATTTCTCCTAATTTTTGTTTTTCAATCTTTAATTTTTCACGATTCATTTCAATATTCTTTATCCACTGACCGCGTTTAAATATCATGAGAGATAGATACAATCTCTTGTGGCTGAGTACGCTGAATTCATTGTCAAAACACAATGACAACACACCTAAAACCGAATGAAAAATGCAGTTGCTATTCATTGTCTTCTTTTCATCCGGGTATTTTCACCACTTGGCAACCCTGGCGGTGAAAACAAAGGCCAAAAACGGTACTTTGGGGTGGTGGTTGAGACTCCCCTGAACAGTATAACAACATTAGCCCTACGTGTGTAACATATATAAATCTGATTGTTCAGGATTACTTCAGAGTTGAGTTTGTGTTGTTTTCTCGAATTTTCACCGGCTCGACCGGCGTTCCACAGCAGCGCGAAAAGAGCCCATAGAAAAACACGTACAGTGGTGCGCGTCTTAGCAACGTGGTACGTCTTGTGACGTAGCCCCGCCCCCGAGGATATTCTCGGGAGTTATTAAGCGTTCACTAATGAAATTTAAAACATAAACTGAAACAAAAAAAGATCTACAAAGGTATGAAGATACAATTTTTCCGGCGAGAATATAGTGGACATTTCAACAAACTTATTTCATTGTCAACCGTTTGAGTTACGGGCAACTTACGACAATTAAACTGTTAATCAAATTTCGAATTAGTAACTCAAAATTCAGTGAACAGTATATCGAGTAATCCTTTTTGAATTGCGTTTAGACAAACTATCAATTGGACAAAACTGGAATGTAGAAAAACTGACCAATATGTGTGTTTTGTTAAATATAATTAAAGCGGGGGAGACGTCGCGTGCGCATGCGTCAGATGGCCATATCGGAGCATTGTTAACAAACAGACGTCTACCCATGAGGCTTTATGTTCTTAGCGTGTGTTGTTATCATCACTCGGGACTCAATTCTTGCGCGTGCGCAGGTGAAAACCCCCTCGCTTTAAAGGTAAAACGTCATAGAATTAACTGTAACTTTATATATACTAATAGGATACTCAAACCTTCCTCGGTTGTTTTTGCTTTGAACGTTCCCTTTGGCTTTTGTTTAATCGTCTCCAACTTTTCATCGTAAATCATTACAGTGAAGTCAATGACATGAGTTTTTCTTCCCAAACCATATTGCAAAACCTGAAAAGTTAAATCGGTGCATATGTAAAAAACGTTTTTTATAATTAAAACCACATATACGAAGTCCGCGAGGAGAATTGAGTCTTCCGAAGTCACTTAACTTTATTACTAGCGCGTCTTCTGCTATTATTGTAATTATTGTAATTTTATCCTCTAACATAGTATTCGATATGATGACGCAGCATTCACAATTCATTCAAAGTGCAATGTTGCGTTGGGACTGACGTTGATACAGTTTAACACTGTCGGCATGGGTGGTCTCTTGCGATGCGCAACTTTGCCAAAATAAAAAGCAGGATCATTTGAATACAGCTATTAAAAGACTGGTAGGAGATGATACATTTGGCCTGAAAGTATTTCAAAATTCCTTTTTTGGGGTTCTTTCTATGGCAACAGTGGGCCAGAGTTTGTTTTTTATTTAATCACAGAACTCGAGGAACGGTATAACCTGCCTACCAAGTAGGATCGAAATCGGCCCAGTCAAGAAAATCACAGAATAGTTTAAAAGCCGTTCCTGGTGAAAAGTTACCCCAACTTTGACTATTAAATACTAACCTGGAGGTTTTTAGTCCTAGAATTGTACATACATTTGGCTCGAAGCTATTCAAAAATCAGTTTTGTGGCTAATTAGAGTGGAGGTGTGACCTGCCTGCCAAGATTTGAGTGAAATTGGCCCAGCCAACAAAAATCACAAAAGAATTAATACGTGAAGACACTGGAAATCACAAACACATACACACACATACGTTCAAGTCGTTTCATTGATTTGACGACACACAGTGGATTAATTAACTATTAATAAAGTTACGATATGAACTCGATTAAAACGCGTTCCTATATAAGGTTGTGTTTTAATTGGAGTTTAATTAAACTAAATTCAATTCAACAAGTTTTAATTAAATAAAAGTAGAATATCTTCTGACTTAACATAGAAATGTTTGCGAAGCTTAGGTTTAGTAAAGGGGGTGGGTATGGTATATCAATTATGTTAAAATTGAACTATATCTCCCCTTTTACTAAACCTAAGCTACGCAAATTTGACTTAAATTGAATTAAATATAAATTATGTAACATGGTGAAAGTTAGTAACGGTAAATGAAAATCATCACAACGTTGATACCACTCACGCATACACACGCAAACACAAAAGTGATTTTAAGGACAATCCCAGCATAGCCTGATCGTCAAAATAACCCGGCATAGAGAATAATAGTATTTTATTTTTTAAACAAATTAGCAATTCACCGAGCGTAGAGGATAAATACATTGGTTGGTATATAAACTGTGCTCTTTCGATGATGTTATGCGGTCGATAACATTTTTTCAGTGGTCATCACTGATATGGAGAGTTCGTTCATCGCATGAGAATAAAGTGTGGTTAATTATTGCCTTCTGTTTTCAATTGGTATAAACCCTCATAAAACCATATTTAATATTTATATTTAGGGTACATAAAACAAGGATGTAATTGAATTCAAATGAAAAATTTAGAGAAAAATAATCATTGTTTCTAATGTACCATATGTGGGTTGATAGTGTCCTTGACTTACACACAAATAGGTTTTGCTGCTGAACACTATTTCCATAGACAGCATCGAAGAGCCAAACGGATATATTGCATACATACATCCACTACTAACATATTCTCATTCGTCTATTGACTATCGTCACAGGAACAGGAAGTTTGTTATTTTGCACGAGCGGGTACATGGCATGACTTGTGCGTTCGTTGCAAAACATACAATTCCAACTTTAAAGTGCGGAATGAAATCATGGCAATGTGGAAGGTTATGGCAAAAATGTTAATTTAATTCGCTGCAATATTCAATTTTAAATACGAGAATAATTTATTTGTTACAAGCATAGGCTGTAGGTATATTGTTTTCATTCACTCAACTAATATAATATGCATGACCTTTGACCGTAGTTATATTTATATCATCGTACCAGGATTTATTTATACTCGGAATCTAGTATTTTTTGTAAGAGGATTAAAATGAATATTGTTTTCTATATTGTACGCAAATCATACAATACAATATTTTTTTTTCAATAATGCATCAAATGGGTGGGTTTCATCAAAACATGAACATAATTTAAATAACAAAAAATATATTGTTTAAAGTATTTTGACGTACAGTTAAATTACGTAAAAAATGGCGGATATAAGTTTTCTCATTTTTTTTTCATGTAACTCTAGAAACTATAATGCTGACAAAATACAATGATGCAGTAACAAAAATAGTCAAATGAGAATGCTTGCTGAAATCTACATTTATAACAGTGTATCAGAATTTATAACATGACCACAGCGACCCTGGTCTCACCTCATATTCTATCATTATACTAGTCTCAGCTGGAATGTCTTGGTAAAAGCATTCTTCGCTTCTGGCTGGTATTAGAACGGTAAACGCTATGTTCTCATATGGACGACTACTGTGTGATTGAATCGGAGCACCCTCCTGCTTCACGTGGCTCTGTGCCAGTGCCCACGGCACAACTAGGGTGAGGTAGATGTAAAATACACGTATCGAACACATAACTGCAACAATATATTGGTTAGAAATGAAATCCAAATGAAAGTAATTTTTCCGAAAGTATAATCTTCTCGCAGCAATCAAATAAGGGGGTGGGTTCAAAAATAAAATATGTATGGCAGCAACCATTATAATGATAGGGGTGAACATGTACAACATTGCTGGCGTTTTTGAAAATGCTGTTTTAGAACAATCAAATGTTTGACCGGATACATTTTTTTCCATAAAGTAGCGATCGAAAATTAATGATAGCATAATGCTGAATAAGGGCTGGGATTTTTTTCCAATTCACAATTGTATGAGTTTGTCATCTAATTACTTTGAATAATGCTTATATCGTCAAAAAACAAGGGATGCATGCCACGTATTGTTTGGCATGCATGTTTGGAATTCTCTTGTCCTGTAAATTTATGAACTTGAGTTTAATCAGTTATCCCGCACATAAAGAAATGAATTGAGACCGCTGCAAATATCAATGTAGTACACAACTGCCGACGCTGGCTTTATCAATTACAATTTCCACACGCTTCGTAACGGAGTAACAATATCATCATACCTTTGTTTAGGATAACTTCTGGTTTCTTTCATTCCTCAGAAAATCAAAAACGACATTGGGTACATGTTGATTTGGCTTCTTTAACGAATGCTACATGTCTACGCACTCCCTATAGTATAATTCAATCATGAATGAGCGTGCGCACGACAGTTACCAGTTACTTGATCACGCAACATACATTAATGTTCACCATCGTTTACGAAAGGTATCTCAAAACATCTGCAAAGAAGTAACACACTAATTTGATGTTCAATATTTGTTTCATATTGTATTTATTGTATTAATCGATTGAATGATTATTTATTATTAGAGGCTTAGGGGAGCTCGTTTAAATTAGAAGCAAATTCGCACAGGTGCTGGGTAATTATCATATTGGATTTCAACACTGGAGCGCCAATAGAATAAGAACTATAAAGAAAATGAATCTAATGGTTCACAGTGAATTAGCCTGTTTAGTCATCCAACTTACTAACTCGAACATTGATAACAATACTGTGCATGTATAATTCTATCGGATATTAAACTTGTGACAGGTACATGGTATGCACACTCGCAAAATATTAAAATCGATATTTGTTTTCCCAATACTTATGCTGCATACAGTCGATAATAAATGTGTGTTTGTTTCCTGAAGTGCCTCAAAATAAAAAGTGCTTTATTTACTCTCATGAACTTTTGTACATGTCACATACGCAAACATTTATAAACATTTATAGTCTGGTGAAGTACTTTGAAACATTGCATGTGTATTTGTTTTAGGAAGTTCATGATAAAAACAATTTGTAGGTGTTTTAGTGTTTTACTCTTATGAACACAAATGTGTCGTATACATCAACACTTTGCGAAACATTTATAGTCTGGTGTTTTGGGTTGAAACATCGTTGGTGATTTTGCTTGACACACCATTATTTTCTGGAGGTAATGTCATGACTCATCTCATTATGCGTCGAAATACGTCACTTTCGGTGATTGTCTAGTTGCCATATATACCATACTGTTTACTCACGAGTCTTCAGACTTTTCACTCAATTTTGTTAATACTGCTTGCATTAAGTTGGATGTATTATTCTATACATGTTCTATCAATAAAGACTTCAATGACACGTTAATATCCCCGTGTTTTCAATTAAAACGTCGCGTTTTAATTAAAAACATGAAAATGCTTCCAAGATTTACTGTGTATGCAAGCTGTGTGTGTTACAAACATCTTGGATATTGTCATTACATTTTTTTGAAAGTATCACCTTTAGATAGCAAAATAAAAAAAAATGTACATGTGTATGTAAATTATTGGAGGCCACTGATGGGTTTGTATCTGAGCAGGATGAAGTACGCAATCTGCTGATGAAATTTCTAAGCCCCTTTAAGTTGAGTCACGCAGAGAAATGTTTCTGAGGCTTAAAAAAACGGTGACGTGACGTAGCACACTCGCAAAACATGATTGATAAACCCGATTGGAGTTGTGGTTTAATATATATATATATATATATTATAAAATAACTCTTCATAATATATGCTACTCAAAACAATTTAAGGAACACTTGAATATTCTCAGTTACAGCAAGACCCTTTATTTCAGATAAACCCATTTGGTCATATAATTGACGTGAAACATCTGCACAATGAAACAGATGATAAGGAATGCATGTACTCATTATACATTTTGTTACATGAGTTCTGTTAGAGAGAAGAGTCGGAAATGAAAATCCCAGTTCATGGAACATTTCAATAATGGGTGTGACCACCTATGGTAGTAACACATGCAACACAACGTCGCCTCATGGATGTCACTAGTCTCTGCAGTGAACGTTGTGGTATCGCTTGCAACTCCTGGATCAATTAGTGACAACACGTGCGCGGTGTGGCCAGGCATTATCATCCTGTAGGACTACCGCACCTCTTATCCTCTGTAGAGAAGGTAACACAATAGGTCTCAGGATCTCATCGCTGTAACGTAATCCAATTAACATGGAGAGGGGTCATTTGGTGATTGCTAAAGCCAATCCATATCATGATGCTGCCATCACCAAACTGGTTGTTCTGACTGATGGTGGCATCAGTGAAGCATTCACAAGGGCGTATAGAAGAATACGACCATCATTGTTCTGTAAAGTGAATCTTGACTCATCTGTGAAGACGACAGAAAACCACTGCCGACGTGTCCAACGAATGTGCTGTCGAGCCCAGTCTAAACGAGCAGTTCTGTGGCGTGGGAGAAGGACTGTCCTAACATCCTGGCGCCTAGGCCTGACATTTCTGGCCCTCAGACGGTTCCGCACAGTCTGGTCACTCACGTTTGTATGAGTTGCTCCTCTGGATGCATTGTGTACAGAGGAAACACTCAACATTTTTCGAAGCATAGGAAAGAGTAGGTGTGTGATAACCAATGTTCCATCTTTTCACCTGATGGTTCAACTGCACGGAAAATATATACATTTTAAAATTAGTTTATCTAACATATACATGCAGTATTAATTAGTATATTGTCACATTTCTTTACCACTTAAATAGATTATTCTAAAATGTGACAGACATAAAACACAAGATTCGAACACATCAAATTCTCTCGACACCGTCAGCAGATGCGCACTTTAATATGTCATTCTAATTGATGAGTTTCGAGGTATAGCGCCATCAGTCGATTTCCAGCTCGCGCAAATTATTTGCTGGTTTCTAACGTTTCTAATGTTAACTATTAAATGTTCACGCAGCACACCATCAGAGCGCACACGTTTCTAATGTAATGACGGAAATTGAAACTTTGTTTGAAATGCAAGCCGTATCTGGTATTAGAGACAACTACATGCATGTAAATCTACGTGTTCACGGTTAGTATAACATTACAAATGACAAAGCGCCCCCCTCCCCCTCATATTAATGTGCACTCGTACAGTGGCTTATTCATTACATTTACCGTGTTACACATCAACATTCAAAGAACGTTCATTGCAACGAGGTTTTCCTGAAAGTTTGGAATCATCTACACAGCAATTGAAAAAGATAAACCTGTACAGACAAACTAATATTTCAAAGTCTGGACAACTCCATTATCTATGTCCAATTCAAACTACAAATGATGTCATAAAAGGCTGTCGCCATTTATATGTACATCATATTACCAATCATCCAAATAAAATGAAAGAACATTCTCTCTCACAATCTGATGTTGTTGCTGTTTTCAAATCCGTTTTTTAGGGATCATGAAGAGTCCGGCCGACCGTTCGTGGACGACTTCTCCTCCAACACCACTGGATCTTTAACTCTAATGTTTGGTATGAAGATTCCCTATTTGTTGAAGATGCTAAAAAAAGTTCAATGTAACATGTAACATTGCTGGTTCTCTGTGTGGTCTGTTGATGTGGTAGCATTATCTTCAAATTTGTATTTTATGTGATATTTTTATATTTTTTATTTTTGTTATTTTCAGGCACAAGTGTTATTCTACACCTATTCTCCAAAACCGACAGTCAAATTGTTTTCATATTTATTATATAGATATCTGGGGCAAAACTTCTTCAAGGTGGTTCATTTTGTAATGATATCTTTAATTTTGATAATATTTTTAAATTTTTGACTATTCAAAGTTAATACATGGTACTTACAGAATGCATAGGCCTAGATGTAAGCAGTGACCATCAGCTTTGATTTTTGGTGTGAAAGTAACCTGTGCGACAGAGATTTGTATTTCTTTATTGGATTGGAATTTGATCATAGATCAGACTATAATTTTGCAAATTGGGTAAAAGAAAAAAATGACAATCTTGCTAATTCTTCTATGAGTACTTACGTTGGTTCTCTATATAGTCTGTTGATGTGAAAGCAGTATCTAATATTTTCTATTTTTAGTGAGTTTTTCATCATTATTTTTGCTCGTAAATCAGTCTATAAGTCTATAATTCAAAAAAGCTGAACAAGTAGCGCGCCGTAACCTGTTGATGTGGTTACATTATCTTCAATTTACTATTTTAATGAATTTTTCATTATTTTTTTTAACTCTTAATTTGTCCAAATCATATTTTCTCTGCGGTTTTGTCTTATTGCGGAGTTATCTTTTTTTATTTTTAGTGATTTTTTTAGTAATTTTTTAGATGATTTTTGTTGTTGTTAATTTCTTGGCAGAAATGCTATTTTCAAAAATTCTTTTCAAACTGCTAGATTGTTTGCTAGATTTGTTAAGAGCTGTAGATTGACGAACAAATCCGCAAATTGGGTCAGAAATGATAAAGCATCTCAATTTTTCATTTCAACAATTACTATTATGGACAATCTCTAGAATCTGCAGTGCACTCATATGAAGCTGCTTCTTTAAACTGGACAATTTCCCTATTTGATTTTCAACAGGTAGCACTTTGCAATGTATCGTGCCAAGGAAAGGAAAATCCATACAGTGATCATCCACATATGACATTGCTTAACTATACATTGCATGTTTAAAGCTACTAATTTCAGCTACTAAAGTTAACACATACCTATTCATCTTGGCCTTGACACACCTGAGCAAGTATTGTATATTATACTTCTAATTCGTTGCTTGGCTATAGTTGTAATTACCGATGAGCGTCAGGCCCACAGTCTAGTTTTAATATAGACTTTGAAATGAAATTTACAAATTAAATTGATGCGCTAGAAATACATGCAAATACATCTTAATGAAACTTAGTGAGTTTGACTAGTCACAATAATATATCTGTAAATTGATGTATTGGAAGTATATCTCTATGTCATTCTTCTCGGTAACTGGTTGGTGGAGGACATTTTCTAAACACCACGCGACTAGTTAATTTTGCTTGATTAGCATAGTTTCACTAAGCTCACTATAGCATTATATATAAGATGCTTGAAACACGTATTACATACATCTAATTAAGAATAAGACATTTCAAAGAAGAAACAATACAATTTATATATTGAATAATATTGAATCATGTATGTATGTACTGTGAAGTAGAAAGAAAAACATCATGTATCGATATCAAGTTATCAAAAAGAAGACAACGAAATTTCTGAAAAACTATGAACGAGTACATTGTAATTCCAAACATATTTTCGGCAATTAATTCGGTAAAGCTCTTTCGTGTTTTGGCAGTGTGTGCGTCATCACTGTCATCAGTTAACAGATTTGATGAAAAGCACTGTGAGTATAGTTGCTTCATCAGGATTACAATTTGCACAATATATGAAAAAGTGTGCTGCATTTGATGCACTTTTGCACAGGGCAACTATCTGTTACTGAAATTAATTATATTGCAATGTGTTTTTTATATAACGTAGTAACCTATTTTTAAAAATAACTTAACGTGGTCAAAAGTGTGTGATTAATCTGTATACAATTCATGTACGCTGTCACAGTTGTGTCTTGATTGTGGTTGGAATGCCCTGGTTTGTTACTCACATTTGTACATATATATATATATATAAGCTAGGGAGTTTTAACACAAATAATGTTATTGTTCAATCAACATGAAAGACATTCCACTACAACGTCGAAGATATTGTTGAGAAAGTCGCCTTTGTTCGATCACCATGACGGCCATTTATGTACCGCAAGGGAAGCTGTATTCAACATTGTAAATTAAGACTTTTGAAAACGGTTGTATCCGTGTCCTCTGTTATTATATTAATTTTGATTTGCACTTTGAATATTTACTGTGAACTAGAATGCTACTGTGTTAGCACAGCTATATACTGAAATAATATCGTAATAATAAATGGTAATACAAACCCATTTTAACACATTCCGTTCTTTGTTGCGTGTTGTATTGTTACAAGTCAATCTCCACACAAAACAGTACACAACAAATTTGATTATATTGAATTAACAAATGCAGGCAAAAGAATTGTTTATGTTTATAATCATTACCATACTATATACTGATAACATCCCACATTCAGACGTGATTTATAGCCCAAAGTTAGACGCATTTAACTGTAAGTGTACTTGAGTTTCACTTGGTGAGTATCTGAGTGATTAATGTGCAGGTGTTATGGACCAATTAGAATGTGTTTTTTTCTGATCAGTTCATTTATGTGGAGATTATTGAATGCTGTTTATTTCTGTTGTCACAGGATCGCCACCGAATTTGATGTGGTTTATGTAGTGTGTATTTTCGCTGCCTAAACCTTCTAATAATAATAATAATAATAATAATAATAATAATAATAATAATAATAATAATAATAATAATATGCACGGCGAAGGCTGCATTTAGTACTTTAATGACGAGTAATACTGTTAGAGACAAATCCATACCATGCATACATTTTGACGTACCTAATAATTCATGGTTCTCCGTGTGCGACGTCACACATGTAAATTGTCCAGTATACATTCTTGCCTCTATTTACATAATATACATAAACTATATTGTCTAAAATATACCCGTTTTACATGAATTAAGTAAAGTGGTTATGAACCTGCACAACATAAAATATATTGAATATAATTGTGTGATGGAGGTTAATCCGTCAGCTTAATTTAAGATACGTTTCTTTATTATGAATTATTACCTGATTCGCTGAATCAATATCTTATAATTATAATTAGTAACTCCAACTTTGCCAACTATTAGGAATAATTGCAAAATATTTGACAATTAATACGACACTTTTAATGTTATTGTTTATGTACTGTGTTGCTAATGAGCAAGACCTAACATTAGTAATATTTTGCTTTAAAAAAATTAGCACTACTGTGTTTGTTTACAACTGTATATTTGCACTTCGACAGTTAATGAAAGATTTGTTTTTAAGGTGTTGTTGCAGGGAAAATGCATTAGAAGGTGGAATTTTACTTTTTTAACTTTTTATATAGCAAAAAACGTCCTAGTTTTTGAGTAAAAATTTAAAAATTATATTGCGAGTAGAACACCTTATAAACTAGGTTTAAAATTATTAAATACAAACACATGTGCCACGGTCTTAGTTTAACTGTTTAATATGCATATATCTTGCTTAATTAAAGTTGATTGATCGCTGGAGCCAATACTAGTATGTAAATCATGTTTCGGGAAGACCAGCTTCGTTTCCTGTGTACTTCTTTCACCATGGAGCTACCTCCACGATTTCACAAACGCCGTTCGTACGCAACACATCAGGCGGTCATCAAATTGTTCGACTTCCGCAACCAATTTCCGCTCCTCCTTACATAAACCACGCCGTCATTTTGGCTTCAAATAGCGAGGAGACGGCCGAACAAGAATTTCTGTCAGCTCTCAGAGGAGTAACAATAAAAATACTTTTCCCAGATATTACGGATACAATACTATTGTGATGCATAGTATACTTTGACATAGTCTATTGACGTTATTTTATTTTTATTATAACATCTGCGAGTCGAATTTTACTCCGGGCCCCTGGCGAGTCAGATTTATAAACAATCAGCTGATCGGTAATTTGTATACATGTGCGTACAAGCTCAACCCACTGTTGACTTTATAAACATAGCGGGACATCAGAAGCTTGGCTCACGAAGACAGTTTCGCCAACTCCGCGTTTTGTAGCATTGTCAAACGGCAATAGCGTTAATTACGTGTCAATTTAAAAGTGTGAAACTTTTAGAAGGCATTGTGAAAAAACTAGTCAATGGAAAGACTACAAACTTTTGTTCTATAATACTAGTGAACATATGCTATGAACAAGTCAAACTGCCATTCGATAAACCTATGCGCTCATAAGTTAATGGTTTTTAACACAATTTAACCAAAAACGGCCATTTTAGCAACCACAAAAGAATGCATAAGACTGTTGAAAAGCTGGCAAAATAAGCTTTCATGTGGAATATAACATGACAAAATTAACGTATGTATTAGTAGTGCAATTTATTGTTTAAAATTCCTATCAATCATGGTGCATCGTCGCCTTATATGAAATAAAAGTCGTTGCAAGGGTTTCTGTGTCCGAACAACAGTAAGTACATACATATAAGAATGTGTTTTGGCTAATTTCAATGAATACATAATTCGAATATTGGGATTGGTAATATATTCAAAAATCAGAAAATGTTTCTGCCATTAATCATCTGAAATCGTGATGAATCAATTGATATATAGTCCCGTTAGTTTAATCGTGTTTACTCCGTGGAACTGATAAACTGTTGTGAGCGACGTACTACTAGTAGACTACTTGAGGGATCAAACGACTGCACTAGTATTAGTAACAATAAGGATTCGATTCATTCCGGACATTATTAATACAAAAAGGGCCAAAAAAGCGATATACTTTGACAGTTGACACTACTACCATTAGATTGCTGCTGATCAAGTGAAATTCGACAACCATTATAATTATTGTGACGCAATCTGATTAGAATAAGATTGTTTTTACTTTCGAGTGAAATTTCCAAACTGACAGGGTTTTTTATTGGGGGGGTCCCCCAACTTTAAAATTGCCAGACTAAGTTAATGATTTGTCTATATTATACAAAAACAAATTGAATATTTTTTTCAACGGGGGGCGGACCCCAAGACTCCCCAAGATCCGCCACTGACTGACTCATATTGTGGGTGATATAGCTACTGACTACCAATAAAAACTACTACAGCCATCGCTAATAAGCACATGACAAAAACTGTGGCTGATTACATACATTATTCAACTTTTGGGACTAGTGTTCTGAATGTTAGCTTATTTTTGTAGACCGAGCACATTTGTATTACTATGCAGAGCTAACTTTGTTAATCCTTATTCTATAATCTGTACACAACTTGTTAATATTGTACATCAGAACTTGAATATCTGGTCAAGACTGATTACGTTTAGTCAAAATCACTTCACTCAGACTGCCCAACATGTACCATGTTATAGGACGGCTAACCACTCACAGGTCATAAATTATATGTGCTGGCGTCTTGACCTTCCTCCTCACTAAAGTGTGGAAACTCCAATTCACAGGAATGTCTTCAAACCGCAAGACCAATTTGACCTTTACTCTATACACTGACTTAACACAGTGAAAGCTCTCACCATGCACGCCTTGCTAGTTGATAGTAAAATTACGAGTCACAATGTGTACAATTGTGGGAGATGCTCACTCTTAGACAACTGCCCACATCACATTGCCGAATTACCAAGCAAACACTCACCTCTACGATGACACATCTTGCAGAATTCAGAAATCAAAATATTAGAAGAGTCAACAAACTTCTTTGTGTGGAGTCCGGGCAAACCCTGGTGCCAGCCATGTTTTTTATTATTAGAGAACGCTTACGCGCGTAGTCATTCCATATTTAGAATTCGCATTTCCTAATATGGTAGGATGAAAATATCCCGTAAAATACAGCACAATTACGCCACGCTGTAACTTATGGTGTTACGGTGACAGATATAATAATATATACTATTATAAATGCAGTAAATAATCTTCTCATGGTGTGTCATATTAGTATGTTAAATGGCTCATTAATTTGAGTTTGTATTCGTTTTGAACTTATTTGTTGTTTTCCGTAACGAAACTTAATTAGTAATATTTATCTCTCGTTACTTGTTTATGAGAATTTTGATTGCAAAATTTCGTTTATATGGATAATTGAAAGCTGATTAGTTATGAATAATAATTATAACATATAATATGATTCACTTATATAAAATATGACATATCATTCAAAACACAAACGATTTAATTGTACCATTATTTTAAATGGAGTTTAATATAATAGTAAATTTGAATAATTTTTTTTCAAACGTATGGTAATACAATGAGAAAACAATGTTTGTTGGTACACACATTTTGTGAGTTTAAATTATTTGTTAACGAAATGCGTAGTGCAATGGCGAAATATGAACTTTTGCTAATGTTGGACACAATGACCAAAATACTATTTTGTTATGGACCCTAGAACCCATGATATATATTAATATGTGTGAGCAGTGCACCGTTCATTCGCATCATTTATACAAATCAATCCACCTCCACCAAAATTTGCTTGGAGATAATAGCCCCATTTATAAGTTTAATTCTGCAAATATTTGTTAATCCAGATAATGTACCTCGCAGAAACGGAGCACAATATATTAGCAGAATATCGTCTTAATCAGTCGTTCACTCTCACAAATTCAATGAAAATACTCAATACGATTATGATATATGTTCAAAGCCATCATGTGCTCAATCGTGCACGCTAATCCACGTTTATTGAGTGTGTTACTTTCAGTGAGAGACGCAACATATGGAAAATACAAATTTACACATGACGGATGACGGTCATATTTACAGGTTTAACACGTGTCTGTACTTCACTTGTACACACACACCGGGGAAATAAACAACATAATTATCAAGCATGATATATTTGTCGTACTAGCTGAGCAACTTTTGATGTATTGTGATGTGACATATTCGGTTCTCTCGTCAACACACAAGTCAATAGGGGATGCAAGGGGGTAGCTGGTACGGTTTTACGGGAAATAAAAGGTGCTTTTCACAATTTACGAAGAAAAAAAGACGTTTTTACAGTTTACGGTGTTAACAAATGGAACATTGAATGGTCCGAAGAGCTCTCCGACTCAAATTCTCCGCCATTGCTGTGCCGTGTGAAGAGAGCATGCGCATATTACCCTCGTAATGCTCTTTAACCCTTGCCCCCCATCAGTCAAGAAAAATAAGGTACACAATGAAACGCTTGTTCTCATTTGAAATCTACCAACGTATGATTAGAATCGATTTTTATGTTTAACATGTGTCTCATGTGTACACTATCCCTCAATCCCGACTAGTATTTAACCCGATTCGTATCATATTCTTTAACATATTATGAAACTTTTGATTAAATATTTGCAACAACGATTAGAGTATTCAAACCATTCGAGCAGTAAACAATGGCTTAGCAGACTATTGCCTAATCTAGTGACTGGTGAAATACAACGTGCAACATATTACTCCAAATGTATGTCCACATAATATGACCTACGATTTCAGATCACAGTGGAATATTAACCTGACATCACCTCGTCTATTAATGACACGTCCCCCAGTTACATGTGTCCCCATTATTGTATGCTTTATCTACAATACAATACATAGTTGGCATGACGCATAAAAGAATGATACCATGGAGGCAGAAAGGAAAAAAAGAGAGGACACTTGTTAAGTCTGTTTTAATCTGATGACATAGCTTTGTTTTAGGCAGAATTAATCCTATTAAAATAAGCCTTTTACACCATGATTGAGACCGCATATTTACTTATGCTAATTGTTGCGTTTCCAGATATTGCTGAACGGGAAAATATTTTATGTCCATAAAAACGAATATGCTGAAGAAATAACAAACAATACATGTACGTGTTTTCTTCCAAGTGACGTCAGATTTCATTCAGTGACCTTTGACACCGGAAACAACACAGTCCTGGATACATTCTCAGCGCAGTCATGGCCGTGTACTTGTCGTGTATGCGGAAAAGAACTCAATACTCAACGCTAAATATTTTTCTCCCTACGAATTCTCTAAAAGATGTTAAAGTTTGTATGGGTTGCTTGAAAACAGACAGTTATAGTGAGATATTTATTTTTATTGTGCGCCGATGTGCAATCGTGAAAATTATGTTTGAAATCACAATAGCCTTACCATTTTTTACGTTTTTATTGTTTGTCTAGACAATATCAAACTTGGCTAAAAGATTTCGTTTTTACATGGAGTGTATTTCACAATTGATTATTTCATTTCGCAGTATTTATATATTTTACGATAGCTACTTTACTTTGTTTTTAACATGAAAATAAAAATTCCTATTTCATATAGCAATTTGATGTTGTTGATATAATTATTCACTGGCTATATTGGCTAAATTAAAACCCAGTGAAAATTAGTAATTTTACAGTATACTGATATTCATGAAGTCAACCAACAAAAGATTAAACCCTGTTAATCTTGTTATAATGAAGTGGTCAATATCTAATGAGCAAAGAAACTATAACTATAATAGAACAGGCAGAAACAATAGTGTTACCCCTCCTTCCCTTTCTAGCTCCATGATACAACAGAAGAACATTTAGATATTAATTATAGTTAGCATAGCGACGATGTTAGTTTTATCGGCGGCGGTAACGAGTCACCATCAAATAGTACAGCCAGAGATATTGTGAATTTCCAGTGCAATACCGATGAAGCAACATTAACTTACAGATATATACCAGCTCAAATACACTTCGCTTTGCATTACTAAATTCATATGTCCACGTCAAATACTGGAATACGCAGAAATATGACTGCTTTCTCTCGGTACAGTTGGTCTATATCTTGTATGTTGTTTATGTTTGCAAATTACCATCAGAAAAGGCGTTTCATATCGGTGAGATGGAACCTATCAAAACACTTACTCCTTCATAAAATTATTGTGTGAATTAGTGTCCAGATTACAAACAGTAATGTTTCACAATGTGTTAGTTGAACCATTAAAGTTTCAATCATATAACAAATAAAGTGAAATTAAACTATTACACTAATAGCCTATTTAGTAAATACCATCTGCCCCATTAACACGTTACATTCCATTGCGTGAGGACCTATACATCTCATTTATAAATTGCCCATTTTTTTTAAACGTAACCTATCTAGGTAATTAATTTCAGTGTTGACCTCGGATATTTTCAAAAAGCTTTTTAGGATAGTATTGTTGTTGTATTGAGTAGATCATAATTGTTTCTCGTTCGGCGTTATGTAAAACATTAATGTACTACTATGTGCCATATCGATATACACTCATTGCATTACAAACTCATTTAAACTTTTCTGAATATTTGAGTTTAGGGAATGAAAAAATAATCCCGGCAATGATATTCAGTGTACAAATGTATTTAATTGTCAGCTTCCTCGTGTTGCCGTATATCGATACTATTTGTGAATGTCAACGCAAAAAAACATTGCACACGAACACCTCACACGAAGAACGTAGAACACTTCCTCGAACCGTCATAGATTGGATCTTGTGTTGATTGACGATTTCGGGAAATTACTGTGGGAAATACAAATATACAATCGTTTCAACCGCAATTTACCATTAATAATAATAAAAAAAAAAACAGTAATTGATATATTTATACTACACTAAGGATTCGATATATGTAAAACACTTTTTAATTAGTGCGGCTTGTGATAGAGCTCCAAAATGTTAATAGTATTAAGCTAACACTGTCTAAGTCTAAATATATATAAAACATCGAAAGCATATTTTTTGGCTCCGAGCTCAACTCAAGTTTAGTCTTTATTAATTTCATTTGAAATAACATATGATTTTTCCTCATTACAATTAGTTATGTACATATAGTCATTTTTACGATCAAGAATAAAAGACTTTCATCAATAAATTTAAATTCACAATAATTTTGCATAACCAAATGCGAATGAAGATTTTATTTATTCACTGTTATTTATTAGTACAAAAAAACTTGACAACTTATATTTATTTGAGACTTTGAAACCGTATCCCGTATGTCAAACACTACTCTATATATAAGACAGTGATATCACTAACTAAATATACATGTGCAAAATTCCCCAAGAGTATGGCATGTTAAACAGTTTTACTTTATTTTGCAGAGATTGGAATAGTTTTGAAGCTGTTATTCCCTATCATTGGGGAATATTAACGTGTATGCATTGAATATTATGAATGAAAATATTAAATTCGACTTAAAATATTACAAACTGTATTATAGACTACATTTATCTTTTTTAAATCATCAATAAATGTATGGTTTCAACAACACATGACACGTTTGCTGAGTATTGATGAATACGTCTTTATAACAAAAACAAATAGTATATTGTCATTTCATCAAAAGATGACTTAAACATTCAAACCGCTCTACAAGGGACGATCAGATTATTTGTGTTACATATTGAACGGTAATTTCACGGTTTCATCACACAGAACAACAATAGGTGAGAATATGGTAATTCAATTTAAAATAGTCAATCAATCAGGATTGATGCGCTCAATTGTTAATGGCTGATATATTGTGTCGCTTGTGTATATAATTGGACATATTAATACATAAACGTAAAAAGCAGAGTATTTAATTTGTGCAACGCGTCTATTCAATCGCTCCTTCACATGGGAAACATGAATACTCTCTACTTTGTTTTGTGTGTGGTATTTGTCGCGGATCTCAGTATCGTGAGTATTAGCATTAACATAAACAAATACTATCGCTTTCACTAATCTACTTTGGTAACATTTGATGCATTATAGTATGTAAGTGATAAAACTGAAATCTAAAATTATATCGTATTCACTGTGTTTATCTTTCTTTTTTTATTCAAATAGTTTTCTACCGCACAAGGTAAGACATTTTCTGAATTGATGTTATCTGTTTGATAACTTGTTATAGTTATCATGGTAAGATCAAAAGTTAAATATATAATACTGTTCCCGTGCGCGCTGAATTTGTCACTCCGCTCACAGGATCGTTATATTAATCTGCAGCAAACATTTTTGAATGATGTCACGATTTAATTCTAAAAAAAACAAGCACAAAAATGACATACTTGCTTAATTTTAATTAGATTATATTTTTTGCTGTGGGATGCAATAGCAAAATTGAATAATTAGTTGCTCGGCCGCACCATTTATTTCCAGCCTTGGTTGCAGCTGTAGACACCGACTATGTTAATATTGTTTCTAGTCTCAGGTTGCAAATTCTTCAAATTAGTATATATCTTATAAAATAAGTGATTAATATAATGTAGACAATTATGAGTTGCAGCAATGATCATTTAATTATACGTGTTTATGTTCAATTGTGTCGTTTCTGGTTTCAAGTAAAGAACATTCAACATTTAATTTTTCTATAATCGTGTTTTCTGTAATATGCTGAATGATGCGAATTGTCGAAGAAAAAAATTGGTAATTGTGAGATTTGTCCTTTATGTCATTTTAATCATGCCAACGCTACGATAAAGTCTTTCGACATTGTAAAATTATTTCGTTTTTGGGAGAAAAAAACCCTAAAAAAATAGATTTTGACAAGGTAATTCATAAATGTATATTATGAATAAATCATAAAATGCACTCATAAATATTTTTCATAATAACCGATTTCACACAAATATTACAGAAAAAAGATAATTTGATATATTCTCTATATTTATTCCTTTATTTGATTTAAATTATGATTGAAAGACGCTAAGTGTAATTACAAAATTTGTAGTGTGTTAAATCAACCAATGTATGAACAGTAACCTCAATAACCGTGATTTTACGTGGTAAAAATGTTGTATTTTTTTGCATAAAAACTAAAGAATTTCACAATGTCGAAATCGGAAAATCTGTATCGCAGTGATGTGCTTTACAAAAACTACTATCTCGGAGTATGGTACTTTTGTGATTGTTTGCCGCAGATTATTTGTTCACATGTTTGTGCATTCCGTGCGAAATTTATAACAAGCAGATGGTAGGCATTTTGTTTTCACTGCTTCTTTGTCTGGCTCTTACATACTGTCTGCAATAAAATAATGAAACGTACAAAAATATATATTATGCATGACATAATTCATTTATTGTATATTCTATTATATACAGTGTGTAGCATAGATTGTCATACAAGGGTAGGACAAGTATCTGATACAGATATTAATTCAGTATCTGAAATTGAATGCGAGGAAGGTGAACTCATGACAGGTTGCAGCAGTTACTCACAGATGAGCAGTGAGCGATCTGGTGACCACATGAAACCAATCGGCGATGGTAAAAGATCCTGTGTTGCAATGAATGGTAGAAATGGTACAGGTATGTTACTTCGTACGTCATTGTATGTTGTTATTATTTTTTGCTCCTACACTACGCTTTTAGACGAAACAGGTATTTTTTTTACTAAAAGTAATAATAAGATCGTTGTAGTGCTTTTATCAATTGACACGGATTTATGTTGAAATTGTTATGTTCTGTACCATAAACTTGTGTATACCCCACAGTTATTCTAGCGCAATAAATTGATAAGTCAATTCTTTTTAGATGTTTTTTTTTTATATGTTTAATTTCATAGTTGGCGCGCATGCAAGTACACAGTCTCTGTTTATACATACTTGTATCACCTCCACTTTAACAATCCCGTTTTATGTTTCAATTGCATATGCAATTAAGTATCGTATGTTGATTTGTTTTGAATAATTGAATTAGTAGAGTTTTAAAGTGATGTCACCTGAATTCGTATATTTAATTTGTGTCGCTGCTTTCATTAATGTAATTGGTGACATATCAGGAGAAAACATGATTTGTTTCTATATTGCGGTATTAAGGAACACGTGCCTATGCTAGATGTTGCAAGTGGCCTGGCATGGAATGTGAATATTTCCAAGGTAACAGGTCTTCGTCCCCAGATGATGGCGGAAGCATAGCATTTTGTCCAGACAAAATCAATTGCTTGGATACCTACGCAACAGGTATGTTTATTTTTCAGCACAATTGAAATTAATATAATTGTATATTTATGGTATTAGTATTATTTTTCTAGTGATTACATATGTGGTTGAATACCTAAGAACATACACATGCAAAGAAGTTGTGTGAGAACAAAGAAGCTACCATTGCTTATATTACAGGTATCTATATATAATAAAATATAGAACCTGTTAATGTTCAATAAATTAAGCTTTTGCATATAATATTTAAGCAAATTAATAATTCTTTAAATAGTAATTCCAAATCACATAAATATAACTGAATGTTGCATCGTATTTATAAATATATTGTATATTTTTTTATAAAAAGGGGAATTGAAGCATTATATATTCATACTTTCTTTGCAGTGACTGTACCATCTTCTTTTTAATTAGTATAGACTTATCTTATTTTACCAGGTTGTTCGGTCAGATCACCTTGGAAAGGTCTAACAGGGACAAAGCCTATAATGCCAGATCGTTGTATTGGTTATAATGAACTTGTGAATAAAGGTAAGATTTGATGAAATATTATTCATTATATTCTAGCACGATTTATTTATTTATTAGTAGTAATTGTATTCACTTTTTATTTCAAAAAGATAAGCCTAAATTCATCTGCACATTTTTTGTTCAGTAAAGTAAATTCCAGTTTAATTAAACATACACCTTTCTTATAAACACCCTTTTGTAGTAATATAAGCACATTTAACCAATATATGATTAGACAAATGTTTTAAATATACAACACATGCGTTTCTTCTAGGTCTCTGGGTTACCACTGCATGTTGTTCCGCTCCAAATTTAATTTGTAAAACTAAATCTGGCAAGTCTGGTTCTGTAGCTGGTGATGAAGCAATTATATGGTGTGATGATGGATGGATAATAACCGGTTGCTCTGTCCGCAACCCGAATCGTCCTACACATGGAGCCTACATTGATGGTGCGTCGTATGGTATTTAATTATACAATACATATTTGTCTGCGCGGGTGGGTGGCCAAGCACATGAGTAATCATTATGCGATACTCTCGTCATGAGAGCTGAGCATAACAGAAACGCTGTATATTAGTATTGATAGATATATTTATTTAATTGTACTTCATGCGCATATGGTCTCGAACCATCAGTACTTGATGTACACTTACATCACTTGGTATCTTGCATCCACTCTACATAACTAATTAGTTGGTTAGCACTGCTTCTTTAACAAACTAATTGTTTGATTTTCAGATAATGACAATTGTGTGGCCGTTAGTGGAGCAGATGACAAACCAGTTTGGGCAGTAGCTGTATGTTGTAAAGACACGTTTTAGAAAGCTTATTACAATAAGGAAACATGGTGATGGGCATTAAAATGTAATATCGTCTACTTGATAGATTTAGTTATTTTGTTATGTTTTGTTTTGTTATAGATTTAGTTATGTAAGTATTTTAAGTATATGTATATTATGAACCAGGAAAACATAGCATTATGTGTTGTGGTGATCACATTACAAGAGCTGATACCAGTACATATTTTATTTAATGTATTATTTTTAGATTTTAAAATGGCATAAAACGGGAACATCTTCAATATTATCGCAATTGTGTGACACCTAATCTTATTTTACAAACCTACACACGAGAAAAATGTTAATCTACGCCAGATTACTTCAATATCAACCATCTCATGTCACAATTTAGGCCTGAAGTTTGCACAGTTGTGTCCTGTATTATTGACATCTGACTAATCTAATCAGGTTATAGAGAAAATATGAGTTTACAAATGGGAAGCATTTGTGTCAAGTTTAAAGGCAATAACCATTTACTCATTGTAGTTTTATTGCAGAAATACACATTCATTTCTTTGAACTTCAGCTAAAAATATAACTAGGTGTTGTGAGTTGCACAGCAAACACGAGTGTAAAGTTTGAAAATGGTACTTATTTTACCGCTTGTAGATCACTCACAAACACATAATTGAGATTACCCTGACACAAACATACAGTCTGATTTTTTACTATTGGCCCCCAAAAAATATGCTCTTTCGATATGCAGTAGACAAAGCATATGCTCTGACGAGGCATAATAATATATATTATCATCAAGGATGGAACAAGACGCACTAACAGAAGCGTTGCAGTGATCTACAGTCATACAGTCGCACCATGCGCCTCACTATTATATGAGGTATTGTCGAGGCTAGTGTTGAGCAATTCAAGTCCCGCCTCTCGACAAATTCCATGCATCTCATTGTCAAATAACGGCTGTGTTTATATATTTGCCGTGCAACTTTCCTCTATTATGGCATTATTTTAATTTGATTGTTAGTATTATTAGTTTGGAATAAACACACAGGATAAAATACTTGTTACAAAGCGCAATTTCCACTCCCAGCAATCTCGGATAATCAAGTGTTTCTAAATGCGTTATACAATGACTTTCTCAATTCCATAGCTGCGTCATCAAAGAAGTATATTGGTGGTATCTACAGCTGTCACACCAAACCAAGAAATACAAAACGGATAGCAATGAAACTTGGTACTTAGTTGCTCTGAAATAATGTCCACAACTAACCACACCATAATAATGACCCGATCTGCATAATAATTATCTATTTTCAACTGTTCAGATGATATTTCCATAGACACTCAACAGTTTTCAATAAAACTTGGTGTATAGTTGGTCCGATACAATTGTCAATGTATACTCTGAGATAATGTTCTTACCCTAAGGTTCTACCTAATTTGCAATAATTATTTTGCAGACAAGCATATTGCAAGTTAATGGTATAATTTCTAGAATGTATCCGAGGAATATACGTTTCAGATTATGGTAAACTGATGTACATATTATTCACATTGATTTTATTACAGTAGTTATTTGATTTGTCCACGTATCTCCCTATTGTATACTGTCATTTCCCAAACAACATCACTTCTGGTCTAGCCAAGTGCTGATCGTTCTAGTAAAGACTAGTACTGATTTGTAAATAACACTAATTGGTCATTGCCAACTAACTGTGCATTTTATCATAAACACAAGGGCAACTGTAACCAACATAAATAACATAAATGTCGATGATTGGTGGCGACGAGGATACTGCAACTGTAAATGCAACTGATTCGCCAGTGTTGATAGTATAGAATATCCGACATTAATCATTCCAAAAAACTATATTATAAGAAAAACACAATGTTCTAACAATTTTGCACTTTTGATCACAGTTTTGGTGATCAAAATAAATATTGTATATTGTGTTGTTATTTGACAGACTTCTTACAGACACACAAACTTGCACAACTTGGTTCATTTTTAGTCAACGAGTCATTGCATGACAAAATCAAAGAACCGAAAGCTAATTACTCTGTTGGCAGTGAAAGCAAAATTTTCGTGTGAGTGTGGGGGGGGGGGTTGTCAAAAACAAGAAAAAAAAATTACACTGTAGCTAAATTATGTGCAATTCAGATGAAATTGGGAAAATCTTTTGGCAGTTACCAGAAATAACATTCAACGGCGATTCACAATAAGTGATTTCATACTAAATCACAAATAATAACTGTAAACTTTGACAATTACCTACCGTCTTTTATTGAGTGATCAGAAACTTAGAATCTTAATTAGTCATAATTTTACAAGTTTAGACAAAAATATTCCTTATTTTTTTACAATGGATTGAAAGATAAGTTTGCTGTTAGATTTTCAGATACACTGAATATTTAAAAATATATTTCATTCGCAAAATCTAGTAAAAAGTATTGTAAAATCTAACTACTGTGCGCACAATGAACTAGATGGAATCTTTATTAAATCTCATCGAAATAATGTCGGTTGTTAAATATATCTGTCCATGTTGTATAACGCACAGCAAACATAATGCGTAAGTCATACTGTGTTAGGATAAATATTGTTTACATTGCGAATAGATATTACAATTAATTGCTTATGCTTCAGTACGGCGTTTACAAAATTATTAAGCGATTATAAAAAGTTTAAAGTATAGATAAACTGAACGATGAGGGCGTGAACAAAGACGAGGCGTGTGAATGATAGGTCACTGGATAGGTAACTGACTTGCTCTAAAATGGCGTTCTGTTAAAAGTTAGAAGGCCACCATGGTGTGTTATATGGAATTCTCCTAGAATTGTGTTTTGCAAAGTAGTTCGAGAACCTACGAATAGTAGAATTCGTAAATATTTTTTGTTAAAAAATAAAGGCTGAATTATTGAGCAGTTGACTGAAGCTAATAATAGAACAAAAATGATAAGTTTCACTATTGATTACGTCAGTATACATTAGCGGACCGAACTACGAGCATCAGTTGGAATAATATTGCGTCATAACGGTTTGAATCACGTCACGGCAAGTGAACAACATTTACATCATACAAATACCGGCGCCCTCAATGTGTGGGAATTGTATATCATAGGTTTCAATCTATAGACGACTTTCCCGGAAGTAGCGAGACTGGGTGCAAAACTATTCCTGCTTTGTTATGGCGGGAAATACAGACATGTCAGATTGCTGATAGTCGATAGAAGGGAATTTGATTTTTGGCACGTAGATTGGTACAGCCAGAAGCACAATATCACGGCGTCCAAGTTTGCGTTACACCCCGAAACGGCGTGCGCGCGCATGTGAAACGCCGTATCTTCGACTCCCGGGAAATTCGTCTATACCAAGTTCCCTCTCGTGTTTCTTTGAACAATATGTTATTAAGGGAGTATCTGTTGAATATTAACGCTCTCCAGTACTATACGCGATAGATACACCATATTACGGATAAAGATTTGACTCAATAACATATTTTATATTATCTAATGTTGTAATACGTACATGCTGGAGTAGGTTCATTTCATGTTGTAATAATTATATTGAAAAAGAAGTGTGTATTCTAGCAACTTGTAAGTACTCATGACTGCCGGGCCGAGCCCGAGTATTTTTTTTCTCTACACAATCTGATTTCGTGTATAGATCTCCTATGTGACCACGAAACGGTCCGTGAAAATGTGTTGATGCGGTTGCATCCATGTTTGATCATATCTTATGTGCTATTGTTTAGTTCCCAGGTCATGGGCCGCAGGAATCTAGGTGCCTATTGTACATCAACATCGTGAAAAGCCTCTATATCAACTGTCCAGCCAGATTCTCAATACAGTTTTATTGAGACATTAATAGAACCATTGTATGTGAATGAGCGTACGTTTTTAAATATAGCTATAACGTTATTGTCTATACAAAAATGTTGCTACGTGAATGATAGCGTGCTTGTAACGGCATCGTTCATGTACTGTTACAGCAGTGCTTTGTTCTCCAACATTTGGAGAATGTTTTTTTATTAAATATTTTTTTCTAATTCATTTTCCTAGATAATTTTTGCGTTTAGAAGGTGGCATAAACCGCAAAAATATCAGTGCGTAACGTTAGTTAGTTGTCTTTCTCTGATGGTTGCCTGGCAACTGGTTGCTTTGAAAACATTAGGTACTGATTAACAGCACCATGTAATTGAATCAACTAATTAAGTTTCCTGCATGATAGTAGTGGAATTCTCGTTTACAAATTGTAGCCTCCATTGTCCTGTAATTAAAGGCATATGGCCAATGATGAAAACTGCAATAGATAAAACTGTATTAGAGTGTTACTTTTGAATGTGTGACATTTAACTGATAAACTAGTTGAGACTTTGACACTGATTGGTTTGATTTATATTTCAATGAGTTGACAACAAATATTGGCAAGTTCTTTTAGAACTGCTGAGAAAGTTAATCGATGCGTGCCTATCCACGAATCGACATAGGAACAGACGTGAAAGAATCCGACAGATGTGCATTGCTTCTTTTCTGGGTGATCCATTTTAAAACAATACGTGACAACTATAAAAGATATTATTAAACTGAGTCATTGTGATATCACGTGTTAACAAAGTGAGGATCAGCTGATAAGTAAATGCAGCCGAATAAAACAAAAGAAGTATGCAAGAATTCCAATGAATCACCGGCTGATGTGTTCATCAAGATTAGCGAAAATGTAAACTGAATGAATCTACATAAACAGTAATTGTTAATTTTAAACAAATGCTGGCAGCATAACCTTATAATTACTGGTGCACAAAACATGAATTATAATTAAAGACAGTCACATCCATGCAGAGTTCAAGTCACATACGGAGAATGTACAGAATAATTATCACGAATAGTATACAGTAACCATATTAATACATGTACGTGGTGATCAACATTGCAAAATTAAGCCTAGTAGCAGAACTGTGTTGGATGGTTCAGATGTAAATATCTGTACTGAACAAACACACAGTTAAAATTGTTGAAATATTCAATATTTTATAGACGATATTGGTACTTTGCACATGCAACGCCTACGGCAATAACATTGCATGGCTTGGAATGCCCGTATTGCTGCTTGCAGCTTTATTCATTCTGCGTGACTGTTGTTGCCGTCTCTGTGTTATTAACGTCATCAGTGGCGTCCACGAGTTACGAACGTGGTACACATTTCACCTGCACCGGCGTCAGTGACGGCATTGCAAAATTGATAATGAATTATTAACCAATGCAGTAACATTATCCCATTGTCAAATTATCAAAGCCAACACAAAAAAATATGATATTTATTAGGTCGAAACATGGCTGCTTTTACTTAACGAACACAATTTAATATATCACCATCGTGCCATGACCTTTGACATATACTTATTTATAGTTTTGCGTACATACTCTATTATATTGCAGTCCATATATTTTTATTTTCACACGTACGTTATGTGTTTTTTTAATGCTGTTCTAATTTCTATACCATATAATATTTAATTTGTATTTATTATGCAAAAAAATATTTAAAATTTATTGATTATGTTGAAGCTAATTGCTTCAATTCAGGTTAATCAAGTATTAGGCCCGTCTGTATGCCGGTATGTCTCTGTGACCACCTCTTTCTTCACCTCATCTTTCTCTTCGTTTCCATGTGCATTCCTCTCCCACACCTCTTTTTTTCTTCAGCGGCCCAATCCTTGCCCATGTCGTTTCCCTCCCCTTCTCCTCTTTCGTTCTGTTTTCATTCCAAATATTATCTCTACTCGCTACCCTCCTTCCAATGTCCGCTCAATTCAACCCATCTACCCGCTCGTTTCTTCCTTACCTCTTCTCTTTTTCCCTCCCCCTTACAGTCATTTACATTACATTACATTACATTACATTACATTACATTACATTACATTACATTACATTACATTGTATGTCTTTGTGGTCACTTTCATTGCTGAAAATACACTAACCATACATTCGTTCCGCAATATGAATCCTTAGAAATTGTCGTTATCATATTTTAACATTTTAAAATCGCACGATTTAGTTTCGTTATGACTGCAACCAGTTAATTTTTAAACACGCATTTTAAAATTACATAAACCAGCTGTTAGAAATAAATAACTTTGCGTGTCAACTGTACATGTCAGTATTGACGGCCGATATTTTAAAAATTTGTTTCAGATACTATTTTGAAGTTTCATGCGGGTCGGCACGAGTATAATAAATATGATATTGTGATCTGTCATTTGAAATTGAGACGGTGTATTCATGTATCCAATAAATATGTTTCAAGTTACAACTGCTCATGTCAGTATTGACGGCCGATATTTTAAAAATTTGTTTCAGATACTATTTTGAAATTGCATGCGGGTCAGCACGAGTATAATAAATATAATATTGTGATCTGTCATTTGAGATTTCATGCGAAAATGGGGGGTCTATCTCTCGCAATTTGTTCGCTGATTGCTAGGTTTTTAATGAGCTATCAATTATCTGGTGCAATCCACCTTCTATATAGACGTTTTTATACCTCAGTGTTTCTAAGGTAATGTCAGGACTTGAAACCTGTCACCTGTATTTTTAACAATTGCCTTCAGTCAGTTTATAGGTAACAACTAACAAACAATCACACATTTTCCATAAACTAGAAATACAAGTTTCAGAGTAGCTTTGAAGCTTCAATGCAATAAAATATGTTTTGAATACCACCAATAGAATTACCCAATACCACATAAATGTAGAAAAAAATGCTGATGCTTAAACGCTTGTGATTCTTGCATATGTTTTTGCATATGTTTTTTTGAAACAAAAAAATGTTTGTATGGATCACAAATACCGTCGTGACATGTTCGTCGATTATCGGATGATTTTTGTCTTGAAATAGACATCTTCTACATAAACACCTGTGCGCTGTTATTTGAAAGTTAGATAAATTGAACAGAGTTTAATGTGTAAACACGACTTTAAAACAAAAATGTACCTGAACAATAAAATCAACTAGAATTATTTAGATGTCACAAAATGTTCAGGAAATAGAATGTTAATATTTTAAACAATTACATCAAATTGTTAAACTAGGTAGTCAGGTCATTAGTTGTGTTACATGGTATGGAGACATCGAACAATGTTACCATGGTTTCATCAGCCATGAAAATTAATCAATGTAACTCACAATAGTATTCTGAGCATCTGATTTATAGTATTATGTGATAGCGTGCGTATTTATTTAGTAATTGGTTAAAATTAAGGGTACCAAGCGTGATAATACTAAATTCATTATATTAAATAAAGCTATTTTGGTCAAAACATTTGGTCATGTTTAACAACAATATATACAGCAGCACGACCGAGTGAGAGTATTTGCTCCTGCGTCAGACACCATGAATACTCTCTACTTCGTTATCTGTGCGGTGCTAGTTGCTAATCTCAGCACGGTAAGTTATCACATTGAGAAGAAAAAAAACTATCACGAGCGTAATTTTCATTTGAGTTGATTTCATTTCCAGTCATTCTTTAATTTAATAGTTGTTTTGGTGGTAGAAATATTAGTCAACTAACACATTACAGTCAGTCTGTTGACAATATGTGCAATGCGGAGCGTAACTAATTTAACCAAACTATAATGAACGCATTATACTCCGTAACTGATGCAAATGAGATCTGAATTCAATATACCGTATTCACCATGTTTGTATTTCTTTTTTCAAATAGTTTTCTACCGCACAAGGTAAGTACATTTTAGTACTAGGTTGCCATCTTAAGCGTTGCATATTGTTTCTTTGCAATCATAAGAAATCATAGTGAGTTGATATTTCTCCGTGTGATTTATCAAAGCCAATTTATCTGCTTTACTATAAGCAGCTGCAGGTGTCACCGTTTCTGACTCCTACCTAGAAAATCTAACGCAATTTGGCGGCATATTCTATTTGCTCCCAGATAGAAGTAAAACATTGTAATTCACTAATTTGTTAATGTTGGCTTCTGGTTAATTCGTCAAACACATAACTATAACAATAATGAATTCCAACAATTATGCGATGATTATGCGATGTAATTGTGTGCAGCATGGAATTAAGTATATCAGACAGAACCTACAAATGAGAAGGACATAGCTACATACGATGTTTGAAAATAAATAATAGTAAAAATCATTTTTAGTGATGTACAACCTAGGACGTATTACACGATTACATTGTTACATTGTTAATACATTTCAGTCAGCAAATCAGTCAATACATAATTGAACGACATGTACAATCATGCAAAAATAATTGTCTGTGAAACAAGTTAGATATTTATTTGTGTCATTATAGTATGTGATAGAGTGTGTGTTACAAGAACTGGATTAAAGTCTGGTACGGATAAGGATTCTATATCCGAAGCTACGTGTGAGGTAGGCAAATTTCTAACAGGATGCTCTAGCTACTCAGAAGACAGTAGTGAGCGAGCTGGCGAACAAATTAAACGAGCTAGCAATGGTAGAGTGGGCTGTATTGCCACAAATGGCGAAAATGGATCAGGTATGCACAAGAATGCTGTTGTATGGTTTGTTTTATACATAAATGCAAAGTGCTTAAGGTAGAGATGCAGGTTGGGAGACTACATTTTTAATTGGCTATAGTTACTGTAATTACACGAGTAAAATATAATTTGTACCCATCAAGTTATATATAATTTGCAAGAGTTTTATTTAAACTTTCGAGTTTTATGGTTTACAATAACGTACTATGATACCATATTAAGTGGTGTGAATTTTGGGTTAAAATCATGCATTTTAGGTGAAAATGCCCTTTTGAATGCATACCCTGATTTTGATTTAAAAACACTTATTTAAAACTTCTGGTTACTAAGAACATAATGATGCTCTTCGAAAGATTCAAATGTTATGAATAACAGAGCCTCTAATTGGCAGCTCTACTGTTTCTGTTCCAGTAAAGACAGTGAAACCATACAAAGCCATTTACTTAGAATAAACCTGAATAATCACCCCTGAAAATTTCATTGAAAACAAATGAACCGTCTAAAAGTTAATTAGTTCTAAAGTTGAAATTTTGAGTAAAAAATGAAACGGAGATAATCGCCATTTTGTAAAAAAAATTGATAGAACGAATCATTGGCTTTATATGTGTAAAAGAAACTCATTGAAATACGCCTTACACCGGGTACTTTTTTTATTTTTAATTAACCGAGCATTTTACGTATGTGTATTTTGACACTGAAAAGTTAGTTATCGATTACAGCAACAGCAGTTGTGTTTGTCAATTGCATCACAATTCTATCAGTACGGTGATCGCCCTATCGGGGCTTCCTCCTACATGAAAATAAATGAAAAATCAATTATTTATAGGTGAAAAAGTTCACTTATCATTTACAAATGTATGTTGTGTTTCATTACGCTTGCATGCTGGAAGCGTCTACGTTTTGTATGTTTTTTTTTGTAGTTTGCTAGTTGATCGCGCTTGAGGTAAGTAAACAGAGAGCCAGGACAGGAAGTCGCACACCGCTGCTCCGTAACTGAGGCCAGCAATCATTTGCATATAACATAAACAATGACTTGTCAATCAAAGAGCAACGCAAACAAACTTTCGGGATTTTTAATCACATAAGCCTGCATCGGTTCCCTATATTTTAAAATTTTTGAGTATGTTCCAACATTGACAATGCTCCGAAAATTTAACACTATCTAGCCAAGACTGTCTGGGTAAGAAAAAGCAAACAAAAACTGCATCTCTACCTTAAATTCCCTTTATTGAGTTAATATAAATAAATGTTCTGTATTATAATACAATATAATAATGTTGAATATTATTTTGCACTTTCTAAAATTATTTCTTTGATAAGTTCAGAATTAGTGTCAATTATCACTGCTATATTTGCCTACTGCTTTATTCTAGATTCAAAAACTAAAACTGTTAACTATTCAATATACACTACAGATGACATGTTGCGGTGAATTCATGCTTCACTTTTATTTATTTTAATCACCTACTTTGATGTTCTATTTTTTCATTGCTCTGACCACGTTTTGATAGCTTAATTTATTATTCTATATGTGTACTATTTTTATTTACACCATGGTTACTGTACTTATCTATTCGATGAAACTGTTCGGAATAAATTGTATAGTTATCTTCCTTGCTTTCATTAACATGGTTTTAATGTTGTTTTTGTTTTTTACGTAATTTTGGAAAGTATGTACTTTAGTCCACTCAATATAAAATAATGACTTGCATACCAAAGGTTGTTTTTTTCATTCAAAATTTTCATGTCAAAGTGTCAGAATATACTTTGTTTTCCTGTAACATTATAGAGATTATATGTAATAAATGTATATTTTGTTTGCGGTATATGTTAAATATTACGATATTTGTATTCAAGGTACACGTGCCTATGCTCGTTGCTGCAAATGGCCTCATATGAGATGTAATTATGTCAACGGCAACAAATCCTCAACCCCTGACGATGACGGGAGTATGGCATTTTGTCCAGACAAAATAAATTGTTTTGATGCCTTTGTTACAGGTTTGTGCATTATTTTGTGTTTTAAGAAGTTATCAAATAAATCAATTCGTATTAAAGGCAAATGCTGTATAAGTACAGCGACTAGTAATCTTTACATGATGAAAATACAACTACAATTATTATAATTAATGCATTTTATTAATGTTTATTTTAATATTGGGCGATAAACACACTATTATTGTGTTAAATGCGAGTATTCTAATCAAATGACTGGTTGATTTTGAACATTACATAATTTTTTGTAAAATTTGTAATAAACGAATAGATTTTTAAATAAGATAAATGAGTAAAATTTAACAGATTAAATAAAACGCACAAAAAAATGAAATCCCTCAGTACTGAAATCGATTAATCATTTCATTTCCGATCATTGTGTTCTTCATTATTTTATTGTTGGCCACACAGTTAATACAGTGTTCTCTTATTCCAAATAGGTTGTTCACTCAGGTCCCCGTGGAAAGGTCTAACCGGAGCAAAGCCTATGATGCCTAACTACTGTCTTGGTTATAATGAAAATGTGGATAGAGGTAAAGTTGTTCTGGTTTATTTAAAAGAAAACGTGTTTGCAGGAGTCAAATATACTTTCTGGGGGCTCTTTTAGTTTTATATTTCATTTCCACGTAATTGATGTCGATATCATGTGATTCATTCAAAAATAGCACATTTTGTGTTTGATAATATTTATTGTGCAGACCATTTTCAAAACCTTTCCTTTTTCTTTTTCATATTGATATTGATAATAGCAAGGATATTTGTTTCCATATATGAGCGACGGTTTGAGTCACGTATGCAAGACATTTATTATTGTCATTACCCTGCCGTGCATTCGGTAAAACTTGAGTCCAACGTTGCTCAAATCAAAACCTGTTTGTTTGGACGTTCATCGTATTGTAAAATTCCCAACATTTTGTTATTGGCAGACGACTAACGTCCATTAGAATGAGTATGTGTCGTGCAATATAGTCTTTGTAATACATATGCATACATCATACGTGTTTTGTTTGTAGGTCTCTGGGTTAGTTCTGCGTGTTGTTCCGCTTCCAACTTCAACTGTAATACGAAATCTGTTCAGACTGGAACGGTTGAGGGTGATAAAGCAGTAGTAGGATGTGACGATGGTTGGATACTAACCGGTTGTTCTGTGCGAAACCCAAACCATCCTACACGTGGAGCCTACATTGATGGTGCGTCGCACGTGATTTCATTATTTTATTATGTGGGTGGGTTTTTGTGGTGATGATGGGATCGTCTTTCATTTCATCAACTGTATATTATGTAATCATTTAACTATCAGATTTAATTGATGATTGTCACCAAATTATACTGCCTACATGTAGCATAATAACAATACAGTTCATATTTAATGTATGTATGTTTTTGTTTGTTGGTTGACTGATTGATTTGTTTGTTTTGTTTTTGTTTCAGAGGATGACAACTGTGTGGCCGTTAATGGAGCAGACGGCAAAGCAATATGGGCCATTGCTGTATGTTGTAAAGACACGTATTAGAAGCATATTACAACGATGAAATATTAAATGTATTTGGTTTGTTGATGTAACGGGTTTACAATGGTGGTGGGAACTCAATATATAATGTTATCAACTTGCATAGTTTCAATTGTTTTATTTAATTTATGTATTGAATGCCTGTGCATGAGACAGATTAGAGCATATCATATTGAGGCAATCTGGTATATATTAAGTACGCAAATGAAAAAAGGTAAATAATAAATAAATAAATAAATAAATAAATAAATAAATAAATAAATAAATAAATAAATAAATAAATAAATAAATAAATAAATAAATAAATAAATAAATAAATATCAGGTGATAAGACTAGAATCTTAAAACAATGACGGCGTTTATTCAATACTAATTTAATACACAATAATTTACACAAGGCAACATAGAGCAATGAATCAACGATGTAAATAATGGTGATGACTGTCTTTAAATAGCACAACGTGTGAAGTACAAAATGCGATATGAAATTCAGCCTTGATTTTCTGTTTCAATTCAATTGCGATTTGCAGTGTACACCCAAACCATATAAATTCTACACATCTTTCCACAATTCCAACGTACCATGGGTTGCAACAGTTTGTTAAATAGTTATTGCAATTAATTAAGAAAAATGCAATACACAATCCAAAAACACCTTATGTGTCAGTCGTTCTGCAGAAAAAAGGCATTGAGTGCAATTTGTGGTTAAAATTAGTTATTATTGATTCAGGTCAACAATGTGAAATTTTTCATGTAGCTGTTACAGATTCAAGCTATTAAATGTTACTGCCCTACATTGCCCATGTACATGATTAATAATGCAGATGAAACACCGTGACGTGACAGTGAGGACATGTAATATTTACCAGTTAGAGTACACTTTTACCGTTTTGATATTTTATTGCACTGTTCTGCTTATTTGTTCTAAAATGCTATCGTCTTGTGACGTGTTCTGTCACACCTGCCATATTCTAGAACACCTTCATTACAATCGGGTTGGACCATTTTCACATGTATTTGTTAAAATTATTGTGTTTAAGGCTTTAATTTTTTTATATAGAATATCAGTCCTGGAACACAAGAAAAATGCCCTTCAATGCAGCACTGAATATATTAACAGTGGCACTTTGGTACACTATATACATAATAAACAAACAATATAGGCGCCTAAATCAAATTCCAAAATTATTTATTAAACATGAAATTTACCAATACATCCACATATGTAACGGCTCACACACCGACGTTCTTGAAATACTGTTAATGTCTTACATTTCGTCGGACACGACGTGATACCATTTGACCATACAAAAGCAAATATAGATCAGAAATCAATTTGCATATTCAAACCCATGAACAATGAAACCACAATTGTTTGCACAAAACGCTTCAGATCAATACCCACACCCACATTACTGTCCCATCGAAAATATCACACTGAACATCAACTTGAAAAGGCTTTTAAAAACAATTCACAGGATTATTTTATTGCTGCATAAAAATACGCCAGACAGCTGTCAATAGACTTCATTTGAATACATCTAGATCAGGCCAATCAGTAACCATGACTTTTGTAATAGCGTCCTCTGAAAAGAAGTAGAAATGAAGAAACTTATCTCACCTATCGAGGGCCTCAATCGCAAGACCATATTTATAAGAAAAAGTGTTGATATAAATTGGTTGATATGGCCATTTTAACATTGTCCAGAAGAGATGGCTTAACGGGGAAACCAGGAAAACAACATAATGCTTCCGGATGCAAGTGCTCCACAAAATTTACTTTACAGATTTGTTATATCATTTTTCATTCTCTAGATACATTTCATGTAGTACTTTTACTTCCATGTTCAGCTTCCCACAGTCAGCGATTTTAATCAATGAACAATCATTTGAGTTTTGAAATCTCGCCTTATTAATTTAATTCTGATCTTAACACTTAACATTAAAAGCACTGGATTTACAGTAGTTTCCAAAAAATGTGATACACATATTTCGATCCTAAAAAAATATGTACAAACTAATTAAATTCTATTTGGTGTCATACAACTCACAAAGCCGTTTTACTCGTTCGAGAGAAACTCATTCTGTGATAGGAGAGGAGCATCTTAAACAGTGATTGAATAGACGCATGTGTTTTGTATCACTGAAAGAAAGATATGTATTTTTTATCTAATTGCATTCTAGATGTATATTTAAAATCTTGTCTAAAAGATTTTTTTACAAATACATCAATATCACCCACTTCTTGAGCATCCTATACTTCTGTCATGTTACATAAAAATAACAGACGTTGAGCTGGTATAGATAAACTCTCTCGCATTCCTTGAAGAAAATAGTTTTTTGAAACTCTGTCATGTACCAAACAGAACGCACTTTGTTTGCAATCTGACATTGTGGTGTTTTCAAAGGTACAACACAAAAAACGGCTTTATGTATGTAACTATAAAACATTAATTGTATTATGCATAGCAGCACAAAACACTCTATGTATGCTGATATTCTATATACTGTCTGGTCATTCGGACGATCCTTAATTAGTTCAGTGAATGAATGAGCTCATTCAATATCAACCATCTGATGTCAAATTTAGGTCTCAAGTTTGCAAAGTTATGGCTTTAAGCGTGGTGCCCTGTATTATTGACCTTTGACTAATTTAATCAGGCCCCAGAGAACATATTAGTGTACTATAGCCAGATATGAAGCATGTGTGTCAAGTTTAAAGGCAATAGCCATTTATTCATTGTAGTTTCATTGCAGAAATACACATACGTTTCTTTGAACTTTAGCTAAAAATCTTGTATTTATTATGCAAAAAAAATATTTGAAACTTATTGATTATGTGGGAGCTAATTGCTTCAATTCGGCTTAATCAAGTAATATGCCCGTCTGTCTGCCTGTATATCTCTGTGATAACGCATGCACATGAAGTTCATGAGTGTTTATTTGCATATAACTTTAGCACGTAACAAAGATTACAATAAGGGAAAGAGTGGTATAAACAAAGATCAGTGATTACTTGAAATCGATACCAGGAAGGGGGTAAAAGAAAAGTTATATAACATTTTATTATTTAATAATTTATTAAAATACATAAGTTTGTCCAACTCCCTGTGGTAACACATAATAATTGTTTCTAAAATGTTATTTTCTTGTGACGTTGTATACTATCTCGCCAATCATTTCGTGGAAAATCGGCAATGTGATGTGGCCAATTTAACAAGAGGTACGTAAAGCCTGAAGGGGGGAACCAGGAAAACAACACGAGGCATTCGAATAAAAGAACAAATTCTACAAATCCAATGATGAAATAGACGGGTCAAATCTCATCTCATCGATTGTGATCTGATTGTTATTACCAAATATAATACAAAAACGAAGATCAATGGAGATACAGTAGGTTCGTATAACATAATAAAAGAATAAAAAAACGACTAGACGCTGAATAAGATGACTTGTTTAATCACAAAACATATATAAATTTGGTATTTGTGGGTGGAGTGAAGACAAAAATATGGTATATATATGGTTCTAAAAACGTACATCTAATAAAAAGTGTGTATTTCTATTTGGTGTTTGTCACATAACCAACAAGGTCGTTTTACTCGTTCCGAAGAACTTGTTCTGTTTTAACAGTGAGAGAGAGGAGCATCTTTAACGCACCACTGCTTGCATACGTATGTATTTTCACTACAAATAAATATCTAGCTAAATTATTTTCTTGTACTCTCAATAGTATCGATTTTGCTTCTGCTACATATATATGATTGCATACCACATGTAGATATTCTTTTTTCAATATTGCCAGAAATTTCGTTTTTTTATTTTTTAACAAATACATCAATATTATCCACTTCTTGAACATAATACTTCTGTCATGCTACACAGAAATAGCAGAATTTGGTTGTTCTAGACCTTTGTGCAATGTATCATTGTTGCTGATTTGTCTTGCATTATTATATATATTTATATCATTTATAAATGCATTTAGCAATCCTCAATGTTACATTTTACTGGGGGACAACTGAACAAGAATAATAAATCCTTCTTTGTTGGAAGAAATATGAGCTTTTCCTCAAGCAGGCGTGTATGTCTCTCTGTGAGCTAATGTTCATAGCTATTGTGAATAAGATTGAAGAACGGAGGTACTAGCTTAGTTTGACTGTTTAATAGGTAAAATGACACACATCACACGACCAGAAGTTCTAGATTTATCTGCTGTTTATGGTGTCTTGGCTGTGGTCCACATGGTTCAATGTGATGGCAAGAATCTATATGAGTTTAACTAAAATTCACATCACGTCTTGTGGTTTGTGATAAAAGCACAGAAAGCTCTCTCATTTGTCATTCCAGTGTTCATCTGAATGGTGATGAAAAACGTACATGTTTGCTCTCGAGGTAGAACACGCGATCTATAATATTGAAGGAAGCTGCTTTTCAGGGTGAAAAAACAGACTTTGTTTTTCTCACTATACTATTTACATATTTCGTTACGTAATTTAGTGGAGCTATTCATAAAAATGGTTTCATAAATTCATAAAATTGCATGAATTCTGCGCCCCAATTCTAAGTAAATGAGAAACATTGACATGTTTATGTTGAATACCAATGAGTAGATTTATTAAACACAACTAAAAATGTACCAAAAATATTGCGCACGCCTGCGAATATTGATTATGTTCATTTTTGAAACCATCAATGCATATATGAATGATAAATATATTTGTAACATGTTCGCTGATTGTCGGATGATTCATGTCCGTGACATGGACATCTGCTACGCATGTGCACTGCAAATTTAAAGTTGGATGGATTGAAGAGTTAAATGTGTAAACACGACTTTAAAACAAAACTGCACCTGATCCATAAAAACAACTTGAATTATTAAGATTACGAAAATATCTTCACGAAATAAATTATTAACCCTCCAAACAATTACATCAAACTGCATACGAGATTAGTTGTATTATATAGCATGGAGACACCGGGCAATGTTACCATGGTTTCATCTGCCATGGGTAAATGAGATTGTGGTTAAACAATGTATGGAAATAAATCAATGTAACTGTATGTCTGATATTAATGTCATTGCGTGTGTGTTTATCAGTTGGTTAAATTTGGGGGTACCAAGCGTAGTAATACCAAATCCATTATAATGAAAAACGTTAATAACATCAGGGCTATTTTTGTCAATACATTTGGGTCTTTTTAACAACAGTATATACAGCCACGCGACTGAATGAGAGTATTTGCTTCTGAATCAGACGACATGAATACTCTCTACTTCGTTATCTATATGTGGGTAGTCGCTGATCTCAGTACGGTAAGTTATCACATTGAAATCACGAGCACGAACACATCCTAACGCTTTTCGTTTGAGTTAATTTCATTATTAGTCATTCGTCAATTTAATAGTTGTTTTGGTCGTAGAAATATTAGTCAACTAACACATTACAGTCATGCTGTTGACAATATGTGCAATGTCGTAACCAACTTCAATAAACTACCATGAACACATTGAGAACGCACTGTAGTCTGTAACTGATACAACTGACATCTTGAATCACCATATTGTATTCACATTTTTTTTTATTTCGTCTCTCAAATAGTTTTCTACCGCAAAAGGTAAGCAGATCATTGAATTTATAGTTTAAGTATATGTAATATAATTTGGTATAATTATGAAAGTAAGATCAATAATTAAATAATTCATATATATCGCACGCTTCAAATATATGCAGTGACAACGTAGAGTAAATCTCTAGGACTAAACACTAATGCGTTCAGCAAGGACGCTGTTAAGTCTATGTTGCCCGTAGTTACTAAACTCGATTTCAGATCATGCACATGCTATTACTATTCTGTCTGGGAACCAGTATGACAGGTTGCTTTCGTATGAGAGTGTTCATTTTAAGCGCATGATGTTCCTTTAACTATAAAGAGTAATTACAGTGTATTAACATATTTATGTGCGTGTTACCAATTTTAGTTGATCTATATGGTCATTATCATCAAATGCAAATGTTTTATGTAAACCTACTTTTCTGACTTATGGCTCGAAATTTTGGCGGCATGAATATGAACATGAATATGAATAGCTTTCAGCCGACTACTGGTTACTAATTGAAACATATATATGGCTCAATATAAAAGTAATGAATTTCATCAATTATGTAATAATTAGTAATCGTGTGTGGCGCTATATTAAGAATATCGGACAGAACATACAAATGAGAAAGAAACAGCTTCTACATACGATGTTTGAAAATAATTGTAAATGTCATTTTAGTGATGTACAAACTAGGGCGTATTACATGGAAACATTGTCGGATACATTTTAGCCAGCAAACCAGTCAATACGTATTCGAACGACATGTACAATCATTCAAAATAATTGTATATAAATAATGTAGGTGTTTATTTATCATTATATAGTATGTGATAGAGTGTGTGTTACAAGAACTGGATTAATGTCTGGCACGGATAAGGATTCGACATCCGAAGTTATGTGTGAAAAAGGAAAGTTTCTAACAGGATGTACTAGCTACTCAGAAAACAGTAGTGAACGCGGTGGCGAATATATTAAACCAGTCGGCTTTGGTAAAAAAGCATGTACTGCCGTAAATGGTGAAAATGGGTCAGGTATTTTTATGATCGCCATTGTATGTTTTGTTTGGTACATAAATGCAAAGAGCTTAAATGTATACATGCGTACACGACTCGTTATTGACTTTAAAATGTTAAGTGCAATAAAATATATTAATGTTGAATATTATTTTGTAAATTATCTTTTTCTTTGGAAAGTTCAGAATGAGTGTCATTTAGCGACCATCTGTTTAATTTTCATGATTTTAGTGTATCATTCTCATTTTCGTTGTGGTTACTGTATTTACTATTCTATGAAACTATTCAGACTAAATTTTATAGTTTTCTTTTTTAATTTTTTGCTGTTTTGTTTCATTTTTTCCCCAAATAATTCCGGATTACTTTTCCCGGTTTGTATGTATTTCTACTCATGAAGGGTCTTGGATACCTGTTTTTATTTATTTTTTTCCTTCAAAATCCAATGCCAACGTGTCAAAATGTGCCTGTTTGTATTCCTGCAATATTATTGAGATTATTTGTAATAATAATATTTTGGATATTTTTTTTTTATTTTATATCGGCATATTCGTATTCAAGGTACACGTGCCTATGCTCGTTGTTGCAAGTGGCCTCATATGAGTTGTCAATATGTCAACGGCAACAGATCCTCAACCCCTGATGATGCCGGAAGTATGGCATTGTGTCCAGACAAGATAAATTGCTTTGATGCTTCTGTAACAGGTTTGTTTATTTTGTGTTGGATAATTCTGAGCATTTTATCATGTATTAATGTTTTTTTAATAATAAAGTAAGTTTTCAAATTGGTTAAATAAACCAAGTTTTAATATTTTAACAGGTTAAAATAATACAGGTCAAAACAGTCATTTAAATGCTAAGTGAAACTAAAATCGATTACTGAGTTCAATACCGACTATTGTGTAGTTCATCATTTTGTTGTTGGCCACACAGTTAATACAGTGTTCTCTTATTCCAAATAGGTTGTTCAGTCAGGTCCCCGTGGAATGGTCTAACCGGAACAAAGCCTATGATGCCTAACTATTGTCTTGGTCATAATGAACTTGTGAATAAAGGTGGGGTTATTTTTTGTCTATGAAATTTTTTTAGTTTCTTTAAAAATAAAGTCCCGCGAATACGTTACTTTTTTTTCTGGTGTTTTGCGTTGTTTTTCCCCCAGTTTTTGGTGGCGTGGATTTTTAATTTCATATAATTGATTTCGACGGAATAAATGTCGATATCATATGATTCATTCAAATATAGCACATTTTGTAAAGATTAATTTCAAAACGAACCCTTCAAAAGCATGTAGTTCGTGTTTTTTTTTATGTTATTTATGCAGTTAATCATGCATTTCTTTCTTCCCTACGTCTCAGTGATATAGATAACATAATCAACATACTTAGACAATGCAATGTAAGCTGGTAGTGCAGCGGGGCTATTTGTTTCCGTACGCGAACGTCGGTTCGAGTCACACACGAAATACATTTCATATAGTCATTACCCAGCCACGTATTCGGTAAAACGTGAGAGCATTGTTGCTCAAATCGACATCTGTTTGTTTAGTCGTTCATTCCTCAATTATTTTATTGGCGGACGACGACGTCTTTGTATAAGATATACATACAACATGTGTATTTTGTTTCTAGGTCTCTGGGTTAGCTCTGTGTGTTGTTCTGCTTCCAATTTCAAATGTAAAACCAAATCCGTTAATGCTGGAACTGTTGAGGGTGATAAAGCAATAGTAGGATGTGACGATGGTTGGATACTAACCGGTTGTTCTGTGCGAAACCCAAACCACCCTACACGTGGAGCCTATATCGATGGTGCGTCGCACGTGATTTCATTATTTTATTATGTGGGTGGGTTTTGGTGGTGATGATGCGATCGTCTTTCATTTCATCAACTGCATATTTAGTAATCATTGTGGATTCAGAGCATATTTAAGTTTATTTATTCGATTTTTATTTCAGATGATGATAATTGTGTGGCCGTTAATGGAGCAGATGGCAAAGCAATTTGGGCTATAGCCGTATGTTGTAAAGACACGTATTAGAAACGCAATACAACGATAAAATAATAAATCTTTTTGGTTCGTTGGTACAATGATGGCGGGAGTTCAACAACAAGTAATATTATCAACTTGCATAGTTTCAATTGATTTATGTAATGCATGTATTGTATGGATATGGGTACTATATATCAAAACATATCATATTGAGTACTTGTTAGAAATAAGCAACTTGATTTATATATATGTACGCTTATCAAAAAGTCGATATTGGACGAATAAATAAATAAATAAATATAAAGTAAAACTAATGAGAGCGATTACACTGGAATCTTAAAACAATGATAGCGTTTATTGAATACTCATTTAAATACGCGTTTGAATCTACAATGAATTAGGTCAATAAAACAAAGAGCACTGAATCAACGATGTAACAAAGGTGATGACTGCCTTCAAATAGCACAACGCGTGAAGTACAAAATGCAATATGAAATTCTGCCTTGGGCATATGTTTCAACTCAATTGCGATTTGCAGTGTACACCAAAACCACATAAATTCTACACACCAATCCATCATACAATTCCAACATACCATGGATCACAACATGTTAAATATTTATTGCAATTAATCGAAAAAAAGTACAATGCATACTTGAAATATGGGTGACATTTTAGTGGTTCTGGAGACGATTTAAAAGCATTTAAAGCTATTTTTGGATATAAATAATTATAGCATATGTTACCGCCCTACATTGCCCATTTGCCTTAGTATAGGTGCAGGAAAAACAGGTGATAGTGACTTTGCGATAGTTGGAGGATATATAATGTTTACCAGTTTGTGTACACTGTTACTGTTTTGATATGTGACTGCATTGATCGTTTAAACACAGGAAATTAAAAACTGCCAGAATAAGTGTTACAAATGAAAAATTCCATATCGCCTAGTAGAGATTTCATCCACACGTTTTATAACGCAAGGCAAACATGCTAATCCCTAGACCACACAGTCATTTCCACTGCCTAATAAAACAAACACTGATGAGATTAATTTAGTTTCAGTGATACGTATTACTAATATAAGAACTACTCGTATCTCTTATTTGAAATTTGTCTTTTAGTGTGCAACGGCCAAATGCATTCAATTTTGAGAATCTTTTAATGATTCGTGGCAATGCAAATATTTGACCCCTCTAATGCTGCCACGGTCAATTTTTTTCTGAAATGTTATTGTCTTGTGACGTATTCTGTCACGCCAGCCATGTCCTAGTAAACCTTCATTGCAATCGGGATGGCCCATTGACTAGATTAATGCTGCATAATACACCAGACAGCTGTCAATAGACTTCATTTGAATATATGCCGATCAGGTCAATCAGTAAACATGATTTTTGGAATAGCGTCCTCGGCCTAAAGAAATCTATAGAGGGCCAAAACACAAAATAGATATTGTATCCCATACATGTGTCTGTTAAAAATACATAAACACAGTCTGACTTTTTACTATTTGTTTCAAAAAATCACTTCACTTTGTGGATTTTGTGTGTACAGTATATCCCCTCTATTACAGTAACTGCACTATTAATCACTGGTACGAGATTAGTAAAAAATGAAATATACATCTAAACCAAGGTGGGTTTAGGCAGAAGGAGTATCAATGAGTCTTGACTTGACAATTATTCGTGGATGAACATAAAGAACGAGTCAATGGAACGATGTCCTTTCAAACAGTCATATTTACAGCTGAAAAGAAATCTTAGTGCTGAAATATCGGAATTGACATGCGCCAAACAAAGATGACAATGACAACAACATCACTAGTTAGACAATAACAAAATAAATTTTACATAAACGATTTACTGATTACTAAATTCGAAATTTTATGCATGCATGTAAATCTTAGAGTGACATGATTCCCCATGTCTTGTTCCATTTTACATATCATAACTCTGTGTCACAAACAGTAACCAATCTAACGCAGTAATATTAACTAGGATACCATTTCACCAATGCTCAAATAATGTGTGATTGAAATTCATGCTTAACCAGCTTATTTAAAAGTGAATATAATTAACTCGCTTTAATTCGATGTTGAACGATTTAGACTGTATCATAGTAAAAAAACTACCCCACTACCATTAATGAATAATCTTAAGAATCGTAATGAATAAGTAGACTGTGAATTGATTTCCATAGTCCCATCATAAATTTGACATCATTTAAGCATAATATCCCCATAATTTCATTTCTGCTCATTACTTTTTTATTCATTACATAACTGCTTTTGTTATATACAATTTCCGCCATATCACGACCATAGGCCAGAATGTATTGCATGCACATGACCAAGTGTGGGGAACATGCCGGATAATAATTCCTACAATTCTCTATAGTCAAGTAGTTCTATACTCTTCGTCAGCAAGAGTTTTGTGTGGCATAAAAGTGGGTAGTCCACAAATTGGTAATTTCATTTCACCAGTTACATCGAAAACCGTAGACGGAAGAGCAGTAATGTTGAAGCTGTTATAAAAAAACTGCGATTATTTTGTTTAGGTTTTCCATTAAGAATCCTAGATTGTCTGATTTTGCATTCATTTGACGAAAAACTAGTTTGCACTTTGATATTATACATACAAACTCAGTATATCATGTATATGTATTAATGTATTAATGTAGTTTTATGATTAACTTTTGACGTGTATGGCATTTGCAAGCAGAGTCAGACCGGATATGGTCGTTAGTTGCTAGATTATTTGTTTTGACACAAAGTAGACAAAATCATATGGTCTGACAAAACATAATAATATATTATCATCTGGAATGGAATGAGACGTATTAGCAGAAGCGTTCCAGTCATCTAGTCATACATGCGATTGTCGAGGAAAGTGTCGAGCAATTCAAGTTCTGCCTCTCGACACGCTTGTCATTGCCAAATACCGGCTGTGTATATATATATAGCGTGCAACTTTCCTTTATTATGGAATTAATTTTAATTGACAGCATTATTAGTTTGGAAATATAAAAACGATAAAATACTTTGTATTGTTAAAAAGCATAATTACCACTCCCTGCAATCTATGGTCATCAAATGTTTCAATTTTAAACGTGGAGGTATATTGGTGGTATCTGGTATTGTTAAATATAATTATTGTGCGCACAATGCACTAGATGGAAACCTTATTAAGTCAAATCGAAACTTTACAAATTACATTAACATGGATTCTAAAACCGTGCTACGTGTTCAACTTTTTAGGTTGTTGATTGAAGGTATGCAATAATTGTAAAACTTGTCTTCTATTAACTCAAAATAAATCTACTTCCAAGGCCATTGCTAATAAAATGACATGGCCAGATCCTATGCACAGTCACCTTCACTCAGTGTTCCAGAGTAATGGGTGTGATGACCTCATTAACGTTTAGACTAAGTAAAATAATCCTAAACCAGGTGTAACAAATATAAATACTCCCAGTATATGCATACACTTTGAGTCCAAACATTCATGTCATTGTAATAAAAACTGCGTTACATCTTTGACAATAAGTAATTTTGGTTGTTAAATATGTCTTTCCATGTTGTATAATGCATAGGTGGATAAACATAAGATTTTCACACAGCAATCACAATCCAATGTATGGATTCAATATTATTTGCATATATGCTGCATGGACCAAACACACTGTGGCACAATAAATGCGCGATTTTCTACAAACAAAATATATTTCTCCATCTTGTCCCAACCATAGTATTTCATACGGGAACAGTATATACATTTTACAAATTGATCATTATAGAGCGGCTTCTCATGGGAGATTACATACTAACAATCATTTCAATAGTTGTACAAGAGTACTATTTCAATAAAAAATGTATTCTGTATTTTACTGTAATGTCATTATTGTAATGTATTCTCTTGTTTTTTATGCAAATGAGTATACCTGGGTTTCCTGCACATGCTCAGCACAGAACAATAGAACCCTGGTGATGACTGTCTACTGAGTACAGCATTATTGCATGGTCTGACAATCAGTTGCAATCAAACAAATTGGCGACGAGGATGGAATCTATTTGTTCTTAAAAGGCAAATGGGATACAGTTTGCACAGCCATAGATTTTCGAATTTGTAACCAGACGAACAGTATATTTTCCCCTTTTTCTTGACGACTACCATTTACATGTGACAAGATGGCATCCATTGGCAGCATTGAACCATTCGATGAAACAACTGGTGATTGGAGTTGTTATGTGGAGCGTATAGATATGTACTTCATTGCAAACAAGGTGAATTCAGACAATAAGCACTGGGCAAAATCGTTGATATACGATTGTATACGGAGATATATATTTTGTGTATATTCACGGTATACGTTTAGTATACGCAGATATGAGTACGTATACAAATCGTGGAATATACGTACATATGCGCTACGTATTTTTATGGTTTCTTTCACACATGCCCGCCTTGGGTGGCACGCAGCGTATACGTACGTATTTTACATGCATTCTCGTAGTACAATTAACGATGTTTTACGAAGTCTGTATATTTACGCATACGTGGAGAATACTGTGCGCGTGGAATTGTCCGGTTTTATTTGGGATCGCGGCCGCCAGTACTTATAATAAATAATTACCGGAACTGTCGACTCGCATGGCGTCTTGAATCGATCTAAAAACGTCTCCTGTTTTGCCAAGTACATGTAATTGAGAAATGGCTATGTACATGTACAATTTAGAAACGGTTGTTACTAATTTCTAAATAAAAAAAAAACATTTCCTGACTGAAGTGTACCATCGCTTTGATATTAACATGACGTCTTCAATTGTCTCACTATACACTGGTGAATTCGAACACAAGATAGGAAATTGCACAATAGAGTATACGTTAATTAATTGCAATATCATTTGCAAGCCTGAATGAATGCGAACAATACAGGTGTGAATATTTTGGCGAGTGTTAAAATACTTTCCATTCGGGTCGTGTGCGTGTTTCTCAGGGCCGGCTTGTGGTCTCATACACGTGAATGTTGGCCGATCGGCATTTTGGTAAGAATAGCCACAAAGTCCATACCAAGAAAGTGAAATGAATTCTCACTGAGACACATGTAACAAAATTGGTCGAATTTGCCGTCATCGCTATTTCTAGGGATCGTTTGATTACGGAGTTTCATTTCTAATCCATTTACCATCGTACGCTGCGTTATTTTCAGAATCCGATCTATATCACCACAGTCACTCTACTATTGACTGTGATATCACCACATACACTCGGAACACATACAGTGAACAACGCTAAACATCGCATTTTCATTTCAAACATCTATGGATATTTCTGGCTAGTACTCTTTGCAGTGACGTTCCAGATTTGCGAACACAATTCTCATTGTCTTCGTTGAACCATAGACAGTCTATGGTTGAACCTGCTATGTGGTACTTGGCAACATATTAGGAACTGTGTAAATTTTTGTGAAAACTAGACTGACGATTCATGTTTTAGTGCATTCACATCACGTGACATCGATTGACATCAGTTAACTATTCATGCTTAGCAGCGCAACGGTTTACGACGATCCTTTTCCGAATCTGTCTGTAAACTTGTATTTTGTTATCAGGTTTCATTTATAAATTTAAATAAATGTTTGTCTCTTACTATCATTTGAATTCCTAAATACATTTTACTAGCAATTTTCCGTTTTCCATAGTCTATGGTGTACGTGAGAGATACTCCAATGGTGCAGTCTCTCGTTCGGGTATATATATTCATTTCATCTTTATTTGTGGTAGAGTGTCCCACAATTCTTTGCGCGAACAGGCGTCCGTATAACACTGTCCAAAATAATGAGAGCGCAATACACTGGTTGGACGTTATCATTATGGGCTGAGTTGGAACCGTCGTCACTAACAAATCAAACACTACGTTTTAGTACGTACAGAATAGTAAAATAACAAATATCTATATTACTGGTGGAAATAAATTAATAATCGAACATGATGAAACTGTGAAATGTCGAATTTCGCAATCGCACACCCCTACTAACAAAATGCTATACGCTAACGTGACTGAAGTAATGAGCCCTTTTGAAATCAGTTACGTAATTGTTGCATTAATCCAGGAACAAAATGTCCCATTTCCATCGTAGTTGTCGATTGTCTGACGTTCAGCGTTCAGGCTGATCTCATCTTCACCAAGTCAAAGTTTATTCGGAAGTTTTGATAGATCTCGCCCACAGTCTTCAAGCATCTCGGATCACCAACAGTAAATCGTTTGCGCAAGGAAGTCATGGCTACATCAAAACAGACAGAAAAAAGCATGCTATTTTAAAAACCGAAACCAAGTCACCACAAGAGAATAATATCAACCCTTTTAGAAGTTCTGAAAATCAGCGTGTCCGGATTGACCCTGCAGTATTTGTGTAAGTTGTGTTTAACTTTCAGTCGATGTAGCGCGTCTAGCTGTGTTATTTCAAACACGCATAGAAAAGTCACTGTTAAATTTTTCACATTTAGTTCATACCATTTCATTGTAACTATTATAACTTGTATTCAGTGGATCGATTTTGATTGCAGCCTGTAAATCACTATATACGCAATTTTATTTTAAGTGTCAGAAAAAAAGTAAGTATGCGAAAGTCGAAAATTGATGTCCGATCTAATTAATTGACCTCTTCACCCAAATTACTAGTAATTCATGTTTGCCTGGTTATACCATGTGATGTCCGTTGTTCCATGCTTTTGTCTGATCCTTCATTGTTTTCAAAGAGCTCTACTCAAATTAACAAAGGGTTCAGGCTGTTCAGCAATTAACCGATACGGGCTAGTGTAAAGTGGGCGTTAGACTTGCATACAGTCTTTTGTTTTATTTTTTTATTAAATAAAATATGGTAGTGTATAAATGGCGATAGCGGTAACCCAACTTTCGTGGTAACCCGGCTCTCGCCATTTACACGCTCCCACTACCAACGAAGGAGCTACGACGCGATCCTCGAAACGTTGCCTGAACCAATCACAAACAAGAACAGACAATGAATTTTCGGATTAACACCTCTGTCCCCCCCCCCACGCTGACCAACGTATCCCCACACTAACGAAGAAATCTTTTGTCTTCTACTGACTTCCTGTAAGCAAGTGTGGGTGGATGTAGTCATATAGCACTAATACTTCATACCAACTTGCATTTTAACAACAGTTTTATGTGGCATAATATTTAAGGCAAACATTTGAAATCACGGGATATGACCATTGCAATTAATTTTTTTCACGCTGTCTTATTTATATTTTTTTATTTTTTTCTTGAATGTGTCAACGTTTGTTCCAGCTACAGCTCGCGTGCATTTGTTATTCTTAGTGATTGGCTTGCGTGTTCTTAACAAATTTTCCTCCCCTATAATTTTAAATATAAAATACATAAGTTATTACTACAATGATTAGCACATTTTGATTTCGAGCGGGAGGTAGGTTTGAATCTCATTGCCCACTGTTGAGTCGGTAATATATTGAGTAAAAACTGTCCAGCTCACCAAACATTACAATACAACACCTTTTTCTATTCTAATTTGCTTGACAAATCTCAATTAAACTGTTACATATTCTATTTTAGGTACTGTTACCAGAAAATGACAGAGAGAGACGAGAGTGTTTTTAGACAGCTTGGAAAAAACAAATAAAAAACCAAGAAGGAGATGAGTAAGTGTTAATTTATAGTTTTTATAATTTTGAATTCGTTTTATTCAAGCTTGTTAAAATAGCAGTAATAATAAATATAGTGTTAGTTATAAATGACATTTCTATCATTGCAGCTGGCGGAATGTCGGGAAAAGAAGTTAAAGAGGAAGAACAAGAGATGTGGGAGATGGTGACGAAAGTTGTGGACATTATGATGTCATATGAGGAAGACGGCGAAGAAGATCGGAAAGGAATGTTCATTGTGAGGTCTCCGACATTCAGGTCATGGCACTGAACGACTTGATTTTGGATTAAGACAACTGAGTGGCAAGGAGGCAACCGATCCGCATGCTCCAGAAATAAGTAGGACCACCATGTACCTGTCAAAGTTTTGATGACCAGCGTGATTTTTTTCTGATTCCTACCCAAACCCAAACCCTTTCAATATTTTTAGCTTATAACTGGAATTTTATTTCTTTTGTTTCATTGAATTTATAAATTACTTGATATTAAATGCATTAATTGTTGAATTTCGTTATTTCTGTTAAAGAAGTCCACTAAATTTAAACCACTTGAAATGAACTTATTTTTCACCTTCAATTAAATTGGAATTAAAACCCCATATGATTTATTTTATGTATGTCGAGGAAGATTTGTGTACTTGTAAGTGTATGTATTGTTATTACAAATAAATACTAAATCACTTGAATCACAAATGTATGTCTTTTATTCCCACCTTTGCAATTACCCGAAAACAACTCCTCAATATTAATTAACACGAAATTGCATTAGTTGCAATGTGTTATCGTTTACCGTAGATCTTCTGTAAACGTTATTTCCGATTATGAACTGTTCACGTTGCCCTGATCCTACTTGTGTTGAACATCGAGTGGCCAAATATTTCATTGTGAATCACCTCCCACGTTTAATTTCCTGTGGTATGCGATCTAGTCTGATGCAAGTCACGGGAGAACAGTCACTTGTAACTTACAGATAAAGAAAGGGTTAATGCCTCGTTGCTGGTCCTGTGTTCATAAAAAAAACGTCTGATCACTGGGATGGGTGTGGCAATAACCATTTCTTTATCTTTACATGTATATGACTGTAACAGGAGCTCGTGATATTGCTAGGTTGTTGTATTGTGTTTATAAATAAATGTGTTGCGGTAGCAAACACGAGTAATACTATCGATACTTTATTTATAAACAAAATACTAGTACCTAGAAAAATTACAAGCAGGTGCGGCGTCCAAGAGCCAAATTACTACGTGAATGATTAACCGGAAATGAAGCATGACCTAAAATATGTGACCTGTATGCAAATGTTCCTGAAAAATCAGCCAATAGCATGCGCTTTAAATATGCCGAGTATACGCAAAATATACGTAGATCTACGCCGATGTTAATTGTGTGCACTGGTTTATTGCGTGACCGTATACGCTACGTATACGTCGATCTGCGTCAGTATTAACTCTGTGCAGTGGTTTATCACGTGTCCGTATATACTAAGTATACGTAGGAATACGTTAGACAGCATTGTTCTGCATTAGGTGTACGTTAATGTGCGCACTGTATACTTCCGGTCTGCGTAAATATACTGCTGTGTATATTTACGTATCAGTATGTTCCGAATGTGTGAATATACGTTGCGTATTCAACATACGTTGAATGTACGTGTGCGCCGACCAACGTATATCTTCGAATATCGGGAATATACGCGTGCGAATACGCTAATGTACCCGCCGTATACCAACGATTTTGCCCAGTGAAGGTAGCAGCATTTTTAAGCCTTATCGGAGGTAAGACCTATGCTTTATTGAGATCATTAGTCAGCCCTGACAAAACGTCAACAAAGACGTATGAAGAATTAACTGAAGTGTTGTAGAAACATTTGAACCCCACACCCTTACTCATTGCCGAGAGATTCAGATTCTATAAAAGGAATCAACAAGAAGGAGAGTCACTGTTCCAGTACATTGCTGTGTTAAAGAAATTACATTACACTGTAACTTTGGTCCCATCTTAGATGATGCTTTACGTGGTCGTTTTGTTTGTGGTATGCGGAACGAAACAATACAGAAAAGACTACTCACAGAGCATGATCTTACTTATACGAAAGCAGTTGAACTTGCAATTTCTATGGAAACTGCTGCCAAGGACATACAGGAACTTAGCCATGATGCAAAGGGGGGTATCCATAAATTAAAAACAACACGTGATTCAAACAACCCCTGTTATCGCTGTGGCAGTACAGACCATAAGCATTGAAATTTTCGTTTTAAAAAATGAGATCTGCCATAGTTGTAAAAAGAAGGGACATATCAAGCGTGTTTGTCGTTCCAGAGCTCCCCAGTTTACTAAATCTTGGCAAGGTAATGCTCGTAATAAAGGTGTACAAGTCAAGAATTTGGATAACAATCACTCAATTGAAAATGACAGCGAAGAAGAGCCATCAATGTCAAATATGTCCACATTAAAAAGTAATGAAGATCGAGAGATATGGTTGAAGCATAAGGTTAATGGTAAAATCCTGAAAATGGAGCTTGACACTGGTTCAGGTGTTTCTGTGATTTCCTACAAAGAATATCATGAAAAATTTACAAATATACCATTAAAAAATACTTGTATTCTTTTAAAAACATATACTGGTGAGAAAGTTGCCCCTGAGGGTGTAATAAATGCAACGGTAGAGTACCAACAACAACAATACAGACTAAAGTTGTATGTTGTCAAACAAGGTGGACCGCCACTGCTTGATCGTGACTGGTTGTGAAAAATAAAGCTTGACTGGCAAACTATAAAGTCAATGTTTGTAGCTTCATCTACCATAACAGAAGGAAAGTTAGAAGGTTTACTGAGGAAACACAAAGCTGTCTTTAAAGACGAGATGGGCACAATGAAATCTATTAAGGCAAAACTGCTTGTGAATGATGGATGCCAGCCAAAATGTTATAAGGCCAGGCCAGTGCCATATGCACTAAGAAGTAAGATAGATGCAGACTTGGAGAGGTTAGTGAACTCTGGTGTATAACTACCTACTGAAAACAGTGAATGGGCCACGCCTATTGTACCTGTAGTAAAGCCAAATGGTTCAGTTCGCATATGTGGAGACTTTAAAATAACTGTTAACCCTGTTTTGTCTGCTCAGCAATATCCCATGCCATGGGTTGAAGAGATGTTTGCAAACCTCGCTGGGGGTAAACATTTTAGCAAGATCGACCTATCTCATGCTTACTTACAAATGGAAGTTGAAGAAAATTCCAAAAAGTACCTCACCATAAATACATAGAAGGGCTTGTTTACCTATCAGCGTCTTCCATTTGACATTGCTGCTTCTCCCGCCATATTTGAACGTGCCATGGAACAGATTTTACAGGGTATGGCCGGGGTTCTGTGTTACCAAGACGACATATTAATTACAGGTGAGAGTGATGATGCTCATTTGGATAACCTTGATAATGTATTGCAAAGACTTTAAAATTTCTAGGACATGTAATTGATTCAACAGGTGTTCATACTTCACCAGAGAAGGTTAAATCAGTTATAGATGCTCCACGTCCTACAAATGTTGCACAATTGCGTTCATTCCTGGGTATGATAAATTACTATGGTCGGTTTTTACCAAACCTTTCTACAGTACTCCATCCACTTAATCAGCTCTTGCAAAATAATCATATATGGAAAAAGATCATCGGCATGTGAGAATGCCTTTGCAGAAGCAAGGAACTTAATTGCATCAAACAGAGTTCTGACACATTTTGATCCAAAGTTGCCCATCAAATTGGCCTGTGATGCATCACCATATGGAATAGGCGCAGTGATATCCCATACAATGAGCGACGGCAGTGAGAGACCAATTGCATTTGCGTCAAGGACCCTGAATAAGGCAGGGATGACTATGCACAAATCGAGAAAGAAGCTTTGAGTCTTGTCTATAGTGACAAAAAATTCCATCAATATTTATATGGCAACAGATTTACACTTTTCACCGACCATCAACCTTTAACTACTATTTTTGGTCCTAAAAAGGGCATTCCAACGTTAGCCGCAGCTCGAATGCAGCGCTGGGCAATTTTTTTGTCTGGTCATACATATGCCATAGAATATAAGAGTGCATCACGACATGGAAATGCTGATGGACTCTCTCGTCTACCTCTGTTAATGTCTACAGAAAAGGATGATTACGTAAATGTTTTTAACATGTCACAAATTGAGCAGTTGCCTGTTTCATCCAAATACATATGCAATGAGACTAGGAAAGATCAAGTACTGTCAAAGGTGTTGGAGTTCACCAAGAATGGTTGGGTAAATGAGGGTGAGAAATTGCTTGCACCTTTCTACACTCGCAGAAATGATATTACGGTTTATCAAGGTTGCCTCGTGTGGGGAATACGTGTTATTGTGCCATATAAACTAAGAAGTAGTGTATTAGGCGAACTACATACTGGTCACTTAGGAATAGTCAAAATGAAGGCCTCAGCAAGAAGTTACATCTGGTGGCCAGGTTTTGACAAGGAAATTGAAGATAAAGCTAAGGAATGTGTTGATTGCCAAAGTACACATAATATGCCAAGTAAAGCACCACTTCATCCATGGAATTGGCCTGAACGACCACGGCAGCGTATCCATATCGATTTTGCTGGTCCATTTTTGGGTAAGATGTTTTTAGTCATACAAGACGCTTATTCTAAGTGGCCGGAAGTGACTACTATGAAATCAATTACTTCGTCTGACACAATAGAATTACTGCGAAATTTGTTTGCTAAATATGCTTTACCAGAGATTCTTGTAAGTGACAACGGACCACAATTCACATCTGATGAGTTCGAAACCTTCTTAAAGAAGAATGGAATACGGCACAAGAAAACTGCACCTTATCATCCCGCCACTAACGGGTTTGCTGAACGCTGTGTACAGACATTTAAACAAGCTATGAAAACTGATAAGTCGTCGTCAAGCTTGCAGTGCAAACTTGATAATTTTCTATTCACTTACCGTAGAACTCCACATGCAACAACAAATGAATCACCTGCCAAATTATTTCTTGGACGAGAATTACGTACACACCTCGATTTATTAAAACCTTATATTCGCAAAAGAGTGGAAAAACAACAAGAAGCACGAAAAAAGTCTCGCGAAAATGCTGTGCATAGACAATACAAAATAGGGGACCACGTCTGTGCTCGATTTTATAGAGGGGAGGAAAAGTGGAAACAAGGTGTGATCGTCGAAACGTGTGGCCCATTGACATATCTTGTGGAAATTGATCCAGGTATAATTTGTCGTCGGCATATTGAACAACTGCAACGTTCTGATTCTCGCCTTCGGACAGTTTCACCCATTACACCAAATATTAATACTGAATCTAGAAATATCAACATTACACAAGATAAAACAGTTGATCTTAACGTGAAACCAGATAGTCAAGCGCCTTCTTTAGATGCTACAGAAACTGAATCTCTTCCAATAGAAGTGCACAGATATCCAGAAAAAATAAGACATGCTCCAGTTCGATTGGAGTTGTAAATTTCTGTACATGTTGTAGGTCTTTCACAGGGCAGAATAATCCAATGACCTACTAAGAGAACTCTGGATAGTCCACCCCAGTTCTCAAGTTATTTTGTATGTATCGTATGTTGTATAATTAGTGTTTCGTTTAAAAGAAAAGAAATACATATACTAGATATATATTTGGTCATTTACCTGTTATCAATTATCTGTCAATTTATATTATAACTTAAAGATGGGGAAATTGTAATGTATTCTCTTGTTTTTATGCAAATGAGTACACCTGGGTTTCCTGCACATGCTCAGCACAGAACAATAGAACCCTGGTGATGACTGTCTACTGAGTGCAGCATTATTGCATGGTCTGACAATCAGTTGCAATCCAACAATTACATCTTAGGTAATGTTTGTCAATTTTTAAATATTATATCAAGTATATAAGAGTAACAATAATTTAATCTACTTTTAATAAGGATATTTCGAAAACAAATAAAATAAGCAAACATGTAACAAACAAAAACTGGAATATAATAATTGATACCCAAAAGATATAAATGCCGGGCGATCTCTATACACATTCATATGAAAAATAAAAATTTTGAACCGTATTTATATGTATGGAAACTGTTCACATTTAAAGTCTTACCAACTTAAGTCATAATATCATTGATATTTTAGTTGTTTGTCACTGTCATTTAAAACTATTGTATGTTCATTCGTGTGTTTGGTATAATGTGGTACCTTTAAAACCCTGCTCATAAGGGTTACGTGGACACAATATTTGTGCAGACACCATTCCAGTCCTCTACTGCTTGAAACATCATCCGACAAGTAATAACCTTTGAAATGGTTATCAATAACTGTTTTAGCGATTTTAAATTCGATTCGAAAAACAATTATATTTGATACTTTTGACCATTCGATTTGTTTTGTGTATTTTCTACTATGAGTGGTACTGTTGTCTACAGTATGCTCAATTGATTAATTGGTGTGATGTCTGCACACATGCTTTATCTATTAATTTCGTGACGAAACGCAGGAAGACGCTAAAAACTAAAAACGCAGTTGGAAATGTCGCGAACAATGCAGTGATTGTAAATGCATAATTCACACTGTGTTAGGATAAATATTTTTTATATTGGGAATGGATCTTATAATTAATTATTGCTCGGTACGGCGTTCACAAATATATTTAGCGATTATAACAAGTGTAAAGAATAAAGAAACTGAACGATGAGGGCGCAGACAAAGGCGAGGCGTGCGCATGATAGGTCACCTGATAGATAACTGACTTGCTTCAAAATGGCGTTCTGTTAAGAATTACAAGGTCACCATGGTGTGTTATTTCAAATTCGCCTAGAATTGTGTTCTGCAACCTAACAATAGTAAGACTCATAAATATTTGGGGGGGTGAAGGCTGAATTTTTGAGCAAAACAATTCACCATTTCACCATTGGAATATTAGCGAGTCATACCGGTTTAAATTGTTGATCAGTAAAACTCCCGTCACTAAGTGAACAAAAACATTTACATCATACAAATAACAGCGCCCTCAATGTGTAGACATTGTATATCTTTTGTTTCAATCTACACAGTGATCTCCGTGTTTGTTTGAACGAAATGTTTTTTAAGGGAATATCACCCACTACGTCGAGCATTTCCAGTACTATACACTATAGGTACACCGGGATAGGCGCAACGTCAGTTGACTTTGTCTGATGATTGCCTGGGAACTGGTTGATTGGAAAACTCTAGGTGCTGATTAACAACTATTTGAATTAACTAATTAGGTTTCCTGCATGATAGTAGAGGAAATCTTGTTTACTGATTGCAGCTTTTATTGTCCTGTAATTAAAGTTATGACGTGTTAACCATTAGCACAGCATTTTGAATCAGACTTCTGCTACTATATTACTTTTAGCAGAGTGTTTTTGGAAAAAAATCATGTTACTTGTGAACATTATTTTTCTTAATATTGCTACATCTTAACTGTTGCATATCGCAAAAATTGGTTCCCTGCAGGGGACCGACAATAAAGTTGCATATCAGTTGATTAACGATGACTTGAACAATTGTTTGGTCTACTTAAATTAACGCACTCAGTCCTTCACACATACCAACATCATATAGAACAACACAAGGTTGGGATTTAAAACTACGCTAGGAGTGACTTTATTCAAATGTTCCCCCTATCAAAGTGGTGCAGGGCCTAAGATTGTATTACAGAGGTGGGAGGATGGTAGCAAGCAGCATAGATGCTGCCCCTCCAACGATTTTTGCAAACTGACCAGTAAATCCAAATATACACGGTTTCATTCTGTAATAAGTATGTAATAATAACTATCCCCGCTACTGGATCCTGTCATCCATGGCCCATCCTACTATAATATGATTGATTGAAAACGGTAATTGATCCCCTAAGTGCATTAAACATGGAGCTATACCTTAACGCACTTAGTTCTCCACACATATCAACATCATATAGAACAACACAAGATTGGGATTTAAACTACCCTAGGGCGTGACTTTATTCAACTTTCCCCCTACCCTAGTGGTAGGAATGAATACTCCCAAACCCAATTCAGGAGTAGTAGGACGGTAGTACAGTAACATAGAGTTTACTTTGAAAGGTAGAGGTATGAAGAGATACCATTAGTTTAATAATATCACTTGGAATGCCACATTCTATGGCCCAGGAAGCTCCTCCTCGGCGCAGACTATGAGAAGAGTACTCGTTGGTAGGTACATCATGCAAATCATGCAGGTCATTCTTTTTATCCTCTGGTAGGGTTAATGTAAGGTTATGGCTATCTATTTATATTCCCAGAAATACAATCATGCAGTCATGATACGTGTCTGCTACAATTAGAAATTCATCTAAATATACTACACGTTCCTCAAGATCCTTGCTTTACATTATTCTCTGAACTGATTGTGTAATGGGTGGAATATCGTAGGAGCACATATTGCCCCGAATCATAATATGGTTCATATAGGTAATTAGGTTTTGCGTTGCTGAGAAAGGCCATTTCATAACTGTTTCATCAAAATTAGATGGATGTATGCACACAGATCGGTATGCGCATTTTAGTCTACTTTTGGCATGTATGAATCAGGTTGAATGAGTTTCAACGCATCAGGAAAGGACTGGTAGGAGAATGATGGGCTATCAGCATAGTGATTGACTGCTGTACCCGTGGGATGGCTGCAGTCATGAATAAGTCTAACTTCAACTTTGTTAGGCTTTTGGATAGCACCCAAAGCACTTACATTTTTAGGTTTCTTAATGGTTGCAACATAACGACCCTCCCTAATCCTGTAAGTATCTGTTTTTCCACTACCTCACGCCTGCTAACACTAGTAGCTGACATGTAATTACTATACTCAACAGACTGTAAAATCTGGTTTTTACTAATTATGCTAATTCCATTTTTTACTCTATCCAGAATGAAAAGCTTGTCAGGGTTATTTTATGAGAGTAGATATATTAACATACGGCGATGTGTAGCAAACATACTTGGTGCTTTGTGAAGCCGTTAACAAGACTGGTTATACTGGTAATACGAAACAGTAGGACATTGACATTGGACAGTAGCGATAAGATTCATATACTGCGTATCATCGTTAAGATACTTGATATATATCCTAGATTTATTCTTGGATCTTTTCATGTATTTGAAGTTAGTAAAGAAGAGTTAATTGAAGTGTATTTGATGGCACTTTGTTTTTTATTTCAGCATTGACTGATCGTTCTGCATAATAGGATTTATTTGGATTTGTAGTAGCTAATTTTTCAATCGCAGTCGGACAAAAACAACAACGCAACTTAATTAACAAACAATAATGTGGACGTTAAACAAAGGGATCCTGCAGGTAGGCCAGACTCTCTGGTTCTCACCACAAGGGGTTACGATCCCCCCTACCAATCCCTAAGCAGAAATAAAACACACTATAATGTATAAAAACTATGTGGACCACACTACGGGTAAATAACTGACTACAAGGAAACGTGTTGTTATAAGGTCTTTAATTAAAAGTAAGTAGGATCATAAGATCAACGTGGCAGCATGTAAATGCGTGTACCACCCTACGTAGCGTACTTGATGCTCGGTGCCAGACTCACTGTGAAGTTCGTAACCAGATGTTCCGCAAAGCGGGAGTGAAAACCGATTATATACAGATATTGAGTGCTTCTCCATCTCGATTGCATAGTGCACCCAAACAGCCCAAATGTTATCAAACGCATGTAATCGATTACTTAAACGGCAGTACTCAAACTCTAAGTTAAGCCTGGAAACCGTACGATGTTTAAAAATCTCCAGTGGATCAGTAGTTCCCATGTCTTGACACTTATTCCTGCGACTGAGATGAATTGACATCTTTGCCGTGGCAACAATGTAAATGAACAGTTGATAAGCTTGTTTAGAAATAAAGGAACGTGACTTGGAAGGTGGTAACATAACAAACCACCATAGATGAATGGCTGAATCCGGAAATGTGAGGCGACCAGCAATAGTCCTTATGTGGATCAGCAAAGCATTGATATTGGGACATTCATAAAAAAATGTGACACAATGAATCTTCATCGCCGCAAACAGGGCATTTATCGTGTTGTGCGAGTCCTGTACTATAGATATACGTGCCAGTAGTATAAGCTCCATGGAGGATTCTCCATTGAAGATCGCCTTCTAGTTTGCATAATGGTGGGGAGTAACATCCTTTGAAATTTGGCTTTAACTCGTTTGGAACACTCACAATGTCGCGCCATACAGTATCAATTGTATCAGTATGATGCTGAGCATGTAGTAAAGAAATAATATATTTGTAGAAATCACCATTTTTCATCTTACACAGAGACATCATCGGAGTTATATAGATCAATGTTGTGTTTAGTTGTTGGAGGCAGGTCACTAGATTCATTTTTAAAGTATGTTTGAATGCAGTCTTTCCACGACGCAGGGATGGACTCGCACACATTTTTTAGACTGAGATTAAAGATTCTCTCCGACTGCATTCCGACTTTTCTGAACAAAACTGGCGACGGAAGCCACTCTTTTCCTGGTATGCCGATCAAATCACCTACTTTGGTGATACCAGCATCAACAAAGTGTTTAAGCACATACGGTTCATTTCTAAGTGGATGCAAAACTAGAGGATTTTTAAAAATAGGTTCTGAAAGAACGTCAGAAACATTGTCGGTGTTAACCTTATGGCGTATATCCAAAGAATTCCAACACTTCAACAGATCAGATTAAAAGTTAGGTCCATGAAAGTATGAAATATCAATGCTGATTAACAATAACTGTGATGTGTATTTGAGTTTACCTACTTGCATTGGCTGAAATAATAATCCGTGAACTTGAAGCAAGGATGTCTGTATACTGAATATAAATATTTGTGAACATATTTAATGCGCATAGCTTTAATTTTGCTGAATAGATGAACAACATTTTGACCTCCCTTTTCCAAAGACAGATACAAAGTTTTCGCAGAAACCCAATGCCGACCGTTCCATAAAAAAATCACAAGTAAAGACTGAATGTAACTAACAGTGACAATAGGCGGGGAAAGACCGGCAACACGGTAAAGCAAATAAGAAGTAACGTTATTAACGATTAACGAGCGCCCTCTATATGACATGCCGGGCGAAAAGCGGGACCAATACTCAAGCTTACCTTCAGTTTTTTGTACAAGCTTGGTCCAGTTTTTTTCTGTGTAATCATTGTTGTTACCAAGATAAAAACCGAGTACTTTCAGGCCTATGTCATTCCATTTGATATCAAGTGGTGAATCTACGCAGTTGCGCCACCGCCCGACCCACAGGCCTTCAGATTTATTGAAGTTAACCTTGGAATTGGAAGCACGTTGGTAGATATCAAGCCATTTTATCAATTCACCAAAGTCTTCGTTATTTGTTCTATATCATCTGCATAAGCAGTAAGTTTTGTATTTTAGCTATTACTGTTAGGTATAGCCAGTCCAGTTACTTTACTTTTATTTCTTATTTTATCTAGAAAAGTTTCAATACACAGAACATAGAGCTGGGCAGAAAGTGAACAGCCTTGGCGTATACCCCGAGCTAGCGGGAGGGGTGTAGTGAGAGAGCCGTTTATGCGGATCAATAGTTGAGCATTTTTGTATATTAAACCAATGATATTAATAAAATAGTCTCTAAAGCCAAATGCTTTTAGGGTGTTCATAAGGTATGTATGATGAACCCTGTCGAAAGCTTTTTCCTGGTCAAGTGCAACTATACCCAAAGACTTGTTAAACTCATTAGCGTAATCAATACTGTCCCGCAAAAAGGATACATTGTCGTGGATATGCCTGCCTGGTACACAGCAACTTTGATCAGGATGTATAATATTTCCCAGAACAGGACGGAGACGTAGTGAAAGTGTTTTTGTGATGATCTTATAATCACTGCACAATGAACTAACTGGGCGCCAATTTTTTAAACAAGTATTGTCACCTTTTTTGGGTAGAAGGGTAATAATCGCTCTGTTACAATAGACGGTCAAAATACCATCACTGATTGACCGAGATAAAACCCGATAAAAATCCTCCCCCAAAATATGCCAACATTTTTTATAAAACTCATTGGGCAAGCCATCGATACCGGGAGTGCGCCCCGACGGTAGGAGTCTAACTATGTTGCTCAATTCCTCAAAGGAGATGTCAAGGTCGAGGGCATCTTTGTCCTTTCAATTGAGGCAAATCCTGCAAAATAATATTCTGTGCATTAGTATCAACTGGGTCGGGGAAATATAACCTAATATAGAAATCACGGGTGAGAGGGCGGATTTCCACCTGGTTTTCAGTAACAGTGTCATCAGATCGTTTTGGAAATTGCCTTTCGCGCACACTTTTGCTTATTAGATTGAAAAAGAACGAGTTACACATGTCAGAGCTGTTGATAACTTGATGACGAGCGCGTGTAGAAGCACCCCGAGCCTCCACCTTCGTGAATTCAGCGAGCATTTTCTTTTTTCTGTATAAGTTTGAAAGAGAGACTCGTCATTACCCAAGCTATGTTCAATGTTTGATATTTCATTTTCGAGCTTTTAGTGCTTATTCTTATTGTGTTTGAAATGACAATATTGCTGCGAGAGCACCTTAATTTTCTGTTTCCCCAAATCCCACCAAGTTTGAAGATTCGCGTAATTGGCGCGGAGTTGCTGCCAACTAGCCCACAATTCGGAAATAATTTCCAAATAGTCATCGTCATCTAGCACTGATGTGTTCAAGCACCGCACTGTGTTACGGTTACTAACGTGTTTGTGTGATAAATGTATATGTACTAGTGAGTGGTCTGTGAATCCCAGAGCAGCATTGCTGATAAAGATAGACTTGATTTTGCTGGAGAAAAACTTGTTAATGCAAAATTTGTCCAGACGTACCAGCGTCTGCCCTCTACCCCACGTAAAATTGCGTACATTACCATGATAAAAACGCCATGCATCAATCAATTTAAAGTTTAAAGCATGCTAAACGCTCTACTCCATTTGTAGGAGCATAGACATTAAAAATATGCAGTGGATTGTTGTTTATTAATATGTGAACATGCATGACCACTGAGAATTTCATTCTGGGACAGCACATTAACATTAGCACCTGGACGGAACAAAATAGCTATACCAGCGCGATTTGTGTCACAGTGTGAAAATATTGCATTACCCCTCCACACAATCCTCCAGGTATGTTCATGTTCATCTTGTAAAAGATAAAAATCGCTTGGATGTTCACGCTTGAGAAACTCAAAATTTTGATATCTCTTGGCGACATCTCGTGCTCCGCGCACATTTAAGGTGATAACTGAAATTGATTGCGCCATTAAAGTGATGTATAATACAAAAAACAAATACATTATGCTGAAAATAGATCAAGTTACACACTGACAGAAACGCGTCCTGTCGTTTTTATATACGTTTTGATTTTGTTAAAAAGTTTTAATATACGCGCCTTTTGTGAGGTGTTTAGATACTGTGTAAAACGATACTCTTAATTTTTTACAAAGTACTTTGATATTAGGACAAAATTTAAAACAATTGTCAATACATTTTTTTGAATGTTTAGTAGATTCTAAAAACTCAAAAATAGAATCTATTGAAGGTACTAGTGACGTTTCACTAGCTTGAGAAAAGTCTGATATATTAGATATGTCAGATCCAACAGATTCGGTGTCATCCAAAGATTCACGAGTATTAATCTGATGGGTGGATGGTGTGACAAAAACACCGGATGATCCAGAAAAGAAAACTGGAGATGGTCTTGGAATAGGAGATGACATGGGAGAAGCAGGTGAATTGAACAAGTCTGGTGTAGGTGGGAAGCTAGGAAGCCACTCACCAGTGTTAGCCTCATCCTGTGTGGCAACAGAGTTCGAAGGAGGGGTTAGTACCCTCTCTTCAACAGTATTTATAGATTTATGAACATCATCTGAAATATTTTCATTAGTTGTAACAGTATTATTTGCATCATTAATATTATTATTAACATTATGTAAAACGTCATTATATGCCTTGGATTTTACATTGGACATGTTGACGGTGTTGGTATCTTTCATTTGTTTATCAATACCTTTTTCAGTATCATGTTTGTACTTCATCATTACTTTTTTTATCATCGTTTGACAGTGAGCGCTGGCGTTTGCGGAGTTTAGTACCACTCGTAGTGTTACTTGAATCATCGATTGCCGGGAATTCTGTTTCGTAATCCGTTGTTTTGGTTGAATCAGTATTGTTTGCAGGTGTACCATTGTTATTACCTTCACTGGCATGCGTGTCAATTTGCATAACATTGTTTTCATTGTCATTGGCGCGTGGGCAATTCTTACGAATATGGTTCGGGTTTCGTTTCGTTTCGTTTCGTTTCGTGGAAAAGACTAAGCCAAGGGCGTTTACAGCCAAGTGGGATCGTGGGGATAGCACTCATGATTCGACCAAGAGGGGCTAGGGCTTTTTCAATACAATCATTGGGAAGCAAGGGGGGAACATTGGATAGAACAAGATTTGTTGATGGCCTTACCAAAGGCTCAACAGTTATCAATTCACCCCCATGTTAATGCCTTGAAGGGAAACCAAATCAACACACGAGACAGCGCCCAAAAAGACAACCACAGATCTGTTCATTCGTGACGCTGCAACAATCATTTTATCACCAACCACCTCGGACACTGCCTCAACATAAGTTTCCACTGGAATATCATCCACGTTCTCGCATCTGGTGGCATGGTTGCGAGTCAGTCTATGTACAGGGTGTGCAATACGTGGCGTCTTTTCAGTGGCGGCCATCTTGGCGACCACTGACAACAACACACCAAAACAAAAATTAACGAAAAGTACAGCAGAACGCTGTTAAAAACCCAAAATATATACACAGGAAGAAAAATAGAATACTTACTAGTAGTAGTAGTAGTTTGAGTCCACATTGATATATCACAAAACCCTTGCAAGTGTTTGGTTCCCTAAACTCCTACCACCCCATCTTAGATTACAGGAAGTTGAAAGAATAAACCAACATGAATAGTTGTTGGTTACGTGTTCATTACATTGGATGTAATAAATATGTTATAATAGCGACTTCACGTTCGCACATTCGGTTCACACGTTGGTATACTGTTGTTTAGAATCAACAACTTTATTACAGGAATTGTATAAATAGATTGTTTACCTATTATATTTAGTAGTGGCAACTTTAACCATGAGATACATCCCTGGTTATCACGTGATCGTGCCAACAACTGCAGCGATTGGCTGGTTGCATATTTACTCTGCTACGCCTGAGATTGTAACCTTTGTAAGGCTGATCGTTTTGGAAAAATATAGTGGGACGTTCACTCATTCAGACTTTGACACTGATTAGTTTGGTTTATATTTCAATGAGTTGACAACAAGTTCTTTAGGACTGCTGAGAAAATTAATCGATGCGTGCCAATCCACGATTGGAGAACGGAACAGACAACTGAAAAGGATATTATGGAACATTGTGATGTCACGTGCTAGCAGAGTGAGGATCAGCTGGTAAGTAAATGCAGCCGAATAAAACAAAGGAGTGTGCAAGAATCGCCATAGACATGACCAAGACAAACACACAGCAACAATTGTTAAAATATTCAATATTTATAGACAATATTGGCACTTGGCACATGCAATGCCTGTGATAATAACATTGCATTGCTTGGAATGCCCGTATTTCTGTTTGTAGCTATATTCATGCAGCGTGACTACTGCTGTCGCCCCAATGCTATTAACGTCGTCAGTGGCGTTCACGAGCCATAAAACATTCCACCTGCACTGGCATCAGTGACGGCAATGCAAATGTGGTAATGAATTATTAACCAATCGAGTAAGATTATGCCATTGTCAAATTATCTAAGCCAACACAGAAAATATGATATTTATCAAATCCACACATGGCTGCTTTTACATCATGAACGCAATATAATATAATACCGATATATTATGATTGACCTTTGACATACACTTATTAATGTATTTCCTTTATTCACAATAGTTTTGCGTACGCACTCTATGTAGCAGTCCATATTTTTCACGTGTATATTATCATGTATTTTTTTCATTTTGTGCTAATTGTCATGCTTTCCAGTCCATATAATATTTAATTTTTATTTATTATGCAAAAAAGCTAATTGCTTCAATTCAGGTTAATCAAGTATTATGTCCGTCTGTCTGCCTGTATGTCTCTGTAACCACCTCTTTCTTCACCTCACCTTTCCCTTTGTTTCCATGTGTATTCCTCTCAAATCTCTCCCACACCTTTGTTTTCCACCCGCCAAATTCTTGCCCATGTTGTTTCCATCCCTCTTCTCCTATTTATTTCTGTTTTCGTCCCACACATTTTCTCAACTTGCTACGCTACTTTCAATGTCCCATCCATTCAACCCCTCACCATCTACCCGCTCGTCTTCCCTACCTCTTTTCTTTCTTTCTTCCCTTCCCCTAACAGTCATTTAATTGAAAGTTTGTTGATGTTACATTTACATTACATTACATTTATTAATGTCTGTGTGGTCACTTTCCTTACAGGAAATACACTAAACATACATTCGTTCTGTAATATGAATCCTTAAAAAAACTTAAATCTCTAAAATCGCACGAAACGGTTTCTTTATGACTTCAACCAGTTAATTTTTAAACACGCATTTTAAAATTATATAAACCAGCCGTTGAAATTAAATAACTTTGCGTGTGAACTGAATATGTCAGTATTGACGGCCCATATTTTTTTTTAATTTGTGTTAGAAGCTATTTTGCAGTTGCATGCGGGTCGGCACGAGTATAATAAATATGATATTGTGATCTGTCATTTGAGATTGAGACGGTGTATTCATGTATCCAATAAATATCGTTTAAGTTACTGCGCCATCAGTAGGCTTTCATTCAAATATGGTAGGGGGGGGGTTCTATCTTGCGCAATTTGTTCGCTGATTTCCATGTTTCACGTCTTTATAATGGGCTATCGATTACCTGGTGCAATCTACTCTCTATACAGACTTTAAAATTAAATAACTTTGCGTGTCAACTGTATCTGTCAGTATTGACGGCCGATATTTTAAAAAAATCGTTTCAGGTACTATTTTACAGTTGCATGCGGGTCGGCACGAGTATAATAACTATGATATTGTGATCTCTCATTTGAGATTGAGACGGTGTATTCATGTATCCAATAAATATGTTTCAAGTTACTGTGCCATCAGTCGGATTCCATTCGAAAATGGGGGGGGGTCGCTGATTTCTAAGTTTCATGTAAATATAATGAGCTATCGATTACCTGGTGCAATCTACCCTTTATGTAGAAGTTTTTATACCTGAGCGCACAAGTTTCTAAGGTAATGTCAGAACTCAAAACCTGTTATTTTAATGTATTTTTAACGATTGCCTTCAGTCAGTCCATAGGTAACAATTAACAAACAATCAGATCATTTTTCATGAACTAGAAATACAAGTTTGAGAGTAGCTTTGAATCTTCAATTCAATATAACTGAGAAACGTTGACATGAATGTATTGAATACCATCAATAGAATTACCCAATACCACAAATGTAGAAAACTGCTAATGTAAACGCCTGTCGATTCTTGCTCTTGTTTTTGAAACAAACAATGTCTGTAAGGATCATAAATATCTTCATGACATGTTCGTCGATTATCGCATGATTTATGTCTTGACATGGACAAATGGATAAACTGAACTAAATGTGTAAACACGACTTTAAAACAAAAATGTACCTGAACAACGAAAACAACTAGAATTATTTAGATGTCACAACATTTTCAGGAAATAGAGTGTTATTCTTTTAAACAATGACATCTAATTTTCAAACTAGATACTAAGGTCAATAGTTGTGTTACATGGTATGGAGACAACGAACAATGTTACTATAGTTTAATCGGCCGTGGAAATTAATCAATGTAACTGACAATAGTATTCTGACCATCTAATTGGTAGTATAATGTGATAGCGTGCGTATTTATTAATTGGTTAAAATTAAGGGTACCGAGCGTAATAATACTAAATTCATTATATTCAAAAAAAAAACACGATTAAGTGTTAAATGCTATTTTGGTCAATACATCTGGGTTTGTTTTACAACAATATATACAGCAGCACAACTGAGTGAGAGTATTTGCTCCTGCATCAGACATCATGAATACTCTCTACTTCGTTATCTGTGTGGCGGTAGTCGCTGATCTCAGTACGGTAAGTTATCACATTAAGAAAAAACTATCATAAGCGTAACTTAAAGCTTTTTTATTTGAGTTAATTTTATTTTTACTCGATCGTCAATTTAATAGTTATTTTGTTCGAATAAATATTAGTCAACTAACACATTACAATCAAGCTGTTGACAATATATGCAATGCCGAGCGTAACTAATTTTACAAAAATAGCATGAACGCATTATAGTCCGTAACTGATACAACTGAGATCTGAATTCAATATACCGTATTCACTACAATATGTTTATATTTCTTTTTTCAAATAGTTTTCTACCGCACAAGGTAAGCAGATCTCTCGAAATTTATATTTTTGATATATTGCAGATAACTTGAAGTAATCAATAGTTAAACAATTATGTTTATAGCTATCATGTTTTTGTTTTAGAAATATGTTACAGCTACGTAAATATCATGCATATTTTAGTACTATGAACAAGCGTGATAGGGTGCTTTTGTGTGACCGTTGCCATCATCGCATGTTGTTCCTTTGCAATCATAAGAAATCATAGTGAGTTGACATTTCTCAGTATGCTTTATCGCCGTTTCTGACTCGTGGCTCGAAAACTGAACCCCATTTGGCGGCATATTCTATAGCTTCCAGGTAGAAGTAAAACATTGTAATTGAATAATTTGTTAATGTCGGCTTCTAGTTAATTCTTGATACACATAACTATAACAATAATGAATTCTAACAATTATGTGACAATTGGTAATTGTGTGTAGCGCTGTACATGTATTACAAATATCAGACAGAACCTACAAATGAGAAAGAAACTGCTTCCACATACGAGGATTGCAAATAATAGTAAAAATCATTTTTGGTGATGTACAACCTTGGACGTATTACATGTAAACAAACAAGTCAATAAATAGATAACTGAACGACATGTACAATCATTCAAAAATAATTGTCTGTGAAACAAGTTAGGTAATCATTTGTATCATTATAGTATGTGATAGACTGTGTGTTACAAGAACTGGATTAAAGTCTGGTACGGATGAGGATTCTATATCCGAAGTTACGTGTGAAGACGGTAAATTTCTAACAGGATGCTCTAGCTACTCAGAAGACAGTAGTGAGCGAGCTGGCGAACAAATTAAAAAAGCTAGTAATGGTAAATTGGGCTGTATTGCCATAAATGGTGAAAATGGATTAGGTATGCTTACGAATGCCATTGTGTATTATACGTAAATGCAAAGTGCTTAAATGTATACACGCATACACGACTCTTTATTGAATTAATATCAATAAATGTGCAGTATAATACAATATAATAATGTTAAATATTATTTTACACTTTCTAAAATTATTTCTTCGACAAGTTCAGAATGAATGTCAATTATCACTGCTATATTTGCCTACTGCTTTATTCTAGATTCAAAAACTAAAACTGTCACCTATTCAATATGCACTGCAGACCACGTGATGCGGTGAATTCATGCTTTACTTTAATTTATTTTAATCACCTACTTTGATGTTCAATTTTTTCATTGCTCTGACCACGTTTTGATAGCTTAATTTATTATTCTATATGTGTACTATTTTTATTTACACCATGGTTACTGTACTTATATATCCCTTGAAAATGTTCGAAACAAATTATAGTTATCGTCCTTGTTTTCATTAACAGGGTTTTAATCTTTCATTGTTTTTTTTACATAATTTTGGATTACTTTTCAGGGCTAGTATGTACTTTAGTCTACTCATTATAAAATAATGACTTGAGTACCAAGAGTTTTTTTTCATTCAAAATTCCATGTCAACGTGTCAGAATATACTGTTTTTGGTTGTCCCGTAATATTGTAGAAATTATATGTATATTTTATTTGTAGAATATGTATAATATTACGATATTTGTATTCAAGGTACACGTGCCTATGCTCGTTGCTGCAAATGGCCTCATATGAGATGTAATTATGTCAACGGCAACAAATCCTCAACCCCTGATGATGGCGGGAGTATGGCATTTTGTCCAGACAAGATAAATTGCTTTGATACCTTTGTTACAGGTTAGTGTATTATTTTTTTTGTTGATACATCAATTTGTATTAAAGGCAAATACTGTATAAGTACATATAGAAGTAATCTTTACACGATGAAACTACAACTACAATTATTATAATTAATGCATTTTATTAATGTTTATTTTAATATTGGGCGATAAACAGACTATTATTGTGCTAAATGCATGTATTCTGATCAAATTACAGGTTGACTTTGAACATCACATCATTTTTAAAGATGTGTAGTAATGGAATAGGATTTTAATCAGGATAAAATGGATAAGATTTAACAGAACTAAATAAAACGCATAAACAACGTTAAGTGAACCCCCTCAGTACTGAAATCATTTCAATACCGACCATTGTGATGTTCATTATTTTATTGTTGGCCACACGGTTAATTTAGTGTATATTTATTCCAAATAGGTTGTTCACTCAGGTCCCCGTGGAAAGGTCTGACTGGAGCAAAGCCTATGATGCCTAACTACTGTCTTGGTTATAATGAAAATGTGAATAGAGGTAAGGTTATTCCTTGTTTCTAGCCATTTTTAGTTTCTTTAAAAGAAAATCCCTCGAATACGTGTTTGCAGGAGTTAAAGATATTCTTGTTGCGGCTATGTTTTTTTCCTTGTTTTTTTTTTGGGAGGGGGGGCTTTTAATTTTTTATATTTTTTTTCAACGAATTGATACTATTTATTGTGCAGTTCATTTTCAAAACCGACCCCCGATGCGCATGGATTTCATCACTTTTTATTTATGCCGTTAATCGTGCATTTGTCTGCCCTACGCCCAAGCGAAATCTTAATGTGTGCATTTCCCATGTCTTTTTCATATGTTGATAATAGCAAAGCTATTTGTTTGGATATATGAGCGACGGTTCGATTCACGCATGCAACACATGTATCATTGTCATTACCCTGCCATGTATTCGGTAAAACTTGAGACCAGCGTTGCTCAAATCAAACCCTGTTTGTTTGGACGTTCATTTTATAGTAAATTTCAGAAACATATTTCATTGGCGGTCGACTAACGTCCATTCACATAATTTTGTGGCTACCTGTACAATGAAAAGTAGCATGACCAGATTTGTAAAAAAATGATTATGTGTCGTGCAATATAGTCTTTGTAATACGTGTTCTGTAGGTCTCTGGGTTAGTTCTGCGTGTTGTTCCGCTTCCAACTTCAACTGTAATACGAAATCTGTCCAGACTGGAACTGTTGAGGGTGATAAAGCAATAGTAGGATGTGACGATGGTTGGATACTGACCGGTTGTTCTGTGCGAAACCCAAACCATCCTACACGCGGAGCCTACATTGATGGTGCGTCGCACGTGATTTTATTATTTTATTATGTGGGTGGGTTTTGGTGGTGATGCTGGGATCGTCTTTCATTTCATCAACTGAATATTATGTAATCATTTAACTATTAGATTTAATTGATGATTGTCACCAAATTATACTGCCTGCATGTAACATGACCTTGCTGAGCATAATAACATCACAGTGCATATTTAATGTATGTATGCTTTTGTTTGTTGATTGACTGATTGATTTGTTTGTTTGTTATTTTTTTGTTTCAGATGATGACAACTGTGTGGCCGTTAATGGAGCAGATGGAAAAGCAATTTGGGCCATTGCCGTATGCTGTAAAGACACGTATTAGAAGCATATTACAACGATGATTTATTAAATGTATTTGATTTGTTGATGTAGGGGTTTACAATGGTGGTGGGAACTCAATATATAATGTTATCAACTTGCATAGTTTCAATTGTTTTATTTATTGTATGTATTGTATGTGTGTGGATATTACCGATTAGAGCAAATCATATTGAGTACATGTGAAAACTAAACAATATGATATATATTAAGTACGCAAATAAAATAAAATAAATAAATAAAAAAAAAAAATAAAAAAAAAAAAATAAATAAATAAATAAATAAATAAATAAATAAAATATGTTTGAATATTAAATGAATTAGATCAGTAAAACAAAGGAACAACAATGAATCAACGATATAAATAAAGGTGATGACTGTCTTCAAATAGCACAACGCGTGAAGTACAAAATGCGATATGAAATTCTGCCTTGGTTTTATGTTTCAACACAATTGTGATTTGCAGTGTACACCCAAAATATATAAACTCTACACACCTTTCCACGATATAATTTCACCGTACCATGGGTTGCAACATGTTGTTAAATATTTATTGCAATTAATTAAGAAAAATGCAATGCACACTTCAAGTACACATTACATGTTAGTGGTTCTGTGGAAAATTTAAAAGCATTGAATGCAATTTGTGGTTAAAATTAGTTATTATTGATTCAGGTCAACAATGTGAAATTGATCATGTAGCTGTTACAGATTCAAGCTATTAAATGTTACTGCCCTACATTGCCCATGTACATGATTAATAATGCAGATGAAACACATGACAGTGACTTTGCAGTAGTTGGAGGACATGAAATGTTTACCAGTTAGAGTACACTTTTACCGTTTTAATATTTGATTGCATTGTTCTTTTAACCTTCAGTATGCAAAGGTCAAATGCAATAAAGTTTGAGAATCTTTCAATGATTGGTGGCAATGTAAATCCTGGTCCCTCTGATGCTTTCCAAATGCTCATTTGTTCTAAAATGTTATCGTCTTGTGACGTGTTCTTTCACACCAGCCATATCCTAGAAAACATTTATTGCAATCGTGTTGGTCCATTTTTACAGATTTGTTATATCATTTGTCATTCTCTAGATACAATTCATGTCTTATTTTTACTTCCAGTTCCGAACCTCCGTTATCAAAGTAGTTGAGGTCGAAAGATCCACCACTTTAGTTACTGAATGAGCAAGTCCCCCGTACCAAATTCACTAAGAAGGCGTCACCTCGAACTAGGGCAGTAGAAAAATTTCACAATTTTACCAATCCTATAAAAAAATTAGCGGGTCAAAGTTCAACTTCTCACAGTCAGCGATTTTAAAATTAACGACCAATCATTTGAGTTTTTAAATCTCGCCTCACTAATTAAAATCTTATCTTTATTAACACACCAAAACTAAAAAGCACTAGATTTACAGTAGCTTCGACAAAATGTGGTACATACATTGCAATCTTGAAAAAAATAATTAAAAAGTGATATTAATTTTCTATTTGGTGTCATATAACTCACAAAGCCGTTTTACTAGTTCGAAAGAATCTCATTCTGTTTCAAACAGTGAGAGAAGCATCTTAAACGTAGTAGTGCTTGGATAGACGTGTTTTGTGTAAAATACATATTTTTCTTGCTCATTTTCTTCCTGTATCTAATTGCATTCCAGATGTACATTTAAAATTTTGACTGTTTTTTTTTTTTTTTTTTTTTTACAAATACACCAATATTAATCACTTCTTGAACATCCCATACTCCTTTCATGTTACATACAAATAGCAGACGTTGATCTGGCAGAGATAAACTCTCTCACCCTCCTTGAAGAAAAAAGAAAGTACCAAACAGAGCGCACTTTGTTTGAAATCTGACATCGTGGTGTTTTCCAGGTATTTGATCTACAAAAAAGGGCTTTATGTATGTAACAAGTAAGCATTAATTGTATCGCGAATTTCAGCACAAAACACTGCTCTCCATGTAATACGCTATATTCTGTCTGGTCATTTGGACGAGCCGGTGAGTTCAGTAAATGAATGAGGTCATATGCATGTGGGTTGTTAAATCTAAGTTGATGCATTACCCATGTGTAAGTATTGTATTTATTACATGTGTTTACTATTGGCGTATGCAAAGATATAAGTGAGGTGGTAGAACTCAAATGAAAAATAAGATGGATTCAAAGAGCGGATTATATCACCTATGTGACGCCTGTTTATCTGTGAACCGAAACTTTCAAAATTACTAGTCATCCAGTTTTGATCACACAGTACAGGTAGCACTAATATCTTTGTATTTTCAAGTTGAGTGAGAGGATAGATTTATAACTTCGGAAGTATGTTTACCTACGTTCGCCTACATATATCACAAATCACTCATATCGCGTGTAAAATTCTAGGAAACGCTTTGCATATTCTCAATATGTATTATTACTGACAAAAAACATTAGAGAAGTTACTGTATGTTATGTATTGTTAACTTATTAAGATGTTTTAGGTGATGCTACTAATATAAAAAATAAACATATTTTCTTTTGTGATTTATATTTGTGTGCCACAAAAAGCAACATGAATAACACGTCAAACAGGATAATGTAATACACATTGCTAGGACAGGGAAATAACACAGTCAGTCAGATCAATGTGTGCATTTAGTGAGCATTTTAAGCGAGATTCATTTATTTTCCTATCTTTGTTTGGTAAATTAAAATACTTAATTTAGCTAAACCAGGGTCCAATGACTCGTAATATTTGTTTATTGTTTTATTAAGAATGCAGGATTCTATCATATTGTCAAACTGGAATGGGACTTGTAATGACGAATTACACTTGGCTTACACAATCACATGGTTTCTGTACTTTTGAAACTAGCCTCATTGAACATTTGTATTGTTGCTGTGATCAGAAACACCATCGTTCAATTGCCTCAGCCTGATATAGCAGTACCATAGTTGTGGTTTGTCTTGTTTATCACCAACACGCCAGTATAAACTGAATAAATCTGTATGGCATGATTGCCTATACACCGAGTGATAACAAACAAATCTGAGGTGATGGGGGCAGGCTAGACTGGCGCAGTCGGGGCGATTAATTTGTTTTTGTAGTTTAAATAACATAACAAAAATACGCGAAATGGAGGTGTTAGCGCAAAATCACCCCGACTGGTTTATTCTGCATGAAAATTCATTGCTATTAAATATTCATGAATGCACGTATTATACTGAGGTGGGCGCGAAAATACGTGAATAATGAGGTCAACATGCTAAAGGTCACACTACAAACCCAACATTGCAGCACGTTGAAATTCCAGTTTGTCGTAGTCGTCGTTTGAAATTCATCACAATGTGTAAAAAAGTAACTCGTACTAGTCGTAGAATTAAAAAAAATGGCTGCTGCAATCATCCGACGTCTTCTCGGTCAGAAGTCAGTTAAAGAGACGTTGTGATTGGCTTAGATGATTGTCATATAGAAAACTCATTAACATGATTACTCGTTAAAAATCGACGGGTTCCTGCAGTGTCGATAGAGGACCATGCAGAATAAACCAGTCGGGGTGATTTCGCAGTTACAGGGGATTTCGCGCTAACATCTCCATTTCGCGAAATTTGTTATTTTATTTAAACTACAAAACTAATAATCGCACCGACTGCTCCAGTCGAGGAGCAGGCCATTAACCAATCATATATGCTGGCTGGCCCGTTATATGTAATGGAACTAACATGGCGCAAAATGAAGCAAAGGGTCGTATGTATATGTACCTCAAAACATTAAATCGCAAAATGAGGTTCGACGTTTTTAAATACCTCAGTCGTTGCTTTTTCATTCACTTATTTTTGTGAAAACGACACTTGTATATGTTATTCTTTGGCTATACATTTATTGTTTTGATATTTTACCCATACACAACAAACTCACATGCTATTGGATACACACATCATTTGTATTACATTGTTTTCCCCTCACCTATTATTATTTACTAACATACACACATACATGCTAGTTTCTTTTTCTTATTTTAGGCGATCTAATACGTGTCTTTACAACATACGGCTATAGCCCAAATTGCTTTGCCATCTGCTCCATTAACAGCCACGCAGTTGTCATCATCTGAAAACAGAATACAATAACTATTGTTATGTTGAATTTAGTAAATATTAAATATAGTTGCATTACTGCCGCATTTAATTAACTGTTCCCCCTGATTGATTAATTAATTAAAAGTTCTAAGAAATACATTGACCCCTTCTCCCATGATTCAATCAACATTGTGATGCATTTGTAGTGACACGAGGTACGCACCATCAATATATGCCCCAAGTGTGGTATGCCTCGGGTTTCGAACACTGCACCCAGTGAGAATCCAATCCGGACCACACCCAATAGTAGCTTTGTCTCCCTTTGCACTACCAGAAAGGGCAGACTTGGTATTACAATTGAGGCTCGGGGCGGAACAACACACTGCGGCTGCCCATAGACCTGTAAATAAATCGCATGGGTTTTTAAGACGTTGCTGCTGGTTGTGAGTCAAGTGGCCAGACGTTGTATTTTTATTTAGGTTCTCTTTTTTATATCAAACGTGATTTATTTACATCGTGAATAAAATGTGAAATTCTTTCGTTTTTATGCAGAAAATTACTGTATTTTCACCAAGTAAAACCATACGTGATTTGATTAACACACTACATATTTAGTAATTTCATTCAGCTTCTTTCAATCATAATTAAAGACAAATGAAGGCATAAATATAGAGAATATATCAAATTATCTTTTCTCTGTCATATTTGTGTGTAATCCGTAATTTTGAAAATTATTTCTGGGTGCATAGGGAATATTTTTTGTTATGAATTATTCTTAATATAAATTTCTGGATTATATTGTCAAAATCAGTTATTTAGGGCCCTGTTTTCTCCAAAAAACGGAAGAATTTTACGATGTCGAAAACGGAAAGTCTTTATTGTAGTGTTAGTAAAAACTAGCAATAAATATAAAGTTTTTGTTCTTGAGTTGTTTTATTATAGACATAGAACGACTACATAAGCAAACACAGTCGTGTATTAAAACGACATGGCTACACTCATCTGCGTCATTTCGTAGTGTTTCGCCGCCGGAGGGTGTGTACGTTGTGAGCGTCTCTTATGGGTTAGGTCAAGCTCCAAATCAAAAGCCAATGTCAATAGAGTAGCTAGGGTGTTAAAATGGATTGAGTACTGGCACATTTGCATAGCTATGCTTCTAACGCATGATTTGTGGTTTATTTAGTGTATTTTCTTGGACTGAACACCTAAAATTACAAGCAATAACGTAAATAATCCATCGTGTTTTCACGTTTTCCTCGTGAAGGCGTGTCGGCTGTTCCCAACTGAATATTTGGTGCTGTACTTGTACTTAACTAAGGAGCACAGCGCTAAACACACACACAAGTGTATTGGCTTAAAATAAGTCTAGATTGACATCGTGTTATAATGCAAAACAAAATATGAAATATTATTATACATTTGTCACCGTAACGTCATAGGCTACAGCGTGCCGTAATTTTGTGGTATTTTACGAGGTATTTTCATCCCAAGGGTCCTCTAATGATAAAAACAAACATGGCAACCACCAGAGTTTGACCGGACTCCACACAAAAAAAGTTCGCTGATTCTGTTATAAACATTTTGGATTTCATCATTCCCTAGGTGTATTCTTCGATCGGAAAGATGTATAATAATAAGGTTATTACGAGGATTCTCAACGTATGCACTCTGCGCGTCGGTCGATAATCCAGCTGTACTGTCTTCGTGCATAATTTGAGATATCCTCGTGATAACCTAATATTATCATGTGATAATGGTTTGGTTTCTGTAGTGATTAACACGTTTTTGTCAACATGATGCTAAGTAGCCCATTCAGTTCAGCAATATCCTTGAATACTGCAATATCTACTTAATTCATTGTTATCAAACGAAATAGAAGCTCACCTCTATCAACAAGTTCGTTGTAACCATGACAATAATTAGGCATAAATGGTTTTACACCAGTTAGACCTTTCCAGGGTGATCTTACCGAACAACCTATTATGTAAAACAAAAACAGGTCGTCATCACAGAATATCAAAATATAGGTAGGATAGTTAGTAATTTCTTTCATAAACCAATGCACTGTGGGTTTACAAAGTTAAACTTGCGCTCAAATTAAGTGTTAATTTTTGGATGTTATTTTACCATTTTCTTGATGTATGTTACGTACTATTTCAATGTCACTACGAAATCATGACATTTGATACACTAATATATTGACTTGCTTGTTAGATAGATATTTCAATTTATACACTTGTTAGACAATCATACCTGTTGGAAAAACATCCAAACAGTTCTTCTGTGCTGGGCAAATTGCCATGCTCCCAGCATCATCGGGAGAGGAAGATCTGTTGCCATTGACGACTTCACATGTCATTCTAGGCCAGTTGCAACATCGAGCATAGGCTCGCACACCTAGCATAAAAATATTGCAATATAAACTATGATTCGTAGTTTGCTTCATTTGATTGCGTGCAAGATTTGCAGTATACAAAATATTTTATTAGAAAATTGTGAATCGACATTTCGCGTTTTGGCTTTATTTGTGACAGCATACACATATTAGGTATAAATTATTTTTGTGCTATTTCATGAAAACACCAGTTGAACATATATACAAAGCAGAATTTGGTACGTTGAAATCAATATCAACAAACAAGCTTCTCATCGATTGGTCTGATTGTTAAGGAGTTAAGGTTGGGTAGCTTCAAATTGACACACATACCGAATTAAAGCATTAGTGTGACTGACGACTTACCATAACAACCAAACAAGATAATCCAAAATAACGTCAACATACCTTCCCCACCCCGGCCATTTCGCGCAACACAGACTCTTATACCATTTCCAGCATGTGTAAATAATTCACCGTCTCGCTCCGAACTGCCAGGTGAGAAGCTAGTGCAGTCTGTCATCTCTTCACCCACTGGACACGAGACTTCTGATGTAGAGTCATCATTCTGATCAGATAATGTACCCACTACGGTAGTACATATCCTACTACACACTGTGCGTGATACATAATATCAAGATAAGATTATTCCCTATAATTTGCCTAACATGTAATGAATGAATGAATGAATTAATTAATTAATGGGTGAATATACATGAAGGAAGACGAGACAAGGTGAATGGATGAACAAATAAAAAATAGAGACAGGATGAAAAAAGAGGGTTGCAATGAATAACAAAATAAACGAAATGAAGGAACAAACAAATAAGCATTTGAATAGATAAAGAATGACTTAATGAAGGAATTTGTAAGTCCTCGTGTGACCCTCAACCATACTAGCTAAACTATTGTATTCTACACGTGTCCTATGTTATTGGATTATCCGATACTTGAATATAAGGAAATCACAAAGTAAAACAGATACAAATATTATACTACTACATCGAACATCGTAACCATTATAGGAATCGCCATTCGAGAATACATTCTTGAAATATTCCAATCGTAACATTAAGTGTCAACTACCAAAACAAGAACGCAACTGCTTAAGCAATGAATTGATGAATAAGATGAAAAATTATGTACACTATGTATAAACTGTGTACGCATATTCAAATAGTTTGTGTTAAAATGATCTTGAAATGGGTGCCTAAATGATGCTTTCTGAATCACCTTGGTAACGACACAGCCATACTAGACAGAATAAACTGTTTAATGCAGTTATTGTTTTTAAGAATGTTTAATATTTTTTTAAAGATGGCCTTGACAGATGCACTACATGTCGACTGTTCAAATTGATATAGGGTTGTAAAGGAAAAGAGAGTTAACTTAATGCAAATAAATAGAATATTTATATTTTGTCATACAAAAATATGCTTTAGCAGAAGAAGCATTACATTTGCAAACATTATTAGTAATAAAATGTAGTCATACAATATGGCCGCGAAGAAACTATGAGTTTGGGACAATTCAATGTATGTAATTGATTGACGTGTTATGCATAGTGATTTTTGTTTACGTTTTCGACGATAGAGATAGACTGACTGACCTGACTGGCTGAAATTTCTGGCAAAGGTAACATCGCAATAGTTATGCAGTCCCACTTTGATAACAAAAACATAAATGTAATCTATTTATATTTTCATCGGTAAAACATCTTGATTATCGTGTGGTGAATATAACTTGTGTGGTGTGCTATGGAGTTAGAGTACGAAAATTAATCATTTTTATAGTCAGCCGATTTGAAAGATATTTTGAAACAAATTCATATACTAGGTAGCAAAAATAAAAATGTTACTGGAAATTTGGCAAACATCTGATATACTTTTGTGGGTATTATAACTAATAATACGCTTTCAGTTTTGTTTATTTCATTCCATACTAGTAAGAGATGTTTAGGACGGTCATGAACTTGTGAATAGTAACGTAGCTTTCAATGACTATGGTAGTGCGATTGTTGCACCGAAATTAAATTAAACTATTGGAAGTCGTATTCCACTACTTGTTTGTCTATTGTTGGTGTTTTCATGTGTCTAATAAGTGTATGTTATGCATAGTGTCAGAATTGTTGAATCAATGTGCAATGATATGAAATTCAAATCTCGCGGATTTCAAGCATGAGTTCAATCGAACGCATTTAACCAATGACATCACTGAACACAGTGAAAAGCATATGAATGTTTGATTGTATAAAGCTATCACTGTATTAATAAACGCATATTCATAAATATGCCAGAACACCAGAGAATCTTTTTCACATAATTCCTTAATTGCATAGTATTTCTAGAAATGCGTGTGTGCTTAATGCCGTACATTCTGCTGGGGTCTGCATCGCCTATCACTCCACTTGTATTATTAAATCTCATTATATTACTTGCTATACTGCTACCTTTCATGCTATGACAACTATTATGACAACTGATGAATCAGCATTGCTTACCTCCGTCTGCAGTACAAAGCTACAAAATGACAAAATGTACAATTAAGTTCACAATAACTTTGGTCGTATAGTTATACTATCTAGCGGCGTAATACATGGTTGTCAAGAACCATATTATTTACAAGAGTCTCTTAAAATTAAAATGGACATACCATATGATTCAGACAGTGATTACGGAAATGACAGTTACTCAATCAGTTACTATATTTCATCCTGGCACAACAATCACTGAATATCGACTGAAAATGTTTCAGTTAAAATTTTGTCTCGTGAGTGGTATGTATGTAATTACTTACAGTAGTGAGCTCTGCCACTGCCAATACGAGGATTGCGCAATAAAGTCTATTCATGTTGTCTGTTTCAGAGTACAACTCATCTGATACTGTCCCGGTTATGTATATATTAGCGGTCTATATACGGATTTAGTTAGTACAATGGACCTAGCGGTAATGTGGTGATTTACAGTTTACAAGAACAATTAATATTGTATGTCTGAAAAGATTAAATATTACTTAGTGGATTTTGAAATTTATCGGAGTTCACAGCTGATGTTGTAAGTAATGATATACGAGGAGGCAATATAGGTGAGCCATGATGAACATTGTTGCTTAATACAATTTTATATTTTTGGAAGGATTTTTGTTTCTTTTTTTGCGATCAGCATTTTCATTTTATACACGTGAAAAACAGATTTATCCGGGTACGGAATCGACTACTTATTTGATATTCAGTCCACGTTATTTACAACGCGCCTAATTAATTGTAAAGCACGCGTTATGTAACTGTTTTTGCGTAGATGAATGTGGTGATATAAGGTATCTAATAGATATCTTATCTGGCTGGTGTCAGATTGCTTGCTTTTATGCCATTTCGTATCGTCTGGTGTACCACTAATCACAGCCAATACTATCTAAGGCAATAACCTACACTATAGCACACATAACCAAATCAGAATCCACTTTCACTCAAAATGATTAAAACGCACATACTCTCTGTCTAATTAAATTTTTTTCAATTAGAAGCAGGTTTGGTGAACTCGTGAAAAAGACATTTGAAATTACATAATCCATTCCATAATCCAATTTACGGACTTGGGTTTGCAAAAAATAGTACTTAAATAAGAACACTTCGTATATCTTTTTCTTTGTACTTTGAATTTCATTATATATAGCCCCATGTCAGTCTATGTGAACATATATAACTCAACAGTTAAATACAGTTTAGTATTGTTGCACACTCTTTTAAGTCTAGATGTCATTCGCTAATGTAATTAAGTGACACATGAAAATAAAAGGCACAGTGTATTTGTCTAACCTATTGAGCATTTGATCCAATATTTTTGGAATATTAATGATTTAATGACAAAAATCTTAGTTTTGTTGATAAGGCTTCATGTATAACCGAAGATGTTGGACAATTAGCATAAATTAAAATTTCACGCTATAGAAAAGGAGCCGTTAGTATACAATTTTGATCATCAATTTTGGCTTTAATATCAAACATGGTTCATATACGTGATCGTATATTTGTGTCTATACACGGAGTAACTGTAACAAACATGCACACAATTTTACTTTCACCATTCCGTGTTAAGAGCAGTTGCGTCAACATTAATTATAGTTCGTGCAATGTGCGGGGTTAAAATCAGCTTAGTACAGCTGCCAGCGTCTACTCCAGAATACATTATTCCGTGCCGACAATATTCACATGCTTGCTCATGTATCATTTTCTTTGGTCAATTCAATATGGATACATGTGTTTCGTCATTCTTCATGGTATTACAATAAAAATATTGCACGGAGCAGCTGCTGACCATATATAATTCTCGACAAAATACTTGTCTGATTCATTTTACAATTCTTAATCGTAAATATCTGAATCATCTGTAGAAAATGTGCCAGCAAATTAATTATTATTAGTTATTTGTTCAAACTTTCCTTGAGTTTATGTAATGTTTTTGTTACGAATTTCCTCCAATATATTGCGATATATATATATTGTTAATATGTTGAACAGCTGGAGTTTAGTAAATCCCTGAATTTTTGAGCTGTTGGACAGATGGATATCCGTCAATTCTTGCAATGATTTATTGATATATACATGTACGCGTTATTTATTATTCTCTTAAATTACATATCATAACAAAATAAGCATATAAATATCGGTATAAACGTATCCATCACAGCGATATATATATACATAAGATCGTATCAGACCAATTGCACTCTGAAACAGAAAACATGAAAACTTTTTATCGCGCAATTTTTGTGCTGGCAGTCGTAGCACTCAGTACGGTAAGCACTGATACATGAATGTCCTGTATATATGTTTAATTCAAAACTCAATACAAAGTATACAAAGTAGAGCGGATAGATACGGTGATATAGGAATTACGACACACCTGCATGACTATTGAAACTCTACTCTACTGTTTGAATATATGTATATTCAAAAGACTGCAAAACTTAGTATTAGTTTTGGCGTTGTTGGAGATTCTGTCAGTTATTCGCACTGTCACGTAATTATTTCTACAGTCGCATGCTATGGTCTTTTCATGATGACTAAAGCAAGACATTTTGATGCATTTCTACTTTTATCACTAGATAGATATTTTGACGCCATATTTTCTATCATTTTGTAGCTTTGCACTGCACAAGGTAAGCACTATTAATATTTATTGTGAGGCTTATATTAGCATATTGTTTCATTGTGAGATGGAGCGCACCCTAGTAGACTGGTATATATGGGATGAGATTAGTGTCAAAATTAATAATTCCATTATTTTTATATTATTATACCATTCTTATGTCGTTTTTTGGTCATGTTTATATTATTATATTATTATATTATTTATGTTTATATTTTATTAGTTATGCATTTATTTGTTTTGTGTCTGCAAGCACATGTCCGAGAGTTGCTAAAACAAAGATGGCTATCAACTTTACACAGCCAGTCATTGATGAGGTTAATATCATCGTGCTCACAAGCAAGTGATCTTGAAAGTGCATAGGATCGCTTAGACGCCCTCCAGACTGAACTATACAACTTGGCCATGATATTCTTGATTTGGTATTGGTTAAAGTGGGTCAAACCAATGAGATTGTAGATAGCATAATTAATGTTGAAAATACGAGTCTATGCAATCATTTTCTGCATTTACTCCAATTGTATTTCAGACATGTGGGAAAAAGCATTAGATCGAACTCGTGATTACTTTCATTCCACACAGACCGATAATAATGTAATCGTTATCATCATTGTTTTTTTATGAAAATAACTTACAATATGATCTTCAGAGTCGGATATGACACTTGTCTGGTGTTGATTTTACGTTTGTAATTGTACTCTTCTTTGTTGTGTATCCACATATAATTCCTCTTCTGATTTGATTATTTCATTATTATAATTTGCTTTTAAACAAAATTTACATTAAAGGTGGGGTTAAAGGGTTTCCAGATTGTGTCCACAGACAGCTGCATTTCAATTCAGTCAATTTACTACATACTGAAGGTCCTACAAGTAAATGGTTTTCTATTTCTTCAAAGAGTGTGGTAGATCATGCACTACAAGGGTGGGACCACTATCTGCAGTGCATCCTGATGCAAAGTCCGAAGTAGAGTGCCAAGAACATGAAATCATGACTGGCTGCAGTAGTTACTCCCCTGGCAGTAATGATCGAAATGGTGACTTCTTTGACGCAGCTCTCCGTGGTAGAAAAGTCTGTACGGCCTATAATGGTGCAGCTAATTCAGGTATGTTGAAGACGACCGGAGTATGTGATTTGCATTATGTATGCTGCTGTTTTTTTGTTTCATTTCTATCATGAAAAGGTGTAAATGTGATATCATAGTATTCGTTGCGTGTATATATTAAATTACAATAGAAATTTGATGATACTTTTTTATCAAATAGTGCGAATGGGAATTTTTTGTTCAATTACTCGTACATGACTACTTATCACTTTTAAAAAGGTGGTCATAAATGGCATGACAATTATTAATTATAATCAAAGAGCAATAGTTCAATGGTAACATAAATCAGTATTATTTTGTGTGTCCATAATATTGAAAATTAATGGTCAAATATCAATTTAACTATAATAAAGCAAAATAGATGTATGTACACGTGTGTTGTTCTTTGTCACAACAATATGAATTATTGTATATTAATACCGGATTATAAACAACGAAACATCAAACGTTGAAAATCAAGGCGTTTATGTGGCACCGCACAAATGGTCTCACTTCTGTTAATATGAATATAAATGTTCTCCAACATAACGGTGTAGTAATTAGAATAAATTGTTTGCCAGTAATTATTGGAATCGCCGGCAATAACTGGCGCCATATTTTGAAATAATGACATTGCGTGGAACATAATGATTCCATTGTGTATTTGAATTGCAGGTGTGTATGCCTATGCTCGATGTTGCAGCTGGCCCGGTATGTCATGCTCATATTCCTACGGCAACAGGTCCTCATCTGCTGATGATGCCGGAAGTATGGCATTTTGCCCAAGCCAGATTGATTGTCTAGATGCCTTCGTAACAGGTAAATTTAATTAACATTGATTTGCAGATTGTTTTGTGCGAATCCGTACCATACAAACATGCGCATATGTTTTATTATTAAACAAATAGTTTGAGTATAATTTGCAGGATGTATCTGATACAAAATTAATGTGTTCAGTGTGTAGATCATCTTTACGTATGTTGTAATATCCCTATTCTTTCGTTTCAGTTATGTTCTTATTATTTACCAATCTAGCGCGATATTATATGAGTGAAATATAATGGTTATTGCAAAGATTCAATAAATCGGTATCACCTTTATCTTCTTCGTTTCATTTAATAGGTTGCTCGGTTAAATCACTAACGGCGGGTCTAACAGGGACGAAGCCTTTTATGCCTAATTATTGCCAAGGTTATAACGAAATGGTGGAGAAAGGTATAATTGTAATTTGTTCAGTTATATTTTAAAGTCATAGTCATAGACTGCTCGAAATGCTGTTTGAATAGTGAATCTTAGGAAATTTAGGAAACGCATGTGGAATAAGATTCTTGGTTCGAATTTCTACTATAAACATTTGCAACTTAAATTCTGAACCTAACTCTATTTATACAATATTTGATATCACAAACGAACTATAAAAGTATGTGAATCTTGTTGACAGGTCTTTGGGTACATGCTGCTTGTTGTTCTGCTCCTAATTTCAATTGTAAAACCAAATCCATTCTATCCGGCACCGGCGCGGGTGATAAAGCTATTATCGGGTGTGATGCTGGTTGGATACTCACCGGATGCTCGGTTCGAAGCCCGAACCATTATTCATATGGAGCCTACATTGACGGTATGTATTTTCGTGCCCATTTTCTTCCTATTATATAAAGTATGACATGAAAGCATTGGACATATGAAAACGTATGTACTCTCTTATCAGATATGACTGATGTACCATATAATCTGCTATACCAATATATTAATTTGTCGTTTTTTGTGTAGATAATGACAATTGTGTGGCTGTTAATGGTCAAGATGGCAGAAAAATATGGGCTTTAGCTGTATGCTGTAAAGATGAATACTAGAATGTCTAAGAGAAATTATCATGTATCTACGGTGTGTTGGTATATAAAAATATAACAATAACAGGAAGCATTAAGTAATAAAGATAATTTATTGATGGCATATTATTGTGCTGCTGTGAACGAGTAGTGGTGTTATGCAGGTGGTTTAAGCGTTGTGAATAGAATACAATACACTTCAGCATATACTGCAGTATATCCGGTGTATCTCATGGCATCACTTTTTAAGTTAAACTTTTAAAACACATTAATATGCGAGTATTGATATTTATTCTATTCAATAGCAAACTCTGTTCGTTTATTTATCTCTTTATTTTCATAACAAAATGATAAACAATAAAATAAATTATAAAAAAAATCAAACACACGACATTACTTTGAATAAACTATTCTGCAAAGTTTCAAAACTTACAAATTAACTAAGCATAATAATGCAATCATTTATTTAAACGGATTGGTAAACAGTGGTTTCGCTGTCACCTGTAGCATATAAGCTGCTGCATATGCTTCTATTTATGTTTTCAAATGTCCTAAATAATTCATCTTTGACTGTATAATATAATCATTAATTTGCCAACCTCAATTGTCCTGGTTCAGTACATTTTCATCAAAACCTTTAACACTTAAAATCTGTAACCTCGAACTGGATTTCATCTACTATGTATATAGCTCAAAAATATTAATATGTTATTATTAATAGTGTGTATAAACGTAATAGGCTAGGCATGAATAAATTGCGAACGTCTGGACAGGAAGTATGGATTGCCGTTAGGCACGACCGACTGTCCTGTGCTGCAATTCACTGGTAAGATTTCTTACCAAAAGCGGGTACTTTCAGATGCAAATGATAGTCTCGCAGATGTCTATCATTTTATCGTGACCAATCGTGAAAAGGGTCAAGGGTCGCTGGCTACTAGGATCGACCACGACTTACGACGTTTGTTTTGACTGTACTCTACGCAATCGTGACACTTTCTACAGCAGTTTTTGATATCATGACACAAACAAATCTTGAACGCATACGAACGCATACTTACGGTGGCCCATGGCGACAATCGTCGATATGTAACCAACTTCCGCGCCGACTCAGCAACTGTCCGTGATATGTAAGCAAGTTCCACGCCTACTTAGCAATTTGCGCGCCGACTTAGCAACTTCCGCGATATGTAAGCAAGTTTATCGCCGACTTAGCAATTTCCGCGCCGACTTAGCAACTTCCGCGATATGTAAGCAATTTTCGCGCCGACTCTGCAACTTCCGCGATATGTAAGCAACTTCCTCGCCGACTCAGCAACTTCCGTGATATCTAAGCAATTTTCGCGCCGACTTAGCAACTTCCGCGATATGTAAGCAAGTTTCGCGCCGACTCAGCAACTTCCGCGATATGTAAGCAATTTCCGCGCCGACTCGGCAACTTTCCGCGCCGACTTAGCAACAATGTAAATGGTTGTTAAATTACAGTTATTCGTTGTCATTATTTCACATTTTTGATAGATTTGAGCAATGGCGGTAGGCAAAAGTAGTGAACTGCGTGTCAGTGTAATGAAAGATGAAATAATAAGGTATTAGTATGAATATTAATAACTTATTTATTTATAAATGTGTACATAACTCTTTTTATTTCAATCTCAATAAGTGACTATGAAGAATGTACTTATATCTTGTATACGGGGGAGGAGACCTTGGCATGTTTTTGTTTTTTTTAATTTCAGAAACCTTGTACAACAGTCAAGGTGAAACCAAAAATATACCTCATATTGGTGATTATGACTGGAAATACGAGATACACTATTGTCCGTAATTGTTTATTCTTGTTTTCAATCAAATCTTATTATTTATCACTTGACTATTGTTCATAATATCCACAGTTGTGATGTTTAGTGTAAAATAACACTCACAGATATGGTCTTGTAAACATCACAATATTTCTGTTAAAGGTCATCATTGTTCTACATTACGTCATGTTGTGCATATATGATACGAATTTATTCAGTACAATGCCCTCAGGCCTATAGAGAATCATTCAAATAGTCATCAGTCACAACTGGTTAAGTAGATTTTCTCTTTGCTTAGAAGCGTAGAATACAAATTTGAAATACAGATAAGTCAAAGAAATTTTGCACATGTCTGAATTTACTGACAACAAAAATGAGGCACAGCCGGGAGTTATGCATATATAATTCTTATTAAACTTGTGACATCCTACTAATGTATTGTGCGGCCATTATGTGGGGGTAATAACTATTCAGGCAAGTCAAGAACACATGATATTTGTTCAAGGTATTTCTTCTAAATTTTAAAAGATTTTTACTGGCAATATCCAGGAATCAAACCAAGTTTCCATTCGATTAGCCAAGTAATTATATTAATCAAGTGATTAGTGAGGAAGTGGTAACATACCTGAAATGGGTCTCGTTTGTTTTTTTTTATTTTAGGTATAAGTATCGGTCTTAGTTCTGGTCAAGATAGGTATAAATATCGGTAATATTTTCCCCGATTTGGTATAAATAACCTCTTAGTAAGTGACAGAGGTGTTTCAAAATACATATTTTAATAAATCCACTGTTGGCTTACGTGTGCCCCCCATTGCCTGTTGTAAGCCTCTAGATATACAAGCAGGGGATATATTAAACTTGTATGGTATGCTCACATTAATTCAAAAATTATATAATATTTATATAATTTTGTTTATATAATTTAGATAGGGGTATTCAAATGCAGCATCCAGTAACCTCAATTCAGAAAAAAAAAACCATTATTTAAAATGTTATCAACATTTTCTCATGTATGAAGGTTTTTTTTTAGACATTTATTTACAAACATCACACATAATGAGCATATTGTTTTCATGTGTTTTTACCAATTGAGCCTGCACTATCGAGTTTTTGTAGTTTAATACCCTGCTTTTCAACATATGTACATGTATGTATCCTGAGCAACATCGCCTCTTTAGAAAATAGTTAAAATGTCAGCAAATAACTGGCTCTGCTTTGGCGATAATTTTGACCAAAGAAAACTTAGAACTCCTGTGTGCTGAAGATATTATAGGCATGAAGTACAAATAAGGAATACTGTATTCACTATATAATTACAGTTTGCACATGAGAAAATAAGCCATTTAAAAATATAACTGTAAGCAATGGTCAGGTTCCAAGTAACTCTGGTTTAACAATTATCAATATGTAATGAAATAATGACCATTTATTATGACTTAATATTTTTGTCATATATATTGTCAGACAAAAAAATTATACTAGTTGCATGTCTCCATTAGAAACAGTACTTAAGATATTACAGTTATGCTTATTAATGTGGTCACATGACCATATACAGTCATCTGAAACATTAGTCATATCACATTGATCTCAACTAAAAATAGTCAGGGAAGTGCATTATCCCAAAAAACTTGTACCATGTTTCATTAGTACCTGTTGGAAGGTATTTGAGAAACAAGTAAAAATGCTTAATATTGGCTAATTAATATGTAGATTAGGTTATTAACACGCACAACATTTCAACCAAAAACTAATCAGGTCTGCGAAATATCCCAGGACATCTATGTATGTACCAAGTTGCATTGAAATCTATTGAATAGTACATGAGAAATAAGTGAAAATGCTTAAATTTGGCTAATTATTATGCAAATTAGGTAATTATTATGGATGTATATAAACTGAAAACATTATATTAGATCATTGCAATGTCTTAGAGTATTTATGTCCCTGTCCAAGATTCATTGAAATAAGATAAGTACTTGAGATATTGATGGAAAAGCTGAAAACTGACTAATTATTATGCAAATCAGGTAATTAATATGAACAGATTTTGATGTAAAACTAATTAGGTCTGTACATTTTCCAACAGCATCACTGAAATGTGATGATTAGTACTTGAGATATCAGTGGAAAAGCCAAAAAATACTAATCATTAAGGACATTAGGTGATTAATATCCACAGATTTGTATTTAGGGTTGTACATAGTCCTAGGGCATCTATGTACCAAGTGTCATTGAAATATAATGATTAGTACTTGAAATATCAGTGGAAAAGCCAAAATATCAATAACTATGCAAATTAGATAATTAATATGCATGGTTACTGACCCCAAACTTATCAGGTGCATTGTCCTATGACATCTATGTACCAAATTTTATTGTAAAATGATTAGTACTATAGATAGTGGAAATAAATTAGTCATATTATTCCAGCTATAAATTTACTTGTGTTTCTCATCTCGGTTCATGGCAGAAAAGTTAGAAATATATGATATACCATGCAGCAATCAGGTGTACATTATTCAGAATAATACTTCATTGCACAACTATTTTTGATACAACCATATTTTTTGGTTATTTTTCTATTATGCATAGAATATATTGTTCCCTCACAGAAACAGCAAAAATTAAAACAAAATTAGAACCCAGTGAATACTTGTTTCAAAATAATGAGACATCACATAGTATTTCAGATATTGTGGTCAAATTTCTTCAAGTTGCATGCATGAAGTTATGATTTTTTCAAGAATTTAAGTAGTCAAAGTTCTTGTAGAAGTTTTTTATTTTATTTAACATACAGATATATATATTTGATCAATAATGAATAAAATAAACATTTTCAGTAATGTAACATCACATGATTTGCCTTTTGGAATCTTTCAGTATGAATTACAAGCTGACAACAAATTTGTTACATCTTACAAATAAGTGCAATTACAATTTATATATTTATCATACATTGAACATTCTTATTCATACTTATACTCTCACTTTTGCCCTTGCAGCACATCAAGATTTATTTTGACTTGTGTAAATATGCCACAATATCACCTGGACTGTTTAGTAATGTGAATATAAATATAAGTGTCCAGTTTGCAACAAAGTTGATATGGTGAAATTTAAAGGTGACCAATGGATGGTGGACTAATTCTTCACACAAAAATATTGGCTGTACATGAACATCATTTTGTACTATGGAAATGTCATGTATGACAGACCATCAGGTGTGGCAGTTTTAAAAAATAAGTTTAAATTTACCAATGACAGACAATCAGCACTATGCATAGTCAATGACATTTCGTGGAAATAAATTCACTTTAAATAATCAACTCTCCCACATGGGTTTCAATATTTCAAACAATTGTCTACTCTGCTGATGTGTTCTGGGAGTAAAAATGACGATCTTCATAATGTGATCCAGAAATTGCTCCAAAGTGTCATCATTTGTATAGCTTGGTGTCTACGTGTGATGCTCCAGCTCTCATCAATCTGCTATTAGTTTAATTAGTTCTTCCTAAAATAGATATATCGTGATATTAAAAATGAATGTTGAGATGAACTATGACGTTTAAGGCATACATCAGCATTTGTAACTTTATTCTCGCTCAAGGCCAGTGTATTCATTGACCTCAAAATTGACCTCAAAGGGGTAACTTTTTACAAGCAACAGCTTTTAACTCCTCTGTTTTTTTGGCTTGACTGATTTTGTTAATACTCACCACTGACATGATAGCAGTCAAAAACTGATTTATGAATACTTTGGCCCCAAATTTATTACCTCCTACCAGTCTAATAGCAGTGTTCCAAATGATCATGCTTTTTATTTTGGCTACGTTGCGCACTAGTAAGAGATCACCGGCGCCTACCCCCGGTACATTGTTACACTGTATCGACGTAATCCCAACGCAACTTTGAATGAACTGTAAATGCTGCCTTCATTCTAGAAAATACTATCGTAAAATGGTTTGAAATAATAAATGTAACAGCAGAATACATCTTAGTAATAAACTAAGTGACTTCTAAAGACTGAATGTTTTTTTTGCAAAATTCGTATACGGGGCCCATTTAGTTATAAGCTGACGTTAGTTTCTCGTTCAAGTCCTACCATGGAAACAGCCTAAAACATGTTGCTTGTTTTTTAGCAGAGCCGATCGCCAACCAGCCTACTGGCTTGTTCAGTTACCACTTCATTTTTCTTCTCGATTCGCACGGTCAAAGTCACTTCCTTGTCAAGCCATGCCCCTGGCCTTGCCCAACAAAATTTGTTCCTAATGTCTTTATCGATCTCTCGCACAGCTGACTCGTTGTCTTGAAACTTGTAAACAACGATTCAACTCAGCTAACAATTGACACAATAAAATGGTGCCTTTGGTAAAAAGAAAAATGAAAGCTCTTCACTGATTGGCCCATCAGAGAAAACCCAGCCAATCATGTTAATCGTTACATATTACTTCAAACACTTAGTAACCACTTCGGATTTTACTATTGCACTGATGAAAAGAGTCGCGAACATTCCGCATTGGAGACACCACGAGTTATCTCCTTTCGACCATACACTGAATACAGGCCTCTTGCAGCCAGCAACAATGGCCGGACAGCGTGTTTACTCCGGTGAATTAACAAGATTTGTTTTCCCTAAAATTTTCACTTCGGATTTAGACATTTCAGAAAATCGATCCCTGGGACTTAGAAATCTGCGGAATTCTGCAGAAAATTCTCATCCTTGAAAATGACTATTTTGAACTGTAGGCATTAATCAGCGATTCTGCCAATGACTGAGAGATAGGATCTAGGTCAGGGTAAGCCCCATGACCCCAAGATTCTTTTCCCTTATGTCACGAACCATATGACCAAGGACATATTACGACGCCATTACGGCTAGACAACTACTCAGGTTCCTTTCTCTCCGCACCGAGGACTTAGACCAATGCTACGGAAAGAGTGGAGTGGCTGGGGGGGGGGGGCAGAGTCTATGGTGGGTATGTGAATACTAGTAGGTGGGTTCGGAGAACCCTCTGCCTAAATTCACTACGTTCAATTACCCACCATAGACTCTGGTCTGTCAAAATGACTATTTTGAACTGTAGGCATAGTCAGATGCAGATAGGTGGCGGGTTTTCTGAGCAAACAGAAGATGGTGAAGTCCTTTTCCCAGTCTGGGATGATACAGTCTACAACCATCACTCAACACCAAGTTAAGACCAAAGAGAGGGTGGTGTCTTACCTTGCCTGTGCTGTCCCCAGAGCGAAAAACCAAAAATGCTGCTATGGTGACAGGGATCAGTGTGCCAGAGAAAGCTAGACCCAAAAATCAAATCTGGGGGTAGTATGCTTTCAAAGTAAAGACTGAAGCAGTTCTGCATGAGAACATACATGTAGGTCGAAAAGCGAGACCTGGAAACTTCCAAGGAGTGCTGATGGTAGAGAAATCTGTCAGCAAAAAATGCTGATATCGCCTATGCGCAGGGACCCTTGTGGTCGTTCGGGCTGGGTCAGCAACCAGAGTCTGACCCGCTACGACGGGACCCAGCCTAAAAGAGGACCTCCTCAATGGATTTGGTGTCACTTAGTTAGTAGTTGATAAAGATGTTTTCATTCTCCAGCGCGTCTGCCAGACTGTTCCTCACCCCTGGAAGGTGGTGTGCGGTGAGCTCCACATTGTATTCCAGCCACCAAAGGAGAATTGCTCTGTTAGGACTGACAATGATGGGAAACGCGTTCCCCTTCCTTGTTGAAGGAGACTACCGCTGTGTTGTCTGTGTGGAGCAGGACTCTGTGGTCTTGAACTACGGGTTGAAAGTGTGGTAGTGCTAAGTGCACTGCTTTCAGTTCGAGCCGGTTGATATGGAGGTCCCGAAACTAATGCGGGTGCCATATACCTTGGGCTTGTTCGTCCAATAGATGCGCTCCCCAACCTTGGAAGGCGGCATCTGTTACTAGAGTCATAGCAGCGATGAGTGGGTCAGAGGGGACCCCTGTCCGAAGTTGGCCAGTGATGACCACCAAGGCAGAGCTTCCTTCGCTTGGTCTGAGATCAATACCCACCTATCTAGTTCCCGTAGGCGAGCTCAGTGTGGTAGCAACAAACGTTGTACCGGGCGGCTGTGTAATGCAGTCTGGGGAACTATCCTTTGAACCAAGGTCATCATTCCGATGATCCGCATTAGTTCTTGGAGGGACACTGAGGGAACGCTGACTAGGTGATCGGTTAGGCTGCTTAGCACCAAACAACACGCTTGAAATAGCTTTAACAAGCCTACCTCTGTGTCAAACTCCATGCCCATGCGTTGGGTAGGGATGGGACTTGGCTGATTTACTAAAGAGCCCAACTGGTGAAATAAATCCTGTGTTAGCCTTACTTGCTCGGCTAATAACCTCTTGTTAGAATTATGTAATAACCAGTCGTCTAGGTATGGATTGATGTGTACCGACGTTTGGTGGAGCAGCAGCATCAGCTGTTCCATCCATTTTGGTGGAACATAGGGGGCTGTGCATAACCCGAAGGGGGCACCTGAGATTTGAATACTTGGCCAAGCTGGGCGGCTCGAAAGAGATGGCAATTCGCTGGGTGCATCGGCATGTGCACGCAGGCCCCACTTAAGTCTAGTTGGGCTAGCCAGTCAAAACGGTGGATGGAGAGGACGCTGAATGGCATCTCCATGCAGAACCGATCAAGGAACACGTACTGATTCAGACAGCCTAGGTCCAGAAATGGACGCCCGCCACCTGTAGATTTGGTACTACGAACACATTTGAGTAGAAGCCTGGACTTAATGCTGGCTAATCTACCTTGTGTATGGCGCCCTTTTACAACGGTCTACTTTCTGTCTGATTGCTTCCGCCTTGCGGGAGTCCCCTGGCTGTGCCCCCAATGTGGAAGACACTAACAGGGGAGATGGAGATTTCAGCGGTATCCTGTAACCGTATGTCACCACCTGGAAAATCGGGGTCGGCCACCCGCTGCCTTCAAACTGGACTACACCGGCGCAATCTGTGTGCGACAGGGATATGTGGCCATGGGTTTGGCAGTTGCGAGGGATGGGTGCGCTCTTCTCCCATGAGGTGAGTTTCCCCAAGGCCTGCGGTAGTCACTAAGTTGTGACCTGGCCACTCAGCGAACATGTGTGTCCTCCCGGTTGTAGAGGTAAGTGTCAAACATGCTTCCCCCGCTGATTTGGTGGGCAACCGCCCAAGGAGGATGAGGAGCCACCACCTAGTCCCTTCCTCCCTGGGGCGTGCCACTACTCTTCTCTCCCGTGGAAGGGTATGAGCGATTGCCTCCTGGCTGACTCTGGCTATCTGTGTTTTCTGTGCGTGGGGTGCCCTCTGTTTACCCTTAGCAGTGGCCAACTGGCTACCACATTCGATCTGAACCATTTGGTTTGTTGCACTTCGAAGCTCCGAGACTGCACCCATCATCTCCCCATCAAAGAGGGTGGAAGATGTCCAGTCTGCACATTACCTCCTCCGTGGCTGACCAACGTCAGCCCATCAACACCGTCTGTATGCCCTGTGCCCCACTCAGCATCCAGCCGGACAGGGGAAGACGTGCCATTGGGGTTGCTTTGGATCCCGACGCCTGTGATCCCATAAGCTTTGAAGCAACAGTAAGTGGTTGCCTGAGGATCAAGGGTGGGGGTATATACATCGTATCACTAGGATCGATGATACTCCGCATCACCCCAACGGCATGGCTCACAGAGTCATTACGAATGGAAGATTCTGAGGAACCGCCTGAGGTACCGGCTGTATTCGATGCAAACAAACTGTCTCCTTTTAACTTGAATATGTGAGCGAGAATGGGTCGGTTCCCTCTGGGGACGCCTGTGGGTCTGTAAAAGGGTGTCGAAACCCACAGCGGAGCCCGGTCTCCAGGGTAAATTCCTGAATCTGGTACTGCGAGACAAACCCTGGCTGGCTGAAAGTAGGGGGAGGAGCAGCGCGTGTCCTGACCCGAAAGCCCTTTCCCGAAATCGGAGGCTTGGCTGCCAGCATCCCTGTTGGCATTCAGTGCCCGAGGTCCAAGAGGAGATCTGGTGCAACTAGCCTGAGCCTAGGCCTCACCCAAAACAGAAGAGTCGTGGCTGGGAATGGGGGGTTCCCCGAAAGAAACATGTTTGAACGCAAGAGCTTTCTGTGTTTCTTCCTGTTTGCTGGTTGAGGGGCCGCAGTGGAGACAGCTCGCTCTGACTGCATCTGACCTACCCGGCCTGTCAAGGACGCAATTTGCCCTGGCAGTCCTTCATCCAAAGCCCTCATCTTAGAGGCACACCCGGCACCTTTTAAGGACGGATCCACAAAAGGACCCGCAACAGGCCCAAAGGGGGAAAGACCTCCAGGGACACAGCCTCGTCATTGCCGGTAAAATCGAGTAAACCACTGCCTGAACAAACAGACTGTGAGGATGAGACTGAAAAATATCGGTACCTCCACTGTCGGGGCTCTTACTCGACGTCTCAGTACACTGGTAGCCGAGCGTCAGAACTTTCCACTCATGCCAGCAAGCAACTCACTTTAACCGATTTTTACTGGATGCGCGACATGCTGTGAAAAACGAGCGACATCAGTCTCAGCGATTTTGTATGGCTCTGGAAAAACATCCCAGGCATCAGAGCTCCAGTAAAAAACACACGCCTTCAAGGCAAAAACCTGAAGCCCGCACGCAGTCGCTGCCAGTATAGCAAATAAATTCTGATGGTAACCACTGCACAGTCGCCTCGAAAAACAAGTAGACAAAACCGGTGGTGAGCATCTGGTGCTGACATTACATCTATTCATTTCTAAATACATTGATAAAGCATAAAATGAACACGACATGCATGAGGGATGCGAAATACAGTTCGAAAAGGTGAAGCAACAAAACCAACAAGTGATCAAGTTATGTCGCCGGGTTTTATATGCAAAAAAGGGTAAAAAAGGAAAACTTATCCTACCAGCTACATGTACAATGTCGGTAACAGCGGGCGGTAACAACCCAAGCCAGAAATCCAGACACGAAAAGGGAGGCTAGGCAGGCAAAGCAGCTAGACTTCATCCCGGCTCGGTGCAGAGAAGAAAAAAAAGATTGATTGTCTAGCCGTAATGGCACCGCCATATGGCCTCGGTCACTGGTTTCTGACATAAGGGAAAAAGAGTTTTGGGGTCATGGGGCTTCCCCTGACCTAGATTATATCTCTCTGTCATTGGCAGAATAGCTGATTAATGCCTACAGTTCAAGACCGGAGTCTATGGTGGGTAATTGAATGTAGTGAATTTATCAAGTACGTGCAATATCCAAAACATCTATGTATTGATTTTCGTTAAAATCTGATAATTCTTGGACAGAGTAAAACTCAATGGCTCACTTTTGGTGCTTTGCAAATACATGTATGTATTGATTTCAAACAAAACCTTAAATGAATATAAGAAATTGTAATAAGAATAATCTGCTTATGTGTTTCTTTGGTTATCTTGGATTGTTTACGTTTTACTTTGACACTAAATTTATGCTTCAATTGAAGTGCCTGTGAAAAACATGGTATAACAATGTCCATTGGTATACATAATCATTCATAAACAATTTACCTGGTCACTAGCCCAGTTATTTGCATATGTTATGCATATAGCAATACATGTCTATAACAATTCAATTTGTGATCAGATAAGAGACAATAGACTTGCAGGCATCTAGTTTTTTGGCCATATTACTTTTATCTTTGACATGAATAACATTTTCTCTAAATTACCAATCATTAACAGTTGATTTTCCATATACGAAAGAATTTTCACTTGCTAGAGAATCACTCCCAGATTATAAGTAAATTTGCATTGCTGCTACAGAGTGATTCCATTTCCAATAATAAAACTCAGTGTTTTTGATTCACTTCATGTCACATTATTGGTGTGCTTCATGCTCCCATTATGTTCAATGAAAAAGATTCAGTTTCGAAATTGTGAAATTGTGTAAATTTGATACACATTAGCCTTAAAATAATCTTAAATCAGATCATGAAACAAACACATTGTATATATACATGTATATATATATATATACAAGCTTTTTGTCAAACGACTGAGATCTGGGGTCTGGAATAGTGAAATGCATCAAGTTTCATTTGAATATGTTAAGTAATTATTTCAATTAAGTAATTGGTAATTTAAATTAATATGCAGATTTTGACCTAAAACTAAGTTGTGCTTTACCTTAAAGCTTTAATATACCAAGTTTCATTGAAATCAGATGTGTTAATAGTGACAAGGCAGACAAGACACATACACATAGACAGGGTGACAGCTTAGACTATCATTGTGTGCTTCACACACAGAAGTCAACAATATTCACTTAAGTTTTACTTTTGAGTAAAATATATCAATTCTCTGATCTGTTTTTACGAAAATGACTTTGTACCGGTAATATAAATAAGTTTATTAGGTTAAAATTGATTCAGAATTTAAGTTGGCTAATAATACAACACATACCTTTTAGTTTTGAAATAGATTTGTTGTAGTAACTTGCAATTACTTTTGGGTTACTATGGTGCTAGCTGTTTGTGCCTTCCTTCAATATCTGTATTGAAGAATATTGTTTGAATCATATGGCTTACTGATATTATATAAGGTTATCATACAAATGTGCATTAACTTAATGTCATTGAGCAATATATAATGGTAGTTTAATGTGATAGAATAAGATACACTCAATACAAATTTGCTGACTTATTAGTAGATGTATTAGATTCATTATGCATTAGTGTATTGTTCAGTATAAAGATTGTGCATTATCAAATAAATTGCTAAAAAAGGATTGGTAATTGCAAGGGGTCATAATGATTTTGGTTGCTTTTCTATTGTTGCTTAATATCACAGGAAATGTTTAGGCAAATACTCTGTTTGTTGTACATGTACAGTTTAAGATGAAAGAGCACATGTGTTTCTATTAGAACAAATACACCATTTAAAAATATAACTGAAAACATTGATGAGGATGACTTGTGATGGTGTAGCCTGAAAATGACTTGTATATTAGGCATTTTAAAAGAATTAATTAGCTCATCCATTAAAAATTTGAAAAGACGTGCAAAACGCTAATAGCACATTGATCAACAAAACAATTTATACTGAATTGATCTCACATCGCCAAATTTATACAGCATTATATAAATGGATATCAGAAAATAATGAGCACCAGCTATTGCATATGCCATGTAATCATTTTTGTTATAACCTATAACCTATTTTTCTTGTGCTTGTGAAACTGTGTAAGACATAAGGTCTATGGTCAAAACTACAATAATAATATAAAATACTATTAATAATACAAATAAATTAATACTAATTATAAAACAAAACAATGCATATATACTTGAACAAAGAACAGCAATTGAATTGGCGATGAAAAGACAAAATACTTGCTCCAAGTTCAATAGCAAGCAAATTAACTCTCGATAGTAACACACAGTTAATGCAGTTGTTTAAATAAATTAAATAATTTTTCAATGATTATAATAAATAGTATAGTCATAAATTAAAGCGGGAGGGTTGTCACCAAGCAACGATAACAACACACGCTGAAAACGCAAAGACTCATAGGTATACACTTGTTTGTAAACAACGACACGCTATGAAAATGCGTAGGTGATGACTCCCTTGTTTTAAATTTCACCGGAAACAGGATGGGTTCAATGCCAAATGGTCAGTGGAATATATATGAAACATGATTGAACAGTAAATAAAAGTTCAAGCCCGGTCTAGGCTAAGAGAGTGATACTAGAGGGACTGTGGTACTGTCAAGGCGCTAAAATGACTGCCTGGTGCAAAAACACTTGACCGTTTAGAGCAAACCTACCTTCTACTGTACATGTGAAGCCATATACTAGTTGTTGTTGTTGGAAAATAAGAGGGTAAACTAGGTTACTATATTGAGCCAAGAACTTCCCGGAGTCACGCTCAGGCCGCCATGCCTGTTCGACTGTACCATTTTCTTTACGGGGGTCTCTGCTTTGATTGCGTGGGGTGAGTTGCTGAGTCGGCGAGAAACTTGCTTACATATCGCGGAAGTTGCTAAGTCGGCGAGACACTTGCTTACATATCGTGGAAGTTGCTAAGTCGGCGAGAAATTTGCTTACATATCGCGGAAGTTGCTAAGTCGGCGAGAAATTTGCTTACATATCGCGGAAGTTGCTAAGTCGGCGAGAGAATTGCTTACATATCGTGGAAGTTGCTAAGTCTGCGCGGAAAGTTGCTGAGTCGGCGTGGAAATTGCCAAGTCAGCGAGAAACTTGCTTACATATCGCGGAAGTTGCTAAGTCAGCGAGAAACTTGCTTACATATCGCGGAAGTTGCTAAGTTGGCGAGAAATTTGCTTACATATCGCGGAAGTTGCTAAGTCGGCGCGGAACTTGCTAAGTCGGCGAGAAACTTGCTTACATATCGCGGAAGTTGCTAAGTCGGCGAGAAATTTGCTTACATATCGTGGAAGTTGCTAAGTCTGCGCGGAAAGTTGCTGAGTCGGCGCGGAAATTGCCAAGTCAGCGAGAAACTTGCTTACATATCGCGGAATTTGCTAAGTCGGCGCGGAAAGTTGCTGAGTCGGCGCGGAAGTTGGTTACATATCGATGATTGTCGCCATGGGCCACCGTACATACTGATGTAGATCATTCGTCTCTGCCACATCAAATTCGATTTCTTCGCATGTCGCGAAACAGTCTCTTCCAGTTTTCTATATTTTCTTTTTGACTGCCGTAAACAGTGCACGTTGTTTCCTTGGTTCTGGGCGATTTAATGGTTTTCTATTTTAGTTGGAGTGACAGTATTCATTGTGTTCATAACGTGAACAACCAACGCATTCACCGGGTTATTTAGAATAAATTTGCATACATTGTGTTAATATAAATTATTTCGTGACGTTAGCATCATTCATATCAAATAGAAACCTGCAGAAGGGGACAGTCTCTCTGGACTAAAGTCCCTCGCGTGAAATGGTTCGCAGTTCCCACAAAATGCCTTCGCAGTGGTTAGAAATCACTAGCACCTAAAATGTTACACTGTATCAACGTAATCCCAACGCAACTTTGAACGTCGAATGAACTGTAAATGCTGCATTCAATCTAGCAAAAACTATCACAAAACAGTTGGAAATAACAAATACAAGCCGGAAGGCAGCATTTACAGTTCATTCATAGTTCAAAGTTGCGTTTGGATTATGTTGATACAGTGTTACAATGTCGGCATCGGTGATCTCAACATATACAACACTGACAAATTGAATGCTCCAGATGACTCATTGATTGTTGCAGTACATGAAGGATTGGTGTAAGTTAAGTTCAAACATTGTAGCTATAAGCGTAATGCAAATGGATATCCAATGTAAAAACACCTTAAGTTAAAACCTCTGGACGTGTGAACCAAGTCAAAAAATATCAAGAGGATTGGAGAGAATTTGCAATAGCTGATCTTGATACAAAAGTGGCGGAAGAAATGGCAAAGGTGGAAATGACATGCCTTAGAGAATACGTTCTTCTTAAAGTTGGTATTATTTTGGATAGCATAATTAGATGTTTGCGAGAAAAGACAATGTGTGGACAAATATTTGAAACTTATTTTGGTGTAAACAACTCGCGTTTGATTAATTCCCACAATTGCAAGTTCTTAAATTGAGAGAATAAATGTGTGGACAAATATTGGCCACATATTTGTTAATAAATACCTGTTGTTTAATTAATTTCCACCTCTACGAGGTTGTTAAATTGAAAGAATAAATGTCTCCACAAATAATTAATACTTATTTTGGTGTAAACAAGTCGCGTTTAATTAACTTCCACCATTAAATGTTGTTAAATTGTGAAAATAAATGTGTTGACAAATATTTGATACTTATTTAGGTGTAAGAACTCGTGTTTGATGAACTTCCACCACTGCAAGTTGTTAAAATAATTAAATAAATATACTGGTATCATTAGATATTTGATTTAATTGTGAAACTTTCTAACAAAATGTTAACTGTTGACTCCGAGCCCTCAATCAACTATTCCACAGACACCGTATAAATACCACAAGACGAAGATATTCTTCTGTTGCCTGAATTAGTTTCGTAATATAGGGAACGCCATCGACACTTTAACAAAACTTGCCTTGACTTGGGTCTTCTGTTTATCTCTTGTCACAATCTGGAAACTGTGGAAACAAATTGCGCGTCGTCCAGTTTAAGACGCAAGTTATTTTATTATTTAGTCATTGAGTTTTGCATGGTGGAGTTTCGTGAGGTTTATTATTTTTTGTGGTGAGTCGTATATTTGGACGTTTGTAATACCAGATGTTCAGCAGTCAGACACAACACGTACTTATCAGAGTATGACACAAGTTGTTTATTACTACGTGAACATAAAGAAGAGTCCCGAATCAAATACAATGAATGCTTTATATATAACCTCGTGGGAATTATGCATTTGAGCGGGGAAACTTTGATACAAATATACAATACTGTGATTGGTCAATAAAAATGACGTGGTGTTGCCTCTCACGTTCGCTCATAACACAGTGTTCAAGGTCGTATCCCGTTGTGTTACATTCAAGCTTAGGCGGTATAAACGTTGTATATAGCAGTATAATAATATAAAACGATACACAATATCAGTAATAATAGTAAACAATAAGCATATCCATAGCTATTTCCGACAATTTTTTCGCGACGCTCTTTGTTTACTTTTTATGATTTGATGAATTTCAGTTTATTTGATTTACGTTTTTATGGTAGCGCTGAGCGGGACTTGAACCCACTGTCGGGATTATTGTGTGCTTAGGATTATCCGCTGTGTATCGCAATTGTTTTGTGTGGTCTATTCGTAATTGTATCTGGTGTCTTGGTAGGCCGGGACAAGTGACTTTTCATATGAGTAATTAATGGCATTAACGGTTGAACTGTATATACTATAGATCTTATTACGCACCAGCATTTATGCTTGTAGCCTTCCAGTTAAGTTATCATATCCAATATATCAATTTTGCAGTAGTACTTTTTTTGATGATATACAAAATAGAATATAATAATATAAAATAGTAACCAGAAATAATAATAATAATAATAATAATAAATAAATAAATAATTATTATTGAGTTGATTTTTCTTTCATTTTTAAATAAATAATTTCCTTGACGTAATGTCATTGATATTCTGTGGTAGTTGGCTCCAGAGGTTGGGGTCAGTATTTTTAAAGGAATTTTGACCTGCATTAATACGGTACTTTTAATGAGTAAATTTCCTTTGGTTTGAAATCTAGTATGATAAGTTTTGGGTACATGCTGAAAGGGTTGTGATATAGAATTAGGAAAATGTCCATGAAGGCTATCAAAAACGAAAAGAGCTAATTGGAACTGGTGTTGTTTGCATATATCAAGTATATTATAGCTGCTAAACAATGGGAGAGTGTGTGAAAATAGAGGTGAGCAAGAAATAATACATACGTACGTTAGTTTTTGAATAATAAGTGTTGGATGTAAATTAGTTTTATAGGTATTTCCCCAGGTTTCCAACATATATGAAATATGTGGCAAAATAAACGAATAATGAGAAATTTGGCCTTGGAACAATTTTTATTAATTTATATATGATATCTGCTTTGCCATTTATTTTGCTCATCACATGATCAATGTGTTTGTTTCAAATTGATTGTGATTGTGGACCAGCAGCACAACATCATATTTAGTACACTATATCTCACTAATGATTTGGTTTCTAATTGTCAAACTCCCAAAAGTCGCTACTTTTGTATTTTTACCTCTGAATAGCATATATTCAGTTTTGTTAGTATTTATTGTCAGTTTATGACAGTTGCACCAGTCAACGATTTGATTTAACTTTTCATTAACAAAATATAAATTAATACTGTCCCCAGATTGAAATGTATGAAATAAACTGGTGTTGTCTGCAAACAGACGGATATCAAAGTACGTAGATGCTAATGCAATATCGATAACATAAAGAAGAAACAAAGTAGGACCCCTGCGAAATACCGCATATTATTGGAAGCGAGTCTGGTGTTACACTAGTCACACTTACATGTTGTTCCCTGTTATGTAAATAGCTCTCGATCAAGTCCATGAGTAGGCCTTGAATCCCATATCCAGATAATTTTCTAAGTAAAATGGAATGATTAACGGTGTCGAACACATTTCTAAGATCTAGAAAAATTCCAAGAACTACATTCCCTTTATCAATTTCATCTAATACTTTTTGTGCTAGGTCTATAACAGAGTTTTGTACTAAATTTTTCTCTAAAGCCGTACTGCTTGGAATAAAATATACTGAATGTATTCAAAGAAACAGTTAATTGTTTGTTGATTATTTTCTCAAATATTTTACTTAATTGGGGCAGTACTGAGACAGGGCTATAATTAACAGGGTCAAAAGGAGTTCCCTTTTTGAAAATAGAGGTATGATTTTGAAGATAGTGGTATTGATAAGTGGATCATTGCATCCTCTAAACAGATGGTGCAAGTCATTGGTAATAAGTGTTATGGGTTCTGTTCATTCAATATAATTGCTGACAAGACGAGTGAACACTGACAGCATATCGAAGATGCCATGTTTATATATCTCCCTGAGGTAAGAAAGAGGCTGCATATGTGACCTTCTCACTTCCCAGTACCGGCTAAAAGGGACTATAAATGGGAGAACGAATAATAATCCCAGGGCTGACAGGTCTACCTTCGCAGATGACTTCGGACGTTCGGTACCATGCAAGGCATACAACACAGTGAAGACAAGTGGCATGTATCAATCAACCGGTTTAATAACAAATGACAGATTAGTCAAAATACACTTTACTTGAATTATAACACTAGAGGGCGCACTCAAATGATCACACACTTGACCGAGTTACCCAGGTGACCATCACATACAAAGCATCTGTTGGGATATGTCCCCAATGAAGGTATTTACTACTATTGCAAAATGTATATGCAACCTTACTACAAGTGGTACGCCAAACACTGCGAATTAACCTTCAAATATTCAGTCTGTCACCATGGCAACACAGTCGGGACACAAATCAAAGAAACTTCCTCCACTTTAACAAATATACTGGAGGTATACTCCCCTTTGATAGTTCCCTTAACTAGTAGTAATAACCATAACTGGTAATAACTATTTCTCAGTAAATGTTGCTTGTATCATAACACAGCCAAACAAGATATCAAAACCAACAATACACTGTCAGATAATACTGTGCAAAACACTACCAAAACTGTCAATAACTGTCCACGACATGCATGTTCACAACAGGCGATGCGGGAACTGATTGTCCTTGGTCGGTCACAGTTATATAGTCTTATATAGCTGTGGAATCATAGCCCTATGTTGCGGACCGCATTATTTACGTGACTGACTCTGGCCGGCCCATAGGGCTATAGGGCCTTGTGCGACTGAATACCGGTTAAAATCCACATGCCAAATTTGGTCATCGCGAAAATCACATTTTAAGACCTTCGAAAGTACTCACTATGTTTATTTACTTCCAAACAATGACCAGAACCTATTTGTGCTGTGAAATGATGACGGTGGTCATACAAAATTGACTTTATTCACCATACACAGAGTCGCAGAAAAATAACAAGACGAAAGACGCCATTTTGTATTCCAGAGGGCTTAGTCTTTTCCATGAAACGAAACGAAACGAAACGAAACGAAACCCAAACCCAAACCCTAACTCGCATTTTTTTTTCCATTGGCCCAATAATATCTGAGAAAATTTCACACTGTGAAATACGGACGTGACGATGTTTGAGGTTGTTCAAAATCTAAGGTTAGGGTTAGGGTTAGGGTTAGGGTTTTGTTTCGTTTCGTTTTATTTTGTTTCATTTCGTTTCGTGGAAAAGACTAAGCCATTCCAGAGTTTATAGCAAATTACGCGAGACCTATAATTTTGTACCACGTGACCGAAATCAGTAAATAAATTGCGTTTATGCAACTAGTTTCTAATATTAAACAAAAATCATACAATTATAAATACTGTATGTGATTGCTTTCTTGAAACAATTAGAATAACGGGAAGAGTGAGTTTTAATCTTCCACCACTGTATCACATGACAGCCAAACAAGATTACATTTATTCTGCGCTAGGGGGTGTGGGATGTCGATGGCTGCCGTTTTCTCGTAATTTGCTTGGTTTCCGCGGTAATTGTTTGAAAATATCACAAATTATTGCTTATTTATAAACACAAATTGAAAATAAATGTTATTCATCCAGCGATCAATTCACAATAAAGGTACGTCACACCATCGTAATCGAAAGCAAAAGCGATTTAATTTACGTATGCCAGATTTCTGTTTTTAAACGGTGATAGATCCCGTAGTTCTATGTTCGACGTACAACAACAAAATTAAATAAAGACGTCCAAATGAAATTGTAGGGCGAAATTCGATTGTAGGTCGCACCAAAGAGCTACGAAACCGCAGCTATGGTCTTATACTAATCAATCAAAGCACGATGAACGTCACGATCACTGTTGTCATTCAGGAAACTGTTTGCACACGGTGATTCAATATGCCGATTACGTCGTGTACTACAACACAATGTTTCCAATGCAATATCCAGGCTCGAACGCGGTATTATCAGGATTACAGGCTCGTTACATGGGCGCTGCCATATTGTTTACATCGTAAACGAGGTCAAGTGACGTCATGCCTTGGTAATACTCGGCAGGCGACACCTCATGGGTTCCAAATTCAAAGCGCTCACCTCAACTGGAAGTTCGTGGCTATACAATCAGTCCTTCGCCATCCAAAGCCCAAACAGCTCTGAAAGCAGTCCGCACGTCTTTACCGGCACGTATCTGAACTGCTCTGTCGGCGGCTGGCGATTCAAAGCAATTTCACCACAACTTTCTGAGCGTTGTCCAAAGCCATGTCGCAATCTCAAGCCTGTCTCGTCTAGATCTCTTTCTCTGCGCATGCCTACACAATCACGTTACCCGTCACGCGGTTAAGGCAAATCCTCTCCCAAAGCACAGCTGACAGATTTCAAATAAAACACACTCAAATGTGAAAGATATTAAAAAATGAAAATTACAAGCAGCTAAACGATACTGTCCAAAGTAAAATACAATACACAAAAAGTACATCCAGACAATGACGTCATAGTTATTGCAATGTTCACACTAGATGTTGATGCTGCACCTGGATGCTAAAAGTCATTTCTCATATGCAAAGACTTTGCACGAATCAGATAACGAATGAAATATCGAACAGGGTCAAGTAACATTCATGTATAAAACAACGAATCAAATATAATCAAATGCCATGTTTATACATCTCCCTGAGGTCAGAAAGAGGCTGATTACATTTAGTGCGTAAACAAACGGGTTATCCAGTATGGACGCTGAGGGCGCCATGTCTTACATAAGGCTAACTCCCTAACAATAAGAACACAGTCCACAGGTGAGGTTGATAAAAAGAATTATTATTTCAAGTGGTGTAGGTACATCCAGGCTTGGTGATCAACTGAGGAGGGTACAAAAATAACTGTACTGCATGTCGTACGCCAAATAATGCGAATTAACCTTCAAATATGTAGCCTTCACCACAGGGTCGGGACACAAATAAGTACGAGTCGTTGATCAGCATTGTTTAAACTGCAATAGAAAAAAAAGAGTCAGAATTTGCCTATTAAAAATAATAAAATGTACAATCGCAAATAAGCAGTGGCGTACGTGCAAAAATGGAACAGGGTTATTGCAAGTAGACAATTTACACGCAATGTATACTTGTGGTGGTTTGTCACACTAACAATACAATGTTACACATTAACTGTTCGGTATACAAATGTGTTTATTGGAAAGAATACATTAACATTTTACTCACCCCAAAATATATGAATCCAAAGACGGCCATTACTACCGTTAATATCATAGCACCAACTTTTTTCTCTTTATTTTTAATTTCAGCAATGCATTCAATTAATATCGCCTGTATGGCCATAACTATTCCTAGAACAATCAGTGATATATTTGCTCCAGCTCTATTGCTTCTGGCCGGAGGACATTTCTTGATGATCATCAGAAGAAACCATACAAACCATATAACAAAAGAGCTAGCTGCGAATATGATTACGCCAGTCTGCAAAAAAACAAAATCATTGAAATAAGCATATGGAATTGTTTTTAGCTTTGTTCCACCAATGCAATCTATAGTAATGTTCATATAACTACATATGAAATCTTCTAAATACAAGACACCCGACATTACTTGCTTTGTTCGTGATGTAATACTAGACAAATTAATTTAAAGTATATTACCGTGTATGTATTTAATCCTTGGTCATTTTTCTGCTGACCTCCATGTCCAATGTCCTCTTGGAGCAATCCTTGTGTCTTTGCTAAGTATTAAAACAATAATTATCAAGTCATGACTCATTCAAAACAATTTTTGTTAGGACGTTGCAAGATGGGACATGTAAACAAAACAATACTCACCGGAAGACGGCTTTCTTTTGCCTTTGCGCCAAATAACAATCCACGTTGGCAATGAGATAGAGATAAACAGAGTGAAGAAAATTGCACAACCAACTGCAACTGGCCCAGGATATGCAATGTCGTCGACTGTTTCATTTGTATTTGTCCATACAAGGCTCTTGTTGAGTCTGAAATCAGATCCAATTAATAAATCATCCAATTAGTAATTCAATCAGTGAATCAATCGGTCTGTTTGTAAATCATTACGTCAACCAATTAATCACGCATCACACCAAATAATTAACCAACCGACCCAATAAATTAACCGAAGGAAATCTAATCCCACTCTATGCAATCCAGCTCTATTTAATCCAACTGATTGATTTGGCAAAAAATCAAACTCAACACATTCATACATCCATCTAAAATGTGTTGCTTTGGACCTCTTTATTAATACGATACAAATTGTTTTTACATAAATAATATTTTGGCACATCTGGCATATTGTATTTCACAGGGGAAATCTTTAAATCAGTGGTCGCAGTTACTTGAGAGTATTTTTTTTTTCAAATTGGTTTATAAAACGTCAATTAGGCTTCAAAAACATAAACGATAATGTAAAATGTCGATATATTTTTTTACATAACAAATTAGAACAAGTTTGTGTAGTAAAATGGGTTGAAATGAATTTGTTTGAAATAAAGTGCATGTGCATTGAATGCAGTCCAATTATAGTGACGAACCTTTCATGTTAATTATAAATCAATGTAATTACATAGACATTTCAATCAACTAATCAGTCAAATGAAATGGCTCAATCATAACACTCACAGGTATAAATTAGTAATGCAGTTAACAAAACAGTGATTGGAGTATAGACATCAGCAAATGTCATCACATACATACTGCAACTGGTATAACTAACCGTACAAATGACGTTTTTGTCCACTCTAGAGTCGATGTATCATTACCACAAATGACCATGGAATATAATTGGTAAAAAATAAACAAATAAAAAGAAACTCACGCAGGCGTGACATTGAGAGTGTATGCGCCAGTCGTTTTTACAGAAAATTCTTGTTCTATGAAATATAATATTTACGTTACAAAAGAACATAATATCACAGGCATCTCATTTTATTCTCGTAATAACTATTTACTTAAATAAAAATAAATAAAAATAAAATATGTTTATGAATTATTTGTTGTATTACACAAAAGTTATACACCTAGTTTTCTACATTGATGACCAGCAGTGCGAATATATCCATCAAGACACTTGCATTTGAAATCGCTTATCGACGTTCCGGTTTGCTCCACTTTCTCCCGACTTCCACAGTTAGTGTGCGGGAAGCATTTCGCACCTGGGGAAGTGAGAACAGCCGAATATGTGCCATAATCACATGCGACACATGTAGTATACGGTTTCTGTTCAGGCTTGCAGGGTTCCAATGCGACCGTACCTGTAACATAATCAAGAGTATTCCGACTAATTGTGTATATAATTCCAATAAAATCAAAATGATTTACGCGTCAAGTAACAATTCATAGATAATTAGTATAACAATGCAAGAAATAATATCAAAATGATTAAAACAAGATCAGAAATTCAAATACAATTATTAAGATCTACCACATTTCAGCCTGTTGTTAAGATACAAAAGGGTATCATTCGAATATTAAACAAGATCAGAAATTCAAGGACAACTATTAGATCTACCACGTTTCAGCTTGCTGTTAGGATACAAAAGAGTATCTTTCGAATATTAAACAAGATCACAGTTTCAAGTACAATTATTAAGATCTACCACGTTTCAGCCTGTTGTTAAGATATAAAAGGGTATCTTTCGAATATTAAAGCTGAGGGGTCATCACCTGCGCACGCGCGGGATTTGAGTCTCAAACGACGGTTAAAATGCATGTCAAAACGCAAAGGGTCATGGGTTGACGCTTGTGTGTAAACAATGACACGCTATGGCCTTCTGAAGCATGCGCTATTTATAGCCTTGGGCTGCTTCGGGTTAATGTTACTTGTTGACTGATAATAAATCTGGATATTCAGCTTTATTCTTGAAGTTATCTAATAACTTATTTAATAACACTACAGTCATTGCGACATGATACACAATAAAACTATTAGTGATATGATTTATATTTTTGTTTTAAAAAGTTGAGTGCTGGAGTGTTTGTATGTAGATAATTTTAAAACATTGTTTTGCAAATGAAAATAAAATGTTATTGTTCACTGATGTTTCTACACTGCTCAGAGGGGCAAATACATATGTACATTAAATTAGAAACACGATTTACCTGGACTGCATTTAAGACAACATGTCCCATCATACAAATAATGATTCTGATCACATATTGTATCTTGTATTGTTGTACCAGTCAATGAAGTTTCGCATATACATATGTTGTTAAAACATAATAAGCTCAGCATAACCTGTGAATGTAAATAATATATGTTCAATAAAAGAAATAAATTCGTTGCATATGTATCCATATCCTTTCAAATAAGAGTAGATTGTAATATGCTATGAACATGAAAGTGAATTGGCGGCAAAAGAAAATAAAAAGTTAGTTTTATTCTGTTGAATCTAAAATTACATTTCTGGCATACAGCAAAATATAGCACTAAAAGGCGAAAAGCTTGTGGGAAAAAAACAAAATAAACGAACCCAAAACATAACTGTGATGTGGAAAGCGGACCACAGCGTATTGTGCAGCAGGCGTGTAAAGTGTAACTATGATCAACTTTAAACACTCCCTATGAGCGGGGGGGGGGGGGGGTATCTGCTGGTATCTAGTGTAAGAAATAGACAAGGGATGAAGGCTCCAGCCAGCTCATATTTTTTGAACTGGAAAAAACAGACGAACAGAATGAAAAATAAAATCTATAAAAAATACAAGGTTGGAGATTATTAGTTGCTCTTTCACATTTCGCCAAAGCCTTACCAATATTTTACCGATATCTGCAGAATAAATCAAGAAGACTACACAAATTGACTCCATTTAGGAATTCCTAACGGTTTGCCCGAACGCACGGCACAGTTGGAGGCGTGGCCTGTTCAGCATTTGTCAACAACAAATCACAAGACTGGTTACGAACCACATCGAGGTCACGACTCGGTTAGCCTTGCTCAACTGTCTGTTTTTTTTCCAGTTTAAAAAAATGACCTGGCTGGAACCTTCATCCCTTGTCTATTTCTTACACTAGATACCAGCCGACACCCCCCCCCCCCCCCGCTCATAGGGAGTGCGTACAGTTGATCAGGATATCCGGTGTGATAGGCAACTTGCGGCGTGGCTGGTGCGCGGTTATCCGCTGTAACCGGGTGGGTGGGTGAAAATAACCCGAACAGCGTGCGATGTAAAGAGTGCATGTAAACAGAACGAAGCAAATGGACTACAATAATCATGCACAGTGGAGAAATGAAACAAACGAACGAAGATTATGCAAATGGAAGTATGCAAATGAATAATTAACAAGTTTGAACTGCTTACAAAATACAACTATTATTATAGGAATACTGTGACAACGTTTGTGTAATATATGACAAGTACAGAGACTGCTTCAATGATCATATCTAATACGCAGAAATTAAAGAGTAAAACTATACATTTTAATATTATTTTCAAACAAAGTAATATTGTAAGTAATATAAACGCATATATAAATATTAAAGTTGCGCGCAATTTCATAATTAGATTGAACTATATAAATTTATTTGAACTTCTTATGTTGATATAGTGTGATTTTCTTGTTAACTGTTCTTTTGATTGTCTGTCAGATATTTTTTTTTGTGTTCTAAATTCTCATCGACTAAGGTTTGTAATATTGTTTGGATACATTTTCTACTTTTAGCCCAGTGATTCATATATATCGTCCATTGAGTTTGCGTATTCATGAGTTAATACAGAGGTCAATACACTTGATGTGTTCTCATAGATGCTATGTTGTCATTGAGTTAAATGCGCTATTCTCTTCTCTTAGATAATGGCCAACATTGAATCATTTTTTTGGTAAGAACCATGTGAATAAATTAACATTAATTCTGTTATGCCTTTTTAATATATTAAAATGTGTCATTCGTGTTATTTTCAATTATTAAGTATCTAGTATTATTTATATATCTACAAATGATATGGAAACACATTTTATGCATTTATATTCCAGTCCAATAGTCCAGTCATTCTAGCAAAAAAAGGGGGGGGGGCAACCTGTCACGAATTGCAACAGAAATAATTTCTTCACATTGCTCTTCGGAAGCGTATCTAGATTGACATACTAAAAGTCTAGGAAAATCTAGGCTTCCGAAATATACCTAATTTGCATATATTCAAAATGGTTGTTTTGCACATTTTTACAACATGGACATATCTTTAATTCTAGATGAGGTATTTTAAAAATTCATGATGCTATGGTACTGTTTTGAGTTGGAGAAGGTATGATAGTGCCGAATATGTTGATTGTGTTGATGAAAATTAGCATAAATCCAATGTGGCTGCGATAATATAATTATTTAATGTAACTTCTCTTCCGGCTTCTCTTCTGTGTGGCATAAGTAATGAGTTTAGGATGCTAGAATACAATTTTAAACAGAATCGTGCAGTACAGAAAAGATGTAAACAAATGCTCTCCTGGGTAAACGGATGCTTCATCTGCATAAATCCAACACGGCCGTCACATCTAAAAGCAAAACTAGAGGAATGAAACACCCTGGTTGATCAACAAATCTATACTATATACATAATATAACAAACTGTATTAAATAGTTATAATTCTGTCCAAAAGTGTGTTTCATAAATGTTATTGCTAATCGTCATCGTTATCTTCATCAGACATCTGAACTACATTTGTGCATCCAGATCCTCGACATTTACCACAAACTGCAGAACATTCAGGGTTGTGCTTTCTGCAGGTACATCTGACACTGCGACAGTCTGTGGAGCAGTTGCATCTCACTATCCTCAAGAGAAATTCAGGTGCTACCTTTTTGTTAGTCATTACAGAAATGACGATCGGTTGTGGATCACGTCCTGGGATTGCTTCCTGAATAGTGTCTTTAGTTTCTTTATCATGACTTGATTGTCCATAAGGACAGGGCCCCTAGTTCAGCCCCACGTCTACCAGAGGCGAGGGTGAGTAGGAAGACTTTTTTTCCATGAGACTGCTGATCGGGGTTGCTCAAAGGGCAGTTTGCTTAAAGCGGCCAATACAACCAATAAGTTCCAATTGGTTGGTTCCCTCGTTCGGGGTCTAGGCCTCTCATTAAACAGTAAACAGTCTCCTAATGGTAGGACAACTGGCTAGCCTCGTCCCCAGAAAATTCCAATGGTGGGTGACAAGGCTGACCCAACAATCGCTGGAAGGATGGATGAAAAAGTCAGCTGTCTGGCCAACAACGGGATGGTATGTATCTTTCTTCCACTACACCAAACAGTGGACGCACGTCATTTTGAGGCATAGGCTGTGTTGGTTGGATCCTTGTTCGCCCTGGCCAGGTCATTGGCAGCCCACTCTGAGTGAGTCAACTGAAAGCCTTGATGCATGTAAGTGGTACACCACTGGGCTCAAAGGCAGTACGCCGTCCGGTTGGGACAGCAGATCCGGAAGTCAAGAAACACCACTGGTGTTTCGACTAACATTTCCAACAGTAGTGGAACCAGACCTTGCTTGGCCCATTGGGCGCCACCTGTGTCAAAGTGCAGATGTGCTTCTGTCAAAGTTACTCCAGTACCCGGTAAATAGTGAGGAGAGAAGAAAGGCATACATGTCTTTGTGGGTCCACGGGGGAATGCCCGAGGTGTGGTGAATAGGTCTAATTTTGAACCATTCCAATGCCGAAACTGTCTGGATGTTACCCATTGGGGTATCCACCACTTTGCTTTCTGGAGACGGAGCTGCCACACAAGGGCATCCGCTTGACTGTTTCTCGACCCTGGAAGGTGGTGTGCGGCTAGCTCCACATTGTATTCCAGGTACCAAAGGAGAATTTGTTCTGCTAGGACTAACAACGATGAGGATCTGCCCCCCCCCCCTCTTAGGAGTCCATCGCTTTGTTGTCCGTCCGAAGCAAGTTTCTGTGGTCTAGAACTATGGGTAGAAAATAGTTTAGTGCACTGTTTCAGTTCGAGCCAGTTAATATGACAGTCCATAATCTAACCCAGGGGCCATATTTTCCATTGGGCTTGTTCGTCCAATAGGTGTGCTCCCCAACATGTGAGGGAGGCATCCGTTTCCAGAGTCATAGCTGTGGTGAGTGAGGTTGGCAATTGTCGACCACCAGGGCAAGGCATCCCTCGCTTAGTCCAAGAGTGTTACTCACCTCTCTCCAGTTCCTGTAAGAGAGCCCGGTGTTGCAACAAAAGTGCACTGTAATGAGCCTGGGAGAACTACCCTGCAAACCGCTGACATCATTCCGATGATCTGCATTAGTTCTTGGAGGGACACAGTTGGAACGTTAACTAGGTGTTCGGCTAGGTTGTTTAGGCAATTGGCCTGCAGTGATCGTACCAAGTCCTCCCTGATATAGAACTCCCTGGCCAGGAACACCAACTTTTATGTTGGCTGACTTACTAGGAAGCACAACTGGTCTAGAAAATCTTGTTTTAGCCTTACTGTTTGACTAACCACCCCTTGTTCGGTTGTGTAGCAACCAGCAATCTAGGTACACGTTGATGTGCACTGATGTGATGTGTACCACGCTTGACTACTTGTGCCAGTTGGGTGAATCAAGGGACTTGCTGACTCACTGGGTGTATCTGTATGTGCGAGTGAGTATCGCTCAAATCTAGCAAGGCTAACCGTTAGAAACAGAGCACAGAGAATAATGTGGTGCTCGGCGTTTCCAGGAAGCTCATACTGATTTCGTCTGCATAAGTTCAAAACGTGGCACAGCCACCTGTAGTGTCAGTTGTAGTCTTCGGAACCACCAGGTAGAAACCCGGACTAAACACCATGCCCCCTATTCGGTGTATAACGCCCTTTGTAAGCAAACTATCTACCTACTGTCGGATTGCTCCCGCCTAGCGAGTGTATCCTGGTATTGCCACCTGGATAGTCCAGGGATTGGTTACGCACTGCCTCTGAATCGTAATACACCAGTGCAATCAATGCAACAGAGATGTGTGGGTTCAGCAGTTCAACATCAGGGTGATCTCTCCTCCACCAAGGTGAGACCCTGCGAGACCTGTAAAAGTGGATACTGACTATGACTCCCATAAACATATGCCCATACCCCTTGTCACAACAAAGTATCAAACCTGCCTCCTCTGCAAGCTGGGTAGGAAGAGGGGGTACCACCTGGTCCCTTCTTCCTGGGGGCGCGTCGCCACTTTTCCCTCCCCCGGAAGTGCTGGGATGCTTGCCTCCTGGCTACTTCTGGTCAGTGGGTGCTGACTTTGGTCGTTATGTTTTCTCAGCTTGGGGTCCTTACTGCTTGCCCTTGGCAGAAGCCAAACTGGCTCGTGGGTCTCACCAGTACCAACTTGTGAGTGGGGTCCCGAAGCACCGAGACTGCTTCTTCCATCCTTGACAAATAAGAGGGTGGGCGAGGTCTGGCCTGCAAACTGAGGTGGTGGTGCACCCAGTGAAAACAGCCAAAACAGTATTTCGCTGTACATAGGCAGCCCTGCCACGAGAGCCAGATAACACTGCAGGATATCCCGCTTAGCCATGTTGTGTCCCACCAATGGCTGTGTCTGCTGGTCTAGGAAGCTAGTGCGTTCCGCCATTGAGACTTCAGAGTGCTGGCGGCGCAAAACAATTTGTTTGATTGGGCTGGCCACAACTCAAAGGTTGAGGGTCGCCACTTTGCTACCAGTACGTGATTGTTTCCGCCTGACCGGTTGAAACATTCCATGAACGTAGCCACTCCCTTTCCACGTCCCACTAAACCAAAAATATTTGGGGTACCAGGGTCGAGGGGAACAGAAGGATCTGATCGGGCGTGAGACTTGACTCCAGACTATGCTGGCTTCGGTCTCAAACACTGCTCGACTGGGTAGCGCTTGGTCCAGCGGAAATGGATCAGAGGGGGGGGGGTGAACATCAGGTCACTAGGATCTATTCTCCCTCACTCCACGGCGTGGCTCATGGCGAGGAACAGACTCCGAGGGGCCGCCCGAGTTTGCACATTTATTGGATTTATGCAAATGAGATTGTTATTCAATCAAATGTTTCACAATCACATATATTCACACACCAAACCATGTTGCAGCAACTTGAATATCTAAAAAATGGCATCTAGAATTAAAGATATGTCCTATTATTTATATTTTTCATGTTGTTAAAATGCACCAAATGGCTATTTTGAATATATGCAAATTAGGTATATTTCGGAAGCCTAGATTTTCATATACTGTTAGTATGTCACTCTAGGCACCTCCCTAAAATGTATTGTGAAGAAATTATTTCTCTTGCAATTTGTGATGAGTCAAACCATAAATTGACTGGACTATAAGTTTGCTTTATGTTATAGTTAAGAGGCAGATCACGTGCACTCAATGTTCCACGTGTTTTTTGTAATCATTTTCACAGTCTCCGGAACACAACTGAAACTGCACACTTATATTTATATATTCACAAAATAAACATATTCTGTTTATTAAATGTGGAGGTGAATGATATTAAATACTGTGTATATGCGAACGGTTCTACAACTTTAGGCATATTAAAGTTTTACTGATTACTAATTAAATATTTTACTGCATTTTTGTGCAAAGGTACATACGTTAATACAAAATATTGATTGTCAAGTGACAAGGCACAGCACGTACCTCCAAGTTATCTGTTTACGTCAGCCAGAACTTTAATGACCCAGGAATTTGTTCATGCACTCCAATGTCAGAACTATGACTCACTGTTAATCGATCCACCCATTCATTATATGCCGTAGTAGGCCAGTGAATAAGGCATATAAGGCATGAACCACAGGGTACACTTTTTTTAATGATTAACTTGTGGCATTTTAAACTTCAATTTAACTTGATAAATTAATAGCTATCTTTGTCTATATCCAGTGTATCATTTAATGTATGAAACGGCAATCTAGAATTTTTATTTGGCTTTTGTTTGTCGCACACTGCTAACATTTTGGGGCTCCTGTGAATGATTAAATCGAGTGTTATTAACCTTCACTTCAGAGGTACCAAGTTCGGGGAATTCTCCACCTTTCTATCGAACAAAGCCACATAGAGAATCGAATCGTGTCACATTTGGTCTCCGCCGTGTTGCTTCTCGGCCGCGCACAGCCTGACTGACTGTCGCAGAGACCACTTTATTCACTTTTCCAACGTTTAACCAATTACAGAGAAGTTAAAAGACTCTAAGACGTGGCCTTCACACATATAGCCAATCACGCAACGTACTCAACACGCCATAATGTCACATTAATTGCCCCCGATTCGGGACATAGCTCTCATACTTATCGGCGTCTTGTTGGCTTAACCAACTTACATAGTCGACTTTTATATCAGCCAGTTCCAATCACTAATTCCCTAACATACGAATGAACCTGATCATGACAAGTTATGAGCAGATGTGGGTCATCCAGGGGTCATCAGTGAATATCGCTATAACTGCGAAAAGCGGCCTCACCGAAATACATGAAAAAATAAATCATCACACTCCCGCGAAATGTGACATGGATGTATGGTTGGGACAAAACGATACAAACATCCTCAATTGTATATTTTGTAGTTGGAAAAATCCAAAAATAAATAAGGAAATATTCGTTCAAATGCCCACATACGTTATGCCACCACCACATGACATAAACATTTGGATATTTGGAATTTTTCATTATGAGTCAACCAACCATGACCTGAGTACCTTGTTAATCCAATATGTTTAACTCTGACCTAACTATTAAATCAATTAAAATATATACTTAAATCTATACAGAGAATACTTATTTCCCACTATTAGTGTGATTCACCAGCATTTCGTCAAAGAAAACAGATATAATGTTTGTTTCCACTTCGACCGTAACAAAACGGACGGAAATGTTTTGAAAAAAATGGCTTTCAGGTAAAATTTTACAACTGCTGCATTAAATATGGATAATAGTAAAAGGAAAACATTACAAATTGCGCAAAACCATAGATTGGTATTATAATAGGTTTGGGACAGCAAAAGAATCCGCAGTTGGGCGTTTACGTAATAAATAAAAATAAACCTCTGTTGTGACGCAGTTAAAATTCCAGAACGAACATTTTAAAACTACTGCATTAATTGTGGATAATATATAAAACGAAAACATTACAACATGATTAAAACTATAGATTGGTATTTAGCAAATTAACGTAATACTTACAAGACAGCGAGCTTTGAAGAACGTAATAGAATTTTCATAACATGTTAACATAATATACTGTGATTTTGGGGCACAAAAATGCCTAAAAGTAAACTTCAACAATGGCGTAACTATACATGCAATGACGCCGCACAAAATACGCATGTACATTTCAATCATCGTTATGGAAGAAGTGAATATGCGACTACAGGTCTAAATCTTCACACTCACAAAGGCACAAAGAAAAAATGTCGACGTGGCATATAAAACATCGTAAAACGACGTCATCGTATGCGCATTTATATTCAAATGCCGTGTTAATAATTAAATGGTTCGAGTTCACATTGTCAGTTCATGAATGTGTTTCCTCATATGAAAAAATGATAATGGTGATTATGAATGTGTGTATTTTATTTTATACTGTCATGACTACTAGGTTTCTAGAAAAACAATAATTAGTTTAGAAAAATTGTATGAAGGTCAGAAGACACAATGTCTAATTAACTACTTATTGTTCATCTCTGTGGTAGAATTTATTACATGTTTACAATTTAAACATGGCTAGTTGTAAACTAATCATTTAGATAAGGGTAGTCACCACAACATAATAACAAGATAAAATCACCCGAAGTTATCTCCACTGAAATAATATTTTGTTTGAATTGTTAAAAGAAAAATAAGAGGGGCGGCTATCAGTTGAAATGAATCAAAGGTTGCATGTGAGTGCAAGCTCCATACGTCATTATAACCGAGGTTTTGCACGGTTGATACAAAGTTGATAAAGTTTATAATTAAAAGTGTACAAGCAAGTATGTCACACGGTTCTCACATCCTTCCACCTGAGCTAATGGACAGCTCCATTTTTTTAGAGGGGAGATGTGTTACCATAATACAATCATGTGCACACATCGACTTGACTGTTTAGGGTGGATATTATAAACATATATTACGGGGATTGTATAAATACATTGTTTACTAATTGTATTTAATCAATGGCTGGATATTTATTCTGTCACAGACCACAGACACACCTTGAACTGGATCTATAGCTCTTTCAGAAAAATAGGGGAAATATTATTCATCCAAAATGGAACCAACATCTACCCATGACCATTGTCAAAATTTGACTATACTTACAACATGAATATATGTACAATTACGGAAATGCTATTATTATTTAAATATCATTTCAGAATTATTTCAATTTAAACTGTATCTGAAACGCCGTGATTTTCAAATATTAAGGTAACCGCTCTCAACATATCAGTCTGAATATCGAAACATATCAAACACTGTCAAAATTATATAAGGTAAAAATGGTAAAATACCAAGTTCACCACATTTCCATTTATATATTTGTACAACCACACAAATAACACACGTTTTTTGAAACATTAATGTGGGAAACATTAATGTGGGAGCTAGTAGTAATATACTGAAAATGGTGTAGAAAATGCACATACATACAGAAGTCAAAGTCTGCAGCAGAGAATTTTGAAGCATTTTGCATCTGATGTGCAGGTGTTGACACAGAAGGGTATGTCAAGTCCGATATGTGCTTCCTATATTACAAATCAAAAACTGTGTTCAATAACAGCAAGGTTAAAACAAGAACTTAATAAAACACAGCTGATTCCAGATTCTGATACCCGTTGTGACGAGGAAGGCATTCAAAAAAGATCCAAACTGTCAAGGCAGACTCTTATGCATCAGCCAAACACATGAGGAATGCTATTAAGTCTAAAGCAAGAGAGCATAGTGATAGACGCCGACAAGTTGATATTACGTCATCTACCACTTCTGAAAATGATTTAGACATTTCCTATGAACAAGCCTACAAAAGTGTGCCAGCAGAGTTATACAACCACCTTGCGTGGATGGTAAGCAGTGCAGAAGCAACAACTGGGACAGATGGTAGAGTGTTTCTCACAAATGAACTAAAAGGAAGGTCCTTAATTTGGCACAGGATGTCATGGCAGTAAACACCTCCATTGCAATGCCAACACATGCACGTCTTGCACTCCACATACTAAGGCAAACGAGGAGTAAGGAGCTACTAACAGTGTTCAATAGATTTGGTAATACTACAACGCACAATAAATACCAGTATATTGGAGAGATACATAGTTCTGATCTCCCCGTGGTGTCTCTACCAAAAGGCAGGAAAGCAACACTCCATGATCCTGTTGATTTTCATCCTGCAGAATGCCGCATGAAGTTGAAGGATAGAAGAGAAGCAAGATCTCTTTCCGACATTCCACTACTCTATTCAGACCTTTCCCCAGAAACTGGCACAGATCTGTGCAGTGATGACATTGTTTGGTATCTGCTGCGAATGCTACGAACAGGGCAGTTGTTACTTGGAGATGACACTAGAGAAATCACTCCCTCAGCATGGAACTCCTTTTATGAGATACAAATCGGTAAGAAATCTGCTAGAACTAGTATTGGATATGGATCAATATTCCCTGAGTCTCCAACAAATCCAGAGGTTGTTCAAACTTTACTGGACTATTTCACCAGTCTTACAACAAGAATGGGTCAAGAATGCACAGTTGCAACATGCGATCAAGCAATATATGATATTGTGCAAGGAATAAATCAGAAATATGACAATGTTGTAGTGCGACTCAGGGGTTTTCATATAGATGAGAATTTTATGGGTTCTATTGAATTCTTTATGAAGGCCAGTGGTTTCTACTCAATAATGGTATATTTGGTAGGGGCACGGTTAAAAAGATCTTAAATGAAAAAGATTATCATCGAATGTTGAAATGCCATTAGCTAGTCAGTGAAGCAATAATGAGGTTGAAATGGGAAGCATTTGAAGAGTGGTTAATGGATAAGGACAGACAAAGTGAACGACCTGCTGAACTGTATGGAGAGAAAAGACACTAGTGGTTCTACAACTAAATTACATGAAGTTAAAGAAACCTTGCAAGACTAATGGTACCGTGGAGTGAATATGAGGAACAATTAAATGTAACAGCCAGATTCTGGCAAATGTACTTAGACATGGTATTAATCCTCAGACGGTATACTCATGCCGAGAGGTCCAGTAACTGGAGGGAACATTTAAAGAAGGTGCAGAATATTCTCCCATTCATTGTGAGCTCTAGACATCAAAATTATATGATATGCCTTCCTATATATCTCCATAAAATGACACAATTGTCTCACAAATTTCCTGAGGTACACCAGAGATTTCTGGAAGGAGATTTTACAGAAGGAATCTTCAATGGGGTATGGAGTGACCTTGCCCTGGAGCAGACATACAACAAAGAGGAAAAGACGTCTCTACTGAAAGGAATAACACAGAACCATGGTGGACATGAGAAGTACATCAAATCTGCTCCGGTAATGACAAAAGTTTCTGAAAGCATTAAATCAATGGGGAATATGCAACATTCAACTTCCAGTCATCATGGTGATTCAAGTAATTTATCCATTGAAGAACTTAACATTGTTATAAAAATGAAGAACAGTAATAATGCTGATATGATCAATCCATTTACTTGTACAAACAAGGATGATCTGATAAATATTGCAACTGGTATGAAAGCAAAGTCCACAGATGTTGTTAATGCAAAGAAAATCGGAATTGAAGCTATGAGAAAAGCAGAGGAACAGATTTTGTCTAAAATTGAACCACCAAACATTGTAACATTTTTAACAGACAGAAAGTCAACCAAATCAAAAGGTTTTTTGTTGAAAATGTACCAAGATGAATCTGTGGTTACAAGAAGGCTTTGTTTTTACAATACACAGACCAGAAACATGAAGCGTTCAAATATGAATGAATGGACCATTCAGCTGCTAGGTTTGACATAGATCAGAAAGCTTCACATGGATTTAAAATGAGAAAAGGCACTAAAGCAGATTTCTTTGCACAAATGCAAAAACAATATGATTCTGAAATGATGGGATATCCAGAATTACCAGACTCTGAGCTTTCAACAGTTTATCTCATTGATGCAATAGCCTTTGTGCAAAAATATCAACTGCTTGGAGCTACAACCTTCGGAGAGCTTCAAGATATAGACTTGCCACCCGATAATTACTTTGGTTGTTTTTTTGTGGAGAGCGGAAAGCTAGTTTGTGTAATGATGACAAAACCGAGTAAACCTAGCACTGTAAAGTTCACATATTGCAAATGTGTGAAATCCCACTGTCTGCGAGGATGTTCTTGTGCTAGAGTTAACATTTCCTGCATAGTTGCTTGTAAATGTACAGGGGACCCAGATAAATGTGGACAAGTTGCTGTAAGCTCAGACTCTGATTCTGATAGCCGCTAAGCAGTGTTATAATTGTAACTATATGCTATTGTTTTATTGTGATAGATAATACATATGTGATAATTTTTGTTTCTTCGCTGCTAAAATTGTAGTTCTGGCTCTAAAAGTTGCAAAAATATCAGTTAATCCTAGAATAAATAAGAGATGTTAGTTTTAAACGACGTTTATTTGAAAATCGCACACATTAATTATAAAATATGCAAATTAGCTCATTAATATGCACATGCGCTATTCATATTAACTTTGCACTATTCAAACAACAAGTTATAAAAGCATGTTTACTATTATTTAAGCACTTCCTTGGCATAATTCATTGAGTTAGTTGATGTATTTTTATATCTCGGCAGGGGCACTTATTACAAAACAGCTATGAAAAATTTGCGCAAGAGGTTTCAGCTTGCCAACATCCCATTTCATAAACAAAAAATATCCATAAACACAAAAATATAGTCAGAAAAAGTATAGCAGATGGTGTCAGGTTCTTGACTATTAGTGGGTCTTGGCTCCGTGACTAAACATGGTTTTTCCATTAGCTACCGAACAATTTTTATTATGTAAAAAAATCGTCTGCTATTTTTATTCGGTTTAAATAGTTCAGCAACATATTAGGTCTACATCACATGGAATACTACGATTGGGAAAATTTATTGTATGTTGACCACCTGGAAACTGAGCTTTATAAAGCTCTCGGAAGCTCCACTCGCAGTAAAGTCAGCGATTGCTGTGGAGCCGCAACCATCAACATCGAAGTACCAGATAGTTTCTGCTGGCAACGTTGTGGCTTACTCAGCTCCAAATAAAGATCACCAACGCTAAACGAGCAAATGTTAACCAGTAACCAAGACTCATTCAATCCATGACCAGCAAACAACACTACAAACGAAGTTGTAGTGTGCAGCTCAGCGACGACTGTTGTTGACGAAAGTCATCCTGTGCACAGTTCTGTGAAGGAACTAGTACTTTTAACATCAACATAAAGTGTGTATCACAGTCATTCAGTTCAAGTTCTGTCGTGGCCCCAACTAAACGTCCACGAGTTATTTGTTCGATCAGTGACTCAGATTAAACATCTGATTATTTTATTTTCACACCGTGGCAGACAGTGACACGCATTCTACAATGACACGCGTTGCTAGGGCGTAATACTATTATAGAACATATTAATGGGCAATGTGGTTCCCCGACCAAAATTCCATCCCGGTTTGTTACACGTTCTTTCTTTAATATGAGATAGTCTTTTATGGAACATATGTAATAATAACAGAACCTCACACCCTCCCCGTGGTTTCGTTGCGTATAGAAGTTATTTTTAATCGAGATGTGGTGTAACCTGCTGTAATTTTATTCGCTTCGCTTGTGAAAGTGCGGGCACAGGATGCACCGCTTCACTACTGAAAATAACTTCCATACGCAACGAAAGCCACAGGGAGGGTGTGGGGTTTTGTTATAGTATGTTATGTTTACCAGGCCAAGAACAGATTTTCACCTTTCACCACAGACGTTTAGTTTTAAATGGCTATACATTAGTGTGGGCATTAGTTTGTTATAAAATAACTGGATATAATGTATTGGTTTACTGCATTGTAATTTCAAAAGCAGGCTGCTTTTATTATTTTTTACCTTCTCATGGATATTAGCACAAGAAAGCGAGTGTCAAAACATGGCGGACTTCTATGTAGAGATGCATTGTTGTTTGCAAGAAGTAGTTCTCCCTGGGAAAGCTAATTTACCCATAATGTAGGTGCCATGTAGAAACTGATCTGAAATATATAGTCTCTAAATATAAATTTAGAAGAAGACCCTCCCTTAACGCCCGGACTCGTACACGTCCAGTAGATATTTATTTATTTGTCTCCTGAATATCTTAGTCCAACTAATCGTGGTTCATAAATTGGAAGGATTCTGACCTTTGACCTCATCCCATAGCAACATAAACAAAACAACACAGTAACTTAAAGTTACAGTTTATAAACGTAGACCACCTAACTTAGTCGTTGTTGAATTGCTGATCGATGATCAGAATACTGAATTCAAAAATTGACACTCCTTTTATAGCTGAGGGTGCTAAAGACACAATGAGGATGCTGAATTAAAGTGACTGACCAAGTATTATTCAAAAATGGGAGCAACTTCGCAAACCTTAGTTAATCACCGTAGGCGTTTGTGTTTGAAGTGGTCTAGAAGACTCCCATTAGAGTGGCATAGGCAATTGTGATGCCACGTAGTTTCAAAAAGGAGTATGGTTCTGTTAAAAAAATTCATTAGAGGGTTGACTATATAAAGTGGTGAAAAGTGATGGAATTTAAAAACAAATATTTGTACTGGGAATATTTTGGGAAAAATCCAAGGTGAAAATTACATCTATTTGAATGAACTATCTAAACATACTTTAAACTAGATAAAACATAATTTGTACTTTATTACACTGTTGCCTTGTATGACTTTTTATCAAGTATTCTAATTACATCTCCCTTATTGCTGTTGGATTGGTGACAATTGAGTTATTTATTCTAGTTTTTAAATGATATACTAGTATCTTTGCAGATGCACTGTGGCTTTATTTCCTGCTAGTTTATAATTTATGTTTATATTTTAATGTATCACATCTCACTGCTATTACGCATGATTTGATTGGCCACATGATATCACATGGTATATTACGCGCCAAGTGGATATTACAGGGTATATCACATGGATGACGTCACTGAAGAACTATACCCATCCGAAGTAGACAGCAAATGTGCCAGAATGAATATCAAGTAAGATACTCTGTTTTTATGTTTAGGATATTTTTATATGAAGTAATAATGTACGATAAAGCCGCCGCTGAAACGTCGCAGTCGGGCTCGCTACTGCGCGTTCTACGCTGTGAGCATCTCTACGCGTTCCACGCCGATGCTAACCGAAAACGATCTAAAGCTGTGTGACTTGTGAATAGAAGGTGTAGTACTTTAGTGAGAAAGTAATTTTAGTCACTTCCACGGCACTCAGACATTTTTATCTGGCGAGTGATCAACAAACTTTTGACAATTTTTTAATTCATTTTTATTCTTGATAATTTTAGTGATTCACACTGCTGGGATACGGCTACTAGGAGTATCTGCGGCTTAAAATAACATTTACTAAGTGTATTACTAAGTATTTTTTTTCAGCAAACAATGTATGTATGTCATTGTGAAACTTGTTAAAACAGATAAAATAATTAATTAGTTATAGTTATTTTGTGGGAGAGCGGGTGTGAGATATGTATGGTAGATGTGACTGTGCATGGTAGATATCTGTTCGAAATGATAAAATTCGGCTCTGGCATCACCAATATTATGGACATGGCCACCATCCTTTTGGGCGCGCAAAAAATCGAGATATTACCCTCACAAGCATTTGTTCTTATTTAAATATTGCCACGCCAATGCAAGAAGACATATTCATATATACAACCCACTTGTACATCTACTGCCCATCTTAGGTATAGGTGCACTCACAGATGAGACCATTCGATCCTCAGACTCGTTCGTTTGTAGAGTATATGATGTGCAGAAATCAGATATAGTTGATGCAGCAAGCATTATAAATGCACAGCAATGTATGCATGTCAGCACCAGACTGATGATCCATATTTGAATACAAGGGAACCCAAGAAACAGCTTGCTTTGCCAATATTTCGATGACTTTTTAGTAGAAATCAGTTTGGAACCAAACATTGATAGCGTATATGTAAATTATGAATTACGGCAGTTAATTAGCATAATATAGCATCTGTTATCTTGTTTATCAAATTCCCCGAGCCTGAAAATCTGGATTAGATTCTTCATTTGTAAAGGGGGAAAACGTAATGGCGGTTTATTTATGAAGATTATGTACATGTAATTCCATTAAAATGTCTTAATATTATTATCAGACCCTAAAAACATAAATAGAAACATTTCATTTGTAATATACGCGTGTCTAGTTACAAATATGTTGCAGAGAATTGGAAATTTGGCGGCCAATTTGTTTATGACTATTTCAAATTCAAAATATCGCTTTGGAACCAGGTTCATCGGATTCAGCATGCCCAAAAAGTCTGGTTCCCAACTTTTACCCTAAATATGCCTCTTGCTTCTGAGGGAGATACTTTTTTTCAGAAATGGTACTAGCCAATAATGTTCATTGTTGTGAACCTCCCAACGAACAAAAGTCAATAACATGTACACTTGTAAATTGTCACAAGATTGATACGATAACAATATACAGTGTTTCGCTCGGAGTAGTATACATACTCTAGAAGCATACTCACTATTTTTTGAACTTTATTAATATGATCTTTCCGTGTCAGATTTTGATCTACCATAACACCAAGTAGTCTTTCTGACTTTACGTGTTCCAATTTAACAAGTAACTTTTGATATTTTTGAGAAGTTGTAACTAATATTGTTTTATTTTCTCACTATTTATGATCATCTTGTTAGTTTTACACCACGCTTCTACATTAGCCATGTCCGAGCCCAGTTTTGCTGCACAAGTTCTCAGATGTAGCTCTCTTAAATTAACAGATTGTGACCTGGCCGTTAAATAGGATTTGAATCACCGTAGTGATTGGTCACTTACCTATTCAAAGATAATTTGTGTAATAAAAGATCATGATTGATCATGTTCAAGGCCTTGCGTAATCAAGAAGGGCCAATCCCTTGTCCATATTGGTAGCCCATTGGGATGTCATCTTAGCAAGGGCGGTCTCATAGGATTGCACCTTCTTGAAACCTGATTGAGCCAAATTATAAAGTTGTCAAGCAGGATCTCGTTCAGTATTTCACACTTTGGATGTCATTGTCCGAGAATGTTAAACTTTAAAAATAAGCTCAGATGTCCTTTTGTTCGTAAATAGGTCGTCTAAATAGTGTGACATAGTGTGAAATGTCATGAAAAACTGGCAAAAACTGTGAGAGCTAATTAAGTTAAAATCTTACTGACCAACCAGAAAACACGAACAAAGATAATGCCCGTTTTATAAAAGTGACGTTTATCGTCCACAAAAATAGCTATCGCATCACGACTAAATGCCCAAATCCACCACACACCAACGCTTCATGTTCAATCGTCACGTAAATAATAAAAATAATTACAACTTGAGGGAAACAGGCGAAAAATCGTCCGCGAAGACACAATCTTGCGTGAAAACTGTGAATGGCATAATGGATTCCAAAATTCGAAACGAAGACGTATTGAAAGGGAAACTATTGGTAATAGAGTCACGTTTTATTCAAGTACAGACGAGACGAACCGATAAAAATGGGACGAACCCTGACTTCTGAAAATACTTTATTAATAGAGGTCACCGAGCACGCCACACAACATACTTTGTTACATCGCAACCGGTGCATGCTAGGAGACAATAGGGGTGCCTAATTTGTCCGTGGTATTTAAAACAGCATATCGTTGCCGATTTTGCTATAATTTTCATGGTATTTTTTTTTTAATTTCAATTATCAGATGATTTTATGTTTGTGTATTTTGACACTGAAAAAGTTAGTTATCGATGATAGTAACAGCAGTGGCGTTTATCAATTGCATCGCAATGCTATCAGCACGGTGATTGTTACAGCGAAACGAAAATCGTTTACTTCACTGTTATAATGCCTTTTTTTAGTTTTGTCCACAATGCAAAAAAGCATGAAATCTATACCACCAGAGAAAAAATTGTGACCTTGTTTCGGGCCTTCATTCTATATGAAAATAAATAAAAATCAAACTATTTCACAGTATACCACTAAAAGCTGCCACGCTAGAAGTTTGCGAGATAAGAGTGAGGCTAGTTGATCGCGCTTGAGGTAAGTAAAAATGTAGCCAGGACATGCAGTCACACACCGCCGCCTAGTAGTAAGGCCAGTAACTCATTTGCATATATCATCAACAGTGACTTGTCAATCAAAGAGCAACGTAAACAAACTTTCGGGACTTTTAATCGCATGCGCGTTCCTCGGTTTCTATATATTTTAAAATCGTTTTTGAGTATGTTTCCTATTGACAAAGCTTCGAAATTTTAACAATACAATCTAGGTAGAAAAAAGCATAATAAAAAAATCACTCAGATTGCCCACGCCCCTGCATCTATACCATAAGGTATAAAATGGAAATAAAAAAATATTTATTTAACTATTTTTTTCACACACTGTGCTCCGCCGTTAAAACGTGTTAAAAACATGTGTATGTTTTTCCTCAATAGTCACTGTTAGTGACAGAAATGTCAATTAATTGAGTATGTATATTTATGTGCCAGACACCACGGTTTACTGTTCAAGATTAGTTTTTTTCCAAACAGAACCGGCCCATATATGTTGTAAATAGATATATTATTTTCGTTTACATATCCAGTTTTAAGTATAACCACACTCAGCTGGCGCACACGTGATAATAACATAAATACGATATTTATTATATGGAGGCCGCCATCTTGAATGACGTATTAAACTAAATTAGGGACAAGTTGTGAAACGCCTTTTTTCAAATTCCTACAAATCAGGACAAAAATACGGTCCGTTGGGGTTATATTAAACCAACCGATAACAAAATTCGGCCTAATTCGTCGTTTTTGTGTGGAAAAATCCCTTGCATATGAAAACCTAATTACGCGAAGAACCTAGAACACTAAGCCGGGGTGTTTGAAACCGAAATTGTCATCTAAGCGTTAGGCCGTCGCTGATTGGCTGCTGAGCTGGAATGCCAATTTTTAGTTTTAAATACCCCAGGAAAGTTTTCATACAGTTTCCATGATCGTAATTAGCCGAAACGTAGATCTACCAATCTGGCGACCATAAATACCCAATTTGTCGCTGAAAATGAACCTAGAGCACTGGAAGCTTGCCGAAAGCTAGTTTAACGCAGCGAAATGACGTTTTGTTTATTAATCCGTCCAAAACAAGATGGTAGCGTATATTTTATGTTGACGGGTAGAGATTTGTTCGAAAATGTCGATTTGATCGGTAAAGAACGTTGTCTCATTTGTAAACACACGGGATAAACTATAAAACCTGTAGGTGTACATAAACATTGGCTTAGAAAACAACACACCCACTCATAATGACTAACAAGATCATGCTACGTTGACTCATAATGGAAAATTTTAAATATATATCCACGTGTTTATTGTCATGTATGTATGTATATGGACATTTGAACGAAAAACATATATTCAAAATTTCCTTATTTATTATTGGACTTTTCCAACTACAAATTATACAATCTAGGATTCATAAATCTGTAGCGGGTGTCGATTCCCCGGTCTATACGAATTCTCAGGAATGTAGAATCAGTAGAAATCACAAACAAATAACAGTCAAAATATTTTGAAAACAGGTGACTTGAAGTGGCATTAGGTTTGCCGACTTGATGACATGTAAGAAAAAGTACTGTTATAAAAAAAATCTTAGGAAACGACAATACAAAATTCACAAGATGGCGTCTTACATATTTCCTTGTACAGAGGTTTAGATTCAGAGACAAATTAAAGTGACGAATTGTCTTTCAAAAACAATTTTTAAACAGTATCACTCACCAAATACTTGTAATTGAGAAATTGAACTAGATATTTCATACCACATTCGACCATTTCCGACGTTTAGGTGACCAAAAAAATGACTCTGCAATTTATAGGACACGTATTCTGTCGATAAGTTCGGTAATTTGTCCGTTATATGTTTCCTCCAGTATTGATTATACAGAATACACATACACAGGTATAGACTGGCAAAGTCGGAACTTCTTTTTTGTTTTACAAAATAAAATAATTAATCATTCTTTTAGTCCTTTTTGCGTGATCGCGAAAACTAACCTGACTAACCTAATTGCGACTGAACGCAGCTGCGGGCGTTCGACTGTTAATTATCCATGTGGCCGGGATGTGTTAAGGTAAAGATGACCTTTTAAAGGTTTATTCGATTCCATCGCAGAGATTGATACTTTAACTTTCTAAGTGCGAAGACGATACTTTCATCCATGTTTACTGAAAACATGTCGATTTAAATGTCCAATGTATATAAGTAATCTTTCAAAATCACCGAGACCTCGGAAGTGAAAGGTCACATACATTAACATAGATGAGATATGGCGTATATAGCTACACTCTGACTCGTTGTCAATGCTAGTCAACAACTTTTAATAAGAATAATCACCGGAGTGATTCCGCTCCGGGTCGCCTGCAGATGCGTCCAGTCGGGATTTTTTTCGCAGTCACACTAGTTTTTGCGATCACATTAAAAAGGCTAAATTGGCAATTGATTATATATATTTTTTGTTACACAAAAAGAAGTCCCCGCTTTGCCAGTCTAACACAGGTACTACAGATACAGGTACTGAATGCCCGATACAAGTCAATATATGATTGATTGTATCAAACAATTACATTCAAGTTGAGGTATATTAAAGTGTTACAAAAACGGCCTTGTTGTTAAATTTGCCGTCGCCTTATCACTCAAGTATATCTTGTCAACCCGGTTGTTATAGTAGTTGATTAAAACGGGAGTAAGAACTTTGAGGTAGTCAAGTGATGGCTCACAAAGGTGGAAACACTGACCACTATTAATATGTGAATTAACTTAAAATATAAAATCGAAGGGCATTAGTGAGGTGAGCACCCGATATTGTTATAATTATGATGGGAGTCTTATGGCGGGGGTTAAATCAAGATGGGATAACTATTGATGAGCAATATAACTTTCTATATAGGTATAGGATTGCGAGTTGACAGGATGAAGTAGAATGGGATGTGGAAACAAAATATCATATTTTAATATTCATTAACCACTGTATTCAAACTTATTCACCAATGTGCACAACATCAGTCAACACATTAGTGAATTCTTGTAAATAATGCATCTGTAGCAATTATATTACACATTCTATTGTTCACAAAGGAACCTTCTGACATCATTGCACTGTGCAAAAGATAATAGTGTGTACGAGTGCGCATCTTCAGTGCTGTTTTCACGGAATCAACACTAATTGACACTGTAACAAGTGGGGCTCCGCAAAAGATTGCATACTGACAGTGATATGTATGAGTACAAAAAACAGCAAACATGACATGAAATATACATGACAAATGACCGGGTAAGTAATACAACAGGGTGACTTTTGACAGGGGAGTAAACAGATATAAGCGATACAACATTATTGAGGTAAACACCTGCTGCAGTTATAAATAAAGTGAAGAGTAAAATGGGGAAAGCATTAATGTGGTAGCTACTGAAATGCTGAATTAAAATTACATTTTGCATAATCACATCTGTTATAATGCCTCAACCATGACACAATTAATGAATAAACAAGATAATTCATTATGTGGTTTGAGCATATAAATACAAAAAAGGACGAATAAAATATAAATCATAATAATGTATTATATTAGTATTAACTAAACTATGGAAATCAACAAATTTACATAGACTATGTATCAACAATTTCAAGTGAGGTACACTTTACCAGAAGATATAATCTGACAATATCCTGCAAATAACTATTGGTAGGTTAGTTATGTGAATTAGATAAATTTATCATAGCAATAAGTTGCCAAAACTTTTTCAGGTCTGAGAAGAAAATCTATGCATATGTATACTACATTTGATATCGAATGAACTTCTGCAATTTGCATGGACACACAGTAAACCTGCTACAACGTCAGATACATGTATGCCAAAAAGGCCACATATTGTATGCAGATGTATTCATGTTTTATGAAATATTTCATTGCATCAAGTAGACAATAGAAAAGTCATTCAAATTACCCGTGGGCGGAAGAAAATTTAAAGTGGGTTGTGTAACTGGTCCATGTTGGTACATGTTTGGGTATGTTTTAATTACTATGAGAGTATAGCATAGTGAACGTAGGTGTCTCTGCAGTGTCCTTATTTGTTCTATACGAATACACGAACAACATGTTATATTTGCTAACCCTTCTTAATAATATTAGATCATACAAAACAGCTGTATTTTGTTCGTTCTCGTTGGAAATGCACTTCAAATAAGGTATTGGAAATTAGATGACACAATACACATCGTTACACAAGATTCAAGCAAGTCGATGAGTTGGTTGCCATTTTGCCTTCAGTTTTATAACTTTTCCACTTTCCCATATATAGTCCCTCTTTGCCAGAATTCATTATCGACATCAAATATAAATCTTTCAATTGTCACTTTTTGTGTGCTGCTAGTCTCACGATATTTTGTCAGTAAATAATCAGTGTCATGTATAATAATTGCCTAATAGCACACACAGGTTCTTTTGAGAGTGCACTATTGCTGCCCTATTCAACTGACCTTCATAACCAAGATGTGGCATTCACTCTAGTCTATCTGGCAATTGATTAAATTTAATGAATTTACATATTTATATACTGGGCGATATCTGGTCATTGACCTTACTGACGTCATACAATATATATATTTATCTTAATTCAATATATAATTCCTAACTTCACCAATCATGAAAACATTCTACTTCTTAGAATTAGAAATCTCAAAATATGTTGTAAACGCTTTATTTGAATACATATATTTCTCCTCCAGCAAAAAAAAACTGACATGCTACATATTTGTACTATTTTATGATTTTTCATCAACAAAAGTTTAATAGAACCACATTGAATTATCACATTATTCATTATAACGTTGAGTTCATGTTTTTGTCAAATTTGGTGCAGTATGGGTGCCAAATTGTCTAACAACATTGTGCATGTTGCCTAATCTGATGTTGTTTTAGACCATCTTGTTTAGCTAGACAATCATGGTGCACAGGTGTGGCGATTGACAAAAAGCATAATAACTGCAGACATCAAAAATAATTGTGACATTTATGTCTATACCATAAATTTGTGCCAGAAATGCTCTTAAAGTTTCGTATAATAAATTGAATCACTGCCACGTGGCGATGAAGAATTTGGTTTCATCGTGCCCTAAAAGGCATGTTGACATGAACTTAATACATACTCTATTTTTCATATGAAGGGATGAAATTATAATTTTGTATTTGACTTGAGAAAATATATTAGTGATTCTCTTGGGAAGCCCATTGTTTGCTAGGATGTTTCATGGTTTTACAAGTGAGTTCATGGATGTTATTTGCTGTCACTTGCCTGCTATCGTCACAGTTATGTTTTGTACATTGTTATTATCATCTTAATGCAAACAGGTCCTATAAAAACCCAATTGATAAATGCAAGGAGGTGTAAAGTTTAGGTTTTTGCTGTTTGGACACCAATCCGTCCCAAGACACATTTTTTTTCAGTAAACGGGAGGGACATATGCAACTCGGTAATATTTTGTTATTATAGATCTTCCACCTGAGCTAAGGGACAGCTCCAAATTTGTGAAATGTGTTACCATAATGATGTCATGTGTGCACATCGACTTGCATGTTTAGGGTGGATATTATAAATATATTACGGGGATTTCATAAATACATTATTTATAAATTATATTAAGTCAATGGCTGCAACGATTATCTGATCGCATGTTTATTCTGCCACAGACCACATAACTGGGTTTACAGCTTTTTCAGAAAACCAGGTGAATGTTATTCATCCAATATGTAACCGACATCGACTAATGACGCTTGAAAAAATAGACTATACCTAAAACATAAATATATATACATTTACAAAAATGCTATTATTTAAATATTATTTCAGAATTATTTCAATTAAAATTATTTCAATCTAAAACCCTGTGGTTTTCAAAAATAAAGGTAACCACACTCATTATATCAGTCGCAATATCAAAATATATAAGGTATGAAACAATGCCGTTATCATGAGAACCAATAACACAGAAGTTTCAAACTGGACAAAATAGCCAACATCGAAAAATATTTTGGTAAACCCGAAATTGTTCACCACATCTCCTTTTATATACAACGTAATGAAATTTTGAAAAATTCCGCAACCAAGTGTTTTTGAAACATTAATATGGGAGCTAGTAGACTAAATATGGAAATACATAGTACCAAATGACTATAATAACCAGTTAAACCCAAGAACTTCAATATATTAAACATATCTATGAACGTACACACTTTGTGATTGTGTGGGATAAATTATATGCTACCACCTGATGAGAAGCAATATTAACAATATAACGTACAACCAGAACTTGTTTGCACAGGTACGAAAATTACAATCCAGTATGTCATAATTATCAGGCCAAAATAACATTTTTACCTTCCAACACAAACATTTTTTTTATTAATTTATATATACATAATTATAACAAAAAATAATCAGGTACTCAGGAATATGCAACAAGATATACCAGAAGTTATTATGAATATGTATACTGCCCTCAATTTGTTTTTAGCGTCCATGCCGTGTACTTAGACCTGTCACACCTATGAATTGTAGGCTTGGCCAGCTATAGTTTCCCCTTTGATAATAAGTGTATCAAAGGGAATTGGTTTGCTGTATAATGGCTGGATATAATGTATTGCTTCACTGCAATGTTGCATTGTAATTTCAAAAGCTGGCTGCTTTTATTATGTTTTACCTTCTCATGAATATTAGCGGATTGGTACATTTAGGCTGTTAAAGTGAGTATCAAAACATGGCGGACGTCTATGTAGAGATGCATTGTTGTTTGCAAGAAGCAGTTCTCACTGAGAACGCTAGTTTACACATGATGTAGGTGCCATGTATGGATGTGTAATAATTTGCAGCTAAACTATGCAAGAACGAAATAGAAACTGATCTGAAATATAGAGCCTCTTAATATAGATTTAATACATAAATATCCAATAATGACTAAGTCGAATAATGAATAAAATGATACGTGGTATAACTGTGTCTACCAAGCTTCCCACCAACGTCCACATAGACATTGTGCTGCAAAAATATCAACTAGCTTAATATTTGTGTATGTATGCACTTAGATTCGAACAGGGGTAAAGCAGGTAAACCATGAACATGAAACATTTCATTTGGCACAGTGCAGAAAACCTTCCCCTTAACGCCCGGACTCGTGTACACGTCCAGTAGCCCTTTATTTATTTGCCTCCTGACTATTTTAGAGTGAAGTCCAACTAATAGTGGTTCATGAACTGGAAGGATTCTGACCTTTGACCCCTTCCCATAGCAACATAAACAAAACGAAACAACACAGTAACTTAATGTTACAGTTTATAATGACCATCTACCTTGGTCGTTGTTGACCAATTCAAAAATAACTGTAATTCAAAAATTGACACTTCTGTTGTAATGGGGATACTAAATCAAAGTAACTGACCAAGTATTATTCAAAAATGGGAGCAACTTCGCAAGCCTTATTATTTTTTAGTTAATCACCGTAGGCGTTTGTGTTTGAAGTGGTCTTGAAGACGCCCATTAAAGTGGCATAAGGCAATTGTGATGCCACGTAGTTTCAAAATGGAATATGGTTCCGTTTAAAAAAAATGTCATAAGATAGTTGGCTATAGAAAGTCTTGAAAAAAGATGGAATTTAAAAATAAATATTTGTACAGGGAATATTTTGGAAAAAAATCCAAGGTGAAAATTACATCTATTTACATGAACTATATACACATACTTTAAACTAGATAAAAATAATTTGCACATTTTTACAATTACAAGGTGGTCAATGAAATCACTTGACGATATCAAACATTTGATATATATTCAAATAAGTGAGTAGGCGGATATCAAGGCTATATTACAGGATGGCGTGTTATATGAATAACTGTGGGCGTATGGGATTACTGAAAACTATTTTAGCTTACCCTGTATCATCATAGCAGTTGTTCTAATAATACCTGCCAACAAGATCAACGTGGACAATTTTAGACGCTGCAAGTAAATCCTATTTCAGGAGAAGCGTTCTGTCTGCAGACACTGTTATATTCATGGTGGATTTAGAGGTATGTTTGTTACTTTTCTCTATAGCAACACATTTGACCTTTGATCATGTTAATAATATAACCTAACAAAGCTCTAAACTGGCATGACTAATCACTTATGCGTTATCTTTAATGTAGCGAGATTTATTGGCAAGTATGGTGACAGTGACCCCGAAAGTCACACTATCGTAGAAAGGAGGTCTTGAAATGTAATCCTGTATTTTTTTTTATTTTTTTTTTCCTGACTAAAAGATTCATATTTCCAACATCTTGCGTTTTTATGAGTATGTAGTCCGTTTTTGCGCAACAACAGTGAAAAAGTGCCGCATGATTCAGTCAAAATTAAAATACGGAAATGAAGCTTACTTATAGAATCTATGCATTCAAATCACAACTTAGTGGCGGTGGCCGGAACGACGTCATGTTCGATCATTCACATCGATGTGCTCCGGAAACAAACACTGAGAAAACGAGACAATTGTGAATTCTCACTTCGGGGCGATTATTTCGTGTTTAGCACATTTGTTTAGCCTAACAACTTCAAAATCAGTTATTGGGAACATCGGCATAAGAACAGGACATCGGTCGCTGTTTCGTTACTGTTACAACTCGATTTATCGAGAGTTTTTCATACTCATGTAAAGTTTTTTCAACTGCCTTCGTTTTTCGTTCGTTTTATTTGAGGCTCGGTTTACTTCAGTCCCAGACTTCAGTATGCCGCGAGTTTCAAAAACATTTGACGGCAAAAGACAGCGACAACGTTCCGAGTCGTCGCCAAATTCTCCAGGGTTCTTCACGAGCCCTGCTTTCTGAAATTAAAGCGCTGTCTATTTTGTCAGCGTCCTGTTGTATTTCCTCTGTGCCCTGATCCCATACAAAGAATTATTTTCAAAACAGACCATCACGTGAAAATTCCGGCTTGTTATCGTAGCAGGTCATCATGAGGTGAACATTTGGCCTAGTACTCATAGTGTAGTAGCGTACCCATATTTCACTGTCAAGGTGACGTTAAATATATAAAATCGATATCGGTAAAAATATTCGTCAAAACATATAGGTTCGTGGTTAAAACCATGTTCACGCCGTCACAAGCGGCAACAACGTTACCGTCGAGCGGGGACAAAGGCAGCCCCTTGTACGATTGGTAAATGGCCAGCGCAGCCGACGTACCATAACAGACATTGCTTATCACCAAGAAGTCCACACGAATGCTTGTCTAAACACGTAAATGTTTATATTTTACGAATATCAGTTAAATTTTTGTGATTTAAAAACCCCGGAAACAGTCATGCTTTTAACAGGCATCATACGTGGAGGGAATAGATTCATCGCTTTCTTTTTTGGAACAAATATTATGATTGGTTGTTTTCACGTCAATGCGTGGTTTCATCCAATCAAATACATCTTTACATAGTATCAGGCTTCGCACAGTCAATGAACTGTTCGTAGCTGTTTTCAGGAAGCAGACAGCAAGAAGCTTCGATTCGGATGAAAATTATTTTTTAAATGCTATTATTTTTGATAGAAACTGTTAACTGCCAATCGAAAATCTTCTATTGTGAGATTTGATTTCGTTTGATCAGCTTTTTGGTGTCGATGACGTACATTCATGCAAGTTTTTTAATGAACCAATTTACAACGCTTCTTCGAAAACATAAATTTTATACTTTCTCCAAATAAATATAAATCACAATTCTTGTGGCTAATTTAAAATTAAATAATGCATGTATGCATCTATTTGATAAAAGATTTTAACAAAGTTGTTTGTCTTTTTGTGGACGCGATAGTCGTGATGAAACATGGAGCTAAATCAGCCGATTCTACATAGTGACGTTTACTTAATAATATCACTTCAAAGTTCTCATCTGACTTTTATAAAATGTGCTGGACCAACAGCCTGTAGCAATGTGGAAGTGTTTGGGTAAGTGCTATCGTGCAGCTTTGTCTTGTAAAGAAAACTGTAGGTGTTTACAAATGACAAACATTAAAAGTAATCATATTTGCCATTACCTCGGCTTTGTTCATTTATCTTTGTCAGTCATGAATATTAATGAAGAGGTTATGCTTTTGTTTAAAGGGGAAACGGGTTTTCCGTATAAAGGTTATATAAATCTAATTCCATTAAAAATGTTATAATGCTCTGTGAACCTGAAAACATTTTATTTGTTATATTCGCTTGTCTAGTTACAAAGATATTGCAGAAAAAAAATCAAAATTCAAAAAACCACTTGGGAACCAGGTTTATTCGATTCAGCATGCCCAAAATATTTATAGGGAAAAAGTTGTGGCGGCTAATTTAGAAAGATTATGTAAATATAATTCCATTAACATGGCTTAATAATAATAATAATAAGAAAACATAGGTAGAGGCATTTCATTTGTCAAATTCGTATTGCAGAAAATTGGAATTTTGGCGGCCATTTTTGTATATTACTATTACACATTCAAAATATCGCTTTGGAACCGGATTCAGCATGACCAAAATATGCTAAAAAGTCTGGTTCCCAACTTTTACCCTAAATATGCCTCTTGCTCCTTTGGCAGGGACTTTTTTCTTCAGAAATGGCACTAGACTACAATATTCATTGTTGTGAACCTCCCAAAGAACAAACGTCAATAACATGTACACTTGTGAAAGGTCACAAGATTGATACGATAACAATATCCACCGTTTCGCTCGGAGTAGTATACAGTCACAACTTTTGAACAGAATAATAAACACTGAAATAGATGTTAACGCACTTTTCCAAGTGGATTACCTGCTGCGTTTGTCGTCCTTGATCTGAGTGCTACATGCATGAAATACTGATTGAAGGTAATGGTTGGTCGTATGGTGAGCTAAATCAGTTGTTAAAAACGGGTTAGTTTTTAAAATCAACGGGGTCACCCTAATTTCAGTCCAAATTGACGGAGCGCTTATTTTTCTAATCATCTTTATTCAGACTGTCATTATATATTTATTGTTTTTCCTAGCATAATCAAACATCACCCTGCTGTGACTCTTTTTTTTCCATTGGACTTGAATTATCGGTTCTCATCACATCAATTCTCAAATGAATCTTTAAATTATTGTGTCAAAATTACGACCAGAGATGGATTGTTGTTTTTAAAATTACTTCATATATTATAATGTATGTAGTGTATTAAGACTTTTTTGCGAAATCTGACATGGCTTAGTGTCGCAGTGTAAGGCCTGCTTATCGCTAATGAGGGGGCACCCCCAGAACTCCCACTGGACAGGGGGTTCTTTCACTGCTAGTATTGGATAGACAAGACAATAGTACTGGAAATGAAATACACATACACCAAAATATGGAGTCAAAATAATTACAAGAAATAAAGCACAGCAAAATACAATGAATAGAGTCTCTAAAATCGGGGATTGCTCAGGGAAGTGTGCATTGGTGATAACTCACAGTTCCAGGATGTATTAATGGACGACAGTCAATGGCTTTTGCAACACAACAATGAAGAAATACAGGAGTCTTGCTTGCAGGGGAACGCTGGTATTCTGTGCACCGCTGAAAGCAGAAGATTGCAGAGCAGTTCATACAAGTCTCAAAGAACGATGGTTATAGGCACGATTCAGTGACACCACCTGGGTTTCCACATGAGCCAATCAGAATGTGATCTTGCTAGCAGCTGTGTCACATAGGCAACTCAGTAGATCATAAACATTCTTTGTTATTCAAATAACAGCACACCTGGTAGATTTGATTCTCCTTCCAAAGTTATAAACACCCTTTGTTATGTAAATCACAAGCACACCTGGTAGATTCCACTGCCCTTCCAGAGTTGAAAACAAGTATGACCTGTCAATCACCTTTATGACACTTATCACATGGCAATGCACACCGTTTCTTCCCATAATTCCATGCACACTTCCATTTTCAGGGTTTCAGGTAATATGACAAACACATAAAATAAAGGATACTGACACTTAGCCACCTGTCAAAATTAAGTGAGTACTAGTAATTGGTTTGTTAATGAGGCGTCATCTAATCCCCCTTTCATTAGAGTTGGTCAATTATTTTAAATATGACAGTTTCATAATTGTACCAGTCCATTCCCGGTCATAATATATAAATATACTCATTATTATATATGATTACGCCTACTTTCTCGTCACTTAGTTACAGTCCTGATGCATTTACGTGTCTATCATTAGGCTAAATCATTTTAATCACATGAATGTCATAAATGTTGTATTTTTGTTATATTTAAACAGCATGTAAATTTGATGATCGCACATTTGCCCAACAATACTTTGAATTGCGTAACAGCATTTCACCATGTAACTGAGATATCAACGAAAACAAGAACGGCCCAATGAATCCCGACAATACAATAGAATTTGCTACTCTGCCTTAAGCAGAATTCAGGTCAATTGAATCTACCATGCCGGTAACTAAGATACAAGTGTCTATCATGTGCGGTGTCGAATGTCATTTTTTACAGTTCAGGAACCAAAGTCTGACTTTAATCTGCCACGACTAAAATAAATAACAATAACCCAGCCATGTCAATGGGGTGCGCTGAGTTACAGGTGCTGATCCTATCACCGTTTAGCCCGAAGTACGCTCTGTTAAAACTACTACACTACTGTAGCTGTGTTTTATTGAGGATTACGAAAATAACCCCACTGAACAGCTAGGGTGGGCCATTAAGATTTTTTTTTAATTTGTTTAGCACTTCCAGTATATTAGTATAGCCATAGGTTAGGAGGAAAAATCATTATTATAACCAAACATATAGTGAAATTACAACGATTTGTGCAATATCATACAAATGAAAGAAATAACAATAACGCCAGGGCGGTCGTTATCTCGCAACACGTGTGCGAGATATTGGTCTCTTATGAAAAAATATGACGACTTTAGTGTCTGGAAGGTATCGACGTGGTCCCCGGCATCCATATAAAATACTCGTACTCGCGTGATATACAGAAGAGCGCATTGGATTGTGGGAAATCAATGATTAATGCCTCAAATGCTGCACATGCGCTGTACAAATACCTCCCCCTTTCAATAGAGGGAGCAGATTTACAGGTAGTGACATTATTTAACTCGAAGTACGTGCCTATAATGCTTCCATAGTACTGGGCATGTATGGTGGTATTACAACTGTATCTCACTAAATACATCGCCACTACACTACAAGAGAAACAGTTCAACTATTATTCTTCAGTTGTTTTAAACGCTGATACATTATTTATAAAATGCCTCATATCGCGTGTACGTTTTTATTTTAATTTTAATTAGAAATTGATTTTATCAAAAAACAAAATTGCAGTAGACTTAACACTATGTGGAAATTGTGATGTAATAGCTTAAGCGAGCAGAATATTCTGTCGGGTACTTCTAACTTTTAATTGACCTTGTTCAAATTGACACTCTTAACTTGTACAAACTATTCAGTGTATAATGTATTTTATCTGCAGTTGCGCAATTCGTCTCTCCAAAGAATCGTGAGTCGCGAACTTTGCCGTGAGACGGCGTTGTTGTTTCATTTTGTGTGTCTTTTGTGTGTTTTGATAGTATGTCTACATATTACGTATAGAATACACTCGAGCAGTGTGCAGTTCTGTATGCAGGTAGTTTCATTCGATTTTATCTTGAATTTAACGACCGTTACGCAAGAGCCAACTCAACGGAAAATGAAATTCAGATCACGATAGCTCGATGAATAAAGGTCGTATCGCTATAACAATTTCAGAATCGCGATACTTTTCATGGATCTCCGCGGAACTGAATTTTTGAAAAGGTCTGTGAAGTAGAAGTGTAGATTCCGTGATCCTAAACTGTAAAAAATTACATTTGACACCACACATAACGTTACAGTCACTTGTATCTTAGTTACATGTATGATTATCATACATAATAGTTTAAATTAGAGTTCGTTGGGCTGATTCAATTGACTTGAATTCTACTTGAGTTGAACACCAACTACCCTGTTTGATTATGCTAAGGAAATCTAAAACTATCTAATGACAGACTGAAGAAAAAGCATAAGAACAAATTTACACTATCCCAATTTGATCTAAAACTAAGGTGATCCCGTCGATTTTGTTCGTCCCAATTTTGTGTTGTAAGAACTAATCTGTTTCTGTTCTGTTGCGGGCATCTTATATAGTTGAACTTGTCACACAATACGACCAACTATCACTACAAATCATCTTCAATTAGTATTTCATGCATGTAGCACACAGATCAAGGACGACGGAGGCAGGAGGTATTCCACTTGGGAAAATTGTGTTAACATCTATGTCATTGTTAATTACTATGTTCAAAAGTGACTGCATACTACCCCGGGCGAAATAGTGTATTTTGTTATCATATCACTATGACATCAATCTTGTGACTATTTTCAACTGTACACGTTATCGATTTTTGATCGCTGAGAGGTTTACAACAATGAACGTTATAGTCTAGTGCAACTTCTGAAAAAAAAACTAGGAGCCTATTGAACAAAAGTTGGAAACCAGAAAAGTTGAATATCTCCGTAACTAGACAAGCGAATATAACAAATAAAATATATCTACCTATGTTTTCAGGGTCACAGCATATCACAACATTTTTAATAGAATTGGATCAATATAATCTTTATACTGGAAACCAGTTTTCTTTATATTTATGTGACTAGACAAGCGAACATGACAAAGTAAGAGACTAATCCATATTTTCAGGCTCGGGAAATTTGATAAACAAGATTACATATGCTGTATTTTGCTAGTTAACTGCCCTAATTCATAATTTACATATACACTATATATCAATGTTTGGTTTCAAACTGACTTATACTAAAAGAGTATGATTCATGTAGATCCAAATGTCTAAACTCATCGAAATATATTGGCAAAACAAGGTGTTTCTTGGCTTTCCCTGTATTCACACATGGATAACCAGTCTGGTGCTGACATGCACACATTGCGGGCATCTTATATGCCTTGCTGCATCAACTGCGTTGCAGCTGAGGATATTGACAGCGAAGACGGCCCCATACCATGAATAAAATATAAGTGAAATATAATAATGACATATAGAGATAATACTGCCCGAATGTAAAACCGGACACCACAGTCTAGTGAAACACAACTTACCTGTTTTATTTTTCAATGAACACATTTTCAATAGCCCTTTTAATTTCTTCGCAATACTGACTCAAACTGTCAATAATGGATTTATTTACTTAACGATCACGTGACTAATTGAGGGTTGCGCATGATAGAATATTGATTATTATTTAGGGTAAAATCTGGGCTAATCAAATGTATAGGTTGAAAATGGTTTAAAACTACTCTTCTGGAAACATAATTAATATGTAGTTCACTTCCGAAGAAAATCTACATCTACTAAAACACACTTTTTTTATATTGACAACGTATAACTCATAAATTAATGATTGATTATATTATTTACTGGTTGATCTCATTCATTGATTTCTTTACATTTATTTGTTTACAGTGACGACTTAATGTATTACTTACTATTAAGGGCCATGGACTAGACTAGTCCAAATGAACCATTTCTATAGTCCTTACCAGTATTATACAATTCTGTCCTGTACATGAACATGTAATAAAATGTTTGTATACTGGTGAAAATAAAAATATATATCTTTATAAATACAGATAGTATGCATAAAACCTGCACAATGAAACATTTCATGTGATTGCTCTTATAATATAATGGTATAGGTTTCACCAGAAGCAAATTGGATGTAGTTGTAATTGTAGATCTTTACTCAAAACTCACAAAGGAACACTTACATAGAAAAAAACACTACAATACATTGTCAAATCAGTAAGAGGGCGATATATATCATACTTTTTCTTATAAAAAAACAAACTTAGACTTTTTATTATCTATTGTGATTTAGGCCCTCTATAGTTGAGGTCAGTTTCTTAATTTTCAATTTGTTTTTGACGATTGATTGGCTGATTGGCTTCAAATGGTATTCAAATGAAGTCTATTGACAGCTGTCTCGTGTAACTATACAGCATGTATTTAAAAGCCACTATCTGTGTGGCTCACACTTTTGATATTTTTGGTAGGACAGTTACTATAATCCTTTATTCTATGTTTTTGTCATAGTACCTCAAACTCTTCAAATAGAAGTATGCATGGAATCATGGGAAGGAGCGGTGCGCATTACCGCCAGATAACTGTCATAAAGGTGATTGACAAGTCATGTTTACAACTCTTAAAGGACAATTGGGATCTAATAGGTGTGCTTGTGATTTACATAACAAAGGCTCAAGTGGTGGCGTACCTAAATCTCAGCCATTTATAAAAATAGGCTAGACTGAGGGCAGTTGTGGACCACCGTTCTCAACTGTGTGTTGCTGATGTGATGTTTGAAACAAGTAATACAGGCTTCATCATTATGTGAGACTTGTATGAACTGCTCTGCGATCATCAGGATAACAGCGTTCCTCTGTAAGCAAGACTCCTGTATTTCTTCGTCGTTGTGTTGCAGAAGTCATTGACTGTCATCAATGTTCATATCCTGGAACTGTGAGTTATCACCAATGCACACTTCCTTAGGCAATTCCCTATTTTAGTGAATTTATTCATTGTAATATTCTGCGCTTTGTTTCTTGTAATTATTTTGAAAGGTAATAAAGACAAAATCTTTAACTTGATATGTTGGTGTATGTGTATTTCATTTTCAGTAATAATGTCCTGTCTATCCCATTCTAGCAATGACATAACCCTCTGTCCAGTGTGAGTTCTGTGGGTGCCCCTCACTGCCTCCCAATAGCAATAAGGAGGCCTTACACTGTGACATAATGGTCTGTGACTTTATGTGCAAATAGTTTTAAAAAAATAGGGAGGATGACATTTGATTGTCATATTTTGCTCACTTCACTTAACAGGCTCGTTTCTGTAAGTCAAAGAAAGGCATCACCAAATAAAGATACCGCCGGATGAAGGGAGTAGTGGTCGGAAGCAGACAACGTGGCCACTTGGAACAACCATATATATATTGGAAAAAAGTATTAATGAAAGCATCATTGTTAGAATCTTATTGTGTATCCCATCCTTTATGTAGATTACACATTACACAAAAATAATGCTAAGGAACCTGATCCATATGTTACACAGTTTGTTGAAGACAAAGAGAGCACAAAAATGCAAATTGATCAACGGTAACAAAGTTCATTAGCATAAGACCATTTTGAAAACCCATTATGTTTCGGAACGTCCACATTTACCAGTTTTCCGACGCAAAGAAGGTACCAGTCCGTATTCATCATGCTGTGTGGAAATCTTCGTTGCCTAGCAAATAGGTTAGCAATGTTCTTACAATTTAGTAACATTATTTGTTTTGACATAGCAACGAGACTGACTTTAAACATTACCGATCATTTGCCTAGTTGTGCGTTGGTTTTATTTTACCCGCACACACATATATATAGCCAGATGAAAATGTGCCATTATGATATTAATCAAAGTCTTCCCTTTTACACATTGAGGATGCATAATCAACTTTAGATCATGAATAATATGGTATCATAACCAATATTATTTAAACAATATGTGACATTTTCAATTTCTACATCGTAAATTCAATTTGGTAAAATACAACCACTTTAATACAATTATCGGATACCCGCCACGTGTATATAGTAAATCGACAACCCAACTCCTATTTGTCAATCCTGACTCCATGGCGTTCGTTAATCTGAAACAATTCAAAATTATTTTTGCAGTTTTACCTACTGGTGAAGTGTGCCACATTGCTACTCAGATTTTATGTGGGTGTTATTGTCATGATCACGTGTGCACTAACTAATTCATGGAACAATCAGTTGGCCGTCATATTGGTTTCAACTTTCTTTAATATTTTATACCTTGATGATAGTTCACAAATGATATCTAGACATTTCAAACAAGTCAAACATAGTGACGCAGTGAAGGGAGCGCTAATTGATTGGTCATTTTGTCTTCTTTGTCTGACACATCCATCTTATTCTCTTTCACAATCAATAGAAGGTCAGCGGCAAGGTTATGTGCCACTGTATCGGTTATCGTATAGTTTCTGTAAACATTCACAAACTCCCAGCAACTCAATGATGGTTCAAAGACAGAAAAGACATTACATAGCTAAAAGGCAGCATGGCAAAAGACATGTATAGATCAGTTCAGTGACTTCAAAATAGAACAGAAAGCAGAACGTCCACATTAACCTGAAGATAATCATGAAAATCAAGTATAAAGTCCAGTAAAACTCGACAGCAAGCTTTCAAACAAATGATGCTCATGCCAGGAATAAACCTTTGTGATTTTCCGAGTTAAAGAAGCTGGCCACTCAGGACGTAGTTTCTACGATAGTGAGAGATAGATAAGTTTGTATATGTACTACCAAAGTACCAAAATGATTTTTTTATGAACTACACAACTGGCAACTAAGCAGAAAGACGTTCACGATTCATTATCATTATATCATTGATATCATACATAGATAAAATGAGGCTGACTGAAATGTTGCCTTGTTGATCTAGTATTTGTGAGGAGTGAATGTTAGGACGAATTAGGTTTTCATAAATTATATCCGCCCTACGTGCTTAAAAGGACATCTTCAACTGCACTGCCTATATCTAAAAGCCATAACACAAGGGAGGGATGTGCTTTTGACATGCAACAATTCAGTGGGAGATGCAATAATAAATGCTTGCTTAGACAAAGTATTATATCTATCAAGGGCTGCTAAAATAGTTCGGAAGCAGATGTTATTTCATTCAGCTTCTTTCTATCATAATTCAAGACAAATAAACGACAAAAATATAGTAAATATAGCAAATTGTCTTTTTTATCTGTAATATTCTTGTGTATCGGTAATTGTGACATTTATGTGTGCATAGGAAATACATTTTGTTAATTATTCCTAATATGAATTTCTGAATTATATCTTGTCATAATCCACATTCACAGTGGGATTGAAATATTCTTGATCACAGTTTCTTCTACTACTCTTACACTAGAGCTTTGGATTTTGCAGCTCAGATTAACTGCAGATTGTCCGTAACTGTGAATATACTCAGGCTATTATAACAGATATACACGAGTTGAAAATTGTGGTAGTTGTTTTCATTGTGCTTGTAAGAAATATATTCAAATGTAAAACTAACCAAAGCATTCAATCAACCAATGAATCCGATACAATAAGTGTTATCTGATGATTCATTTATAAGAACATAAGAACTGCAGACTATACCATTTTCACTGAACAAATATTCTGGATTATTAAATACATGTATTTTTATGGATGATTGACCCATATGAAAAGTAGTTCGATGACCATATATTTAAATCTGGGTTCGATAAAAACGGCATAAGATAATTTATATTTGGTCAAGGGAATGCAATTCTTACTTTAATAGTAAATCATGATAATCCTCACATCAAAAGTACTTTTATTTAACAAATGCTGTCCGATTTGCAATCTGTTGTCTATATATATATTCACTGTAGGATACACAGTGACACGCCATGTGTCCCATTCCTACTTCTTATCACACGATGCAGGCACATACATAGCAGGTTGTGGCACACCGGGTGTGAATTGCCTTCTTCAAATAGATGGATATTAGCAAATTTATCATTGGAAATCATAATTGACACCATTTTTTGTAGGTTGTAAATTTGTAAAAAGGTTGGCACTACCCCAAACTTCTAGCCCATGCGAAATATTATAGTATTATATTAAGACAAGGGCAAACTTTTCTCAATTTAGAAATTAAGCCAATAAGAGAAGAAATTTTGCACCTTTTTAATATGGGATTTTCAAGTAGGATTACAATCCATAGTTAAACCAAGATATGTTTTACTTCATTTAAGATGACGCCATTCAAATGTAATTTAGGTTTATTATTTAATTGAGCTGAAGAGAAAAACATGTTAGTTGTATTTCATTTCATTATATTCCTGGTACCATGTATTGACATACATCAAATTAGAATCAATATCAGCAGTGTTCAATGACGATTTATTAAAAGAATGACAAAGATTGGATTCGTCTGCAAAAAGTTTGAAGCTAAAGAATGTAGACGAAGCTTGGATATCATTTATATAGATTAAACTTAATAAAATGGCCCACTATGGAGCATTGGGGGACACCATAGTTTATAGGGAGGGTAGATGAAATCATGCCTTGATGAACTGTTTACGATTGGATAGGTAGTTGAAGAACCACTCTAAAGGGATTCCAATAGTATTGCAATTTTGAATGAAGTATGTCAAACACCTTTGAGAAGTTTAGAAATACTATATTAGATTGATCAATATCATTCAGCAATTCATAGGTTAGGTCAATAAGGGAAAGTTTTTTACAGCACGTCTTTCAAAATCCATATTGGTTTATATGAATGAGTTGATATTTGTCAATGAATGATCGTAATTGTTTTTAATTCTATGGTAAATGGAACATATATAAAACAAATCTAAAATATTTTCTTATGTAAAGTTATTGGTGGATTATTGTTCGTTTGATCGCATGTCTTGTTTTATTTTAATATAATAACGTGGTTATGTAGTCGCGACTTTTAGCTTCACATACAGTCGTATTGACTGCTATGACGACCATGTTATGTACGGCACAGTTCTGTGCTTCACGCTATACATGGCTGTATTCGAAGGAAATATTTTTTTCTGAAATCAATTGGATGGCCTCGTAGTATGTGATAAAAATAAAATGTTTATATGCTGCTGTTTTATCAACTTCATTGATCAAGTTTGAACTAAATTAGACAAAGCATGTCCGAGAGATGCAAAACCATGACACATTGCAGTCAACTATTTTTAGCAGAAATGTAAAATACAGAAAATACATAATCAAGCACCCAACATATAAAACCATCATGCCACGTTTCAACTAATTTTTCTAACCATGTCCAAAAACGTGCGTTGTAGTGTATTTTCTACAAACAGAGCAGCAAACAGGGCTGTCAGTCGACCATCTTACAACTTGTATGGGCTTGTATGTAAAAATTCGAAATATCAGTAAAAAAGAAATGAATAACAAAATACATGAATACTCCAGGGTTTTGTTGAACATAATTGTCGATCAACCATCTCAATCGACCATCTTAGATAGGGTACAGCGTAATACAGATTAACTGTTATTGATGTTCTAGATTACATTTAGTCTGTGTACTAAATTTGTAAAATAAAATGGCTACCAGGCGACAATTAGATTTTGACAGTACCAACAGTATCATTGATATGATAGAACACAATTATCTGTGAACCAAGTTTGGACGAAAATGAACAGTGAGATTTGAGACATGAGCTGATTTGTGCAAACAAAAGCAGAAATTGCTGCTGGCCAGTCATATTGCAAAGAACCTTCAAGTTGAAAAAAAGTTACCCACTGAATAAACTTAAGTAATTGTATTCTCAGGTTATAAAAAGACCAATAACTCATTTGTATATTTGTTTGGTTATTTTTCTGGTCACATTCCCCTGGTAGTAGGAAAATTTCTGCAAACAGCTCTACTGCATTAAGTTTATTTATTATTGCATGAAACTAGTGTTCAATATACCAGTTGTCATAGTGACATAGAAGCACAATTACTGGAACTGTATTTAACTAACGCATGGCCGAGCATTCAGTTACAGCTTGCTACTCGAAAAAATGTTTACAGCGGAAAAAGATAATTTACAACTTTGCACGACATTTTTTTTTTTATTTAAATATTCACAAATTATACTTTCCTTTTCCAACCTGCGTCAGTCGACAAATACAAGGTAGTTTTTCAGCAATCGCGAAAGTTGAATTTTCGAAATGTATAGTCATTGTGTTCACACAATTTGCATACATGAATTATGGCAGATGTAAAAATCATATAACAGCAAAACCAATGAACGACAACCTGTTGCAATCCCGTCTATGTGGTCAATGTTTGTTGTGATATCACGCAATCTGTATTCTAGAGCGATTATATAAAAGTCCTGGAACATTTCATGATTTAGTGTAGACAAAATCCGGCTATGGAACATTGTGATTGGTCGTGAAGCTCTTGGTGATTTTCACTTTGAAACACATGCACTAACTAACAAATGCAATCAAATTGCAAGCTACCGCCACCAACGGCAAATTTAATATTGTGAATTAAAATTGTGTGTCACACACCGTCTTGTTTTTTATGGATTACTAAATATTCTTCAACAAATTATAATACCACTGGATGTGTATTTAATGTCGTGTTGAACTATGCTTGTTTTACTTGACAAAATGTAATTTAATAAAAGTATGATCTCTATGGCAAAACGGCGAATGTGCCTTGAACAGTGTTTTAAGATCACCAATGCGTCATGCACTGTAAAACACACCGTTTTAATTGAAAACACGCTGTTGTAATTAAAAACATGTGTATTATATAATAAAATACCTGTATTTAATATCAAAACAGTAGTGTTTTAGTATTTTTAGAAAAGTGTTTTAGGGAGTTATTAAAGCACTTTTTGATGAAAATTAAGTACATTGTAAACACACAAAAATACAGTTTTCCGAAATGAAACACTGTGTAATTAAAGTGTTTATTAATAGAACATTCAAGGACTAATGCATCCACCTTTATACAAAATTGAGTGAAAAGTCTGGGGACATGTGAGTGAACATTATGGTATATATGCCAACAAGACAATCACCGAAAGTGACGTAATGATGTGATGGGTCATGACATTACCTCTAGAAAATAATTTTATCTCACGCATCAACCTATATGGTCTTACCAACCTAAGTACAACTAGAGACACGTGGTGAATTAAGTACTTCGTGGCCTAACGGATTTCATTAATCCGCATTTGGTGAACGGTAGTTTTAGTTCCAATCACATCTGATCATTCTCACATGTTATTTTTCCTCGAAAAATACTCAATTTGAACAACTCCAGAAAGCAAAATCACCAATGATGTTTCAACCCAAAACACCAAACTATAAATGTTTTCAAAGTGTTAAAACACTTTTCTTCCAAATTGTTAAAGTGTTTTATCTTGAAACACTTTCTAAAACAAACACTCAGACAATGTTTCAAGTGTTTCAACACTCGACTATGCATGTGTCATAAGCGTTTATGTATACGACATGTACACAATTTCATCAGTGTAACTAAAACACTTTTCTTACAAATTGTTTTGTTTTGAAACACTTTCTAAAACAAACACACATGTAATGTTTCAAGGTAAAACACTCGACTATGCATTTTTAATAAGTGTTTACATATATGATATGTACAAACGGTCATATAAGTAACTAAAGCACTTTTCTTTTGTTTTATTTTGAGGCACTACAGAAAACAAACAAACATGCAATGTTTCAACCTAAAACACCCAATTATATGCAAGACACTTTTGTATGCCGTCTACGGTATGTATCTATAATAGACAGACTACTTATTATCGACTGTATGCTCACACACGTCACATTTGGCAGCAATTCATACTGTGCATGTAGCGATAAATTTACCGATTTACCTGCCACAAATTTAATAACCGATGGAATTAAACATGTACCGTGTTGTTATCAATGTACGAATTAGTAAGCGGACTACGGTACGCTAAACAGGCATTAATTCCCTGTGACCTAATCATTAGATTCAATTTCTTTACAGCTCGTATTCTATTGGCGGAGCCTCAGTGTTGAATATGGTAATATGGTGATTACCAGGCACCTGCGCACATTGTCGCCTAATGTAAACGAGCTCCTTTAGGCCTGAAATAATACATAACTATTCAATTGTTATTTAGAAATTTAATTAATACAATAAATACAATATGAAAACAAATATTGAACAATAAATTAGTTTGCTACTTCTTTGCAAATATTTTGAGATACCTTTCGTGAACGACCGTGAACATTAATGTATGTTACGTATTCACGTAACTGGTAACTTGTGTCGTGCGCACGCTCATTCATGATTGAATTATACTATCGGGAGTGCGTAGACAGGTGGCATATTCGTTGAAGAAGCAATAACAACTTGAACCGAATGAGGTCTTCTTTGATTTTCTAAGGAAAGAAGAGAACCGGAAGTTATCCTAAACAAACCTGAAGGTATGATGATATTGCTACTTCGTTACAAAGCGTGTGGAAATTGTAATTGATAGAGCCAGCGTTGTGTGGCAGTTGTGTACTACATTGATATTTGCAGCGGCCTCCATTCATTTCTTTATGTGCGGGATAAATGATTAAACGCAAGTTTATGAATTTGCAGGTCCAGAGAATTCCATACCACATTACGTTCATGACAACACCCCCCCCCCCCCCAGATCAAGATCTGAGTTACAAAATAAAATCATAGAAATGTTGTAGAATGTAACAGGAAATTTCAGTTCAATTTGTTTGTGGTCATATTTTCGTCCTCTCATTACATGCGCGTTAGTTTATAACAACAATAATATTTTCATCGTATATCGCATTGTTTGAAACATTAATGATAATTATTTGAACATTACTCACTGCATTTTGATAATATTATATTTTTCAGATTTTATGAGAAGCGATAGGAGCGAACAAGATGAAACTGTTAATGTTGGAAAATAGTTTGTATTGTATCTACAATTTCACGAAAGTTTTGAGTTTCAGTACTAGTAAACACACTTACTCACGCGATTGATAATATCTTTTACAACAACTTACATGTCTGTTTATACTCGAACTTACTTTATTAATATTTATATTTAGGAATACACTTTTACTTGATAATGTGATTTGTGTATCGTTTGTTATGATTACTGTACAATAGTGTAAAGTGCCTCATGCAACGCATCATTTGATATATTTTCTTTTCAAACCATGTTATTAGTGTAAATATATTTTAAAATGTGTCTCTGTTACGAGCCCTTGTCAATATTGTGTTTTACTGTTCAAAGTGTTGTGATGATAAACACTTTTTCAATACATATGTCTCGTGGAAACACTTTTTAATGTGTGGCTAGTGAAATCACTTTATTAAAACATGTCTTCAGTTGAGACATTTTTCTACGTGTCGTGATTATAAACATTTTACTATGTGACTAGTAAAAGCACTTTTAAAAGTGCTGTGATGTCGTGATTATATATAAACATTTTACTATGTGACTAGTCAAAGCACATTTAAAAGTGCTGTGATGTCGTGATTATATATAAACATTTTACTATGTGACTAGTAAAAGCACTGTTAAAAGTGCTGTGATAATAAGCACGTTTTATACATGTTTACAAAATGTGTGTCTAGTAAAAACACTTTAAAACGTGTTGTGATAATAAACACTTTATATACATGTTTCTGGTGGAAACACTTTTAAAAGTGTTGGGATAGGAAGCACTTTATATACATGTTTCTGGTGGAAACACTTTTAAAAACGTGTTTCTAATGTGTTATGGGCAAAAACATCCCTGAAATGTTCCACTAAACGTGTTTTCATAATATACACTTCTCGCAATTATGCAGATTATAAACACTTTAAAACAGTAGTGTTGTAAAATAACTCATTTGCGATTTTGAGAAAAACACTTAATGTGTTTAATTATAAATCACTTAAAAGTGATTTTAAAGTGGGGAAAAAATGTGTCGTATTTTAAAACACATAGATTTACAGTATGGTTTGACAGGAGACTGTCCTGGATATTCGTTAGAATCATTATGTGTTGATAATGCACGAGTGGAGTGTAGTCGTTCAAATAATGATTGACTCGAGGGCGCTTGTCCGAGTGGAGGTCAAATATCTCCACTGCCGATTATTAAAAAGCCTTTTTTTATAAATAGATAATACCAAGTTCGCCGGAAATCTACCAGAGCGACAAAAGGAACTATACTCCCATGAATGTGAATGGATATCCAATGTTTTCCAGCATTTTTATTACTAATATTTAAATAATGACTCCAAAACATTGGAAAGCCCGCCAGTATCAGTTTGATCTCTTGCAGTGTTATAACCTGTCTTTGACCAAGGGTTCAAAATACAGGGTACGCATATCATACTACATTCATTGTTCTTTCACTGTTGGATTAGGTGCCTCGCAGATAAACATTTCGACTGAAAAGACATTTCAAATGTGTTGTTTTGTGTGATGCAGTGAAAGGTGTACTGTAATAAAGTAAGTCATACATATTTAAATTAACGTTAACATTAGTCAATATAGTTTGTGCGTTGCTTTATTTGAACAGTTCATGTATTACGTTACTTGTTAAAAAAACACATGCAGAAGTTTATATCCTGATAGTTTGAAAAAAATCCCAATTGTAAACTGGGAATAGACTAAATTGTTGTGAGTGAAGAACAGAAATTAACATGTCACGATGACAGCACAGTTTCAAATGATTGCGTTGGGCGCATTGGACAAATTAAATATCCAGCTACTCCTACCAATCATGAATTGATAAACCATAACCCCGATCGATCGATACTATCTAGGTAGTTTTTCGCCCTAGATAGTACGAAATGCAACTGCACTCATGTAACAAAACGGTCGACATTCAACACCATTACCATAACAAGAAATACTAGTAATTGCCATGTGTTGATATAATGTTTTGTTGTGTGCGACACTATTTGTATTGCTTGTTGGTTACATTATATTGTTGATCAGCAGGCTAGTTGACCAAGGCTAGTTGACCATTTACTGTGAAAAAACAAAGGATCCATAGATAGCATAGGTTTAAAGTCGACAATGATAAAACAGCACATGATCTATTTTTTTTTTTTCCTTTTTCTTAACTAGACAGTCCTGGCTAGATAGTGTTAAAATTTCATACTCAAATCGATTATAAAATATACGGAACCGATGCACGCGTATGTGGTTAAAAGTCTGGAAAGCTTGTTTAGGTTACTCTTTGATTGACAAGTCACTGTTGATGTTATATGTAAATGATCGTTGGCCTCAGTTACGATGCGGCGCGGCGATGTGGGGCTTTCTGGCTTGGACCGTATTTACCTACCTTAAGCGCTATCAACTAGCCTCGCAAACTACGGGAAAAAAACAAGACATAGACGCTACCAGCATGCAAGCGGGATAAAAAAAAACATTTGTAAAACAAACAGTTGTAAATGATAAGTAAATTTGTTCACCCTTATCTCGCAACATGTCGACAATTTCTAGCCTGGCAGCTTCCAGTGGTATACTGTTAACATATTTTTTTAGTCCCCGTTCGGACGTAGTCCGAAAACGGGGACTTATGGTTTGCCCTGTGTGCGTCCGTCCGTCCGTCCGTGATCACCTGTATCTCGAACATGCATGGACCGATTAAGTTCAAACTTCACTCATACATCACACATTATATGGGACATATGCACATGCATTTTTTTATGATCCGATTAACGATTGCCGAATAGCGGCCATTTTAAGGCCGAAAATGCATCAAAATGGCACATTTTCACCATTCCAGACCCGGATCTCAGTTATGCATGGACGGATTTTGTTCAAATTTGGTACATACATTAAACATAATAGGACCTTGATGCACGTCATTTTTTTTGGATCAGGTTTGAAATGGCCGACTGGCGGCCATTTTGTTTTAAAGAATTCAGTTCTGGATCCGTATCTGAGACATGCTTGGATTGATCAAGTTCAAACTTCACACACACAAGGTACATCATGTTACAAATATGTATGTGCATTTGTTTCATGATCTCATTAACGATAGCCAAATGGCGGCCGCTTTAAGGCCGAAAATGCATTGAAATCACATATTTTCACAATTCCGGAACCGGATCTCAGTCATGCATGGATGGATTTTGTTAGCCTTCGCAGACGAAGTCTGCCAAAGGCTTATAGATTGGGTTCCGTCTGTCCGTCCGTCCGTCCGTCTTTTACCTCTTATAACTTTGATATGCTCTGTCCAATTTTTTTCTAGGTTGGTGCAAATGTAATTCTTAATGCCATACATATGCACGCCAAGTATTTTTTTGATTCGCCAAAGTTTCATTGTGTTTTTCTGTGATTTTCAACATTTTACTAGTACAAGTGCCGAAATTTGCCGGAAAAATCCGAATTTTAACGACATCTCGCAAGAGAACTGGCATACCGTATTGCGCATGCGCCAGTCTAACCGCTGAGGAAATCGCCGTCGATTTCGTCTGAGGATATTGTATTCCGGGACTGTATCTTTCTTTGCACAAGGCTTACATAGATTAAATTCTATCTCAAAGGTAAGAAACTGTGCTTATGGTATTTATTATGAACTTTGATTTATCCTTTTGTGTTCTGACTTTAGTGAGAAACTAGCGATCGCACAGTGTCACACTTTGCCAGAAAAACAGTCCTGCTATTAGTTCAAGAACTGGTTATGAAACGTGTAAATCGAAAGTTTATCTCGTCATTTAGGAGGCTTGGGAATAACGTTTGGCATATAAAATGCTGGAATAATAAAAACGTAAAAGTTTAGAACACGCTGATCGTGATTCTGTTATGTACGATTGCTATTTCCGGTGTTCATTGGCAACTGCTAGCAGATTGAAACTTGGTTTCGTGACGACATATTAGACTAGAATTATCGAGAAAACACAAGTCAAGTTCGGCCAACCGTGACTGCTTGAAAGCAATGATGAAATTGAAAAGTACTGTAATTCAATATCAATGAATCTATCATCACTTTTAAATTACCTTTGAAGTAAATATGATACCCGAGTGCGTTACTACACTCGTGACCGGGACCTCCATGCGGTGTTGAAGTTTATCGGTAAATCGATCCTCTGTCAACAGAGACACATTTTCCCAATCAGCTATTTATTTCGGTACTGAAGTTAGGGTGGCAATTTCAATGTTTAGCTACCATAATTTATCTCCATTATGAGCAGGAAAATAAATTACGGACCTCGATTGAGATGAATTTGACGGCGGCCATGTTTTTAAGGGATATGTGAAACAATTTTAGGGAGGGGGTCAAATTCATGTAATCCTCAATTTTGATGATGTTGACTTAATAGTCATAATTTTTTTTTTCAAAACTCCGGATATTATTTTGTATATTATTTTAATACAACTACAATATGTTAATTAGTATGCAAATTAATATGCAAATTAGCAGCCAATCTGAGACAATGCAATCCAGTTCAAAGGAAATTTTATATACACTTAGGTTACCTACATGATCACTACCTCTGCTGATTAGTTTTTTATGCACTTCTATCTGCTTTTATATTAAATGTATTTTTTTGTATTTTTCTCAATAGTTTTTTTTTATTTCTTTTGATAGCTTGGCATCCATTTGGTTCAGCTCAAGTGAAATTTTCGGCAAATCCCTGGTCAGATTTTAATGACATTGAAAACATAAGTACTCTGGCTTTTTGCACATTCTTAATATTTTATTTTTGCAGAATCCCGTAAATATTAATTTGACAACTTTGTAGAGTGGAAACAGACTGTTGAATTAGTTCATCCTATACTTTGGTAGAACATGTTTAAAATAGTACAGTGTGAACTGCAATTTCTTTCTGGCTGGTATAAATTTATTAAGTAATATTTTTTCGTACTAAAAAGACTCAAACATTTTTTTTTAATTAAATCTAACAGCCAATGGGAGCACATATGCTACAACCTCTGCTTTCTTTGGGCTAAATGTTCTTTTTTTTTCAAGTGCAGAGCCAGATTTTTTTCTCAGAAAGCAAAGCCACTGGAACTGCATGTATTACAAAAACATACCGGTACTATTCACTGCGTGTCTGACAATTGTATAAAGTTTCGCAGGTCCTCTTTTTTTTTACTTTGAGAATTTCTGTCAACCAAAGCATAAATATGCGTTTCTCTGTACATAAAATTTCACACGATTTGTTAATATTAATGTATGATAATAAAAACTTGATAATATTTTTCTGGATTTTTGCACTTTATTTGTATCATTGTCGTATGAGAAGTAACCTTATTAGAGATATTGAAACTAATCCAGGGCCACAAACTAGTTTATCCAAACAGACACAACACTGACTCTACATATTTGCAGATCTGATTTGTATACTTCCTTGTCATTTTACCTGTTATACTGGTTTGGTGCTATCTGGTTTCCTTGCTGAGAATAATGCTGACCTGGATGGAGAGTGCTATAAACTTGAAAATGCCATAGAAATCACGTTTGCCAATTTATGTCCATGCAACTTTAGAATGACAACTAGCGAAGGCAGTGTCATTCATGACTTGTTCATATTTAGTACAATGTGTTGTACATATGCAGGTGCATTTCGGTCATGATCTGCTTTGAATGTATATGTCACTCAAATATGAACGGAACGGGGACGTGTCATTGACAATGACTTGTTTAATTTATTTTCACGCATTTTTTCTTCAAAGGCATTTTAAAACTGAAGTATACATTGCTGATAGCATTGCGATGCATCATTGCTGTGATGCCAACGATAAATCACTTTTCAGCGGCAAAATACACAAACGTGACATGCTGCGTTAATTAAAAATAAAAAAAATATCCTGGCAACGAGATCAGCTACCATGCTTCTGTAGCGATTTCGCAAAGTACGTTGCACGGCCGTGCTCGGCGACCTCTGGTACTAATGCACTCTTTGAATGAGGTATTTCCAGGCATCAGGGTTCGTTTAATTTGTATCGACCCGTCTCGTCGTTGAATGAAACCTGTCTTGATTTTCAATATTTTTCCTGCGAATAGCAAAGCCGTTGTGTAGCAAATATTACGGCCCATTTCAGCCTGGTCGTCTACATTCGCGCGGGCCATTTCACTGGAGATCACGAAAAACTGTGTCATACACAGTATATTTAAAGGTTTGAGGGAAGGTAAATTTAGACTCAACCCACTCAATGGTGATCGCTATGTTTGTATAACTGTATGAATATCTCATGGGCTTAACGTAATCCATTGTTCCCCTCCCTCAGTGGAAATGATAACACGACGCCATGACGGTTTTTAAGGTTTTTCCCTCGAAAATGTGGCATGTTCCTATTCTTCATAGTGATTACAATAATACACATGTGAAATATATCACATTTTAGTCTAAAATATATTAATGGGAGAAATCATCATCCAGGCCAACAGATAATGCGCATTACCTACTTTCATTAGAATTGGTATTTAAAATTGGAGTGCAATCACAACAACCCTGGGTGGAGGTGCATTAATATTAATGTTAGTCAAATCTCGTGTTTAATAGCTTCAATACTTCATTAGTTGCATTGGGAAATATGCAACTGTCTAGCATATAAATTGTGGTCGCATGGCCCACAAATTACCATGTTTATTGTCAGATGCTATTTGACCTTAAACAAATTCAAATCAAAATTTGAGTAGCTAATTCCCATAATAATTCATTATTGTCAATTCAGTACACAGTGCAAGCTCCTGTGGCAATTTTGGTTTTCGTTCATGACTCAAGCCAAATTTTACTTAAACTATTTTTAAATCAGGACTTGTTTTGATTGGATGTTATTCTTATCAGTTTAAATTCACCATGAGATTTGCTCATTACACACCGATTGTTGGGTTTGTTATTTGCAATGACATATCCAAATAATCAGATTTCTTTTAAGTTGTTTAAATGTTTAGAAGTTAAAATATCAGTCATTTTACTGTCACAAGCGATGATCATTCACTTTCATTTAGTAGGAATTTGATATATTTGACACACAACTGGAAAAATGAACTAATATTAACATCTTGAAAAAATATATGTTTGTGTGTTTAGATAGACACAGTAAGCTGATTGATAAACTAAAGTCTAGGTGCAAATAGGTAGCCATTGATTATTATTCGCATTCTAAATTGTCTTCTTATGTTTGGAAATGTTTTATTTTGCTTTATAAATCAGCATTTCCACTGGGATTTGCGAAAACATAAAGGTGAACAAATTATTGTCGCCTTCCCTATTCAATGAAATGTGAAGTTAAACAAACTTCCATGTGGCTGTCTTGTTGGCAACAAAGTGATTTATTTATTTATTTATTCATTTATTTTTGCATTACACATATTTAGCAACGAAAACCTTGTTGCAATAGTGCGACCAGATATAATGACGTTTGAGCTGAATAAATTAATAGTTTGTTGCTTTTTCTGAACAATAATATGAAAAAAATGACTCCCATATTTCTCGACGAGTTGTTCTTTTGGAATTATAAATACACGTTTCCCCAAATGTAATTTGCTAAAATAACTATTGCCATATCACGTGCAATATATGCATTTTCCAGTTGTTTTTGTATAGCACATACATTTTAAGTATTCATTAGTAATTGATTGACTAAACTGTATACTTTTTACAAACTTTTAAACCACTGTGCTGTGCATACATCAACTATAAAATGTGTCACTAAAAAAGGTGAACAGAAAACTATGAAATATTACATTTACTCAAAACCAATGACTCACCTTAAAATCCAGGATTGAAATTGATGCTATTATGGTCATCGTTTCTTTACTTTACTAAATGTAAAATTTGATATCAATTTTAAAGTTGTAGTTACTTCAGAACAACAAGTCATGCTAGAAGGGCCTTCGTATATACTACGCTATTGCGTCAGTCATTCGTAAATACAATAACTCCGGATACAATTACAACGGCAGGATAAAATGCATTTCCGAAGTGATAGGAAACACATTTGTGAACGGTTGATGTCGATACAAAACAATAGGAAACTGTCGAACGATGCACGTGTGTGTTAGTGGGTGCACGTGAGTGTGTGTTTTTTTTTTGGGGGGGGGGGTCTGTGCGTGTGACTTCCATTGTGGCGACTTTCACTATTTTTATAATTTTTATTAATATTTAATCGAATTTAAGTCAAGTTTGCGAAGCTTAGGTTTAGTACAGGGGGGAGGTATGGTCCAGTTTATATTAATATTAATATAATTCTACCAAACATTCCCCTTTACTAAACCCAAGCTTCGCTAACATTTCTATGTTTCTATTAAACTTAATTAAAACGCAATTCTATGTAGAATTGCATTGTAATTGAGTTTAATTAAACTCCAATGAATACGCAACCCTATATAGGAACGCGTTTTTATCGAGTTCATTATCAGTGTGTGTCGTTATAGCGACGATAAGACGTGTTTGTGTTTGAAAGAAATATTCGTACAGATAGATAAGTTGTGTCGTCTTTAAAGTTTAGACTATATTCAGAGTGAACTTTTGTGTTTAACATAATATAAAGAACATAACATACTAATAAACAGGCGATGCCCTAGGACGCTTTCTCCCCCTAGACAAAAAAAGAATTACCGCATTGCTTTGTCTCAGCTATCTTAAAGTTAAAATATTACCTTCTAAATCAATAATTAATTAAAATAACAATTTGCTGACGTCATATTCGCTCACCTATTTTAAATATGGCGGATTGTTTGTCTGAACTAGCTTGACATGGCATGCATAGGTTAACTGTGTCAACAGTCATTTAATGCGATCTTTTGTTATTCAATAACAATTACATAATGTATGCCATAATAATATATTTATTTGAAAATAATAGTTCCACTACATTTTCTAGTTTTCTAAGTAAATCGAGATGGCAAATAAAAATAAATTTAAATACCAACGTGCTCAGGTCATACATATATCCTATCACGTGATAACTGCATATCGTCCATCTTGAATTAAGTGCAATGAATGGTAGCGCAACAAAATCGCATATATTCGACCTGAGTTCAGGTCATGGATGCTAAACTACTGTTAAATCTGATCGTAAGTAGAAAATACTGTATGGAAAGTTATTTTACTAATGAATTCTTACATTAAATTGTTAAAATGTTGGATATCAAATTAGGAGCAGTACTGGTATATTGGAGTAATAGCGGTCATGAACGTTGACAAATTGATTCTATTTTTCTGACATGTGACGTGGTCTTAACCATACAAGTTATTCGGTGTAATTGTAAATCTTAACCTGCAAAGAAGATAGTTTATATTTTTTGGGTAACTGCAACAGAACTTTTAGGTAATCACAAATATATCATTGTATTACTAGCCAAACCGGACACCCACACTCCAACTCCAGTTACAACATCCTAATATCGATAATCTCGATCTTTACTGTACATGATTTATGACCCATATGGTATTAGAAATTGATCGATGAAGTTTTAGTTTATTGTGATAGTCCTTAGTCTAGTTGCTAAGATTACATATAGTGTTGTTTCATATACTGTATATGCAATGGTAAATATTATACGTCACAGATTCCATGTTGATGCTTCAAAAAATGTATACGCCATGCATATATTATATTACATTATTTGAATCAACTAATCTTTTCAAGTAACTCTGAATGTGATATGATAATTTTAGTGAACGAAACCTTACCTTAATACTTACTTTTATTAGAATTGCATTCACAGCAACCCTGGTGTTATAGCTTGATTACCTTTATTAGTCCTTGTTCGAACACAGTCCGAAAACAGGGACTTGTGGTTTTACCTCTCTTCGTCCGTGTATCTTAGACATTGTCACCTGCTTATCGTAATTGAGAGGGCCACCCACATAACTCACACTGGACAGGGGATTCTTTCAATGCTAGTATTGGGTAGACAAGACAATAGTACTGGAAATGAAATGAACATACACCAATATCGAGTTGAAACTCCTGGCTTTAATACCTCTCAAAATAATTACAAGAAATAAAGCACAGAAACATACAATGAATAAAGTCACTAAAATAGGGGATTGCTTAGTGAAGTGTGCATTGATGATGACTCACAGTTCCAGGATGTAATAATGGACGACAGTCAATGGCTCCTGCAACACAACAACGAAGAAATACATGAGTCTTACTTGCAGAGGAATGTTGTTATTCTGGAGGGCACCACTGAAAGCAGGAGATCGCAGAGCAGTTCATACAAGTCTCATAGAATGATGGTTGTAGCCTGGATCACTTGTCACACTATATCGTAGCAGAACACACTGGATACAAAATTGAAATGAAGGACCCAAACTGTCCTGAGTCTGTCCAATTTATAGGCATGATTCAGTGTCACCACCTGGAGTTCCACATAAGCCAATCAGAATGTGATCTTTCTAGCAGTTGGGTCACGTAGGCAACTCAGTAGATCATAAACATCCTTTGTTATTCAAATAACAGCACACCTGGTAGACTCCAATTCTCCTTCCAAAGTTGTAAACACCCTTTGTTATGTAAATCACAAGCACACATTGTGAATTCCACTGTCCTTCCAGAGTTGAAAACAAGTATGACCTGTCAATCACCTTTATGACAGTTATCACAATGCACACCGTTTCTTCCCACGATTCCGTGCACACTTCCATTTGCAGGGTACGAGGTAATATGACAAAAACATGAAATAAAGAATGCTGACAGACATGCTGGACCAATTAAATTAAAACTCCACACATTCAACATACATAATATTATACATATATGATTGTGATTCTAGTGTTATATCTCTGACATGCTTTGACTGATTATGAATTTTAAATATTTATTACACATCATGTCATAGATATACAGGTATATCGGTTTGACGATCAAATTCAAAATGGTCAAACGATGGCCATTTTTTGCTGAAACATCATCAAAAATCAAGCATTTCAGGCATTACGAAACTGGATCTCAGTCGTGTATGCATGGAATCTGTTCAAAATTAGTACATACATCAGACATTATAGATTCCTGATGCACGTCATTTTGTTTTTCAGATCGCATTGAAAACGACTAACTGGCAGACATTTTGTTTGAATAATTGTGGTTCTAGTGCAATATCTTTGACATGCTTTGACTAATTTTAAGTTTTATATATTCATTATACATCATCACATAGATATACAGATGTATTGTTTTGACAATCCGATTCAAAATGGCCGACCGATGGCCATTTTGTTTCAATTAATGCTGTTCCAGAGCAATATTTTTCAGTATGACCTAGTACTTGCACTATATTACTATAAACAAAACTGTATAACTTAGATTTGATAACTAACGGGGACTGTGCATGCATGACTTGCGATCTCAAGAACGTCCAATTGTGTTTATCTCAGCAATCATCATACCCTAGTGATAGGTAACTGCTGTTACAAAGTACAGTCTACAGTAACATATTTGACCTCAAGTCAATCCAGACAAAAAAATCAATGCTTACAATATATACAAATATTACAGTTCACACACATGTAAATAATAGTTCACTAAATCGTCGAAATACATAATTTATTTTTCAAATAAAGCGATTTCGTGATTCACAAAATTTCATTATGTTATTTGCACAAAATTATGGTGAGAGAGCATCTTTGTATATATATAATGGAAAATGCACTCTGGCCGCGTTATATGTATATAATGTAAACAATTCCCAGCGCCGCGTGGTACATAACCTTCGGCCTGACCCGGCCGGAAGTTGAACTGTGTCACTCAGAAAAACTTCACAACGATCGCCACCATGGCTTAATATGCTACATATTGCCGAATTAGTATATCGATGTACGCATTGAATAAAGTTAATGGCCATCGTAATCAACGTACCGACCGGAAAACAGAGGAGGGTCAAGGAGGGTCGGCAATAATTTATCGACGATGTAGTGACGACTAAAATGAACTGGCTGGCGAACGTTCATCAATCAAACGCTGCTTCCAGCAAACAGCGGAGTCATTACCAAATAAGTTTTATTTACACTTTTAATGTATTTTATATACGTTTTAAATGTGTTTGAAATGCATTTCACACGGCCAAAATACGTCTTTCAAACTGTCATGTTTTCGACACTCGATGAAGTTAATGCCCCATTAATGCATTTTCAATGTGTTTAAAATGCGTTTTTAAACATGTTTATTATATTGAGTCGTAAATAAAGACGTTTAAAATGCGTTTTACTATATATGGCTTTGTATAAATGCATTTTGAATGGGCTCATCTGCAGTCACCGGATATATGTTAAGTATCAAATGTTTCTGAGAATAATCAACAAACATTGCAAACAAATATTGTTCACAATCCCCTTTATTACAAATTAAAAATAATTGTTAGAATATATGAGTTATTGGTAATTAAATTGTTGTTTTGTCCTAAATGCATTCTGTAAAGCCATATCCTATAAAGCACACAATCAAAGTCCAAAATCAGGTAAACCAGCACTTTCCATTGTTTCCAATCTATCAGGTAATCTGTAAAAACGAAATGTAGTCATTCAGTACAAACATTGACTCAGGAACAAATATTCATAATTGAGGACAATTTTGTTTAAACACCATGAGTATTAACAAGGTAAATAGCCAGCTTAAAAGAAAAAATAATTTGAAAGGATGTGCAAAATTTTAATTTCTGAAGAAAAGTCAAATATTGGCAGTGTCTTTTAACCAACAAATGGTCAAATTTGTTCCCCAATTTAATGAGTAGTTTACACACGTGGTGACACCACTGTATGCATTCATGCCTTCATTCATACACTCGTACACTTCCGTGAACAAGACTTGACATACAGCAGCAGCAGTCAAAATGAACTTGTCATGCCAAGATCAACATTATGTTTAATAATTCACTGCACCATCGAGCATAAATTATAAACTTCGCAAATTAACATATTAATTAAAAATAAAAAAACGTACAAGTTTAAGTGTTCGTTTCTTTTGTTTAGTGTTAAATGGTGAGGTCTAAAAATTAAAAATCAATTTTTCTTTCAAACATAGAATGCATCGTTTGAATTCAAACCAAGGTACAGAAACCACACTTCATCATTTCGTAATCAGGCCTCTAGAATGCGACAGAACTAAGTAAGCATGTTTGGTCACTCAAAGAAATAATAATGAGCATAGTTCACATATGGTGAATAAAGATTAAAGGAAATCAAAGAAAGCTTAGAAAGAAGTCCCGTGTGCTTAGGGAATAGGGATCATGATGTAAAATTCGGGAATATTTGAAAATGATAAACAAATTATTAATAATCTATTAAATAAGGAGCCACCAGTAGTCATCTACACACATAGACATTGTATACCTACAATAAGCCTACTTAAAAATATGCATAAAAAGTCTACACAAAATTGAAACATTAAAAAGAAAACTGAAATAATTCATAAAACATTGGGGAAAATGAAATGCAACGAAAATAGTAAACAAATAAATGCCCAAAAAAAACTTTCTGACAAACAATCACAATCTAAATATCTAAAATTCAAACCACTATCTTAATATCAATATGTGTGTCAATAAATATTATATTTATTTATTTTCAGTTACGTATATTAATAAGGAAGGCATCACAATATTTACGATTGGTTCGTATATTCCGAAAATCGACATGGTAAAATTACAACCATCGTACATCTCAGTACCATAATTTATGGCAGACGTACTTCTCTGTACATAACATTCAAAGTAATCCCCAACGCGTCTCATTTGTGTATAAATTGACACTATCTGGGGCACGTCGCACGCGATGAGTACCAACCAAAAATACACACAGGACATTTTAAGTGGCTCGAAACAAAACCTATTCGCTAATTTTCGTTTCGAAAACATCTACGACGGCTTAAAACCCTGCAGCCCATCCCACATGTTTTTTTTTCACCAGGCAGGAGACGCCGGTCAGCGTGGCGTTGCCCCAGTGGTTTCCACTGTGCATCCAGTAGTTAATGCCGACATCACGGTCTATACATTCCACATGAAGCATGGTATTCAGCTTAACCATATTTTCTTTTTTGCTCCATGGCTTAACTTAATAGGAACAGTAACTCAAGCAATAAATGTGCCTTCCGATTTGAAGGATATCGTGTCGTGTAATATTCAATGAAAAAAATAGTGAAACACTAGGCCCACGCTGGGGGCCCACATAAGGTGTTGCAATAGTGTGAATATAACAAAGCCAGACACCGATTGTTTCCTTTGCTAGGTAAAATCAATGTACAGAATAATCGGATGAAACAACTAAAGTAAACTAGGATATATTAGAGCCAATGAATTCGTAATTACCGACGAAAAGGGCCGGGAAAAAATACCGCACATAACAAATCACCGTCATAACAAATCACCGTGTTGAGGGGGCGATGAACAAATGAGACACTGATTGTCAAATTGTTTTGGTAATCATCGCATGTCGATTCATGTCATTTGTACAGGGTACTCTGACACAAAAATAAGGTAAACCAGTTTACTCAGTGCTAATGATTTTGTGATTTCCCACACGAAGAACGTTTTCAGAAATAATCCGACATGCTGATCAGCTCACCAACAATCGGCACCAAAATTGATCACTGCTGTCACGGTAAATTCAGTATGTTTTTCTCTCCAAATCCCAACATATATTTACACATGTAGGCGAATTTTATCAGCTCTGTGTAAATAGATATTTTTACTGGGAATGTGCCCCATTTTACGTACGAGAAGCCCTTACACAACGCAGTAGTCATCAACACACATAGACAGATAGCTTCGTAATTTGGGGAAGGTGGGGGTGAAAGTGCACCATGCAAGTTTCCAAATGTGTAAAGGAAAATAAAGTAAAGAAATACAATACAATGTAGGTAAGCGATACAAAGGAAATATCTCCTTACGGCAGCGACTTGATACAACTACATTGATGCTGGAGGTCACCATATTTGTTCTCGCGTTCAATAATACGGTGATAAATCAGGATTCACAAGTACAACGAATTTACACAACATTTTACCATGAAATCGAACCTACCAACCATTTTCATATCTTCAACACTGCCATGGTTTTGGCGATGATGAATCTCACATTCATTATTTTCTTGACTGGGCTCACACAGGGTTCAATGTTCCGTGGCTTGAATGTAATTGCACACCACATGTGAATGTAAACTAGCTTGCACATTAATTCGTTTCAGTCATATAGGTTATACATTTGTTCAATTACTTATTTATTTATTTATACGATAATAAAAAATCTTACATGTAATTTCTTAGACCTTTTCATAATGTAAACTGATACATTTCATCTCCCGAACACTTGCTTCGTTTTTGTACAACACACTGGAAATAACAAAATGGCTGACACCATCATAAATTGCTGGTCAAAAAAATAGAATACGCATGCGCATCATTATGCAAATTAGTCCACTCACCGATTCCTATTAGTTGTATTCATGCAATTGGGCAGAACAAAATTTGAAAAGAAATAATAAAACACACACAGACACACTAACTGCAAAGACTCCCTTTTTGTGCTTCGCACACGGGAGTCAATAAAAAAAAAAATTTTTGAATAGCTTGTTATTTCAACATTATGCTCTTTATACATTTTTGGAAACGCATATTGTAACTCCTAATATTAATTATTAACAGAAACTGTGTATGACATCAGAGTATGGAATAAATGCATTTCAAATGTATGTTTGTGACATATTAGTAATGAGCTCGGAATGCTAGATGCAGATAATAAATGTAATATAAATGCATTTATATTGCGTTAATAAACGTTTTTAATTAGTCAGGATTTCCATCAAAGTTAGAAGAAAACATTTATGATATTTACTGCTTAATCAACAGCTTTGCTTTGCACACATATGATGACAGACACTTACCAATAATCTATAACACACTTCTCTGAGCAAAGAAATTCGTCTTCAATTGCATTGGTGATAACAAGACTTGTATTTATGTATTTATGTGTGTTTTTTCAGTGTCAGTGTATCGTTGTTTGCTTCAATCCATCTACTCATCATAGATCCACAACACATTTTTGCAGTATACTTTTAAATTATTTAACACACCAACCACTGTGTATGTTTGTTTATCACAGCAGTACCTAATTGTTGTTAATTAGTTATTATAAAAATCAGCCCTCACATCCAGCGTTATATATTGCATGTCCCTATTTTTTTCCTATCTTGGGAGTCCCGCGCGCTCTCTCTTTATTTCTCTCTCTTGCTATCTCAATATATATGTGACACTCCCGAATATTTGCTTCTGGGTTGTATATACTCAATTAATCCAAGACACAATGTGACCTACCTACACAATAAGAGTCGAAAAAAGTCCCCATAAATGTCCTCAGATGTGAATTCTAATAAACTAGGTCTTTATTGGTCACCGTGTTTTGAAATGTGTACAGTCGTGTCGACCCAATACTGGTTATAGTCTGTCTAGTAAAGGAAGTGTCATTCGAAATAACATATAATTTCATTTCCAAATCGTAACTGATTCTTGACTACTACTAACTACCAGCTGACTGTATCATGATGACTTACTGACAGTTCGTGACCTAGTACAGTAATCATTTACTTCAGTAGTGTTCTATTTTTAGACTGACACAATTTCAAAAACCCCTTCTGTAGAATGTTCTCACATATTATGTAGTTAATATACTCAAAATTCAGGATATGAACTGTTATGGAAAACATTAATTTAAACAGTTAAACGAAATAGAAATAAAATCCCATTACTTACGAGAAATATGAATGTCTGTTGAAGGAATTATACTCTACTGTGTACAAGCTGTACTCGAACAAACCAAGCAAAAAGTAACTTGAACGTTTGTGGACAAATAATCGTTCTGACTAGTATTTTTTTTCCAGCTGTTTTTTTTTTTACACATACAACTACTTTGCGGCAGAAAGTTTAACAATATATTAGTAAAGGAATTTATCGTAATGAGTTTACAATATAGTTCTTCATACACATTTTATCATTTTTGTTCATTCTAATGTTTAGACACATGTTTGTGTACAAACATGCAAGATAGCATGTTTTAACAGAAACTAATAATAAAGTATACATTATAACTAACATTTACAAAAAAGCCAATTGGAAGATTTTTACTATATTCTGACATAAATTGTAAGTGAAAAGTAGTTTTAGAAAACAGGCCCTTGATATGTGAATGAAGGAAACCCTTAGCCAGGAAGGTGACCTGACTTAATCCTGTAATTTTCCCTATATATAAGTACAAATGCAGACGTGCTGTGCAGTAATCCCGACTGGTCATCGGCAACTACATAAGCTCACTGCCCGAAATACTCCCGTTGTACCGGCGCTATTAGTAGCAGCAGATAGCAGTGTAGTTGCTGATACTCCCTGGACACAGAGCACGAGTTTAAATTACAGTGCAGCTGTTTTGTCAGCGTGCCAAAACAAAGGAACGCAACAACGTACATTGCTGTTTACTGGAGAGTGGGGTGTTACCAAGTTTAATTTGTTTACTGTGTATCCCCATTCATTGCTAGTTTCACTCGTACTATTTATTGATTAAAGTGATGAAAACCATATATATAATATTGTTTTGATTTATTGTTTTCGTTACCGGTATATTTCCCTCCCTTCACTGCCTAAGGTACATTCACCAAACGATCCCCATGTTTGACAGAAGGGAGAAGACTTATAAGATAAGCACGCTACCAGATATGTATATTATTAGACCTGTATTGAAGTTATGCTTCGAGCTTCTGAATACGGAGTAGCCGCAGACCCTACCCGTATTTTACGTCACAATATTAATAAAAGAAACATGATATTTGAACAAATCTTAATAGCTAGTTGCCACAATTGTCACAATTACATTCACAGGATCGTGACCTACAATTTATTAGTTTTTTAGATGTCGAAGAAAAGCATTGTGTACCAAGAAAACTCATTTGGCATAATTTGAGTAGGCGACAAACAGTTCCCTTATAAGGAATACTAGTGTGTCGTCACTTCCGGATGTTTGTGTTTACTTTTTGCTATGACGCGTCAGCTACTTTTTCAATTATTTCAGTATGAGAGGAGTATTGTTAGCAAGTGTAAGCCTATAATATCTCTCAGTGTAACTGATCTGTGGTGATTATTGTTGTATGTTAGTCGTGCTAACTCAATAACTTATGTTCTCTCAATATTGTGGGTTTTTAACGCATGGACGTCACGGAGGCCTGCTTAGTTCACTAGCCTGATAGGGCATATCAAAATGGCAGCTTCAATTGCATTTTTATCATGTCACATTATTATTTTTATTATATATTTAGATACTCGTATCTACGTGTGCACCTACCATTAATCCGGACACAGGTGAAAATGGAAAACAACAAGAAATAGAAGAGTCATGTAAAACGGGTAATGAATATGGCAACCTGCAGTTCATGGACAATGGGACGTGTTGTAACTCGTGCAACGCCGGTATGTTAACTTTTTTAACTCCCATGGATGTGTGTGTATGTGTGCGTGGTATCAACGTTGTGACGACTTCAATTTAACTTCACACCGATCTGTGACGACAGGACCTACATTGTGACGACCCTCAATTTTTTCATAATTTTTATTAACATTTAATCGAATTTAAGTCAAGTTTGCGTAGCTTAGGTTTAGTGAAGGGGAGGTATCGTTCAATATATTGGTAATTGTACCATACCTACCCCCTTTACTAAATCTAAGCTTTGCAAACATTTCTAGCCTAGTCAGAAATTATTGCAAACACATGTTTCCCAGTATAAGTCACTGCTATTTTTAAAACACATGACCACTGCAGAAAAACAAATTTATGTCACAATATATAGACATATTGCAAACCTTTTAAATGTAAATATGTCTTGCGAGTCACATAATTCTTTAATACATTGGCTATATTTTTTGAGAAGTTCTATTACAAATATACACATTTACTGAGACATTTAATTTTGAAATTGTCCTAAAAATGTACAGTGAATATTGTGGACACATCGGGTTACATGTGGATATTTTTCAATTTGTGGATGTATTCTGAAAATACACACCCACACCAGCCAAAATATCCAAACACACCAATGCGTACAACCATTACATCTCTGTGGGTTTTTGAAATGGAATATATCCTAATTTATCCTTCTACCTTATAGGAGAATATCTGTATGCGGGTTGTAATGAAAATGGTCCTCACAGCAGACAATGTCGACAGTGTGGCACTGGAAGTTATACCAGTGGATACAATTCTATGAGTAAATGCATGCCACACGTCCCTTGCACGACAATCCCACATAGTATAGAAGTTGCACCCGGTACTAATACACGTGACTTCAATTGTACCTGTGAAGATGGATATACTATGGGACCAAGTAAAACATGCATCAAAGGTAGTATTTCTTGCTAGTCGTCTGCACGGGCATTTCAAAGCCTGGGGCAGAAAATATGTTCATGGGCGATAATAACTTCTGTCGAGTCCCCCCCCCCCCGAACATGTAATACAACTTATAGATAAGACTTTAGAAAATAACCCGAAAAAACAGTAGGTGTACCCTCGTCGATTTGTAATGTTTCATCTTTTATTCATATAGTGTCGTTACATCGCACTGTAGTCTATGAAGCCAATTCGGGATGCACAAAAATATCGCATTCACAAACTTTCCGTATTATTTTTGAAATGACTAATGTCAGAAATTTACATATACGAAAAACACTTTCCTACACGTTCGATTAATTTTATATTAACAAAATATTTCTTTTATAAGTCGACAATTGGGTAAGGAAACTTGTAGTTGGAGACATTCCAATGAATTCTATATTGTTATAATTTTCTGAAATATTTGGTAAAGCGTTTTTTTAACAAGTATACATAATATAATGTACGCTCGTACACATTTTCAGATAACACTGTGAGGCAAACTAAGAAGTACGATGAATCTACATTTTTATCAAAGTAAGTAATCCATGCATGACGGAATTTGACTGTTAGATATGTGACTAATGAAATAATTGTTCACGTTTAACTTACTTATATTTAATGCAGCACACAGAATACACCTTTTCTATAAATTGCGCCCTCTAGATAAGACATCTAGGTTCTTTGAAGTATATGCGTAAAATTAACTTAGTGACAAATTATTTATGTGCGTAGCTATTTTTATAACTTATTTCTAATTCAAAAATAGTTTTTTTGAATAGCTGATGACGACCTTTTTTCATCTAGTTACGTCCAGTCTGATGATCGATTCGTCGATGCAATTGAAACAAAATATACTATTCTTGTCTGTTTATCTGTCCAGTGATTCCAAATACAGCGACAATGATGTCAATATAAATGATTCAAAGAGTTCTCAAACCCTGATTATCATATTATCGGTAGTAGCCACTATCTGTGTTATCTTCGCTGGAATAGCTATTTATAAAAAATATACATCATATAGTAAACGCAGACGCCCGGGCCGACAAGCAGGGACTAACACGGAAGGTAATTAATCAATGTCTTATCACAATATTCATGTAACAAACAAAGCAAGGACACGCGATTACGCTATATATATAAGAATATGCTGTATGTAGATAATAAACTATTCTATTTAATATGATTTATAGTTACTGTATGCATTTTTTGCATATAGCATGTAACGTGTCAACAGTTTTATTTGTACAAAAGCCAAAACTACGGTAAAATCGTTTGAAAAAAATTAATATTTGTTAGATGCTCTTTTGCTCCATCAGCATCATCTGGTATATTCCTGACTGGACACCATACAACCACACACACACACTGGAAATAAGAGTGTAATTCCGTTGCTACGAGCACATGGATCTCAAGATGTATTAACAAATCTGTGGAGTAACTACGTTTACACAGATGAGGAAATTGAGAACTATCGTACATAGATTAGTAAAAACTGCGATCCCTGTGAAAGGCACATAAGCCGTGCAGACAAAAAATAGAAATAAAAACCCGAAGAATGACGGGGATAAAAAACCTCTGGAAATCTGCACCCGCCACATCCTCGAATGCACCTGAGTAAGAGTGGCGGGTTTTTAATAGCTACCTCGGAAATAAAACTGAATGAATATTTATTTATTTTTTAATTTATTCGTATTTAGGCCTCTGGCCCATGTACGCAAATAATAATGAATCATTACATTTCTGTCATAGGTTTTGACAATAAAGTACGAAAATTACAATTTCTCTTTAATTTTAAATACATGAAAACAAAATAAGGCAACACTTTCAATATCAGTCGGGTTGTCTGATGCCATTATCTTGTGAAAATCATGCAAGGTGTTTGCCGCATGGTTCTGAAGCAACTGGGGGAGAAATGTTTGTCCGAATGCCTTGCGTTTTGGCCATTTTAGAAGAAAATGGAACTCGTCTTCAGTTTCAGACAAACATAGATCGCAAATTCTATACTCTGGCGATTCCTCTGTGTCTACCGACTTCTATAGCTAGTGGTTGATCTGAACACCTTAAACGGGCATAATGATCTGTTCTCTCCGCCGTACATATATTCGAGTACCAAATTTGTTTACCTTCATTTTGCGCACGGCTTTTGAACTCAAGTAGACAATTTTCACTGTTTTCAACGCCTTGATTTTCCCAGACTGTGCCAAAACCTTGATTGTCTAATAGGAGAATTATTTCAGTAGCCCATGTGCGTTTGCCTTGATATAAAACTGAATGATAGGTGTGTAAAAGCTGATAAATGCTTCTACACTCAACGCGTAGACTGGCGAAACTCTGTCCAATTACGCACAAACCATCACGTTATGCGGGGAGCGCCCTCTAGGGACCATGTAAACATCTTTTTCCTGCTATACTGCGTACCGAAGGAAATGTCATATCTTGACATATCTCGTTTGTTCAGAAAATAAGATAAATACACATTGTTTGGCATAAAACCATCATCTATCCTCAGAATCGATAGTCATTTTCTATCAATAGTCAATGGCCTTAAATTATTTCTCCCGAAACATCCGGTATTGGGATCCTCTGCATTCTGTGGGTATAGCTGAAATAAATCTATGTGTATTAACATTAAAATATACCGCTTGTGACCAGGGATTGTGCCAAAAGTAGAATCACTCAATTCGTCCCTGTATTAATTAGCTAGATGGTTATATTCTTTTTATCAGGATTTTAAAAATCCGATGTTTTCTTGCTTTGATTTTATATCATGAAATGGTTTCAATATTGTTTAATATTGGTCATGTCACTGATAAACTGTATCATTTTAAAACTGCTCCAACTAAGCTGATAAAGGAAGTTGAGGAACAGATCATTTATTTATTTTATTCAGTCCATGCAATCATTATTATCTAATGACAGATACTAAGTTGATTGATTTGATCTCAATTGCTTTATAGGAACAGCTTATGCGTCAATCCGTTATAGAAACAGTCGTGATAGATATAGTGATGATGTAGAGGGAAACGAGCCTAATGCTGAAATCGCCTTACTAGGTGAAGCAAGTCGGCAAGTTGAAAATCACAACATTCCAACAGTGGTAATTAACGTCCTAATAATATTTTGATATGTGTTCAATAGGAAGGGTCCTTGATTAGGATTACTATTTATAGGAGTATATATTTAGTAATATTGGTAAATATATCTGCCTGTATAACACGTGATATATGTCACAATCAATATACTTCTTAGGCTGGCGTGGTTGGATTATAGCAGTAAAATACAGCATTTTTTTCGACGAAGTTTGCGTCCGAGAAATTCCGTCGGCGAAGGCTCAATAACTATCGCTGACCACGTCAGTCTATGTACTTGATTGCAATACCAAATTTTCGTCTCACTATACCAAGTTCAATATAATTGAGTATGATTTTACATAAGGTACAGTGTAAATGGTGAACTTGTTTATTACTCCACAAATAGTAACAAATGACTGAAAATGTATATAATACATTAAACAAGTTGCTTTCCCATTTAGTCAAGCTACAGGAGAATGTTCAGTCTGACCTAGGGTCAAATTTGTTAACGAACGTTAGAAATGAATTATCAAACTTCGAAGGACATGCTCAGGTCATTCTGTAAAGACTATCCAGAGGATTGGGATAAGGGACCCTCCCACTAGGGACACTTCCAGCGAGTCTACATGGTTTAGTCCATTTCAACTTCTGTATGGTCATAATGATCCCTGTAGCTTCTTCAAAATAAAGTTTCTAGTTGCTGAGCCAGAGACCAATGTGCTAGATTACAGATGGATAAAGCCATTGTCATCCTTCTTACTCCAAAATCCAAACAAGAAATGCTTATATTTTTTGGGGCATGTCTAGTTTCTATCGCAAGTTTGTGGCAAACTATAGTGAGGTTGTGGCTCTACTTACCAATTTGCCAAATACGAAAGTGAAGTTTATTTGGTCTGATGAATGTGGAAGTAGTGTTGGTAAGAGAGCCCATTTTGGCTGCTTCAAAGTTTAGCAAGCATTTAAGATTAGCGATCAATGCTAGTGATCTTGGCGTTTGGGGCGTGTTGCTCCAGGAGGGTAACTTTGGAGCTAAGAGATCTGTTATATTTCAAGTAAATTAAATGTACACCAAAAACAATTAGAAGGAAACTTTGAGCTTGGTCTTATCTATCCAACATTTTTAGATATACGTGACGAAAGGTAATTGTCCTACCACCATATATACGGATCATAATCCACTTGTGTTTTTGAAAAAAAAATAAAAGTCAGTGTTTATCTCGCTAGAGTTTGAATTGCTTGAGTTTGAGTTTGAAGAACGCGTTCTTTTTTGTATGGGAGAGATGTTGTGATATTCTGTTTTGTTTTCTGTAATACAAATGTATTTTGATATTGCCCAGTTAGCTAGCGAGGCTTGCCCAGCATCGGATTTAGAATAAACAGCATGTATTATCATTGCTAATTAATAATTCGTTTTTTCGTGCTTGTGCACGACGATCAAGAACACGAGTTAGTCAGTTGTTGCAAAGCTCCAATGCAGCACAATTTCGACATGGCAGCCAGCACATGTATCAAGATAATGCCTGCTCAATGCGGAATGCGGGACTGCTAGATGGATAATAGCCGGCTGTGGTTCTACGTTATGAAACCAAAAGTGTGGTTTGCTGATCTTGGTCTTTTCTCTGCACCGAGATTATGGAAGTAGCGTAACATTACGGTCAGTGTTGTATAGTTTACAATCCTTGCGACCTCGTCGTTTGAAGCTATGAAACAGATTTCGGCGTCGACGTTATTGTGAATGACTGTAATCTCGCTGGAACTACACAGTTAGAGTTATGCACCTGTAGGGTAGGAAATTCCGAGTTGGGCTATTATCATTATTGTTGTAATGTGAGTTGCTGACCGGTGTGTGATTTATATTACTCCTCTTAATGGTTTATGTTTAGTGTATTATTAAATTAGTATTATTTGACATAATCTTGCTGTGTGCCTTTGTTCGACCTTTAGTGTTGCGTCCTGGACGGATGGATATTGGCGGCCAGGTTCTTGTATTCCCATTCGTAACACATTTATCAAATTTCCCCTAGCAAACTCACTGGATCTGAACTTGACGCTGGGAAACACGTTCTCACTCTTTCATCTTTTAAAATAAAATTCTTTCATCTACCATTGACACATTATGTTTGCCAAGTAATAAAAGTATTTGTATTACACTTATTCCAGTGTCACCGCTTTCATATATTCTAGAAAACTGTCACCGAATGAATGGATCTAATATTATATACCACTTGTGTAATATTGAAATGAAAGCAAATATGTAATACATGTGTAAAATAACAATTAGTTTTTAGTTTTTCTCCGAGTTTGAATTAAAAGTTGAGTTTGAGTATTGCAACAACGTCAATGTCATAAGATAATATCCGTTTCCCATATGAATATTCTAACAAATAGATGCAATTCATTTTGACCGTAGAAGTAAACAGAATACTATTTCTCAATCTACGTGTTTTCTATTCTATTGCAGTTGCAGAACGCCCATTCAACCGATGGAGGTGCCGTTCGTGACGAAATTGATTCACGTAATCCTTCTAACAGACAAAATGTTGACAATCAAGATGAAAATAGTGTAGATATAAATCGACGCAATGACCCAACTGAGGTAATTAACGTCCTTGTGATATTATAGTTTATTTCACCAATAATGCAACAACGTCAATTTCATAGCATAAAGTGCGTTTTGGATAATGATATCGATGTATTGAGTGTCGGGAAAACGCCAACCATATTGTGAATTTACTGAATTAGTGATACATCGTGTTTTGATGCCGTTTTTATCTTACAAAAATCTGTATTGTTTGTTCCGCTAGGCTGCAGACATCAAAGAACGTATTCTGTTGACACAAATAATTGAAGGTCTTGACAAAAAGGAAACGAAGAGGTTTAGGACATTCCTCCTTGATCGGGGTGTTGCGAGAAACAAATTAGAAAGTGCCGACACTGATGACCTGGTTGACATCTTACTAGCTCATTTTGCACCATTCGACGAATGCAGAGAAGTAGTACGTGACATACTCGAAAAGCTTCCCCGAAAAGATCTGATTATAAAATATCTATAATGTCCTTTCGACAAGTAAAACTTTGTCACTGATAAGTGGCTCATCGTATAGCGGATATGAGATTATACAGCATACCATTTGAAGATAGTTATAATTTAGGTAGTTTTAGTTAGAGATAATCCACTTGATAATAAATTAGTCAGTATATAATTCAAATGAGAATCTCGATTACTCAAATAATCCAAAAAAGGCCAATCCAAAAAGTCATTCGATGTTGTCCTGGTATCATTGAGTATGGCATCAACAGCGTCACTCTGCTTGAATCTGGTAGTCAAATAATCAAGCTTAGAAATGTTTTTTGTCGTGTTTGCATAGTGCATTGTAACCTAAAGACGAAATTTAAGTAGCAACTTTACCCCTACAGTTTGTGAATTGGTTGTGAGTTTGTCATTCCTGTCATTGTCACTAAAATTGTCATTTCTGTAAACAAGCTTCAATTTAGCAGCCAAATTATCAATACTGCTGTACACTAGGATGAAGTCACCAGGTTTAACACATTTTTTTGATTCTGGAAATAAGTCTGTGTTTCTCACGTAGTGCTGTTAAAAACATTTTACGCCACCATGGTAAGAAGCAGACTTGGTGTTTAGACATTACTCGTGTCACCAGTTCATGGAATAATAAACGTTCTGAGTCAATTATTGAGTTCCTTTTTCATTGATCGATTTATATGGAGTTAACGAGCGATGGCGTTAATGTGATGAGGTTACCCAAAGCCGATGACATGTTAGAGTATCATTCAGTGCGATGTCGCGTATGCACACTTTTTTTATGAAGCTCTTTGTCAAATTATTGAGGCATTCGCAGAAACCTTCAAACCAAGAAGCGTGTTTGGTTATGGAGAACCATAAACTATGACAATCGGCCAAAAGTTCTTTGACACCAGTTGAATCAAAAAGAGCTTTGAGTTTATCAGCAGCATGTAGGTGTGTCGTCGCATTGACAGCTAGCATCTTGCTAGAAGTTAAACATGCATGATATTGTTGCTAAGCAGAGAGGGGTCGTCGGCATCCACGGTAATCGATATGATAGGTGACAATTTATGATGATCACGATAAAAGGCATTGATTGAGTATAATTGATTGAGTTTTGAGTATAATAGCGGCATCTAGGTGTGTTGTCGCATTGTCAGCATTTTGCTGGAAGTTGAACATGGTTAAAAAAGTAGGCACAGCCAATTATTCAGAGTTTTGTCACACTGCCACTAGCTAATTGCCATTTATTAATGATCATTATTTACAATACAATAATACAATGTATAAATAACTACACCAAGTGCCCTGTAATCGGCGCACAAAGCCGTGTAGAAAAACCAAAGCTAAAAAAACCCATGTAATGAAGGGAAAATAAAAGCCTGGAAATCTACACTCCCCACAAGCTGAATGCGCCTGAGGGAGGGTGGCGGGTTTCACCCTAATATATTCTAATCGAACAAATAATACATACTTGCGAGAAGCTATTGAAATGCTAGAAAGTATTTTTTTTTAAATACACACTTTACGAGCTGCTGGCTGTGACGTGGCAACGCCTAGACTGTTTACTGCTCCGGATAGTGATGCAAACGTGTGTGTCATTAAAAACAATACATGAACTCCTAATCCCTATAAGATCACTATATCTAGAAAACCCAACAAAGGCAAGTAAACATAAACATAGATCTCTGATATCTTTTGAAGAAGCTGAATGTTTTAAGAGTTCAACCAGACTGCACAAAATACTTGCTGCAACAGGCTCTTTCTTGATTGGTGGTTTTCCAAGTAACCGTCAGGAGGATTCCACAATGTTCTTGATAAAAGGATGTTGAGTAGGTAAACCGGCCAAGGTGTGCATCCACTGAATGTTATAGCATGTTCATTCGTAGATCTTTCCAGATTCCCAATTTAAATAGATCCGTATCTGGTGGAATAGTGAAAACATGACGAGTTTGTGTGTATTCAACTAAACTGAAAAAGCAAAAAAACTGCTACTATGGAAACGCATTCGATCACTTGAGGCATCACTATTGGCTAAAACATTGCCATGGTAAGCATTAAATCAAAGAAAGCTTAGAAAGAACTCCTGTGTGCTGAAGGAATAGAGATCATGATGTAATATTCGGGAATATTTGAAAATGAATAATCTATTAAACAAGTAACCTGTAGAATGCTGTGTGGGTAATATTTTTATATTGATTTTTGTTGCATTTGCAGCAAATAGTTACCAAACAATGAGAAATCTATAGGATTGAATATACCTCTCAGCTGGCTTCACATGCATAGTTCAAGACTGCCTAACCGGTGCTTATACCAAGATTTAGTTGCAGCACTGTGGTCTGTGGTTACAGCTTCATTTTCCGAGTAATCACAAGAAATTGACATTACAATTGAAAATAAAAGACTGGCACTCCCATACAACTAATAGCAAGTGAAATTCCTGGAATTGAAACATAGATTTTGAAGTCACTGGTGTAGGCAGTGAACAACTTCAAGTTGGCATAAAGACGAGGTAGTTTATTTAATCAGTGCTGAACTAGAGGTTGAAATTATAATTAAGTTCGTTGTCATATAATTTGTTTATTTAAATTTCTCCTGAATTCAAATAGAATACACTGGTGAAAGGATGTTTTTGAGGTGTGGTTACATTGTGTATGGAGTGGTAGGGTTGGGTGTCATATACTTTTTTTCATTTTCAACTCTCATGAAATCACACAGAATTTCACTTAATTTATTTTCGATGAAAAGTTTCCAAGCATCAAATTTTCACTGTGCTGTGTTAAGTCTCAATAGAGTATGAGGGAAATGGCATTTTCACTGGAATTTATTTTAGCGGAAAAATGTTCACAGTGAAAGGAAGTATTCCACATTATTACATATATACTGCAGTTTATTTTGATTCGTCCCTGAAATCAAAATCGGTACTTCCACACCCCATATGCAAATGAGGTCTGAGAGCGAATAAAGTAGTCCGTTCAAGAGTAGCGTTTTTCGAAACATAGCAGAAATAAACAATATTTAGAAGTACGATACTTTACGTTTGGGTACATGAATATATTTGCCGAGTGAAATGAAATTTGAACAACAGTAATGGTACTTCTAAGCAGTAACTTATTTTGACTAAAACTAATTTGCATATCACCCATGCAATGATGTTTTTGGTTTTTTCACGGTCAATATGCAAATGAACATGGTATTAGCGATTCGCTCCACTTGGATTGCCCTTAAAATCACTTTAAGTTTGTGTATCTGTGTGTGATTTCTAGTGTTTTCACGTATCAATTCTTCTGTGATTTGTTTGGCATGGCCGATTTCGCTCAAACTTAGCAGGTAGGTCACACCTTCACCCTAGTTATCAGGAAATGTATCTCCTACAAATGTTGGATACAACACCTCAGACATAGCTCATTTTGCTCAGCTTGAGTGTGGGCACAAAGTTACTATTGGTAAAATCTGAAAACAAATTCTGACCACCGTTTCCATGGAAACAGCCAACAACTGAATTTTTTAATACCTTCACGCCAAATGTATCACACCCTACATTTCTATGATTAAAAAGCATGGACGTAGCTCATTCTAATCCGCTTGAGTGTGGGCAACAATTTACTGAGATTTTGTTTGGCTTGGCTAATTTTGTTTATAATTGACAGGCAGGTCGTACCGTCACTAATTGGCAAAACAATCCTGGTCCACAGCTACCATGGCAACAGCCAAAAACTGTTTTTTGAATACTTTCGACCCCAAATTTATTACCTCATGCCTTTTATTTTGGCTACGTTGCACACCGGTAAGAGATCACCGACGCCGACATTGTTACACTGTATCAACGTAATCCCGACGCAACTTTGAACTTTGAATTAACTGTAAATGCTGCCTGCAATCTAGAAAATACTATCGGTTGGAAATAATAAATTTAAGGGATTGTTCAGTTACTCTGGCCTGGGGGGTCGGCAGGTTCCTTTTTGTCAGCTGTAAATCTCAGTTGACCCACCCCTATCAACAACAAAAAGTGGGCGACCCCCTAACATTATATTTTAAAACATACTGGACCCCCCCCCCCGAAAAACAAAGAAACATTAACAGTTTTGGCTCTGACATGATTACAAAATGTATGATGTGCATTGAAAATATCGTGGTTTGCCGTAATTTTTAGTGTTTGCATTTAATAGACCAGTCCCCTTAGGAAAGGAGGGGAAGCATAAAGCCAAAAAAACGACTACAGAAAAGGCTGCATGAAGTAGGGAAATCTATGCTGCTAAAGATAGTAAATAAAAACAAAGTTGTGGAGTACTCACTTGATAAACGCCCTTATAAGATAGGAAAAGAGGATTTGAATCTAGGCGGTTTGAAAACTAATTTGGATTTAATATATCTTTCATATCTTATAGACCAGGAAAGCTTTACACCTGAAGCACAGTCTGTGCTATGAAAACAAAGGACACTTTGATTTTTGTATAAATTTGTGTTGGATTTTGGTATTTTACAGAGCAAAATATGCATATTTAAAAGTTAAAAAAACAAAAAAAACTATTTATTTATATACATGAATCCATTTAACTTTTTTGATTTGCTGAACAAAAACCGTGACTGTCACTGCTCTTTGTACTAATTGCTGTGTTTTTCCGCCTCCAGCTACAATTGGATAAATCCAGTAAATATCTTATACAATGGTGACTTCAGACTTTAAATAAAATAATCTGATATCACATGGACTTGGGATGTGTTCAAAACTAAACTGTATAATTGCATGGGGCTCTGCCGCATTGCATAATATGTTAGTTATTTGTCAACTTCAACCCCAAAATATTTAGCCTATAACATTTTTTGCATCAACAAATTTATAGGCAATATGGGTAATAGTTATTATTAAGAACACATTTGTACGATTAACTTTTTAATCTATTGTTCTGAAATAAAATTTAAAAAAATATATGCATAAGCGCGTGTGTGAATTGTGGACAACAGGGTGAGCCTCCCCCCATTCGCAAAAACAAAAACAGGGTAACCCCCCTACTGATCCACCCCCAGGCCGAAGTAACTGACCAATCCCTAACAACAGCATACATCCTAGCAATAAAATAAAATGACTTCTAAGGACTGAATGTTTTTTTGCGAACTTTGTATACGGTGCCCGGTTTTAGTTATAAACCGACGTTAGCTTCACGTTCATGTCCTACCATGACAACAGCCGAAAACATATTGCTAGTTTTTTTTAGTGGAGTGGATCGCCAACCGGCTTGTTTTTATTGGCAAAATCGTTCAGCAACATGTTTGGCATATTAGGTGTACATCACATGGACTACTACGATTGAGAGAACTTTATGTATGTTGAATGAGTTTTATAAACCCCGAAGGGCTCTTGGAAGATCCGCCCGCAGTAAAATTAGCGATTGCCATGGAGGCGCAACCATCAACATCAAAATCCCAGGAGGTTTCTGCTGGCGACGTTACCCAGTTCCAAATAAAGATCACCAACGCCAAATAAGCAACATTTTAACCGGTAATCAAGATTAATTCAATCCACGGCTAACAAGCAACATCACAAGTGAAGTTGTAGCGTGAAGCTCAGCGACTACTGCTGACAACGTAAGTCATGCTTGCGTGCCTTCACCATTGTATTCAAACGAATCACGTGGTGTGCCGTTCTCTTTCAAACCCGGGATTCGATCAATAGGGGAGTTTCAGTAAAAAAACACATTGCAAATCATGCAAATTCAACATTTTCAAACCAGTATACTAAAACAGAAATGCTCAGCGATGCAAAAGAAGGATAGATGTTACTTTTCATTATACACATCTCTGTTGATACAATCCCTCACATATTCTATTCCCAGTTATACCTGCGTAAATGGATTAGCCTCTTTTGATGTTGACATTCAGACTAAAATCACGTGACAGGCTGTTAAAATTGGCTGTTGCATACACTTTCGCCGGTCTGGAAAATGTGTTTAGTTAGCTCTCATTCAAGTAACAATGCAGATTTCCCAGTGGGAGTGAAACTATTCGACTCTGCCATTAAAAAATAGGGGTGTTTTGAGCAAAAAACGAATAACCCTGGAGTGCACACAACACACTGAATTTCGGAACAAATCTTGCATTATTTACAGCATCAGAATACCACAGAAATATCAGACGAAACATGGAAACACTATATCTATGTATTTCGGCCTGAACCCTCTCTATTGCATTTCCAGGAATTACCCCCATATGTGCAACCATTTTCCACCTTGGTACCACCCAAGCCTGAAAACAAAATCTTAATACCACGCTGAAGCGTTTGGTAATAAGGAGCCACCAGTAGTCATCTACACACATAGACATCATATAACTACAATAAGCCTACAAACAAATTTGCATAAAAAGTCAACACAAAATTGAAACAATAACAAGAAAACTTAAATAATTCATAAAACATTGGGGAAAATGAAATGCAACGAAAATAGTGGACAAATAAATTCCCAAAATAAACTTATAGGGCATTTAAAAATATTTAGAAATTTAGTAAACACGGAAAACAGAAAGTAGCAAGAACAACTATGTGAATTTATGACAAACAATCACAATCTAAATATCTAAAATGTAAACCACTATCTTAATATCAATATGTGTGTCAATAAATATTATATTTATTTATTTTCAGTTACGTATATTAATAAAGAAGGCATCACAATCTTTGATTGGTTCGTATATCCCGAAAATCGACATGGTAAAATTACAACCATCGTACAGCTCAGTACCATAACAAATAATAATTTACGGCAGACTTTTCGGTACATAAAATTCAAAGTAATCCCCAACGCGTCTCATTTGTTACTGCGTATAAATTGACACTATCTGGGACACATTGCACGCGATGAGTACCAACCAAAAATACACACAAGACATTTTAATGGCTCGAAACAAAACTTATTCGCTAATTTTCATTTCGAAAACATCTACGGCGGCATAAAACCCTACACCCAGTCCAGCATGTTTTGTTTTTTTACCAGACAGGAGACGCCGGTCAGCGTGGCGTTGCCCCAGTGATTTCCACTGTGCATCCAGTAGTTAATGCCGACATCACGGTCTATACATTCCACATGAAGCATGGTATTCAGCTTAACCATATTTTCTTTTTTGCTCCATGGCTTGACTTAATAGGAACAGTAAACCAAGCAATAAATGTGCCTTCCGATTTGAGTGATATCGTGCCGTGTAATATTCAATGAAAAAAAAATAGTGAAACACGAGGCCCAAGCTGGGGGCCCACATACAACAAACGTCACAATTGCGTGAAATTAGTCAGATCGAAATGTGTCCCAGTGTCGGCGACAGGCTTTGTAAACGGTTATGTTTTGGTTAGTAAAGTAGACATTTATGATAAACAAATACATTGCAAACATAACGCCTAACCGTCCACGTTACGTAATATAAATAAGTAATGGTAAATTTTGTATTGGCGACGCACATCTATGTTAGGCTAGTTTATAGAGGGGCATAGCTCTTCTGTGTCAATACAAATATATTAAAATACAAATTTGAAGACACGAACTAAAAAACCACCACAAAAACTAAACGCCGACACAAAAAGAGCAACGGATCCAGGGGTGGTGTCCAAACTTTATAATCGCCAGACTAAGTTAATGATTTTTTTTATATTATACAAAAAGAAATTGAATATGTTTTCCAACGAGCGGTAGCAGACGCCAAGAACACCCCCCCCCCTAGATCCGCCACTGAACGGATCCATAGCTAAATCAAACTGATAAACTTATTAAAACACGGTATATCGCTTTCTGGAGGATGTGGTGGCCCTAAAAAGGGCCGTTTTTTACAGTCGTTGAGCTAAACGCTAAACGAACAGATATACTGTTGCATTGAAGAATGATCTAGTGTCAGCTGGTGTAATTTCCTCAACGGCAGAGTATATAGCATACGGCCAATTTTCAGAGCTGATTAAAGACAACGGTGGTCGCTCTAAACACCTTTTTATTTTGTTAAAACAAAATTCAGCTGCGCTGAACTCTGGGGAGTATGTTGGCGTAAATATGACGTAAATGCCTTGTTGGTTCAACCACATCTCTAAAACTTGTGAAACTTGGCTGTGGTGTATAGGCGCGTTGTCTAATATTGGAATGTCACCGGGATACAGCGCCTGTACACCATAATCGCTGACGGTGTCCACACACTGTCTAATAAAATCACCAAACGTGACTGAATTCGATGGCCCTTCAACAACCTGTACATACGATACCCCATCGACGCCCATGAATAAATTCAAAGTCATGTTAGGACTGTGATCATAGCGTACTACATCAACACACCGTAGGCCCGTAAGCGAGTGTCCGTGTCTGGGGTTACCATGGTCGTTTAATTTAAACCCACTTTCATCCATAAATTTCAGTCGTCTTGGTTCTTTGGTGTGCAATAAATCCAAATACCCCTGTGTGTACATAAGTTTACCAAGGGAAAAGCGTTGACTTGCTGACCGAACAGTAGGTTTATAGCTCCAACTACCGCCGGTAAATCGTTTTTTGATAGCTCGGTCGATAGTTTTAACCGATACACTTGTAGCTGACACTGTTTCGAGACTTTCTTTCATATGTTTAGATGAAACTGTTGGTCTTTTAACTTTCATACTTTCTAGGTATGCTACGTCCACGTGTAGCAAAGCAGCTGGTCTGCCTACCGTTTCAGAAACACAGCGGTTGCATAAACCAGTTCTCACGTAACGATGCCAATTGAAGTTAGAACTCCTCTCGGTATATCACCGGTGCTAGCATCACCACCACCGGTTTTGATGTCGGCAATTACCAATAAAGCAAGATCTTTACTCAATGTTTTACCGTTTTGAAAGTGGCGACCATTTACGTTGTTATTCATATTCACTGACGGGCGCGTAGGCTATGTGACCGTTGGTACGATTTAGCGGGATGGGTGAATGTTAGGGAAAAGCAGAAAACGGCATAAGGGGTGGGACATTAGAATTTGGGTGGGTGTGAGATAGCAAATCATTGCAAAATACTTTTGTCCTTTCCTTGCTTCTGTTTTTCTATGATGAATAAATATGGTGTTTTTTTCACTTTGTGAAATAATTGTTGTTTTCAATTCTGCCATCGCTCATCGGACTTTTTAACGACCAACTACACAAACAATGATTATTTTTCGTAAAACGAATGCTCATCAAATTCGCGTGAGTTTATCAACAATTCAAACTGGTCCAACAATTTTCTGCAACATAATCGCAATATGAGAACATTTCGTTCTGCTGTGAAACGTTAATAACATATAATACATACTGGCTTTTTGAAAGCCTTGTTCATGATCCCAAAGTTCATAATTGATGATATCTCATCAGGCCGGCCTGCTTGCAATCATAAAAGATCGAATGTGCAATATGTGCACGTGCATCTGTTCGTGTTCAAAATATATGAATATAATCTCCAATGAGCATCAATGCAATAATACACAACATAACTTAGCACATAAGTAAAGAACACGATTTATTAACACTTAATAACAATGCATTGCATACAAAAATAAACCAAAATACACCGTAGTAGTAGTATATTTAAAGAGAAAGCCAAAACTGTATTGTGTATGGCGCCACAATATAACATCAGACCGGACTAAACTTTTCATTCAAATATAGAATCAGAAATATAGCATTAGAAATGTAGTTTATATTGTTACAATTGCAATGTCAATTGATAACAATATAACATTATAACTCATACTTTCGGTTATGTTTATCAAATAAACCAAGGTTGGGATAGCACAAAGGGTATACAATTAAATGAACACTGTACGACATCGTCATACGCGAAGTCTAAAAATAACATATCAAGTGAATTACTTACTACATAGAGGTATAAACAGTACCTCCATTCTAAAACAACTTACATTGACTTACACCAAAAGTACTCAAAAAGTTATGTTAACGAGTGTTATGTACTTGTTTGCCTTTTCTTACTGTCAACATAAAACAATACGACAGTCAACACCAACAATGTTACGCGACTGTAGATTTTTTACATAACAAATGAAGCAATCATGGTAGTTTTAAATCTACAAACATTTGTTTTTCATTCTTACACAAACGTGCATACATGGCCTAACACCAATCGAGCGCTGACTTCCCCTTATAATGTAATCAATATTATAGAAAGCTAAAATTTCAGCAGCTATTTTCACATTGAATTCAGAAAATATGATTACGAGTAATGTCCACATTACTGTGTAACATTTATCACAGTGTATTTAAAACAAATAAAAGTCAAAACGTATAAACGGTATGATGGAAATTGATGATTATTTTTCATCTAAATTGCTATTAACGGTATATGGCGGTGGTGGTGGCGTAGAAGGGAGTGAATCTGTCGGCAATGGCTGTGTCACCACAGGTTGTATTTCTGGTCTACTCATCACCGAATCACTTGGAAACTGATATGTGTGTTCTGGTACATACATGGGGCTAGTCAAGGTGCCAGGCGGCTGATAATTTCCAAGCGAGCTGTCTTGTGCTGATTGAGGCTGCTGTTGAATCTGGGTAAACAAGTCATTGTTGGTAGGGTACTGGGACGGTGAAACCATCATCCGTGGATTGTATGCATTTGGAATTCCTGCAAATGATCCACCATAATATAGTTGTTGGTTCACGAGTCCATGATATATGTACGGATTTGTTTAGTATTGTACTTGTGGAACGCTTGGCGTAACAGACTGTTGAGATATTAAACTTTGTTGAATAGCTATTTCTAATTGTTTGTTTTCCTCAGCATAATTCCGTGAAGGAAAGCAAATTGCACCGCTATTTCCAGAGTTGGTGTCTAGCAATGTGCCAACAATTTGTGTTAATGTCACTATTGTCGTGAGTTACGATCGTTTTCCAGCAACTCGCGAACGCGATCTTTTGGTTTGACGCTTGTTAGTTTACCATGAATCCGAGTGTTATGTCTATTTATTATCTGACTGAAGTTATCTTTCTCGCGACCTAAATCCTTTGGCAATTTCCCCAAATAATGTCCTTTCAAAATTGAAATGTCCTTGTTCAGGAGATGTCGTTTAGGCTGCAGTCCTGGATGTTAACAAGGTATTTTTCTTGATCACTCCGAATTAAATAGCTTTCGACTTGTCTTTCGAAAGATGAACAGAGACTCAGATTCAACTCACGCTTTTGCTGAAGCTCTGTTTCCGTTTTCCTAATAGATTTACTCAGGTTGTCGCGATGCTTAGCTAGCACATGAATTACAGATTTTTCATCTGCATGGTCCGGGTGTGTTTTATCACCACAGATTTCAGCAGACTTACACGATTCATACCGCATCGTTTTCTACTTGTATCGGATGGAAACGGGGAGGAGTACTTCTTGTTTTCCTCAGTCAGATTATAGACCACAATCTCAAGTTCGCTGTGCAGGTCATCTCATTCGCCTTCTTTAATTGCAATGTCAAGTTCTAGAGGAGACCTGTAAACGAAATCAGAATCTTTCGTCTCGTCTGAACAGATTGCAGCTCGTTTGGCTGGACTGGACAAATCAAGTTGTTTCGGTTGGTGCTGCGCTTCCTGACTTATTACCGGTGTGTCTTTCTGCTGGTCACGTGGATTAGCAGGCTTATTTGGAAGCATCACAGGAGAACTTCCCTCGACTACTTGGACTTTTATCCGTCTGTAGTCTGCACCAGGACATACCAAGGAGCATCGAAACATGTCACCGATGTCAAACATGTTGTCTGAGAGAGTTATGGCCGTGTTTTCGTCTTTTATAAATACGAGTTGAAAAATACAGTCCGATAACGACGGGATATTTTTTTCACGTTACGAATCAATTCGTCATAGCCAACCTGGCGCTCCAGGTAGAATTGTCGAACTTTTCCCCTGTAGTTTACTTGTATCTGGTAGGCCATACTCGCTCGAAGATGACACTAATTCCCCAGACTATTTAGCACACACAAATGTTTTTCCAATGATGACTGAACGCGTGTTCAGAGAAACTTCCACTTCCTGAACTCAGATGGGTCCCAGACTGGGGTGCCAAACCGGGATGTCAGGTAGCTCCAGCTTAATACAGGATTTAGTTATCGATATATTTCGAAAATTGTCCAACCGTTACCGTCCAAATCTTGTTTTTATATGAACGATCCCTGTCACATTCCGTGTTTATTCAGCACAAATGAGATCACAGTTACCACTCCTTTGAGTAAAATGGTTTGTCTCGTTAACCTCCGCCTTTTCGTCGCTGATTGTTTTTAAAATGTAGCCAGTTTGTTATTACAGTTATATCGGCCGACAAGCAATTGACGGCACCAGGTGCCTGTCAGGACAAACGCACAATCAATCAAACATACCGACCGCCCCAAACTAATTTCACGCAATTATGCCGTTCGTTGTAAGGCGTTGCAATAGTGTAAATATAACAAAGCCAGACACTGATTGTTTTCTTTGCTAGGTAAAATCAATGTACAGAATACTTGGATGAAACAACTAAAGTAAACTAGAGCCAATGAATTCGTAATTTCCGATGAAAAGGGCCGGGAAAAATACCCATCTTAACAAATCACCGTCGATCGTAACATATCACCGTCATGCTGATCAGCACACCAACAATCGGCACCAAAATTGATCACAGCTGTCACGGTAAATTCGGTATGTTCTACGAGTTTTTTTTCTCCAAATCCCAACATATATTTACACATGTAGGCGAATTTTGTCAGCTCTGTGTAAATAGATATTTTTACTGGGAATGTGCCCCATTTTACGTACGAGAAGCCCTTACACAATGCAGTAGTCATCAACACACATTAACATCCTATACCTACTAATCGACTTGATAGCTTCGTAATTTGGGGAGGGTGGGGGTTAAAGCGCACTATGCAAGTTTCCAAATGTGTAAAGGAAAATAAAGGAAAGAAGTACAATACAATGTTGGTAAGCGATACAAAAAAAATATCTCTTTACGGCAGCGAATTGATACAACTACATTGATGCTGGAGGTCACCATATTTGTTCTCGCGTTCAATAATACGGTGATAAATCAGGATTCACACACGAATTTACACAACATTTTACCATGAAATCGAACCTACCAACCATTTTCATATCTTTAACACTGCCATGGTTTTGGTGAGGATGAATCTCACATTCATTCACTGGAAATAACATTCAGAAATTATTTCATGCCGTGGATGCCTTGGTGGCACCTGTTAGAGGGCACATTCGGCATACCGCATTGGCTTGTGGTAGTGTATTGTGTGACTTGGTCAGTCTAGGCATTGCCACATCACAGCCAGCAGCTCGTCAAGTGTGTATCTGCTTTATCTTTACAATGGACGACACGCCAGCTACCTCTGGTGTACAGTAGCTTGTGCAGGAAAATAACACGCAACTTATGCAGTCGATTTACGCTCTAGTTTTGCAAAAGATGACATCTTTAAGACGAGTTGCACTCGTCACAAGACGATTTTAAGTTGGGTCCTTTAAGTTGGGTCAGTTTATAGGTTTGCATCGTCTTACAAAGCTAAATGCTAGTGAATCAATTCACGCGTTTGGTGTCCAAACAAAAAGGCTGTGTATGCTCTTACTCAAGATTGGTCATTAGATAACAATTGGTTGTTATCACATGTATGCCTCATTGGTAAAGTTCTGAAACATTTGGAATCATGCCGGGGTACCATAGTGATCATATTATGGAGATCAGCGTATTCTTGGCCATTCATTTGTCCAGATGGAGTGCATTTTGCTGCTTACATAGCAGACTGGATGGACTTTCCAAGCGATTCGAGCATTTTTGCGGCAGGCAGGGGCTCAAATATGTTTGGTGGGAAATCGTAAAATTTCCATATTCTGGCTTTGAATGTAGAGTAAAAAGGTGAAAATGTGTCTAAACAAAGCCTTGCAGGCTTTTGTTCTAGCGATATAGGGTATTGTATGATTTGCAAGCCATAGGACATGTATTTTGATTTTGTGCAGTGTACAGGTAACTTCACTGAGCTCAAATGTGTGATGGAGTCCAAAAGACTGTTCTTGGTTTTCGATTATCGCTGTGATGGCGACGGATAATGTACCTGGCTCGAGCAATTGATAGATTCATACCAGCCTGTTTTTTCTGCTTATTGAATTCTTGCCATGACAATGATTTTGCCAATAGTGCTGGGCTCGAGTGAACGAATGCGGTTCATAGCAGCCTTTTTTTGACTCCCGTGTCCGAAAGTTTGCAGTTATTGTGTCTGTCTGTGTGTGTGTCTGTTCCATCGATATTTCAAGAACCAATTAAATGTTCGGATTTCAATGAAACTTGGTATATAGCTTGTCTGGCAATGCGCAGATTTGATTAGTTTTTGGTTGACGTCCATGTATATTAATGAGCTCATCTGCATAATAATGTGTGAATTTTAAGCTATTTCAGTTATATCTCAAGAAGCATTAAAACGATTTTTATATAACTTGGTAAGAATGTTACTAATGATTGGCTGCTGCAATAATAGGAATCGGTGAGTGGACTAATTTGAATAATGTTGCGCATGCGTATTCTATTTTTTATGACCAGCAATTTATGATGGTGTCAGCCATTTTGTTATTTCCAGTGTGTCGTACAAAAACGAAGCAAACGCCCGGGAGATGACATGTATGAGTTTACATTATGAAAAGGTCTTAGAAATTACATGTATGATTTTTTATTATCGTATAAGTAAATAAATAGATAAGTAATTGAACAAATATATAACCTCAATGACTGTGAAACGAATAACTGTGCAAGCTAGTTTAAATTCACGTACAATAACATTCAAGCCACGTAACATTGAAACCTGTGTGAGCCCAGTCAAGAAAATAATGAATGTGAGATTCATCCTCGCCAAAACCAAGGCAGTGTTGAAGATATGAAAATGGTTGGTAGGTTCGATTTCATGGTAAAATGTTGTGTAAATTCGTGTGTGAATCCTGATTTATCACTGTATTATTGAACGCGAGAACAAATATGGTGACCTCCAGCATCAATGTAGTTGTATCAAGTCGCTGCCGTAAAGAGATATTTTTTTTGTATCGCTTACCAACATTGTATTGTACTTCTTTCCTTTATTTTCCTTTACACATTTGGAAACTTGCATAGTGCACTTTCACCCCCACCCTCCCCAAATTACAAAGCTATCAAGTCGATTAGTAGGTATGGGATGTTAATGTGTGTAAGGGCTTCTCGTACGTAAAATGGGGCACATTCCCAGTAAAAATATCTATTTACACAGAGCTGACAAAATTCACCTACATGTGGAAATATATGTTGGGATTTGGAGAAAAAAACTCGTAGAACATACCGAATTTACCGTAACAGCTGTGATCAATTTTGGTGCCGATTGTTGGTGTGCTGATCAGCATGACGGTGATTTGTTACGATCGACGGTGATTTGTTATGATGGGTATATTTCCTGGTCCTTTTCGTCGGAAATTACGAATTCATTGGCTCTAGTTTACTTTAGTTGTTTCATCCGAATATTCTGTACATCGATTTTACCTAGCAAAGAAAACAATCAGTGTCTGGCTTTGTTATATTTACACTATTGCAACGCCTTACAACGAACGGCATAATTCCGTGAAATTAGTTTGGAACGGTCGGTCCATTTGATTGATTGTGCGTTTGTCCTGCCATGCACCTGGTGCCGTCAATTGCTTGCTGCAATCTGTCCGGACGAGACGAAAGATTCTGATTTCGTTTACAGGTCTCCGCTAGAACTTGACATTGCAATTAAAGAAGAGGAATGAGATTACCTGCACAGCGAACTTGAGATTGTGGTGTCTAATCTGACTGAGGAAAACAAGAAGTACTCCTCCCCGTTTCCATCCGATACAAGTAGAAAACGATGCGGTAAATGTCATCTATGCGAAACACATACACGTCGCAACTGCCCGTATGAATCGTGTAAGTCTGCTGAAATCTGTGGTGATAAAACACACCCGGACCATGCAGATGAAAAATCTGCAATTAATGTGCTAGCTAAGCATCGCGACGACATGAGTAAATCTATTAGGAAAACGGAAACAGAGCTTCAGCAAAAACTCACGACAAAAGTGACATTAACACAAATTCCTCAAGTCATATTATTGGCAACTCTGGAAATAGCGGTGCAATTTGCTTTCCTTCACGGAATTATGCTGAGGAAAACAAACAATTAGAAATAACTATTCAACAAAGTTTAATATCTCAACAGTCTGTTACGCCAAGCGTTCCACAAGTACAATACTAAACAAATCCGTACATATATCATGGACTCGTGAACCAACAACTATATTATGGTGGATCATTTGCAGGAATTCCAAATGCATACAATCCACGGATGATGGTTTCACCGTCCCAGTACCCTACCAACAATGACTTGTTTACCCAGATTCAACAGCAGCCTCAATCAGCACAAGACAGCTCGCTTGGAAATTATCAGCCGCCTGGCACCTTGACTAGCCCCATGTATGTACCAGAACACACATATCAGTTTCCAAGTGATATGGTGATGAGTACACCAGAAATACAACCTGTGGTGACACAGCCATTGCCGACAGATTCACTCCCTTCTACGCCACCACCACCGCCATATACCGTTAATAGCAATTTAGATGAAAAATAATCATCAATTTCCATCATACCGTTTATACGTTTTGACTTTTATTTGTTTTAAATACACTGTGATAAATGTTACACAGTAATGTGGACATTACTCGTAATCATATTTTCTGAAATCAATGTGAAAATAGCTGCTGAAATTTTAGCTTTCTATAATTTTGATTACATTATAAGGGGAAGTCAGCGCTCGATTGGTGTTAGGCCATGTATGCACGTTTGTGTAAGAATGAAAAACAAATGTTTGTAGATTTAAAACTACCATGATTGCTTCATTTGTTATGTAAAAAATCTACAGTCGCGTAACATTGTTGGTGTTGACTGTCGTATTGTTTTATGTTGACAGTAAGAAAGGCAAACAAGTACATAACACTCGTTAACATAACTTTTTGAGTACTTTTGGTGTAAGTCAATGTAAGTTGTTTTAGAATGGAGGTACTGTTTATACCTCTATGTAGTAAGTAATTCACTTGATATGTTATTTGTAGACTTTGCATATGACGATGTCGTACAGTGTTCATTTAATTGTATACCCTTTGTGCTATCCCAACCTTGGTTTATTTGATAAACATAACCGAAAGTATGAGTTATAATGTTATATTGTTATCAATTGACATTGCAATTGTAACAATATAAACTACATTTCTAATGCTATATTTCTGATTCTATATTTGAATGAAAAGTTTAGTCCGGTCTGATGTAATATTGTGAGGCATACACAATACAGTTTTGGCTTTCACTTTAAATATACTACTACTATGGTGTATTTTGGTTTATTTTTGTATGCAATGCATTGTTATTAAGTGTTAATAAATCGTGTTCTTTACTTATGTGCTAAGTTATGTTGTGTATTATTGCATTGATGCTCATTGGAGATTATATTCATATATTTTGAACACGAACAGATGCACATGCACATATTGCATATTCGATCTTTTATGATTGCAAGCAGGCCGGCCTGATGAAATATCATCAATTATGAACTTTGGGATCATGAATGCGGCTTTCAAAAAGCCAGTATGTATTATATGTTATTAACGTTTCACAGCAGCAGTTCTCATATTGCGATTATGTTGCAGAAAATCGTTGGACGCGCCCGTCAGTGAATATGAATATCAACGTAAATGGTCGTCACTTTCAAAACGGTAAAACATTTAGTAAAGATTTTGCTTTATTGGTAATTGCTGACATCAAAACCGGTGGTGGTGATGCTAGCACCGGTGAAATAACGAAAGGAGTTCTAACTTAAATTTCAAAGCGGTACAGACTTTCTAACTCGGGCACGAACAAGGTATGGGATCGTTACGTGAGAACTGGTTTATGCAACCGCTGTGTTTCTGAAACGGTAGGCAGACCAGCTGCTTTGCTACACGTGGACGTAGCATACCTAGAAAGTATGAAAGTTTTAACTTAGTTTTAAAAAAGACCAACAGTTTCATCTAAACATATGAAAGAAAGTTTCGAAACAGTGTCAGCTACAAGTGTATCGGTTAAAACTGTCGACCGAGCTATCAACAAACGATTTACCGGCGGTACGGTTGGAGCTATAAACCTACTGTTCGGTCAGCAAGTCAACGCTTTATGTACACACAGGGGTATTTGGATTTATTGCACACAATAGAACCAAGACGACTGAAATTTATTGATGAAAGTGGGTTTAAATTAAACGACCATGGTAACCCCAGATACAGACACTCGCTTACGGGCCTACGTTGTGTTGACGTAGTACGCTATGATCGCAGTCCTAACATGACTTTGAATTTATTCATGGGCGTCGATGGGGTATCGCATGTACAGGTTGTTGAAGGGCCATCGATTTCAGTCACGTTTGGTGATATTATTAGACAGTGTGTGGACACCGTCAGCGATTATGGTGTACAGGCGCTGCATCCCGGTGACATTCTAATATTAGACAACGCGCCTATACACCACAGCCAAGTTTCACAAGTTTTAGACATGTGGTTTAACCAACAAGGCATTGACGTCATATTTACGCCAACATACTCCCCAGAGTTCAACGCAGATGAATTTTGTTTTAACACAATGAAAAGGTGTTTAGAGCGACCACCGTTGTCTTTAATCAGCTATGAAAATTTTCCGTATGCTATATACTCTGCCGTTGAGGAAATTACACCAGCTGACACTAGATCATTCTTCAATGCAACAGGATATCTGTTCGTTTAGCTCAACAACTGTGAAAAACGGCCTTTTTAAGGCCACCACATCCTCCAGAAAGCGATATACCGTGTTTTAACAAGTTTAACAGTTTGATTTAGCTATGGATCCGTTCAGTGGCGGATCTAGGGGGTGTTCTTGGCGTCCGCCGCCCCTCGTTGGATAAAATATTCAATTTCTTTTTGTATAATATAAAAAAAATCATTAGCTCAGTCTGGCGATTTTAAAGTTTGTACACCGCCCCTGGATCCGTTGCTCTTTTTTATTTTTATTGACACAGAAGAGCTATGCCCCTCTATAAACTAGCTTAACACAGATGTGCGTCGCCAATACAACATTCACCGTCACTTATTTATATTACGTAACGTGGACGGTTGGGCGTTATGTTTGCAACAATGTATTTGTTTATCATAAATGTCTACTCTACTAACCAAAACATAACCGTTTACAAAGCCTGTCGCCGACACTGGGACACGTTTCCATCTGACTAATTTCACGCAATTGTGACGTTTGTTGTATGTGGGCCCCCAGCTTGGGCCTCGTGTTTCACTATATTTTTCATTGAATATCACACGGCACGATATCACTCAAATCGGAAGGCACATTTATTGCTCGAATTACTGTTCCTATTAAGTTAAACCATGGAGCAAAAAATAAAATATGGTTAAGCTGAATACTGTGCTTCATGTGGAATGTATAGACCGTGATGTCGGCATAAACTACTGGATGCACCGTGGAAACTACTGTGGCAACGCCACGCTGACCGGCGTCTCCTGCCTGGTAAAAAAAAAAACATGCGGGACTTGGTGTAGGGTTTTAAGCCGTTGTAGATGTTTTCGAAATGAAAATTAGCGAATAGGTTTTGTTTCGAGCCATTAAAATGTCCTGTGTGTATTTTTGGTTGGTACTCATCGCGTGCAATGTGCCCCAGATAGTGTCAATTTATACGCAGTAACAAATGAGACGCGTTGGGGATTACTTTGAATTTTATGTACCGAAAAGTCTGCCGTAAATTATTATTTTTTATGGTACTGAGCTGTATGATGGTTGTAATTTTACCATGTCGATTTTCGGGATATACGAACCAATCAAAGATTGTGATGCCTTCCTTATTAATATACGTAACTGAAAATAAATAAATACAATATTTATTGACACACATATTGATATTAAGATAGTGGTTTAAATTTTAGATATTTAGATTGTGATTGTTTGTCAGAAATTCACATAGTTGTTCTTGCTACTTTCTGTTTTCCGTGTTAACTAAATTTCTAAATATTTTTAAATGCCCTATAAGTTTATTTTGTGAATTTATTCGTTCACTATTTTCGTTGCATTTCATTTTCCCCAATGTTTTATGAATTATTTCAGTTTTCTTGTTATTGTTTCAATTTTGTGTAGACTTTTCATGCAAATTTTTATGTAGGCTTATTGTAGGTATATGATGTCTATGTGTGTAGATGACTACTGGTGGCTCCTTATTTAATAGATTATTCATTTTCAAATATTCCCGAAAATTACATCATGATCTCTATTCCTTCAGCACACGGGAGTTCTTTCTAAGCTTTATTTGATTTAATGCTTGCCATGGCAATGTTTTAGCCAATAGTAATGCCTCAATTGATCGAATGAGTTTCCATAGTAGCAGGTTTTTTGCTTTTTCAGTTTAGTTGAATACACACAAACTCGTCATGTTTTCATTATTCCACCAGATACGTATCTATTTAAATTGGGAATCTGGAAAGATCTACGATTGAACATGCTATAACATTCAGTGGATGCACACCTTGGCCGGTTTACCTACTCAACATCCTTTTATCAAGAACATTGTGGAATCCTCCAGACGGTTACTTGGAAAACCACCAATCAAAAAAGAGCCTGTTGCAGCAAGTATTTTGTGCAGTCTGGTTGAACTCTTAAAACATTCAGCTTCTTCAAAAGATATCAGAGATCTATGTTTATGTTTACTTGCCTTTGTTGGGTTTTCTAGATATAGTGATCTTATAGGGATTAGGAGTTCAGGTATTGTTTTTAATGACAAACGTTTGCATCACTATCCGGAGCAGTAAACATGATCAGTTCAAGAAAGGCAATCAAGTTCGTATTGCCAGAACGGGTAATCCTACTTTCCCCGTAGCTAAGTTAATTCAGTATTTACAGACAGCAGAGATCAAAGTGGGTTCTGATTTCTTTATTTTCAGGCCCCTATACTATAGGAAACTGGGTGCTCATTGATTCGGGCATATAAGGAAGTTGAGTTATTCTCGGGTTCGTGTAACTGTCAAGGCAAAGTTGTCCCTAGTAATGGGGGACGTATCCGGGTTTAGTACAGCAGCCGCACATACGAGTATATCGTTATCTAACGAGGCATAGCCGTTGTAGATCTGATAAGGCCAAAGAAGGCTGTGTGAGAGACGATATGTGAGCCATGCCTGGCGTTACTAAGTTTTTAGGAATTTAATATATTTATGTTTTTCAAGCTGGTGTACTAGATTACCATGTGTCCTATTGTTTTTTGTTTATATTCGCTCGTGGCAGCGTGACAACACTCTAAAAAACAAAACATAGTATTTCTTGCGGTAAATCCAGAACTGGGTGTTCTGGTGGCACCTGTTAGAGGGCGCATTTGGCACACCGCATTGGCTTGTAGTAATGTATTGTGTGACTTTGTCTGTCTAGGCGTTGCCACGTCACAGCCAGCAGCTCGTAAAGTGTGTATTTAAAGAAATACTTTCTAGCATTTCAATAGCTTTTGGCAAGCATGTATTATTTGTTCGATTAGAATATATTAGGGTGAAACCCGCCACCTTCCCTCGGGCGCATTCAGCTTGTGGGAAGTGTAGATTTCCAGGCTTTTATTTTTCCCTTCATTACGTGGGTTTTTTAGCTTTGGTTTTTCTACACGACTTTGTGCACCGATTACGGGGCACTTGGTGTAGTTATTTATACATTGTATTATTTTATTGAAAAAGGAACTCAATAATTGACTCAGAACGTTTATTATTCCATCAACGTCTGCTTCTTACAATGTTGGTGTAAAAATTGTGTAACACCACTACGTGAGAAACACAGACTTATTTCCAGAATCAAGAAAAAATGTGTTAAACCTGGTGACTTCATCCTAGTGCACAGCAGTATTGATAATTTGGCTGCTAAATTGAAGCTTGTTTACGGAAATGACAATATTAGTGACAATGACAGGAATGACAAACTCTAAACCAATTTACAAACTGTAGGGGTAAAGTTGCTACTTAAATTTCGTCTTCAGGTTACAGGGCACTATGCAAACACGACAAAAAAACATTTCTAAGCCTGATTAGTTGACTACCAGATTCAAGCAGAGTGACGCTGTTGATGCCATACTCAATGATGCCAGGACAGCATCGAATGACTTTTTGGATTGGCCTTTTTTTGGATTATTTGAGTAATCGAGATTCTCATTTGAATTATATACTGACTAATTTATTATCAAGTGGATTATCTCTAACTAAAACTACCTAAATTATAACTATCTTCAAATTGTATGCTGTATAATCTCATATCCGCTATACGACAAGCCACTTATCAGTGACAAAGTTTCACTTGTCGAAAGGACATTATAGATATTTTTTAATCAGATCGTTTCGGCGAAGCTCTTTGAGTATGTCACGTACTACTTTTCTGCATTCGTCGAATGATGGAAAATTAGCTAGTAAGATGTCAACCAGGTCATCAGTGTCGGCTCTTTCTAATCTGATTCTCGCAACATGCACCCGATTAAGGAGGGATTTCTTCAACCTCTTCGTTTCCTTTGTGTCAAGACATTCAATTATTTGTATCAACAGATTACGTACTTTGATGTTTGCAGCCTAGCGGAACAAACAATACAGATTTGTGTAATAATCAAAACACGATGTATCAGTAAATTCACAATATGGTTGGCGTTTTCCCGACACTCAATGCATCATTATCCAAAAGGCACATTATGCTATGAAATTGACGTTGTTGCATTATTAGTGAAATAAACTATAATATCACAAGGACGTTAATTACCTCAGTTGGGTCATTTTCGTCACAAACATCGGTTGAATTGGCGTCCTGCAACTGGAATAGAATAGAAAACACGGAGTTTTGAGAAGTAGTATTCTGTTTACTTCTACGGTTAAAATGAATTGCATCTATTTGTTAGAATATTCATATGGGAAACGGATATTATCTTATGACATTGACGTTGTTGCAATACTCATCTTTTAATTCAAACTCGGAGAAAAACTAAAAACTAATTGTTATTTTACATACATGATTGAATAATGGAGGGATTGGGCATTATAAACTTAGCAGTAATTGTAAATTGATTAAGGGTTCGAGTACGATGAGACTTTTCGTGAACGTTTTTGGAAAAAAAATAATAACTGTTGAATTACTCAGAGTACTTGTTCACATTGCATTTGAGAATTACTTACATTTTTCTATCATTTTGTATCATTATTTTATGATATTTACGTTGTTGCAACACCGACTGTTTATGCTTTTAAATTTCAAAATTATATTTCTATTGTGCATATGAATTAATTATTTGCCTTCATGGGCAAGTGTCGTTAAATTTGGAAGCTGACCGCCCTCCCCATTAATAAGTTCAGATACAGTCATCCCAGTAGTCATTTCTTGATCAATGGGGAAGCAACGTGTTATGTGTTATATACCTGTCATGCCGGGTGGAGCATGTTGTCTTATACTAGGGCTACATATTACAATAATTGCAGAATTAGTCATATACTGATATATTCTAAAAATGGCCACTTTGCACAAAATATAGTATAATTTAGTTATTCAATGGCCTGTGGGTGTATATGTCCTTTGTTTACACTGGTAATTGATATGAATGAACTGAGTTACTAGATTGGTTTGTGGTCACAATATAGAGTCATATTGATGTGTGTTCATTGGTGTGGTTTAAATTCCATCAGTAGTGATTTTTTTCTTTACCAGTTGTAAAGTTCTATTTGAAGCGATTTCTTTCAGTATTTTGTGTTAATACTACGAGGTTCACTCGCGTTTTAATCATAATATCGTCACCGTCATTTACTGGATTACCTGTTAAGCCATTTCTTACACTTAATAACATGTTCATCCGCAGTTTTAAAACGTTTTGAAATTGGCGAAAAACGATACCTCATTTCACATTAGAGTCATTTCACTTTATCTTGACGAAAAAGTCACCAAAGTTTGTATATGTAGTTAGTGCATTCAGAGGCAACTTATAACATACTTTGTTCACTTTATCGTCGACAAATAGAAACAAAATAGGATCAAGCTTGACCTGACTAAATGTCTTTACCGGAGAAATGTTGCTGTTGGTGGACCAGCAAATAAACTTTCGATTCATTACCAAATCCTGAAACAAAAACAACGTAGGTGTGTCGATATGTCTACTATGTCACCAGTAAAAACATTGTGTCGGGTGTGGTTTGCTTCGAGTGAACCCATGGGTCGGCGAGGGCGCAATAACTATATATCGCCGACCATGTCAGCCTAAGGAGTATATTAAGTATAACATATATCGCGCGGCATACAGTCATAAACATGTTACCACTATTTTCAGATATATACTTGCATTAATAGAATCCTAAACAAGTATCCCTGATATCACACACATAATATTATTAGGACGTTCATTACCTTTGAACATAATGGGAAAGTTGCTGCATCATGAGCTACTTTGTCGTCGATTTTACCTTCATTGGCTGACGTGTCTACAAAACAAATTGAGACATAATGATTTTGTAGACTGAATAAAATTAGGGCAGTGATCTGTCACTCATCGATCTTTAACAGCACAGTCGGAGCAACCGACACCAGTCTCTCAGAAGCATGACATTAAACAATATTGAACCCATTTGATGATATAACATTTTTAAAATGCTGATATATGTGTTATGGATATTGGTTAAAAATCATGTACTCATTCAACCTTTAGCACAGCCCTAGGCCACAAGCGGTAAATTTCAGTGTTAATACACAATATATTTAGCATACCCATTGAATGCAGAGGATCCTAATAACGGATGTTTTAGGAGATTAAAGGTCATTGATTATTGATAGAAAAAATGGATTTCGAGGTTTTGTGATGGTGTTATTCCAAACTATGTACATTTATCTTATTTTCTGAACAAATAATTGCCAAATACCGAAATAATATAGTTATATGGCATCCCAACTAATATTTCCAATTATAATTATTGCACATCAGAATTTATGTCAGTCATTCAAGAAAACATGATTTTAATCGTTTTGTTAAACGCCGTAATTTTGGAATTTCACCCATGATACACTCCATAGTAAAACTTTACATGTTCAACCTATCTCCATAAGCCGTTCACCAACTGCTTTGTAGGTATATTGACCGGACCTCTATCAGATTTGTGACATTTGTGATAATATATTCAATTTTCTAAATTTGACGGTCTTTTATTAATCATTTTGGAAGTAAATGATATTTTTGACCTTTTTTGAAAAAAATAAACGCCTTTATATGCCATATGCAAAATGTACATACAGTATAAATGATATTTTGGTTGTATAGTTTACCATCTATATACAGCATACATATTCTTATAAGACACAATTACAATCACGGCAATTGAATTATATTTCCATTTTGTAATTATATGAATATTGTAATCACGTGTCATTGCTTTATTTATTATCGCATTGTACATTAATAATGTGATAAAAAAATGATTAATTACCTTGTTGTTTTTCCATGTTAGCCCCCGGTTGTCGGCGTCTGCATTTATTATATACAACTATTGCAACTATTGTAACTATTGCAGCTGTAATAACTACCGGTAATATGATAATCAGGTTTCGGGAACTCATTGAATCATTTATATTGTCTCTGTTTTTGGAATCAATAGTTTGATAAACAGACAGATGGTATTACAAGAATAGTAGATTTCGTTTCAATTCACATTTTCTATAAGTAGCACTATGCATCGACGAATTGATCATCAGACTAGGTGAAGGAAAGGACATCTACAGATATTCACAAAATTTACTTTTGAAATAAATTATGAAAAAATACATTTGCCTAAATACATTTGTCGCTTTGTTGATTTATATATCGACCTTAGTTAGGAGTCGTGTTTCACGTAACATTCATTGTACGGCTTTTAATTGTTTATTTGCGCAATGCTTTCATTGCGGCGTCAACATGGACGGGACTTTTTGGCTGTCACCATAGCTCTATTGCGCCTACGATATCGAACACAAATTATGTACATTCATTGTACAATCAGACACGAGCGGAGCTGTGGGTACACAGCTAACATGAATTGTACTCTATGGCCGTCATCTTGCAATATAGCAATTGAGCAATAGTCAAACAGGTAATAATAGTCGAGCTTATTACGCGCAGAGCGTGAAACCCTTTAACGCCGATCCACGCCACACATTGGGGGCAATGGCCTCAAATATCAGGCCGTACTAGAATGATGAAAGTCGAAATTAAAGGTACAGCATTATAACAGTAAATACGTACCAACAAATAATTGTAAACCAGACTTACTAAGTTTGTCATCACAGCACTGTCAGGCAAATTCAACATTAACAATTGTTACTTGTGGTCTGACAGCCAAATTGTACTTCATTGGTTAAACAGTGATAAGAAGTTACCTATATTCGTACGAAATCGTGTTAAGGAGATCAACGAATTTTCACATATCTACAAATATGTGCCGACATTGGATAACCCTGCTGACTTACTAACACGGGGAATTACATGTGCTGAATTGATCAACTCCAATATATGGTGGAATGGGCCATTATGGTTGAACACTCCTAATGAGTGGCCCACTTGTGAAATGTTCGATATCACAATATTACATGCAGTGCTCGAGAGAGAAAACTGACTTACTGAGTGATTCTGCGTTCACTGAAACCGAAACTAACATTTCCCGCCAACGAGAAATAGTTATGGATAATGACTATAATAAGGAAATCGAATCTCAAGAAATCGGTTTACACACAGTTATTGACATTTTCAGGTACAACTCAATCGACAAATTACTACGTGTAACCACATACGTAATGCGATTCATTTCCCGCGTAAAGAAGGCTGACACAATTAACACTGGATTAATAACTGCCGATGAGTTAAAACGAGCCGAACACGTGTGGATTTTAAACGTTCAACAACAGGAATTCAGAGATACAATTCATGAATTGAAAACAAAACACACCAAACTAGGACCTATTGTACAACAACTCGGTCTATTTATAGACGAAGAAGACGTCCTTCGATGCGGAAGTCGGATCCATAACGCACCCATTGAATTTGTAACGAAATTTCCGACATTACTACCTTCTAATCACGAACTGACTAAGTTAATCGTTTTGAAGGCGCATTCATTGATTTTGCACGGAGGAGTCCAATCCACTGTGACTCAAATTCGCCAACAATACTGGATTCCGCGAATTCGACAAATTGTACGCAGTATTCTTCGTGGTTGTGTAACATGCCGACGAGTTGAAGGGAAAGCATACGCCAATCCTGTACAAGCTCAACTGCCAAGCTATCGTGTGAATAAATTGCCTGCTTTCACAATCACCGGCGTGGACTTTACTGTTTTTTTACTGACCAAGGCTCCTGATGGGACACGTGGCAAAGCTTACGTCTGCCTCTTCACTTGTGCGGTGACACGCGCCATACACCTCGAGCTGGTGCCCGATTTGTCGACCCGTACATTTCTACATGCTTTTCGCCGATTCGCCGCGAGACGGTCTCTACCAAGCCGGATGCTTTCAGACAACGCATCGACCTACCTGTCCGCTGCCGAGGAGATTCATGCTCTCGTCGATACACCGGCAATACGCGAATACTTGGCCACACATCGAGTACAGTGGACATTTATACCCAAGAGAGCTCCCTGGTTTGGCGGATTTTGGGAGAGACTCATCGGACTGACCAAAAACGCAATTAAAAAGACGTTAGGTCGCTCTCTAATTAGTTTTGACGAACTTTCCACAGTTGTAACGGAAATTGAAACCGTACTAAATGACCGCCCATTAACGTATGTATCGTCAAACTTGGATGACAATGTTGGTCTGACACCGAACCATTTACTACACGGACGACAAGTCACAGCACTACCGTATATAAACGTGTCTGATGAAGAAATCTACAACCCGTCCTACACTCAACACGAGGAAATTAACGACCGTTACAAACACTTGTCTCGCCTCCATGTACAGTTCTGGACACGCTGGTCAACAGAATATTTGACGGCACTCCGTGAAAGACACACGACGTCTGGAAGTAAACACAACACTATACGAGTTGGCGAGGTTGTAATAATTCACAGTGACACTGAAAAGAGACTCAATTGGCAAATTGGCACAGCTACCAAACTTATATACGGGAACGATAAACTTGTTCGTTCAGCAGAAGTTGCTACAGCCAGGGGACCAACGAATCGTCCCATTCATAAGCTATATCCTTTGGAGGTTATATCCAAAGAATTCGAAGAAAACACAACGCAATCAACAGATGATCAGATGGCGGAAGTCCAACAAACTACCCCTCCGACGATAGATGGTCCTCCCCACAATGAGGAAATTATTAAACGTCCAGCGAGGGATGCAGCGGTAGCCGCCAGACTACGTATCTCAAATTTGATATAACATTTGAACTATATATTTTACATTTCATATTGTTCGAATGCAGAACAAAATATATATAGGAACTGAGTAATGCTACCCCATTGACTTTTAACAATTATTATTGACTTTAACTACTATTATTTCGGTTTCAAGATAGAAACCCATGATTCTTTATTTTGAATACTTACTCCGTGGTCTATTGACACGAATTTTTTTTTTTTATTATTTAGAAATGAATTTCAGTTTTTCAGTAAACACCTTTTGTGGCGCGGAGAATGTCGGAGAAAGTTACTCCGAGTTATATGAAATTCAAGGACAAGCGACTCCACACCCGTTTCATGTAGTACCAGCTGTGATACTAATAGTCTTGTTACCATGGTATTTATAGAGCCAATCACGACATAGTATTTTCATAGACATGGCCAATCACTGATCGTAAGTTTGTCCTTCAAGCTTTCCCGCCTTTTTTCACTCTGTTTTTGTGGGCTATGTTTCCTATGACGTTCGATTTAAGGGTATATAAGAATAAAACACACGCTTCTCGATATGTATTTCTTCAGTTTGTAACTCGTTACTATGTTCCAGCATTCGCTGTTGAATAAACCATTAGTTTATTAGTTTCTTAGACGAATTGCTGTCTCCGTGTCTGACATTTGTATACCCCCGCTCAAGGAGTCCGGTTTTTAACTGCATTCCCCCACACATTGTCCTCCAGCAGTTCGTTCAAAGCCATTCTGACACGTGCAGACATAATCGCTAGTTGGTGTCCCAGCAGTTTCTTCATGTTCTCCACTTTTTGAACATTTGTTATGAGGGATGCATTGTACACCTGGTGCGCTGTATACCGGCATGTATGTATTCGCATCACATTCTTCACACGCAGACTGTGTATTATGCTCTGCATCACATTGTGCTGCAACTAAAAAACCTGTGGAAGATTGCAATTATGAATCACAGCAACTTTTCGACCGAGTGGACCCAGAAAACAGATGTAATTTTGGTATGTAAATTGCAAGACAGATGTAGAGGATAGTACAGAGCAAGTTATTTGTTCAGACCAAATATACAAGTTTTTATTTAGCGTTTAGTTTATCACTGTGCAATAATTTTGAGGCTACATACAATACAATAAACAAATAGAGACGATTCCTAATATGAGCAGATATTCATAAATTGTCAATTCATGTAATCGCTGCCAATGGACAAATAAAAGCATAAATTGAATATACTGTGACAGTAGCAGTTATTGGATTGTTTAGTGACTCTTCCAAAGGGCCGTGGATACACTGATAACAAATCAAGTTATAGCCCTCTTTCCACTAAATAAGAGACAGGTTTACTGCTTTGATTTGCTTTAACAACTCACCAGGAGAACATTTGTCACAGCAGCCGTCGTCACTCATACTGACGTGGTTTGCACACCAATGTCGCCTGCAAGATCCATGAAGTTAACACCACACTTACAAAAATAACTAATAGTTTCAGGTCCTATTAATAAAGACATAACTAATTGTAATTATGATCGAGACTATACTTTAAATAATTCAAGTATGTTTCAACATCGCCTAATGTATGTCATAGTTAATTCCCCACATACTATGTAAATGTATACAATATCTTGTTGTTGTGGAGAATTGTCACACGTTTCTTAGTGTAGCTTATACTAATACATTTAATGCTTTATACCACTAATATACTCTGCGTAAAAAATATTGACGATCTTTATGAATAGTTTTGCATCGCCAGCGTATACAGTGCACTGAAAATTCCACGTATTACGCATATCTTTAATGAACATACTAAAAATTAGGGGTCTTAGAATAGAATCACGGGATGCACAGGGTGGCACATCCAACCAAAATGACGTGGTGTCCCATAAAAAACGACGCGTTGAATACGATTGCTCAAATGCTAGAGGAACCAATTATGAACATTTCATGGATTCCGTATTATTTCAGTTTGTGTATCAGTAATGAGTGATTTACACTATTAAATGCCTTGGAGAAATGAAGATTTATTGAATCCACGTATTCAACAAGATTGGTAGCAGTAGGACAACCCTACATAAGCCCACGTTAACACGATTTAATCTAGTTTCTGGCAAGATTGTGTACTAAATTGTAATTGATCATTTTAAACTACTGATAAAGATATTCAGGATAATAGATCTAGCATAAGTTATGTGCAAGTACAGACGCCTTCTTGAGACCAAATTTCTTTATGTCGTTTGCGGTAGAGCGCTCTCTTTGGTAGATGGGGATTAGGCTTTTGTTTGACCTCACCTCGTGCCTAGTGGACAGTCGGCCAATCTTGCTTATCGGAGAAATATACTGTGCTCTCATGCCACTAATCAACCAATGACCTTGCAAGAACCAATGAAATTTGAGGGCGTAATCACCTGGGTCAAAGGTGAGACCAACTGGTGGTCTTTTGTTTACTATTTAGCAACTGTGTACATGTGGGTTTATTCTGTGTGTTTGGATTTTCTAATCTTGGTGTTTTTCCAGTGATTTCTTTAGGTGCAATCCAAATACAGTGGGTGTGTCTTGTTTACCTGAGATTTGTAAGATTTTGAGCTGGCCAACATATTGTTTGGTCATATGGTCGTTTACTGGCATGTTGATTTCCCATTTTGAGCCATGTTTTCAACTTTCTTCATCATTTTCATATAGCAATCTCGTCATATGTTAACATTGTCGTCTGTGGAAATTCAATTAGTGGTATGAGCCCTGAAGTGACAGTTTGCCTAGGACGACTTCAATCGGGCGTTCACCGCATATTACCCCAGTTGTCTACCCTTATTTTGTGATATAATTACGGAGTTTGAAAAAACATAATGAAACTTCTGAAATGCCTGAGGATGGACATTAACATTAACTTCTCTAAATGGTGATACCCAGTCTCAACAATATACTTCACTTAGAATAACTAACAATTTTGAAATTTTTGAATGTTTTTATTTAAACTATTACTGGCGAAAGCAAATTTGCCATACCGTAACATATAAAAAAAAGACGAGTTATTTTTTCAAAACTATCAAACCAAGGGTTTTTGCTATTTTTAATTACTCACTAATAAATGGTGCCAAAATGATCTATTAGGGGTGAGATTGATATAAGATTGGTCAACTGCTGAGGCTGCACAACCGAGTAATGTTTGTAGTACCGCCAATGATTGAGTGTTTGATACAAGGTCATAGGTCGTAATTGATATCAATATCACGTGATAATTTACAAAACGACTGCAAACTACACGGGTTAGCTGTATTGGGATATATTTAGACTGTGTGTGTCGCGAATGTTCCAAAATGATTTCCAACGTGATAGTTACAGCATGTTGAATTGCAAAAGTAAGTAAATAAGTATCAATGAAATGTTATGTTTCGGCATACGAGTGTTCACTTATTTGAAACTAGGATTCACATAACAATTTCGAGACTGAATATATAATTGCATTTACGTATTATGATGGCTACTGCTACTAAATCACATATAAATATTAATTATAATAGGTATAACAATAAGTAAAGTCGATAGGTCAACAAATTCACGTTATACGGCACCATATTATGCGTGTTCAAACAGGTCGCAACAAAATATGTGACTGTACTGTTATCATAGCGATGTTTCAGATTTCAGATTGGGCAACAATCACTAATATGGTACTAACTCATAAAAATGGCGACTGACATTTGAATTCAAAAATATATGTAGTTAATAAGGATTATACTTTCCCCGATTGTCGCACAACTCGCTACAAGATATAGCTGCAATTGAATTTTGATGAATTTCATGTTAACACGAGCATCACGGCGTCATTCGTATCAACAAGCATTATAAATACGTGATAATTCATAAATTACTAATATTAATATAATAGTACAATACTCGTGAAACAAACAAAAGAACGTGCGTTCCCTAGCGCACCCCTCGAACATACTCGTCGTGACCTGTGAACCTGCAACCTAATGCCTCATTGTGTTAAATGATTGTGTAGTGTGCGTTAATGATTTACCTCCGCCAACAATTATGTATGATAGATTTGTCAGGGATGGCAACACATGTATATATAAACAGTAGTTACATAGCCCAGTACAGTTCGGGCAATATAAAAAACATGTTTGTGACTATATTATTCAGACCCCAAAGAGAAGTCCAAAGTCGACGAAAATAAGTAGCAAAGGGGTTGTTAGTTTTATTTGAGTTGTATTCAGCAAAGCGAAAATACATTAAGACAAGCAGTAACTGTATCATCAATCTGCGTTATAAATCAGTGTACCCATAGAATCGATCGCGAAATTAAGTCAAATTGTGTTATACTGTTGACTGCTGTTGTCAAAACTCTGACTTTTAGTGAATGAGGATAGTCCAGTCAGAAGAAGCCTCGTATATATCGGATAACAAAATTATATATTAAATATTTTAAATTTTAATCAATTTGAAACTGAAAAAAATACCTGCATATTTGTAAGCGTTTGTTTCTGCATACAAATGGCCGCATATCATTACCTGAATCGGTATGACAATAACATAAATCACCGGAAACGCAATAGTTTCACCTTGAATTCTTGGCATAAACTTCAAACTTCAATATCAGCAGTATTTCCACATAGTTGAAGTTTTGTTTGCGAGTATTTTATGAGTCTTGGCCACGTGCAGTCTGCTGGAATGTGTATCGTAGTGCACTAAAGTATTAGAAAGGTGGGTTTTACAACGGGGTTTTCAACATCTCCTAATTTCTCAAAATCTAAAACAGAAACTCAAATACCTTTAATTCGTAAGAAGTTTGAAAAGATCATTTACACCACGGTCATGCAAAGAAAAAAACGTCAATGTTTGTCAACGTGGGTTTATGAAAGGTTGCATCAATATTGTAGAATACATGATTTATCACAATTAAACTTGATTCCGAGTGACAAATAAATTCAATGAATGATTGTTCCAAGGCATTTGATATTGTAAATTAAACACAAACGAATTTTACGGGATCCATGGTAATATTCATATTCGTAATCAACATTTGATTTTGCGGGGTGTCACGTCATTTGGGAATATGCGATCCCCAGCACCCAAGGGCTCTATTCCCCTACTTATTAGTAAGTTCATGAACGATATGCCTGATAACGCATTATCACAATTGAACTTTGCCGCCCTTATTAAAGACTCAGAATTCCTGGCTTGATCCAACGAACATACAGACAATTCAACACTTCCGCCTGTCTAATAAATTTAATCTCTTGCCAGAAGTCGGAAGAGTTTTGTCCCACATCTGGTCGCTGCGTCATAACTATCTGATCAAGAAGATCAGACTGATTCAAAGAAAATTTGTCAAATATTTTAATATAACTATACTACTTAATATTATGGTTTCGAGCCCCATGGGGTGAAACCTTTTTGTTATTGCTGTGTTTATTATTCTTTCGCCGTTTTGTAAACACTCTCGCCTGAGAGCCGATTGCGTTCAAATTTGGCATGTTGGTCAAAGTCCATAAGTTGTGATGTATATCCTAAGATCAGGTACATGGATCACATGACCTGGCAGCAATCTTTGATTGACATTTTGTTTTACGTCTCATTTGCATATTGTTTGGCAAATCACAAATCTGTCATTTTATAGGTTTATGTGTGGAGAACATAAACAGATTCAGCTTCAGCCAAACTCGAGAAGATTTCTAAATATTATTTTTACCTTTTAAAAAGATGCATGGGGAAATAGAGGGTACCCAGTAAGATATAGGGAGTGTCAATGCACAATAATGAAAGCATTGGACAACAGTTATGACAAATGTATCGGACGACCAAATATGGCCATGTTACCTCATTAATATGCAAATTTTTCAAATCTCAAGCACTGTTGCAGATAGGGACATGGAACCAGTGTTATAGTAAAGAGAAGCGACATGTGATCTGACTAAAATATAACTTCCAACAAAAAATATAAAGAAGGCATTGGACAACAGATCTGATAAGTATATTGGATGACCATATAAGACCATGTGACCTCATTATTATACATGCATTTCTCAATGACTTGTTGATATAAACTTGCAACCAATCATTGCTGCTATACAGTTTTTTTCTAAAATCGTTAAGTTATTTTTCATGCACTATCACACACATTTCGTTTATTACCCCTTTTAAACTACTACTTCGATATCATACAAATTTTCAGAAATTTACTCCTATAATGTAAATATTTTAGTAGTTTATCATTTTATAGAGAAATCTTCAGTGTTCCACGATCATTTTCGCCGTTTACTCAGTGATTATAATGTTTGCTTGTTAATCTAGCATCGAACAACAAGTTATCGAATTAACATACTGTAGGACGGGGAATTTTCACGCAATAAAATTTTTGTGTGAAAGAAAAAATGCGTCTAATTCACGTTTTCCTTCAGACGGGTTATTTCAACTTTATTATTCAATGCCTGTTATTAATTCACACATTAAAAACGAGTGTTACACTTCCATCAACCAACACACGTCCGAGGATGAACGTTAATGTTACTGCAGTTCACACTCAGCATGGCAACTATTTTGTCAAGTCAAAAATACGGAAAACAATTTAAACACTGTTATCATTCCGTATGTGACATCGTCACGCCAGAAGCTGCGGTTACCCAAAATACAAAAAGTCCTGGCAATTGTATTTGATGTATTCAGAGCACATCGACGTGAAGATTGTTTTGAAAAAAAATATCGCGGCCTGTTATCCCGATCGGTTGCAACCCATTGGGCTTACCGTCAACAAACGTTTCAAGAACTCGCTGAAATGTAATCTCAATGGTTGTACACTGACCGGACTTTGAAAGAACTGTAGACGGGAGCTGATATTTCTGATATTAGGATTACGGTCGTACTTCGGGAGCCCTCGGTAATATTCGAAAACCTTCTTGCCAACGATCATTGTTTAAAATGGCGTCACTGGGACACGTTCGCAAAGGAGAATTCGATGATTGTCTCAATTCAGATGAAGTAAATGAAATTGGAAAAGTCGACATTGAAGAGGATAATGTTTGTCACAAAACCGCGAAGCCTGGATAATGTCGAAAGATGTACTCTTATTCTCGTAAAACATTGCATAGCAACCGAGAAATAAAAAGGCCCGCGCTTGGTGACGAGGTCAGTGAACGCGAGCGACGGGAATGATCATGGGGTTCAAAGGGCGTTTAAGCAGACAAGATAGAAGAATTAACTCAACTATAAACAAAGAGAATTCAATAGGCTTAAACGAGTTGTAACTCCATAGACTAACACAGGAAACTCCTGTTGACCTTGACTGAATTATCAGCGAAAAATCATGGTACAATTTAATTGATTGGTTAAAGTGTAATTGCAGCCTTTATGACAAAAATATTCACTTTTTATGTGTGGGCAACTGATTTTTCAAACCAATCAAGTCATTTCTACACAAGTCTTCTGGTGATAAAAAGTTGACGTTCGGTATGAACATGTGTCAGTAAGATGGATGTGACAATGACAATTATTTTGATGATGAATATCCGATAACTAATTTTTCGCATTTTGTTGTGTTTTAAATGTATTTTAAGTCAAAATAATAGTGTAAGCAGTTAATGACATCTTTCATTATCATATATAATAAATATTAATGACAAAGATAGCGTCGTAAAATACTTTTGTGTCTGGAACCCATTTACACAATGAAATACACCTGTATTTGGCTGAAAAAAGGACCACAACTGGGCTACCGCACTTTGGATACCCCAGTTGTGGCCGGTTTATTCAAAAACCCTAACTATTTGGGTAAAGTGAACAAAATGCTTGAATAAGCGAAAAAGTTATTGAAAAATCTTGAATACAATGTAACATATCAAGTTAATTGAATAAACAAAGTTTTTCTAAAATCCCCAACTCTTGACTAAAAGTAGCAAGTCAAGTTTGTTGAACAAATGACAAAGTTAACGTCACTGAGTGTGGGGCCAAATCATTTGTGAAGGACAAATTACAGTTCAAGAGGGGCTTAATGCATTAAATAGCATGAACAAAAATAAAACTCCAGGCAATGATGGTCTGACTGCAGATTTTTATCTAGCTTTCTGGCCCTTATTGGGACCCTATGTAGTTAAATCACTAAATTTTGCAACAAGTAAAGGGCATATGTCTAATAGTCAGTCACAGGGGTAAAAACACTTATAGAAAAGGCAGGCAAAGATAAAAGGCATATAGGTAATTGGACGCCAATAACATTATCTAATTTTGATTATAAGATTGCTGCTAGATGCATTGCTAAACGCCTAGAACATACTCTGGATAATTTAATCAATGAAAGTCAAACACCATTTATTAAGAATAGGTCAATTGGTGACTGTGTTCATGTCATTGAGGGAATTATGGAATACACAAAAGATTATGGAAAAAATGGGGTGCTCTTAGCTATTGATTTACAAAAAGCCTTTGATAGTCTTGAATGGGATTTCATGTTCAGTTGTCTACGTAAATTCAACTTTGGCCCCTCTTTGTTAGGTTGGGTACAGGCCTTTTATTCAAATCCATCTAGTTGTGTTATGAACAGAGGGGAGTCAACAGGGTATTTTTCCCTCTATGGAAGTCGGACAGGGGGATCCCCTATCATCAATTTTGTTCATTCTGTCTCTAGGAACACTTTTGATAAAGCTGCTATATGACAATGGAATCAGGAGGATTAATATTGGTGGTTTTGAAATAAAACATTCTGCGTATGCTGATGATCTCACCTGTTTTATGTCAGACCTTCGAACTGTTGAGAACTTTTTAACTCTTCTTCACCAATTCTCACTTTTTGCAGGTTTAAAAATTTAATTTTTATAAGACTGAAGCAATGTGGCGGCAACGGAAAGTTTGTCATATTGTCATCTATGGAAACGGTTCCTAGATCTTTATTTAAAACCACTTGAGGGACAATTAATTTTTAGATGCAACCTATCAAATGCACTACATAATAAATTACCATTGGGAAATGCTAAATGTATGGAGTAATGTTATACAGTACGAGTTTATTTCCCCTGCATATGAGAGTATATGGAATAATAAAAACATTCTTATTCAATATAAAAGTATATTTTATTCAGATTTAAAGGATCTAGGAATTGTCTATATAGCTGACATCTTTAATGAGAAGGGTACAGTTACAAATTGAAATGACTTAAATTCAGTTTCAATGATGGCTATCATTGCGGCTATCCCTGAAGACTGGAAAAGTTATTTCTGACATGTGTACATTTTGTCATAACATTAGTGAAGGTTTTATCAATATCAACTTTTGCAGTGCCCTTAGCCACTTCAGCAAAACAGATTCTTCTAGATGATGAAAGCTTTTCGCTCCTTTTGTACCCACCCATGCTCATTCTGCTATATTTAAAAAAATGCATCTATACAAGCAAAATGAAGAAAGAATTATCATCCTTTGTTGTTATTAAAGCTGAAATTAGTTACATGAGAAATAAGAAAATATGATTTCCATAAGAAGAAACACCAATTTTGCACCATAAGACAACGTCACTTTATGTTTTGGTGGTGAACCGGTTAGTGTGTACGGCTTTTTCCCCCTTCTTTTTGAGCCTTTGAGGGATTATGTACAGAAAGTGTCATCTAGTATGTAAATTGTTTCATGCAAATTTATGTTAAAAGAATTATCAAATTTTTCTTTTGTACAGCGAAGCTTATAATGTTTATGATTGTCTATATTTGAATACAAATAGGGCAGTGTTTTTTTTTTCCTTTTCTTGTCTGTGTATTTGTTGTTTTTAAAAGAAATAAAATTAACTTAAATATAAAATGATGTGAGCAAACAGATTATGGTTACTGTAATGTATGAAATGAAACTATATTGAATAAAATTGTGTAAAGAGAAAAAAAGTGAATGGCTTAGATAGCTTATAACAGGTCATATTCTTAAGATTATGCCTTTCTATTGTGATTGGGGCACTCTATAGTTGAGATGAGTTTATTTCTCCTCCGTTTTTGAGGTCGCTTTAGTCATGGTTACTGATTGGCCTATTCGGTATTCGGTATTCAAATGAAGTTTGACAGCTGTCTGATTATTTGTTTTAAAAACCACCATCAATTCTAACAAATCCACAGTAAATGGATACACTCTTGCAGAAACCCGAACATAAAAGTGAAATATGGAGTTCTGTAGAAGGAGAGGTTTCTTTCTGGAAATTGGTAAATCAATACTAAATTTAGAATGGTTGGTGAACAGCACATATCAATATATCTCAATGTGAAAATCGATTAATTATCTTTTTTACACGTTTTGTTTTTTACGAGTCAGTGCTTTATGAAAACATACTTTTTGGAACTAATATTCAGTAAATAACAAATGTCATCTTTCATGTAGAAACGTAATTTACATACTTCCTGGTTTGTTTGTAAATGTGTAATTTGAGAAATGTTACATGAACGTAGTCTAAATGTATGTATGTTTATTCAACAAAACAATAAATGCCCATCTATACAAGTAGACTTCGGTTTACAAATTAGTATTTAATTAACTATGGTTATGCTAGTGAGTCACATCTTTCAACTATTCTAGCAGTGTTTCACTTGTCCTGTAGTATGTCCTATGATATAAATTACTAAAATGTAAGAGAGTAGTCGTCGCAGTGACAGTACAGTAATTTTAAAGATAAATATTACCTGTAAAACGTTTAACCAAATGGTATGTTTACTTGTGTTTAATATAACCAATTATTTTAAAACAGCAACGTCGATGTCGGTTCAAAGTTCAAACTGATATTTCATTCAGATCAGAAACAAAACAAGGAACCGAACAATCGAAATGGCAATTACAATTGTTATATATGTCATGGAGGTCAAGAATGAGTTGAAAATAGCATTTGCCATCAAAAAATGCCAACAAATATTTGCCAAAAATAATAAATATAAGATATCGCCATGAAAAGATATCAATTGAGCTAGTAGTTCTCAAAAAAAAGTTGAAAATAGCATTTTTACCAAAAATATTTGCTAAAAGTTTTAGACATATCACCATGATAATAGAGGACCTTCGAAGATGCATATTAATCAAAGCATTCAAACTAGTTATTTTCAAGTATAAAATGTTATTTTTTATCCAATATTCTTGAAAATAAAGAAATGAAGATAACACCACAAAAGGGCCACCCAGGTATCACAAAAACCTAAAGTATCTAAGCAATTGAGCTGATCGTTTTCTAGAAAATAAAAATGTGGTTGACGGATGGACGACGGGCGTACAAACACGCCAGACGATCACTATATGAACAGCTCTGTATTCAACAATGGCCGCGAAGCTAACAAAAGATATTTTATTCATGTTCTAATTGTAATTTAGTAACAATAATTTTAGAATAACATTTTATTCACGGCTTCTTCAGAGGGATCGAGTCCATTACGTGGTTTTGCCGCCATGTTGGTTTTTATGATATCAGAAATTGACAAATGAACGCAGTGTTTGTATAAAAACACAACATTGTTTAGTATTTCGTTCGCTTGTTCTTTAACAAAAATGTGTTTTAAACTATTTTTAAACTACGATATAAAGCAATGCAGCAAGGCAGTATATACTGAATGGGCAATACATGACACAATGGTAAAGGGATTAGCTTATAGATTATAAAATTAGACGAAGCACAGTACAGTAGTTGCAAAACAAGCCAAAGCTCAATGAGCAAAATACTTACCACAGACATCACGTTTTTGCATCGCTACTCAGACATTGATCTTGTTTTGTTCATAAAAAACGCACTTCTTCTTTATGGTACATTGGATGGGTTCGGGGTGGTGTCTGGCCCACAAAACGGATATATTTACTTTGTGTTGTTTGTTCGTCGCTAGGGAGTTTTCAGGTCAAGCGTTTTCTCGCAAAGTCTCGCGTTAACTCAAATAAAACTGACATCTTCAAAATTGCTCACTGTTCTGCCGAAGCAACATGCAAATTATGGCTATAGCCTATTATTCTGGGGATTATTTTGCGAGTCAAAAAATCAATAACACGGTCATATTTACTCAGCGAAACACACACGCAATATCTTTTGCACTCCATTTTCTCTTTTTTAACTGGCAATCCGCTTTTTCCAGCTGAATTATATAGTTCTTCATAGCTGCTCCTTTTGTACCCACCCATGCTCATTCTGCTATATTTAAAAACAAATTTACTTACTATATGCTACATCGCGTCTATCGGTAATTCCGGAATCAAGAATTATGTAGGTTTAATTTCAATTTTTTAAATCGCGATGTCCCGAGGACTGTATTTCTGGTTCATGACGCGCCCATGAGACAATGAGATATACTGTTGTCTGTGTTTCCCCAACAAAATCCAATATTTTGGAGATTTTATGCCGGGGTATAATATCAACATGAGCATTTCCATGTAGAATGTCAGCTCTTGTAAATATGTTTTACATGTAAATTGATTTGGACTATTAACCAGATACGATTGTCCTACATTTAGCGAATGTGTGGAGGTGTATAGCATTATGCAGTTTAAAGTCCGATGTCACTATTTTATAAATTGTTTACAAATTGTATTCAGTTGTGGAAATCTCGCAATGCTTTAACACCTGGTAATCAGGTGATCATGCGAACATATAAAATTGGAATCATTTGTAAAAAAACACCGTACCTTTTTATCGAAATGTTCGTTTTCCTTCATAATTATGTGTACATGTTTTGGGACATTATATTTTGCATGACAAAAAATCCTAGCAACCATGACCACGCCCGTGGGTACCAAACTTAAAAGTACCTTACCATTGTGCTCTATTCTTTTGTACATAAGTTGGAAATGATCGGTTGGTCATGTGACATCGTTAGTATGCATACAATTTATTGCAAAGAACAAACAAAAAGAATTATTGGATATAGGTATGCTACAAATAGATAAGATTTAATATAGTTACCTAGAACAAGGATTTCCAAATATTATTTATTGCATATCATACTTGTTGGTCAGAGCAGCTTTTATTTATTTACTACGTTTTAATAAACCTGTGCTTTTGTATATCCTGACCCGAATATAATTGTGTAAGTAGTTTTGTATTGACTCTGTATTACTATATAATATTATATATATTTTTATTAAATTAAAATTAAAAAAAAATATCCGAAATAAGAAAGCACAGCTTTAGCCAGTATGCTACTGTTATGATTATATCAGTGGTTGCCAGGAACATAACAAACCTTCAAGAAAATAAATGTTTGATCGAAATAAGTACTATATTGATATTAAACTGGTTGCTGAAAATGTTGCTTTAATGTGTTATTGATTTGTTAACTTTGTTAGAAACACTCAAATTGTCCATCTGTATTGTTTTTTTGTTTTTTTTTTTGGATACTAATGGATCACATGACCACAAACATACAGAAATCCCGAATTACCAACAGATGTGATGTAATTTTCGTTGCCCAGGCATGAAAAGACAAAAAAAAGATATTTTATTCAAAACGGTTTTTAAAAGATAGCACGGGTAGGTACAGAAGGGAAAGCTAGAAGAACTCTATAATACAGCTGGGGAAAGTGGATTAACAGTTGAAAAGATAAAATTAGGTGAACAAGAGATGCGTGTTTTGCTGAGTAAATTTGGCCGTGGCATTGTTTTTTAACTTTCAAAATACCCTAAAAAATATGAAAATATTACGCTACGGCCAAAAATAATTAGCATGTTCGTTTTTCGTGCTAAGGTGAAGTCATTTTTTACGCTGCGAGTTGGCAACACAGACAAGCGGCTTACTGCATTTGGAACATTCGAAATCTGTCTTACCTTATTGTTTATCGACGTCAGCTCACGCATTATGCGCATGCGCACAAACGATAAACGAGTAATGCTGTCAATTCGGGAAATAAAACATTGCTCAATAACCTACATTCTACGCAATACAAAACTTCGTGAGAAAACGCTCAACCTTTCAACGCTTGACCCTAGCAACGACCAATCATCACAAAGTAAATATACGTTTTGTCGGCTAGACACAGAACCATTGTCGCGAGTTTCGCTTGATGGCCGGATGCGTAACTTCATCTTGCTATTTTTTTGTAAAACTCACAATCATGAAAAATGTAGTTTGTGTAATATTTTTATGAATACCCCAAATACAATCTGCAGAGTATAAAATAATGAATATTGTATCGTTGGGCTTTAGCTCCTAGCATGATAACAACTTGAAACCATTGTACTGTGCTTTATTTTTCTATATTTCTTGCCCAGAAGTTACATGCACTACGGGTAATATATATTCATCCAAACAAATTCGCCAACCAATCGAAAACAATTTTATGCTAGTCGCATTGGAATTTAGTAGAAAATATTTTCAACTTATTCATGACATATATAACAAAATGATAACAATTGTAATTGCCATGGAGCTGAGCTGTTGTGACTGTTAGGTTCCTTGTTTTGATTTTGATCTAAATTAAATATCAGTTTGAACTCACTATAATTTCAACACTAGTTGTGATTCACTGCCTGAGAAATCATATGTCACAGAAACTCAACTGCGCCTAGATTACAAGTCATATGGGTACAATTTATAAGTTCTGTCCCAATATGTTTTCAGGTAAGTGAACTGTGTGCCTTCATTCATTAAAGCGTCACTTGATGTTCACTGCTTGTTATATTAGATCTGTTTAATTCATTTAATAGATTACTCTCATTAGTAAATAGCGCCCTCACTCAACAAAATTAGAATGAGTGGTTGTCAAAAGTTTGATGAGTCTGGTGCATATATTGGCTAAGCTTGCTGTACATAGATGCAAATGAGTATAGGAATACACAAAATGGGAATGGGAATGTATTACGTCCCAGGGACAAGGTCTAGTTGTCAATTAGAACCAAACCCCTGAAACTAACGTATGGTACGAGCTCCTACTTCCGGTAACGGAAGAATGACACAATATAATGCTACAAAACTAGATTTATTGCACTAGTCTAATCAGTGACAGTAATAACAGTGAGTATAGGCCAGGATTGATAAATATTAGCATTACAAATAATATCTAGTAGTTTAATATGACAGGTGGACGTTTCATATAATACTCACTAAAAAAAAAAATTGAACTATGAGCATGTCTCTAAACCAGTGCCAGTTCGCTGGGTTAAGTCTGCGGTCTTGACAAGGTGTACTGTACTCACAGTTCGAGAAACGACATTTTCATTTGCAAATAATAAGTCTCTTCTGAATTCTTGAATTCGCTAGTCAGCCGGTCATAAGACTTCACAAAGAAGAAGAACCAGCGCACAACAAGGGCAGCAACCACGTGCGAGAACTCATTTCATACCTTGCAACTCTGTTCATGCTCTGCAGTTCTGTCACGTAGCCAAATCGGACCCCTTAGGTCGACTATGGTTCAGATCCTTGCACAACGTATGTACTCCCTAGCTTGTTGGTAATTTATATGTCATACGTAACACGGTTCCCAACTTATAACTTAGCAGCTATTCTAAACCTGCACAATATATATAATCAACCAAATTTCAATATATTTGAACTTAAATATTTTCATACTCGATTCATAAAACACTATGAAATCAATCTCTACATGTCTCATAAAATAACAAGTACGTAACAGAATGTTTGTTCAATTATCTGTGATATTGAAGTACATGACTACTTATCGCGTTTAGAAAGTTGGTCATCAATCGCATGACAATGATTATTACTTCATTAATAACAATCGAAGAGCAATAGTTCAATGGTAACAGAAATCATAAATTATTTTGCGTGTTGATAATTTTGATAATAAATGGCCAAATATAAATGTAATCTACAGTAAAGTAAAGTATAATAGATATAAGTCGTTCTTTGCCACAACAATATGAATTATGGTATAACAACGTAAAATACCTGGTGACATCAAACGTTGAAAATCGAGGCGCTAATGTGGCACCACACAAATGGTCTCACTTGTGTTCAAATATAAGTATGCTCCAACATAACTTAGAGGTAAATGCAATAATTTTTTTTGCCAGTAATTATTGAAATGGCCGGCAATAACTGGCGCCATATTTTGAAATAATGATATTGCGTTGAACATACTGATTTCATTGTATATTACGGTATTTGAATTGCAAGTGTGTAAGCCTATGCTTGATGTTGCAGTTGCCAGGTATGTCATGCTCATATTCCTATGGCAGCAGGTCCTCATCTGCTGCTGATGCCGGAAGTGATTGTCCGAATGCCGTCGTTACAGGTACATTTGATTAACATTGTTAACATTGAGTTGCAGATTGTTTTTTGTGTGAATCTATCCAAACCTTGAACAAATAGTTTGAGTATAATTTGCAAAATTTATGTGAGAACAAAATCAAAGTTTTACTATGAAAGTTTTAAGTGTGTAGATCATCTTAACGTGGGTTATAATATCCCTATCCTTTCATTTGAGTTATATTCTTATTATTTACCAATATAGCGCGGTATTATATGAGTGAAATATAATGGTTACTGCAAAGATTCATTAGAATCAACTTAGTGTCACCTTATTGATCTTCTTTGTTTAATTTAAATTAGGTTGCTTTGTTATGTCGCTAACGGCGGGTCTAACAGGGACGAAGCCTTTTATGCCTAGTTATTGCCATGGTTATAACGAAAAGATGGAGACAGGTATGATTGTCATTTGTTCAGTTATATTTTAATATCATAGTCATAGACTGCTAGAAATGCTGTTTGGAAAGTGGATCTGAAATATAGGAACAAGATTCTTGATAGGAACTTGCTATATTATTAGATAATGATAATTGTGTGGCTGTTAATGGTCAAGATGGCAGAAAAATATGCGCTTTAGCTGTATGCTGTAAAGATCAATACTAGAATGTCTAAGAGAAATTGTATCTACGGTGTGTTGTTATTTATAAATAGAACAATGACAGGGAGCATTAAGTAATAAAGCTATTTTATTGATGGCATTTGTTTATGCTGCTGTAAGCGTGTGCATGTTATGCAGGTGGTTTAGGCGTTATGAATATAATAGAATACACTTCAGCATATACTACAGTATATTGAGTGTATTTTATGGCATCACTTTTTAAGTTAAACTCTTGAAACACATTGAGATGCGAGTATTGATATTTATAATCACTCTCTTCTCTTCTCTTCTCTTCTCTTCTCTTCTATTCTATTCTATTCAATAGAAAACAAAATTTTGTTGCTGTAACTTTGTTTATTTAAATGTCATGCCCATAAAATGAATCACACACAAAATAGCTTTAAATAAACTATTTACCGAAGTTTCAAAACCCAATCAACTAAGCATAATAATGCCATCATTTAATTAAATGTATTGGTAAACAGTAGTTTCGCTGTCACTGATAGTAGTTAATAATAGTCTCCAGCTCCAGTAGCAATAACGTACACTTTGCTAAACGGAGAATGATCAGATGTTTGCTTGATTTGCCTCAATTCACATAATAAAGTGCTTTGCTGTCTACCATAAACATCTCGTCAATAACCACAATGTATACACGCCAAAGTTTGCATTGAAGGCATACATCTCCATGTGGCTTGTATGGCAGTATTGAATATATTGAAAATGTGCTATAACATATTTGATACTGCTAATGGCACAGTAATGTCATTGTAAATTTTATTCTCACATCTGATTGCATACTTTCATCATTATTTTTATTCGCAATTTGCCCCCCCCCCCCATCAGAACAGGATATGAAAGTTTTCTTTGAAGAAGGCCATGGAAAAATTGAACAAACACTGAATGTACCCTTTTACTTGCAAGACTTTCAACGTCTCTAACTGTGCTTTTGAACACTGTTTACTATTTCATATAATTCTCCATGCTTCACAACTTATACATTTATCAACAAAATCAACCGCGTCTTCATCACTGCCTTTGTAATCATTTGATGCATTTTAAACCAAAAAATGCTTCGCTTGAAACAGGGACTCATTTGATCAATATTAGATGACTTGAAATTGGAATTTGTTTTACAAAAAAAATGCTAAACTATTATTTTGTTTTTTTAACAGAGGCAAATCTACACAAATTATTGGTTATGGATGTTCACAAAAACTGGGTAGTCTAAACAGGTTACTCATAGGTTATACGTTCAAAACACGATTGACTGTAATTCTTCAGTATTTGCCAATATTATTTTCAAAGCTGTTGAAACCCATGTTTATCATGTTTATTTTAGGTATTGTATTTTCTTCACTTCGTGACATATTCATGTTAGAGTACATTTCTTTATATTGTAGGAGCTATAGTGTAGATGTTCTAATAAAAAGGCAAGTAGTGTAGAGGTTCAATCAGGAACAACTTAGGTAGTGTGGAGATTCAAGTGCGTAGTTTTTAAGAAGGTTAAAATGCAATGCAATCATTTATATGAGCAGCTCTACAGATGACATTCGAGCTACAAACTGCAAACGTTCATGAGGCTGTATATGGTAAAGTTAGGTACAAGCTGAAACTGCTGTAGACTCTTTGCGCGGGCGAACAATGTCTGTGCGAGCTCTACTCCTGTTTACTCAGCAATCTGAATTTGCATTGTTTTCCAATCATAGAGGTAACATGTATACGTTTCTGGTTACTTATCATTAAAAATCATTTCATCCTCTAAAACAGGTTGGTAATAACAACATCACACGGGTGGATGGAATAAAATGTTTGTTTTTAAAATACTGTTTTGTCTAATCCTTGTGATATAGTTTTTCTTTGTGTTTCAGATGAAATTACATAAAGAAAAATAAAAAAATGTTATTTCAAATGGTGTAGGTACATCAATGCTTGATGTTTATTATTTTGTTGGTGTTTCTATAGCAACAGTGAAGAGATGTCCACAGAAAGATAAATGTAAGTCACATGCGGTGCCCTTTCTAGTGGCCAGTATTAAAATTATTGTGCAAGTTACTCACTTCCCAGCACCATCTAATGGGAACTATAAATGGTGACACAATGAAGACAAGCAGCGTGTAATCAACAGGTTTAATATTGAGTGTCAGATCAGTCTAAATACACGTTATGCTTTACCACGTGATGGTGTAATGCAATTTAATGGATTTACAACACTAAAAGGCGCACTCACAAAGAGTCACATACTTGACCTTGAGTTACCCAGGTGACCGTCACATACACGGTGTTTGTTTCTTTGTATATGCAACTAAAGCCGAGGAGGGTACAAAAATAACCGTACTACATGTCGTACGCCAAACAATGCGATTAAAGTCCAAATATGCAGCATGTCACTATGAAAACACAGTCAGGACACAAATCAAGAGGACCTCTAACCTCGCTTTAACAAATACTAGTATACTGGGGGTACTCTTCCCTTTCATATGTTCTCAACTGGTGATTATATCTATAATTGATATATATTTCTCATTAAATTCTGCTTTCATATAATACAGCTGAACATGACATCAAAACCAACAATACACTGACATATATTGTTGTGCAAAACATCACCAAAACTGTTAATAATTGTCCACGATTTGTTTGTTTACGACAGGCGATGCGGGAACTGATTGTCCATGTTCTATTACAGCTACAGTGCAAATGTTCTACTACCGGTCAATCAAAGCACGACGAGTGACACGAAATGTTTACGAAGTTGTGTCGAATAGGAGTCAGTAGTAATCTCTTGTGAATACAGTCTTCGTGATACCAACTACGTTTTTGACGAATAAACTTCACAGTGACCTTAATAATTTGAAAAAGAAATATACACTAATATTGACTAAACATGAAAAAATTACCCGGTGATCAGATCTGAGTGAAATAATAAATAAATACATAATTACCGTCATCATGGATGCACCTTTTGTTGTGCTTGTGTAAAACTGGCCTAAATTTCCTGTTTGATAATTTTGAATTACGTGTCTTGGCATTAGATTCAGGAGCAGGAGTAGGGTACGACATAGAAATAAATAATATATTTTCAACATCCAGTGTCTTTACCTACCCAACCGTAATTTGCTAATTTGTAATACGTGTTGTGTAAGTATTTCAACATATTGTCGTAAGACGGCACAACAAGTTTTAAACTCTTTGTCGTCATTTTGTAGTCAACGCAATCGAAGACGAAGTTAGTTTGGTAATGTTTTTTTTTATTGGTAAGAGTTGAAATCGTACTATATTTTTGAAGTTTATTCATTCAGACCCCTATTCTTGTTTACACACAGTGATTCAATATATAGATTGCGTTGTGTATCAGTACACAATACCCACGCTCGGTTAGTATTATCAGGATTACAGGGCTCATACCACAAATTGAATTTCTATAGAAGACAATGTTAACATATGACGAGATTGCTATATGGAAATGATGAAGAAAGTTGAAAAACATGGCTCAAAAATGGGAAATCAACATGCCAGTAATCAACCATATGAAAAAAAACTAACATGTTGGCCAGTTCAAACTCTTACAAATTTCAGGTAAACAAGACACACCTATTGTATTGGAAGTGCACCTAGAGAAATCACTGGAAAAACACCAAGATTAGAACATCCAAATACAGACAGAATAAACTCACAGGTACACAGTCGTTAAGTAGTAAACAAAAGACCACATGTTTGTCTCACCTTTTACCCAGGTGATCACGCCCTCAAACAAGGAGCACCTGAGAAAAAAAATATTTAAAAAATTTCATTAGTTATTGTAAGGCATTTAAATTGGCTACGAGCAGCCATTGGTTGATTAGTGGAATGAGACCTACAGGCTCGTTGCATGGGCGCTGCCATATTATTTACACTGTAAATCAGGTCAAATGACGTCACACATTGATAGTTCTCCACAGACGAAACGGCGTGTATTTAAAATTATTTGAAGCGATCATCTCGACTGGAAATTTGTGGCCATCGCAGTCAGTTCTTCGCAATCAAAAGCCCAAAATGCACAGAAACTCTCCCTGACTGTACCTTTACCAACACTTTCTCTTCTGTCAATGACCAAAGCTTCCCGAACAGCGTCCAATGCCATGCAACCTCAAACATGCCCATCTCTCCGTTTCACGCATGCCCAGTCAATAACGTTCAGTCACGCCGGATAGGAAAACTTTTCGTCTTGGTTAACCGTTAACATCGGGGCATTATGTGTTGATAATGCACGGGTGGCGAGTAGTCGTTCACATAAAGATCGACTCGAGGGCGCTAGTCCGAGTGGATGTCAAATATCTCCACTGGCGATTTTTGAAATATGTTTTTTTATACGTAAATACCTTGACCGTTGATAATCTGCCTGAGCAAAGAAACGAACTGAAATTTGCATAAATGTGAATGCGTATCCAATGTTTTCCAGCATTGGTACTACTAGTAATTACATAATGTATAATGTAGGGAAAGCCCGCCAGCAGTAGAGTGATGTATTGTAGTGTGGTAATCTATGTTAATATCGTTTTGCATATGTCACTTTGACCAAAGGTTCAAAAGACAAGGTACGCCTTACAGATTACATTCATTGCACTGTCTATGTTCACTGTTGGATTAGGTGTATCGCAGATAAAAATATTTCAATAAGGCGGCAATATGTCGACTGAATAGATATTTCAAATGTGTTGCTTTGTGTGATAGCAGTGAAGAGTATGTCGTAAAAGTGAGTAATATATATATATTTATATCAATTAATCTATTGGATTATATATGTCAAATATATGTCAAATCTAGATAAAAAAAACACATGTAGAAATTGATATCCTGGCAGTTTTTTAAAAAATCCTAATTGTAAACTGGGAATGGACTATATTGTTGTGAGTGGAGGACAGATAATAATATGTCACATGACATATTATATGACAGCACAGTTTCAGATAATTGCGTTGGGGGCATTAGATCAATCGAATCTATCTAATTCGTTTCTCACCCTAGATAGTACGAAATGCAACTGCACCCATGTCACAGAACGGTCGACATTCAACACCATTACCGTGACAAGGAATAATCGCCGCGTGTTGATATAATGCTGTGTTGTGTGCGACACTATTTGTATTTCTTGTTGGTTACATTGTAGTGTTAATCAGCAGGATCTATAGCGGTGGTTGAGTGGGCAGCGGACGACCGTAAGCTGATATCAACAACGATGTTTGTCTGAAGATAGTTGAACATTAACCACGGCAAAAACAAAAACAAATAGCCTAAATGGTAAAGGTTTTTGTCGGCGATGATAAAACAACACATGATTCCTTTATATCTATATTTGTTTGGTAAAGGTAAAAATCCAGTGAAATCTGCGAAAAATATATCATGATAGTTTTGCATTGACCTTGCATTCAGATATACATTAAAATTGAACCCTTTTTAGAAATGCGAACATAGCAATATTTGAGCCATGAAATACAAAACAACCGCTAACGCGCCCATAACTAATCTGAAAGGTTGTAACAAATAAACTCTTGTCCGAGCGATTAATATGATATAGTAGATAATAAAACGTTTCAAGCAATGTTTTATTATCGATATAACTCAGTTGAGTTCAAGGAGATAACCTTGTACGTAGCCTTATAATATATAATTATCAAACACTAATGTTTTTTTTGTTTTTGTTTTTTTATTTAAGGGAAATTAATAAACTTTTCAAAAACAAGTCATTATTAATGACACAGTCCCCGTCCAAAATGTTGTGATCTGACATATCATTTTGATGTTGATGAAGTCATTGAGATTAGATTGAACCATCAATAGGAGATGGATTTAAAAAAAAAATATGATTTAGTGCTTTTACACGAGAATTTTACATTGGGCAGTCATATTGAATGTAATTACAAAAATAATGTTCATGTTGATTAGTATACTGTCTTTGTACAAAATTTAAACAGAAATGTTCATTGCATTTATGGGAAAGTAGGCATGCGTATCATGAAAAACAAAATGGCCACCAGTCAGCCATATTAGTTTGAATCACAGAAAAAATATGACATGAAACTATAACTCAATATGTATGATCATCATACCAGTTTTATCCAAATTGGCCTAGTCATCTCTGTGAAACAGCTTCGGACATGTACAAATTACAATTTAGCACTTTTACATGTAAATTGGACATTGGCCGGCCATATTGAATCGAATCACTGAAATAATGTTGGTGCGCATGTATCTCTTGGTATACTATCTTTGTACAAAATTTAAAGAGAAACGTTCATTGAATTTAAGAGAAAGTAGCGTGGATACTGCCAGTCAGCCATATTTGTTCGAATAAATATGACTTGCACCTATAACCCAATATGTATGATCAACATATCAACTTTGATCTAAATTAGCCTAGTCATCTCTGAGAAACACACCCGGACATGTAAAAATGACGATTTAACGCTTTTACAGGAAATTTGGGCGTCTGTCATATTGAATCGAATCACACAAAAAATGTTGGTACAAATGCATCCCTTGGTATACTATCTTTGTACAGAATTTAAAGAGAAACGTTCATGGCATTCAAGAGAAAATAGCATGGATACCATGAAAAACCAAATATGTATGATCACCATACCAAGTTTAATCCAAATCGGCCCAGTCATCTCTGAGAAACAGCTTCAACCATGTAAGAATGACGATTTATAGTGCTTTTACATGAAATTGAAGCCATAATGAATTGAATCACAAAAATCACGTTGGTGCAGATGTATCTCTTGGTATACTATCTTTGTACAAAACTGCTGCGGACACGTTTAGGTATAACAGATAGCAAATTTCACATCTAAAATGGCCGCCAGTCGGCCATTTTTCTCCGATCATAAAGTAACTTGACGCGCATATGTAAGACACTATGTATTGTCTTCATGTGAAGTTTGAATGAAATCCGTCAATGGATGTCCGAGATTAATCAAATTAATAGTCCCCGTTTTCGGACTTCGTTCGAACGGGGACTAAAAAGGAAAGTTCGGGATTTAGCCAACATTCTATTCACCCGCATTGCTATGACTGGCCATATATAAGTTTTATTGGTTTCTGAGTTGCTATGTGTCTAAAATGTCATTTTCACTCAGTATAGTAGCTATTAATGTTCATGTACAAGAGAATAAAACACTTATGTTATTCTTAGTATTATCTAATCACAAGGCTCTTTTAAGTATGTTTGCAATGAGCGTGGCCATGGCTGATTTGGGTAATGTGTCTTGAAAAAATTACATGAAAATTATGGTCGTTTAGATAGAAACACCAACTTCATGTTTTTTTTAAACGGGCTGTCAAACAATAGACAGTTATTGATGTGTTCCACCTAACTATGAAGTACCAATTTCTTTTTTTACCAAAAAGGACAATAATAGATAATTAATATAGTCGTCATGAAATTAATAAATCTGAAGGTCAGTCCAAAAGTTCTACATATCAGGTATGAAAGCAATTGGCAAGTATTTTTTTTTTCCAAAAATGATAACCCGGCAAAAAATTTATTTTCATTTTTTTGGGAAATACAATAACAATATGTCTGTTTCACAGGTGTGTGGTCATCAAATATAGCCAGAAATGCAAAGCAATCTCGAGACATCATGATTTAAAAGCTATCCCATCAAAGTGGCTGACAGCGCCATTATGCTACGTTGTAAACACTATTCAGCCATTTCACTAAGAACTCAAAATGTGAGCTAAATGCTCGCAGGTTAATGTAAAAGTAATTCACGTTACCCAGACATTTTCAAAAATCCAACGGAGTCTTACAAATGTGATCGGTGGATAGCTGCTTGTTCCCGTAGATCGCGATATAGATATCCCGATCTTATCCAGCCAGTTTCTCACTAACCACCGTCGATCAACACCGTGAGGTGCCTAAATGAACGCTGTGTTATCCGTGCTGTGACTTTGAAATGGATTGCGAACCTTCAACAAAGAAAACATGATCTTTAAGTTTAACTGGTGACCAACTAGATGAGATTGAGGGATTGAAGGACAACAAAATTCAAAAAACTACGAGTCACAGGCAAAAATGTATGCCACCAATAACAACCGGTGTCCCGTAGCGGCGTTCGAATTCTAGCTGACAAAATTGCAGTGAAATTGCACCCGGGTTATTTCCATCTGTTTCAAAGAACACAGGACAACGCAGAATTCGACGACGATATATGGTATTGTAATTCTCCACTATGGGTAAACAAATTACAGGAGATGGTGAAGGTTTGCAGATGTGTGCCGAGTGTACACCAACCACTGCATGTATTAGAGCGACGGCGTGCACAGTCTTGCTTTCGACCGGAGTTGAGACAGCGTGTCACAAAAGCGATGCGAGAATCCGATCTTACACCATCAAACTCACTCCAGAACAACGACAAAACTTGTCAGGCATCCTGTCCTGTGACTGGACGTGATTGACTGGGCATGCGTGAAACGGAGAGATGGGCATTTTTTGAGGTTGTTGCATGGCATTGGACGCTGTTCGGAAAGCTGTGGTCATCGACAGAAGAGTACGTCTTGGTAAAGGCACAGTCAGGGAAAGTTTCAGTGCATTTTGGGCTTTTGATTGCGAAGAACTAACTAGTTTAAGATAATCTGGTTTATAATTTAAACATAATCTGACTATGCTTTTCATTGTTTGACACTAAGAACATGACATTGTATTGTATTGTATTACATTAGAGTTCAATTAAATATACTGTTTAATTTTGTTTAACTCAGAAATATAAACTTTTGTGATTTGAGACTTTGTATAGAAAATACCATGTGCCGTACACCAGAATTTAAACCGTACGTAACTCTAGTGAAGATTATTTTCATAAGGCCGAACTTGAATTACTTTGTTAAATGAAGTCATTATATTAGAACTTACCCCGGAAAGTGGAACAGCTAAAACGCCAGGAAATAGTCGTCTGTATTTTTATATGGACTTCTTGTATTTACTGTTATCCTACAAGCATGGAAACACATTTGCATGCATATGAAGTAGACGACATGTTCATTTCACGGAAGTATCCAACTAGTTATCGGGAATATCTTCTCCAGTTAGGTCACATTGTCCTCGTTCGACCTGAATAAAATGGCTGCCACAGCTACATACCCACATGAGTGGGCAATTTGTGTTGTTGTTCACACTTAGAATTCTATTACATTTATCGTATGTCCAAGATACATTCGACAGTTAATGTAGTCATTGGTAGGACAAAATAAGATTGGTCATACTTCTCGTGTTTCACATCCAAATAAGAAAGACAATTATTTAAGCTGTTGATACTCAATCTATTTTTCCCAGCATTTTAAACAAAATTAAAATAACAGTTTTCATTGACAGGTGTAACTGCTTTTAGTTATTTGTTTAATGTTAGCTTTACCAAAGGAGTGCGATTTAGTGATAAGGTGACTATATTAACGTCAACAACGTTCAGGTCACCGCCTTTGGCATTACAATACATCATCCCATGATGTTAGGTCGTCTGCTACAGACTTCGTCGTTATATTTATGTTTTGTTTAATTATTATATACCTGTTAATCACCAACATTATGCGGCTAGCACCAACATGCAAGATTTTGGCGTCAGCTACATCCTGCAAAATAACCACATCATCATTATTTTACAGTAAAATGGTACATAATGTTTTTGTGGTGGTTTTGAAAATTTGTTATGAATACAGAAATAAACAAAAATTTGTCATGTACATATTAAAAACTTTACTTGATCTAGCCTATTTTTTTAGTTATCGAACTCTGACGTCGGTTTTACAAATATTGTTAAAAATGAGAGTCACCCAGGAAAGTTGGTCGTTAACAACGCATCAGTAGCTGCAGTATTGCGAGGGCAAATCGTTGTTTTATTACCAGTACGATTATTTCGCCCGTCATCGAACTCATTTAAAATAAGCGCAGAACGGCAGCTATGTATCTAGTGACAGAGATGCATCATGAGTGACCGCAAAACAGCGATTATTAAAGTTTCTGTATTTTACAGCAAGCATTCGATATTTAGCCCTGATTAGTGTATTATGTTTTTAAATGATTGAACATCGTGTGTACCTTCTTTTATAAAAGACAGACATGCGTACTAATGCGAATAAGAGCAAGGTACACGCAAACAATGATACGAGCATTGGATGCAAAATTGCAGGTCACGTTTCTATATGGCGATCACCTATTGGTGAGCTTTGGATGGCTCCGTATATTATGAATATTAAAGGCGGGGGTGAAAGCGTCATACAGTCGAATGTTTCCTTATAAGGAATATTAGTGAGTCATCACCGGCTATTTTTTTTTCTTCTTGCTGACATGAGTCGCGACATCTTATTTTTTCAATTATTTCACTATGAGGAGAGTATTGTTAGTAAGTGCATGCCTATAATTCATATTAATAATTTCAGTATTGCTGAATTTCATACTCCGAACGTTGAAATCAAGCAATTCGTTGGACAGCTGTTGGGGTGCTTAAACTTTATTCACTATTTTTCGCTTTAACACCATGTTAAACAATTCAAACATTATTATTATTATTATCATTCATAGCAAGGACAATACCTTCCAGTGTAAATGTTCTGTGCTGATTAATGTTGCATGTATGTTAGTCATGTCAATTCAATAACCTGTGATCTCTAAGTATTGCTGTGTCATGAAGGTAACGAAGGACACTGCTTTAGTTAATTCGCTAGCCTGAGACGGCATATCAAAATGGCAGCTTCAATTGTTTTGTGCATTGTTATCATGTCACATAATTATTTTTATTATTTATTTAGATACTCGCAAATCTATCTATCTGTGCATCTACCATTATTTTGGATACAAATAATAATAGAAAACAACAAGAAGTAGAAGAGTCATGTAAAACGGGTAAAGAACATGACAACCAGCAGTTCATGGACAATGGAGTATGTTGTGACTCGTGCAACGCCGGTATGTTAACACGTAATATATGTTAAAATATATATGCAGGATCGGACAAACAAGCAGTCCCACAGAGAGTTTGTTTAACTTTTTATTAGCTCCGCTGTCGACTTAGTTGAACGGAGCTTATTATATGAGTGATTGTCCATCGCCGTCGTCGTCCGTGTCAACTTTTTACTTTTTCGATTTTTTCTTTGAAACTACCAGTCTGAAAGCTTTGACACTTGGTGTAAATGTACCTTGGGTAGACCTTTCTTATATTTATTTCATGATGATATCTTCAATTCTCTAATTTGGTATTATTTTTGTCATTTTTGGTATACAGTGATATTTTCGACTTCTTGTTAAAAACCAAAAGTCCAATTGGTTTGATATTACATATATAGGTAATACATATGTACCTCATTCAGATTTGTTCATTTCGTGATGGTATTTCCAATTCTCTAATTTTGGTGAATATTTTTGTAATTTTTGGTAAAAAGTGATATTTTTGACTTCTTGTTAAAAACCAAAAGTCCAATTGGTTTGATATTACATAAATAGGTACTACATGTGTACCTCTTTTAGATTTGTTCAATTTTGTGAGAATATCTTTAATTCTCTAATTATGGTGAATATTTTTGAAATTTTTGGTAAAATGTGATATTTTCGACTTCTCGTTGAAAACCTGAAGTCCTATTGCTCTGGTATTACATATATAGGTACTACATGTGGACCTCTCTCAGATTTGTTCATTTTGTGATTATATCTTTAATTTCCTAATTTTAATGATTGTTTTTGTCTTTTTTGGTAAAAAGTGATAATTTTGACTTCTTGTTAAAAAACTAAAGTCTAATTGCCTCGATAATACATATATAGGTTCTACATGTGGACCTCTCTCAGATTTGTTGATTTGATGATGATATCTTCAATTATTTAATTTCGAATATTTATGTATTTTTTTTATAAAAAAAGTTATATTTTCGAATTCTTGTTGAAAACAGCAAGTCCGATTGCTTTGATACTATACATATTGTTCAGTTTCTAATGATATCTTCAGTTCTTTAATTGAAATGTGCATTGCTAACAACGGAGCTATCTCAGCCGACAGGCTGCTTGTTTTATTCATTCTATTCATGTAGTATTTACAGTTAGGGCGTCTGTGTTGGTGAGTTTGTTTGTATATAACTAAATGTGGAGCCAGTGGTCCTGATACACGCCAACAAAGTGGAACATTTTGTACAAGAGGAGCCTAACACATGGGAACTCGCAAAGTCATACAGTGTGACGACCCTGACTATTTTCATTTAATCGAATTTAAGTCAAGTTTGAGAAGCTTAGGTTTAGTAAAGGGGGTAGGTGTGGTACAATTATATTAATATAAATTAATACGAGTGTGTATATGTACTTGCATTAGTATTAGAGATAATTTTTATATACAAACTTTCGAGAACATACACACCTTCGGATGACATGTTTCATAGTGCTCGGAAAACATAATTTATATTAATAGTTAATTTAACTTATTAACACGTTTTGCGTAGCTTGGGGTTAGTGAAAAAGTAAGGCATGGTGTAGTTTATAATAATATAATTGTACCATACATACTCCCTTTATTAACCCTAAGCTTTGCAAACATTTTTATGTTAAGTCACAGGATGTATGATTTTTTCTACTTTGTTGCATTTCCATTTAATCAAACTTGAATTAAAACGCAATTCTAAATAGAAATGCAATGTAATTTGGTTTAATTAAACTCCAATCAAAATGCATCCCTATATAGAGTGCTCCACATATTGTGTACTGTTGCAGTGACCTGCTATTGGTGCTATAATTTTGTTGTCCGAAAAGATACATGACCACACTATGAAGTCATCATATATTGTTTCATGTATAATTGTTGAACCAGTTATATTTTAAATGCTTATTTTATATATTAGAAGTTATTACCATTAAATAAGGGAACTGTTTTAAACTAGAGGAGACAGTATACTAGGTTTAAGAACGTAAGTCAGTTAAGTAAAACAATGTAACCCTTAGCAGTGAGTACTCATACATGGGGATTTCGTCACTAGTGGAGTTAGAACTAGCCTAGTCAGCAACTAGTGTAAACACATATTTCCCAATATGAGTCACGGCTATTTAAAAAAAAAAACACTTGACCACTGCAGTTGTTATCATTGACTGATTTACACATGGTTCTCCTGGGCCTAATTTACAAAGTCTGAAAAGAAAAACATGAAGTTAGAATAAATATAACAAATTCATGTCACAATATATATACATATTTCAAACCTTTTAAAGTGTTTTTTTTTTATTCTATTACAAATATACACATTACCTGACACATTTAATTTTGAAATTGTCCTAAAATTGTACAGTGAATATTGTGGACACATGGAGTTACATGTTGATATTTTTTTTCTTTTGTAGTGATATTCTAAAAATACACACCCCCACCAGCCAAAACATCCAAACACACCAATGCGTACAACAATTACATCTCTGTGGGTTTTGTGAATGGAATATAGTTATCCTAATTTACCCTTCTACCTTATAGGAGAGTATCTATATGCGGGTTGTAATGAAAATGGTCCTGACAGCAGACAATGCCGACAGTGTGGTACTGGGAGTTATACAAGTGGATATAATTCTATGAATAAATGCATGCCACACGTCCCTTGCACGAGAATCCCACATAGTATAGAAGTTGCACCCGGTACTAATACATACACGTGACTTCAATTGTACCTGTGAAAATGGATATACTATGGGACCAAGTAAAACATGCATCAAAGGTATGCATGTCTCTCTAGTCGTCTGCACGCTCATTTCAAAGCCTGGGGCAGAAAATAAGTTCATCGACGATAATAACTCCTGTCGAGCAGCCCCCTCCCCGAACATGTAATAAAACTCATACATAAGACTTTAGAAAATGTGTATGTGTACCCTCCTCGAATTGTAATGTTTCATCCCTTATTCATATTACATTGTTACATTGCACTGTAGTCAACGAAACGAAAACTTTCCATATTATTTTAGAAATTATTACTGTGAAAAATTTACATACACGAAAAAACGCTTTCCTACAAGTACGATTAAGTTTATATTAATGAGACATCCCAATGAATTCTATATTTTTATAACTTTTTAAAATATTTGTTAAAGCGTTTTTTTTAACAAGTATACATACTATTATAATGTACGTTTGTACACGTTTTAGATAACACTGTGATGCCAACTGAGTACGGTGAATCTACGTTGTTGTCAAAGTAAGTAGTCCATGCATAACGTGGTCTGACTGTTAGATATAACTAATGAAATAATTATTCAAGTTACCTCACCTATATTTAATGCAGCACACATTAGAGCACACCTTTACTATAAATTGCTCCTTCTAGTTAAAACATCTAGGTCCTTTGAAGTATAAGAGTAAATCAACATCCTTGAAAGCCACAAATGTATTTAGGTGTGCAGCATTTCAAAATAATTGTTTGTGAACTGAAACAAAATATAAAATTCTTGTAACCATCTATCTGTTTCTCTAATCTAGTGATTCCAAAAATGGAGATAATGATGTCAATATAAATGATTCGAACGATTCTCAAAACCTGATTATCAAGTTATCGGTAGTAGTCGTTATCCTTGGAATAGTTGTAATAGTTATATTTTATATATACAAAAGATTTATATCTAGATATAAAATATACAACATATGCAATCGCCGACAACTGGGGGGTAACGCGGAAGAACAAGGTGAGTAATCAGTGTTTTATCACAAAATTCATGTACAATGCGATAATCAATAAAGCGGGGACACATAGTTATACTATTCAGATAATTACGAAGTGGAAATACAATTTTAATTTCCGTGATTGTAATTATATGTCTTATAGTATCCTATAAGAATATATATGCTGCATATAGATACTAAACTATACAACTGAAAAATAATTTATACTGTAATATATATATATTGCAATTAGCATGTAAAGTGCCAACAGATTTATTTGTACAGAAGCCGAAACTACGGTAAAATCGTTTGAAAAAGTAGTTGATGCTCCAGAATTGTAATATTTGTTATATGTCTTTCGCTCTATCAGCATCATCTGGTGAATTCCTGACTGGTGCTATGATAAATGTGATTATTTGTATCTAGATGACTGATATTTTTCAAAAAGGAGTCAGAAATATCATTGTTTGTCACTAATGATGAAATCACTTGCCAAGAATTCATAAATTCTTCAGATGAAAAGGTCATTAATTTGTTTCACTCGAGGTATCAAAGTATCAAAGCATTGAGACTTGTGGTTTTCGAAAAAGGATCATGATTATCATTTTCCCTCAAAAATGATCAATAAAAATCCGCCCAAATTAGAAAACTGGTTTTATGGTCACAACTAAACAAATCTGATTTAGGTCCGCCAAATATACAAAGCAGAGGGCGAACTGTTCATTAGACACAGTCGAACATGTGAAGTAGAACTACAGAGTTTAATATGGGTGACCTAATCCAAAATTATTATTAAACGAGAATATTAAAATCATATTTTCGGAAATGACTTATTTAGACTGCTGTGTGCCACAATTATATTTGCAAGTCATATTTGGAATGGTATAGGTTTTATATAATTTTATTTATAAATTGTTTGTTCAGAAAATAAGATAAATACACATTGTTTGGAATAAAACCATCATTTATCCTCAGAATCGATAGTCATTCTCTATCAATAATCAATGGCCTTAAATTAGGTCTCCTGAAACATCTGTTATTGGGATCCTCTGCATTATGTGAGTATAGCTAAAATAAAACTTATTAACATTAAAATATACCGCTAGTGACCAGGAATTTTACTAAAGGTAGAATCACTTAATTCGTCCTTGTAATAGTTAGCTAGATGGATATATTCTTTTTATAGTCATTTTAAAAATCCACTGTTCTCTTCAAATGGGTCCAATATTGTTTAATGTTGGAACTGTCACTGAAAAACTGTATCATTTAAAGACTGCCCCAACTAAGTTGATGAAATCAGTTGAGTAACAGATCATTTATTCATTTTATTCAGTCCATGCAAACATTATTACCCAATGACAGATACTAAGTTGATTGATTTTTTCTCAATTGTTTTATAGGAACAGCAAATGCATCAATCCGTTATAGAAACAGTCGTGATAGATATAGTGATGATGTAGAGGGAAAGGAGCCTAATGCAGAAAACGCCCTATTAGATGAAGCAAGTCGTCACGTTGAAAATCACATTCCAACAGTGGTAATTAACGTCTTAATAATATTTTTTATGTATTAAGTAGGAGGGATCCTTGGTTAGGATTACTATTTATAGGAGTATATATCTGAGAATAGTGATAAAATATATTTAACTGTATATCTCGCGATATATGTAACAATCATTATACTTCTTAGGCTGGCACAGTTGGATTATAGCAGTAAAATACAGCATTTTTTCAGGCATAGTTTGCCTCTGAGAAATCCTGTCGGCGAAGGCGCAATAACTATCGTTGACCACATCGGTCTATGTACTTGATTAAAATACCAAATTTTCGTTTCACTATACCAGATTCATATATACTTGAGTATGATTTTAGATAATGTACAGTGCAAATGGTGAACTTTCATAAATAAGTGCAAAACTTTAACAGCAACACTCGTATGCTTTATATTATTAACATTTTGGTCTCTTGAACATTGAAGGTTTTAATCATTTTTTATGGGATAAATCGACAGATTATAAATCAGTATATGAGCCAATTTGTAATGTAATATTGTAATATGTATCACGGGAAATTCTTCTCTTCTCTGGGGTCTCCACACGTGCCAGGAGGGAATCTCGTCTGGTCTCTCTATATCTCTTCCCCTTGAGGTACGGGATCGGGAAGTCACTTAATCTCTTTCAGTCAAATAGATGCGCACAACAAAATACGTTTCAACTCTCGTCTTAGTCGGTCAGTCGAGTACTCTATAAGACACACCGCCCTGGGGAAAAGTCCCCATGACTATCGTAAGGCTGACTCAAGCCTACCTCTAGACTGCGTCAAAATTCGTCCCAAGACTCTCCAGGACTGCGTCTCTCTTCGTGTACTCGCCATTTTCAAAACCTTAACCAATTACAAAGCAGTAAAAAGACTCTAAGGTGTGGCCTTCAATCATACAGCCAATCACACTGAACACGTCATACTTTTGATTAATCGTTCACTACATTAATAACTGCGAATACTAACTGTCAGAAATAGTAGTCCGAATAGCGACGGTTATCTCGTAATTAGTTCCAAATCAATGAGCTAATTTCCGTGCAGGACCTCAAATGGGCCTAAACGATGACAGAAATAACACAGCCATTCACTAGTAATCAGCTAATTAAGTCGATTAACAGATACACGCAAACAATTTTATCATATATGCAAGCCTATTACAATGCAACACTGCATTACCAAGCATGACAGGTGTATAATACATTAAACAAGTTGCTTTCCCATTGGTCAAGCTACAGGAGGAAGTTCATTCTGACCAAGGGTCAAATTTTAACGACCGTTAGAAAGGTTTTATCAAACTTTGAAGAACATGGGCATATGGTAAAGAGTATCCGGAGGGTTGGGATAAGGGACACTCCCACTTGAGACACTCCCAGAGGGTCAGGGTTTAGTCCAATTCAACTTGTATATGGTCATAATGTCCCGTGAAGTTTCTAGTTGCTGAGCCAGAGGCCAATGTACTAAATTACAGATGGTTAAAGCCATTGTCAACTTTCCTGCTTCAAAATCCAAACGAGAAATTCTGAGACTTTTGGGCATGTCTGGTTTCCATCGCAAGTTTGTGGCAAACTATAGTGAGGTTAAGGCTCCACATACCAATTTGCTAAATACAAAAGTGAAGTTTATTTGGTCAGATGAATGTGAACTGACATTGACAAAATTGAACGTAGTGTTGGTAAGAGAGCCCGTTATGGCTGCTCCAAATTTCAGCAAGTCTTTTAGGTTAGTGATTGATATTGGCTAGTGATATTGGCGTTGGGGCGTGTTGCTCCAGGAGGAGGACTTTGGAGTTGAGAGAAGAGTTTCTTATTTTTCAAGCGAATTAAACGTACACCAAAAACGGTATTCTACAATTGAGAAGGAAACGTTGAACTTGGTCTTATCTCTCCAACATGTTTAGATATACGTGACGAATGGTAATGGTCCTACCACCATTTATACGGATCATAATCCACTTGTGTTTTTGCACAAATTTAAAAGTCAGTGTTTATTTCGCTGTAGTTTGAATTGCATCAAGAGTTTGAGTTTGAAGAACGCGTTGCTTTTTGTGTGAGAGAGATGTTATGATATTCTGTTTCTTGCTGTAATACAAATGTATTTTTATAATGCCCAGTTAGCTAGCGAGGTTTGCCCAGCTGCGGAATTAGAATAGATAGCGTGTATTGTCATTGCTATTAGTCAGTGCAGCACAGTGTCGACATGGCAGCCAGCACATGTATCAAGATAATGCCTGTTCAGTGTGGGATGCGGGACTGATAGATGCATAACAACCGGCTGTGCTTCTACGCTATGAAACCAACATTATTAAAGACCTTTGTTTTGCCTTAAAATGTGGTTTGCTGATTTTGGTCTTTTCTCTGCACGGAGAGTATGGAAGTAGCGTAACATTACGGTCATTCTTTAAGACCTCGTCGTTTGAAGCTGTGAAACAGATTTCGGCGTCGACGTTATTGTGAATGACTGTAATCTCGCTGAAACTATACAGTACGAGTTTTGCACCTAGGCAGGGTAGGAAATTCCCATATCAAACTCACTGGATCTGAACTTGGACTCACGTTCTCACTCATTCACCTTTCAAAATAAAATTCTTTCATCTACCATTAATACATTATAATAGTAATAGTAATAGTAAGTAATAGAAGTATTTGTAATATACTTATTTCAGTGTCACCGCTTTTATAGATTCTAGAAAGTGACTCCGAATTAATGTATCTAGTATTATATACCATTTGTGTAATATTGAAATGCAAACAAATATTTAATACATTATGTACAATAACAATTAGTTTATAGTTTTTCCCCGAGTAAAAGATGAGTATTGCAACAACGTCAATTTCATAATGTCCGTTTCCTATATGAACATTCTAACAAATAATTGTAATGCATTTCAACCGTATAACTACACAAAATACTACTTCCCAAAACTCCGTGTGTTCTAATCTATTACAGTTGCAGAACGCCCATTCAACCGATGGAGGTGCCGCTTGTAACGAAAATGATTCATGTAATCCTTCTAACAGACAAAATGTTGACAATCAAGGTGTAAATAGTGTAGATATAAATCGACGCAATGACTCAACCGAGGTAATTAACGTTCTTGTGATATTATAGTTTATTTATTTATATTATAGTGAATAATGCAACAACGTCAATTTTATAACATAATGTGCTTTTTGGATAATGATGTATTGAGTGTCGGAAAAACGCCAACCATATTGTGAATTTACCGATACATCGTGTTTTGATTATTACACAAATCTGTATTGTTTGTTCCGCTAGGCTGCAAACATCAACGAACGTAAACTGTTGACACAAATAATTGAAAGTCTTGGCAAAAAAGAAACGAAGAAGTTTAAAGCATCCCTCCTTGATTGGGATGTTGCGAGAAACAAATTGGATGATATCGACACTTACGACCTGGTTGAAATCTTACTAGCTCATTTTGCACCATTCGACGAATGCAGAAAAGTAGTACGTGACATACTCAAACGTCTTCCCAGGAACGATCTGATTAAAAAATTTAACTTGGAATGAAACAAGTGAAACTTTGTCACTGAAAAGTATCTCGTCGTATGGCGGATATGAGATTATACAGCATACAAGTTAAAGATAGTTATAATTTAGGTAGTTTAGTTAGGATAATCCACTTGAGAATGAGAATCTCGATTACTCAAATAATCCAAAAGAAGGTCAATCCAAGAAGTCATTCGATGTTGTCCTGGTATCATTGAGTATGGCATCAACAGCGTCACTCGTCAATCAGGCTTAGAATTGTATTTTGTCGTGTTTGCATAGTGCCTTGTAATTCGTCATCTGAAGACGAAATTTAAGTAGCAACCTCATGTGGGTAAAGTTTGTGATTGGTTGTGAATTTGTCATTCCTGTCATTGTCACTCAAATTTTCATTTCCGTAAACAAGCTTCAATTTAGCAGCCAAATTATCAATACTGTTGTGTACTATGATGAAGTCAGGTTTAACACATTCTTTTATGATTCCGGAAATAAGTCTGTGTTTCTCACGTAGTGCTGTTAAACACTTTTTACACCACCATTGTCAGAAGCAGACTTGGTGTTTAGACACTTACTCGTTTCACCAGTTGATGGAATAGTTTTTTTTATTGACCAATATATATGGAGTTAATGAGCGATGACGTTAAGGTGGTGAGGTCACTCAAAGCCGACGACATGTTAGTATCATTCAATGCGACTCAATTTTGATTAATACAGGTGGGGGGTCCACTGACTGTCGCGTATGCACACTTTCTTTATGAAGCCCTTTGTCAAACTATTGAGGCATTCCCAGAAACCCCCAAATCAAGAAGCGTGTTTGGTTATGGAGAACCATAAACTATGACTTTTGGCCAAAAGTTTTTTGACACCAGTTGAATCAAAATGAGCTTTGAGTTTATCGGCGGCATCTAGGTGTGTCGTCGCATTGTCAACATTTTGTTTGTTTTTACAACAGTGGTTAACAAAAAGTAGGCACAGCCGCATATTCAGAGTGTTGTCATGCAGCCACAGCGAATCGCCATTTATTAATGATCATTATTTACAATTATACAATAATACAATGTATAAATAACTACACCAAGTGTCCTGTAACCGGCGCACAAAACCGTGTAGAAAAAAACCAAAGCTAAAAAACCCACGTAATGAAGAGAAGAATAAAACGCCTGGAAATCTACACTCTCCACAAGCTGAATGCGCCTGAGGAAGGGTGGCTAATGGGATATAAACGAAAAAAATACATGCTTGCCAAGAGCTATTGAAATGCTAGAAAGTATTTTTTTTAAATACACACTTGACGAGCTGCTGGCTGTGACGTGGCAACGCCTAGACTGACTAAGTCAAACAATACTCTACTACAAGCCAATGCGGTATGCCGAATGGCTTTACGTTGTACCGCAAGAAATATCATGTTTTGTTTTTACAACAGTGGCTAACAAAAAGTAGGCACAGCCGAATATCCAGAGTGTTGTCACGTTGCCACGAAAGTGAAAAAAACAACAAAACAAAATTCAGTACAATAGGATATATGGTAATCTAGCACACCAGCTTGTAAAACATAAATATAATAAATTCCTAAAGCATGGCTAACATATCGTCTCTCGCATAGCCTTCTTTTGGTCTTATCAGATCTCCAACGGCTATGCTTCATTAGATAATGATATACTCGCATGTGCGACTGCTGTAGTGCCTTCTATTCTGAAGGAACGGGTACTAAACCCGGATACATCCCTCACTACTAGAGACAACTTTGCCTTGATAATTACACGAACCCGCAAATTAAATCAACTTCCCTATTTGCCCGAATCAATGAGCACCCAGTTTCCTATAGTATAGGGGCCTGAAAATAAAGACATCAGAACCCACTTTGATCTCTGCTGCCTGTAAATACTGAATTAACTTAGCTACGGGATAGTAGGATTACCCGTTTTGACAATGCGAACTTGATTGCATGTCTTGCCTGTACTGATCATGTTTACTGCTTCGAATAGTGATGCAATCGTGTGTGTCATTAAAAACAATATGTGAACTCCTAATCCCTATAAGATCACTATATCTAGAAAACCCAACAAAGGCAAGTAAATATAAACACAGATCTCTGATATCTTTTAAAGAAGCTGAATGTTTCAAGAGTTCAACCAGACTGTACAAAATACTTGCTGTAACGGGCTCTTTCTTGATTGTTGGTTTGCCAAGTAACCGTCTGGAGGACTCCACAATGTTCTTGATAAAAGGATGTTGAGTAGATGAAGGTAAACCGGCCAAGGTGTGCATCCACTGAATGCTATAGCATGCCGATTCTACATACTGTTTCGTCTTCTGGCTATGAATGGCACCCTCAATCAGACTAGTTAGATATAATGACATATGGGCAAGATTGACAGGAAATACCTGGAAACCGAATTCTTTGGTGAATTTAGCCAACCTATTAAATGCGTTAAGATAACTCTTGGCTGTGGAGTCCGCTCTTGATGTTGGCGATATGTTTTCCAATGTTGACACAAGATGAGCATGTTCCTTGTTCATTCTTAGATTTTCCCAGACTCCCAATTTAACTTACGAGCGTTGTCTTTCCAGAAATTGAGTTCAACAATGGTCCTTTTCCAATAATAAAACATAACTATCCCAAGAACTCAAAAGATAGAGGGCGCAATACAGCGCTCTAACCCGGACGTTGTACTTGAATGTCCGGAATTGGTTAAAATATCAGTGATAGCTACCTCTAAGCGCTAGACATTGACATTTCTGCTCATTGGTGATGAAACCGAAATTATTTAAATCACTTTTTTCTGCTGAAGGGTAAAACACAAAAGTAAAAAAAACGTTACTTCCAAGCGAACTCCCACGAATAACCCAGATCAAACTTAAATAAATATTATCCTGGCTTAAGCATCTCCTGAGCAGTTTTCAGGTCTTCAAAGCGAAATTTATTCTTAAAAACGTACAAGTTAACACGCTTTAGGTCAAAGGGTTACAATCTAAAGGAGGCACTAGCGTCTCCTCGATTGCTGTGGACAAAGGCAAGTTAGAAATGGAACGTTCAACGACAGCAGAATTATTGAGTGCCGACCTGTTGTTTTTTAGAAACATAGGTGCCGGGTTGGAGAAAAGGGGTATTTTATATCCAAACCTAATAAAATAAAACGACCTTAGAAGCAGAAATCTGTAGCCATGCATTTATATGTTTCAAAAGATGACCCCTTACCACAACCGGACTACACCCTGGCATGACATCTACTCCACATGTGAGAGCGTAGCACTCCCATCCGAAAAACGAAAATTATGATAGAGGAAACGAGAATCGGTACTTATCTCGATTAAATTTCTTTCATGTAATAGTCATTTGCCACTATTGGGACCAGTTTGAAAGTTTGCACTTGTTGGCATAGCTCTGCATTCAAAACAACCAAAACAAACTCCCTGTCTGGGACCAATGTAACTTTTGCTAGTGCTGGGTGCCTGATGCCAAGTTGAACTCTGGGAACTGGTAAGGTCCTGTTGGCTGACAATTCTTCAAGTACTGATTTTCTGCTCGCTCACGTTTCGGCCTTCCATATTCTCGTCTTCACTATCAATAGCCGAGTTATGTGAAACATGCGATCAACCATTTTCTCCAGCTGACATTTTGTATGCACAAACAAACTTTATTTTGTTGGGGAAATACAATGCAGCCTTTTAATTTTTATTGAACCTTCAAATTCCAGATTCCAGAATTACTGATAGGCGCTATGTAATTATTAGTTGCGCATGCGTTAAACAGTGTTTAAAATATAGACGAATGAGCATTGGTAGGTACAGAAGGGAAAGCTAGGAGAACTATACAATACAGCCAGGAAACGTTGATTAGCATTTTTTTTAAATGAAGTGAAAAAGATGTAGTGTGTATTTCGCTGAGTAAATATGGTCATTGCTTTGTTTTTTAACTCGCAAAAAAACCTCCCAAAATATGAAAATATTTTGCTATAGCCAAAGATAATTTGTATGTTCATTTTTCCTTCTTGGCTACAACAGTAAGGTGATATTTTATGCTGTGATGTGGAAACACGGACAATCGAAATCTGTGTTACCTTAATTTTGTTAACGTATAGTCACGCAACGATAAATGTGCAAGCGCTACCTTATTCAGGAATCTGGAATTCACACATTGCTCAGTAACCCACATTTCACGCAACGCGAGACTTCGCTAAAAATGCTTATCCTGTTGACGTTTGACCCCAAAAACGGACAGTCATCACAAAGTCAGCTTGACACAGAACCACCCCGACCTCATTCCGGTTACCACAATAGAATTTTTTGAGCAGGCAGCTTCGACCGCCGCCAAATAATCGAACATCAATGTCTGGGAAGCGACTGAAAAACCTGATGTCTGTGGTAAGTTGTCGCGAATTTTGCTGACATCTTGCTATTTTTTGTACTAAAGGAAAAAATCACTATCCTGAAAATGGTAGTCTGTGTAATGTTTTTATAATATCCCCGTATTGTATCGCTGGCTTCCAGGTGAGCATGATTAAACTTGAAACTAATGTACTGTGCTTTGTATAATTTTCTATATTTCTGGCCAAGAAATGCATTACGGGAAATATTCTTTTCATAGAACTACACATCCACTAAACAAATTCGCCAACCAATTGAAACCAACATTATTTTAGTCGCATTGGAATATAGGTGATTGTCGGACGTTGTAACATTTCATCTTCTAAAAAATTACCAGCTCAATTGCTTTGATACTTTTTTCGATACCTTGGTGGCCCTCAGATTTGTTCATTTTTTGACGATACATTTTATTATATTTAGCAATATTGGTAGAAAAATGTCATTGCAGACTTGAAAATAACTAGTGTGAATATTTTGGTAACTATGCATCCTTGGCGGATTTCTGTTTCCATGATGATATGTCTTGAATCGTCTATTTTTAGCAAATATAAAACTAGCTCATTTCTATCGATTTTATGAGTACACTGATTTTTAACGTAGATAAATTACAATGTATATGCAACATAACATTTCCGCAGCTCCATGAGCATAAAATGCAAATACATAAATCACTTGGCTCTCTTATATTTAAACTTGATCATTTTAATGCCGAAATTAATAGTAATTTTGGTGCGATTTACCATACGATACATCTGCGAGTGAGTCAACAACATTCCAATTCCTACTTATTTTTCATGCGGAAATTTGTTACTGCGGGTCTCATTTTATTTTCGCTTTGCTGAATCTATCTCAAATAAAAATGACCTAATCCATATGTTGCTTATCTTCCTTTAGAGTTGTATTGTTAGTATTGATCAATGGTCATGTTTATTATGGTCCTGGGTAACACGTTCTTTTGTTTGTTTTACGAGTATTGTACTGTTATACTAATAGTAATAATTTATGAATTGCCACATAGTCATGCTTGTTGATACGAATTACGTAAGTATTCTGTTGAAGCTATATTTTGCCACGAGTTGTTTGACAATGAGTTAGTGCCATGTTGGTAATTGTTTATACAGTCTGAAGTTTCGTTATCGCTTTGATAACAGTACAGTAACCCATTTCGTTGCGAACTGTTTGAACACGCGTAGTATGGCGACATACAACGTTAATTGGTTGACCTTTCTACCAGTCATGTATTATAATACTTATTATTATTAAAATATTGTATATGTTATTTAGTAGTAGTAGTAGTAGTAGTAATACGTAAATGTTCAGTCCAGTAATATTATGTGAATTGTATTTTCAATAAATGAACGCCGAAAACCGAAACATACAAGTTCATTGATACATATTTACTTACTTTTGCAATTCAACATGCTGTAACTATCACGTTGGAAATCATTTTGACCCATTCCCGTCACACACAGTCTAAATATATCCCAATAAAGCTAACTGAACAGCGGACTGCACTAACTAACTATATAAAGTTTACAGACGTGTTGTGAAATGTCACGTGACATTGATATAAATTACGACCTATGACCTTGTATCATTCATGGAATGTTTGGCAGAACTACAAAAGCTACTCGATTGTGCAACCTCAATAGTTGGTCACTCAGTTACACCCCAAATATTTTATTTTCGCACTATTCGTTAGTAAGTAATTTGAAATAGCAAACACCCTTGGTTTAATAGTTTTGAAAAAATAACACAACGTCTTTTGTTGGTTCCGTCTCTGGAGTTGATATATTACATGTTTTATTGTGGTGTCACTATAGTTAATAACAATTGTTGATACTGAGTACCAATTAATGTTCATTCTCACGCACTGAGACATTCGAGACGTTTCATTATGTTTGAGTTTTCCTTTGCGTTGCTTTACCGTCGTTTCACTTAAATACAAAACAGATTCTCCGTTGTATCAAAATATTAATTATATCAACAATAAAAGGAGACAATTAGTGTAATATGTGGCGAATAGTCCGGTTGAGATGACTAAATTGACAAACGTACAAATCTTAAATACAAATTAAAAAATACATGCAAAATGTAATGGCATAGGTTCGTTTTATCCCATCACAATACATGGATCTCAAAGTTTCAATCTCCAATAATATGAATTTTGGTTTCATTGTGATGTGTAATTTACAATAGAGTGCAATCGTATCACAAATCTACGTTGTTGCAGATATACTTAGATTTATCACAATTAAACTCCGGCAGTCAAGATGATTCAATAAATCTTACTTTTACCAAAGCATTCAAAAGTGTAAATCACTCATTACTGGTACACAGACTGCAATAATACGGAATAATTGTTTAAGCTCGTACTTGAGAAATCGTATTCAACGTGTTGATTTTTAGGGAAACCTGGTTCAACATGATTCATACTTCATCACCAAATGTAACGAGAAATCGAGCTATTCTAAGTACACCCAAAAATGGCCTGGTAAATTAAAATATAATATCACTTGAGCACTAAATGGTTATTATACCCAAATACTTTGTCGGAAGCGGAATTAGAATATATTACATTTACATTTACAATGTAATGGCAATTGTTTATGGTTATTTTCAAAACTTACCACGCCTGATCTCCAAACAAGTCGATATTTGACGATGACAGTTGGCATGACATACGCATAATTAAACGTTTGGAAAAACTTGGAAAAGATTAATAGCCAATCCACAACTACAATTTTATTTCTTCAATTATATTTGCGAAACAATTACCTCACAAGGAAAAGATATACAGCATGAAATCAATCATCGCATTCTAATTTTCTTATTGTATGCATTTACATCGTATATGGGCCATTCATCGTGACTGTGACAAAAATTGGGCGATGTTAAAACATACTTGAATTATATTAAGTATAGTTATGAGCATAATTACAATTCTTTATGCTTTACTTATAGGCAGCCTTAGAACTTTTAATCATCTTAGGAAGTGTGGAGTTTACTGCAGGCAATTCAATTATACCTGGCTTGAGACAGAGGACACCTGTGTGCGGACTATATCAGTACGAGAGTGGCGACGGCGACTGCTGTGACAAATGTCCTCCCGGTGAGTTTTTAAGCACACCAAAGCAATAAATATTTAAACATGTTTCTTATTTAGTGGAAATAAGGCTATAACTTGATTTGTTATAAGTGTATTCACGGCACGTTGGAAGATTCAAGGCACCAAACACTGCTACTGTCACAGTATATTCAAATTATACTTTCTTTGTTTCCACTGGCAGTAATTCCATATTCGCTGAAATTAACAATTTATGAATATCTGCTCACATTATGAATTGTCTTGGAGAATTTGTTTTCTTACAAACAGTTTATTTGTTTTCTTACATTGTATGTGGACTAACAATTGCGAATGCACAGTGATAAAATAAACGCAAAATGAAAATTTGTATATTAGGCAAGGTCTGAATAAATAACTTGCTCTGTAGTATACCATATACATATGTCTTGCTACAAAAGGGCAGCTCGCATCTGTTCCCTGGGTCCACTCGGTCGAAACGTTGCCGTGATTCATATTTGTAATATTCCACAGGTCATATAGTTGCAGTACAATGTGACGCAGAACACAATACTGAGTGTAGACCATGTGATGCGAATACATACATGCCGGAATACAGCACGCCAATTGTACCATGTATCCCACATAAAAAGTGTACAAGTGGGGAACATGAGGAAACTGCTGGGACACCAATTAATGATTTTGTCTGTACGTGTCATGATGGCTTTGTACGAACTCCTGGAGGAGAATGTAGAAGAGGTATGAAATAATGATTAAAATAGATTAGTATTTAGTAAATTAACTGTTGAATATATCGCAAATCCTTTGTTATTGTTTTTTGTTTTTCTCAAAAAATAGACAACTGTCGGCAAATCATGTAGTGCGAGCACGAAGGACAGTCCTTAGTCCCTACGTCACAGCTAATGATTATCTGAATTTTATGCAGTGATTCACAGTTTAACTCAAACCATATATCAGTAATAACCATCTACAACCGCTTAAATTGGCGTACTATAGCTGCCAGTTCGAGTATGGTGTACATTGCTGTGAATTCTGGCAAGTTGACCACATGCTCGGTGGACAAGAGGAATACGTGACGTTAAGCTAGGGATTGGGTGCCATACCCGAGCGTCACATAGTGCATGATTACTTCGATATTGTGCTTTTCTTTCCCAATAGTTCAGATTATTCTGCTTACTAAATAAAAATAAAATAGGGTAAAGGTAAATTTGCTTCTTAACTGGATAATAATAACAAATATATTACATCCAATTGCTCATATTTTATATGTGTATTCGCATTTCAGACTATACCACAGAAAAACCAAATAATAAGTCGTAAGTTTACATATGCTTGTATATTATTCAGCTATTTCAAAGTCGCAATGTGTAGGACATGCACAAATAGCTACATTGCTGTCAATGCATGTTCTGCCATTGTGTAGATAAATGTTATCCATCAGAACTCATCTCATTCTCTGGTGGTGTGAAGCCTTCAATCATTTCAGTGTGTAAACTAAAAATAAAAAGGCCTTGAAGACTAGGTATTCGTTAACAATAATAACAAAACGTATCAAGTATCACGCTGTGAATTGTGAGGTTAATGTTTAATGCAGTGGTCGTGTAATTGGTTTCTAATTTAGATCTAGCACTAACGTGAACACGAGTGTTAAACATGGATCAATTATAGTGGGTGTTGTCATTTTCGCCGTACTCGGAGCCTGCTCTATATTAATTATCTTAAATATTGTTCGCAAGAATCGAAAACAGGTATTTAACGTCTTTGAGGTATTATAGTTTATGTTATCGAACTTCATAACATATATTCCAATATGACTATTCTAATAAAAATTTATTCTCAATTGTTGAACTACACAGGGTACATCTTGTCATAGTGTTGCAATTGCAGAACGGTCATGCAAATAATTGAGGTTAAAATACTGATCAACAACGTGTAAGTCCATGTTCTGTACAATTCACAAAAATAGCATAATGCCATGTGTAGATGATTTATGTATAATCTTAGTACTTGCACCAGGTTTTCCTGCTTTGATCAATTTATCACACATCCGCAATCACTATGAACAGATATTTAAGCCAGTTTATTCAGTTTTGGGCGGGGTCACAGGTCTTCTAATGTTGCTTCAGATATCTAGCTTTAGACTAACCATGTTATAAATTAGGAACATGTAGGAAACAATATAAAACTAGCAGTTTAACATTTTGAATTAATTTTATAATGCCATAAGATCTCATGCATTAGTTTTATAGGATTGACAATATAAAATTCAAGAGGACTAATTGATTCTTGTAGAATTTTGGACTATACCCGTCTTTCCATGAAAATTCGTACAACATTTTTAAAAAATCTTGTAGTTGGAATTCAGTGTACATCTTGGTCAATCATGATTGTTCTTTCTTTTATTGCAGGATACCGCCTTTGTACGAGTTCCGATTTCGAACCCAGCATCTGTAACACAGGCAACATAGACACCAACAAATTTAATGCTACCGCCATAAACGGCAAACTTAAATATATAAATGCTGCATTACCATCAATTGCCGGCCTTCAGCCTAGAATTCAATAAATGTATGCCATCAACGTTTTTTTTTAGTTTTTTTTGTTCACGTTAAGTAAAAATGGATTGAGAGAATAATTGCTAAATCAATATGTAAATGTTTTACATGAGTCTGGCTCGATTCACTATTTGAACCAATACCTTATGCATGGAGGTACCTCCATGTCTGATGTATTGGACATTGCGTGAGTGGAATACAAGTCAAATATCCAAATGCTTCCGACTGTTGAAGATACTCTTTTTGATACATGAATCAATACATCCCGATTATTCGATAGAAGTCTGCCTGATCGAACAAAACTCTGTTTTTCATCATTGGTCATGGCAATATTTAAATATAGGCATTATCGCTAATTCAATAAATCACTTGTTTAGATTCCGTTGAGTGTGCTAAATTATACTAATACTCCTCCGAATCTGTCCTATTAACCTCAGACTGTTAATACAACAGACTCGCAAGGCCCTTTGTTTAAGGTGTTAATCGCTTTACTTGTATATGCTATGTGGGCCACACTCGGTAGCATTGGCACCATCGGAGTTTACCAAACACGGGATATTCTGCACACTTCGCGCTTCTTCGGAAATTGCGTATTTCCGCGTAAAACGGATCCGATATTTTTAAAACAACGGGAGATGCGTTCTGAAAATTTTGACCTGTGCAGCTGTGTAAGAATTTCAAGAATCGACCAACAATTAGGTGAGTTACAAGTAACTGAATGTTTAGTGTTTACCTCAAATAGTGTTTTGAATATATAATGAGCAACTTTGAAATGATATTTCTTGCTGTTGCGGATTTTGCCTACTTTGTGTGTTACCCGTTTTGTTTTCGTGTTCCGGAGTACCGAAACACGGGATAGCAAGTGTCGTGTACATGATATCTCTCAGCGTATAAGCGTAATGTGGTTAACGGTAAAAACAGGCGGTGTATTATTTTCTGCAGCGGCTCGGGAATCGATCGTGATTGGTTAATGAGCTGCGCCATCTACGGCCAACCGGGTCAACGGTCTTTTAATCTTATTCTCCGAGAAGTTGCTTGTTGACCTCGTTCGATTCATCGCGCAGTTACTAATTATTCGCCCATCATTGTCGCGTATGACTGATGACAGAAACACATTCAGGCTGTCGCACATTTTAATATTACGAAACATTTCAAGAACTCGTTTCTTACTAATAATAATAACTTTATTGTCTCCGCGTAAAAAGATTTTCATAAGAAAAGTACAGCGAGTTTTAAAATAATAACTGGAAATATGTAAAAATATTATAAAACAAAACAAAAGAACTTAACTAGTAAATAAAGCTTTGTGTTGTGTAAATATAATTGTCAAGTTCTATAATTATGCCAGTATCTTTGCTTGAGAGTATATATGTGAACAGTATATTGTTATTTTTGGATTAAAGTACTGTCATAATTTTGTTTGAGGAAGTTTTCCCTGCATGTGTTCATATTTTGGGCAATTCAATAGAAAATGTTCTTCATCTTCAAATGAATTCATGTCACAGTTATTGCATATTCCTGTGTTCATAGGTTTCATAGTTTCATTTCCTAAGTTATGGCAACATTCATTCAAGTTCATTCAAATATGGCTCAAAGATGTATTCTGTTTTAAATTTAGCATATGTTCTCATATGTTTGCTATTTTCTTTGGAAATCATTTCTTTCCAAAAACTGGCATATTTATTTTCAAGGGAAGTTTTTAAAAATTATATTAATTTGATTTTTTTGTTCTATAGTAAGTGTTTTTTCTTTTATGAAGTTTAGTGAATTGTCTTTCAATGTTGTATGTATTACATTTAGCATTGTGTTGTGCTTGTTCTAGGTATGCCTGTTTTGTTAAGATTATTATCTGGGAGTTCCTTTATATGCAACCAGTAATTAATAGCTTGAACTTTTGCACTGAGCAGTAGTGGATAATGACCCACCTTTGCTCTTGATGCTAAGTTACAGGTTTTTTTATTCACTTGTAAGATTTGTTTGCAGAATTTAATATTGATTTTTTCAATTGATGTTTTGTCCCATTTAGCATTGTCCTCAATGTCCTGCAAATCTAGGGCCATAATTCTGAGCCAAAAAGCAAAATTGTTTTTATGTAAATGTTAAATAGTTTCATTTTTAGTGTTATTTCTAGATTTCCAAAAAATACTTTGTTCATGATGTAAATTGATTTTTTACAGCTTTACCTGCTAAATTTGACACGGTATCAGCAAATTAAAACTCCCATTTGATTTCTAGATATGTATAACTGTTTGTTGTTTGAATGTTATCATTTCCAAAACTGAATTGGTATTTATTTCTCAATGTTGATGAATCAAAGATAACAACTTGTGTTTTTGAAAGGTTCACACTCAATTTTCACCTATTGCAATAATATTTTAGCGTATTTAATGATGTCTGTAGATCAGCCTGGGTAGTGGAAGTGAGGGCTAAATCATCTGCATATAAAGAACTTAACAGTGTTATTATTCAGTAGTGATTCAGTATTGGCATTATCCAAACTATCTTTTAAATCATTAATAAAAATGTTGAAAAGAGTTGGGCTAATTGTACATCCCTGTTTTACTCCTCTATTAATAGTGCATTCTTTGGTTATATATTTATTTATATTAATGCAAGCTTTTGTTTTTGAATACATGTTTTTTATTATTTTGTAAATTTTGCCATTAATGTTATTTTTAATAGTATATAGAATAGCCCTACTCTCCATACAGTGTCAAATGCTTTGGCAATCTACAAAACAAACATAGCAAATAACACCGAATAAACGGCAAGGTAAAGACTATGTCTAATTATAGTAAATACGTACTGCGTGCGTGACTCGAACCGGCGCTCGCGTACGGCACCTAATCGCCTAGCTTCACGCCACTACACGTCTTCCCCTCGGCCACCGGGCATCCCCAAAAAAGGATGCTTAATAACCGAGCTTATTACGTGCAGAGAACGTGAAACCCGTCCACGCGATACGCGCCACACAGCATGGCCAGAATGCGGCAAAGGCCTTCAGATCTGGCTGTAGTAGGATGGTGAAAGTAATGGTACAGCATTTTAACATTAAAATGCTGTACCATTACTTTCACCATCCTACTACAGCCAGATCTGAAGGCCTTTGCCGCATTCTGGCCATGCTGTGTGGCGCGTATCGCGTGGACGGGTTTCACGTTCTCTGCACGTAATAAGCTCGGTTATTAAGCATCCTTTTTTGGGGATGCCCGGTGGCCGAGGGGAAGACGTGTAGTGGCGTGAAGCTAGGCGATTAGGTGCCGTACGCGAGCGCCGGTTCGAGTCACGCACGCAGTACGTATTTAGTATAATTAGACATAGTCTTTACCTTGCCGTTTATTCGGTGTTATTTGCTTACTTTACTTCCTATGTCGACAGCAACTATGAGTTTACAAAACAAACATAGAGTTTTTGTTTATTTTTAATGTGTTTCTGAATTAGAGTTTTTAATACAAAAAATTGATCTGTTGTTCTATGTTTTTTCTGAAGCTGGCCTGGTTGTTTTTGAGTATTTTATTTTTTTCAATGAAACAGTTTATGCGTTTATATATGATGGAACAGAAGACCTTACCAATACAACTTGAAACTGATATTCCCCTGTAATTTTGAGGGTGTAATTTGTCTCTTTTTTTGTTGTTATAAAGAGTAGTGATGCACCTTAAATTCTTTTTCACTAATAACCTTATCTAAGTAATCATTTTCTCTTCATGCTTTGATAATTCTTTCATTTTATTTTCCTTGAAACTATTATCATCTTTTTTTATTGTTTAGTGTTGCATAATATTCCATGAAATTGGATTATTACTATTTTGATCTGTATTTTTCATATGGTTAATAATTTTTCAAAACTCTTTTGAATTGAGTTTATTAAGATAATTTTCTTGGATTTGGTTTTTCTTTTGTTTTATAAGTTTCTTAAATCTTTTCTCTTTAGAATAAAAAAATTGTCTTAGTTGCATATCAAATGGTAATTTATTTATCAACTTTGCACAAGCCATTATATCACGTTTACTCTGGTTGCATTGTTTATCAAACCATCTGGGATTCTTTTTTTGTTTATTTTTGTGAATACTTTTATTGGGATTGATTTTATTAAAAATACCCGAAGCTGAACTTTCTAGTAGCTGATTAAATTTATGGGATGCTATATTTACATTATTATTTTAAATTATGAATTGTGTTATTAAACTTTCTTTTTATGCTGATCTATCATGGTATTTAAAAACAGATAATTTATCCCATTTCCACTTCGCATTGACTCAAATTTAGTATGTTCATGTTCATGTTGTGTAGTGTGCTCATTAAGTAATGTTGAAATTTGGCTAGGATCTGAATATGTAAAACTGTGAACTTTGAAACATTTCAAATTTGTTGAAAAGATCAGTTGTTGCTAAGCCATAGTCTACCACAGTTACCATTCCAGTGATAACATGTGTAGTTTCCACAAATATCACCTGCTATGCGACCATTTAGATTCTCAAGTTACAATATTTACAAAGATCACATAATAGTTTACCATAGCTGTTTTTGTTTTTATGCATGTTACAGCGGCCCAAATTAGTAGTATCTATCATATAATTTTGAGGTAGTGGTACATGTCTTGAATAGTCACTTTGGATGAAATCATGGAGTAAACCAGTTCTTGCATTTATATCTCCCATTATTGAAATAGAACCCTTTGAATCCATCTCTCTAATTATTTTTTCTAACCGTTCAAAAAATGTGTCTGAGTTGGTATTTGAATTTGCTGGTGGATTGTAAACAAAACATATTTGTATATCTGTGGGTGTATTGAAAAAATGTTTTTGTAGTTTACACCAAATCATATCTCCGTGATCAGTATTGTCAGCCCGCCACGTTTTTGCTTTTTACGTACTATTGAATGGTCCCAGTATTTGTCAATTCAATGTTTTTATTTTCATTCGTTAACCTCGTTTCCCCTAAGCCAATTATTTTGTCTTTGTTTAAACCCTGTAGAATCCAATATCGAATATATATAGCTATTTTTATTGTATTCTGTTTCTTTAAGTTCTTTTCGTAAACCATTAAAAGCCTACTCATGATTTCAAATATCCAGAACATTGTACAATATAGCAATATAAGGATATTGACTTAACAAAGTTGGAGGCCACAGCTTAATTTTCAAGAAAATCATCATTGTATTTAAGTGAATAGTGTACATTTTGGCAGTATTATAGTGCTTTTGTCATAGGTTCCTGTGGCAAAGATAATGTAGGCTGGTGACATAGGCTAAAAAATTATAGTATTGTGAATGATGGGGTACTTTTTGTTCTAATTTATTTCAAAAATCTGGGTTTTAAGACGTGGCAAAAAATTTAATTATTCTTTAACGTTGTACTCTATGGAATTGTTCTGAAAATAACGATTTTTGAAAGATATTAGAACAAGTTTCTCAAAATAAGTCACTGTAACACACAAAAGTAATACCTTCATGATTTTATACAATAAACCAATGAACATTTTAATGCAATTTATGACCAACTTTCTCACAAATTATGAGTAGGCTGCTACCTTACGACTTCCTAAAGCAACATTAAATTGGGAAGAAAAATTAGCATATTCATAAGATTGATGATATACTCATGTGTATTTACTGGTAAAATTGATTTAAAATCGATTAGATACCATCTTGACATCAATACCTCTTAAATAATGTCACTCTATCTTTTTCTTTTTTCGTAGATGTACATTGTACCACTTTGGTTGTACTGCCCTAGTTGTAGCATACCTATTCCATTTGATGTTAAGTAATTGAATATATATTGTTAAGACCAAATATAAAAAAACTCAAGGTCAAGCACCTTGCCACACAAAAACATATATATTTGTTTATTTACTATTTTTTAGATGTTCCATGACTGTTCCACTGATATCTAAAGAACCATTTATTAGATTTTGATGAAACTTGGTGCATAGATGCTCTGGGCCAATGCGCAGCTTTGATTAGGTTTTGGTAGATATCCATGCATATTGATTACCTAATTTGCATGATAATTTTTAGCTGTCCCATGACTGTTCCACTTATATCTAAACAACCACTCATTGGATTTTGATGAACCGTGGTACATAGATGCTCTGAATTAATGCTAGGTTTTGATTAGTTTTGGGTAATAATCTGTGCATATTAATTACCTAATTTGCATAATGATTAATCAATTTTTGGCTTTTCCACTGATATCTCAAGTACTAATCATCACATTTTAATAAAACTTGGTACATAGATGTCATAGGACACTGCACAGACCTGATAGTTTTTAGGGTAATATCGGTACATATTAATTACCTAATTTACATAATTAATTTTCAGCTTTTGATATTTCAAGTAGTAATCATTACATTTCAATGAAACTTGATACATAGATACTCAAGGACTATTTAGACATTAATTATTTTGGGATAAATATTTGTGCCTATTAATCACCCTATTTGCATAATTAGTTAATTTTCAGCTTTTCCACTGATATCTCTAGTATTAATTATCACATTTCAATGAAACTTGGCACATAGATTCTCTATGACTATGCAGACATCTGATTAGTTTTGGATAAAGATTTGTGCATATTAATAACCTAATTTGCATAATTAGCAATTTTTTTTAGCTTTCTCACTTATATCACAACTACTAATCACTCCATTTCAATGAAACTTAGTACATAGATGTCATAGGACAGGCACAGACCTGATAGGTAATTATTATGTACGGATATTAACCTAATTTGAATAATTAATAAATTTTAGCTTTTGATATTTCAAGTACTAATCATTATTTTTCAATGAAACTTGTTACATAGATGATCTAGAACTATACTGATACCTGATTAGTTTTCGCTAAAAAATTGTGTATATTAATGACCTAATTTTCATAACTAACCAATTTTCAGCTTTCTCACTTATATCACATATACTAATTAATTCATTAATTCATTTCAATGAAACTTTGTCTATAGAGCTACTCTAGAACAATGCACAGACCTGCTCAGTTTCAATAAAACCTTGTACTTAGATAGTCTGTGCCAGTACTTATCTTATTTAAATGAATCTTAGTATGTATGTACTCTAAAGCAATGTGACCATTAGTTTTGGGTTTATATACATTCATAAGTAATTTGTGTAATAATTAACTTTTCAGCTTTCCACTAATTTAGTTAGAATTAATCATCACATTATAATGAAACTTTTTACATATGCACCCTGAAACAATTTACAGACCTAAATCTATGCATAATAATTGCTTAATTTGTATAATATTCCTTTTGGCAATCCACAGACATGATTAGTTGAAAAAATGCATATTGATTATCTATTATTAGCCTATTTCTGATGACGAGTTGAAAATCAAAAAATTTGGCAATAACGATAAAGCTTAAAATAAAAGATATAAATCTGGATTAAACTCATTGACTCGCCTATTGACTTACATAAGCCTGCTGCACTATCTAGAACTACAATTTATGTATTACGTATTAATAGCCCATGTGCTTACATCAATGACAACAAAAGCAAAAAAAATATTTAAATGGTCCATTATACATTAATAGTTTATATGCACTTCTACTGGAGGTACACTTTCATTAGGGCAAATACCGGTACCATTTGAAACTAAGATTATAACATTTTGTGTAGTACTAATTCTTTCCCTGCAATGTGTATTTTTAGCCCCTGGCAGAAAATGGTCCAGGGACTTACTTTTTCGACTTCTTCTTGAAAGTCTGATATGCACCTTAGATTTGTTTATTTCATGATGATATATTTTTTTTTCAAAAATAGTTTTGTGCCAGGCGAAAGTTCTGGACATTGAATATCACTGTTTTCTCTCCTGAATTTTGTGTGTACGTGTAAATTGCAAGTGCTAGTGCTGACATATAATGATGATATATTTGATTCTTCAATTTTGATGAATATTTTTGTAATTTTTATTGAAAAGTGATATTTTCAACTTCTTGTTGAAAACCGCAAATCAGATTGCTTTGATATTATACATATAGGTACTACAGGCTAGCCTCTGTCAGATTTGTTCATTTTGTGATGATATTTTCAATTCTTTAATTAAAATGTGTGTTGCTAACAGCAGAGCTATCATAGTTGAGAGGCTGCTTGTTTCTTGACTTTAATGTTGTCATACATCATTTCATCTTTCAGGTATATATGCTATGCCATTAATTGTAAAGCTTTATAATTAACGGCAGTATAGTTACAATCAAGTATTCACCAAGCATACTACATTTTGACTTCTTTCTGCTTTTTACCACTTGCCAAACATAATGATTGTCTGTGTGTCAGGTGCCACAAAAGCAATGACTTGTATGCTTGTGTTCAATGAAAAACCTGCAGCAACTGGGAGCATATAAAGTGTGTTTCTCAGTTAATATTTTTCATGGCAAAAAAGAACTAATATGTCCATGCATGTATTGTTTGTTATACATTGTTGAAATAAAAATAGTTTGATTTCAGTATGTACATCAAACTGAAATGTCCACACACACAAATCACTCAGTTTAATGAAGATCGTTCTTCATGGCAGAAGCATGAAAGAATGTTTGCCATTTAAGTTTGGACCATCAACACTTAATTATTTGTTACTGAATAGTCCAAATTTAAAATGTGTGTCAGGGGTCACATATTTGACATTGTTGCTAGTGTATATTTGTTTTTGATGTCAGTGTGTGTTACTTTATATTTTCAACCATTTCCATGATCAACAAGTGCACTATTATAGTTCAGCATATTAAAGTTCAGCAATTTATACAATTGGAATTTAGCATCACAAAACATGCATGCAATCATGCATATAGAAAAAATATCATTCAGGAAACTAATGTTAACATTGGTTAATATATCTGCCCAATCATTTCATACAGAAACTTGGGTTAAGTCAATTTTGACCATTTTTTTTAACATTTTAGACTCTTCCATTTGACCCTAATTTGTTTTATTTTTGTTGTACAGATCACTAGCTTCAATCTGTTCAATCATATGAAAAGATGAATTTGACAAAATCTATTCCAAACTCGTTCAACCTGTTCAACCAAATGAAAAGATGAATTTGACAAAATCCATTTCATCTCCGTTCAACCTCGTTCAACCACGTTCAACCTGTTCAACCAAATGAAAAGATGAATTTGACAAAATCCATTCCCTCTCCGTTCAACCTCGTTCAACCACGTTCAACCTGTTCAACCAAATGAAAAGATGAATTTGACAAAATCCATTTCATCTCCGTTCAACCTCGTTCAACCACGTTCAACCTGTTCAACCAAATGAAAAGATGAATTTGACAAAATATATTTCATCTCCGTTCAACCTCGTTCAACCACGTTCAACCTGTTCAACCAAATGAAAAGATGAATTTGACAAAATCCATTTCATCTCCGTTCAACCTCGTTCAACCACGTTCAAACTGTTCAACCAAATGAAAAGATGAATTTGACAAAATCCATTCCCTCTCCGTTCAACCTCGTTCAACCACGTTCAACCTGTTCAACCAAATGAAAAGATGAATTTGACAAAATATATTTCATCTCCGTTCAACCTCGTTCAACTAGGTTCAACCTGTTCAACCAAATGAAAAGATGAATTTGACAAAATTCACTCCAAACTCGTTCAACCTCGTTCAACCACGTTCAACCTGTTCAACCAAATGAAAAGATGAATTTGACAAAATCCATTTCATCTCCTTTCAACCACGTTCAACCTGTTCAACCAAATGAAAAGATGAATTTGACAAAATCCATTTCATCTCCGTTCAACCTCGTTCAACCACGTTCAACCTGTTCAACCAAATGAAAAGATGAATTTGACAAAATTCACTCCAAACTCGTTCAACCTCGTTCAACCACGTTCAACCTGTTCAACCAAATGAAAAGATGAATTTGACAAAATCCATTTCATCTTCGTTCAACCACGTTCAACCTGTTCAACCAAATGAAAAGATGAATTTGACAAAATCCATTTCATCTCCTTTCAACCACGTTCAACCTGTTCAACCAAATGAAAAGATGAATTTGACAAAATCCATTTCATCTCCGTTCAACCACGTTCAACCTGTTCAACCAAATGAAAAGATGAATTTGACAAAATTCACTCCAAACTCGTTCAACCTCGTTCAACCACGTTCAACCTGTTCAACCAAATGAAAAGATGAATTTGGCAAAATCCATTTCATCTCCGTTCAACCTCGTTCAACCACGTTCAACCTGTTCAACCAAATGAAAAGATGAATTTGACAAAATCCATTTCATCTCCGTTCAACCTCGTTCAACCACGTTCAACCTGTTCAACCAAATGAAAAGATGAATTTGACAAAATATATTTCATCTCCGTTCAACCACGTTCAACCTGTTCAACCAAATGAAAAGATGAATTTGACAAAATTCACTCCAAACTCGTTCAACCTCGTTCAACCACGTTCAACCTGTTCAACCAAATGAAAAGATGAATTTGACAAAATCCATTTCATCTTCGTTCAACCACGTTCAACCTGTTCAACCAAATGAAAAGATGAATTTGACAAAATCCATTTCATCTCCTTTCAACCACGTTCAACCTGTTCAACCAAATGAAAAGATGAATTTGACAAAATCCATTTCATCTCCGTTCAACCTCGTTCAACCACGTTCAACCTGTTCAACCAAATGAAAAGATGAATTTGACAAAATTCACTCCAAACTCGTTCAACCTCGTTCAACCACGTTCAACCTGTTCAACCAAATGAAAAGATGAATTTGACAAAATCCATTTCATCTTCGTTCAACCACGTTCAACCTGTTCAACCAAATGAAAAGATGAATTTGACAAAATCCATTTCATCTCCGTTCAACCTCGTTCAACCACGTTCAACCTGTTCAACCAAATGAAAAGATGAATTTGGCAAAATCCATTTCATCTCCGTTCAACCTCGTTCAACCACGTTCAACCTGTTCAACCAAATGAAAAGATGAATTTGACAAAATCCATTTCATCTCCGTTCAACCTCGTTCAACCACGTTCAACCTGTTCAACCAAATGAAAAGATGAATTTGACAAAATCCATTTCATCTCCGTTCAACCTCGTTCAACCACGTTCAACCTGTTCAACCAAATGAAAAGATGAATTTGACAAAATCCATTTCATCTCCGTTCAACCTCGTTCAACCACGTTCAACCTGTTCAACCAAATGAAAAGATGAATTTGACAAAATCCATTTCATCTTCGTTCAACCACGTTCAACCTGTTCAACCAAATGAAAAGATGAATTTGACAAAATCCATTTAATCTCCTTTCAACCACGTTCAACCTGTTCAACCAAATGAAAAGATGAATTTGACAAAATCCATTTCATCTCCGTTCAACCTCGTTCAACCACGTTCAACCTGTTCAACCAAATGAAAAGATGAATTTGACAAAATTCACTCCAAACTCGTTCAACCTCGTTCAACCACGTTCAACCTGTTCAACCAAATGAAAAGATGAATTTGACAAAATCCATTTCATCTCCGTTCAACCTCGTTCAACCACGTTCAACCTGTTCAACCAAATGAAAAGATGAATTTGACAAAATCCATTTCATCTCCGTTCAACCTCGTTCAACCACGTTCAACCTGTTCAACCAAATGAAAAGATGAATTTGACAAAATCCATCCCCTCTCCGTTCAACCTCGTTCAACCACGTTCAACCTGTTCAACCAAATGAAAAGATGAATTTGACAAAATCCATCCCCTCTCCGTTCAACCTCGTTCAACCACGTTCAACCTGTTCAACCAAATGAAAAGATGAATTTGACAAAATTCACTCCAAACTCGTTCAACCTCGTTCAACCACGTTCAACCTGTTCAACCAAATAAAAAGATGAATTTGACAAAATCCATTTCATCTCCGTTCAACCTCGTTCAACCACGTTCAACCTGTTCAACCAAATGAAAAGATGAATTTGACAAAATCCATTCCCTCTTCGTTCAACCTCGTTCAACCACGTTCAACCTGTTCAACCAAATGAAAAGATGAATTTGACAAAATATTGTTCATCTCCGTTCAACCTCGTTCAACCACGTTCAACCTGTTCAATCAAATGAAAAGATGAATTTGACAAAATCCATTCCAAACAAATAAATGAAGTGGGTATGTATAAAGCTGTGACTTTAATTAACAGATTATAACTGGTGGTGTCCCAGTTGCATTTGGAACCCAAAACAAAACTATCGAAACAATAATGTTAAGCACGGCTACTGCCGAACATACACAGGTGACTAAAATGATCTAAATTAAAGTCAGTTATAATAAAAACATAACCAGTACAAATAGTGTACCTGACGTCTGCAACAACCACCTCACCAATAGCTCTAAACGTGCCCATCTAGTGCCTCTCCCTATACCTTCTTTGTGTCATTGCAGTTATTTGGAGGGGCATGTTAAATTACATTTGGGGCTGGAGTGATAGGGTGATTGTTCAGGTTCCCCCAAAACTTTCCCTTTCATGGCTTTCACATACAACCCTACAATTTTTTTTCAAATTTTAATATGCAAATAAGGTATTTTCAAACTGGCCAATGATATCTGAGTTCCGAGCTGCTGCAGATCAGCTCGTTATTTTTATTGCGTTCGACTTCAGAGTACGCGATTTACGCGTTGTTCAGTGACTGTTTCAATGGTTTATTGTGTGTCATTGTTGTATCTAATTCGAGTTTCACTGATTTTGTTTGACTTCCGTCATAGTTTTGTATAAAAATAACCCAGTATATTTCTATTTATTCCTAATTTCAGGAAATGGAAAACACGAGATCGGTCAGAGGTTGCCGATCTAGGGATGCCAAGCTCTTCAGAGAAATTGTCATTATCTTCGTCAAAATGTTCTCCTAAAATAGCTTCCCAGTCGTAATTATCGTCCTCAGATTCGCCAAATTTTTCCATAAATGCCATTTTCGAAGTTCACTGACAACTACTGTCGTCTATGCCACTTTCTGTGTTTATGTCTGGCGATGCTTCGCGATAGTTGGTTGTAATATGAATAGATCTCGCGTTATTTTGTGAGATCTAATAATAATCTTGTTGCTCCGCAACGTTTACTCGGTACGATAAGAACTGATAACCTAAACAGACTTGGTACGCATTACTTCAAAAGAAAACGCCGCGTTGCGAGTCTGTTGTATTACTAGTCTGAGTTTTGACCAAAGGTTTAATTAACAGGGTTAACCTTATCATATTCAGTGCATTGTTTACATAATTGCTTACAATTAATCTATTGTGCATTGAATTTTACAAACAAAATTTGATATCCTTGCACTGTTAGAAAATTCTCAATTGTAAACAAAGAAAACATTAAGGCCCTTCCTCTAATTGTACAAACATAACCCCTATCGATCGAGCTTATCTCGTTTGTTTTCACCCAGATTGTACAAAATGCAACTGCACCTATGTGACGAAACAGTCGACGTTGAACCACATCGGTAATTACTGTTAAATAAATCCAAATTTATGCATTTTCCTATTCGTCACTTATTTAGCAATTACCTACCAGTTTTTAGATCAGGAAAGGAACAGTTCACCTATCAAGGACACAAGTTTGAGTTGAGGTAAATGCAGATGTTGATTACCAGAAACGAATGTTCTGTATTCCCGAGCCTACATTCAAATTGCAGTTATCAGGCTAAGCCACTTTTGTTTAAAACTTTCCTTTCAAATATATATATTGCTCACAGCTGTTTTTACAAAAAGTCTTCACTTAGCTCCCTCATTGTGTTCTATAACAATACCTTTCGAAATTATTTGACTATAAGTTTGACTGCAGTGCAAGCTACATGTTTTTAACATCAACACTTTAATTTTTTGTGTCAGTCCATTTCCATTTATAAGTTTGCTGAACTATGGAAGGTCCTAACGGAAGGAGCCACAACGCCTCTCAAGTGGCCACTTAAGCTTCTTAACAGGCTTATTTTCTTTTGTTTCAACCCAAGTTAATTCTGATGAGGACATTGTCTAGCTCATCTTTGATGTCGATGATAGTTTGCGATTGTTTACACAAGTAACGAGCTAGCGGAATATGATACAACCCCGCCGATTTTTAAATGTGACCATAAAATATATGCGCATCATGAAACTACGGTCATCACACATGCGCACACGGTTGGTTTAGGTGTGACAGGTCAAAATACGTATTTCACAACCGGAAATTCAACAGATGAACGTTTGACTTCACAGATTTCACATGTTTTAGTTATTAGCAACTGTAACAAGAACGAGATTTCAAGTGTCTACAACAAAAATTCCTAAGGACTCCTAAAAAATATTATCACAGAGAAAGTGTCTAGGCATGCCCTTCTTTTGATACTATCTTTTCTGGTGGTGTTCGCCGTTGCCCGGTGGTCGAACATTTCAATAGTTTCGGGCGTCAAACCCATGCAATGACAATGGTTCCATTGAAAAATGCAGTCGTTATTATCACAGGCAATCATTGATTAAGTCTCATCACTGTTACAAATACAAAAAGGTTCACGATAGTTCATCAATTCTTCTCCAATCGATGTTATATCTGCTAATTTTTCATTAAAGTTCGCCAAGACCTCCGGAAACAACAGCATTCAAACTAGACGCCATTGTCAGCATTTTACATGCGAGGTTCGTCTATCGCTTCCGAACATGCTCCGAGTATTACCGAATGCTCGAGACTAGCGTAACCCATTGTACGAAGGTGTTAAGAGCTAACAGAACCAATGTTTGTGAACAAATATTGACAAACGATCATGGGGCAAAGCTAAAACAATAGCGTCGTGGCTCCTTCCTTTAGTACCTTCCATGGTTGAACGTGTGCTAACGTCTATGTACACTCCATGGTTAAACCATAGACCCTCTAACATTTCATCGGGCAGGACCAAAATACGATGAATTTACCTCCCAATCTACCGCATTATTTGGATACTTCTCTCAATACAAACTATCTTTTACATTTTAATGACATATCAACGACGTAGTAATCAGAAACGGGTCACCAAATATGACGGCCAAATCCCCGAGTCAAACTGAACTGTGTCCGGTACACGAGAACATAATTTGTTGAACGTATTTTCCGTAAAGAAAGACTGCTACTTCCAATAAAAGTGACCACTTTTTAGCAAACATGTTCAGTTATGACATATTGTAATTTTAATAAATTCGAATGAAAACAATTGTGAGAAAACAGGTCACATGCTGAAACTTAGCGAAACACCAGCAAACAGTTCGCAGTAGCGTGACAAGGATTACGTCTGTAGCATGAAGCGAAAACAAAAGTGTAGTGGTGGCGCGTTTGTTTACGGTGTGACGTCACCCGGATGTTTCACAGCAGGTAGCTGTTAAATCCTATAATCGTTGCCAAGTTACATCGTACATCTTCAACACGCAATGACTTTGATCTTTACCGCAGTTTCCTATCCCTCTGTTAGAGGGTCTATGGTTAAACGGGGGAGTCGTCACCTACGCATGCGTCAGGTGGCCATAGCGTGCCATTGTTTACAAACAAGCGTCTACCCATGAGTCTTTGCGTTGTTAGCGTGTTTTGTTATCGTCGCTTGGGACTGATGATTAATTAATTTATTTATACTTATTTTCCCATTGTCACATTTTTAATGTCATTCATTGTACATATGAACTTTGTCTGAAATAAATAATAATGTCGTATCGTGCACAACACTATTTGTTTTGCTTATCGCCCAGGTTACATTATATTGTTATTCAGGTTGTACATCGTCTTTGACCCCATGATTTATAGTGGTGGTTGAGCGCGTAGCGGGCGACCAAATGCTGTTTAGAATTGGTGAATCAATAAACGCTGCTCGGACCAATAAATATAATATACAATAGATAATATTTGCAAATCCTTGTTCTAAGTAAATATTAAAAATAACTCACGTCTCAAGCTATGGCTATTTATCGATATTACTTTTTATTTGATCTCGCAATAACCCAGTTGAGTAAAGAATATAATTTTGTGAAAAGTTTTGTATTTTGTACTTATATTATCTCATTTATTGCCAGAACATGATTTGTTATTAAAAGGAAATAAAAAATATAAATATATATTCAAAAAAACGTAAGCTCGGCTTTAGCTAATATGCTACTGACCCCAGTGGTCAATATATATTAGTGATTACTAGGGAAATGCTCAATAACAAACCATCAAGAAAATAAATAAATTTGTAATCGAAATAAGTGCTGTATTTTTCGTTTGTATTTATTTGAGGTAATATATTATTTCGAACTGGTTGCTAAGGGTTCTTAGGTGTCAAAATATTTACTTAGTATAGTGACAAGTAATGTTTATGTTGTTTTATTGTTTATTGATACGGTTACTAGGAACACCCTCAACTCACTTATCAATGATTGTTGATCTTATCCACCTGTTAGCTTACCTATATGTGTTTTTGTTGTTGTTACAATAACTAATATGTATACAAATGGTCACGGTCACATGACCAACCGATGACTTCCAACATATGTACAAGAGAATAGAACACTCTGACTTACATGTGCACTTTTTTGTATTATATAATGGTAAAGCACTTTTAAGCAATGGCGTGTTCATGATTGCTTGGTCTATTTGTCAGGCAAAATATAATGTCCCAGAACATCTACACATCATTGATGAAAGAAAACGATCATTTAGATAAAAAGTTATGGTGGTTTTAAAACTTAATCTTATTTTTTTTTAAATTGTTTAAATACTTTTTTTATAATTTTTTTATTTCAGGCTAAAAGTTTAGAGTAATGCATGTAACTCAGAATATTGTTTTTCTCTATATTTATTATAGAAAACTGGCAGAAAAAAACATTACCAAGGCAAACTCCATTTATATACAAAACTATATACTAGTAAACAAGTGACTTGACGTTCGAAAAAGTACCACTGTCCTAAACAAAAATATCAAATCAATCAGGCTTGCAAACTATAGAAAATTATTGATGTCGTTGGAAATATGATAGAGGTCTAACCTACCTATCAAGTAACAGCCGGGCTGACGAATCAAAGCAAGCAATGGGAAAAGGAATTTACAAGAAGTCAAAAAAATACATATATTTTTCAATAAAATTAATAAAAAATAATGTGAGAATTAATGAAATCGTCATGGAGTAACAGAATTCCATCGAAGGTTACAAAGTATCGAATCAATTATTCTGGCAGTTCTTCACAAAAGAATCGATTTTAAAAACGCATAATTAACGCATAATTTCTAAAACAAATGATTATAACGCATTTCGTGACAATGTTACGAATGAAGTGTCGTATTCAGGAAACTTTGACTCACTTGGCAGATAACATTTACACATAGAGATACCAGGCCCGACCCAAATGAACGTTAGTTTCATCCAAAATGTATGCTGAGGTCACACCTCGCTGCCTCTTTTTCTTACAAAATCATACAAATATACAATAGTGATATCGGACTACATGATTCTATACACCTCCACACATATTCGCCAAATGTAAGTCAATCGTTTTCTGCTTAACAGCTCAAATCAATTTACATGAATAAACAATCACTCTTTATGCACTTACAAACTCATGTTAATATGATACCTCGGCATAAAATGTAGTATTTTGTTGCGAGGTACAAACCACAATATATCTAACTGTTTCGCAATACAATTCACTCCTCGAGATATCGCAAATTAAACATTTTAATTAAACCTACATAATTCCCTATTCCAGAATTACCGACAGACGCCATGTAATTATTTTGCGCATGTGCAAACTACCAGCCAACAGGCGAGGGTAGATCATCAATATAAAAAATCAAAAAAGAACAATAGACATGTAACCCCGGAAGAAGTAAGTAGCATATTCAAAACGGTGTTAAAAACATAGCAGAATGAAGAACTATACAATACAGCTACCAGTTGGGCGAGCAGTGTACTGCGTTAGGAACATTCGAAATCTGCCTTCCCCTATTGTTTGTTGACGTCAGGTCACGCAAGCATACAAACGATAAACGCACAAACGCTATCAATTCAGGAATCGGATATTCAAGCATTTCTCAATAATTCACATTTCACGCAACGCGAGACTTCGCGAGAACACGCTTGATCCTAGCAACGACAGTCATCACAAAGCACATATATTTTGCCGGCTAGACACAGGACCATCTCAATCTTATTCCAGTTACCACAATACAGGTAGAACTACGAATTGTGTGAACAAGAAACTTCGGCCGCTGCCGAAAGATCGAAGATCAATGTTTGGAAAGCGGCCGCGGCGCAAAAACTTGTCTGTGGTAAGTATCAATTGCCGCGAATTTCGCTGATAGCGGGATTCTATCTATATCTGTCATCTTGCTATTTTTTGTAGTAAAAGAATAACGTAAAAAAAAATAAAAGGAATATTGTGTCATGTTAATGTCGAGATTAATAGTAATTATGGTACGAATTTCCACACGACACATCAGCGAGTGAGTTAACAAGATTCCAACGATATAAATTCATACTTATTTCTTATGCGGCATGCAATAAAAAGACTATGCCCCTATGCTGCTTAACTTCGTCGACTTTTAGGGCTTGAACAATATATTCACAAACATTGTTTTCATATTGTGCTATGTGCTATGTATTACTAATTATATATATATATCGTTTATAATTCTTTCTTTAGAGTTGCATTGTTGGTGGAGATTAATCATTAACCAACACTACACAATCAGTGTACACATTGAGGCATTACGTTGCTGCAATGATAACTCATCAAAGGTCACGACTGCCGTGATCGAGGGCTGTGCTACGGAACACACGTCGAACTTCTTTTGTTTGTTTTACAAGTATTGTGAAGTATTGTATTACTAGTAGTAATAATTTATGAATCGACATGTAGTCGTGCTTGTTATTACGAATGATATTCTTATTAACTACATATATTTTTGAATTCAACTTCCAGTCGCCATTTTTATGAGTTAGTACCATGTTGGCAATTGATTTAGTCTGAAATGTTCTTATCGCTATGACAACAGTACAGTCACACATTAAGTAGTAGTAGCCATCAACAGACGTAACCGCATTAATATGTTCAATCGAAAACTGTATTTTCTAATAATAAATTGAGCACAAGAAAGCTGAAACATACAAGTTCATTGATACATATTTACTTACTTTTGCAATTAAACATGCTGTAACTATCACGTTGGAAGTAATGTTGGACCATTCGCGACACACACAGTCTAAACATGTCTCAATACAGCTAATTAAACATCGGACTGCTCTACATACAGTTAACAGTTCTGTTGTAAAATGTCACACGTGGTGTAGCAAATTATTCCTTCAAACCCATATCGTGTAACACGGAACCAAGTTTCAAAAAAGCCGTAACAGAATCATCGGGGTGAGCTGTACCACCGAATCATCGATGTAGTTATTAATGTCAAAACCATGAGATTTAACATAACTAACTGCATTGGTAGTACGTTGATACATTAGTGCTGCTGTCGGAAGTGCTAATGGTGGAGCAATGTCAAAGTAATATTTGTCATTCCATGTGTAGCCTAATAAGAAGTAATCAGATGAAGCAACACACAGTTGACGACATGCACGACTGAGATCACACTTATAGGATAGACAACTAGAACCCAAAACATTGAATTTGCGAAACAATTACCTCCCAATAAACATCATACTACATTAAATTAGACATTCTAAATTGCGTGGCAACTAAAGATATTGTATACATTTACATCGTATATAGGTTATTTACTATGGTGGAAATTAAACGATGGTGAAACATATTTTTGAATTATATAAAGTAAAGTCTTGATCGTAATTACAATAAGATATTTATTTACTAGGCCCTGGAACTTTTAATTATCTTGGTATGTTTGGAGGCAACTTCCGGGATCTTCCAGAGAGATTTAAGTACACCTGGATTGAAACAGGGAACAACAGTATGCGGATCATATCAGTACGAGAATGACGACGGCGACTGCTGTGACAAATGTCCTCCTGGTGAGTTTTTAAAGCAAATCAAATCACTAAACATTCAAACTTGTCTATTATGTAGTGACAACCTGCTATAATTGTATCTGTAATCAGTGTATTCACATTCTTGAGATCCAAAGGTGCCAACAACTGCTACTGTCACAGCATATTCAATTTATGCTTTCATTTTTCCACTAGAAGTGATTCCACAATCCATGTTGTATGTAGCCTCAACATTGTGAATGCAAAACGATAAACTAAACAATAATCGGAAACTTGTTGCCAGGTCTGAATTTAAAAAACTTGCTCTGTAGTATACCAAGCATCTGTATGAACATTGTGAATGCAAAGTGATAAACTAAACAATAATCGAAAACTTGTTGCCAGGTCTGAATTAAAAAACTTGCTCTGTAGTATACCAAGCATCTGTATGGCTCGCGTCCGTTCCCTGTGACCACTCGGCCGCAACGCTGATACCCGACATAAAAACTCGTTTACATATGTTAACATTTGATGACAAATCCTTCTAATAAGAGCTCGTTAATGTCGTCTTTAAAACGCCGGTCCTCTGTTATTGGGAGTTGTCAGTGCACTCTCAAAAAACTTAAGAAACAAATGTCTGAACATAAACCTGACACTTTATTTATTTCCACAATTGAAAAATGATTGACTGGAAAGTATAAAGTGAAATAAAGCACCTAAGTAAACTATACATTTCAAGTAATCCATCGATACGCATATGATACACTAACATTATTATCATCACAGTTAGCGACTACCTCACAATGGGTGAAAATAGAAATACATGGAATAACACGCAGTAGATTGTAGAGCATAAACATTAACGTGACCAGCAAACTTGAGTCATATATATACAGAGCGATGACCTCAAACAACCCTCGCATACAGTCAACAGTTTATTATTATACCCAAATAGTCAACAACCTAAACTTCACATAGTGTAAATTACTCGGCTGCTGATAATTATTCAAATATATCGAAACAACAACAACAAAACATGCTGTGATCCGCCAATTCTCTCTGCTTTTCCCGGTGCTATTAATAACCATCTTACCAAATCTCGACTGCAGAGGGCGACATATTGTGCAATAGCAAGTCTGTGTAGAGTTATTTGGCCGTAACACCGTCAGTTAAGTTTAAAAAGTTGGAAAATTATTTCAAGGCATCGCAAACGTTGTAACTCAATATAATACAGATGTGTATTGTATCCAAACAATCTCCCAAAAAATGTATTGCCGTGATTCATATTTGTAATTCACAGGTAACCTAGTTGCAGTACAATGTGACGCAGAGCACAATACTAAGTGCAGACCATGTGATGCGAATACATACATGCCGGAATACAGCACGCCAGGTGTACCATGTATCCCACATAAAAAGTGTACAAGTGGGGAACATGAAGAAACTACTGGGACACCAATTAATGATTATGAATGTACTTGTCAGGATGGCTATATACGAACCCCTGGAGGAGAATGTAGGAGAGGTATGTTAGCTATTTTCCTAAATAGTGCTGATAAAATTCCAGACGGTTAAGTGCAGTTTTTGTAAATTTCTTGTTTTTTGTCTCAGGGGCTTGTCAACGGCGAACACGAAGTGAAAGAAGGCAAAACAGTCAGTAGCCCACAATAAAAAGTATCTGAATTACAGGCAGTGATACACAGTTTAACTTTGAAAAAACTTACAATTATATTTATTATAAGCCACGATCAAATAACGCAAATATTACCCATTTCTGGGTTGAAAATCGTTTGAGGGGTTTTCTCTGTACGTCAACAACCATAACAGTCATTGATATGACGGGGTCGGGGTCGAATGATTTCACCTAATGTACTAAACACGGTTATTAATGGCTTGGGGGCTCGTTGCTCTGCTTGTGTCAGTCTGGTGGTATAATAAACGTACATGGTATTTTTATGGTATTGTCGACACAGAAGAATTGTGGAGACAGCCAATGAGTAGCATCCATGTTGACCGCAATGAAACCATTCCGCAGACTCAATTATTTTTCATTTCCACGAATAGTCTTCAACGGTCTCGCTAAGAAACATTCTTTAGCTATCCTACTCAAACTGGACGAGGTCGATATCACGTGACCAATTTGACGTCTGTAACACTTATTTGACACTTTATTACTAGCAATGAATGTTGATAAATTTAACTACAAGATAATAATTGCACCAAACATGATTGACAAATTTGAGAAACGTCTATATTAGTATAGTATATTCTTCTCTTGTTATGCAGTTATTTAATCTTATCGCCTATTATATTAATTTATGCACCACGGCCATGCACAACTCTAGTTTGCCGTATTAGGTTTCTGATTCCCGAGCACTTTCAGGCCCTGTACTTCTTGTCAAACAACTCAGCATCCAAAATATACAAAGGTGTTGTACCCCTTTGATCTAATCATATCACTGTCACGATCTTTTCAAAATATCGAACATGATTTCCTACTAATGACAATTTTCACATTTCTTAATTTTCAAAATGGCTAAGAGCAAGAAAAAAACGTCTAACTAGTAATAGAAAGAAAAAAAGGTGTAGCTTCGATAACACGGTAAATCCTTGACATCCATTATGCACTGGAATGAAATTGACATATACTTAACAAAATTAAAACACGCCTACTGACAATGTAATCTATTTTATGCATGAGGCAATTTCCCTTTGAATTTTAAAGTTGTTTGTTTTTTTATATTTATAACTCACATTTCCCATTGCCCGTTTCTAAACCAGTAGTTCAGATTGTTCTACATAGTAAATCAATTTCAACGTACCCTTATTTTGCTATAGTTAAATTTACTGGAAAATAAATAATTATATTACACCAAATTGCTAATATTTTATATGTGTATTTGCATTTCAGACTATACCACAGGTGAACCAAATAATAAGTCGTAAGTTTGCATAAACTTATATATTATTCAACTATTTATAAGTGGCAATATGTAGGTCATACACAACTATTGTGTATGTAGTTGAATATAATAGTCACATTTCTGTCAATGCATGTTCTCTCATTGTTTAGATAAACGTTATCCACCAGAGCTTATCTCACTCTGGTAATGTGAAGCTTTCAATTAACATGTCAGTGTGTGACCTAAAAGTAAAAAGGCATAGGGGACTAAATATTTGTAATAATATTAAAGAAACATATGCATTGCACCGCCCATAGTTGTGTGTGTTGTTGTTTTTTTGTGTATCACAAGTCTGGGTCAAAGTCCTCACTGATTATTAGGCAGTGCATACAATCGTAGCCAAACCTATTTATCTAAAATGACTTTACAGTGTTATAAAACAAACAATATGTTGAGATGATTAGTTAGTGACATACAAATTATAAATTGTATACAAAGACAAAATAGATTTGTGGCTGGAGGGGTGTAATAAGGTCAAATGTTACCTGGCTTTATTTCGTTGAAACTGCACCATACTGTGATAAATATCTGCTGCTTGAAATATCCTAGATACTACTCTGTATCTGGCCACAAACTCGCCTAATAATGTAGGCCATTAATATAAATTTCCAGTGTGTGTTTTACATCCACATGACATTTAATCACTAAAAAGTGGTAATTTTGAGAATATATCAGTATCTGATCAATTTTGTAATTAATGTACTATTGTAGTTCATATTCATATTATTAGGCAACACTGCTTTGCCCAGCATAGCATGTACAATACATAGAAAATTCTGTCCTATTGGTCAGTTCATCCCCTCCCATCACCCATCATCGGAAATCACGCCCTAATGCAGTATACCATTCATACATGTGTTAACATGTCCACCACAGGCTTTAAAATCATTCTATTACAACGTCAACAATGCTTTAGTATCATGCTGTGACTTGAGAGAATAATTTGTAATGCAGTGGTCGTGTAATTTGTTTCAAACTTAGATCCAGTGTTGAACCTGGACCAATTACAGTGTGTATTATCATTGTCGTCGTAGCCAGTTTCTGCTCTATATGTATTACCATAAAGATTGTTCGTAAGAATCGAAAACAGGTATTTAATTCTATGTGATATTATTGTTTATGTCACCAAAATGAATAATGAAACTATGTCAATGTCATAACACAATGTGTGTTTCCCATATTATTATTCTAACAAAGAATGCAATTCATTCTCAACTACACAGAGTACATGTTTTCAAAACTCAATGTTTTCTACTTTTTTGCAATTACAGAACGCTAAATTTGAAAATATTCCACTTACTCATTCTCCAAATGTTGAAAATCAAGATGGAGGCAATGACTCAACAATGGTAATTAATATTCTTGGTGATATGTGATATGAGATATGTTATACAACAATTTCAATGTCATAACATAATTTCTTCCCCATATGATTACTTTAACAATCTAAATGTTGATTTACAAAGAGTACATGTTTTCAAAACTCTGCGTTGCCTATTCTATTGCAATTGCAGAACGATACAACTGAAAATGGTCCGCTTAATCCTCAAGCAGATGCTAACAATCAAGATAGAAATAGGCGAGGCAATGACTCATTAGTGGTATTTAATATTCTTTGGGATATTATATTTATGTCACTGATGTTTTCAAAACTCAATGTTTCTTATCCTATTTCAATTGCAGAACAATACTACAACAGCAGATGGTTCTCAAGATGACTGCAGTCAAGATGACTCAACAGATGTATGTAATATTCCTTGTGATATTATAATTATGTCACTGAACTGAGTAATGCAACAATTTCAATGTCATAACATAATTTCTTTCCCATATGATTACTTTAACAATCTAAATGTTGATTTACAAAGAGTACATGTTTTCAAAACTCTGTGTTGCCTATTCTAATGCAATTGCAGAACAATACAACTGAAAATGGTCCACTTAATCCTCAAGCAGATGCTGACAATCAAGATGGAAATAGGCGAGGAAATGACTCGATAGTGGTATTTACTATTTTTTGTGATATTATATTTATATGTCACTGATGTTTTCAAAACTCAATGTTTCTTATCCTATTTCAATTGCAGAACAATACTACAACAGCAGATGGTTCTCAAGATAACTGCAATCAAGATGACTCAACAGATGTATGTAATATTCCTTGTGATATTATAATTATGTCACTGAACTGAGTAATGTAACAATTTCAATGTCATAACATAATTTCGTCTCCATATGATTACTTTAACATTCTATTATATTGCAATTGCAGAACGATACAACTGAAAATGGTCCACTTAATCCTCAAGCAGATGCTGACAATCAAGATGGAAATAGGCGAGGCAATGACTCAACAGTGGTATTTAATATTCTTTGTGATATTATATTGTATGTCATCGATGATGATCCGTATTACATCGTGGCATTCTAGCGTTGTTCTGAGCTAGGGGCCTTGTCATTGGACGGTTGTGCTATCTTTATGGACAATCAAGCTGAGCTAAAAACACAAATTGGGTTTCTCGCCAAGAACCAAATCCCAGCCGATCGCCATCCCCCAACTGGCCATCATTGCCGGCTCGGAGGAACAGGATGAGATGCTTCTTTGCCCAGTTCGAGCGTTGAGTTACTCGAGTACCATACCATACCATAGGAAGTCAAGTCACGGTAGCATGCACATGTTTATGTGTTATGGCCAGGGTAAGCAGGCCAGACCAGTCTCCCTGACTTCCATTTCAAGGTGGATCACAGCAACAGTGCCTGAGGTTTACGACCATCTGGCATCCTTGACACAGAGTCTACATAGACACCGAGTGCATGAGGTTTGTGTGATGGCTAACTCATTGGCTCTTGCATCAGGTGCCTCTTTCGAGCGTATACTGAGGGCGGGCTTCTGGAGAACGCAAACGTCTTTACCAGTTATTACCTAAGAGAGACCCAAACTGTTGAGGAAGGTCCTTTTAGGGTGACACCTGTCGTAGTGGGTCTGACTTTGGTTTCTGACCCTGCCCAGACGAATGTAGGGATCCCTCCGCATAGGCAATAGAGTAATCACTGCTACAGATTTCTGTGGAGAAGTTTTTCTCGTCAGCACTCTCTTGACGTGTCCAGGTCTATCCTTTGACCTATACCCTCATGCAGAACTGTGTCAGCCTCTTTACTTGCAAGTCAAATGCAAGTCACCCAATAATCTTGTTTTGGGTCTAGTATCCTCGAGCATACCGACCCAGTCACCTTATTAGTTGCTTTGTTATGGGGTCGACACTGGCAAGGGAAGACACTATTTGTCACTGGTCTCAACTAGGTGGTAGTCGTAAGTAGGGAATATTGTCCTGGGCTGGGACACCCTTTAGTGTTTCTGTTTTTGTTCGGAAACCCACCACCTCTCGGCGTCTGATCTACAGTTCAAAAATTTCATTTTGACTGACCTATGGTCTATGGTTGGGAATTGAACATATTGAATTAGGCATAAGGTTATCAACTTGCCTATTCACATAATTCATCCCCACCATATACTCCAGGTCTCTCCGACCACCCCACTTTCCGTAGCGATTGGCTTAGTCCTTGTTTTTAGTGAAAACCAGAAGTGATCGTAAGAAAGATGGCGTCGCCCTCTTCGCCTCGGTTACACGGTGTGTGACGTAGAAGAAAATCTATGATTATGATCCGTAGTACATCGTGGACATTCCGAGATATACACTCGTTCTTACAATTAAATAAATACAACATTAGTATATTGGGCCCATTTTATATGATATTTCAATCGCGTGCATGCAACGCAAAACTTAATATATTGACAAATATCTTGATTTCAATTACTTCGATGGGATAGCAAATTTAGTATTTTTTGGCAAATGTTTAATTCATTATCAATATCAGTGTTTTTAAATTTCCGCGAATTAACATTATGGCATTTTACGTCTGTCAAATAACGGCCAAATAAATACGTGGAATCATTAATTACTAAAGACCTTGCATAAAATTGAAAATTACTCCAAATAAACAAATGTCCAATTCGGGAACAGCATAATAACATATTTGTTTTTTGATAAAATAGTAGGGCGCCACCAGACGAACTCGCTTAGCAAGTGCGTCGTATTTCTCCCAGGAAGTTGACGCTGATTGTGCACATATGAAGCCGCTCATCTCACCATTGGATATGGCAGCACATCGTGTGTGTAGTGTTTACAGGGGACGTGGAGATGATCTGTGGTACATCATGACCAATAACGAAATGATTGGTTGCCAACTGTGGGCGTGTCTTTTATTTCTGTGCTGAAGTCCCGCCATTTATTTTTCATGGTTGTTCGACCATGGTCGTCTGCACCTGTATCGCGAGTTCTAAGTTTGGTTTACTATGTTGGTCGCGTGACACCATATTCACCGCGTCCCTCTCGGCACCGACGCCCAACTCGGCGTCTTGGGGAGGAAATCTACTCACCACGCCACTTCGATACTTCTCCTTCCCGAAAACATGCTTTTTTAAATAATTAAAATAATATTCTGGACAAGATTTTTATCAATTGAATGGTCGGCATCCATTGCTGCTCCAAATCATTCGGAAAATGGCAGCGCATAAACCGCGCAAATTTCTTTTACCATCATTTTTACAGCGGTTTTCACACAGACACAAGTTAATTCCGTTACCCAATGGCTGAAGCAATTTTACATCGACCAGACACGCCCCAAAACAGATGACGAGATTTGACAGTATCGGCCTATGCAAATGCGTTTAAAACATCTGGTACTAATATATATACTCTAATTATATTCTAATTTCCCAATAACTGCACCCGCACAACGCAAAATGCATATTTGATTAGGTTGGTTGGCCATCAAGTACCATCCTATGGCACCCAATTCATATATCACCAATACCATAGTACAGAGTTATACAGCAAGTATTTTATGATATTATGTTGTATTTCGAATCTGTAATTGTATGGAACAGTGCTCAGATTAAAATGTCATATGGCATCTATATGATTACATATCGTGTACTGACTAATGCTCGTAGTTGATATATGTTCTGTTATTATTATTATTATTATTATTATTATTATTATTATTATTATTATTATTACTATTGCAGATAGTTTTAGTTGTATACGGGTTAATCATTTTAGTGTTATGGATGGCGTCGGGTATTATGGTAGGAATTAACAAATGTCTAATCCCGTACAACTATGAAGCAGCTATTACTCTTTCTTTGGTACTACTAGCAATATTAGTAACCGTACAAATGATATGGATACTGTATACTACTACTTTGAGGAACAAAAACATTGTGACAATTTTCATAGTTATACCATCTGCGGCATTGGTAGGAGTATTTGGCTATTTAGTTCCTGGGGTAAGTCGTGGATCATTTTACCTCAAATTCGCAATTTTCAATATAGTTCTTGTTATATTTTAAATGTTTTTACTCACGAAGTAGTAAGTTCATTGGTGCGTGTGTGCATAAGTGTGTATATATATGTGTGTGTGGGGTCAATGCAATTTGGTACATGGGAGAGATTAGATCGACAATAATTCAAAAATAGAGTAGTAGTAGTACATTATAGTATTTAATGGCGAGAATTTCACTTTAATTCCACTGAACGCTGTAATTTTAAAACTTGAGTTATTTTATTTTAGTGTCTTAGGCATACCTGAACATTACAATTAACGGGAACTTATGACACATATTTAACACTGACATTTTATTATTACAGTTTTCAAGTTGTTAATACTGATCGATATCATCAAATGTGAGGTAAATATCAAAATTTCATTCAATATTGGCATATTCGAGAATACAGTTTTGTTTTGTCCTTCCAAATTATTATCATAATGTTGTTTTCCAGCATCACAAATTATGCAATCGTTCTCTTTGTTGTACATTATATGAATTCTCAAAAGTTCCCCTAACTTGCCTACTTTTTTCATATAGATAGCACTGCTATAAAAGAACAAGTTTTCCTATAATATTTAGATGTTGCGTCAAAATATAACATCGTTTAATGTAATGTTTGATGCAATGGAAGGAAAAAACACCATACATGTAAAACTGTTACCATGAATATATTGCACAACGTTAAAAATAAGTTGACGACAATTTGAACAAAAATACTTGTTAATCAGAGGGTTTAGAATGTAATCAACCGAACTAGCCGACCATATATTAGTTGCACGCACAAATTGTTAAAAAAAATACAATGTTTTTAGTTGCAATTACCTCGATTTACGAAACAGACGACGGGCCCGGTGGGTAATAGGGACGAACGCATCGATGGCGTAACGTGTTCGATTCAGAAGATATGCTGCAATAAACGCGTACGTTCGTCACTTGAGTTTTCTCGAAAAATACGCAATATATTATCACATTTCGCAATAATAATTCGTCTTAGTACCTGAAATAGGTATCCCTGTTCATCACACGCCCGCAATTACTATGAACAGTGCTCACAGTTGTGTGATCGCGATTCAGTTGAAAATTCAATCAGAATATTCAGTTTCGTGAGGGATCGCAGGGGTTCAGACATAATACCTTGCTTTAGTCAATCAGATGGCTAGATTCACACAAACCATGATACAAAAATACACATCATTCAATAAAATTCATAGGAAGTCCATAGAAACATTTAGAAAACTATAAGACTTGCAGTTTAAAGTATTAAAATAATAGTATAATCCCGTAGCATAGGACTTCATGATTTCATTCACTCATTAGTCATATAGGACTGGCAAAGTAAAATTATATAGGACTCACAAACTCCTATAGGATTGTCTTTTCATGAAAAATCATATTAGATTGTTTTTAGTGTACATCTTACTCAATCGTAATTGTCCTTATTTTTTATTGCAGAATAGGGTAATTCTATCAGCAAGTTCACTTTTAAAAGTTCAAGTTATTGAATAGTTCATTCACAGTAGCGTCTTGTGGCGTTTCGGGTGTCAAGATCAACGTTAATTTTAATTGTCAGTATTCTGACCTACGAAAAGTAATACAAATGAAGATTATCAAAATCCTCAATTGATCTACTATACTATTTATTAACTATAAGGGGAAATTGTGACAAAGAACTGTGGCTCATTGCCAATCAACATAGCTGGTTTGACGGAGCTTTGTACAAAATAACAAACACGTGTTGCCCGCTTCATGTAGTTTGACCCCAACGATAACAAAAACAATCACTTACGACGAGCATGGTTTATACTGACTCATGATTTCCTAGGATGCGTTTAACATAATTGGTAACGATGCATCAGAAATTGTGTTGCAGTTTGATTTTTTAGCTACTTCTAAATTCCATACAACTATCAATACCTCGAACCGTTATAATTGGGGTGTTCGATTGACTTAGTATACTGTTGAATGATTATTCTTTTAGTGAGATACTAGTATTTTATTCACATTTATTCAGAGTATTTTGCTTGTGTTCAACTTTGCATAACATGCTATTATACTGTGCTTGTATTTTTCGTTGAGCAGATAAATTAATCTTGTAGAGGTCAGTGGCACTTAGTTACCCTGGATACAGTAACAAAGGAAAATAGGGGAAATTAGTTTAACATGTGTTCACGACATTGCGCGTAGATTGAGACTAAACTATTCCTAAAGTATTTCATTCAATGTACCCAGTTATTCAAATATTGTGCATGCATGTATTTTTATCAGTTTGTTTGCATAACAACTTGCCGTTGTCATTGTTGGTCATCTGATTCAGTCTATGCTGTGTGAAAGTGTGTAAAATACTAGGCAAACTGACAATATATTTTGTTTTTTCATGTTTTTGATTATCTCGGATCTACTTTTGTTTAAAGTCATTGGTTGATTGTTTGACCGCATGTCTTGCTGTATTTGTATATAATAAATTGAATGTGGCTATGTAATCGCTATTTTTAACTTCCCCTCCAGTGTTATTGACTGCTATGCCGATTATGCTATGTACGGCTCAGTTTCGTTAATCACCCTACACATGGCAGTATTCGAATAATTGTTTCCCAAAATGAATTATCTTAGATGGCATTACAGACGCGCATTAATACAAATAAATTGTGATAACAAGCCATTTTCTATATGCAAATATAGAATATGTATGAATGAAATTTCATGACAATGAACTTTAAAATCGTTATTGATTTGCAGTTTAATATATCATAAATGAAATGTCAACATTTCTATGCTCTTGTTTGACTAAGTGCACTGATCAAGTTTGATTAATTCAAATATGCAAAACAATGATGGCAATTAGCCATTTTAGTCAAAATGCAAAATAACGGTCACACATAATCAGACACTCAACACATACAACCATCATACCAAGTTTCAAACAAATACGCCCAAGCCTGAGCATGTTAAAAAAATCGCATTTTAGTGCATTTAAAAAAAAACATGGCTTCCAGTCAACCATTTTTATTGGAATGTGACACATTGTCAACTTTTATCGATGTTCTAGAACACAATCATCTGTGAATTTGAGGTTAAGCTGATTTATGTAAAAAAAACGGAATTGCTGCTTCTTTTACCAATGTCATTTAAGTTTGTATTTGTAAAAAACAAACAATCTGGGGCATATGTATACCTTCGTATATCAACCACGTACGAATTTTGGGGGAAATCAGTCCATGAACGGACAGACGATGACAATCCATGAGTCATCTGGACTGTGTCCAGTCGGGAGCTGATAAATGATTAAACAGCTGCTAATTTGACCAATGTTTAAGGAGTGTGCATATAAACATACATATGCATTATTGATTGTTCCTAAACTGAAACGATCATATCGGTTGCAGATAGCACGCGGTTCATTTAAACACTTGACATACATCTATAGCGCAATACGTAGTTCATGGACCACTCTACTGCCTAAAGTTTATTTGAATTGTTGTTCAGTATACCCTATCTCGTGATATCATGAGTAGTTAGCGACATGAAAACACACTTACAACAAGGGTATTGAACTAGTTTAATGACCAACACCTAGCTGAGCGTGCAGCTACCAATTGCTACCCGAAAAATGTTTACAGTCGAAAAGGATGATTTACAATTGTCTTGCATGCCAAAGGGCCACAATCTTTACCATGACCTAACATTACAGTAATTAGTTTTCATTGTGGTTGATGTATATGGTGAACAATATGACATAAGTTACAAAGTGTCGTGCCATAATTGTTTCATCAAATGATTGATGTATTTTCTATTTATTTTTTCCTAATGATTTTCCCAATTTTTTTAAATATCTTCTTCAGCTATTTTTATCAACGGGTAAACAGTTTACACTCACTATGTGAGGGCCTACTGTGTGTTGTTTCTCTTATCGTCCTTCTTTCAGAACTCAACATTTTATGGATAATGTATTGGTTAGGCGACAGTCAAAGAAATTCTATATTCATAATATAATCGTTGACATGAATAGGAATCATGCTTACATTGAACACACAATTAGCGTTAGTTGTAATAGTTAATATTTGGTTTGTAATGGAGTATTTTAAGGGCCCTGAGGTTTGAAATCCGGGCTGCACACCCCTATCAAACCAGAAATGCCCCCCCGTAATTCTCCGCGCCTCAAGTTCAGCGCGTCTGTTCGTTCGGCAGTAACCACGTGACTTTTTAACTTCCGGGTTAAACACGTGTTGTGTTCAGTACAAAACACATATAGTGTGCGATGTTTTGCGCAGAATGGCAAAAGAAAACGCAATGATCTGTCAGTTGAGTCATCATAGAAGTAGAGACATGTCTAACATTTAGTGTGTTGTTATTTTTCACCGAATACAATTATAGAAATGCAAAAATGACGTCTTTATTCGAACTTATGTTGTATATTTTTTCACGTTACTGGAACACATCAACTCAGTATTGGTTGACCAATATATTAAATCCCAAAACATACCTGTAATGTTATGAATCTGAATATCATAATATACTGACAATTTTCAAACAGCAGCAATTAAAATTACTTGATAGATATGTATATAATAAGTATTTTAACGAAGGCAAATGTTAGGCTGTAGCGCCCTCTGGGGTTTGGGATTCAAATAAGCTTCAACCACTAATTTGTAATACAGGATGTGATAGATGTAATACAGCAGGCTTTTTTTAATGCTGTTCTGATATAGTTTTAAATTATTCCAGTCAGATTATTGCTCCTTGGAAAATCAAAATAATGCTACCTTGTAATTTTAGATTGGTATTGTTCAGGGTGTTTAGCATCAATTTTGTCACACTCAAGAAAATGAAAAAGGGAAACTGCAGTCCTCACATCATTATATTGAATGCCCATAGCCAAGTCTTACACGTACAAAAATACACACACTGTGTCTATTTTATTTTAATTTTTTTTATATATATTTTCACTTAAGTCTTTGAAACTAATTTGCTATATTGTTTGTACTGTATTTCACTTGATTTCATTGGATTTGTACTTTTACTATACACAAGCATATGTGTTACAAAGTAATTAAAACAATTAGAGATGTAAGTAGTTTTACATAGCAGAATTGGCAATCAAGCTGGTTAATCTTGAATTGGTTAAACTTCTGAAAAATGAAAACAAACAAAATACATTCAAATACAGCATCTTAAAAACACTTTCTATTACTTCAAAAGGTCCAGCTTAACCCCAATCGCGAGTCTCAATTTACTAGTTAGTTACGTTATACATATTGCTTGGTATTTATATCAAAAGCTGGTTTATTGGACACTAATTCATCTTCATATTTTACAATTCATATCCTTATATTTTATTTTAGGAGTATGACAATACAACGACTGGCTTTGGTGACACAGTTTGCACCCAACAGAAATTGAAATATTGCGAGCAATAATTAATACATCTTTTTCTCTGACACAATATTCAATGGATATAGTTTGTTTTTTTCATACAAGGTCGCCATATCGAATTTTTATTAGAACCATGCCATTTCAAGGCACGTGTCTGAACTAACGACCCGAGAGCCAATCAACACATCTTCCACCACCATAAAAATTGTATCCATAGTTTAACAACCAAGAAAGCTACAAACATTGGGCTGCAAATTGAAGTAAGCGAAATAGCATTTTACGAATTCCTACACATATTCAGCGCCAATAGTTCCTAAGCTCATTTAAATGTATGTACAAGAAAAGAAACTTTGCCAACCACTTATTGTATTTATTGTTTTGTGAATGCGCCATTTACTAATGATAAAGGTCCTTTGAAGGAATTGAGAAACAGTATTACAAGCAGTGAACATCAAGTGATACCTTAGAGTAATAAAGCATTACAATATACTTCCCTTCGATTTGAGTATGAAGTACTTCTATCTTGTGTCCATGAGGCTGTGAGTCTAGCTCTGATACAATTTTGCAGCGAGTAAATCACCATTCTGCCGAATTTAAGCGCAAATTCGTAACATTTGATTTGTAGTTAGACTTGAAGTCCCATGAAAGATGTATTTGTTCAATTTACACCAAAACAAACTACCCCGACACAATGTTTCCATCTGTCACAATTTGAATGTAGAACATATGAAAATATCATTTGTATAACAAAGCAGTATAATAACATATATAACTTGACTTATAACAAGTAATTATCTTCCATGTATTTTGTACCAAATGTCTACTACTAAAAATCATATGATTACTAATAAAGGTGATAAATACATCATATATATTTAGTGATATATTTAGACCACTAACGGTCATAAGATTAGCACCTAAAGTCACGTGAATACCACCGGAATTCAATATTAAAGAAATCCCCTGTCCAGCAAACTACTTTATTTCATCTACTGAGTTTGAATTAAATAATCAACATATTCTTAAAACACAATTGTCAGGATTTAAATAAAAAATAATAATTTTCTTTAAATTATTATTATTATTTTAAAGCATGTGGCAAATTGGAAATTATGTTCAGCTTAATTTAAATACGTGAAAATATGTTAAAATGGGTTAACATTTTTAATACATTGATGAATAAGTATAACTGAGATCTGGGTATGTAATGGATTTAGGTGTAGAATGGTAGAAATGATTGATTTTCGATTAAATTTAACATTAAAATAGTTGCCATTCGGCCATCTTCAACTTGAATCTGGCCGTCAACCATATATATATGCAACATGGTGTGACATATTTATAAAGCGCGTGACTGGTCAAAGCATTTCAGATATATGTCTCCGGAAAAGCATTTGTTCAAAAAAATGCTTGTCATTTTCAAACCTATCTGAAAAACAAAATGACATCCCATTATATTTAATGCGTGCAATGTGATTGGTTGTGACTTCAATTACCACAACCAAGGACACAGTGCATTGTAACTGGTAGTTACAACTAATTACATGAAATGAAAAATCTGGGAACAGAGGTCTGGTGAGGTACCTTTATATTCAATATCAAACCAATCGTAAGTTGTAGTCAAAATCGTAGTCAGAAATATCACTTTTTACCAAAAATATAAAACTTATCATAATGAAAATATGCTGAAAACCACTCAAGGTACAGCCAAGGTAGAGAGTATGGAACCCATATAGGAAGAAGTTAAAAATCGTAAAACTGACGCTGACGAACGACGACAGAAAATTAGTAACTTGACCAGACAATATGAGCCTAAAGTCAACAGTGAAAGACATATTTGTTATAATAACCTAAATAAACATATTTTACTCTGTCAGTTGTGGGTTATATTCGCTTTCTACTCAATAAAATTAACCTCACCTGATAAATTACTGTATTACCACTATCAGTGGCACAGTGTGAAGTGACTGGCAGTTACTACAATCAGGTGTACTGTGCAGAATATCTACAACAATTCTATCCGAATACCAGTATTTATGAATAGACAGTCATATTTGAGGCAATGTGACAGGGATTAACAGAAAAATAGAAATGCCCTAAAAGTTTAGGGTGGGTGCTTATTTAAGTATAGTCGAAAGGGTGCAGTACCAACATAGAATAGACTGTAAACTGCTCAATTTGACGATATTATAGCAAACTTTGAACTTGATAGGTTCCGGCATTTCGACTATACGGAAAAAGAACTGCATTCTTCAAACAAAGTGGCAACCAGTTGGCCATTGTGAACCAGACCCAATTAAGATCCAATTATGTTCAAAGTATGTGCCAAGTTAGAACACAATCCGTCCTTGCACTGTACTGGAATCTGGTTCCGGAAAAATGTAAAAAAATGTGTGACAAAAACGTTTGTAAAAATTGTGATTTTGAGACGTCTTTGTTCTTAAAATTGCTACAATTCGGCCATCTTGATTTAGATCATGAAACACATGCATGTGCATGTGTCCAATAGTATGGCTGATGTATGTGGCTGATTTGAACATAATCGGTCCAATCATGTGTGACATATGGTAAGTTCCCGTGTTTGTACAGTGTGTTCGAACGAATACTAATTATATACAGCTAAAAAGCTTTAACTTTTTCCCCATCTACTAAAAAAATAAAAACTGTCTTTGAAAATCTTTTTCATTTTCGTCCTTTTCGATTTTCGATTGATTCTTTATAAAAGTTACCGAGGGTTTTAAAGCATCATTTTTTTATAGTGTTGACGATACTTTGTAACTCTCTAGGGTTCCCCAACACAAACAAAATCAACGCATACTATTAAAAAATATGCTGTGGTTTTCAAGGCTTATACTTTTTGTGCTTTTTTATAGAACCATACTTTTTGTGATAACGAATGGAAATGTATATCGACGCCACACTTTTCTTATATAACGCGCTCTCTCATGACTAAGTGCTTTTCTGGAGAAGATGTTACTATATTTTTAGACGACGAACGAATACACAATCAAGCATAGTTGTTGATTTGAACCAGGCTACTTCTTTCACTCATACTCGTCATTTCGAAGTCACGAAAGCATACTGTCACTAGAGGGCGCGGTATATGGAAATAGTGATCGTGAAGCATGCTCATATATTGGTTTCATGTTGAGGTTTTTTTCCGATGATGGGCCAATCATGGAAGTTTAAAGGAATTAAGGTGTAAAATCTTAAAGAATAAAAAAGTACCTTTTTACGGTAGGAGAGTTTCGCCCCCAATACGTTCTTGTCACACAAAAACGATTTTATTTTTGTCAAAGTGAATCATTGAGTATATGAAAATACAAGAGAGCATATGGTACAGATATAGCAAACACAATATTGACATTTTTGTAAACTTACAGTATATTCTTGTATGATATATGTAGATAAGAAGTTATTTTTTGTTTACTATGCCAACATTTTGTTTTGACGTTCTTCGTTTGATACTACACAAACTGAACGTTCTTCTAATATTATTCAATTAAATTTGAGGGAAAAATTGGATATTTGAGTTTTTTATCATACTTTGACCGTTTGATGTTTCGAAATAAGGGTCAGTTGAATATCTTGTTTTGTACAAGGTATTGAGCAGTACATGTAGAAAAGCTATCTTTCTGTTCCATGTTGACACGTACTCGTAATTTTTGAAATGGTAGGTCACACATCGCACATACAAATCTCCAACTGACAAGCTGGTCGCCAATTCACTGAAATATGGTCATCATCTTGTTGAAAATAAGCTGGTGACACTTAAAGCGGGGAGTCCTCACATGCGCATGCGTCAGATGGTCATAGCGTATCGCTGTTAAACAAGCGTCTACCCATGAGCCTTTGCGTTTTAGTGTGTGTTGTCATCGTCGTTTGGGACTCAATTCCTGCGCATGCGCAGGTGACGATCCTCCCGCTTTGAAGTCAACTTACTATATTTTGTTTGTTTTTGTTTTTTTCAAAAAAAGAGAAACAAAAATACCATAAAAATTGTTAAAAACAAATTAGTACGTTTTTCGCGAAATGGAAGAGTAATCACAAGTCTATCATTTCCGTTCATGGCACGATTCAGCATCAAGCATTAAGGCAGAATTCTACTCGCGATTATTTTTTACATGTACGTATATTTTATCGCATATAGCAGTAGCAATATTTTGTGACAATGTCTACCTATTATTCGTGTTAGTATTAGTCAACAGTATATGAACTTTTTTGATTCACTGTCAAAATGAAACAATGAAACAACATTTTGTCGATAAAACCCCACTAAAATATTGTCATTTTTTCTAATACTTATATACATACGGGCGCCTTTCGGTTATTTGCATATTTTCAGTCGCCAGCGAGCCTAAAAACGCGCAAAATACATTGTCACTAGTCAGTTCTGTTTTTAGCCAATATGGATTATTACATGCTCGTTTTGTATATGACGTCATATTCGATAGTTAAAACCGCGCTAACTGATTCGTGGACTTGCTAATTGAAGCGAAGATCGAAAAAACTGTTGACACAAAGTATTTCAGTGCTCTTGTCAAGCAAGGGACAAAGCGAGATAAATTGTCGGCTGAAACTCAGACCACTGATTTAAAAAAACATTGACAGCACCCCCTAGCGCGTCAATAAACGTCAAAAACAAAAATGTTAGAATGCAGAAAATATTAGAAATTCAATTGGCCTTAATTTAATAGCCACGGGAATCCGTGACACTTGGCGGCCATTCATCACATAAAATACATGGCACATACAGTCATAATATGATAACGACAACAGGAATTGAATTTTACCCATATTTTCAAATGCGCATTTGTCGAATTAAAATACAAAATACGTAATAGCTGCGGTACATAATACAGCAATTTATTATTTATTAAAGTACATCCTCATTAAGATATCAAAATATGTGATGAATTCAACATTGTCGAGTGTATAGCGCACAAATCTTAAATTTATATATTAAAATCAAAATTTCCATATTCAATGTGTATTGGTAGGACCCGACCTAGTTTCGACGTATACGCAAATGGCCTGACATATCTGGTGGCAGTCAAAACATTGTGGGGCTAGGGATCAACCGAAAACATTTCAAAATAGGTATTGGGTTAGAGGGCGTGTCACCTTGTCAGTTTATTGCTAGTAAATGCTTCACCTCCAAATTTATTTCATGGACGTAATGCGGAGTAATTCTCTTGAATACAGCGGTACTGTGTTGACATAATTTTTCTTTTCAGTTTAATCTTGATACGACCTTCAATATTTATTTATCAACACTTACTCACCCCCCCCCCCCACCTCGGAGGCAGCAGCAATAGATTGTTCACTCCCTATGCCGACTAAATTTGTAACCGCGAGACTGTTTTATTTTGTGACATTATATTCATTTTATTAGCAACAAATCATGGGCTAAGGCATTTCCAAGTTTACTGGGGGTATTGACGCTGTTTGTCTTGAGGTGGTCGACAACTACGCTAATCCACGGACTGCAAACACACTATCCCTGAGGTGCTCGGGATGTCAAAACAACCGGTGTCATCTAGTCATATTACTCGCGATCTGTGCCGTACAGTTTCGTTGTTCGACACTTACATGCTTCAGATACATGCTTCGTTCTTGAAACCGGTCATTCATTAAAACTTTCAGTCTACCAGCTCTAACCGGTAGTTCTAATTCCAGTATTTCTTCCCGCACCTTGATATTAACCAACATACTGCACCAACCCCAACCACCGCGTGACTATTGCGGGCAAACTTCGTACTGTTCTATCCGCTGTTTCGTCCTGTGTCAGTGCAAGTCATGTCGACATATTTCATCTTCCAGCCAATAGAAAACGCCGTAATATTAGAGGTGTGGCTTAAATACGGCAACCGAGGTGGATTTCAATAATTGGGCTTTATTTTTGTATTTTTTATTTTAAATTTCATTTCTGTTTTAAATTTCGTTTTCGGTTTGACTAAACTGATCTGCCTTTTAGTGCAGTTTTGAAACGTGCCCCAGTGTGAATGAACCGTCAAAAATCACAAACAATTGGAAAGTACTTAATAATGTTCATGCGAAGTTTACACTATTCATAGTAGCTTAATATATATAACATGCATAAAACGGGGATGCAGTTAATAACCAAATTATATATAATATAGTTATGTTTATCTTTCACACAAAATGCCTTGAACATGTGTACGTACAAGTATAACCTCCCATAGTTAAGTGGTATGTAGCGATAGCATGTAATTTTTAATGTGCTAGGCTGAGTTAAGGTGGCTTCTATGCTTACAAACTCACTTATTGGTGACCTTGTCCTATTTAAAAATAGTATAATATAATGTACAGTCGACAAATGTTCAGTCGTTCATCAAATCCTTCATTCACAGAACCATGACAAATTGGCAACAGTATATTTTTCAAGCTAATTGTAAAGCACATTAACACTGAAATGTCTATATAGGACAGATTCAAGATTATCACAAAACATATTCATCATATTAGACTTCCATTAATACTATTTGACATGGTTCATATATGGGTTATAATGTACCTGAAGACATTATTGTAGCCAATGAAAAGGGTAATGTTCTACCAAACTACTTTGCAGTTGACTTTAGGAAGGCAGTTGATAAATGAAATTTCCAATGACTTTTTATTGAAAATAATTTTTAATTGAGCTATTGAATATTAGCTAAGGCAAGAAATGATATGAAAAATGATTCTGAAATGGTTATGTAATTCCACGCTAATCTGTGTACACCTTTAATCATATTTGATACAAATATTGTTGTTATCAAAAGCAATTTGATGAATTGCATTGAATAAATAAATGCTGAAATATACATGGTTTTATTTACTGCACACTGTCTCTTAAATGTGTGAATTGAGTGGAATCAGGTTCTCATATTTCCTGCAGTTAATAACCAAATTATATATAATATAGCTATGTTTATCTTTCACACAAAATGCCTTGAACATGTGTACGTACAAGTATAACCTCCCATAGTTAAGTGGTATGTAGCGATAGCATGTAATTTTTAATGTGCTAGGCTGAGTTAAGGTGGCTTCTATGCTTACAAACTCACTTATTGGTGACCTTGTCCTATTTAAAAATAGTATAATATAATGTACAGTCGACAAATGTTCAGTCGTTCATCAAATCCTTCATTCACAGAACCATGACAAATTGGCAACAGTATATTTTTCAAGCTAATTGTAAAGCACATTAACACTGAAATGTCTATATAGGACAGATTCAAGATTATCACAAAACATATTCATTATATTAGACTTCCATTAATACTATTTGACATGGTTCATATATGGGTTATAATGTACCTGAAGACATTATTGTAGCCAATGAAAAGGGTAATGTTCTACCAAACTACTTTGCAGTTGACTTTAGGAAGGCAGTTGATAAATGAAATTTCCAATGACTTTTTATTGAAAATAATTTTTAATTGAGCTATTGAATTTTAACTAAGGCAAGAAATGATATGAAAAATGATTCTGAAATGGTTATGTAATTCCACGCTAATCTGTGTACACCTTTAATCATATTTGATACAGTAATTTGATACAAATATTGTTGTTATCAAAAGCAATTTGATGAATTGCATTGAATAAATAAATGCTGAAATATACATGGTTTTATTTACTGCACACTGTCTCTTAAATGTGTGAATTGAGTGGAATCAGGTTCTCATATTTCCTTTTCTTTTTTCAAATTCCTCTTTGAAATAGAGCAGAATCTCTGGAAGGTTACAGTAACTGAAAATGATCTTGCAAAGCAGAAAGTGTCCAACATTGACTTTGTTACTTAGCCGTGTTCAACTGTATCTGCAAAAATAGGAGTATAGTGTTAATAGCTAAGCATTTCAATAAATTAGAAAAAAGTAAATTTCATTAAACACAAAAAAGTCCCCATTGGAATTAGGGGAAATGTTATTCATGCCAAAAGGAAAGTGATATGGTCCAAAAGCATATTTAGTAATTGATAGTGAATATTTGGCTGCTCTATATATTATCAACATAAATTACATGCATTAAATGACTCTTCCAAAATCGTAATATATGGTCCCTGCTTCAAACTTTGTTCAAAAAAGGACTAACAAGATCTTAATAGACTATAGAAGATAGATTGGGTTATCAACATTTGTATTCTACGTTGTATTTGCCAAATATGGTGAGACATGTGGCTATCTATAGAAGCCTGTAATCATTTTGATGATAAAGTGGTGCCAACTTACTTCTGATGCACTGTATTCATCCATGCTGAAAATATTGCAGAAATAAGCATTTTCAAGCACAAACAAGTTTTACAGCAATGATACTTGATAAATTGCGTTCAAATGTAGCTTCCACAAAACAATTTTCTAAGAAAGTCAAACATCTTTGGACATAAATCAAGAGTTATCGTCTTACATTTTCCTGTCATAGGAAATTGAAATTAAATAGTTGCAAAGCAGTTTATGAACACCTTCAGAGGTGGCAGAAAGAAGTTAAAATATGTATCACTTATACATTTGAGGAAGTGACAATTAATTTGCCTCAATCACTAGTATATGGAATTTAATTTACCTGGTAGGTTAAGATGAACACAGTATACTGTACAAATATGATCTTTTGTAAAATCCACAAGCGCATTTTCTGGCAATATTGTCCATTCCGAAAAACCTGAAAACATGAACATAAGACTAGAGTTGACACAGGAGTTTGTTCAATTATACAAGTTGAATTTCATATCGATTAGGAATTGCTATTGATCTGTATGTTGCATCATTTAATTTAGTGTCAAACTGTGTTTTAGCCATAGATGGCATTGTTAAACCCACAGTGGTGATGGCATTTCTTTCTTTCTGTTAAGGTTTGGGGGCCAGCCAAACACAGAACTAAACACACCTTTTTCAGGCTTTACAGTAGACAGACTAAGCTCCAACATCATGCACAATACCCGATGATGATTTATATACAAATCCCTTTTATTGCTTCACCATAACAAGTAATGTTATGGAGGCCTTTTTGTGTATTGTGACACTCTGCTACCTATTATATAGTTTTGTATGGGCTGCCTGCAGGCCCAACTAAGTAAATAACACTGAACAAATTATTTCAATTTGAGTATTCAATGTTTATAGACAAGCTGTTTTCGGGTCTAACGATACGGTATTTTGGGGCATGTCATATTATTTTGTTCAGCCTGGCTGCTACTGAAATTGTGAGTATATTTGATTCAATTTACTTTAGTATTAAAATCCAAGCGCATTTTGGGGGAACAAACACAATTTCCTGTTTATCTTGATTCACTCATGATAAACAGAAGGGTACTCACACAAAATGTGTGGCTTCATCTAACAGATCCCACACGTTGCTACAGTGACATCTGTCAACTGCAAACCAACCCCTGCAAGTGATAAAGATATTAATAAATAAATATAACAACAAGAAATTAAAAGATCTAGGAATACAAAATAATTTGAATAGAACTTCAGTTTTAGCTTCAGTTTCATTAAGGGTGGTGTATTTTTATTACAGATTATAATACAGTACATGTATATACAGTCACTTGTCACTAATTCAGAAAGATTTACACTTCAAGAACATCTTTTACCTTGCAAATCAACTAGCACAAGTTTGCCATTACAATTGTGAAATTTCCAATGGGCAAAGCATGTCATCTTTTCAAAAGTATCATCAATAGTGTTGAGTTGAACTCCAGTATTATTTATATATTTCTGAAACGTTCCAGGAATGTATATCTCTTTAATCATACTGCAAACAATATAGAGCATAATATAAAAATATGATTGTGGACATTGATAATATCCCTAGGTTTTTACTAAGCAAGGAAATGTAATCATCCAGATATGGCAACTGTTCCATTATTTACAATATGCTCCCCCATGACAAGCAACGTTGCAGTTAAAATAGCTTCACTGTTCAGCAGAGTAGTCATGATCCAAAGTTCATAAACATCATAAACAAATGAAAACAAAAAGCTTTGGCTTCATTTACATTCAATTTAAATGTCTCACTTCCTGGACTTATCACTGATGAGGATAAGTTTGAGAGCAATGTTCAGCATTATAATGCAATAAACAAACAAGACATTTACTACTAAACCGTCAATTAGTGCACAAGCCCCCAAAATGCACACCAACTGACTTTTCACCAAATAACACAATATTGTAAATGTACGGACAGGGAGATATGTTCATGGGTATGTAACAGCAGAAAAAGTTGCATAAAACAGTAAATTACACAATAAATGTGAAATTATTTGTCTCTTTGCCTCTCCTGCCTGATATCTTCAATGACAGCGGAGCTGAAAATGATGTTGTAAACTAACCTTCGGGTTTCACCATATACAGGAGGTACTATTTGCCGGAACATAGCATAGCATAGCATTTTTCCAAATTTTCTGTGTCTGAACCTCCTAAAATTAAATAGTCATTAGGCAGGTTTATGGTATTTTTATGATTGGCAACATTGAATCAAACAATGCCCAGTCAAACGTCTTGTGTAAAGCTGAGATTATCAGAATACAATATCAGAAACACTTTGTTTTTTAGCAATAACAATTTGCTAAAAATGCAGTGAAAGCATATAATCCGTCACATTTTGTATGAATGTTTTTACACAAGAAAGATTACATTATGAATGCTCAGGAGAACAAATTACTTTGAAAACAAATGTGTTTTAGTAATAATTTGTTCTAAGAGAAAGTCAACAAGTTTTTCACAACCTATTCAATAAATCAAAAAAATGAACAAGCACAAAATAAATATTTAAATATAGTTTATGAAAATACATGTATTTCAGTATTACACAAGGACTTGGGTGGATATTGTTTGTAAGCACATAAACAATTAGCTTTTATCCACAAATCAAAATTTAATATTGTGTTTCCATGTGATAAAAAATTAAAATGTTTTAAAAATGTAATAAACTCAACCAAATGTGACATGCATTTGTACATAATAAAATCTCAGGAGTTCCCCCTTCAATAACAGGACCTAAGAAAGTAAAATTTACAACAACAAATGAATATCAAACATCAAAATCTAAAGCACCAAAAGTATTCCACATACATAATTTTTAAAATATTCATATATTAATTGAAAATAGCAACATATCAAAAATGAAAATCAGGAACACCTCACTATGCACTGTACATGTAAATTGTAGGTGTCATGACAACAACATAACAGATTGATGTACACACGACACACAGCTTTGTAAAGTTGCAGTTTTATATGCGATAACATCAGCACATAAAGTTGGTATACTAGAGTTTTTCTGATACTTACCAGACTCGAATGTCATGCAGGTTTGGCTTCGAACAAATGCCAACAGTGTTGTAATACTTACTCAAAAAAAGTTGCTGAAAATTTTTTTACAGAGAAATTAGAAAACGAGTTATAATGAGTTTCGTTTGGATTGCTTGAAGTCTATGTACATGTCAATCTATGTGGAACACTTTTCTTAAACACATTATTTATTACACACTCTCTGGATGGTGATGGCTTTTGATTGGTCTGAAACGTGATGGTTGTTGAAATATTTATTAGTTATTTGTACTGCCATAAATATACATTTGTAATAATTCACAACATATATCCAGCAGCCTCTGACTAATAATAAATGTATGCACATATTAGATAAGAGCCACGCCAATGAGCCAAGAATGAAATCAGAAGCATGTATGCAAAAATATATGGCAAACACAAGTTCCAAATGGACTTATAAACTTCCCTTGAGGCATACTTTTACATACTAGGAGTACTATGTACCAGTGTGAATTGCAAGTGAACAGCTAATAAATCAACAATCATGAAATGAAACAATCTAAGAGAGGTCTACCCAAGGTACATATAGAAGAAGATTACATATTCAAGAAGAAGTTGAAACACAAAGAACAATGGACAATCAGTAATATGATTAGCTTCACTCAATGAAGTTGACAACAGAAATAAAAATTGGTGAAAAGCAGAAAACAAAATTATTGTGTAAATTGGGTAATTATTATGAATGTATTCAATCCCAAAACTAATTAGGTTGCTACATTGACTTTATGGCATATGGGTGACCACAAAGTTTTCCATTGTGTGCTTTGCACACAGGAGTAAAACATTGAGTAAGAACCTAAATCAGCTTTTCACATGAACATTGTTTTACTGACAAAGACATAAAAGCGAAGACAAATTGCAAAAACTGTGATTCTCATTGAAAATGACAAAAAAAATGTTTATTTACTATACTGTTTCACTTCTCGTTTTTGACCCACCGGGTCAAAGGACACATGCGTCACAACTATCATGGCGGGTCAGTGTTTTTTACCGAAGTGATTGAGCGATCAAAAATAATTTCTTCCGATAAAACTAGTTCAAATTTTACGGCATTTTTCACATAAAAAAGAAGTATTTCATTTTTGCATGGCATCACGACAGAGTAAGAGGAATTATTGGTATAACCAGTGTATAACATCGCGAAGTAAGTTATGTCACGTCGTAACTTTGATGATCGTTTGTAAGTGTTATTCGTTCGTTCATTACTGTAAATGTAAACGGTGTAGAAGCTGATGGTCGGAATGATAACCAGCAATCCGCCAAATAATTATGTGGTCGATTTTTTGAAAGGGAATTTTGTAGTAAATAAGATTATGAAAGTCGTGAACATAATCCTGGCTGAAACGTTTCAAATGGATTTCTTTTAACCTTTTTCCATTTTATTTGTTTCTTTTTAGTCTACAGCATTTGCATTTCGAGAATGTTTCATTTTTAAATTCAAACTCTTCTAAATTGTGAATCGTAATATTTTGATTCCAATGACCGAGATCATTAATATTATAAAAGTGCCCAAAATAAAAGTGTTTATAACACTGTGTGAAGCAAATAAATATCTGCCACTTTGTTCTTGGAAATATATGTTGTGTATTGTGTGGGTGTAAATGTGCTTTGGTCAATTTGTATTATTATGTAAATGATATGTAAATGATTTGCAAATTAGGCCGCCACAGTGCTTCAAATTCCAGGGGAGAACACTGACATTTTATTTCAGTATAGTTACACTTACCACTACAAATACTACTGTTCTCAGATTCTTCAAGACTTGAAACATTTCTAGAAGAAAGACTTCCATTAAAGCATTTCTGTTTAGATTGCAACAATTTATGATTATTCAACTAAAGATTACATATCTCTGTGCTTTAATCCACAAGGTTCGAAAATATTAAACTTTCACAATATATACAAGTTTAAACTTAAAGTAAATTTATGTGTGAAGAATTTGGTGATGTTTTACTGTGTAGTTGGAAATACATATTCTTCAAGTTCAGATGAGCTTTCACTATCTTCAGCTAACTCTTGAAAAAATAATAGAACATTCTTTATTATAAAAAATCGTCCTAGTAAGCATGGAATACAATTATTATACATCTAGAAATTGCTGTAACCTAAGAATTTCAGAATGTACCAACTTGTGGCACTATGTCAAATAATTATACAAATTAAATCAGCAGACCAATTCACAACATGGTCCTTGGTTTGACCCATGGCCAGGTCACTGGTCATTTACATCATATTTCATTCAATGTATCTGCTATACGATGTAACTGTACTGAGGTCAAATTTAAGTAATTTTGTGAATAAGCTTATAATACATTTGCACTAAGTATATACTTACAGAAAAATAAAAACAAAATTACGACTTGCTCTGAATATGGATATCTCCTTTGAATTCTGGTCCACTTGGACCCCCACGAAGTTTGCACTCCTTTTCCAGCCTTTTTGGGACTCCAAATATTCCATGCAAGCATCAAACACATTTAACAATGTCAGAGGTTTGTCAAAAGGCACCTACAAAAATGAATAATTTTACAATTTCCACTGAATTGCATAGTCGTTTGCAACGTGTATTATCATACAACAATTAAGTACAAATATACAAATAAGCAGAGTAGTTGTTGCCAGCTTATGATAAAGCGAACAAGACAAGTCATTGTCTATGACATAATCCTCGTTTGTATTGGATGCGAGATAGGTATATGACCTAACGTGTGATGTAATTTTAACTTGCTTGGTCCAGGTATGTACGAGATATGGTTTCGTGGAACTGCATTCATTTAAAAAAGATGACTGCTAGTCAGGCATTTTGGATTTGATATGTGTTCCCATTGTGTTAAATGTACATGTATGTACCAAGTCTAAGACAACTGAGATCCACTTGGGGAATAGTGAAAATGAGTAATTCTGATCTTGAATCTGATCATAAAACGAATGCCAGGGAACAAGTTCGAAATAATGACCAGCCCAAGCATGTGTATGATACAACTGGATACAGGTAGACGTATGCACAGAGGTAAATCCATAAGTCCCCATTTTCTCAATTTGCGAATGACCTCTTGCACACTTGTCACAATTATAACAGGTACTGGGAGAAGTTTCTTTTATAGCAATGCATGTGGATGGATGGGAGAGATGTACATAATTAAACTTACTAACTGTTTCAGGGTTTCATCTTTTTTGTATTTTCTGTCACTAACTAGCTTTGTCACTGTTATAAGCTGAAACAAGAAAACAAACAAGTCAGTATAAACTAATCATTGAATACGATTCCAGCGTTTTCCTCTCATCATTGCATGAGTTGTTTTGGTGAGACTTGATGCAAAACGAGCTAGAATGATCAATCGGACATGATACATCGGTGTTCATAAAGTCCATGAATGTGTATATGCCCAACATATCTTTAGGGTCAACTCGAGGCATGCACATGTTTCGCAAATAAGAAGGGAGTCCAAATTCATCTCAAGTTCATATCTTTTCCTGATTATCCACCATTAATTATACGAGCCATCGCACTTAGGACAGCAGCTAGAACCATACCTGAATATATTTTTATAAGTGTTGTTGGAAAACGCAATTGGAATTGTTTTCATTGCTGGATGAACGTCAGGATTTCTTATTATCTTCAAACCAAATCGATCTATATAAGGATTGGAGGACTTTTTCCATAACAATTAAGTGACATAATTTATGCCACCATCGCAAGAATTTCAATGGTATCTTCCATGGATGGATACAATGGAAGGCTTTCAGGAATGTAATATTTGCCTTTAACTACGGAATTAAGTCCATCGAGAAGTTCATCCACGAATCGCATTGCAGTATTTCCATCTGTGATTGAATGATGAAATGTCAGGATCAAAATACTTTTATATACACAATCTATTGTGGTTGCTTTCAAGTGATCATACAACAGTCGTAGTCGCCAGAGTGGACCTTGCTGAACATTGAATTTCATGCTCATCTCGTCAGAATGGGCATCAATCCAATTATCTGCAGTCATAGTCTTTACATCATTAAACTCTTTTTCAACTGGTTCAAAGAATTTTTGCACAAATCCGTTGGAGTCAATAACATCAACTATTCGCATACGTAAGAGTGGATGTCTTTTTCTAATCTTAATTGCTGCCTTTCTTAACATATCTTCAGTGAGCTGAAAATTTCAATCTATGAAAATAGCATTGGATACAATAGATATATAAGTAGTTTATAATTCACTATAGGAACGACCATGAGGGCGCTGGTCTCATTTTAATACAATAGGGATCCGTGAATAAATTAGCATAAATGATCGTACATGGCCGTGAAGGGGTCAATTTGAATAAGAATGACGTCACAATGGGATACTGTGAATATATTTGCATACACGAAATTTATTTGAATACGAAGTCGTAACGAGGTCATCATGAATACATTTGCATAAATTACCATAAACTTTTGTTTTTTTATTAATTTTTTCAATTATTTTTTTAATTCGACGAGCATGGACGTCACGAAAGAATTTTCATAATGTATCGTAGAGGACGCTCACACATACACATAAGCCACGGTTAGGAAACGCTATTGTTAAAAGGTGTGAATCTGCCTAATTCCTCAAGGATGCGTGTCGCGCTGTGTACGCCCTCTATTGATTGAGATTTCAAGGCCCACCATTTTGTTTCATTTTTGTGTCGATCACTTGATGTTCTGCGAATTTGAAATTTTAAGCTCGTTTTCAAGCAAGCTCTACGAAGAACTACACTTACATTTCGGATGAGTACTTTTTGTGACTATGATAACATTCAGAATCGAGAATCGTCATTTATCGGTTTTACTGTTGTCATGAAAGTAAGCTTGGGTCCCAGAAGAAAAAGTAACGAAAATTCTTACCCCTAAGACACTATTTTAAAATACATTATATTATAAAAAATGGTACCAAATGAATTTTTAGTATACTACTGTGCGTACTTATGAAGGTTGTATGAAGATTGTATGCTTTCTCGTCAATTAGAAATGACTGTACTTTTGGAATTACAACATAATAATATAAATGTGTTACTATTTCATACAACAGTATAAGAAGTATATGGCTGTGTAATAATATTACTTTATTTAGTCAATCGTCTTCTGTCTCTGAAGCAAATTCTGAGTCAGAGTCATGTGTTACTTGTGTAATGTTTTTACACTTTTCATAGTTGGCTTCACACAAGCACATTTCAGTGCAATCGACATCGTTCTGTCTACACGTGCAGCGTCCACGACATTGTCCTTTATTGCAGCCACATTTGACTAACTGAACTAGTGATTCTGGTGCTGGAGGAAGTCTTGACGGGACTGGAATCAGTTCGTTAATTGGCTCACGTGACCAGCCTAGCGCAGTGGCTTCATGTTTCTGTAGTTTAGCAACAAGAACCTGCTGCCAAATCCTACATTGCAGGTGTGCTCTTCGTGTATGTTCATGAATGGCACCTTGTTTGTTTGTTTTATTTTCAAACAAAGGTAAATAAAAAATCAGAAAAACACATTAAATAAACTATGGAATTATTAAAATTGTCTTTATGTATTTTAACACCAGAACATATAATGTATTAGGGGTATGATATTTTGCATCTTTACTTGTTTTGTTCTTGACTCTGGTTGACGATAACATTGGTTTTTACATTTTTGTTTCATATATTGCTTTGTATACTCCCTCTTACGATCTATAACAGCAGCTTTTACATGCCTCTTTCTCTAATTCATCAAGCTCAATTTGCCCGTGTAATTCTTTACTTAATATTGTAAATATTGTATTGTATATGTAAATAAATATACTGAAAAGAAGAACTAACATCAGCCTTACATGTATTTTGAACCTGATCTTTCACATTAGTAGATAAATCTTGCCAATTAAGTATGTTACATAGTTCTTGACTCCAATTGGTGGATTCATAAGAATTACTATTTATTTCTATCAACTGATAAAATAATATATAAGCCTGTTCTTTCAAAACCTTTTCGATATCAATAAGTGTTACGCTATCATCATTGAATTTATACCAGTTATTAACAGATGTTTTAATACAGGCATAGTAATGTAATGGATTTGACTGATGTACTATTGCACAATACAACTTGTATGAAGTATTACCATAGTAACTGTTGCTTACATACTCAGACATGTTTAAATTTATTGAATAACTGCCAGGTGTCTCTATTTTATTCCCCAAATTTGGAAAAGTGTCAACAAGATATGGTGGCAATACTTGATTGGTCACCACAAGAATATTCATGTATCGTTTCTTCACTAAAATAATCATTAAGGCAATGTGAAATAGAAACTGAAATCGACTAGGAGAAACTCCTAACAAAATTAAGTCATGCAAACATCAAAATGTACACAAGCATAACTGTTAAACATAAGATAGATTTGGTGACTTGACATTACTAGTTCAGTGCAGATTGAATTTCAAAATTTCCTTTCAGAAACAAAAAAAATGGAACATTCATGGCGTTATGGAGAGAGGGGTCTCACCAATGTGAATACAAAATAAGATCTCTGTGGTTTTACTGATATGTTCAGTTTTGATGAAAGTATTTGCCTATAAACAGACTAGGTATTTCCATCTATACATGCATGGTTAGACACAACATATCACACAAACATTCTGTGTACTTTCAATCATGTATAATGCACAACATTCTTCCCCATGATGTATTGCAGGATCAGAAATGGTTTATGAATACAACTTTGCCTATAAATAATGTTAATTAAAGGTGAGGGTATTTTGTAGCGGATATAAGACCTCTCTGCGAGAAATTACCATATGTGTAGATTATAACCAAGCGCAAGAGAGGTATAATCTGCCTGAAAAATATTATACCGAAAAAATGTTTTTTACCGAGGGCATATCTACCATTTAATAACCTTATTATAAGATGCTCTAAAATTTTGCAGGAAATGTTTACAGTGACTGTTCATATCATGTTGCTATGTGTAAATATCTAATTCTCGAGTGAATACATTTTAACAAAATCTACTATAATGTGGCTGACTTCCCGATGAATCCTGTGATATGAATAATAAATAATTACATATATACATTATTTTATTACACAGGGCATGCATGCGATTATCGATTTTACTGCACATAAAGTTACAGTTACGTTGTCTTTTAGTTAGATCATTTATAATGCATTCCATGCTTACATTATATACAATTCACAATATCACAAATAAGCCACGTTTATTTTATATTGATGATAATGATCAATATACACCCATAATTTTGCTAATATTTGAAGAAGACACATTTAAATTCTTACACCGACTTCATAACTGCTATATAAATTAGTACAGAAAACTTTGCTGTGAATGTTATTTCTTTAATATTGTCGCACATATATAGACTCAAACTTGACACGCATATTCCGTGTACAACTGCAGGTAGTCTTGTTTGATCTTGCCATTACATTCCATTTCAAAAAAGCAGAATATGTAGTTCAGATAGATATATAACTAATAAATTCATTTATATTAACGGATTTATATTAAGATTTGGAGAGTGCGTGAAAAGGGATCGAAATCAAGCCTCAAGGCTGTCATATACTACTGGGGTTCCCTCTATGCAGTGCGGGGTTTCAAAGAGATCATGGTGAAACGGGATGAAGTGTTCGCTATTTGATGTTCGTTGTTCGCCAGTAAAGACGAAGACTACATTAAAGATTAACTCTCCATAGTTTGAAACATCTGCTTTGGTGATAGAAGACACGAAACTAACCATTTCCCGTACGATAAAAAACAATATTACCACCCGGGATGGATCCAAGCCGCTGTTGGCTGTGAGACCATCGAAGGTAATAGGTCAAATCCGTGAACGAATGTGTTTCGTTTCACCTGGGTCTGAGGACTCACGCTTGTCGTCCCGGTATTTTCCAAGTACATTAAATGATGCAAGGACAATCAACATAAATATAACTTGAATATACATGTAATTACAATTATTACAATTCTTTTAGTTGTCTGGGGTAGAAAGTAATCTTAAATAAAATATTGGAAAACAACCGATCGTTCAGAGACCAGAGATTTACTCTATGCAACGCAATTCATGTTTTGGAAGGCCAATGATGGAAGCCTTAGGTTGAGTTGGGTGCATTCCAGGCAGGTAGACAGCATGTTGGTTGAAGTATTGGGATCTAGAACGACATCTGGAATGCGCACTTCACGGCGAATAAATTCCAACCTCTCAAGTTGAATTAGAATGACAGTTTACACATTCTCAAGTAAAACCAAAAATCACGTGAAAATCATTATATAACTCAATATAGTGAAGATCCAAGTATCAGAACATCAGCCATTCATCACCTCTTAAAATACCGAACATAACAATATTTAATCAGTATGGTTCGTTTCACTAATTAAAGATAATCAAAATTCTGTAATCAGCGAAACAATATTGACAATTGTAAGACGAAACTTGAGCAGTAGTTTTGAAAGACAGCACAATAGACTACATTTCCCCTGCCAGGTGTGTGTATAATACCCCCTAACCTATCTATTATAATTAGCTTCGAATTGTTTTAGTAAATTCGCTATAAATAATTACCAGCAGATAAAATAAGGCTTATGTTTATGCTGTATTAATACATAGGGATATAAATACAAGATATATTTATGCCACAAACACGTAGTTTTTTAAACCAAGGACAACTACTCGCATGTACTCACGCCTACGCTAATCTAGGGAATTTGTTCACCATGCATAAATTATCATAATTAGACAGATAAACATGTCAAATAATGCTCACATAATGAAAACATAATGACAAAATAACATAAATGTGAACAAAATGATGAAATAATGTAAAATGCTAACAAAACGAAAACATAATGATACAATAACGATAAAATAACATGAAAATGCTAACATAAACATAAAATAAAGAAAAAAATGCTAACATAATGATAAAATAACGATAAAAATTTGAACACAATGATGAAATTATGTAAAAATACTAACAAAATTAAAAAATAATGTGAACATAATGATAAAATAATATAAAAATGTGAGCATAATGATGAAATAATGTAAAAATGCTAACAAAATGAATAAAAAAATGCTAAAAAAATGTGAACATAATAATTAAATAATTAAAAAAAATATCAGTTTGAATCAGTTTACCAAATACTGTTGACTGGTTGATGTTGTATTTATTAAATTAATTGTATTGCATCGAACATTATTCTTTTTTCTCTCTTAACCATTAACAGGTCTGTGTTGTCAATGCATGAGAAGATGAAACAGGTCAAGGTTGTATATTTATTTATTTTTTCAAAGAAATTTCTCAATGACAATGTTTTTCACCTATGCATCTATAATTTTCCATGTACTGTGCAAGTTTAGACCTTGATGGAAGTGTTGTCCCTTTTTTCCCAACCCATGCTTGTACACGCAACATGTGTTTTGCTTCATCTGTATGTCACATGAGATATCTAAGCATCAAACATGGCCTAATTTTGAGGTGCTGTCTTTAAACTAACATAACAAATCAGTAGATTTGTGTACAAGAATAAATGAAATTTGTTTGTTAATTATAAAAGTGTTGTTTTTTTTTTCATTAGGAAACCTTCCATTCCGCTGATCATTGCTAATTGTTACATTGCGATACTTGAAATTGCAGGATAACACATCATTGGTAGAAATCATTCTTTAAAATCGTGTGTAGATGCATGAGACAAAGTAAGAGAAAAACAGAATTAAGAAGAGGTTTCCTGAGAGGTTCTAAATCTGGATTGAGATGCCCACATGTAAGTTCTTAGCAAACTAAATTGGGTATTGAGTTTAATTTTTAATCCAACTTCTAACAATATTTTCACTTACAAATGATTGAATATTCACAATATTATCATATTGAACATCATGAGGTCATCTTGTTTAAATGAATGCAGTTCCACGAAGCCATATCTCGTAAATGCCTGGACCAAGCAAGTTAAAATTACATCACACATTAGGTCATATACATATCTCACATCTAATACAAACGAGGATTATGTCATTGACAATGACATGTCTTGTATATATATTCATATATTATAAGAGAAACCTCTTACCTGAAACTAGAGGCTATTTCATTTGCTTTCATTCATGGGTTTTGGCAATTCTTTCTATTGGGAAAGTCATCATGATAACAATAATTAGTTTGAGTCATCTTGAAAATGTAGTCCTGTATTTCTAATGCACTATCTGAAATGTGAACGTATCACTGTGCACTATGTGTCAGCACTAGCACTTGCAATTTGCACATACAAAGAAAAAGTCAGTGACATTCAATGTTCGCAACTGTCTCCGGGCACAAAAACATTTAATAAAACTAGTTAACTCACATTCAATAAATCTTGCCTTCAAAGTCCTTTTAGGTTAAGCAATGTTTTAGTACCTCTACAGGTAGAGAACAGCATCACAGTTATCTCGAATGCATGTAAGTAATAAATTTGACTACTTTCTGTAATTTTATTATCAAAACTATAGTTGGGTATGACTACAATATATTTTTTTTTTTTAGAATTTACGAAACAATTCGATAATTAGCATGTTGAAATGAGTTTGTAGATTTTATAAATTCTGTATTCCATGGTCAAGTGTGTCTAAAATTGAGAGATTTTATTACAGTCTGTGAAATGCATCAATCAAGGATTTCCAGGGAGCACCAGCTCCTATCCAAGTGGCCCAATCTTAGACATAATCCAATTACTTTACTGCTGATCATCAGTTTTCGAGGTGGACTTATTGCCTTGACCTGAGTACATGTCAAAACTGTATAAACTATAAACAATGAACAGATTATATTAATTTTCAAAAACTTAGTTTTTGTCATTTTTATAGCTTCTCTTATGAGTTCAGTAAAAAGAAAAGTATCTCACAGCGACTCTGCAAAGTTTCCTAGACAGTTGGTATGTTTACTAGTGTCTATTTTATATTTTACTTGCTTGCAAAGTGAAACATAGTATATACGTTTTAATGAATAATTTTTTTTTTTTTCATTTTCAATCATAGTCTTTGCAATTTGTCTTCGCTTTTGTGTCTTTGTCAGTAAAAAAATGTTCAGGTGAAAACCTAATTCAGGTTCTTACTCATTTTAAAGTCAATGTAGCAACTTAATTTGTTTCGGATTTGAATACATTCATAATAATTACCCAATTTACATAATAATTTCCAACAATTATTATCTCTGCTGTCAACTTTATTGAGTGGAGCTAATCATATTACTGATTGTCCATTCTTCTTTGTGTTTCGCTGGCCCCCAAACCGTAACAGAAAAGAAAGAAATGCCATCACCACTGGGAGGTATAACAATGCCATCTATGGCTAAAAAACAGTTTTGACACTAAATTAAATGATGCAACATACAGATCAATATCAAATCCTAATCGATACGAAATTCAACTTGTATAATTGAACAAATTCCTGTGTCAACTCTTGTTTTATGTTCCATGGACAATATTACCAGAAAACGATGTGGAGTTTACAAAACATCGCATTTGTACAGTATACTGTGTTCATCTAAACCTACCAGGTAAATTAAATTCTAGATACTGGTAATTGAGGCAAGTCAATTGTCACTTCCGTAAATGTGTAAGTGATAAATGTTTTAACTTCTTTCTGCCCACCTCTGTTCATAAACTGTTTTGCAACTATTTAATTTCAATTTCCTATGATAGGCAAATGTTAGAGACGATAACTCTTGATTTATGTCCAAAGTTAAACATTGGACATGTGGATTCCAATTAGAGCGGGATGGATAATTTTCGTTGTTTTTTTTTTAAATTGAAAAAAAAATCTGGCTTTTCATAAACCAATCAGATGTTTGACTTTCTTGAGAAAATTGTTTTGTGGAAGCTACATTTGAATGCAATTTGTCAAGTGTCATTGCTCTAAAACTTATTTGTGCTTGAAAATGCTTATTTCTGCAATATTTTGGAACAATTCAGCGATAGCATGGATGAATAAAGTGCATCAGAAGTAAGTTGGCACCACTTTATTATCAAAAAGATTATAGACTTCCATAGATAGCCACATGTCTCACCATGTTTTGCAAAAACAACGTAGAATACAAATGTTGATAACCCAATCAATCTTCTATAGTCTAATAAGATCTTGTCCTTTTTTAAACAAAGTTTGAAGCAGTCTTCGTTTGTCCGTTCGTCTGGAATCATATTTCTGAATCCTGTGGACCAAATTTGTTCATTGTTTGCATGTATCTATCTTTAACATGCACATGCAGTGGTTTACTGAATCAATCCAAGATTGCTGACTGGCAGCCATTTGTATGAACATGTGGTATCTTGTACATACGTGCAAGTAGGGTACAAAGTTGGATGACTGCCTGACATCTTGTTTTTGACCATACTACTGTATCTTTGTACCTGGACAAATGAAATTCAGTTTGGATACAAAAAATGCATGAATAGCATATCCTGTTTAACTTCTGACCATATATTACGATTTTGGAAGAGTCATTTAATATATATAATTTCTGTTGATACTAGACCAGCCAAATATTCACTATCAATTACTAAATATGCTTTTGGTCCATATTACTTTCTTTTTGGCATGAATAACATTTCCCCTAATTCCAACAGGAACTTTTTTGTGTTTAATAAATGTTACTTTTTTTCTAATTTATTGAAATGCTTAGCTATACTCCTATTTTTGCAGATACAGTTGAACACTGCTAAGTAACCAAATCAATATTGGACACTTTCTGCTTTGCAAGATCATTTTAAGTTACTGTAACCTGCCAGAGATTTTGCTCTATTTCAAAGAGGAATTTGAAAAAGGAAAAGGGAATATGAGAACCTGATTCCACTGAATTTACACATTTAAGAGACAATGTGCAGTAAATAAAACCATGTATATTTGATAATCTTGAATCTGTCCTATATAAACATTTCAGTGTTAATGTGCTTTACAATTAGCTTGACAAATATACTGTTACTAATTTGTTATGGTTCTATAAATGAAGGATTTGATTGGCAACTGAACATTTGTTGACTGTACATTATACGCTTTTTAAATAGGACAAGGTCACCAATAAGTGAGTTTGTAAGCATAGAAGCCACCTTAACTCAGCCTAGTACATTTAAAAATCACATGCTGTGTGAATGAATTGATGCTTGTCAAAACAAAAACACTTTCCAATTGGATTCAGAACTGTGTATTTCAAAGAACTTTTGGTGTCAGAAACACCTTTGAAGATGGACATTCAACCAGTGCTTTATTGAAGACATTGATTGGGCTTATGTGATGATCATATTTATTAATCTTATATGTACTGTAATCTCATTATTAATAAATACATAACTATCGTTTTCTGGAACATCATTGTAGACCTAGACGTTGAGCCAATGCATATAATAATGATTCAAGTGGATCTGCCATTTTTGATGGCTTTCTTGTTTCATTGTTTATCTTAACATTTAATCTTTATTAGTCTGCAAAACGGAGTATTATTTGTGTTGCAGTTGCAGTAAAGCTCTCAAACTAAGACCTAAGTCTATAAAACTGAATATTTTCTCCAACCGTGCATATCGTTCCTCAAAATACAAGGTACAAGTCAGTATTATCAATGGCATGCATGTAATCCCTGTCCATTTTCAGTGAATGTGTTTATTATAAAGCAGAATATTCATATAAATATCGAGAAACAGGATTAAACAAGACTTGAGCTTGGGAAGTGATTTTATTAAAATTAAAATAGATTTGATTATGAAAATGAATTTTAAAACGAAAATGAATTTTAAAACGAAAATGGATTTTAGAATGAAAATGAATTTTAAAAAATGGATTTTAAAACGAAAATGAATTTGAATGAAAAATGACAGTACAAATAAAACCAAGATTAAATCAAAAACGAATGTTAAATCGAAAACGAAATTTAAAATGAAAACGAAAGTTAAATCGAAAACGAAATTTAAAATGAAAACGAACGTTAAATCGAAATTCAAAATGAAAACGAAAGTTAAATCGAAAATTAAATTGAGAAGAAATAATAAAGTGAAAACTGAAAATATAATTTAAAACGGAAATGAAAATTTAAAAAAAATACAAAAATAAAGCCTAATTATTGAATATTGCCGTACTTAAATGACATTCTACTAACTATTCACCCAATGTAGATGACTCCAAATCAATCGTTTAACCAATTAAACTTTTTCAGTTTTCAGCTGGCTTGGATCTCCATCTGATTCCCCCCGCCGGGAATGTTTCCATATCAAAGGGCCGTTTATAGCAACGCTACCTTGTATCAAATCTCGCAGGTTGGGTTGTTTGTTCATCCTTAAAACAGGTCAAGACCAGGATGAAATAATGAAATTTGGCTCCAATATTCCGATTTTCAATTTGTCGTAGTACGCCCTCAGTCCAATTTAATACATTAAGCTCGTATTTTGTAAGTTTAACTGTGATAATGAGAATAAAATAATGAATGGCCACAGTATGTAGGGCAGATGTACGCATAATTTAAAAAGAAATAAAACCGCTGTGGCTTTATTACTTGAAGCATTAAATATGGATATTTTTCATAGTCTAAGTGTAAATTTCAAAGATGAAACATGACGTTTTGACATAATTCCATCTTGTTTATTTGATACACGCAAGGAAAAATGAATGGCCAAAATTATTTCTGTAGCGATTTTTAGATTTACGCCCTCTGTGGCAGAACTCTGTCGTACGTTTTATTCGGCCCGTGAACCGTGTTGGGTGCCGTGATTGGTTTATGCAGACGATAACCTTTGTCCCAAGATTTACCGAATGGGTTATCGAGGTCGCGTTATTTGATATCGCGTGCTATTTTGCTGAGGATTGTTCATTCTCCCAAATTAACCAGAGTTTGGTGTATTCACTCAGAAGTACCATCAACGGAGTGAAACATTTAAATCCATATAGTAACACTCTTGTGGAAATAGTGGAACGATCAGTGTATATACGTATTGCTTGGTTGGTGACGCCATTTTGTGAAGAAATACACGGCTGTCAACGCACTAACAGCAGATGTGTTCACTATTCACCTTTTTCTGTTTTGAAGTCGATCAAGTGCACGGGTATCAGTTCTTGTGTCGCCGAGTTACAGACGAAGTCCAGCAGGTATGTACCTTCGTGACATTCCGCTGCTGCCACATGTATTCATATAATGCACTGTACTCGTCGTGTTTGTTGTGATACGATGCGATGGCGAAATGTGTGTCAATACTGTTGACAGCGCGAGCGAGTCCGCGTTCGTGCCTTTGACCTCAAATATGTCGATCAGATCTCTCTTGTTTGTTTGCCACTGGTGTTACTAGCGACCTGCACCTGGTTATCGGATTAGAGTAAACAGTAATTGTTTTTTACCTAAGACCGTGATTTCAGTGTGTTCTGCTCTCCCCATGCGTATTGCAGTTGCATAGTGGAAGTACATACTTCCTATTCACAGGGCAATGACATGAATACATGAACAGACTTCCGTTAAGTTAAAATTTACAGGAAACGTTAATCATAGGTAATACGTTTATTATTTACGTATTAGTTGTTCGTGTTGTCGGGAGTAAGAGTAACTCGCACAAGTAAGAAGCGAATGGGTTGTTGACCCATCTCTGATATCGTGTGTTACTGTTAGGCATACATGTTGTAACTTCGATTGAAACCATAATTGAGTGAAAGATTAAATGTATACATTTGATCACCAAATATCATTATGAATATGCATAACTGATACCACAGGCATAAAAAAAGTTGTTTACAAGTTAATCCTGATAACATTTTAATTTGCATTCAAATATGACAATATACATTTGTACCATGGTTCCAAGGTGGTCAATTTTTCAAACTACTGTTACCGGTAATACATGTAAATGTAAATTTTGGTGGCCATTGCAATAGGGTCATGAAGCGCTCCCAACACAAAAAATGTATTTGTATTTGTAGCCTGCTTGTTTATAATTTATGAATTATATAATTATATTTGTTATTACATGCGCTTAATTATAGTAAATATACAAGTTTACTATAAATATTTAAAATAACAAAAGTATTATAACCTAAATAGCTGTAGTTGCTATTCCTATCTGAATCTACTACGTATGAAAGCAGCATTATATATTGACGCACCATGGCCTGGCTACCATAGGGAAATATACTTCCTCCAAGTTCAAGAAAACCTTCAACCTTATGCATTGTAAAAATAAGTAATAATTTTATTAAAGCGCGGGAGTCGTCATCTGCGCATGCGTCAGATAGCCATAGTGTGTCATTGTTTACAAACAAGCATCTACCCATGAGCCTTTGCATTTTTAGCGTGTGTTGTTATCGCTGTTTGGGCCTAGATTCCCGCGCTTGCGCAGGTGACAACCCTCTTGTTTTAATGTACCATGTCCATGTTTCAGTAAAAATGTTCTATCTCTATTGTAAACCCCCCCCCCCCCCCCCCCCCCCGCCTTAGAAAAAACAAACTCTGAGCATTATGTATTAACTTACCATAGCCTTGTCACCAGGGAAATAATGCTTTCCATTATAATAATGCACACCATTCCACATCAAACTTAGTAATGAGGAACAGAGAAACAAATTTCTGTATTTTTGGTAGCCCTACCTACCCAAATTTATATTTTATAAAAATTCTTTTTAATTGAAAGAGGCAAGTTGGGTAGTACCAATATCAAAGGTAAGTTTTCAAAATTTCTTCATAAACCATTTAGGTAGTTTTAGCTTGTTACTGGAAAATTATGCAGATTTTTGTTTCCGTATAACTACATGTATCAATCTACCACGGCTTTGTTTTCATTGATTAACTCACTATCCTCCCAAATAACCATCATCCATTGTAGATCAGCTATACATGTATTAACCCACTGTGTCCTTGTCCAGACGAAGCTTGTGCATTGTATAATTAACTACTAACCTTATTAATCCATCACAACTTTGTTTTCATTAGAGACAAGTAACATTCTAACCCCATTTACACAGGTGGCCTTCACATTTAGATAACTGTTGGTATTGAGATTGTAAATAGTTTAATATATAGACCTTCAGTCTATTGCTGATACACTAAAAAATCACAAAGGAGGAAAGCTCTGCAGACCTCAGATCAATAAAAAATCAAATGCTCCCATCAACCCCACACATTCATGAAAATAATATTGCGTGCAGTGCATGTGCAGTTGAATGAACACTGATAATAACATCATCACATTCTATGTACATGTGCATTTAACCATCTGTTAATGTTGTATGAACATGTTCAAAATTGTTATAGGTGCGTTTGAATGTCTTCCCTGTTTAATTAATTGCGCGTCATGTTCGTGTCACATTCAAACACTTTTCCTTTTTTACTTCAGACACATAAGCGCTACCAGCGCGTGATGAAAATAGATTTCTCTCACAGACGCAAATGTTCACACAGTGGAAAATGCAAAACTTTACCATTTTATTATTGCCACAAGCAGGGAAAAAATGGGGGGGGGGGGGGCAAAGCCACTGTATTCTGGGGCTAAAGCGACTGCCTAAGATTCATTCACTAACAGATGCAACTTTGGGAGAATCTTATATAAGATATGCAGGTGCTTGTATTCGACTGAACCTGGTTGACACTGGGATAGCATATTACATTCCATTTTGATAGACTGATTGGTGCACAGTCCTGTCGTAGCAAAAACATCCGGAAGAGACGAAACCATAACACTCGGTGTCAGGAGTCTGGCAAAAAAAATATTATTAAAATACACAAGTATACATCAAATGTGATGTTTGAATTACGGGTATACATGTATGCGCTTTTATTTGACATGTGCCTTTAATAGAACCAATATGGTATTCATCATTGCAATTTGTATGGTTCTTGTACTGCACTTAAATTATTCGTCTAGTCAGGAGAAATACTGTAGTGGTTGAAAAAATAGTAAATTGTCAGATATATTAATTTTTTATTTTCCTGAATTTAAACATCGCAACATTTCTAGTGTGAACATGTCTTCATTTCAGGTCTGAAACTCGCATGGAACTCAGTACTACCCATGGTCTAGTCAACCCATTGCAAAGCACACCTTGGTCTCTACCATTTGTGTGGTTAACAGCTTTATTGAAGGGCAGCATCATTCTGCTTGTAGCACTCGGGTATCTAATTTACAGTAAAAACTAGGGGTGGTCCGAAGTAGTTGAAACTATACATAAATGGTAACATCTCAGAAAGGTACTTGCCACCTGGTTTCAGTTACTGAAATTCTACACATAAGTCGCTATCGACATATTCTATAGTTTCGATTGTTATATATTTGCAGTTAACCATGGACCATTTAGAACTGGCATAATTCCTCAAACCTGCCGGCAACAGCCAGGTTCTTGTTACACACTCCAGTATTTGTTTTGTCAGCTGAGGACTATTTGTCTGGAAAGGTGACCCATGAAATTGTAAGGTTAAAGTGCAAAGCTAAAAAAAGAATATGAAATGCAACACTTGTATTATTGTATGTACATGTGGTCTAAGACTTGAAAAAAATTAATTCAATGTGACCGAGGGTCAATATACATGTACAGGTAACTGCTACATTGTATTAAAAGCTTTCATGAAGTGCCATGAGCAGAGTTCTCTCTGCATGGCTATACAAGTTCAAGGTTGTTCAAGTAAGATATTCATATTATGCATGTAAAATGCCAAGACTGTGTATCAGTAATTATTGAATGCCTGCTTCTTCACAGATACTAGCTAATGATAGTTTGATAACTACATATGTACATGTATCAACAGTAATTGACAAAAGTTTCTTCACAAAGAACATTTGCTTTTCTTTTCTACCCTAAATTCCGACTGTAAAGTTGAATATACAGGTTTTCTGTATGTCTCATCAGAGATGTTGGCTGTACACTGATGAGAGCCATTATGACCATCTTTGTTTCTAAGCCTATTATATACAGTAGGTATATGTATTCTAATTTATGGGTCGCTTTCAGAACATTTCAATTTTTCCTGATGCCTTTTCAAGAATACAGGTATACCGTAATGTTTATTGTGATTAGTGTGAATGGATGAACTTGGTGAAGACTGTTGAATACGTTATCAATGCTTGGTTTATTTTCTTAAAATTGCTAATTTTTTGTTTTGTATAAGGAACAATATTTTAACACTGCTAAATCGATTTCGTTTTGTATAGCCATTGGCGATATTCTCACGAAAAACTTACGAATATGTTTAGTTGGCTCAACCAAGCATTCTGATTAGTTAATAAATGCTTTGATCTATCCAGACAAAGGACACAGTTTCAGGCCATGGTAAAAACATAGCGGATATCAATTTGTGTGTTTTTGTTCTGCCAAAAACAATTTGTATAACAATCCAAGGAATTCATTTCATGTTCATTATTATAATCACAACTGAGTAATCAACATTTGTAACATTTTGAAAACAAGTAATATTAAAATGTTGAAGAGCATACATTTGTATAAACGGATAAACTGATCTCAGCAATTGTTTTTTATTAGCTCCGCTGTCGACTTTGTCGAGCGGAGCTTATCATATGAGTGATTGTCCGTCATCGTCTATCGTCCGTGTCAATGTTTTACTTTTTCGACTTCTTCTTGAAAACTACAAGCCTGAATGCTTTGATACTTGGTGTATATGTACCTTGGGTAGACCTCTCTCAGATTTGTTCATTTCATGATGATATCTTCAATTCTCTAATTTTGGTGAATATTTTTGTCATTTTTAGTAAAAAGTGATATTTTCAACTTCTTGTTAAAAACCGCAAGTCCAATTGCTTTGATATTGCATATATAGGTACTACATGTGGACCTCTCTCAGATTTGTTCATTTTGTAATGATATCTTTAATTCTCTAATTTTGGTGAATATTTTTGTAATTTTTGGTAAAAAGTGATATTTTCGACTTCTTGTTGAAAACCGCAAGTCCAATTGCTTTGATATTACATATATAGGTACTACATGTGGACCTTTCTCAGATTTGTTCATTTCATGATGATATTTTTAATTCTCTAATTTTGATGAATATTTTTGTAATTTTTGGTAAAAAGTGATATTTTCGACTTCTTGTTGAAAACCGCAAGTCCAATTGCTTTGATATATTATACATATAGGTACTACATATGGACCTCTCTCAGATTTGTTCATTTTCTAATGATATCTTCTGTTCTTTAATTGCCATGTGCATTGCTAACAGCGGAGCTATCTCAGCCGACAGGCTGCTTGTTTGAAACTTGTGTTATGCTTGTCATTACTAACAAAACTTAAACCAGTGCACATTGCACTAAAATTACTGAATATTTATTTTTGTTATAATGTGGAAATAAAGACAATTTTCGTTTTTTTGTTGGACTAGCATTTTCAACTGTTTGTAATGCTTGATTTAGAACCAAATTACATCCTGTTACTTTCGTTAGATGCCTAAATTGGATACTTATCGTAGTCATAATAAGGGTTTAAGTAACCATATTCACTGTATTACTGTCTTGTGTTTAAAATATAAAGTGGTTTTTGTTTGTTTGGTGGTCAAGCCAGTGCCTGTGGTGTGTGGGGTTTAGCCAGTGCCTGTGGTGTATGGGGTCGAGCCCGAGCCTAGGATGTGTGTGTGTGTGTGTGGGGGGGGGGGGTCAAACCAAGTGGCTCTTCTGTGTGGGGATCAAGCCAGTGCCTGGGGTGTGTTGGGTCAAACCAGTGCCCTCAGGTATGTGCGGTCAAGTCAGTATCTGGTGTGTGTATGGTCAAGCCAGTGCCTGGTGCGTGTGGGGGTCAAGCCAGTGCCTGGTGCGTGTGGGGTTCAAGCCAGTTCTTAAGGTGTGTCACTTCTTCAAGGGTCAAGCCTTTTGATCGCTGGGAGTGTCATTCACTCTGCCAGGCACATGCGTGTTCTGCCTGGAAAAGTCGGGGCTTGGGGTACATCATCCATTGCTTCTCTCCTAAGCTAGCAAGTAATCTGCAGTGTGTGGCAGTCAATGGGAGGGGGGTGGCTTCCTAAGAGTCAACAGTCCCTGGGTCCATGAATTCTCACAATGTCAGCTGTGATGTGTTATATGTCAGTCTCAACCGTGAAACAAATATCTCATAGCTTTAAATGATGAAAGAATGAAAGTGAAAATATGAGTTTATACAATCGGTGTGGATTAGAGAACATGATGTGCCTTCTAAGTGTATCAAACGTGAAACAATATTTGTGTTTTATGTTTAGTAATCGATTACTTTCTAAAAAGCAAATACATGTTAGGAATTCTCCTACATACATATACATGTATGTGTAATGGTTTGTTTGAAGATAACATCTTTGCTCCAATAATGATGATGATGATGTCGTTATTTACAAAATCTGCATTGCATACAAAATCTGCCCTACTATGTAGTCTTTCACAATGTCCTAACCTTAACAAAGTATTGGCAATTTACAAATTTCGCTTTGTTGCTAATTGACAAGGAAATTATTTCTTTCCATTTCCGCTGGCAATACACCTGTGCCACCTGTTTGGATAAATAAAAGAATTGCTTCATTTGGTTATGAATATAGCTGTAATGCGCTGATAGCGTGCCAAGTGGCCTCACTGATGGATGCAGGCACTGTTGTTCTTTATTATGTCATTGCCTTGATTGAACTAGGCAAGGCACGGACGTACATGTAGCATGTTTAATGAGTTTGACTTTTACTGCTCTACTGACCAGCAGATTACCAATTGCTTGTTAATGATTTCTACAATTATCATTGAATATTTTGTTATCGTCTTTATCCTGTCTGATAATGTGGCAACTCGCCTCACGTATTCAACCAAACTTGTTGTCTCAATAGCGCTATCACACAACTAATAGTAGTCCCGTAGCAGGTTTGTATTATCACTTAAGTTTTTCAAACCACGTCATCAATGATAATAGGGTCAAATATATATCTTCATGATATCATGTCATATTTACGTTTGTACATTTGTAGCATTACTCTTTATAATACATATGTTTGGATTTAATTGCCCCTTTGACAACCACAATTTTTCCCATCAAAATTTTGACATTATTATTTATATTTTGTAAATTTTTCTATATTTTCTATAATTTTTTTTTAATATTTTTGATCGAATGCACCTTATTTCCCATTGGTTGCCAATCTTGATCAAAATTTAGATGAATTATGCAAATTATATCATGTTTTTTCTTGTTTTTAGCACCGCTGTCGACTTTGCGGAGCTTATCGTATGAGTGATTGTCCGGCGTCGTCCGTGTCAATGTTTTACTTTTTCGACTTCTTCTTGAAAACTACAAGTCTGAATGCTTTGATACTTGGTGTATATGTACCTTGGGTAGACCTCTCTTAGGTTTGTTCATTTCATGTTGATATCTTCAATTCTCTAATTTTGATTAATATTTTTGTCATTTTTGGTAAAAAGTGATATTTTCGACTTCTTGTTAAAAACCGCAAGTGCAATTGCTTTGATATTACATATATAGGTACTACATGTGGACCTCTCTCAGATTTGTTCATTTTGTAATGATATCTTTAATTCTCTAATTTTGGTGAATATTTTTGTCATTTTTGGTAAAAAGTGATATTTTCGACTTCTTGTTAAAAACCGCAAGTGCAATTGCTTTGATATTTTATATATAGGTACTACATGTGGACCTCTCTCAGATTTGTTCATTTTGTAATGATATCTTCAATTCTCTAATTTTGGTGAATATTTTTGTCATTTTTGGTAAAAAGTGATATTTTCGACTTCTTGTTAAAAACTGTAAGTCCGATTGCTTTGATATTACATATATAGATACTACATGTAGACCTTTCTCAGATTTGTTCATTTTGTGATGATGTCTTCAATTCTCTAATTTTGGTGAATATTTTTGTCATTTTTGGTAGAAAGTGATATTTTCGACTTCTTGTTAAAAACCAATAGTTCAATTGCTTTGATATTACATATATAGATACTACATGTAGACCTTTCTCAGATTTGTTCATTTTGTGATGATATCTTCAATTCTCTAATTTTGGTGAATATTTTTGTCATTTTTGGTAAAAAGTGATATTTTCGACTTCTTGTTAAAAACTGGAAGTCCGATTGCTTTGATATTACATATATAGATACTACATGTAAACCTTTCTCAGATTTGTTCATTTTGTGATGATATCTTAAATCCTCTAATTTTGGTGAATATTTTTGTCATTTTTGGTAAAAAGTGATATTTTCGACTTCTTGTTAAAAACCGCAAGTGCAATTGCTTTGATATTTTATATATAGGTACTACATGTGGACCTCTCTCAGATTTGTTCATTTTGTAATGATATCTTCAATTCTCTAATTTTGGTGAATATTTTTGTCATTTTTGGTAAAAAGTGATATTTTTGACTTCTTGTTAAAAACTGTAAGTCCGATTGCTTTGATACTATACATATTGTTCATTTTCTAATGATGTCTTCAGTTCTTTAATTGAAATGTGCATTGCTAACAGTGGAGCTATCTCAGCCGACAGGCTACTTGTTTGATAAGGCCACACTGATTTAATGTTATGGATGAAATCCTCTGAAGACCCCAAAACTAATGTGAGAGGGCGAAAAAAAAAACTACTACGGAGCTGTTATTACAAATTGAATCACAGTGTACCAAAAAAACAAGTCTTTATTTGTAGGAGGCACATGTTGATGTACACATCTCGTACTGTATTACTGTCACAGGTATCATCACCTTTGATTTTGAAAAGGCTAGAGGATAAGGCAGATGTTAGCTTTGCCAAAGGCATACACATCAACTCAATAATTAAGAAAAACGTACTGTGTTGTATTTAAAAAAAAATTAATTAAAAATGAACAATAAGTTTGTCAACAGCAACCTGGAAATTAACTTCTTTGACATTCAAACTACAGCTTTTAAAGTGACACTTCAGATAGACTAAGTGTAGACACAAACGCTCTAGAACTATTTCAACTATGTAACAAATTATATAAGAGGCTTGATATTGAAAAAAAACATCAACAGAGAGTCAACAAAAATTTGGATGCAGAAAATTATGTACATGTATCATGATCAAATTATTACTGACTGTGTATGTAAGCAAATTATCCGAATCAGAAAATGAAAAAAACAAGTCATTGTCAATGACACGTCCCCGTTCCGTTCATATTTGAGTGACATATACATTCAAAGCAGATCATGACCGAAATGCACCTGCATATGTACAACACATTGTACTAAATCTGAACAAAATCCATCCATGCATGACTAAGATCCGGTTCCGGAATTGTGAAAATACGCGATTTTGATGCATTTTCGGTCTTAAAATGGCCATCGTTCAGCTATTGTTAAGCAGATCATGAAACAATTGCACATACATATTTGTGACATGATGTACCTTGTGTGTGTGAAGTTTGAACTTGATCAATCCAGACATGTCTCGGATACGGATCCAGAACTGAATTCTTTAAAACAAAATGGCCGCCAATCGGCCATTTCGAACTTGATCTGAAAAAAAAAATGACATGCATCAAGGTTCTATTATGTTTAATGTATGTACCAAATTTGAACAAAATCCGTCCATGCATAACTGAGATCCGGGTCCGGAATGGTGAAAATGTACGATTTCAATGCATTTTCGACCTTAAAGCGACCGCCATTTGGCTATCGTTAATGAGATCATGAAACAAATGCACATACATATTTGTGACATGATGTACCTTGTGTGTGTGAAGTTTGAACTCAATCAATCCAAGCATGTCTCAGATACGGATCCAGAACTGAATTCTTTAAAACAAAATGGCCGCCAGTCGGCCATTTCAAACCCGATCCAAAAAAAAATGACGTGCATCAAGGTCCTATTATGTTTAATGTATGTACCAAATTTGAACAAAATCCGTCCATGCATAACTGAGATCCGTGTCCGGAATGGTGAAAATGTGCGATTTTGATGCATTTTTGGCCTTAAAATAGCCGCTCTTCGGCTATCGTTAATCGGATCATGAAAAAAATGCATGTGCATATGTCCCATATAATGTGTGATGTATGAGTGAAGTTTGAACTTAATTGGTCCATGCATGTTTGAGATACAGGTGATCACGGACGCACGCACGGACGCACGCACACAGGGCAAAACATAAGTCCCCGTTTTCGGACTACGTCCGAACAGGGACTAAAAATAGTAAGAAATTTTTCTCCACCCCGAAAGGAGACTTTGGCCGAGGAGCTTCCGCTGCTTTCGTTGCAGTTTTGTCGACTTCAATGCGGACAAAGCAACCAAACTGACTTGTCGCCTGACCGACTTTTAGGCCACCATACACCTCCACTCCTCTCCCATTTCTCTCATCGTGCAGAAGAAAGGTGGGACAGCTCTGGACAATATGTTCTTAAAGTTGTCTGGGCGAAACTCGCTTGCCGCTACCGATCTCTCGTATAGCTGTGTAAACGTCACATCTCCCTGGCCAACGTCAATTGCATACCAGTCTACAACAATCCCTCCGTTTTAAGTATTTTGGTGGTGTGGTCGCTATGTTGGATCATTTATGACAAAGTTGGCATGTTTTGGGACAATCTCTTTCCCATAGGTCTTTGCGCTTTACGTAACGCGCATCTAACTGTGTGGAGTTTGGTTTTACGACAAATCAGCGCTTTGCGACAATATGAGTCAGCAAGTTCCGGACAGAAAACCAATCTGTGGAGAATCGTCGTCAGAGATTTTTTTTTTTTTTTTTATGAGAACAGGCGAAAACTAATGCACGCGCGGATGTCATCCATAAAATTAAGTTTTGAACTCAAAATCCAAAATGGCCGTTGATGGCTTTTGATGTTCTTCCAAATAGTCCTTGTAAGTTTCAATTAGTACCTGCCATGTACAGTAGCTTTGACCTTCAAATTGTGTGCTTTCAAAACACCTCGTCTTAGATTTTAACAAAAACAATTTATAATCATTCTAGTTTCTTCAATTTAGTTCAGTTTAGTTCAATTTAATCACCAATTCCCACATTTTGAAATAGATTGGATTGGTGGAAAATTCAGCTGACATTTACTAGAAGTAATTAATTGAGCGAGTTTCGTAATTGGTATGGAAATACATGTACTATTATACAGGCAAAATGAAGCGTAAAAAATTAGTTCTGGATATCTGTGAATTTGGAAAGATTGCATCTTGATTTCAAATACTGGTAAGAGAAAAATTTCACTTATCGTTTACAACAAGCTAATCTTACCTGATTTGGTCAGCAAAATTTTGCTGAAGCCATTATGCAACATACTGATACTTCAAATTTGGAAAAACAAGGAATCCTACTAGTACATGTATGTTTATTGTTTTCAGTTTAACAAAATTAAAAAGTGTGAGTACTATGTATGACCTTACAAAAATAGAAGTTGCTGAACCGACTTAATCTTCGAATATGGTACAGGGTGTGAAGCAGATCAAATATGACATTGTGTACAGTAGATAAAGACTACTTTACTTTCTTGTAACTTTCGGTGATTTTTTTTTCTTTAACCCAAGAAAATTTCTTGCCTGAACTAAGCCTTTAGAAATCTTTTTAACAACACTACAGTATTAACCTTTTCACCACCAGACTTTCTCACCCAAATAGTCAATTTTCAGTTTTTACTAAAACAAATTTTGGCTATTTTTGTCAGAATCTTCAGAAGGAAAGTGCAGACAATATGCAATATAATATTGTGAATCAATTAGTGATGAACAGAGGGTACTGGTGGTGAAAACATTAAGTTTGTTTTTGTTTACTCGTTTACTTGTCCGAATTGAATTTCTTTATGAATAATTTACATGACATAAAGCTTATAAGTGATTCATTCAAAACAAATATTATTGCAGTTTATCATTACACAATCTCTCTATCACTGGTCTGGCATTCTGTGATTTTTTGTGACTTTGTGGGTTATACTATCACAATGGTTCGGACAAGATCTTAAGGGTTTTTTGAAAAAATGAAGCCTATTATACAATTTTTTTTTTTTCAATACATTGTGATGTTCGTGTTGGCGACATGTGAACATACTCAGTGTTCCTGTCCCTATTATTTTTTATGAAATTATTAAAACAACGGCAAATGTTTCATTCTGGAAAAGTATGTTGAAATCGGTCCGCTAGTTGAATATACAATTTTGTAGAAAAAACAGAATTGATTTTGATATTGTTTATTTGGCAGGGTTTTCCAATATTTATGTTAATATCGATATTGTTGAATATCATAACAAGAACGATTTTGTGTTTTTTATTTTGTACGTGATCCATTACAGTTTTCACTGTGGCACAATTTTCTGCCCCAATTACGAGTGAATGGCGTAACTCAGCCATACAAAATGTGTTTTGTTGTTACAACAACCTATTTCGAAATTGGTAAGGTAGTTAAATTGTATTTTAATATTGAATAGATTACTAAATCAACAAAATCCCCAAATAACTTATGTATTAATTAATATAATATCCGTGACTGAGACATGTGCACAGATACATTTACGACAATCTGTTGTTAATACAAAAAATATGAATTCTGAAATTCTTATCTGAAGGTGTCAACGGTTTATTTACCTGGTACGAGCATTGGTACAGTAGATTGCATATCGTTTCCAGACTGGGGTTAGATGGTTTGTGATCAGTACATGTGCCTTTGATAGGAAGGCTGATAAATGTGCATTAATACATTGATTAACTAATGTTCAAATGTGGTTCATGTACATCAAAGTCAACAAACCCATATATAGTACATTTGTACATCCAACTTTTCTCATTCAAATGTGTCTAGTGTCTAATGCAAATTTAAATTAGATGATTGGATTTGTTAGGCAAGTGCCTTCCTCCATCCCATGAGGTGTTCATGCATAAATTAGACAAAAAATTGGAGCTGCCCAATTCACAGCAAGACTTTTCCAGGTTTACTAATAACTGATACATGTACATGTGCATGGCTTTAATAAATGCACTGTAGTTTGAACAGTTAAGATCACCTGTGGGCATTCAATAAAGAGCGAGTATTAACTAAATAAGAGGGAAAAAATTATCCTGTTTTTTAAGTTGTTTATTTCACCCAGTATGAAATTTTTATGAGAAAAATTGTCAGAAAGCTGGCAGGAATGGGTCTATTGGAAAATGGAATTATTTTCATAGGAACTCGTGTTAAAGCCTAATTACATAAAAATAATACTTATCTACCGGTATATCGTATTTGTCAGAATTTCCCAATAATTCAGAACAAAATGATGAATTATGACAAAAAGTTTCAATACTGAACTGTGTAATTGAGCGACTACATTACACAAACCCTTGGTGGCAATTTACTCTGTTATTTTCAGTCAGTGCTACATTGTATCACAACAGCTGCTTCAGTCATTTGGGAACTCTGGCCTCTTCTTGAGATAACCTTTGACCTCTAATTGGGGATTGGTATCTTAATGTGTAGCCACACATGTGTAATTGTTAGAATGGACACTATTCCGTTGCCACTGTTATTCCCTGGATTACTCTTGCTGTTTTCTGCAGCTGTTTATTATTATGCACTATTCAGTGTTGGTGAAAGCATGTAATCAATAACATAGACATGTCATGTTTGTTAGACTCCACGTCTACTACAGTTGGTTCATCAACGCTATCTATCTGTCCGCATGTATTGTGTAATCGATTAATTTCTACTCCGTCTGCCAGTGACTTCAATCTATTTCATTCAATTCGCAATCAATTTTCACGCAAATATTGGATTATAGAGTGATTACTTGTGTTGCACTATTGGTGACATATTGTCCTGTTATGGCTGCAAGGTGGACAGTCTCTGATGTGTATGTTTAAAATGTGACGTTATATACTTTACACTTTATCTCTAAGAGACATGTGTCTAGGACCTTTTCGGCAAAATTGAAATCACAGAATATTCAAATTTCGTGATTGATTGATAAAACAAGTGATCAGCCTGTATACAAGGGTCAGAGTGGAGTCAGAATGTGAAATTCTGTTTTAGCATGTGTGGAGTCAGGATGTGAAATTCTGTTTTAAGCATCTGTGGAATTAACTTGTATGTGTGAGGGTCAGAGGGGAGTCAGAATATGAAATTCTGTTTTAGCATGTGTGGAGTCAGGATGTGAAATTCAGTTTTAGCATCTGTGGAATTAACCCATACAGTATGTGTGGGGGTCAGTATGAAGTCAGGGTGGGAAATTCCATTTTAACATCTGGAATTAACCCATACATGTATGTGTGGGGATCAGAGTGGAGTCTGAACTTGAAAAATCAAGCTTAGCATCTATGGAATTAACCCATATGTGTGCGGGTCAAAGTGGAGTCAGGATGTGAAATTCAGTTTTAGCATCTATGGAATTAACCTGTATGTGTGGGGACATGAAAATTCAGTTTTAGCATCTGTGAAATTAACCCATACATGTATGTGTGGGAGGTCAGAGTGGGGTCAGGATATGAAAATTCAGGTTAAGCATCTTTGAAATTAACCCATACATGTATGTGTGGGAGGTCAGAGTGGGGTCAGGATGTGAAAATTTAGTTTTAGCATCTGTGAAATTAACCCATACATGTATGTGTGGGAGGTCAGAGTGGGGTCAGGATGTGAAAATTCGGGTTAAGCATCTGTGAAATTAACCCATACATTTATGTGTGTGAGGGTCAGAGTGGGGTCAGGATGTGAAAATTCAGTTTTAGCATCTGTGAAATTAACCCATACATGTATGTGTGGGAGGTCAGAGTGGGGTCAGGATGTGAAAATTCAGTTTTAGCATCTGTGAAATTAACCCATACATGTATGTGTGGGAGATCAGAGTGGGGTCAGGATGTGAAAATTCAGTTTTAGCATCTATGGAATTATCCTGTATGTGTGGGGGTCAGAGTGGGGTCAGGATGTGAAAATTCTGTTTCAGCATCTGGAATTAATATTAACTTATAAGGAATAAAAGGAAATTGATTGACTATTTCAGAATGACAAAAATTGATGAATAAATCAGAATAAAACTTTGATAGCATTGTGGAATAATTAGCATAGTATATGTTATTAATCCCTGGGGCTTCAGCCACATCTGACTACATGAGTTATTGATTGTGATGTACACCAGCTACTTTCTATAATATTTACTTTGCTGTGACAAAAAATCTTGTTATAAACCTGAAAATGAAATAATGCTAAATAACCCTGCCCTGTTAGGTTTTTGTTTGTGTTGTATTCTAGTGAGGTTTATTTTCAAGATAACAAGATGAATAGTTCATGAGGTTCAAGTGTTCTAAATGACTCCTTTGTATAGGGACTACTGCAATCATTATCCACAGTGAATATAGAATAAATTACCTTTGATAGGTATAGTTAGGAGAGGTCCCTTGATTATAGTCTTCCCTCTGGATTACCTCTACTGTAAGGTGAACTCCACATTGATAATAAGTGTATATATTCATGCTTTCTCATATATGTAATTTCCATCATGAGATTCATGGTATTGAACATTATTTTACCCCAATTTTTGGCTTTGCTGATTCCCCGGATACCAAGAGAATCATGATGATGATCATCATCATAATATTGTTGAACTTGATTATCTCCATTTCAAACTCAAGGTCAAACCCTTCTTAAATACCTCTATAATATTGATATAATATCTAAACTATTTTGAAAATCAACAAATCTAGTCTGGTATTTGGTTAGTAGCCTTGGTGTACTTCTAAATTTTATTTCATGTACATGTACTGTAGCTGATGATGTAGACCTTGTGCTCCCACCTCTGCTGTATACCCACCGATTGGCAGCCATTTTGTTTTAACAAATGGAGTGTCAGGTTCTAGATCTGATGTGCTTTGACTGGGCACTTTCAAACTTGACACATGCATCACACATAATTTAATAAGCACATGATAAGCACATGCATTTGTTGAATGATCCAATTCACTATGGCCGAATGGTGACCATTTTAGTGCTAAAAATTCATCAAAATCAAGCATTTCTGCCATTCATTATGCATGATCATATTTCATTCAGTCTTGTTATGTTTATTACCGGTAAACATAATGGATTCTTGATGCACATCATTTCTTTCCCACACTTGATTTTTAATTAATGGGTGACTGTTGGCCATTTTGTTTTTAATGAATGCTGTTTCGGAAGCCGTATTGCTAACATGGCTGGACTGATCATGTTCAAACTTTTGAAATGTAACACATTTGCACATGCATCTGTTTCAGAATCTGATTCAAGATGGTTGCTCATCATTTTCGTGCCAAAAGTTCATTATGAATGTCATGATCAGAATACAGGAAGGAATCGCACAAATAAACTGGCTCCACTTTGTATCATGTCTATAAATGTAAATAATTATTTTTGTACTCATGTTGACAGTCACTAAAAACTGGATGGCAACTGGTCGTTAACAATGACTTGTTTTTTCACAATCTGTGCATGCATGTTGCTGCTACATATGTGTGTCTCACAGAAATATAATCATGTTCATTTTTGACATTCTGCAACATAAATAAATTAATTATAGTTATAAATTTATACATGCTGTGGTATTGGTAACAGCGATTAATATTCAATATTATTATTCATAATATTCTTTATTAGATCTTGGTGGTGGTAAAAAACAAACAACAAAAATAAAAAATTAAACGGAATAAGTAAATAAAATAAAAAATTATATAAATTATAAATATTACAGGTCCTTTCATATTACCGGTATCGTCATATTGTTCTGTGTAATCTGATCCATGTGATACTTATTCTAATTCCTATTTGATAATCCACTGACTTAATATGGTTATAACAGTGTTATTATGATCTACTGCTCAGGTAACACTAATTAGCCTCTTCAGAAGCCTAACATCATAAAATACATACATGTACGTGTATTAATGATGGTTTATAGACAATATGTGGAAAGCATGTTAGCCCCTTACGGTACCATGTATAATAGAATAAATCAGACATGCATCTTGTATTTTTATTGACATGAGCAGAATTACAGAATTACAAACAAAATGGCCAAAAAAATTACCTCTCTCTCCCACATACATTTTACATTACTTAGACTTTAGTCTTTTATGTTTTTTCTTTTGTCTCGTGTGTGTACTTGTGTTTTATTATATTTAATGTCTTTTTTTGGTGTCAAATAAAATATACTATACTATACTACATTTTGTATATTCAAATGGGAAAAATTCAAATTGTTATCGTCATTGTCTTGAAATTTTCTATATTTTTTTTCTTCTACATTTCTTGTTTCAAGCTGATTGGTTTATAATTTATAGTTCTGTCTTGAATTCATGATTTCTTATGAAATGCTTCCTGATCATATTCACTTGTTTGGATATCTCATTAGCAACACAGTACATAATGTGTTTACTGTCTGAATACACATAATTTGTCAAACTGCTATTCCTTTTTTTGCAAGCATGCATAGTTGATGTACATTTCACTGAATTTGACCAATAACAATTTAACTCTATATGCAGTGTAATATCTGAAAACAGTCGCATGCAGTAAACTATCCTCCTAAATGAGTCTGACCTTTGACCTCAAGCAGTTGAAATCGATTAGCCTGAGACTAGTTATGATTACAGGAAATAAAACAACAGCACTTAACCCTTAATAGCAATAGAGACCGCCATTATTATTATGAGAAGTAATCACAGCGTGGAAAATTTCCTGTAATTTGATTTTAATGGTTTTTTTTCACAGCTCATCAGTTCTTTGAGTATGATTATGGTGATCATTAGCACTGTGTGTTTAGATGGTGAAGGAAAACTTACAAAATAACATTCATAGGTAATCCAGGATGAGGTATGTGACCGAGTTTAATTGACTGGTGCTACAAAAGCCACTTGTGGTCATTGGTTAGAGAAATTTTGACCACTACAAAGGCCACACTTGTGGTCATTGGTTAAAGGCAATTTGACCGCAACAAAGGCCACACTTGTGGTCATTGGTTAGAGGAAGTTTGACCACTACAAAGGCCACACTTGTGGTCTTTGGTTAGAGGCACTACCCTGGTATGAAATTTGACATGTTCACAGGTCTCTGGTTTGACATGTTCACCACACTCTGGTTTGACATGTTTACTTGTCTCTGGTTTGACATGTTCACCACACTCTGGTTTGACATATTCACAGGTCTCTAGTTTGACATTTTCACAGGTCTCTCATTTTACATGTTCTGCGGTCTTTGGTTTGACGTGTTCACAGATCTGTGGTTTGACCCATGCACAGGTCTCTGGTTTGACACGTTCAAAGCTCTCTGGTTTGAAATATTCACAGGTCTCTGGTTTGAAATATTCACAGGTCTCTGGTTTGACATGTTCAAAGGTCACTGGTTTGAGATGTTCAAAGTTCTCTGGTTTGACATGTTCAAAGGTTTCTGGTTTGACATGTTCAAAGGTTTCTGGTTTGACATGTTCACAGGTCTCTGGTTTGACACGTTCAAAGGTCTCTCGTTTGACATGTTCAGTGGTCTTTGGTTTGACATGTGTTCACATGTCTCTGGTTTGACATGTTCACAGGTCTCTTGTTTGACATGTTCACAGTTCTCTGGTTTGACATGTTTGCAGTTCTCTGGTTTGACATGTTCACATGTCTCTGGTTTGACATGTTCACAGGTCTCTCCTTTGACATGTTTGCAGTTCTCTGGTTTGACATGTGTTTGCAGTTCTCTGGTTTGACATGTTCACAGATCTTTGGTTTGACATGTTCACAGGTCTCTGGTTTGACATGTTCACAGGTCTCTGGTTTGACATGTTCACAGGTCTCTCGTTTGACATGTTCACAGGTCTCTGGTTTGATATGTTCACAGGTCTCTGGTTTGATATGTTCACGGGTCTCTGGTTCAAGATGTTCACAGGTCTCTGGTTTGACATATTCACAGTTCTCAGGCTTGACATGTTCACCGGTCTCTGGTTCGACATGTTCACAGGTCTCTGGTTTGACATATTCACAGTTCTCAGGCTTGACATGTTCACTGGTCTCTGGTTTGACATGTTCACAGGTTTCTAGTCTATATGGGGTTCAACCTGTACATGTGTCTTTCAATTAAGTCATATTTAATTTAATTTAATTATCTAGCACACATTGAATATAACTTTGGGTTCCTGTGTATTTTTTGTATAATGCCACAATATGATTAATACTGCTTAAGCAGAAATGACAAGTGTACATGTATGCTGACGTCAACTTAATCATATCGTAGTATCATTTATTTATCTCATGTCTATTTCCAGAGTACAACATACTGAAACAACGAAGTGTTGACAGTAGAACTTCATGTATACTGCTGAAATAACATCAAATACAAATGTATCATTTTGCACCGTATATGCTAATTTTGTTGACGCCTTGGTGTTCTATTTCATGCAAGCGCTGTGCGTAACACTGTATGGCAATTTTACATATTCGCGATATTTCCTTCAATTTGTTAGAATTTTTTAAAATTTCAACAGATTTTTAGAGCGACATGCAAGCTGGCCAAATGAACCATTTTTACCAAAATTGTAGTTATTAGGCCGTATATAACCCTGGAAGTTCTGGCAAACGTTCAGGCTGTGCGAACAATGAAAAAAAGTGCGACAGTATATGACGTAACGCTGTTTTTAATCTGTCCTATGTTGCACAATGGTGGTACGCAAGTTATGGATATGACATTTCTAATAAAGAAAATCTAATAAATGTGACCTCTTTGAACAGTGATTGTTCATCAGATGTTTTCTACATTTTAAATTGCCAGCAACTTCCATATTATTTTAACAGCAGTGTGCATGGAAAGTGATAAATTGTAATGGTTGTTTTGACTGAAGGCTAGCAGGCTATTAACATGCATGCGCTATGTGTTGATGGCGCTCATAAATTGGATGCAAGCCATTTAAAGGTAATTTCTTGTTACGCGGAACTGTTCTATAATTACTGCATGTAATGTTGTGTGTCAAAGAAAAAATGGGAAAAGACAAACATTCTGACCTCTTATATCATAGATTTTATCATAGCCTCTAACCAATAGGGTGTATTATTGATTGCCAAATTAAATTTTTGGCAAATAAATTTGTTTGTATCTTTTTTCTTAAAATGTTGATCAATATCTCTAAGCAATTGCATGTTATGTGCATTTGTGCCAAAATTGTCAACATTTTTTGGGTAAAGTGCTTAAAAAACGACAAAAAGTTGCATTAAAATTTTGGCGGGAAAATATAACGGCACTCAACTAGTTAAAGTGTATCATAATGCCCTGAGACGTGTATGAAGTAATTGATAAAGTATATTTACTATCTTGCCTTCTGTCATGAACAATCTTATAAATTATTCATAATTGATTAATTGGGTTTGCTCTAACAAGACATTTGTACACGTGTATTCAAATTGATTATTTTTACAAAATGGTTTCACCTACATGTATGCATGTGCAAATATGCTGTGAATTATTTTATAAATATTTCATATTCAATGATAGATGGAAATCAGCGAACTATCAATATGCAAAGGCCTTGCATAAATGCAAATGATATGTAAATTAGATGTATGTAAATTATATGCAAATTAGATTTATGCTATTTTTGATAGGGTCTCAGCATGGACTTTAATTGCCTCTTGTAAGGTCATGATTCTGTCAGTGATGTACTCAAAAGTGACAACTTTAATCTGCTTCAACTATTCCATTGTCAAATTTCAACTAACTGTCCGTGTGTATGCAGGTAATGATTCCTTGTTCTATTGTTATGTCCCCTTCCCAGCATGCACCATGCAAACTGAATCCCAATTGAAAACGTACTAGTATTGGTAAATTGATTTCTAAATTGCGGCCAAAATGATTTGTAAAGTTGTTGAAATGACTGGATTGTAACTCACTGTGTAGTGTGTGTGTATGTTGAATAGAATTAGGCTGGCACTAATGTAATATGACTTATTAGATTGATAACAGAAGAATTGCACTCAATAAATGTAATGACAGGCTGCGTATTAAGCTTTTTCCACACTGCGAATATAGTGGGTTTTTTTCTCGATCTCAAATTCGTGATTCAATTTCAAATCTATTCATTCAATTAATCACGCAATTTTTTTTTTCTAGACCTGGGTTTTAAGGCTATAGTTTGATTAGTGTGTTCATGATTGTGACTTAGACGTTCTTTTCATTGGCTATCAATGTAAGCCAACCACTAAACGCTTCTCATAATGTTTCCACTCGCACTGAATGCTAAACCCCTATGATATGCAGTCCCCTTTACATAGAGCACTGCATTCACCAGGCGTCAATGTAAGTTATCCAGATGTTAATTCTTACTAACTATTAAAATAGTGTAACACATTTTATCGTCTATTTACAGTTGAAATTTTACGTTAAAAAATAAGCAAATATTATATTATATTAGAGTTTATGTCAATATTTGTGCTTATAGGTATTAAAGATAATATTTTACTGATTGATGAGAAAAAGGATGTTGAAATATTTTCAATTAAGTGAGGGAATAACTGTCTTTCAAAATCCCTAACTCCTCCATCATTGAAATCGTTGCCATTTTTATGTAGAAAACCATCATTTATATCAAACATAGAATGAATGAATCCCAGGTGAGGGTTTGTGATGTCACACGTTGAATACATTGATTCTCGGCGAAGGATGGTGATGTCATACATTGCAGAGAATAATCATAGACGAAGGTTACCTGCTTTACTAATGACTGTGACACCCCCTGTCGCATGTGTAACTGCTATATATAAAGGCATTGAAATGGGTTTTCCCAATCAGAACAGCAAAGCAAACAGCACTAGCAGTACTGCCTGTGTGTTTACAATGATATAATACTAATACAATGCATCAAGTGGATAAGTGGAAATCTGTATTGACATAGTATTCGCTTTAAAAGCTTTACTGAGTAAAATTAGGTGAGTAAATCTTATTAGTTGTTCGTCTCTGCTTGTTTTCATCGTGGTTTTTCAGTTTGATTTGAAAGGAAACTAAAAAGCAATTTCTGGAGAAGTTTTGTTGAAGTGATGGGGTGTCAATGTGAGCGTGGTTGGGAGGGGGGGGCGTTAGTAAGATTACATGTATAGGGTTGTCAGTCGGGTATGACTGTATTTTAAGTTTCACATCAGTACTTACTCCATTGTACAGTTGTGCTTAGTACTCGCCTATATGTACATGTAAGATATTTGGAAAGAGAATTTGAATAATAAGCAAGAAGGAGGCTGAAGATTGTCATGACTTTACATGTATATGTGGTTACCCCTTGAAAATAGCTAATTCCAAATTTGAAATTGGTACATGTGAAACCTAAGCCCAATCAATACACAGCTACCATTGTACATGGCTCTCATTATGAGAAGGTCTGGTGTGACTATGAAATGTCTACTACGGTATACAATAATCTCCGATTTCATCTCAGCTGTGTTGTCACTAATGTCATTTACTTGTGATCGCAACAACCAGCTGAATCGTCACTATAGCATTTACAATACAATTATTGGTGTGTTTTTTTAGGGTTTCCCTCAATTAGACATGACTGATGATAACACTGCCTTATCACATGCATTTAGAACTAATTTATCATCGTACTCCCTCGGAGAAAAAATAATGTACTTTGTATAGTCAAAACACAATTATCCAGTCATGGTCTGTTATCAGAATTTCTGATTGAACAGAATGCCCTTAGTAATCCAATTATAAGTTTTTTATAATTTTATGTGAACTGTCGCAAATTACCAATAATATCAATAACATTGTATCATTTTCCGAATTATCAATAAATTAATTAATTTGAACTATCAGTAATTCAAATTAAATTATTTTATTTATCTAAACTATAGATTATCCCAATTATCAATTATCAAATTTGTTAATTATCCAAATTATCTAAACTATAAATTATCCAAATTATCAATTATCTGACCTATAAACTATCCAAATTATCAATTATCTAAATTATCCAAATTATCTTAATGAATTTAGAATTCTCAGCCTCAGGTGTTGGTATAATTTAAGTACGTACATCCATGCTCGCATACTCTTAAAGAAGATTGATATAAGATTGATAATGCACCCATTAGACCTTGATAAATGTAACAGTTGTCACAACCAATGATATGTAAACTTGTAACATTGCAAGTCAGCAGTGTTAATGTAAGCATAGCAACACTTTTATCAGTTGAACTGCTATGCATAAATTCGATGAGTGGTTGTCACTTTCTGACGAGGTCAAATCCAATAGAAACCCTACTTTGCTTCCTTATTAGATTGGCTTGTTTTGCACGATAGACTGAATGCATGTGTCAATTTCTCTGAGCTTTACTGCCAGTACTCTCGCGTCTGGCGCACAATGCAATCTGTACGGTATAATAAAAGTGGGTGTGCTGACGTGAAAGATACATTCTCTGAGTGCAACTCAGTACTCCAGTGAGAATTCCAGGTCAGAGTAAAAAAATGTAGCCTTTGAATGGATAGTTACAGAATTTATGGCAATTGTAATTATCATGTGTTTTTAAACCATTTACGTTGATTTGAATTGACATTACTTGCAGTGAGGTTTTACTACAATATGCTATAGAACTTTGATTTGTTACCTACTGCTACAATACAGTCATTAGTGTCCTACAACATCAGAGTTTCATATGTGCAAGCGTTTTTTATTTATTCCACACTTACTCGTTATTTTGATGTTTCAGGTGAATGTTTTTTTTTCATTAGAAATGAATCAATTAAACATTGCTGCAAGCCATTAAAGGGTTTGAGTGCAAAATTTTGTTACCGCAAAAAAAACAGACTGAATATGACATTGTTTCCAGATTTTTCTCCAAAAAATTGAAATTTGTTCACATTTGCTGTAATTTTCACAGAATTCAATCTCAATTTTAAATTAAACAAACTGAATATGACATTGTTTCCGGATTTTTCTCCCAAAAAATTGAAATTTGTTCACATTTGCTGTAATTTTCACAGAATTCAATTTCAATTTTAGATTAAACAGACTGAATATGACATTGCTTCCAGATTTTTCTCCCAAAAAATTGAAATTTTTTCACATTTTCTATAATTTTCACAGAATTCAATCTCAATTTTAAATTAAACAGACTGAATATGACATTGTTTCCAGATTTTTCTCCCAAAAAATTGAAGTTTTTTACCATTTTGTGTAGAAAAAGAGCAGACTACAAATGGGAACTATTTTGTGGATGGTGACGGTAGCTGCTTTGGTGCTCACAGGGTTAATGACAATTTATAGGGATTTAGTACTTGTATGCAATAAAATGTGTACATGCACGTTTTGTCTCAGTTTCCGGGTTTTTTTTACAAGGAATTAGTACAATCTCAGAAATTTTGATGAAGGTCTGAAGTATTCTGTCAGTTGTGGTCATGTTACTTTCTGAGAAATCCTTCCTGTAGATGCCTTGTACATGTATTATTAAGTACAGTTTGTGAAAACAAGTCTTCTACAGTTGCTGTATTGTATTTGACACTGATGGGATTTTATTTTTGTGTTTGTCTAGATTGTATTTGTGGCATGCTTCGATTATCACCTTTCCTTACACTACCTGACCTAATCAGAAAACGCTTGGATTTAAAATGAAACATGCTTTTCATACAGACATACAGCAGCTTTGCAGCACTAGAATTACCATATAATCCAAATGTGACATCTACATATTTACCAGACTCCCTAGTCTGGTAGATTTTAACAGCTCGTCAGAATTTGTAGTATAAGCGGTAAACCATCTAATTATTGATGGACATCCCACCTGATCCCTCCGTCAGTGTCAATTGCCACATTTCAATTTATTTTACTCACAATATGTCAGTCTTTGAAAAGATGGCAGTCTTCATACAAGTTTAAGTATGGCAATCAAAGTACATGTAATAACTGACCACATGGGCCCACTGAGCATGTCTAAATTCGAACAGCTCCCTCATGTGTTGCTGTAGCTCCCCGACTGTCATTTTAAACAAACCATTCCTTATCCTTATGTTGAAACAATTTCCCCATGATACAATTTGTGGAAATTCCCAGATTCGCTGCTTTCTTCATTACCAGTTCGGCCAATGATCACCATGTAGTTTCATAATACAAAGACGGTCATGGTATGAAAACCCTGCACGCAATCACTGGCCCCTGTAGTATTAACATTCTGTGTACGTCTCTGAATTGCAGCCAAGTTAATTCAGTTTCACTCTTTGTTCTAACTAAATCAACTGGTAAAATTTAATTATGGATATTGTGATATATTAGGTCGAATCATGGAGATGTGGCATGTAATTGAGTTTCACTAAACATTTATGTTATGCGGTGACTTTATAATGGCATCAGGAAAGAAGTGTTAAGTATTCATGGATACAGCGTTGTAATTGATGGGGCCAGAGGTTATGCAACAAGTGTTGACTTCAATTCCTGAATGTTTGCAGACAAATTCAGCTTGCATTCCATCAGACTATGCAGTTATTCTGCTCCATGTTTTTCTTTCGGATTTCCCAAGGATATTGTTAACTGTAATTTTTGTTTCAAATATGTATAAACACTGATTATATTTTATAATTTTCTATTTCAACGCATTTTTTTGTATCATATTCTCTGTGCACAAAACTAGTAGGTGAGATCATTTTATATTCATTGTTATTTTTCATAATCAGTCATGCCCAGTTCACCTGGCGTCCGGTGACATCAACTTTACATTTTTGACTTCTTCTTGACGTCTGTTTGGTTTCTATAGCCAATAAAACTGCCACTTTGGATTTAAGTGTCATGCAAGGTCTGCTAGAAGTAATGTGTATGAATCATTTATAAATTACCATTAAAAATGTGCCTAAGTGAAAATTATATTAATGGGAGAGGAAATTTAACAGATACATTGTACATATGAAAGTCCTCATTTGAACGCAGTCCACAAACAGATACAGAGGTTGACTGGCAGGCATTTTTCTTTTAATGAATGCTGTTTGGGAACTTTATCTCTGACTTGCCCTGACAAATCATGTTCAAACATTATATTTTTCCTAAACTTAATACCCATTTTCTCATACAATTTCACTGATTTTGTTTTAGGGTTTTAATGAAAATCAAATGACTGGTGGCCATTTTAGTCCCAAAAAATGTTCTCAAATTTAAAAAAAATTTCCTCCATCAATCATTTTGTAGGCATGCCTGGGTCGGTTTTATTTGGTATTAATTATATGTGATGTTTGTTTCGTGCTTTGATTAAAATGGCCATGTTTTTATTTTTATGTGTTCTCAACCATTTTTCATAAATTCCTTGACAGATTTTGTTCGCAATTGTTACAAAGACAAAACATAATTTTCCTCAAATGTTAATTCAGCCAAATACATGAACTTGAATTGACATTAACAACATTTTAAGTCAATTTATTGACCGGGGGCTATAATTTATTCTGTGGATAAAATAATATTTTCATTTATGAGTGGACTTCTATTATTATGACTGCCAGCCATAGCAAGGATGTGCAGTGTACTCCCTAAGCCGTTATGACATGTTACTGAGACACTATGATTTGCTGTGACGCAACTAGTTGTGCTTATTCACTGGTGCAACAGACAATCGTACAATGAGATAGTAATCTTGAAAAACATCTTACTTACATCATAGTTATGGAATTTGGTAAAATGAAATTCATATTTTATAAACAATTATAAGTGTTGAAACGAAGGAAACCAGGAGCCAAAACATTTTTGTTTTGTGCACCAAGTCATCATGCAGTCACATACGATTTTATTTACTTCCTAAGACTTCTGTGCAGTCAATAAGCTGACTCAACTTTATTATAAGGATTAAATTTTGACTCAGAATCCCTACAAAATCAGTCCTGCTAAAGGGGACATTGATATGGTGGTACATTTTGTATATGCATCAACTCACTAAAGATTACCTGCTGTCTCTTGATATTTATTGGTGATTCCATGTTGGTTCAATTCTATCATGCATTTCATACCATGATAGGTAGTTTATGTTATCTGGTTATTAGCCTATATTGTCTATCAGTTACTAATTTCACTGTTGTACTTCTTACTAACAAAGTACGTATAGGTTAACATTAACCTTTTCACCACCAGTTCCCTCTTTTCATCACAAATTCAAAAATAGTCCTGTTTATAGTCTATACTTTCCTTCAAAAGATTAAGGACAAAAATAGCAATAATAATAATTTTTTGAGTAAAAACTGAAAATTGACTCATATTTTGTCTGTTGGCTCCAAAATTAAGGTTCATTTCCAGAAATGTTGATAAATATAAGAAAAAAGTGCAGAACAATTTATAATAATTAAAAGTTAATAATTAAAAGATACCTAAATTGCTGGAGATAAACACCAAAATTGAGGCGTACTATATTCCTGACCATCCCGACATTCTAGTGATTTATTCTAATGACAGTCAGAGTTGTTTATTTCAACATCAGATCATGTACAAGGCCAATGTGCTTTATCATTAAAATTACCTGTTATGAACACCTCAGAAACAAGGGTCCCACATTGAGGGGGAAACAAATTTCAACTTTTGTTATCTTTCTGTCTATACATGTAGATCAATTAATCTGCTAATTTCTCTTCAATTATAGTTCTCAATGTTTTACTCAGCTTGGGTTTGATTTACACACTGAAGCTTTTAGTTTTGTATAAAAAAGACATCCTACTAGAATTCGCTGTTTTATTGAAAAACAATCCGTCTAGGCATTCGTAAACATTGCTTCAAATATCAATGCCAGTTTGAGTGAGGTTTAAAATATTTAACTTGATAAACCTTATCAGCATGTGGGAATTAGACATGATATCAATACTATGGATTTGGTAGGATGGGGTCTGTGCTGTATGTAAATGATAGCGAGATTTGGAATAACTTAACCCAAAGAATCTATACACAGAATGTCTTAATCACAGATATCAGCGTTTTTACTCTAAACACAATATACAATAGTGGTATCCGATGGCAACTATGTAGCCATTTCACTCCCACATATGCTGTCAACATTTTTAAAAAGTTTGTCCAGATATTTTCCTGTTTAGGGTTTCATTACTTACCCCATGGTGATGTTCGTATCCATGGTTACACTGATAAGATAATTGTTCAAATTCACCTAGAATATGTACCATGTAACCGACATGTGGTACAGATTTCTCCGCTGACTTAAATTTACCACATGGGATCGTTATTTGTATTCAGTATTAATAATCACAATGTTATATTTTAATTGATAATTCAACTTAAAATTTGGGTGTAACTCAACTATAATACGGTATATCTCAAGGCTACCTGAACTGAACTAGAACTAATAGATATTCAAATTATTTAAAAACATAATTTTATTGAGTTTCCACAAGCTCTGCACATCTAGTTATGCTACTGATAAAACAGGGCCTGAAATTAACAAAATTGCTTGGAAGCCTACGAAGCCTAGGGGTAGTCCCTTAGGTTTAGTAGATACTTAGTAGTCATGGAAACAAGTGTGAGCACAAATAAATAAATAAATAATATTGTATGACATCCATAACTTTGAGAGAAAAATTGGTGAATGTGAAAAACACGGGTGTCATTATTTTGCAAATTTTTAGTAGTTCAGTCATTTAGAAAATGGTAACCCTAGAACAAGAGTTGGTAGTCTATGTGCCTTAGGCTTCTGATAATTTCAAGCACTGTATAAGTTTTGTCTTATTCATTTAACAAATAAATTAATGCATGGAGATTCTAATTCTAATTGGTGTGAGAGGAAACTTATTGCATTCAGTTCTCCATCATCTGGTTAGTGTCTATGTGGTCTTGTATTTCACTTCAATATGATGATGATGATGATGATGATGATGATGATGATGATGATGATGATGATGATGATGATGACAATTATATAGAGGCCTGGTTTCTAGCCACAGCTCAGCTCTATCTATATCTTTGATTTCTGGCTGTCATAACTTGATTTATGGGATGCTCTTGGGTATTGAATGAGTGTAAACATTTGGTCCTTGGTTTAACACTGTGGTACATCACTATCAAGGTGAAGGTGTTGACCACATTATCCACTTCCCACTTTATAACTCATTACATTGTTGACAGTGATTGATGTAAATGTTGACTTCGGTAGGCCACAGTATGCCCTAAAGAAGGGTTTCATGAGTGTTTATTCAGTATAAAGCAGATTATACATGTAGCTATAAAGATAAGATATTGCTCCATTCTGCGGTGGTTCGCTGTCCCTGTAACCCAATAGAAAAGGCAAGCTTGCATGGTTTCACAAATTGGATTATTTCAATTTTATATTTCATACTGGTTTTCGAAGATCACAAGATCATAAAAGAAATGACAACACTGGCAGTCTAGCAGTCTACCATGTTTTGACAGATGGAGAAATGCAATATAATTCTTTGCATCTTGTAATTACATACATTCTATGAATAAATTGATTTAGTTGGTATGACATGATTGAGGTCCTGTCAAAAATCCAGTCTAGTTATTGAAAAGTATTTGTTTCTGTAAATCTGAGTCTGTATATGGATTTTCCTCCAAACACAGATTATCTATAAATCTATAATTCTTTTCAAATGGTAACATCTGAAATCTGTTTTATGAATATTATCTTAATGGGATGACCTTAATGTGTAGTTGCTGCATTTCATTAATGTGTAATATTTACCACAACCCATCATTCCTCATGGAGCACCATAACCCATCATTTCCCATGGTGCACCACAACCCTTCATATACACCGTAATCCATTTGAAATTCAAACAAAAACAGCCGACTGGTGGCCATTTTGTTTTTATTCATGTCATGCTGAGTCCTCGCTAATATGTTGCCCGATTCAGTTGAAAGTTTGCATACAAGTACTACATGTATACCATAGGCTGTGTTATTGTGAGATTTGAACCAATTAGTGATTATTAAATGAGTAATGGAATTTTGCATCAAATACAAAACTGGGACAAAGCATTGTCAATGCTTGTTCCGTTAGAGCACATCCCCATTATGTAAACCAATAGTCACACGTATTGTATACTTGATTGTTAAAAAATAATTTATTTTGACCGGAAACACATCTGTATCTGTGTTCATTAAATTCAATAAGTGCAACATTCCCCATTCTACACTTGAAAACTGTAGCGACTTGTCTAAATGCTGTCTGCTTTCGAATTGGCTAAATTAGTATTCAGTCATCGTAGAACTGTTACTTGTATGTGTTCAATGCAATTTGTCCTGTCTCTTGGTTTTGTTGCGATACTAATGATGCGTCTCATCTTCGTGTACCATCAATGCCCGCTTTATAATCTACAAGCCTCCTTCGTACTCTAGACATTTCAATTAATTCAATCTCCATAAATGCTTTCCATGTCACAATTGTCTAGCATCACTCGGTTGAATGATATTGATATCATACTTCGTTTCGTGTTGCATATTTATTTTTTGTAGTAATTTCAAAGTAGCATTTTAAATGGGCTGTGGAACTTTGATGTAACTATGGTAACTTAAAAGACGACATAATACCTGTACGGAATGAGATTTCCAACACAATCATCATAAAATAATCAAGACAAGCTCAGTAAAAATGCTACTCACTGGTTATCCTTATTAATATATTGACAGACAAGAATTACAGTGTAGGATTACTCCCTCAGTCAATAACTAGGCTCATATTAATTTTTTCTCCCAATTCAATTTATGTATTTTCTTAATCTGAGGTATTCATTTGTCTTGGAAATGTCTGTAATAACTGTTTCAACATAGTAATAGAAATACTAGAACACATTTCAAGTGTTGCCATGGTAACCAAAATCATTTTGTTATTTAAAATTTCAATATTTGTGATTTATATTTTTTACTCGATATAAAAAAAATTTTGTCCGTAGTATCTTCTATCTATGACACACATACATTGTAGTAAGTATCAAAAGCGCATTTTCTGTCTAGGTATTAATGAGTATCGTTAACAGCAAAATGGTAGTTTTGAAGCCACGCTGTTGGTCAGAATGCTGTTTTAATGACACAGTGTGGTGCATAGATGAATTATCTACGTAATCGATGATAGATGTATTAGTTACAATAGGCACAATTCACTGCCACTAAAGTAGATGATGTGCATGTACGAGGTGTGATTTGTAGTTGTCACAGATTGCCGACTGACGATTGAAATATTATCACCACTTTAAATTCTGACAGCTTTCGCATTTATAACTTGCATGCATCTAGGTGTAGTAGCTTTATGTAAATTGTATTTCTATGATCACCACAGCTGCCTTCATTGCTTCATAACATCTATGGGTCCATTAAATATTTAAGTCTAGATTTCCTAGCAGGAAATTAGAGGATTTGCTAAAAGAAGCTCTTAAGGGAGTATGATTTTCTGCCTGACTAAATATGTCCGTGTCAAGTCAAATCTGTATACTCTGGGCGTCAGCGTTGTTGAATGTCTGAAATTACACTTGAGTAAAGATGTTGTAGTTCAGTTTTGTTATCCTCCCAAGAGTACCATCTTTTCTTTTGGGACTCCTTAACAGTGGTTTCAATCATTCACCATATCCTAATATTGTCATATATGGCTAAGGTCATTGACAATGTCGCAGGCCTAAGTCATGACAGATAGATCTGTTGACCTTTTGTTTGGAGATTCCATGCAAGATATATGTATCTGTCTGTCTCAAAAATCCAATGTTTCAAAAAGCAATCAATGAAATTAAACCTGGTTGTATAAAAGAAATGTTATCCTAATGACAAAATTGATTAATTTTATTGCAGAATATGAATACATTGTATTAAAAAATCTTATTTGTCAAAGTTTTTGATTGATGTTATTTATAGATAGTAGGTAGATTGTCTTCAATTTCCAGTATTTTATGAATGCATGTGACATTGTAGCTTTGCCTCATGGGAAATGTTTGACCTAGAATGCATTTGCATTGTGGGATATTTATGTTAGTTTGAAAATTGTGATTCATATCTTATTTCATTGACTGAAACACAGAATGACATAATTTCAGTTTCTGGAATTTTCTTGTTTTTGAGCAAAACCAGAACTATATCGCTTCGCAGAACAGAAGTCACATGTTTTTAGATTTAGTGTGTTACATCTGACTGTACTGGTACCTCTTCCACATGAAATATCAGTTACATGTACCATCTGTAAAACAGCTTGACACCTCTCTTCATCCCCCCCCCTATACATACACACACACACACACACATACACAAAATTGAAAAACTTATCTTGTGCACCCATCCTTTTATTATCACCGATATTTTAAATATTTAATATAAGCAGCTAGATTACAAAAGTAGGAAGCCGAAATGTGATACTTTTCTATAGGTTGCGAAACTTGAAAATATGAATTTGCTTGCTGAACAATCCAAGTAGACAGCTATTTATCTGGCATCCGCCTCCTAACAAGACCCCTAGGTGATACAAGATCGGCAAAATCAAATTAATTCTGTCGTCACCTTTCACAAAATAATCCTGCAGAAATGGATCAAGAATGATAGGTTGTGGGAAATTATATCTGTTTGCTTCAAAATGAATAAAGAAATTATAGAAAATACGGTACAGAACGGTACATTAATATTTTGGTAGGGAAATGCATGATATTCAGCAGGGTTATCGTATGCGGTGTTTGGTATACAAATGGTTCATTTTTTTTGTAAAATTGCAGAGCGTAATTGCAGATTTATAAAATGCCATGTATAATTATTTTACAATTTACTATTTATTAATAGTTTCTTTTTTATGGTATGTTTGTTCATTATTTACTTACTCCACTCTATACTCGCAGGATGTCGTTCTGGGTCTTACAAATGATCTTTCTGTTTTTCCATTCTACTTGCCTTTAGGCTCATCCATAATGCAATGATAATCATATTACCCTGGGTACAGTCAATGATTGTAAATTGTCGCATGGCTGCCCCACATAAAAAGATATAATTATAATGCATTCAGTTTAACTAAGGTAATTGGAAGGATGTCATCTCTTGAAATCACTGGCTTTGCAAAATGAAATCCCTAGTTCTGATATGAAATGTTATAGTGTACGCTGCAGGGAAGCTACTGTGTATATATGTATATTATATAAAAACATTTGCAGTACTGTGTGCTGCATTAGTGGAAGCCATGCCAAGTGAAATTATTGTTATGCAATCAATCTCCTGGACTATAAGGTGAAGTCGTCGAATTGCAATAATTTAGTGTTATTTCTAAACCTATATAATTACTTTTAAACAAGCCATGCCACGCAGCCAATCTGCATGTTTTATTGATAGCAACTGGGGGAAAATGATTTAAAATTGATCTGTGATTTCAACATTCCCTAAAATTTATTGAGCATGCTACTACAACAACCGATACATCATCTGAAAGTTTAGTGAAACATTGCTATGGCATATATACGGTCGTATTCACTTATATCTTAGTTTTCAGATGATGTGTATGTTGTTTCAGTAACTTTTAGAGAATGTACAACTGTATCAGAAATCAATTTTTAACCCATTTTCTCCTGTTGCTAGCTAAAATCCTGCAAATAGGGTTTGTTCTTTGATGTTATTGACTGCAGTTTTTTTGTTTTTTAACTTAAATGCAGCAGATTTAATTTCAATATAGTATGTGTAAATATAGAAAGTTCATAATGGATGCATATATATAATAAATTCACAATTATAGTGTTTTTATAGTTTCTTCAGCATATATTTATTTAACCTGAGCACCACTGCTGTTTGCTGATTTCTCAGCTTGAAGAAATAACAGCATACGCAACAATGATTGCCATCAATATGGTTTAAAATCATTTCTGTAATATTCATAGTCACAGCTGTCCATTTTTTCGTTTTGGGGGCAACGTATTTGACCATTACTTGAGAGCTGCTTTGTAAGGTATGAATTCCAATCGTTTAAAGTCACTTTTAAAACCTGACATGGCTTTATCAGAAAAGTAAATTCCAACAATTTGAATTCAGTACATGTACTTTCAATACGAAATGACATGATTAATTTAGCATTAATTTAAAATTCAACAAGTACCAATTCACTAAATATTGAATAAGCATAACTTTTTTAATTTCTCTTCCGGAAAAGTAATTTTTTTAATGTTCAAAATATTGTATTGGTTGCTCTCTACGATAATCATCGTATTGTTGATTTAATCAATAATTCAGAGCACCTGCATGCAGCAATGAAAATATTTTTGCATTGTGTCTAGAGAATACAATTATTTTCCTTGAATTATAGATTCATTCATGAAAAATGCAATGGTGATGTTAAGTGGAAAAAATATTTTGTTTTGTCAACAAATATGCATTAGCTTTTAGAGTTGTAGAGAGAGATGTAGATAGCGAGTGGCAATACAACACATGGTTCTTCTCTGTGTTCATGTTCTTGTGCTGACTGATATATATTTATTACCCTATCAAATATTCAGGGAATAATGTCAGACCCAAGAGAAATTGGAACATTTATTGAGTTTTACTGTATTTGACATTCTTTATTTTGTACTAAGCCGCAGCCAATCACAAACCTGTATTGTAAACAGCAGCTAATCACAAACCTGTTTTGTGAATGACAGCCAATCACAGCCCTGTATTGTTAATGGCAGCCAATCACAGCTCCCGTCCACCAATCAGGCATGCATATTACAAACAAATGAATTAATTATAAATTAAGTGACCATATTTGAAATAAGGCAAAGGGCATTATTGCTTTTTATGCTTTTATATAATTGTTCACATGATTATGATGTTTTGATTATATTTCTCATCAGTTGTCAGAGATCTTGTATTTCACTTTTCAAATCACAAGAGGATCATATCAACCTCTGTATTCAGACAGCATTTAGCTCTGCTGCAAATCTCTTCACCCAAAGGCTAAAGCAAAGTGAAATCACCAGCTTGATCAGTTTACCATTCAATTTCAAACTGCTCTCTTGCATGATTGTTTTTAGTTCGTTCTACTTGGAACAGATGAACATGTTGATTGATGCTCAGTTCATTAATAATTCAACCAACCAAATAGCCACGTTCATTGAACGCAGGTCAATTGTATTTGATTCAAAATACAGTGACGACGAGTAAAATGTATACATGAATGGACTGTCAAAAAAAAAAAAAAAATCCGTTCAAAACTTGGACTTGGTAATTAAAGTACTGTAAAACATGTTGAAAAAGCGGCATGCAATTTTAGCGAATTGTGGTAAAATAACGTAATAGCGAAATGTTGATTTAGCGAATATCTCTTGTCATTGTTGATTTCTTTGTTTGGCGGCCATTTTGAATTGATAATAAAATCATTAGCGACATCTTGAATTAGCGAATCAGTTCTTTCGCGAAAAAGACATATTTTACAGTATATGTAGCGTATTCAACGTGGTTACAACTTGGTAATGTTGAATACATGTAGGTAAATACTTTGTGAAGTATTTTCTATATTTGTGACAGCTATTTAATATGCTGTAACTGTTTATTGGCTGTTTGGATTTTACAGCCATTGTAAATAATAAATATGTTAAAAAATTATGGGGATGGTTTTGTTGTGTCCTTAATATCTGAAATTAATAAGTTTGTACTACAATATGTTATTTGCTCTACAGTAGTGTATGCGCTTAACTAATTTACGGGTTTGTCTGTGATAAAAAAACATTTGTAATTTATTGATCAAGTATGCAATTGCTAGTGTACATGTATGTGGGCTTCTATTAGAGATGCGTTTCTAAATAGAACACGTTTTGTGAGCTGGTCAGCATTTATTGGTTGGTCACTGTCCACAGTGATATGAATGAAAGCATTGGTCATCGTGTTACTGTTTGCCTTGGGTGTTAAGTAAAGATTCCCCAGTGGGATATCCTAGTGCTGGACACAGTGTGTTATTGTTGTCTTGAATTGCTTTAAGCATTGCCTCAAATGTTTGATGTGCATAAAATGACATTTTTAATTGACTATCAGGTGGTCATTGATTTATGGGATGATTTTTTTTTGTCTTTTTTTTTTTTAAATTTATTGATGTAATACTTAATCAAATGATCTTTGTCAGTGTTCTCTCTAGAAATTTAATCCATTGTAGCAGTACTAATTTACATATTATATGCATATTATTTGCATAATTATTCCAAACAGAAATTGTGATGATTAACATACACAATGCACCCAATTATTCATTTACAAAACTCTTATTACATTTCAATTTATCAATTTGAAAATTCAGCAATTGCACAGTGGAAGTAAACTACTGTGATAGTCAGAATAAGCCTGTCTTCATCGATATAGCGGCAAAACAAAGCACTGTGGTAGTATCGCCATGCTCTTTTTCACCTGGGGAAAAAACTGTTTGTGTTTCCAAATTTTAGGATATCCACACTGAACATCTGCACCACACCTACATTGCAATAAATTGTATACAAGTAACTAAAAAATCATTTTTGCTTGAACAAAAATTCTGTCCCAGGATTTTGTATGCTACATTGACATTGACTGGTTCATAGCGCTTAGAAAAAACCTATGAAAAGTCTTTGGATTTTTTGAGGTCTGGAAAGTCTTTGAGTTGTCTTTAAATTACAGGAAAAATAAAAAAAATCTTTGAAAAGTCTTTAAATGTTTTCATAGTTCATTTTAGAAATGCCAGTGTTATCCTCAGAACTTTGATGAGCTTTGCTGATGATGTTGGCCTGAATTAAGGGTCAAAATGTCTAGGGAAAAATGCAAGAAAGTTTGGGAAAATCTATTGGCTCGTGGTGCTATGGACCCTGACAGTGTCCTTCTCAGGATAGAAAGAGTAAATCATACATTTTAGCCCTGGACCCACAGTTTTGTGAAAGTGGGTGTTATTTACTGTTCAGTCGTCAATTGTCCACTCAAACAATGCCATGAATCTTGCTATAGCCAAAATGGGGTGGATAAACACAAGTCAGAATAGACACAATACGCATACATACACCAGCAATAACAAAACTTGAATTTCTGTACATGAGATTTCAAACAGTTTGTGCCAAATTAGATGTTTATTGAGATAAATCAAGGTTAAGGTTAAGAATAGTTTTCGTTTGGTTCATTTGTATAGTTAAAAATAGTATACATGAAATTTGTTGCGTTTCTACCTCATTTTGCTATTAAAAAGTCCATGTTGGTGTTTGTGTGGGCAGTGGATGACCGAATAAAAATAACGCCCATTCTGACAACATTGTTGGTTCAGGGTTTCATAAATATATGCCCTATACCCTGGCATGTTGAATTATGTTTACCTAGCTGGGACTACCACATATACTAAAGAAAAACAAAAACATTTACCCTTTCAACATAGTCAAGCGAATACTGTAAATCACTTTATTTTTGCCAGAGAGACAAATTTTTCGAGAATTAGGCAGTTCAGTGGAAAACGTGAATTTTGAAACATTGAATTTTTTTGAGATCCCAAGACAGTGTCAGCAACTTTTGTGAAATTTTATCTTCACAAATGCTATAAATTATCAAATTGAGAAAGTTGAACAGTTCTCAATGAGTATTTTCTATAAAAAAAAACAAAAGAGGCTTTTGATATATAAAGATTAATGAAATGCATGAACCAAATATTATAACACTACAATGTAAAAAAAAATCACTGCAGTATAAATTTCATGTCCATTATATACATTGTACAAGTTTGTTTGTGGTTCATCTGATGTTCCTTCCTTGGTGATATGTCAGGCCTATACTTTCAAGGCATTCTTCCCCTGCTGTGTTGTCTACTCAGGGGTTGACCATTTTAAATCACGGGGGGTGAATAGAAGACTTGTTGAAAACAAAATTGCAAGCTAGACATCAAGACACCATCAAATTGAATACAAGGTGTTGCAGGAACAAAATGTTGGCACATTCAAAAAAAAATAAAAATGTACTCCTCAGGATTTCAAATGGTTGGCCCCTTATTTTCCTATCGTTGTGAATGTAGACTTACATGTAGGACTACTGTTATGTTAACTTTATTTGTGACCTAAGATAACTTTTCTTTTTGTTTATTGCTCACAAATTGTATCTGGCATTTCTACATGTACATGTGCAATGTATATGTACATGTATGCAAACTGTCTCATAGAGTTCCATTTCCCCCATCATTCATGTACATGATTTGGAATTCCAGTTGTTTCCTCGAAAAACACTTTCATTCACTTGATGTCATGCATTGAATCATGACTGTCCATAACTCAACCAATAATCGTATCGAGATAAGGAAACCTTCTTAATCTAAGGAATCGAATCACTGAAGTATCATTTGTTATTTAAGATACGTTAGTGATGCCAATCTCCAAGTACTGAGAATTTTAATCGTCGCCTAGGTTATCTTTAAAACATGGAACCGGAACCAGAGTTTCGTAACTAGGAAATTAATATTAAAGTCAATTTAAAGAAATATGCATGGTATTTCGTTTAGAGTTTATACAATGGTTTTCCTTTTACCCTAATCTTAATGCCAAGATGCGTTAAATTTAACTTTAACTTCATTGAATTTAGGTTATTTTAGCATGGTACAATTTAATTAAAATGTATTTAATTTAGTTCCTATTTAAGATTGCTTCCAGTTCTAGGTTTTATGGACAACACATCGCAGTTGAATCTAATCAATTCTAAGCACTGAATGTTTGGGTATTCTATACATTCTTCTATTTGGTGCTTCACAACAGTATGTGTAACAATGTATCCTAATTCGATTTCGCATTTTTAAATTTACTCCTCTTGGCCGTTGTGTCTAATCTGACTTGCTGTGTCTTGTACATTGTATGGCTTCGAAAACAGGAAATACTCTACGTGCAACTTGAAAAATTATTCATTGTTTTGTGTGTTGTAACGTGACATTGCTAAGTGAGGATACTGGTGTAAAGCAGGAATGATATTGTTTTTAACAAACTGAACCACCTCTGTATCCTGTGTTTGCCAATGACTGCCTTAAAAGTTGATTTTGTTCTTATTCAAACCCAATAATATTAACATACATACTTTTAAATGAAGTTGGCGTCTGGTCTCAAGTACCCCAGCAGTGAATAATTCAACACTGCAGTGTATTTTAATAATAAGCACCAGATGGTCAGTCATAGCAAATAAGAGGGTAAAGTAAGTCTAAGTGGTTCCTACATACAACACTCCAAGAAAAGAAATTCTAGCACATCTACGAAACCTAATCCTAGTTTTTGTTTTGTTTTGTTACAGGCCCAACGTCTTTGCAGGCTGCAAAGGAAAAAGAATAATATTATATTGTAATAGATTCTATTGATAGACTTGGCTGATAAGTAGAGTACTAAGGTAAGACAGGTGTTCCCCATCTCTGTTTTCACTCTCTATCTGTATGAATATTTATCTAAGATCTCCATTTTCGTGTCTACATGACTCATACGCTTAACATGTGTAGAACGTTTACTATATGTCGGCCTTCCTTAATGTGTTGGGTTTCAAGTGTCCAATATTCGTGTCTGTCATCGGTTAAGTGGCTTAAAGTTTGTTCTGGCAGGATATATCTTGCTGGAAGTGCTGGTTTCAGTATCCTGTGGATGGGTTCTTAAATATACATACAAAGTTCTTGATTACATTCAGTGTATGGTCACTAAGACTTTTGATCTACTGTCAACACCCTAGTTATTCACTGTGGTTAATTTCCACCAAAATAAACAAATAAATGTACATTTTTAGTGAAATTGACTAAACTTTAAATCCATATGAGTATACAAACTTACAATAGAACGCTTATTTCACTGGGAAATTTTTGAATATGGTTAAAAATATAAAAATTAAATTCTAGTGAAAGCTAATTTCTTCTAGTTTTGCAGTAACATTAATATCTGAACCCTGTGTAAGCTGGAAACTTGTGTCAACTAAGTCATGTGTAAACTAAAAACCTGTCCAAAACTTGGCATAGTAATTATTTGACATTCCCGTCTTCATTAAATTTTATATACACATTTTGATAAATCAAAAACCACTGTCAGCTTATCTATTTTCTAGATCATTATTTTTTTAGATTAGGAGTTTTTTGGATTATTTATAAAGTTGATAAATTAATCTCCTGGGATTGAAATCAGGATTATAGATCATTTTCATTCATCTACCCAGATTCTTTGAAAGATGACTCTTTGAAGGAGGAGAAGGATCGGTGTCTTACTAGGCTTAATGATGTTCCCATGTCTACTACCCTAAGGGTATCCGGAATAACCATTTTACTGTACTGTATACATCGGCACCCTGCTATGAGCTGTGTAAGTCGGTAGTCTTGCCTCTAAGACCATTGACAAAATTACTGCAAATCGTAGAATTGACTGTCCAGAGCTGGTTCTATAATTAAACTCTGATTGTATTTACACTGTGACATAATTAATCCGCATCCAGTCTTTATTCGTTAAAGAAAATGTCTAATGGTCTTCCGGGGTATCGCTGTCACAGCCCGCACACAGAGTTATAATTAGTTCTTTCATGTGTTTTTCATTCTTAACATAAGGGATATTGAGGTGTTCAGTCTATTTTTACTGTGTACTAATTGTACAAAGATTAAATTCTGAGTGTATCTCAATTTTTTTCGTCCTCGTTCTGACATAGTCCAAAAATGGCTACTAATAATTGTCCATGCATGTGTTTGTCTGTCTACACTTGTATCTCAGACATGCCTGGACCGATTTCAACGTCTCATACGTTTCATCATCCAATTTAAGATGGCGGAATGGCGGCTATTCTCAGGTTAAAAATTTATCGAAATTCAGCATTTCTGCCATTTCCATACTGGCTCAAAGTCGCGCATTGACATAATTTATTCAAACTTGGTACATGTATGTTGTCCATTGAACATAATCGGTCTTTGATGCACATCATTTTCTTAGTCCCTGTTTGGAAGCAGTACGAAAACAGGGACTTATAGATGGACCTCTGTGCCTGCATCCATGCCTGCGTGCATGCATCCAGACCTGTATCTTAGACATGTCTGAACTGATTACATTCAAACTAAACACATACATCATATTATACATATTAAGCAAATCAATTTGTTTCACGATCTGATACACGATGGCCGAATAGCGGCCATTTTTATGCTGAAAAATCATCAAAATCATTTCTGGCATTCCGGAACTGGATCTTGGCTGTTTACAGAAGGATTTTGTTCAAACTTGGTACATACATTGGACAATATGGAACCTTGATGCACGTCATTTTGTTTTTCAGATGTGATTCAAAATGGCTGACAGACAACAATTTTGTTTTATTGAATGTGGTTCTAGTGGCTTGTGGCCATTTTGTTTTAATTAATGCTGTTTCAGAGCAATATCTCTCAATATAGACAAGTACTTGTTTGACGATCAGATACAATATGACTGAATGTCAGTCATTTTAATGTTAACAAATTTTAATCAAGCATCAGCTTCTGGAAATTTCTAACATGTTTATGTTCCAACTATATTACCATAAACAAAACTATATATCTTAAATTGTATAACTAATGGGGACTGTACCATGCATGGCTTGTTCAGATTAAATTGACATTTAAAGGATCTGAGTATGTTTGATAAAAATTTATTAACAATTAATTAGGAAATTTGAATATAAATTGAATACTTGTTTCATTGATACATGTACATGTATTACATGAACTGGTATTCAGATTCACATAATGTGTTGCTGGTGATACACTGTATGTGCATAAATGATTATCACAGTCCTGTCATAGTGGTCTATATCACACTCCTGTCATAGTGGTCTATATCACAGTCCACTCATAATGGTCTATTTCCCAGTCAAGTCATAGTGGTCTATATCACAGTCCAATCATGGTGGTCTATATCACAGTCAAGTCATAGGGGTCTATATCACAGTCCAATCATGGTGGTCTATATCACAGTCAAGTCATAGGGGTCTATATCACAGTCAAGTCATAGTGGTCTATATCACAGTACAATCATAGTGGTCTATATCACAGTCAAGTCATAGGGGTCTATATCACAGTACAATCATAGTGGTCTATATCACAGTCAAGTCATAGTGGTCTATATCACAGTCCAATCATGGTGGTCTATATCACAGTCAAGTCATAGGGGTCTATATCACAGTCAAGTCATAGTGGTCTATATCACAGTACAATCATAGTGGTCTATATCACAGTCAAGTCATAGGGGTCTATATCACAGTACAATCATAGTGGTCTATATCACAGTCAAGTCATAGTGGTCTATATCACAGTCAAGTCATAGTGGTCTATATCACAATCCAGTCATAATGCTCTATATCACAGTCCACTCATAATGGTCTTTTTCCCAGTCAAGTCATAGTGGTCTATATCACAGTCCAATCATGGTGGTCTATATCACAGTCAAGTCATAGGGGTCTATATCACAGTCAAGTCATAGTGGTCTATATCACAGTACAATCATAGTGGTCTATATCACAGTCAAGTCATAGGGGTCTATATCACAGTACAATCATAGTGGTCTATATCACAGTCAAGTCATAGTGGTCTATATCACAGTCCAATCATGGTGGTCTATTTCCAAGTCAAGTCATAGTGGTCTATATTACAAACCAGTCATAGTGGTCTATATCACAAACCAGTCATAGTGGTCTATATCACAAACCAGTCATAGTGGTCTATAGCACAATCCAGTCACAGTGCTGTATAGCACAATCCAGTCATAGTGGTCTATAGCACAATCCACACATAGTGGTCTATATCACAGTACAATCATAGTAGTCTATATCACAGTCCAATCATGGTGGTCTATATCACAGTCCAATCATAGTGGTCTATATCACAGTCAAGTCATAGGGGTCTATATCACAGTCCAATCATGGTGGTCTATATCACAGTCAAGTCATAGTGCTCTATATCACAGTCAAGTCATAGTGGTCTATATCATAGTCAAGTCATAGGGGTCTATATCACAGTACAATCATAGTGGTCTATATCACAGTCAAGTCATAGTGGTCTATATCACAGTCAAGTCATAGGGGTCTATATCACAGTCAAGTCATAGTGGTCTATATCACAGTCAAGTCATAGGGGTCTATATCACAGTACAATCATAGTGGTCTATATCACAGTCAAGTCATAGTGGTCTATATCACAGTCAAGTCATAGGGGTCTATATCACAGTACAATCATAGTGGTCTATATCATAATCTAGTCATAATGGTCTATATCACAGTCCAATCATAGTGGTCTATATCACAGTCCAATCATGGTGGTCTATATCACAGTCAAGTCATAGTGGTCTATATCACAGTCAAGTCATAGTGGTCTATATCACAGTCAAGTCATAGTGGTCTATATCACATTCCAATCATAGTGGTCTATATCACAGTCCAGTCATGGTGGTCTATATCACAGTCAAGTCATAGTGGTCTATATCACAGTCAAGTCATAGTGGTCTATATCACAGTCAAGTCATCGGGGTCTATATCACAGTACAATCATAGTGGGTTATATCATAATCTAGTCATAATGGTCTATATCACAGTCAAGTCATAGTGGTCTATATCACAGTCAAGTCATAATGGTCTATATCACAGTCAAGTCATAGTGGTCTATATCACAGTCAAGTCATAGTGGTCTATATCACAGTCAAGTCATAGTGGTCTATATCACAGTCAAGTCATAGTGGTCTATATCACAGTCAAGTCATAGTGGTCTATATCACAGTCAAGTCATAGTGGTCTATATCACAGTCAAGTCATAATGGTCTATATCACAGTCAAGTCATAGTGGTCTATATCACAGTCAAGTCATAGTGGTCTATATCACAGTCCAGTCATAGTGGTCTATATCACAGTAAAGTCATAGTGGTTCATATCACAGTCTGATCATAGTGGTTTATATCACAGTCACGTCATAGTGGACCATATCAGTCCAGTCATAGTGGTCTATATCATAATCCAGTCATAATAGTCTATAGCACAATCTAGCATAGTGGTCTATATCAGTGCAATCACGTTTGTTTGTTTCCACACTGTTTAAGCTCTTCATAGCATAATAATGTAGACCCCAAGGAAGGAAAACACTGAGCTGATCTTGTTAAATGTGTTAAAAGCTTTATTGATGACTGTAATTTATTGTCATGAAACCATTACCACAGTGATCTGTGTACATATCTAAAATCAGCAAAATCTGGTTCGCTTTCACTTATCTCTTAAATCTAATTGTTTTAATTCATCCAAAGCATTGACAATCATTTTTATACCGTGTCAAGATTTCTGCATCTGAAGCGACAGTATGAGTCACCACGCTGCAATAGTACAATTATCTCTGTCTTTAAAACATTAATCTCCACAGAGACAATTCATCATCGGTACAGACAACCATATAGACAGCTCAGAGGGCGATAGGTGTATTGTTACTGGTAACGTAGTCTACAATGTATGATGTTTTCTCTAGGGATATATTGAAAAGACTGGGAGTGTTTCATTAATTCTAATCACCTATGTGATGCTCTATGGTTAGAGACAGGGATAAAACTAAAAAATTGCATTGTTTCATTATTTCTAAATCAACAGAGCAACAAGTCAAATACAGTTGTATACACATATGTAGTGCTGTAGCACTGTTGTGCACTGTGAGCTACATGTACATTCATTGGGGCTGTAGTGCAGACCAGTGTAGCCTGTTACAAGTACCAGATCACCCCACCCCTCTCCCTGTAAAACTGACACCACTTCCCCAATTAACAGTGGAATAATCCATTGTTTAATTTGAAGGCAATAACTGAATGGTTGGCTTCACCGCCTGGGGTGATCATTTTCAAGTCCAGTGCAGTAGACTTTCTGTCTTCATGTCATTGCTTTCCTGACAGGATGGAATATGGGATATATTTGTGTCAGATTCTCATCAATCAACTCTAACCTGTACAGTTTTCTGCACAAAGTTTTCTGTATGAAAAAGCATGTACTTTTAAGGTTTTCATCACCTGAAGTTTAGGCGCCTTCCCTTCTGAAAATCTCCAATACCAGACGAGAAGAGTTAGTGGAGACAGGAATGCAGGGTCCAGTCATCTTGGTAATGAGCTGGGAGAGAAATGGAGAGTGATCGGTGAGATTGACAATTGGTGTGATAAGCGGGAAATGAAATATTATATATTACTTCCTAGACTTAAATTTGTAATGCAAGTGCTAAATAAGTAAACGCTGCTCAGACTGATAAATATGATATATGGTATATAATATTTAGTAAAATGTGATAATTAAAGGGCGGCAGTCGTCATGCTGCATCCTGTTCGATATGAGACTCATAGCGACGTATACAACGCGTGTAAAATACATTGTTTATTTGCATGAAATTCGAACACGCGCTGCGCGACAACCACCGTGCCTTAACTATTCAAACACGCTAGACTTACGAGCAATGGCTCTTTATCGATGACACAGAAACATTTACTTCTATGCAATTGATAAAGAACAATTGCTCAAAATGTCTATCTATTTTGATTGCTTATGAATCAGTAAATAGGAATACAACAAACAATCATTTCCAGTATGAATGAATTCGGTACTTAATGTAAATGGTTAAAACACACCACCTGCTAGAAGCCCTCGCAGAATGAATGGGAAAATGGCATCAGTGGAGCATGTATTATGTAAATTCTTAACTGTGTATGCTTTGGGATGAATTTTATGTTGTGCATCCACATGTGAAAAGTTTGACTTCTGTGGCTCTCCTGTGAAATCAATGCAAAATTATTTCCAAGATTGTGCCTGATTGGCTATTTGACCCTAACACCTAAACAGTTGGACCAATTAGAGAACATTTTGTTTGTTGACAAGTTTTTTCGGCCTATCAAAATCTGCCTTATATATATATATATATATATATATATATATATATATATATATATATATATATATATATATATATATATATATATATAAGCTTTGACTCAACTACTCCCTGTATACATGTACTTATTATAGTTTGATGTTAGGTGCTGAGGCAACAGGCATATAATAATGAAGGTTTTTTTTCCACAAAATACTGTCCATCTCATCTGCTGCTTCAGTGTGATCACTGCATGATGAAGTGAAAGATAGCATTTTTGAAAAAACTAAATACTAGAGGTTTAAAAATACATGCATTACATTTTTTTTTGAGTGACATCACAGCTGGCTGCTTTTAGGGGTAAACATTTAGTATTCGTGATACATCGCCATAACGATCTGTCATGACATAAACACAATTATTGAATCGGCTGCCATTACAAGATATAATGGAAATATACTTTTCACTTCAGATGATATGCAAGGGAATATGGATAGCAGACAACCATATTTTTGCAAGGGCTTTTGGGATAGCAGACAACCCTCATTTTTGCAAGAGCTTATGGGATAGCAGACAACCCTCATTTTTGTTAGGGCTTATGGAATAGCAGACAACCTAAATTTGCAAGTGCTTATGGGATAGCAGACAACCCAGATTTTTGCAAAGCTTATGGGATAGCAGACAACATGGATTATTGCATGGGCTTATGGGATAGCAGACAAGTTAGATTTTGCAAGGGCTTATGGGATAGCAGACAACTCAGATTAGTTGCAAAGGGTTATGGGATAGCAGACAACCTAGATTTGACGCAAGAAGTTATGGGATGGCTAACTCAGATCAAATGCAGTGGATTATGGGATAGCACATTGTTTCAGCAGATTGCATCTGATCTATCATGTAGTTTATATCGGCATGTTTGTCTGAGAATTGTGTCTGATATTACACCATCTATGTAGATGGATGGTCATTACACCTTCATTTTGCCATGTTCTTTTTGTTCATTAATATAACTAGTGTGATAAACTGAGTTTAATGGCAAGATACGTCTTTTGAAATTGCCATGTATGACTCAGAGAGGCTATTATAGTGTCTGTTGCTATGGCAACCTCTCCTCTTTTTTACCTTTGGACAATCTAAAATGTTCTACCTACAGCCTGTTGATATAATTGTGTTCAGTTAAAAAGCAGCATGGCTGCGTACGTGCTGTCGAGTGTCGTCCACATTATATAAGCAGCGTTATTTCAATGATGCAACTGTCAAACATTTTATGACGTTATGCAGTTAGCTGTCACTCACAGAATTTGATAAAACTGACACATGGTTTTTGCCAGTAAAACTGTCCCCAGCTTAGACAGTGAATAAAACACTATTATCGGGGTTTGAAAGGTCTCACAATTACAATCTTTGTGCCTGAAGATAGTATGACTGTCACCATGGAAACACCATTATTAGTAAATCTTGGAAATATGAGTATATTCTTTAAAAGGCTGGGGCTTTCATTAATTCTTTAAGCTCAGTCTTGTTAAAAGCTATCTCATTCTCAGTGTAACAGTGCCTGATAGATAATGCACATCACAGTTTCTGCATCTGTAGGCAAATGAAGATGCTATCGCTGGAAGACTGATGTCATGTTGCGCTGATAACAACACTCGCTTTCTGGCATAACGAGAGTCTCAAGAAAAAGAGGCTGCCCACTTGAGGAGGTTAGGTGTGAAAAGATAAAATATGGTAAACTGGAATTTACTCAGTTTGTAATCTGACATTTTAAAAACTCTACTGAGATATATACGCATGTCGCTGATGGCATTTGATTCCCATAAAAGGTTTTGAAAATGGTACACATTTTTATGCAGTTGTATTTGTACTTAATAAAATAATATAAAAACAATATATTATTATCTTCTCCTTACAAACTAATGTTTGACATGTTGTTTTTATTTCTGCAGTTTTTCTCTGGTTATGAATATTGTCTTTCATAGCAATAAACAAGAGCTTAATCACTCCGATTTAGACAGGAGTAATGGGTAGATCAGATAAAACTACATCATGACAATAAAGTATGGATTTAAAATATTCACGGTACTGCCCAGGGCACATTGATCAATCTGTCATCCATTTTCAGACAAAAAATAGTCATGTTTTTATCTTTTGATGTCAGTGCAAAGCTGATTCTTCCTAGGTATATTTAAATGTATAAAACGTTTAAGGAACTAAATTTCTCGGCATTAATTTTTGTTTTGAAAAATGTTGAAGTCCTATATGCAGTGAAAAATTTTGGTTCAAAATTAATAAAAAAATTCTAGAAAAATGCATAACAATTGTGACTGGATTAATATTGGCATTCAATAGGTTAAGATGCATTTATGTTACAGTGTATTTTGGGTAATTCTAAGCACTGTTGTATTTGCTACATGTATTCTAGGCCAACAAATAATGCATTTCCATTAACACGACCTTGCCTAGACCAGGCCTACTCTGTATCTTTTTATTGCCAAACTAGAAAATGGGCACTTGTTGGTACCGAAACACCTTTCAGCTTTATTTGAAATTCTTCGTTTTTGAACCAAAATGTCAGCCTGTACACGCAAGATGTGTGTTATTGAAAAATGCTTTCATACTGTGAAATAATACATTAATAATAATTAATCAATTTTCAAAAAATAAGAAGTTATGATGAAAAAAAATGTCTTCCCCACCATACTTTTGTTTTCAATTTTACCAGAAAAGCACTATTAATTTTATTTGACCTAATCTGACACCAATAAACAGTTAACGAAAGCCATGAATTAAAAAAAACATACAAAAAGAAAATATTGGCACTACCAGTACTTTCACTTTCACTTTCACTTTTATCCTAAGAAATTTCACCATTATAGAATAGAATGGAATAGAATAGAACAGAATAGAATAGAATAGAATAGAATAGAATAGAATAGAATAGAATTCTTTATTAATACTGTAAAGATAATGTAACATTTCTTTTTTGGTTAACAAATTAATAAAGTTTTTACATAGTTGAGTGGTCATAAAGTTATCCGTAAATAGTAAAAGTAAGACAATTTACCATATGTAAGAATATGGCATATGTTGTTTATTTATACCAGTAATGTATTCTTTATGTTGTAACACTGTTCGACGTACTTTATGGTTTCTTTGATTAGTGAAGTGTTCTTATTACTCATTATTTGTATGAATTTTGTATAGTTTGTCATATCTTGGAATCCATATATACAGGATTTGGCTGTTGCATATAGAATATCTCTATTGTTTGCATATATAAGGTGCATTCTGTTGTGAAATAAATGTGAGCCGTAGTATTGTGGTAAAAATACATGTTAGTACTGATAACATACACTACTTTGATATATCCTGATATAACAACATGGTATTACCGTAGCTTATTTTCATCTATATTATATAACAAAATAATTACAGCTTCACATACAGTGTATTTTACGTATGTTTTCCCCATTGTCTTTAAGCCTGCAGAAAACTATATCCTGGTGGTACATCGTTAATTTTCTATTATTATGAAAATTATCCTTATTACTGTGCTGTCATTACTGTTTGGTATTTTGACATTTGAGGAATATATAGTGCATTACATTTTGTTTTAAGTTAAATTGTTTCCAAAAAAAATTAAGGGATAGGCGAGTTAGCAGCACTGTTTGTGTGAGTAAATGTGCATATGGACTCGCGTACGGTTAGCTACAAGGTGATTGGAAAACTGTGTATTATATTAAACCCTTCAAGATATCTGGCAGCCTCATGTGCTGTTGTTTTCACATAGTGTATTTATGCTTTCCAGCATTGTTGATTATTAATAAGTGAATTGGTATAACCTGCATGGCTGGTTTCGTTTCATTATCTGCGCTGCTACTCCATTTTAAAAATTTATACGGCAGGATGGAAATCATTAAAGCATTTCACTGGGAGAAACCTTAAGACGGTGGCGCTGTAACTTTTGTCTTCTTGAACATCCATAAAACATCAGTCTGTGAATATTTCTATCGGCAGCAGATGAACGATTTACATTACACACCTAAAGTACTCTGTGTATCAGTGTGGTTTAACTGAAACCTGACAGGAAGACTCGCGCATAACAACGTTTGCTTTGTATCTTATCACATTGTTAGAACATACAGGCTTCCTAAAGCTATGGTTGTAAACGTGATTACAGCTGGGGATGACAGTTCTTGTAATCTCGTAATTACCAATAAATAGTAATGACTGGAAGATGGAGTAAATGAATCAGTACCGTAGAATACTTTATTTTCACTTGTAGTTTGTTATCTTTGATGCATCATCTGCAGATGTGGCAGGCGGCCATAGCATGCCGTTTTTTTACTAACACATCTCACCTCTACCCATGAGCCCTTACATGCGTTGTTATCGTTGCATAGGACTCTATTCCAGCATGTGTATAGACGACAACCCTTTTGCTTTTAAACAAAACTTGGTGCAAAAAAATGCGCTGTTACGGTAGCGTATTTGCTCTATTAGAAGCACATTTCTAAAAGAAGTGCATATCAGACCAAAAATCGCTTCATTGTACACTGGATTTTTTAAATTTGACTTATTTTGATCATAGACATGCCTCTTGTGATTTAAGTTCATGCGCTGCTAATACACTGTAGAAAAGATTATGCGTTTTATGTATTTTTGTATACATTTTAAGTATTCAGTGTTTTTGTTCTACGTAGTGGAGTTGATTATATTTGAATGATTTTTCATGAAATTTTTTTTTGTTATTTTACTTGATTCACAAAATTAATTCTTTGTACGCATGACATGATGTTACCATGGAAAAAATTCAAATTGACAGCCATAAAATACAACTCGTAGAAAAGATAACTGACGTCATAAGTTGAATCCACCAGATTGGATGTTTTGTGCACAGTGACATTCATGCATACGTGTACCAGCAATAAGAATCGCTTTTGATGGGAAATTGTTCTGTCAACATCTAAAAGTTACGCAGTTCTTCTTCTAATAGGTCGTAATAAATCACCCTTTTGGCTTACATGCTTTTCCATTGGAGAGGCACTTCAAAGACAGTATTGTAAATTATCTATTGTGTTTTCCACGTTCTGTCTATGTATGTTGGGAGACTAGAGTTTGTCCGATTTATGTCTACAACCAAATTTCATGAATTTAGAAGATTGCATTCACGGCTGAGAATTCTGATTGTAAATTAAATTGAATTGTACCACATGTGACAAGAACATGCCACACCTCCCCCCCCCCCCTCGAGTACAAATAGTGTCTGCTTTTGCACGTCTAAATGATTGACACTCGCATACTTCTGCGACCAAAAGTCTCCAATCTTCTCGCCACAGCAACAAGGGGCGGGAAAATATAATCACTATATCTGCATACATGTATCTGGATATTGGAAACAATGCTCTAAGGAATTCATAACACGTATTATAAAGGATTTTCATTATAGTTCACATTTATGTTCAGCTGTTCTGGTTACAGTAGTAATATATATTACATGTACCATGGCGTAAGTTGACTTCATTTACTGTTTTCATTAACAAAACAGTATTGCATTCAAGAAAAACAGGAAACTGTTTACAGTACTCAACCATCTGTTATTGATTATTAGTTCAATAATTTCTTCTGTAAATGATGTCAATTTTATCTTATTTGAGGAGTGGAAAACAAACAAATAAACCCCTCTGACTAGCTGACTTTGAATGTACTGGTAAGCAGCTTAAAACTGTCATATCACATTTATTTATTGAAAACGTGACCCCAGTGTGTTAATCCCACGGATCTAAACAATGCAGAGCAACTCAAATTGAGAAAATTTATTATTTTAGAAAGTGAGCTTCCTTGGTGAATATCAAGATAATGGGCAAGATGCAGAGATAAGAATGGCCACATGTAAAAAATGTTTTGTATACACAGTAGTTGCAAAGTATCATTTTAGTTAGAATTATTTTTTTTTTTTAAATTAGTGAACAACTACATCTGTTATTAAGTGTATGCGTCATGTAATCGCAAGTATCATCATCGGGGTGGGGAACTACATGTGTGTGTTCATTTTAAGGCTTTATTCAACAAGCGTGGCAGGAAAGAGAGGGGCGTGTTAGATTTGTAGTCATCTGCTTAATATTACATGTACATATTTTAATATGATACTTTCACAGATTGTATAAATTTTTATACACATGCCAATGCATAGTCCAAGACTGTTTGTAGAATTCATTCATTAAAACAATTAAAAACTTTTTGTTTAAAATTGGCCGCTTGTTTTAAATTACATGTATAGGGAATATAACTCTACGGATAGGACCATTTCCGGAGTTCCGGTATGTCAATTCAGACGATCTGAGAAGGAAACTATATTTTGCCTTGGAACTATAGAACCACAGAGAATTAATAACCTGTTCAGTTCATTTCTTTTGCTTACCACCTTCAGAACATTCTATTGTAGAATTATTTAGTGGTTCTATTTGTACTTGTTGTGCTTGTTCTTATATTCTTAAGTTTCACTCCTACTATTACTTCTTCATATAATGTTGAAGGAGGGTCATTGCTCTGAAACGTACAACTAATTTGAATAGTTACTTGGGATAACGATTACGTAAAATTACAAGCTATATATCATATTCCAGACCATAATTCATACAATATATTCTTTTGACGTGATCAGGGAGAAGACATCTTGGGAGCAATTGCTAGCTCTGATCAATGGCTACGAAGATAAAACCATTAAATGATGCAATCGTAATTCCGTGCCATTAAACATAGAGCTCAGTAAGATACAATATGAGGTATCATAAACTTTTTGTGATTTGAGCAAATAGCGTAAATGGTCAGTTGTGTCATTATTCTGTGCTTAATGCATGGTTAGGTTTTGATAGTGATATAAACACATCGTTATAGTTATCTCGGCTTTATACTGTACTCTTTAACATAATGCTCAATATTTGCCGATTATTTTGGAAATATTTGAAAGTGCTTTTTAAAAAAAAAAGAACAACAATATTGAACCAACACCACCCCCCTCCACAGACACTCCCATCCACCCAGTCAAATCATTTTAAGCATATGTTATGTTATGTTGTGACTACTAGTGTTAGTGTTATCTCTTCTCCAGTGCCTAGTGGCTGTAATAGCAAACATCAAACTGATATTTTAATTGTCTTTCTTGTTGACTGTTGTATTTTAGCAGGCAGTTTTAGGTTTTGTACATTGGCATCGAGTGCTCTGTGTAGACTGCAGACAAGTATATACTTTGTAGACTATCAGTAAAATGGTGTCATTCAGGTCTCTGCGTGAAGACAAGTGTGTGTTTTGTAGACAATTTACAGTCCAACTGGCTACATACTTACTATGCATGAAGAATGCTAGTTTTCCCTGTGGACATACGTTAACTAACGTGAAGTCTGCTGGATAATTGTATCTGTCTTTGATATTTCCCCCTTGGTAACGTTACCATTACCTCATCAAACACACATTGACATGATAAGTACTTCCACCAACGCACTCCCAAAGTGAATGTTAAACAAAACATTTTTTGTGTGGGATCAGTTGGAAAAACATTATGTTAGCACCAAGTATGTTATGCAAATAACAGGCAGTATTTGGATAGGTCAGTTGTGCCTGCTATGCCCTCAAAGCTGATTGTGGTGATAGCAAGACAGAATACACCAGTCTTCGTCACTGTATACACACGTTGATGTCAAAACGTAGCTTCTTTTTAATGGCAGTTTAGTTAGGTAAGTACATAGCATTCACTGTGATACAGTACTTTGACTTTACACCTCCGTAGCTATGTCCCCTCCCACTATATATACTCAATAGATGACATGCCTGGCTTTATCATGTAGTGTTACTCAGAGACTGAATGATATCATTTGTTGGCAGATGGCATACCTAATCAAGTTTAGACGCATGCTTGCAATGTTAGACAGTGGTCAGTGTTTCATTAACTATTTTATGAAATCTGTGTACTTGAGTCACACACAGTTCACACTGGTGACTGTCTTAATAAGCAGCCTATTAAACACTCTTGTGTGCATATTTCACGCTTCACTGGCTATGCTGATTTCTAAACAGTCAATTTAATGAATACCAGCAAGGCAAAGACAGCTAGCTCTCCTGAAGTAAAGTGTTCAGACAGGCTAGAAAGCACAGCCGCATGATGTTGAAGATAACAGAGATAGTCTCCCAGTTAAGCTTACTGTGACGTGGTCATATATCTCTACATGGTTCTGCTACTAGGTAGAGATGATGGTGTTACATGCTCCTGAAAACGTTTTTACAGCTTGTTGAAAGTGAAATAATGTTTAGCTTGAATACTACACATCTGAGTATAAAACTGAAACAGTTTTCCCGTCCTCATTATAATTTACAATTCAATATAAAAGAGATAGGCATGCTACCTCTGGTTGTTGGCATAGTGATATTAATACATCTCTCTATGCGATATGAATGGATGCTGAATGACAATACCATACCATTGTTAACATTTTTATTATTAATAACTGGGCTGCTAAATTGAAAATAGAATAGAATGAAGTAAAGCATGATATTTTGTTTCTAAGATGTATTTTTTATAGAGACAATATAGATAACTTTGAATATTTTCCTAGCAATTTTGAATATTTTTTTTTCAGAATTGCATCTTGATAAAAAATATATGATATGATTTATCGTAAATAAATCTTATGTTTTGGCAGCAAGTATAAATGTAGCAGTATGCATTCAATGAAATAGTTGTAAAACTGTTGTACACATGCATTCTGAATTTACCTGTACATAGAGGTAGTAAAAAAACAATTTGTGTTCTCAGTATTTCATTGAACAAATATTGCTACGTTTGCAACCAAGATTAATCAAGATGCACTATCAAATGAAACATACTCAAAAATATTTCAGGTTATTTGCATTGCCCCCTTATGTTTGAACACTTGTTATCATTGAAAATTTCATTTGGATGTGTTCAGCGTAATTTCCTTTCCAAAGTTGTAAATGCTTATAAAGGAAGCAAATATTTCCCGAGTGTTTTTGCAGTTTCAAATGCTACATAACTGCCCTTACTTGATCTTATAGATTGTGCCCGTTGGTGTACCCCACTCATCTACATGAGAACTGCAAATATCAAATCTATACTTCTTAATCAAGATAATATTCTTCATAATTTAGTTAGACTAACTTTTTGAAACTGTTTTATTTTCAATGATATCAGTTTTTGTGATTTAACAATTTAATGGAATTGATGGGAACACAATTTTGTCATAGTCACTGTGACACGCTGTCTTAAAAATTAAAAATGAAATGGCTACAAATTTCCATGATTTTTCTTGAATTTGTAAATATTTTTTTGTCTTTTGCAATAAAATTTGCTATACTCATCTTGTATATTATAAACTATTTGATTTTGGCTGCTAAGAATTGAATGATTTGATCAGCGTCTTTTGCAATATTTTCTTGACAAATGTCATCAATTATTGACATTCATGACACTGTGTTGTAAAAACCCAAAAAGTTTTTAATTTAAAAAAACTTAAAATTTAATGAAAGTCTATATGACCCTATGGTCTTGAAGAACCCAGAGATATTTTCACTGCCACACGATTTCATGAAATTTACAAAGCTTTTCTCTCGTGAAGCAGTTAACAGCATATACATGTACAACAGTCTTAGTGGAATCCCTGCTAGAAAACAAATGTGATCAATCCGGAGTGTGATCAACTGTGAAATATATAATGGTTTTCCATTTCCAAGTGTTCGGATGGTTTCCTTGCAATGCTAGTCATTAATTCTGTTCATTTAATAGTCCTGTAAAAGATGGATGCAATTTAATTATAGTGTCAAAATTAAAACTTAATATAAAGATTGTATTTAATATATACAGTTTAAAAACATGATGGTATAATTGGTGGCTGATTTCATGCATCCTTGTTTTCTATATTCTCTATCATAACAATTAGCTATGTTTAACCTTCAAGCTTTTTATTTTTATAATATTTTTTAGAAATTTCTGAATTTATATTTAATTAATGCAATTATGCCACCATATTTCACTGTCTTCAGATATTTCTGTACCAAATGGACATAACTGTGGGTTGTATACATAACACATTTTTTGCACTGTACGATTCCCCCCAGATTCTAGTATGAAAATTAATTTCCCGCCAAAAATTGGATGCAACATTTTTATACAATTTTCTATCATAATTTTGTTAAATTTGGACAAAATGGACATAATTTTCCACTGACAGCACAACTTAATCAAAATATTTGAAAAAATAAGCCAAAAATTATATACTGTTAAAAAGTGACAAAGGTCGAACTCAAACATGCTCAAATGATTAATTTGTCACAGTGGTGCGATTTTCTTGTTCTCTATAAATGCAACTTTGATTATATGAAAATTTTACAAATATTCTGATCATTGACTATGTGTTATTGTTTTTTCCCCATACTGTCGTTAGTTTATTTTCAAATGGAATCAAATCCAACATAGTTTGTTTGTAAACAAATAACACCGAATAAACGGCAAGGTAAATACTACGTCAAATTATAGTAAACATGTACTGCGTGCGTGACTCGAACCGACGCTCGCATACAGCACCTAATCGCCTAGCTGTATCATTTATAGTTTGTTTGTAAATGTAAATTGTTCCCAAAATAAATACATGTTGATATGACCAGCACAAATGTTACCATTGTTTTCACATTGTATCATATTTTTTGTAAAAGTACATATGAGCTTTTTAAATCACATTGCCGGGACACTGAATCATTTACGCATCACTTGCTATCTGTGAAGTCTTTCAGTGGGTGTTGTGTTAAAATATTACTTAGTTTGATCATAGAAAAATCTCTGTAAATTATGTGAGCGTTTGCGCTACTAATAGAGAAAATACGATAAGTGTACGATTAAAATTTCTTTCCATGTGACATCACATAGACACCCGTGCATTTTATTGTCATGCTTGTACTCCCAAGTGTTTCATTAAAATATGATATCAGAATAACCAAGTATTAGATTTGTGAATGGAATTTTTGTGAAAAACGAACTTGTTTTAAAATTCCAGGTGAGTTTATTATCTACATATATTAACTGCACTGAGTACTCAGGGGGTCAACTTTTTTGATGTTGTGTTTTTTGGGGACTGTCAACTCTCAAAATGGTACAGTTTACTGTTTGATTTTAAAAATGACAGATACTACTATTGACAAACCTGTTTCATTCTATAATAAATATTTTTTTTTAAATCGATGGCACTTGAATCTAACGAGCCAATCATCTAGCACAATGCCTATGATGTTGTGTGGTAATGTTATTGCATCAGAAACCCTCAGTTTCAGTTTGAATTGCATACTTTATACATGTAAATATATATATAAAATTGAAGGGATTGGGTTTGTTGTATTGATAGTACTCTTTTCAGCTTTTAAAATTTGGGTTACATGTTCTGTGTAAAAAAATAGCTATGCTTTTCTAGTCTACATTGTTGTCTATGGAGTGACCAATAGATAACTGATACTGAGGCTGACATTGGATATCTTTTTCAAGTAAAGGGGTCCTTAAGAATTATGTTAACTGTTGTGTGGTCTATTCAATAATCCACCCCTGTACAACTGAATGGGAATATGTATACTTGAATAGAAATGTTCGTTCCTCAGAGAGAGAGAGAGACCTTACAAAAGTACCATACAAAATTGTTGCCATGCTAGAATTTCAAGCAGAAATTGAGGCTTCACAAGTCCCCTTAGACTACTGATTAAAACTAACCCTGCAGCCAGTGAAATTGGACACTCTTGGGCACTGTCGCCAGCTTTCACATAATCTTCACTATTCATTCAACGATGAACTCTTACTCATCCTATTCTAAAATTCTTGATATGGCACCGGCTTTCTCATAATCTTCACCAGTCTCGCAACAATGAACTCATCTTATACGAAAACTCTGGGTACAGGCACATGCACATGCACATGCAGTCAAAAATTTCATACATCATTTTTAGAATTTCTAATTATTCAATTTGACAGCAAATGGGATTAACACGTACCTCGCCTGCTGATACCATTTTTATTCTCCTTTCATTTTGGCTATCCATCAAAACTAACAGCAGGTGAAATGTTGTACATGAATGAACCAAGAACAATATTTCAAGTATATAACAAAATATAGTTTTTGCATAAACTGTGAACTTTTGCCACTGTGTACAGATTTTATGTTATCCATCACAATTATCTCTGCGGATGGGTACAATATTAGATTTGAGAATCAATCTAATTCTTCACCAGATGTGAAATTCTGATCTATAATTTAACTCGATGGTGTCTGAAATACAGTTATTTGGGTTCTATCAAGTTGATGGATGAGGACAAAGTTAGTTTTTGAGTATTTTATTAAAACTGCATTCATTTCATGTGAGTGAAATTTCCATATTGTTTTTGGGAGCTTAGAAAATCATGTAGCCGGTAATTGCAAGCGGTGGCAATAACACTGGAGTCTGTGCAGAGAGACACTGACATTTAATCCTTACAAATACCCACAAATTACACCAGAGTTCGCTAAGCAGGAAGACACAGTGACATTTAGTTTTTGCAAATACAATCATTATAATCACAAAATATCTTGAGGCAAAAATTTGATGGTATATATACAACTGCGTGAATTTTTGTGCTCAACTATTTCAGTGTTCTCATTTCTATGTTGTGTACATGTATGCTGTTCAAGATCAATAATATAGATTTTCTGTGATATTGCAAACAAAAATATACTCTTATAAGTGTCCAAAGGTTCTGTAATCAATTTATAGTCTGTGATTTTTCAAAGGTTCACTTATGGACTCAGAATAGATGCCATTTATACTTCCGAGACTCTCTATGAATAGTAGACTAGTCTGAAGAGATGTGGATGTACCTTACCCATGGTGGGTATTCACATACATGTATGTGTACCCATGGTAACATAATAAAGCTATCATGTGTATTCAAATCGAGCGGTTAAGTTTGCTTATGTCAGGTACAGGACTTACTCACTTATTCAACTTGGTTTAGTGATGAATTTTTTTGTAAACAGTGACATCACATGACGGCAATATTATTTCACTCCAAGTTCGCCGATATAATCTGGTTGCAAATCAGTGATGTCAGAGAATTCTGTCCGAACTATGTAGCCAGTGATTCTTTAGGCCAATCTAATGGCTGGATTCTAGTGAAAATGCTATAATATGTATTTGTTTATGCTTAAACATGGAATCTTCATGTTTTGAGACATTGTCACGATTACCTCATGTCTCCTGACTGATGTGTTTATCCTTCTTAGTCAATTTGAGTTACGATTTTGTGCAAAACATTGAATTTCATAAAATGTTTTCCGGAAACATCTTTCTGTCAAAAAGATTATGTTTCTGAAATTTACCAGAATTATTAATTATTTAAAAATTTAATAATTTAATGAAATTCTATATTCAATAAAACAATGAATATTTCACCATAGCCTGAAACCCTGAATATTAAAACTATTTGCTTTTTATCTAATTGGAATTTATTTTAAGAAATGAGCATTGTACATGTATGTGACTACTAGTATATAACTGATACCAAAGATGTCATGTCTTGATAACCACATTTATATGCATGTATGTATACATGTTCTGAATTATCAAGCAACTGGAAACTTAAACCAATACCTCTTGAGTTGCTGTTCACATATGACAATGCTATTAAATTTGACTTCAGCATAAAATACGGTACGTTGGAATACTAGGAGCAAATTGAAACATTTTATTTGAAAGCATTCTATATCATAATCACACATACAAAATCTAGCTACGTTGATTCTAAATGCCAAGTTATTGTTTAACACATGTTAGCCTCAAACCATGGAGCAAAAAAGACAAGAAAAAAATAGTAAGATGTTCTGCCTATTGTAACCATGACAACTAAAGTGAAAGTAAAATTATTGAGGGCATCTATAGTCGTGATCTGATCTGAAGGGGATTCAATATTTTTGATGAAATGAGAAATAAATTACAAGCATGCTGATGTGTGAAGTAGGAAAGAAAATCAAAAATTGTTCTTTGGAATGTTGATTTCTCCCTCCAATAAATCATTCTGCAGTCTCTAATGGATGTCTGTAATTGCTTTGCGAATTATTCTATTTTTTAATGATTAACTCCCACAATCCTTTACTAAAATCGAGATCCAAAGAGTTTTGTTTTTAAAGTATGTTTTTTTACCATCTGTTATCTATTCAATGATCTCCCATAATCCTTTGCCGGAATGGAGATCGTGAGAGGATCGGCTTTAGCATCTTCTGGTCTTGACTGATAAAAAAAAACAGTGTACCTTGAATATAAAAAATATAAATTCAAATGATTAGTTTACTGACAAGCACATTCATAGTATAAATAACAAGTTTGTAGTATAAAGGATAAAATCAGGGTATAACAGACACATCAATAGTATAAATAATATTCATATTATAAAAAATACAATCAGGGTATAATAGACACATTCATAGTATAAATAATATCCATATTATAAAGAATACAATCAGGGTATAACAGACTCATTCATAGTATAAATAATATTCATATTATAAAGAATAAAAACAGGGTATAATAGACACATTCATAGTATAAATAATATCCATATTATAACGAATACAATCTGGGTATAACAGATACATTCATAGTATAAATAATATCCATATTATAAAGAATACAATCAGGGTATAACAGACTCATTCATAGTATAAATAATATTCATATTATAAAGAATACAATCAGGGTATAACAGACACATTCATAGTATAAATAATATTCATATTATAAAAGATAAAATCAGGGTATGACAGACACATTCATAGTATAAATAATACCCATATTATAAAGAACACATGATGTGAAAAATACAATAGCTCAAATTTTGAAACAATATTGGTGGTGTCTTCATGGATGTCAACCTACATTCTACATAATGTTTACATGTATGTATATATTTGCACTATTGTGAGAATACTTGAACGACTCTGTAATAGTATTTAACAGGTTCATAGTGGTATCAATGTGATGCTCTTACAATCAAAACGGTTACCATAGTTACAAAATTGAATTGGAGTGTAAATTAGTGTCATCTGTTTCCATTCACACTTTAAATTAATGTGTACACATACCCTTCAATTTCACCTTCATACCCTTTAATTTTAATGGACATTGATAATAAAGTTGGCATTGGATGGGGCAAGTGCTCACCTCACCTAACCACCTAACCTCACTTCCTCTCACTCATCATGATGGGATTGTTTGAATTATATGTGGTGTATGATGGGATTGTTTGAATTATATGCGGTGTATGATGGGATTGTTTGAATTATGTGTGGTGTATGATGGGATTGTTTGAATTATATGCGGTGTATGATGGGATTGTTTGAATTATGTGTGGTGCATGATGGGATTGTTTGAATTATATGTGGTGTATGATGGGATTGTTTATAAATTATATGTGGTGTATGATGGGATTGTTTGAATTATATGCGGTGTATGATGGGATTGTTTGAATTATATGTGGTGCATGATGGGATTGTTTGAATTATATGTGGTGTATGATGGGATTGTTTAAATTATATGTGGTGCATGATGGGATTGTTTGAATTATATGTGGTGCATGATGGGATTGTTTGAATTGTATGAGGTGTATGATGGGATTGTTTGAATTATATGTGGTGCATGATGGGATTGTTTGAATTTCATGGGTGCATGATGGAATTGTTTGAATTATATGGGTGCATGAATGGATTGTTTAAATTATATGGGTGCATGAATAGATTGTTTAAATTATATGTGGTGCATGATGGGATTGTTTGAATTGTATGAGGTGTATGATGGGATTGTTTGAATTATATGTGGTGCATGATGGGATTGTTTGAATTTCATGGGTGCATGATGGAATTGTTTGAATTATATGGGTGCATGAATGAATTGTTTGAATTATATGTGGTGCATGATGGGATTGTTTAAATTTTATGGGTGCATGATAGGATTGTGTCACAGGGTGCTAGTTGGGTTGAGCTAAGGTTTCAAATTGTCCCAAACAAATGACACCCATAACACCCCTGTGAACTGGGTCCTTTAATAATTCGAAACTTAGGACAGTTATATAATTTATATGCGACATAAACAACAAGTACACGCTACACGAGTAAGGTTTAAACAACGTACTTTATTCCACACACCTAAAAGATGGGCAGGAAATGCCTGACCCGTTACAAGGGGTAGTGGGGTACACGTTGTTTTGTTACACAAAAAATATAACACTAGAAATATAATTCAGTAATAATATTGTAATATTTCCACACGGGAAAAGGGTAGTGGATTACGTTATACTATTACGAGGAAATGCCTAAATCGATAATGTAAATAATTGTCTAACATAGAATCTTGCATGCATGCATAAAACTAAGAGACAAACATACATAACAAACAACGGACGCAAATAATATACTGGCGATCGGACACAGCCCTACCTACATACAGTTTCTTCAAACTAGATGAAAACGGGTCTTTGCGTGATAACGGTGTATTTTCCAGCGAGTCTGTGCTAACGGTGGCGACGACGGTAATTACAAAACGCAGTCAGAAGCACTGTAGTCGTAGAATACACGCTGCACACTCAGTCGAGCACGATACCAATCAATTACAGAGTTTATCTGTCCAATATTCGTAACTTGTAGAAGGAGAGTGGTCCGGATGGATTCCCTTGCACCGCAGTACACCTCCGTAGCCAGTAACATAAATTAGAAGGCACATCCAGTTCAGAACCAAAATCGGGAGTGTCATTCACTGGCGAGTTTCCCCACTCGTTAACTGCAGTAGGCCGGAATTGGCCAATAGAATTATCTTTATGATGCACATTCCGTAGATCACAATACATTAATTTGTATGACAATACACAGTGTATTGTTCTAACGTTACTTGCAAACGCGTGATTAGTAGACACGTAAAAAATGGTATACTGCCAACAACGGCGAACCGACGTCCTCCAGAATAGATCACAAACTCCCATGATGCAATATTATTCAATGGCTTACTGTGGTACCTACAAGATCGGACATCCACATTTGATCACATGAACGTTCAGATCGGGTTCTATCAAAGTCCGCTTCCCTAGTGCTGACTAAAAGAAACATCTTGCCACTCTATATTTAACAATTATCTATCGCCAAAAACAACATTGCCTATCTATCGCCGTAAGACAAACACAAAACGCCACCATCACGACATACAACATAAACATGATTTAATGTTTGACATTCGTGACACAACTCCCCCTTTAAGATGAAACGTAGTCTTCATCTAAGAAGTCAGGATTGTCAATCATTATATCATTAGTTATCGGTCTCTGCACCAGTGCTGCGACTTAAATAATCAGCACCAATATTATGAGACCCTTTTATAGCTACTATTCTATAATTATGAGGTTGTAGGGAAAGAGCCCAGCGCATTAATCTGCCATTCAAAACTTTGGCACGGTTCAAATATATTAACGGTTGGTGATCTGTTTCAATCACAAATTCCCGTCCATGCAAGTATCTCTGAAATTTATGTATTCCCCACACAAGTGCAAGGCATTCCTTTTCAATGACTGAATAAGAGGTTTCCCTATCCAATAATTTTCTACTTGCATAGGCAATAGGAAATGCATGGTCACCTTTATTTTGCAATAAAACTGCTCCTAGTCCGCAGTTAGACGCGTCTGTGCGTATTATGAATGGTTCCGCAAAATTTGGTAAACTCAGCACAGGTTGTCTACTCAACATTTCCTTCAAATCATCAAAAGATTTTTGCTGTGGCTCACCCCAATTCACCTTTTTAGGCTGTCCCTTTCTTGTTAGATCACTCAGGGGGGCTGCTATAGTGGAAAAATTAGGTACGAATTTTTGGTAATACCCAGCCATACCCAGAAATGATCGGACTTGTTTTATTGTACATGGGCGTTTTGCCTGCAAGAGTGCTTCAACCTTTTCAGGTATCATTCGTAACAGCCCATGACCCACCTGATGACCTACAAACTCTAAGCTATTATATCCTATGAAACATTTACTTGGCTTTGCCGTCAACCCTGCGTTTTTTAAACGAGTTAGAACCTCTGCAAAAATAGTCATGTGCTCTACCCAAGTTTCTGTATAAATCAAGATATCATCAACCATGTTCACCACCTTTCCATCTAAGCCCTTGAGAACCACACGCATAATGCGACTAAACGAGGACGGACTATTTACAAGTCCAAAGGGCATGTCAATAAATTGGAAAAGGCCCAAAGGAGTCTGGAATGCGGTCTTTTCCTTGGCCTTTGGTGCCAGTGGTATTTGCCAGAACCCCTTTGCTAGGTCTAATTTGGTAAAATACTTGCCTTTAGCCAATTGGGCAAACATTTCCTCGGGATTTGGCATTGGTTCTGCATCGAAAATGGTAATCTTGTTCAACTTCCGAAAATCGATACAGAACCTAATTGCGTCATCCTTTTTCTTAATGAGTACGATTGGGGAGCAATATGGGGAGTTTGATTGTTCAATGACCCCCATTTTCAACATAGTTTGGATTTCATCCCTTACTGTCTTCTCCAAGGCATATGGCAGGGGATATGGACGTGATCTGATTGGCACATCGGAGGTCAAATGAATATTATGTTGCCCTACTCTACATTTACCAGGAATATCCGACAAAGTGTCAGCAAATTTCACAAGTAGCATGCTAACTACCTTCGCTTGTTCGTCGTCTAACCCTTCCCAGATGTGCACATCTTTAATGCTTTCCTTACCTGCAATAGTGATGGTTTCTACTAAGTCGGCAGTCTCTCGACTTGGATCGTCTGCCCACGAATCGTCCAACTCGTGACCATCGATTAATCCAACACCAACACACTCCAATACGCCCATATGTTTATTCACAGGCTCTTCCGATCTCAACTCGTATTTTTTTAACAGGTTAGCATGATAAAGCTTAATCTTACCTTTCCTTTCAATCCGATAGTCCATCTGACCCACTCTCTCCTTCACAATGTAAGGCCCTTGCCACTGCATTCTTAACTTGTCGTGTGCTGTAGGGAGCAGTAGTAGAACATGATCACCTACCTCAAATTGACGCTGTTTGGCCCTTTTGTCATAATGAAATTTGTATCGTGACTGGGCTTTAGATAACTCCATTCTAGCGAGTTTACACGTTTCTTCTAATCTGTCACGCAGATCCAACACATACTGGTAGGTTGACTTCACCTCTCCAGAAGTAGACTCACCTGTCCACAATTCTCTCAGAATTGACATGGGACCTCTGACCGTTCTTCCATACAAGAGTTCGAATGGTGAAAAGCCAAGGCTCTCATTTCGTGCTTCCCTATAGGCAAATAATAATGGATCTACATACCGATCCCAGTCCTTTGGTCTTTCATCACACATTTTACGGAGCATTGTTTTCAAAGTTCCATTGAACCTTTCCACAAGTCCATTGCACGCTGGATGGTAAGGAGTGGTAGTAATCCGCCTAATTGACAAAAGACGACTTACCTCCTTCATCAGGTCACCCACAAATTGGGTTCCAAGATCAGTCAATATCTGTTCAGGTACACCCAACCGACTGTAAATTCCAACTAAAGCTTCAGAGACAACCTCTGTTGTGATTCGTTTCAAAGGCACCGCCTCGGGATATCTTGTGGCGTAATCCATAAACGTCAAAATATATCTATTACCCTTATCTGTTACGGGATCAATAGGCCCGACCAAATCAATCGCAACCCGTTTGAAAGGTACGTCTATAAGAGGCGTTATCCCCAAGGGTACTTTACCAACCTTCCCTTTAGGAAACGTACGCTGACATACATCACAAGACTGACAATATCTTTGGATGTCGCCATGCATTGCAGGCCAATAGAATTGTGTTAAGATCTTGTCAACTGTTTTCTGGGTCCCAAGATGACCAGATAATAAACAATCATGCCCCAATCTCATTACTTCGTTGCGAAATTTTGTAGGCACTACAAGTTGTTTAACACGACTTCCCTGACCTAACTTAGGTGATTGATACAACCTGTAGATGAGACCTTTGCTCACCACAAATTTGGACTTGTTGCCTCTCCCTGAAATTTTCTCTTCGCCCGACTCCACCCACTTACGAACTTGAACTAAACTTGAATCTGTTCGCTGCGCTTCCCTGAGCACCTCAACAGTAACAGGGTGTGACTCAACCCCATCAGTTTCCTTAAACTCTTTTACTATAAGAGGACGGACAGGCTTACTCTGAGCCTTTATCTGTGCTCTAGTTTGTACAGCTTGGACCATTTCATGATCTCTTGTATCATTACTCTCTCGGTCAACTTTCAGACCTATTTCTACATGTGGCCAATCATGATCTGGGTCACCCGGCTCTCTTGCGCCTTCTATATTTCCAATAACCAAATCATAGATTGGCTGCTTCATGCACAGAGCTTCAACCCATCCTTTAAAATAAGGCGTGTTGACATACAACTTTGCCACAGGAGCACTGCGATACGAACCGTCCATTAACAAACAGGTTCGAACCTCTCCTGTAAACTGATTAGATTCTACTAAGCTGGTTCTAACGACCACACCACTACACCCAGAATCTCTTAACACCTTAATTTTATACTTACCAATGGTACCCTCTACCACAGGCATTTTCGAACTTGTAGTTTGTGACTTGGCATTAACACTAGACAAACTAAACAATGGTAAATCATGGCCACATTTCAGAGTTAACTTACCTGCTTTGGGCCGACAACACTTATTACCATCTGCATGAGTGACCACGCAGGTTGCTGAGATCTGCTTGCTCTCACCTTCAACCTCAACAGCTGCTGACTTCATTGCACGACTACGACAATCTGGTGCAATATGACCTACCTTATGGCATTTAAAACATGTCCGGGTCTCTTTTCGCCGTGAACCATTTTTACTATGATTCTGCTTACCTTTACCAGTTTGTTTCTGGCCAGGATCAAAAGAAGCATCAGTGTTGACATTAACATTACGAGGGGTTCTGTGGTTTCTAAACAGACGAGCTTCCCTATAACGATCGGCTAATTCAGCCATTTCATGACAATTCTTTGGCTTCCGCTCATGAAGGAATAAAGCCAAATCGGGACTACATGTGTTTATGAACTGTTCTCTTGTCACCAAATCCAAAATGTTTTCATACGTTTTGTCAAGGCCCGATAATTCCACCCATCTTGCCAAATAATTTCCTAACCTTACCATAAACTGAGCCGCCGTTTCCATGTTCCCAGGTGTTGCTTGCCTAAATTTGTATCTAAATCCCTCCTCATTCAAATCGTATAGTTTTAACAAGGCATCCTTGACTGCTTTATAGTCTGCTAAATCTTCTACAGGAAGACTAACATACACTGCAAGCGCTTTACCAGTCAAAAGTGCACCTAAACCTACGCCCCATACATCTTCTGACCAGTGTTGACTTTTAGCAAATACCTCGAATCGAACCAAAAACGCATCCATATCCTCGCCCTCCTTAAATTCTGACAGTTTAGGAAGTTTAGCACCCATCATATATGAATCCTGGGATTGGCCACCAGTTCCCTCTGCTCTCACGGTTATTTCTGTTTTTATTCTTTCTAATTCAAATTGCCTTTCCCTCTCTTTTTCTTCAAACTTTCTTTTTTCAGACCGTTCCTCTGCCTCTCTTTGTGCCTTTGCCTCCTCTCTTTGTGCCTTTGCCTCTTCCCTCTCTGCCTTTCTTGCCTCCCTAGCATGTTGTTGATTCTCTTTAAATTCAATGATTAATCTACTTCTCTCTTCCTGAATAAATTTTGTTAGGGCAGGCCCCTCATAACCCAATTCTTCCCCAGTTTGCTTTAACTTTCCCACATCAATATCCATGTTATAAATTTAATCTAGTCGATTAATTGTAGCAAGGAATTGTTGATATGTCGCACTCAATCCAACAACAACTGATAGATTTGTTTCGATATAATTAATGGCTTTATAAATGTACTCAATGAATTCATAAATTTAACCAATTGATTTATAAACTTATGAATCCCACCGCTGCCACCAAAATGTCACAGGGTGCTAGTTGGGTTGAGCTAAGGTTTCAAATTGTCCCAAACAAATGACACCCATAACACCCCTGTGAACTGGGTCCTTTAATAATTCGAAACTTAGGACAGTTATATAATTTATATGCGACATAAACAACAAGTACACGCTACACGAGTAAGGTTTAAACAACGTACTTTATTCCACACACCTAAAAGATGGGCAGGAAATGCCTGACCCGTTACAAGGGGTAGTGGGGTACACGTTGTTTTGTTACACAAAAAATATAACACTAGAAATATAATTCAGTAATAATATTGTAATATTTCCACACGGGAAAAGGGTAGTGGATTACGTTATACTATTACGAGGAAATGCCTAAATCGATAATGTAAATAATTGTCTAACATAGAATCTTGCATGCATGCATAAAACTAAGAGACAAACATACATAACAAACAACGGACGCAAATAATATACTGGCGATCGGACACAGCCCTACCTACATACAGTTTCTTCAAACTAGATGAAAACGGGTCTTTGCGTGATAACGGTGTATTTTCCAGCGAGTCTGTGCTAACGGTGGCGACGACGGTAATTACAAAACGCAGTCAGAAGCACTGTAGTCGTAGAATACACGCTGCACACTCAGTCGAGCACGATACCAATCAATTACAGAGTTTATCTGTCCAATATTCGTAACTTGTAGAAGGAGAGTGGTCCGGATGGATTCCCTTGCACCGCAGTACACCTCCGTAGCCAGTAACATAAATTAGAAGGCACATCCAGTTCAGAACCAAAATCGGGAGTGTCATTCACTGGCGAGTTTCCCCACTCGTTAACTGCAGTAGGCCGGAATTGGCCAATAGAATTATCTTTATGATGCACATTCCGTAGATCACAATACATTAATTTGTATGACAATACACAGTGTATTGTTCTAACGTTACTTGCAAACGCGTGATTAGTAGACACGTAAAAAATGGTATACTGCCAACAACGGCGAACCGACGTCCTCCAGAATAGATCACAAACTCCCATGATGCAATATTATTCAATGGCTTACTGTGGTACCTACAAGATCGGACATCCACATTTGATCACATGAACGTTCAGATCGGGTTCTATCAAAGTCCGCTTCCCTAGTGCTGACTAAAAGAAACATCTTGCCACTCTATATTTAACAATTATCTATCGCCAAAAACAACATTGCCTATCTATCGCCGTAAGACAAACACAAAACGCCACCATCACGACATACAACATAAACATGATTTAATGTTTGACATTCGTGACAGATTGTTTGAATTATATGTGGTGCATTATGGGATTGTTATGTATATGATGATGAATCAATTCCTAATTTCTTAGTGTTATTTCCACTGAATCATTCTTTTTACCATGGAACAGTTCCGTGTTTTAACTAACATTTGAAAGAGGCATGTCATAGTGTCGCCAACACATTTGCAATCATTAATCTTACTCTTACATGTATTCCTAATGTCAGACAGGTGTATAGAGCAGCTTTTTTATAGCACCAGTGCACTGTATACTTACAAGTAATGTGCCTGTCATACACAGGTTTATAAAGCTGTGTTTTTATAGCACCAATGCTCTGTATACTTAGATGTAGTGCCTGTCATACACAGAAACATGTAGATGTAGGGTTTAAAATCAGATCTTTACAGTGTAGATCATTTCCTTTCATGTCTAGCTGTTGTAAACAACTTCCATCGAGTATCAGTCAAGTCGTTTTACATCAGCTTTTATATCACTCCTCAACGGCAAATTTGATAGATGTGACTATGAATATTACAGCAGTCATTGTATGCCACAATTACAGATATTGTATGTTGTATATGTGTGGAGATTTTAACCAACTAAAAACTGACAAACGGGAAATATATGTGCATCACCAATAAACAAGCAACCAAATCAACTGACTGGGGTCTTTGAGAGCTATTTTTTTTTTTTTTTGTTCACGCTCAAAATTGAGTACCGAGTAAATTTTTTTATTTTCTATAATTTTCACTGAATTAAAATTTAATTTTGGACCAAAGTGACAGAATGTGGTATTGCTTCTAATTTTTGATCATAAAATTATAAACATTTGCTGTGTAAACTATTTTATGGATGGTGACAATAGCTGCTTTGGTGCTCACATGGTTGATGCTTGTACCTGTAGTTTGATGTACTAGTACATGTACATAGAAGTGTGCATACATTGTAGAGGATCAAATAATACCTTTGGTTTCCTCTGCTGGTCTAAAATAACTGCAATGACTTCACTTTTTATGTATACATTGCAAGGATGTATACTTTCATTTTAGCAGCTAGCTGTATGAGTACAAGTCCTCAAGCTACCCCTCTCTACTCCTCTGCCAACCCTGCCACTTGGAGACCACATTGGGCTATGAGGAAATATTGATTATCAACAAGAACCTTTGACATGCATGGTGCGACAATGTACAACGTAGACTTGGATTGAAATGCTGGAATATACTGTCTAATAATTCATGGTCTAGTACATGTCTGTGTTTTGAACCCAGCAGTTGTCACATCTTTGCAGTAATGGTAAATACAGTGTTACTGTAGCCTTTTCTCTGAAGTGTTAATAGGATCATATACTGTAACAATTGGATGTAGAAGAGTGGCAGTGATATGGGGAGTCAAGTGTGACTGAACCCTAGGGCAAGATAGTGGAGGTCAAGTGTGACTGGACCATAGAGGGGGGGTTATAGAGGAGGCCAGGTGTGACAGGACCCCGGGGCAAGATAGTGAAGGCCAAGTCTGAAAGGACCCTAGAGAAGGCTAGAGGAGGTCAAGTGTGACAGAACCCCAGGGCAAGATAGTGGAGGCCAGGTGTGACAGGACCCTAGAGAAGGCTAGTGGAGGCCAGGTGTGACAGAACCCAAAGGATGGAAGGCCAGTGAGGATAATATGTGACAGGGCCCCCTGAGAATGAAGTTAAAAATTATTATTAATTAAATTCTGACAAGCTGTCTATATGGTTATATCTATCAGTGGTCAAGTATATACAGTTGATTTCATTAATCCATTAATGAAAAGACTGTCACATGTAATAAATATGGATGACTTAATATACTTCAAATACATGATGCTAATTCACATATATGACCTCTGAGCTAGCTATGTTCACACTCAGATCTGCTCTGATTCAGTTTACCACTTTGTTTGGCTTCCCTAGCTAAGGTTCAGTTTACTATCTGGTTTGTAGTAGAATACATCAACAGGTTGTACCAAAATAATTTCCAAATGGAGTAATGCATAACATATTTTTTTTTTGTGTGTGTTTAATTCTGAAAGTATGTTGTAATAGTGATACATGTATAATACTAGCAATTATTGGTGATTGGAATCTATGTTTGACAGATTGTTTGTTTGTTCAGTTATTTGCACTGTACTAGAAATAGTTAATGCTATATTTGGGTGGTTCATGTACTGCAGTATGAGTCAATTAAATATTAAACATTAAAATCGACATTAAATTTTCTGATTGGTTCTGATCTATTTGTGATATTAACATCTACTTAACGCCATTTTCATTTTAGATTTATGCCTCATGATCACAAATTTTATAGTCTGCACATATACATGGTACATCGACTGGCCATGAAGGTAACATGGTAGCGTATGTCTATTTCCTTTTAGAAGTTGTTGATCACATAGATATTTTTTTAGACGAGTCACGAATGCAAGAGGCATAGACATAGGATGTTACCTGATAAAAGTCAGTCAATATGTGTTTTATAACCCACCACATCCAGATTCTGCTACATTCTGAAAACTGGCATGTAAGCCGTGAGATTGCTTTAACTCTGCTATCACCTGCTGCCAAGTTAAACACAGACATCTTGATTTCACAGTACCTCACACATGTGCAGTAGAGTGCCTATTATACAGTTCAACAGTAGAGTTTTGCTCTAGCAAAATGGAGGGTTCTCCCAAGAGTTAATTTTAGTTCACTATTAAACAACATGTGTGAGCGATTAACCCCATGTCAACTGGAGCTATGGTAGTTTAGTTTCAGTCAGAGGACTGGTCTTGACCCAGAATTCCATGTTTAACCCTGGGATGAGATACATATGAACAAGGTCACCAGGTTAAACCAATGCTCTCTAAGAACGACCTGATGATAAGTGAATAGGGCGTGAATAGGTAAAAATGCCATGCTAAATATAAACCACTGTGACAAGTGAACATAACACAGATTTAACCCACTCATTGATAATATTTACAATATTGCTCTCTGTTTGTCAACGCATTTGACCAAGGCTTTAGGTTAACACAGTGACCTAGTAAAATGCCATCAGTTACGTTTACGCACAGCTGCTCAGCATGGGCTATGAGGTCAAAAACATTAGCTCCTGCTAGGAAAATGTGTATGAATGCTTAGCACAGGCTTAGAAACACAAGAATGAGCTAAATCTGATCCGTGTTTAAGGCCCGGTCCAGACCCTTAGCACAGGCTAATGAAATGTGTTTGAATGTTTTGCGCGGATTATGTACCCAAAACACCATTGTATTTGATGTTCATTTGGAAGATTTGCTATTATTTTCATAACTATTCATTTCGTTAGGTCATTTCTGACATGATAATCAACACAAGCAAATCCAGAAACATTATTCTCTGTAATTGTTTTATATACATGTACCATAGAAATAACACATATACCTTCCCGGTTACTGTACTGATTAATCATAGTTAAAAAGACTGAATATTGTATATATGTACCTTACAAAGTTTGAGTTTTCCTTTTTCCTTGTGCTTGTATGCAATTGGGTATAGCCAATATGTAAACATATGAGATTAGCTTAAATCTTTAGTCCATACTTGGTGTAACCGGAACATGACTATTATATGGTGTAGAATTGAGAGGGACACCATGAGGTTTAATAGAGATGGCGGAGGTGTCAATTTAATGACTGACTGCCCTTGAAAAAAAACAACAACAATATAAAAAGCTGTTGAGTGGAATTTAAGATTGATGAGGTGTGTATCTCAAGAGAGGGTACAATGCATGAAGTAACACAATACACTCTTTTGATGCGATTGCTTGACTTGCACCTTATTGTACATCTTAAAGAGATCATTCTGAATACAAACTGGAATTATGTTTGTGGGCAAACAACCTTTCCTTGAAGTCCTACATGTTACTTCTCATTATGCGTCAATTATATATTTGTTATTTATTCATTTTCACAACACACTTCCATATGATTGATGCAGTATGTATACCTGAGTCGTATACCATGTCAGAACCATGCTGTCGCGTTGAAAACTATGTGGTATCAGCCTCAAGACAGTGGCAAAACTACTATCAGCATTAATACAATTTTAACAAGATGACCATTTTCCTCAAGATAATAGTATTATATCAACTACCCACCCCACCCAGCCACCACTCAATATCTCCGTACTCCAATGTGGTGCTACCCAGTATGGTCGGTCTTCACTGACAGTAGGTATCTGCGTGATATATGGAGTATAACAACTGTATATGAATACAGGGGAAGATCATGGATGGTATGACATCATCAGACTGTAATGATTTCAAGTCTTGAGTTTAATGTCGCCACACAATTGATCTGCTGATTAGACTACTTTGATAGTATCAATATCTTCTAATTAGACTCAGTCTGGACTAATTTGTAGCTTCTAATATACTGTGTTTTCCTTATCATATGAACCATGTTAGAAATTTGGGAACTATGCCAAATCAGTTACCATGGAAATAAGTGAACCACCAGTTGTTTTTTTTGTATACATCGTAATTGTTAGTTGTTGAAATGCCGAATTGAAATAAAAAAAAAAAAATGTTATGCTTTCATGAAAAAAATACAAATTCTGTTCATTCTGCGCAGTTTGCATATTATGATTTAACCCTGGTTTCAATTGTTAGTTGTTGAAATGCCAAATTTTAAATAGAAAATTTCATTTCAACTCTTCTTTAAATTTTAATACACATAGTATATGTCAGTACTAATAGGTTTTTTATAAATTATACAAAAGGCATGTCATTTGCTTTTCTGCTTCATTTTTTTTAAACAAAATGTGTGTTTATACAAATACTTTTTGTTTAATACAATATTGTGGGCATTGATCAAGATGAGTCAGGAGATCCGTTCAATAACTAAAAAGAAAATCATTAAATTTGAAAAGTTCCATTATCTACTTATAGAAACTATACATCAAATATTTATCACATTAGAAATTGCTTTGTTCTATGTGCATTCTACTAGATCTCAATTTTTTGAAAGACAGTTGCATTCTATTAGATGTTCTTGTAATTTTTGGAATGAAGACTGTCACATTCTACTCAAAATTTAAAACCATTTGCAAGACCTAGTAAGGAAATGACTTGAAGATATACCACAAAATAGTGGCAATAGTGAAAATTGCATTTACTTGAAATTACTGAATTTGAAAGAACCGCAGCACATTGCTTACTGTGGAATACTTTATTTTCGCTGGAATTAATTTTCGCTGAAAAGGCTTTTTGGGCGTTTTGTATGGAATTTATTTTCACTGATTTTTGATGAGTTTAATGTGAAATATACGAAAAAAAGTATATTCACTGGATTTTATTTTCACGGAATCATTCCTTCAGCGAAAATAAATTCCAAGCGAAATAAAGTATTCTACAGTATATTGCACCACACATGATATAAAATGGCAGCCTGTGTGTGTGTGCACAGTTACATGCTGTAGATCAATATTAAAACATACATAGCTATGCAACATTCATTTTCTCAAGACTCAAATACTGTGAAATACTTTATTTTAGCTGGAATTAATTTTCGCTGAAAAGACTTGTTGGGTGTTTTTGTATGGAATTTATTTTCACTGATTTTTGACAAGCCGAAGTAAAATATAGGGAAAAAGGTTTATTCACTGTTTTTTTATTTTCACTGAATCATTCCTTCAGCGAAAACCACCGAAAATTTATTCCATGCGAAAAGTATTTTACAGTAAGCCTCATTTTTCAGGTAATTTTCATGAAAACAATACCCATACACCCCAGTACTGCTTGTAATTTTTAAGAAAAATGCTGCCATGTTAAAACTCAACACAAAATGGGTTTTATTAGAAATGCCTTAAAATGTTTTAGCACCTAATAACCTTTCAATAAATGAGAGCATATCATAAAATTTAACTGCACGTCATAAAAGTAGATTTCACGCTCACAGTAAAAGATGGAGGTATGAGATTTATGATTGTGTAGGTTATTGTAAGACCGCATATACCACGAGATGGATATCAATTTTTTTTTCACAAGAGAAAATATTGACACAAGCTTCTCAAGTCGGAAGGCACAATTTTATGGAGGGGGGACATAGGTTAAATGCTACATGTTTCAATTTGGCTTCTGCCTGCCTTAATGTGTTTACAATCTTTATCTATATTTACTGCTAGTTTAGGTATAAGTAAAAATAAACTTGTACATAACTTTCTTAGCAAGTGGTTCTCCCTGGGAACTGTATAACCCCCCCCCTTCTGACCAGTGGTTTGTTCCATTTAAGTATCTTTTGTTTGTCATGTTGTAAATCACCTACTTGGGATTCCAATCTTATCTAACCAATCATATCTAACCAATCATTCATTTCAAATGCAAATTTACACATTAATCATATGATTGTGTAACATGGGACAGTTACGTAAATGTGACTGTGTGAAACTACCACTAGTACTGACTTGACCATGGTGCATATCGTGCTGGTTCACCAAGAATTGTATGGTTGGTATGTGGTTCTATACTAGTATTGCCTGCGTGGTATGTACCTGTACTGGTTCACCCTGCGATGTGTAGTAGGTGGGTTGTTCTATATAATACTAATATTGCCTGCGTGGTATGTACCTGTACTGGTTCACCCAGCACTGTGCGATATGATGCATTGAACTCGTATTCTTATGCAAGCTAGGTACAGGTATCTGAATTCTGGTTATTTCTTGACGTACCGTGTTCATTCTCCAATAGAAACGCATCTACACCTTAAATTGTGTTCATTGTGTACTTAGAGTTGAAATATGAATTATTTCGGTCATAGACAAACTTCTAATACTATGTACATTAGCACATATGCACTTCTTATAGATCAAATACTTTATCTCAGCGAGTTGAAACCAGAGTTAACATCATTATAAGTCTTTGTTGCACTATTTCTGCATTTTATCTGAAAGGAAGTTGTTTTATTATTTTACTTTTTTACTCTCTAATTATTTGCCTCTGATACCACAAACCTGTTTGGTTGCCATGTGGGTGTTCCCATCACTATTGTAAAAGTGAGCCCTCCAGAGAAATTGGATTAAATAATGATTCCTTTGGCTAATATGTGGGGAAGGTCACATTTAATAGACATTAGAGCATAGGCCACTGGTCACTAACGCCATGTGCAGCCAACTGTCCCAGTATTGCAACTCAATCGTAGTGACTTTTCTAAATGCAGCTAACTGTCCCAATAATGTGATTCAATCGTGGTGACTGTTCTAAAAGCAGCCATATCAATTGGAATGTCTATTTCTTTGGGGAGTTCTGTATTGTTCCCAATTAGTACACATGTAGGCTGCAGAGAGCACTTATTACAATCCAGCCCCACTCTACCCAAGTAGCTGTCCATTTACGTGTTTGCTTTATTTTTACCCGATAGCAGTAGACGTTGAAGGTACACAAATCTCCATGCGCACTGCTTTCTTTTATTTCCAGCACATTCCTTCCTTCTGATTGCCTTTTTATGCTTCTTCAATGAATCCCCGTGAATGTTTGTATTGTTTGTCATGTATTCATTGTGCCCTGTATGGTGTATTTCAACCACTAGTGGCTGAGTGCATTGAACATGTATTTGACAATACCACAACATGCCATTTTATACTGTCAATATAACAAGCTATGTATGCTAGCAGCATACATACATGTACGTGTGTAACTGTATGGTGAGTTTGCTTCACTCAGATTTTCTAACTTTTCTCCTGTCAGTTTGTTTACTGTTATTATAAAGTCTGCATCACAGGGGAAACTTTTGAGCAATAGCGTGTATGTAATCGGTAGCATACTTACGTAAAACCTAATGCCTGTGTCGTGTCTACTGGGACAAAGGTTATAAATTGAAAATGACAATCTTTATTGGGATGTCATTATATTCCTGGCATTTTTTTAAATCAAAGTCGCGTTGTTTGTTTAACAAGAACTTTGTTTGTGTCTAATTGGTCTTTTTAAGTAAACACGTGTATATTTTGAATATTGTTTCTGTCAGTGTTTCCATGGCGGATTTTTTGTGTTACATTCATGCCAGCATTTTTTTTTTTTTTACATGTATGTGGGTATATCTGAAACATTGGGCAACCTTGTCTTGGCAATTCCAATACTGAGAAGTGATTTATTGAAAAGGCTTTGTTATTCATTTTAATTGAATCTCACCAAACTTGACTCAAAGCTGTTAACGTGTTAACTATAGGCAGTAGTTTTAATGTAATTTACAGCTGCTGCCTCTCTGTCTGTTAAGATTCATGTATTGTCTGAGGCGATTTCCCCCTCCCCTACCAGAGGTGATTGTCTCTGTCAGTAATTACAATGCTTTTTAAACCTCAAATTCTGCATTAGTATCACGTTGTATGCATGCACATTTTTACAGCAGTTTAAATCGCATGTTGTTTGATCACACCTACCCCCGGTACTCTACGAAGTATCGCACATAGTGGACGCTTTTGCTGAATCATATGTGTTTGATGTTTTTAGCAGCCACAAAGTCCATGTTTGGTATGTCATCATTATTGTATGCTTTTCACTGTTGTAACACTTTTGTGTTTGTGTTTACTTGACACGCTTGAGGAGAGAGTCACCTTATTTTAACTACTGTAAAAGTGTTTATTATTCACAGGGTTTTAATTTTGCTCATTTTGCTGACTGGAAAATGCGCTAAATTAAAACCCAGTGTATACGTAAAATTTAGCACAGAACACATTATCTAAATGATAAAACCATGAATTTAAAACACACTGAATATGCCTGAAGTGGTAAATCAGCGAAATTTAACAGTATCTCAGTTACATGTACTGTTACTGCTTCATAAAAATGCCTTATAAAGCTATATTTGTGGAAATTGTCTTAACAAGTTTTAACCTTTTGAGCAACAAATTTAACTGTTGTAACTTTTTCACAAAACAGACCTATATAATATTTTTTTATCAATTTCTGAAATTTGGGTCAAGAATTGTAATCAATAGAAAAATATGCATTTGGTCATAAATTAACAAAAATTATAGAAAACAGTAAAAATACGTTTCAGGAAATAAAAAAGAAAACTTGTGGATTGTTACGTAAATGTGTACACCCTTTCAGCATCAACCCACTAGTTGTAGTATACTCTATTCATAGTATATGCTCACGCAGAAAAGACACACAACTCTGTACAGCAGAATAGCTTTTATTTTAACTTTTCATTATTTCAAATATGAGGTATGGACATACAAGCTAAGACATAAACCACTGCTCTGGGTAAAAGGAAAAATGGCAACCACATTTCAGTATGCAAATTGCACTTGATAGTAATGCATCTGGTCGGAGTTCTCCTCAAAATCACTATTTTCAATTTTCAGAATGCATATATTGACTAGTTTATTATTAGTTTGGCAAGATTAAGTCTAAAAGTTGACGAGAATTCATGTCTATACAGACATAGCTCTTCAAAACTATAGTCAATCATAGGTTTATTCAAACCACAGTGTTAATCCAAATTATTATTGACAATTTGTCTTTTCAAGACAGACAGTATAGACAGGATTAACACCTCCTGTAATGTTTGTATACTTAATCGATAAGCGGGCCATTCAAATTACATTTCCCATGACGCATTCGTTCAATCCTGAGGATTGTAGAGTCGCATTTAAATGTTGTAAGACTATGGTTGTTTCTTGTTGGGCATTGCTAGACAGAAGCCAGCCAGTTTGTACCATGGGAAATGAGAACATCGAAACTAATGAACTGATTGGATAAATGTATTATTGATGAGTTGTGGAAATCAATAACACATAAAATGATTACAGGGTATGTACTTCGCTATAGCTGTCAACAGTTGGAATGACCATCTATGACGGCCTTTTGAGCCGCTTCACGTCCAATGGGATTACATGTCGTTCATTCATTATTTATTTCATTCATAAAATCTTGTGAAATATTTTGTAATGTAATGAATTAACGGTATAATTTGAATAGTGTCTTGTACAGTAACATGTTTGTATGAATACATCTCAGCCTAATTTTGCTTCTCCTTCTCCTCGTTCCTCATGTCAGTTTGAAAACCTGCCTCTGTCTCTCACATTTTTTTTGGTTGTGGTTTTTTGTCAATCCAATGCATGTGTTTTTCGACAACTAAACTAAACTTAAAATTTAACAAAACCTAATCACAGTTAAATTTCTTTGCGGTGTTGATAGTGTTGATGTACCTGTTGTGTATTTCTGATGAATACCCTCGAAAGGAACACCCTTGAGAGGAACTGGTAATGATCTTATTGGTAATTGGTCTTTTCAGTTTGGTTGATTTGATTCATCCTGACTTCTATAGTAGATTGGATTACCATTTATTACAGGCTATTCTTGCCTGGATTGAATTTTAAAGTTATCTTGATAAGTGGTGACAACAGTTGAATATGGAAACATGTCCATTTTAATTCCACTAGTTAGTGCTGAATTTGAATTCATGTTTCTGAGTTGTATGTAAATACTTTGTTGTTGTTGTTGTGTGAATTGTTTTGATGTACCGTACTTCCTCGTCCAACATTTAAAATCGAGGAAAGTGAGGGGTGGGCTTATACCCAATGAGTACCTCAGAAATAAGGAATTTTTTTAACATTGTAACCATCTAACCACCCTTGAGAAATTATCCATCTTTCTCTCAGTAGTTGGAACTGGATACATTAATAATTTTATGCTGCCATATTGTGCTTATACCCCTATGTTACGATGTACAGTCCACACTCAGAATACTTTGTTGATTTTCTGGCTCCTTTCATTGACATTTGTAAGTTCTATGAAGACAAAATTGTCACAGTGTACTTGCAAGCACTTACAGTGACTTGTCAACAGGATAATTCAATGTGCATGATGGATATGTCATGCTTTCATCTATCACTAGATTGTGCTTATGTCTTGATGGGTGTATGGATCATTGCGTTTTAAAACCATCAATGAGGTTACTGGCCTGTATGAAAGCAACTCACAAAGCACTACCCATATATACACAGTTTGTAAGCCGTGATTTATGGCACTTTTTTTTGCATTATTGCATTTGTTTTTCTCTTTAAGGCGACTACTTTGTCCATAGCAGGATAGTTGTATCATTAGCTGAAAGGTGTTCAGGTTAGGTGTGAATTTAGTTGTCAAATATTTGTATTTTTGGAGAAACCTTTTCTTTCTGCTAAGTTTCTGACTATTTTGCCATGGATTGGAACCCTGATAAAATGGAATCCTGTGGAATGTTATTGCACTGAATCCTAGAAAATGTTATAGCATGGAATTCTAGGTAACATCATAGAAAGAAAGTCAAGAAAATATTGTAGGATGGGATCCTGGGAAATATTGTAGAATGGAACCCTGGGAAATATTGTAGAATGGAACCCTGGGAAATATTGTAAAAATCGAACCCTGAGAAATATTGTAAAAATGAAACCCTGGGAAAAATTGTAGGATGGAACCCTAAGAAATATTGTAGAATTGAACCCTCGGAAATATTGTAGAATTGAACCCTGGGAAAAATTGTAAGATGGAACCCTGGGAAATATTGAAATATGGGATCCTGGGAAATATTGTAGAATCGAACACTGGGAAATATTGAAGAATTGGGACCCTGGAAATATTGTACACTGGAATCATGAAAAAATATTGTGCATTAAAATTCTATGGATTATTGTAAATGAAACCCTGGGGAAGTATTAGAGAATGGAACTCTGAGAAATATTATAGAATGGAACCCTGGGAAATATTGTAGAATGGAACCCTGGGAAATATTGTAGAATGGAACTTTACAAATTATTGTAGAATGGAATATTGTAAAACGAAACCCTGGAAGTATTGTAGCATGGAACCCTGGGAAATATTGTAGAATGGAACCCTGGGAAATATTGTAGAATGGAACTTTACAAATTATTGTAGAATGGAATATTGTAAAACGAAACCCTGGAAGTATTGTAGCATGGAACCCTGGGAAATATTGTAGAATGGAACCCTGGGAAATATTGTAGAATGGAACCATACACATTATTGTAGAATGGAATATTGTAAAATAAAACCCTGGGAAGTTTTGTAGAATGGAACCCTGGGAAATATTGTAGAATTGAACCATACAAATTATTGTAGAATGGAATATTGTAAAATGAAACCCTGGGAATTATTGTAGAATGGAACCCTGGGAATTATTGTAGAATGGAACCCTGGGAAATATTGTAGAATGGAACTTTACAAATTATTGTAGAATGGAATATTGTAAAACGAAACCCTGGAAGTATTGTAGCATGGAACCCTGGGAAATATTGTAGAATAGAACCCTGGGAAATATTGTATAATGGAACCCTGGGAAATATTGTAGAATGGAACCCTGGGAAATATTGTAGAATGGAACCATACACATTATTGTAGAATGGAATATTGTAAAATAAAACCCTGGGAAGTTTTGTAGAATGGAACCCTGGGAAATATTGTAGAATTGAACCATACAAATTATTGTAGAATGGAATATTGTAAAATGAAACCCTGGGAATTATTGTAGAATGGAACCCTGGGAAATATTATAGAATGGAACCCTGGGAAATATTGTAGAATGGAACCATACACATTATTGTAGAATGGAATATTGTAAAATAAAACCCTGGGAAGTATTGTAGAATGGAACCCTGGGAAATGATGTAGAATGGAACCCTGGGAAATATTGTAGAATTGAACCATACAAATTATTGTAGAATGGAATATTGTAAAATGAAACCCTGGGAATTATTGTAGAATGGAACCCTGGGAAATATTGTAGAATGGAACTTTACAAATTATTGTAGAATGGAATATTGTAAAACGAAACCCTGGAAGTATTGTAGCATGGAACCCTGGGAAATATTGTAGAATAGAACCCTGGGAAATATTGTAGAATGGAACCCTGGGAAATATTGTAGAATGGAACCCTGGGAAATATTGTAGAATGGAACCATACACATTATTGTAGAATGGAATATTGTAAAATAAAACCCTGGGAAGTTTTGTAGAATGGAACCCTGGGAATTATTGTTGAATTGAACCATACAAATTATTGTAGAATGGAATATTGTAAAATGAAACCCTGGGAATTATTGTAGAATGGAACCCTGGGAATTATTATAGAATGGAACCCTGGGAAATATTGTAGAATGGAACCATACACATTATTGTAGAATGGAATATTGTAAAATAAAACCCTGGGAAGTATTGTAGAATGGAACCCTGGGAAATATTGTAGAATGGAACCCTGGGAAATATTGTAGAATTGAACCATACAAATTATTGTAGAATGGAATATTGTAAAATGAAACCCTGGGAATTATTGTAGAATGGAACCCTGGGAAATATTGTAGAATAGAACCCTGGGAAATATTGTAGAATGGAACCATACACATTATTGTAGAATGGAATATTGTAAAATAAAACCCTGGGAGATATTGTAGAATGGAACCCGCGGAAATGTTGTAGAATGGAACCCTGGGAAATATTGTAGAATGGAACCATACAAATTATTGTAGAATGGAATATTGTAAAATGAAACCCTGGAAGTATTGTAGCATGGAACCCTGGGAAATGTTGTAGAATGGAACCCTGGGAAATATTGTAGAATGGAACCATACAAATTATTGTAGAATGGAATATTGTAAAATGAAACCCTGGGAAGTATTGTAGCATGGAACCCTGGGAAATATTGTAGAATGGAACCTTGCAAATTTGTGTAACCTGGAATATTGTAAAATGAAACCCTGGGAAATATTGTAGAATGGAACCCTGGGAAATATTGTTGAATGAAATTATACACATCATTGTAGAATGAAATATTGTAAAATGAAACCCTGGAAGTTTTGTAGCATGGAACCCTGGGAAATAATGTAGAATAGAACCATACACATCATTGTAGAATGGAATATTGTAAAATGAAACCCTGGGAAGTATTTTAGCATGGAACCCTAGGAAATATTGTACAATGGAACCCTGGGAAATATTGTACAATGGAACCCTGGGAAATATTGTACAATGGAACCTTACAAATTATTGTACAATGGAAATCTGGGAAATATAGAATCAGATCCTTATACAGTATGTCCTGATATTTTGTCTGAGATTTCAAAGATGTTGGCACATTGAGATCAGCTCCCAAGATGCATCTACTGCATACTGCTTTACCAGAAGATGCCCAAAGATAAACCGTTTAAATTTCCTAGTTGTGCAACACAATGGAAACAATACAACAGTGGCACATGTGGCCGATGACATGTATAAAATATTCATCCGGGGGTTAACAAGATGAAAAGGTCAGACAATGAGACAATTAAATTGCATTTTAAGGTGCCGTCTGTGCATTATTTTTGACGTATGAGGAGATGAGATGAAGCTAAGTAATTTGTGTACTATGTTATGGCTACGGATACACTTAAATATCACCACTATGCACTCACAAGTAGATTACATCTTTTCAATGCTGTAAGTTCATGGGGAAATTTGTTCCCAAAGTCTTTTTTTTTTTTCCATTTCATTTGTGTTGTTTTTCAACTTGCTCATAGTATACCATGATTGTTGTTGTTGTCGTCGTCATTGTTAACACTTTGTTGTGGCCTGATTACTCAAGTTTTTATCTCAATATTATCAATTAATGTATAATTTTGGTGCAGTTCATGATTGGTGTGGCTATTAAGAGTAGTTTGTAATTGAAGAATGTAACAAGATGTCTGTCTCTGAGAGGAAAAATGAAACCAACAGTATAATTGGATGCAATTTGATACTGATAAGATCAACTTAGGCATAGATCTGTTTCATCTTAGTTTAAAATTCAAATAAAGTAAAGAAACATATACTGAGAACATGAATAGATAGCAAGCACTCCTGTTTTTACTTTTAATTTTTATATTAAAATGAAAAGGAGTTTAATCTGATGCCTGAAAAGTAAAGCCGAAAGTGTAGATATGGTAACAAAAGTCATAAAGGGCAATTTATAAGTCTCAGTAATACGTGGATTTATGACATTGTCATATAAAATTTAAGCTTATGATTATTTCTCTATATTTTTTTTTCAGAGTTATCCCGATGTGAAGACTGAGTGAAATGCGTGTATTCAGTTACAGAGCTAACTTCAAGCACCTATCAGTGGCATCGTTGTTGTTTGCACTTGTAATACTTGTTTTATATTCCAAATGTAACAATGAAAGGCCACAATCCATGGATAGTTTCCCGCTTATTAGCCATGACCATGACCCTGGAGGGCGTCGGCTAGAAGACAGCGGTGGTGGACATGAACTCTCGCTAAATAACCAAAATGGTGGGAGTATTTTACGCTACCAACCGATTGAGTGTGTAATCAATAGTGACTATACCATCGAAGGACGCAGGGAAGGTGCTGAAGTGTTTTTGCCGTTTTCTTTTATCGAGAAATATTTTGAAGTTTATGGGAAAATTGCTGAGTATGATGGATATGAACGATTTGAATGGCAGCATAGCTATTCTAAAATCTATTATCCAAAAGAACAGTATAAACCAGATGGTATCTTTATGTCATTTGATCATTACAACGTTGAACTGAGAGACAGAGTCAAGTGTATAAGCGGAATAGAAGGTAAGAAATAAAAAACAATTATTGGTAGATATATCTCATAATCTCTTATCCCACACACACACAAAAAAAAATTTTTAGAAGTGCAAAACATTCTGTTTTTAGTGTACATGTATTACTGGCTAATTGGACCAGAGCAAAATTTTACCCTTGACACTTGCTTCAGCTGCAGTGTAGTATTTATCCTAGTGGGTTCATCACTGCAAATCCTATGGAATCTAGCTTAGAGGATTGATCACTGCAAGTTATATAGGATCTAGCCTAGAGTGCGAATCACTGCAAGTTCTATAGGATCTAGCCTAGAGGATTGATCTCTGCAAGTCCTATGGGATCTAGGGTTGATCACTGCATGTTCTATAGGATCTAGCTTAGAGCATTGATCTCTGCAAGTTCTATGGGATCTAGCCTAGAGTACAGTTCACTTCAAGTTCTATAGGATCTAGCCTAGAGGATTGATTTCGGTAATTCCTATGGGATCTAGCCTAGATTGATCACTGCAAGTCCTATGGGATCTAGCCTAGAGGATTGATCATTCCAAGTCCTATGGGATCTAGCTTAGAGGATTGATCACTGCAAGTCCTATGGGATCTAGCCTAGAGAATTAATCACTGCAAGTCCTAAATAGAATAGAATTATTAAATTTGTTAGTTCTGGTGGCTGTGACTGTGTGGCATATATTAAAAATTTATCTTTTCATTAAATAAATGGGCCATTGCCTAGAAATGCATAAAATGTTACCTGTACCTCAACAAATTGAGGGCTAATCTGCACTGGCTCGGAAGGTTGTAAATGATTAGCTAGTTTGAATTTGCATAACAATACTGACAATGAACGTGCATTCAACGCCACAAGTTTTTTTGTTTTTTTAGCCAATCAGAATTCATCTTCCGAGCCAGTGCAGATCAGCCGCAAATTGAGATAAATTTTTCAATTTTTTTTTTAATGACACTAGGCGAATATCCAGGGCCATTACAAGTATAGTTCACCATTTTTCTTGACTAATATGTTGATATTTTATCACTGGAGAGCAAATTTTGATGTAGATTTTTGTTAACTCAATTGATGGTGTGTCGCGATTGAAATTTTTTTTCAGTCCGCAAGCGATTTTCTTGGAAAAATCTAGTAACTTAAATTTTTTTTTAGGTTCAAATACAAGGCTTGATAAATGTGAAATAAATCGTTATGCAAACATAATTACAAAAAACAAAATACCTTCTTAGTGTCTAATTCATGCGTATCATTTATGAAAAAAAATTGTGGTTATTTGGTTCAGAAAAAAAAAAAAAATTTGTTGTACCTTGGTTCGTGATGAGAATGTAAGACTGGAGGCTTATCCTAGATCCACATGTTCTCTTCAATCTGCTTACTACATTTATATCTCATAGCATCATTTTATCAAAATTAATAGTACACATTTACATTCTGTGCTGGTCACTATGGTGACAAATGATGGAGTATAAAATGGTTGCTTAGATACACAAGATAAAGATGAGGCAAAGATTAAGAGATTATTTTCACCGCACACCTGCCATGCAATGATTTGACCTTTTTTTTCAAAACATGAGAAGAATACATCTTCAAGAGACTGATGAGTTGCAATGTTTGACTTAGAGACAGTGTTAGACAAGAGTCTTTTCTATTTTGTAGAGCATATCGTCTGATGTAAATTCATCAGTAATAGCTAATAATTCTATGGGGTCTAGTTACAAGACATGAGCAAGTACCATGGAGCTGAATTCTTTGATATTTTCCCAATATATACTGAAAATGATAATACTGTAATATACATGTAATTAGATAGCTTGCAAACCTCCAGTTGCTTTTATCTGATATTGAATGTTAAAATCCCTAAGTATATTAATTTCACAGAGTTTAATGGAATCTGAAACCATTTCAATTGATCCATTGCTTGGGCCATGCAATATTGGAAACTTCACAACTATGTAAATTTACGGTTGTTAATGCACACTTTTGGTCGTTACCATGACAAACTGAAGGAATATAGCGTACTGCTCTATGAGGAGCATTTCTCTGATAGAAGTTTAAATAAACCAAAAATGACATTTGTTGTATATTGAATCGTATATTAAAGTTTTACTTATTTCCACCAAAGAAATAAACATTCTGTAATTTACATAAGCGCATAGTAGACCAAATATGGTAAATGTACATTGCACTTCATATTGAATTTAAGTAAACACACACATACTGTATGTGTATGATATATGGTCACATACAATGTATAAGTACACACACTGTATGTTAAAATCAACCTCTGTACAATATATGGTCACAGCTGATAATTTCAAAAGTGCCATTCAAATTAATGATACTGTTCGCTTTCCACTTATTCTAAACCATTCACTGTGTCCAACAGTAATTCACACACTTTACACTAGATGACTAGTTCCTCTGCTTAGGTATGCAAAACACATATAAACACCTGGATGTTTATCTGAAACCTAGCGTATTTGCTCTTGATTATTAAAAAACCACATGCAAAACAGACCTTGCATTTATGGTTCACCAGATTTTCAAAGATAGATACAATATTCCTACAATTACATAAAAACTAATGGATATTTAAAAATATTTGAATGAGATTTTTATAATAATGTAATCAAGAGCTGAAAATTAAGTGTGATTTCAATTTTAAGTGGCAAGCCCTTATATATAAATGCACTCTTGATTACCCTGTATGTGTTGTTTGTTTGTAATTTCTTATTGTGAATACATTGGAAAATGCAGTGATAAATGTGCATTGACGCAATTAACATTCCCTGAATTTGATTAAATACCGTTATTTGGATGTGTCATGGCACTTGCTGTTGCCATGGCAATATCTATATAAGAACTGTCAATAAAGTCATAGAATACTTAGTTCAGTATTTGTAAGTAAAGTGTGACGTTAGACAGCATAACAAATCCATATCACCGGAGTATGACCTAGCACGTGTTGTTAGTAATTTTTACTGCAAGGAGCTTCTGGGTGTGATAACTCTGGAATATGATAAACTTTAACCATGTAGGCTTTTTTTCAGAATTATTGCTCAATCGTTCAGAAAAAAATTCTTTTTGAACATGTGTCAGCATACAGCTTACGTTGATAGTTCACTGGTGATAAAACATAATAGCCTGAAAAAAATTTGCATATGAAGCGTGTTTTAGGTGATATATTGTTACTCGGTATTAGATCAGTAATTGTCTGTCGTTATTTAACACTTTGTGTGTGTGATATTAAAAAACAAATTAATGATTGTTGCCAGAGTAGCAGCAATCTCATGAATATTCATGACTCCTGATGTCAAACTAAGGGGAAATATTATGGGATTTGTAAATCAATATATTCACAGTGTGAGATTGATATTGCTGTCTCTAATGGCTGCCCTCTATGTAGTACTGCCTCACACCTGTTACAAGGACTGTATATTTAATATAACAAGTACATATTACTTCACTAATTGTGAATTTGTTGCATTTTCAATAAATATTTATTTTGCCACATTTGTGACATGTGTTTTGTTAATGATTGAAATTTGATTTAATATAATGGGTCTCTGACAGACTGAGGTGCCATGTGTGGATGACACACAATAAACTTTTAAGAGAGGTAGTAAATGTGAAATATGCACACTGTGTTCTTTTAACTTAAGTCTTGAATAAAATGCTGGTAGGAAATGTGTGATTTATGTGTGGGGTGCATACCAATAGAGGGGTCAGAATGCAACAGAATCGTTAGATATTCTAGTCTCATAGCGATGGTGACTGCTCTATAAAGAAAAGGAAACATTTTTTTCCTGTGTTTTTTTTCAAGAAAATGTGATGGAATCTTGTAACTTGTGCCCACAAAGTGAATAAAAGCTTCTTTTTTATTTTTCGTCACACTGACAGTAAATTCAAGTCCGTCCATGTCAATTGTATTTAATTTGACATGCATGCTATGGTGGTCGCTCTCTGAATGTCTAAACAGTTGATTCTAAGTATTATATAAGTTCTATTTCTTAGCAAGACTGCTTTCAAATATTGTGATGTTAACTGCATTACAGCGAAAGGCAGAAATCCTGTTGTACCTTAGTTTTATGAACATATTTAACAGATTAAAGATAGTAAAAATCTATTCACATATTTACTTTAAGTAGAGATACAGACATTATTAAGAATTTACCTAAATATATGTAAAACAGATAGGCTCTCAAAATAATATTATTTATTTATTTATATATGTCGATATTTATTAACTATCAAACTATAAAACCGTTCATAAAATATCACTTTTTGTAATGTAAATTATTTACAAGAAAACAATAAAGTTATTATTATAACAAATTGAAAAAAATACCGTTCATCGGCTTTCATTCAAATTCAAATATTTAATATTGATTGGCTCAAAAGCTCAACATTTTTAATGGCCCTAATAGAAAGTTTGACTGCCCAATGAAGCGCTTGCTGATTGGACAGTGCTGGATTAGTCAATTTGAAATCTAACAGCCATTTTGATTGATAAAAATAGATATTTATAAAACATTAATAACATCCCCAGTTTTCTGCTTTTTACTGTATTATATAAACAATTATATAAACATTAAACTCTGTTTGAACTACTGTGAAACATGTCTTTTTAGCTAGCATGTTATTTTAGCTAATTTAGCTAATCTGTAATTACACTACGGTAATTCAAGATGTCACTAATAATAAAATAAAGTATATTCTCGCAATGAGATTGTTGGTACTTCAGCTAAATTAAAATTCAGTTAATTCATGCATGGATTCAAATTCGCTAAAATGGTGTGTAGCTATTTAAACATGTTTTACAGTATATTACCATAATATTTCTGTATTAACAAAATAGTCACTGACCCTCCTCTCTTCAGTAACAAGATACAGCCTGTATATGTATGCTGTCCTGATTGCAGGAATGTCGAGATAATTGTTATGAATTCAAAAAAATACCAATAGGATTATCGCATAAACACATGAGCAAGCAAGTTATGTAACACTATGCACTCTTTAAAGAGGTTCGGAACAAACTGAAGATTAGATTTCATCTTCTTCATGCTTCATTATTGGTTCATGTCATCAGAATACCTTGAGCTGAAACAAGAAATCGGGTTCTAACGTCATGCAATTTTTTGAGAAACTGTCTGAAATGCCATGAACAATTTTGGAAAAATATCCATTTTCAACATCTCAAATTTTATACGATCTTGTTAAAAAACAAATTTCTTTATAGATTTATTTTAAAAAATTTGAATCAATTTTTATCGTCCTCTCATAATTGTAGCTGTACAAGCAAAGGTCTGGAAAAGTCTTGGAAATCATTTGGCTCTTGGTGCTATGGACCCTGTGAAATTACTGCCCAAATGCCCAGGATGGGTAACTTTCCAGTCTAAAAAACATCAACATCATATGTAGTCTGGTAAAAAATTGTCATTGTCCACTTTAATAAAAAATAAAATATTCCAATTTTACTAAATAATACTAAATAATGTTATTGGATAAAGTTGAACGCTAACCTCTTCTGATGGATGACGCTAAAATCACAAACAATGAACAATATATTTGAACACATTGCATGCTGGGAATGTTAGTAGGCATTGTGTTAAAAATTTTTTACTGGGGTGTTAAAATTTGGAAGTTATCTGCCCTGGGGTCTGGTACATTATTATGAGAAATTTCATGGTACATATTCATGTATTTGTCAGATAACCACGGTTCATGCCATTTACAATTATGTCGTTCAACATAAAATACATGATATGGTGCGGTAAACGTCACAACTATGTATGGAGAAAATGCAATCACGTGACTGCACCATTTTTATTACAAGCATGCATGTATACTGTAAAATACTTTATTTTACCTTGAATTAATTTTTGCTGAAAAGACTTTCGAGTGTTTTCAGTGGAATTTATTTTCACTGGTAATTGATGAGTTGAATGTAGAATATAGAAAAAAAAAGTATTTTCACTAGATTTTATTTTCACTCAATCATTCCTTCAGCAAAAATAAATTCCAAGTGAAAATAAAGTATTATACAGTATATAATTTCAGATTGGATCCCTTTTTGCGCTTAGACTAATGCCGACTGTATGTTTATTTCAAAATGGGGAATTAACTGCAAATGTGCAGCAATAGTTTCACTTAAACAGCCGTGTTTTTGTGTAATGTGCCACAAAGCTGAAACCATTACCACAACAGCCAAACCAGCATGAACATTAAATATATTTAAAAAAAAAATAACTTTTGCCTTATTGAAGCATTGAACCAGTGTTTATTTGCATAGATACGCAAATTTCAACAAACTGAAAAATAGTGCTGATGACATTTTATCAGAAATCGACATACATGTACTGGTTTGAAAAAGATGTAAACGAATAACATCACAGCACTCTATACTGTGTGTCTGGCTCAATGTTAGGAACACAGTCAATATGTGACGCCACCATTGCTTATTTGTTTTTGGACTTACTGTGTATATCTATGTTTAAATTACAGGTGTTCCTATCTCCACACAGTGGGGTCCTCAAGGGTACTTCTATCCAATTCAGATTGCTCAATTTGGACTGAGTCACTACAGTAAAAATTTAACAGAACAGGAGCCAAGAGTTATTGTGTATGAAAATGGTGAGAATACTGCCATGCCAGGATGGTTGCTAGGTAATACAAAAAGCCATGTTGAAAATGTATTAGATGAAGAAAAAGGAAGTCGAGTTATAGAATTTATTACAGGTAAGGGCATACATGTACATATACATAGGTCAAGGTGCAGCAAATCATAATTTTGAAAAATGAATCTGTGGCCAACTAACTTCAACCACTTTAAAAATGGAAGTCTTATGTTTATTTCATGGGAGATTTCAGAATTAGTGTGTTTTCTATAGAATTTATGTAAGCTGCATGTACATGTACCAAATTAATCAATGGTTTCATTGCTATACATGTCTCCCTCTAGAGTTCACTATGATTTTTTAAGTAGAAACACAACTCAAGAGGGCGACATTTTTGTTTTTCACTTTTCTGGAGAGCATTCACTTTTCACATACTGGAATTAATTTTCGCTATATGAATGATTCAGTGAAAAAAAAAATTCAGCGAGTATACTTTTTTTCCCTATATTCTACATTCAACTCGTCAAAATACAGTGAAAATAAATTCCATATAAAAAAACACCAAAAAAGTATTTTCAGCGAAAATTAATTCCAGCTAAAATAAAGTATTTCACAGTACATGCTCCAAACTACAGTTGAAATTCACTATTTTTTTATCGATAAGTAAAATCTACTTTTTATTCTCACACAGATACAGGAAGTCCTTCGGTAACTTTGAATTTGAAAAATTCAGAAGATTTTGAGCTGTCCTTTGATTTTAAATGTTTTGATAACTGCACAATATTGGTTATCTTGGACACTAGTGATAAAGACAAGTATTTTCATATTCATTACACGACAAGCAGAGAAGCGATCAGTCGTAGAGGAACGCATATTTATTATGGGCTGGGCAGCTGCAGATCATGGAGAACGTTTACCAGAGATTTGCTAAACGATTTGAGAAAGGGTGTTGGGCAAACAAATGGCAAGTCGGTGAAGAAAGCCAAAGTGAGTCTACGAAGCATCGTGAAGCTGTCTGTACAAGGATTTGGCCGAATTGACAATGTTAAGCTTTCAACCACGGCACACATGGCTCATTTTTATGACGCAGCTAATTGGCTGTTGAATAACCAGGACAAGAAAGGAGGTTGGCCCATTTGGATCACACGTATTTTAATTGATGAGATGGGTGAACTGCCTCCAGGGTGGTACTCGGCAATGGCGCAGGGCCATGCCATGTCTGTACTTGTACGTGCATATCGTAAATCTGGAAAACCAGAATACCTCAAAGCAGCATTAAAAGCAACGTATCCTTTTAATAAACTTTCATCTCAAGGTGGAGTTAAAGCAGTATTTTTAGATAAGTACCCTTGGTATGAGGAATATCCCACCAATCCAAGTTCGTTTGTTTTAAACGGTTTTATCTACAGCCTGATTGGTCTATATGATCTGATGATGACTGCATCAGATGAAGACAGAGTAGAAGCCGAACGATTGTACCGCGAAGGATTGACATCGTTAAAAGCATTACTGCCACTCTACGACACTGGCTCAGGGACTGTTTATGATCTGCGGCATATCACAACAGGTGTCGCGCCTAAGCTTGCTAGATGGGACTACCATACCACACATATCAGCCAGCTGCAATTGTTAAGCAGTATAGAAAAAAACTCTTTATTTCAAAACACTCTTGAAAGATGGATCGAGTACATGAAAGGCAAGAGAGCCAAGCATAATTAAAAAAATTACATTCATTTATGTTTTCTAGGTGTAGCGCTCTCTAGTGGTTGGGCATGGAGAAACTTTTGTTTTTATGGGTTCATTGCTATATTCGTTTTCAGTGGTGTATATTTCATGGTTATTTTATGCTATTCAGTACAAAGTCACATTTTTGGTGCAAAACATGTAGATATTGTAAAAGTTATTTTTGTTTGTTTGCTTCTACACTTCTGACAACATATCTCTATTTAACTCATCACATGATGAATGTGGTTACGACATCAGTAGGCAAGGTGTTAAGACAACATAGAGGTGAGTTGACTATTATAATCGAATCGATTGAATGAAAAATGAAACAAATTTTTTCTCTGTAGTGAGCGTAATTAATGATCTATTTTGACCTTTCACTTTTCACAAAATATGCCTGCGTCATTTTTCCAATATTTTTTTTTTTTTATTTTGACCAAGACATTGTAGACCTTGTGAAGTTTGGTTCAAAAATTCATACATTGAATATAAAAATGTTGTCTCAAAAGTTCAGTGAGAAAAATGACGGCATTCAAAGAGTTAATAAAAGACAGTCACCTCTAAATAGTTTCACCTCTTTTAACGAATGTTTCTGTTAAAATGAAGTATATATATAACAAAGGACATAACACAACCAAAGTTTTTGCCCTCTATGTTAATTTCTTTGTTTCGTTGAAGTTTTGTCATTAATGGAGAAGTCTAGTATGAATCTGTTGTACAGCGATGCAAATCTGCACTGTGTTTGTCGAAGGGAATTCACCTCTTATAGGGTTTATCAGCTATTATATGTTTCTATTTAATATTGGTGTTGGTGATTTTGAGTCTTTTATGTATTTTTTGGTTCCACGCTATGAACCCTTGTTATATTTGTGTGGGTAGGAATATTGTACTATTAATTATATTCTGAGATAAACATATTCTTCAGTTCTTCTTAAATTTGGTGCATTTAAATTAGATTTATGAAATATAATAATTTATAATATTAATAATGCTGATAAAATGTGGACAAACATTGGTGGTGGAATTCAAACTAGAACACAGTCATCAACACGTCTGATCTACTCCAAACAATCATGTTATTCCAAGTAAATCACAACATGCAAAAACACACTTAATTACAAATAAAATTATGTGCAAGTGTAAAAATAACATACATGGCCTCATATGGGTTATACATCCTATGGAAATGCATATAAATATCCATATGGGAACATGCATTAGCAAATATGAATATTCATATAGCAACATACATTAGCATAAATGAATATTCATATAGAAACATGTATTGACATATATGAATATTCATATATCAACATGTGTTTGAACGTATGAATATTTATATGGTAACATGCATATCATTAACAAATTAATATTCATATGGCAATACGTGTTAGTGTATATGAATATTCATATGGCAATGTACATTAACATAAATGAATATTCATATAGCAATGTGCATTAGCATATATGAATATTCATATACAGTCGCATATATTATTGTATATGAATATTCATGAGTTGCAACATACTTATGGTTTAGTGAAATAACCTCTTTTGACTCATATTGAGTTGATTTTAAAAATATGTAAATGATGTATTTCCTGTTCTTTTTATTTATTTTAAGTCTTTGTGGATCCAACCAGTATGTAACAAATGGTAATTTTATAGACGTCCCTATTGAAACAAAATGTTTTCCCCCTATCAGTGGCATGCTGCATGTACCCATGGTGATAATCAAAGCTCAGTTTAAGTTATTGTGTTTTAGCAATATTACTGGCATCCACCATATTGTTGAAATAAGTCCTTTCTGCGTCTTACTAAAGTCTGAAAGTTGCTTAGATATACTCAATAGAGGGCGCTCTTGCAGTTGGTTTCCGTGTTATGGTTTGACATCAAACAGTCCCTCACTATCCCTGTACGTTTTCATACATTATGCTTTTGAAGTCGTCTGTGGTACTGTACTTTAATGGACAACAGCAACAACCATTTTTTTCAGTTTTAACTTAATGACATGTAATATGTATATTTTAGCAAAACAATACTGGCCAGGAAAACTGACCAGATTCAGACAATCTTTGCTGTCTGTAATATGGTTCTTGTAAACTACCTGAAAAATAAAGTTATTTTACTTAGATAACAACAAATGAATTGTTTATGATTATTTATTCTCAATCTAAAATATGGCTTCAGATTGTAAATATAACAGGTATACTTCAGCGTTTACTGCAGATGGTAGAGGGCGCTGTTTATCATGTTGTTTAGTGACAGATTTGAGATGTGAAAGTTCCACAATAAATTGATGCTGCTCCACACCAGTAACTGTGTATATCTGTCACATGTGCATGCATATTGCAAACATTTGGGGGTATTTTGTAGTAGTATCCCTAGCAACCATGACCATAGCAACCAGTTCAACACATTTCCTCAACTTTTTAGCAAGTAAGAGACTAGAGATACGGGTACAGTAATTGTCCATTCATTTTCTGCTGATATACGCGATGAAACTATCATGAGATAATGTAACTTTGCATATTAACATTACCAGTGTTTAGTTATCACACGTGGGAGTACGTCAATGCACCGCAAAAGACTAATGATTATGGTCCAAGTCTTTGTAAGTTGTCATATTGTATAGTAATCCCTGAGGTTCACTTGACAAAATTATGTTTCAATAGATGGCGCCAACATCGTGGCCGTCTTTTTTCACTTGCAAGTTATTGAATGTACAACTTTTCTACAATGGCCGTTACAAATGACACAGGAAAGGTTTTATTAAAAATAAAAATCGAAGAAAAAAATCAATGTTTACAGCCATTGATGCTTTACTGTCATCGCGAGGATGGTCCAATTTGCAATGTTGCAACATTTCAGGTCAAAATACTCGTTTTGCCGGATGTGTTTGCATTTGACTAGTTTTCCGTCCTCTGTAATGATAATGGAATGTGCCAGGGTGTCGTCAAATTGGATATGGTTACATACATTGTTGCAATATGTTGTTATAGCTTGATTCATTGATAAACAATACGTATAGCAATGTTGTTAGCAAAACATCGATGTAAATTGCAACATTGCCCAGCGGATTATTCTCGCGGTCGTGGCAGTAATCGACGCATTGTTCAATGCTTTCACTAATAAACTTACTGGTATCGTTGCTGAACTGATATGAAACATATCATATGCATATGAAACTCGTATCGCAGAAAATGGTGACACACACTGACTATTTATGCTGTAATAATTCTTTAAAAAACACGATATGTTGGGGTGACACATAACAAATCTAGTAATGTATGGATAAATGACCTAATGCATTGAGACGATCGAATCAATTCGCCTAGACATAGGTCACAATTAACAGCAGGGTAGTCAACACAATGATTACTTTTTAAGTTAGGGGGTATAATTACGTCACGTCACGTGATTAGAAATTTTAAATGAAATAAACCAGTATGTTGTCAATAAGTACTATGCTGCAGTCAGCAATGAACCGCCTATGATTGAATATTGGTGAAAAACGTCAAGATGTCCTCGATCGAGTTTCAGAAAGCAACGAAATATCGGAACGACCTCAAACTATTGTGTATCGTTGTGTTACTGGTGACTGGCGTACAATTCTGGTATATTAAAGACACGATACAAACCTGGACACCGGGGAAACTCATCAATGATTATGCATTTAGGGATGCTGACAACGCAATTTTGCTTTTACAAGATAAGCGGCGCAAGGCCGGAGTACAGTTAACATGTTCGAACACAACTCCGTTGAACAGATCAAGAATCAACGCCATACTTACTAGTAAGAGAAATGAACTATATTCCAAATACCATTGGATTCCTGACTTGAACTATTTGGAAATTACCAAGGAGTGTGCGAGTTTCAGAGAAAATGAGGGGTTTTACAGCAAACCACTGTCAAAGATGGAAGCGAGCTTCCCTATTGCGTACAGTATTTTAATGTACAAGTCTGTGCAGCAAGTTACTCAGTTGATGAGAATGATTTACATGCCACAAAACGTCTACTGTATCCATGTCGATGCCAAGTCGCCGTGGGAGACGCACAAAGCGATGAAGAGCGTAGCCCGTTGCTTTGACAACGTTTTTCTCGCATCACAATTAGAAATGGTTACCCACTGCTCAATCAGTGTGTTGCAGGCAGAGATGAACTGTATGCGAGACTTAATTAATAGCGAGTACAAATGGAAGTATTTTATCAATCTCTGCGGTCAGGATTTCCCTCTCAAAACCAACTATGAAATCGTACAAGTGTTAAAAACGTTGAAGGGGAAAAACGACGTTCATTCTATAAGGAATAGTGACCCAAGTCGTCACCTGTACTCCCATACGATTAACAACAATATAATAAGCCCTATATACCCGTCAAAATTTAAAGAAGCCCCGCCGAGTAACATAACTGTATATAAAGGCGAGTTCCACGTTCTTCTCACCAGAGAGTTTGTTAATTTCACTCTTAATGATAAACTAGCGAAGGAGTTCTTCTCCTGGTTATCCGATACGAAATGCCCTGATGAACATTTCTTCTCATCTCTGAACCGTCTAGCAGGTGTTGCCGGTGGGTACCCAGGTGATACTAAAACAATTATATCGAGATCAAAACTTTGGGAGTCTAACTTTCGTAATACTGCGTGTCATGGCCGATCCGTTCGCTCAATATGTGTGTTCTCTCTCGGGGATCTCCCACGCCTTGTTCAGCAACCTCAGCTTTTCGTCAATAAGTTTGACAGACGATTTGATTCGCTGGTGATAGACTGCCAGGAAGAGTTGTTACGTCATCGTACTAAGCACCCAGTGCGGTTTGATCCCAGCTACTATAACAAATTACCACACGTTAAAGGTGCAACTTGATATCGATGATGGGTCGATCCGACAATCCAACTATAGGCGGCACAGAACGAAAGGGGGGAACGTTATATGAAAAACAAACATGCAAGAAACGTCCAAAGTTTCATATTCCATCTGTACGTACATCGATTGCTTCGATATTTGTCATGGTGACACTACTATCATCGGCTATTACCGTTTTCTCATTAGAATGAGGTTGTGTCAGCGTAAGTTGCATCTGGTAATTAAAAAGACGGAAGGTTGACATATATTTCCGTCTTTTGTGTACTTTTTTTCAATCGAGTAATAATAGTTAATGTTATAATAATATACATACATTTTTACAACACCGGCTATGATATCATACTTTACCCATAACCCATTGCTGGAGAATCAAGATGGTGGATTATATGATAATACTATGGAGGTATTACCTCCATGATGATACGAATGCAAAGTTGAATATCTAGAGAATGAACAGTGATTATTATTACTACCTTATATTAAAATATGTTTGGATATTTAGAGTAATAAAAAAATCTCTTTTTCGGTCCGGTTAGACTTAAAATATACCACGAATATTTATTTTTGAGATATAATTGTTGGTATTTGTTGGTTCTTGGATATTTCAGCTTCGCCGTAATGTACATCGTTTAGTAATTCGAACTTTCCAGTTTGCATAAAAACGGAAGATGCGTGGGCTAAATCATTTGGTGAGGGACGGCCGCTTAGGTTTGTGCACTAAAGACTAATGCAATCAATCAAACAAACAATGAATTTGTGCTAAAGTACGTTCAAGTTCTTTACTTTTTCATTGCATAAACAAGGTTTTCACCATCCGCTTATGATGACACCTCAAATGCGAGTAATTTCAGTTCCCCTCAAGGGTAAACAATGGTTAAGTCCCGTACGTTATGCCATGTCACTGCTGTCCCTGAAATATTGCAAATAACGTTTTGGTCCCAATTTACGTTGTTATCTCAGGGGAAATTCAAAAAACCTATAATTTGTTTTCAACTCTTATATCGATGGGGGGGGGGGGGGTGGATTGACGAACATCTTACCGACTGAGGGCAGTATTGCATTAGCTAACTAAATACGTAACAGACGTATCATTCCGTGTTAAAATAATTCAGATGTGAGATCGATAGAAGTGAACACGGAAACAATATTGGAATACGAAACTGAATACGAAGAAAGCCTATGTCAACATGTCTGCAGCAGAAGATATCAGCACTATCGAAGATTTTGACGTGGTGTTTGATACGCATATGCTCGACCTGACTACAGACAGCCAAACTGTCATTCTGCACCAACGCCGCCAGCACATAGACGTTTACCAGATGCTCTCTTCTCTGAAATCAAGGGTAAGGTTAAATCTTTATCCAAATGTTACCGGATTGAGTCTTCTATTGTTAATCAGATTAGATCGATCAATAAATTTTCATTATCGGGACAAATTCCTAAGGATTTAGTGGTTTTAAAGAGAACGTTATACCTGGTTTGAAGCCGTCTACGGCATTCCTACAAAAGTGGGAACTTATCTCAAACCAGGCATCGAAACAGTACACTAAACTACTGGATATGTATTTGCCGACACATGTGAAACAATTTCAGGCCGTTCTGGTAAAGGAAGAGAAGGGAGCGTTTGAAGATATCAAATGTCTGGCTGGAGACGAACATCAGGCTCTGACTGTTAATAAACTGAGGCAATTCCTTAAACAATCGAGGAAAAGAGTGCAGGACTCCCGAAAGGGCAGGAAACGTACTTCTAGCCTCAAATAAACCAGTGCTTCGGCACACTAACCAGACGGCCCTTTTTAGGGCCACCACATCCTCCAAAAAGAGAAGTACCGTTATTACTAAGGATTCTGTCCATACAATCAATAACACAAAACGTAAGAAACACATTGCAAGATGCAAACGAAGAAAGAATTACAATGCTAAACTGGATAAAAGTAAACGGTTGGCTGATCTAGCTCGGTTGGTCTCAAGTTTTATTTGGAATTTTTCGAGTAGAATTCTTACCCCAACAGAGGTCAATGCCCTTGGCAAAGGACTCAAATTTATACCAACCCCACCTAAGCCAACCTATCACACTTTGCTCAATGACATGTCTATGCTATCTAGGAGAATGCGTATCAAATATTTAATGCAATAAATAATCTCAACAACATCCTTTCAAAATGAAATCAACATAGAACCCACCAGACTCGAATAACAGTAGCCTCGAAAATTACATTGAGGCAATCAAATTTGAGATATCCAAAATTACTACCAATAAACCCAAACAAAACATGAATTCTGCCGAAAGAGCAGCAATAAATAGATTACGTCATGATAACATAATTGTAATAAAACCATTCGACAAGGGTCGAGGCATTGCAATCATGAATACAACTGACCATATATATGAAAGCCTTCGTCAATTAAACAACGAGCAATACTATACTAAAATTAGTGGTAACGATACTATAGTTACTACTATAGTTACTACAGCTAATTTGGTCCATGAGCTCGTTACAGAAATGTACAATCTGGAATTAATCGATTAAGACACGTATAAATATACAGACCCATTTAACTACAAAGTTAGAACGCCTCGGTGGTATTTACTGCCTAAAGTACACAAACCACCACCAGAGGGCAGTATATTTGTCGGTAGCCCGATAATCAGTGGTTGCTCTGGCCCCACAGAGAAAATATCAGAATTTATTGACCACTTTTTTAATTCCAATCGTTAAAAGGCAACATAGCTATATCAAAGATACTACAGATTTTATTAACAAAATCGAAAATATACAAGTATCTGATAATAACGTCCTAGTAACCTTGGATGTTGTATCAATGTATACTAATACTGTTCACGAAGAAGCGATCCGAGCAACCGCTAATGCAATGCAATCGAATTACACAGTGATAGTCCTTTGAAACCACTACCTTTGGAATATATAATTAAGCTCCTTGAAATCATTCTGAAAAGAAATACTTTCGAGTTTAATAATGAATATTATACCCAAACATGTGGAGTTAGCATGGGATCACCGTCTTCACCTGAGATTGCTGACATTACATTCCACCTACTGGAAAATCAGATTTTACTACTTGGTGCTCGTTATATTAAAACATGGTATCGTTTTCGAGATGACATCTTCATGGTATTCAAAAATACCGTACTTAAATTACACAAATTTGTTCAGGATGCCAATATGATTCATCACAAATACTGGCTCACATTTGAATACTCCATGACACAAGTCACGTACCTTGACCTATATAAAGGACAACGCTTCCATGATCTGAATATACTTGAATATATTTTCAATATTTGAAACGTAATTCTTGTCACCCTACATCAGTATTCAAAGGATTTTTCAAAAGCGAAACTATTCGGTATGCTCGCACATGTAATAATATAAACGATTTCTTACATAAACGTAATTTATTTACTGAAAAAATGCGTGAAAGAGATTACACAGATAACGATATCGAAAAATACACTTTAATTAATGAACATAACAATTGTATCTCACATTTACGTGAATCAATGCCTAATAATGAAGGGCAAACAATATTCACAACTACATTCAACCCTTATATACAAGGGTACAGGCTCAAAAGAGCACCATTAAAAAACTGGGACTTAATCCGGAATGATCTATTACTCTGTAACATTTTCCAAATCATCCCCTTATTGCATTTCGTAGAAATACCAACTTGAAAAAAAAACTTGCAAGTTCTACTCTACGTACCGACAAACTCGTGAAAAACGACATACCAAACGACGAAGAATTACTTTCTATTTTAACTAAATTGTATAATGAAAGTAATAACGTCGAATATTCTGAAAGCTAAATAAATCGAACGATTCGGTCAAGTACTGATGAAGGGTTCAACATAGAACCCGAAACAGCACCATCACACTAGTGAATAATCCAATTACGGACAAATTTGAGTGCTGTATTGACATAAGTTGTGTTCACGTTACACGAAGTACGGGCTAAGATTTAAGCTGATTTAGGCTTATCTAGCATATTTGCATTTTGGCTAGACCCAATTGCGTCCACGCACAGGGAGGGCCAGTCGTTAGCACGGGCTAAGGGGTGCCATTAGTCAGGGACCTTTGGTAAGCCGCTATTTACGTACGAAAAATGGATGACACGCGCGAGGTTCTATTTCTGCTGCTGGCATGTTTCATTCTAATTTTGAAGCGACGTGCACAGGAACGCAGAGAAGACGGACCCAACTTATTTGGATGCACAGAAACAGTATACAACGGGCGTAACAAAATACAGAGTTTTATTAATGCACGTCGTAGACAGCGAACCAAATTTATGTTGTCCACAATTGGAGCTGCTGTACGCTCTACTACAGCGACCCGATCAATGTGGAAGCGAGCGCGGAGTAATGACTAGTGGAATAGAATCGTTATACGAACATGGGACAATTTTCACACCCAAAGGTCGCCGCAGAGGGCGCTTAGCCCTGGGCTAAGCGTTTGCGCATACTTCGTTAGGGAATCACCAGTTAATTTGGCCTGGGGGGTGCCGGGCAATTCTAAGGGGGGGCCTTTCCATTTTCTGTATATGAAAAGGGGGGCTAACAATTTTTCCAAGAGTGAAGGAGGCGGGGGGCTGTTTAATTTTCTGGGTTTATTCACATATATTGTATAGACGACGGCTGCTGTGATGAACATACTGCAATGAGAAAGAGTTATTGTTTGTTTTATTGCACAACAATAACTTAATCAAATTAGTATAAACATGAAACTTCATCTGTAAACAACAGTATAAACCTCTGTAAATAGCATAAAAAAACTTACTGCACTTTCCACTGTATGAAGAAAAACAAACCTTTTAAACAAGTTTGTGAAAAGCAAACACACTAATATAACACAAAATATAAAGATAAAATATATTTATATAGTTTAATATTTTGTATGTAAATAAATAAAATATATATAAAAAAAAGTTTTCATATTTTTTAATAAAACACAACTTTCTGAGGAACTGTAGATATTGAACCTAAGCATCTATTTTTGATCCTCTCCATTCCTATCAATCTCTATCCTCATCGCAAAGAATGTCAGTATCGGCACTATCACCAGGATCATTAGAACCACTTTCACCATCCTCATAACTCTCTCCACTGGAACTATCGGACAGGCACTCATATTTTAACTTCAGTTCTTCATACTTCATCATCTGCTGCTTAGCTGCAGCACAGAAGACATTGCAATGAATGAGGTATTGCAAATATACTGCATCCATCTTTGACAACTTCAAATTGGCTTCAGTTTGATCTGAGATTTCAGAATCTACTGAACCATGTATACCATCAGGGAAACATCTTTGTACAACCTCAGTGGGTGTTATCCTTTGTAACAAAGCTGTAACTCCTCTTGCAAAACGATCTCGTGTACGCTTCTTCACTTTTCTCCTGTTTTCTTTTCTTAACCAAGTCAGTGTTTTATCAAGATCTGCCATGAACTCAGTAGACTGACTGCGGTTCACTCACCATGCTGTCATTGTAAGCCGTCTGTTCAATAGCCCACTGTTTTAGGCGTCTTCCATAACTGGTAAATAAATCAGAGTAACATTCCCCAACCAGTGACAAACAGTGAGAGGCCGTACCACTTCTTAAGCGTGCATGAGACCCCATGTGCGAATAGTAATAGTGAAAGAAGACAGCCAGATGATTGGCAGCCGCGTTCCAACATCATGCAGAATTTCAAAAATGGGATTTTATCTTTGGAGAATACTGAGAGCATCAAAGAATTTTCCTCTAAGTATGCAGTGGAAGAGCAATATGTCATAGACTATTTACAACACCTTACCACACTAAAGCAAATGAAAACCATTAGGGAAAAAGGTAGAAAGAAACAACAACAAAAGAAGCAGGAAAAATGTCATAGTGATTATGACTGGATTTCTTTGGTGTTGAATGGGACACTAAAAACATTGACAGCAGCTGACCATCAGAAAATCATATAAAGATCAAGCAAAAACACATAAAATCACTGAACATTTACAAACTGTAAACACCAGAATGTACAACACTGACGAAACTGACTCAGAGGACTCTGATGGTGATGATCTCGTTGACAGTGCAGAGGAAATAGAGACTGGTGACTAAATAGTTCCTTAAACTGTAGTGACGAGGTCAGGGAGTAGAGCTGGAACCTGGAAGCATCAATTGCACTGGTATACCATTGTATTAAACGGTAATATCAACAGCCACTCAGATGAAGGCGAGACATATTAAAGGTACTTATTAAATATGGATAAAATGAAGTAAAAATAAACAGACAATTGACAAACAGACACATTGCTGTTGAGATTTGGGAACAGTCATGATCTGCGATGTGACCTATGCATGAATGCAATTCCCAGTGTGGGCGGACATGTATAAGCTCATACATGATCATATAGGGAAGTGATGTGGGTAGCATATAATCAGCCATGTGGCCTATCTCATTAATTATGCATAAATACAAGTCATTCAACACCAACAAAATACCACTGGAGCAAAATGTCCAACTGACAAATGACCACACGATGAATGGATTTGAAAAAAGTAATGATCTATGCCGAGGGCTTTTTATTTATGTAATAACACAAAAACTAAAATACATGATGGCCATATGTGAAATTTAAATGCAAAATCTACATGGATATAAAAAATATTATGAAATCTTTGAAAAATCGTTGTATACAACCACAAACATGACCCGTATTTGACATATTTCCATGCGGTGCTACACCCAGAAGAGGCCAACAATGGTTGAATTATAATTGTGTCACTAAAAGTGAAGTCACCAATTCAAAGTACAACAACGACCTCCTTTTAAAGACACCAAATAATATATCATAGTATGAAAATGTTGTTTACCCGATCAAATTCGAGCCATTTTTTAGTGCGAAGCATTAACCTATGGACCTTATGAATATTTTGAATTAAAAATTAAAAATTGCTGTTTCAACTGACCAATGAGAGTACAAAGAGAGGAAAAATTGTTCTCATACATGTGTGTTATCCAGTGATTGCTATTGCTTGAGAAGTGAAAATATCGCTAGTTACTGCAGTGTTCCCTAATGAAAATATCAGTAACGTGATTGGTGTTATTTTGTATTTTCACTCTCATTTTCTCACTGTCATGAAAAAAAGACAGCTGGGCAGTATAAATAAACATAATTCATTCAAAATGTTTGTATTAGTTTCAACACATTTATTTTAGTGCAATATATATTAAAATATTGTTTTCCAATTATGTGCATGATGTATTCAAGATGCTTTCCCATAAAAACTATGTACTTCCATGTAATTTATTATTTAACTTTTAATGTTTATTATGTCACCACAGGCAACTAGTGAATATCAAAACTTATAATATCTCATTTTTTTCCATTGCTATACCTTTATTGTATTCTATAATCAAAGTCCCATAGAGGATACGATAACAATAAAGATGATTATTATTATATATATATATATATATATATATATATATATATATATATATATATATATATATATATATATATATATATATATATATATATATATATATATATATATATATATATATATATATATATATATATATATATATATATATATATATAAATATATAAATAATAATACAAAAATACAAAAATACAACGACTAGATTTGGTGTCACAGTTTGTTCCCAATTCATATTGAAATATTGCCAGCAATAATTAATAAAGCTTGTTCAGAATATCATTTATTCTCGACATTATATTCAGTGGCTAGTTCTCAGGATCTACAATAGTAATGAATAAACAGAAATTATTTGATGCCATGTTTTCAGAAGACACCGCCATATCAAATTTTGATTTAGTTTCAGGGTGACTAAACAATGACTCAACAACCAATAAACACATCTTCCGCCCATCACAAAAATTTTAGCCATAATTGAACAACCAAGAATACAACAAATATCAGGCTGCATCCTGAAAACAACTAGAAAGCACATTACAACCAGTCATTACAAACATGAAATCCTCTACCCCTCCCAATACCCCCTACAGCATTAATGGTTCCTATACTCATTTGCATCTACGTACAACAAGCTTAGCCAATACATGCATAACTCATCAAACTTTTCACCAACCGCTCATTCTAATTATCATTGAGTGAATGCGTCATTTACTAATGAGAGGCATCTTTTACGAGAATTAAACAGTAGTGAACATCAAGTGATGCTTTAATTAATGAAGCCATACAGTTAATTTACCTGAAAATATACTGAAACAGGACTTATAACTTGTACCCACGGGGGTGCAGTCTATCCGCAGTTCAATTTCTGCAATATACCATTTCCCAGGCAGTGAATCACATCTAGTGTTGAAATTAAAATAAAATATTAAAATAATCCATTACAAATATTACAAGCAGTGAACATCAAGTGATGCTTTAATTAATGAAGGAATGCAGTGAACTGACCTGAATACATATTGTGCCAGGACATATAACTTGTACCCACGGGGGTGCAGTCCATCCGCAGTTCAATTTCTGCAATATACCATTTCCCAGGCAGTGAATCACATCCAGTGTTCAAATTAAAATAAAATATTAAAATAATACATTACAAATATTACAAGCAGTGAACATAAAGTGATGCTTTAATTAATGAAGCATTACAGTGCACTGGCCTCAAAACATACTGTGGCAGGACTTATAACTTGTACCCATAGAGGGTGAAGTCCATCCGCAGTTCAATTTCTGCAATATACCATTTCCCAGGCAGTGAATCACATCTAGTGTTCAAATTTAAAAAAAAATATTAAAATAATCCATTACAAATATTACAAGCAGTGAACATCAAGTGATGCTTTACTTAATGAAGCAATACAGTGCACTGACCTCAAAACATACTGTGGCAGGACTTATAACTTGTACCCATAGAGGGTGAAGTCTTGTCGCAGCTCACTTTCTGTGATATACCATTTCCCGGGCAGGGAATCATATCTAGTGTTGAAATTAAAATAAAATATTAAAATTATTTCATTACAAATCTTATAAGCAGTGAACATCAAGTGATGCTTTAATTAATGAAGCAATGCAGTGCACTGACCTCAAAACATACTGTGGCATGACTTATAACTTGTACCCATAGAGGGTGAAGTCTTGTCGCAGCTCACTTTCTGTGATATACCATTTCCCGGGCAGGGAATCATATCTAGTGTTGAAATTAAAATAAAATATTGAAATTAATTCATTACATCTGTTCTATTTTATAAAGACCCTTCCCAAATAGAAAAATAATATTTCATAATATTTCTATTTAATTTATTTTTTATTATTTTTACTGAATTCTTTGAAGTAAATTTGCCATATACAAATTAATATGTTGGACACTATTTTATCTTAATATTTTACAATCCATATCGTTATATTTGAATCTGTTTCAAGACATTTGAAAAAATTATTTTAGAAGCATAACAATACAACTACCAGATTTGGTGTCACAGTTTGCTCCAAAATCATATTAAAATATTGCCAGCAATAATTGATAAAGCTTGTTCAGAATACCATTTACTCCCGACACCCATTTCAGTGGATAGTTCTCAGGGTCCACAATAGTAAATAAATAAACAGAATTCATTTTGATGCCATGTTTTTTTTTAGAAGACACCGCCATATCATTTGATTTGGATCAAACCATTCCAAGCTGCAAGGTGGTGTCTAAACAATGACTCAACAACCAATAAACACATCTTCCACGTACCACAAAAATTGTAGCCATAATTGTACAAACCAAGAAAGCAACAAATATCAGGCTGCATCCTGAAAAACAATGCGATAGCACATTACAACCAGTCATTACAAACATGAAATCCTCCACCCCTCCCAGTACACCATACAGCATTAATGGTTCCTATACTCATTTGCATCTATGTACAACAAGACAAGCTTAGCTATGTTGTGCAGTGTACTCGACAGCTGCTTTATCGTGCGTTGTCTGTCATTTGTTTTATGTTCCTGTTCTCTATGCGACTTGATAAACAGATAAACGGTTAGGTATAGTATTTTTAACTGATGATTTTTATTTCAAATGCATTAAATATAAATGTGATAAGATTATGTAATATATTACTTTACAATATATATCAGGTGATATAATATATATGTATATAAATACATTTGTAATATGTGACATTTAAATTTGTATAGTTTACATTTTTTATTTGTATAATGCTTAAACTTGTATATCAATAAATATTCTTAGAGATTCTTTGTTCATCATATAAAAACTGCGTTCAGAGCGCCACCATGTAGCCAGCTCACGTGGGTTATTCACAATAATCTGTTGCTTATTCTGGCAGAGATACAAACAATTACGAGCTGAGCTGTGTTGCATACTGTACCGACAGCCGAGTACAACTTTTACAGTTTTCGCATAATGAGTGATCTGAGGAAAGTGCTTGAAGAACGCATTGATATAGTTAGCCGGTTATTCAACGACAGGAACTGGGAGGCTCTGTGCGATATGCATACTCCAGAATGCAGATTTATTCGCGCTGGGAAAGTGTATTCAGGGTCTACTGGTGTGTATTAATTATTCTTCAATTTATCAGCATATATACATGTAAGCAAATAACACCGAATAAACGGCAAGGTAAAGACTGTGTCTAATTATAGTAAACACGTACTGCGTGCGTGACTCGAACCGGCGCTCGCGTACGGCACCTAATCGCCTAGCTTCACGCCACTACACGTCTTCCCCTCGGCCACCGGGCATCCCCAAAAAAGGATGCCTAATAACCGAGCTTATTACGTGCAGAGAACATGAAACCCGTCCACGCGATCCGCGCCACACAGTGTAGTTGTTTTCGTAAATCCACTTTTGCTGTAAGGGTTTACCGTGAGACATTCACTTATGTGTTGACAACCACCTATGTTTGTTCGCTACATATCCTCTAAATTATCTCCTGACCATCATATCTCCAACTGTGAGGTACGTATATCGTCATACAATACACACGAACCTATTTTTGTAAATGTGTGTGTTTCATCCCGCTTATTTGTTCTCCAAGGAACTCGCTCAGGCTGGTTTTGCTTAGCTTGTAGGCTTAAACATTTTGTTCTGACCAACAAAATGAAATGTAAGAGCATAATGTAGACTGTATTAATAACAATACTGTTAGGTAAGATTGTAAATTTAACCCATATTCAAATAGCTGAAATGTCATTGAAACAACCTGTCATAAAGACATGGTCCTTTTTCATAAAATAAACGTGATATCCAATCTTGTCACAAATGCTGCATGATATATAAAGTTCGTAAGTGATTGAATGAAGATCAGTTTGTAGCAGTTCAGTTACAAACTAATTGCCCATTCATCGTATCGTTACAACTACCGTTAAACGTACGTATTACAACTACCTAATTTCGTTGATTTTCAGAGACAATAGAAAACCTGAAGCAGTTGAGAATGGGATTCGATAAAATGGACGCAACAACAAAGGAAGTTGAGGGAATATTAGGAGGTGATAATGTGTACTGTAGTGCCACATACAAGATGAAGAATGGAGAATCTCCGGTGTACACTATCAAATTGTTATACATATGGAAGCTGGTCGATGGGTTATATAAAGCTGATATTGTGTTTTCTTCAAAGCATATTCCTTAATCTTATTAGCCTCTCGTATAACCGGCATGTATATGTACTACTTGGTTAATAACGTATAAAAAACAAATAAAATGTTTGTGAAAATATATTTATGGACATTTATTTGCATAATTTAAATGAATATTTGTGGTTTGGCATGTCAATTAATTGAGTCCATTATCTCTTCTCTTTCATGCGACACGTTGTGTAACGATCAGACCCCCTCTCCCAAAAAAAGAACGAACAGAAACATTAGGAGTTCATTTTGCAACACTCGAGTGCATTCTACACGCTATATTTTGTACTTGTTCTGAATATCTCTGGAAATTAAATCAGATTCACAGAATTGAATACATCCGAAGTGGTTGATTTACTTTGCCAAAATTTTGAATCTCGAATCGCTTATCAGTCACTACACAAAAACACAGCACGGTGAAATAATTCGCCAAATACTCGACAGCTTGATGTTTGTGGATTCGCAATGAGGTTATTGAATAAAATAGCATGGCTAGTGGGGGAAAACATACCAATCAGATAAGGTAATGTGAGGTAATGTGAAAATAAACAAACCCAACCATTAATCATCCCAACATTATACATAAAGCATACATAACAAAATATTATCAAATCAGTGAAAGAACGATATATGGAATCCTGGGGTACACACCCAAGATGTGATGCGCCCAGGTCAAACCCCATTCTTGTGATTTCCATGAGAAGGATTGGATTATGGGAACATCAAATTGAATATTTATCAACACAAATGTTGCACGTGCGCAGCGCGACGACCACCGCTTTTCAAAAAAGAGGGCATTTTTAATTACATTTTAGAAAGGCACTTTCTAAAGGGAGTAGAGGGAACGGAACAGCATATTTAAAGAACTACTAAATGAACAATTGCTGTCGACACATTTTCTAATGTAGGGGAGATATAGACTGGCGCAGTCGGGGCGATTAATTTGTTTTTGTAGTTTAAATAAAATTAAAAAATCGCGAAATGGAGGTGTTAGGGCGAAATCACCTCGACTGGTTTATTCTGCAGGAAATTCATTGCTATTAAATATTCATGATGCACATATTATAATGAGGAGGGCGCGGAAATACGTGCATAATAAGGTCAACATGGTAAAGGTCGCACAACAGACCAAACAAGGCGGCACGTTGAAATTAGAGTTTGTCGTAGTCGTCGTAAATAGACTTAGAATGTAGCATAGAAACTGTAAAACGTAGGTTTTAATGTAGTTTCTAGTCGTAGAATTAAAAAAAAAATGGGCTGCAAAAAATCAGCCGACGTATTCTCGGTCAGAGGTCAGTTGAAGAGACGATGTGATTGGCTTAGATGATTGTCAACTAAAACGCTCATTAACATATTTACCCGTTGAAACATCGACGGGTTCCTGCAGTGTCGGTAGAGGGCCATGCAGAATAAACCAGTCGGGGTGATTTCGCAGTTACAGGGGATCACACCTTCATTTCGCGAATTTTGTTTATTTTATTTAAACTACAAAAACAAATTAATCGCCCCGACTGCGCCAGTTTAGGGAGATATGACGCTGTCTATTGTTGTAGAAAGTTTAGCAAACGGCAAAACAAATTATGCTCCTTTAACCTCCTAGCCGTTGTGTTCTGGCAAATAAAGGTAAAGAAATGTGTGAACTACTCACCACCTACTGATGACGTATTATATGGAACACGTGTGGAAGAATTGGATCATTCGAATGACAAGGCACCTGTTAACGCCAAATGTCCACCCACATTATCTATTCAAATAAAATATTTAGTGCGCTTCCACGTATTCATCAATGAAGCCATTCCTGATCGGGACACATGCGATTCGGGATTCTTGCACACTAACATGTAATAGCCGTGGCTTGTTCATATGTGTCGTAAAATTATTTGATTTGATATATTGTCAACACTACAAAAAAAACGTCTTTTAAAAATATCACTTTTTGAACAGTATGACAGCGATGAATATTAAAATAAGTATTTTCTAAATGCCTACTGCATTCAGTAAATATACCCAGCCCTACACACTGTACAGACCCTCACAATTAATTCTGTCGATTGTGATCCTATCACAGCTGCATTACGATGTCGTCTTTATTTTGATTCTACTCTCCCACGCTGGGCGGGGCGGGAAGAAAAATATTTTGTTGTTCAAAAATGGGTTTAAAATACATAGTATTAAAAACATTATCAAATACACCTTAGAGTGGCATTCATTTTTAAATATACACACATATAAACATAGAACCAAGTGTCACAGTCGGGTACTGTAGTGGTGGTCGTTGCTATGTCTGATGCGCATGCGTCAAATATTGTCACCGCAAGAAATAATTTAACATTGAAAAAAGGAAAATGACTACAGATGTTTACTTTTGAGTCCGCAGTGGAATAAGCACTAGTACTATTATAAGGAATGCACTGCAAAGTTTTGAAATAAAATCATATTCAAAAGAAGCATTATTTCATTTTTACCTCTCCCTCATGCCAATTTTCAAAATTTTAATTTATCAAGGCAAATGATTACATAAAATGTTAGCACAAAGTTATGAGAGTAACACAATCCAAATGTTAGAGCGCAGTCCGATCTGATTAAATGTTATGTCAGTTTTGTAGTTCATTTTGGAATAACGTTTGCTAGAAATTTTAATTGTCATCTCATTAAAATATATAGTGTAACCAATTACATAGATCACACATCTTGTTTACTCATACTGTAAGATCGGTGAGGGCGTGGTAAACACTTGAAAAGAAACAGTTTATTTGTATTTTGTTAGAGTTCATATTAAATTTATTCATAAATACTAAACATAGTTGAACTCTGGTGACCTTGCCCTTTGTTGTATAATACAATTCATTTATCATAGTTTGATTCAATATAAATATGCATTGTCATAATTAATTTTGAATACAAACAAGTTTTGGGGTTGAACCAACAGTGGGGAATCAGCCTACCGATTGTCCTTAAAAGATGTAAATATCTTACAAAAACATTGGTGCCTTATTTGTTAAATTATTTTAAGGGACATAATTTCCAGCTTTATTCAAACTAATTCAGATATTTTAGTATAAAAACAAATGCTTCATAGAATGTTTCTTAAATCATTATGAATTTATAATATTATAGATTAACATATGCATTGTATTTTATGCTGTTGCAGTTTGAATAGTTTTAAAGATTATTTGTCTATTATTTTCTATTTTTTTATCCAAAATGTTGTTGTTTAAATCCAAACTCATGATTTCAAATACCCAGAATTCCAATAAATTGTACTTCCGGGAAATATAAGAATATTGACTATAAAAATGTTGGAGTCACCAGCTTAATTTCAGAGAAAGTGGTGGTTGTATTTAAGTGGATAGTGGCAATTTTGGCAGTATTATAATGCTTTTACCATAGGTTCCTATGGCAGAGATATGCCATATCTCAAATTGTAGGCTGGTGACATAGGCTGAAATAATAACATATTAATGATGTGCTACTTTTTTGTTTTCCTGAGTTATTTAAAAAACCTGGGTTTTAAAAACTGCAATTTTTGTTTAACATTATGCTCTACGGAATTGTTCTAAAAATAGAGATGTTTGAAAAATTATTAGGATAAGTCTCTCAAAATACGTTCTTTCTCAAAAGAATGCTATTTTATTGTGCCATGGGACATTAGCTTCATGATTCCCCTAATAAACCACTAAACATTGGCATGCAATTTACGACCAAAAATATGATTTTTTTTTTATATATGAATACAGTTATTACATGCACAGAAAATAAACTAACAACATGAAGTACAAAAACAAAAGATGATCTGGTGTTTAATTAGTTAGCCAGTTTTCAGCTTTTTCCAATTTTACAAAATGTAAGTTGACATTATTATTTCTTTTTGCAATTTCATATTCAACTTGTAGATTGGAAAGAACAAACATCCTAAACGCATAATATGACAACCTTTTGTTTTTTGTACTACATAAATAAATTAACAATTTGAATAAAATTATGATATGGTTTAACATTTTGTTATCTGGTGAGTTTTATTCCAAAAATGATGTTTTTGTAGTTACAGCTTGTATGTCTAATTACTTCAAACTGTTCTTGCACCAATTCCCATAATTCTTGCACAAAAATGACAACTTACAAACAAGTGATGTAAGGTTTCTTCATTAACATGACAAAAAGAGGATGAAGATAATGAAACTAATTTCCATTTATACAATTTATTGTTTGTAACAATGTAATTGTGAACAATTTGGTACTGAAATGCTCTCAGAACATGATATAATAGATATGAATGGCAATTTAAAGATAACAGGAATATGTTCTGCTGAGATATCATAAGAGTTTCTAAATGTTTGCACTATCGAAGCGTCCGGAATACTTTTGGAAGTTTTAATTTTCACATTATTGTTTTAATGACCAGAATATCAACCAGAGTATGGCCAATATATTGGCTAGTGTTTTAAACAGGTGGTTATAATGATCATTTTAATACTGATCCGAATAAATTTTGTAATGGTCAGTTTCGTGTCACAGATATAATGGGCCCATAGGGATTGACAGCTCTCTTCCTTTTCCTGCCCCACTTCAGTTTGGTTGAATTCCAGGCCAGTACAAGTGAAGGAAAATATCAAATACATCTTTTGAAAAAATTGAAAAATGGAATTATATATCTTGATAAAATATGAATGCTGTAGCGTGTATTGGGAGGGGTGGAGGATTTCATGTTCGTAATGACTGGTTGTAATGTGGTATCTCGTTGTTTTCAAGATGCAGCCTGATATTTGTTGTTTTCTTGGTTGTTCAATTGTGGCTAAAATTTGTGTGGTGGGTGGAAGATGTGTTTATTGTTTGTTGAGTCATTGTTTAGACACCCTGCAGCTTGAAATGGTATGGTCCAAATCCAAATTCGATATGGTGGTGTTGAATATCTGTGCGATATTGCAGTGTCATCTAAAAACCACGCATCAAAATGATTTCTGTTTATTTATTTACTTTTGTAGATCCCGAGAACTAGCCATTGAATATGATGTCGGGAATAAATGGTTTTCTGAACAAGCTTTATTAATTATTGCTGGCAATATTCCAGTATGAATTGGGAGCAAACTGTGACACCAAATCTAGTTGTTGTATTGTTATGCTTCTAAAATATTTTTTTAAATAAAATAAATTAAATAGAAATATTATGTGTATTTGTATGTGGAAACATGGCTTGCCCACTAAAAAATATAAAGAAGTGTGGTCTGCAGTTCATTTTTTCTTAATTTTTTTATTTGTGAAAAAAACTGGAGTGTAAACAATAAAACACTCACAGTGCAAGGCTAGTTCACCAACATGTCTATTCTCTTGCTTGAGTGTGAAAGTACATGGTTTAGTGACTACCTCTTATATTTTTAAATTTTTTTTTTTTATTTGGGAAGGTTCTTCTATAAAAATAGAACATATATATATATATATATATATATATATATATATATATATATATATCAGTAATTTTAATGAAAAAAAAGTACATTTATCTTAGTAATAGTGACACCTGTTGTTTAGTGTGATGAACCCCCACGGTTGGGTACAGGAGCATAGAAGTTTTTAATTAAAATTGTTTTCCATAAGAAAAATGAAACCATCATACATGGCCTTATAAACAGCCTTTTACTTCATAGTGGGGTGGGTGGAGTAAAGCTGTGATTATTTTTATTACTTTCTGACCATCTAGTTTGCCATTTACCATGTCCATATAAACTAAAGCTCCAGCCAATATCAGATTTGACTACTTGTTTCAAGCTATGGCACTTGGAAATGAGTGTTGTGACATGTGGCAAATGTCCAACTGTCTTGGTTAATAAGATTGGCTATATTTCAACTAGAAACAGGTAAACCAGTATACCTGTATGTACGAAGCCAGTGAATGTTATTCAAGCCAAAGAAACTGCATCTATTTATATAAATACACATGGACAGAGAATATTTTCTTGGAGCACTAAATGTGACAATTGCCCTACTGTCTGTGATAAATATACCACACCAGCTACATAGTGCCCGACGAGGAGTTGGGTAGGTAGTGAAGAAAAACATTGACTGAAGCCTGGCAGAGGACTGAACTGTTGTCAACAGCAACAAACATACTGGGAAAGTCAAAGACAGTGAAAAAACAAACAAAAAAAAACACACAGGCATATAAATACTAACTTTCTAGGATCTTTATTGACTCCAAGTAATCCAGAGTAGAACGAGATGAATCAACACTATACTCCGCCATCTTTATTTTAATATTAGATGCAACCATTATTCTGTAGGGGACAACGTGTCATAACTTGAGGGGAGTTAACACCCATGATTTTTAAAATGCCTTGATCAATAAGAGTCTAAGTTACAGGGAACATTATTTTCATTTTTCAGTGGACCAATAAATGCATTTGACAGGAAAATAGAAAAACTCTACCACAACAGCAATTAGAACAGCTTGCTGCATTATAAGTATCACTTCCCTGTCAAATTAGTGGTTCATGCTTATTTGAATCTGAACATAACAGGCCAATTCTATCACACCTTGCTAGGCTTGAACTTCCATCCAATCAGAGCATTCCAAATGAACATGATTCTCCACAATACTAGAGGGCGCTCTGACCAAAAAATTGCCATGATCTAAATAAAAAGAACTGATATATATATACATATATATATACACATTATATACATGTTTCCATTAAAGTTGAATATACTTATAAATGTGTTCATAAATGAAGTAAGGTACAGGTTTCTTACGTCTACTTATATTAACATCTTTGTTCATATCAACCCGCAATATCTTCTTGGATGCCTGTGTTAGTATTTACAGATCACAAAGTTTTACGAGTAACATACACAATGAATTGCTAGCTATATTGAAATTATTAGGACTAACAATAAAAGTGTCAAAAATAAATATGCACGATGTCAGCCAGAAATAATCTGAGTATTACGTTTTAAATTATGAGTGAAATAATCTAGAGAATAAATTATCATGCGTATTTTCAATGATATCGATCAATGGGTTGGATATACAGGCATCATCAACTGTTCTACTAATATTCCTGCAAAAAAAAATATACATAACAAAAATTACGTACACCTTATACATGTACCACAAAAACTAAATAAGATTTAGTAGATATATACAAGTGACCTTTATACAGATATATTGACGAGACACTACCGGTATTCCTAAGGGAATGCTTATGTCTATTTTCTCATGGAATTATGAGTCGCCCAACGAATCAGTCTATTTCCCCCTAAGACTGAAGAATGATTTTATTGACAAGTGAAAAAAAAAGTTCATTGTGTGTGGGAGATAGCTCAATTCGAAATGACCCCTATGTGGTCAAATATTGATCAATCATGATGAAGATTCTAGATATGGTCTGTTATATTTACATACAATACCAAGTATTTTCTGTTAGGTTGAGATAACATCGTAGAATTGTACATTTATCAAATGTATATTTCCACAGTAATACATAGTAAAATAGCACAGTGTTTACAGTGGAACTCCACTGCTGAAATAACACAGAAATATATCATTGTGCATTGTGTGTTAATTTTGTTGACATGGCTCTATTTCACACAAATGCCTTGTGAACGCTATATGGCGATTCTGCTGGTTCATGATATTTACTCAAATTCATTTTTAGAGGGTACTGAATAATAAAAAGAGTCCGGCAGTATGTGACATAACACAGTGGTGATGTGGGTTTTTAGATCTGCCCTGTCTTATGTCACATTGTGATGATACACAAGTAACCATAGACATATGATAAACAGGTGTATTACACCAATAATTTTTTTATCTCAGGTCATTCACCTTTCAATGATGTCTGGTATATACTGGAGACATTTAAACTGGATATTCTGTGCCTGTAAAGAAAATGAGTAAAAAAACAGTAACTATAGTGACAGTACCGGTATACAGTAAGTGTTTTGGCGTTCAAATAAATTGTTCAAACCATAAACTTCCTTTGTATTCACAACTAGTGTAAAATCTGTATTACAAGCCGTGACTTCTATTACAATGCAACACAGGGCATGCGGCTTCTATTAAAGCATCTACACATATGAGAAATGGTGAATTTTTGATTCTCAATTGTTAAAAAAGAAACGGGTGCGACTTCTATTAGGGATGTGGCTTCTAATACAGATTTAATGGTAATCCCTGAGAGTCGCAGCAAAGCAATGTAGTTTAGGTTAAAATATCTTTGTTGTCATAATTTCATCTGTTTTACGCACGGACTGCGTTCTATGATTACCGAGACATCAGTTTTATTTCTAGTTAGATCTCGTAATTGTGACAAACATATACTATAAAGTGCAAAGGAGGAGATTTATTGTAGTAGTGACCTGTGACAAGGAAAGAGCTGAATAAAATTCATGGATGTAGCAGCTATTAATTCTCAGGAGTGGAGATATGTCACAGAACGATTTATGTTGCTAAGACACGCACCAATGTACCATGTATTTTTATGGGCTCAGGGTGAGCTGCTTTAGAATGCCAGTCAAAAAAGCATGTGAAAACAGGTAGAACTCAAACAATCAAACAACAAAATTTATATATGTTGCAAATGTAGGGGTACCGTAATCTTGGTACACTGTTCAGAAGAGTCCTATCAACTACTGTGGAATACTTTATTTTCGCTGGAATTAATTTTCGCTGAAAAGCCTTTTTGGACGTTTTGTATGGAATTTATTTTCACTGATTTTTGATGAGTTTAATGTGAAATATAGGAAAAGAAGTATATTCGCTGGATTTTATTTTCACGGAATCATCCCTTCAGCGAAAATAGCGAAGATAAATTCCAAGCGAAAATAAAGTATTCTACAGTGTCCCAAAGTACAGTTTATTTTTAGAATTTCTGACCAGTTTTTTCACTGATTGAGGTTGCCAGGTGGTTAAAATTCCCAGATGTATGCCCAAGAATACGAGTAAATTCTACAAATTAGTGAGAATAAAAACAAAGAATGCCAACCTGCATAGATCCTATAGTTGTTAGTCGCACAGCACTATTAACTACAGTCCTCAAAACGCCAAATAGGAAGGTTTCGACACACGTAGATTTACTCAAACCAAGGTAGTGGCATGTACACCCATACATCACAGAATAATGACCTTTGACCTTACCATCTTCCAAAAGTTTTTCCAATCTTTGAAATCTACTATCCACAAAAGTCTGACAGGAGGTATGGATCAGGGCATTCCCCTGTTATAAATTTAAAAATAGATCAAGGTTGTATTACATAAGGGCATGCAAATTGAGCGTGGTATGCAATACAAAGTCATTTGAATAGACATTGTCAAGTTTCCTGGTTGCTACGTACATGTATTACTGAGCGTGTACTTTCCACATGATAGGGAGTCATTCCTATAACCAGTTGTTTGTGACCCTATTTGCATAATTTTTTAAAAATAAAAGGGTACTTGTTTATTTTTCTCCAGAGATATATTACAAATGTATACAAGAATACCAAAATGTCATACATTATTAATATTTTGTCCAACTTTACTGTGTGTATATGCATGAAAGACCTGTTTTCCACATTTTACAACATTGGATGGATACAACACAGAATTAACATGCTCGAAACAAGACTGAAAATGATTTAGTGAAATATCTGCCTAAAACTGCTTATTCCAGGCTACATACAGACAGACAGACAGACAGACAGACAGACTGGGTAATTACAAAGACTGCCATTATGTGCTTCATACAATGTACATGGCGAGTCAATCAAGTCAGCCACGGTAATGATCTGAAATACTAATATTGGGCAATTTTATTGGTGTCATATCACAGATAATTTATAAAACAGCCTCTTGTGATTTTGTTACTGTAATTCTAATTTCCAAAAAACAAACAAATTTGAAGTGGAGGAGTCGTCACCTGCACATGCGTCAGATGGCCATAGCGTGTATTGTTTACAAACAAGCGTCTACCCATGAGCCTTTGCGTTTTTAGCGTGTGTTGTTATCGTCGTATGAAAATTGTACTTTTATTATTTTGGTTGAAAATGAAACATATGGATTTACTACCACTCATCTTTTATTAATTCCATAATTTTATTAATGAGCCTTCAAAAAATATATATGACACGCCCCGAACCCCCACTAATCTTTAACCATGTAAACATGTTGGTTTACTAACACATACCCCCACCCAAACCAACCCCCCCCCCCCACCCCCACCCAGATCATTTGAGATTCTACAGGTAGGGTTAACTTGTATAACAATATATTTTGATTTTGATTATTTACCAGCTACTTGTATGCACCCTCCTTAGATTTCATTGGTACACCCCTTAATGGAAGAATTTTGAGATATCAATGCAGTGTCTGGAACACAATACTTAAAATAGTTGAGGTCTGACTTACCTGTCTAATGCTTGCTCTATTCTCAACATGATTATTGAGGCAAGCCTGACATAAGCTATCGTATTGTTGGATTTCATCAACATCACCACTGTGTTCATATCCACTGATAACAAACGGCAGCATTAAAGAACCTATAATAAAACAATTAATATTAATTATCAAATCAAACACATAAATATTGATCTAGCTTCTCGCAGTATCTTTTTAGGGAGTTGGAACAAAATATTATGCTATTGAAATTAAAAAATAAATAGTTGATATTTTATTTTATAGTTCCACTCCCCATACAATGTATGCTCTCCTTGCTAAGCAGTAAATGATTGATTGATTGATTGATTGATTGATTGAGTGAGTGAGTGAGTGAGAGTGGTTAAGTGAATGAGTGAGTAACTGAGTAGTGAATGAGTGAGTGAGCGAGCAAGCGATTGAATGAGTGATTGAGCGAGTCGTGAATGAGTGATTGAGCGAGTAGTGTATGAGTGAGTAACTGAGTAGTGAATGAGTGACTAAGTAATGAGTGAGTGAGTGAGTGAGCGAGCAAGCGATTGAATGAGTGATTGAGCGAGTAGTGAATGAGTGATTGAGCGAGTAGTGAATGAGTGAGTAACTGAGTAGTGAATGAGTGACTAAGTAATGAGTGAGTGAGTGAGTGAGCGAGCGTGCAAGCGATTGAATGAGTGATTGAGCGAGTAGTGAATGAGTTATTGATCGAGTAGTGAATGAGTGAGTAACTGAGTAGGGAGTGAGTGAGTGAGTAACTGAGTGGTGAATGAGTGAGTGAGCAATTGAATGAGTAGTGAATGAGTAACTGAGTAGTGAATTAGGGAGTGAGGAGTGAGTGAGCATGCATGCATGTGTGTGTGCTTGAGTAATAGGCGAGTATAACATAGTAATAATAAAAACCTGAGTTCTCTAAACATCCAACAACAAAGTTTTCAAATTGTTTGATTCCTTTGATATGTCCTTGTTGAAAGGCTGCCTCAAGTCCCATACTGTAAGAAAAGCCACCAGTTGGAAAAGCTGAAAATAGAAGAGAATTATCAGTATTACTTGATATGTGTTTGTGCGGGAAATATCAATGAATTAGGCGAGGGTTCTCCGAACCCGTCTATTCACATAGTTCATACCCACCATAGACTCCGGTCAGTCAAAATGACTATTTTGAACTGCAGGCATTAATCAGCGATTCTGCCGGTGACGGAGAGATAGAATCCAGGTCAGGGGAAGCCCCATGACCTCAAGATTCTTTTATCCCTTACGTCACGAACCCACGTGACCGAGGCCACCTGGCAGCACCACAGGTAGCCGTCCTTCACTCTGGTTCCTTTCTCTCCGCCTCGAGGACTTAAACCAACGCGACGGAAAGAGTGGGGAGGTTGGGGGGGACCCAGAGTCTATGGTGGGTATGAACTATGTGAATAGGCGGGTTCGGAGAACCCTCGCCTAAATTCACTACGTTCAATTACCCACCATAGACTCCGGTCAGTCAAAATGACTATTTTGAACTGTAGGCAGAGTCAGACACCAATAGGTGGCGGGTTTTTCCGAGCAAACAGAAAAAAAAGGAGAATGATGAAAGACTTTCCCCCAGTCCGGGATGAAAAACAAACCCAAAAACCTAAGTTAAGACCCAAGAAGGGTGGTGTCTTACCTTGCCTGTGCTGTCCCAGAAGCAAGAAGCCAATGCTGCTGTGGTGACAGGGTTCGGTGTGCCCGAGAAAGCTAGACCCAAGCCGAACTCGGGGGTGATAAGCTTGAAGTAGGACCGAAACAGTTCGCATGAGGGCGTAGGTCGACAGAAGCGAAACCTGGGAGCTTCCAGGAAGTGCTAGTGGAACAGACAATCTGCCCGCAAAAATGCAGAGACTGACTTATCGCCTATGCGCAGAGGCCCCTGCAGTCGTTCGGGCTGGGTCAGCAAACAAGGCCTGACCCGCTACGACGGGGCCTAACCTGAAGAGACCCTGCTCCATAGATTGGGTGTCTCCTAGGTAGTAGTTGATGAAGACGTTCTGCGTTCTCCAGAAGCCTGCCCTCAGAATGTGTTTGAGGGGGGCACCTGACGCTAGCGCTAGTGAGTTAGCAATCGCACGAACCTCATGTTCTTGTACTTGGTGTCTCTGCAAGGTCTGTGTTGAGGAGGATAGTGTATTATAGACCTCCAGTACAGTCGCAGTAATCCACCTGGGGATGGAAGTCGGGGAAACCGGCTTATCCCGCTTGTCAGGGCCGTAACACAAAAACATGCGTTTGGTTCCCCGTCTAGAAAACCTGGTACGGTTCTCGTAGCAACTCAGCACTCGGACCGGGCAGAGAAACAATTCCTCCTGATCCTCCGGACTGACAATATTTGCCAGCCGGGGAATGACGATCGGTTGAGGATCGTGTCCTGGGATTTGGTTCTTGGCGAGAACCTGATTCGTGTCTTAGTACAACTTGATCGCCCATAAAAGCGGCACAACCGTCCGCAAAGGATAGTGCGCGCCTAGCTTTGACCGGCGCCTACCTGAGGGCCAGTAGGAAGACTATTTTCCACATAAAAAAATTGAGTGGTGCTGATTGGAGAGGCTCAAAAGGCAGTCTGCTTAGAGCAGACAACACAGCCGACGAGTCCCAGTTGGGCAGCTCCCTTGTATGGGGTCTTGGCGTCTGGAAAGCAGTAAATAGTCTCCTAAAAATAGGACAATCGGCTAGTCTTGTTCCCGTACGTTCTGAGTGGTGGGGGACAAGACCAACCTGTAGCCAACGCTCGCTGCGTAGAACAAACCCACTTCGTCAAACAGGTGGACAAAGGAGCCTGCTACCTAGCCAATAGAGGGATGGTATTGATCAATCTCCCTTCTGCTACACCAATCAGTGTATGATTGCAGCCTAGAAATGAAGGCCGCGTAGGTGGGATCCCTGTTCGCCCTGGCCAGGATGTTGGCAGCCCGCTCAGATAAGGCTTTCATATGTGCGGGTCTACTGAAAGCCTCTATGCGTGTAAGTGATACCTGCTGGGCTCGTTGGTAGTGCGCCGTCTGGTTGGGACGGCAGGTCCGGTAAGTCCGGAAGCACTGCTGGCGCTTTGACTAGCCTTCCCAACAGAAGTGGAAACTAGGCCTTGCTTGGCCAATTGGGTGCAACCCATGATAATATGCGGGTGTGCACCTGTCGAAGCTTTTCTCCGGTGCCCGGTGAACTAGCGGGAAGGGAGGAAAGGCGTACACAACTAAGTGGGTCCACGGGGCTAGCAAAGTGACCCTGGCCCAGGCTCCTGGAGTCAGCAGGAGTGTTACGTACGTCGGGAGCTTGGCGTTCCGGGGTGCGGCAAAACGGTCCAACCTTGGACCGCCCCACGGCCGAAAACAGCCTAGAGGCTACCCACTGGGGTATCAGCTACTCCGTGTTCTGGAGACGAAGCCGCCCTGAAAGGGCGTCGCCAGACTGTTCCTCACCCCTGGAAGGTGGTGTGCGGTTAGCTCCACATTGTATTCCCGGCACCAAAGGAGGATTTTGCTCCGCTAGGACTGACAACGATGGGGAACGCGTCCCCCCCTCCTTCTTGAAGGAGACCACCGCTGCGTTGCCTGTGCGGAGCATGACTCTGTGGTCTCGAACTACGGGTAGAAAGCGTGGTAGTGCTAAGTACACTGCTCTTAGTTCGAGCCGGTTGATATGGTAGTCCCGAAACTAATGCGGGGGCCATATCCTCGGGCTTATTGGCCCAATAGATGCGCTCCCCAACCCTAGGGGGAGGTACATTGTATCTGTTACCAGAGTCATACCTGCAGCGAGCGGGCCCAAGGGGCTCCCCTGTCCGAGGTTGGCCAGTGACGACCACCAGGGCAGGGCTTCCTTCACTTGGTCCGAGATCGAAACCCGCCTATCTAGTTCCCATAGGAGAGCTCGGCGCTATAACAAGCGTTATACCGGGCGGCTGCGTAGTGCGGCCTGGGGAACGACCCTTCGAACCGAGGTCATCATTTCGATGATCCGTGTTAGTTCGCGGAGAGACACAGAGGGAACGCTGACTAGGCATTCGGCTAGGCTGCCTAGCGCTAAGCAATACGCTTGAAATAGCTAAGCCAAGCATACCTCTGTGTCAAAACTCCATGCCCAGGGACACCAACTGCACGTTGGGTCGAGGTGGGACTTGTCGATTTATCAATGAGCCCAACTGGTGAAGTAAATCCCGTGTTAGCCTGACACGTTTGGCTATTACCCCTTGCCCGGGTTGTTGGTAACCGGAAGTCTGGGTACGGATTGAGGTGTACCGACATCTGGTGAAGCAGCAGCACTACCTGTTTCATCACTCTGGTGAACACGTAGGGCGCTGTGCCTAACCCGAACGGGGAGGCACCCGAGATTCGAATACTTGGCCCAGCTGGGCGATTCGAAGGAGATGGCAACTCGCTGGGTGCATCGGTATGTGCAGGTAGGCCCCACTTAAGTCTAACGGGGCTAGCCAGTCAAAACTGTGGATGGAGAGAAGAACCCTGAATGGTGTCTCCATGTGGAACCGATCGAGGAGCACGTACTGATTCAGTCTGCCTAGGTCCAAAACTGGACGCCTGCCATTTGTAGATTTGGTACTACGAACCCATTTGGGTAGAAGCCTGGCCTTAGCCCCGGCTGATGTACCCTGTGTATGGCGTCTTTCCCCAGCAAACTGCTACTTCCTGTCTGATTGCTTCCGCCTTGCGGGAGTCCCCTGGCAGTACCCAACAGGGGAGACACTGACAGGGGGGAAAGGAGATTTCAGCGGTATCCCGTAAACTGATGTTACCACCTGGAAAGGTCCAGGGATCGGTCACCCGTTGTCTCCAAACCGGACTACACCGGCGCAATCTGTGTTGACAGGGATATGTGGCCACGTGTTCGGCAGTTGCGAGGGGGTGTGTGCTTCCTTCCCCCATGAGGTGAGTCCCCAAGGCCTGAAGTAGTCACTAAGTTGTGACCTGGCCATTCACCGAACACGTGCCTGTCCCCCCCCCCGGTTGCAGAGGTGAGCGTCAAACATGCCTCCCCTGCTGCCGGGTAGACGTCCGCCCAGGGAGGGTGAGGAGCCACCACCTGGCTTTTACCTCCCTGGGGGCACGCCACTACCCTCCCCTCCCATGGAAGGGTATAAGCGCTTGCCTCCTGGCTGACTCCAGCTAGCGGACAACGCCCTAGGGCGTTGTGTTTTCTGTGCTTGGGGTGCCCTCCGATTTCCCATGGTAGGACCAACTGGCTAGCGGATTCAAACTGAACCCTCCGGTTCATTGCACTCCGAAGCTCCGAGACTGTACCCACCATTCCCTGAACAAAGAGGGTGGAGGAAGTCCAGTCTGCGTCACTGAGGCGGGGACGTCACGTACCCCGGCTCAGCTTGTCGGTGAAAACATGTGCATCTAAGGCCGCATCTCGTAGCACGGTAGTAGCCCTGGCCAAGAGAGCCAGGCGACACTAGGGGGTGTCGCATGTAGATGTGCGGTGGCCCACCAGTAAAAATGTCGCCTGGTCTAGGAGGCTGGTGCGTTCTGCCTCCAAGGTCTCCAGAGTGCTGGTCACGCATAATGTGCTCAAGCAACTCTGCCCTCAGGGCTAGATGGGTCGTCTTCAATTGGAAAGGACACCCATGGAACGCGGCTATCCCCCTTTGCCCGGTTTGCCAAATTCGTGGTACCGGGGTCTGGGGAAGGAACCTTGGAATCCGGTTGGGGGCGTTTTGGTCTCATCCCACGCTATGGGGTCTGATCCCGAAACCACACCGACCGGGTAGCGTTTGGTCCAGTGGGAAGTTATGTTATCCCCACTCGGGGGCCTTAAGCATTACATCCTCCACGGCTGACCAACGCCGCCCATCAACACCGTTTGCATGCTCTGCGCCCCACTCCGCACTCAGGCGGACAGGAAGAGACTTGCCAACGGGGTTGCTTTGGATCCCGACGCCCGTGATCCCATAAGCGTTGAAGCAACCTTAGGTGGTTGCTTTAGGATCAAGGGTGGGGGTATATACATCGTATCACTGGGATCGATGATACTCCGCCTCACCCCAAAAGCGTGGCTCACCGAGTCATACAGATGGATGACTCTGAGGGAACGCCCGGAGTACCGGCTGTATCCGACACGAGCAAACTGCATCTCCTTTCACTTTAATATGTGAGAGGGAGCGTGTTCGACTGTGCGTCTCATGACTGTGCGTCTCTGGGGACGCCCGTGGGTCGGTAAGAAAGGAGTCAAAACCCACAGCGGGGACCGTACACAAGGAAAAACTCGTTACCATTGTACCGTTACCGCGTGACGAACCCTAGCTGGCTGAAAGTAGGGGGGTCAACGTGTGCCCTGCCCTGAAAGCCCTGCCCCGAGATCGGAGACTTGGCTGCCAGCACCCCGTTGGCATTCAGTGCCCGAGGATCCAGAGAAGGACCAGGGCAATTAGCCTGGGCCTCAGCCACCCCCCAAACTAGTGGGAGAGCTGTGCCTGGGAACGGGGGTTCCCCGGAAGAGACGTGTTTGAATGCAAACATGCTTTCGTGTCTCTTCCTGCTTGCCCACCGAGGGGACACAGTGGAGACAGCTCGCTCCGACTGCGTCTGATCTACCCGGCCTGCCAGGGACGCAATTGCCCCGACAGTCCTTCGACCAAAGCCCTCAACCCGGAGGCAAACTCGGCGCCGTGCGAGGAAGGGTCCACGAAGAGACCCGCAACGGGCCCCATAGGAGGAAAGCCTCCAGGGGCACATCCTCGCTGCAGCCGGTAAAATCGGGTAAAAACACCGCCTGAAAAAACAGACTGTGAGGATGCCCTCCGATCAGCGGGGGAGACCGAGAAAATATCGGTACCTCCGCCGTCGGGCCTCTTACTCGACGTCCCGGTACATGAAGTACTGGTAGCCGAGCGTGAGGACTTTCCACTCATGCAAAACACGCAACTCACTTTAACCAATTTGTTTACTGGACGCGCGACCTTGCTGTGACGCGGTCAGTGTCAGCGATTTTGATGGCTCTGAAAGAAAATCTCAGGCCTCAGAACTCCAGTGAAAAAAACACGCTTTCACGCAAAAAACCCTGAAACCCACACGTAGCCATGACAAAGCATCTCGGATGCGGGTTCTATGCTGGTAGATTCTGAATAAACCACTGTACGGTCGGCTTGAAAGACGAGGAGACCGGAAGAAAAAGGCAGCGAGCCTTGGAGCTGTCATTACATCGATATATTGCTAAATACATTAAAAATAAAAGACGACATGCATGAGGGAGACGAATTACAGTTGTAAAAGGTGCCGCCATGAAATCAACATGTGACTACGTAGTGGCGCCGGATTTTGATTTCTTTGCTATGAAAAATACTACACACGAGGGTAAAAAAAGACAAGGAAAACTTATCCTACCAGCTACCATGTCGAATGCCGAGCAGCGGCAACAACCTAAGCTATAAATCCGGACAGGAAAAAAAAGCAGGCGATCCAGCAGAGCTCGCTAGATTTCATCTCCACTCGAGGCGGAGAGAAATTAAGAGTGAAGGACGGCTACCTGTGGCGCTGCCAGGTGGCCTCGGTCACGTGGGTTCGTGACGTAAGGGGTAAAAGAATCTTGAGGTCATGGGGCTTCCCCTGACCTGGATTCTATCTCTCCGTCACCGGCAGAATCGCTGATTAATGCCTACAGTTCAAAATAGTCATTTTGACTGACCGGAGTCTATGGTGGGTAATTGAACGTAGTGAATTGACAATGTGTGGTGTACATACATGTACAGTACTCATTCCGCCCAACCTCCCGCTTTTATCGCTTTTTTTCCGACCGCTTATCGCTTAATTTCCGACCGCTCGCTGCTTTCCGACCGGAAACCGACCGCTTTTTTTCCGCTCGCTCGCGTTCGCTTTTGTTCGCTCGCTCGCTTTTGTTCGCTCGCTCACTCCTGCTATGGCTGGCTTCAGAAACATCGTCCGCTTGCCAGCCGACCGCTGGAGTAACAATGATCGTACATTGTATGTATAAACTTAAGTTTTTATTCGTAATAAATTTAGGTTTTAATGACGATTCAAAACACAACGCCTATTGCTTCTCTGTTTTGGAACAAAGACGCCTTCAAATCACTTGACACATTGTAACGTTTGCTACGCAAGTCGAACTGTGACCTGTATTTACATATTTACGTCCTTGTGTGTGTAGTTCAAGCAGCTATATAACTGGTCAATCGCGATATGTATTGAGTACTAGTATTTGTGTGTTGTGTGTGTGTTTCTGTGTGTGATTTTGACTAAATTTATTCCAAACGGCGCTCAAAATAATTTGACACTTTGTTATTTTTGAACGCAACTCGCACTATGACCCTTACTCAATTTGCATAAGTAATACGAATGCTGTAGTTCAGAAAATCTATTGGTTAACTTTTGCTCGTGTCTGGGTGCGCAAAACAAAACTGCACATATAATTATCGCATAGCTGAATTTCTACAAATCAATTGGACTTAAACTACTAGTATAATGATTGTGACGATTAATCGCTTGTCTGAGTACATGCGGCGACGAATTATTGGATTGGCAGCAGCCGGACGAAAAATGAAAGAGATCTCGGAACAGTTAATTTGTTGAGGAAAACAAAACAAACGCAGCCAGTGATACATTTTGAAAACAAAAATACAATGTAATCGCAATCAGAGGCGCCGACCACGCGCGTTGGAAATAAATAAAACGTGTTGTGACAGTCTCACCAAACTCTTTCACTCGCGCAATATAATTATGTTATTTCCCAAAGCACTTATATTTAATACATTGACGAAAAACACCGCAAGAAAAATGTAAATCAGGCTTGTAATTACTACTCGAACGCAATGTTGATCACTGTAAAAGTGGATAAATTCGAACCGTCATCAAATTCAAAATTCAAGCGATCTCGTTGAATGTCAAAAATAAACTCGATGTTTAGAAAGACAAAAACAACACCATATTAGAGTGCAAAAAAAGTTAGCAGCAAAGAACGAGAAGTGCATGTGGGAAAGCGATGAGTGAACTCGAGGAAAATTATGCTGATGTGAGAACAAGCCATATACTCGCGGAGTACTCGCTAAAACATCGAGAAAATGTGCCATTTCAAAGGGCACCCTTACAAATAATGTCTGCGATTGTGTGAACATGAAAACGTGCAAACAAGGAACAGAACTCGTGGTCCACAAGGAAACTTAGCGATGACGCAGTTAGATGTATACGGCTGTTGAAAACAGACTCCTTCGATCTCATATAAGCAGGTTCACGTGGATGTATCATTTTCAACTATTACCAACAACGCTATGATAACAAAGACATTGTGAAATTCTTTTGTTTTTATGTAGAAAAATACAGTAATTTTACCAAGTAAAATCATATTTATTAAAATTGTTGTTCATACACGAGTTGTCGAACACACTACATAGTTTGTAATTTCATCTAGCTCCTTTCAGTCATGATTCAAAACAAATAAAAGGCACAAATATAGATAATATAGCAAATTATTTTTTTCTGTAATATTCGTGTGTAATCAGTAATTATGAAAAAAAATTATGGGTACATATGAAATAGATTTCGTTATGAATTATTCTTAATATCAATTTCTAAATTATTTTGTCAAAATCAGTTTTTTTTCCAGGTTTTTTCCCCAAAACGAAAGAATTTCGTAATGTCGGGAACGAGAAGTTTTTTTCTTCTTATTATTTTTTGGGAACGGAAAGTCTTTATCGTAGAGCTTCGCCTCGGTTGACAATGAGCTCTTCGGGTCGCTAAAACTGTATGTCCACTTCTGTTGGGGTGAACATTTGTATTATTATACTGAATAAATCTTAGAACAGAAATGGTGGCACTCAATTATGGCAATCTTCCAGCTCATCGTTAGAAAGATTTTAGGAGGTAAATTTAATCTTGAAGGATTGCAGGAAATTGACCCTTACCGATTCATATTTATGAATTAATCGGGATTCAGGTATCATAGTGTTTGTAACAGGAAGAAAAAAAAAACGCTTTTGCGTGGGATTTTTCATGCAAACATTGTGAATGGTTCCCCGACACTGATTCCTTTTTAACTTTAAATTTTTCTAAGACGCGGCAAACCCTGCTCATGACCGGAGACGTCGTCGAGATGCAGATGCGATTCCTCTTAGCAACGCGTTCTATTTATTTTCAAAGCGTGTGGTCGGCGCCTTTGATTTCGTTTATTTTGTTCTTTTATTCAGTGAACGTAATCTATCACTGGCAGCGTTTGTTTTTTCGCGTCTCACAACTTAATGTCCAAGCTGACTTTGTTTTGGCTGTAAGTGAACTACGTACAGCTCATGAAAGTATTTCGCCCAGAGTTCGCAAAAAACGGAATACCCTGCAAAATTTGAATCCTTTATTTTATAACGAGACATTGGGCGCAAACATAAAAACCATAATTGTAATTCAACAGATTTATGTAACGTGTTAGTCCGCTTGCCAGCCGCCTAGTTAGAAAACGCGATCTCCAGTGAAGTCGGTGTCGACAACTTCGGACAAGTAAGATGGGCGCTGGCCGACATTACATTTGCAAGTATTGTATTTGTTTGACAAATTGTACACTACGGTCATTCTATAACAATCGATCAGTCGTTTTTTTCACAGTTTTACTATTCCTGCAGATATTCTTCAATTGTTATAGGTGCCACGGATTTTAACATAACTACATGTACAACTTGACCCGTGTTAAACCCAAACCATGCGTGCATGACAACCGTCACCCTACACACGGTTTAACTCAACGAATACCGTACTCTACAGTAGACATTTTTCGCTCTCCACCAAAAATAGAATGGTTTTATTTCATATTAGTTGTGTCAGTGTCGTATTTGATTTCACATGTTTGGTTCGATCTTGTTTATGGTGTACATTATTATCACCAATTTTATATGGCCGTGTGATCCACCGTATTTTTTTCAACGGTCGTTCTATAAATTTCTAATTGTATTTATTCTTATTTTAACATCATAAAAACAAAAATGATACACTTGTACATGAAACAGTAGGTAATGAACTGTAAATGCGGGCGGTTGTGCTGTCGGGCGAGCGAGCGAGCGCGAGCGAGCGAGCGATTGCGCGAGCGGATACTTCCAGATTTGCGCGGTCGAAAAAAAAGCGGAAATTGCGCGGTCGGATTGAACAAAGCGAGCGAAAAAAAAGCGATCGAAATCCGGAAGCGGGCGGGAGGTTCGGCGAAATGAGTACTGTACTTGTACTGGAATAATTAATATATAATGGATTCAAATCAATAAAGTAGAATAAATTAAAGTTTTCTTGAATTGTACTCATCAACCCATCTTCGCCAGCTATGGACCATTCATTCGGATGAAGTCTTAATATTAATCCTTGGCAGATTTCATCATGATTTACTGTATGTTGCATGCCCTCAAACAATTTTAAGATTCACTTTGGCTCATTTGCATCACCCAATCAGAACTCCCAATAGAAACGACACATTACTTGATAAAATTAAAATGGTGGAATACAGAACTGAACGTGTCGCTAGCTTTATGTTCTGTGAACAAGCTTATTGACCATTAAAAGAAAGTGCTTAGTGTTGTATCTGAGGGAAATGATGTGTTTGTTGTGTTGCAACAAAGACCGGATCCGGCAAGTTGATACGTTATCAGTTTCGACAGTTTTGTCAGTTTACTAAACAAGCAGCCAGTCGGCTGAGATAGCTCCGCTGTTAGCAATGCACATCGCAATTAAATTACAGAAGATATCATTAGAAAATGAACAATATGTATAGTATCAAAGCAACAGGATTCAAAAATATCACTTTTCACCAAAAATAATTCTCAAAATTAGAGAATTAAAGATATCATTACAAAATGAACAAATCTGAGAGAGGTCCACATGCAGTACCTATATATGTAATATCAAAGCAATTGGACTTGCGGTTTTTAACAAGAAGTCGAAAATATCACTTTTTAACAAAAATGACAAAAATATTCACCAAAATCAGAGAATTGAAGATATCATTACAAAATGAACAAATCTGAGAGAGGTCCACATGCAGTACCTATATATGTAATATCAAAGCAATTGGACTTGCGGTTTTTAACAAGAAGTCGAAAATATCACTTTTTACCAAAAATGACAAAAATATTCACCAAAATTAGAGAATTGAAGATATCATCATGAAATGAACAAATCTGAGAGAGGTCTACCCAAGGTACATATACACTAAGTATAAAAGCATTCAGGCTTGTAGATTTTAAGAAGAAGTCGAAAAAGTAAAACATTGACGACGGACGACAGACAATCACTCATATGATAAGCTCCGCTCGACAAAAAAGGTTTGCACAAATATTTATACATTCCATCGTCTTCATTCCCTTGCTCACAAACAATTTTTAACAATAGGAACATTTTGGGAACGTGTCAACGAATATAGACCTGTTATTGACTCTGGGTGAATCAGCGCAAAGCCTACACGCTGGCAGTGAAATACAGCTTTTCCTAACACGTTCAGGCACGCTGGATTCGTGGGCCGGTTATGAATGGCCGTCTTTAGCGAAACCGTGATGTCAACAACTAAGACTGCATGATACTCTTTGTTACTGTAAACTGCATCTGTTGCTTGACAACAGAACTAACCATGGAGCAGCTTACGTTGCAACAAGTGATTTTGCATTGCATTTCCATTGCCAATTTGTTTGCACAAAATCATTATTTAAATACATGTAATACCTATTATATGTTCATGTATGAATTCACAAGGTGGCATTTCTAAGATTTTAATCAGAAGGCTAAATCAAGAAAGTAGGCAACTATTAAAATTGTAGGCTCTCACACACAGTATTAAGAAATATTTTATACATGTATAAGTATGGTATACAAGTATTTTGGCACAACACTGCCACAAATACATTGTTAAAATGTCAAACTCTTGACATGATAGGAAGAACCAGTGTTTAATAGTATTCCATATTTGTTCAATACCTGGAAGGTACATATATATGTAGTATTGTCACACGCAACGTAATATTACCGTAATTGGTATAGTACAGGTGTGATGGTTCAAATACCAAAATGGCAACAGTAACAAAAAGACTTCCCTGGCGGCGATGATAAAATACGAACACGGAGCCAACAGATGAGGTTTCAACTGGTACTGGTATTATTATACTCTGCAAACATTAAATACAATAACGCGGTAAAACTCCAATAACTAGATACTTAAACTCCAATACAATTCAACGAGATCTCCGATCTGATCTCAGTGCTGAACAACTCCCCTATATATACCCATACTGTCTATAAATAGACCATTACATCAGCATACATAATGAGTCTGGAATTTACTACAAATTTCTAGAATGTTCCATTACCTTCTATTGCCTTCTACAGTGTCCTATTACCTATTCAACCAGCTTCTAAAAATTCCACCCAGACACAGTACGGTTCTAGAACATTCTCAGTCACACGGAAGTGGTAAACAAGTATGATTAATTTTTTGTCTGAGATGTTTTACTAAATTGTGCCCATTATTAGCTGTGTGGGTATGGAGTGTAGATGTAATGTAAACTTTCTATTTACATTCAACTGTTAAATGCTTTATTTAAGTGAGCTGTATACCTATTGTAAGATTTTACACTTGTTGAATTTCAGACTTTACCTACTGAGCGAATAAAGGGGACACCCAGGTCTCAGTGTGCCCCATCTTGGTTGATTCATTTTGTGTACTGTTGGATGTGAGGAAGTAATCAGACCGAAAACGTGTATTTTTTGTGTTGATATAACTTTTCAATACATCACAACAAACAAACAAACTAAAGACAGACATGGAAGCAAAACTCAACAGTGGCACAGGGCCTAACAGTTATTCAAGCCTGGGAGTTGGTTGATGTGTGAATGGTCAGGCATCATTTGAATGGTTTTACATGGAAATGATTTAACCCCACTTTGACACAAAGTAGGTTGGATTGCTTCCTCATGATTAAGTTTATGCTGATTATTATAAATGACACAAAAAAGATTCCATGTATACATGCTTATCACTTCACTATAACACTAAGTATGAAATGTGATGAATGTTATCCGGGGCCTTCATATTGGAAGTGTGCTGCGAGAGAATAAATTCCCAAAGTGGGTAGAGGATGGAGGAGATATACAAGACCAACTCATCTTATGGGATTTGCTGAAGTTTTGTACAAACATTATCTACAGTAAAGAGAAATGTGTATAAACAAAAAGAAAACAATCTTAAAATGGAAAAAAGAAGGAAATGGAATACAGTTGAAGTAATGAGTGACATCATCAGATGCCAAAACTTTGCAAAATTATTGCAACCACTTATAAGATGAACTGCATTTTTTCACAAAATGTAAATTACTGTAAAGGGGTTAATTATTCACTGGGTTTTAATTTTGCTTATTTCACTGACTGGAAAATGCGCTAAGTTAAAACCCAGTGAATATGTAAAATTTAGCATAGAACACATTATCTAAATGATAAAACCATGAATTTAAAACCCACTGAATATGCCTGAAATGGTAAATCAGCGAAATTTAAACCCAGTGAAAATTAGGCATTTTACAGTATACATCGAAATAGAAGAATAGTTTAGTCATATAGAAAACATGTTTGATAATATAGAGGGTGATCAAAGCCAATCAAGAATTATTTTTAACGCAAAATTTTATGACATGGTGAAATTGTCATATTTAACTTCAGACCTTGCCTTATCAGTGGACGAGAACTCTGTACTCAGACAATCTCAACTGTGTTATGAATAAGGGTACCAGTACTGGATATATTTTCATAGCACGTAGAGTCGGACAGGGCAATCCAATATCTTCAATGCTGTTCATGCTTTTTGCAAAGGGCAGAGCAAGAAATTAAGAAAATTCCAGTGCTGGGTTTTGATTCCATTAAAAGGGTTTCTTTTGCAGGCGACCTTGCTTTTGAGCGATCTCCCTCCTGACTTTTCAAACTCTGCAAGACTTTTAAGAAAATTTCTCATTCTCGCAGTTAACCAAGATAAGTGAGAACCAATGTGCATGTCTGTGAGGTATGGCAAATTGTGAATTGGTCTTAATTGGTTTTAATTGTCTGTTCATCTATCCAGCAAATTTGTGAATGCAATATCTCAAGAATCAGTGATCAGAATCAGTCATATTCTACGGAGCATTTGCAAAATCTGATTATGTTCTGCTAAAAAACTTGAATGAAATTCGCAATTCATTGATATGACTAAAACCGGTGCTTAGATTCACAAGATTAACTCCTACATGCATATATTCATTGATTCTATAATGGGAACACTTCTAGAATCTCTAGTTGCTATTAGTATTAATTGGAAAATGCATACCCGGTAGTATTGGTTGAATCGAAACATGAGAGCTTTTAACTTTTAAAATTTTACCAACTTTAAAATATTTTACCTATTGTACTTGAGGGGCTTATTTTTTAGGATACAAGCCTGGCTCTCTGTGGTTGGGCAAAGCAGGGGGGGAACATTACCTCAACTAACCGGTATAAAGAATAATTTTAACATTCTTCAAGGGGGTTAAATTATTTCATTATCTGTTTTATGAACTTGGTCAAGTCTTAACCTTTTCACCACCAGTTCCCTCTTCCCATCACAAATTCACAAAATAGTCATGTTTATAGTCTGCACGTTCCTTCAGAAGATTGGGACAAAAAAAGCCAAATTTTTTTAGTAAAAACTGAAAAATGACTCAAAATTTGTCTGTTAGCTCAAAAATTATGGGATAAACACAACGATACCACTTATCTAGAAACAAAATGTTGACATGTCAAAGTTTACAAGGATGAGGATATTATGTTGGATCGTGCCATTATTTAAACAAGTCATTGTCAATGACACGTCCCCTTTCCGTTCATATTTGAGTGACATATACATTCAAAGCAGATCATGACCGAAATGCACCTGCATATGTACAACACATTGTACTAAATCTGAACAAAATCCATCCATGCATGACTGAGATCCGGTTCCGGAATTGTGAAAATACGTGATTTTGATGCATTTTCGGCCTTAAAATGGCCATCATTCAGCTATTGTTAAGCGGATCATGAAACAAATGCACATATCTATTTGTGACATGATGTACCATGTGTGTGTGAAGTTTGAACTTGATCAATCCAGACATGTCTTGGATACGGATCCAGAACTGAATTCTTTAAAACAAAATGGCCGCCAGTCGGCCATTTCGAACTTGATCCGAAAAAAAAATGACGTGCATCAAGGTCCTATTATGTTTAATGTATGTACCAAATTTGAACAAAATCCGTCCATGCATAACTGAGATCCGGGTTCGGAATGGTGAAAATGTGCGATTTCAATGCATTTTCGGCCTTAAAGCGGCCGCCATTTGGCTATCGTTAATGAGATCATGAAACAAATGCACATACATATTTGTGACATGATGTACCTTGTGTGTGTGAAGTTTGAACTTGATCAATCCAGACATGTCTCGGATACGGATCCAGAACTGAATTCTTTAAAACAAAATGGCCGCCAGTCGGCCATTTCGAACTTGATCCGAAAAAAAAATGACGTGCATCAAGGTCCTATTATGTTTAATGTATGTACCAAATTTGAACAAAATCCGTCCATGCATAACTGAGATCCGGGTCCGGAATGGTGAAAATGTGCGATTTCAATGCATTTTCGGCCTTAAAGCGGCCGCCATTTGGCTATCGTTAATGAGATCATGAAACAAATGCACATACATATTTGTGACATGATGTACCTTGTGTGTGTGAAGTTTGAACTCGATCAATCCAAGCATGTCTCAGATACGGATCCAGAACTGAATTCTTTAAAACAAAATGGCCGCCAGTCGGCCATTTCAAACCCGATCCAAAAAAAAAAATGACGTGCATCAAGGTCCTATTATGTTTAATGTATGTACCAAATTTGAACAAAATCCGTCCATGCATAACTGAGATCCGGGTCCGGAATGGTGAAAATGTGCGATTTTGATGCATTTTCGGCCTTAAAATGGCCGCTATTCGGCTATTGTTAATCGGATCATGAAAAAAATGCATGTGCATATGTCCCATATAATGTGTGATGTATGAGTGAAGTTTGAACTTAATCGGTCCATGCATGTTTGAGATACAGGTGATCACGGACGCACGCACACACGGCAAAACTACGACTAAGTCCGAACGGGGACTAATCAGTGCAAAATTAAACCATCCCTTTATATGGCCTAGTTCTGAAATGTTTTTTATGAAGGCCTTTAATTCACTTATGAATGAATGGGACAGTATTTTATTGGTCACCTTTTAATCTCACAAATGATTCAAAATTAAAATTTTAGTGAAAAATTTCCTACAAATAACTGGTCACAAACACAACACACTATAAGATGACACCCCCCTCCAAAGAATAGACTTTATAAGGTCATGTACTTTTTTCAGTGGCCTAGTTTTTATTCAACTGAGGTCATTATGTATACAGTATACATACATTTTGGATACATGTAGGTCACATCTACTGTAACTGTAAACACTACTCCAAGCGCTGCATAATTGTGGATTTATGAACAAACGAGAGAAGATATTTAAGGTATATTTTGTGAATTTACTACAGTATAAGATTCAATTTTAAATTGTGTAATATAGTGATGTGACATGTCATGGTTGTCAGAAAATGTGTATCAATGAGTCTCAAGGTTACTGATTGTTGACTATATATAGTCCCGATGTGTTCACGATTTATATAATTTGTTGCTGTGCCCCCCCCCCCCCCCCCGAGGAGAAGTACTGAACATGAACTGAGAGAGAAATATAGTCCTGTTAATGTTTATAGTGCACACTTTCCTTCAGAAGGTTGGGACAAAGATAGCCAAATTTTTTTATTAAAACCTAAAAATTGGGTCAAATTTTGTCTGTTGGCTCCAAAATTAGGGTTCATTTCCTGAAATATTGACAAATATAAGGAACAAGCAGCCACTCAACTGGGATACTAGGAGCTTCGCTGTAATAGCAATACGCATTCCAAATAAAAAATTTAAGAAATCATCTCGGAATGAGGTATCTATATGATTAAAAAAAATATCACCTTTTACCAAAAATGACAAAAATATTCACCAAAATTAGAAAATTAAAGATACACATGTACATGTATCTTCATGAAATGAACAAATCTAAGAGAGATCTACTCAAGGTACATATACACTAGGTATCAAAGCCATCAGACTTGTAGTTTTTAAGAAGAAGTTGAAATTAAAGCTGCAAGCGACATCAGCTAACAGGATTCTGTTTCACAATGAGGTAACTGAATGGCCATTAGGGTAGTTTAAATGATCAGTACCATGTGGTCGAAATGAAGTTGGTTCCATATATTTACCTGGTTTGGTTATGGGGATATGGTTTTCAGAATATATAATGAGCCATGTGCTTATGCATATTAATGAGGTTACATGATCATATATGGTAATCTCTTATCTAAGTTACATCCTTTGTTTGATGTCTTCATTATCACATTGGTTGCATGTCCTGCTCTGCAACAGTGTTTCAGATATGACAGGTATGCATATTAATGAGTTCACTTGACCATATATGGTCATCTGGTATTTTAGTTAGATTTCTTGTTTAACATCATCATAATAACAAAGGTTTCATACATGTATTCCTAAATGCAACAGTGCTTGAAATATAACAGTTATGCATATTAATGAGGTTAGAAGCCCCCCACCCCCACCCCATGGGTGCCCAGTCACATGACCTAACCATGTGCCATTTGAATTCACCCTGTTCAGCCCCAAGAAACAGTTCCGGACACAATACAGACTGTGATTTTAAGATATTAAACAAAATGGCCGCCATTTCGACAAATTTGATCAAATCTCAAAACAAAACATGGTGGTGTTGTGTTATCTTGAAGTATAGTAACTGAATCAGGCCATATCTTATGGAGGAATCAGCACGAAAACAGAAAAAAACAAAATGGCCACCAGTTGGCCATCTTGGACCGAATCTCGAAAAAAAAGTTACGTGCACCTATAACCCAATATGCATGATCACCATACAATCTTTGATTGAAATCACCCTGTTCAGCTCCGAGAAACAGTTCCGGACACGTTTAAATATGCACGAAGAACGATGTTAGGAAATAATATCTACTACTGTAAAATACTTTATTTTCGCTTGGAATTAATTTTCACTGTAGGAATGATTCAGTGAAAATAAAATCCAGCGAATATACCTTTTCCCTATAATTTTACATTCAACTCGCCAAAAATGAGTGAAAATAAATACCACACAAAACACCCCAAAAGTCTATTCAGCCAAAAATTAATTCCAGCTAAAATAAAGTATTTTACAGTAGTAGATTTATTTCCTAACATCATGCATTGTGCTATAGAATATAAGTTATTGTGGCTATCACATTAGCCATTTCAAATTTCAGTTAGTAATTCAGTCTACATGAACATGAGTACCAAATTGTGCACAGCTTTAGCGATTGCAAGAATATCCTTTTTATAGTTGGAAGATAAAATGACAAATTTATGAAGAAAGTCTTTGAGCTGCGACACCATCATTCTATCAACGTCAGCCATGGTTGAAAACGTGAAACAGACGCACGAAATCACTCGGAAATTTAACGCACGGCACTAGACACACTCCCGATTTAGTGTCATTTGAATCAAAGCTTGGCCTGTATCATGCGACTAGCAACAGGTTGCTAAGCAAATTTAACAGTCTCGTGAGATCTTGCACGAAGCGGAAAATAAGTTATTGCCCTGACTGAGGCAGTCAAGTTTGACCCACAATACACGGTTACCAGGCAATGTAAACCCTGAACACTTCCACCTAGGGCATTATGAGGCAAGTATGGAGCTAATCCAGGGTCATTGATACTCACAGAGGCCCCAGAAGCTTAGAGGTAATTCGGGTTACTACTAAATAAACGTAAATAACACCTGGTATAACATCCGCCAAGATCAGGACAGTGCCTCGATTCGTTCGTTCATGCACGCTGATGTTTCAGGAAAATATAGGAAAATCATTAAAAATAAAAACGGGGGTGGATCGAGGAATGGGGTAGGGGTGATCACGGTTAGCCAAGGGGGTCGGCACTCAGTAACTTCAGACATTTTTCCTTGTCTCCACATATCCTGAGGTGCATGCACTCTCGACCACTGCGCTCTCAAACACAGGGGCCTGATGATCTACTCGCGTCAATACATGGACGTCTATGGGGCAGAGCAATTATCATGTCCCAGATACTGATGTTTATGTTCTCATGCCACTAATCAACCAATGGCCGCTCGTAGCCCAATTTTTATGCCTTGCAAGAACCAATGACATTTTTTAAATATTTTTTTCTCAGGTGCTCCCTGTTTGAGGGCGCGATCACCTGGGTCAAAGGTGAGACCAACATGTGGTCTTTTGTTTACTACTTAGCGGCTGTGTACCTGTGGGTTTATTCTGTGTGAATTTGGATGTTCTAATCTTAGTGTTTTTCCAGTGATTTCTCTAGGTGCACTCCCAATACAGTAGGTGTGTCTTGTTTATCTGAGATTTGCAAGAGTCTGAGCTGGCCAACATGTTAGTTAGTTATGTGGTTGATTACTGGCATGTTGATTTCCAATTTTTGAGCCATGTTTTCAACTTTGTTTATCATTTTCATATAGTAATCTCGTCATATGTTAACATTGTCGTCTGTGGAGTTTCAATTAGTGGTACGAGCCCTGAAATGTCAATCGGCACATGCGTGGAGCGCCCTCAATCAACAGGACTGCAAATGTTGTCTACTTGAGGGCGCTCTACGCATGCGCAGTGGTATCTGGTATCACAAGAAACAGAAATCGTTAAAATTCATCATAAATGCGTGAAATCTGGAAAAATATATGATATATATGTAATCGGACGACATTTTGCAATAGCCCAGTATCTTATAAGCACTCATAACTGGTTTGGACAAGGTTTATTAAGGTATGATTTTCGGCAGCTAAAAAAATGTGTGCATATTTTGTTTCCACCCTTGTCACAGGGAGCCCAGGAACTATAATCAACTATCAACTGTAGTACGCAGTCTCTATGAGCGGGGGGTGGGGGTATCGGCTGGTATATAGTGTAAGAAATAGTCTATTTCTTACACTCGATACCAGCCGATACCCCCCCCCCCCCCGCGCTCTTAGAGACTGCGTACTACAGTTGATTATAGTTCCTGGGCTCCCTGTGCCCTTGTCATGACGTCTATGGGGCGGAGCGACTATGTCCCGGTACAGGGCCTTACCCTTGCTCAAAATAATGGAAATTATACAATTAATACAGTTTGGTAATGTAAAGCAAGCATACCTCATTAAATTGAAGTATCAACAATGTATTGACGCGAGTAGATCGTCAGGCCCCTTGCTCTCAACGGGCAACTTGAAGGTTCACGAAAATAGATCGGAAGAATAAAATATGAACGATAACAATACTATACTAAATAATTATGAATATAAAAATTAATTAATAAAGCAGTAACACTGAATGAATGACAGCAATTTCGTACCAGAATCTGCAAGCTGGAGCGTAGTCAACAGTTCTGACATTTTGAACTCACACTGTGACCTTCATAAGTGTATCACAGTCCCTGTGCACATGCACATTACAAACACTGGCGGCGAACGAGAGGAACGGAAGTGAGAGCGCCGCCAGTGTTTGGAGTGTAATTCATATATGTCAACCTGACAGTGATTGGTCTACTTCGAATTTGGAATAAAAGTTTGACCTCAAGTCATGCATGTGGGTCCTCGGCTAGAACATCTCAGAACATCTGAGTTTCTTCTCTAGAGAATTCACGTACAGTAGAGTTTCCATATGGGGTGGCTTGATTTCAACATCTTCAGAATTTCCTATTTTGTGGCCAACGACGGTAAGTACACTAGAATTGCGACAAGTTTGATGTCACTAACCCGGTCACATTTGGATACTCGTGCATCTAGGGTATAGTCATTTGAAAAGTGCGGGGGGGGGGGGGCTGGTGATGCAAATATTGATTCACAACTGATGTCATGTGAAGAATTTTGCTTATAAAAAATAAAAAAATTATTCTTGAAATTTATATGTTTTCTTACATATAAATTTTGTAGTATTTGTATACCAATTTCTAATATAATACAAAAAATTATAAATAACACATAAAGTAAAATAATACATATTTTCTTGGGATTACTACACAGTTATTTGTTATTTTCACTGGAATTAATTTTTGCTTAAAAAACTTGTTGGGTGTTTTGTATGGGATTTATTTTCACTGATTTTTGTCGAGATGAATGAAAAACATAGGAAAAAAGGTATATTCGCTGGATTTTATTTTCACTGAATCATTACTTCAGCGAAAATACCGTAGATGTCTGGGTGAGTGCCCAAGGTCCTGAACATGGAAAATTGCAAAAAAATAGGGGTGGGCTTATGCCCAGACATCCCCTGGAATTGATAACATGCAGATGGAACTGCGACAGGGAATTGAACGGCAAATGAAAACATGCAACGGAAATAAATGAACAATATGCAAGTATAACAAATATAATTTATTGCTTATAATGTGACAAGTAAACTAGAAATAATAAAAATAGACAGTGAGGAATCATTTGAATTAGGAAATGAATTAAAATGTCAGGGGTTAAAATGTGTAAAATTATTTCCAGTTTTGACAAACACTGGATCAATAGTCATACAAGATCAATAATTTACAAATTTACACAGTAAAAATTATGAAAGTTCACAGTTGTTTGAAAAAAATTATTCTCAGATCTCAATTTGTACGTTCATTGCCATCTTTGTCAAAGTCAATCCCTCAAAGTCGGCATCACCGTCCAACAAAATCCCTACAGCTTCGTCCTGAAGTTTGACCTCTAAGCATCTGCTTTACTGATTGGCTAAGAATGACATCACTACTAGTGTTTCATCATAGAGGTCAAGTCAACATTGCTTTCTTATCAGACAAGAAGCTCATCAATCATGGTGAAAGTTATCATTACCAAGTTCCGGCGATTGGAATGTCTCACTATATGGATATCACAGTGGGCTTGAAATAGGAAGAATTGTTTTTCTCCAACAACAGAAGAATAATTTTCATGACAGAAATGCAATAGCTGTGATGAAAGATGGTAAAAAAGTTGGCAGTCTTCGGCGTGACATTGCAAAAATCGCTAGCCACAGTTATGGATTTGCAAGCTGCTACTAAATATTTTATAAAGCCAAAACAACATGCTTTCAACCTAATGGCTCTTTCTAGGGTCATGACATATTTCATACTTGCTGACTGTTATGATGTGATAAAAGATTCTGAAAAATAAATTTAAATTACGTAAATCGATGAACGCACTGCACAGCAGAGCGCGAAATTACCTATTTTGCTGTCACAGCTATTTCGCGTTCATCCGTGGTTTGCGCAATTGACATTTTTCAAGAATTTTTATCAGAATCACAACAGACTGCAGGGATGTCAACAATAAAAATAGTTTTCGTTATTTTTTTGCCTTGCCCACAGTGTAGTGTAAACAAAGGGGATGGTATGGTAAGGGAAAGATTTTGCCATCGTTGTTGTTGGCGTGACTTGTGGGTGTGATAACTCAAGTAATTTTTACACGATCAGTTACAAATTTATATATGGTATGAACAAACATGCAACGATGACCAAGTTCGATGTTGGTACATTTTGCTTGCATAATTAATGAGAGATGGCTACTGATTGGTTATCTCTTGTGGGCACGATAACTCAAGTAATTTTTACCCGATCGGTTTCAAATTTATATACCGTACTTATCCGGGTAAGAGCCCACGCCGGGGCAAACGCCCACCCCCCACTTTTGACACAATAAAGAAGTTGAGGTCATATCCGGGCACACGCCCAGGGGGTCTTTTTCTACACAAAAAATAACAAAAAACGATTTTCTATTCGTTGACTGTGGTTGTATTAACAGTTGACTTTCTTGAAGTCTGTCATGATGCTTATAAAAATTCTTTAAATATAATCGTTAATTGCGTAAAACAAGGTGTGAATGCGAAATAGCTGTGACAGCAAAATAGGTATTTCGCTTTCTGCCTTCAGGGCAGCGCGTTCACCACTGATTTACATTTATTTTTCAGAATCATAACAGTCAGCAAGTCTATAAAAATATATATTAAAGCAGAAACAGTAGTTCTCTTTTTAGTCCCCGTTCGGACGCAGTCCGAAAACGGGGACTTATGTTTTGCCCTGTGTGCGTCCGTGCGTCCGTCCGTGCGTCCGTCCGTGATCACCTGTATCTCGAACATGCATGGACCGATTAAGTTCAAACTTCACTCATACATCACACATTATATGGGACATATGCACATGCATTTTTTTCATGATCTCATTAACGATAGCCAAATGGGGGCCGCTTTAAGGCCGAAAATGCATTGAAATCGCACATTTTCACCATTCCGGACCCGTATCTCAGTTATGCATGGATGGATTTTGTTCAAATTTGGTACATACATTAAACATAATAGGACCTTGATGCACGTCTTTTTTTTTTTCGGATCAAGTTCGAAATGGCCGACTGGCGGCCATTTTGTTAAAGAATTCAGTTCTGGATCCGTATCCAAGACATGTCTGGATTGATCAAGTTCAAACTTCACACACACATGGTACATCATGTCACAAATAGATATGTGCATTTGTTTCATGATCTGCTTAACAATAGCGGAATGATGGCCATTTTAAGGCCGAAAATGCATCAAAATCACGTATTTTCACAATTCCAGAACCGGATCTCAGTCATGCATGGATGGATTTTGTTTAGATTTAGCACAATGTGTTGTACATATGCAGGTGCATTTCAGTCATGATCTGCTTTGAATGTATATGTCACTCAAATATGAACGGAACGGGGACGTGTCATTGACAATGACTTGTTGAAATATGTCGTGGACCTAAAAAGGACCGGCCGTTTGGTTTGTGCTTTTTTTAGAAACGATTCAAGCAAATCGTATAAGAAGAGCCGCTAAGCAAGTGTCGCACTCGTTCAGCTTTAGCGTCGTCGACTATGAAACCAATGTTGCAATATTGTAGCAACCCATACCTGGGAGAGTGGTTGAAATCACGTTATTTTGGCTTCATAAAATATTTGGTAGCAGCTTGCGAATCCATAACTGGGGCCAGCAATTTTGCAATGTCACGCCGAAGACTGCAAACTTTTTTACCATCTTTCATCACCGCTATTGCATTTCTGTCATGAAAACTATTCCTCTGTCGTTGGATAAAAAAAAACTAAAAAAAAAAGCCCACCACGATATCCATATAGTGAGACATTCCAACCGCTGGAATTTGCTGAATGATAACTTTCACGGTGATTGATGAGCGTCGAGTCTGATAAGAAAGCAATGTCACGATTTGACCTTTATGATGAAATACTAGTAGTGATGTCATTCTTAGCCAATCAGTAAAGCAGATGCATAAAGGTCAAAGATGATTGCCAGACTGTAAACAAAAGCATTGTGTGCCATCGCAGCAGAGCGACCCCATTTTTCTTGTCTCTTTATTGTGATTAGACATGAATGAAAAGTGCCAAGCTGACAGACTGCAAAATCCGTGGATTAAAAGTGCTAAGTCCAAATTGTGTGGGACGATATCGACGAACTTCAGGAAGAAGTTGTAGGGATTTTGTTCGAAGGCTACAGTGATGCCGACTTTGACTTTGAGGGTTTTGAGTTTGACGAAGATGGCAATGAACATACAAATAAAGATCTGAGAAGTTTTCTCAAATAGCTATGAATTTTTATAATTTTTACTGTGTAAATTTGTAAATTATTATTGATCTTGTATGGCAGTTGACTCGTAATTTGTCGAGACCGGAAATCATTTTACGCAGTTTAACCCCTGACATTTTAATTAATTTTGAGTTCACGCGTATTGGGCATGTTTGTCGGCGGGAAAATCCTAATTCAAATGATTCCTCGCTGTCGATTTTTATTATTTCTGGTTTATTTGTAACATTATAAGCAATAAATTAGTTTTGTTTTACTTCTAATGTTGCATATTGTTCATTTATTTATGTTGCATGTTTTCATTTGCCGTTCTATTCCCTGTCGCAGTTCGATCTGCGTGTTGTCAATTTTCGCGAATTTTTGTTTTTTGCTGGGAATATCCTGGCAAACGCCCACCCCTATTTTTTGGCAATTTTCCATGTTCAGGACCCTGGGCTTATACCCGGATAAATACGGTATGTTATAAACAAAGGTGTAAGGATAACCAAGTTCAATATTGGTGCACTTTACATGCATAATAATGAGATATGAAGTAATTTTTTTTCAGTTAAAATGTAATTGTTGTGAAAGCTTTTTTTAGTTAAAGAAAAGTAATTTTAATGTTTTGAAATTCAATCCTCCTAATGTGTATCAGGATTTAACAAGAAAATTCATGGTGTAATAGTTGGTTTGAAATCCTTTGGAATTTTCCATTGTTGTGTGATTATGTATACATTTTCATCTTATTGGAACCAGTGCCATCTTATGTTCATTATATAAAGAAAAATGCCTTTGTTTTTACTCTAGTTAATATTTGACCTTTGTGTGCAGTCACTGTATGGTAATTAGATCTGTTCAAAGTTTATTAGTCCCCGTTCGGACGAAGTCCGAAAACGGGGACTTATAATTCGGTCTCCGTCCGTCCGTCCGTCCGTCCGTCCGTGCGTCTGTGCGTCCGTCCGGAGTCATATCTCAGAATCCCTTGGACCGATTCTGTTCATTCTTTGCATGTGCCTAGTACTTTATGTGGGACATATGCACATGCTGTGGTTTAGCGATTCGATTCAAAATGGCCGACTGGCAGCCATCTTGTTTTTTGAAAATGTTGTATTTTGGACATGCTTTGTCAGTTTTCATTCAAACTTGGTACATAGATTATACATGTTAGGATACATGTCCATGACGATTTATTTCACAATTGGATCAAAGATGGCCGACTGGCAGCCATCTTATTTTTTGAAAATGTCGTATTTTGGACATGCTTTTTCAGTTTTCATTCAAATTTAGTACATAGATCATACATGTTAGGATACATGTCCCCGACCGTCCATGAGTTCCTGAGTCTGTCCGTCCGTGTGTCCGTTCGTCCGTGCGTCAGTATGTCCAGAGTCATATTTCAGAATCCTGTGGACCGATTCCGTTCATTCTTTGCATGTGCCTAGTACCTTATGTGGGACATATGCACATGCAGTGGTTTAGCGATTCGATTCAAAATGGCCGACTGGCAGCCATCTTGTTTTTTGAAAATGTTGTATTTTGGACATGCTTTGTCAGTTGTCATTCAAACTTGGTACATAGATTATACATGTTAGGATACATGTCCATGACGATTTATTTCGCAATTGGATCAAAGATGGTCGACTGGCAGGCATCTTGTTTTTGTTTGTTTATGCGGTATCTTGGACGTGCTCTGTCAGTTTTCATTCAAATTTGGCACATACATTGTACATGTACTTCATACATGTTAGGATGCATGTCCATGACAATTTGTTTCAAAATCTGGTCAAGGATGGCCCATTGACAGCCATCTGACTTTTTAGCCTTACTACTATATTTCCACAATTTATGTACCATTTTCATTCGTATTTGGCACATACATCATACATATCAGTGTGTTTCATAATCAGATCAAAGATGGCCGAATAACGGCTGTTTTTATTTTTGGCCATATTACTACTACATGGAACACGTGTTTTGATGTAAATAAACAATCTGTTGTATACGCCACTTGGAACTCAAGTTTCAAGGACAACCCCTCCGCTTTAATATGACGAGCACAAAGAGAACTTTCAAAAATTTAACGGGGACTGTGTCATTTTCAATGACTTGTTTTTAAACACATTTGTCAGTTTATACTGTGAGCCACAGTCCCTCTATCCCCGGTCTGGAAATGACTAGCGTTCTTTTGTCTCGAACCGAGTTGCGGGTAAACAAACCGTTCACACCCGGGCCGAGGGAGTCGGGAAGTCAGACAGATTACAATATCGTCAGAATAATCATTAAAATCGGCAAATTTACCGTCATTCAAAGCGATACCTCATTGTATGACTTCACTTTGACTTCAAATTTGGGCAACCACAACGTAAACAAAACATGTAAACAAAATTAGCGCTATGAAATTTGGGGTTTTTGAACCCTGATACCTATCAAAACCAGCCTACCAACTCATAGATATCCAGTTCCTGCATGTAAAGATTAATATCAGGAATTGTGTTCATCTTCTAGTTATAATAGGGGAAAAATCAGCGCGTAACAACATGCTGACATCGCTAAACAAACCTTGTCAAAATGGCGTCATTCATGTCAACGTGGTCAATCGAAAAACCTGTGATATTTCTGATTCTTGGGGGGGGGGGGGTTCATAACAATTCAAGTCAACTATTCAACAACTAATGACTTTATTCGATACACTAGTATAAAACAATGCTTCAATTTTTGTATATAAAAGATTTTTTTTAGCACTGAATAGCATACATTGTGCATTTCAAAACCTCTCCATTTGCATTTACGAGCATCGATAAAAATCGCCCAATTTAACATTAATAAAATGCGGTGTGACAAATAACAAATCAGCCCACCAATTTTTAATGATATGTTTTTGATCATAAAATGTCAAAATCGAAGACAAATATTGGTTTTGCGTCGAGAAGTAGGGTAAATAAAATAGAGTTCATTTCAATCACCCCAAAATCAAACACGACAAATTTCTGAGTAAAGGTATGAAAATTTGTTGCGAAAATGAGTCGCTGCTAGTAAAATAGATAAATTAAAGAACTACTCGCCGGCTAAAATATGACCTTATACAGAAATCCTAATTAAAAAATTATGTGAAAAAGCTCGAATTCTGGAATAAACAACTAAGTTGTAAAAAAAACACATAGCACTGACGATGTCAAAAATAGTGAACGGCTGTGTACTGATCACGTGACAATGCTTTGCCCATATCTGCAACGAGCCTTTGCCAGGGAAGGAGGCCAATTCCAAAAATGGACGACACGTGCGAGGTTCTATTTCTGCTGCTGACATGTTTCATTCTAATTTTGAAGCGACGTGCACAGGAACGCGAGAGAGGACAGACCCAACTTATTTGGATGCACAGAAACAGTATACAACGGCGTAACAGAATACAGAGTTTTATTAATGCATGTCGTAGACAGCGAACCAAATTTATTTTGTCTACACCCAAAGGTCGCTGCAGAGGGCGCTTAGCCCTGGGCTAAGCGTTCGCGCACACTTCGTTAGCCCGTGCTAAGGGTCTAGACCGCATCTTAAATTCGGATCAGATTTAACCCGTACTTAGCATTCCTTAGCCCGTGCTAAGCGTTCACGCACGTTTTCTTAGCACGGGCTAAGGAATTTGACCTCTTAGCCCGTGCTAAGGAGCTGTGCATGAACGCAATTAATATAAGATAGTATTCTACTGTAAGCAGTTGTACTCAGTACTAGTCCTCATTGTTCAGTGAGTTACGAACTACCGGTAAGTGCAATAAGTTTTGTGAAGTTGCTACTGTACATGTACAATAATTATGTTAGTTCATCTCTTCAATATGATATGTTAAGTAAAGAATTACACAGGCAAATTGAGCTTGCTGAAATAAACAAGAGGCACGTAAAAGCTGATGTTATTGATCGTAAGAGGGAATACATGTATACAAAACAATATATGAAATAGAAACGTAAAAACCAATGTTATCGTCAATCAGAGTCAAGAAAAAAAAAACATCTCACAACTGGAGAAGGAAGGAAGATATTCAAGGACATTAAGTAGGGAAAATATAGAACAATTGGAAAAGGAGAAAATGCAATGAGATTAAAGAGGAAAAATATACAACTTGAGAAAGAGCGTAATGCGAAGAGATTAAGTAGAAAAAATGTAGAACAATTGGAAAAGGATAGAAATGCAGAGATCAAGTAGAAAAAATATAGAACAGTTGGAGAAGGAGAAGTATGCAAAGAGATTAAAAAGAAAAAATATACAACAACTTGAGGAAAAGTGCAATGCTAAGAGATTGAAATGTAAAAATGCAGTTGGAAACGATCGATTTAGTGAACTCATTAATGAATTTCAGAGATATGTATCTGAAGGACCAGAATATGTATGTAAATTGCTGTTATCAAACATGGTATAGACATTCTGTTATTGAATGTAATCATGATAAATATAATGAGGAACTTGCTAAACAATGGATATGTAATGGATATGTAATACTTGTTCTAATTCCCTGAAAAGCGGAGCTATCCCATCATGTTCATATGCTAATAAAATGAAATTTCCTGACAAAAATCCTAAATTAAGTTTATACCCACTTGAAGAAGAATTGCTTTCTCCAAGAATTCCATTTATGCAAATAAGAGAGCTACCACGGTAGTGGTCAATTAAGTATCCATGGTAATATTGTTGATGTAGTTGCTAATGTAAATAGCACAATTTTGAATTTACCATGAAAATTAAGTGAATCAGAAACAGTAGCCATTAAATTGAAAAGGAAACTATCTTACAGCGGTCATGTTCAGTTTGAAAATTTTCATCCTTATGAAATGTTAGAGGCTCTGCATTATTTAGTGAGCAAGACTGAACTGTTCAAATCACAGGGTATAACTGTCCCTGATACCTGGTTACATAACACTCTTAATGAAAGTGGTGTTTGGGGGAGTTTTGTGAATGATTTCACTAATAATGAGAATACTGTGGAATCAAACAACGACAATGATAGAAGCAGAACATCAACAAAATCAACACCCCTCCCCCAAATGTATAGCTTAGAGTGATATTTGGTAGTAAGAAATGAAAATTATGTTATAAAATTTCACTATTTCAAGAATTTAGCCAATTCTTGTATCAACTATTCCCTTGCGGGCAAGGTTTGAATAGTTTTGCTATGTTTAATTACAAGTGTTTAAAAGAGGAGAAGAATATGTGAATGAATGGACATTTACTTTGGCGTGGAATATCGTTTATTCTATACAACACTATATTTATTATTTGATTTGACGATACTGAAGTTTCCATAGTGATCCGTCTACTGGGTAACTTTCATTGAACAGTTTGACATATCAATCTTTTACATACCAATCCTATTTATTTGACTTTTTAACAGTTGAAATTAATGTCATAATTACTAGAAAATATACAAGTTTTCACCAGGCTGTTCAACCCTGGAGATGGACACAATGACATCAGCTTTACATTGAATTGACATTCGCCCAGACATATGACACCTAATTCCGTCAACGTTGAAGGCGCCACAAAGGTCATACGTACACACACTGTAAAAAAACAAGGTGACAAAAGCTTTCAAACTGAAAGGAATCCCATCTCAAATTGAATTGCTGACGCTTACAAAACAACCCTAACTATGATTATTGGCACACCTCTCTTGAATAATTTGCGCAATTCAATTGTCACACTTCACAAGATCCAAAGCTTTTCAGTCATATACATGTAACAAACATAAAAAGACAGGTAAATGCTGTACTGTTATTGATTATCACTCTTCTGTAAGTATCAATCACTATGATCCAATACCTTATAATTTTATAAAGTTTATATATAGCAGTATTTCTATTGTTACTAGACTATCACCATTGTTGTCCTGGACAATAGGAACAAGTAAAAGGTAAAAGGTAAAAGCCTACGAATGTGAATAAGCGATAATCGTAAAACCGGCAGATTTATCAGGAGAAAGTTTAATACTCAATACATTTTTTTAATCTATCATATTTTGTGTAGAACCAATGTTGTGTAGTTCACACAAAGTATAATCTTCCTTTTATCAGATACTGAAGTCAATAATGTAGCAAATGGTTTTGCTACATATTGGCATTTTCACCATGTCCATTACCGGTACTGCTGTTGGTAGTTAGTTAGTTAGTTAGTGAAATTTTCTACTAATTATTAAATGTCATCTATCACAAATTATAGTACATGCATACATGTAGGTTTCATTCCACATACAATGTAAGTGGTTTAGGTGCACACTCAATATTTTCATTGTAATGGGTGTCTTAATTAGTGTCTGCTAGTAAATAGGGAAGTTCTACCATAATTATGATTTCCATATTTTGAAATTGTCACTATCACAAATTGTAGTCAATACACGTATGTTTTATATTACCGGTACATAAATGCCATAGTTGCACACTCAATATTCAAACCATGATTACTTGATGAAAAAGGATGTGATAATCATTGATTCAAGGCATTGTTATGACTGATGGACTGTGGCTGCTTGTCTTGCGCTTCTCCATATACAAAATTATCAATTGGGATCTGTTGACTTGTTTTTTTTCATGAAATTACTTCTACGTTGTCATCAGTCTTAACATTGCCAGTGAGGAATGCTAGGGATTTTTGGTGAGTGGATGATATATAGTGTTGGTAAATGTTTTTTGCTCCAGCATAGTTTTTGATTTTGTCTTTGCAGTCTGTCTGTCTGTTGTCTATCTGTGTGTGCGTGTGTGGTACCAACTTTGTGACGAATTCAATTTAACTTTACATCGACTTATGACGACATGACCTACATTGTGACCACCCTCACTATTTCCATAATTTATATTAATATTTAATCAAATTTAAGTCAAGTTTGCATAGCTCAGGGTTAGTAAAGAGGGAAGGTATGGTTCAATTTATATTAATATTAATATAATTGTACCATACCTTCCCCCTTTACTAAACCTAAGCTTTGCGTTATGTTTTGGGTTAATATCCATTCATATTAATTACCTAATTTGCATAATTAGTTTGTTTTTGACTCCCATGTGCGAAGCACAAAATGGGAGTCTTTGCAGTTAGTGTGTCTGTATGTGTGTGTGTGTGTATGTATGTGTGTCCGACTGTTCCACTGCTATCTCAAGAACCATACATCGGTTTTTGATGAAACTTGGTGCATAGATGCTCTGGGCCAATGCGCAGATTTGATTAGGTTTTGGTAAAAATCCATGCTCGTTAATTACCTAATTTGCATGATAATTAGCTAATTTTTAGCTGTTCTATGACTGTTCCACTGATATCTAAAGAACCACTCATTGGATTTTGATGAAACTTGGTACATAGATGCTCTGAACATATGCGCAGATTTGATTAATTTTTGGTAAAAATCCGTGCATATTAATTACCTAATTTGCACAGGGGCGTCGATCCATTCTGAAAAGTGAGGGGGACACTTTTGCGTCCGCGTTAGCGGCCAATGCCCGCGCTTGCGCGAACAGGGGGGTGTCTGAGAAGGAAGGGGGGACTGCCCTATGTTCAACATCTCTATGTTCCGACACCACTATGTTCCGACACACAGTATACTTGTGTCAAACTTAATCTGTCGGTCATTTCTTATGGTAGCGATATGGGGGTACGAAAATTTGGAAATCGAGGGGTACAGACAACATTTTGCAGATATCTACTTAGCGTTAATAGTTGTACAAACAATGTAGCGATGTTGAACGAATGTGGAAGGCTGCCATTATGCTGTGGTTATTTCAAGCCTTGTATCTCATATTGGTTAAAATTACTTGAAGTATAAAATAGCTAGAACCCCAAAAGATGTTATATCATGCTTAAACGATTAGACAAGACCGGCAGACTTACTTGGGAAATCCACATAAAAATCTTCTGTTCAAATCTGGTTTCGGCATTGTCTGGTTTGAAAAACAAGTTGGAGATTCTGTAAATTTCTTGGAGATATTTACTCAAAGAATAAAAAAATGTTGTCAGCAAGAATGGCATGCCTCAATTTCACAATCATCCAGACTGTATACTTTCGGAAAAATCAAAGTAGTATTATAACATGTGAGATTTATTGGCAAGCAATTAAAATATATACTGACGAGTTTTCGCTGTTTTGGCTATAAACATAATGTTGAATTAGGCAGACACACAAAAATACAGTTAGATCACTACATTTTTAGTTTTTGCAATGATACATTTGAATTTAGCATGGTGGAAAATGACATTCACTTTGTTTTTATATGTCCATTTTATAATAATCTAAGGGCTGATCTTTTGTCAATAACCCAATGCAATTATGCAAACACTGACAGTCTGGGCTTACTTCGTCGCTATTCAAACTGTCACACTATATATCAACAAGTCATTGAAAATGACACAGTCCCCGTTAAATTTAAAGTTCTCTTTGAGCTCGTCATATTAAAGCGGAGGGGTTGTCGCGAGCGTGTCCTTGAAACTTGAGTTCCAAGTGGCGTATACAACAGATTGTTTATTTACATCGAAACACGTGTTCCGTGTAGTGGTAATATGGCCAAAAATAAAAACAGCCGTTATTCTGCCATCTTTGATCTGATTATGAAACACACTGATATGCATGATATATGTGCCAAATACGAATGAAAATGGTACATAAATTGTGGAAATAAAGTAGTAAGGCCAAAAAGTCAGATGGCTGTCAATCGGCCATCCTTGACCAGATTTTGAAACAAATTGTCATGGACATGCATCCTAACATGTATAAAGTACATGTATGTGCCAAATTTGAATGAAAACTGACAGAGCACGTCCAAGATACCGCATAAAAAAAAAAAAACATGCCTACCAGTCGACCATCTTTGATCCAATTGCGAAATAAATCGTCATGGACATATATCCTAACATGTATAATCTATGTACCAACTTTGAATGACAACTGACAAAGCATGTTCAAAATACAACATTTTCAAAAAACAAGATGGCTGCCAGTCGGCCATTTTGCATCGAATCGCTAAACCACTGCATGTGCATATGTGCCACATAAGGTACTGGGCACATGCAAAGAATGAACGGAATCGGTCCACAGGATTCAGAAATATGACTCTGGACAGACTGACTGACGGTCGGACAAACGGACAGACTCAGGAACTCACGGACGGTCGGGGACATGTATCCTAACATGTATGAACTATGTACTAAATTTGAATGAAAACTGACAAAGCATGTCCAAAATACAACATTTTCAAAAAACAAGATGGCTGCCAGTCGGCCATCTTTGATCCAATTGTGAAATAAATCGTCATGGACATGTATCCTAACATGCATAATCTATGTACCAAGTTTGAATGAAAACTGACAAAGCATGTCCAAAATACAATATTTTCAAAAAACAAGATGGCTGCCAGTCGGCTATTTTGAATCGAATCGCTAAGCCACTGCATGTACATATGTCCCACATAAAGTACCAGGCACATGCAAAGAATGAACGGAATCAGTCGAAGGGATTCTGAGATATGACTCTGGACGGACGCACGGACGGAGACCGAATTATAAGTCCCCGTTTTCGGACTTCGTCCGAACGGGGACTAACTAGCTCTGTATCTTTTTAAAGTTTTCAAGGGACGAGATGAATATGAATCCAGCTTAAAGGGGAACCGCTCAATCCCATGGATTGCACCAAAGAATCATGGGACACTATTGTTTATGTTGTTTACAATGTTAATCTATCTTTTGTTATTTTAATCCAGAAAGTAAATTTGTTGTGAAATTAATCTTAACTGGAAGGTGCCCCTTTAACTTAGTACCATGAGTTTACATGGATGTTGTATTGTTTTTTAAACGTGCTATGCACTTTTCTACCCATTACATTTTGTACGATGGGCTGAGGCCCTGTACAGAAATAAAATTACATAATACAAAATTGACTAATACTAAAATGAATAATTGTAGACAGATTTCGACATGAAATCGTGTCACTTTTATGTGCGCTAACATTTGCGAAGAGCGAAAAAACTCGTGAGTAGCATTCTACCTTAAAATGCTTAGACAATAATGCTAAGATACGTACAGTCTTGTCTTTCTTGTGTACAACATTTTGCCGTAGTGGATCTAGGGTGTGGGTGTGTTTGTCTGTGGGTGGGGAATGGCTCCTTTCTCTTAAATGGTAAAATAGTTCAAAGATGTTATGTGAAATAACTTACCAACGTAACACAAAGTAAACCAATTGAATTTAAAACCGAGAATATAAAAATTTAAGTTCAATGACACTTTTTGAATATTCTAAAATTCACATAAAATATATTATTGTTGTTTTCGAACCCCCTATTCAAAGGTGCTGGCTACGGGCCTGTCGACAATTATTTGACAATATCCGTGTCTGTTGGATGTGGTTCCAACCTTAAATCCTCCGATTACCTAACTATCGAAGTTTTAGATCGATAATTATCGGAGAATTATTTTACCTTTTTTATGAAAGTTGTACTTCGATATTCATCAGTCGCGGAATTGCAAGGTTGCCGTTTACATCCGGTAGCACCTTTCCAAGTTTATCTACATATTAATTAAAATCATTTATTTATTTATTTATTTATTTATTTATTTATTTATTATGCGAGAGATGAATAGGCACTGCATTTAGCATTCCGTAGTGTTTGCATAAGTTTTTGAGATTGCCAAAAAATACAAAGGTTTCACACTATCTCTTTCCATTCTTATATTGTGTGTTTTCGGCCAACAATCCTTGTTTACCTCCACACGTTATACGTTTTCCTATCAATCTAAGACATTGATAGGTCTCGGAGAATTCCATGTTTAAATAAATTAAACCACCACCCAGCTGTAGACCCTGTCTAATATCAATCTAAAACATCGAGAATTATCAGATATTTATCCGATAATTCAAATGTACAATAGGCCGGCTTCCTCTAATGCGAGGATATTGTACAAGTTTATACTACCTGCAAATTTGATGCATAATTCATCGTTCAAGGTTAAGGTCCATATCAGACAGATTTCCTTAAAGAAGTCAGAAAGCACTGTTCTATTCTATTCTTCGTTCCATTGCATTGTTCTGATATTCCTCTTTATTCTGAAAATATTCCCATATGTTACACTCATAAATTACAGTTGGTATAATACACAATTTAAATACTTATCCTTATATCTACCAAAACATGTACATCCCGTATTTATACTTTACATTATTTCTTTGTCAATATCCTTCGTGTTCTGCAGATGTATTTGAAACTGCCTATTTTCTCCATTGTGCAGTCGTCGATTTTGTATTTTACGTTTGTGTAAATTACCCAAACTTCTTTGCTACATATGTTTAATTTACTTGTGTAAATCTTAGGTCAGGCAACGTCACGCCATCTATTTGAATTCCATTTTTATCTATATGTAATTTCTTGGCAGTGTAATAGCGTTCTCTTGAATAAATTAATAAATAAATAAATAAATAAAATATTGAGAAAGCATAAAAAGACTTATTTTCAAATACATGAATATGTCATGACTAATTAATTTTATCATGGACAGGATTTGCCCAGAAAATGCCATTTGATGATTTCGAATAACGTATAATAAAGTTAATGAATTCATAATGTCAATAAGTAATGGATTATACGATATAATATCCAACGTAATACTTGTACGCTACACCAATATAGCTTTAATTTGATATATAACATGATGGTGTTTGTCTGAGGTATTCCTATTTAATATGTGACAGGCTATTACGTAATTATATCTTTGTATAAGGTTGATCCCATAAAATTCACTTTTTATTTGACGCTGTGTATAATTTTTTAAAGCTAACATATTTACCCTGATTTTCGGGGGCAAAACGGCTCAGATTCTACAGCCAAAATTGACCAAATTAATTTCCATGTTTCTGTCTATTTTATGGCAGTAAATTTGACAGCCTTGACTTAATTTTAATTGTACAGTCAGTATTCTGTAACTAGACTGATCGCGCTGAACAGAGAAAAAACATGTTGCTTTGTTCTACCATGGGGAGGGGTATTTATCCAATTTTGGCTTCCGACCACTAGCGTACATATTTCCATTGAAAATATGGCACATTCTGGCCGGCTCAGAATTTATTGGATGATCGTCGAACATAAAAGTACTAAACAATGTAATTTACGACTCCCCGAGTACAAGTTGTCAGAGGCCCACATGAAGACTACCAGGTACATAGTTTATTGTTGATCTGAACGCTTGGCAATAATTAAAAAAAAAATATTTTTCGTCTGAAGCTTGATAGGATACATCGCGTCTGAGAATATTGCCGACGATGATCACAAAAACACCTCCATGAAAGCCCATGGCCAGAAGAGTGGCAAGTACATGTATTATAATCCGGCATAGTTATTTTTAATGTAAAGAAATGTAACATTGTGTTACAAAAGGTGAGCATAGAATAATATTTGAAGAAGATTAATGATATTTGTTCTTATAGTAAAGAGATAAAAACGCAGTGAAATGTCAAAAACGTTTCTTAAATTTCGTAGGTGTCAGAACCTATTAGCATCTCAACATAGGGTTGTCGGAATATAGGAATGTCGGAACATAGGGGTGTCTATAGGGATGTCGGAACATAGGGGTGTCAGAATATAGGTGTGTAACCCCGAGGAGGGATGTGTCCCCCTCAGAAGGTTGAAATTTTTGAAAAATGCAACCAAAATTTGTTGCATACTTGCGGATTTTCATTCTTGATCATTGAGAATACTGTACATGTACACAGAACCAAAGGCCTTACACAAACGCAGGCTTTGATATAAGCCTATTATTGATATTTGGGTAAGTCAGGAAAGTGGAGGGGACAGTTGATATTGTGTCCCCCACCCTTCAAAAAGTGGGGGGGACGTGTCCCCCCTGTCCCCCCATGATCGACGCCCCTGAATTTGCATGATAATTAGCTATTTTTTAGTGGTTCCATGACTGTTCCACTGATATCTAAACAACCACTCATTGGATTTTGATGAAACTTGGTACATAGATGCTCTGAACTAATGCTAGGTTTTGATTAGTTTTTGGTAATAATCCGTGGATACTAATTACCTAATTTGCATAATGATTAGTCAATTTTCGGTTTTTCCACTGATATCTCAAGTACTAATCATCACATTTCAATGAAACTTGGTACATAGATGTCATACGACACTGCACAGACCTGATAGTTTTTATGGTAATATCAGTACATATTAATTACCTAAATTTGCATAATTAATTAATTTTCAGCATTTGATATAAGTAGTTAGCATTACATTTCAATGAAACTTGGTACTTACATACTCAAGGACTATGCAGAGATTGATTGTTTTCGATAAATATTTGTGCATATTAATCACCTAATTTGCATAATTAGTTAATTTTCAGCTTTTCCACGGGTATCTCAAGTACTAATCATCGCATTTCAATGAAACTTGGTACATAGATCCTTTAGGACTATGCAGAGACCTGATTAGTTTTAGGGTAAATAATTGTGCATATTAATTACCTAATTTGCATAATTAATTTTCAGCTTTTCTACTGATATCTAAAGTACTAATCATCACATTTCAATGAATCTAGAATTATGCAGACCCAATTAGTTTCCGGTAAATATTTGTGCATATTAATCACCTAATTTGCATAATTAACCAACTTTCACACTGATATCTCAGGTACTATACATCACATATCAATGAATGTACATGGATGCTGTAGGACAATAGACAGACCTGAATAATTGTGGGTTAAAATCTGTACATATTAATTACCTAATTTGCATAATTAACCAATTTTAAGCTTTCACACTGATATCTAAAGTACCGTAAAAACTCCAAAATTTCGACCGGTTTTAAATAATTGGTGTTAGAAATGTGACGTGTTTTTAGAGTCAAAATTAAGGTGCATTTTCGGACGGTCGAATTTTTCAGAATAGAAATCAGCAAATGAAAAAATGGGGATGATAGACAGTGTGCTTCATTAGTTTTTAAAAAATGCAATGTCCGTCAATTGACGTAAACTTCCTCATGTTTCACGGTAAAAGCAAAGGTCGTGGCCGAGTTGTAACTCAAAATCTAAACAAAGTCATCAATCAGTGAGTATTATGACAAGCAAAACAAAACATCAAGACGCTGAGAAGAGGTCAGCACAAAACTAATAGGTCAAAAGACAAAGCTGTCTCGCACTACCTAGGAAAACTTGATCGGCTGGTATCTAGTGTAAGAAATAGACAAGGGATAAAGGCTCCAGCCAGCTCACATTTTTTAAACTCGAAAAAACAGACGAAAAGAATGAAAAATAAAATATAAAAAAAATACCAGGTTGAAGAATATTAGTTGCTTCTTCAAATTTCGCCAAAGCCCTACCTACATTTTACCGATATCTGCAGAATAAATCAAGAAAACTACACAAATTTACTCCATTTAGGAATTCCTAACGGTTTGCCCGAACGCATGGCACAGTTGGAGGCGTGGCCTATTCAGCATTTGTCAACAACCAATCACAAGACTGATTACGAACCACATCGAGGTCACGACTCGGTTAGCCTTGCTCAACTGGTTCGTAACCCCCCCCCCCCCTCATAGAGACTGCGTATTACAGTTGATTATAGTTCCTGGGCTCCCTGTGATGGGATTTAAGAAAATAAAATGGGACTTTTAAGGTGTATTTTGGCGTCATTTTTCGGACATTTCAATCAATCCTGCCGGCTAAAATAAAGTCTAAGTTTTACCGTAGTCATTGACGTCTGTCTATTCAAGAGTACACGTGTATGATTTTTATCGTGACTAGCGTGAGCGGGTAAGCTTCCTTTCGAGAATGAGCTGTTATCACTGTGAACAATGTTAAATTATTCTTCAGATGACCAGTTTATTTTTTAAAAACAACTAATTTTTTTATTTAAAAAAAAATCATGCCGTTTTCGCATCAAAATCCAAGCCAAAATATCGTACTACAACATCAATCTCTTCCGCATTGCATTCAATAACATTAACATACTTAAATAAGCTATGGTAATTTGAACACGTTGGCATCATCCAGCTTTTTGATTGGTTAATTAGCGATTTGACCTATTTGACCTAAGAGAACATGGCGGATATCCTACAGCATCAAACGTTTATACGAGACCGGAATCATTCGCTTACGATGAAACTAAGTTGACTTTTATTTGTATTTCATAACCATTCAACAAATTTATTTTGTGTACATTATTATAATCACTACTGAGTACAGTAATAATCAACAATCCAGAAACGCAGCATGCCGAGATTTTTGTGTTCGTTTTTATTTGAAACTTCGTTTATTTAGAATATATTTTCGTTACCAATAAAATAAAAATCTGTCAGTCAATCAGAAACCCGGATTCATGCCTTCGAGGAAGGTCCCGTTTGAACGCTCACATCGGGTTTTTTTTCGTTTGGGGGAAAACTAAAACTGGTCGCAATTTTCGAATAAGAATGAGTCGGCAATTTTTAGTGGAGTCGAAAATTTGGAGGTAAATAAAACACCGAAACCCGGCAAATAAAAAGGCGGTCGAATTTTTAGAGGGGTCGAAATTTTGGAGTTTTCACGGTACTAATTATTCCATTTCAATGAAACTTTAAGTACAAAGATGCTCTAGGACAATGTACAAACCTAATTAGTTTGGGGTAAAAATCTGTTAATATTAATTCCCTAATAAGCATAATAATTCATAATTTTTTGGTTCTAATCACATTTCAATTAAACTTGGAGACATAGATTTTCTGTTACATTGCGCAGACCTCATTAGTTTTACACTCAAATCTGGTCATATTAATTTCCTGATTTGCATAATTAGTTTTCAGCTAAGTAATTTCGAATTATATTTAATGTGTCTCCAATACTCGCAGCACATGGGAGTTCTTTCTAAGCTTTCTTTGATTTTAATTAATATGCACGGATATTAACCCAAAACTTGTCAGGTCTGTACATTATCCTAGTAAGATGCTCTAGGACAATGCAGGGTTCTCCCCAGAAAAAATACATAGCGCTGCAACTAATTTGCATAATAATTTGCATATCATTTACATACCTTTCCTTCATTAATTAATAACTCATTTACAATTATAAAAATTAATGAGATCGGTCACAATATTTTTTTTAATGGAATCGACACATTATGTTTCACAATTTAGAAGAGTTTGAAACATTCTCGAAATACAAATGCTGCAGACTAAAAACAAACACAAATAAATTATTGTCTATTGTAAAACGTTAAATGAAACGCATTCGAAACGTTAAGCCAGAAATATGTTCACGAATTTCATGATTTTATTTACTCCAAAAACATTCTCCTTCAAAAAATCTACCACGTAATTAATTGGCGTATTGTTGTAATTTATTATTCGTACCATCAACTTCTAAAACGTTTACATTTACAGTAATGAACGAACAAATAAAACTTCAAAACGATCATCAAAGTTACGACGTGACATAACTTACTTGGCGATGTTATACACCGGTTATACTAATAATTCCTTTTACTCGGTCATGATGCCATGCAAAAAATGGTACTTATTTTTTTTTGGATATGAAATGAAAGTAAAATCCGACTTATTTTTATCGGGAGCGATTATTTTTGATCACTCGATCGCTTCGGTAAAAAAAAAAACAGACCCGCCATGGTGTTTGTGAAACATTATCATGTGTTCTTTGACCCGATGGGTCAAGAATGCCATTAACCAATCAAAATGCCGCATGGTAATGCCGGTAGAATTCGAAGTTTTCCGAATGGTAGTGATCATAAAAATTACATTGCGGAAGTTATGCGATGTCGTAGCACAATGTGTTAGCATCGATTTCAGTTGAAAATTGCGTGATGGTTTTCGAAAGAGGGGATTAGCAATTTTTAAAAGGTAAAATAGGTCTTGAAAGAAGAGTTTTTACATGATTCGCGATGATAACAGTTCAAATGTATTTTACCAAATCATGCAATAAACACGTTTTTTTTCTTGAGTAGCGTAAACTGATCGTGAACTCCGCTTTGACCCATGTTATATCGAGGTGGAATTGATTTTGAAATAATTTTGACTTTCAATCTAAAGACTGTGTCAATCGCAGAAAGTATTTACTTACAAACAAAGAGGTGCTGATTTCACATATTTGACTAGCCGCTACGTATCGTGCGACTAGGTCTATTGTTTACAAATCATAATCCTCGACTGGCAGGATGCGTGTCGGTCGGTACGTAATAATAATAACAATCGGACAATAGTCCTAGTCGGAAGCGTTTCCGTGGTGGTCACTAATTCTGAGTGCCGGTCTGGGCTGACCAGCGTGGCGAAAAACCTTTTGCACATCAAGCGCCGAGGTCGGAACACATATCGCCGAGGTCCCAAGTAAAGCGCCGTGGACCTCGGCGCTAAAAAGCCCTGGGGAGAACCCTGCAATGCACACACCTGACATGTTTTTTGGTTAATATCAGTACATATTAATTACCTAATTTGCTTGATTAGTAAATTTTTGGCTTTTTTGCTGATATTTCAAGTACTACTCATTATATTTGAATGTAACTTGGTACATAGATGCTCTAGAATATGCTCAGACCTAATTAATTTTGACTAAAAGCTGTGCATATTAATTACCTAATTTGCATAATAATTCATAATTTTCCATGAATATCTCGAGTTCTAATCACATTTGAATGAGACCTGGTATATTGATGGTCTGTGACATTGTGCAGACCTTGTTTGAAAGACTACTAGTAATTAATTATTAATATGTCTCCAATACTCTCAGCACCCAGTTCTTTCTAAGCTTTCTTAAATTCTCTGAAAATCCTGAAGAGTAGCATTGGCAAAGAACACATTGGTAGTCAAAATTGGTTTGTGATTCACAACAAATTGTGGCAGAATGTTCTGATCGATTGTATGTCTACTGTCAGCTTTACCAGCAGTTATTGGAGGGAAGCTTGTACGTACCAGTTTCCCAAACATTTTATATATACATTGTACTGGTATGTCCCCTCAGATCTGACACATTTTTCGCAGGGTCTTTCAATTGCTCTTTCAGAATTTCAGGATAAGTCAAACAACTCTTGAATTTGTCAGGCTGTTTGAAGCATTGTTGTGAAAAAAATGATGATGGGTTGAAAGACTGTACATTTTCTTTACGTATTCTTGTCTATCTGCTCCTTGAGTGCTACAAGTAGATTTAATGAAGGAGGGTCATCCCAAATCTGCAAAGAATTTTTATTTTTTCGTTTAATTATTTTCCTTTTCATCATTATCAACATAATAATCATCACTACCGCTGCCAGTTTCTATTGATACAGTTGCAGAAAAATCTGTTCTATCAATAGCATCAATGTCAACTGAGTTTGAATTTGATCAGTCCATATATGCACAACATAGATTCAACAAACTTATGGTTGAAAGAGCTCCCCTGTCTTATGTTCAATATACCCTTAATATTTGTGTACACCTATCAGTTATTACAGTGGTCTCCATAGGATGACAATTCTGCCATGCAGCTCTGAGAGACTGCCATGCTTGGCTGACATCGCCATGCTCAAAATCATTATTACTATTTCTGCACTTACTATTGTCTATGATTTCTGCAGCTATATTGTTCGATGAGCTGTTCTTTTAAGTCATAAACAACCAAAGTCAGAAAGCTGCTAAGTTTATTTGGGTCATCATGTAATTGTTGTAAGTTATCTATTTATGCAATAACTGTTCACGCCACAGTCGATGTCAAAATAAAACATTTCTGCATGGCGAAGTCTTAGTCCGCCAACGTTTTCAAATGTAAATGTATGTTTTTTGCTCTTCGCCTCTGGTGGCATATCACTTGGTTTTCTACACATGTTGGTTGTAACATCTTGTACATATCATGTAAGCAAATAACACCGAATAAACGGCATGGTAAATACTACGTCAAATGAAAGTAAACGCGTATTGCATGCGTGACTCGAACCGGCGCTCGTGTCAGACACCCACTCGCCTAGCTTCACGTCACTACACAACTTTCCCTCGGCCACTGGGCATCCCCAAAAAAGGATGCTTAATAACCAAGCCTATTATGCGCAGAGATCATGAAAACTGTCCATGCGATCCGCACCACACAGCGTAGCCAGAAGGCCTTCAGATCTGGCTGCACTAGGACAGGTTTCATGCACTCTGCACGTACATGTTTGTAATAAGACCATTTTTTTTTTTTTTTAACCTTTTCACCACCAGTTCCCTCTTTTTATTACAAATTTACAAAATAGTCAGTGTAGTTTTGTTAGTTAGCTGCAAAATTTGGGTTCATTTCTAGAAATATTAGAGAATACGAGAAATAAGGAAAGAAAAATTTTGGCGAAAAAGTGAAAAGGGTGGTGAAAAGGGTAATTACCATAGGTATACTCGGTTCTACAACTGTACTAATAGTTTCCACTGTAATTAATTGCAGAACGACTGCCACGGTGATTATTGTTTGCCACAGAATGCAAGGATTTGAGATAACTGAAGATTTACTATCTAAAGAAGATGACCAATTGAATGCGCGACCATGTGTGACTGGTATTGCACAATTTCATCCAAAAGCTGAAAGCAATGAAGCTGATTGCTATGGAAACCGGAAATCTTATGTTTGTAAATTGTATTTCACATATCCAGTGAGTGGTCAAGCTTTATCTACATGATTTTTCACAGCTAGCTATAGTAACTCTATAACTATTGTTCTAAAGTGTGAATCGCTCAAGTCCTGCGTACAGTGTGTGTTGCTCTTGTGGGGAGACAACAGTTACGTCATAGCATTATTCTTCAAACTAGTTTGAAGCACTTATGTTCTGTGCTACGTCTACAAATATTGCGTGTTTTTAAGCAAAGTCTCTGTGTGATCATATCGGTTTTGTGAAAAGGCACGTACTGTAAAAGGGTTATTCACTTGGTTTTAATTTTTTTAATTAAATAACGGAAAAAAACAAGATTTTGATTTTGATTAATTCATTATTACAGTATGCATTATAGCAATAATAAAACAAAAGTTTCAACCTTGGTAAATTGCATTACCACCCCCAAAACGATCACAGTCTTTATTTTTATTTGTGATTTCATAGTTCATACTTTAATTGTTTGGCAATATTTATTACTTTGTGCATAAGTGCCGAAAAAGTGTTCATTTCAGTCGTTCATTTTGCATTTAATTTTGCCGTAGGTGTTGTGTATGAAACAAGGTGGCTGTTTGGTGTCGCTAACAAAAAATTGTCTTCAGTGAGAAATAGGAACAACTAAAACTAAAAAAAAGGGGAATTAATTTATCGATTTTATGTTGTCAGATGACCCATTTTAATCATATTAAATAACAGTATGGCACGTTACTTGGTACATGTGCTAATTTTATGTTAATGTAGACAGTATAGGTACATGTACCGGTAGTACTGGTAAGCTAATTTTACGAACACGAATCGAGCATTGTGGCAATAGAACTCTGAGTATTCCTAACAGGGTGTGGAAGGACTGTGCTCTAAGTAACTGTCAGTAGAGATTGTCACAATGGTTTCTCAACCAGTAACTTTCACAATGGTTTCTCTACCAGTGAGTAACTGTCACAATGGTTTCTCAACCAGTGAGTAACTGTCACAATGGTTTCTCTACCAGTGAGTAACTGTCACAATGGTTTCTCTACCAGTGAGTAACTGTCACAATGGTTTCTCAACCAGTGAGTAACTGTCGCAATGGTTTCTCTACCAGTGAGTAACTGTCGCAATGGTTTCTCTACCAGTGAGTAACTGTCACAATGGTTTCTCTACCAGTGAGTAACTGTCACAATGGTTTCTCTACCAGTGAGTAACTGTCACAATGGTTTCTCTACCAGTGAGTAACTGTCACAATGGTTTCTCAACCAGTGAGTAACTGTCACAATGGTTTCTCAACCAGTGAGTAACTGTCACAATGGTTTCCCAACCAGTGAGTAACTGTCACAATGGTTTCTCTACCAGGGAGTAACTGTCATAATGGTTTGTCTACCAGTGAGTAACTGTCACAATGGTTTCTCAACCAGTGAGTAACTGTCACAATGGTTTCTCAACCAGTGAGTAACTGTCACAATGGTTTCTCTACCAGTGAGTAACTGTCACAATGGTTCCTCTACCAGTGAGTAACTGTCACAATGATTTCTCAACCAGTGAGTAACTGTCACAATGGTTTCTCTACCAGTGAGTAACTGTCACAATGGTTTCTCAACCAGTGAGTAACTGTCACAATGGTTTCTCAACCAGTGAGTAACTGTCACAATGGTTTCTCAACCAGTGAGTAACTGTCACAATGGTTTCTCTACCAGGGAGTAACTGTCATAATGGTTTGTCTACCAGTGAGTAACTGTCACAATGGTTTCTCAACCAGTGAGTAACTGTCACAATGGTTTCTCAACCAGTGAGTAACTGTCACAATGGTTTCTCTACCAGTGAGTAACTGTCACAATGGTTCCTCTACCAGTGAGTAACTGTCACAATGATTTCTCAACCAGTGAGTAACTGTCACAATGATTTCTCAACCAGTGAGTAACTGTCACAATGATTTCTCAACCAGTGAATAACTTTCACAATGATTTCTCTACCAGTGAGTAACTTTCACAATGATTTCTCTACCAGTGAGTAACTGTCACAATGGTTTCTCTACCAGTGAGTAACTGTCACAATGATTTCTCAACCTGTGTGTAACTGTCACAATGATTTCTCAACCAGTGAGTAACTGTCACAATGGTTTCTCTACCAGTGAGTAACTGTCACAATGATTTCTCAACCTGTGTGTAACTGTCACAATGATTTCTCAACCTGTGTGTAACTGTCACAATGATTTCTCAACCTGTGTGTAACTGTCACAATGATTTCTCAACCTGTGTGTAACTGTCTAAATGGTTTCTTTTAACCTGTGAGTAACTGTCAGTATTTTCACTTTGCCAATCTGAAAATATATTTCTTTAATTAACAAATAGGGGGATGTCTGTCTTGGTAATATTTTTGAATTTGAAACAGCCATTTAATTTGACTGGGTAATAGATAACATGTAGTAATATTAATGTTTTTACTTTCTAAGTTAAAGTTAATGGTTCCAAAGTATGCTGGCAGTTCGAATACCCAATGGTTGTATCCTATTACGTATGGTGGGGGATTAGTAGCAGGGGATCACATTGACTTAGATGTCACAGTGGGTGATGGATGCTCTGTACTAATCACTACTCAAGGATCAACAAAGGTAGAGTACATTGAAATTATGGTAATCATTCTAGTCGTGATTTGAAATTATGGTAAATCATCCTTGTTGTGATTTGAAATTATGGTAATCATTCTAGTCGTGGTTTGAAATTGTGGTAATCATCCTTGTTGTGATTTGAAATCATGGTAAACATTCTAGTCGTGATTTGAAATCATGGTAAACATTCTAGTCGTGATTTGAAATTATGCCAATCATTCTAGTGGTGATAGGAAATTATGCCAATCATTCATTTTTAGTGGTTATTTGAAATTATGCCAATAATTTTTGTGGTGATTGAAATTATGCAAATCATCCTTATGGTGATTTGAAATTATGCCAATCATTCTAGTGGTGATTTGAAATTATGCCAATCATTTTTGTGGTGATTCCAAATCATGCTAGCAATGGCTTTGAATGTTATAGCCAGTTGAATTGTGATTTCAAATATTGGATAATCAGTTTAGTGATACTTTCAAATTATTCATCATCTTTGTGATGATTATGCTAATTATGCAAATTATTCAAATTATGCTTATTTGTGTTTTGATTTCAATATACATTATAGTGAAGAATTTCTCACTAATTATCTTTAAAATTTCAGGAATTATTGGTTTGTTTTGTGATTATGCGATCATCTCACAGTTTGCGTGACTTCTTCAATTCGTGTGAGATCTTCATACCATATCAATTCTTTGCATACCCTCATCTTATATATCCTTGGTATATTTGACCACAACTGAAAACATTGTTGATTATCTCATTATCTTGCAGGTATATAAGTCTGTTAATAACCTGATTAGTATGCAGGGTATAGATGCCAAGGTCAATAATGGTGGATTGTTAGCAATATTACCGGACCCAGTTGTTTGCTATCAAAATGCAAGATACGCTCAAACACAGGTATGGTTGATAGAAACACAGGTATGGTTGATACAAACACAGGTATGGTTGATACAAACACAGGTAGGGTTGATAGAAACACAGGTAGGGTTGATACAAACACAGGTAGGGTTGATACAAACACAGGTAGGGTTGATACAAACACAGGTAGGGTTGATACAAACACAGGTAGGGTTGATACAAACACAGGTAGGGTTGATAGAAACACAGGTAGGGTTGATAGAAACACAGGTATGGTTGATACAAACACAGGTAGAATTGATACAAACACTGGTAGGGTTGATACAAACACAGGTAGGATTGATACAAACACAGGTAGGATTGATACAAACACAGGTAGGATTGATACAAACACAGGTAGGGTTGATACAAACACAGGTAGGGTTGATACAAACACAGGTAGGGTTGATACAAACACAGGTAGGGTTGATACAAACACAGGTAGGGTTGATACAAACACAGGTAGGGTTGTTAGAAACACAGGTAGGGTTGATACAAACACAGGTAGGGTTGTTAGAAACACAGGTAGGGTTGATACAAACACAGGTAGGGTTGATACAAACACTGGTAGGGTTGATAGAAACACAGGTAGGGTTGATACAAACACAGGTAGGATTGATACAAACACAGGTAGGGTTGATACAAACACAGGTAGGGTTGTTAGAAACACAGGTAGGGTTGTTACAAACACAGGTAGGATTGATACAAACACAGGTAGGATTGATACAAACACAGGTAGGGTTGATACAAACACAGGTAGGGTTGATACAAACACAGGTAGGGTTGATACAAACACAGGTAGGGTTGATAGAAACACAGGTAGGGTTGATACAAACACAGGTAGGGTTGTTAGAAACACAGGTAGGGTTGATCGAAACACTGGTAGGGTTGATACAAACAATGGTAGGGTTGATAGAAACACAGGTAGGGTTGATACAAACACAGGTATGGTTGATACAAACACAGGTAGGGTTGTTAGAAACACAGGTAGGGTTGATCGAAACACAGGTAGGGTTGATACAAACACAGGTAGGGTTGATAGAAACACTGGTAGGGTTGATAGAAACACTGGTAGGGTTGATACAAACACTGGTAGGGTTGATAGAAACACTGGTAGGGTTGATAGAAACACAGGTAGGCTTGATAGAAACACAGGTAGGGTTGATAGAAACACAGGTAGGGTTGATAGAAACACAGGTAGGGTTGATAGAAACACAGGTAGGGTTGATAGAAACACAGGTAGGGTTGATAGAAACACAGGTAGGGTTGATCGAAACAATGGTAGGGTTGATAGAAACACAGGTAGGGTTGATAGAAACACAGGTAGGGTTGATAGAAACACAGGTAGAATTGATACAAACACAGGTAGGGTTGATACAAACACAGGTAGGGTTGATACAAACAATGATAGGGTTGATACAAACACAGGTAGGATTGATACAAACAATGATAGGGTTGATACAAACACTGGTAGGGTTGATACAAACAATGGTAGGGTTGATACAAACAATGATAGGGTTGATGCAAACAATGGTAGGGTTGATACAAACAATGGTAGGGTTGATACAAACAATGATAGGGTTGATACAAACAATAATAGGGTTGATACAAACACTGGTAGGGTTGATACAAACAATGATAGGGTTGATACAAACACAGGTAGGATTGATACAAACAATGATAGGGTTGATACAAACACTGGTAGGGTTGATACAAACACAGGTAGGGTTGATACAAACAATGATAGGGTTGATACAAACAATGGTAGGGTTGATAGAAACACAGGTAGGATTGATACAAACACTGGTAGGGTTGATACAAACACTGGTAGGGTTGATACAAACACTGGTAGGGTTGATACAAACACTGGTAGGGTTGATACAAACAATGGTAGGGTTGATACAAACACAGGTAGGGTTGATACAAACAATGATAGGGTTGATACAAACACAGGTAGGATTGATACAAACAATGATAGGGTCGATACAAACACTGGTAGGGTTGATACAAACAATGGTAGGGTTGATACAAACAATGATAGGGTTGATACAAACAATGGTAGGGTTGATACAAACAATGATAGGGTTGATACAAACAATGATAGGGTTGATACAAACACTGGTAGGGTTGATACAAACACAGGTAGGGTTGATACAAACACAGGTAGGATTGATACAAACACAGGTAGGATTGATACAAACAATGATAGGGTTGATACAAACAATGATAGGGTTGATACAAACAATGATAGGGTTGATACAAACACAGGTAGGGTTGATACAAACGATGATAGGGTTGATACAAACACAGGTAGGGTTGATACAAACAATGATAGGGTTGATACAAACAATGATAGGGTTGATACAAACAATGATAGGGTTGATACAAACACTGGTAGGGTTGATACAAACACAGGTAGGGTTGATACAAACACAGGTAGGGTTGATACAAACACAGGTAGGGTTGATACAAACACTGGTAGGGTTGATACAAACAATGGTAGGGTTGATACAAACAATGGTAGGGTTGATACAAACAATGATAGGGTTGATACAAACACTGGTAGGGTTGATACAAACAATGATAGGGTTGATACAAACAATGGTAGGGTTGATAGAAACACAGGTAGGATTGATACAAACACTGGTAGGGTTGATACAAACACTGGTAGGGTTGATACAAACACTGGTAGGGTTGATACAAACAATGGTAGGGTTGATAGAAACACAGGTAGGGTTGATAGAAACACAGGTAGGGTTGATACAAACAATGATAGGGTTGATAGAAACACAGGTAGGATTGATACAAACACTGGTAGGGTTGATACAAACACTGGTAGGGTTGATACAAACACAGGTAGAATTGATACAAACACTGGTAGGGTTGATACAAACACAGGTAGGATTGATACAAACACAGGTAGGATTGATACAAACACAGGTAGGATTGATACAAACACAGGTAGGGTTGATACAAACACAGGTAGGGTTGATACAAACACAGGTAGGGTTGATACAAACACAGGTAGGGTTGATACAAACACAGGTAGGGTTGATACAAACACAGGTAGGGTTGTTAGAAACACAGGTAGGGTTGATACAAACACAGGTAGGGTTGTTAGAAACACAGGTAGGGTTGATACAAACACAGGTAGGGTTGATACAAACACTGGTAGGGTTGATAGAAACACAGGTAGGGTTGATACAAACACAGGTAGGATTGATACAAACACAGGTAGGGTTGATACAAACACAGGTAGGGTTGTTAGAAACACAGGTAGGGTTGTTACAAACACAGGTAGGATTGATACAAACACAGGTAGGGTTGATACAAACACAGGTAGGGTTGATACAAACACAGGTAGGGTTGATACAAACACAGGTAGGGTTGATACAAACACAGGTAGGGTTGATAGAAACACAGGTAGGGTTGATACAAACACAGGTAGGGTTGTTAGAAACACAGGTAGGGTTGATCGAAACACTGGTAGGGTTGATACAAACAATGGTAGGGTTGATAGAAACACAGGTAGGGTTGATACAAACACAGGTATGGTTGATACAAACACAGGTAGGGTTGTTAGAAACACAGGTAGGGTTGATCGAAACACAGGTAGGGTTGATACAAACACAGGTAGGGTTGATAGAAACACTGGTAGGGTTGATAGAAACACTGGTAGGGTTGATACAAACACTGGTAGGGTTGATAGAAACACTGGTAGGGTTGATAGAAACACAGGTAGGCTTGATAGAAACACAGGTAGGGTTGATAGAAACACAGGTAGGGTTGATAGAAACACAGGTAGGGTTGATAGAAACACAGGTAGGGTTGATAGAAACACAGGTAGGGTTGATAGAAACACAGGTAGGGTTGATCGAAACAATGGTAGGGTTGATAGAAACACAGGTAGGGTTGATAGAAACACAGGTAGGGTTGATAGAAACACAGGTAGAATTGATACAAACACAGGTAGGGTTGATACAAACACAGGTAGGGTTGATACAAACAATGATAGGGTTGATACAAACACAGGTAGGATTGATACAAACAATGATAGGGTTGATACAAACACTGGTAGGGTTGATACAAACAATGGTAGGGTTGATACAAACAATGATAGGGTTGATGCAAACAATGGTAGGGTTGATACAAACAATGGTAGGGTTGATACAAACAATGATAGGGTTGATACAAACAATAATAGGGTTGATACAAACACTGGTAGGGTTGATACAAACAATGATAGGGTTGATACAAACACAGGTAGGATTGATACAAACAATGATAGGGTTGATACAAACACTGGTAGGGTTGATACAAACACAGGTAGGGTTGATACAAACAATGATAGGGTTGATACAAACAATGGTAGGGTTGATAGAAACACAGGTAGGATTGATACAAACACTGGTAGGGTTGATACAAACACTGGTAGGGTTGATACAAACACTGGTAGGGTTGATACAAACACTGGTAGGGTTGATACAAACACTGGTAGGGTTGATACAAACAATGGTAGGGTTGATACAAACACAGGTAGGGTTGATACAAACAATGATAGGGTTGATACAAACACAGGTAGGATTGATACAAACAATGATAGGGTCGATACAAACACTGGTAGGGTTGATACAAACAATGGTAGGGTTGATACAAACAATGATAGGGTTGATACAAACAATGGTAGGGTTGATACAAACAATGATAGGGTTGATACAAACAATGATAGGGTTGATACAAACACTGGTAGGGTTGATACAAACACAGGTAGGGTTGATACAAACACAGGTAGGATTGATACAAACACAGGTAGGATTGATACAAACAATGATAGGGTTGATACAAACAATGATAGGGTTGATACAAACAATGATAGGGTTGATACAAACACAGGTAGGGTTGATACAAACGATGATAGGGTTGATACAAACACAGGTAGGGTTGATACAAACAATGATAGGGTTGATACAAACAATGATAGGGTTGATACAAACAATGATAGGGTTGATACAAACACTGGTAGGGTTGATACAAACACAGGTAGGGTTGATACAAACACAGGTAGGATTGATACAAACAATGATAGGGTTGATACAAACACTGGTAGGGTTGATACAAACAATGGTAGGGTTGATACAAACAATGATAGGGTTGATACAAACACTGGTAGGGTTGATACAAACAATGATAGGGTTGATACAAACAATGGTAGGGTTGATAGAAACACAGGTAGGATTGATACAAACACTGGTAGGGTTGATACAAACACTGGTAGGGTTGATACAAACACTGGTAGGGTTGATACAAACAATGGTAGGGTTGATAGAAACACAGGTAGGGTTGATAGAAACACAGGTAGGGTTGATACAAACAATGATAGGGTTGATAGAAACACAGGTAGGATTGATACAAACACTGGTAGGGTTGATACAAACACTGGTAGGGTTGATACAAACACTGGTAGGGTTGATACAAACAATGGTAGGGTTGATACAAACACAGGTAGGGTTGATACAAACAATGATAGGGTTGATACAAACACAGGTAGAATTGATACAAACACAGGTAGGGTTGATACAAACAATGATAGGGTTGATACAAACACAGGTAGGGTTGATACAAACACAGGTAGGGTTGATACAAACACAGGTAGGGTTGATCGAAACACTGGTAGGGTTGATCGAAACACTGGTAGGGTTGATACAAACACTGGTAGGGTTGATACAAACACTGGTAGGGTTGATACAAACACTGGTAGGGTTGATACAAACACTGGTAGGGTTGATACAAACACTGGTAGGGTTGATACAAACACAGGTAGGATTGATACAAACACAGGTAGGGTTGATAGAAACACAGGTAGGGTTGATAGAAACACAGGTAGGGTTGATAGAAACACAGGTAGGGTTGATAGAAACACAGGTAGGGTTGATAGAAACACAGGTAGGGTTGATAGAAACACAGGTAGGGTTGATAGAAACACAGGTAGGGTTGATAGAAACACAGGTAGGGTTGATAGAAACACAGGTAGGGTTGATCGAAACAATGGTAGGGTTGATAGAAACACAGGTAGGGTTGATAGAAACACAGGTAGGGTTGATAGAAACACAGGTAGGGTTGATAGAAACACAGGTAGAATTGATACAAACACAGGTAGGGTTGATACAAACACAGGTAGGGTTGATACAAACACAGGTAGGGTTGATACAAACAATGATAGGGTTGATACAAACAATGATAGGGTTGATACAAACACAGGTAGGATTGATACAAACAATGATAGGGTTGATACAAACAATGGTAGGGTTGATACAAACAATGGTAGGGTTGATACAAACAATGATAGGGTTGATACAAACAATGGTAGGGTTGATACAAACAATGGTAGGGTTGATACAAACAATGGTAGGGTTGATACAAACAATGATAGGGTTGATACAAACAATGATAGGGTTGATACAAACAATGATAGGGTTGATACAAACACAGGTAGGATTGATACAAACAATGATAGGGTTGATACAAACACTGGTAGGGTTGATACAAACACAGGTAGGGTTGATACAAACAATGATAGGGTTGATACAAACAATGGTAGGGTTGATAGAAACACAGGTAGGATTGATACAAACACTGGTAGGGTTGATAGAAACACAGGTAGGGTTGATAGAAACACAGGTAGAATTGATACAAACACAGGTAGGGTTGATACAAACACAGGTAGGGTTGATACAAACACAGGTAGGGTTGATACAAACAATGATAGGGTTGATACAAACAATGATAGGGTTGATACAAACACAGGTAGGATTGATACAAACAATGATAGGGTTGATACAAACAATGGTAGGGTTGATACAAACAATGGTAGGGTTGATACAAACAATGATAGGGTTGATACAAACAATGGTAGGGTTGATACAAACAATGGTAGGGTTGATACAAACAATGGTAGGGTTGATACAAAGGGTTGATACAAACAATGATAGGGTTGATACAAACACAGGTAGGATTGATACAAACAATGATAGGGTTGATACAAACAATGATAGGGTTGATACAAACACAGGTAGGATTGATACAAACAATGATAGGGTTGATACAAACACTGGTAGGGTTGATACAAACACAGGTAGGGTTGATACAAACAATGATAGGGTTGATACAAACAATGGTAGGGTTGATAGAAACACAGGTAGGATTGATACAAACACTGGTAGGGTTGATACAAACACTGGTAGGGTTGATACAAACACTGGTAGGGTTGATACAAACAATGGTAGGGTTGATACAAACACAGGTAGGGTTGATACAAACACAGGTAGGGTTGATACAAACAATGATAGGGTTGATACAAACACAGGTAGGATTGATACAAACAATGATAGGGTCGATACAAACACTGGTAGGGTTGATACAAACAATGGTAGGGTTGATACAAACAATGATAGGGTTGATACAAACAATGATAGGGTTGATACAAACAATGATAGGGTTGATACAAACACTGGTAGGGTTGATACAAACACTGGTAGGGTTGATACAAACACAGGTAGGGTTGATACAAACACAGGTAGGATTGATACAAACAATGATAGGGTTGATACAAACAATGATAGGGTTGATACAAACAATGATAGGGTTGATACAAACACAGGTAGGGTTGATACAAACGATGATAGGGTTGATACAAACAATGATAGGGTTGATACAAACAATGATAGGGTTGATACAAACACAGGTAGGGTTGATACAAACAATGATAGGGTTGATACAAACACAGGTAGGATTGATACAAACAATGATAGGGTTGATACAAACACTGGTAGGGTTGATACAAACAATGGTAGGGTTGATACAAACAATGATAGGGTTGATACAAACACAGGTAGGGTTGATACAAACAATGATAGGGTTGATACAAACAATGGTAGGGTTGATAGAAACACAGGTAGGATTGATACAAACACTGGTAGGGTTGATACAAACACTGGTAGGGTTGATACAAACACTGGTAGGGTTGATACAAACACTGGTAGGGTTGATACAAACACTGGTAGGGTTGATACAAACTATGGTAGGGTTGATAGAAACACAGGTAGGGTTGATAGAAACACAGGTAGGGTTGATACAAACAATGATAGGGTTGATACAAACAATGGTAGGGTTGATAGAAACACTGGTAGGGTTGATACAAACACTGGTAGGGTTGATACAAACACTGGTAGGGTTGATACAAACACTGGTAGGGTTGATACAAACAATGGTAGGGTTGATACAAACACAGGTAGGGTTGATACAAACAATGATAGGGTTGATACAAACACAGGTAGAATTGATACAAACACAGGTAGGGTTGATACAAACAATGATAGGGTTGATACAAACACAGGTAGGGTTGATACAAACACAGGTAGGGTTGATCGAAACACAGGTAGGGTTGATCGAAACACTGGTAGGGTTGATACAAACACTGGTAGGGTTGATACAAACACTGGTAGGGTTGATACAAACACTGGTAGGGTTGATACAAACACTGGTAGGGTTGATACAAACACAGGTAGGATTGATACAAACACAGGTAGGATTGATACAAACACAGGTAGGATTGATACAAACACAGGTAGGGTTGATACAAACACAGGTAGGGTTGATACAAACACAGGTAGGGTTGATACAAACACTGGTAGGATTGATACAAACACTGGTAGGATTGATACAAACACTGGTAGGATTGATACAAACACAGGTAGGGTTGATACAAACACTGGTAGGATTGATACAAACATTGGTAGGATTGATACAAACACTGGTAGGATTGATACAAACACTGGTAGGGTTGATACAAACACAGGTAGGGTTGATACAAACACAGGTAGGGTTGATACAAACACAGGTAGGGTTGTTAGAAACACAGGTAGGGTTGTTAGAAACACAGGTAGGGTTGTTCGAAACACAGATAGGGTTGATAGAAACACAGGTAGGGTTGATAGAAACACTGGTAGGGTTGATACAAACAATGGTAGGGTTGATAGAAACACAGGTAGGGTTGATAGAAACACAGGTAGGGTTGATACAAACACAGGTAGGGTTGATAGAAACACTGGTAGGGTTGATACAAACAATGGTAGGGTTGATAGAAACACAGGTAGGGTTGATAGAAACACAGGTAGGGTTGATACAAACACAGGTAGGGTTGTTAGAAACACAGGTAGGGTTGATTGAAACACTGGTAGGGTTGATACAAACAATGGTAGGGTTGATAGAAACACAGGTAGGGTTGATACAAACACAGGTATGGTTGATACAAACACAGGTAGGGTTGTTAGAAACACAGGTAGGGTTGATCGAAACACAGGTAGGGTTGATACAAACACAGGTAGGGTTGATAGAAACACTGGTAGGGTTGATACAAACACTGGTAGGGTTGATACAAACACTGGTAGGGTTGATACAAACACTGGTAGGGTTGATAGAAACACTGGTAGGGTTGATAGAAACACAGGTAGGGTTGATAGAAACACAGGTAGGGTTGATAGAAACACAGGTAGGGTTGATAGAAACACAGGTAGGGTTGATACAAACACAGGTAGGGTTGATACAAACACAGGTAGGGTTGATCGAAACAATGGTAGGGTTGATAGAAACACAGGTAGGGTTGATACAAACACAGGTAGGGTTGATACAAACACTGGTAGGGTTGATACAAACAATGGTAGGGTTGATACAAACACAGGTAGGATTGATACAAACATTGGTAGGATTGATACAAACACTGGTAGGATTGATACAAACACTGGTAGGATTGATACAAACACAGGTAGGGTTGATACAAACACAGGTAGGGTTGATACAAACACAGGTAGGGTTGATACAAACACAGGTAGGGTTGATACAAACACAGGTAGGGTTGTTAGAAACACAGGTAGGATTGATACAAACACAGGTAGGATTGATACAAACACAGGTAGGGTTGTTAGAAACACAGGTAGGGTTGTTAGAAACACAGGTAGGGTTGATACAAACACAGGTAGGGTTGATACAAACACAGGTAGGGTTGTTAGAAACACAGGTAGGGTTGTTCGAAACACAGGTAGGGTTGATAGAAACACAGGTAGGGTTGATAGAAACACTGGTAGGGTTGATACAAACAATGGTAGGGTTGATACAAACAATGGTAGGGTTGATAGAAACACAGGTAGGGTTGATACAAACACAGGTAGGGTTGATAGAAACACTGGTAGGGTTGATACAAACAATGGTAGGGTTGATAGAAACACAGGTAGGGTTGATAGAAACACAGGTAGGGTTGATACAAACACAGGTAGGGTTGTTAGAAACACAGGTAGGGTTGATTGAAACACTGGTAGGGTTGATACAAACAATGGTAGGGTTGATAGAAACACAGGTAGGGTTGATACAAACACAGGTATGGTTGATACAAACACAGGTAGGGTTGTTAGAAACACAGGTAGGGTTGATCGAAACACAGGTAGGGTTGATACAAACACAGGTAGGGTTGATAGAAACACTGGTAGGGTTGATACAAACACTGGTAGGGTTGATACAAACACTGGTAGGGTTGATACAAACACTGGTAGGGTTGATAGAAACACAGGTAGGGTTGATAGAAACACAGGTAGGGTTGATAGAAACACAGGTAGGGTTGATAGAAACACAGGTAGGGTTGATCGAAACAATGGTAGGGTTGATAGAAACACAGGTAGGGTTGATAGAAACACAGGTAGGGTTGATAGAAACACGGGTAGGGTTGATACAAACACAGGTAGGGTTGATACAAACACAGGTAGGGTTGATCGAAACAATGGTAGGGTTGATAGAAACACAGGTAGGGTTGATAGAAACACAGGTAGGGTTGATACAAACACAGGTAGGGTTGATACAAACACAGGTAGGGTTGATAGAAACACAGGTAGGGTTGATAGAAACACTGGTAGGGTTGATAGAAACAATGGTAGGGTTGATAGAAACACAGGTAGGGTTGATAGAAACACAGGTAGGGTTGATAGAAACACAGGTAGAATTGATACAAACACAGGTAGGGTTGATAGAAACACAGGTAGGGTTGATAGAAACACAGGTAGTGTTGATACAAACACAGGTAGGGTTGATAGAAACAATGGTAGGGTTGATAGAAACACAGGTAGGGTTGATAGAAACACAGGTAGGGTTGATAGAAACAGGTAGGGTTGATAGAAACACAGGTAGGGTTGATAGAAACACAGGTAGGGTTGATACAAACACATGTAGGGTTGATAGAAACACAGGTAGGGTTGATAGAAACACAGGTAGGGTTGATAGAAACACAGGTAGGGTTGATAGAAACACAGGTAGGGTTGATACAAACACAGGTAGGGTTGATACAAACACAGGTAGGGTTGATACAAACACAGGTAGGGTTGATACAAACACAGGTAGGGTTGATAGAAACAATGGTAGGGTTGATAGAAACACAGGTAGGGTTGATAGAAACACAGGTAGGGTTGATAGAAACACAGGTAGGGTTGATAGAAACACAGGTAGGGTTGATAGAAACACAGGTAGGGTTGATAGAAACACAGGTAGGGTTGATACAAACACTGGTAGGGTTGATAGAAACACTGGTAGGGTTGATAGAAACACAGGTAGGCTTGATAGAAACACAGGTAGGGTTGATAGAAACACAGGTAGGGTTGATAGAAACACAGGTAGGGTTGATAGAAACACAGGTAGGGTTGATAGAAACACAGGTAGGGTTGATAGAAACACAGGTAGGGTTGATCGAAACACAGGTAGGGTTGATCGAAACAATGGTAGGGTTGATAGAAACACAGGTAGGGTTGATAGAAACACAGGTAGGGTTGATAGAAACACAGGTAGAATTGATACAAACACAGGTAGGGTTGATACAAACACAGGTAGGGTTGATACAAACAATGATAGGGTTGATACAAACAATGATAGGGTTGATACAAACACAGGTAGGATTGATACAAACAATGATAGGGTTGATACAAACACTGGTAGGGTTGATACAAACAATGGTAGGGTTGATACAAACAATGATAGGGTTGATACAAACAATGGTAGGGTTGATACAAACAATGGTAGGGTTGATACAAACAATGATAGGGTTGATACAAACAATGATAGGGTTGATACAAACACTGGTAGGGTTGATACAAACACAGGTAGGATTGATACAAACAATGATAGGGTTGATACAAACACTGGTAGGGTTGATACAAACACAGGTAGGGTTGATACAAACAATGATAGGGTTGATACAAACAATGGTAGGGTTGATAGAAACACAGGTAGGATTGATACAAACACTGGTAGGGTTGATACAAACACTGGTAGGGTTGATAAAAACACTGGTAGGGTTGATACAAACACTGGTAGGGTTGATACAAACAATGGTAGGGTTGATACAAACACAGGTAGGGTTGATACAAACAATGATAGGGTTTTGATACAAACACAGGTAGGATTGATACAAACAATGATAGGGTCGATACAAACACTGGTAGGGTTGATACAAACAATGGTAGGGTTGATACAAACAATGATAGGGTTGATACAAACAATGGTAGGGTTGATACAAACAATGATAGGGTTGATACAAACAATGATAGCGTTGATACAAACACTGGTAGGGTTGATACAAACACAGGTAGGGTTGATACAAACACAGGTAGGATTGATACAAACAATGATAGGGTTGATACAAACAATGATAGGGTTGATACAAACAATGATAGGGTTGATACAAACACAGGTAGGGTTGATACAAACGATGATAGGGTTGATACAAACAATGATAGGGTTGATACAAACACAGGTAGGGTTGATACAAACAATGATAGGGTTGATACAAACAATGATAGGGTTGATACAAACAATGATAGGGTTGATACAAACACTGGTAGGGTTGATACAAACACAGGTAGGGTTGATACAAACACAGGTAGGATTGATACAAACAATGATAGGGTTGATACAAACAATGGTAGGGTTGATACAAACAATGATAGGGTTGATACAAACACAGGTAGGGTTGATACAAACACTGGTAGGGTTGATACAAACACTGGTAGGGTTGACACAAACACTGGTAGGGTTGATACAAACACTGGTAGGGTTGATACAAACACTGGTAGGGTTGATACAAACACTGGTAGGGTTGATACAAACACTGGTAGGGTTGATACAAACACTGGTAGGGTTGATACAAACACTGGTAGGGTTGATACAAACACTGGTAGGGTTGATACAAACACTGGTAGGGTTGATACAAACAATGGTAGGGTTGATAGAAACACAGGTAGGGTTGATAGAAACACAGGTAGGGTTGATACAAACAATGATAGGGTTGATACAAACAATGGTAGGGTTGATAGAAACACAGGTAGGGTTGATACAAACACTGGTAGGGTTGATACAAACACTGGTAGGGTTGATACAAACACTGGTAGGGTTGATACAAACAATGGTAGGGTTGATACAAACACAGGTAGGGTTGATACAAACAATGATAGGGTTGATACAAACACAGGTAGAATTGATACAAACACAGGTAGGGTTGATACAAACAATGATAGGGTTGATACAAACACAGGTAGGGTTGATACAAACACAGGTAGGGTTGATACAAACACAGGTAGGGTTGATCGAAACACAGGTAGGGTTGATCGAAACACAGGTAGGGTTGATCGAAACACTGGTAGGGTTGATACAAACACTGGTAGGGTTGATACAAACACTGGTAGGGTTGATACAAACACTGGTAGGGTTGATACAAACACTGGTAGGGTTGATACAAACACAGGTAGGATTGATACAAACACAGGTAGGGTTGATAGAAACACAGGTAGGGTTGATAGAAACACAGGTAGGGTTGATAGAAACACAGGTAGGGTTGATAGAAACACAGGTAGGGTTGATCGAAACAATGGTAGGGTTGATAGAAACACAGGTAGGGTTGATAGAAACACAGGTAGGGTTGATAGAAACACAGGTAGAATTGATACAAACACAGGTAGGGTTGATACAAACACAGGTAGGGTTGATACAAACAATGATAGGGTTGATACAAACAATGATAGAGTTGATACAAACACAGGTAGGATTGATACAAACAATGATAGGGTTGATACAAACACTGGTAGGGTTGATACAAACAATGGTAGGGTTGATACAAACAATGATAGGGTTGATACAAACAATGGTAGGGTTGATACAAACAATGGTAGGGTTGATACAAACAATGATAGGGTTGATACAAACAATGATAGGGTTGATACAAACAATGATAGGGTTGATACAAACACTGGTAGGGTTGATACAAACAATGATAGGGTTGATACAAACACAGGTAGGATTGATACAAACAATGATAGGGTTGATACAAACACTGGTAGGGTTGATACAAACACAGGTAGGGTTGATACAAACAATGATAGGGTTGATACAAACAATGGTAGGGTTGATAGAAACACAGGTAGGATTGATACAAACACTGGTAGGGTTGATACAAACACTGGTAGGGTTGATACAAACACTGGTAGGGTTGATACAAACAATGGTAGGGTTGATACAAACACAGGTAGGGTTGATACAAACAATGATACGGTTGATACAAACACAGGTAGGATTGATACAAACAATGATAGGGTCGATACAAACACTGGTAGGGTTGATACAAACAATGGTAGGGTTGATACAAACAATGATAGGGTTGATACAAACAATGGTAGGGTTGATACAAACAATGATAGGGTTGATACAAACAATGATAGGGTTGATACAAACACTGGTAGGGTTGATACAAACACTGGTAGGGTTGATACAAACACAGGTAGGGTTGATACAAACACAGGTAGGGTTGATACAAACACAGGTAGGATTGATACAAACAATGATAGGGTTGATACAAACAATGATAGGGTTGATACAAACAATGATAGGGTTGATACAAACACAGGTAGGGTTGATACAAACGATGATAGGGTTGATACAAACAATGATAGGGTTGATACAAACACAGGTAGGGTTGATACAAACAATGATAGGGTTGATACAAACAATGATAGGGTTGATACAAACACTGGTAGGGTTGATACAAACACAGGTAGGGTTGATACAAACACAGGTAGGATTGATACAAACAATGATAGGGTTGATACAAACACTGGTAGGGTTGATACAAACAATGGTAGGGTTGATACAAACAATGATAGGGTTGATACAAACACAGGTAGGGTTGATACAAACAATGATAGGGTTGATACAAACAATGGTAGGGTTGATAGAAACACAGGTAGGATTGATACAAACACTGGTAGGGTTGATACAAACACTGGTAGGGTTGATACAAACACTGGTAGGGTTGATACAAACACTGGTAGGGTTGATACAAACACTGGTAGGGTTGATACAAACTATGGTAGGGTTGATAGAAACACTGGTAGGGTTGATAGAAACACAGGTAGGGTTGATACAAACAATGATAGGGTTGATACAAACACAGGTAGAATTGATACAAACACAGGTAGGGTTGATACAAACAATGATAGGGTTGATACAAACACAGGTAGGGTTGATACAAACACAGGTAGGGTTGATCGAAACACAGGTAGGGTTGATCGAAACACTGGTAGGGTTGATACAAACACTGGTAGGGTTGATACAAACACTGGTAGGGTTGATACAAACACTGGTAGGGTTGATACAAACACTGGTAGGGTTGATACAAACACAGGTAGGATTGATACAAACACAGGTAGGATTGATACAAACACAGGTAGGGTTGATACAAACACAGGTAGGGTTGATACAAACACAGGTAGGGTTGATACAAACACTGGTAGGATTGATACAAACACTGGTAGGATTGATACAAACACTGGTAGGATTGATACAAACACTGGTAGGATTGATACAAACACTGGTAGGATTGATACAAACACTGGTAGGGTTGATACAAACACTGGTAGGATTGATACAAACACTGGTAGGATTGATACAAACACTGGTAGGATTGATACAAACACTGGTAGGATTGATACAAACACAGGTAGGGTTGATACAAACACAGGTAGGGTTGTTAGAAACACAGGTAGGGTTGTTAGAAACACAGGTAGGGTTGATACAAACACAGGTAGGGTTGATACAAACACAGGTAGGGTTGTTAGAAACACAGGTAGGGTTGTTAGAAACACAGGTAGGGTTGTTAGAAACACAGGTAGGGTTGATAGAAACACAGGTAGGGTTGATAGAAACACAGGTAGGGTTGATAGAAACACTGGTAGGGTTGATACAAACAATGGTAGGGTTGATAGAAACACAGGTAGGGTTGATACAAACACAGGTAGGGTTGATAGAAACACTGGTAGGGTTGATACAAACAATGGTAGGGTTGATAGAAACACAGGTAGGGTTGATAGAAACACAGGTAGGGTTGATACAAACACAGGTAGGGTTGTTAGAAACACAGGTAGGGTTGATTGAAACACTGGTAGGGTTGATACAAACAATGGTAGGGTTGATAGAAACACAGGTAGGGTTGATACAAACACAGGTATGGTTGATACAAACACAGGTAGGGTTGATACAAACACAGGTAGGGTTGTTAGAAACAAAGGTAGGGTTGATCGAAACACAGGTAGGGTTGATACAAACACAGGTAGGGTTGATAGAAACACTGGTAGGGTTGATACAAACACTGGTAGGGTTGATACAAACACTGGTAGGGTTGATAGAAACACTGGTAGGGTTGATAGAAACACAGGTAGGGTTGATAGAAACACAGGTAGGGTTGATAGAAACACAGGTAGGGTTGATAGAAACACAGGTAGGGTTGATAGAAACACAGGTAGGGTTGATAGAAACACAGGTAGGGTTGATAGAAACACGGGTAGGGTTGATACAAACACAGGTAGGGTTGATACAAACACAGGTAGGGTTGATCGAAACAATGGTAGGGTTGATACAAACACAGGTAGGGTTGATACAAACACAGGTAGGGTTGATACAAACACAGGTAGGGTTGATAGAAACACAGGTAGGGTTGATAGAAACACTGGTAGGGTTGATAGAAACAATGGTAGGGTTGATAGAAACACAGGTAGGGTTGATAGAAACACAGGTAGGGTTGATAGAAACACAGGTAGGGTTGATAGAAACACAGGTAGGGTTGATACAAACACAGGTAGGGTTGATACAAACACAGGTAGGGTTGATACAAACACAGGTAGGGTTGATACAAACACAGGTAGGGTTGATACAAACACAGGTAGGGTTGATACAAACACAGGTAGGGTTGATACAAACACAGGTAGGGTTGATACAAACACAGGTAGGGTTGATACAAACACAGGTAGGGTTGATACAAACACTGGTAGGATTGATACAAACACTGGTAGGATTGATACAAACACTGGTAGGATTGATACAAACACAGGTAGGGTTGATACAAACACTGGTAGGATTGATACAAACATTGGTAGGATTGATACAAACACTGGTAGGATTGATACAAACACTGGTAGGATTGATACAAACACAGGTAGGGTTGATACAAACACAGGTAGGGTTGATACAAACACAGGTAGGGTTGTTAGAAACACAGGTAGGATTGATACAAACACAGGTAGGGTTGTTAGAAACACAGGTAGGGTTGTTAGAAACACAGGTAGGGTTGATACAAACACAGGTAGGGTTGATACAAACACAGGTAGGGTTGTTAGAAACACAGGTAGGGTTGTTAGAAACACAGGTAGGGTTGTTAGAAACACAGGTAGGGTTGATACAAACAATGATAGGGTTGATACAAACAATGATAGGGTTGATACAAACACTGGTAGGGTTGATACAAACACTGGTAGGGTTGATACAAACACAGGTAGGGTTGATACAAACACAGGTAGGATTGATACAAACAATGATAGGGTTGATACAAACACTGGTAGGGTTGATACAAACAATGGTAGGGTTGATACAAACAATGATAGGGTTGATACAAACACAGGTAGGGTTGATACAAACAATGATAGGGTTGATACAAACAATGGTAGGGTTGATAGAAACACAGGTAGGATTGATACAAACACTGGTAGGGTTGATACAAACACTGGTAGGGTTGATACAAACACTGGTAGGGTTGATACAAACACTGGTAGGGTTGATACAAACACTGGTAGGGTTGATACAAACTATGGTAGGGTTGATAGAAACACTGGTAGGGTTGATAGAAACACAGGTAGGGTTGATACAAACAATGATAGGGTTGATACAAACAATGGTAGGGTTGATAGAAACACAGGTAGGATTGATACAAACACTGGTAGGGTTGATACAAACACTGGTAGGGTTGATACAAACACTGGTAGGGTTGATACAAACACTGGTAGGGTTGATACACACAATGGTAGGGTTGATACAAACACAGGTAGGGTTGATACAAACAATGATAGGGTTGATACAAACACAGGTAGAATTGATACAAACACAGGTAGGGTTGATACAAACAATGATAGGGTTGATACAAACACAGGTAGGGTTGATACAAACACAGGTAGGGTTGATCGAAACACAGGTAGGGTTGATCGAAACACTGGTAGGGTTGATCGAAACACTGGTAGGGTTGATCGAAACACTGGTAGGGTTGATACAAACACTGGTAGGGTTGATACAAACACTGGTAGGGTTGATACAAACACTGGTAGGGTTGATACAAACACAGGTAGGATTGATACAAACACAGGTAGGATTGATACAAACACAGGTAGGGTTGATACAAACACAGGTAGGGTTGATACAAACACAGGTAGGGTTGATACAAACACTGGTAGGATTGATACAAACACTGGTAGGATTGATACAAACACTGGTAGGATTGATACAAACACTGGTAGGATTGATACAAACACTGGTAGGATTGATACAAACACTGGTAGGGTTGATACAAACACAGGTAGGGTTGATACAAACACTGGTAGGATTGATACAAACATTGGTAGGATTGATACAAACACTGGTAGGATTGATACAAACACTGGTAGGATTGATACAAACATTGGTAGGATTGATACAAACACTGGTAGGATTGATACAAACACTGGTAGGATTGATACAAACACAGGTAGGGTTGATACAAACACAGGTAGGGTTGATACAAACACAGGTAGGGTTGTTAGAAACACAGGTAGGATTGATACAAACACAGGTAGGGTTGTTAGAAACACAGGTAGGGTTGTTAGAAACACAGGTAGGGTTGATACAAACACAGGTAGGGTTGATACAAACACAGGTAGGGTTGTTAGAAACACAGGTAGGGTTGTTAGAAACACAGGTAGGGTTGTTAGAAACACAGGTAGGGTTGATACAAACAATGATAGGGTTGATACAAACAATGATAGGGTTGATACAAACACTGGTAGGGTTGATACAAACACTGGTAGGGTTGATACAAACACAGGTAGGGTTGATACAAACACAGGTAGGATTGATACAAACAATGATAGGGTTGATACAAACACTGGTAGGGTTGATACAAACAATGGTAGGGTTGATACAAACAATGATAGGGTTGATACAAACACAGGTAGGGTTGATACAAACACAGGTAGGGTTGATACAAACAATGGTAGGGTTGATAGAAACACAGGTAGGATTGATACAAACACTGGTAGGGTTGATACAAACACTGGTAGGGTTGATACAAACACTGGTAGGGTTGATACAAACACTGGTAGGGTTGATACAAACACTGGTAGGGTTGATACAAACTATGGTAGGGTTGATAGAAACACTGGTAGGGTTGATAGAAACACAGGTAGGGTTGATACAAACAATGATAGGGTTGATACAAACAATGGTAGGGTTGATAGAAACACAGGTAGGATTGATACAAACACTGGTAGGATTGATACAAACACTGGTAGGGTTGATACAAACACTGGTAGGGTTGATACAAACACTGGTAGGGTTGATACAAACACTGGTAGGGTTGATACACACAATGGTAGGGTTGATACAAACACAGGTAGGGTTGATACAAACAATGATAGGGTTGATACAAACACAGGTAGAATTGATACAAACACAGGTAGGGTTGATACAAACAATGATAGGGTTGATACATACACAGGTAGGGTTGATACAAACACAGGTAGGGTTGATCGAAACACTGGTAGGGTTGATCGAAACACTGGTAGGGTTGATCGAAACACTGGTAGGGTTGATACAAACACTGGTAGGGTTGATACAAACACTGGTAGGGTTGATACAAACACTGGTAGGGTTGATACAAACACAGGTAGGATTGATACAAACACAGGTAGGATTGATACAAACACAGGTAGGGTTGATACAAACACAGGTAGGGTTGATACAAACACAGGTAGGGTTGATACAAACACTGGTAGGATTGATACAAACACTGGTAGGATTGATACAAACACTGGTAGGATTGATACAAACACTGGTAGGATTGATACAAACACTGGTAGGATTGATACAAACACTGGTAGGGTTGATACAAACACAGGTAGGGTTGATACAAACACTGGTAGGATTGATACAAACATTGGTAGGATTGATACAAACACTGGTAGGATTGATACAAACACTGGTAGGATTGATACAAACACAGGTAGGGTTGATACAAACACAGGTAGGGTTGTTAGAAACACAGGTAGGATTGATACAAACACAGGTAGGGTTGTTAGAAACACAGGTAGGGTTGTTAGAAACACAGGTAGGGTTGATACAAACACAGGTAGGGTTGATACAAATACAGGTAGGGTTGTTCGAAACACAGGTAGGGTTGATAGAAACACAGGTAGGGTTGATAGAAACACTGGTAGGGTTGATACAAACAATGGTAGGGTTGATAGAAACACAGGTAGGGTTGATAGAAACACAGGTAGGGTTGATACAAACACAGGTAGGGTTGATAGAAACACTGGTAGGGTTGATACAAACAATGGTAGGGTTGATAGAAACACAGGTAGGGTTGATAGAAACACAGGTAGGGTTGATACAAACACAGGTAGGGTTGTTAGAAACACAGGTAGGGTTGATTGAAACACTGGTAGGATTGATACAAACAATGGTAGGGTTGATAGAAACACAGGTAGGGTTGATACAAACACAGGTATGGTTGATACAAACACAGGTAGGGTTGATACAAACACAGGTAGGATTGATACAAACACAGGTAGGGTTGATACAAACAATGATAGGGTTGATACAAACAATGATAGGGTTGATACAAACACAGGTAGGATTGATACAAACAATGATAGGGTTGATACAAACAATGGTAGGGTTGATACAAACAATGGTAGGGTTGATACAAACAATGATAGGGTTGATACAAACAATGGTAGGGTTGATACAAACAATGGTAGGGTTGATACAAACAATGGTAGGGTTGATACAAACAATGATAGGGTTGATACAAACAATGATAGGGTTGATACAAACACAGGTAGGATTGATACAAACAATGATAGGGTTGATACAAACACTGGTAGGGTTGATACAAACAATGATAGGGTTGATACAAACAATGGTAGGGTTGATAGAAACACAGGTAGGATTGATACAAACACTGGTAGGGTTGATACAAACACTGGTAGGGTTGATACAAACACTGGTAGGGTTGATACAAACAATGGTAGGGTTGATACAAACACAGGTAGGGTTGATACAAACACAGGTAGGGTTGATACAAACAATGATAGGGTTGATACAAACACAGGTAGGATTGATACAAACAATGATAGGGTCGATACAAACACTGGTAGGGTTGATACAAACAATGGTAGGGTTGATACAAACAATGATAGGGTTGATACAAACAATGATAGGGTTGATACAAACAATGATAGGGTTGATACAAACACTGGTAGGGTTGATACAAACACTGGTAGGGTTGATACAAACACAGGTAGGGTTGATACAAACACAGGTAGGATTGATACAAACAATGATAGCGTTGATACAAACAATGATAGGGTTGATACAAACAATGATAGGGTTGATACAAACACAGGTAGGGTTGATACAAACGATGATAGGGTTGATACAAACAATGATAGGGTTGATACAAACACAGGTAGGGTTGATACAAACAATGATAGGGTTGATACAAACAATGATAGGGTTGATACAAACACTGGTAGGGTTGATACAAACACAGGTAGGGTTGATACACACACAGGTAGGATTGATACAAACAATGATAGGGTTGATACAAACACTGGTAGGGTTGATACAAACAATGGTAGGGTTGATACAAACAATGATAGGGTTGATACAAACACAGGTAGGGTTGATAGAAACACAGGTAGGGTTGATAGAAACACAGGTAGGGTTGATAGAAACACAGGTATGGTTGATAGAAACACAGGTAGGGTTGATAGAAACACAGGTATGGTTGATAGAAACACAGGTATGGTTGATAGAAACACAGGTAGGGTTGATAGAAACACAGGTAGGGTTGATAGAAACACAGGTAGGGTTGATACAAACAATGGTAGGATTGATACAAACACAGGTAGGATTGATACAAACACAGGTAGGATTGATACAAACACAGGTAGGGTTGATACAAACACAGGTAGGGTTGATACAAACACAGGTAGGGTTGATACAAACACAGGTAGGGTTGATACAAACACAGGTAGGGTTGATACAAACACAGGTAGGGTTGATACAGACACAGGTAGGGTTGATACAGACACAGGTAGGGTTGATACAAACACAGGTAGGGTTGATACAAACACAGGTAGGGTTGATACAAACACAGGTAGGGTTGATACAAACACAGGTAGGGTTGATACAAACACAGGTAGGGTTGATACAAACACAGGTAGGGTTGATACAAACAATGGTAGGGCTGTTAGAAACACAGGTAGGGTTGTTAGAAACACAGGTAGGGTTGATACAAACAATGATAGGGTTGATACAAACAATGGTAGGGTTGATACAAACACAGGTAGGGTTGATACAAACACAGGTAGGTTTGATACAAACAATGGTAGGGTTGATACAAACACAGGTAGGGTTGATACAAACAATGGTAGGGTTGTTAGAAACACAGATAGGGTTGATACAAACAATGGTAGGGTTGATACAAACAATGGTAGGGTTGATACAAACACAGGTAGGGTTGATACAAACACAGGTAGGGTTGATACAAACAATGATAGGGTTGATACAAACAATGGTAGGGTTGATAGAAACAATGGTAGGGTTGATAGAAACAATGATAGGGTTGATACAAACAATGGTAGGGTTGATACAAACACAGGTAGGGTTGATACAAACACAGGTAGGGTTGATACAAACACAGGTAGGTTTGATACAAACAATGGTAGGGTTGATACAAACACAGGTAGGGTTGATACAAACAATGGTAGGGTTGATACAAACACAGGTAGGATTGATACAAACACAGGTAGGATTGTTACAAACAATGATAGGGTTGATACAAACAATGATAGGGTTGATACAAACAATGGTAGGGTTGATACAAACAATGATAGGGTTGATACAAACACAGGTAGGATTGATACAAACAATGATAGGGTTGATACAAACACTGGTAGGGTTGATACAAACACAGGTAGGGTTGATAAAAACACAGGTAGGGTTGATAAAAACACAGGTAGGGTTGATAGAAACACAGGTAGGGTTGATAGAAACACAGGTAGGATTGATACAAACAATGATAGGGTTGATACAAACACTGGTAGGGTTGATACAAACAATGGTAGGGTTGATACAAACAATGATAGGGTTGATACAAACACAGGTAGGATTGATACAAACAATGATAGGGTTGATACAAACACTGGTAGGGTTGATACAAACACAGGTAGGATTGATACAAACAATGATAGGGTTGATACAAACACTGGTAGGGTTGATAGAAACACAGGTAGGGTTGATAGAAACACAGGTAGAATTGATACAAACACAGGTAGGGTTGATACAAACACAGGTAGGGTTGATACAAACACAGGTAGGGTTGATACAAACAATGATAGGGTTGATACAAACAATGATAGGGTTGATACAAACACAGGTAGGATTGATACAAACAATGATAGGGTTGATACAAACAATGGTAGGGTTGATACAAACAATGGTAGGGTTGATACAAACAATGATAGGGTTGATACAAACAATGGTAGGGTTGATACAAACAATGGTAGGGTTGATACAAACAATGGTAGGGTTGATACAAACAATGGTAGGGTTGATAGAAACAATGATAGGGTTGATACAAACAATGGTAGGGTTGATACAAACACAGGTAGGGTTGATACAAACACAGGTAGGGTTGATACAAACACAGGTAGGTTTGATACAAACAATGGTAGGGTTGATACAAACACAGGTAGGGTTGATACAAACAATGGTAGGGTTGATACAAACACAGGTAGGATTGATACAAACACAGGTAGGATTGTTACAAACAATGATAGGGTTGATACAAACAATGATAGGGTTGATACAAACAATGGTAGGGTTGATACAAACAATGATAGGGTTGATACAAACACAGGTAGGATTGATACAAACAATGATAGGGTTGATACAAACACTGGTAGGGTTGATACAAACACAGGTAGGGTTGATAAAAACACAGGTAGGGTTGATAAAAACACAGGTAGGGTTGATAGAAACACAGGTAGGGTTGATACAAACAATGATAGGGTTGATACAAACACTGGTAGGGTTGATACAAACAATGGTAGGGTTGATACAAACAATGATAGGGTTGATACAAACACAGGTAGGATTGATACAAACAATGATAGGGTTGATACAAACACTGGTAGGGTTGATACAAACACAGGTAGGATTGATACAAACAATGATAGGGTTGATACAAACACTGGTAGGGTTGATAGAAACACAGGTAGGGTTGATAGAAACACAGGTAGAATTGATACAAACACAGGTAGGGTTGATACAAACACAGGTAGGGTTGATACAAACACAGGTAGGGTTGATACAAACAATGATAGGGTTGATACAAACAATGATAGGGTTGATACAAACACAGGTAGGATTGATACAAACAATGATAGGGTTGATACAAACAATGGTAGGGTTGATACAAACAATGGTAGGGTTGATACAAACAATGATAGGGTTGATACAAACAATGGTAGGGTTGATACAAACAATGGTAGGGTTGATACAAACAATGGTAGGGTTGATACAAACAATGGTAGGGTTGATACAAACAATGATAGGGTTGATACAAACAATGATAGGGTTGATACAAACAATGATAGGGTTGATACAAACAATGATAGGGTTGATACAAACACAGGTAGGATTGATACAAACAATGATAGGGTTGATACAAACACTGGTAGGGTTGATACAAACACAGGTAGGGTTGATACAAACAATGATAGGGTTGATACAAACAATGGTAGGGTTGATAGAAACACAGGTAGGATTGATACAAACACTGGTAGGGTTGATACAAACACTGGTAGGGTTGATACAAACACTGGTAGGGTTGATACAAACAATGGTAGGGTTGATACAAACACAGGTAGGGTTGATACAAACAATGATAGGGTTGATACAAACACAGGTAGGATTGATACAAACAATGATAGGGTCGATACAAACACTGGTAGGGTTGATACAAACAATGGTAGGGTTGATACAAACAATGATAGGGTTGATACAAACAATGATAGGGTTGATACAAACAATGATAGGGTTGATACAAACAATGATAGGGTTGATACAAACACTGGTAGGGTTGATACAAACACTGGTAGGGTTGATACAAACACAGGTAGGGTTGATACAAACACAGGTAGGGTTGATACAAACACAGGTAGGTTTGATACAAACAATGGTAGGGTTGATACAAACACAGGTAGGGTTGATACAAACAATGGTAGGGTTGATACAAACACAGGTAGGATTGATACAAACACAGGTAGGATTGTTACAAACAATGATAGGGTTGATACAAACAATGATAGGGTTGATACAAACAATGGTAGGGTTGATACAAACAATGATAGGGTTGATACAAACACAGGTAGGATTGATACAAACAATGATAGGGTTGATACAAACACTGGTAGGGTTGATACAAACACAGGTAGGGTTGATAAAAACACAGGTAGGGTTGATAAAAACACAGGTAGGGTTGATAGAAACACAGGTAGGGTTGATACAAACAATGATAGGGTTGATACAAACACTGGTAGGGTTGATACAAACAATGGTAGGGTTGATACAAACAATGATAGGGTTGATACAAACACAGGTAGGATTGATACAAACAATGATAGGGTTGATACAAACACTGGTAGGGTTGATACAAACACAGGTAGGATTGATACAAACAATGATAGGGTTGATACAAACACTGGTAGGGTTGATAGAAACACAGGTAGGGTTGATAGAAACACAGGTAGAATTGATACAAACACAGGTAGGGTTGATACAAACACAGGTAGGGTTGATACAAACACAGGTAGGGTTGATACAAACAATGATAGGGTTGATACAAACAATGATAGGGTTGATACAAACACAGGTAGGATTGATACAAACAATGATAGGGTTGATACAAACAATGGTAGGGTTGATACAAACAATGGTAGGGTTGATACAAACAATGATAGGGTTGATACAAACAATGGTAGGGTTGATACAAACAATGGTAGGGTTGATACAAACAATGGTAGGGTTGATACAAACAATGGTAGGGTTGATACAAACAATGATAGGGTTGATACAAACAATGATAGGGTTGATACAAACAATGATAGGGTTGATACAAACAATGATAGGGTTGATACAAACACAGGTAGGATTGATACAAACAATGATAGGGTTGATACAAACACTGGTAGGGTTGATACAAACACAGGTAGGGTTGATACAAACAATGATAGGGTTGATACAAACAATGGTAGGGTTGATAGAAACACAGGTAGGATTGATACAAACACTGGTAGGGTTGATACAAACACTGGTAGGGTTGATACAAACACTGGTAGGGTTGATACAAACAATGGTAGGGTTGATACAAACACAGGTAGGGTTGATACAAACAATGATAGGGTTGATACAAACACAGGTAGGATTGATACAAACAATGATAGGGTCGATACAAACACTGGTAGGGTTGATACAAACAATGGTAGGGTTGATACAAACAATGATAGGGTTGATACAAACAATGATAGGGTTGATACAAACAATGATAGGGTTGATACAAACAATGATAGGGTTGATACAAACACTGGTAGGGTTGATACAAACACTGGTAGGGTTGATACAAACACAGGTAGGGTTGATACAAACACAGGTAGGATTGATACAAACAATGATAGGGTTGATACAAACAATGATAGGGTTGATACAAACAATGATAGGGTTGATACAAACACAGGTAGGGTTGATACAAACGATGATAGGGTTGATACAAACAATGATAGGGTTGATACAAACACAGGTAGGGTTGATACAAACAATGATAGGGTTGATACAAACAATGATAGGGTTGATACAAACACTGGTAGGGTTGATACAAACACAGGTAGGGTTGATACAAACACAGGTAGGATTGATACAAACACTGGTAGGGTTGATACAAACACAGGTAGGGTTGATACAAACACAGGTAGGATTGATACAAACAATGATAGGGTTGATACAAACAATGATAGGGTTGATACAAACAATGATAGGGTTGATACAAACACAGGTAGGGTTGATACAAACGATGATAGGGTTGATACAAACAATGATAGGGTTGATACAAACACAGGTAGGGTTGATACAAACAATGATAGGGTTGATACAAACAATGATAGGGTTGATACAAACACTGGTAGGGTTGATACAAACACAGGTAGGGTTGATACAAACACAGGTAGGATTGATACAAACAATGATAGGGTTGATACAAACACTGGTAGGGTTGATACAAACAATGGTAGGGTTGATACAAACAATGATAGGGTTGATACAAACACAGGTAGGGTTGATACAAACAATGATAGGGTTGATACAAACAATGGTAGGGTTGATAGAAACACAGGTAGGATTGATACAAACACTGGTAGGGTTGATACAAACACTGGTAGGGTTGATACAAACACTGGTAGGGTTGATACAAACAATGGTAGGGTTGATACAAACACAGGTAGGGTTGATACAAACAATGATAGGGTTGATACAAACACAGGTAGAATTGATACAAACACAGGTAGGGTTGATACAAACAATGATAGGGTTGATACAAACACAGGTAGGGTTGATACAAACACAGGTAGGGTTGATCGAAACACAGGTAGGGTTGATCGAAACACTGGTAGGGTTGATACAAACACTGGTAGGGTTGATACAAACACTGGTAGGGTTGATACAAACACTGGTAGGGTTGATACAAACACTGGTAGGGTTGATACAAACACAGGTAGGATTGATACAAACACAGGTAGGATTGATACAAACACAGGTAGGGTTGATACAAACACAGGTAGGGTTGATACAAACACAGGTAGGGTTGATACAAACACTGGTAGGATTGATACAAACACTGGTAGGATTGATACAAACACTGGTAGGATTGATACAAACACAGGTAGGGTTGATACAAACACTGGTAGGATTGATACAAACATTGGTAGGATTGATACAAACACTGGTAGGATTGATACAAACACTGGTAGGATTGATACAAACACAGGTAGGGTTGATACAAACACAGGTAGGGTTGATACAAACACAGGTAGGGTTGATACAAACACAGGTAGGGTTGTTAGAAACACAGGTAGGATTGATACAAACACAGGTAGGATTGATACAAACACAGGTAGGGTTGTTAGAAACACAGGTAGGGTTGTTAGAAACACAGGTAGGGTTGATACAAACACAGGTAGGGTTGATACAAACACAGGTAGGGTTGTTAGAAACACAGGTAGGGTTGTTCGAAACACAGGTAGGGTTGATAGAAACACAGGTAGGGTTGATAGAAACACTGGTAGGGTTGATACAAACAATGGTAGGGTTGATAGAAACACAGGTAGGGTTGATAGAAACACAGGTAGGGTTGATACAAACACAGGTAGGGTTGATAGAAACACTGGTAGGGTTGATACAAACAATGGTAGGGTTGATAGAAACACAGGTAGGGTTGATAGAAACACAGGTAGGGTTGATACAAACACAGGTAGGGTTGTTAGAAACACAGGTAGGGTTGATTGAAACACTGGTAGGGTTGATACAAACAATGGTAGGGTTGATAGAAACACAGGTAGGGTTGATACAAACACAGGTATGGTTGATACAAACACAGGTAGGGTTGTTAGAAACACAGGTAGGGTTGATCGAAACACAGGTAGGGTTGATACAAACACAGGTAGGGTTGATAGAAACACTGGTAGGGTTGATACAAACACTGGTAGGGTTGATACAAACACTGGTAGGGTTGATACAAACACTGGTAGGGTTGATAGAAACACTGGTAGGGTTGATAGAAACACAGGTAGGGTTGATAGAAACACAGGTAGGGTTGATAGAAACACAGGTAGGGTTGATAGAAACACAGGTAGGGTTGATAGAAACACAGGTAGGGTTGATACAAACACAGGTAGGGTTGATCGAAACAATGGTAGGGTTGATAGAAACACAGGTAGGGTTGATACAAACACAGGTAGGGTTGATAGAAACACTGGTAGGGTTGATACAAACAATGGTAGGGTTGATACAAACACTGGTAGGATTGATACAAACATTGGTAGGATTGATACAAACACTGGTAGGATTGATACAAACACTGGTAGGATTGATACAAACACAGGTAGGGTTGATACAAACACAGGTAGGGTTGATACAAACACAGGTAGGGTTGATACAAACACAGGTAGGGTTGATACAAACACAGGTAGGGTTGTTAGAAACACAGGTAGGATTGATACAAACACAGGTAGGATTGATACAAACACAGGTAGGATTGATACAAACACAGGTAGGGTTGTTAGAAACACAGGTAGGGTTGTTAGAAACACAGGTAGAGTTGATACAAACACAGGTAGGGTTGATACAAACACAGGTAGGGTTGATACAAACACAGGTAGGGTTGTTAGAAACACAGGTAGGGTTGATAGAAACACTGGTAGGGTTGATACAAACAATGGTAGGGTTGATACAAACAATGGTAGGGTTGATAGAAACACAGGTAGGGTTGATACAAACACAGGTAGGGTTGATACAAACACAGGTAGGGTTGATAGAAACACTGGTAGGGTTGATACAAACAATGGTAGGGTTGATAGAAACACAGGTAGGGTTGATAGAAACACAGGTAGGGTTGATACAAACACAGGTAGGGTTGTTAGAAACACAGGTAGGGTTGATTGAAACACTGGTAGGGTTGATACAAACAATGGTAGGGTTGATAGAAACACAGGTAGGGTTGATACAAACACAGGTATGGTTGATACAAACACAGGTAGGGTTGTTAGAAACACAGGTAGGGTTGATCGAAACACAGGTAGGGTTGATACAAACACAGGTAGGGTTGATAGAAACACTGGTAGGGTTGATACAAACACTGGTAGGGTTGATACAAACACTGGTAGGGTTGATACAAACACTGGTAGGGTTGATAGAAACACAGGTAGGGTTGATAGAAACACAGGTAGGGTTGATAGAAACACAGGTAGGGTTGATAGAAACACAGGTAGGGTTGATACAAACACAGGTAGGGTTGATACAAACAATGGTAGGGTTGATACAAACAATGATAGGGTTGATAGAAACACGGGTAGGGTTGATACAAACACGGGTAGGGTTGATACAAACACAGGTAGGGTTGATACAAACACAGGTAGGGTTGATACAAACACAGGTAGGGTTGATACAAACACAGGTAGGGTTGATACAAACACAGGTAGGGTTGATACAAACACAGGTAGGGTTGATACAAACACAGGTAGGGTTGATACAAACACAGGTAGGGTTGATACAAACACAGGTAGGGTTGATACAAACACAGGTAGGGTTGATAGAAACAATGGTAGGGTTGATAGAAACACAGGTAGGGTTGATAGAAACACAGGTAGGGTTGATACAAACACAGGTAGGGTTGATCGAAACACAGGTAGGGTTGATCGAAACAATGGTAGGGTTGATAGAAACACAGGTAGGGTTGATAGAAACACAGGTAGGGTTGATACAAACACAGGTAGGGTTGATCGAAACAATGGTAGGGTTGATACAAACACAGGTAGGGTTGATAGAAACACAGGTAGGGTTGATAGAAACACAGGTAGGGTTGATAGAAACACAGGTAGGGTTGATACAAACACAGGTAGGGTTGATAGAAACAATGGTAGGGTTGATAGAAACACAGGTAGGGTTGATAGAAACACAGGTAGGGTTGATAGAAACAGGTAGGGTTGATAGAAACACAGGTAGGGTTGATAGAAACACAGGTAGGGTTGATACAAACACATGTAGGGTTGATAGAAACACAGGTAGGGTTGATAGAAACACAGGTAGGGTTGATAGAAACACAGGTAGGGTTGATAGAAACACAGGTAGGGTTGATACAAACACAGGTAGGGTTGATACAAACACAGGTAGGGTTGATACAAACAATGGTAGGGTTGATAGAAACACAGGTAGGGTTGATAGAAACACAGGTAGGGTTGATAGAAACACAGGTAGGGTTGATAGAAACACAGGTAGGGTTGATAGAAACACAGGTAGGGTTGATAGAAACACAGGTAGGGTTGATAGAAACACAGGTAGGGTTGATACAAACACAGGTAGGGTTGATACAAACACAGGTAGGGTTGATACAAACACAGGTAGGGTTGATAGAAACACAGGTAGGGTTGATAGAAACACAGGTAGGGTTGATAGAAACACAGGTAGGGTTGATACAAACACAGGTAGGGTTGATACAAACACAGGTAGGGTTGATACAAACACAGGTAGGGTTGATAGAAACACAGGTAGGGTTGATAGAAACAATGGTAGGGTTGATAGAAACACAGGTAGGGTTGATAGAAACACAGGTAGGGTTGATACAAACACAGGTAGGGTTGATACAAACACAGGTAGGGTTGATACAAACACAGGTAGGGTTGATACAAACACAGGTAGGGTTGATACAAACACTGGTAGGGTTGATACAAACAATGGTAGGGTTGATAGAAACACAGGTTGGGTTGATAGAAACACAGGTAGGGTTGATACAAACACAGGTAGGGTTGATAGAAACACTGGTAGGATTGATACAAACAATGATAGGGTTGATACAAACAATGGTAGGGTTGATAGAAACACAGGTAGGATTGATACAAACACTGGTAGGGTTGATACAAACACTGGTAGGGTTGATACAAACACTGGTAGGGTTGATACAAACACTGGTAGGGTTGATACAAACAATGGTAGGGTTGATACAAACACAGGTAGGGTTGATACAAACAATGATAGGGTTGATACAAACACAGGTAGGATTGATACAAACACTGGTAGGGTTGATACAAACACTGGTAGGGTTGATACAAACAATGGTAGGGTTGATACAAACAATGATAGGGTTGATACAAACAATGGTAGGGTTGATACAAACAATGGTAGGGTTGATACAAACAATGATAGGGTTGATACAAACAATGATAGGGTTGATACAAACACTGGTAGGGTTGATACAAACACAGGTAGGGTTGATACAAACACAGGTAGGATTGATACAAACAATGATAGGGTTGATACAAACAATGATAGGGTTGATACAAACAATGATAGGGTTGATACAAACAATGATAGGGTTGATACAAACACAGGTAGGGTTGATACAAACGATGATAGGGTTGATACAAACAATGATAGGGTTGATACAAACACAGGTAGGGTTGATACAAACAATGATAGGGTTGATACAAACAATGATAGGGTTGATACAAACAATGATAGGGTTGATACAAACACTGGTAGGGTTGATACAAACACAGGTAGGGTTGATACAAACACAGGTAGGATTGATACAAACAATGATAGGGTTGATACAAACACTGGTAGGGTTGATACAAACAATGGTAGGGTTGATACAAACAATGATAGGGTTGATACAAACACAGGTAGGGTTGATACAAACAATGATAGGGTTGATACAAACAATGGTAGGGTTGATAGAAACACAGGTAGGATTGATACAAACACTGGTAGGGTTGATACAAACACTGGTAGGGTTGATACAAACACTGGTAGGGTTGATACAAACACTGGTAGGGTTGATACAAACACTGGTAGGGTTGATACAAACACTGGTAGGGTTGATACAAACACAGGTAGGGTTGATAGAAACACAGGTAGGGTTGATACAAACAATGATAGGTTTGATACAAACAATGGTAGGGTTGGTAGAAACACAGGTAGGATTGATACAAACACTGGTAGGGTTGATACAAACACTGGTAGGGTTGATACAAACACTGGTAGGGTTGATACAAACACTGGTAGGGTTGATACAAACAATGGTAGGGTTGATACAAACACAGGTAGGGTTGATACAAACAATGATAGGGTTGATACAAACACAGGTAGAATTGATACAAACACAGGTAGGGTTGATACAAACACAGGTAGGGTTGATACAAACAATGATAGGGTTGATACAAACACAGGTAGGGTTGATACAAACACAGGTAGGGTTGATCGAAACACAGGTAGGGTTGATACAAACACTGGTAGGGTTGATACAAACACTGGTAGGGTTGATACAAACACTGGTAGGGTTGATACAAACACTGGTAGGGTTGATACAAACACTGGTAGGGTTGATACAAACACAGGTAGGATTGATACAAACACAGGTAGGGTTGATACAAACACAGGTAGGGTTGATAGAAACACAGGTAGGGTTGATAGAAACACAGGTAGGGTTGATAGAAACACAGGTAGGGTTGATAGAAACACAGGTAGGGTTGATAGAAACACAGGTAGGGTTGATCGAAACAATGGTAGGGTTGATAGAAACACAGGTAGGGTTGATAGAAACACAGGTAGGGTTGATAGAAACACAGGTAGAATTGATACAAACACAGGTAGGGTTGATACAAACACAGGTAGGGTTGATACAAACAATGATAGGGTTGATACAAACAATGATAGAGTTGATACAAACACAGGTAGGATTGATACAAACAATGATAGGGTTGATACAAACACTGGTAGGGTTGATACAAACAATGGTAGGGTTGATACAAACAATGATAGGGTTGATACAAACAATGGTAGGGTTGATACAAACAATGATAGGGTTGATACAAACAATGATAGGGTTGATACAAACAATGATAGGGTTGATACAAACACTGGTAGGGTTGATACAAACAATGATAGGGTTGATACAAACACAGGTAGGATTGATACAAACAATGATAGGGTTGATACAAACACTGGTAGGGTTGATACAAACAATGATAGGGTTGATACAAACAATGGTAGGGTTGATAGAAACACAGGTAGGATTGATACAAACACTGGTAGGGTTGATACAAACACTGGTAGGGTTGATACAAACACTGGTAGGGTTGATACAAACACAGGTAGGGTTGATACAAACAATGATAGGGTTGATACAAACAATGGTAGGGTTGATAGAAACACAGGTAGGATTGATACAAACACTGGTAGGGTTGATACAAACACTGGTAGGGTTGATACAAACACTGGTAGGGTTGATACAAACACAGGTAGGGTTGATACAAACAATGATAGCGTTGATACAAACACAGGTAGGATTGATACAAACAATGATAGGGTCGATACAAACACTGGTAGGGTTGATACAAACAATGGTAGGGTTGATACAAACAATGATAGGGTTGATACAAACAATGGTAGGGTTGATACAAACAATGATAGGGTTGATACAAACAATGATAGGGTTGATACAAACACTGGTAGGGTTGATACAAACACTGGTAGGGTTGATACAAACACAGGTAGGGTTGATACAAACACAGGTAGGGTTGATACAAACACAGGTAGGATTGATACAAACAATGATAGGGTTGATACAAACAATGATAGGGTTGATACAAACAATGATAGGGTTGATACAAACACAGGTAGGGTTGATACAAACGATGATAGGGTTGATACAAACACAGGTAGGGTTGATACAAACGATGATAGGGTTGATACAAACAATGATAGGGTTGATACAAACACAGGTAGGGTTGATACAAACAATGATAGGGTTGATACAAACAATGATAGGGTTGATACAAACACTGGTAGGGTTGATACAAACACTGGTAGGGTTGATACAAACACTGGTAGGGTTGATAGAAACACAGGTAGGGTTGATACAAACACAGGTATGGTTGATACAAACACTGGTAGGGTTGATACAAACACTGGTAGGGTTGATACAAACACAGGTAGGGTTGATACAAACAATGATAGCGTTGATACAAACACAGGTAGGATTGATACAAACAATGATAGGGTCGATACAAACACTGGTAGGGTTGATACAAACAATGGTAGGGTTGATACAAACAATGATAGGGTTGATACAAACAATGGTAGGGTTGATACAAACAATGATAGGGTTGATACAAACAATGATAGGGTTGATACAAACACTGGTAGGGTTGATACAAACACTGGTAGGGTTGATACAAACACAGGTAGGGTTGATACAAACACAGGTAGGGTTGATACAAACACAGGTAGGATTGATACAAACAATGATAGGGTTGATACAAACAATGATAGGGTTGATACAAACAATGATAGGGTTGATACAAACACAGGTAGGGTTGATACAAACGATGATAGGGTTGATACAAACACAGGTAGGGTTGATACAAACGATGATAGGGTTGATACAAACAATGATAGGGTTGATACAAACACAGGTAGGGTTGATACAAACAATGATAGGGTTGATACAAACAATGATAGGGTTGATACAAACACTGGTAGGGTTGATACAAACACAGGTAGGGTTGATACAAACACAGGTAGGATTGATACAAACAATGATAGGGTTGATACAAACACTGGTAGGGTTGATACAAACAATGGTAGGGTTGATACAAACAATGATAGGGTTGATACAAACACAGGTAGGGTTGATACAAACAATGATAGGGTTGATACAAACAATGGTAGGGTTGATAGAAACACAGGTAGGATTGATACAAACACTGGTAGGGTTGATACAAACACTGGTAGGGTTGATACAAACACTGGTAGGGTTGATACAAACACTGGTAGGGTTGATACAAACTATGGTAGGGTTGATAGAAACACTGGTAGGGTTGATAGAAACACAGGTAGGGTTGATACAAACAATGATAGGGTTGATACAAACAATGGTAGGGTTGATAGAAACACAGGTAGGATTGATACAAACACTGGTAGGGTTGATACAAACACTGGTAGGGTTGATACAAACACTGGTAGGGTTGATACACACAATGGTAGGGTTGATACAAACACAGGTAGGGTTGATACAAACAATGATAGGGTTGATACAAACACAGGTAGAATTGATACAAACACAGGTAGGGTTGATACAAACAATGATAGGGTTGATACAAACACAGGTAGGGTTGATACAAACACAGGTAGGGTTGATCGAAACACAGGTAGGGTTGATCGAAACACTGGTAGGGTTGATACAAACACTGGTAGGGTTGATACAAACACTGGTAGGGTTGATACAAACACTGGTAGGGTTGATACAAACACTGGTAGGGTTGATACAAACACAGGTAGGATTGATACAAACACAGGTAGGATTGATACAAACACAGGTAGGGTTGATACAAACACAGGTAGGGTTGATACAAACACAGGTAGGGTTGATACAAACACTGGTAGGATTGATACAAACACTGGTAGGATTGATACAAACACTGGTAGGATTGATACAAACACAGGTAGGGTTGATACAAACACTGGTAGGATTGATACAAACATTGGTAGGATTGATACAAACACTGGTAGGATTGATACAAACACTGGTAGGATTGATACAAACACAGGTAGGGTTGATACAAACACAGGTAGGGTTGATACAAACACAGGTAGGGTTGTTAGAAACACAGGTAGGATTGATACAAACACAGGTAGGGTTGTTAGAAACACAGGTAGGGTTGTTAGAAACACAGGTAGGGTTGATACAAACACAGGTAGGGTTGATACAAACACAGGTAGGGTTGTTAGAAACACAGGTAGGGTTGTTAGAAACACAGGTAGGGTTGTTAGAAACACAGGTAGGGTTGTTAGAAACACAGGTAGGGTTGTTAGAAACACAGGTAGGGTTGTTCGAAACACAGGTAGGGTTGTTCGAAACACAGGTAGGGTTGTTCGAAACACAGGTAGGGTTGTTCGAAACACAGGTAGGGTTGATAGAAACACAGGTAGGGTTGATAGAAACACTGGTAGGGTTGATACAAACAATGGTAGGGTTGATAGAAACACAGGTAGGGTTGATAGAAACACAGGTAGGGTTGATAGAAACACTGGTAGGGTTGATACAAACAATGGTAGGGTTGATAGAAACACAGGTAGGGTTGATACAAACACAGGTAGGGTTGATAGAAACACTGGTAGGGTTGATAGAAACAATGGTAGGGTTGATAGAAACACAGGTAGGGTTGATAGAAACACAGGTAGGGTTGATAGAAACACTGGTAGGGTTGATACAAACAATGGTAGGGTTGATAGAAACACAGGTAGGGTTGATAGAAACACAGGTAGGGTTGATAGAAACACTGGTAGGGTTGATACAAACAATGGTAGGGTTGATAGAAACACAGGTAGGGTTGATAGAAACACAGGTAGGGTTGATAGAAACACTGGTAGGGTTGATAGAAACAATGGTAGGGTTGATAGAAACACAGGTAGGGTTGATAGAAACACAGGTAGGGTTGATAGAAACACAGGTAGAATTGATACAAACACAGGTAGGGTTGATACAAACACAGGTAGGGTTGATACAAACACAGGTAGGGTTGATACAAACACAGGTAGGGTTGATACAAACACAGGTAGGGTTGATACAAACACAGGTAGGGTTGATACAAACACAGGTAGGGTTGATACAAACACAGGTAGGGTTGATACAAACACAGGTAGGGTTGATACAAACACTGCTAGGATTGATACAAACACTGGTAGGATTGATACAAACACTGGTAGGATTGATACAAACACAGGTAGGGTTGATACAAACACTGGTAGGATTGATACAAACATTGGTAGGATTGATACAAACACTGGTAGGATTGATACAAACACTGGTAGGATTGATACAAACACAGGTAGGGTTGATACAAACACAGGTAGGGTTGATACAAACACAGGTAGGGTTGTTAGAAACACAGGTAGGATTGATACAAACACAGGTAGGGTTGTTAGAAACACAGGTAGGGTTGTTAGAAACACAGGTAGGGTTGATACAAACACAGGTAGGGTTGATACAAACACAGGTAGGGTTGTTAGAAACACAGGTAGGGTTGTTAGAAACACAGGTAGGGTTGTTAGAAACACAGGTAGGGTTGTTCGAAACACAGGTAGGGTTGATAGAAACACTGGTAGGGTTGATACAAACAATGGTAGGGTTGATAGAAACACAGGTAGGGTTGATAGAAACACAGGTAGGGTTGATACAAACACAGGTAGGGTTGATAGAAACACTGGTAGGGTTGATACAAACAATGGTAGGGTTGATAGAAACACAGGTAGGGTTGATAGAAACACAGGTAGGGTTGATACAAACACAGGTAGGGTTGTTAGAAACACAGGTAGGGTTGATTGAAACACTGGTAGGGTTGATACAAACAATGGTAGGGTTGATAGAAACACAGGTAGGGTTGATACAAACACAGGTATGGTTGATACAAACACAGGTAGGGTTGTTAGAAACACAGGTAGGGTTGATCGAAACACAGGTAGGGTTGATACAAACACAGGTAGGGTTGATAGAAACACTGGTAGGGTTGATACAAACACTGGTAGGGTTGATAGAAACACTGGTAGGGTTGATAGAAACACAGGTAGGGTTGATAGAAACACAGGTAGGGTTGATAGAAACACAGGTAGGGTTGATAGAAACACAGGTAGGGTTGATAGAAACACAGGTAGGGTTGATACAAACACAGGTAGGGTTGATCGAAACAATGGTAGGGTTGATAGAAACACAGGTAGGGTTGATAGAAACACAGGTAGGGTTGATAGAAACACAGGTAGGGTTGATACAAACACAGGTAGGGTTGATACAAACACAGGTAGGGTTGATCGAAACAATGGTAGGGTTGATAGAAACACAGGTAGGGTTGATACAAACACAGGTAGGGTTGATACAAACACAGGTAGGGTTGATACAAACACAGGTAGGGTTGATAGAAACACAGGTAGGGTTGATAGAAACACTGGTAGGGTTGATAGAAACAATGGTAGGGTTGATAGAAACACAGGTAGGGTTGATAGAAACACAGGTAGGGTTGATAGAAACACAGGTAGAATTGATACAAACACAGGTAGGGTTGATACAAACACAGGTAGGGTTGATACAAACACAGGTAGGGTTGATACAAACACAGGTAGGGTTGATACAAACACAGGTAGGGTTGATACAAACACAGGTAGGGTTGATACAAACACAGGTAGGGTTGATCGAAACACAGGTAGGGTTGATCGAAACACTGGTAGGGTTGATAGAAACACAGGTAGGGTTGATACAAACACAGGTAGGGTTGATCGAAACAACGGTAGGGTTGATAGAAACACAGGTAGGGTTGATAGAAACACAGGTAGGGTTGATACAAACACAGGTAGGGTTGATCGAAACAATGGTAGGGTTGATAGAAACACAGGTAGGGTTGATACAAACACAGGTAGGGTTGATACAAACACAGGTAGGGTTGATAGAAACAATGGTAGGGTTGATAGAAACACAGGTAGGGTTGATAGAAACACAGGTAGGGTTGATAGAAACACAGGTAGGGTTGATAGAAACACAGGTAGGGTTGATAGAAACAGGTAGGGTTGATAGAAACACAGGTAGGGTTGATACAAACACATGTAGGGTTGATAGAAACACAGGTAGGGTTGATAGAAACACAGGTAGGGTTGATACAAACACAGGTAGGGTTGATACAAACACAGGTAGGGTTGATACAAACACAGGTAGGGTTGATACAAACACAGGTAGGGTTGATACAAACACAGGTAGGGTTGATACAAACACAGGTAGGGTTGATAGAAACAATGGTAGGGTTGATAGAAACACAGGTAGGGTTGATAGAAACACAGGTAGGGTTGATAGAAACACAGGTAGGGTTGATAGAAACACAGGTAGGGTTGATACAAACACAGGTAGGGTTGATACAAACACAGGTAGGGTTGATACAAACACAGGTAGGGTTGATACAAACACAGGTAGGGTTGATACAAACACAGGTAGGGTTGATACAAACACAGGTAGGGTTGATACAAACACAGGTAGGGTTGATACAAACACAGGTAGGGTTGATACAAACACAGGTAGGGTTGATACAAACACAGGTAGGGTTGATACAAACACAGGTAGGGTTGATAGAAACAATGGTAGGGTTGATAGAAACACAGGTAGGGTTGTTAGAAACACAGGTAGGGTTGATAGAAACACAGGTAGGGTTGATAGAAACACAGGTAGGGTTCATAGAAACACAGGTAGGGTTGATACAAACACAGGTAGGGTTGTTAGAAACACAGGTAGGGTTGTTAGAAACACAGGTACGGTTGATAGAAACACAGGTACGGTTGATAGAAACACAGGTAGGGTTGATAGAAACACAGGTAGGGTTGATAGAAACAATGGTAGGGTTGATAGAAACACAGGTAGGGTTGATAGAAACACAGGTAGGGTTGATAGAAACACAGGTATGGTTGATAGAAACACAGGTATGGTTGATAGAAACACAGGTAGGGTTGATAGAAACACAGGTATGGTTGATAGAAACACAGGTAGGGTTGATAGAAACACAGGTAGGGTTGATAGAAACACAGGTAGGGTTGATAGAAACACAGGTAGGGTTGATACAAACAATGGTAGGATTGATACAAACACAGGTAGGATTGATACAAACACAGGTAGGGTTGATACAAACACAGGTAGGGTTGATACAAACACAGGTAGGGTTGATACAAACACAGGTAGGGTTGATACACACACAGGTAGGGTTGATACAAACACAGGTAGGGTTGATACAAACACAGGTAGGGTTGATACAAACACAGGTAGGGTTGATACAAACACAGGTAGGGTTGATACAAACACAGGTAGGGTTGATACAAACACAGGTAGGGTTGATACAAACACAGGTAGGGTTGATACAAACACAGGTAGGGTTGATACAAACAATGGTAGGGTTGTTAGAAACACAGGTAGGGTTGTTAGAAACACAGGTAGGGTTGATACAAACAATGATAGGGTTGATACAAACAATGGTAGGGTTGATACAAACACAGGTAGGGTTGATACAAACACAGGTAGGGTTGATACAAACACAGGTAGGTTTGATACAAACAATGGTAGGGTTGATACAAACACAGGTAGGGTTGATACAAACAATGGTAGGGTTGTTAGAAACACAGGTAGGGTTGATACAAACAATGGTAGGGTTGTTAGAAACACAGGTAGGGTTGATACAAACACAGGTAGGGTTGTTAGAAACACAGGTAGGGTTGATACAAACAATGGTAGGGTTGATACAAACAATGGTAGGGTTGATACAAACAATGGTAGGGTTGATACAAACAATGGTAGGGTTGATACAAACACAGGTAGGGTTGATACAAACACAGGTAGGGTTGATACAAACAATGATAGGGTTGATACAAACAATGGTAGGGTTGATAGAAACAATGGTAGGGTTGATAGAAACAATGGTAGGGTTGATAGAAACAATGATAGGGTTGATACAAACAATGGTAGGGTTGATACAAACACAGGTAGGGTTGATACAAACACAGGTAGGGTTGATACAAACACAGGTAGGTTTGATACAAACAATGGTAGGGTTGATACAAACACAGGTAGGGTTGATACAAACAATGGTAGGGTTGATACAAACACAGGTAGGATTGTTACAAACAATGATAGGGTTGATACAAACAATGATAGGGTTGATACAAACAATGGTAGGGTTGATACAAACAATGATAGGGTTGATACAAACACAGGTAGGATTGATACAAACAATGATAGGGTTGATACAAACACTGGTAGGGTTGATACAAACACAGGTAGGGTTGATAGAAACACAGGTAGGGTTGATAGAAACACAGGTAGGGTTGATAGAAACACAGGTAGGATTGATACAAACAATGATAGGGTTGATACAAACACTGGTAGGGTTGATACAAACAATGATAGGGTTGATACAAACACAGGTAGGATTGATACAAACAATGATAGGGTTGATACAAACACTGGTAGGGTTGATACAAACACAGGTAGGATTGATACAAACAATGATAGGGTTGATACAAACACTGGTAGGGTTGATACAAACAATGGTAGGGTTGATACAAACAATGATAGGGTTGATACAAACAATGGTAGGGTTGATACAAACAATGATAGGGTTGATACAAACAATGATATGGTTGATACAAACACTGGTAGGGTTGATACAAACAATGATAGGGTTGATACAAACACAGGTAGGATTGATACAAACAATGATAGGGTTGATACAAACACTGGTAGGGTTGATACAAACACAGGTAGGGTTGATACAAACAATGATAGGGTTGATACAAACAATGGTAGGGTTGATAGAAACACAGGTAGGATTGATACAAACACTGGTAGGGTTGATACAAACACTGGTAGGGTTGATACAAACACTGGTAGGGTTGATACAAACAATGGTAGGGTTGATACAAACAATGATAGGGTTGATACAAACACTGGTAGGGTTGATACAAACAATGGTAGGGTTGATACAAACGATGATAGGGTTGATACAAACGATGATAGGGTTGATACAAACAATGATAGGGTTGATACAAACACAGGTAGGGTTGATACAAACAATGATAGGGTTGATACAAACAATGATAGGGTTGATACAAACACTGGTAGGGTTGATACAAACACAGGTAGGGTTGATACAAACACAGGTAGGATTGATACAAACAATGATAGGGTTGATACAAACACTGGTAGGGTTGATACAAACAATGGTAGGGTTGATACAAACAATGATAGGGTTGATACAAACACAGGTAGGGTTGATACAAACAATGATAGGGTTGATACAAACAATGGTAGGGTTGATAGAAACACAGGTAGGATTGATACAAACACTGGTAGGGTTGATACAAACACTGGTAGGGTTGATACAAACACTGGTAGGGTTGATACAAACACTGGTAGGGTTGATACAAACACTGGTAGGGTTGATACAAACACTGGTAGGGTTGATACAAACAATGGTAGGGTTGATACAAACACAGGTAGGGTTGATAGAAACACAGGTAGGGTTGATACAAACAATGATAGGGTTGATACAAACAATGGTAGGGTTGATAGAAACACAGGTAGGATTGATACAAACACTGGTAGGGTTGATACAAACACTGGTAGGGTTGATACAAACACTGGTAGGGTTGATACAAACAATGGTAGGGTTGATCGAAACACTGGTAGGGTTGATCGAAACACTGGTAGGGTTGATACAAACACTGGTAGGGTTGATCGAAACACTGGTAGGGTTGATCGAAACACTGGTAGGGTTGATACAAACACTGGTAGGGTTGATACAAACACTGGTAGGGTTGATACAAACACTGGTAGGGTTGATACAAACACTGGTAGGGTTGATACAAACACTGGTAGGGTTGATACAAACACTGGTAGGGTTGATACAAACTCTGGTAGGGTTGATACAAACACAGGTAGGGTTGATACAAACACAGGTAGGGTTGATACAAACACTGGTAGGGTTGATACAAACACTGGTAGGGTTGATACAAACACTGGTAGGGTTGATACAAACACTGGTAGGGTTGATACAAACACTGGTAGGGTTGATACAAACACTGGTAGGGTTGATACAAACACTGGTAGGGTTGATACAAACACTGGTAGGGTTGATACAAACACTGGTAGGGTTGATACAAACACTGGTAGGGTTGATACAAACACTGGTAGGGTTGATACAAACACTGGTAGGGTTGATACAAACACTGGTAGGGTTGATACAAACACTGGTAGGGTTGATACAAACACTGGTAGGGTTGATACAAACACTGGTAGGGTTGATACAAACACTGGTAGGGTTGATACAAACACTGGTAGGGTTGATACAAACACTGGTAGGGTTGATACAAACACTGGTAGGGTTGATACAAACACTGGTAGGGTTGATACAAACACTGGTAGGGTTGATACAAACACTGGTAGGGTTGATACAAACACTGGTAGGGTTGATACAAACACTGGTAGGGTTGATACAAACACTGGTAGGGTTGATACAAACACTGGTAGGGTTGATACAAACACAGGTAGGGTTGATACAAACACTGGTAGGGTTGATACAAACACTGGTAGGGTTGATACAAACACTGGTAGGGTTGATACAAACACGGGTAGGGTTGATACTAATATTTAACTAATCCATGTTTTTACATTTTGATAGAGTATTCATCAAAGAGTTGACTCTAATATCATCCTATTGGACTGGTTAACCGCTGGCAGAGTTGCACTAGGAGAGTGCTGGCAATTTACAAGGTAGCAATTAATATTACTTGTGACTGCACCATTTGTTTTTATGTTGTTTTATTCATACCTGTTTGGACTTATAGTCCGAAAACTGCTGCTCGCTGGTAGCCATTTTGTTTTAAAGAATGCAGTTGTGGATCTTATATTTCCAACATACCTGGACCAATGAAATTTAAATTTCACACATACATCATATTGGACAAAAGCATGTGCCTTGTTGTCATCAACATCATATCCGACATGGTTGAGTAGCAGTTACCTTGTTTAAATTAATAAACAGATGCAGTTCCAGGGAGCCATATCTCATACACGTTTGTTGCTATTATGAATAACACCTCGGTAGTCATGTGATATCTGGTGCCTATAATATAAACAGAGACTGTTTCATTGAAAATTATTGAAATGCGCTGTACAGTGGCTTCAGAATTTTTCATCATTTCAGTTACAGCAGTAAGACTTCTATCTTCATAGAAGATCAACTTGTGTTCCGCGACAGTGTTCAACTTTCTGATAAACCAACATGTACGGTGAAGCAATCAATGGACGGCTATACGGCTATTGCAATGTGTGTTATAATTGGTCCACAGTTAAAACAATTATGTGACGAAAGTATGGAAAGAATTGGCAAACGCAAGTCAATTGGTAAGTGTATGATTTTAGACATGACAGTGTTTAAAGTATAATGCTATTCAAAAGTACAAATAATAAATAAATGTAATTTGCGTTTTGCATGGATAAAATAAAATAAATATTAGCATCACCATATTCAGTTCAGAAAACATCGATATACAAAATTGAGTGAAAATAGCATGTTTTGTCTGTTTGGTAGATGTACGTTTTACCATTGTTTACTGAGACAATATCTCAAAATTGCTATCGCTGACATTTGGTGAAGAAATTGCACAAGATTTTTTGAAAGGTACTTGTCAATGTTGTAATACTTCTTGATATTAACATTATTTTTAAGTTTTTTTTTATGCATATTAATTATTTAACCGTTTTTCTCAACAACAGTTTGACAGTGAGAGAAAAGCGTACTGTTGACTAATACTGTCACTATATATGCAAATGTATCAAAAACAGACATAGCATTCTGCCTAGACTGGCCCAGTTATGGCAAATTTGTCTAACACGAAATTACCACAACTGGTCTATTTGGAGGCGTATTCATTGCTACTCATTATTCATGATATACACTGATAGAGTGGAACAAAATTAGAGCATGTACAACAAACTAGCTTTTTTTTGACATTATAAAATCTTTATGTTGTATACAGCATTTGTGCCATGAGGCTTGAAACCTGGACATTGCTGCTATGCAGCTATATATTATTATTTTCTGAGGCACATAAAACCAGTAGCCTATAGCTTATTGTTAATATAAAATTATTAATAAAGTGTCAAGCATATATTAGATAGTGAAGATAGTGGAAAAGTTACACATGTAATTCTGGTACAATGTACAAAAAAAAAAAACATTTAGTAGTTTATTAAAAATATTTGGCTATTTTTGTCCCAGTCTTCTGAAGGAAAGTGAGACTATAAACGAGACTATTTTGTGAATTTGGGATGAAAAGAGGGAACTGGTGGTGAAAAGGTTAAGATGAGGTTGTGCAAGTGGTGTAATATTCATTGAAGATCAAAACAGCAAAGTTTCCTACAAGTTTCAAAATGATCACAAAATACATACATTTCTAGAAATACTAAATACTGTAAAATACTTTATTTTAGCTGGAATTAATTTTTGCTGAAAAGACTTTTTGGGTGTTTTGTATGGAATTTATTTTCACTGATTTTTGACGAGTTGAATGTAAAATATAGAAAAAAAGGTATATTTGCTGGATTTTATTTTCACTGAATCATTCCTTCAGCGAAAATAACGAAAATTAATTCCAAGCGAAAATAAGTGAGTGAGACAGTGACAGAACTGTGTTATTTCAGGCTGCTTTGCTAGCTGACTTGTATATTAGCAAATCATGTATTATATTTATAAAAGTGTTTGTTTTTGAATACAGCTACAATCTCGGCCATTTCTGTTCATGCAATCTAACTCTTCTAATTCTCTGCATTCTATGATGCTGTTGGTTGGAAATACGTTTGATAGATGTGCACCTTGAATAGGATTGTCATCTCATATCATCACACATTGATATCAAAGTTGAATCCCTTATTTTATAAATTCTTCAATAGATTAGTTAAATGTTGTGGATAATGTTTTGTTTGATTTTTTTAGGACATCAACAGGAACGGGATGTGATGGTAACTGTTAGTAAGCTGGATTGCAATGTAAATAATACAGACATTCATGGAATAGTGGTGAGAATTGCCGCATATTCCACAACACAGGTACAACGTATTCTTCTTATAATTTAATATCTGCCTGGAGTTTTTTGACCAAACAGAATTGCAGGGCTTCATATACACTAATTGCCCTGTTTCTCAGTCTGAATCATGTCTTTAGTATGGCCACAACCAGGACTTAATTATGAGGCCTCAGATGCAAAAAAAGGAGAAGCACTGGTTTTCGTAGGTAAACCTGATGAAGAATCTAAAAATAATAAACCAGCTTTAGACATTAAAGCTAATTCTATATCCCACGATTAATGAATTATTGGCTTGACTTATAGAAATAGGTAATATGACTCCCAGTCCAAAAGAAATTATTTCACTTCTAGTGAAATCACTATTTATCTGTAAATTTTAAGATATTACTAAATGACGATATTGTTGATTTTATTATGAGTACAAGCAAATTTTCAATCACAAATTATTTCAGCTGATATCGTTAAAAATGGGCTAAGAATAAAGTGATATCTCCCCCTGTAAATAGCTGGTATTTTATGCGACTTGCTTACAGAACTAAAATGTTTCCTTATGAATATTCTTATCTTAAAGGTGCAGTATTATTCTTTATGGACTGGATACGGCTTTTGCGGCCCAAGGTCGTGCGGCGGAAGCGCCCAAGCTTGCGAGGGCGCGTAAGCCGTACGATCGAGGGCAGCAAAAGCCGTATCCAGTCCATAAAGGTTTTATCATATACCTTATATGAAAAACAAGTCTTTAGTTGTGTTATTTTTCGCTCGTCTGGCCCAAAAGAAAACCTATTCGATTAAATCCGGGTTTCGATACGGGCCGTTTTACTGGCGCGGATTTATACGGGGGATTCTAAACGACGCAAACGCGTCAACACAATAGACAAACGAATGTCACCAAATATATCCCTAAATTACATTTTAATGAAATAGCATATGAACGTAAATTTATAACAATATTTTAACGGTTGTAAATACGAACTCATTATAAACTTTCTTTCTTAAGAATGAACACTACAGTCCAGCGAAGTTGGTCATTTACTGACCGTCCGACAACAGGCGTTTTCTTGGAGCTGATGTTGTAGCCGCCGGGAGGTAGAGACACGTTGATTTCACAGTTGTTAAAAACTGTAGTCGGTGAACGAGAAACCATTGCTTGACAAGAAGCAGTTTAGTTTACAGTTCCAGATTCTGGCGTAGCTCAACTAAGAATATCTGAAATGCGCCGATGATCTTCCGTGGAGACAGTATCGTCACAGTCAGCTGGCATTGGTGTCGCTGGGTGTATCTAGCGACACCGATGCCAGCTGACTGCGAGTATGTAGTACTGTAAACTTGACACGTTTTTGTGACCAGTTATATTTATGATTGGTTGTGGTAGAATGCCGGTTTTCGTCAGGGTAATAATGAGTCCAACTGGTCTTTTGGTATATTTCCCATCTACTGAATAATATCGTCAGCCGTTATCGAAGCGCAGACTCAAATTACGCGCGTTGTTTGTAAACAGAAAGTAGTTCCTGGAAATAGATGCGTTTACCAAATATGGTAAACGGGGCCCGGGCGTGATATGGAAAATTATTGCATGGCTCGCGCATCGGGATTCCCATAGCGTTACGAGGCCGGGCAATACGAGGTATATGATAAGAACAAAACATACATTTTAATATTTTTGTTCACAAACAAAAACTGTTTGCAGTATATATAGCAGTATCCATTAGGTGTAAAAATTAAAGCACAAATACACATGTTCAGTGATTTTCATTGTACACACAAACACAGCAAGTGCATGCACATGTTATAAAAACAAAATGTTCATCAGTCAGCCATTTTGAATCAAATCTGGGGAAAAAATGACATGCATCAATGACCAAGTTTGAATAACATATGTCCATGCACAACCGAAATCCAGTTCCGGAATGGCAGAAATGCTTGATTTTTAGCACTAAAATGGCCGTCATTCAGCCATTCTAGGCAGATTTTGGCAAACTTGACATATTATTTTAGGGTTTAATTTATATCCAAGAAGAGTCGATCCACAAACCCGTATTTTCACCTTTAGACATAATTAACGATAATTTCAATAAAATATTATAGTAGTGGTCTTGACATCTTTGCCAGCCTTGATTCATTTAATCAGCTCTCACGTCACCATTCCACCTTGGCAGAATTCTCACTATGAACCTGTTTTACTGTCCAAAAAATCAGACACAACATCGCATTCTCTAGGGCATTTCTATGGTAAATTGAACACAAAGTTCAATGACATGATATAAGAAGGCTAAATCAAATTTTTTGAAATTGATAGAGGTGTTGCTACAGGAATACTGATTAATGTTCTTGTAATCAAATCGTTTAATTTAACTGAGGTAAAATATAAAAAAAAAAAAAATTGATCACGCACAGGTTCGTGGGGACTGCCATGGATAGTCGACTTCAGCATAACCATACAAATTTGATGATGTAGTCTTATATTCTCTTTCTCTAGAGAGGAAAGAATCAAGAAATTCAGTGATGATTATTATTTGTGATCTTTGTTTCTATGGATACATTTTGTCATTATTAAAAGTGCTTTTATGCCACAGTTAGGATATTAAATTTATGGAGATTTCATTCATCAGACAACAGACATGGTCCTTTAATATGGACCTTTAACAAAATCCCAGATAGTGTTGCCCAACTAACGATGTCTTTCCCAACTGACGATGTCTTTCCCATCTAACCATTCTTTCTTATTCATTTCTTTTAAGGCATTTCTGCAAATTGAAAAGATACTCTCTTCAGTTTATCCAAGACTTGGAGGAAATCCGTTTCAGAATAAGTACTGAGTAAAAGAATTCATTGCTGTCATGGTTACCGAAGATGAAATTGCAGTGTTTTGAGAATTATCTTAAAATTATTTACAATAACTAGAAAATTTATGCTATCTAGAAAAGTTTAATACACAGAGTACAACTATAAGAGAAAGATTGATTTGTATATTTTTACCTTAATATTAATATTATTCTTTGGGTGCCATAATTTTTTCCACTAATATTTTTTACAACGTTACGTCTTTTTAATGTATTTTTCTTGGATAATTTTAGAAGAAAAGCACATAACTTCCTATTGGATACTGGTCTTGATCAATATTTTTGAGAGAATCAAGGAAAAATAAAGTTGACTTGGCACTCAAGGGGTTAAAGAAGCTGCCAGGAAATGATTGCTTGGGTGTTTGGGAAAACAGATTTTGTTTTACTGGTACTCAGGGAATTATGCACAGAAACTCATTCACATAAAAAGGTATAAAAAAAAACACGCTATTTCATTTTTCGAACTTTCATGTCGTTTGAATCGTACTGTGTGTGGTAAAACTAATAAATTGCTCCCAGCTTTATTGTCTGATTTTTGTTTTGAAAATTAGTAACTTTACTGAAACAAGAATTATAATCTTTTGTGGTTTCTGATTTAAGAATGACTGCAAACACAAAAATTTCAAAACATTTGTGAGCGACCTTTTGTGTGAGTGAACGTCATGGATTTCTATCTTTTTCACTCCCATTGACTTTGTCTGACAACTAAGTATCAGCAAACAATGCGTCATTGTGTTCTCTTACATCCAACCTTTCAGAAACTAGCATGAAGTGAAGTAATAATAAAAAGATTTCCCTAAAAACAACACACAATTGGAAAAAAAAAAAAAAAAATTTGAATATTTACATTCTTATATTAAGATTGAATACAACCAAGGGTGGATAATAGGTAAGTGAATGCTACTAGGGTGACATATGACACTCCAATTGAAATCACACGGTGAGCTAACACAATTTATATGACCATATATAGGATACCAAAGAGGAAATTTTAGAAAAAATTAATGTAACCACTTTTTGTATAAACAATTTTTAAAGTCAAACTGGTATCATGTATGCATTTTACTTTCACATTTAATTTAAAATTATTGTTGTAGTTTGATTTGATACAATAGGTGATTTTCCGTTCAACTACAAGATCTTGAGAGTTGCATGAAAGATGTGTGCCGAACGTCTGCCGCAAAAATCAAACGATTTGATTTTGAACTCGAATTTCATTATTTCGTAGCTCGCATCGAAAGGCCGATCTTGACAGGGGAATATTGCGTTTGAATACCCTTACATCATCGAAATTTACCATCGTGAAATGTGTACAGCATACTACTGTAAAATCTGTATTAGAAGCCGCGGCTTCTATTAGAATGGTACAATGCAACAGAGGGGATGCGGCTTTTATTAGAGCACCTACACATATGAGAAATGATGAATTTTTGCCTCTCAATTGTTCAAAAAGAATGGGTGCGACTTCTATTAGGGATGCGGCTTCTAATACAGATTTTACGGTAGTATTATTAAGCATTGAAGTTTCCCCAAAAATACTTTCACGTTTGTCGAATCCCGCGCGATGTTTGTCGACACTACAACACTATGACCTTTGTTTGTCCTGTTTTTGCGTTCGATTTCAACCATAACGCGGGATCTTGCAGTGAACGGAAAATGGTATATTAGGTTTCATGCAAAAGTATGCATGTAAGTCGGTGCGTTCCCTTGCTGCCTGATTGCATACTTTGCAATATTCTCGTCATAACTTTATAATTGTACATCTATTTCCTATTTGTAGTAATAATTTGATGAATGAACAGCCCAAAATGGCAACGAAAAAAAGATGGCGTTGTGCGAACAGTTGCACTCCCCTCGCTAAATAGTGCTTGTGCGTCCGATATAAACAAAGGAATTGTACGAATACAACATAACATTGAATGTAACCCTGTTGGTGACGTAGTTTACCTGAAATTAAAAAACAATAATTGTAGTTCAGAAAATGTGTAGATACGTTTAGGAACAAATACAAATATCGCTTTTTACGAAACGACTAATTCTATTTTGTTTTGGAAACTTTAATTGTCTGAAATTTGTTTGTTTTTTTACTTTTTGTCTAAGTAGTTCTTCATAATTGTGGATAATATTGGCTCAATACAAGAGTTGTAATTGTCATTGCTGATCGTTAACCAGTTCCTCCTTTTCATCACAAATTCACAAAATAGTCTACACTCTCCTTCAGAAGATTGGACAAAAATAGCCAAATTTTTTGAGTTAAAACCTGACTAAAATTTAGCCTGTTGGCTCCAAAATTAGGATACATTTCCAGAAATATTGAAGAATATAAGAAAAAGTGCAGAAAAATTTGGTTGAGAATGTCTGAAACATGCAATTTTATATAAATTAACTGGCATTAAAAAAATGTGGTAAAAAAATGTTTTATTAACAAAAATATTTTTATTAAAAATTATAACAATTCATTTTCCGAATATATACTTGCAATGGTTTCATAGCAAAAAGTATTTAACAATTTATGGTAAATGTGAGGTATGTGTGAATAACACAATAAATATCAGTCTGCCTTGACCTATGTCACCAATCATGCAATTCTCTAATGCCTATTCCACAGGAAGGCAACAAATTTTGTGTTATGTGCTTGATGTCACATTGATCAATATTAAGTAGGTTGATAATACATATAAAGAAATTTTGGGATAACCAGTAATATAAATTTTGTCCGCAAGTGTTAGGTTGCACACTTGTTAAACCTTTGAAAGGCACTTCCGTATGTGGCATCTGCAATATAAAAAAGGAATATCCCAACAGTTTTGTTTGCTGACCTATCATTATATCCCCCATCATATCATTATATCCCCCAATGGGTTTTTCTTGACAAAATCTCGCGTCCCGATCATATACGGGTCGTATCACTTTTTGCAAAGTTAGACTTTGTAAGTAGAGAGAGTAGGTTTCCAGCAGACAGTATATCTGCCAAAAGCAAGAACATGAGTAGTACTCTTTATACAAAACCCTTTATACAAATACCATTGTTATTTTGCGAATTAACGAGAAGGATTTCCAAAGAGAATAAACAATTGAGGTGAGAGGGGATCACCTTGTCTGACCCCTACGAAAGAGCAAAATGCTGTGTCGTCTGTCGCATATTTAATCCACGGTTACTAGATGAACCGTGTTTAATCATGCAGCTTTGTAGATTTCAATAGAATGATCTATCACATTTAGGCCAAATTTTTTTTATTCCTCGTTTCTCGAGTTTTTATAAGGCAAATTTTTTGAGGAGGACGGAAAAAAAATAAAATTAATTCTTTTTTTCCCCATTAGATTTGTGTGATTCTCAAAGAATTGTAAGCGAGATCATTGATCGGAGAGAGGAAATGAAATAAAATAAAATTGTATTCCATGTATAATCTTGTTTCTCATCTGCGCGAGACTTCGGTACTTTGATCATGATACTCCCACGAAAATGCAACTTGGATTTGTTATGCGGCAGACGAAAAAAAAATGAAGATAAAAATAATTTTTTTTAGTAATTTTTTGCACTTACAATTCGGCGGGCGCGAGAAATTACGCTGAAATAAAATTTTATTTTTATTTCATTTTCAGCTCCTGTTTATTCGGCGGGTTCGCGAAACAAGGGATAATAAAAGTCTGGCCTTAGCAGAAATAATTGTTTTGAGGCAGTCAGACATATAACCTCATTCTGAGTTATCAAAGGCCTTGATTAAAAACCAGACATCCCAAAGAAAAGGGTTGATTATGAAAGGCGAAAATTTCATGCAAATTGCAAAGAAAAAGTAGTAAAAAATTATCTGAGCATTCAAAAAAAGATACAACTGCCTACAGAGTCAGCAATTCTGTCAAAAAAGAAAGTTTCATGAAAAGTTAAAAAGAATACATTAAAAGTTGACTATGTAAGGTTGATCGAAATGTCAGAGGTGCACAGATGAAAAACCAAACTTCCAGGTGAACTACAAGTATTACATTATTCCTTTACATCGCGCCCTCTAGTGTTGAGATGCGTCTGTGACTTTCCCGGAAGTAACGAGACTTGTGTGCAGAAAGACGTCTGCTTTTGTCATGGCGGCAAGTACAAACATGTCTGACCGCTGATAACAGAGTATCGGGACTTCCTTTTTGTGACGTCGATTAGTTCAAGCACAATATAACGTTACACCCCAGATCCGGTATGTGCGCGCATGCGAAACGCTGTATTTTTGGTTTCCGGGGAAGTGGCGTATGGTTAGGGCAATGTCTTTTGTTCGAATGTCTGGTCGTTTGTCATAAAGCATTTTCTTTTTCAAAAACATATCTTCATTGATTTGAACGGCCTTCGTGTGACCCATTTACGTCATAGAAGCACTTTGTCGCTAGAGGGCGCGATTTGTAGAAAAGGTGTATGATGTAGATTTTCCAGAAGTATTTGATACACTTGTGTTGGATTTCCCGTCGAAACGTATAACAAATTGAATACATACATTTTATTGAAATGCGTAATGTTTTCACAAACAGTTATTTTTCTCTGAACACAGAGTACATTTTCATTGTGGCTCTGGAAATTGTGTTGATTAAAGGGCGGTAGTCGTCGCGCCATGCATGCGCGAGATATATAGGTCTCATACAAACAAAGATGGCGACTTTGACCGTTGCGCAGATCAACGAGTACGGAGGCGTTTCCAAGCTTTAATTAGGTGATTGGAGGGTATCGAAGGAGTTACCGGCGGTAACCAGTGCGCCCAGGTCAAACCTCAGACTTGCGAATTCCATTTGAAGAGCGCATTGGATTGTGGGAAAATCAATGTTTATCAACACAAATGTCACACATGCGCAGCGCGACGATCTCTGCGCTTTAATCCTATTGCTTTTCTACATACTTTGCAGTGTTCTCATCATAGCTTCATAGTATAACTGTACGTTTCGGGCAATGTTCTCTTTTTCAGTTAATAACTATTTATATTAAGAATAATTCATAAGGGAATATATTTCCTATGTACCCATAAATAATTTTCATAATACCAATTACACAAGAATATTACAGATATTCTCTATATGTTTGCCTTTCATTTGTCTTGAATTATGACTGAAAAAAGCTGAATGAAATTACAAACTATGTAGTGTGTTCAACAACTCATGTATGAACAATAACTTTAATAAATATGATTTAGCTTGTTAAAAATACTGCATTTTTCTGCATAAAAACGAAAGAATTTCACAATGTCGAAAACGGCAAGTCTTTATCGTAGTGTTTACTCCCATTTCGGTCCTACCAGCGCCCTCTGTGTGGAGAGTGGTGTGCAGAAAGACGTCTGCTTTTGTCATGGCGGCAAGTACAAACATGTCTGACTGCTGATACTCTACATCAATTGACCTTACCAACAAGTGGCCGTTGAGATCTCGTTGAGAAGGGAAGAACTACGAGATTTGTTTTGCCCCTCTGATTTGAAAAACACGCTCTAAATTATACAACCACCTGGCTCATTTTGGCACAAGGGCAGCACAACAGGAAAATTAAGCCGATGAACCAGACTTTCCAACTTGATTACATTTCTCGCTGTTGTCGGGAAAGTTGAAAAAGTTGCCTAGAGAGTAAGATAAGTTTTCTGGAAATCAGAAAAGTTGCCTGGAAAGACGCGGAAAATAGCCTGGAAAATCAAAAACGTTGTCTGTAGAGGTGGAAGTTGTCTGAATTTGTCTAGAAAGTCGACAAGTTCAGAAACGTTGAATGGAAACTCGGGAAAACAGTATCGAGCTCAGAAAACACGCGTGTCAGAAAGATGGTCTTGAATTTGTCTAGAAAGTCGGAGAAAGCTGCCTGAAGAGTGAAAAATCACACACTGGGAACTCGGGGAAAAAATTCTGGATCTGGGAAAGTCGGTAAAATTGCATGGAAAGTCGAAGAAAATTCAAAGAAGTTGTCTGAAAAGTTGGAAGGGTAGAATGAAAAAAAAATGTCTGGAAATCCAAAAACGTTGTCTGGAAGAGAAGAAAAGTTGTCTAATAAGCCTGAAGTTGCATCGAAAGTTGAAGACGTTGCCTGAATTGTAAAATAATCTTAATTTCAAAAATTATGCTGGAATATCAATAATATCAATAACAGTTGTTGTTGTTTTCTCCTTTACATGTATTGTTCAAAGACGTGTTTTTTATGATGACAAAATGTTTTATTTTTGTTTGCAACCAACCATGTGCAATAATTTGGTGTGCTTTTCAAAACAGATAATAATTACTTGAACCACTGTAACCGGTCAGTGAAACTAGCAGCACACAAACTACATAGTCTCTGAGACCATTATGTTTCCCTATACCAAATAAACTTGGTTGTAATGATGTCTTTATTATCACATCAAACAAGAAAATTAGTGAAAACTGCTAGGACCGTAATCATTTCGACTATAGGTCAAATACGTCGCCATTGAGAGAATGGCGCGTTGTTTTGATATCATCACGAACCACTGGAGGGCTCTTGTCATTTTAGAAATATAGGTCAGCGAGAAAATCGACACAATGTATATTCCTATGTACGTTATAAATTCTATGAGAGAATGGCGCGTTGTTTTGATATCATCACGAACCACTGGAGGGCTCTTGTCATTTTAGAAATATAGGTCAGCGAGAAAATCGACACAATGTATATTCCTATGTACGTTATAAATTCTATATTATATTATTATTTACGATCACATTTCTCTATGTCGGAAATGTTGCAATAATCGAAGACATTGTAAGTCGACATCCGTGTTCTCCCCAAGAAATTGTCTCAGGGTTTAATTATTTAATTTAATTATTAATTTGCATACTAATTAACACAATGTACAGTTATAGTTTATTTTTTTTAATAAACAAGATTTACGGTATACAGTGAAACACATCAGTTAATTAAAATGAAATATATTGCCATAAACATATTAGATAATACTGTTAATTGGTTGAAAGGAATGATGTCAGAACTTGAAGTCGCTCGAAAGGAAATGTGCATAAAAAATCGAATATGTTTTCTGGGAAGTCGGGAAAGATGTTAGACGTTTTCTGAAAAGTACGGAAACTGTGGAGAAAAGAGATATAATTGCATAGAAATCGGAAAACTAGAATGTTAGAAACATTAACTTGAGAGGCAGAAAAGTTGTGTGAAAAGTTGCCTGGAAAGTCGGACAACTTGAGCTGTCACCCATGTTGGAATACACTGGAAATTGAAAAAAAAAAAAAACGTGCATGAAAAGTAGGTTATTTTGAACATCATAAAGGGATCTGAGAATTACTAGTAAGTTGCATGTGAAGTAAGGAAACTGTCGTAAATATCAGAAAGGTTGTCGCAATGAATAATGCCGTTTATGGTCTAGTTAGAAGGAACAGTTTCCAAATAAGATGAAAAACTGCACAAAAAGTTGGAATACTTGTAGCGTACTATGTAATCAGTATTAAAGAGCGGCAGTCGTCGCGCTGCGTCCTGTTCGATATGGGACTCATGGCGACTTATACAACGCATGAATACATTGTTTATTTGCATGAAATTCGAAACACTTGCTGCGCGACGACCACCGCCCTTTAAACATGTTTGTAAAAGGTCTCATTGAACTAGTTGCCTAAAATGTCAGAAAACCTGCATGGGAAATCGGAAAACCGTGACCTGCACAGAAGTCGAAAAAACGTTTTCTGTAATGTCGGAAAATGAAAACATGAAAAGTCGAACAAGTTTCGTCGGAAAAGTGCCTATAACTTCACTGGCGGACATTTTGTTTCTATAAAGTTGAAAAACTGCCAATGCATAACAAGTTGAAAAGGTTGCTTCAAAAGTCGAAAACTGGAGAGAATTGCGTGCTAGACAATCAAGGCATCGGGTACTCGTCTCTATGGCCTCCCGTTAGGTTATGATTTATTGTAAAATTAAAATAAATATGTTTTCGCTGTTACTAGTTCCATTGATAAATTTGAAAAAAAAATCCTATATCTGCCCTGTGTACTGTCATCTAATTCCATTGAGCGATGAAAATACATTTGAATTCAAGTTGATTATAGACCAACTTAGGGGGCCAGTGCATTACCAATTTGTTAAAGGGTCTCAATGTTTGTTTGCGTTTACTTTACTCGTCTGCGCATGACATACATACTCGGAAGTTGATTTTAGAGCTGTAAAAAAAATAAAACAACGGGTACGACGAACGCATTTTTTCTGTATCTTATACCCTGCCTTATACAGCATAGGTAAGTTAGTAATACCGACGTTTGAAGACATGTTGCGTCATAAATATGACTGCATACTGCGTATAGTACGGGCCGGTGACAAAAACATCGATCGTCATGATATAGTCTTGATTTTACGTCAGGATATTAGGCCACAAACTTCGTGTTTCGGTATATATAATTGTAACGTCGATGTACGGGCTAGGATCCGTTCTGTACACCGATGATGACGTGTATATATCGAGAGAAGAAGCCTGACCCTAGTAGGTACTCGGACCAAACACAATGTGAAACCACGGCTAGATGCATTGAAGTGTTGTCGTAAAACGTCACGATGTTGCCGTAAAACTTGTAAAGATGCGCTCCACTCTCCAGGTTGCTTTCTTGTTCCATAAGAATTACATCATTACAAATCTGTCGATATGTACATGCCTGTTATGCGATTAATTGATAGACAAAAGAGTGTTTATTCTACCAGAAAATTTGAAATACGGTGGTGATGCCGGAGCATTTACAAAAGTAGTTCTAGCCGAACTAATGATAGCCCTAGTGGGTAAAAGTTCCTTAGGCCCCCTCATCCACAACTCTAACCATAAACCTGCCCCACCCCCAATTTTAATTATATATGCCCCTCTGCAGGACAAATATCAAGGGGCATGTACAATTACATTTTGGGGTTAGGAACTGATACGCTGACCCCTTCCTTGACTATCAAACCATAAGACACAGCATTCTAGCCAATGAAGGAACGCCTTGTAACTCTTGATTTGGATTATAATTAAAGCGGGGAAGTCATCACCTGCGAATGCGTCAGATGGCCATAGCGTGTCACTGTTTACAAACAAGCGTCTACCTGTTATCGTCGATTGGGACTAAATTCCCACGCGTGAGCAGGTGACGACCCTCCCGCTTTAAACTTTAATAACTGGTGGCTTCCATTCACTTACAATTGTACATGTATATATTTATATTTCCCGTTTATGTCATAGTGTATAATGTCTGAATTGAAACAACAACAGCAAGTTGGTTCCAATCATCCTCTAGAGCAGTTCATCTTATTGGCCAAGTCCGCTAAAGGTGCTGCTGTAGTTGCGCTTATTAAGCAGGTATTGGAAGCTCCTGGTGTATATGTGTTTGGTGAACTACTTGAAATGCCACATATACAAGAGGTAAGTTATCTCTATTTATCATATATCCTTGGTAGTTTTCATCGGACAACAGTCGGAAACATTATCTTATCGTTTGGCTTCTGCTAGTTCTTCAGACTAATATCATTTCTCAGACGTGCCTGGACTGATTTTATTCATGGTTGGTACAAAGTCAAGTCATAATGGGAGACGCACGCAAATCGATTTTTTTTTTTGTTCTGCTAATTTTTGACCCCGACTTTTGACCAACTAGTGGTCGTTTTTTTCGTTTTTTAGGCATGCCTGGGTCGATTTCATTCAAACTTGGTGTTATTGTTACTCATGATGGGTTTCTGTGATTTGATTCAAAATGGCCAACTGGTGGCCATTTTCTTTATTCTTGTGTTTCTATCATTCAGATACACTTTTACCAAACATGATGGTATACATTTGCACCTCAAATTGATTTTGTTGATTCATCAAAAGATTGACTGGTGGCAAAATGGAACCACATAATTTCAACATTTCAGCAACATTTTTCAGGCAAGCTTTTGTTAATTTTTTTGAAACTTTTGTATAAATAACATGGCTTTTGTGATTTAATTCAAAATAGCAGGCTGGCGGCCTTGTTGGTTTGTAGGACGTATCTTGACCTATTTAGTTTGTTGTTGTTGTAAGACAAATCATAATGGTATGGATATTCATGCAAATTTCAATGGAATTTTCCTGACATTATTCCTTCTCCTTTTTGTTATCTCAATTCAAATGAATCAAAGTATAAACAAGAACTATATCAAGCACAACAATCCACGTGTTCTAGTCAGTTCTGCACCCTGCCACTTGCTCTGGCACTGCCCAGGCAAGACATTGGCATGAAAATTAGGTCATTTTTTTCATTTTTCTCTCTGTCTTATTAATGCTATTCTCTTTTGTTTTGCAGTTGGCGGATGGTCCCAATGCGTCATATTTGAATGTGTTGAATTTATTTGCGTTTGGTACATATAATGAATACATAGGTAAGTGTCATGTAATTATGCATTTCTTCGATTAATTAGTTACCATAAACAGGAAAGTTGATCAAAGTTGATACATTTCTGGTCATCGAGAATATCTAATTTTAGTCATTATTTTACTATACCATAATACCAGCAACAGTCAGTCAGCTTTAACTATGTTGACTTTGTATTGTTAGACATCTACTGTATTTGTCTTTAAGCGCCACCTTTAATTAGGCACCAATGCCAGGAAAACATTGTATTTTACACCCCAATATGGCACCAGACAGAGTTGAAATTTTGGCATGTGGCGATCATGAATTAGGCACCGGCGGATCAACTACCGGTTACCAGTTAGTAGTGATAGACGCAATCACGGAAGTCCATGCAACATTTTTATTGCCTATACAATTGGATGCAAGTTTTTTTTTTTTCCTTAAAAACCAACTTCTCCAGCAGTAAACAAACTTTTAGGATTCAATTTTGACTCTTGAGTCTTACAATATCAGTCCTGTTAGAGTTCACATTGAATTTACTGGGTTTCCAGCGAGTCACAATGATTTCTACTTGGGTTCTATGGGGTCATATTGACTTTCACTTGAGTCCTAAGGAGTCATGTTGAATTTTACTGAAGTTCTAAGGAGTCACTGACTTTTGCCTAATTTAATCACACAAATTTCTAACAGCAAAAATTTGAAAAATTGGGAAAAACAACAATAATCTGCTCGTTTTCTTTCAGCTACTACGTCTAAATATCCTGAGTTGACCGTTGTACAGAAAGCAAAGTTACGTCATCTTACCATCGTATCACTTGCTGCAAAAACTAAGTGTATCTCATACTCTATACTTCTTAAAGAACTGGATTTGAAAAATGTCCGTGAATTGGAGGCAAGTCTTCAAATTAACTGATTGGCTAAGCTGAACATTTCAACAAAATGCATTGATATGAATGAATTAAGGAGTCATATATACATTTGTAGTTAAAACATGCACACAGTAAATACAATTTTTTTGTTTAACTCTTTAAGTGCCAAAGTCAAGTTCAGGTTCCATTAACAAAATAGTTACAATTATAGTCTGCTATTTCCCACTGAAAATGTTGAATATTTTAAATTGTTGGTTACAAAATAAAAGCAAGGTCACATTTTGTCTGTTCTGTCCAAAATTAAGATTGAATTCAGTGAAAATTAAAAAAAAATGTGAACAAATTTATCCCAATGTGGGCTAAAAACAATCAAACATTCAACCCCTCTTAGCAAAAGTTTGCATGTTTGAAAAAAACTCAATGTAATTGAAATAACTTTTGACCCATCTTCTCAAAGTGAAAAGATTACATTTGCTGTGCAAATTTTAATTGTCCACTGCCTTTTTAAAAAAAAAATTTTCACCAAAGTCGAAAAATCTATCTACAACAATCAGACTGGCCGTGCAATTGGTTGCCATGGATACCCTGTCAATGTCGTACATATACTTATTTTGATACTTGTATATTTTTTCATTAGGATTTAATCATTGATTGTATTTACGCTGATGTAATCCGTGCTAAGCTTGATCAAAACAATCAACAATTGGAAGTAGATTACGCCATCGGTAGAGACATTAGACCTGAAAATATTTCTCATATTGTTAAAGTTCTCGGTGAATGGTAAGAAGTTTTCAATTTCTGATGCTTTCACTATTTTTATAAAATGTTGTCATCTTCTGCAGAGTTGTTCTGCCTCTTCTTTCCTTGAAAACAGTTGATCTTTAAACAAAATCTGTTTGATTGAAAAATAATTTTAGGTTATCAACTCAGGTAACATTTAGTGTGGCGTAGTTGAGTCTACACTGAACTATTCTGTGAATTTCAAAATAGCATCGTCCAATTACACATTTTTGCCATGCGATTCTACTTACAATTTGTCGTCAGTATCATGTCTGTTATTCGGTTATGGCTAAAAAACAAATCAGATATATGACTGAAAGTGATGAAAGTACAATAGGGAAATGCATTAGACAAATATTGTTATGGCAAGATGTACTACCATGTTTGTCTATATCTAAGCTTTTCAGATGATGTATAGGTTGGTTTAGTAACATGCTTAGTAACTTTTAACAATACATTTTGCCCCATGATGCTAGCTTAAAATTTTGTTGAATTTTACTACATTCAAAACACAACATTTTTGCTTTCATCCATCTATTTCATTTATACTTACCTCACTCAACCATGTTAGTTCCCATGGCCACCCACTCTTTCAAAATCATGATGTAGTGAGGTCACTGGGTGCTAACAGGATCAAGTACAGTAGCAGCAGCACTGTGCCACTAGAGGGTGCTACGTTTTTATGTATCGTATTTATATCAACATCTCAGATGTTCGATTTCACCTTATTATTTTGTCATTTTGCAATCAGTTAATTCAATAAATACAAATTATTTTTAATGAAAAATTGAGGATATAACCAGTTCTGACAACGACAAAAAAAACAACATATGGCTGTGCTTTTAATGGGGACAAAGTAAACCATAATATGCACTTCTAATAGAGTATATACAGTATATAAATGATTTATTTTACATAGGTGTGATGGATGTGAGACGGTGCTCAGCGGGATAGAACAACAAATAACGCATGCCAATACGTATAAAGAAAACTGTATTAAAACAAAGCAAAGAATTGAAACTGAGGTAAGTCATTGTGATTCTCTTCTGGTGTAAGTCGCGATGACTTGAGGGGCCATGATTAATTTAAACAAGCGCTCAACAGTCGTAATTTCCTCATTAAATATTCACCCTTCTCTCTTGGTTAATAAAATGAAGGCAAAGTAAAATTTAAAAAATTATGTGCACAGTATACTTGACCCCCTCCCCTCTTAAATAAAGAAATTGTGTTTGCTGTGCACATGTTGGATTGATTACCCTCTTTTTCCCACCCAAAGTCATTTTTGGTGTTCAGGTTGCTAGGGTGTCAGGGTGTGACCGAATAATTCCAGTAGAGTAGAGGTGATTGTGTCGGAATCATGATCAGTAGGTCCAGAGTTTGAATCTTGAGAGGTGATGTCTTTGCTTGAGTGTACCATTAGGAAGATGAAAATCAATGACTGAGATTTATTCACTAACAAATGACTTTGAGGGTGTAGCTTGTTTCACAGATGCTCAACAGGGTCTGGTTGATGCCACAATGTAGCGATTCAATTAGGATACCAATCCCACAAATCCCTGTACTTATGTCCCAAATATGGAATACTGTTTCAGTGACAAACCACACTACATGCGCAGTAAACATTTTTCCATGTGCAATTACCCATGCGATTAAAATATACAAGAGAGATAACATTGACATTCAATGACAGAAACTGTCACCTGGCACAGAAACGCTCTTGAGGTAATGTTGGTTGGTCTTTGTTATTAGGTTGGAAACATAAAAAAGACACTGAAAGCCACATCGGCTGATATTGACGATCAACATATGAGCACAGACTCTAGGGAAGTTGAACCACAACCCCAAAAAGCAACAAAGAAGACGTCTAAAGTGAAAGGGTATGTGTGCAATCATGACATTCATGTCTTTTCCTAGCATATAATATATAAAATCGTACACTTCAATCTGTTAAACCAAACAATTTTATCACTCCTTCTATGGTTATAATCAGCTCCCTTCTTCACCGACTTGCTCCCCTTCTCTGATGACTTGTATACCTATATAAACCGAACACATCTGTGAACTGAACAGTTTGATGTTCAGTCTCGACAGGTTTCACAATATTTGTTGTCAGTCTTTTTTTTTTCACACAGTTATTTTTATTGCTGGTAAATGAGAATCCTTCAATCTTTTTTGTACTCTTTCATTTCAGACTTCGAGGAAGTGGAAAATTTTGGCAGAAATCATCGCAGAGTTGAAAAAAATATATATATCGGTACTTTTAGGAACCCTGCAAACTTGATAATGGAGGGAAGACAAGGGGGGGGGGCATCGCTTTATTTTGTACATGCTAATTTCATGTAGTATTTGCCAGTCACTTTCTTGATTTTTCTTGTTTAGATTATGTTAGCTATGTTGTCAATCTGAAACTAAACATTCTCAAAATATAACTCTTTTCATGTAATTCTTCCAGCCAGTAATTGAGAGTACGACTCTTAAACAAGTATGCTGTATTACATACAGGTTCCACACAACTTGTTGTGCAGTGACTTTGTGTGCTACAACACACCTCAAAACAAATTGATAGCAGTAACATGCAAACAATATATACATTAAGTTCATTTATTGCGACTCCCAACTGGTGTCAATCTTCATTCTTTCATCGCCCGTCTCCTGTCGAAGCATACCACGTTTCAGCTCCCACGTTGACCTCTTGCAGCTTCCTCCAACATGTCGCACACACAAACCAGACCAGACAGCTAAGAATATTCAAGAACAGACCCCATTTCCTTATAAACTGAAGAACCAGTCAGTGATACTGGTAAAAATTATAGTGCTATCAGTTTACCGTCTATTTACAGTCTCTCCTTGTCAACGTAAAACAAGAGGCTTTTATAGCTAAAGCAGACTCCCTAGCTCAGTACAAATAAATATGCAAAATAGGGATAAATTGACAAAAGAACACAACATAAAGCGACCAAGGACAATATGATGTTTCAATGAAACCCTAACTACAAATAATAAATACATAAAATATACTCAAACGTAACAAGGAGTATTACTAGTAAATTAATGTAATTTACATACATGTAGGTTATGTCTGTTTATATACTGGAATTTATCAACATTCCACTTGCTATACACTCTGAGGTGTGATGTCAGTTATCTCATTACTCATTCAGATCAAAGCATCTTGGGAAATACTCATTGTTTGTTGGTCAGTTGACATATTGCAATCAAAGGAATTCCTTGTAATTACGTGATCACAGATGTTTAATAATGTTTACATTGGCTGCATTTTCATGCAACCATTCAAATGTACACGTATCTGACAATGATGAGATATTTCTAGCATCATAGCTAGGCATTATTGTGGTGTATGGATTCTAGGCAATTGTATGAAGGGCTTCATTAATATAAACAACAAATCTACAGTCAATAGCTGAAAGTGATATTACTAGCATCATAGCTAGGCATGAGTGTGGTGTATGGATTGTATGAAGGGCTTCACTAATATAAACAACAAATCTACAGTCAATAGCTGAAAGTGATATTACTAGCATCATAGCTAGGCATTAGTGTGATGTATGGATTCTAGGCAATTGTATAAAGGACTTCATTAATATAAACAACAAATCTACAGTCAATAGCTGAAAGTGATATTACTAGCATCATAGCTAGACAATAGTGTGGTGTATGGATTCTAGGCAATTGTATAAAGGACTTCATTAATATAAACAACAAATCTACAGTCAATAGCTGAAAGTGATATTACTAGCATCATAGCTAGGCATTAGTGTGGTGTATGGATTCTAGGCAATTGTATGAAGGGCTTTATTAATATAAACAACAAATCTACAGTCAATAGCTGAAAGTGATATTACTAGCATCATAGCTAGGCATTAGTGTGGTGTATGGATTCCAGGCAATTGTATGAAGGGCTTCATTAAATAAACAACAAATCTACAGTCAATAGCTGAAAGTGATATTACTAGCATCATAGCTAGGCATTAGTGTGGTGTATGGATTGTATGAAGGGCTTCACTAATATAAACAACAAATCTACAGTCAATAGCTGAAAGTGATATTACTAGCATCATAGCTAGGCATTAGTGTGGTGTATGGATTCTAGGCAATTGTATGAAGGGCTTCATTAATATAAACAAATCTACAGTCAATAGCTGAAAGTGATATTACTAGCATCATAGATAAGCATTAGTGTGGTGTATGGATTCTAGGCAATTGTATGAAGGGCTTTATTAATATAAACAACAAATCTACAGTCAATAGCTGAAAGTGATATTACTAGCATCATAGCTAGGCATTAGTGTGGTGTATGGATTCTAGGCAATTGTATGAAGGGCTTCATTAATATAAACAAATCTACAGTCAATAGCTGAAAGTGATATTACTAGCATCATAGCTAAGCATTAGTGTGGTGTATGGATTCTAGGCAATTGTATGAAGGGCTTCATTAATATAAACAACAAATCTACACCCAATAGCTGAAAGTGATATTTCTAGCATCATAGCTAGGCATTAGTGTGATGTATAGATTCTAGGCAATTGTATGAAGGGTTTCATTAATATAAACAACAAATCTACAGTCAATAGCTGAAAGTGATATTACTAGCATCATAGCTAGGCATTAGTGTGGTGTATAGATTCTAGGCAATTTTATGAAGGGCTTCATTAATATAAACAACAAATCTACAGTCAATAGCTGAAAGTGATATTACTAGCATATCTAGGCATTAGTGTGGTGTATAGATTCTAGGCAATTGTATGAAGGGCTTCATTAATATAAACAACAAATCTACAGTCAATAGCTGAAAGTGATATTACTGGCATCATAGCTAGGCATTAGTGTGATGTATAGATTCTAGGCAATTGTATGAAGGGCTTCATTAATATAAACAACAAATCTACAGTCAATAGCTGAAAGTGATATTACTAGCATCATAGCTAGGCTTTAGTGTGGTGTATAGATTCTAGGCAATTGTATGAAGGGCCTCATTAAATAAACAACAAATCTACAGTCAATAGCTGAAAGTGATATTACTAGCATCATAGCTAGGCATTAGTGTGATGTATAGATTCTAGGCAATTGTATGAAGGGCCTCATTAAATAAACAACAAATCTACAGTCAATAGCTGAAAGTGATATTACTAGCATCATAGCTAGACATTAGTGTGGTGTATGGATTCTAGGCAATTGTATGAAGGGCTTCATTAATAAGAACAACAAATCTATAGTCAATAGCTGAAAGTGATATTACTAGCATCATAGCTAGGCATTAGTGTGGTGTATAGATTCTAGGCTATTGTATGAAGGGCTTCATTAATATAAACAACAAATCTACAGTCAATAGCTGAAAGTGATATTTCTAGCATCATAGCTAGGCATTAGTGTGATGTATAGATTCTAGGCAATTGTATGAAGGGCCTCATTAAATAAACAACAAATCTACAGTCAATAGCTGAAAGTGATATTTCTAGCATAATAGCTAGGCATTAGTGTGATGTATAGATTCTAGGCAATTGTATGAAGGGCCTCATTAAATAAACAACAAATCTACAGTCAATAGTTGAAAGTAATATTACTAGCATCATAGCTAGGCATTAGTGTGGTGTATGGATTCTAGGCAATTGTATGAAGGGCTTCATTAATATAAACAACAAATCTACAGTCAATAGCTGAAAGTGATATTTCTAGCATCATAGCTAGGCATTAGTGTGATGTATAGATTCTAGGCAATTGTATGAAGGGCCTCATTAAATAAACAACAAATCTACAGTCAATAGCTGAAAGTGATATTACTAGCATATCTAGGCATTAGTGTGGTGTATAGATTCTAGGCTATTGTATGAAGGGCTTCATTAATATAAACAACAAATCTACAGTCAATAGCTGAAAGTGATATTTCTAGCATCATAGCTAGGCATTAGTGTGGTGTATAGATTCTAGGCAATTGTATGAAGGGCTTCATTAATATAAACAACAAATCTACAGTCAATAGCTGAAAGTGATATTACTAGCATCATAGCTAGGCATTAGTGTGATGTATAGATTCTAGGCAATTGTATGAAGGGCTTCATTAATATAAACAACAAATCTACAGTCAATAGCTGAAAGTGATATTACTAGCATCATAGCTAGGCATTAGTGTGATGTATAGATTCTAGGCAATTGTATGAAGGGCTTCATTAATATAAACAACAAATCTACAGTCAATAGCTGAAAGTGATATTACTAGCATCATAGCTAGGCATTAGTGTGATGTATAGATTCTAGGCAATTGTATGAAGGGCTTCATTAATATAAACAACAAATCTACAGTCAATAGCTGAAAGTGATATTACTAGCATCATAGCTAGGCATTAGTGTGATGTATAGATTCTCGGCAATTTTATGAAGGGTTTCATTAATATAAACAACAAATCTACAGTCAATAGCTGAAAGTGATATTACTAGCATCATATCTAGGCTTTAGTGTGGTGTATAGATTCTAGGCTATTGTATGAAGGGCTCCTGAGAACAAATATTATATAGTACTACGAACTATATTTTTGTGAGATGAGATATATATAGAGGAATAATACATCGGTTCATATGTCAAGTTTGTCTATCATTGTCCATATTTTAAAATTCATATTTTTTGCTGCGAATGGCGTTTTTTCACCTATTAAATTAATTTAAATAAATGAAAAAATACATTCAGTGCATTTGATAATAACCAATAAATGATAACTAACCAAGGCTCGGTCATAAAATTTGGTCATAGCGCCATCGTACGACAAGTTCAGTATAATTTACAACTTGAGGGCGCTTTTAAAAATGGCGACCCAGTGATAAAAAATGAAACGTAAAACGTTTTGACGTTAATTTGGCGACGTTGTATTGCTGTTGTCGTGAATATTGTTCTAGTTATAATGCATCGAGCCCGACACGTCGACCCACACTTGAAATGAGTCTTCTGACAAAAAAAGGTATTAGAAATCTTTTTACATATTTAGTCTACAAATCAATGTATGTAAACATCCACAACTGTCGGTTTGCAAAATAAACGAGCAGTGATCGCGATCGCGGTTTTCAAAAAATCCTGTTTAATTCCATCCATTCCGTGAACCCGTCTGGTATTTGATCGCAACTGTCATTCGATGTTTTCATTGTTACACTCAACCATAGACACTATAGTAGGACTACACTGTCTATGACTCGATCAACCAACATTTTTGCGGATCCGAAACTGGGGTCGTCTCAGTTGACCTTCTGCTTCAGCTGCCTTCAGGCTGTCAGTTTTATCCAAACCGCAACCACAATCCCACTCCACCGTCATCGACCTCCTTCGCGGATAGCCTTAAACACGAATACTCGTAAAGATAATCTAATATCGTCGGAATGCGAAAACATATCACACCACTGGAAAACACAGGTAAAATTTGCTCCCCCCCCCAAAAAAAACACTGAAATACTGAATTAATTTAATAGTCCTTTTGTTGACCCATTTTTACATGATGAGACCCCTCCCCCTCCCATATTGATCAGGACATCATTTGAATTTTAGCATTTGAAATTTGTGTGCATCAAAAATTGTAGCTACATAATAGTTTGTATTTCGTCATTGGTTTAATGTTTAGAAATATGTCATTTCTGATTTGAGTTATTCTTCAACTCCAATAGATCAGACACATGCCTTTACACATTCAAAATAGCATATTATTATACTGCAATTTATATAATAATTTATCCGTTCATTTTCATTGAGCAGGTGTTATTGCTAGAAAAAAACAAAAACAATGACTCATTATTAGTATCACCATAGTCCTATTATTAGTTGTTACCTTTCTAATGAATCACATCATTTTTACTCAAGCAGTATAACACTTTGATTATTGGCAGAAAATGGTCTCATAATTCACATGCTATCAGTCCACCTTCTTATTTAAGAGAAATCTAAATAAATTTAATTTCTTTTACTTTAGTAGAATCTTAAATTCAACCCTTGACCCTCTCTAATAATTCAACCACCTGAAAATAATTACTTACGATTTTCTTCTAACAATTCAGAAATCTCCAAAAATAATCCGGTGCAATTAATGGAATAATTTTGTATTCTAACCAACTCTGGTAAATCGGTTAATTCTCACTACTAGGAATGTTTATATGATTTCTGGATTCTACTGCATTTGTGAAGCCAAAATGTCACGAAACTCACTGACACTTTGTGTCGTAGACCCCAGAGAAATTTTCACTGACTCTTGAAGTTCACAAAAATTTGAAGTGGTTGACAGAATTTAACCATTACTGGAGTCTTTAGCATTCATGGTTATACAAAATAAAAATTATTTACCAAATGAGTAAACTCAGGCTAATATGTCAAGTCATGTGACCTGTCAGGTCATGTGACTACATGTATATATATATATATGGTAGCTAGCTTACAATGAATAATTACTTGAAGAAAAATTACTCTTGCAGCTGTAAACCGTAACATGGATTTCGGCTCAGTTCACTCAACGTTATAAATTTTCTATAAATCTAAATATTTATGACTTGGAATGGCAGATGCTCATTTGTTTGAATTTGTGCACTGACTGTAACTGCGCTAATATCTGTCTGATTGCTGTGTGAGCTTTTCACGGAATGGAGATAGGTCTATGCCTAGCCAAGCAAACCATCTCACTTGGATAAGAATGACACTGATTTCAAATGAAAAGTGTCAATAAATATACAGGTATATTCTATAAAATACTTAATTTTAGCTAGAATTAATTTTTGCTGAAAATACTTTTTGGCTGTTTTGTATGGAATTCATTTTCACTGATTTTTGATGAGTTGAATGTAAAATATATGAAAAAAGGTATATTCACTTGATTTTATTTTTCACAGAATCATCCATTCAGCAAAAACAGCGATAATTAATTCCAAGCGAAAATAAAGTATTTTACAGTACTATCGGTGGTATTATATTATGATACAGTGCGCTGTCCATTACTGAAATGCTGCGTTTACATTGGTTGATCAGTACCATGTGCTACCCTGTTAACAAACTTCCCCCAATGCTCAATTGTAATTTTGAATATTAGATTACCATAGTTTATACATATCAGTTTATTTTCTAGAAAAAAACTGCAAGAGGGAGCAATGTAATTCAGCCGCGGCACCACCAAGTAGGGGAGATAGGGTTCTCCCTACCAGGCTGTGGAGTTTTTGATAATTCTAAGTTAAAATGGAGCATTCTATGGCTTCCTTGGGGCCGAAACTACTATCAGACAGGTCACAGTTGAAGACTGTAATCCCTGGTCGATCAGAATTTTATGGTTGCCAGAGGATCTGCTCCGCAGGGTAAGGGGGCGCATGGCCATGGCATGAGGGCGCTGTGCCCCTGTTCCCTTGTTTTAATAAATCCCTGCATATTAACAGTTTATAATATCACAGTGAATAGGCGAGAATCACTGCACATGTATGTACTACACATTATGTAATGTCATGTTCCTATGCAGATGATAACACATATATTGTATTTGCAGGTCCTTCATCCATAGACGATCATGTACAGGACAAAATAAGGAGAAATTTGAGTAAAGAATTATCAAGAGTTGTGAAAAAGGTGACAGTCTACTTTATATTCGATACTCCATCCAACTTGTCATTTTAATCTCTGTAAGATTAGTGTGTACAAAATGGATTTGATGTATCAGGGGTTTTCACAAAATTTTGAATGCATTTAATAACAGGCCATCATCCTGTAACAACAGACCAAAAAAATAAATAAAAAGGCTCTTGGCAGTCGGGGCAAGAAAGTACATGGCCAATTTGGGCTTGTAGCCAGCCATATGGGCGGCGGCCGGCTCTTAATGTAACCCCATCTCATCTTGCAAACTTGAAACAATAGGTGATTTTTCGTTCAACTACAAGATCTTGCGAATTGCGTGAAAGATGCGTGCTACACTACTAATACATCATAGAATGTTTTCTCATGTGAAATGATTTCTGTGTTTGTGACGTAGTAACAATAAAAACCATGTTTCCTGAAAACATTGAGGTTTTCTATTGTTTTGCAAACAGTTTCATGACGATGTACTTGATATTATATGTGAATGATGCGAGTAACAATGTTTATGGCTAGATGTACCTGTTTTTATGCATGGAGAAATAATAACATTGTTTTCTCATCTGTAGATACAGCATGATCACATAAGTTCTGACTCAGCCATACGAAGGTAAATATGAATTGATCGTTTTGACACCAAAGTTTTCAACTGATTTTCATTGATATCATGTTACACATCCAGTGTGTGTGTTTACATTTCATCTGGGATTGCTCATTGTCTTGTTTAAAAGTGAAGTAACATAGTGGTTACCTTCACAAATGATGCACTTGGACGTTCAAAGTCTTGTAATCAGAGCATAGTGCTGAATGTGAATGACATTTTGTGAAGACTTGTTTTTGCTTGTCTCATGATCTGTGTTAGTTTATGGCATGATTTCAATGAGATCTTGTTACATCTCTGAAGGTCACTTTCGATTCCATCGACTTTTTTTTTTTTTTTCTTGTTTCAGTGGAGACGCTGCTAATGCTGTCTGTCACGTGATTGAAGCTATCTTTCTTCATGGACTTAGAGAGTCCTTTTCTAATAAGGTGATTCAGTCTTGTCTAACATTTGTAGTAATTATTTATGTCTAGTGTGTTAAAGATCAAGAGGGAATGCTTTTAGCGCTAATACTGACTTTACGTACAGAAGGTCAAATAAAAGCCATCTAGAAAAACACTGTGGTACATTAACTGGGGAAAACCAGTCTCCAAGTAGCTTATTGGTGATAAATTATTCAAGTCCCCTTAGCTCTAGGTTAGATTGACCAGGAAAGACAGTCTTTGATTGGCTAATGTGTGACAAATCATTCAAGTCCCCCTAACTCTAGGTTAGATTGATTAGAAAAGACAGTCTTTGATTGGCTAATGTGTGACAAATCATTCAAGTCCCCCTAACTCTAGGTTAGATTGACCAGGAAAGACAGTCTTTGATTGGCTAATGTGTGACAAATTTTTCAAGTTCCCCTAACTCTAGATTAAATTGTCCAGGAAAGCTGTTTAGATTGACTAATATGTGATGTATGATTCAAGTCCCCGAGCTTTTGGTTACATTGACCAGGAAAGGCAGCCTTAGATTGGCTAATGTGTGATAAATTATTCATGTCTCCCTAACTCTAGGATAGATTGACTAGGAAAGACAGTCTTTGATTGGCTAATGTGTGATAAATTATTAAAGTTCTCCTAGCTCTAGAATAAATTGACAAGCAAAGACAGTCTTAGATTGGCTAATGTGTGATAAATTATTCAAGTCTCTCTAGCATTACACTGGGGGACATTGACCAGGGAAGCCTACTGTCAATTCAATTCTAGAGCGATATCTTAGTGCATGTATGTAAATTCCTCAGTATCTTTTTGTGTTGTTATTATTATTGTTGAATCTGTTTATTTTTTAGTCTTGTGTTATGTGTGTTTTATTTTCTGGTTTTAGTTGTCAAGTTATTTTGGCTCTGGCAACACAGGAAGAGCTCCTCAACCGGTATGTCTGTCATCCTAGCTCAAATTAGTATTTGCATGATATATAATTTATAAGAATACTGATTCTGTATTTTCTGGGTCAGAAGTTTATAAGGCTGAAAATATTCTGTGTTATTTGTAATACTTTATCGCCAAGGTTAATTTTGTCAACATTTTCAAAATAAACACACCTAATTATTTTCCAAAATTGTTATCCGAACCTGTAGCTAATGTGAATTGGAATTTTTTTCCAAATTAACAAATAGTATTTTCACAAGTATTGACCTTGAAATTGAGTGTCCATAAAAAAGTGCATTCAATCCATTATGTAAATGTTGAAATGACCTAATTGATGTCATACATGTAATCATACCCAACTATCGCAGCTAACATGCACATGTCTTAATTTTCTCCAACGTGCAGTAACACTTTCAGTAGTGAAAGATTTCAACTAACCTACTGTATAACATGTTGAAAAAGCGACATCCTATTTTAGCGAATTGTAGTAAAATGACGTACTAGCAAAATGTTGATTTAGTGAATCTCTCACAATACAATGTCGCGTGCCAAAACAAATGCGCAGTTATCTGTCAAGTGTATAAGGAAGCGCCCAGATTATTACCTTATCTGACGTTGTTTGCCCGTCATTTTGAATTTATAATGAAGTCATTAGCGACATCTTCAATTAGCGAATTAGTTCTCTTGCTAAATTCGCTGAAAAGACATGCTCGCAAAAAGACATGTTTTACAGTATTTGCTTTCCCTTAATACTGCTCAGACTATTGGTGACATTTGACAGATTAATACAGAAATTTTCAAGGCTTAACTTTTCAATTCACTTCAACTCATCGAAATATGTAATACTATTACTAGTCTGTTAAATCTAGCGAGACTAGCTACTATTCAGTTGTCCGGATGGCAATTTCACTTGTCTATGACTGTCAGAATTATTTAAACATTGTACATCTGAATCGATCAGATCTCCCCCTTGTGTAAGTCCTTCTAATAGAGAAAATACAGTTCAGTATTGTCAGTGTGTATAGTACAGTGTATGCATGTGTTTGTCACACTCCTACGAATGGATGTTCTTCTAAACCTTTCAGAAAGACAAATCTGAAAATATACTATAGTTGCTGCTTTTCTCATTCTTTATGAATAGATAACTTTCGGGGTGATATGATGTAGCATTTTTATTCTATCAACATCCCACTTTATAATATACTTCTTCTTTAGGAATTCATTAAGGATGCTGTATACACTTTTTTTGCTTTGAAACCCAAAATTCTACTTTTTTGTATTTTTCAATGCTGGACTACAAGGAGCAAACACTGGGAAAGAACCAGATCGCATTGTTTTTTCAAGATAGCTAAATTATTATTTCTTCTTCAACTATCATGTAGATATGTATATTTCAATCAACACGGAATGGTCGTGAGAGTCGTCTGAAAAACTGTTTTGTTGCCAATGTTCTACTAAATTCGTTTATCCTTTGGTTTAATTATTTTTTTACCGAAAATGGCTTTCTGTGTTTACACAGAAATCACGTGACTATACACATCCATAGACACACTATCTTGTCTATTTCATATCCAGTGTGAAATAAGCTTTCCATCAATATATAGCATTGTGTGGTTCAGTAAATATTTTATATGAAAATATCAGATTAAAAAATCAATACCAAAAACGTATACAGCATCCTTAATTCATTAGACAACTAAAATCTATATTTAGATTTCATATAAGTTGCAGTAAGTATACATCTAAAAGTCAACATTCTGGTTCATTCTCTCAGAGATCATATACTTTTGCTATTGTGAGGATCACCTGTCATCATGTCCATGAACCATAGGTGGTTTCCTCTCTTTCTCCAAATAAGACTTATAAAACTTTTTTTATTTTAGAGTTTCTGGCAGTTTTTGTTGAGTTTTACTCACAAAGATGTGGTTAAACAGTTGAGCCATCTTGCTCACATTACAACAGAGGTTGGACAGTGCAGGGTAGGTATTTATAAAGTTCCTATTGTAATAACCAACAACAGTGATTGACCCTCATCACAGTGTGGTGATGTGGTTTTAATTTTTTAGCTCCGCTGTCGAATTTGGTGAGTGGAGCTTATCATACACTAAGTGATTGTTCGTCGTCTGTGTCAACTTTTTAGCTTCGCTGTCGACTTTGTCGAGCAGAGCTTATCATATGAGTAATTGTCCGTCGACCGTGTCAATGTTTTACTTTTTCGATTTCTTTTTGAAAACTACAAGCCTGAATGCTTTGATACTTGGTGTGTATGTACCTGGGGTAGACCTCTCTTAGATTTGTTCATTTCATGATGATATCTTCAATTCTATAATTTTGGTGAATATTTTTGTAATTTTTGGTAAAAAGTGATATTTTCGACTTGTTAAAAACCGCAAGTCCAATTGCTTTGATATTACATATATAGGTACTACATGTGGACCTCTCTCAGATTTGTTCATTTTGTGATGATATCTTTAATTCTCTAATTTTGGTGAATATTTTTGTAGTTTTTGATAAAAAGGTATTTTTTTTACTTCTTGTTGAAAACCGTAAGTCTGCTTGCTTTGCTATTATATATATAGGTACTACATGTGGACCTCTCTCCGATTTTTGACTCCCATGTGCGAAGCACAAAATGGGAGTCTTTGCAGTTAGTGTGTCTGTATGTGTGTATGTGTGTGTGTATGTGTGTATGTGTGTCCGACTGTTCCACTGCTATCTCAAGAACCATACATCAGTTTTTGATGAAACTTGGTGCATAGATGCTCTGGGCCAATGCGCAGATTTGATTAGGTTTTGGTAAAAATCCATGCTCGTTAATTACCTAATTTGCATGATAATTAGCTAATTTTTAGCTGTTCTATGACTGTTCCACTGATATCTAAAGAACCACTCATTGGATTTTGATGAAACTTGGTACATAGATGCTCTGAACATATGCGCAGATTTGATTAATTTTTGGTAAAAATCCGTGCATATTAATTACCTAATTTGCATGATAATTAGCTATTTTTTAGTGGTTCCATGACTGTTCCACTGATATCTAAACAACCACTCATTGGATTTTGATGAAACTTGGTACATAGATGCTCTGAACTAATGCTAGGTTTTGATTAGTTTTTGGTAATAATCCGTGGATACTAATTACCTAATTTGCATAATGATTAGTCAATTTTCGGTTTTTCCACTGATATCTCAAGTACTAATCATCACATTTCAATGAAACTTGGTACATAGATGTCATACGACACTGCACAGACCTGATAGTTTTTATGGTAATATCAGTACATATTAATTACCTAATTTGCATAATTAATTAATTTTCAGCATTTGATAGTAGTTAGCATTACATTTCAATAAAACTTGGTACTTACATACTCAAGGACTATGCAGAGATTGATTGTTTTCGATAAATATTTGTGCATATTAATCACCTAATTTGCATAATTAGTTAATTTTCAGCTTTTCCACGGGTATCTCAAGTACTAATCATCGCATTTCCATGAAACTTGGTACATAGATCCTTTAGGACTATGCAGAGACCTGATTAGTTTTAGGGTAAATAATTGTGCATATTAATTACCTAATTTGCATAATTAATTTTCAGCTTTTCTACTGATATCTAAAGTACTAATCATCACATTTCAATGAATCTAGAATTATGCAGACCCAATTAGTTTCCAGTAAATATTTGTGCATATTAATCACCTAATTTGCATAATTAACCAACTTTCACACTGATATCTCAGGTACGATACATCACATATCAATTTATGACACCACACAAACAATGTAAATGATAAAACGTAATTTATTTTGGCAAAAAGAGGGGCACGCTGTGGGACACCTCCGTACTTAGCCCGCACAAACGGAAAGCAAGAACTTAGTCCCACAGCAGGCCCCTAAAACAGAATCGTAATAAAAGATTGCTAGCTACTTAAAGCAAATGAAAATTGCACTAAAATAAATGACCTAAGAAAAGAACTAAGAAAATACAAAGCATAAAAAATCTGCAAAATGCCAATTGGTTGATAAAATGTACTGGTATTAGTCGTTAGCGGATGAAATGAAGGTAGGAAACTACCAGTTGTTAATGTAGAGACTGCGGAGGCTGTCACTACGTGAAGTTACCGTGTTATTGGTAAATGCTGCGGAAGCTGCAAATTACCGGTAGAGACAGCGGAGGCTGTAACTACGCTAGTGATGGAGGCAGCGGATGCTACCCCAGTAATGGTAGAGACAGCGGGAGCTGAAACTACGAGCATGGTAGGTTAATGCAGGTTATAACTGTAAATAATACCCAGTAAATAGCATCTCCCCATCTTGGGGGGAAATGAGTAAATGAAAGTGAAACGAAGCCCCCCTGGAGGTGAATGGGGCTGGTGGTGGGTCAGAGAAGGTCGAGATGCACGACTTGACTAAAACAAAGAGGCAAGCGAAACTGACCTTGTTCAAAGCACGCGCGATTATGCAAATGTGCTGCATCATAAATACAGCTTAATGTAAACATTAATCTCCCATTTATGACACCACACAAACAATGTAAATGATAAAACGTAATTTATTTTGGCAAAAAGAGGGGCACGCTGTGGGACACCTCCGTACTTAGCCCGCACAAACGGAAAGCAAGAACTTAGTCCCACAGCAGGCCCCTAAAACAGAATCGTAATAAAAGATTGCTAGCTACTTAAAGCAAATGAAAATTGCACTAAAATAAATGACCTAAGAAAAGAACTAAGAAAATACAAAGCATAAAAAATCTGCAAAATGCCAATTGGTTGATAAAATGTACTGGTATTAGTCGTTAGCGGATGAAATGAAGGTAGGAAACTACCAGTTGTTAATGTAGAGACTGCGGAGGCTGTCACTACGTGAAGTTACCGTGTTATTGGTAAATGCTGCGGAAGCTGCAAATTACCGGTAGAGACAGCGGAGGCTGTAACTACGCTAGTGATGGAGGCAGCGGATGCTACCCCAGTAATGGTAGAGACAGCGGGAGCTGAAACTACGAGCATGGTAGGTTAATGCAGGTTATAACTGTAAATAATACCCAGTAAATAGCATCTCCCCATCTTGGGGGGAAATGAGTAAATGAAAGTGAAAAGAAGCCCCCAAAATGCTGCAATGATAAATAAATTGCAGCAATGACCCCCAAGATAAATATAAGAAAAAAAAAAAAAAAAAAAAAGCAATGTGCACTTAATTAAAAACTCTGAATTAAAGAGGCATGTGCAGAACTCAAGGTAACCTCAGAGGTATGTATATACCTGTAGTAAGTATCTGAATTCCAGCGCCCAAGTGTTTTGATCATGTGATCAGGAATACCAGCTGTAGCCGCTGAGGTAGCCGCCCCGATGCGGAAAGAGTGACCAGAGTACCTGCTTGAATCAATCCCTAAAACACTCAAAATTCTATGCAGGTAAGTTAGGAAGGTTGACCGAGTCAGTGGGCGATTATCTTTACTCACAAACAAAGGGTCCCCGAACGTTGGTTTTGGCACCATCGCCTGTCTTAAAGACAAGTACTGAAGGATGGTAGCCACAGGGCACATACGGTGGTTTTGGAAAAATTTGATTAAAACACCTTTACGAAAAGGATCAGTCTTGGATGATTTGAGTCTCAGAAAAGCCTGGGTGTCACCCTCAAAACTGATGTCCTCAATGCATAAATGAGCAGACCTGTCAAAACGATTGGAATTAATGGTGAACTCCCCACACCGGAGGAAGCCAAAGAAAGCCAGCAAAATAACAGACTGCATGAGGACATCAGTAAAAGGATCAAATACATCAGCTTTTAAAGTAGAATACATGAGGAAAATAAGATCCGCTGTAAAGGGAAGACGAATTCTCCGACTCTGTCCTTGTAAACGTTTGATGGCCCTAAGCAATAGATTTACCCGTAACAGTCCTTTGCTGTGTTGCCAAGGATGTGGCTGTCCCATTTCAATGTACCTAAAGCGTATCCCAGCGAGATAAAGTCTAATTGTAGACTCACTTAATTGTAAATGTTTGAAACAATGAGTTATAAAAAGTACAAGTAACTCTTCAGAAATTGCTGGCAAGTTAACAGCTGAACATGAGATCTGGTGCATGTTAACAAAATTAACAAAAAGAGCCAAACCAGATCTATATGCTTGTCTAGTGTTTGGTGATACAACAGAATTCCACAAGCAGTGCATTTCTTGTTCTAAATAAGAGTCACTTTGCAATATGGTGGACACAGTGATTTGTTCTTTTGAGCCTTGGGTGCCAGACTCCGGAACTTCTGGAAATGAAATCGAGATAAGGCATCAGCGATTGTATTCTCTGTACCTGGGAGAAACTGAGCTGTGACAATAAAATTGTGCTGCATAGATGTTAGAGTGAGACGCCTCATTAAAGAATTAATAGCGTGACAACGTGAAGATGCTCTGCCTTTGCGAATTATCTGAACAGTGGCCTGATTGTCACAATTAAATTGAATTCTCTGTTGAGACCATTGTGGCCCCCATAACATTGCCGCAATGACTATGGGGTATAGTTCTAGAAGGGCCATAGATAAGTCATCACGGTGATCGATCTTCAATTCTATAGGCCAGGCTTCACTAAACCAACGTCCTTGAAAATAGCCACCAAACCCGATTGTTGATGAAGCATCTGTGAAAATTTGCAAGTCAGATGCATTAACCACTTCACTGTTGAGAAATAAATGGAAACCATTCCAGGATTCTAGAAAAATTCTCCACATAGATAGTTCCAAACGACAGGCATGATTAAGCGAGACATGGTGATGTAATTTTGACACTGAAGTACTCAATTTCAATAAATGAGAAACGAATGATCTTCCCGGTACTACAACCCTGGCCGCAAAGTTGAGATGCCCAAGAAGGGATAGCAATTCCTGTTTTGTAATTGATTTCTTAACGGTAAACTCTGATATAATGGTTGTAATTCTTTCTTTCTTGTTAGTTGGTAGAAATGCCTGCAAATCTCTGGAGTTGAGCATAATACCCAGGTACTCAAGTTCTTGTGTAGGCCCCAGGGTTTTATGCGCTGCCAAAGGTATGTTCAGTGATTTAAATAACATGGTCATCACTGACATTGAGCGTAAGGCTGTTTCTTCAAACTGATCAATAGTCAGAAAATCATCCAACAGGTGGAGAATAAATTTCACATCAAATTTGTATTCCGCTATCCAGCAGATAGCTTGTGAAAGCTTGTCGAAAATTTTTGGGCTTGATCTAGACCCAAAAACCAGTCTCGCAAAGAAATAGTACCTGCCATCCCATTTAATACCATGCAGGTGCCAAATGGATGGGTGTAAGGGTATTTGCTTAAATGCATCCGTGATATCGAATTTATTCATGTGAGCACCGGCACCCAAACGTTTTAGTTCCTCAAATGCATCGTCAATTCGAATGTATGACATGGAAAATGTCTCTTTATCAATTAGCTCGTTTAGGCTAGGAACACCTGGTTTTTCATGAGGTGCCGATAAGTCCACGATCAGACGTAATTTCTTTGAATATTTACTCTGTGTGATGCCTAAAGGGTTCACTCTGAAAACTGGGAACGGTGGATGTTCAAAGGGGCCAATGATGTATCCTTTGTCTAATTCCGTCTGAAGTAAGCGAGTAACGGCATCCGGATTTCTTCTAGCTGACAAGTTGTTAACACATTCAAATGAAACAGTGGGGGCATTAACTATGCCAGTCATAAAACCTTGCTTAAGTCCAGTACACAATTCTTCAACAAAGTTTTGATTAGGATGATTTGAAAGATACGCCTGTAATTTGTCCACATCAATTGGTGTACCAGCAGAGCTTGGCAGTCACTGTGGGGTAGCAGATTTATTTCCTTTACTGGAGTTTTGTGATTTTGAACAGTTGTATAAAGGATGGTTGGCTTTGCAAGAAGTGCATAAATGCAGAAAGGGGCATGGATTTCTAGAACAGCCTTTAATACTATCAAAGTTATAGTTGTTGCATACTTCCTTGCCATTCCAAAACACCTTAGGGCGCCCCCGGATGTCACTGCTTGAGTTACCGCGCTGTTGATAAGTTGATTGTGTAAACTGCCTGCGTGGACAAAAATCTGTCATATGCAAGGTACTACTACAAACAAAACAGGCATTGGACTTGCGTCCGGCCGTCAAACGCATGAAAATATCGGTATCCCTTACAGACCAATCTATTTTAATGTTCTTTTGTAAGAGCCATGCTGCTGCCCGAGTGGTAAATTCGACATGATATTCATAAAAAACATTGCCACCAAAGCTAACTGCAATGTCCGTGACGTCCGCCTGGTAACAGTCTAATTCCTCGCGGCGGTGTGGAAAGGCCTCGCAAACAATAGACTTATAACGGTCAAACGCCACTAAAAATTCATTTAGGGTTAAACTCTTGTTAAGTCGGGGATCGGCATTTCCTTTGAGCTTAATTTCATTACCGACGGAATCGACGAGGGAGCGACCTTCAATTGTTTCATGGGCTGGGATCAATAAGGCCGCTAAGTTTGTATATTTACCTTGTATAATGTTGCTTTTTAAGGCGTCATTAACAGCAACGATTTTTGGCAAATCGTGCGACGCCACACCAAATCTTCTCCTAGTTGGTGGTGAATTCCGTATTTCCTGGGTCCCGAGACCAGTATTCGGAAGGCTGAGTATGCTGTCCTGTTCTCGCGACATATGGTGTGTTGTTGAAGGGCCGGCCATGTTGGTTGAACTTCGAATGCCATCAGCCAATGAATGACGTAATTCATTAATAGTTTGCCTCAAATCTCGAACTTCTTGATGTAGATCAGTTGAATGTTCGTCAATATTTCTGCCACTAGTAATCACTTCGTGTTCTGGCGGTGACGAACTGAAGTCGGGGTTGATTGTAGAATTACCGGCAGTTGCGTCGTCATTACTGGCCGCATTCTCTTGCCTGTTAAGTTTGTATATGTTAATTGCCTCTTTCTTGCTCAGAGATGACGGCAAAACAATGCCAATTTCCTGTAATCTCCGACGGACTTCCACTGCCGACCAGTTCGCTGGGTTAGACATATCCAAACTCCTAGAACGTGGTGCAGCCCGATTTCCCGAGTCAGATAAGTTGTCTACTCCGGAAACTGTGGCCATCGATGAACTCGCCCGTCCGCGTCCTCTTGTTGTTCTGCGTCCTTGCAAACTTCCTCGAGTACTCGTATTATTCGCAGAATTTCTACTTCTTCTAGGCAGAACTTCAACTTCAGCGTCTGGCGCAGTAACGACAGCACGGCGTTTACGGCCTCTGTGACTGGTTGTTTGATTTCTTTCCATAATGAAGGGTTGAATTTGTTGGTTATAATCAGAGAAGGTCGAGATGCACGACTTGACTAAAACAAAGAGGCAAGCGAAACTGACCTTGTTCAAAGCACGCGCGATTATGCAAATGTGCTGCATCATAAATACAGCTTAATGTAAACATTAATCTCCCATGAATGTACATGGATGCTGTAGGACAATAGACAGACCTGAATAATTGTGGGTTAAAATCTGTACATATTAATTACCTAATTTGCATAATTAACCAATTTTAAGCTTTCACACTGATATCTAAAGTACCGTAAAAACTCCAAAATTTCGACCGGTTTTAAATAATTGGTGTTAGAAATGTGACGTGTTTTTAGAGTCAAAATTAAGGTGCATTTTCGGACGGTCGAATTTTTCAGAATAGAAATTAGCAAATGAAAAAATGGGGATGATAGACAGTGTGCTTCATTAGTTTTTAAAAAATGCAATGTCCGTCAATTGACGTAAACTTCCTCATGTTTCACGGTAAAAGCAAAGGTCGTGGCCGAGTTGTAACTCAAAATCTAAACAAAGTCATCAATCAGTGAGTATTATGACAAGCAAAACAAAACATCAAGACGCGGAGAAGAGGTCAGCACAAAACTAATAGGTCAAAAGACAAAGCTGTCTCGCACTACCTAGGAAAACTTGCGAATGTTTGAAGTACAGGTATCCATTGGACAAAAGATACATGGAAGTTTAGCAAACTATCTCCCCGACCCAGTGCAATGTATCCGGTTAGAATCAAAGCTCACGTGTCCCTTATTTGAGGGACCAAATTCTGCCGTAAATTCGCCCTTGGATTAAAAAATAAAATGGGATTTAAGAAAATAAAATGGGACTTTTAAGGTGTATTTTGGCGTCATTTTTCGGACATTTCAATCAATCCTGCCAGCTAAAATAGAGTAAGTTTTACCGTAGTCATTGACGTCTGTCTATTCAAGAGTACACGTGTATGATTTTTATCGTGACTAGCGTGAGCGGGTAAGCTTCCTTTCGAGAATGAGCTGTTATCACTGTGAACAATGTTAAATTATTCTTCAGATGACCAGTTTATTTTTTAAAAACAACTAATTTTTTTATTTAAAAAAAATCATGCCGTTTTCGCATCAAAATCCAAGCCAAAATATCGTACTACAACATCAATCTCTTCCGCATTGCGTTCAATAACATTAACATATTTAAATAAGCTATGGTAATTTGAACACGTTGGCATCATCCAGCTTTTTGATTGGTTAATTAGCGATTTGACCTATTTGACCTAAGAGAACATGGCGGATATCCTACAGCATCAAACGTTTATACGAGACCGGAATCATTCGCTTACGATGAAACTAAGTTGACTTTTATTTGTATTTCATAACCATTCAACAAATTTATTTTGTGTACATTATTATAATCACTACTGAGTACAGTAATAATCAACAATTCAGAAACGCAGCATGCCGAGATTTTTGTGTTCGTTTTTATTTGAAACTTCGTTTATTTAGATTATATTTTCGTTACCAATAAAATAAAAATCTCTCAGTCAATCAGAAACCCGGATTCATGCCTTCGGGGAAGGTCCCGTTTGAACGCTCACATCGGGTTTTTTTTCGTTTGGGGGAAAACTAAAACTGGTCGAAATTTTCGAATAAGAATGAGTCGGCAATTTTTAGTGGAGTCGAAAATTTGGAGGTAAATAAAATACCGAAACCCGGCAAATAAATAGGCGTTCGAATTTTTAGGGGGGTCGGAATTTTGGAGTTTTCACGGTACTAATTATTCCATTTCAATGAAACTTAGTACAAAGATGCTCTAGGACAATGTACAAACCTAAAATCTGTTCATATTAATTCCCTAATAAGCATAATAATTCATAATTTTTTGGTTCTAATCACATTTCAATTAAACTTGGAGACATAGATTTGCTGTTACATTGCGCAGACCTCATTAGTTTTACACTCAAATCTGGTCATATTAATTTTCTGATTTGCATAATTACTTTTCAGCTAAGTAATTTCGAATTATATTTAATGTGTCTCCAATACTCTCAGCACATGGGAGTTCTTTCTAAGCTTTCTTTGATTTCATTTTGTGATGATATCTTCAATTCTCTAATTTTGGTGAATATTGTTGTCATTTTTGGTAAAAAGTGATATTTTCGACTTCTTGTTGAAAATTGTAAGTCTGATTGCTTTGCTATTATATATATAGGTACTACAGGTGGACCTCTCTCAGATTTGTTCATTTCGTGATGATATCTTCAATTATCTAATTTTGATGAATATTTTTGTCATTTTTGGTAAAAAGTGATATTTTTGAATTCTTGTTGAAAACAGCAAGTCCGATTGCTATACATACTATATATATTGTTCATTTTCTAATGATATCTTCAGTTCTTTAATTGAAATGTGCATTGCTAACAGCGGAGCTATCTCAGCTGACAGGCTGCTTGTTACTTTTTTGACTTCTTCTTGAAATGTACAATTCTTATTCTTATAAAAGCATTATACGTGGTGTATATGTACCTTGGGCAGACCTCTCTTAGATTTGTTCATTTTGTAATGATATCTTTATTTCTCTAATTTTGATGAATATTTTTGTAATTTTTGGTAAAAAGTGATATTTTCGATTTCCCCGTTGAAAACTGCAAGTCCAATTGCTTTGATATTACATATATGGGTACTACATATGGACCTTTCTCAGATTTGTTCATTTCGTGATGATATCATCAGTTCTCTAATTCTTTGAATATTTTTGACTTCTTGTTAAAGACCGCAAGTCTGATTGCTTTGATACTATAAATATAGGTACCTCAGGCAGACCTTAAATTTGTTCATTTTGTGATGATATCTTCAATATTTTTGTAATTTTTGGTAAAAAGTGATACTTTCAAAATCTTGTTGAAAACAGCATGTTCGATTGTTTTGATACTATACATATATGTACAGGTACCTCAGGTAATCCTCAGATTCGTTCATTTTCTAATGATATCTTCAGTGCTGTAATTGAAATGTCAGGGCTCGAAATTAGTAGTGGTCTTGCCTCCAAAGACCACCCAATTCTCGTTTTGGACCACGAAATTTAATTCTCAGTGGTCCATTTGGACCACCACTTTGACATTCGCAAGATAAATCATTTGTGTTCGATCAGTTTCCGGGAATAAAAAAACACAACTAAAATAGACTTGTTAAAACGGTTTCACATTCCCTGGTGACAACGCGTATTCAAGACTGCAAACATTTAAATATTTAATCATATGCAGTGACGATTCATGATGTATTTAAATATATAATGAGATGCAGTGACGTTTATTTTATGATTTGCTGAAACAGTTTCATGAGAACCAAAGGATGGTGGCCTAGCAACCACAGTACACCATGGAATCAACTGAACTTGAAACAAAAACTTATGCTAATGCCATGTGGTTGTTGATCAGGGCAAAGACGAAGCATGTATTTGTGATCGTCTGCTCGTTTCTTTGACATTTAAATTTGTCATTATGAGTGGGTTATTCAAGTTCGGTTTTACTAGAGCTGGGACAGCATCCAGACAAGACCAACAGGATCGTACTGAACAAGGTGTCGAATCAGATATCAGCTCAGATATCGTGATCTTGACGCTGTAAGTGAAACTCAAACCACTAGTGAAATTCTACTTACCGCGGATGTGTCAGAAACACCCCCAGCAAAGAAGAAAAAAGTTGTGAAGAAATTTTTTCCTATTTGGAAAACTGGGCGACCATGGCTTATTTTTGATAATGGAAATAATGTTATGTTCTGTCAATGGCGCCGGGATTGTGGCCGAGATAACATTGAAAATGCATTTCGCCGGGGAAGCAGTAACTTTCGTCTGTCATCTGTCACATCGCACGAGAAAAGTGAACCACATAAGAAGGCAAGTGGTGCGTATGCCGTAAATAATCTGTCAGCGAGTGAAAATGCCCTATTAGAACAAAGTATCATTAATGCAGAAAAGGAGCAAGTGTCTAAATTAGAAAAACTATTCCGCATTTCTTATTATTTAGCAGTTGCTAAATGACCTTTTACCGATTTTGCCGGACTTTGTGAATTACAAGAATGAAATGGAGTGGATCTTGGGGTTGCCTACAAAAACGACAAACAGGCGTCTACTTTTATTCACTATATTTCAGAAGTCCACAGAGAAGAACTGAAACGTGTGATTAATAACAAGTTATTTTCTATTTTAATTGACTCTGCCACAGATGTGGCAACTATTGATGAGGAAATAATGTATCTACGCGTGTTTGACGATGGAAAACCCACAACCAAATATTTCTCCTTGCAAGCACTGGAGCATGCTGATAGTAAAGGGATTTTAACAGCAATTGACGCGGCTTTTGACAAAGAGTTTCAAATAGACGCACAGACTTGGAAAGAAAAACTTGTGGGCTTCGGTGCAGACGGGGCTGCCGTCAATTTTGGTCAGAGGCAGGGTGTTAGTGCAAAATTACGTGCGGATATCCCTCATCTTGTATCGGTCCATTGTGTAGCCCACAGATTGGAACTGGCTATTAAACACGCACTTAAACAATGTAAATATTTCAAAGAAATTGAGGATTTTCTCGTAAATATTTTAAAGTTTTTTAAGAACTCACCATTAAATTGGTCAAATTTACAGTTAGCTGTAGAAACCACTAATGTGAAAGTATACAAACCGTCTAATGTCCTGGGCACAAGATGGATTGGTCACCATGAACGTGCAATTATAAATATTACTAAGAACTATTCAGCTATGTTCACTCACCTTGACCAGGTTACGATCACAGGACAGTCAAGTGATGCAAAAAATAAAGTAAAGGGATTTTGCAGAAAATTACAGTCTTACAGATTCATTAAATCTCTTTATGTGATGATGGACATATATACTGTATTATCACGTTTGTCATTAATGTTTCAAAAGAATGACAGTTCAGTTGGAACAGTGGATACTTGTTTTCAAGCTGCACTAAGCAACTTAAGGGAGCTACGAGAAAACCCTGGGCCACGAGAAATGGAATTTAATAATCATATCACAATTGACAATGATGTAAAGTTTTTGGATGTAACATGTAGAGCTGAACGAGGTGGAACACTAACTCAGCAAGAATATGATGAAATGGTGAACAGAGATAATAGGACATTAATACAAAACACTATTGATCAACTGGAAGTTAGGTTTACATCTTTCAGTGACAACCAGGTGTTAAATGACTGCAAAGTAATTAATCAGAGAAATTGGCCCATTGATAACGTTGGTGATCTCCTGGAGTATGGCCAAATAGAAATACAGCAACTCACAACACATTTCCAGGATTTGCTCATTAGGCAGAATTGTAAAATAAATGATATCCCATTGGAATGGAGGCAACTGAAACTGATTCTCAGAGACACTGCAATAAAACAGCCACATTTAACTTACCTAGACTTCTGGCAGAGACTTCTTAGACACATACCAAAAGAGTTTGTTAATATACTCACCCTTGTGAAGATTGTGCTTCTTATTCCAATTCACACTAGTGAGTGTGAGCGAGGGTTTTCAATAATGGGTAAAATTAAAACTGACTGGAGATCCAGTCTCACAACAGAAAAACTGAATGAACTATTAAGAATAAAACTGTTAGGGCAACCATTGCATAAATTTAACCCACAACCTGCTATTATGACTTGGTGGAATGCAGGTAGGCGTACACGAAGACCAGATATTAAGCCATATGGACCACATGCACAAAACAATCAAAATGAAAGTGATACTGACACTGATTTGTAACAGTACATTTTTACTTAATAAATGACATACCCCAAAATATTGACACATTTTATTAATTTTATACTGCACCACATACATCCTGGTTTGGACCACCAAAAAATAGGGGTGGTGGTTCATATGGACCACCAGATTTAAAAATTAATTTCGAGCCCTGAATGTGCATTGCTAACAGCGGAGCTATCTAAGCCGAGAGGCTGCTTGTTTTTGTATTAAGATTCAACATTCATTAAATAATGTTTTTGATTTCGATAGACAAAACATCCTCTGAAACAAAAAACAAACATTTCCTCCACCAGTGCAAACAAATAAAAAGGTGAGGTGCGAGTTTCATTTTTATTTTTGCAAAAAACAACAACAACCTGTTTGTTCTCATCAAGTGTTGCACCGTAATTGATTAAAAAAATCACCCACTGTTAAAGATCGACCCTTGGCAATATTTCAGCACCTGGGCAATCTTTTTGGGTCATAAAAAATGTAAAAAATATCTCAGTAGTAAAAATAATTGCTTTTTCAAGAGCACAAATTATAGGATACCAATCAGCATTGGCAGGTTTAGCAAGGAGTTCATGCACACTATTACAGTGTCAGACAGATGGAACTTTGTAAAATGTATGCAAATCTGCCAAAAAATAATGCTGTAACATTAAAATATTTTATGCAAGGTCGTTAGAATAATTTAGGACCAATAAGCCATTCAAAATTACGCATCTGAAATTCTTATCGATCTGGCAAGTTTGTACGGACACAAGGTCAAGCAGCTATCTAATCAATCATTTGTGATACAGTTGTAGAATCCATTTAGTAATGCCCATTACCCATGAGTAATGTAAATGAAAAATTTAAAAGTAATGTTAAATGACTAATTTTCACTGGGTTTAAATTTCGCTGATTTACCATTTTAGGCATATTCAGTGTTCTATGCTAAACTTTACATATTCACTAGGTTTTAATTTAGCACATTTTCCAGTCAGCGAAATAAGTAAAATTAAAACCCAGTGAATAATTAACCCCTTTACAGTATGTAAGTAAAAGATATTATATATGGGTGGTATGTATTCGCTAAGACATTGTGATTGGTCAAGTTGTTTGATATAAAAAAACATTCATGCCTTAATGAAGTTCACTGTACTTTGATGGTTCTGTAAATGAACTATATGTGCTATAAAATACTTTTGTACATTACTCTGGTAGGCTTGGATTCGGTTGGCGCTAAACGATGGCTTGATAGAGAGCTACTTAGCTGCTATGCTGCTGGACAAAAAGAAACTACAACAATATTACCATGGATACAGTTTCCTTAGAGACTCAGAACAACCACACATCATGAAAAACTATTTGCAAGGTACGATCTATTTTACAACTTTGAGCGCTAAAACATTTGTTTTATTTATTTTTCTATTTTTTTTTTTTATAATTTTGCACCAAATCAACATAATTTCTAATGGACTACAGGTCTTGATGGAAATTTTGTATAAAAATATGGAAAAAATTATGAGGGTTTTTATTTTGTGAAAGGTGACCGGGTCGTAACCGGTGCACACGCGGGAATTGAGTCCCAAGCGACGATAACAACACACGCTAAAAACACAAAGGCTCATGGGTAGACGCTTGTTGCAAACAATGACATTTGCCGCATTCGCAGGTGATTATTCTCTTGTGTTTATGTAAATGAATGCTTGGGTCATTAGAAGGGTCTATCTGACTGCCTACCCACAATCTTATGTGATTTTCCAGCACCAAAATAATGATGAAAATATTATATAATGAATTTTTTCTTCCTTTCTCCAAATTACTGAATAGTTTGATGTATTGTTAGAGTACTATAATTGTTTTTTTAAACATTAAACTAAATTTAGTTGATAACCATAGTATATAATTTATAGATAACAAAGAAAATTTTCAGCACCTGGTTGTGTCTTTGAATGAATGACAAAAAGAAATATTATCATATACCTCATATTGCTTGGCCGTGTAACGGTATAGGAAGTGTGCCCTCATATCGGGGCAATAATTTTCCATATCACGCCTGGCTCAGTGCATCCGGCTTTCATCAATCAAAACAAAATTTCATTCTAAATTACATCATGTGTTTGATGTCACGCCATGGTAAAATATTAATTACATCTTTTAAGGTATTTGATAAAACTTATGGACTGGATATGGCTTTTGCTTCCCTTGGTCGTATGGCTCACCGCCTCGCAAGCTCTGGTGCTTTTATCACATGACTTCGGGCAGCAAAAGCCGTATCCAGTTCAAAAAGAATATTAGCTGCCAGGTGATGAGGGCGAATACTTCTATAAATTAATTTCTATAAATTAATTTGACATTCTGATAACGCATTGCAAAACATATTTTTGAAAAAACAAGTACAGCAGTCTCCTTAGGAAATTAATTGGGTCCAAAATAGTACGCCAATGAAAAGTTTGAGAAAAGTCAACATCAAAAATCTGATAATTAAAACTTCTGTCTGTTTAATTTTAAGATATTGTTGAAATCCATGAAATTGACGGAAAATGCAAAATTTTCGTATTTTGGCCAGAATTTATGCATGTAAAATTGCAAATAATATGTGAAAAGATATTAGGTAGAGAGTACCTGATAAATAGTCAGATGGTTCGAAGTTCTGGTTAATTCATCAATTATGTGAATTGTTGAATGCAGGAAGAATGTAAACCCTATTATGTTGTGTGTTTACTAAAAGCATGCATTATTCTGCAAAATATGCAATGCTGATGAGTTTTCAGCATTTAAGCAGAAAAAAAATAAATTGATTTTTTCTTCTTCCTCTCCAGGTATGGGGGATTTTGTCTTCCAACTTTCATATAACTCATCTGTTCTCAATCAGTGGGGATTTACTCCACTCAAGTTAGCTGGTTTAGAAGACATTGAAGAAACCCCACTGGCTTTTGTATCTATTGGTGCTACCCCCACTGGTAAGTTTAAGGACCTACTAGCTCTTGTATCTATTGATGCTACCCCACTGGTAAGTTTAAAAAGACCTACTAGTTCTTGTATCTATTGGCACTACTCCCACTGGTAAGTTGAGGGAGACCAACTAGTTCTTGTATCTATTGGTGCTGTCCCCACTGGTAAGTTTAATAAGGGTTTGTTTTCATTCTTGTCATTCTGTGCGCTTCCCACATTTTCCCACATTCTTTTGGCAATTTCACAAACCACTGAAGTGCATCATATATAGTTGAATGGAGAATTGTTTTTGTTTTTTCGTTTCAAAGCATGTTTTGTTTATTTCACCCTTATCAACATGACCTTCACCCTTTGAGTGCCAAAGTCAACTTTTAAATAAGTGCTATCATAAACAAATTTTAAACCCACATCATTTTCTTCGGAATTTGTATTTATTTTTTTAACCAATCGAAAATTATGTCTTTTTGGACCATAAAAACTGGCAAAATGTTGCATGAAAATTTTGCCAAGAAAAATTATAGTGCTTGAAGAGTTAATTGTGTGACATCTTCACTTGATTGTTTTTATTTTCCACATTCATGAATTCAATTTAACTTAAAAATTATATTTTGTTTTTTTGTTTTGAGTATTTTTTAAGATTTGTACATTATATAGTTTGCATTTTCATGAAAATATTAGGGTATGATGTTTTGGCAGTAAATATAGTATTATTTATTTGATGAAATTATGAAAACGCTTGTGCACATTTTTTTATTAATGATGTGGCAATTCTAAGCGCATATGCATTATTTCTTCTAATGAACCAGTAATCAATTCCTTCTTTTCATTCAATTTTTTTAAGTACAGTACATGTAAATACAAATTCCTTTTTACGTTTCAAGCAGCTAAAATAATTAATGGATACATGCTACTTGTGAGATGAAGACCAACTGTCTTTTGTTTGTTTTTTCAGATGAAGCAGACTCTCTGTCATCAATCTCAAATCCAGTATCAATCATACCAGTCAAAACAGCCCATGGAAAGAAAACAAAAAATAAAACCAGAACAATGGAAGCTGCTAATTTGACACAAGATGAGTCTGGAAGTCCATCCACCGGAGATTTCAACTACAGAGAATGTGAAATGAGCAGTAGTCTTCTAGCAACCCCTCCAGACCATGACATCATCTTAACACATAGTCCACAAAGAGGCAGAGAGGACTTGAAGAGAAAGTTGTTGAAAGAGAATAAGGAAATAGAACAGAGAAATGCTGATGATGCCAATTTGGAGATGGAGGCGAACAAATCAGATGAAGACAAAGACAGAGCGCAGGAAGCGAAATTTACAGAAGCTCCCCGTCATCTTGGAATGTCTAGGGTTTTCACACCAGCAAAATCCAAAGCTTTACCACAGGTGAATGATGCAGTGGCTGAAGTGACTGTCGCAGCAAACCGACAGGATGCTGATGTTGCAACACAGGGGTACGTGGAATGTCAAAACAATCACCGAGAAGAGTATATCGAGACTGGTGTTGCTGTTGGCGAAGATGATGAACTGACAGCTTCTGTGGGTAACAGTCTCATTGCAAGAAGTGGCTGGTCATCAACGTTCGAGAAGCAACTAACCCCGGATACCGAGATTCGATCACCTATAAGAGAAAGAGGTAGGTCACAGAATTCATTATGAATTGAACATTGAGCTTTAGCATTACATTGTTAGAGTGTTTGTCTTTCAATATTTGCGTATTTCTTTTTTACTTTGGGATCAAATTGGTATGTTTGATATGTTACATCTGAACCATAAGTATAATTGTTTCATGCAGATTTGTAGGCAAGGTTTCACTAATTTATCTATGTTTTTTTTAGAATACAGATATGTTCAGTTTGAAAAATTTGTTATGTTAATAATATATTATTACATTGTTTCAGAAATTTTATACTCACTTCTTCTATGGAAAAAAAAGATATTGCATAGTTAGTTTGTCCATCCATACATACGTATGTTATTTAAATCTAGGTTTTCAATGGACAAGGTTGTAATAGTTACGCTATGCTTTTTGCTACTGATCACAGCTTCAAAGTCAAATCAATTCCAAAATAAATCTTTTTTTTTTTTTGTGTTGGACAGTGAATGTTACAGATAACTTTTTCTTTTTGTATTTCACCTTGGCTGCAATTCCAATTTTCAAATGTATTATTATTTCATAATGGAAATTTGACAATTTGATATATTCCAGGTGAAAGTTTTGGGAGTTTACTGCAGAACTATGCACCAGCAAGTCGACAGAGACCTTCTCCTACCATGGCAGAATTGTTAGATCAGTTACCAGAGAAAGAAATAGTAAAGGAGCAGGTAGGTAGCAATCTTTGTTAAATTTCCCATCATGCATTAGCATAACACACATACATTCCCACAATCTACCTAGCAACGGGCGAGGGTAGGACAAAAATATAAAAAGTCTAAAGAGCACCGGTAGACATGCAACCAGACAAAAGTCAGCGGCATATTTTAAACATTTTTTTAAAGATAGCGGAGTGAGTGTGGGTGGGTACAAATGAGGGCAGCTAGAAGACAGCTGAGAAACATGGATTTTCAGTTGAAAAAGAGAAAATGGACTGAAATAGAGATGGTATGTATGTGTTTCACAGAGTAAAATATGACCGCCACTCCCAAAATACCCACAAAAAAATATGAAAACATCACGCTATAGCCAAAGATAATTTGCATGCTCGAGACAGAATAGTGTGTAACTTTTTAGAAGCTAGTACGAGTTACTTTTAAGATGATGGCAGTTGTATTTCAGGGGAGCTTTTACATTATGAATTGGAAACAGTGATGTTTGGTGCACTGCGACTGCGCGTTCGGAACGTTCAAAATTTGTCCTACCTTCTGGTTTGTTGACCCCAGGTCACGCGATATGTGGAAAACTTACAAACGATGAACGTGCAAACGCTATCAATTCGGGAACCCCCTTTTGTATCAGTGGGTTCAGCTATTTCTCTGTTCAGAAGTGGTAGTAATTTATATTTTACTTCTCTTTTACTTCTCATCTTCGAATTAAATACTGAACTGTGTCAATGACAAACCCTCTGATTCTGAGCTGATCTAGCCTGAGTCGACACTGTGTTCTTCTCTTCAGCTTTTCTTTGGATCGAACCCTGCATTTTTCTTCAAAAGTGAACACCCTATCCTTGCAATGTATGCATATATATATCGTGCATTCTCATCGTTAAATTACATCGCTGTAATATTTTTGAGTTTTAATTAAGACCACATCTTCTTTCTAGACCAGAATATTAAAGCTTATTTGTTTCTTGTATTGTTGTTGCATTCATTAGATCAGAAAAAGTCTGGAGTAGCATACATGTATAGTGTTGTCTTATCTTTACTTCCCAAGTTTCACAAAACTGTCTAAGGGTGTTAGTCGTTTTGCAGGGAGTGTTTGAATTTTATGGAAACAATGTATTTTATGTGCATTGTGTACATTGCAATGAGTCTAACATGATGTCGCAACCACTCTTTAATATTTGTATCCAATCCTGCTCCAATGAGGCAATTTCACAGGAATTTGAGCTACTGTAAAATGCTTTATTTTCGCTTGGAATTAATTTTTGCTGATGGAATGATTCAGTGAAAATAAAATCCACCGAATATACCATTTCTCCTATAATTTACATTCAACTTGTCAAAAATCAATGAAAATAAATTCCATACAAAGCACCCAAATTTTTTTTTCAGTGAAAATTTATTCCAGCTAAAATAAAGTATTTCACAGTACAATACCATATTTAATTGTTTTGAAGCAAATGTATCTTTATGCAAAATATATAATTAATAACAAATCTAGTTCAAATCAAATCCAAATTTAGTTCCAATTCAAACAAAACTTGATTTTGTTTATGTGTTTCTAATAGAGCAAAATCGATACATACTCTCATTTTCAAAAAAAAAAGAACATGTTCTTACTTAGAAGGTCATTGGTTCACATAGCCTTTTAGATATAGCGTACATTCTGTCAGTATTAGAGTGGAGACCTAATGGGATACAATACAATGCTGCCCTCTATGGTGGAACTAGTTTAAGGAGTCATTCCATGAGTTTGCTTATATACATGCAGTTGATGCTACAGTCAAAGAATTCAAGAGTCTCAACAGAACTATTAAGGGTTACAAAAGCCGGAAGTGGTCTGGTTCCAAATACATAATCATTAATTTCACTTTCCCTAATCAGGCTGGAAATGAGAAACCAGAAGACAAGAATAGAGTGTCAATAGGCGGTGATTTTGAAGTCGTTCCTCTATCCCAGTCTTTAGCTTCTATAAGCACAGATCCTGTAAGTTTCATTTCTACATGTACATGTATGCATACTAACTCAGCAAGAGAGCATGGGAAATGTTAAGGCACTGCTAAGGATCATGGTTAATTTAAGGCACTGTAAGGTTAATATTCACTGCAATAAACCATATATTGGGTTTTAAGGAGTGACAGATGTCAAGAGTACAGAAATGTATTCCAGTAACCGGCCTTTCACAAAATGGCTGATGGCATTGTGTTCATGGAAACAAGTCTACCTACCCCTTCTTTTTTTCCATAATTGAAACCTAATTAGCATAATTTGTAAACATTCAAAATCTCGAGAAATGTGAAGTTCAGGACAATTTAGTTTTCAATTTGTATATCAGTGACCACTACAATTTTATGGCCACCTGTCTCAATGGAAGTCCTGCCCAGGTCTAATTAACTATTTTATAGATACGATTTATATTTAGTACATATTTGGATTTAAACTCAAACTTCCACACATGAAAAAACACTGAGATGATTCATTCATGATTTAAATTTACTTTAAGTAACAGTACATTTGAATCATTCACCGTTGTCTCCGCTTGGAATTGTCTCATTTTTAAACAACTTGCCACTGTTATCAATTTGTTACTTCATGTATGCCGCTATACTGTTTCGCAAAACCATCTCCATAGGGTGCCTTTTATGTGACCTCTTGACATACACCTCAATTTTGACCCCCTAAGTCACCGTTTTCAACAAGCCAACATGACTAGCATCTATTACCTTATCTGTTTGGCTTCTCATTTTAAAAAAATAAAAATAAAAGCACGACAGATTACCAATACAATAAAAGTGAATGAAGCAATTTATCACAATGATTTTCACAGTTTGTCTTAAATAGATTTCTCCATCAACTATAGATGTGCTTACATCAGGATTTTCGCAGTTTTCGATATTTGTCATAAACTCTCAACTAGGGGAGTACTAGTAATTAGGATGCGGTTGATAATTGAATTTTAATAATATTGTGATCATGTCATGAACCATGCATGCAGAGATTTAACTGTCACTGGTTTGGTTATAACATTCCTGTACAGCCTGAGCACAATATTTGTTTGAGTTTCTTTGTCTCATTCTTCATCATTTACAGAGAACACATGCCTTGATGGCAATCTTAACAGAGATTTCAAATGAAAAAGGATTAGATTCTCAGAATTACCAATGCAAAGGGTGCTCCAGACCAATTGGAATCAGTGAGTAGTAATACTTTGTCATAGTCTGAGATGCTGAGTTGCCATTCCGTTCACGAGGCTAATAGAAGACAAAATTGCTGTCTAATTAGGAGGCTATTGTAGTTTATATGTAAAATGCAGTAATCCAATCATGATTTCTGCCAGTGTATTGATACATACGTGTACTTAAAACTGCGTACATTTCAGGTAAATTGCCTGTCAGTACAGTTTTTATCAAAAGTGTCATGGACAGAAAACAATATTTTGCACAATTTGTTTTTCCATTTAATATTTGTTTCATATTTAGTTGAGAAAATTGAATTAACCTTTACCAAAAAAATAAACATTAACAAAAAACATTTTTCATATTTTCTTCCAAAATTTTAATCATATGATCCGAAAAACTAAACAGATAAAAACATTTTTTTTCCATTATTCCATTCAACACCTGTAAATGTAATAAAATTGTGAACAATCCTCAGTTGCAATGTATTACTGAATGTGACTCATGTCTGTTTTCTCTGTAGTTTATGGTAGAGCTAAAGTATGCAGTTATGATGGATGTTATTATTGCTATGAATGCCATACTGATGATGAAGCTATCATACCATCAAGAATTATACACAATTGGGATTTTAATAAACATAAAGGTATTAAATATCAATCTAGAATTTTACGTTTTTGTAAAAAGACGTATTTGCATTGATCAAAATTGTCCTTATCATATTTGCTTTTAAATTAATAGTAGCGCATATAAACATAAATTTGAATTAATTGTAATAAAATTACCTTTTTGTATATTAAAGATTACTATATTACAAAATATTTTGATCATAAAAACATCTCCATAAGTCTATTAATAGAGCAAATACATTATTTAGGTCAGCTACATTACCAACATTGAAAGCATTCCAGGTTGTTGCAGAAGGCGCATTCAAAACATTTCTCTTTCTTTACATCATACGCTACGTTGCTGAAATAGAATCTCGTAACTCGTCACAAATATTCGCACGACACTGAAAATGTTTGTGTTTGGGCTGTTATCTGTCATTATAATATTACTACTAGATGTTGAAATCACTGCATGCTTCAGTAAATGCATATTATTATGTCTTCATTTATGTAATTTATGTCATCATAACACTTCAGTGAATGCATATCATGTCTTCATGGATGTAATTTATGATGTCATAACACTTCAGTGAATGTATATCATTATGTTTTCATTGATGTAATTTATGATGTCACAACACTTCAGTGAATGTATATCATTGTTAGTCCCCGTTCGGACGCAGTCCGAAAACGGGGACTTATGTTTTGACCTCAGTGTGTGCGTGCGTGCGTCTGAACCTGTATCTTAGAAATGCCTTGACCTATTACAATCAAACTTCACACATACATCATACATGATATCATACATATGCACGTCAATTTGTTTCACGATCTGATTCAAGATGGCCGAATGGCGGCCATTTTTGTGCTAAAAATCATCAGAATCAAGCATTTCTCAGCTGTTTACAGATGGATTTTGTTCAAAATTGGTGTATACATTAGACATTATAGGACATGCATCATTTTGTTTTACGATCTGATTCAAGATGGCCGAATGGCGGCCATTTTTGTGCTAAAAAATCGTACAAATCAAGCATTTCTCGGCTGTTTACAGATGGATTTTGTTCAAACTTGGTACATGTATGTACATTAGACATTATGAGACCTTGATGCAAATAATTTTGTTTTTCAGATAAGATTCAAAATGGCCAACTGGCGGCCATTTTGTATTAATGAATGTGGTTCTTGTGCCATATCTCTGACTTGCTTTCACTGATTATGTTCAAATTTTATATATTCATTATACATCATGTCATAGATAGACAGATGTATTGGTTCAACGATCCGATTCAAAATGGCCAAATGGTGGCCATTTTTGTGCTAAAAAATCATCAAATATCAAGCATTTCTGGCATTTATGGATGGATTTCGTTCAAACTTGGTACATACATTAGACATAACGGGTTCCTGGTGCACGTCATTTTATTTTTCAGATTGGATTCAAAATGGCTGACTGGCGGCCATTTTGTTTTAATGATTGGGCTTCTAGAGCCATATCTCTTAAATGCTTTGACTGATTATATTCAAATGTTATATATTTGTTATACATCATGTTATATATATACATGTATTCAAAATGGCTGATTATGAATGCTGTTCCAGAGCAATATCTCTCAATATGGACAAGTACTTGTTTGACGATCAGATACAAATGTCAATCATTTTAATGTTAAAAAATCATATTCCTGACATGGTTATATTCCAGCTATATTACTATAAACAAAACTATATATCTAAAATTTGATAACTAACGGGGACTGTGCCATGCATGGCTTGTCTTCATTGATGTAATTTATTTCATAACACTTCTGAAGTCAGTGAATGCATATCATGTCTTCGTTGATGTAATTTATGTCATAACAATTCATTGAATGAATATCATTATGTCTTCATTGATGTAATTTATGATGTCATAACACTTCAGTGAATATGTATCATGTCTTCATTGATGTAATTTATTTCATAACACTTCTGAAGTCAGTGAATGCATATCATTATGTCTTCATTGATGTAATTTATGATGTCATAACACTTCAGTTAATGTATATCATTATGTCTTCATTGATGTAATTTATGATGTCATAACACTTCAGTGAATATGTATCATGTCTTCATTGATGTAATTTATTTCATAAAACTTCTGAAGTCAGTGAATGCATATCATTATGTCTTCATTGATGTAATTTATGATGTCAACACTTCTGAAGTCAGTGAATGCATATCATTATGTCTTCATGGATGTAATTTATCATGTCATAACACTTCAGTGAATGTATATCATTGATGTAATTTATTTCATAACACTTCTGAAGTCAGTGAATGCATATCATTTCTTCATTGGTGAAATTTATGTCATAACACTTCAGTGAATGTATATCATTACGTCTTCATTGATGTAATTTATGTCATAACACTTCTGAAGTCAGTGAATGCATATCATTATGTCTTCATTGATGTAATTTATGATGTCATAACACTTCAGTGAATGTATATCATTATGTCTTCATTGATGTAATTTATGATGTCATAACACTTCAGTAAATATGTATCATGTCTTCATTGATGTAATTTATTTCATAACACTTCTGAAGTCAGTGAATGCATATCATTGTCTTCATTGATGTAATTTATCATGTCATAACACTTCAGTGAATGTATATCATTATGTCTTCATTGATGTAATTTATCATGTCATAACACTTCTGAAGTCAGTGAATGTATATCATTATGTCTTCATTGATGTAATTTATTTCATAACACTTCTGAAGTCAGTGAATGTATATCATGTCTTCGTTGATGTAATTTATGTCATAACACTTCATTGAATGCATACTGTATCATTATGTCTTCATTGATGTAATTTATGTCATAACAATTCTGAGGTCAGTGAATGCATATCATGTCTTCATTGATGTAATTTATGATGTCATAACACTTCAGTAAATATGTATCATGTCTTCATTGATGTAATTTATTTCATAACACTTCTGAAGTCAGTGAATGCATATCATTGTCTTCATTGATGTAATTTATGATGTCATAACACTTCAGTGAATGTATATCATTATGTCTTCATTGATGTAATTTATGATGTCATAACACGTCTGAAGTCAGTGAATGCATATCATTATGTCTTCATGGATGTAATTTATCATGTCATAACACTTCAGTGAATGTATATCATTATGTCTTCATTGATGTAATTTATTTCATAACACTTCTGAAGTCAGTGAATGTATATCATGTCTTCGTTGATGTAATTTATGTCATAACACTTCATTGAATGCATATCATTATGTCTTCATTGATGTAATTTATGTCATAACAATTCTGAAGTCAGTGTGTGCATATCAAGTCATCGTTGATGTAATTTATGTCATAACACTTCATTGAATGCATATCATGTTTTCATTGATGTAATTTATGATGTCATAATACTTCAGTGAATACGTATCATGTCTTCATTGATGTAATAACACTTCAGTGAATGTATATCATTACGTCTTTGTTGATGTAATTTATGTCATAACACTTCATTGAATGCATATAATTATGTTTTCATTGATGTAATTTATGATGTCATAACACTTCAGTGAATATGTATCATGTCTTCATTGATGTAATTTATTCATAACACTTCAGTGAATCTATATAATTATGTTTTCATTGATGTAATTTATGCTGTCATAACACTTCAGTGAATACGTGTCATGTGCCATTGATGTAATTTATGATGTCAACACTTCAGTGAATGTATATCATTATATGTCTTCATTGATGTAATTTATGATGTCATAACACTTCAGTGAATGTATATCATTATGTCTTCATTGATGTAATTTATGATGTCATAACACTTCAGTAAATATGTATCATGTCTTCATTGATGTAATTTATTTCATAACACTTCTGAAGTCAGTGAATGCATATCATTGTCTTCATTGATGTAATTTATGATGTCATAACACTTCAGTGAATGTATATCATTATGTCTTCATTGATGTAATTTATGATGTCATAACACGTCTGAAGTCAGTGAATGCATATCATTATGTCTTCATGGATGTAATTTATCATGTCATAACACTTCAGTGAATGTATATCATTATGTCTTCATTGATGTAATTTATGATGTCATAACACTTCAGTAAATATGTATCATGTCTTCATTGATGTAATTTATTTCATAACACTTCTGAAGTCAGTGAATGCATATCATTGTCTTCATTGATGTAATTTATGATGTCATAACACTTCAGTGAATGTATATCATTATGTCTTCTTTGATGTAATTTATGATGTCATAACACTTCTGAAGTCAGTGAATGCATATCATTATGTCTTTATGGATGTAATTTATTTCATAACACTTCTGAAGTCAGTGAATGTATATCATGTCTTCGTTGATGTAATTTATGTCATAACACTTCATTGAATGCATATCATTATGTCTTCATTGATGTAATTTATGATGTCATAACAATTCTGAAGTCAGTGTATGCATATCAAGTCATTGTTGATGTAATTTATGTCATAACACTTCATTGAATACATATCATGTTTTCATTGATGTAATTTATGATGTCATAATACTTCAGTGAATACGTATCATGTCTTCATTGATGTAATTTATGATGTCATAACACTTCAGTGAATGTATATCATTATGTTTTCATTGATGTAATTTATGATGTCATAACACTTCAGTGAATATGTATCATGTCTTCATTGATGTAATTTATTCATAACACTTCAGTGAATCTATATAATTATGTTTTCATTGGTGTAATTTATGCTGTCATAAAACTTCAGTGAATACGTATCATGTCTTCATTGATGTAATTTATGATTTCAACACTTCAGTGAATGTATATCATTATATGTCTTCATTGATGTAATTTATGATGTCATAACACTTCAGTGAATGTATATCATTACGTCTTCGTTGATGTAATTTGTCATAACACTTCATTGAATGCATATCATTATGTTTTCATTGATGTAATTTATTCACAACACTTCAGTGAATACGTATCATGTCTTCATTGATGTAATTTATTCATAACACTTCAGTGAATCTATATAATTATGTTTTCATTGATGTAAGTTAGGATGTCATAACACTTCAGTGAATACGTATCATGTCTTCATTGATGTAATTTATGATGCCAACACTTCAGTAAATGCATATTATTATGTCTTCATTGATGTAATTTATGATGTCAACACTTCAGTGAATGCATATCATTGTTTTCATTGATGTAATTTATGATGTCAACACTTCAGTAAATGTATATTATTATGTCTTCATTGATGTAATTTATGATGTCAACACTTCAGTGAATGTATATCATTATGTCTTTATTGATGTAATTTATGATGTCAACACTTCAGTAAATGCATGTTATTATGTTTTCATTGATGTAATTTATGATGTCAACGCTTCAGTAAATGCATATTATTATGTCTTCATTGATGTAATTTATGATCTCATAACACCAAGTCTCTATATATTTCATAGTGGCCAAGTTAACCAAGTTATTTCTACATCAAATTGAAGATGAACCATTGATTAATATTAAACAATGCAATTATGCTATCTACAATTTTATTAATGATCTTAATGATGTTAAGGTAAAGTATTATGCATTACAATATCTACATTATTACTGGATTTATTTCATTTCAAATATATATTGTATTTGCCTTATTAGAAGTGTATCTCCAATAGTAATACACATAAACCAAAAAAAATTGCATTATTTGTATGCTAGTTCATTGAAATACGTTTGATTTTGACCATATACTTATTTATATCACATTTACATATTAAGCATATGTGCTTTTAATAGATCAAATATGGTACCTTGAAAGTTAGGTGTACTGGGTTGGCATTACAACACAATTTGCTATAATAAACAAGATGGCAGATTTGATGAAGTACTCTGACAGAAATATCATGTGGCACTGTAATCCATCAATGGTCTTTTCAAATAAACTATAATTCTGTTGTATTTTTTTAGTAATTCAGACTGTGTCTTTCATGTGAAATGGTGTTTTGTTTTTTTTTTGCTTTTTTGCAGCAAGTTCGATCACAACTGACTTATCTGAAAGCATATTTATTTACATGTAAACAGTCTGTGGCTGAGGAATTACGGCGACGGGTATGGCCTAAGGAGTACATGTTAGATAATGTCCATCTCTATTCAGTTACAGTAAGTTTTACCACAGGAAATTGATATTATATTCATAAACATGTCTAGATGTCGGGGACAGTTCACCTGTATGGTCACTCAAATGTTCTCAATCCAGGTCACCAACCAGTGTCTCATTCATGCACGAAATTCAGGGATTATATCTATTTGGTGTGATCATTATTTGTTGCATTGTAGTGTTGAATATTTCCTGGTATCATTTTTTATCACAAAATGAAGCCACATATTTTTTCCCCCACATTTTTTCAAAAGATAAATATCTGTAGTTAGTGCGAAATTGATACAGTTGATACACAATTTATGAAAATACATAAAAAATGGACACAATTTTGCAGCAAAATTTTGTCAGGAAATATTGTGGCCTACAAAGGATGAAATTACCGTATACTACAGTGTTGTAGTAAGTTTTACCAAGCTCTCAGGTATGCATATCATTATGTCTTTGTTGGGGTAACCTACTTTTATTAGCACCACATTTATTTAGGCAAAATATTTTTTAGAGAAAAAAATTCACAGCGACGAACTTTCAGAAAAGCTTTTGTAGTTTTACTATGCAAACTCAGATATGCAGAATATCAATATACTGTAAAATACTTTATTTTAGCTGGAATTAATATTCTCTGAAAAAAACTTTTTGAGTCTTTTGTATGGAATCTATTTTCACTGATTTTTAACAAGTTGAATGTAAAATATAGGAAAAGTAGTGTATTCGCTGGATTTTATTTTCACTGAATCTTCCCTTCAGCGAAAATACTGAAAATTAATTCCAAGCGAAAATAAAGTGTTTTACAGTCATCAACTGTATTGATTTAATTATAGGATCTTATACAAGTACAAAGTGGTCAGTTACTACCGCATCTCAAGAAAATCATCAATTTTGCTGCTAAACATGTTAAAAACTGTTCCCTATGCAGTCAGAAAGGATTCATATGTGAAATCTGTGATAGTCCTAAAATTATCTATCCTTTCGACTTAGAGCTCACTGTCAGGGTAAGTATTGATTCTTGTGTTTCACATATTTCACTTACTTCCTGCTTGAGGACGCTGTTGTACAACCCCACTGGTGTAAATATAAAGTATGCTTACTCAAAAGTAAAAAAAAAAAAATTGTTGTAACAGTGTAAGGTGGTGAAATAAAAATGACAAGAATAAATCTATTGTTTTTTAGTGTGATAGATGTAAAACGGTTTTCCACAAGACCTGTAAAACAGAATTGGTATCCTGTCCAAAGTGTGACAGACGAAGGCTACGCCATGTCTCTGGCAACCGACAAACTACACAAGTTGATTTTGCATCGCCATGGAGTTGAGTGTCCTTTCATCACGTGTTGGACCAACATTGCTCACTATCACTGCCTGAATAATTACTACTGTCTTTATGCCAATGCTCACAAACTTAAAGTGCATAGTTCAGGATAAGTTGTCTTTTGTAGTTTTCAGTGCTCAGTTTTGATCAATTGTGATGAATAGATCCATTTTTATTTAAATATTCAAATATATTTAAAACATATTTTATAAATTTCAAATAGCATTTGAAAACTACTTGAACAATCACACAGCTTTATTAATCAACCAATAAAATTGAAATAACCCACAAAGACTCGTGCGTAATGGTGTTACCAAATGGTTTCACTAGTCAATGAAAGCATCTACTTTGGATTTGGATGAGGCATAAGGGTTTTATAAATAATATTTTTAAAATTTTCATTATAAAAAAACGTTCATGTCTTTATGAAATTCACTGTGCTTTTGTTCAGGTTTTGTATTATCGGTATTGTACATGTATTGCATTGTTGTAAAGGATGTAATATACACTCACATCGTGACCACTGCTTGTACAGTATTTATATACTCTAAGGAGCGAGGATATATGAGGATACGTATGTAATGCCAAGAGTTCTAGTCACTGTTTTGTTAGAATGTGTGACATAAAAATGAAAATCAAAGTAATCTACTTTCATATCTGTTTATTTGCAAGAGGAATATTGAATGGCGTGTTTAATAATCCATTCACCATTGGTTTCTATCATAAAAAAGTCTCATCATATCGCAAAATGTCATTTGAGTAAATGTGGAGAAAGAAATGAGTACATGACATGAAAAATTTAAATGCTAGTCAGTTTTTAGTGAAAAGATTGTTTCAAAAGTTTGTGCAATTTTTCTCCAATATATTTCATGCAGTTGATGACATATGTCCTAATTAATAATTACATGAAACTTTTGTTTCAAAAATTGTGTTAATTTTTTCTGCCCTATTTATTCGCTTGAATGCCCAACAATCGACCACACGTGTGAGCCCAGTATCTGCGCATGTGCAATTCTTTTAACTTTAAAATTGTTAGAAAAATGATGTTCTGTATCTTTCTTGTCTGTAATTTAATTGAAAAATGTATAGTTCTGTCCTTGTCGTCGTCTCTCATAAGCTCAATAACTAAAAATTTGTGTTTGCTTGTTATCTCTGATAAGCACACAAGGGAGGTAATGAGTTTGGTGTGTGTTTGTGTCTGTCTATGTAAGCAAAATCTGAGTGGATTTTTATCAAATTTGGTACTAAGGTACCTTTGAGTAATGTGTAGATATGATAAATTTTGGAGGGGGAGTTCATTTCTGTGCATATTAAGCAGCTAATTTGCATATCATTTCAATAAGTGTAAGCAAAATCTTCAGAACAGATTTTGATCAAATTTGGTACATAGGCACCTCATGATAATGCACATTAGTTTTATGCCTATGTCTATGCATATTAAGTAGTTAATTTGCATATCTCATTTCAGTCTGTGTAAGCCAAATCTTAATATTTTCAGAACAGATTTTGATCAAATTTGATATATATTGGTGCTGAACATCCGCTGGTTGATGAGCCTCTAATGTCATTGCTTTTTCACTGACTGTTTCATTTCCTAGATATGTTTTTATAAAACAACAATAATTTCATATTTACACAGGGCTTTGCAGAGTTTAACTTTGATTTTAAAACTTGAATGTATAATTACCAGGAATAAAATGTTTGTATGTGTAAGTGATAGTATTATTCAAATTCTAACTGTGTTGTTTTTTTATATTTAAGATATTTTTTTATTGAGTCATTCAAGTCTCTTAAAAGATACATTTCAGTTTCACATAAATCTCATATGAAATACCTTTACATGGCCAATACAGTCAGAAATTTACCCCATTTCTTAATATGTGCATTTAATTTCCCTTTTTTGTTGGCAATAACATATTCAGTGTTCTGAATATTTTGAACAAATGGTTTAAGATGTTTGAAATGTGGAATTTTTCCTTTACATTTGCAGATATAAATAAAACGCTTAGTTACCAATAACAAAAAATTAAGCAACAATGACTCATGTGGGTCTCCCAGCAGAATTGTTTCATCAGATAAAGTATTTCTCAACCCAATATGTTTTCCCCATCGCTCAGAAAATGCCTTCCAAAACAACTGAACAAGAGGACACCTTATCATAAGGTGCATAATTGTTTCCACATCCCCGTTACAAAATGTACACATTTTAGATTGGCAAATCTGGGGCAAAATTTTATTTAGTTTTACATTTGTAATTATTAAGCTGTGGTTCATTTTCTATTGAAATTCCCACAATTTAGTATCTATTGTTATTTTGAATGGTAATTTGTAGATAGTTTCCCAGCCATGTATTCTCTCTCCTAGCAATTCCGAAATGACCTTCTCTGAGCGTGGGGGAATAAAACTTTGTGAAACAATACCCTTAACAACTTGCTTTGCTGTACATTGATTTAAGTTAATATGCAAATCAACAAACTTCACCAGCATGTCTGATGAAAGGCTGAATTTAGTGCATATCTGTTTAGTATCCTTCGTAAATGTAGTGAAATGAGCATTCAATGAACATGTTGCACTTCAACTCAAGCTCAATGTGAAGTGCTGCACTACCCAAAGAATTCCCAGAGGCTAAAAATGATGCTGTGTCTACTATTTCACATGGCAAGCCACTCTCTGCATATTGATCGGTATAAATTAGCCAAGCTTGTTCCTTTTTTATGCCTTCAATAATTGATTTTCTGTTCTACTGTGAGATCTTGTGAGTTGCCTGAAAGATGCGTGTCGAACGTCTGCTGCAAAAATCAAACGATTTGATTTTGAACTCTAATTTCTTTATTTCGTAGCTTACAGCAAAAGGCCGATCATTGACAGGGGAATATTGCGTTTGAACACCCTTATTTATCAAAATTTACCATCATCAAATGTTGACAGCACATTATTGAGCATGGAAATATCCCCCAAAATACTTGCGTGTTTGTCGAATCCCACGTCATGTTTGTCGGCACTTAACCACTATAACCTTTGTTTGTCTCGTTTCAAGTTGGATTTAATGCATAACGTGGGATTTCACAGTGAATGGAAAATGGTCTAATGCTGTGAATACAAGTCAGTCGAGATGTACCATTTTCAGCCTGCCTCATCAAGAAAGATTTTCCATTGTACGCTACCTCTAATCCTTACTCAATCTCTCCCCATACTCTTTATTGTGCCCCAAAAAATTGTATATCCAGTCCTTAGGACATCTATAATTATCTGGAGGGACATATACAGTTTGGAAGCTGGAGGGTTTGAGTTAGGGTAAGGGGTAAGGGGTACAATGGAATGACTTTCCGCATAGTCATTATAGCTGCTGTCCTGGAGGGAGGCACTTGGATTAATTCTAACAAACCTTCTAATACCAATGTACATACTAAAATTTGCTGCCAGTCTCCAGCTTAAAATCATGTAAGTGTGATGGATTTATGTGTTAGATTCTGTTGATGACAAGCCACCAGTCCAGTTTCACTTATTGCACACTTTAACAATTAACAATTAACCAGAGAAATATTTGTTTACTTGGACAAATATATCTGCCAGATTTTGTGCATGGTATCTTTCCATGAGTGATTTGATTCTACAGTTGTGTTGTGCTACTGTATGCAATCTACCAGGCTACCTGTTTCTGATGAAGTCTGTCAGTCCAAGCTTTAACACTGAAGTGGCTCATATGGTAACTTCTTATTTGGATGCTTCATGAGTGAGACTTCTACTCATATTTACCTCATTTAGACATTATCTAATGAAATAATGCTGCTACAAATCAGTGATAGTAATTAGCTAGGAACAACATAGAAGTAGAAGTTTCAGTGTTTATCAATTGCTGGTAATTACTTACTTACCCACCCTTTCTCTCAAAGAAGCACCCATCAGCAGGCATTAGATTCAACCCTGGGGGGAAAAGGCAAACTGTTTTCAGAAGGGGAATCTCCTAGTATACCTATCTGTGCTGGCCAATTTTAGTACATTTCTACAACATTTATTGACCTGGTAGATATGAGTAGTGGCTATTAACTATGTTAAATGTGACATTTACTGAACTAGTAATACAGTCTGACCTTAACCTAACTCTTGATGGTTCTCGACAATGAAGGATTGGAGCTATTTTTGACTTATTTTGATACTCTGTATATAGGTACTTTAAGTGGACAGATTTGTTCATTTTGTGGCAATATCTTCGATTCTCTATATTTAGTAAATATTTGTTTCGTGTGGGGTTAAAAAATGTTGTTTTTGACTTACCAGCTCAATTGCTTTGATACTTGAATTTGTAGGGTCCATGGGTTGATCTCTATGAGATTTGATAACAATTGTATTTGACATTGCAACAACCAACTACAATGGTTGTGCTATGGCAAGGACATTGTGGGATCAAATTGTTAATATTTCATTGTGCAGAGCATTATCAAATTTGTTTTGAGGAAGGCACTCCACAAAGACAGGTGAACTATTTCAACTGGTCACTTGTTTACTTATTTACCAATGTGATTATTATGAAACCAATTACTCCAATGTTGATATATGGTGGATTGAAAACAAGCTAAGCCATGTTAAGTTACTCTGGGACTGTACTGTTGGTCATTGAGTTGTAAACTACCAATGTAATATATTTGATAATTTATTAGTGACTGGTCTAATTAATCCAATGTTTTGATTCATGGTTTTTAACATTAAGATAAGTTGGAAGCAGCTGTTGTTTACCTGCATTTCTCAATAGACCATTTTCCGTACACTGCGAGAATCACGCGTTATGCGTGAAATCGAACGTAAAAACAGGACAAACAAAGGTCATAGCGTCGTAGTCGCGTCAAACATCGCGTGGGATTTGACAAACGCGAAAGTATTTCGGGGACATTTCCATGCTTAATAATGTGCTGTCCACATTTCATGATAGGCAATTTCGATTAAGTAAGGGTATTCGGAAGCAATATTCCTCTGTCGAAGATCGGCCGGTCAATGTAAGCTACGAAATAAAGAAATTCTCGTTCAAAATCAAATCCTTCGATTTTTGCGGCAGACGTTCGACGCGCGTCTTTCATGCATCTCGCGAGATCTCGCAATTGTACGGAAAATCACCTATTTGCCACCTTGTGAGCATTTGCCCAAACCTGACCCACAAAACGTTGTGTGGTTTTTTGTCTCATATTTTAGAAGATTTTCGGGACAGTAACTAATTCGAGTTAAATCATCTAAGTGAGTACCCCATGACATTCACTCATTTTAATTGAATGAATAAAATGATACATGTTAAATGAACAGAAAACTGTTAGACGTTAATGGGAACATATCCCCTTTGAGAGTTATTGTGGTGAGAGTCTGAACATTCTCGGGGAAAGTAAACAAAAACAAAGTTCCCTGATGTAACCGCCATGATGACTGATAAACCACGCTCATCGTGATCATATAAGTAACTAAAAATCGTAAAAGTTATGTAGAACAAAGTTTTATTTAAAACACTGAGAAGCTTATAATGGAATACATTGGTTAGTAATTACTTGTTTTAAAATATGCAATAACCACAACCAAACGTGAGTAGAATCATAGACCCTCTGTTAGAGACCCTCTGTTAGAGGGTCTATGGTAGAATCATCATCACGCCAATATATAACATTGCAAATTATAAATAACAATATTTGCCGCGATTTGAAGTACATGGAACAGAATAACTAAAAAAAAAAAATCACTGGTTTAATTTATCAAGGTTTTATTATGAACGTATTTGGTTAGCTATTTCTCAATCAAATGTTATTTTCACTTATGATGTGTCTGTCTGAAGATTCGTGTTGTATTTTTCTTCTCCTGAACTTCCAATTCATGACAAGTTGTAGACGCTTGTGTATACACATTACGCTAGAGAATAAAGACATTCAGAACAACATATTTAAAAACAAACGTAGTTTACATAATATTTGGGAATGAAATATTTTGTATCAAATTGATGTAATAAAACGTTGATAATAAGTAGCAGTGCGCGTAAGTAAACATAAATCAGCTATTTCTTAATAAGGTATCGAATTCTCTAGAATCGTCATTCGATTAGACAATACCACTAAAAAACAATGTGTTTAATCAACACTTATTTAGGCTCTAACAAAAGAAAATACACAAGTACGAGAGAAGCCATAGAATGATTTTCGTAATAATTAATTTGCCAACTTTTAAAACTAATATGATTGGGTTAAAAACTCTAAGTAAACATGTAATTGAGTATTTATCGTACCAAATGTTTCAAAAATGTTACAAAATTCAATTAAGTTATAATGGTTCACAAATAGTAATAAAAAACTTAATTACAAATACGTAAATATATTTTATACGTAAATCCATGAAATGTGAAAATCGCGAAGACCAATACGAATATAATCGTTCTACTGATTATGCCAAGTATTTCTTATTATATACATAATACACTTATATACATACATTTCAAAAAGGTGATATAAAATAAAGCAGCTTTATATAAAAGTAAATTGAGTGAACTCAAACACGTTACCCTTTAAGCGGAAATGAGAAATTACTTTGTTAAATTGTGCACGCCTTTCTGTGATATACAGAAACTACTCATTATGTGTCATCAACACGATTATAGATTTATTGGGAAAAAGAAGCGTCCGGTTGTGCAACTAAGAGCAAGTTTGAAATAAAGGTACACGTTGCAGTATTACTTTAAAGTAAATGCATTTCAGCTGCAAAATAACCCTTTTTATATATTTAAAAATGTTTGTATAATATGTCATAGTTTGAGTTAGTAAAGTATAACATTAACACGTGTATTATTGAATACATAATTGTACTCACTACAATATCTCTCTGAATAATGAATCATATACAGACCAGTAAAACATTCATACACAGCAAAGTATATTTAATTCTTGTTACATAGCCAGATGGAATTTGTTTTGTATACACATTGCATATATGTACCATAATGAAAATACAATTATACCGCTTCAGGGGACGTTTCATTATAATTTGGCTTTGGTGCAATCGATGATTTAAATGTCTCCATATGTAAGGGCGAGATACCTGATGTGCTGCTTCCTAGTTTCACCGGTTTTGTCTGGTATGCGTAATATCCCAGGTTAGAATATGCTCTAACGGTATATTGGTCACATGATTAGCCAGCTGCGTATCATTGCCTGTGCAACGAGCCACATTGACTATATAGTGATTCATCAGACTTGGATAGCTACGGAGTACATATTATGTAGCATCATGAAGCAGTGCATTCCAATCGGTATCTCGCAGGAATGAGCCATGTGACGCATTGAGACCGATAATGGCACTATTCAATGTGAATTACGTGATCTTTCAAAACATTTGTGAAAATATCACCCAAACTCAAAACAGCATTAATCGTATTATCGTGTATATGATCACTTACAATGTGTATACTTATATAAAGGAAACTTTAGGAAGAATTACAACAAAGTTGTGTTTTTTTAATTTTTACTGATAAATATATGAGTTGAAGTGAAATAATGTAGTAACAAATAACAATAAATGGAAATTATAGCTTTATCCATAATAATGAAATAGAATAGATTAAAGAGTAATAATATCAATTTCAAAAAATAAAAATAAAAAAATAAAACGGCCAATAAGAAATGCATTGGCTTTTCCCTAATGAAAAAGTGTGACATTCAATATTATATTGTGATAAAAACACACCAATCCACAAATACTTAATACATTAATCTTTACTATCGAGCTGTTATTTTAGTTTTACCGTTAAACAATGTCGAGAAAAAAGACAGTGTAGTAGAAATAATAACACAAAACCTTTATATATAATCATTAAACGGAATAATAATTGAAATAAAATCAAATGTAATGCAACGCAAAATAAGGAATTCTGCATTAGTATTTCACTCGTTAAAAATACAAATTCCACCCGAGTAAATGAAAAACTGTAAATCGTTTTGTAAATACTGTAAATACAAAAAATCTAATATTGTGATATAAACACATCAAGCTATATTAATCTACACATATACTGATCTTGTATACAATAGTGGTTTTGTGTCTATTGTAAAACCATTTATTTTAACTGACATTTAATTCCATTATTTTGTTTTTTGTATATTCACTGGGTTTTAAGTTCACGAATTTTCCAGGGAAACAAAGCGTTATATTGTTATTTTACATGTTCATGTGGATTTGATTCAGTGGATTATACTTATCACCGAAAATAGGGATATTAAAACCCAGTGAACATTTGATGCATTTACAGTAATCTTATTTTAATGTAAAGAGGAATATTTATCTAGATTACAATAAATTTCTATCACTGATTTAAAATTAAAATGTGAAAGTTATGTTGGAATAAATAACATTTAAAACATAAACAACCATAAACCATCAGTTTATGTTGTTACCGACTTGATGATGTTTTAATGTTACACAAAATATACAAATGAAATAATGATGTACAAATACAATATACATATATATATACGAACTATTTGAACTGTTTTGGTACATGTACAAATGGTAGGCATTGCCAAACTGACGTCATACATGGTAAACATTTACAAGATGTCAAGGAGTTTAAAATAAAACAAGCCATGCATGGCACAGTCCCGTTAGTTATCAAATTTAAGATACATGTATATCGTTTTGTTTATAGTAATATAGTTGGAACATAAACATGTCAGAAATATGGATCCAGGAGATGATGCTTTAAGATGATTGACATCTTGTATCCGATCGTCAAACGAGTACTTGGACATATTAAGAAATATTGCTCTGGGACAGCATTAATTAAAACAAAATGGCCACCAGTCGGCCATTTTAAATACATCTATATCTCTATAAAATGATGTAAAACGAATATATAAAACATAATGAGTCAAAGCATATCAGAGATATGGCTCGAGAAGTGCATTCATTTAAACAAAAGGGCCGCCAGTCAGCCATTTTGAATTCGATTTGAAATATAAAATGTGCATCAAGGTCCCATAATATCCACCGTATGTACAAAGTTTGAACAAAATCCATCCATAAACGCCAAGATCCAGTTCTAGAATGCCAGAAATGCTTGATTATTGATGATTTGTTAGCACATGAATGACTGTCATTTGGCCATTTTGAATCAGATAGTCAAACCAATACATCTATGTCACGATGTATAATGAATATATAAAATTTGACCATAATCGGTCAAAGCATATCAGACATATGGCTCAAGAAGTGCATTCATTAAAACAAAATGGCCTCCAGTCGGCCATTTTAAATCGGATCTGAAAAATAAAATGATGTGCATCAAGGTCCCATATTGTCCAACGTATGTACCAAGTTTGAACAAAATCCACCCATAAACGCCAAGATCCAGTTCTGGAATGCCAGAAATGCTTGATTTTGATGATTTTTAGCACAAAAATGGCTACCATTTGGCCACTTTGAATCAGATAGTCAAACCAATACATCTATGTCATGATGTACAATGAATATATAAAATTTGAACATAATCGGTCAAAGCATATCAGAGATATGGCTTTAGAAGTGCATTCCTTAAAACAAAATGGCTGCCAGTCGGCCACTTTAAATAGGATCCGAAAAATAAAATGACGTGCATCAAGGTCCTATAATGTCCAATGTATGTACCAAGTTTGAACAAAATCCACCCATAAACGCCAAGATCCAGTTCTGGAATGCCAGAAATGCTTGATTTTGATGATTTTTAGCACAAAAATGGCTACCATTTGGCCACTTTGAATCAGATAGTCAAACCAATACATCTATGTCATGATGTACAATGAATATATAAAATTTGAACATAATCGGTCAAAGCATATCAGAGATATGGCTTTAGAAGTGCATTCCTTAAAACAAAATGGCTGCCAGTCGGCCACTTTAAATAGGATCCGAAAAATAAAATGACGTGCATCAAGGTCCTATAATGTCCAATGTATGTACCAAGTTTGAACAAAATAAATGCTTGGTTTTGTTGATTTGTAGCACAACAATGGCCACCATTCGGCCATCTTGAATCAGATAGTGAAACAAATTGATGTGCATATGTATAATATTATGTAAGTGTGAAGTTTGAATGTGATTGGTCCAGCCATGTCTAAGATACATGGACGCACGGATGCACGGACGCACAACGGTCAAAACTGCGTCCGAAACGGACTAATAATAGATGTGTATTTACATTGTTATTGGGCTGTATGAAAGCCTCTGGACTTTGATGATTGATGTCAAATCCTTAAATAATTCGAAAAATATTCAACAGTTCAGTTTAAAATTTTGCTTTAAATTCTACAATTGTTTTTCCCATTAAATAGTGTTTATTATATCCTCCCATGTTACTGCGTCTACCATTCTAAACACAATGACTACATACGTCAGAGCTACAGTGAAAGCTATGATGGGAGAGAATTAAATGAATTGTTTTGAATTTCTAATACCAAACAATATTCTTGTATTGGCTCTTACAATTTGTTTAAATGTGTCTTGACAGTTTCATGTTCAAATTATCAATCACAAGCGAGAGTCAATAGTTTGAAATTAACAGCATTATTCTTCAAGAGGGTATGTTATCTGATATATTGGTCCAGGTGAGGTAATATTTGTAGGTATATCATCATCATTGTGACCCAGGATAAAAAAAACACATAAAACAATCTAATCTAGAGATAACATCATTTGTTTTGTTGAACACTAGTAGTAACACATATGTTCATGAATTAAATTTTTCGTTTTTTGGTAAAAAAAAAACTACGTTTAAAAAGTTAGCAAGATGACGTCTTGTTTACATTAGGATGTCCTAATAGTCTTGAGTGTTCCCATTCGCTAATTTAGATTTTCTAGTCAATCTAGTTAGGCATTAAAAATTGTTTGCAAATTTAACACAGATTGGAATTTATTCAGTATGTGCAAATAGTTTGAAAATGTTTAACATTCGTTAATGTAAAATTTTGATTTAGTCTGTAATTCGGCAGATCAAATCATATGTTGCTCAACAGTAATCTCCAAATCAGATATATGCATATTCAACAATACAATAACAAGTGCACGTCCCTAAGTACGCAGACTAAGGTTTCGATCGTTTTATAATTGTCCAGATGATGTAGATACACATATAATAATGAGGTTATTTACGTAAAAAGCATGCGGTAATGCTGGAAGCAATGTTGATATTCCTTCTCTTGCTACACGATCAAAAAAGATTGCTTCTCGCAATACCAAGATTTTCTGCAGCATTTACCATGAATAACTTACATGGCATGTAAATTTGATGTTAATTATAGATGTGTATTGTGTTACGTCTTCATATTTCTGTTTCACCTGTAAAGATACTACATATATACATATCGTTAGTTCAACGTAAAAAATAATATTTGCAAAAACATTATGTAATCCCTATTATATTCTCCAAATATTTTCTGCTATTTTGTATGCCCTGTTTTGCATATGGCAATGTCGCATAGTGTTAAGCGGAAACGATAATAAATATACAACCTGTTACCCATTTCCCCATCCATAGCATGAAATAGGTCACTGGAATAAATGGTATTAATTATGTGCATGATTGAGATAAGGATATTTATGTCATCATGGCACATGCACATACTAAAGCTAAACAATGAAATGTACATACATTTCATCATAATTGTTACATCTTCTGTTCTATGATGTCATTAACTTTAATATACCAAATTTTAGATACACGCGTACGTCATATACTTTTAAATAATAAAAAAACATAAAATGGTTAATTAATATTCATAATGATTGTTCATAAGACTCAGTAAGAGATTGTTAGTTTGATATTGTTGTCATAAAAATAAGAATGTCTAAATGGCTATTCATTGTCAGATAGCTCTTCGTCTTTGATAGGGTTGGTCGTCTTTCACACATAAACCATCCGATTGAATTTTAGGACATGTTGCCATATTTTAAGTTGCCATGGAAAACGTTTTGATGGATTCCTTATTATTGCCAGACTCATCAAGCCTCAATTTGTTTTTCCTTCCAAAAATTAGAAGCTAACAAATATGATGGATATTTTTTTTGTAATAAGAAGACATGCACTAGAGTAGAGGTATTAGTGGGGATCAATTTGTATCTGTAGCCATGGTTGAACTGTGCTTTCATAGTGTATTTAGTTCATTTATGCAATTGTAATGTGGCAACCGCATGTACAATTTGTTTTGTATGTTTAAGCGCCTTCTTTGCAGTTTCTTGTGTATATACATCATTTGGTATTTTAGTTCCACCATACATATCAGGATAACGAGGATGGAGATGGTCACAATGGATATTTGACAATGTGATAGCATCGTCTTTCACATTCATGTCACTGACATGTTTAGATAGTGTACAAGCCAGAGAAGATAATGAATGTGTTCTGGAATCAGGTAAGTCCCCAACAACTGTGTAAATACCACCCTTTAATGCTTTCTCGGCAGCTTGTTGACACTTGAAACACACCCATTCGAATGAATGACTGTCTCCTTCCATGTCTTTGCTTGCAGCACGTAAGTCTGCTTCTGCTTGCCGAAGCCAGCGCTTTCCTTCAGTGGGATTTGGTTTTGAGTATCTTATAAAAGACGAATAATCATGATCTAAACTTCTAAAAGAAAAAGTATGTGCTTTTTCATGATAGGCTCTAGCCTCCTGACCCCAGTGATCATAAAATGAAGTGAACACATTACAGTTTGCAGCGTGGCCAAATCCTCTTCCAGATTTATAACTGAAATTCTGTTGGAATCTATCAAGTTTTCTTGTAATGTGCTCAAAAATTTTACCAGCAATCTCTTTATTGTGATGGTTGTTTTCTGGATGCCATGTGAAATATAATCTCTTCATGGCCTTCCTCTTTTGTTCGTCTGTTAAGGTAGCTTCAGACAAAATACTTTCACAGAGTGCTGGCATCTTTTCACATGCATCTTTGAACAATCTATCATGTTCTGCATCACATTCATAGGGACCATTGTGTTGCGTTCTGTTTACTTTGTAAAGATCAAGTGATGTGACAACTAATGTTTCAGGTTTACCAATTTCAATTTCATACATTTGAATGAAATGTTGTTTATCTTTTATGCCCTTCACTTCTTTCACAATTTGCACATAAATATAAGTGGATTGACCTTCAGAGGTGTCTAATTCATAGCCAACAATTTCCCCAGGTCTGAAATGATAGTTAGGATTGTGATCCAGAAAATGCTTATCTGGCTCGATGATTTCAACACCTACAGGTTGTATGAAATGTACATTATCCCCTTCATCAGTTGAGTAGCCATTTTCAATAAGGTATGTCATAATTTCGTCAGGATGTTGACAAAACAACAGATCTTGTATTTGCAATTGTATACGATACACATTTTTGAGGAGCTTGCAAACTGTCTTAGTTAGGCTACTACTAAACCTTCTATCCTGGCTCCTATCATGATGTAGATACAATATTGTGTTACTCTCTTCATATTCAAGATATACATATTCTTTGTGTGTGCTGTTAACTACTGTACTATTTGATTCTACATTTATTAATTGTATATTCACTTCATCAAGACACTTGACTGTTATTTGTTGTAAGTTTCCCAACAGCTGTTTGATCTCTTCATTCACATTGACATGTTCTTCTTTTATCAATATTTTCAGTATTGCATCACGAAATTCCTTTGAGGACAACATACTTTGATATGACTGCTGTACTTGGCATGATGGATACTCACTGCAAGGCTTTGGATTGACTATTTCATTTCTTACAATACTACTCAAGTATTTGGGTCTGCAGCTTGTTGGCAGGAATTTAAGTAGATCCCCTGTAAACTCATCTAAACCACATTTGCTTATATCAAATAGAAAGTTGTATTTGAGATCCTTCAATGTTTTAGTGTTGCAAGCAACATCATGAAAGACAAGGTCAGACGATAATATTATCTTATCATCAGTACTAATAAGATATAACTTGTGATGTAACAGGTAGTTTTCAATACAATCCTCTGTACACTTTTTGTTGTTAATATGCCTTGTTTTAATAGTGGAGAACAGAAGAAATATGGCCTGAAATGCTATTCTGAGATTATTGGGATCCAGTTTTATTCCATCACTACATTTATATATATTTTCTAAAACATCTACAAGTTGTGACTCAGTCGGATGTTGAGTGGCACCTAGAAGACGGAATAAAGAGGAATATGACCCCAAATCCAGAGGAATACTGTAAATAAATGGTTCCATTTTGGTATCTGACAATTTCAATATTATTTGTTTGGCTTTAACAATAGTATTGCAATCTTCAAGCATAATAATTGGTAGGTCTTTTAAATTATGTGTTATTGCTTGACAAATTCCACACATAGTTTCATCTGTGCAACAGCTCTGTTTTTTTGTATACATTTCACATTGTTTCATTATATATTCATAAATTGCTTTCCATACTGAAATAAGCATTTTTGCGCAATGTGTATATGCACCAACACATTTTGCAAGATTGCATTCAATACTGTATGATAACATTTTACAATGTTGCAATACCATCTCCAGTGAAGGATGTTTCTGGATCCTTAAATTTTCACACAGTAACCCTAAAACATGTGTATTGTTGGAGTGTTCATTTGGATCAGCCCAGGTCGGTAGAACAGGTGCTACCGTCCACATCAATGGTGCATACTTCACACGGACTGTATTACAGAAATATGTGAAATTAGCATTAGAATGATGCCAATAGATGTTACGCAAATTCCAGTCAACCTCTCCTACTGGCACAAATCGTATCTTTGATATTTCCTTCAGAAAAGACGAATTATGGAAGTCTGAGTCGCACATCATAAGCTTGATCAATACCTCAGCTTGTGACATAGCTTCTTGTTCATCATTGCACTCAATTTCTTCTATTTGCTTCGCAAACTTGATAAAGTCTGTTTCTGAGACTTTTGTATGAAGTCCAATCATTCTGAGAAATTGCAACCATTTCTTGTCATTGAAAGGAGGCGGTGGAAATAACCCACCAGGTAACATTCTCTGAAAGATTTCATTCTCTGGATCATAAAATCTACTTACTGGAAACACTTCATTATTTCTTTGTGGGTCAGGAATGAAATTAATATGTTTAAGCTTATTTATCAGTGCTTCACTTTCAAGATAAGCAAAGTTTATTCTCAATGTGTCAAGATGCTTTAGTTGAGTGGCTTGTCCCAAACTCTGAAAGGATGGTAGAATATATTGAACATATACTTCTGTGACTGATATTTCTGTTATCCCAAGGTCATCATATATATCATGTAAACTGGGTTCCCTTTTCAATATCAGGCAATTGTACTTCTTCATCCACTTAGCACTTTCAATATCTGGGATGTAATAACTTGCCAAGACATGGACTCTACTGTATTCTGCTATAGAAACTATACTACCAAATCTTGTAAGAAAGATTGGTAGATTCTTTATTGTGTCGATGACTTTAGGGGTCAAGGGCATATCCTCCTGAAAGTACTTCAGAACAGCTGTACAATCAGATTCACTGAGTGTTGTACACCAATCACCATTCCACAAGTGACATTTTAAAACATTAGCAACATCTGATCGCAAATTGTAATCACTCAGATAATCTGCCACGAGTGACTGTATTTCAAACTTAAAAGCATCATTAGTACACATCGCATCATACTTTATTTCAGCACAACCAAGCTTTGTGGTGATATTCACTATGTTATGAACAGATGATGTCCATCTGACAGACATATCTGGACTAAGTATTTTTTTTGCATTTGACAATGGTATTAAGTGGGACGCTGTTGTAGGCACAATGCACCAATTTATGAGGGCGCCAGGGAATTTGTCGGCATTTTTATGACGAAAACAAAGAAATTTCCATAAGGTTTTCAGCCATGGCACACCAATGTTGTATGTATTATGTCTCCAGTCAATATATTTCTTTGGTGGTCTTGGTAGAACTGTATGAAGGTGTGATGCTAAGTCATCTATTGTGAATATTTTAATCGATTCGTCATGTATGCCTGCCATATCATGATATATGTATTTTGAAACAGTCCGTTTAGCTAGTGCTTGAATTAGATTTGGGTACTTATTTACATAAACTGGTTTTGCATTGTTAAATTTTCTTAATACCTCATCAACAGTAATCAACAGTGGAATGCCATCCAGTTCCAAGTCTTCACCTTTCAGGCAGTATTTCAAAATAATGCATAAATGTTCAATATCAGGGAATATTGATTCATTTATAAAGCAAGGGATATTGCCTACTGCATTAGGATTGCCTCGCAAGTAGGTTAACACATAATGGGGAGATAATTCCTGTGCAGCTTCTATGTTTAAAACCTTGAAATGATCATAAATTCTTGATGAAAGTGTTGTAAGTGGGAATCCCAACCTTTGTAATATAACTAGAAGAGTAGATGGAGATTGCACTTTATCATCTCTTATATACATGTCAAGGATTCCTTTTGGACTAGATACTTTGGCAGCGGTGTTGAAATAACTATCTTTCAAAAAATGCCATGTAATAGAACTATGAGTAGCAAGAAAATCATTTTCATCAGTTGGCCAATCATCTAGCTGGAGGACTGGTATGAGTTGGTGCGGACAATCACTCAAAAGTTTGTAAACACAACAAACAACCTCTTTCCAATCTGAATGAACTGTGGTCATACTGGGAAACATTGCTTCATAAAGCTCCAAATTGTTGTTAACTGGACCATGCTGTAAAAATAGAACTGTTTTAAGTGCTTTCAGCATGTCAATATATGCAGTTGCAATAATGTGATGTTTAATAAATGTATTCCATTTCCCTTTTATATCATTTTCCCACAGGCTCCTTCTATCAGAGCTTAAGGCAAAATGGCCATTGACCATGACAGGAAGTCCGGTCTTAACAGGCAATGGAAGGAAACAGAATACCTGAGATTGTTGTCTTGTTATAATTTTTGGAACATATGTTTCGTGAGCAGTGGAATAATGCAGACCATATCTGTTGTAATCTGAATATGTATTATACATACTACGTCGATGTGCTGTACTTAATAAAGCTGCAATACCACCTCTTGGCAAAATGGTTTTCATGAAATCATTTAAATCATCATCATCAAATGATGCTCTAGCAGATTTAGAGAACCCAATCTTTTGTGTTACCTGCCATCTGTAGTCAATATTATTAGAATCTGAAATGTTTAACTCATAACTAACAACTGATTCTGGTATTGCCAATACTGCATTTTGCTTTTTCAAAACTTCTACTGCTCTCTTTTTGACAATTGACGCAAATTTGGTACGTTGTGCAGCATCATCATCTGTCATGACAGCTTTAACTGAGTATGTATTTTGAAGTGTTTCACCACCCACAGTGATTTCTGATATTTTGATCACTTTAACATGATTCAGAAATAAAAGCATTTGTGGCATTTCATCTTTGAAGTTTTTAATAAGACAATTTATCTTGTTTGTATCAAGTGCTTTATTTGAAATATTGGATGTTGAAGCTGCTTCGATATCTCTTATTGGAAGTCGAATCATTGTTGAGTTTTTCAAATCAAACTGTTCAGTAAGATAAGAAGCATACACATCAGGATAATCCCGTTGTAGTTTTCCCACTGGAATCCTTCGTCCTGGGTGATGAAAATCAGCACCAGGGGCATATTTTGCATGAGGATCAAATATTAAAAGGTCGGTATTGTTTGTCACAATAGTTGGACAGTCAGTCAAGTGATAAACAGCATTAAAACCAATACCATACTGACCAATTGCTTCAGCAGCATCACGTTTGCCACCAATGCCCAGTTTCTGAATACCTTTGATGTCTTTGTCTGTAAATATCTTGTCATTGTAAATGCAAAGTGCTGGGCCCATCACATCAATCCATGAATTATTAAATACTTTTTCTGATAGATGTTTTCTCTTATCATAAATAACATGTACTGTTGTTGCCTGAGCATCATCTGCATTTTGAACCAATTCTTTCAATATGTCAACTCCAAATGGATAATTATGTAATATCCCCTTAATTCTGTCTGCAAGACATTCGTTCTGTCCAAAGTAATCTCCTATGAAAAAATCAACTCCGGTAGAATACTCTTCTACTTTCTTTGTGCGAATTGGTTTCACTCCCAGTTTGATTGCAAGTGATCGGCTAAAAGTTTCATGAACAAATGTATATTCCCCATCTTCCACTTCTATCCAAGGGACATCATTATACGCCAAATCTTTAGGCTGATATAGTATACAATCCTGGCCAGGGAGGTAAATTTTATCAAGATATGGTTTATACATGTGTTCTGTGTTTCGAAAATGCGATGTTAGATTTATAATTAAGTCAAGCTGATCTTGGGTCAATTTTGTGTGATTTTTTTCACGTGCTAATTGGTTTATCGCGTTGACATAATCTAACATATCAAAGCATTCCCTTACCCCACAAGCCTTAAGAAGCTCTGAAAAAGGCTTGAGAAAATCACATACAGTATATAAATAAGGTGCACAGTTAAATTTCAGACTGAATGACATCTGATCTGGAAGCACAAACGATCTACATGTCAACAGAAATGGTTTTCTACTTGTGGTTAATTTCTCTGTTATCACATTATGGTCCAGACCATGCAGTTTTCTTGTCTGAATTTCTTTCACTAAAAATGAATAAATCGCCTGGCATATTTCAGATGTTGTGCCTTCAATGAAACCAAACTCAGTTATTGTAAATAGTTGCTTAATAACGATATCAATATCTGGTTTGTCAGTTAGTTTAAGAAGTGACATAACACTGTATGGTATATGTCCACATCCTCCATCTCCATCATTGATAACAGGCTTGGATACACTTACTAAGTGTTTGCAGCTACTTGTATATAGGACACTTGGGGAAGTAATATCTACAGTACTACTGTGCCATGGTAAACTGTACTGTAATGGTTTCTTCATAATTGGGAGGAAAGGAATCAAGTGTAGCTTTTTCTTCACTGTATCAGGGCATGATCTGTATTCATCTTGAAGGTATACAATCAAGGCTCTCACTCTTTGCAATCCTATCTGAGGATTACTATTGTATAACGGTTGTACAGACTTTGCACGTTCAATAACATCTGTCCATGTTAGCTGATTATGAGCCATACCAACTTCACGGAGTTTAGTCAAACAATTCTCTGATACATATTTGTCCCCACAAGGGAATCTCTTGTCATTTTTATCATAAAGTGCTGCTAGTTTGGATGTTGGATCAATAAGATCTGTCACTTTGGACATCATGGAGCACTGTGTAGATGTAGGAATACATGGATGTGTTTGCAGCAGTGTTTTCATGTATTCATGTGATTTCCATTTTGAGCTTAATATGATATCAAGAACAAAGCGATCTCTTATACTACTGGCTAGAATGTTTAAGTTTGGAAAAAGATATTTCTTGTAAAATGTTTCTTTGGTAACTGTAATTTTATCTACCTTTGCCTGCATATTAAGATGATGCAATGTGGAAAGTACTGGTTTTGAAATATCTATTGTTCTGAATGGTGAATTATGTCTGCATAGTAGCTGATTCAAAATATTCAGTGCCAATTTCCCAACTGATTCTTGTCTCAAACATGGATCTAATGTATGCGAGTTATCTATATCCAAGTTGGCATCTCCATTCAGGAATGGGTCTTGAAGAAAGAGCTTTGGAATACTTTGCCGATGCCTATAGCCCAAAACTCTCTCGTAGAATCCTTGGACAACACCTGCATATTGACTGCCACACTGTTTAGTTGGCCAGTGGGAATAGTCATAGCTCGTTTTATTTAGTTTGCCACTGTTAAGTAAATCCTGCAGCAACTTAGTGTAGGATTCACAAATGACATCATGCATGAGTACATCATTCCACTGAACTTCAATTGATTTATTCATATCAGTCTTTACATGACTTGGTAGACCACGTCGATCAGATGATAGGGCAAATCCACCATTGATATGTACAGGAAGACCAGTGGGAATGTGTACTGGTAAGTAACAGAACAATTCACCTTGTGTAGCACAGAGGGAAAGTGTTTCATCACTCTCTGGCACAAGTCTAATTGCAGTACCTCCACATGGTTGCAATCCAAGATTACATTGCTCTGAGTAATCAAAAGCAAACTTTAGGGCGTCCCCTGAAGAAATGCAAGAACAAACTGCCCATGTGTGTTCAAAGCTCTGTGGTTCGTTATATTCATTATCATCATGCTCCAAATAGCTTTCTACATCACAAAATATCTTCATTGTGTAGGTAAATGTGGGGGATGTTACATGCTTTCCGTCAAGAAAATCTTTCCAAATATGAGAACTTTCAGCAAGTATTTCGCGAGATACTGACATTCCTTTCATAAGTGGCATAACATCCCGTACACCAATTGAAAACAATACAGTTGGATCAGTGATATCAGTTTTGTCATCAACGATTTCAAAAACTTGCACTTTTGACACGTGTTGAGTGAATAGCAACAGTGTCTCTGCATTCTCGTATAAACCATCAATAAGGTTTTTCATGCGAGCTGCATCATACACAACATGTGAAATCTCACTTTTCACAGCTGTTGTGGGTGTGCGCAAAGGAAACCGAAATAAAGTTCCTTTATACTGTTTTTGTCGTACGAGATCACAACCAAATAAACCACAATAAGGTTTGAACTGGTCAGCATATATTCTTAATGTACTTGCATTCTCAAGATTTAATTTAATACCAGATCGAACATTATTCTTGAGTAAATTAGAAATATGACTAGTATTTGGGTCAAACATTACAAATATGTTACGACTCACAAAACTGGGTATATCTGTGAGATGATACACAGCATTGAATCCTAATCCAAAATTACCAATCTTGTTCCTATTCTGCGCCTTTGTAGCGCCAGCTAATTTATTTATATTCTTCAAGTCATCATCTGTAAATATTGCATCATTATATGACCAAAGTGCAGGGCCTTGACACTCTTTCATTTCTTTGGAGAAGAGAGATTTCATTGCACTTGAATTTGACCTCCAGTCAATAAGAAATTTCACTTCAGTTGCTCCTGCATCATCAGCATTCTGGATTAATTCCTTGAATATACTCATTCCTTCACCATAGCCCTTTAATATATTTTTCAAGCGTGTAGTTATTGGCTCATGCTGACCAGCAACTTCGAATCCTAGTTCTTCTGGTTCAATAAATCTCTGACTAAGAGATGGTATTCTGAGATATTGAGCTGTCTCAGTTGAAATATTATGATGTATCATAGTAATGTTGTCGTCGATGGCACTATCATATGTGTTTACCAGACTGTCATTGTCACAATATGTACAATTCTGTCCAAGAGTAAACTCCAGAGAACCATCACAAGTGTCAATTGGAACAAGTAGTCTATCTTTGAAGTCATCTGATATGTATTCTTTATCTCTTGTTATCCAATTAAGAATGCTTACAGAAAGTGATAAATCACGTGATCTGTTTTTTTCATCATCTGTTTGGTGGTTTGCTTGGATCACTTCTAGCACCTGTATCATATCACTTTCAGCAAATTCTTCTTTTACACCAGATTGCATCAGAAAACTTTTCATAGAAAGTAGCTGCTCTGGAATTTTATATAGATATGGTTTAAGAGGAAATGGGAAGTTGGTATTAAGAGCCATCATATGTGGATATGTAAAACCATCCCCATGCCATAACCAGGGAAAGTCAATTTGTTGCATATAAAGTGAATCCCTGTTTGCAATTTCCTCATATATTCTATAAACAATCTCTTTAAGATTGTATTTACTACTTTCTGAATAACCCCAATTTGCACATTTATTCCAAGCAATTACTACTTTCTCAAGTTGACTAGAAAGATCGGGCACTGAAATGTGTGATTCTGATACAAGCATTTTTTTCAAATCTGGGACTACTTCAAATGGAACTACTGGAAGGTTTCCACCAACTAAAACTGCTGCGTTATATGCGAAAATATCAGTTGGTTTGAAAATCATCTGGTCAGTATCACACCATTGTAATTGTAAGGGATAATTATCCGGTCTAGTCGTCTTCCGTGGCACCCACTTGATCTTTCTCAGGTAACTCCCTAAAGGAAGTCTATTATAGTAGGAGATAAGAAGTTTTGGAGATTTATTTAAAAGGCTAAGTACTTCCATTGCCTTATTGTATGCTGTATGTTCAAAATCATTTGATTTGCTGATAATGCTTGCTGTGTTTGCAATATCTGAAGCTGTTACATCACCAAGATTCTTCAGCCCAACTCTCCGGAGTATAGGGACAATATCCTGTTCTGCATAAGGACCAATTGGGAAAACATTTTCCCCTTGAAAAAGCTTTTGAAGTACTTGATCTTGCGGGTCAAAAACATTATTTGGCTTCACTCTATTATAATGGTTGTCAATTTTGACAAATGGAATTACTTCAATATCCAATCTGAAATCTGTTTTTTCTTTTATCATATCATTTAGATGACGGAGCACCCATACCATAATTTGGTCAATTTCACATTGTTGATAGTAATTACCATGCATCTCAGGAAAGATGTAAGTGGAAAGCAGAGATGCAAGTTTTAGACGCTCAATGCCAATGAGTGACAATAAATTGCTACTACATGGATCATCAGCTTTAATGAGTAACTGCTTTATTCTGAAGTTGTTGTAGCCAGTTCTTTGTGCAAGATTGTAAGGTGCAACTTTAGCATCGTTGATATTACAAAATTGCTGTCTTGATTGGCCACCACTACCTGGAACTGTATCAAATATAGGAAGGTTGCATAACATTGCCCTGTTCTTAATAATAGAGTCTTTAGATACGTTGGCTAAAGTTCTTCTCAGTGCTTGTTTTTCCTCTTTTGATAATTTACTGTATGTATTATTGGACAAATTTCCTAATATAGATATAACACCTTCAGGGGTTGGAGGAGCGATAAACTCATGCAGCGCATTGTGTCTGATGAAATTAGGCTGGTTTGTCAATATAACTACACCCATGGTTTGAAGACATTTGCACACATCAGACTGCAAGGTAGCAGTGGAATTTCCTGCAAATATAACGTGAGTATTGGAATTGAGCTTCACAAGTTGTGTGTTGGTAGAACCATCAACTGGAAAAAGCGGGATGTTTGAAAACTTGGAAAGACTGGTAGGATATTCCCTGCTTATCCATAACCAAACTTCAGCGAGCCATCTCACAGATGGATGGTTGTTTTTATCTGGAGTCCATCTAAAAGTATCATTGTCATGTTTAAACCAGGCTGCAGGCAGAACTTCATAAAGATACTCAAAGACATGTGCATTGCCCATGTATCTAACTTGAGTCTTCTCACTGTCTGCTACTCGACCAAGTTTATAATGAATAGTGTTAGGAAGATTAGTTTCAGTAAATTGAAATGATTTGCATTTACCTGGGAGAAGGATTTGTAGATTATTTGGTTTAGGGAATAGAACTGGTTTGCTGCCATACATATGACGTGGCTGAAAAGTTGTAAATTGTTTACCTGATATTGGAAGGAGAGGTACATTCTGCAGATCATCGAAGTTATCATCATGGAGAGAAAATTGAAGAAGTAGTATCTTTTCTTCATAAGACAGGTCTGTTACAAAATGAGTGCGTACACAGTTTCTCAATAACTGAGGGTTGACCGTTTTATATTTGTTAACACAGTGAGGTATATGTTCCCAAACATGCTCTGGAAGGACAACAACATCTTCATCACAGGACTCTATGTATGATGTAACTGCTTGTACCACATCATTTGGAATACCAACCATTGAATTGCTGAATATAGCCTTGGAGGGAGAAATCCACTGTCCATGTTTTGTCTTTGTGAACAGAATGGACTGGTGGGCTACAACCTTATGAAAATAATCTAGGAACTTATTCCAGTGATGTTTAATGCTGTTTGTGTTTGGCCATGCTTGATATATTGAATATGGTGATACCTTTGCAATTGCATGTAGAATAAACAAAACATAGGCTTGTGGTAATAAACGTGCCACTATTAGTTCATTCCATTCTGCCATAGGGTCATGCTTTTGATCAACTTCTGTCCATTTCAGACTGCGTCGATTGTCAGCCAGTCCAAAGTAGGCGTGGATATGAAGAGGTAAGCCAGTTACTCCTTCACCTACTTCATCGGATGGTAGTGGAAGAACACAAAACACTCTACCGACCACTGTGTTCAGTTTCGGAATATAAGTGTTTCTTTCAAGTGGCATTGCTATGCCGACCATTGGCAACAATTCTAACCTAGAGGCTAGATCACTTACATAACAAGGAACATCTGTATCAAACAGCTTATTGAGAATTAGCCATTGAGTAGTTGTTTGATTTGCTCCAATTGATAAAATAATATCACTTTGTTGAAAGTATGGTTCTGTCTGACATTTATTTTTGACATTTTCGAAAAATACCCTCTTTGCATTCTTATCAGTATCTTTACGTTCGACTTGGAATATCATATTTGTAAGGCTGTCTATACCTGAACATTTGTACATACTTACCACTTCAACAGATTTCAGGAAAAGCAGGATCACATCTAATTCTTCTTTAAAAGATTCGAACATGTCATCAATATCATTTGGTTCAAATGTGTTTGATGACATTTTTGAACATTTTTTACGCAAAGGAAAACGCATTAGTGTACCATTAAAATATTCATCTTGAAATGGTTCTTCCCCCAAATCAAGAACATTTGTGTATGGTAAAAACTGGTGATGATAGTCAGTTAGAAGTGACCTACTTAATGAGACTTCCCTTCCTGGATCTCCTACTCGGAAACGGTTTTCGAACGGGTCAAAGAAGACGATTTTGTCAGCACTCATGATTGATGGCATATCTACAATAACAAATGAAATGTTACCTGAGTAATACATTGTAAAATGTAATGTTGATACAAAATAACAAATTTCAGAATAAAATTAATTTTACTTATCCACATATTTATATATTTACGTTTTAGCTGACTGGAATAGTATTAAAAGTATTCGGTGTATGATACTGTTGCTATGTACGTTTTTGTATTATACTGTTGCTATGTATGTTCTTGTATAATACTGTTGCTATGTATGTTCTTGTATGATACTGTTGCTATGTATGTTCTTGTATAATACTGTTGCTATGTATGTTCTTGTATGATACTGTTGCTATGTATGTTCTTGTATGATACTGTTGCTATGTATGTTCTTGTATAATACTGTTGCTATGTATGTTCTTGTATGATACTGTTGCTATGTATGTTCTTGTATGATACTGTTGCTATGTATGTTCTTGTATGATACTGTTTCTATGTATGTTCTTGTATGATACTGTTGCTATGTATGTTCTTGTATGATACTGTTGCTATGTATGTTCTTGTATGATACTGTTGCTATGTACTTTCTTGTATGATACTGTTGCTATGTATGTTCTTGTATGATACTGTTGCTATGTATGTTCTTGTATGATACTGTTGCTATGTATGTTCTTGTGTAATACTGTTGCTATGTATGTTCTTGTATGATACTGTTGCTATGTATGTTCTTGTATGATACTGTTGCTATGTACTTTCTTGTATGATACTGTTGCTATGTATGTTCTTGTATGATACTGTTGCTATGTATGTTCTTGTATGATACTGTTGCTATGTATGTTCTTGTATAATACTGTTGCTATGTATGTTCTTGTATGATACTGTTGCTATGTATGTTCGTGTATGATACTGTTGCTATGTATGTTCTTGTATGATACTGTTGCTATGTATGTTCTTGTATGATACTGTTGCCATGTATGTTCTTGTATGATACTGTTGCTATGTATGGTCTTGTATGATACTGTTGCTATGTATGTTCTTGTATGATACTGTTGCTATGTATGTTCTTGTATGATACTGTTGCTATGTATGTTCTTGTATGATACTGTTTCTATGTACTTTCTTGTATGATACTGTTGCTATGTATGTTCTTGTATGATACTGTTTCTATGTACTTTCTTGTATGATACTGTTGCTATGTATGTTCTTGTATGATACTGTTTCTATGTATGTTCTTGTATGATACTGTTGCTATGTATGTTCTTGTATGATACTGTTGCTATGTATGTTCTTGTATGATACTGTTGCTATGTATGTTCTTGTATGATACTGTTGCTATGTATGTTCTTGTATGATACTGTTGCTATGCATGTTCTTGTATGATACTGTTGCTATGTATGTTCTTGTATGATACTGTTGCTATGTACGTTCTTGTATGATACTGTTGCTATGTATGTTCGTGTATGATACTGTTGCTATGTATGTTCGTGTATGATACTGTTGCTATGTATGTTCTTGTATGATATTGTTGCTATGTATGTTCTTGTATGATATTGTTGCTATGTATGTTCTTGTATGATACTGTTGCTATGTATGTTCTTGTATGATACTGTTGCTATGTATGTTCTTGTATGATACTGTTGCTATGTACGTTCTTGTATGATACTGTTGCTATGTACGTTCTTGTATGATACTGTTGCTATGTATGTTCTTGTATGATACTGTTGCTATGTATGTTCTTGTATGATACTGTTGCTATGTATGTTCTTGTATGATACTGTTGCTATGTACGTTCTTGTATGATACTGTTGCTATGTACGTTCTTGTATGATACTGTTGCTATGTATGTTCTTGTATGATACTGTTGCTATGTATGTTCGTGTATGATACTGTTGCTATGTATGTTCGTGTATGATACTGTTGCTATGTATGTTCTTGTATGATACTGTTGCTATGTATGTTCTTGTATGACACTGTTGCTATGTATGTTCTTGTATGATACTGTTTCTATGTACTTTCTTGTATGATACTGTTGCTATGTATGTTCTTGTATGATACTGTTTCTATGTACTTTCTTGTATGATACTGTTGCTATGTATGTTCTTGTATGATACTGTTGCTATGTATGTTCTTGTATGATACTGTTTCTATGTACTTTCTTGTATGATACTGTTGCTATGTATGTTCTTGTATGATACTGTTGCTATGTATGTTCTTGTATGATACTGTTGCTATGTATGTTCTTGTATGATACTGTTGCTATGTATGTTCTTGTATTATACTGTTGCTATGTACGTTCTTGTATGATACTGTTGCTATGTATTTTCTTGTAAGAAACTGTTGCTATGTATGTTCTTGTATGATACTGTTGCTATGTATGTTCTTGTATGATACTGTTGCTATGTATGTTCTTGTATGATACTGTTGCTATGTATGTTATTGTATGATACTGTTGCCATGTATGTTCTTGTATGATACTGTTGCTATGTATGTTCTTGTATGATACTGTTGCTATGTATGTTCTTGTATGATACTGTTGCTATGTATGTTCTTGTATGATACTGTTGCTATGTATGTTCTTGTATGATACTGTTGCTATGTATGTTCTATTATGATACTGTTGCTATGTATGTTCTTATATAATACTGTTGCTATGTATGTTCTTGTATGATACTGTTTCTATGTATGTTCTTGTATGATACTGTTGCTATGTATGTTCTTGTATGATACTGTTGCTATGTATGTTCTTGTATGATACTGTTGCTATGTATGTTCTTGTATGATACTGTTTCTATGTATGTTCTTGTATGATACTGTTGCTATGTATGTTCTTGTATGATACTGTTGCTATGTATGTTCTTGTATGATACTGTTTCTATGTATGTTCTTGTATGATACTGTTGCTATGTATGTTCTTGTATGATACTGTTGCTATTACGTCATGAATTAAACATTGATAAATATTCAGATGTTCGACAGAATACTTTATATGATCACTCATTTAGAATTAATCATTCATTACCTGTTATGTGATACACAGAAACAAATCCAAGTCCGAATCTCCCAGTTCGCATTGGATCTTTCTTTTTAATACTCTGTTGAACGGACTGAATGCTTTTCCAGTCATCTTCATCAAACACACTGTCATTGTAGCAATATAGAGCAGCTCCTTGAAACTCTGATACGTTTGGCGTCAGTAAAGATGCTGTCTCATATTCTGTGGTATCTAAGACAAATTTCACTTCCTTGGCCCCAGCATCATCTGCATTCTGAATCAATTCCTGAATGGGTGTATAACAGTAAGTAGTTACGTGATGGGATAGAACATCAAACTTGTATTATAAATTGCGCCATCTAGTGACGAAGCATTTCTATAATGTAATGAGTTGTTCGCTCCGTCACCAGAGAGGGTAATTTTTAGCGTATTGTCTAGGATAATTGAGAGGTTTAAAATTGCAATCAGTCTGTTATTGTACTAAAGTGCAAGTGAAAAATGAGAATAGTGAGTACATTGTACACATGGTCATATGTTACTTGAGTTTACTAATACATGTACCTTAATTATCTGGCCATCAGGATATCTTTTCAAAATGTCTTTAAGAAAATCGATCAATGGTGGTGTAAACTGACCAAATCTTCTCCCTGAAGAGAAACAATTGTAGACAACTTTATATAAATGATAATTCATGATAATCCAAATTCGCTAGTATGTGAATACTAGGGCTTCATCTTTGCAAAAAGGATAAAGATAAATGGACAATGGATATTAAACAAATTTTAAAACATCTGAATTTGGGTATTGTATGGAACAGGACGACAAAAACATTCTGGAAACAGTAAACTAAAATAATCTTTTGACACGAATAGCGCAGAAATATTACATGAAGACAGTAAAAATGCCAGGCTTAAAATTAAGTTGGGTACAGGATAATTTGTATATGAACAATATTTTATTACGATAAAAAATCACAACAAAAGATCTGTTGTGGCCATCAAACTTAAAGCGGTAGGTATAATAACACTAATGTATGGAAAATGGAAACAGGTGAGTCTGTGACCAACAGGAAATTGAGAATGAAAAACATGTCTTTTTCAAAATCAGTGTATTTTTTTGTTTCTGTTGTAACAGTTGTTTCTTCATTGTCCTATTTGCAAAGATAACACACCGGGATAGGATTACAATTAAATTATTATTACTCGTGCTACTAGTATCATTATTACGTTGATGATACATATCTTATTTCAGAAATACAACCAGAAATACAACGTCCACGGATGGCGAATCGGTCTGTGAAACAGTATTTTAAAATCGTGTGCATAGATAGAGAACGTCGAGCAAAGAAGCTGCGAGCTGGTTTAAGGCCTGGGGTGTACTCACCTGCATTTTGGGTGGGGTGACTAAAACTTGCCTAAATATTGCTAAAATGGCTGGAATTGTGACATTTGGAGTCAAGAAATCGGTTCAACCGTTAAAAAGCTGTGGCGCATACCAGTATACTTCAACTGTGGTAGGATGCGGTCTACAGACACTCAATGCGACGCCCTTGGCGACGCCCTGTGGTCATAAACATACCTGGTAATGTGTAGTCCGACATGTTTCACCATAAAACACCCTGACTTCAGTCTATGTCTAGCAGTATTTCGTCTAAGTCACAACTATCTAGAGACGCAGTCGAGACAATGGCACCCCCAGGCAAAGAAATATGAGGGGTACATATGAGCGTGTACAGCTCTGTTTGGAACAATGAACAGTGCTGATTCAAGTATTCAAGGAATTCTGACGTCATATTTTCTCATTAAAAATGAATACTAAGTCATTTATTTGCTATATTTTAGATGGCAGTCTGTAAATATCATATCAACCATTTTGAAAACAATTATATATTTATATATCTCAATAAATGAAATAAATGTATGTATTTTATACTGTTGTGTATTGAATTTCACTTCGCATTGACTGTTTAGTTCGTGGAAACGACTTATGATGTCATGAGCTTGGATATACTTTATACATTACACATCCGTCACTGTTTCTTTATACTTTACATCTCACCATAGTTGTGCTATATTTCACGGGTTTTCAGGTACCATTTCCGGATATTGAACTCACTGCTGCCTCCCCTTATTGTTTTGCCACAGGTACATGTGTGCGATACCTAATACCGAATTACCACCAGTATATAAAACAATGACTTCTTGGAGTCCCCTTCCTAACTGAAGAAATCCCAACCTCCCGATCCCCCCTTTGATGATTGATATAATTTTTCTTGTTATTTCATCATTCATGTACATAAATAATGTATTTTACACGCGTTATGCACGTCGCCATGGGCCCGAAGTCGAACAGAACGTGATATGGCCTAAAGAGACTCCATGTGACGCCCTTCAGAATATGTCAACTATTAGTGAACGAACGAATGCCAGATTCAGCAATTACAGGGTCTCATTGCAGTGGCGGAAATAGCGTTTCAGAGGGTATAGATTTCAGATCTCGCCCTGTCATGCAATTTTTCATGCCACTGCCTCTGCATTGGGACCGGCATGGACAATATACATGTAACATGACAATTGACGTTATGGGTGTATATGTATCAGAAATATACGTACCTGGCAATTTGTAGTCAGCCATTTTGTGCTAGAAATCACCCAACGGTGTTTAGTACAAGCACAGACAGTATAGTAGTACTATACTGCCTATGGTAAAGTCACAACCAATCAAAATACGGTGCAGGCAGTGGAATTCTCCAGACTGAGAAATATGAGCCTACACTAGTTCTATTTGGAACAATGAACAGTGGCGATGCGAGGATCACATCAAAATCAGGTTTACCTCAAACCCTGCATTCTGTGAGACTTGTATGAACTGCTCTGCGATCTCCTGCTTCCAGCAGTACCCTCCAGAATACCAGCGTTCCTCTGCAAGCAAGACTCCTGTATTTCTTCGTTGTTTTGTTGCAGAAGCTATTGACTGTCGTCCATTAATACATCCTGGAACTGTGAGTTATCACCAATGCACACTTCCCTAAGCCATCTCCTATTTTAGTGACTTTATTCATTGTATTTTTCTGTGCTTTATTTCTTGTAATTATTTTGAGAGGTATTAAAGCCAGGAGCTTTAACTCGATATTTTGGTGTATGTGTATTTCATTTCCAGTTCTATTGTCTTTTCTACCCCACACTAGCATAGCAGTGAAAGAACCCCCGGTCCAGTGTGAGTTACACTGTGACAATGGCCCTCTCAATTGCGATAAGCAGGCCTTACACTGTGACACTATCGATCGATTGTATTACCTTTATTCGAACAAAAACAAGTGAAATCGAAACACCAGAGAGCAAAATGTACATAACCCGAGTATGCGTAGTTCACAAACATGTACGCGCTTACTGCATAGTCTCAAAATTTAATATTGTATTGTTGTATCATTATATGTTGTATTTTTAAATTGAATTTTCCCGAAAAGCAAAAATTAAGCTAATAATTCACAATATAAAAAAAACATCTGCATCGGTTTTTGATGACGCTTTGCGCCGATTCACCGGGAGTCAAGAACAGAAGGTCTAGGTTTACACTTTTCCAAAATTTCTTATTCCAACGTTGAAATTGTTTGTGGGCAAGTGAATGAGGACAATGGAATGTATAAATATTTGGGAAAACTGTGTTTTAGTAAACTGACAAAACTATCGAAACTGATAACATATCGACTTCAAGTTGCCCGATTCGGTCTTCGTTGCAACACAGTCGAGGGACTGTCAACAAACGCGTCATTTTCCTCAGACACTAAGCGCTTTCTTTTTTTGATGATCAGTAAGCTCATTCAGAGAAACATCAACACGTTATTTGATTCCGCCACTTTAATTTTACCAAGTAATGTGTAGTTTCTTTCGTGAGTTCTGATTAGATGATGCAAATGACCCCAAATGAATCTTGTAATCGTTTGAGGGCGTGCGACATACAGTAAATGGAGGTGAAATCTGCCAAGGGTTAATGTTGAGGCTTCGGCCGAATAAATGGTCCTTGGCGGGCGAAGATGTGAAATGCGATTTGTTATCATTGTACATGGTTATGGACATACACCAAGCAGTTGGGTGGAGAAGATGTTTAATAATAATAATTCTGCAATCGCCCCTCCCCCCAAAGTTTCTAATGGTTCCCACCTTATTAGTTGTACTAGTTATAGAAAACATTGCCAGTTACGTCAGATTAGTAGCATGTCATGTCTATTTTGCTGTTTTTTGCAATAAAGAAAACCAATATTGGTTTAATTTAAAAGGCGGTAGTCGTCGCGCCACGCATGCGCGAGATATATTGGTCTCGTATAAACAAAGATGGCGACTTTGACTGTTGCGCAGATCAATGAGTACAAACAGAGACGTTACCAAGCTTTAATTAGGTATTTTTAGATGATTGGAAGGTACCTAAGGAGTCACTGGCGGTAATTAATGCAAGTCGCGCCCGGGTCAAACCTTGTACTTTCAATTAGAAGAGCGCATTGGAATGTGGGAAAATCAATGTTTATCAACACAAATGTCGCACATGCGTAGCGCGACAACTACCGCCCTTTAACTTAGTGTTGCAAATTATTTGGGGTCTCCAATTTGTTTTCTAACAGTTATCATCTTGCAGCGACAAATCCACTTACGCACAATTTTTGGTGACAAATACTATGGCAAACTAGGGATCATGTTGTTGAAAGTTGTGTCAAATAAAATTCAGATAAACTTATTGTGTCACATTTGTATGACTGTGTGTATATAAGCAAGCCTATAGCTAAGAGTCGCCTTTCACAGGCTTTGTACCATCACTGTATACAATTATTTTATACTTGTATCCACAAATGACATGTAAGTGATATTCATGTACTAGTATTTATTTCATTGCAAAAGCTCGAAAATCTGACCTACTACAATAACAGTTAGCATTCATAGCTCTGTAATATACCAGGTCGTCATTCTCACTACTATAAATTAGGACTCGAATCAGAATTGATACTTGCCATGAAAGGAGACTTTATTTACCGAACGCACAATCAGGTTGTACCCAGTACGCACTGATCTCGGGCAAACTCGATATATTACAATAACAAATCTGAGAAGGTCTTAGATACAACAAAATGGAAATATCCTATTAACAAAATGCAAGGCCTTGTATTGGTTGACTAAATCATATTTTTTTTTCAGATTGTCACAGTGTAAGGCCTGATTATTGCTATTGAGAGCGGCACCCACAGAACTCACACTGGACAGGGGGTTCTTTCACTGCTAGAATAGGATAGACAAGACAGCCTGGAAATGAATTACGCATACACCAAAATATCAAGTTAAAGCTCTTGGCTTTAATGCCTATCAAAATAATTACAAGAAACAAAGTACAGAAAAGTAAAATGAATAAATTCACTAAAATAGGGGATTGCTTAGGGAAGTGTGCATTGGTGATAACTTAAAGTTTCAGGATGTGGAAATTGATGACAATCAATGGCTTCAGTGCAACATAACGACGAAAAAATATCAAATATATATGTATGCCATAACAGTAGCCACCATAATCGTGCGTACATCCTAAGTGTCCATTCTATTTATATGTATGCAGAAAGGCCATTCCATAAATGTGTTATGCGGTCAGTTTATCGTCTTCAATTAAACAATTATTTATATACAGACACTTTGGCAATATTTTGAACTAAATTGTGAGCTAGTTCCTACAGCGGTCTTCACAAATTTTAACAGTAAATTGGCAAGCAATAGTTCGATTCAGTGCAGGAAATGAATCCATTTCTCTGTCAATGTAAGGTTGGGAGAATTATTAATAGTGAAATTCCTAAAATGCAATTTGAAACGTGAATACATATTGGTGAACCATCGGTATATAACGAGAATATTCAGATTGATATCTCAATCTGTTTTCACAAATATTACATGTCACTGCAAGAAGCATGTGATAACAAAACTTATTCCATAAATATTCACTGGGCCTTTAGTTTAGAAATAAACAGCTTTTATTATGTAATAAACATCCCTTATTGTTTGCATTATCTGTGCAAATTAAACATACTGATTCCTGTATTGATGTTTATATTTTGGGGCCTTTATGGTCATAGTCACCATCAGGAAACTGGAAAATAGATCTGTTCTTCCTCATATATGGATCTGGTTGATGTAACTTTTTGTTCATCGTTAAATCTGCAGTGATATTAAAGCGGGGGATTGTCACCTACGCACGCGCGGGAATTGAGTCCCAAGCGACGATAACAACGTTAACACACGCTAAAAACGCAAAGGCTCCTGTGACGCATGCGCAGGTGACGACTCCCCCCCCCCCCCGCTTTAATAGTTTCATGGCACACACATAAGTGCTAGTAGCGTAAATTGTTCTAGGGTTTTGCACGCTACGACGAAATGCATTCAAGTGAGGAAACGATAATATACTGTCCCGAACACCTTCCCTTGAAATATGGTTTTCAATCACCATTGCACCTTTCCGCTTCGTGTGGTTTCATTAACATCGTTGTTTCATCGATAGAGTAGTTTTCCTAACTCTTAATACGTACTTCCGGGTTACAGATTAAGACGCCTTAACTTTGTGTGCAGTATTTAGCTCAAAAAATGTCTACCTCCATCGATTTTTGGTAGAGGTATAAATTATTCCAACGCTTTCAAATACAAGTTTAGCTAGAGTCATATTTTTAATGTCACCAATGGAACTTAGCATGTTGGATTATTTCAACTTGAAGTTATTCTATAAAAAGTAGCGCCTCCCAAAAAATTACAGTGTCCAAATTAAAATTTAAATATAAATTCATCGCATCCGAATGACTTTTAGTGTGCATGAATGCAAATTACTAGTAGCATGCTTGATTTAATCTAGTCATTGTTGAATTAATAGTTATCTATAAATCGCAGAACCGAACTTGTAAAACTGAAAATAAAAAATTGAAATCAATTTAAAGAAATGCGTGTCTCAGCATTATTTTAGGGTTTTAGGTAGACCTAATTATCCCTTCACCCATTATCATAATGCTAAAAGTTATGTAACTAGATACAATCGAATTAAATTGAATGCAAATATAGGATTGCAAACTGCTTTCTTAGATTAGAGTTTATTTTAACAGTAATTCAAATTGCATTTTTATATACGATTGCAAGTTAATGATGTTGCTCTGCTTATTCCGGTTCCGCGTTTTATATCCAACCAGATTCAATGTACTACAATGTATCTAAAGGATGAAGTAGTATGCGTTCGACCACATCGCGTATCTCTGTCACGTGTTGTTGATAAAACTTGAAAACTGGAAACGAAAGTATTTCTAAGGAAGAGCATTTTTTTTATACAAAACATTGGGCTAAAACAGTGGTATGACTACCTCCGGAAATGACAACATCCCTTCCGCTATACACGGTGGCACTCATCTTAAATTTTCAAGGTATAACGTTCCAGCTTAGTGTTTATATATTACCTGGTAAGTATCCCACGGATAAGTGGTGTATGTTGATTAGGCCGTCGCAGTTGAAATAGAGAAATTTTCAACTAATCTGATTGCTCCTTTTACCTAGTTCCGATTTAGTATTTGGAATGGTTGCGAGCATCTTCGCCAGCCAGAGACCATTTATTCGGCCGAAGCCTCAACATTAACCCTTGGCAGATTTCACCACGATTTACTATATGTCGCACGCCCTCAAACGATTATAAGATTTACTTCGGCTCATTTGCATCACCCAATCAGAACTCACGAAAGAAACTACACATTACTTCAAGTTGCATGGTAAAATGGCGGAATCAAATAAGCGTGTTGATAGCTTTTTCTTTGAACGAGCTTACTGGTCATCAAAAGAAAGTGCTTAGTGCTTTATCCGAGGAAAATGACGTGTTTGTTGCAAGCACAGTCGTGTTTGTTGCAAACACAGTCCCTCGACTGTGTTGCAACGACGACCGAATCGGGCAAGTCGATATGTTATCAATATCGACATTATTGTTAGTTTACTAAAACACAGTTTGCACAAATATTTAGACATTCCATCGTCCTCATTCACCTTCCCACAACAAATTGTGAACGTTGGAATGAGACATTTTGTGAAAGTGTCAACCTGTTCTTGCAGGGGCGGATACAGGATTATTTTATGGGGGGGGGGGCTGTAAAATCGCCAGACTAAGTAAATAATTTTTTTTACAAAAACAAATTGAATACATTTTTCAACGGGGGTCCGGACTTCAAGAACCCCCCCCCCCTCTAGATCCGCCACTGACTTGACGGGTGAATCAACGCAAAGCCGCCTTTGTTTTAATGTGTGATGAGCTCCCTGATCTTCACATTTATGATACAGCAACTCTGATTGCCGGGTCTGATTGGTGGCGCCAGCTCCTTGGCGCGCCCAATCAAATTACTCAATTTAGCTGCAGTGAAATACAGTGTTTTCCAACACGATTACGCACGGGTTCGTGGGCCGGTTATGAATGGCCGGCTTTGGCGAAACTGTGCGATTCGGACGATGCGTTGCGAGAAGAACCTCTCGGTTATAGGGCTATGGAAAAATATATGCGATTTCTATATATATATATATATATAGGTCCTTGGCACTATGGTGTTATGTTACAATTGCCGACGCTGAATACCAGAATACCAACGCTGTGTTTGAAAGCGCCACCAACCGCCAAAATACATAATAACTAATGTTCGATTATAGTGTGTGTATATTCGCTCATGTCAGCTCACTCACACTATTTGACTACATGTATATCGTTATCTATATTTTAACCGGACATACGGTCCAATTTTATACACAATGCAGATACTTCCGTCCCGTCATTCCGTGATATAGTACCGATGATTAAAGGACGGTGGTCGTCACGCCGCGTCCTGTTCGATATGGGACTCATAGCGACGTATACAACGCGTGTGCAATACATTGTTTATTTACATGAAATTCGAACACGCGCTGCGCCATGACCACCGCGCTTTAAGAACTGAACCCGCGAACTGAATACTCGGCAAAACAACAAAATGTATCTATACTGCAACTAAGCTATTACGCAGACCATAAACAGCGCCACCATGCGGGTAACATGTCTAAATATCTCCTCGGCTAATCTGGGCGTTGTCACGTATCGGCTTGAGACTTCCCCTGTACTTGCGTGCCGGATGAAACTCTGTTCTCATACAATGTGATGCACGTAGCCCGTACTTTCCTTGATTTTAACTAAGAGTAATTCCCACGAAAACGTGGAGGTACAGCATACTGTTGCGTACAACTCAGTTTAAGGTAGAGATGCAGTTTATTTGGCTTGCTTTTTAATTGAGTAATTAGACAATGAAGATGGTATTATATATCCAACATGTTATATATTTTCTGAAAGCTTATTATACAAACTTTGTAAAACTTGTCTTTATTTTAAATATCCAGAATGCGTTTTTGATTTTGGGTCAAAAATATGCTTTTTTGGACAAAAGTGGTTTAAAAAAAATTAGCTTAAAAACTTCAAGTCCATTTGTGGATAAAATTACATCACTGGATACCTTGGTATACTACTAATTCAAATGCGTCCACTCATCTCTCTAACGACTTTCAAAGTCGCACAGCATGACCTCAAAGTTCACTCTTTTCTATTTTTGCATAATTTATATATCCATGTTAATTGCTGACTTGTTATTTTTGTTCCACTCGCCGTAATAAACTGTCCGGACGCATTTTGAAGGGGAAACACCTTGTCAATAATGTGTGAAAATTTCGAGGCAAATGGCCAAAGCGTCTATCAGCTATTTTAATTTAAAACCCAAGAATTCACCAAAAATAGAAGACGAGAAAAAGGCTAATTTGCATATTTGCGCGTTAAACCGGGAATTACTGCTTTGTCATACTTTGTCATACTTTCTAGACTATTGAAATTGAAAGTTGACCTATAGACATAGACATTTTATGTAAAATCGTTGGACCAGAACAACTGCTCTTGAATATATAAATCAGAAACACGTCATTCATACCAGTGTTTTGATGGGGTCGGTAAAAACACGTGGCAATGCCCAGTAAATATGACGTCATCTCATGAATTATTAAACAGGGGGCGGTCCTAGGAAGGTAACCTTTTATCACGATCAAAACATCATGGCTTCTCTTCGATGTATTTTCAATAAAAAAGTATTTCAGAGCCTATGGTTTACCGTGAAGAGTACAAAGTGGGATAATAAATTATTTATCCTTGATGATTTTTATGTAGTATTGAGAACCAACTCCAGGAAGCGAACGCACAATAATGAAGAATAATCGCGTAATCCTAGAATCGAAACGCGAGGCACAGAAGTTTTGTTCATCCTTTCCAATCCCATTTTTCCCACTGCAACATATTTGTTAAAAGACATATTTGAATTATGTTCGTTTTTTAAGGAGGCATTTTTTTATTTTTCCGATTTTGGCAACGCCTTATTCAGGGATTTTCTAAGACAGTCGCAGACAATCAGCGCACGGATGTACGTACAAAACATGCTGTTGTACTACCGGCGACGGTCGCCTGTAAGAAGAGAGCTCCAGCCCCTAACGTAAAAGTTTTAAAATTTCGACCGGTTTTAAATAATTAGTGTTGGAAATCTGACATGTTTTAAGAGTGCAAAATTAAGGTGCATTTTCGAGCGGTCGAATTTTTCTGAATAGAAATCGGCAAATGAAAAAAATAGGAGTGCTAAACAGTGTGCTTCGTTAGTTTAAAAAAAATGGAATGTCCGTCAAATTGACGTAAACTTCCCCATTTTTCACGGAAAAAGCAAAGGTCGTGGCCGAGTTGCAGGCTAAAAAGCTCAAAAATCAAAACAAAATCATCAATCAGTAAGTATTATGACAAGGAAAACAAAACATCAGACGCGGAGAAGCGGTCAGCGCGTCAAAAGAGTTGTTACCGTAATGTATCAAGTTACCTCTCTCTGTGATTTATTTTTCATTGAAATTATTTGGTTGTTTTCAATTAATTTTAGCGTACCTCTGCAATTTATTTTAGCATTGTCAGTGTTTGCTTCAGTGAATTAAACGGAGTTCGTCCGGTTACAAACAAAGCTGTCCCGCACCACCGAGCAAAACTTGCGAATGATCGTAGTAGAGGTATCCATTGGACAAAAGATACACACAGGTTTGTATCTCCCCGACCCAGTGCAATATATCCGGTTAGAATCAAAGCTCACGTGTCCCTTATTTGAGGGACCAGATTCTGTCGTAAATTCGGGATGGGATTTAGAAAAAAAATAAAATGGGACTTTTAAGGTGTATTTTGGCGTCATTTTCGGATATTTCAATCATTCCTGATGCCTAAAATAGAGTCTAAGTTTTACCGTAGTCATTGACGCCTATTCGAGAGTATGATGTTTATTGTGACTAGCGTGAATGGGTAAGCTTCGTTTCGACAATGAGCAGTTATCACTGTAAACAATGTTAAATTATTCTTCACATGCTCAGTTTATTTTTTGAGAACAATTATTTAAAAATAAAAAAATCTCAGTCAATCAGAAACTCGGATTCATGCCTTCAGGGAAAGTCATGTTTGGACGCTCACATCAATTTTGTTTTTCGTTCGGTGGGCTGATGCCTTCAGTGTAGTTTTTGCCTCTTCCGACATAGAAATCATCTGAATCTTCTTTCTACCTCTCTTTCTTTTCACACCACGCATAATGTAATGATAAAAATTAGGAAAAAACACTGAGGAAATATAATGTTTGGTTTGCTAGCGAGCGAGAACTGATTTGAGAATAATTGCACATGCGCGTGAATTGAATGAACTATGACCCGTACAATCTCGATTTGCATATTGTCAATCAAAGGTCCTGTTATTTGGTTACTCATGCAAATTAGGCAATTGGACATAAACATTGCCACGTGTGAGTGTTTTTTATTTTTAACCAGAAAATAAACAGCAATTTTAACGGTGTTCCAAGAAGAATTCATTGGTCAATTTTTCACAGAATGTTCTTTAGATAAAAATCTATACAAAAAACGAAAAAAACTATTTTTGATTGAAATTCACAAATAAACTGCATCTCTACCTTAAGACGTACACTTTGTTAGCATTAAATTTGAGATCATTATGAATAGAAAGTTAATACGAGCATGCATGACGCTAAGAATAAAGCTCCATGATACGGGTAACACAAGATTCCGGTCTACACTGACCAATCTGCTTATTCCATCACCAAGGCACCAGTTGACTTGCCCGTACTTTGTATATTTCAAACAAACCTGCATATAGTTCAGATTTTTTTTTACAAAATAAGTAAACTTAGTCTTATGGATATCAGTACGAAAAGTTGGCGATTACTGGCAGAATTTATAAAATATATATATATATAAATTTGAGTTTTTTGGGCGTGAAATTTCTCATAATAAACGTGTCTACTACCTCGAAGCACGTGGATTATTATAGTTATTTGTTGCCATGACAAAAATTGTTATTATTTGTTTTATTTAATTATTACTGTACAAAGTAGCAATATACATGTATATACATTATACTGTTGTAATAACATTGATGATATAAAAGTTATGTCAGGTCGCAGTGGGCAAAGTGTTGAGCACAATTTGGCAAAGTCGGCTAAATTTTGTTACTTACCAAATCAAATAAAGAATAAGTGTCGTAAACGGCGAGCACATTTTATGTTTTAACAAGGATGCCGACTTAAATTGATGTACAGATCAACGCGTACAGAAAAGGTGCCATGGTTTAACGGTAATTTCAGTGATGATTGGAACGATACTATGAGTCAAAGTCGGGTGTTTAGTGCATATCGTGCGACCAGATCAAAACTCCGATCGAGGCGCGTTTATGCTTGCTACTGGTAAATGACATTGGGTTGTGAGAGAATCAATGTGATCAAAACAAATCTGACACATTCCATTTTCAATGTTTCAAGGTATGATGTTTCAGTTCACTGTCTCTACATCATGGGAGGGCGGACGATGGATACAGTGCACGCTTTCAAACTAAGCGTGCTGAGGCTGGAGCTGCTGGCGTTTATTATTTCCCCCTGTTTCAAAGTGTGGGCCCTGACTCTGTTTTATGAGAACTTTTTGTTCACTGTTTATGACAGCTGATTCGGTGAGCACAATTTTGCTTGCTTACCTTATGCTGAAATTATAACATTACGGGTAACTGGACATTTTTTTTTGTATTTGAACGGTTGTCTAGGTGATGTTTAAATGGTTATAGACTGCACAGATTAATATTTTATTAAGTGTGCACGTGATCATTTTCTACAGCGACGATGATGTTTGCACAAGAAATAACACATTCCAAAAATTGGCATGGTTTCAGTGTTTCTCCTATGTATAATAATAATAATGACGATAAATAATTGCAATTATTGTTCATATATATCGAATAATTGTAATATTCTATACTAGTATTGTGTTTCTTTCATGTTAGTTTTATATGTTGTCAAAAGTACGTTATCAATCATGTCAGTATTCAGATCTCGCGAGAACGTTATGCATGTCGGTTAATCGCGGAATACTGGATGTAATGTTTGTTTCACATGACGAGACAACTTCTGCTGACAGTGGTACTTTTATTACTTGCAGCGTTATTTGAATCGTCTTTTTCATTTATGGGATTGTGCTCAACACTATCTCTCTTCTTTTTAATCACGTATGCCGTTCGACGACTTCCGTCTGCTTCGTCTTCTGAATTTTTGCTGTAGCTGCTGTCGGTTTCCGAACCAGATTCGTAATCACTGTAATCAGAATCGGTTTCTGTTTCTGTCTCATATTCCGACGATCCGCTGGACGAGTCTGTATACGACGATTCGCTCCCGGATTCGCTATCATATTCTGTGGTGTATTCGGATTCGGAGAGGGATCCCGAATTGTCTGATTCGCTCTCAGACTGTGATTCTGACATTGAGTCTTTCTTGTACGCACGCCGTTTTTGCCGGACATTCGAGCCTTTTTGCCTAGGTATATTCGAAGTGTCGGACTCGGATTCGCTGCTACCTGTGGACCAAGCACTGAAAGACGAAGATTCGGAATCATCCGCCGTGTTATCTTGCGATGACTCTCGTCTCGCTTTTGCGACTGAAGCATCTTCGACTACAGAGAATTTAACCGACCCGTCTTTCCGATTTTCATCACTGTTAGACGAAGTGGGACGGTTTTCTACTTTTTCTATTTCGACTATATCATAGTGTCCATGTGTATGAATATTATAAGTGTCAGCCCGATTTTCATCACTACCGTTACCATTCGATTTTAAGATACTTCTAGGAGATGACTCGTCACTGTTTTTCCTTGCTCCGTCACTTTCTTTTAAATTACGTTGTGCCTTCTGTCGAGGGTTGTCCACGTGCTGACTTCGACGGGTCTTGCGTTGCCTTTTATCCTCAGAACCCCGTCGATTTTCTCGAGTTTTTCTCACATCTCCATCTTCTCGCACATGGCGTTTATTCTTTTTCCTGTTTATTTCGGAATCTGTCCGGTGCGCCACGTCGTGATCTCCACCCGCTTCGATGTCACGTTCTTTATCATTTCGAAGAGCTTCATCGTCATTCTTGTTTTGTCGCCTACTTTTCCGTCCTTTCCTGCCGTCTTGGACTCTTTTGTCACGATATCCAGCCGGAAAATGTTGTCTTTTTTCGCTCCTGTCGTTCACCGTGACGGTTCTGTCATTTTGTTCTACGACGCCACCCGATGCTTCGTCATCATCGCGGTCTCTCTGTCTCGCGCGATGAACATTCTTATGTTTTTTAAATGCTACGTTTACATCCTCATTAGTACTAGTAGTTTCGACCTTGTCTTTAGACTTCTTCCGGTCATTCCTCTTCGACGACTTGTATTTTTGTGCGTCGTCTTTAATTTCAATGTCCCTGTCTTTTTCCAGATTTCGAGACTTCTTTTCTTTGCGTCTACGTCGTTCAACTTTTTCAGATTCAGTTCGGCTATCAGCTTTGGGACATTTCTCATGGCGTTCTCTCGTTTCCCCACTTTTCGTTTTCTTAATCTTCCGAGTCCTTTCTTCGTGATTATCGTCTGTGTGTTTGACAACAATTTCGTTCGACTGCCTTTCATTATCTCGACATTCTCTCGTTTTGACCTCCAAAATGGCGGCGTCGTTGGATATGATTTGCATGTTATATTCTTCTTTTCTATTGTTTTCGTTTCTGTCTCTCGACTTCTTCTTCTTTTTCCTTTTCTGTCTCTTCAAAGGCGCTTCTATCTCCAACACTGTGGTGTCTGCGGCATCGGATTCCATTTTGTAGCCTTCGAACAGCAGCCCTTATCGCTATGGGAAGTCCCTGTGAGTGAACAGATAAGACAGACGTAATCAGTAAGTGTATTGTGCAGGTAACCTTGTCAATTCGCGCTTTAATGGATTGAATTACGGGCCTGTATAATCGATAAACAACGACTCAATTGTAATAGATACATCATGCACAGAGATCAACTTTTTACAACGCTTCGCGGAGCCGTAAATAATAAATGATGCTATTGAAATGTGTTTCAAGTTGGTCAGTGGTTACAAGAGTGAAGGATCCCGCACGTCACGTGACCCAGCGCGTGGACTAATTCAAAACTAGATTTGTTCTCGGAGTGAAGATTACAATAAACTCATCGATCGTCATGCTATTGTCGATGCTATATTACGAAGTCGCCCCAGTTAGTCATTTTTATTCGATTTTAAGGCAATCATGAAATAAACTAAAGTAACTGCCTTGAAACATCGAAGCTTTTAGAGACTGACAAACTGTTTTATATTGTTGGTATTATGTTTGACTAACTGTATGTATTTGGGCCAAATCTATTGATCTTAGCAAGATGCTAAATTTCCGTAGTTTAGGAAGGCAATAATTGAACTACTAGCAAACATTCGGGTCATCAATAAGTTTTAAAGAACGATATTTCATCTAGAGAATCTAGTTAAATTTCCGTAGACCGGCGATAGTGAAAAAGTGAATTCTAGTAGATTGATCTCTTCGTTTCATTTTTTTTAAATGAAAAATTTGGGCCTTCATTTTTTCCTAGAACACAGAAGTGGATGAATTCAATTCAAATGGCCGGACCGGACCGCAACTCACGCGCTGGACTTGTTTTTATTACATGATAGGAAAATATAAATTGAAAGCATAGAACTTCTGTAATACACAATCTTTTCGAAATTCTCGGAAGATTGCCCGCTTCAGGGCACGAGGAGCCAACTGCTGTGGTAGAACACATCGTAGTATATTTTTGATGTTTATATTTACTATCTGCTCTCGGAACGGTTCATAGCGTAACACTCATCTTCCAATAACGGCGATTGCAGCGGACGAGCGCCATCAACATACAATGCTGCGTTAAAAAGTGATTGTATAACAGTACGTCCGCCGATGCAACAAAATGCTGATCACCACCATATTTGGTCATAAATGATCACGCGTCAAATCGTCATTCCATTTACAGTGTGAATAACGTTGAGTGTTTTATCGTCAAATGGGTCAATAACATTGTCTGCAAAAGCTTTTTTTCCGTTTTACACTGGCAATCTTCTTTAGCCTCAGTTTTACGCAATGTGATTAATTCGCCGCCATTCAGTTTATTGTTTCACGCTCACCTTAGATACATATACGTCATGTTTAAAGCGGGAGGGTCGTCATCTGCGCATGCGCGGGAATTGAGTCCCAAGCGAAGATAACAACACACACTAAAAACATAAAGGCTCATGGGTAGACGCTGGCTTGAAAACAATGTCACGCTATGGCAATCTGACGCATGCGCAGCCCCCTTTAAATATACATTGCACTGGAGGGCCTCGTAGCGAGTGGGCGAAAATATATTATCTCTCAATTTAAAACTCAAAGATAGCAAAATTCTACAAAGCCTGGATGGTAAAATTTTGAGAATATAAAAACGGAAGTAAATTAGGAGGCGCTTCTATGTTGATGGATGACACGAAGATCGTTCTAAACGTCGTTTCTTTCAATTAGACTACGATCTTGAGAGATTTTTCTATATTTAGATGACTAATGACTAACAAACAAACAAACACAGTTGTCGATTTCAACGACATTGTTTTCACTCATATACGTCATTTTGACATCACAGAAGCGTTTCATCAATAGAGGGCGCGCTTCCACTAGCTTACAGTTCATTCTCGATTAATATTCACCTGCTCTTCCCTTGTGTAATATGAATCGACTGCGTCAGAATCTTCTTTTTACAGATCGGAACATCTCATTTTCAATAGAACACAGAGAGAGTAAACTTGAGTTTTCCAATCACCGCGACGTAGATGCGACCATCCCCAATCCGGCCAAATCCCGGTATGAAATAATGTCTTTGCATGTTTCAAGCATTGTTCAGCGTTCCATTTTTACTACATTTGTATTATTCATTTTCTTAGGCTACTACGACTATTAAGTAATCAGTTACGTCAACATTTACACAGATGACAATATGCAAATAGGAGTAGCGATCTATGCGCGCGTTGTTTCCATGGAAACTAGTTTGAATAACTCAAAAAAACAATAAATGTAGACAAAATGAATGTTTACGTTCAAAGTACGCGTAGATAAAAAAGGATATTTAAATATACATTCAAAATTTGACAGTTAATCACCAAGACAGCCAAAGAGTCCAGAAAAGGTCAAACTGTGCTCGTTCATGAAAGTACAGTAAGAATACACAAACAGACCTTGAAGAAAGCACTTGCAGCGTTGAATATATTACTGTCGGTTCAACATTATACATATATTCTGTGATGTTGGCTCAGTTAGCGTTGCGAGCTGCTCACAGAGGGTTATTAAACAATCTCCACAACGAATCAATCATTTTTTTTCGTGAGATCATGCTGTCTTTTTAGACGACCTGTCAGTTCTACGTGACCTCAACAGAGAGATGTATACGTGATCGAATTTGAAAGTGGAAGAATCGAGTAAAGATAAAAAAAACACACACACATTAGGTTTCAATTTTAAAAGACAGTTCAAATTTCATTTACAAATGCGTTTGTAGATTGTAGAGTATATTTCCCCCTCACGATCTTCTTTAATATATAGAGTGTTTTATTTTCACATAGCACTGTGGCGTTTAGATGCATACAAAGCAACCAATATGAGGAGGGACACCATCGATCAAACGTTATATAATACATAGCAGTCAATATAATCAACAGCAATTCTACCCATAGCGAGACGGTATGATTTGCTGGTCGATGCGATTAATATGTTTCTGTTTTATTTCATTCTGTAGTCAATATCTTTTGTACGACAAACATTACTTAAATAATTACTCAGAATATTATGTTTTTAATGAGCGCTAACATATAGTTAGTTTATACCGATCTTCTATAATCGAGTGTACATTTCAGACAATGTTTCGCAGGTAGTTTTCATTTATTTGCACTGTGGTTTACTGGACTGTTTTGGAGGCAGTCGGATTGAATCATGCAAGCTAACATAATGTTATAAAGCTTCATCGGAAAACCTAATGACTGCCGATTGGTACAATATGGGATTTTCCGTACAATTGCGAGATCTCGCGAGATGTATGAAAAACGCGCGTCGAACGTCTGCCGCAAAAATCGAACGATTTGATTTTGAACTAGAATTTCTTTATTTCGTAACTCACATCGACCGGCCGATCTTCGACAGAGGAATATTGCTTCCGAATACCCTTACATAATCAAAATTGCCTATCATCAAATGTGGACAGCACATTATTAAGCATGGAAATGTCCCCCAAAATACTTCGCGTTTGTCGAATCCCACGCGATGTTTGACGCCACTACGACGCTATGACTTTTGTTTGTCCTGTTTTTACGTTCGATTTCACGCATAATGCATAAATGGTCTATTAAAGCGGTAGGGTCGTCACCTGCGCACGCACGGGAATTGAGTCCTAAGCGACGATAACAACACACACTAAAAACGCAAAGGCTCACAGGTAGACGTTTGTTTGTAAACAACGACACGCTATGGCCATCTGACGCATGTGCAGGTGACGACTCCCCCACTTTAATATTCGTATCAAATTTCTTACTTATGAAGTTGGATTCTAGTCCCACGTTTCGTAAATGTATGCCAGTTCGTTTCAACTAAGACTGATTAGTACTCGTATTCGTTTGGGAATCAGGTCACCATGATTCATCTCCCCCACTGTACATCGCGTACATAATGTTTGTTCACATATTTTGAAAACATCGACTTCCCATTAAGTCAGTGGGTGTTGAAGTAGATATCAAAACTTCAACAACTTTTGCCCTGCAGTCAAAATGGTACATTATTAACAATTGATTGTATACTCTGATCACGTACAGGTGGTTTGTTATCATCAACAGTATGTTGCTATGGAGACGGATTTACAATGTGTTTATTCATAAATTGTTCTATTATTGTGATGTATTATTTACCGTGCATGATATATATTATGTATGTTGTTCTTGACTCACCCATGCAATGGAATGCGTCGTTTTATAACAAATATTATGCGAACGCGCACAATACAATTCCTTTAAAATGAGCATATTAGGCAGCGTCTCTTCAAGGAATCCTTAGAAACCGGTCATTTTCGAAATATGGTGCGAGAAATTAACACAGGATTGGGAGTATTATTGTTGGTATATGCCACGATGAAGTAGACCATATATTGACAATTTGTTGTTGAAAATTAATTTTAAATTAAAATTGGCATATCAATCCACGAGAGAGGCATTTTTAGATTTAATTGGAGGATGAATGTAGGTATGAATGGCCTCTGAATTGCGCTGATCGTTTACTGCAACGTATCCACAATGAATAGTTGGTTAGGTTATCGATCACAGTTAGAGAACAGACGACGGGTTAAGTAAATTCCATTTGCCGCATTCGCATGCCACTATTGAACTTAAACATACGGAGAGTGGCGCCATCTCAAGGAATATCGCGGACAATAGTTATTTCAATAATACGAGTTTGTGTTAATAATAATAAAACAAGTCAATCAATCGGCGCGTAAATTTTCCGGGGAAATATACCCGCATTCATAAAATGAATCACCACTTAGCAAACTAGCTGTTCAGTAACACCTAGCGGCGAGGTGACTTCCGCTGTATAATATTAAATCGACTTCACGGTGAATGATGTTTTCTTTTCGTTGATACCTATTCAGTCGATGAATATATACCCACCATAAATACCAATACTTTCGCGGACATCGTTGGCGCGTTGCCATGGCGACTCGAGTATACACTGACTCAACACAATACGATGCCTGCGGGTGTCATTAATTGTATACTATAATTTTGTTTCTATAGCAAAATAAAGCTGGATCATTTAATGGATCAAATGCATGGCTAAAAAACGGTGATGTGTGGAGGCCTAATGAAGTACACGTTGAGTGATAATTGTCGCTAAAATGGAGTATTTAGTGCACAATAGCTGAATCTACCCTTGACTGGAGGTGTGTGCGTTTAGGCAGTATGAAGACCAAGTGACTCGATTACAATAAGTTGCCTTGGGCGAGTACATTGGCAAAACGACACATGCAATTAGCCCTAGGATGACATATGTAATTATACCAGGGTGATCTTTTTAACGTGTGGTGCTACTGTAGACACAAACAACAAACCCAATATGTATTTCAAATTACATCCGGGTGGTAAATATGTCATTGGTTTAACTAGGTAGAAGGCAGGTATTATCGTCTCAGTGAGGCACTGGTCTGTTCGTCTCACGTGGATGCTGGTAACATTCCCATTACGAAGTGTCTTAAATTTACAACTCTGCGTTTTCAAAATCTTGCTGGGGAAGTAGCCATTGAGCTTAACTGCCCCAACTTTATGGCTGTATAAAGAGCAATTGCAATAAAGTAAAATTTCGGCTATTGTATTTTAATAATTCAACATAAAACTTGTCTGAAAATATGTTTATGTGGTGAATTATATTTGTTGAAATGCGAACAATTATGTACGCAATTGTGGTTTAACAATATGTGACTTCGACGTATAGATGTAAAATCATATTTGACCGATGCATTGTACAGTATTTGCGTTGCGGGGTGTTGACGTGTGAACCATTCAGGTCTATTCAATTATACGTCTTAACGCACACGCCCACCTGACCCCCGTTCTGTACACCAGTACACTGCACTGTTCGCATGAGTCACAGCGTGTGGTAGAACCAGCGGGCGGTCTAAAGTTGATTAGCACCAATTTAGAATAATTAGAGTTAAAAATCAAAATGCGAAAACAGTTTCTTCAATCGTCTTTGACGTAACCTAATGATAGTTATCTTATAAGTCACGTGAGTTCCAGCTGTGTGTACCAGCGGGCAAGTTGATTGGCCAATTAGAATTGGAATTCTAGAATTGCCGTTCTATTTCTAATCCCATACCTTAACCTTTCAAATTGGCCGTGCACGTAGCCCAGGGCTTGTACCCCTCCCCCAATGTTCGTTTGGTGATTTCAAGATCTAGTGCAATTATTGTTGAAAATTATTGAGAATAATTGAACATGTTATCAATTTGTCTACGGAACTTTTCCTTCCTTTCATTTCGGATTTCCCATGAATGTGAATTACGGTCACATTATATTTAAATAACATTTAAACAGCCTCGATTTCAAGTGTACGTCTCTTGCGTATATACCAGTAGTTGCCGTTCCTGTCTGTTATACTCACAGTCACTTGGGGGCTGAAAATCAATAAATACTAATTTTTTTTAAAAAAATCATCCGCTATACGTATATAAATAAACAAGTTGTGAAACACGGCACCTAGTAAATCGACACCCTGTCGGTTTCAAATGTCGATTTCTTACCTTAAAATGCGAAACAAAAAGTGCAGAGAGGGTCAGGTGTTACGTTTATAACCATTGTTCATAATCGCTAACTCGGTTTTATTCAAAACTGCACAAATCCTGCGTTTTCTGATGATATCCGACGATTTCATGAACGAAAATGGCCAGCAGCCAGAATCAAGGGGGATTCGCACAGAGTTCTGGGTAAATCAAGGAAATACTCGCTGTTACGGCACGCCTGATTGGCTGAAGATGAGTATGCGCACTTGATTTACCCAGAACTCTGTGCGAATCCCCCTTGATTCTGGCTGCTGGCCATTTTCGATCATGAAATTGTCAGATATCACAAGAAAACTCGCGATTTGTGCAGTTTTGAATAAAACCAAGTTAGCGATTATGAACAATGGTTATTAACGTAACACCTGACCCCCTCTGCACTTTTTGTTTCGCATTTTAAGGTAAGAAATCGACATTTGAAACCGACAGGGTGTCGATTTACTAGGTGCCGTGTTTCACAACTTGTTTATTAATATACGTATAGCGGATGATTTTTTTTTAAAAATTAGTATTTATTGATTTTCAGCCCCCAAGTGACTGTGGTTATACTGCCCTCGGCGGTATTTATTATTATGAACGAAGCTTGGGGCTCGCTGGGCGCCTTCGGTCGAGTCTAGGCAGTACATTGAGATTGGAACCAAACAGCCCTCAGTATATAAGTGTAGAGTTAAATGCCATTGAACATACCAATCTTGGTCATAAACGGATATTTCAATAAATAAACATACTACCATAAAGACACCTGCCTACATGCCAGGTAAGTCTGACGTTACGATTGTGGCTATTGCTCGTCTGAGTACGAAGTTACCAACCACAGGCAGGCAGTCAACATTGAGGTTAATAAAGTAACTGCCCACTAAACCTGCGTTACATGTCTCGATTCGATTACCGTTGGACTAGTACTGACTAGCAAATAAACTGCGTGTTTTCATTTCCTGAATGTTTCCACAAAAAACATCCAACGGGTCTTTCAGACCTGCACCTAGTATCTTATGCCTCTTGTAGACGCCCTCTTGTGACACCAGGTGATGATTGCCCCGGGTTCGGTGCGTGCAATGATTGGCCTTTCACTGTAACCGACTTCCGCCATTTATACACTCACATAATATTTTATTTTATTGAAAAAAACACCAAAAACAAACAAGAGACTCTATGCAAGTCTACAATGTTATGTATTCTCAACGTATAACCAATCACTGTCCGCATTTGTCGAATTAGTTTTTCTAACGAATTAAATCTGTTCAGTCGTACATGATTATGCGGACAACCAGGTGGGATAATTTACGGGGGAATTTTGCAGTTACATTTGTGTAACCACGATATTGTTTACACTGAGTCAAACAAGGTTAGAATAAATCTAACAGTGTTTTGTTGTTTTTAATTCAGGTTAGCGACACCAATTACGCCAAGGGAATGAGTACACGAAAAGAAAAGTCTTTTACCTCCATGATCTTAGAGACAGTAAAACAATGTATAGATGCGTAACACATCGTGGATTTTTTGTTATACTAGTATATGGTGTATCTACGACTTCAGCATCTCTCTGCAGTAGGCGGTTATTGGTCGATAGTATGACAAGTTCTCGCCAAGCTGGGACTGAGCCTCAGTTGTCGGTCTTGCTTGTACTTGTGTGTATTTATGTAGGAGTCGCTAACGTAGTAGTAATACTGGAAACGATTATGCCACGTTGCGGTTAGTGCGCTAAAACGAGTCACAAGGTTGGACACGCAGTTGGTGACGGACAGTACATCTCAGAACCCAAACTCTTTGCAGTTCAGAGCCAGGGAGATTTTTTTTGCCGGGTGGTTAGTTTTGTTTTATAGTCATGTTTTATCACCAAGCGACCCATGCAAATATGTCATTTAGTGAGTTTTCTATAGGCTACACCTCTGCCCTGCACTCAGCTACAACACTCACCTGCAGTGGACATGTCATTACGGTCTATCTGCTCTTGTAGTGACAACTTATTATCAAAGACGCATTTTCCTTTCAAGAAAATTTAAGCCGCTTCAACAACCCAACGCTGATGAAGAGTCGACATGGCTTGGGTAAGAATGGTGTCTGAGAATGTTATTTTCATCCAAAATACAATTAAATTACAATCTAACAATCCGCGTGATTCGGGCAGTCATTTTCTCGATAGATTTTCTAGTAGTTAGAAAGAAATGTAAGCACAACACGACAATGCATTTCAAAACACCAGACACCGTGTCGCCGATAGTCAAAACAAAAAAACAAGTTTTGAACTAGTTTACCTAATCCCTGAATTACTTCAATTAATGTTGCGTTTGAAAGCGATTACGGTTTTTATTTTACAGCAATTTTAATCGAAAGGGAGAAGTCTCATCACAACTTTTTTCATAGTATATTGATTATCAACATTCCACAAACAACCCTCGTGACCTATTCATCTGTACCTTCCCAGGGAGTGTTGATAAACCACTTTGAACTAAGCCCCCCCCCCTACCTCCTTTGCTTTTACGTTTCTGTGTCAGTCTTTTACCCCATTGTCTGTGTCCACAGTTACGTGCTAATATGATCTTGTAAGTATCTTTCCAATCGTACAAAACTATACACATTTTTAATGCGGGGCCTATACTATAAATATCACTAGGAAAGCAGTAAAAGATTTTTTCCAGAGTCGATTATTGATAGATATTTATTGCACGATGCAAACTGTTTTTGAAGCGTGCACTTCACTTTTTTAGACAAATATACAATTGTTTACGTCATCAATTCTACCAAGATTTCTATTGTTTATGGCCGATGCTTTTTTGTTTTGTTTTTATTACGACTAATTTGAGCAATAATAATATTAATAATATTAAAAAATGAACGACATGGGGGTTATGTGCATTTCTTATTAGCTGTTACACGCACGTGTTTTAGAAAATGTACTTTTATTTGATTTTCCGTCTGTTTTCCCGCCATGGATGAATTGATTGATTGATTGATTGATTGACTCTCCTGGTGCATAATAATGCATTAATTTAATCAGCCAGAAATAGCAGAACAATACCACAAAATTATGTTACCGTGATGGAACTCGTAATAATGTCATTATATGATGAATTAAGTAACTTTGCACGTACCCGCTTTACTTGTAATTTCTTCAGATACAATCCGTTCCTCTTCTATCAGAACACCAGTTGATTATGGACTTCTCTATTATGTCTTGTTTACGAATTGGTCGGGATGCCAACTTGGGTCTAATCACGTGTTCTATAATCCCTATTAGTTCGAATTCACGGGGTACATAACTGTTCGTCACAAAAGTATCTGGTTTCTGTACTATACAATTTGTATCATCACCCCGAAGACCGCGATCCTGGCGGCGCTATACAGAACTTGGGGATATACAGAGAACCATTCAGACTGAGGTACAATAACAAGAGAACAAATCAATTAGGATTATTGCGTTCATTGTTTGCGGTGGTCCTGAACCAGGATGATGGCAAACACAAAGATTTAAATTATTAAATAGTATCGCATGGCACCGCGCGGCAAATGCTTTTCTGTCGAGTGATTTAACTTGAATTGCAGCTTTCGGAGCATTGGAAACGGGGATCACCGGATCATACATGTTTCAATGGGTTGCGAGCTTCAAAACTTAAAGTGTTACTTAAAATACAGATTTTCACATGGGTAAACTTGTCATTAATTGACATCGCGCAACGAAGGTTATGAAAACAGCAAGTAGATTTGTCACGCTGTAGCCAGGATAAATCACCAATTAGGGAGACGGAGGGAACGAATGGCCAACTCTTATACTGGTGTTAGGCAACGTGTAGAAACATGTTGCTATACAAAAATGATACATCAGGACATGTCGTTGCATACGATGCAGGGATTAAACTTCATCTATTTTGTCGGCTGTAAAAAAAAAGGTGTGTTAGTTTTGAGTGTATGGGGTCGTAGGGGTGATCCCACTGCTTGACTGCGAATTCCGTTGTAGTTATTGTACAGTTGTATTCGCGACACACGCTCGTAATGTATTATATATGTGAGCGTAAGAAGACAACGTTAAAGAAAATTTCTGTTTATAAAAGGAAAACGTGTGCATTTCCTCTGGGTATGTATTTCTTGCGTCAACAATAGCGCGACATCGCCGAATTTGTTTACCTGCGCGTATTCATGCCAATTTTATCTCGGGTGTTTTTTATGGACGTGCGGAGGGAACGAATCGTCGACACTTGTAATGTTGTCAGGCAATATGTAGAATCATTTTGCGATACAAAAAAAGATACATCATGACATGTTGTCGCGTGCGATGCAGGAATTAAACTTCCTCCATTTTATCGGCGGCGAAAAAAACAAAACAAAGAGTGTTTGTTTTGAGTGTATGGGGTCGTAGGGATGATCTCGCTGCTTGACTGCGAATTCCATTGTTGTTAAACGCCCGCAATGTATTGCATGTATATATGTGTCCGTAATAAGACAATGTTAAAGAAAATTTCCATTTATAAAAGAAAAGCTTGTGCATTTCCTCCGCTTGTGTATTTCATTGCGTCAACGGTAGCGTGACATCACCAAATTTGATTTACCTGCGCACATGTATGCGCATTTTATCGCGAGTGTTTTAATGGACGTGCAATTATTTATTTAAAAGCTACGCATCAATAAATATAATTTATGGTTTTAAAAAGTCAATATTTCACGTTTTAAGAAGAAATTATCAATTTCGGTTTTATCATGGAGCGTAACTATATATCAAAGAAACTTCGTTTGAAGCTATAAAATCATGAGTATGTTGTTTTTCTTAAACGTTATCATAACAATGTGAAACAATGGTGGGATAAATAAACGATATTTTCACTCAATATTCCGGGAAAACACACAGTAACCCGTATTAGCACTAATAGCCTACTTTTATGTTCAAGTTGCAATGACGCATAGGGTCATGGGAGTCAGCTTATCGTGTAACCGAGCCCTAGTGTAACCGAGCCCTCCATGAGTCCGTAGGTGTGAATAATAGAAGCCAGTAAGTTCGCGCTTTTGGAAATAAATTTACATAATTAACAATTGATATTGCTCATTTCATTCATTCCCATGCTTGATTTCAATAAGATTATTTTCTGTGACGCCCGTGTTGTTACTTACTGTAGTCATAATAGGCGCCCATTAGATGATAAAGAACGTGCACAGGTGAAAGGTCAAATCGTGATCATCTCGAAGAAATAGCACCCAGAATGTAAATATCGGGGCGTACAGAAAAATAAATATTAGGCGCCTAGCTTTCTGTTGTATTTGATATTAAAATAGTAGACGCAGTTCTGTGTTTTACAATGAATAATTTATATAAAAATGACGAGTGAGTGCTCGTTCAAGCATATACCTATATCGCTATAGTCTATGGTTCAATGCGTGTAATACCAATACGTGACCGATGAAGGGCTTGAGAACACGTTAGATAATCTGAACTGTACCTGTATTCATATGCGTCCAGACAGTACCTCGTTAGGATCCAAGGCGCCTCAACTCACTGCACTGCCACGACGGTCACTCGATCCACTGAGATAATGTTCAAAAACACTCACATTTAAAATCAGCTATACTTGTAAAGCGCCCCTAGGAGTCCCGTATTTGGTAAAAACAAAACTGATATCTGATCTGATATCGCATTACTGAATGCGCCGTGAAATATTTCGAATTGATCGTGAACAGTAAACACCTTAGCATGTTTTTTTTTTTTTTTTTACAAAGACAGGGCTATAAAACAAACAAAAGGGTATGCGGAAAACAAGTGTGTACGTGTACCTTGCTTTTATTGATCGAGTTAAGGAGTTTTGCTTTGTTTGCTATTGTCTAATGGATAAAGAGGGAAGAAGGCGGTTGGTGACACGGGGAAGGTTTAATAAAAATACAATGAAAGGCAAAAACATTATAATACAGTACTAAGGTCAGTGAACTCATATAACTAAACACTGACTGCGGAAAATGTTGATAACAAGTAATGAAAATGCAAGTAATTTTGTTTCTTCACGCTGCTGGCTCGTAAGTCACGGCTAACGGGGAGCCCAGGCGTACCTGATTGGCTACCCAACCCTAACACTTAACAGTCGGACCAATCAGAGAGAAGCTTGTTTGTTGCCGGTTTTCAGACGTATTAAACTCTGTCTTGTATACATGCTTCGATTTAATTGCTAACAGGATTGACAAAAGGGTTGTGGATGAAGCCGTTTATTTGGATGATTTCCAGGTACAATGCTCTGGCCCGCTGTAACTCGACCGTCCTCAACTAATTTTACCTGGCAAATATACATCACCAACATTTTTGCGGCTGTGTTTAGCGAAAAATGATTTGTTCATCCACAAACGAGTTTACAAGTTATGATACTGTGCGTAAATCACACCAAATCGTTGTCACAAGTTGCTTGCAATTAAATAATTAATTAAAAAGCAAATAATTTATTTTTCTCGATCGCGTATGAAGCAACAGTTCGAAGCAATGGGGACAATGAATTAAAAATATCATCAATCCAGCTATGGAATACCGTATAAAAGGCGTGTATTGGTTATGAAAACTTTTTTCAGTCCACGTTTACAAGTTCGTTTAAGGCGAAAATTGGCAACAATTACCATTTAGGAGATAGAGTTTAACTATTATTATAACATCGTAAAATACACTCCTCAGAAAAAGATTTGCCGGATGCGACGAGAATAAAAGAATCACCCAAGGATAATTGCCGGAATATAATTGTTAAAACGGCATTAAAATAACTCAAATGTTCTTACATACATTTATTTCAACTCAATTGTATCTTCCTTGGAGTCAAGGATCCATCGTCGCTTCTTCCGTTACATTGTACTATCACAGTGGTCACGGCTTGTGCAGTTCAAGTAGATACAACTACAATATGGTGACACGGACGCTCTCGTTATAATATTTCGGTTGTTTTAATAAAAGCCATTATTGTACCGTTGAATCCCTTTGCTTGTTACCGACTAAAAACAGGATGGCGTGGCGCTCCACACGCCGGCTTCCAATGTGACGAAATTCTGTTGACATGAAATAATGACAATGCTCGAATGTGGAAAACCCCTGCCGAGTTCCAAGGTGTGTGTGCGCGCGGGAAGGGAAGGAGGGATTTTAAAAGTGAAAATACTTCGTCCACTTTGTTAGTGTTGGGACCTTCTCAGCGTCGGTCTATTGCTGTGATAAATGTTTGTGTGGTGACTGAGAGTTTATTATTTATATACCATGTGACTGACAGGATATTAATTATATTCCTAAAAAGTTAGAAATGGCCATTGTGATTTATTGGAAAACATATTGATACATAATAAAACATGCTTAAACTATTTTTATCTGTAATCAAGAATACGAATAGCATTTCAATTTGAAGTACACCACAGTAAGAATACACATGACGTGTGACCATAGTAACCGCACATTGTGAATGTATTCGCAGTTGCGTACTAAAGAAGAGTACGTCTAATAAGACGATATACCGGTACACCACGATGAAGTGATCATAATATGACTTGTGGCAAGTTAACATGTTGCTAGTAGCAACGGACTTGCGCTTGGATGGTAATGCCGAAGGTCGGTGCGATCGAGGTTATTGGACAGCGAAGGTGGAATCATGAAGTCGCTGTCCTTAGCATCATCTTAAATAAAGAATGTCCTTTGTTGTGATTTATTAGTTTTGTCGTGGCAACTTAGGAATGTTATGTTCTCACGCCAGTTGTATCACCAAGACCGGTATAGTCGCGATGTGTACTTTATTACCATCTCCTTGACTGGGAACGTTCCGCTTTAGTTTTTGTCGTCTCGCCTTGAATCATATTGTTTGCAGTTCATTTAATTCCATGGCATTGTAATAGAAACAAATGAAAATGCAATTACTAGAAAGATACACACACAATTAGTATATATTTATTTATTCAAGGTACAGAGGCCAATTAGAATATATATCGGAAGGAACTTGACCATTCTCGCAATACTAACAGTAAATAACAATACATATTTTAGATCTGATTTTTTACAGATATTGTTTTTTTAAGCGTTATAATGCCACCAGTTTTAATTAAAAGTATAAAACTTCTTCAAGGATAAAAAAATTGTGTGTTTCTTGTTTACCAATTTGATTTTAGTTGTTTTCATGAAATTTGTGTCTCAACACTTCTCCGTCATTACTAGAGATATGACTAGTAAACTGATGAGCTTCATAATTCTGTTCATCGAGGTTATTTGCCAATTAACTTTTAACTGTACTATCGAACTTGAATCCTTTTTTTTAAACAACTAAAACATTTTCAATCAAAATACTGACTAGTATGCAAAATTAAAGACGATAGTGTATTAATTAAAAGTGACAGAATTTCACAAACAAAATTCGTTTTCGTCCTTATAAGGTAATGCTACCCATTGCTATCTCCGTGTCCTTGGCAACATTCGGTATTATGACAAAATGTCTTTATTACAGATATTGACATATAGAATCAATTGAAAAAAATCACAGGTTTCCCCTTGATGAATACGATTGGTGTTGGCCAATAACTTCTTCGATACTCCGGCGAATGAAATTAAATATTCCTGGTTATTGTTGACATTAATAGAATCACGGGTTTCCCCTTGATGAATACGATTGGTATTGGCCCTTAACATCTTCGATACTCCAGCGAATGAAATGAAATATTCCGGATTTTGTTTACATGTTTTTAGTGGATTAATATTCTAACAATAAACAAGATAGGCCATGGTTAGACCAAGATCATAATAGACTATTTCTATACAATTCCCTGCATTGATATGCCATGCGATCACTCGTGCGAATGTTAGGTACCATGTCATCAGACAATCTATAAGTCAACAATTCCAGCGCTAATTGGCGAAGTTTTATTAAGCTGCGACGGAGTATGAAATCGTCTTTTCTAGTGTCCCTTCACCGTACATTGAGCTTACCGTAGCAATACACACATTGGTCATGGATAGCGTACAGTGTATTATTAGCGTGCTGAAAAGACGCGCTGGTTATGAATGTCATCGGAATAAAACAAGTACAATATACCTTACCGCAACTACACCTAAAATACTGCAGTGATTATTCGGTGACAAAGTAATGAAACCAATCCATCGGATTTCTTGATGGGAGAGGTACTAGAGCACTATGCCGTATCTTGGTGCGTATTGTATCAGCGCTGTACTGAGGACAACGTCTTTTTTGTGGGTATTCGCCGCGTATTCATATATAACGCTTTGGTTTGGTTTAGTTTCAGGAGAAATGGTGAATTTAGATTGCTTAGCAGCCACAAATCATCGGTGAATGTTATTGTAAATAGTTATTGCGCAGAGCTGTTGCGTTTTGCATCTATGAATTTAATAAGACATTAATTGAAAATATTTCTCTGTGACGTTTGTGGATACAATTCGAAGCTCTGTTTTAATTATAATTAGTGTAGATCGTCCAGTTAAGTGTTTCGTTTTTCGTATGAGTATTGTAACTTGAACGTCCAGAACAATATCATTGAATATAGTAAGTAAATAAAACACAACCCGACGGATAGACTGGAAGAATGCGAGGCATGGTGATTGTAATTATCTTGACATCCCTTAGAAATGGACAAACATGCCGTTAGTAGGCGTTTCCAGGCGATTGATTGCACAACCAATGTAGATTAATGTTTTCGCTACTGATTGTCAAGTAATTATTGCTATTATTAAGTTATTAAGTGAGGCGCCCTGTACTGTTTACGCAATGTGTATACTTTTTAGATTGTTGAATATTGTATTTAACTTTCTCTAAAACAAACTAGGCTGGAAGTGACGATGTACTGAGGCAATATGAATAATGTTTGTTAACTGTATTCAAATTTGATTTAAATTGGTATTCACGCCGCAATAACCTGACACGAAGTATGAGTTGGTCAGAAACGAACAAGACTGGCGGCGCTAGTTACGCCCTCATCGCTTTAACTTGAAATAGAGTGTAGCTGTCGATGATGGCGCTACTTATATTAAAAACTTTCAGAAATAGTGTTCGAACACAAATACAATACGTCCTTCTACTAAGGAAACCAAACGTTTGCCGCAAAATCGAGAGATTTGATTTTGTATTCAATGAATATATTATTTTTTATAGTTCAATGTCCAAATGCTGATTTTTAAGAGGGGAATATTTGGTTGAGATATCCTGACTTTATCAAAATTGGCCATCATCAAATGTGTCTATATCGCGTTAAAATACCACCAAATCCGAATCTCATGCGAAGTTTTGACGTCATTACGGCGCTGTGATCTTTGTTTGACCTGTTTTTGTGTTCGATTCCACGTATAACGTGGGATCTCACAGTCAACGAAAAATAATATATTGAAATGATATAAATCGCACTTATCAAGTCGCCAAGGTGTCGATGTGATCGATTGACTTTGTTTATATTAAGAGTTTAGTAACATTTCAAAATTCTGCCCAAAGTGGCACATATACTCAAATATTAGGCGCTATTTAAGTCTGTTTCATTTTGACCAATCGAACGTCAATATTCATTCATTCATTCATTCGTTCGTTCATTCATTGTGATGATCTGAAAAGCGTGGTACTATCAACTGTTGTCTATCACTAATGATGATGTCATTGCCCCACGTGACATCACATCCAATATACGAGGGAGTACACATTCTCTGACCAAAAGGTATCATACAAATAACAAAATAACATAGAATTATCCAGTCTTTAAAGACAAATAAACAACAAAGACAACATTCCCCGAGTCAAGTGAACACGACCTTGATCAGATTCAAGCTTGCTGCCATTTCAAGTTCACACTGATTTCAAGTTGCGTATGAAAAAATAAACCTGCGTTATGCACCTGGGGCGAGAAAAAAAATAGAACCACGCATGCACAGTTTCGTTTGCTTGTCACCAGCTGTACTATCACTCACTCACTCACGTACAAAGATAATTTGATATAGGCTAAGATGATAAAAATAGTATATCCATTTAAATAATGTAGTGCAGTTTCGTAGTTACTGGCTACGACAGCTGTACAAATATGAATAGGTACTAAATGTATAGTTTTTTTTCTCGCAAAATTCGAATCGCGGACACGAATTCCTTGGTCGTCGGTTTGTCGGTTGAATAGGTTAAGTATGTCACACCTATATTGCCACAACAAACACGTACTCACCTGGGGAATACGTTACTTACTCTCCCAGAATGCATTGCGACCATACAAGATCGTTGGACTAAATATCGGCAAATGTTTACCGAGGGATACAGCTTTTATTTATTCACTCATATTTTGGGGTAAAGGACAAGGCACATAATAATAACGAAATTTGATTCAACTCTAAAATACTCCTGTATCATAAATGTGTTTAGCCTGCGCATCGTGATTAGCGCCCTCCGCCTTGACAACGATGCATTGATGAAGATAAGAACCACTGTCTCCCGGTCTACTCTTCTTATTCCAATGTAAAATTTCTGATTTCTCAAATTTTTACCGATTATACAGAAACAAAATAAGGGTTGATGTATTTTCGCATTTCTATCTGGTGAAGATAATGTGATCATAACCTGGCAACGAAGGTGAAATATGATCGATCAAACGGGGAAACAATTCCCACGTATCATAGATGAGGATGGGTGATCACCATAGCAACTGACTGTTATTATATAAGCTTGTATTAAAGAGTAACGGACTTTGTGTATGGAGTATATATACCGCGGCAATCATCATGTTCTGCAGTAGTCGTTTAATCCGTGATCAGTTGCAGCTTACAGACTGCCATTTGCATCCCATTGTTTGTGTATAACTCACTACAGAGAAGCCACATCGCATGTTATGAAAATGACTACTGTTTGGCGTTAGGAACGCTCTGTAATTTACCCGGATTGATACGCACAACTCGTACGTCGCTGGAAATGAATACGTTAACTGAGCAGAAATGCAACACGTCATATTACGGCCACACGTCGCTGATGGTAAATTCAATGACAGATTCCAACGACGATGACGTCATATCATCAGGTCACGTAATTGGCCAGACTGTGACAATAGCGCTGATCTTTATTGTATCGATTATATTTAATGGGGTGTTATGTGTAGTTTTCTACAAAAATGGACTTAATACGGGTTCTCCAAAATCACACCACCTGTTGTTTAATATGGTGGTTTGCGATTTAGGTAAGAAGGTTTTATTGTTGTATGTGAATATATTCACGTATCGAATCCCTTTGTTTTCGATTGACTTGTTTTCATTCTCACTTTTGTAACTTTTTCAAACTCCGTCACAAGTGGAACTTTATGTAGGATAAATTTAAAATTGCTTATTTTTCGAGCACAATTTGGGAAAAATAATAAACACTGATTAATTCATTATATTTATTTTGATTTTTTTGAAATAACTCCCATACGCGGCACAACTCCGGAAATGTAACACACCAGTGTGACGCAAAGCCCGTCTCACACTATAAAAAGTAAACATATTCTTTTTTAGTTCTGAGTGGAATTTTACTAGCATAGAAACTGACACCAAAAGTAACTGTTTAACTGTCACCTAATGACGATCTCCTTTTTTTCTTCAGCTATCACCATTTTTCTCATACCGTTTATGATTGCGTCTGCCGCTTCGCAGCAATGGGTGTTTGGAGACACAGTGTGCCAGCTCGTTGGCTACCTGAATGTTGTATTTGTATCTGTAAATATCTTCACCCTAACTATTGTGTCATTCAATCGTTACTTCATCATTCGCTTCCCGTTCCGTTACCAACGTTACTTTGAAAACAAGAGTGGCAGCATCCCAATCGCCATGATTTGGATCAGCTGTGTCGTGATCGCCTTCCCGCCACTCCTTGGATGGGGCACATATGATTTTTTAATTGCTAAAGCTACGTGCACGATTGTGTGCAATTTGGAAGAAACAGAAGAAGGATACACGATGGTGCTTGGCGTACTGACAGGTGCATTACCGATTTGCGTTTTTATCTGGTCTTATGTAAACATTGCGTGCGTCGCGTATCGTCATTCTAGAAAACCAATTGTGCTGGGAAGTCTGGGACCAGGGTTACGCTCTGTCAAAATTACAAACAACCGGGACTTCAAAACAACGCGGACGTTATTTTTCATAATGTTCACATTTTTGTTATGCTGGTTGCCGTATTACGTCATTTATAATGTTCACAGTTTCGGAGGATACGTCCCACGCACGGTGGACACGGTTGCAACGTGGCTTGCCTTTAGTACGTGTGCGTTGAATCCGTGCATTTTCGGATTCTCGGATAGATGCACGAAAAGGTATATTCATAAACTACTTAGATGCAGCAGAATATGTTATAAACAGGTACGAAGTGAGAGAGTTAGTAACAGTCGCAACAACGATGCAATGGACATCGTCAGTGTAATATCCTAAACAACTGTATTTGTGATAATTGAAAAAAAACGTCGTGTTTATTTATCTAATCTAGTGGGATTGTTAAAGGGACATGTACCGATTTTAAAAATCTTCAATAGAAATCATGATTTTTAACCTGGGTGCGACGTCGATGACCCATTTTGATATCTTCCATTCACCAAAGAAATTACATATAGCTAGAATCTCAGTTTCTTCTCGTTGGTCAGCGCAACAGTCAAAGCCGCCATCTTTGTTCATATGAGACCCATATTTCGCGCATGCTCGAAGCGACGACCACCACTCTTTATATGCGCGTCGGGCGTACAACAACTTGTAATAATTTTAATAAAGTTTGACACAGTGTGGTGATCAAGATGAGGATGAGCACATTGGATTATGATGTATCCTGAGAAGTAAAAACCGTGTTCACACAACAGAGCATTCGCTCGATGAATTAATAAAATATAAACTACCACACGCGCAACAATATTACATAAAATATAAGGTTTACAAGTATATATGGCATCATTTAACGGTCTTTGTATAAGCGTCGATAGAGAGACATTGCGTATAATAAAACCCGGTTTGAAGAACAACTTTATAGTCAAGCCGGCGTTGATCACGTATGAACAAAGTAAGCAGGCGCTATGCTGACTAAAATGGTCCTAAGTCTCGAAAGGCACCCCGTACTTACAGAAAAGGATTTTTAGCACGTGTGAACAATAACAGCACCTTAAAAGTACGCCCTCAATGTCAGCCTCGCTCTGGAATGGAACTTATTCATTGTAAACATGGCGGCCAATAACAACGCCGGCTCAGTTTAGGTCTCATGCCACTAATTAACCAATGGTTGCCCAGCAAGAACCAATGAAATTTTTTAAATATTATTTTTCTCAGGTGCTCCCTGTTTGAGGGCGTAATCACCTGGGTCAGAGGTGAGACCAACATGTGGTCTTTTGTTTACTCCTTAGCGGCTGTGTACCTGTGGGTTTATTCTGTGTGTTAATGGATGTTCTAATCTTGGTGTTTTTCCAGTGATTTCTCTTGGTGCAATCCAAATACAGTAGGTGTGTCTTGTTTACCTGAGATTTGCAAGAGTTTGAGCTGGCCAACATGTTAGTTTTTTTCATATGGTTGATTACTGGCATGTTGATTTCCCATTTTTGAGCCATATTTTCAACTTTCTTCGTCATTTTTATATAGCAATCTCGTCATATGTTAACATTGTCGTCTATGGAAATTCAATTAGTGGTATGAGCCCTTTAGTCTTTATACACTCCATACTTCCTGTCCCGGCGTTCGCAATTTATTCACGCCTATTACGTTTATACACAATATTTATTGATAATAACAGATTAATATTAGGTACGACCGGCTGTCGACAGTCTAGCACGAACACAGGACCAATTAAAACCACTGATAACGACTTACCAAGTTAGTCAAGCCAGCTCTGTGGCACACGTGCGAATATGGTATAATTATCATTTTGCGGGTCTCGTTTTTTTCAACATTATGTAGTAAAACTTTAAATCCGTATCTTTGTTGCTTTGCACAAGTTCGTGAAATCGTAGCAAAAAGTGTCAATATAATGTTTGTCATCCCTACGTAACTCATAATAATAAATTACTGTCATACAAAAACAACAACAATATCAATTATGCATTCTAACATACACAGATATATTGCAAAAAGGGGCGAGGGTGTGAAACATTTAAAGCGCGGCTCCACAATCCCAGGGATTGCACCAGTGCGTCATGGGAAATGTAATTTGCATGATCCGTAAGCTAACGTCATGCATTACGCTATTATTCGATTCAAAGGGGCTTATTGAATCACGCTGTTCAACGCTCACGGGGGCCACGCAATATTTTGAAAGCAGTTTTCTTACTTGCATCATGGAGCTTTTTATTTAGTTCAGTACTTGCACGAAGCAGCGCATCGTCATAAATAGTTGTTTTATTTGAATGACCTACACAATGTAGTTATCGCAAAGTACAACGTTTGCCATACTGTGTCTTGTCGGCTAGGCAATAATGACGTTATGCAACGTGGAAAAAGGCGCCAAAAAACTAAAAAAACAAAACAAAAAACTTCATGATACAGCTGTGTGGCACCCATGTGGGTATACCCATTTGCCCACACAATATACACGAATATATGCGCGACACATACGTTACAAAAAGATCTTGAACACGGACGAGCAAACATTCTTTTACGCAATGTTGTCGGACACCAATCATTTCACTGCGGGGGATATATTTCAGGGAACATAACATTTTTTGTGGGATCTTTCAATTTATTCATTTTGAGACACATTAGTATTTGTTAAATTGTCGAAAACGTCATACTCGACAAATTGTCGGGACGTATTTGTTAACGATCTCCACGAACGAACCCCAATAATATCATGACCATCCAGGCCCGTCACATCCGCCAATGAACTAATCTATTTCAAAATCACACAAAAGCTACGGGGCTTGAGAGCCACGCAGCCACACCCGGATGTGTTGATATACTCATCTTTACATTGGATACTATTGGAAATCGTTGCCAGGTAACTTGATGACCGTTGTTCTTATCCTATATCGTTTTATAGTAATGAATAAATCTTATATTTTTTTTTGTTAATCTAAAATAATAGTCTGGATTTTTTTTCTTCATTTTCGAGTAAACGCATTCTATGGTGTACTAGTTCTCCAGAATGACAAATATAACAAAATAACAAATGCAATGTTATAGAGTAATAACTGCTCATTGTGACACTTTGTTTTGCTTTACAAATGTTTCCATGTTTACAAGGCTTTCAAGTTCAGGCTCACAATATATCACACAGAAATATAATCACAAAGATGAAATAAATCGAACTCTTTCACTTTATTTATCTTGACAAGTACAATTTCTTTATTTAATCAGTAATTAGTTACTATTGTGAGTCATCTAAATAATATGCAATTCTGCAGACTTGGTGATAAGTATCAGATGCAGTTTTGCTATGGTTATATATACCACGTCTGGTGAGTTATCGTGTATTACAAATATTCTTCTGAAATGTAATGTATGGGATTGTAATTGTCACTAACTGCTGGTATTTAATTATAAATGATTACCACTTCTCTCAGGGTGGGTTAGTTGTAGTATATATTACAGAGATACTCAAACTGTAACATTATATATGATAGCAATGGGCGTTTAGATATTCGATGTCACGTTTCTATTCAGACTTCAATTGAATTTGCAATTCTTACTGCAATTTGAGTTGACAACATCCATGACCAAATATTATGATTATTTCCGAGAATATTTCGAGGACAGCTTAGAATATAGAAATGAAGTCCGAATCACGCAATAGCAACAACAGACTGTGTTTTTTTCTGTGCAGACGCTCACTCGTAACCAGGGAGACAAAGCTGTGTTTGCATTGTCGGCAAAAATCACAGACTGTTTTCAAGAAGATGATAAACATTCGGCGGAAATTGCCGGCACCATATCACACATTATGTCAACAAATAAACTCTGCCGTGAACGGTTTCTCTGTGATGGCTGTCACTATCTGACGTTCCTGCAATTTGATTTGTACCGACAAAAAATCGTCGGAGAAGTGAAAAACTACATCATTCTGTCAGGCATGTGTTGGATTTGGAGCACCGCGGAGGGCGCAAATCACGCGACCTTGTCAGGCTACCATCAATATGGCGCACGCACGTGCTCTTATTTACCACGAACTTTAACACGTATTGGTGTTTGAGCCGGCATGCACCATTGCAACATATGTATTCACAAACAACACAGACACAGAAACAGATGACGATCCAAGTACGAGGTAAAATATGATGACATCATACAATCAACATTCATTTATTTATTATTTACAAAAAAAATGTTTTAAAAAATGCTTATTCTTAGAATAAAAAGAAGAAATAATTTAACAACAACCCCCTTTATTAACACATTATATATATATATATTCTTGTCTGTAAGTTAGTTTTGAAAATTTCTCTCCAGATGCCATGTACCATCAGAGGTAATGAATCAGAAACAAATAAACGTGACAACATGTAAAAAATAACAAAATGACAGCCAGTCGGCGAAATTTGTTCGAATCACGAAAAAAAATGACGTGCACCAATACCAATCATCACACCAACTTTGATCAAAAGCTGCTGACACCTAACAATGGTGATTTAGCGCTTTTTCATCAAAATTGACCGTTGGCCGGCCGAATTGAATTGCATCACAAACAATTGGCTCTGATGTATCATTCTTTATCCTCTCTATGTACTAAGATTAAATAAATCTGTAAAAGTGTATCTGAGAATAAGGAGAACAATATGTAAAAAACGATAACAAAATGACCGCCAGTCAGTGAAATTTGTTCGAATCACGAAAACCAACCTCTTATCAGAAAAGCACCTGTTGTGAACTTTGTAGATCAACAGTTTTTCGAGTGAGCATATGCCGTCTGCTGTTATTATAGACTACCTTGTAGACGGGTCACGTAATTGTGTATTGAGGTTTGAATCAATATTATTTAACATAATCATTGATAGAAATATTCGTGAAGTACACGGGGACACCACAAGCTCAATGTGAAGTACACGGGGACACCACAAGCTCAATGTGAAGTACATGGGGACACACAAGCTCAATGTGAAGTACACGGGGACACACGACAAGCTCAATGTGAAGTACACAGGGACACACGACAAGCTCAATGTTAAGTACATAGGGACGCACAACAAGCTCAATGTGAAGTACGCGGGGACGCACAACAAGCTCAATGTGAAGTACGCGGGGACACACCACAAGCTCAATGTGAAGTACACGGGGACACACCACAAGCTCAATGTGAAGTACACGGGGACACGCAAGCTCAATGTGAAGTACACGGGGACACACAACAAGCTCGACGTGAAGTAGACGGGGACACACAACAAGCTCAATGTGAAGTACGCGGGGACACACCACAAGCTCAACGTGAAGTACACGGGGACACGCAAGCTCAATGTGAAGTACACGGGGACACACAAGTTCAATGTGAAGTACACAGGGACACCACAAGCTCAATGTGACGTACACGGGGACACCACAAGCTCAATGTGAAGTACACGGGGACACACCACAAGCTCAATGAGAAGTACACGGGGACACACAACAAGCTCGACGTGAAGTAGACGGAGACACACAACAAGCTCAATGTGAAGTACGCGGGGACACACCACAAGCTCAATGTGAAGTACACTAGGACACACAAGCTCAATGTGAAGGACACGGGGACACACAAGTTCAATGTGAAGTACACAGGGACACCACAAGCTCAATGTGACGTACACGGGGACACCACAAGCTCAATGTGAAGTACACGGGGACACACCACAAGCTCAATGAGAAGTACACGGGGACACACCACAAGCTCAATGTGAAGTACACGGGGACACACACGCTCAATGTGAAGTACACGGGGACACCACTAGCTCAATGTGAAATACATGGGTACACACAACAAGCTCAATGAGAAGTAAATGGGGACACACCACAAGCTCAATGAGAAGTACACGGGGACACACCACAAGCTCAATGTGAAGTACACGGGACACACCACAAGCTCAATGTGAAGTACACGGGGACACGACAAGCTCAATGTGAAGTACACATGGACACCACAAGCTCAATGTGAAATACATGGGTACACCACAAGCTCAATGTTAAGTACATGGGGACAAACCACAAGCTCAATGAGAAGTACACGGGGACACACCACAAGCTCAATGTGAAGTACACGGGACACACCACAAGCTCAATGTGAAATACATGGGGACACCACAGGCGCAATATTAAGTACATGGGGACACACAACAAGCTCAATGAGAAGTAAATGGGGACACACAACAAGCTCAATGAGAAATAAATGGGGACACACAACAAGCTCAATGTGAAGTAGACGGGGACACACAACAAGCTCAATGTGAAGTACATGGGGATACACAACAAGCTTAATGTGAAGTAGACGGGGACACACACCAAGCTCAATGTGAAGAACACGGGACACACAAGAAGCTCAATGAGAAATAAATGGGGACACACAACAAGCTCAATGTGAAGTAGACGGGGGGCACACAACAAGCTCAATGTGAAGTACACGAGGACACACAACAAGCTCAATGTGAAGTACATGGGGATACACAACAAGCTTAATGTGAAGTAGACGGCGACACACACCAAGCTCAATGTGAAGTACACAGGGACACCACGAGCTCAATGTGAAGTACACGGGGACACACCACAAGCTCAATGTGAAGTACACGGGGACACACAACAAGCTCAATGTGAAGTACACGGAGACACACCACAAGCTCGATGTGAAGTACACAGGGACACACAACAAGCTCAATGTGAAATACACGGGGACACACAACAAGCTCAATGAGAAGTACATGGGGATACACAACAAGTTCAATGTGAAGTACACAGGGACACCACGAGCTCAATGTGAAGTACACGGGGACACACCACAAGCTCGACGTGAAGTAGACAGGGACACACAATAAGCTCAATGTGAAGTACATAGGGACACACGACAAGCTCAATGTGAAATACACGGGGACACACCACAAGCTCAATGTGAAGTACATAGGGACACACAACAAGCTCAATGTGAAATACACGGGGACACCACAAGCTCAATGTGAAGTACACGGGGACACACGACAAGCTCAATGTTAAGTACACGGGGACACACGACAAGCTCAATGTGAAGTACACAGGGACACACGACAAGCTCAATGTTAAGAACATAGGGACGAACAACAAGCTCAATGTTAAGTAAACAGGGACACACGATAAGCTCAATGTGAAGTGCACGGGGACACACAACAAGCTCAATGTGAAGTACATAGGGACACACAACAAGATCAATGTTAAGTACACAGGGACACGAGACAAGCTCAATGTGAAGTACACAGGGACACACGACAAGCTCAATGTGAAGTACACGGGGACACACGACAAGCTCAATGTGAAGTACACAGGGACACACGACAAGCTCAATGTTAAGTACATAGGGACACACAACAAGCTCAATGTTAAGTTAACAGGGACACACGACAAGCTCAATGTGAAGTGCACAGGGACACACGACAAGCTCAATGCGAAGTACACAGGGACACACGACAAGCTCAATGTGAAGTACACAGGGATACACAACAAGCTCAATGTTAAGTATATAGGGACACACGACAAGCTCAATGTTAAGTACACAGGGACACACGATAAGCTCAATGTGAAGTACATAGGGACACACGACAAGCTCAATGTTAAGTACACAGGGACACACGACAAGCTCATATGAAGTACATAGGGACACACCACAAGCTCAATGTGAAGTACAGAGGGACACACGACAAGCTCAATGTGAAGTACATAGGGACACACGACAAGCTCAATGTGAAGTACACAGGGACACACGATAAGCTCAATGTGATGTAAATAGGGACACATGACAAGTTCAATGTTAAGTACACGGGGACACACGGCAAGCTCAATGTTAAGTACACATGGACACCACAAGCTCAATGTGAAATACATGGGTACACCACAAGCTCAATGTTAAGTACATGGGGACAAACCACAAGCTCAATGAGAAGTACACGGGGACACACCACAAGCTCAATGTGAAGTACACGGGACACACCACAAGCTCAATGTGAAATACATGGGGACACCACAGGCGCAATATTAAGTACATGGGGACACACAACAAGCTCAATGAGAAGTAAATGGGGACACACAACAAGCTCAATGAGAAATAAATGGGGACACACAACAAGCTCAATGTGAAGTAGACGGGGACACACAACAAGCTCAATGTGAAGTACATGGGGATACACAACAAGCTTAATGTGAAGTAGACGGGGACACACACCAAGCTCAATGTGAAGAACACGGGACACACAAGAAGCTCAATGAGAAATAAATGGGGACACACAACAAGCTCAATGTGAAGTAGACGGGGGGCACACAACAAGCTCAATGTGAAGTACACGAGGACACACAACAAGCTCAATGTGAAGTACATGGGGATACACAACAAGCTTAATGTGAAGTAGACGGCGACACACACCAAGCTCAATGTGAAGTACACAGGGACACCACGAGCTCAATGTGAAGTACACGGGGACACACCACAAGCTCAATGTGAAGTACACGGGGACACACAACAAGCTCAATGTGAAGTACACGGAGACACACCACAAGCTCGATGTGAAGTACACAGGGACACACAACAAGCTCAATGTGAAATACACGGGGACACACAACAAGCTCAATGAGAAGTACATGGGGATACACAACAAGTTCAATGTGAAGTACACAGGGACACCACGAGCTCAATGTGAAGTACACGGGGACACACCACAAGCTCGACGTGAAGTAGACAGGGACACACAATAAGCTCAATGTGAAGTACATAGGGACACACGACAAGCTCAATGTGAAATACACGGGGACACACCACAAGCTCAATGTGAAGTACATAGGGACACACAACAAGCTCAATGTGAAATACACGGGGACACCACAAGCTCAATGTGAAGTACACGGGGACACACGACAAGCTCAATGTTAAGTACACGGGGACACACGACAAGCTCAATGTGAAGTACACAGGGACACACGACAAGCTCAATGTTAAGAACATAGGGACGAACAACAAGCTCAATGTTAAGTAAACAGGGACACACGATAAGCTCAATGTGAAGTGCACGGGGACACACAACAAGCTCAATGTGAAGTACATAGGGACACACAACAAGATCAATGTTAAGTACACAGGGACACGAGACAAGCTCAATGTGAAGTACACAGGGACACACGACAAGCTCAATGTGAAGTACACGGGGACACACGACAAGCTCAATGTGAAGTACACAGGGACACACGACAAGCTCAATGTTAAGTACATAGGGACACACAACAAGCTCAATGTTAAGTTAACAGGGACACACGACAAGCTCAATGTGAAGTGCACAGGGACACACGACAAGCTCAATGCGAAGTACACAGGGACACACGACAAGCTCAATGTGAAGTACACAGGGATACACAACAAGCTCAATGTTAAGTATATAGGGACACACGACAAGCTCAATGTTAAGTACACAGGGACACACGATAAGCTCAATGTGAAGTACATAGGGACACACGACAAGCTCAATGTTAAGTACACAGGGACACACGACAAGCTCATATGAAGTACATAGGGACACACCACAAGCTCAATGTGAAGTACAGAGGGACACACGACAAGCTCAATGTGAAGTACATAGGGACACACGACAAGCTCAATGTGAAGTACACAGGGACACACGATAAGCTCAATGTGATGTAAATAGGGACACATGACAAGTTCAATGTTAAGTACACGGGGACACACGGCAAGCTCAATGTTAAGTACACGGGGACACACGACAAGCTCAATGTGAAGTACACGGGGACACACCACAAGCTCAATGAGAAGTACATGGGATACACAACAAGTTCAATGTGAAGTACACAGGGACACACCACAAGCTCGACGTGAAGTAGACGGGGACACACAACAAGCTCAATGTAAAGTACGTGGGGACACACCACAAGCTCAATGTGAAGTACACGGGGACACACCACAAGCTCGACGTGAAGTAGACGGGGACACACAACAAGTTCAATGTGAAGTACGTTGGGACACACCACAAGCTCAATGTGAAGTACACGGGGATACACAACAAGCTCAATGTGAAGTACACGGGGACACCACAAGCTCAATGTGAAATACATGGGGACACCACAAGCCCAATGTTAAGTACATGGGGACACACAACAAGCTCAATGAGAAGTAAATGGGGACACACAACAAGCTCAATGTGAAGAACACGGGACACACAACAAGCTCAATGAGAAATAAATGGGGACACACAACAAGCTCAATGTGAAGTACACGGGGACACACAGCAAGCTCAATGTGAAGTACACGGGGACACACAACAAGCTCAATGTGAAGTACATGGGGATACACAACAAGCTTAATGCGAAGTAGACGGGGACACACACCAAGCTCAATGTGAAGTACACGGGGACATACGAATAGCTCAATGTGAAGTACACAGGGACACACCACAAGCTCAATGTGAAGTACACGGGGACACACAACAAACTCGACGTGAAGTAGACGGGGACACACAACAAGCTCAATGTGAAGTACATGGGGATAAACAACAAGCTCAATGTGAAGTACACGGGGACATACCACACGCTCAATGTGAAGTACACGGGGACACACCACAAGCTCGACGTGAAGTACACGGGGACACACAACAAGCTCAATGTGAAATACACGGGGACACCACGAGCCCAATGTGAAGTACACGAGGACACACAAGAAGCTCAATGAGAAATAAATGTGGACACACCACAAGCTCAATGAGAAGTACACGGGGACACCACAAGCTCAATGTGAAGTATACAGGGACACCCCAAGCTCAATGTGAAATACATGGGTACACCACAAACTCAATGTTAAGTACATGGGGACACACAACAAGCTCTATGAGAAGTAAATGGGGACACACCACAAGCTCAATGAGAAGTACACGGGGACACACCACAAGTTCAATGTGAAGTACACGGGACACACCACAAGCTCAATGTGAAATACATGGGGACACCACAGGCGCAATATTAAGTACACGGGGACACACAACAATCTCAATGAGAAGTAAATGGGGACACACAACAAGCTCAATGAGAAATAAATGAAGACACACAACAAGCTCATTGTGAAGTAGACGGGGACACACAACAAGCTCAATGTGAAGTACATGGGGATACACAACAAGCTTAATGTGAAGTAGACGGGGACATACACCAAGCTCAATGTGAAGAACATGGGACACACAACAAGCTCAATGAGAAATAAATGGGGACACACAACAAGCTCAATGTGAAGTAGACGGGGACACACAACAAGCTCAATGTGAAGTACACGGGGACACACAACAAGCTCAATGTGAAGTACATGGGGATACACAACAAGCTTAATGTGAAGTAGACGGGGACACACACCAAGCTCAATGTGAAGTACACGGGGACATACGAATAGCTCAATGTGAAGTACACGGGGACACACCACAAGCTCAATGTGAAGTACACGGGGACACACAACAAGCTCGACGTGAAGTAGACGGGGACACACAACAAGCTCAATGTGAAGTACATGGGGATAAACAACAAGCTCAATGTGAAGTACACGGGGACATACCACACGCTCAATGTGAAGTACACGGGGACACCGCAAGCTCAATGTGAAGTACACAGGGACACCCCAAGCTCAATGTGAAATACATGGGTACACCACAAACTCAATGTTAAGTACATGGGGACACACAACAAGCTCTATGAGAAGTAAATGGGGACACACCACAAGCTCAATGAGAAGTACACGGGGACACACCACAAGTTCAATGTGAAGTACACGGGACACACCACAAGCTCAATGTGAAATACATGGGGACACCACAGGCGCAATATTAAGTACACGGGGACACACAACAATCTCAATGAGAAGTAAATGGGGACACACAACAAGCTCAATGAGAAATAAATGAAGACACACAACAAGCTCATTGTGAAGTAGACGGGGACACACAACAAGCTCAATGTGAAGTACATGGGGATACACAACAAGCTTAATGTGAAGTAGACGGGGACATACACCAAGCTCAATGTGAAGAACATGGGACACACAACAAGCTCAATGAGAAATAAATGGGGACACACAACAAGCTGAATGTGAAGTAGACGGGGACACACAACAAGCTCAATGTGAAGTACATGGGGATACACAACAAGCTTAATGTGAAGTACACGGGGACACACCACAAGCTCAATGTGAAGTACACAGGGACACCACGAGCTCAATGTGAAGTACACGGGGACACACCACAAGCTCAATGTGAAGTACATGGGGACACACAACAAGCTCAATGTGAAGTGCACGGGGACACACCACAAGCTCGATGTGAAGTACACGGGGACACACAACAAGCTCAATGTGAAATACACGGGGACACACAACAAGCTCAATGAGAAGTACACGGGGATACACAACAAGTTCAATGTGAAGTACACGGGGACACCACAGGCTCAATGTGAAGTACACGGGGACAACACGAGCTCAATGTGAAGTACACGGGGACACACCACAAGCTCGACGTGAAGTAGACGGGGACACACAATAAGCTCAATGTGAAGTACATAGGGACACACAACAAGCTCAATGTGAAACACACGGGGACACACCACAAGCTCAATGTGAAGTACATAGGGACACACAACAAGCTCAATGTGAAATACACAGGGACTTCACAAGCTCAATGTAAAGTACACGGGGACACCCGACAAGCTCAATGTTAAGTAAATAGGGACGCACAACAAGCTCAATGTTAAGTAAACAGGGACACACGACAAGCTCAATGTTAAGTACATAGGGACACACAACAAGTTCAATGTTAAGTACACAGGGACACACGACAAGCTCAATGTGAAGTACACAGGGACACACGACAAGCTCAATGTGAAGTGCACAGGGACATACGACAAGCTCAATGTGAAGTACACAGGGATACACAACAAGCTCAATGTTAAGTACATAGGGACACACAACAAGCTCAATGTTAAGTACACAGGGACACACAACAAGCTCAATGTGAAGTACACAGGGACACACGACAAGCTCAATGTGAAGTGCACAGGGACATACGACAAGCTCAATGTGAAGTACACAGGGATACACAACAAGCTCAATGTGAAGTACACGGGGACACATGACAAGCTCAATGTTAAGTACACGGGGACACACGACAAGCTCAATGTGAAGTACACAGGGACACACGACAAGCTCAATGTTAAGTACATAGGGACACACAACAAGCTCAATGTGAAGTACATAGGGACACACGACAAGCTCAATGAGAAATACACGGGGACACACCACAAGCTCAATGTGAAATACACGCGGACACACACCACAAGCTCAATGTGAAGTACATAGGGACACACAACAAGCTCAATGTGAAATACACGGGGACACCACAAGCTCAATGTGAAGTACACGGGGACACACGACAAGCTCAATGTTAAGTACATGGGGACACACGACAAGCTCAATGTGAAGTACACAGGGATACACAACAAGCTCAATGTTAAGTACATGGGGACACACAACAAGCTCAATGTTAAGTACATGGGGACACACGACAAGCTCAATGTTAAGTACACAGGGACACACGACAAGCTCAATGAGAAGTACATGGGGATACACAACAAGTTCAATGTGAAGTACACAGGGATACACAACAAGCTCAATGTTAAGTACACAGGGACACACGACAAGCTCAATGTTAAGTACATGGGGACACACGACAAGCTCAATGTTAAGTACACAGGACACACGACAAGCTCAATGAGAAGTACATGGGGATACACAACAAGCTCAATGTGAAATACACGGGGACACCACAAGCTCAATGTGAAGTACACGGGGACACACGACAAGCTCAATGTTAAGTACATGGGGACACACGACAAGCTCAATGTGAAGTACACAGGGATACACAACAAGCTCAATGTTAAGTACATGGGGACACACAACAAGCTCAATGTTAAGTACATGGGGACACACGACAAGCTCAATGTTAAGTACACAGGGACACACGACAAGCTCAATGAGAAGTACATGGGGATACACAACAAGTTCAATGTGATGTACATAGGGACACACGACAAGTTCAATGTTAAGTACACGGGGGACACACGGCAAGCTCAATGTTAAGTACACGGGGACACACGACAAGCTCAATATGAAGTACACGGGGACACACCACAAGCTCAATGTGAAATACACAGGGACACACGACAAGCTCAATGAGAAGTACACGGGGACACACCACAAGCTCAATGTGAAGTACATGGGGATACACAACAAGTTCAATGTGAAGTACACGGGGACACACAACAAGCTCAATGTGAAATACACGGGGACACCACGAGCTCAATGTGAAGTACACGAGGACACACAAGAAGCTCAATGAGAAATAAATGTGGACACACCACAAGCTCAATGAGATGTACACGGGGACACCACAAGCTCAATGTGAAGTATACAGGGACACCCCAAGCTCAATGTGAAATACATGGGTACACCACAAACTCAATGTTAAGTACATGGGGACACACAACAAGCTCTATGAGAAGTAAATGGGGACACACCACAAGCTCAATGAGAAGTACACGGGGACACACCACAAGTTCAATGTGAAGTACACGGGACACACCACAAGCTCAATGTGAAATACATGGGGACACCACAGGCGCAATATTAAGTACACGGGGACACACAACAATCTCAATGAGAAGTAAATGGGGACACACAACAAGCTCAATGAGAAATAAATGAAGACACACAACAAGCTCATTGTGAAGTAGACGGGGACACACAACAAGCTCAATGTGAAGTACATGGGGATACACAACAAGCTTAATGTGAAGTACACGGGGACATACCACACGCTCAATGTGAAGTACACGGGGACACACCACAAGCTCGACGTGAAGTACACGGGGACACACAACAAGCTCAATGTGAAATACACGGGGACACCACGAGCTCAATGTGAAGTACACGAGGACACACAAGAAGCTCAATGAGAAATAAATGTGGACACACCGCAAGCTCAATGAGAAGTACACGGGGACACCACAAGCTCAATGTGAAGTATACAGGGACACCCCAAGCTCAATGTGAAATACATGGGTACACCACAAACTCAATGTTAAGTACATGGGGACACACAACAAGCTCTATGAGAAGTAAATGGGGACACACCACAAGCTCAATGAGAAGTACACGGGGACACACCACAAGTTCAATGTGAAGTACACGGGACACACTACAAGCTCAATGTGAAATACATGGGGACACCACAGGCGCAATATTAAGTACACGGGGACACACAACAATCTCAATGAGAAGTAAATGGGGACACACAACAAGCTCAATGAGAAATAAATGAAGACACACAACAAGCTCATTGTGAAGTAGACGGGGACACACAACAAGCTCAATGTGAAGTACATGGGGATACACAACAAGCTTAATGTGAAGTAGACGGGGACATACACCAAGCTCAATGTGAAGAACATGGGACACACAACAAGCTCAATGAGAAATAAATGGGGACACACAACAAGCTCAATGTGAAGTAGACGGGGACACACAACAAGCTCAATGTGAAGTACACGGGGACACACAACAAGCTCAATGTGAAGTACATGGGGATACACAACAAGCTTAATGTGAAGTAGACGGGGACACACACCAAGCTCAATGTGAAGTACACGGGGACATACGAATAGCTCAATGTGAAGTACACGGGGACACACCACAAGCTCAATGTGAAGTACACGGGGACACACAACAAGCTCGACGTGAAGTAGACGGGGACACACAACAAGCTCAATGTGAAGTACATGGGGATAAACAACAAGCTCAATGTGAAGTACACGGGGACATACCACACGCTCAATGTGAAGTACACGGGGACACCGCAAGCTCAATGTGAAGTACACAGGGACACCCCAAGCTCAATGTGAAATACATGGGTACACCACAAACTCAATGTTAAGTACATGGGGACACACAACAAGCTCTATGAGAAGTAAATGGGGACACACCACAAGCTCAATGAGAAGTACACGGGGACACACCACAAGTTCAATGTGAAGTACACGGGACACACCACAAGCTCAATGTGAAATACATGGGGACACCACAGGCGCAATATTAAGTACACGGGGACACACAACAATCTCAATGAGAAGTAAATGGGGACACACAACAAGCTCAATGAGAAATAAATGAAGACACACAACAAGCTCATTGTGAAGTAGACGGGGACACACAACAAGCTCAATGTGAAGTACATGGGGATACACAACAAGCTTAATGTGAAGTAGACGGGGACATACACCAAGCTCAATGTGAAGAACATGGGACACACAACAAGCTCAATGAGAAATAAATGGGGACACACAACAAGCTGAATGTGAAGTAGACGGGGACACACAACAAGCTCAATGTGAAGTACATGGGGATACACAACAAGCTTAATGTGAAGTACACGGGGACACACCACAAGCTCAATGTGAAGTACACAGGGACACCACGAGCTCAATGTGAAGTACACGGGGACACACCACAAGCTCAATGTGAAGTACATGGGGACACACAACAAGCTCAATGTGAAGTGCACGGGGACACACCACAAGCTCGATGTGAAGTACACGGGGACACACAACAAGCTCAATGTGAAATACACGGGGACACACAACAAGCTCAATGAGAAGTACACGGGGATACACAACAAGTTCAATGTGAAGTACACGGGGACACCACAGGCTCAATGTGAAGTACACGGGGACAACACGAGCTCAATGTGAAGTACACGGGGACACACCACAAGCTCGACGTGAAGTAGACGGGGACACACAATAAGCTCAATGTGAAGTACATAGGGACACACAACAAGCTCAATGTGAAACACACGGGGACACACCACAAGCTCAATGTGAAGTACATAGGGACACACAACAAGCTCAATGTGAAATACACAGGGACTTCACAAGCTCAATGTAAAGTACACGGGGACACCCGACAAGCTCAATGTTAAGTAAATAGGGACGCACAACAAGCTCAATGTTAAGTAAACAGGGACACACGACAAGCTCAATGTTAAGTACATAGGGACACACAACAAGTTCAATGTTAAGTACACAGGGACACACGACAAGCTCAATGTGAAGTACACAGGGACACACGACAAGCTCAATGTGAAGTGCACAGGGACATACGACAAGCTCAATGTGAAGTACACAGGGATACACAACAAGCTCAATGTTAAGTACATAGGGACACACAACAAGCTCAATGTTAAGTACACAGGGACACACAACAAGCTCAATGTGAAGTACACAGGGACACACGACAAGCTCAATGTGAAGTGCACAGGGACATACGACAAGCTCAATGTGAAGTACACAGGGATACACAACAAGCTCAATGTGAAGTACACGGGGACACACGACAAGCTCAATGTTAAGTACACGGGGACACACGACAAGCTCAATGTGAAGTACACAGGGACACACGACAAGCTCAATGTTAAGTACATAGGGACACACAACAAGCTCAATGTGAAGTACATAGGGACACACGACAAGCTCAATGAGAAATACACGGGGACACACCACAAGCTCAATGTGAAATACACGCGGACACACACCACAAGCTCAATGTGAAGTACATAGGGACACACAACAAGCTCAATGTGAAATACACGGGGACACCACAAGCTCAATGTGAAGTACACGGGGACACACGACAAGCTCAATGTTAAGTACATGGGGACACACGACAAGCTCAATGTGAAGTACACAGGGATACACAACAAGCTCAATGTTAAGTACATGGGGACACACAACAAGCTCAATGTTAAGTACATGGGGACACACGACAAGCTCAATGTTAAGTACACAGGGACACACGACAAGCTCAATGAGAAGTACATGGGGATACACAACAAGTTCAATGTGAAGTACACAGGGATACACAACAAGCTCAATGTTAAGTACACAGGGACACACGACAAGCTCAATGTTAAGTACATGGGGACACACGACAAGCTCAATGTTAAGTACACAGGGACACACGACAAGCTCAATGAGAAGTACATGGGGATACACAACAAGCTCAATGTGAAATACACGGGGACACCACAAGCTCAATGTGAAGTACACGGGGACACACGACAAGCTCAATGTTAAGTACATGGGGACACACGACAAGCTCAATGTGAAGTACACAGGGATACACAACAAGCTCAATGTTAAGTACATGGGGACACACAACAAGCTCAATGTTAAGTACATGGGGACACACGACAAGCTCAATGTTAAGTACACAGGGACACACGACAAGCTCAATGAGAAGTACATGGGGATACACAACAAGTTCAATGTGATGTACATAGGGACACACGACAAGTTCAATGTTAAGTACACGGGGGACACACGGCAAGCTCAATGTTAAGTACACGGGGACACACGACAAGCTCAATATGAAGTACACGGGGACACACCACAAGCTCAATGTGAAATACACAGGGACACACGACAAGCTCAATGAGAAGTACACGGGGACACACCACAAGCTCAATGTGAAGTACATGGGGATACACAACAAGTTCAATGTGAAGTACACGGGGACACACAACAAGCTCAATGTGAAATACACGGGGACACCACGAGCTCAATGTGAAGTACACGAGGACACACAAGAAGCTCAATGAGAAATAAATGTGGACACACCACAAGCTCAATGAGATGTACACGGGGACACCACAAGCTCAATGTGAAGTATACAGGGACACCCCAAGCTCAATGTGAAATACATGGGTACACCACAAACTCAATGTTAAGTACATGGGGACACACAACAAGCTCTATGAGAAGTAAATGGGGACACACCACAAGCTCAATGAGAAGTACACGGGGACACACCACAAGTTCAATGTGAAGTACACGGGACACACCACAAGCTCAATGTGAAATACATGGGGACACCACAGGCGCAATATTAAGTACACGGGGACACACAACAATCTCAATGAGAAGTAAATGGGGACACACAACAAGCTCAATGAGAAATAAATGAAGACACACAACAAGCTCATTGTGAAGTAGACGGGGACACACAACAAGCTCAATGTGAAGTACATGGGGATACACAACAAGCTTAATGTGAAGTAGACGGGGACATACACCAAGCTCAATGTGAAGAACATGGGACACACAACAAGCTCAATGAGAAATAAATGGGGACACACAACAAGCTGAATGTGAAGTAGACGGGGACACACAACAAGCTCAATGTGAAGTACACGGGGACACACAACAAGCTCAATGTGAAGTACATGGGGATACACAACAAGCTTAATGTGAAGTAGACGGGGACACACACCAAGCTCAATGTGAAGTACACGGGGACATACGAATAGCTCAATGTGAAGTACACGGGGACACACCACAAGCTCAATGTGAAGTACATGGGGACACACAACAAGCTCGACGTGAAGTAGACGGGGACACACAACAAGCTCAATGTGAAGTACATGGGGATAAACAACAAGCTCAATGTGAAGTACACGGGGACATACCACACGCTCAATGTGAAGTACACGGGGACACACCACAAGCTCGACGTGAAGTACACGGGGACACACAACAAGCTCAATGTGAAATACACGGGGACACCACGAGCTCAATGTGAAGTACACGAGGACACACAAGAAGCTCAATGAGAAATAAATGTGGACACACCGCAAGCTCAATGAGAAGTACACGGGGACACCACAAGCTCAATGTGAAGTACACAGGGACACCCCAAGCTCAATGTGAAATACATGGGTACACCACAAACTCAATGTTAAGTACATGGGGACACACAACAAGCTCTATGAGAAGTAAATGGGGACACACCACAAGCTCAATGAGAAGTACACGGGGACACACCACAAGTTCAATGTGAAGTACACGGGACACACCACAAGCTCAATGTGAAATACATGGGGACACCACAGGCGCAATATTAAGTACACGGGGACACACAACAATCTCAATGAGAAGTAAATGGGGACACACAACAAGCTCAATGAGAAATAAATGGAGACACACAACAAGCTCATTGTGAAGTAGACGGGGACACACAACAAGCTCAATGTGAAGTACATGGGGATACACAACAAGCTTAATGTGAAGTAGACGGGGACATACACCAAGCTCAATGTGAAGAACATGGGACACACAACAAGCTCAATGAGAAATAAATGGGGACACACAACAAGCTGAATGTGAAGTAGACGGGGACACACAACAAGCTCAATGTGAAGTACACGGGGACACACAACAAGCTCAATGTGAAGTACATGGGGATACACAACAAGCTTAATGTGAAGTAGACGGGGACACACACCAAGCTCAATGTGAAGTACACGGGGACACACACCAAGCTCAATGTGAAGTACACGGGGACACACCACAAGCTCAATGTGAAGTACACAGGGACACCACGAGCTCAATGTGAAGTACACGGGGACACACCACAAGCTCAATGTGAAGTACATGGGGACACACAACAAGCTCAATGTGAAGTGCACGGGGACACACCACAAGCTCGATGTGAAGTACACGGGGACACACAACAAGCTCAATGTGAAATACACGGGGACACACAACAAGCTCAATGAGAAGTACACGGGGATACACAACAAGTTCAATGTGAAGTACACGGGGACACCACAGGCTCAATGTGAAGTACACGGGGACAACACGAGCTCAATGTGAAGTACACGGGGACACACCACAAGCTCGACGTGAAGTAGACGGGGACACACAATAAGCTCAATGTGAAGTACATAGGGACACACAACAAGCTCAATGTGAAATACACGGGGACACACCACAAGCTCAATGTGAAGTACATAGGGACACACAACAAGCTCAATGTGAAATACACGGGGACTTCACAAGCTCAATGTAAAGTACACGGGGACACCCGACAAGCTCAATGTTAAGTAAATAGGGACGCACAACAAGCTCAATGTTAAGTAAACAGGGACACACGACAAGCTCAATGTTAAGTACATAGGGACACACAACAAGCTCAATGTTAAGTACACAGGGACACACGACAAGCTCAATGTGAAGTGCACAGGGACATACGACAAGCTCAATGTGAAGTACACAGGGATACACAACAAGCTCAATGTGAAGTACACGGGGACACACGACAACCTCAATGTTAAGTACACGGGGACACACGACAAGCTCAATGTGAAGTACACAGGGACACACGACAAGCTCAATGTTAAGTACATAGGGACACACAACAAGCTCAATGTGAAGTACATAGGGACACACGACAAGCTCAATGAGAAATACACGGGGACACACCACAAGCTCAATGTGAAGTACATAGGGACACACAACAAGCTCAATGTGAAATACACGCGGACACACCACAAGCTCAATGTGAAGTACATAGGGACACACAACAAGCTTAATGTGAAATACACGGGGACACCACAAGCTCAATGTGAAGTACACGGGGACACACGACAAGCTCAATGTTAAGTACATGGGGACACACGACAAGCTCAATGTGAAGTACACAGGGATACACAACAAGCTCAATGTTAAGTACATGGGGACACACGACAAGCTCAATGTTAAGTACACAGGGACACACGACAAGCTCAATGAGAAGTACATGGGGATACACAACAAGTTCAATGTGATGTACATAGGGACACACGACAAGTTCAATGTTAAGTACACGGGGGACACACGGCAAGCTCAATGTTAAGTACACGGGGACACACGACAAGCTCAATGTGAAGTACACGGGGACACACCACAAGCTCAATGTGAAATACACAGGGACACACGACAAGCTCAATGAGAAGTACACGGGGACACACCACAAGCTCAATGAGAAGTACATGGGGATACACAACAAGTTCAATGTGAAGTACACGGGGACACACAACAAGCTCAATGTGAAATACACGGGGACACCACGAGCTCAATGTGAAGTACACGAGGACACACAAGAAGCTCAATGAGAAATAAATGTGGACACACCACAAGCTCAATGAGAAGTACACGGGGACACCACAAGCTCAATGTGAAGTATACAGGGACACCCCAAGCTCAATGTGAAATACATGGGTACACCACAAACTCAATGTTAAGTACATGGGGACACACAACAAGCTCTATGAGAAGTAAATGGGGACACACCACAAGCTCAATGAGAAGTACACGGGGACACACCACAAGTTCAATGTGAAGTACACGGGACACACCACAAGCTCAATGTGAAATACATGGGGACACCACAGGCGCAATATTAAGTACACGGGGACACACAACAATCTCAATGAGAAGTAAATGGGGACACACAACAAGCTCAATGAGAAATAAATGAAGACACACAACAAGCTCATTGTGAAGTAGACGGGGACACACAACAAGCTCAATGTGAAGTACATGGGGATACACAACAAGCTTAATGTGAAGTAGACGGGGACATACACCAAGCTCAATGTGAAGAACATGGGACACACAACAAGCTCAATGAGAAATAAATGGGGACACACAACAAGCTGAATGTGAAGTAGACGGGGACACACAACAAGCTCAATGTGAAGTACACGGGGACACACAACAAGCTCAATGTGAAGTACATGGGGATACACAACAAGCTTAATGTGAAGTAGACGGGGACACACACCAAGCTCAATGTGAAGTACACGGGGACATACGAATAGCTCAATGTGAAGTACACGGGGACACACCACAAGCTCAATGTGAAGTACACGGGGACACACAACAAGCTCGACGTGAAGTAGACGGGGACACACAACAAGCTCAATGTGAAGTACATGGGGATAAACAACAAGCTCAATGTGAAGTACACGGGGACATACCACACGCTCAATGTGAAGTACACGGGGACACACCACAAGCTCGACGTGAAGTACACGGGGACACACAACAAGCTCAATGTGAAATACACGGGGACACCACGAGCTCAATGTGAAGTACACGAGGACACACAAGAAGCTCAATGAGAAATAAATGTGGACACACCACAAGCTCAATGAGAAGTACACGGGGACACCACAAGCTCAATGTGAAGTACACAGGGACACCCCAAGCTCAATGTGAAATACATGGGTACACCACAAACTCAATGTTAAGTACATGGGGACACACCACAAGTTCTATGAGAAGTACACGGGGACACACCACAAGTTCAATGTGAAGTACACGGGACACACCACAAGCTCAATGTGAAATACATGGGGACACCACAGGCGCAATATTAAGTACACGGGGACACACAACAATCTCAATGAGAAGTAAATGGGGACACACAACAAGCTCAATGAGAAATAAATGGAGACACACAACAAGCTCATTGTGAAGTAGACGGGGACACACAACAAGCTCAATGTGAAGTACATGGGGATACACAACAAGCTTAATGTGAAGTAGACGGGGACATACACCAAGCTCAATGTGAAGAACATGGGACACACAACAAGCTCAATGAGAAATAAATGGGGACACACAACAAGCTGAATGTGAAGTAGACGGGGACACACAACAAGCTCAATGTGAAGTACACGGGGACACACAACAAGCTCAATGTGAAGTACATGGGGATACACAACAAGCTTAATGTGAAGTAGACGGGGACACACACCAAGCGCAATGTGAAGTACACGGGGACACACACCAAGCTCAATGTGAAGTACACGGGGACACACCACAAGCTCAATGTGAAGTACACAGGGACACCACGAGCTCAATGTGAAGTACACGGGGACACACCACAAGCTCAATGTGAAGTACATGGGGACACACAACAAGCTCAATGTGAAGTGCACGGGGACACACCACAAGCTCGATGTGAAGTACACGGGGACACACAACAAGCTCAATGTGAAATACACGGGGACACACAACAAGCTCAATGAGAAGTACACGGGGATACACAACAAGTTCAATGTGAAGTACACGGGGACACCACAGGCTCAATGTGAAGTACACGGAGACAACACGAGCTCAATGTGAAGTACACGGGGACACACCACAAGCTCGACGTGAAGTAGACGGGGACACACAATAAGCTCAATGTGAAGTACATAGGGACACACAACAAGCTCAATGTGAAATACACGGGGACACACCACAAGCTCAATGTGAAGTACATAGGGACACACAACAAGCTCAATGTGAAATACACGGGGACTTCACAAGCTCAATGTAAAGTACACGGGGACACCCGACAAGCTCAATGTTAAGTAAATAGGGACGCACAACAAGCTCAATGTTAAGTAAACAGGGACACACGACAAGCTCAATGTTAAGTACACAGGGACACACGACAAGCTCAATGTGAAGTGCACAGGGACATACGACAAGCTCAATGTGAAGTACACAGGGATACACAACAAGCTCAATGTTAAGTACACGGGGACACACGACAAGCTCAATGTGAAGTGCACAGGGACATACGACAAGCTCAATGTGAAGTACACAGGGACACCACGAGCTCAATGTGAAGTACACGGGGACACACCACAAGCTCAATGTGAAGTACATGGGGACACACAACAAGCTCAATGTGAAGTACACAGGGACACCACGAGCTCAATGTGAAGTACACGGGGACACACCACAAGCTCAATGTGAAGTACATGGGGACACACAACAAGCTCAATGTGAAGTGCACGGGGACACACCACAAGCTCGATGTGAAGTACACGGGGACACACAACAAGCTCAATGTGAAATACACGGGGACACACAACAAGCTCAATGAGAAGTACACGGGGATACACAACAAGTTCAATGTGAAGTACACGGGGACACCACAGGCTCAATGTGAAGTACACGGAGACAACACGAGCTCAATGTGAAGTACACGGGGACACACCACAAGCTCGACGTGAAGTAGACGGGGACACACAACAAGCTCAATGTGATGTACATAGGGACACACAACAAGCTCAATGTGAAATACACGGGGACACACCACAAGCTCAATGTGAAGTACATAGGGACACACAACAAGCTCAATGTGAAATACACGGGGACTTCACAAGCTCAATGTAAAGTACACGGGGACACCCGACAAGCTCAATGTTAAGTAAATGGGGACACACAACAAGCTCAATGTTAAGTACACGGGGACACACGACAAGCTCAATGTTAAGTACATAGGGACACACAACAAGCTCAATGTTAAGTTCATAGGGACACACAACAAGCTCAATGTTAAGTAAACAGGGACACACGACAAGCTCAATGTTAAGTACACAGGGACACACGACAAGTTCAATGTGAAGTGCACAGGGACATACGACAAGCTCAATGTTAAGTACATAGGGACACACAACAAGCTCAATGTTAAGTACACAGGGACACACGACAAGCTCAATATGAAGTACACAGGGACATACGACAAGCTCAATATGAAGTACACAGGGATACACAACAAGCTCAATGTGAAGTACACGGGGACACACGACAAGCTCAATATGAAGTACACAGGGATACACAACAAGCTCAATGTGAAGTACACGGGGACACACGACAAGCTCAATGTTAAGTACATAGGGACACACGACAAGCTCAATGTGAAGTGCACAGGGACATACGACAAGCTCAATATGAAGTACACAGGGATACACAACAAGCTCAATGTGAAGTACACGGGGACACACGACAACCTCAATGAGAAGTAAATGGGGACACACAACAAGCTCAATGAGAAGTACACGGGGATGCACAACAAGCTCAATGTGAAGTACACAGGGATACACAACAAGCTCAATATGAAGTACACGGGGATACACAACAAGCTCAATGTGAAGTACGTGGGGACACACAACAAGCTCAATGAGAAGTAAATGGGGACACACAACAAGCTCAATGAGAAGTACACGGGGATGCACAACAAGCTCAATGTGAAGTACATGGGGACACCACAAGCTCAATGTGAAGTACACGGGGATACACAAGCTCAATGTGAAGTACACAGGGACACCACGAGCTCAATGTGAAGTACATGGGGACACCACAAGCTCAATGTGAAGTACACGGGGATACACAAGCTCAATGTGAAGTACGCAGGGACACCACGAGCTCAATGTGAAGTACACGGGGACACACAACAAGCTCAATGAGAAGTACACGGTGACACACGACAAGCTCAATATTAAGTACACGGGGACACACGACAAGCTCAATGTGAAGTGCACAGGGACACACGACAAGCTCACCGACAAGCTCAATGTGAAGTGCACAGGGACACACAACAAGCTCAATGTTAAGTACATAGGGACACACCACAAGCTCAATGTGAAGTACTTAGGGACACACAACAAGCTCAATGTGAAGTACACAGGGACACACAACAAGGCTCAATGTGAAGTACATGGGGACACACCACAAGCTCAATGTGATGTACACAGGGACACACAGCAAGCTCAATGTGAAGTACATGGGGACACACCACAAGCTCCTCGTAAAGTACGCGGGACAAGTACTGTATGAAGTACACGGGTACACACTAGATAACATGTGTTTGACAAGTATGCTAACGCAGCTCGAAAAGCCAAATATCAAAACAACACAATCATTAACATCACTGATAACTAGATTGTAGCCCCAATCACCTTGGCAGAATGCTGAACAATCCTATTGATTTTTCTGGGACGATTTATCTGTTCAAAACAGTTAAAATGCAAAAAAAAATTATACTCCTTTCACAAATCTAGGGCTGGGATCGTTGTAGTGTTTTAGGTGTATCTAAGTTCGTTCCGGGTCACTATTATCTCATAAATAAAAAAAGAAATATATTTGTGAGATAATGCCCCATATGTTGTCTGCAACGTGGAGTGAACTCTGATATATAAATTCAACCATACTTCATTGAACGATCCGACCATTTAACGTTTCTCTAATCGTTTCTTACTATTTCGAATCTTGATAAGCATAATATTTATCGTTATGTAATCGTCTAGCCAACTGTATGAAGATACCATTTTATCGACACGTTTACCACGTCTATGACATTTGTGTGCCATAATCTATGTCAAAATTACAGCTAAGCATTATACGTGGGTTGGCGTAGAAACAAGCTTTTCGAAAGATGACTTGTTCGAAAGGGTAAGATACATAACAGTGGTTAGAATTCATTTATAGACATTTTTCAGTAGTGAAGATAATTATTATAATCAACTTATATATATGTAGTAGTCGTATTTAGGGTGGATACCTTGCTGTCGTTATCCCAGCGCGTCGTGTTTGTCTTCAGCCTCTTCGCCGTTTGTGATAGACCCAAAAGTTGACTACATGCAAAATACTGAAGTAAACCATGATAACATCGTGAAATGGCTGAAGGAAACCTCCCAACAAGACCAAAAAACACAACTTTCTGGTCTGTCAAGCTTTGCCAGCGCTGTCTATGGCGGCACTTGCCGTTAAGTGCGATGCTGAATTGTCCGAGTTACGGACATCGAGTTACGAAAACATCGAGTTACAATAATGACCACGCCCATATAAACCACTTTTGCAAAACCACGCCCAAAATGTAACACAATGTTCAATTAACAGTTAACAGAACTTCGAGTTACGGGCAACATACATTTTTGTTTTTGTTGAACGTCCATCTCTAGTAACTCTAACTTTAATTAATAGTTAACCGAATTTCGACTTGCAAGGGAACATAAAACGTTAAAGTGGGAGAGTCGTCACCTGCGCACGCGCGGGAATTGAGTCGCAAGCGACGATAACAAAACACGCTAAAAATGCAAAGGCTCATGGGTAGACGCTTGTTTGTAAACAATAACACGCTATGTCCATCTGACGCATGCGCAGGTGACGACTCCCCCGCTTTAAACGAAGGTTTGTCTGCTACTTTCTTTGAAAGAAAATTGGAGGGGAAACATAAATTCCAAGAATTGAATAACACATGACGTCTTAATTCATTATGCACAATTATTTATTTAAAAACAAAACCAAACTTTGCATTGCCATACTTCAGTCAATTAATTATTTTGTTAATACGGTTGATAGAACGTTTGACTGTAACAACTTTCGTGTTTGTGTGACTGTAAGTACATTTCAAACAACAGTTTCACGAAAACTAATCACTGAATTTAAATTGCTTACGAAATCTTCAAAAATGTACAGTTTCTTAGTAGCATTGTACACAGCCTTCACCAACCACGTATAGCCTTAAAATATGTTTTGCACAATATTCACATTTTAAAAAATGGTGAAAAGCACACAGTAGTTCATGTTATATAAAACAGAAATCTATAATAAGAGCGTTTCTTCGTGTTCGGATCTATGACATCATGTTATCTAATACATGAAATATTCAAATTATATTTTTTTACATACTAGTAGTTCAACCTTTGACCTCTGCATGGACAAAACACACTACACAGTTTTGTAAAATGCAAGTCGATATATATTATTATATCGTAATTTATTGCATTTAGATGAAACATACAATGATCTTGACCTGACCTTGGCACACCCAGTCATTGACGTTATATTGAACTTATAAATTGTGTATAATGCCAAATTTGGTGTTTCAATAATTGTGTCTTGGTCTTCCTAAATCTGCAATAAAAACGTTTTTTGTCATAATCTGGAACTATGACGTCATGATTATATCTTATCTCCATAACAAATCATGATGAAAAACTTATTATATTTGAATAGTTCGTATCATTACCCCCCCCCCCCCGTAGACTGTAAACACTTGCTACGTTCACATTACGGGATCTTAGCACGTTCCAAAATTGTTAATCCTTTGTGTTTGCAGAGGGATTGCAGCAGTTGCGTTCACGTTATTCGGGACCCACTTAGGACCGACTCGGCTCGTGCCGAAATCACGCCCTCATTCTTCAATCTGTTATTTGACCCAAACATGGAAAACGACACGTATATGACGATATTAACAATTTCTATATTGAAATTATATCCATTTGCGGTTATGGTATTTATTACGAGTCATCGTGCACATGAACGGCAAAAAAGATTTTAAAAACAATTATTTTTTCACGTATATCATGTAGCATTGCAAGAAAATAGCGATTGCAGAAGCACATTAATATGCGTCGCTGACGACGGTTTGTATTAATTTCATTCACCACTACAGCATCCGACCATATATAGCTTCGTTTCCCTCTATCGTCATGTCGTACGAGTGTGAATCAGTATATGTTCTCTTAAATTCACCGCGAGGGCGTGATTTCGGTTCGTGCTGAGCGCTCAAGCCTGAAGCAGGTCCCGAGATCTCTGACGTGTACGCCACAATATATGCTAATTATATTTTTACGTGTATCCTTTATGACTTAAAACCGGGCACACCCAATCAGAATTTATTCTATAGTGTCTATACAACTTGTCTACCAAGTTTGGGTTCTAATCCACTGTGCAACAATAACAACATAATAAGTTAAAATAATAGCTATCATATTTATTCAAACAATTACATATCTGCAGATCATCTGAAAAAAAACATCTCGAAAGTAGAATAAACAAAATGCACAAAATAACTCTTATATTTTCAATATTTTTGTCTACACCATCCTATGTCTCGTATCTCACTATCATGTCGTTGATATAACAACGGATGCGTAAGGGACGTACAAATATAAATACTTCTTTTCAACCGTTACATAAAATATGCCATTCTGTTTATTTCCATGACAACATGTTTGATGTCACAGTGCGCAGTGAAAATTAAAGAGATTTGTTGTCAGCTGTGTTTGATAGCAAATCGATGGACAACGTGTGGGTGTGGAGTAGTATAGATTAAGAGATCAAATCGCACAGCAAAGATGGACATATTTGAGGGCAAACCAAAAACAAGGTTCAGGGAATTCATGTTATGGTGGCCAGGAGTTTAGTCTATTAAACAGAAAGGCAACTTCGATTCATGTCAAGTTGGTCAGGTCAGGGGGTGGTGTTAATTGAACAGAATGTCAACTATCGATTTATGTCAATGTTAGGTAAGTTCAAGGGGTGGTGACTAATGAACTGAATAGCATTAAATAGAATGACAACATCACCTCAGATTATTATATAAGTTTAAATTAAATTCCGAATCAATGTGAGATGACGTCAGAGGGTTGTTTTACTACCTCGAAATCGATAAATAGTAATTTAAAGTACTAATGATAATAAACATTAGATCGTGAAACTGAAAACAATGAGTGATTCACAGACAACTAGTTCGAGCTATTAGAATATTAATATTAGAATATAAATATAGAATTCAAAATATGCCTATTCAAAATCACGTGATAGTCACGTGGTACTCGGTGTTGATTAGGTTGAAATAATGTATAACAAAATGATTCAAAACTCGATCACGTGATGTAAATGTCTGTTCTACTTCTTTACTCTAGTTACGCAAATAAAGGGCATAACGGGTTAAATGGGACCTCTTTATGCGATGTCTCTTCGCGCACGTCACGTGCAGTTACGGCTTTATAAGTCCAACATGTTTGTCCTGAGATTTTCCCCCAAATAAGAGTGTCACTGTCTAAACAAAGGACGGTTTCGGTACTATTTGTGACTTTTTCGATCTTCGTCGGCAAGACAATGAGGCACATGCTAAGTGATAAAACAACAAATAATATTCAGTAAGTATTAGTTTGTTAGTGATATCCAAAAGGACATTTTTTAAAAGGAATATTCGAGAACTCACTGTTGGGTATAAAACCCATGGAAGTCGTAACGAAAAAGTAGAAGCAAACAAGTCTACGTACCTAAGCCGGCAAACCTTGAGAGCTGGAATTTCCAGGGAAAAATATTCATTTTTTTCTCAAGTTCCAACGAAGACGATTCGGCCTGCTGGGCACCTGACATGACACGTGACGGGATAAATCTAGACGCGCTGGGTGTGGCGTGTCTGGCGCCGCCATGGCAATGACTGGTGACGTCACTGACGTTTAATAAATCGTCTGTGATCTCGACGATTATTTTCCAAGCTATGACGACGTCAGCTTCGCAGGCATGTTCGTGGCAGAGAGCAAATCGGATGATGTACATGTCGCCCAATGATGCTGGCGTTATGTGTATCCTACCGGAGGCGTTGATCGTCTTGACAAGGTTCTCCGTGAGCGCGTTTCTCCCCTGTTGGAATATATTCAAAATTACAAGGCTGGTTATTGAAATGAATAAAAATATCACTATAAAACCGCTACAAAGAAAATATGTGTCGTAATAGCCGAAGATGTCTCTCAAAGCGAGTTTGTTGGGTTTCGTGATGGTTCGTTATTTTGAAAACAGCAATCACCAAAACATTTTAAAGCGCGGTAGTCGCGCTGCGCATGTGCGAGATATATGGGTCTCATATAAACAAAGATGGCGACTTTGACTGTTGCACAGATCAACGAATACAAACTGACAGGTTTCCAAGCTTTAATTAGGTAATTTTCATGTGATTGGAAGGTATCGAAGGAGTCCCTGGCGGTAATCAGTGCAAGTCGAGCCCAGGTCAAACCTCATACTTGTGATTTCCATTTGAAAAGCACATTGGATTGTGGGAAAATCAATGTTTACCAACACAAATGTCGAACATGCGCAGCGCGACGACTACTGCACTTTAAGGACGACTACATATTAAAACAATATGTTTCATTGCCAATAGTCTAGGAAAGTTTATCAACATCATTTTACAATGTAATACCTTATAGTTGTTAGTGTTATCCGTTTTAACATTTTATTTTTTATATCTGTATTTCGTGTTATTAGGTTTTTTTTGTGTATAATTATTGACCATGGTTAATGTATTTCCAATTCATTAATTTGAGTCAAATAAAATATACTATACTACTACAATATCGACGCCGTGAGGAGCTTTTCTTTCACTCATTACGTCATACTAGAAGCGCTTTGTCGATTGAGGGCGCTACTTATAGCAAAGGTGTACTGTAAAACGTTTTTTTTTTTTTTTTTTTTTGTATTAACTGGAAAAACTAAGCACATGATTACGAGGTAATCTCCCACTGTTGATGACGTCGCCTGTCTTTGATGACTCAATATATCGTCCATTGCTTAGAACATATAATTTTACCCATTCCTGGGACAATATGCCATATAACGTATCATTGCATATATTTGGACATTGCGTTACGTCACTGATATACACAATAAGAGGAATATTACTCTATTGACTCCGAATCTGTCTAGCATTACGAGGCATAACGTTTCCATGGGGTTCTACCCTACAAACCAGTGCACCAGCCGTGTTTCGCTCGTAAAACCATCGAGGTGAAATAGATATATTTTAGCTTCATGATAAAACAAACGGAAATAGTCGATATCACATTGGTTAAACCACGATCGTGACATCTACTACTGTGTTGTGTGGTACTTTTCTAAGAAAATAACCGCCAACTAAGGCCAGAACACTCATAAAGATCTCTAGAACCAAACGAGTTTTATTTTTTCCTACTGGACTTTCAGGTCGTTACTCAGTCCCTTGACGACATCTTGCTTTGATCTGAAAGTTAGAGTGCAACTTTCTCTGCCATTTAAAGGACGCCTTTTGTCTATAGACACGACCCAGAACTAGAACTCGGTCTCCTTCGAGCTTCCAAACTATGATCGACCACTCTACTGACTGGGGAGTAAGCGAGTCGTACGAAAATATAAATGGCGCTTGATTGCGCATGTCTGTACCAGAATTTGTTCTGCTCATTACTCCATTGTTCGTCTACACTCAAATATTGAATAACACAATTATGCACTGAAATGGATCGCTCGTTTCGGTAAAAACAGCACGATTTTAAAAATAAACAGGAATGAAACTTTATCACATTAGTTCATTTATTGAAAACTGTGAGAATACTAGTAGTTCAAGTAAGGCAGATAACCCCCTCGAAACAATCTTGGCTTTAGAATCGCCGTGGGTCGCATGTCATTGGCGATTCTAAGCTAGATCTCTTTGGTGGCCGTGCTGATCCATGACGTAAGCACATAATGATGCTATATCACAATAATTAAATACCCAAAATGCCACATGGTCGATTCTACGCTCTATTTTTTGCTCGCCATCTAATGTAATAATACTCAGGCTCTATAAATAGTTTACTGGTCAGAGACAGTTTCCACAGTAATCATGAATTATCTATGATTGATTACTAAGTTATACTATAGTAGTTTACTGGTCAGAGACAGTTTCCACAGTAATCATGAGTTATCTATGATTGATTACTAAGTTATACCATAGTAGTTTACTGGTCAGAGACAGTTTCCACAGTAATCATGAGTTATCTATGATTGATTACTAAGTTATACCATAGTAGTTTACTGGTCAGAGACAGTTTCCACAGTAATCATGAGTTATCTATGATTGATTACTAAGTTATACCATAGTAGTTTACTGGTCAGAGACAGTTTCCACAGTAGTCATGAGTTATCTATGATTGATTACTAAGTTATACCATAGTAGTTTACTGGTCAGAGGCAGTTTCCACAGTAATCATGAGTTATCTATGATTGATTACTAAGTTATACCATAGTAGTTTACTGGTCAGAGACAGTTTCCACAGTAATCATGAGTTATCTGTGATTGATTACTAACTTATACCATAGTAGTTTACTGGTCAGAGACAGTTTCTACAGTAATCATGAGTTATCTATGATTGATTACTAAGTTATACCATAGTAGTTTACTGGTCAGAGACAGTGTCCACAGTAATCATGAGTTATCTATGATTGATTACTAAGTTATACCATAGTAGTTTACTGGTCAGAGACAGTTTCCACAGTAATCATGAGTTATCTATGATTGATTACTAAGTTATACCATAGTAGTTTACTGGTCAGAGACAGTTTCCACAGTAATCATGAGTTATCTATGATTGATTACTAAGTTATACCATAGTAGTTAACTGGTCAGAGACAGTTTCCACAGTAATCATGAGTTATCTATGATTGATTACTAAGTTATACCATAATAGTTTACTGGTCAGAGACAGTTTCCACAGTAATCATGAGTTATCTATGATTGATTACTAAGTTATACCATAATAGTTTACTGGTCAGAGACAGTTTCCACAGTAATCATGAGTTATCTATGATTGATTACTAAGTTATACCATAGTAGTTTACTGGTCAGAGACAGTTTCCACAGTAATCATGAGTTATCTATGATTGATTACTAAGTTATACCATAGTAGTTTACTGGTCAGAGACAGTTTCCACAGTAATCATGAGTTATCTATGATTGATTACTAAGTTATACCATAGTAGTTTACTGGTCAGAGACAGTTTCCACAGTAATCATGAGTCATCTATGATTGATTACTAAGTTATACCATAGTAGTTTACTGGTCAGAGACAGTTTCCACAGTAATCATGAGTTATCTATGATTGATTACTAAGTTATACCATAGTAGTTTACTGGTCAGAGACAGTTTCCACAGTAATCATGAGTTATCTATGATTGATTACTAAGTTATACCATAGTAGTTTACTGGTCAGAGACAGTTTCCACAGTAATCATGAGTTATCTATGATTGATTACTAAGTTATACCATAGTAGTTTACTGGTCAGAGACAGTTTCCACAGTAATCATGAGTTATCTATGATTGATTACTAAGTTATACCATAGTAGTTTACTGGTCAGAGACAGTTTCCACAGTAATCATGAGTTATCTATGATTGATTACTAAGTTATAACATAGTAGTTTACTGGTCAGAGACAGTTTCCACAGTAATCATGAGTTATCTATGATTGATTACTAAGTTATACAATAGTAGTTTACTGGTCAGAGACAGTTTCCACAGTAATCATGAGTTATCTATGATTGATTACTAAGTTATACCATAGCTAGTATAAATCATTCAAGTTAATAACAAAATACTAGTATTTGTGTTAATAGCAAACTCCGGGAACCAACGCACCTTGAGTCGGAAGCAGACCAATCCCATAACCACATCGCCAATGACTTCAAAACGGCTGTCCGTCAATACAAGCGCTTCGAATTTCTTTGCCAATTTCACGTGCTATTAAGATTACAATTAGGAACAAGCAGTACAGTTAAATTATTGAAATAATGTCATGAACATGTGACACGCGAATATAACATTTACAAGGACCATTTCCAATGACACTGTCGTCTTGGGTAAAACATGTCTATAGTTATTCTTATACTATAGATTACTGTATATGGACACTGAATTGACTGACGCAATTCCCCGAAAAACATCTGTTCTATATATTATTTGGACTGAAATAATACTCACGTTTCTAATGTACTTCCTCAGGCCGTCCACTCCATAGGAACGCACAACAAACCATATTTTTAAGGAGCGAAAACGTCTACTCAAAGGAATGCCCCAATGCTGCAAAACAACCGGTTTGTTGATTATCTATAAGGATACATTATAAACTGTTCACTCCTTACATTTTGGGTTGATAAATTATTAGAATGATACTCATCTGATCGGTTGTGAAGAATAGGAACAAAATGAAACGCACAAATCCGCATATATATTTTGTCGTGTTCAACATCACTTGTAGGTTAATTTTGGGGGAAATTAGTACTGTATTTTTGTATGATATAACAACATATTCCTGTACATATTCCCATTCAATTCCTAGGCTTAGACTCAGACTAAAAACAAAATATATTACTAATCTGAGGCTTAGACTCAGACTAAAAACAAAATATATTACTAATCTGAGGCTTAGACTCAGACTAAAAACAAAATATATTACTAATCTGAGGCTTAGACTCAGACTAAAAACAAAATATATTACTAATCTGAGGCTTAGACTCAGACTAAAAACAAAATATATTACTAATCTGAGGCTTAGACTCAGACTAAAAACAAAATATATTACTAGTCTGAGGCTTAGACTCAGACTAAAAACAAAATATATTACTAATCTGAGGCTTAGACTCAGACTAAAAACAAAATATATTACTAATCTGAGGCTTAGACTCAGACTAAAAACAAAATATATTACTAATCTGAGGCTTAGACTCAGACTAAAAACAAAATATATTACTAGTCTGAGGCTTAGACTCAGACTAAAAACAAAATATATTACTAATCTGAGGCTTAGACTCAGACTAAAAACAAAATATATTACTAATCTGAGGCTTAGACTCAGACTAAAAACAAAATATATTACTAATCTGAGGCTTAGACTCAGACTAAAAACAAAATATATTACTAATCTGAGGCTTAGACTCAGACTAAAAACAAAATATATTACTAGTCTGAGGCTTAGACCAGACCTTTGTACGATCAACGTGACGTGTCTCGCACGTGACATATATTATATGTATTTTATTGTCAACAAATATATATATAATGCTCACCCGGTAGTCTATGGCAACACCTGAAAAGTATGGATAAGACTGTATTGTTATTATTTTTCAATTTGTTGAAAGAACGCGATATAAACTTATTTTTGAAAGTGTTGTATATGGTGTAATGTATAATTGCTGAATAATTGGTCACGTGACATCCGTTCGTAATTTCGATCGACTCCCCTTTTACCGTATCAACAGTTCATTCGCTAGTTATCATGATTTTCTAGTAAATGAGAAGCAAGTGTGTATTATAACTCAACGATACGTCTAACTTCATAAAATGTATACATTTTTTTGGAAATATCATCTCACCCGCATTTTCGTGTCTTAGATAAACGGGGTCAACGTCAAATGCATTAATGAGTAGAGATCTGTCCTTGATCCTGAAAATGAAACAAAGATATTCTATTTCAGTTAAGGCACTACACGCGTTGTATGTGTCGCATAAGACCCATATTAAACAGGGCGCGCTGTGGCGACCATATCTTAATGGCCACGGAAATCTCGTTGAGAAAAAGAGAGCCACGAAACTTGTTTTCACCCCTCAAATAATGTTTTATTCTTTTCCGTCAAACAAGTCTCATAGCTCTAAAATCTATTTAAAAGCTATTTTTATGATGGAACGATGGAATGGTATTTTCTACCTAAATTTGATGTGATTTAACCGCAACGCACTGTTCGTCAATCAGTACCCATCTTTGTATCAGTCCTTCTCTAGGCGACTGACTGTGCGTGTGTGTGTGTGTTTGTTTGTTTGTTTGTTTGTGCAATACTCACCACATTAGCGAACAGTCAAAGTTTACCAGCATCCACTTATTTGGATTAATATTTAATGACGTCACGTACTGGAAATAATGAAATAAGAACACATTTATACATCTAAATATCCTCATACGAGTATAGCCGATCATGTTCACCATTTCATTTTGTGAATATTGATAAGTGCAACCACTTTTTCAGATTGAAGATTCGGTTGAATGAACATTCAGGTACGAGATTCGGATACGCAATTTATTCAATTTTGAGATTTTCTCAAGCTGTATATTTTATTTTGCAGTTTTCATTTTTCAATCGCAGTGGCCTCTTTTTGCTGACACTATTCTCATTCGTCAAACCCTCACAAAACCGAGTAAAGAATACATCTCTGTCATAATGGAACCTATTCTTGAATACCGTACACAATCGTAATCGTGAATCACTACCACTTACCTCTATTCCTTCGAGTAAATAGCGGAATTCCGGACAAATGAAAGCACTTCCGGCATATGCGGCATCTACATGAAACCATGTATTATTCTTAATGCATACATAGCCAATTTCCTTGAGGTTGTCAAAAGCACATGACGCCGTTGTGCCCAGAGTTCCACAGACCTGTTAAAAGACGTTTCATTATGTTTCGTAAAGCATTTGTTATCACAATAACACTAGTTGTATACTTTTCATATTTTTTAAAAATGCAGTCACAATTTCACAAAAAAAAATAAATAAACCAAATGTCGTTGCAATGCTTGTAGCATTTAGGAATATACAATATTTAAGTAGTCTGGGCATCTGTCGTTGACAATCCTCAATGACAATTGTACTGTACAGCTTACAAATGTATAATTCCAGCGAAAACTGTCTGTGTTTACACAAAACAACTTTTCTTACATAAATTAAAATTGAATATGTTCCGGTCTTAGGCTAACATAGAAGTTGAGTTCTTATAAAATTCTGTTTGTTCCTGAACAAAAATAAACACACACTGAACATTCAGAAACGTGACATGGTTCTTCTTTACCCACTCTGTCTACTATTTACGGAATTGGGTATTCACAATTACGGGTATTACGGAATTCACAATTAGGTACATGTACAGCACGAAACATAATAGTTCCTAAGGTAGAAGCCTACTCAAAATGTATTAATTTTTCAATAAATTGTAATATAAGCATAATGACTTTAAAAAAGCTGGGGTCACCAGCTTAATTTTCGAGAACATTATGATTGTATTTTAGTGGATGGTGGCCATTTTGTAAGTAATAGTGCCTTTACCTTAGGTTTCTGTGATAGAAATGTCATGCTATATCTCAAATTCTAGGCTATGCTCAAAAAAATTGTTGTCCTCAATGTTTTCAAAAATCTAGGTTTTGAAAAGTGTCAAAAATATCAGGTCAAGTTTCTCAAAATACGTCACTGTAACACACGCTCTCTAAGAATGGAATGATTCTATGACGTCAGAATGACGTATGCAGGCGAAACCAATGTCTTCAAATCGAGAATATTATAGTCAAATCTCTCAAAAAATATAATCTTCATTGATAAATAACTGCAGATCAAAATGATATTGACGCTTTGAACGGCCATCTTGTCACCCATTTACGTCACAGAAATGTTTCGTCACTGGAGGGCGCGATTCATGTTAGGAAAAGTGTATTGCAATATACTTACATAGATAGGAATGAGGCCATTCTTTTTGTCACGCTGAATAAGAAGAAAAAAAGGAGGTGAGACTACTAAATTTTACATCGGGTCAGTTCTTATTTTCCTCGTCGAAACGATTCATGTGTATTAAAACGTTTGGCGTCTTTCATTCCATCCTAAATCCATTTCAGTTGATTTACATTGTCGACGTCTTGTAGTTTAGCAAAGCCTTTGGCCTTTGAACTTTTGAATCTATTTTTGTCACTTTCCACGACAAATCTAAACTCACATTTTTCACAATTTTGATCATGAAATATAGCTAATAGAAAATTTTATCCATTTTGTCTAAAATTATCAAGTAAATTATAGTTAAATACATAAAAACAGATATGTTGCACCACAATGTTGGCGAGACACAATATGGCTCTCAAATTGTTGAGCAACATTGACTTAAGATATCAAGGAACCAACCTACGTAGTTTGTAGCTCCTACTCTTAGCGCTGCGCGAAAAGGCGGCCATTTTGTTCAAGGATCAAGTTAGAAAGCGGTTTTCGTCCTCCTACTTTTTGTTTGAGAATTTTATAAAATCACGCAATCAAATGTAGCTGTACTTTTCTTCAATACTATCGATTTGTTGTTACTCATAATTTTCGCATAATTGTGTTTGTCTGTGTACCATGTCGTAAATTTGAGACTAAACTAACCTTCATGGCTTCGTCAACAGTTTTTCCTCTGAGTGAACCTTTGTCGTCTGTTGGAAGCAAGCGCATCCTTACATAGGCGATCCTTCCCGCCTTCTCAGCTGACGAATGTGTCTGTGGAACACAGTGAGTGTAATATTTAAGTCTGACGATTGGTGATTATATAGTCGACTTCCTCATTCCGGAAATACGGAGTAAGGGGGAATATCGAATTGATAGAATCGAGTATTTACTTAACTTACTCACCTGTGTTGAGCAGTAAGCCACAAGTTTGGATAGCAACACGTACTCGTCAATATCTGGATGCAGACATTTTAACTTTCTCATCGCTTCTGTTCTCGCAGCTAGTAATGATACTAATATACACTCACTTGCTGAACCCTGGCATAAAGAAAAAAACAGACAATGCATTTCACAGTTCAACAATGATGCCAGCGTACAGTGCATCGTGGTCGTATGCTTTAATGGCAACGCGCGCGGCTGCGCACCAGTGAAGTATTATTAGCGTAACGCTGCACCGTGTACCGAGAAAATGCCGACAAAATCGATAATAGTATAGCGTTTCTTTTCAAACAACTTTAACAAGTCGAAATGTAGTTAGATTTCTGTGTCTGCGCTTCGAATTACCTGCACGGACAGGCAAATCCGGTGCGCATGCGTATTTGCGTTTTTGAAGTTATGAATACTCAAAATACTTTATATTGCGTTTCTAACAGAATACTGACAATATTATATGAGTGCTTTTCGAAGTTCATTTGTTATTAAAGACTTCAATCAAACGTAATTTGGCTGCGGTTGAATTATAATTTAACACACAACGAATATAACTTTAGATGTGAATGGCCGCCATGTTCTCGTTTTCCTTTAAAATAGTGTTAGATAATCTCGCGTCATTCAGATCACTGTTCCATGGTTACATGAATAAAAAAATATTGTGAATATCTTGCACTAAAGGAGATCTCGCGGCCTTTTATGTATAAAGTATACTGATAACGAATCGTCATGGCTGCAGATCACTTTGTAGTTATGACGCCAGCATTGTATCATAGAAAATGTTCAAACAGAGCAACAATATTATAGCATGATTATGTATATGTTCGGTATGACATAACACTTCACGAACATATTTATGTGTTATGCATACATTAAAATTTCAATCAAACGGTTGAATTACCTGAATAACACCGCCACCCCTGGCACCATCTGAAAGTGATAAAAGATGTCTGGGTAGACCGATCATCCTTCCTACCCAGTCGAGTACTATGGTCTCCAACTCCGTACATGCTGGACTGGCAGCCTGTTAAAATAAGAATGTTGGAATGTTATTTTCCATGCACTCCACGAACGCCTAACTACGTTGCTACTAATAAGTCATAACCAATGCACACGTCACACATTATGGGATGACATGCCGGGAAATCTACAACCCTCGGCGACTGACATTGCTTGTGTTGACAGCATATTCAAATTATATTCAAATTTAGGGTAAACGACTGACCGGACAGAGATATTACTAGCATTGTGGCTAGGCGTCGCTTGTGAAGAGGCATCCAAGCATTTAACGTCAATTTATGTAAATGAGACAACAATAAAAAAATCATTGTATTCGCATCATTACATGAAGTAAGGCCAGATATACACGCATATCCTAGAATACCCAGACCTATTTTCCAGACGTCTACACAGTTTGTTCTCGGTATATTGAAACATACTTACCCACGAGAATCCGATGCAGCCAATCGCGTCTGATAACATATCTCCTAAAATAGATGGATACGCATTGCCTGCTGGGAAATATGCGTGGAATCTTGGGTGCTGCCAATGAGTTATCTGGGCAAGCAAACACAAGCATACATATTAGTCAGTTAATAAATACCTCATAATAGAACATTTACAGTTAAAGCGCGGTGGTCGTCGCGCAGTGCGTGTTCGAATTTCATGTAAATAAACAATGTATTTTACACGCGTTGTATACGTCGCTATGAGTCCCATATCGAACAGGATGCGGCGCGACGACTGCCGCCCTTTAAGTATTGCATGGAAATTCGGCCTGAAGTAAATTGTGTATCTGTAATCTTCTTATACGGATTTAGGGGCGACTATATAAAAGAGACTCCCAGTTAACTTTTCAGCTGCAGTATTTTACTGAGAAAGAGCAATTTCAACTATTTCATGCAAATATAAAGACGTTATTTGGTAAAAACACTTCTTCTTACTTAAAAAAAATGTTGAAGATGTTTTATCTGCTAAATTATTTGACTTACAAGTCTTTAAAGCGCGGTGGTCGTCGCGCAGTGCGTGTTTGAATTTCATGTAAATAAACAATGTATTGTACACGCGTTGTATACGTCGCTATGAGTCCCATATCGAACAGGATGCGGCGCGACGACCACCGCCCTTTAATACATGTATATGCAATAGCTAATATCAATAGCAGCGTTCGCATATTAATAAGTGTATAATAAGTGACACGTATATTAATTCATTTAAAAACAATATTAATTCATCACATCCATTAATGGGAATAAAATGCATGTAAATATACTCAATATAATACAATATGGTGCAAAATAAAATACTAGTAACATTGTGATTTAAGATGGTGTTAACTGGTGTTCGCATTATGGATGTGATATTTATTTCCGGTGTTGTGGGAGTTTGTAGTCAGTAAGTCTGCAAGAACAGGAGCAAGTACTGCTTGCATTTGGTGAATAGTTTATTCACAGATCATCTGTAGAGGAAATGTGGTTTATTGAATGATATATATGCCGCTCTTCCATTGTTTGTCATCCTAGTGCAAATCTGGCTACAGAAATATTGTCATGCTTTTTCAGTTCACATTGAATACGAGTGTCAAATTTAATGATGGATTGGAGGAATACTTTTCAGTGAAATATTAAAGTTTGAGTAGACAGTTTACAGAAATCAAGAATAGCATTTTTGTGAAGTTTCTCCGGGAAAGGGCGGAAGTGTCTTGATAAACGTGATAAACGGAAGCCACAAGTCTGCTGAAGACAGGACAAGTGGTATGATCTTAGGCCAAGACAGGTTGCAGTTGAGGTTTGACAACTAGCCTAAGAAGTATAATGATGTGCGAAGAATAATTTATATAAAGTTAGAATGAATGATCTTTAAAATGTTAGAAGGAACGGGACAGTTAAATAAATGCACAGCCGGTTTCCGTCAGACAAATCCACACAGGAAGTACTCATTATAAACGTCAGCTTCGCGTTCGATTGCTGGACTTGGTGGCGCCCTAAGATTTTGAAATCATAATCACGTTCGAATCTACATACGTGTTCGACAATGTTTCGGCTGTATGCAAACAAAATCTAACCCGTATATATTAGAAGTAACGAAATTGTTGTATTTTATATACCATTACGCATACACCGTACTTTATACGTCGAAGGCTAAAAAAAATATCTGATAATACAACTTAATCATTTTTTAAACTATTATTTGCGTCAATGTTACATAAAATATTCCACTATGACTATATTCCACTGCGATTCACGGGAAACAAGCCATTTACCGTTGACCAGTGCAACTGCAGACAATATAATTATTTTCTGTGTGATGTATCTGTGACTGAATTTTCAATCTATTTTGTGCGTTAAACTGCCATGTAGGACTCGGAGCTCGAACCCTGTAACATTGAATGGTGTAATTTATTTTGCGTTCAAAAAGTAGAATAAACGGTTCTGGACTTGAACACACAGGAAACAATAACAGAGTGTTGCAGGACTATATATGTTCCTTATTATTACGTAAATGTTTTATAACTTTCTCGCTCTGGGGCTGGATTTGTCGCAATGTTGAAAGTGTTCATTTTACATTTAAGCTGAAAAAGTATATTATTAATTTCTAAAATCACGAAATTCGGTACAAATTATGTTGTTGAAATCTATCACTTTATGATAATGTATGAAAAAACAATCACGATGTAACAGTTTGACATATACATATCGGTACCAAAGTAGACCCGGGTTTGTGTTAAATAATTTAATACAAATTGAACCCAGTTTGGTACCAAATTCAAACCGGACCCGCCCATCCCCACGCACCCACATACTTATATCTTATCTCCGCCACCGTGTAAGCTGTAAACTCTCTGTCAACGTAACGCCATAAGTTACAGCGTTCCGTAATGTTGCGGTATTTTACTGGTTATTTTCATCCTACCATATTAGGAAATGCGAATTCCAAATATAGAATGATTACGCGCGAAACGCATAAAACACAACACATACAATTCCCCAAGAGGCAACGCACATCATACAAGTATATACATTTTCCCAACGGCCTAACAGAATACTTAAAACTACTTACCCCCGGCATTATGACCCTCTCGATATCACTGAATATAGATTCCCATCGTTCGGGTTTTTCCGGAGCTTTGCTCGGTAGTAGTTTACGCATATATCCGGGCTTGACGTCGGGCGTAACTCGCCTATGTTCCACGGTTTGTAAGTAGTGTATGATATAGTCGACCATCTCCTTACCGTGTCGTTTAAACTCAGTAGCATTCATGGCTAGTCAATTTACTGATAAGCAGTGGTAAACTAAACGGAATCCTATGTGGTGGGAGACAGATACTCGCAGACTATTCCGTTTACGGATGAGAGGAAATTACACTAAAAAATATAAAATAAAAACCATTCGTCGGTAGTTATTGAAATACATGTATCAACACACGTTCGCTGGTACGCATACTAGAAAAGAAACTTCTTAGAACTCTTCTTATGCAGCTAGTCTTTGACGGATAACAGGTCACGCCCACTTTGGAAAGCTGCAGATGACAGCACTTTAAATAGCCGGGGATTATCTACCTATACGGAGGAAAGATTTTAACGACATCCATGTCTACGTCATCCACGCCCACCCTCGTTCGTATTTCATCAAAGCCGATACTTTAAACCACTAGCAAATGCACTATTTCCCTAAAAGTGGTCATTTTCAATCGTGTTGTACGCATGACCATCAAATAGTCTGACGGTCTTAACAATAACAAGTGCATAAGGAAACGACAATCGAGACAATACTTTCAGCAAAATTTATCACAAATAGACAAAGCTTATCCCGATCAAACAGGGACTATGTCCATTTACTCACGTTTAGGAAAACCCCAGACATCGCTCTCACACTAAGTGAAATAATATCAATATTGTGGCCAAATGCACATTGATATAAGAATATCTAACAATACATTACCTAATCTTGAATAAATCCCAGACGAGAGCATTAAGTCTCAGAAGAACTATCGAGATGAAAATGACGCACGTGCGCTTCGTAGAACCTGTACGTAAATTTGTTAAAGGGAAATCCATCCATATGAGTATTATAAAGTTTCATTAAACGAATTTGTTTGCTGCTGTACCAAAAATCGAGCTAGTTTGTTCCTGTCACGATAAAATAAATATTCTAAATTATTTTCTTAAAACGTTTCTTTAAAATATTAAAACCTTTGTACTCAAACAATCCATTTCTTACGAACTAAGTTGTGCGGCGCATAGTAGAGCATGAACATTTGTGTACGTACCAAAATATCCAGTGACCATGCGTGTTATTGTTTTAAAATTTGTCATAAAACGGTAAATAAGTTGTTTGCTACAAAAACAACGAACATAATTCATTATGAATAAGTTTTAAACTTGCTGTAGTATCACGCAACATTATTCACATCGCATATTCTTATCCATTTTGAACTTTAAGGAGATTCAAGCTAAAATTGAAGATTTTATGCCATGTTCATCAAACTCTCATTATTATGGGTCGTTCCATAAAAAATACCGAAAATGGGTTCGTTCCATAAAAATACCGAAAATGGGTTCGTTCCATAAAAATACCGAAAATGGGTTCGTTCCATAAAAATACCGAAAATGGGTCGTGCCATAAAAATACCGAAAATGGGTTCGTTCCATAAAAATACCGAAAATGGGTTCGTTCCATAAAAATACCGAAAATGGGTTCGTTCCATAAAAATACCGAAAATGAGTAACCAAACAATTTTTCGAGATACAGGAATCCAAAATGTCGTGGGAAATAGTAAAAATTGCCACTTTCACACTTGTTTCTATGGTGATATTACTTATTCAAATGTCATACTAGTATATTATTATTGATACAAATCTTAATATTGTTATATTGTTTCAAAAATTTACATTTAATTCAGTCCGATTCCAGGAAGAATCTAGTAATAATTTTACATTAACTATAATTGGGGGGTCTCACCCATGATGCACTGAATACAAGTGCAGTAATGTACTCCACACTTAGTGAAAGATATTTCTACGGATGTTCTGATTCCACACATAAGACGCCAATGTCAATGTCACAAAAAAGATGGAGACAAAATTACGACTGGTATGATTACATGTACACACGGTGTTTGTATGACCATGCCACAAAGCAAAGAAAGTTGTCCCGTCCTCTTTTTTTTTGCTGATTTATCGTGAATAACAAGCATCTAATGCCATGGCATGGTTTATGAATAGCACGGACCACACTTACATATGGTGCTGGCAGGTTAAGATGATAATGAGTATTTGTAAGTCAAAGAGCGCGTGCCATTGCTAAATTAAAACAGGTTGCTATGGTAACGCTGATAACGTCATGACCCTTTAATTTTGTTAACGTATTCAGTTTTTGTGGAGCTCGCGTTCGTATGTATCCATTAAATAGATATAGCAGTGAGTCAATGAGTGAATACATTGTGTAGATTTGATGGAATGATGTTCAGGTTGAGTGAAGGATTTCAACTTTGTTTTCAATCTCATTGTGAACTGTCGTTTTGTTTTCAAAGCATATTGATCTGATGCCGGCGTCAAACGTTTAAATACTGGTACGAGGAAATACTGTATGAAGTATTGACAACTTGGGAGAACTGGCCAGATTCAGTTTCTCTAATACGTTTCATTCCGCACGTTTTTATTTTGGAGTAGAGCAGGCAGGCACTATTGTGGTTGTTTAAAGATTGCGGCCAACTATATGAAATTAAATAAATGTCATTTCATCCCTTTTCGTATACCTTTCCTAAAAGTGCACCCTCTCTCATCAACGCGCTTCTGTGTCGTGCAAATGACGTAGACTGGTGAAAGCTACGCGTGGGTGGTAGTGTAGTCAGTCGTTATTTAGAGTTCTGAGTAAATCTTTCAAAAACGCGATCTCTCAAAAACGAAACATTTGGCGCATAAGAAATAATTAATTGTTTAAGTCCTTTTTAGCGATCACAAACAAAAAAAGAAGTCCCGACTTTCCTCGTATTTACGTCACTGACGCGCTTTGTCGCTGGATGGCGTTACCTGTTGAAATTGTATTTTGCTTAGTGATCTCGAATTCAGAATTCCCTTATTTGTAATTGTATTCGTCAAAGTGATAGGGTGAATAAAAAAGAAATAATACACAGAATTGAATTGCAAAAAAGACATTATGACAAATAAGTCTAGGTCATCGCACTTATCGGCGTTCGTGCGCGTGCGTAGTTACTGGCTGGCAAGAACTGGTCTTTTGCAGGTGAAGTTAAAGCGGGAGAGTCGTCACCTACGCATGCGTCAGGTGACCATAGCGTGTCATTGTTTACAAACAAGCGTCTACCTATGAGCCTTTGCGTTCTTAGCGTGTGTTCTATCGTCGCTTGGGACTCAATTCCCGCGCGTGCGCAGGTGACGACCATCCCGCTTTAAAATAACGACGTTGTTAGCTAATGTTGTATTTAAAAATACACGTAGGTATCCCGTTAATAAAACACCTTGTTAGTAACGTTGTCACAACAGCTTGTGAACTTGTGCTGATCAGTGGGCGGCATTTGTTATCAGACAGTTACAAGCTGGTTGGCCGGCATAAATGTAAACAAGTGACGTCACGGTCAGACGGCCTATTGAAACCAAGAAACAATTCCCAAAGTGCTACTTCGGAAATGCGTTCAGTTAGCACAAAACCATGTTCGAATCTTTCCACCATTTTGTTACGCCGGCGAGTTGAATCCCTAAATATCTATGATCTGCACAAATTTGATATTTGAGATATTATTTTATTTATTTTAATTTTATGTATTTATTCACTAAATCAGAAGTAACAATAACTCTTATAATGGTAAAAATGTAAATAATAACAATAAGCAAAATTCTAAAATAATAATCAGAATTGGCGTACGACATTCAAACTAGTCGAGTCTGTGTCCCAGCAGATGTTTTAGCAATGGTTTAATAACTGGAATTATCTGACATCCCGACTAAAGTAATGTACAAAAAACAAACAAATGTGAATGAAGACGATAATAACAAACAAAAACTAACAAAACAACAACAAACATATCAATGACAAATATACAGGTATAAATGGGGTACAATGACAACAAATTTACTATTCATGGGAAAATTGCGTTATATACAACCATCTAGGAATACAGATCACACTGTAAGTCAATGTGACTTAAATTTGCTTTTATTGATATTTTATTGGCATTTGGCCTATTAGATAAAAGCACACATTACACATTATCACGTTTTGTTTGAAAAGTGTTCCACAGTTGTTGATTTAACCACAAATCGTCAACTTTCGGGCTTGTATATTTCGTACAAAATATTTTTTGAAGAAAACTGTCTGAAAACATACAAAACATGGCTTTTTTGGAAATATTTTTATAGGATTTAATGCTAAAATAGTTTTCAGTTGACGTATTTTTACCATAGAAACCAATGTAAATAGATAAAAAAAAAAACGCAATTTCCATTGGTGTTTGAAAAAATGTGTGTACGAAAAGTAGATCAATCACTCATCTTTTTATCTGTTTTTTTTTTTTGTCCGAGAACAGCACAAATTAAAAGAAGGCAGAAAAAGTTAAGAAATTCTGGCGATAAATTTTAATCGCTGACTACCCTTGAAATTGTGCTTTGATAGAGAAAGTGTGTTTAGAAATGCAAAATTTATTTTCGTAGAAAATCGTGTTAGATAGGGACGCCGGAGAACGTGTATCCAAATAGTGACCAACTTGAACGGTATGGGGCTGAAGGTGCACTGTAATCCGAAAACGTGATGAGGCAGGTGAGTTTCTTATGAAGTAAAATGATTTGGGGAAAAAGATTATGCGTAGTGAGATAAATGGCCACACAAACTTGAAATTGAAGGCTGCGTATCACACAAATCCCTGTGGAAAGAGATTGTAAGAACATGTGACTGTGAATAGAACAAATCACGTGGTTCATCAGCAGCCTCGTTCTCGAGTGAAATAAAATACCCCTTGGTAATGTTGAACCAATTGTTCTACGTGATATTTATTCCTCTTCCGTATAATGCGGGTAGGCTTTACTGATCGGGACTTTCTCATTTTCATCGTTGAGGCCGTAATTTAGTTTTCCATTTTCATCGCCGAAGTCGTTATTTAGTTCGAATTCTTTTGTTATGGCTTCCTGTCCCTCCAGATCTCCATAGGCCTTTCTCCGTTTTTCCCGGATGGTTTCGTGGATCATGTACGCAGCGTAGATCAAACTTGTCAATATACAGATGAATCCAGCTGCAGTCGTGGTCCACCCCCATCCCCAAAGCGCGTAGAAGGCGCCACCAAGAATTGGTCCGATGGCAGTTCTGTAATAGACGGAAGTCATATATTATAACTCATAACTCAATATTTGTTCTTAACTCATAAGCATACATATACAGCAATAAAATATATAAATTATAAAATCCCAACACGCGTCTACTTGTTGTTCTAGTTATTCCTTCTCTTTAGATGTAAACTGTAAATGTAAAAGCGAACTCAGTGGGTGCCAGGATGACAAACGTTGACATAACCACAATCGATAAAAGCTTTGATTAGGCTGTTGACCAGTGAAAACTTGAATACCATACAAGTTTTGTTTTCCCTTTCCTTACATTTTCACGATGGTATTGCTGTATTTTTACTCAGACTTTCTAATGACCAGCAGTTTTTTCAAACATTTGTTCACGTAATACTTCATGTACAATATTTCACTCCGTGTGACTGAGTGTCCACATATTCAAGCGTGAAAATAAATCTCTTGTCATGTGACTTAATCAAATCCACATAAACTACATGTATTAGCTTACCCAAGGAAATATGCGCAGTAATACACGCCGGATACCAAAGCACCGAGCGCTAACGTTTCTTCCATGCCATTTGATCTGAAAGAAAATGTGTACAAGTGGGTCAGGCGCCGCCAACGTTCAGCGTAAAATTGATTACATTTTTTTATTTATTACTTCAAATATTACTTCAAATCAGGTTTTCATATAAAATATATTAATATGAATTGATATAAAAGTGGTGTCGATCAAGAAGATGACAACATAACACTAAAAATCAAATTATTGTTCTGAAGTACATGGACAACTTGAACTTACTTGCATTTTTCCATGATGTCAACGATGACGATCACACCTACAGCAGCGCCGAACCCAATTAAAAACAAGGTGAGGGCCAGTAGCCATAAATAACTGAAAAAGAGAAAATAAAAAAGTACAATTACTAACTACCAGAATACTTGGAAAAAAATCTTGTCTCTTTCATCCGAATGACAAAACGTCAATGAATTTGCTGTTATCAGAATAAATACACAGACTGTTTAACACACAGTCACCTTATGTTCAAAATTTCCACCAGAACATATCACCAGCTTCTTGAATGTTATCCAAACTTACTTTGGAATATCGAACCACGGACATGGCCCCAAGAAAAAACAATCTATACTAATTCCGATTAGACCAATCAAAATAGCCCATCTTAGAAGGCCCTGGAACGAAAAAAAAATGCGTCATTGATATTATGATGTACCCACAATGCATTTTGCCCACGAAATGACAGTTTACATGCGTTTTTCATTATTTCATTAGTTGTCGTGCGTAATTGTATACCAGGGCACTTAAAGCGAGAGGGCTGTCACCTGCGCACGCGCGGGAATTGAGTCCCAAGCGATGATAACAGCACACGCTAAAACGCAAAGGCTCATGGGTAGATGCTTGGCCATCTGACGCATGCGCAGGTGCCGACCCCCGCTTTAACAATATTGCATATAAAAAATTGTCCAAACATTCAATTTTGAGATATCGTCATAACAATTGTAATGACTGTCGGGTAACAATGTAATTCTAATATCCGCGTCTTTACAAGCCAGTCATTATGTGTTACCTAATAAATGAAATATAGAAATAATATGACGAAGAGTATGCAAACAATGTTATATGCGATCACAGTCCCGATAAAGGGACTGTGATATGATGAAATCCTATTCAAGTCATACGGAATCGCGAGATGATCACGAAATCACACGACAATCAATATGTAGTTGTGACCTTATTGCCTCGTCAACTTTTCGCGTAAAATTATTGTTAATATTTCAACGTAATTATCTAGAATAGTGAAACATAAATAGACTTAAATTAAACAGTAAATATTGGTATTAGATGTTACTTATGCATGATGCCTGGTTACCCCAATCATGATTTAATCTTACTCTTCCATTCTGAGAGTATCCCATAATTCAATGTGTCTACTCAAATTTAGCCTAATCGTTTGCTTCCGTTATGGCGTCCTGTGAACGTTTCAATAAGGTTCGCATATACTTACTTTTTTGTCGCCAATCCAACCCCAAATTGGAGAACCAACTACGTAACCAAGCGTCATCAGTGAGAAAATTAGTCCCTGTTTTGTTTTGCTTGTAATATTATACTGAAAATAGAATAATGTTGTTTTAATTAGCAAAATAATGTCGATGACGAACTTATTGCATTTTATCATATATATTTCAGACGAATCCACTTTGCTGCCTTGCACACGGTGTGGACGACCCAAGAAGGTCAAATCACACGTGTTTTTTCTTTAAATCGACGGACACTCACCTGGGTAGTTAAATACGACGATAGAATTGGCAAAATAAACGAATTCACTATCCCCGTCGTCATTCTCGCCATTGCTGGAAAGCATACTCCCGGAGCTGTTTTGAACATCTCAACCACAGAACTCGTTTCCCTGATAGTGTCTGCAAAATAAGTGAGGAATTAAAAAAAAAGAACAAGGGGGAGCCGAACATGAGGCGGAACCGAACTGTAGTCATACGCATGGTGAATTCACAAACATGAGGCGGAACCGAACATGTAGTCATACGCATGATAGAATCACAAACACAGAGCGGTGCCGAATTGTAGACGAAAGTATGGAACAAACATTTAAAACACATCAGATTAACCGAGCTATCTATACAATTAAAATGTTCCTCATTAGTCACTGCAACAGTGTTCCATTCCCTCCCTTCACAGCGACCACTATTTTCCTGCGTTATGTTACCATGGTATTTGCAAAGTGGAAGCGACGACGGGAAAGAAGACACAATCACGTGACTCCTTCACTCTCAACTAGATCTTGGTGACCATTTACGCCTAATAAGCCAAACAGGTGAATTTCCGTTTAACTGCGAGATGCCGAAAAAAAATCAATGATTTGATTTTGAACTCGAATTTCTTTTTTCATAGTTCAATTTCGTGAGGCCGATCTTTGAAAATGATAATGAAATATAATATAACAAGTAACCTGTAGAATACTGTGTGGGTAATATTTTTTATATTGATTTTTGTTGCATTTGCAGCAAATAGTTACCAAACAATGAGAAATCTATAGGATTGAATATACCCCACAGCTGGCTTCACATGCATTGTTCATAGTTCATATGGTGCTTACACCAAGATTTAATTACAGCACCTAGGCGGTATGTGGTTACAGCTGTTCGAGTAATCGCAATTCATTAAAGACTGGCACTCCCATGCAATTAACAGCGAGTGAAATTCCTGGGATTGAAACATATATTTTGAAGTCACTGATGTAGGCAACGAATAACTGCAAGTTGACATAAAGACGAGGTAGTTTATTACCAAACGCTTCAGCGTGGTATTAAGAATTTGTTTTCAGGGTTGGGTGATACCAAGGTTGAAAATGGGTGCACATATGGGTGTAATTCCTGGAATTGCAATAGAGAGGGTTCAGGCCGAAATACAATATATAGTGTTTCCATGTTTCGTCTGATATTTCTGTGGTATTCTGCTGCTGTAAATAATGCAAGATTTGTTCCGAAATTCAGTGTGTTGTGTGCACTCCAGGGTTATTCGTTTTTTTCTCAAAACACCCCTATTTTTTAATGGCAGAGTCCAATAGTTTCACCCCAACTGGGAAATCTGCATTGTTGCTTGAATGAGAGCTAATTAAACACATTTTCCAGACCGGCGAAAGTGTATGCAACAGCCAATTTTAACAGCCTGTCACGTGATTTTACTCTGAATGTCAACAAGAAAGAGGCTAGTCCATTTTACGCAGGAATAATTGGGGGTAGAATATGTGAGGGATAGTATCAACAGAGATGTGTATACTGAAAAGTAACATCTATCCTTCTTTTGCATTACTTAGCATTTCTGTTTTAGTATACTGGTTTGAAAATGTTGAATTTGCATGATTTGCGATGTTTATTTTAACTGAAACTCCCCTATTGATTGAATGTCGGGTTTGAAGAAGAACGGCACACCACGTGATTCGTTTGAATACAATGGTGAAGGGTTGACACAAATTTATGTTGAAGTTAAAAGTTTCTCCACAGAATTTTGCATTGGCAAACATGCCATGCTACTGCGGTACTCCACTGACGGGATGACTTTCGTCGACAGCGGTCGTCGCTGAGCCGCACGCTACAACTTCGCTTGTGATGTAACTTGTTAGCCGTGGATTGAATGAATCTTCATTACCGGTTAAAATGTTGTTCATTTGGCGTTGGTAATCTTTATTTGTAACTGGGTAACGTCGCAACGTCGCCAGCAGAAACATCCTAACTAAAACCGGGCACCGTATATGAAGTTCGCAAAAAACATTCAGTCTTTAGAAGTCACTTAATTGTATTGCTAGGACGTATTCTGCCGTTAAATGTATTATTTCCATCCGTTTTGCGATAGTATTTTCTAGATTGGAGGCAGTATTTACATTTCATTCAAAGTTCAAAGTTGCGTTGAGATTACGTTGATACAGTGTAACAATGTCCGTCGGCGCCGGTGTGCAACGTAGCCAAAATAAAAGGCATAATCATTTAAACACTGCTATCACAAGACTGGTAGGAGGTAATAAAGTTGGCGCGAAAGTATTCAAAAAAACAGTTTCTGACTGTTGCCATGGTAGCTGTGGGCCAGGATTGTTTTTTCCAATTAGTGACGGTACAACCTGCCTGTCATGTATGAACAAAATTAGCTAAGAGAGGAGTTAGAAGCTGTTGCTGGTGAAAAGTTACCCCAACGTTGGGGTCCATTTTCTCGGTAATGAAAATAGACATAAAAAACAGTAAATTGTTGCCTACACTCAAGCTGAGTAGAATGAGCTATGTCCGTGCTTTTTAATTAAAGAAATGTAAGGTGTAATACATTTGGCGTGAAGGTATTAAAAGAATCAGTTTTTGGATGTTGCCATGGAAACGGTGGTAAGAATTTGTTTTCGGATTTTACAAAAAGTAACTTTGTGCCCACACTCAAGCTAAGTAAAATAAGCTATGTCTGGGGTGTTGTATCCTAAATTTGTAGCAGGAGATACGTTTAGTGAGAAGTTATCAACAAAGCTTGGACGTTCAGTTGTGAGACATGACAAAATAAACGGTGCCAGTGATAGATTTCGAGTATGAAAAAACAAAATAAACGCAATCAAAGGCGCCGACCACGCGCGTTGGAAATAAAGAGAACGCGTTGCGACGAGTAATCTCGCCTGCATCTTTCACTCACGCAAACGCACACACATGCTATTTCCGTATATTGAATACGTTGGCAACGGAAGGGACAAGTTTAAATCATCTTTGTATTAACACAACTTGAAAGCAACAGTTTCACACTGAATATATGTTTATAAATTATCAAACTAAACATTCAATGAAGGGACTGCGACGGTTAAGACGAAAAGACAAGGCTAAGACGAAAAACATGTGACAGTACGATTATGTTCGTCTACTACATGCCCCGGGACTACACGTTCAAGTATCCAACTTCCCAATACAATTTTTTTTTAGTATCAGCAATAATTTCTAGTACTGCCTGGATAATTGCGTATTATTAGTTTACATCAGACCATAGACCCTCTACTGGAGGGTCTATGATCAGACATAACCCTGTACAGGATTTTTTAACAATGTCTCAAATTTCCGAAGGAATATTCAAATAAGTTGGGATGAATATGAATTGAATGTCCATCTTTTACAAATCAGCTATTAAAACAGTTCACCACCACGATTATGGTGAATTGGCGAGTTATCAACGAAGACGACGGGACGTCTCCAATCATGAGCTGGCTGGTTCGAATTTATCCACTTTTACAGTGATGAATATTGCATTCGAGTTGAGTTACTTGTAATTACAAGCTTGATTTACATTTTTCTTGGGGTGTTTTTTGTCAATGTATTAAATATAAGTGCGTTGGGAAATAGCATAATTATATTGCGTCAGTGAAAGAGGCTGGTGAGACTGTGTCACAACGCGTTCTATTTATTGCCAACGCGCGTGGTCGGCGCCTCTGATTGCGTTTATTTTGTATTTTTATTTTCAAAATGTATCACTGGCTGCGTTTTTTTTGTTACGTCTCGCAACTGAACGTCCAAGCTGACTTTGTATTGGCTGTAAGAGCAATCCCAGTGGAGCGGATCGCCAATACCATGTTCATTTGCATATCAACCGTGAAAATACCGAAAACATTATTGCATGGGTGATATGCAAATTTAATAGTTTTAGTCAAAATAAGTGACTGCCTAGAAGTACCATTATTCTTGTTCAAATTTCATTTCACTCGGCAAGTATATCCATGTACCCAAGCGTAAAATATCGTACTTCTAAATATTGTTTATTTCTGCTATGTTTCGAAAAACGCTACTCTTGAAAAGACTAATTTGTTTGCTCCAAGACCTCATTTGCATATGTGGTGTGGAAATACCGATTTTGATTTCAGGGACGAATCAAAATAAACTGCAGTACATATGTAATAATGTGAAATACTTCATTTTCACTGTAAACATTTTTCCGCTAAAATAAACTCCATAAAATAATTAAGTGAAATTCTATGTGACTTCATGAGAGTTGGAAATGAACAAATTATATGACACCCAACCCTACCATTCCATACACAGTGTAAACTACACCCCCAAAACATCCATTCACCGATGTATTCTATTTGACTTCTCAGGAGAAATTGAAATAAACAAATTATATGACAACGAACTTAATTATAATTTCAGCTTCTAGTTCAGCACTGGTTAAATAAACTATGTCGTCTCTATGCCAACTTGAAGTTATTCATTGCTTACACCATTGACTTCAAAGTCTACGTTTCAATCCGAGGATTAATTGCATTGGAGTGCCAGTCTTTTATTTTTCTATTGTAATGTCAATTTCTTGCGATTACTCGGAACATGAAGCTGTAACCACAGACTGTCTATGTTCTGTAGCTAAATCCTGGTATAAGTACCGGTTAGGCAGGCTTGAACTATGTATTTGAAGCCAGCTGAGAGGTAAATCCAATCCAATAGATTTCTCATTGTTTGGTAACTATTTGCTGCAAATGCAACAAAAATCAATATAAAAATATTACCCACACAGCCTTCTACAGGTTACTTGTTTAATCAGTGGTCAACTAGAGGCTGAAATTATAATTAATTTGTTTACTTCAATTTCTTCTGACGTCAAATAGAATACACTGGTGAAACACGGTAGTAACTGTGGGTGAAAGGATGTTTTGGGGTGTAGTTTACATTGTATATGGAGTGGTAGGGTCGGGTGTAATGTGTTCATTTCCAACTATTATGAAGTCACGTAGAATTTCACTTAATTTATTTTTGCTGACATGTTTTCAAGCATTACATGTGAATCTAATTTTCACTGCGCTGTGTCTCAATATAGTATGAGGGAAATGGCATATTCACTGGAATTTATTTCAGGGGAAAAATGTTTTCAGTGATAATGAAGTATTATGACAGATACCCTCCCCGTGGCTTTCATTGCGTATGGAAGTTATTTTCACGAGTGATGCGGTGTATCCTGCTGCCGTACTTTCACGAGCGAAGCCACGGGGAGGGTGTGGGGTTCTGTTATTATACACATGTCCCATATTTGATTATTTCATATTAAAAAAAGAACGTGCAACCACAGTCCCTCTATGATAGAGGGACTGTGGTGCAACAAACCGGGATAGAAATTTAGATCGGGGAACCCAATTGCCCATTAATATGCTCCAAGACAGTGCTGCGACCTAGCAACGCTTGTCAGTGTAGAACGCGTGTCGCTGTACGTGTGGAAATAAAATAATCAGACGTCTAATTTAAGTCATTGTCCGAATAAATAACTCGTGGATGTTTAAGCGCGGTGGTCGTAGCACAGCGTGTGTTCGAATTTCATGTAAATAAACAATGTATTTTACACGCGTTGTATACGTCGCTGTGAGTCCCATATCGAACAGGACGCGACACGACGACTGTCGCCCTTTAGTTGGGACCACGATAGAACCAGAACTTAAACTGGGCGACTACGATACACAGTTGATGTTGAAGTTAAAAGTTCCTCCACAGATCTGTACATTGGCAAACATGCCGTGCAACTGCGGTACTCCACTGACGGAATGACTTTCGTTGAAATCGGTCGTCGCTGACTCGTGAGCTGCACACTACAACCTCGTTTGTGATGTTGCTTGCTTGTCGTGGATAGACTGAGTCTTGGTTACCGGTTAAATTTTGCTAATTTGGCGTTGGTAATCTTTATTTGGAACTGAGTAACGCCGCAACGTCGCCAGCAGAAACCTCATGGTATATCGATGTTGATGGTTGCGGCTCCATATTAATCGGAGATTTTACTGCGGGTCCAGGCAGCGGGTGGATCTTCCGAGAGCCCTTCAAGATTTATAAAACTCAGATTCCAGGTGGTCAACAAACATTAAGTTCTCCCAATCCTAGTATTCTATGTGATGTACATCTAACATGCCAAAACTGCTGGTGAACGATTTGAACCTGACAAAACTACTTGAAATAGATACCAGGAAGGGGAGGGGGGTAAAAGAAAAGTTATATAACATTTTATTATTCAATAATTTATTAAAATACACAAGTTTGTCCAACTCCCTGTGATACAACACCTCAGACATAGCTCATTGTCCTCGGCTGGAGTGTGGGCAAAAAGTTACTATTTGAATTTTTGATATCTTTTTTCATTAATGAGAAAGTTGACCCCGAAGTTAAAGTAACTGTTCAGCAGGAATGGTTTTTTAACTCTTCTGTGATTTTTTTTTTGGCTTGGCTGATTTTGTCACGGTTCATACTTGACAGGCAGGTCGTACGATCACTAATTGGAAAAACAATCATGACTCACCGCTACCATGGCAACAGCCAAAGTCTTGTAATAGCAGTGCCCAAATGATCATGCCTTTTATTTTGGCTACGTTGCGCACTGGTAAGAGATCACCGGCGCCGACATTGTTACCACTGTCAACGGAATCCCAACGCAGCTTTGAACTTTGAATAAAATGTAAATGCTGCTTCCAATCTAGAAAATACTATCGCAAAACGATTGGAAATTATACATTTAACGGTTGAATACGTCCTAACAATAAAATAAAGTGACTTCTAATGACTGCCATGTTATTTTGCAAACCTCGTATCAGGTGCCCGGTTTTAGTTATAAACAGACGTTAGCTTCACGTTCATGTCCCTTCCATGATAACAGCCGAAAACATATTGCTTGTTTTTTACCGGTTTTCATTGGCAACCGAAGTATTTTTATTTTGTAAACAAATTTTCGTCTGCTATTTTTATTCAGTTCAAATCGTTCAGCAACATTTTTGGCATATTAGGTGTACATCACATGGAATACTACGATTGAGAGAACTTGATGTAATAATAACAACCTTTATTGATATCGTATCCCTTCTGGGATCTAGATTAGAATACAATACGGATATAAGGAACAATAAAATACATAAGTAATAATAATAATAAAAAAGAAATAAATAGTAATACTGTGAAAATATTATTATATAAATATTTTTTGGTGTTATTTTGAGGCAGCTGGTAAATTGCTTTTCATGAAATTCTCTCTTTTATTGAAACAGTCGCTGATAAACTTGGCAATTGCTTGGACGGTTTCAGAATTTTTGTTATTGAGAAGTGCTTTCAGATTACCGGATAAGTTTACGTTTTCAAACAAAGCATCTCTTTCAAATTTGTACTGGTTACAATTGAAGAGGAAGTGTATGTATGTATGTTGACTGATTTTTATCATAGTACGAAGTACCAGGAAGTTACTCAGTTCCAAATAAAGATTACCAACGTCAAATGAGCAACATTTGACTGGTAATCAAGATTCATGTAATCCATGGCTAACAAGCAACATCACAAGCGAAGTTGTAGCATGCAGTAAGTCATCCCGTCAGTGGAGTACCGCAGTAACACGGCATGTTTGCCATCAGCATTGTATTCAAACGAATCACGTGGTGTGCCGTTCTCGTTCAAACCCGGGATTCGATCAATAGGGGAGTCCCATTAAAAAAACACATTGCAAATCATGCAAGTTCAACATTTTCAAACCAATATACTAAAACAGAAATGCTCAGAGATGTAAATGAAGGATAGATATTACTTTTCACTATACACATATCTGTTGATACTATCCCTCACATATTCTACTCCCAATTACTCCTGCGTAAAATGGACTAGCCTGTTCATGTTGACATTCAGACTAAAATCACGTGACAGGCTGTTAAAATTGGCTGTTGCATACTCTTTCGCCGGTCTGGAAAATGTGTTTAATTAACTCACATTCAAGCAACAATGCAGATTTCCCAGTGGGAGTGAGACTATTCAAACTCTGCCACTAAAAAATAGGGGTGTTTTCAGCAAAAAACGAATAACCCTGGAATACACACAATATACTGAATTTCGGAACAAATCGTGCATTACTTACAGCAGCAGAATACCACAGAAATATCAGACGAAACATGAAAACACTATATATTGTATTTCAGCCTGAACCCTCTATATTGCAATTCAAGGAATTAACCCCATATGTGCATCCATTTCCCATCTTGGTATCACCCACCCCTGAAAACAAACTCTTAATACCACGCTGAAGCGTTTGGTAATAACATTTTTTGCATCAACAAATTTATAGGCAATATGGGTAATAGTTGTTATTAAGAACACATTTGTACGATTAACTTTTTAATCTATTGTTCTGAAATAAAATTTAAAAAAATATATACATAAGCGCGTGTGTGAATTGTGGAAAACAGGGTGACCCCCCCCCATTCGCAAAATCAAAAACAGGGTAACCCCCCTACTAACTTATCCACCCCCAGGCCGAAGTAACTGACCAATCCCTAACAACAGCATACGTCCTAGCAATAAAATAAAATGACTTCTAAGGACTGAATGTCTTTTTGCGAACTTTGTATACGGTGCCCAGTTTTAGTTATAAACCGACGTTAGCTTCACGTTCATGTCCTACCATGGCAACAGCCGAAAACATATTGCTAGTTTTTTTTTAGTGGAGTGGATCGCCAACCGGCTTGTTTTCATTGGCAAAATCGTTCAGTAACATGTTTGGCATATTAGGTGTACATCACATGGACTGCTACGATTGAGAGAACTTTATGTATGTTGAATGAGTTTTATAAACCCCGAAGGGCTCTTGGAAGATCCACCCGCAGTAAAATTAGCGATTGCCATGGAGGCGCAACCATCAACATCAAAATCCCAGGAGGTTTCTGCTGGCGACGTTACCCAGTTCCAAATAAAGATCACCAACGCCAAATAAGCAACATTTTAACCGGTAATCAAGATTAATTCAATCCACGGCTAACAAGCAACATCACAAGTGAAGTTGTAGCGTGAAGCTCAGCGACTACTGCTGACAACGTAAGTCATGCTTGCGTGCCTTCACCATTGTATTCAAACGAATCACGTGGTGTGCCGTTCTCTTTCAAACCCGGGATTCGATCAATAGGGGAGTTTCAGTAAAAAAACACATTGCAAATCATGCAAATTCAACATTTTCAAACCAGTATACTAAAACAGAAATGCTCAGCGATTCAAAAGAAGGATAGATGTTACTTTTCATTATACACATCTCTGTTGATACTATCCCTCACATATTCTATTCCAAGTTATACCTGCGTAAATGGATTAGCCTTATTTGAGGTTGACATTCAGACTAAAATCACGTGACAGGCTGTTAAAATTGGCTGTTGCATACACTTTCGCCGGTCTGGAAAATGTGTTTAGTTAGCTCTCATTCAAGTAACAATGCAGATTTCCCAGTGGGAGTGAAACTATTCGACTCTGCCATTAAAAAATAGGGGTGTTTTGAGCAAAAAAACGAATAACCCAGGAGTGCACACAACACACTGAATTTCGGAACAAATCTTGCATTATTTACAGCAGCAGAATACCACAGAAATATCAGACGAAACATGGAAACACTATATATATGTATTTCGGCCTGAACCCTCTCTATTGCAATTCCAGGAATTACCCCCCATATGTGCAACCATTTTCCACCTTGGTACCACCCAAGCCTGAAAACAAAATCTTAATACCACGCTGAAGCGTTTGGTAATAATGAAATAATGCGTTTGAATATCCTTACTTCATCCATAGAGTCAAAAAAAGATTAACTCCATGCTTCATCGAAATTGACCATCATCAAATGTGTACAGCACATTATTAAGCATGGAAATATCCCCAAAATACTTTGTCGCCACTACGACTCTATGACCTTTGTTTGTCCTATTTTTATGTTCGATTTCACGCATAACGCGGGATCTCGCAGTGAACGGAAAATGGTCTATTTGCATACGGCTATATACAACATGGCGCTGAGATGCATAATTTTGTACGATGTGTTATTTGCTTGCCCAGAGAGAAAAAAACGAACATAATTGGATTTTAATGAGCTGGCATTTAGATTCAGTATAATCCATAAGAAAAAAGAACTTAATAAATCCTTCAACTTGAATATTGTGAATACATGTATGTGCTTTGTGTTCTTTGAATACAGACGAAGGGATTTTGAAGAATCACGTGTTAAGTTAATTGTATGGGGCTAGTTCACTCATGCACTATTACAACCGAATATCAGATGTAGTAACGACTTACCAATATTTTTGTCCACAACGAAGCAGTTTAATGGCACTGACAGTAAAATCAATGCTCCAATTACGAAAAATGGAAGTTTATATCCGCCAAGCTGAAAAGAAATCACACACAGATATGGTGAACCGTTCTACCATAATCCAGCGAGATAGTGGGAGAAGATTTGGGACGGCGAGATCTGTCAGTAAAGGACTAGCATTGTGAATATTGTGGTGTATATTTCAAGCAGATATTTTACATTATAAGATATTTGTTCAACTTACGTCGTATAAAATGCCTCCTAGCAACGGTCCAGCGGTTAAACCCGCACCAAAGAACATATTTGTTATGCCCTATGAGTAAGAAAACGGGGGGTCAAAGACCAATATGCAAAACAACCTATTGTACATGTAATAGTTTACAACTTTTATTTCATTTCATTTTATTTCAAGTTATTCCATTAAGGTAGACACATACTTATAAATAAGGTTCATGGGAGTTCTATGTTTACATAGACTTCACGAAACCGTGCGATTCACTGGCAGACTATGACAGAGAGGGCGCACTGTAAAAAGAAAACGTACCATAATGGTGCTCTGAACGCTGAGTGGATAAGAATGGAAGATGATCGCAGTCGAGGCATTCACACTGACCACGCTGAAAAAGGCTTCAAATATTCTGATAACGAAGGCCCAAAACGTAAATGCCGTCGTTTTATCATTCGGAATCTCGTCCAGTAACCTGAAATGTGAACAGCATAACTTGACAGAGTTAATATTTTATCCCTAAAAATACGAGATCACCATATAGGCATGTTTTTCCAAAATTTTATTTGAATGCAAGGTTAATCATGATCTAAAACAGATTTGGTTACATGTTTTAAATGCGGTAATCGTCGCGCTGCGCTTATGCGACATTTGTGTTGATAAACATTGATTTTCCCACAATCCAATGCGCTCTTCTAATGGAAGTATGAGGTTTGACCTGGGCGTGACTTGCACTAATTACCGTCGATGTTTCCTTCGATACCTTCCAATCACCTAATACCTAATTAAACCTTGGTAATGTCTCAGTTTGTACTCGTTGATCTGCGCAACAGTCAGAGTCGCCATCTTTGTTTATATGACTGACCCCCATATATCTCGCGCATGCGGGGCGCGACGAGTACCACCCGATAGGTACAACAAATGTGCACTTGTAATGGCAGGAAAAGTATACAGACAGAAAAGACGACACGCGCGACCAACTCGTGTTTGACATTCGACCACAGGGAGCCCAGGAACTATAATCAACTGTAATACGGAGTTTCTATGAGCGGAGGGGGGGGGGGGGTATCGGCTGGTATCTAGTGTAAGAAATAGACAAGAGATGAAGGCGCCAGCCATCTCACATTTTTTAAACTCGAAAAAACAGACGAAAAAAATAAAAAATAAAATCTAAAAAAAATACCAGGTTGAAGAATATTAGTTGCTCTTTTGAATTTCGCCAAAGCCTTACCTACATTTTACCGATATCTGCAGAATAAATCAAGAAAACTACACAAATTTACTCCATTTAGGAATTCCTAACGGTTAGTCCGAACGCATGACACCGTTGGAGGCGTGGCCTGTTCAGCATTTGTCAACAACCAATCACAAGACTGGTTACGAACCAGTTGAGCAAGGCTAACCGAGTCGTGACCTCGATGTGGTTCGTAACCAGTCTTGTGATTGGTTGTTGACAAATGCTGAACAGGCCACGCCTCCAACTATGCCATGCGTTCGGGCAAACCGTTAGGAATTCCTAAATGGAGTAAATTTGTGTAGTTTTCTTGATTTATTCTGCAGATATCGGTAAAATTTAGGTAGGGCTTTGGCGAAATTTGAAAAAGCAACTAATATTCTTCAACCTGGTATTTTTTTTATATTTTATTTTTCATTCTTTTCGTCTGTTTTTTTTTAGTTTAAAAAATGTGAGCTGGCTGGAGCCTTCATCCCTTGTCTATTTCTTACACTAGATACCAGCCGATACCCCCCCCCCCGCGCTCATAGAAACTCCGTATTACAGTTGATTATAGTTCCTGGGCTCCCTGTGATTCGACACGACAGGCTCGGTGAATATAGTCTTTAGGTAATCAATGTCAAGGTGAAAGTCAAATACACATACTTACCCGTATGCCAATGTTGTAATCCCTGCGCCAAACATTCCCCCCAAATAACCAAAACGAGCACCAACGAAGGGTACCTGCAAGAAATAATAGTATTTAATAGTAGAACAACATTCAATTATCTTTCCTGTTATGGTAAATGTATTCCCATTTCCGAATACTCCTCGGTACTTTGATATCCCTCCTCGTCCCAGAAACGTATTTTTTATGTGTCTATTCAGAACGGGAATACAGCCTAGTCGCGGAAAAATCGACTTATTTTGTAAACGTTTTGATTACATATATGTATTTAATATCTAAAAATTCAAAAAGGAATTCAAAGGAATTCCAGCATGGACTGCCTCAATCGCACCCGAGTACAATGATATAATTAGAGACGACGGCGATACGAACTTGGAGTCACGTAACTTCTTGAATTTCTCATTCAAGTTAACGCGAGTAGCTGTTGTTGTTTCTTGTCCTTTTGTTTCGTTTCAGTGTTATTTTGAAATATATATAGAGAAACTAAACAGTGATTTTACGTATGCCAGCATCATGTTGCCTGTTTACGTAAAATCTTTCCGCCAAATGGGGTCAAAGTTCATGAATTGGTACTTACTAAACGCCCACATAGAGGTGAAACAATAACTGCTGTTATTGAATAACTGCTAAAAATAAGACCATTAACTAAGTCGTTCACGCCATGTTCCGCAGCCTACATAATGAAACAAATACAAAAAGCATGAATGACAAAGTTGATTTCCAGAATAACCATTTTCCCGCCAAAATTTGGTGGTAGATTTTACAGATTTTATGCATTTTTTCATCAATTCTTTGAAGTTTTGACCGAGATAATTATTTGCTTAAATATGTGAAAAATTAATTATATTCAATTTTGTGAAATGTGACAAAAGTTGAGTCAGTACGAAGCTACTTACAAGACTGTATCCGATTGGCTACCCAAGATACCTGACCAATCAGAGAGCAGCTTGTTTATCGGCAGGTATCAAATCCCGCCTTGTAAATATGCCTCGACTCAAATGCAAAAGTTGACTTTGCCGTTCAAAGAGTTAGTTTTGATTGATGTACTTTTATAATTTCCAAGTCAAATTCAATGGCAAAAAAACGTGAATTTCAGAGTGGGCTGTTGATTTAGACCATTTAACATACAAATGCGCATGTGAAAAATTGTTATTGCGCGTATCAAACAATCGGTGTGCATGCGTATCGGATGGAATGAATACTAGTACTAATACCCAGTTTAGTTTATTGATAAATCAAAATCGAATGTATTTATAAACATGTAGCATCAAACAACAGTATATTCTCATTTCTTGATATTTTGTCTGTGAACGAGGATATGTTCGCCATTTCTGGCTTATATTGCGGCGGCGTGTGTTTGAATAAATTAATATATTATGTAAGTGTGCAGACTAAATACCTCGTCTGGAAAGAACGGTGCTATCATCGAAAAAGCCGCGTAGTACAGAAATCTACTGAGACAAAGTCCAGCCAAGAGTACGTTCAACTTTCTTGACATATTTCGCCATCCGATTTCTGGTTCTGCTTCAGATTTTTCTTCATCTTTGTCGGTTTCCATGCCATCGTCATCCAGGTCTTTGTAGAATTCAGAGTCAATATTGTCTGGTTCATCGACTTCGTGTAGTGCGTCACCGTTTTTGACTATGAGCATTTCAACGTCATTGTTCTCACTCGTAGACCCCTCTTCTACCATTCTCCAAATTGTCTATTGTATTGCCTTATCACACGACTGTACCTATTGACCAATCAGAATCCAGGATTTGTAGTGGACTATGGGCCAGTGATGATGATCTTTTCCTCAAATAATTGCACAAACTGAGCCTAATCCTCTGCAAAATAACAACAAGTGAAACTGGTTAGAATTAGTTTAAAGTTTTTGTCGTTGGAAAACGTGGTTAATTTGTTCGGTTTTTGGGGCAGGATACCGAAATCGTAGATCGCCGCATAGAGAACGTGCTCGTTATACGTTGTTTTTCACAAACATTTCAAAACCAAGTATGAAGCCTTGAGGACATTGAAAAACTTTCACTTATTCAACACATTTTATCTATTAGTGTGCTTTCTGTGATACATGAACCGTTTTCAAGGAATTTTTAGGTCACAATTTAGGGTAGATTTTATGCCGTTCTTGGACTTGAAGGATGTATAGTATCCTCGGGGGCGGACATCCGGGCATTTTCTACCGCCTGGCAACCCTCGTGGTGAAAACAAAGACCAAAAACTCGCAGAAAAACGGTACTTTGCGATGGTTGATGAGAGTCCCCTGAACAGTGTAACAAGATTAGCCCTACGTGTGTAACATATATGAATTTGGTTGTTCAGGATTACTTCAAAGTTGAGTTTGTGTTGTTTTCTCGAGTTTTCACCGGCTCCACTGGCGTTCCACAGCAGCGCACACAAAGCCCATAGAAATACGTGGTACAGTGGTGCGCGTCTTAGCATCGTAGAACGTCCGTGACGTAGCTCCGCCCCCGAGGATATCTACAAATTCCAATACACCCAAATAATTATGATCTGTAATGGTGTCCATCAAGCTAGTAGTGGCTGCATTGCATCGACTGGTGATATACACACGCCCCTATCTAAATGATCGATTTTTTTTTCAGCGCGTGAACACCGCTGTCTTCAACCAGGGGGTATCCATAGCAATGTGGGTTTTCAGAGCAATAGGTTTACAGATAAATTTAGAACAAGTTATTGACATGACACAATCCCCCATCATGCAATAGTAAATCAAACTGAAATCAGTCAGCCATTTTGAATAAGAACTTCACTGATTTATAACTGATGTGGAAAGTTTGATTTGATCTTGTTTTAGAATGACTAGATTTTGAATTAGAATTGCAAAAGAACGAAGGTGCATGAAGTATCCATAATGTTCAATGTTAGTACTACGCTGTAACGAAATCCGTCCATACAGGACCAAGATTTGTTTCTGGAATGCCTAATGCTTGATTTTGATGTATTTCTAGCATTAAGATGGCCGCCAGTCCACCACAATTGAACCACAAAATAAATACTCGTATCAGACAATGTATTGCAAGGTTTGAACAAGATCAATGAAGGCATTGCTGAGATACAAGCTCTTATTCATAGACAAACCAACGCACAGAGGTGATATTATTGGTCCTTGTTATCAAATTTTATTCGAAAAAAAATTCAAAATCTTACCTAATCCCATTATGGAATAAAATCGTTTTGGAAAAGAATTTAAACCACGCGCTTAATATGTCCGCCTGCAAATCATTACCAAGAGACTGGAGTTCGCCAATGGATTTCTGGTGAAATAGGTTATCTCACTTCGATGGCTTACGAGCTAGGAGTTTTCTCGTCCATAAAAAAATAGGTTGAAAATTCAATGTTTTATGATCACAATTTTGTTTTATACCACACAATAGTATACAATGATTGTAATGTTGAATAATAATTCACGTAAAAATGTTAAATTATGAGTATGGGTTCGGACTGAACTGAAGAATATTTGTATATGTTTCTCTTTTCGTACTTTCGTATCTAAAATGAAAATAGCAGGGTCACCGCCCTGTTTAAAAAAGTTTGAAATGTCATGAAAAATAATAAAATTCGCATTTATCTTTGTTTTTGAATTGATTTATAAAGTGTTACTCGTATCCGAAATTTTTCTTGATGCCATGGGCGAAAATTTATATATTATACATATGGAAAGTTCTTTCCTATAATGCTTCGCATTACATTACATAGGCCCAATATCATGCTCAACAATGAATTATACAAATAAAAACATTGAAAATGTGTTTGTTTGTTTTTTATTGTGAATAACTTTTCCTTTGCTGGGTATTTGTCTTTGCGGGGTTGCAAAAAAAGAAGGAGAACAAGGTTTTTTCCTTGTTTGAATATTGTCATTTTTCCGGCCTCCCACGGTCATAAAAATGGTCACTTCCTAATTATATTACTGTTATCAGAGTCGCATATTATATTTTCATTTCAGCTGGTACAGTCATTACACAGAAAGCAATCTAAGGGTTGTCACCACCATCACATGTCACGAAATGTCTAAATCTATCTAGGTCGCGTCCGTGCCCTTTGACGCTTTATAAACTGGTGCCATTTGCATCGATTCGTGACACGCCGTGTTCTGTGACGTCACATGACGACATTGGGCAATACGACACGTTTTGTGACGTCACGTAACGACAATGACATAATGCACCATAATTCGTGGATTTACGAAGTCAAAGTTTAAAAAAAATGCTCGAAAGTATATTCTGATTTCCTTTATATAAGAATGTGAGCAACTCACGGAAGGAGTTGTTTGATTTCAGACTGAAACATTGATAGATAAATGTGACAGATTACATTCTTCCAGGGGGCGCAGGAAAGATAGGTGATGTTAGTAGGCTGGGCGTACAGAAAAAGGCGTATGGTATTATAAGCTTTTGGTCGTAGTTCTACCGCAGAATATCTTATGTATCTGTACGCAGTTTCTAGCACCGATGAAAAACATAACACAAAATAGAAAAAGGGATGAAACTTCAAATGGGCTCGAAAAATTTAAATCTTACAATCTACTAAACTCAAAACAGTTGTAACAAAATATCAGGCAAATGTGGAGTGTTCTGTTTTGTATCTTTTTCAGATAGCATCGGATGTTTTCAGGTTTTCAAGATAAACTTGGTTTGGATCGTACCGTGACACTGGAGGAAATCTGTCAGAACCATGTGAAAGTGTGATAAATCATATTTACCGTTTTTTTTAGAAGCCTGAATTTGTATGACCACTTAAGAACACGTATGCCTTTTTCTATTTAGCGCTTATGAACAATAGGTTATTCTGATGTTGTTTATGAACGATAAGTTATTACTATATATCGCTAGCATGCGTATCATAGTTCCCTGTCCAATCGTTCCTGGTCTTCCATACTCTCTTAGAATTAGACATATCTTGCATTTTCCAGAGCAAAACAATTTTTTTTTTTCTATCGGTGATATATATATACTCTATGTCGCACGAACACATGACAGTCTGGTGTCCCGGACAATTGAATCAAAGTTTGACCTTTTTGATTAAGTACCATCGCATATTGGTATTTCTAAATGTAGCGTAATGTACATCAATTATTTTGAAGAAGGTTTCTGTAAGAGTCAAGGTGATGACATGCCCTTTATACATAGTGTTTAAGTCTAAAGGGCGAATCATTTTAGGATAAATGGTATAGCCGGAAACGGAAACCTCGGAAAGAGCGGGTCACAGAAACCTCAGAATAATTGAAATTAACCATATCTCTAACTCAATAATCCTAATATTGCAGAAAGTAGCAACAATTTTCTCAATTTAGTCTTGGGTTGTGCGCGTAGTTCAATTCATTTCACGGTTACTGGCCAGTCCCCGTCGTTAATAAAAAAAAACATGTTAGTAAATGAACGAAAATGAAAACCGTACTAGTTAAACGACAACAGTAAAAACTAATCTTGGAAGTAATTCTTCTTCCGGACATGTAAAAATGTGCAAGATTGAATAAATCAGCACATTAATGTCTAACCACTTGCGTGATTCTAAGAACGAGTAAACCACAGAACAATTTACAAATTGAACATTTGGTTGATCAATTACATTGGATGCATCGAACAACGTGAACAGTTATCCATGTTCGTTACATTGTTATTAAGCGGCCAATGATAACTGGCAGCCATATTAATCGCAGGAGTTTTATACCGAAATGAGCTTTAAAGGCTCCGATGTCATTATCCAAGGGGTTTGAAACGGACAATCACATATAATATTGAGAAAACAGTTGATTGGTTTTGTGAGTGATCGAGTGGGATCCTGGATTACCGTTTTATCAAGGTAATGATAAATTCAACAGCGAATAGTCACATGCGCCAGACAAGTAAGAGAATCACGGCTATGTCAATGCCATGAAATTTCCGTATAGGGGCCTATTCAGAGCGACGTGTTAACTTGAATTCCGTAGAATCACACTGTGGAAAAACAGATTTTAACAATAAATCATATGTCATTAAACTAAACCACTTACGTTCACGACGTGTGATCACCTGAGTTCGTGTATTCGTTAGGTTCAACACTCCAGTTATTATCCAGTTATTTCACCTATCTCCTCATCGTACACACGTTAACGTACACACTGTTTCACCACCGGCTGCAAAACTAAAAGAGCTATGAATATGCTCTGAATGGTGATGTTAATCGGTGAGAAGTCAAGATAATTTGCATATTTTGTGAATGATAATATTTGACCCATTTATCAAGTTGTTAGGGGCGTGAATGAAAATGAAAGTGCAAAGTTCGTTACCGAATTTAATTAATTGTACTAATTTAATTCGTCCAAATGACCAATTATCTTTAAATTTGAATGTGCTTCTCGGAGAAAAAATCATTAGTTCGCGATTTACAGAACGGCCCGCTCCTTAACAAATTGTGTCACCTTTGCCACAGACTCGACCTCAGGCTATTCGTCACGTTTTGACTCATGAACAGACATTATTGGTTATTAGATGAAAAGCATATTTTTATTTACAGACAAGTGATTCAAACGGAAGTTCGCTTGAATGAGATTCCAGCCTACGAACTTTTTTTTGTTTCTTGACTTCGGGAAGGCAATTTGCGGCGCTCGGCCGATGTCCTTGGGACATAATCCGAGGGTTGAACATTCACATGAAATTACGACATACACAACGAGATTATGAAGTGTTAGGAAATAATAACACAATAATATATATAAAGCAATCCATCTTTGGGTCGATATGCCCTTCTACCAGTAACGTCATCCGGGTACTTTTGCATGCGTACAAATTGAATCGCATGCCCCTATTATTTTTATTTTCGAGATAACAAATACAGGTACTGTGCGTACTCGGTTCTTAGATAAGGGTTGAATCAATACTTTTAGATGTGTAACCACGGTAACTGTGAGAAAAATGAGAGTTGTGCGTAGTTCTCGTAGGTTAACCTTTTCGAAATGTCCTCGCCTTCGCCTCTAACTGGCAACATCCCAGCATTTTCAGATACGAAATCGTCAGGTATGTGTAAAACGCTATGTAGGATTACCGACTAGTTTAATCGTCATTGAATGAGGTTATTTGGGGATAAAAACTTGAAGGATATGTGACTAATCGGCTTCAATGTCAATGAGTTCACAGTCGTATAGTGCGTTGATTCTAAATATATCTTAGAACATTGCATAAAAGTGAATGAATCTGCGCATGTCTGTAAATGGCGTCACACATGTTTCGTTATACGAACACGGTGACAACACAGTGAGCCAGTAGGCAACCAGTAAGTACCGTGGCGATAAGCAACATTGGTGAATAGGTAATAACTAGTCGGTTTCAAAAAGGTGTAGCTAAGGTTGGTGAAAAAACCCTTCAGTATACCTATTAGAGTTTTCCACCAGTGGGGCGAGTGAGGGACGAAAAACCATTTTACACGAGGCGGTTTTTGAGGCAACGCACCGAGCAATACGTGAGACAACGTGACTACACGAGATCCTGTGGCGACAGACAAATAATTGCATATAAAACGGGCATACAAACGAGGCAACTCACTAGTCAACGGTAAACCGGTTTCTTTTATATGGAAATTTAACTGGCAGTGTACACAGAAGCTCAGAACCATACTCGGAGAAGGCACATTTTCAGAATCTCAAGACTAAGTACGCCTTCTTCCACCGGACGAGTTACATTTGTTTCCAAAAAAAATCTAATTTTACTTCAGAATTTTCAATACTAGTACTCTTTAAAGGGAACCTCAATCCAAACAACATAATGACCCCTAAAGAAAAAGCTCCACACATGTAGGAGAATGCAATTTACAGTTTTGTTGTATCACTTTTTATTCTCTAGATATTCCACTTTTCACCAGTATTACGTAGTCAGCCATCTTGATTTTCAAGCAAAGGATTATGGGTAAAGTATGACATCATAGAATCTGTTGTCAGAAATTGAGAAAATGATTTCATCTGTAACTTCAAAAGTTGAACTTCAAATTTGCTGAAAGTTTAGAAATTGGTAGCATACATGTACTGGTGCCATCCATGCTTATAAAATAGTTGTCATGGAAACAGAACTGAAAATATTTATTTTTATGTTTTTCTACCAAATGCTAAAATTTCCTTATATTGTATACAATTTACCAACGTGAGTAGGTTATATAGGTGATATATCACATGTTGAGTGCAAAAAGGGGACAAAAAAGTGACATTCTATATTTCACAACTAAAATATTGATTTTTATTTTTTTAACGTTTTCAACAATATCTTCACTTTATGTGTATTTGTAAAATTCCCATTTCCATTACTATAATTATATACATGAGTAATAAGTACAACGAAATTTTGAACTAATTCGCATCAGTATTTCTCATGTTATAGATGAAATAATTTTCTCAATTTCTGACAACAGCTTTTATGATGTCATACTTTACCCATTATCCTTTGCTTGAGAATCAAGATGGCTGACTACTTATTAACGATGAAAAGTTGAATATCTAGAGTATGAAAACTGTTATAAAAAAAGTGAAAATTGCATTCTCCTACATTTGTGGAGCTTTTTCTTTAGGGGTCATTATGTTGTTTGGATTGAGGTTCCCTTTAAATAAGTAAAAATATTATTGTTAACACATGTAAGTTTTCAGAACAAAACTGTATAATGTCACGATACAAAGTACCCTAACGTGAAACGTTGGGCATTTGTCAAGCGACGCACTTTGACGTCATCCAAGTAGCCAATCAATGTTAGAATTCTGCTAATTAGATTTAGATAAAAAAACATTTATACGTGTCATGCTATTTTTTTTTATAGATTTGTTTCTTACAGAATGAGTGCATTCGTTTGTGTATGTGTATTCAAAACATCGTTCAGGGTACTTTAATTAAATATATATTGTTACAAAATGGGTTGAGAAGTCTTATAATACCGTTTTCATGGTAGAACTGTGGGCCCTATGTGTTGTGTATAGCCGTGAAAAAATCATTTAAATTTTTGTTTTACCTTATACATTTATATTTCGATAATAAATTAGCCGTTATTTATGTGGTTTGTAATCGTATTACTACGTGATGTCTTTCACAACAAGTGGTCGCAAAATAGTCATACAGATTGGACAGTACCGTGTAGTTTGCGATACAATGTGTCACTGCCTGTATGTCCACGCTCTGAATCGTGTTATCATTGGTACCATGGACCTAATGCTGGAACGATACCTCGGCTGTGTAGAACGACCGTAATGGTATCTTACCAAAGCGTTTGTATCTCTAATAATTCATCCAGGTCGCTAAATCTCCATGTGAACAAGTTTGCCCGTCCATGGAAGGCCCATTCAGCTGCTGTTTTACTTGGAACTACGATGTGGTTAATTTGATATTAATAGCTGAACAAAAGAAATGATTCAGTGTAAATTTTCTTTCCCATTATTGGGTTAGTTCTAGACATCTGTCGATTTTCGTACAAAGTAACATCAGGGCTGTATGAATCTGCGACTTCTATCAGCTAAATGCGTTCACAAAGTTCAGTGTCATGACAACCAACGAAGTTCACGTGGAACTGGGTCGATATTTTTCTCACGTGACGTGTCAGTTTCAGTTGTTATTAATAGTAATAATAGTAACTTTATTACACTACTATAACACCAGACGATACAGTATGGTAATGTAAACACAGCACTGATCTGTAAATTGGATTTTTCAGATATTTCGAAAATGAAATGTTTTTTACTAAAAATTTTATAAACGAATAAACGAATTTAGGTCGCCATAAAAGAAACAAAACAAAAAAATGAAATTACGAGCTGAAGAAATAACTTAACAATTAACACTACGTGGAAAGACAAATCTGAAGTAGGCTGATTAGTATGGCGACGATCGCGGACTCAGTTCCCTCGGTTTGAACTAGTCTAACTTTCAAATACTAATAAACTACCGTAAAAATAAATAAATACAACGTCAATTAAATAATCTGAAAAACTATTAGATTAAAATAAAATAAAAAAGACGTAATTTGTTTTGAAGATTATTTTAAACACGTTAATTTTCAGATTTGTATATCGTTTAAAGATTATTTATAAATGAAAATAATTTTGTGCTAAACCGGTGAAGTTAACTGTTGTCACCATTCATATAATAGAACGCACATCATTAAAAAACGATCAAAACCTGTATACCATGTAGATTCATAACTATTTGGTCCAAAATTACCAACAAAATTTTTGAAAAATACATAAAAATGTGCGAAAATGTTACATTAAAATTGAGTGGGAAAATACGACGGCTAATAGGTTAAAAAAATATGACATGACTCACCAAAGCGATGTTTAAATTCAATTCAATGCTCCTGATGTGAATCAACTCTGTGTCTTTCTCGTACAATATTCCAACAGGAACGTTGCTAGTTGAAGAGGTGTGTTCGAATGAAATGCGACAGAAGCGCTGTATCATAGAGTGACCAGACTGAGACTCGTTTTAATTCATGCTAATTAATTTGATTATTGCTGACGTTTAACATTTTTTAGAAGCACGACTTCAGTTTGGATCATCCCGCATCGGTCACTGACCCGTATGTCGAGTGTCTCTGAAGATACTCCGCTCGATATGCGCAAAATTTATCGTTCTCTGTGAAATTTCAAATTTCAGTTTAGCTTATTTGAGATTTATCCAATCTCCCGGTCGCATCAGCCCCAGGGAAGGGTGCACAAGCCAAGGAAATAAGGTTCTCTGTTATTCCAATTCGATATTACATTACTTATTCTCGCCCCTTGTTCCTTATAACTCGATTTTATTGCAAAGTTTTGTATCACTTTGCAACTTATGCGACCATTTGAAAAGTGCCATTCATCAAATGGGTTGATACAAATGCTTTTAATATAAAATGACAGACCTAAGAATTTTAGTACGTATATGCATGGAAGGTACCTTCCATGGTATATGCAATAAATACAATACATGTCAGTTTCCATCTCCACGTTGACACACAAGGGATTTGATTTACTTTCAGCAGAACGTGATTGAAAGGCCTATCCGCGTCCCCCCTTCCTCCCGTAGAATAACACTTGCATCATCGCAGTATTCGTCGCAGAAATTACTTGGACTTTCTGGCAATAACTGGGTCCCAGTAAAAAAAAAATTTAGAAGTACACTGTCTGGGATTCTTTTATCTATTTTATTAAGGGGAACTATTCATGTTGACCATAAATAATACATAAAACAATTTTAAAATGTCAGAAAAAGTGATTTATGAACGAGGCCATTAGAATACTAGTACATTCAATTATATTACCAGTAAGAGTACATTTGTTTCTATAAATACCTAATCACAGCCAACTCGGAATCACGCGTTGTGTTACTGACGTAAGAATCGTGATCGGATGAGGGCGAATTCATTCAAACCAGATGTTACAGTTGAGACCCGTCACAAACGACCTGTGAACTCCCATGAGGAGATCAGAGTGCCGCCACCGCTACGATGTTAACAAGCGTTAACGACTACGTTTTTACCAGTTACGTTGTGGTGACGTTGGTCTCGGCAAAGAACGCTAAAAGCATCTCCAATCATTCGAAATGTAAGTGGCTAAACTGACAGGCAGGTCGCAGTGGATAATATGTTTGTGTTGTACAACAAAAATGCTGTTTCCATTATTAATTTGATCACACAATTACCGTGCAAGTATCACTACGCCATTGCCGTGGTACGTGGCCGGTGGGTTGACGCACATGTTTCCAGACATGCTACTATGATTAGACGATGATAGATCAAAATGATGAAGAAAACCAAAGATCATAGGGGAGAAATGATCGGATAATACCAACGTATTAAAGTTCGGACGTCAATATAGTAAGGAACAAGACTAGCGTGATGCAATAATACCGTAATACAATCACGGTCGACAGTCGCTTGATTGTGAGTGTTTTTCTTTACAACGGTACAATTTGAGTTTATTAATTATCGCAAAACGGACCAAGTCCACGCCAGTGACTGCCAATTGCACGATTTTGTGAACGACCCTGTTAGGAGTGAGCGTCGTGAACTTAATACAGGCGAAGAAAGAAGAAAAACATATTTCAAACCAAAATTCATGAAAACAGGACAAACATTTCCAGAACAGAAATAAGTCTGGCTTAGTAACCAAGTGTTCCTATATCAAACAGGTATCACAAATATCTTTGACAGACTGGATTAACTTTGTTAATTTCACGACAGTTAAATGATGGTATTTTTAATTTCTTGGCACGGTTTTATTACCTCGACGTGTTTAGAATCATCGAACTAGAATGCCAATTGACCTAATGAATGGGTCAAGATAAATATTTCTGTTGTTAACATTGATTTTCCCACAATCCAATGCGCTCTTCAAATGGAAATTACAAGTATGAGGTTTGACCTGGGCGCGACTTGCACTGAATACCAACGGTGACTCCTTCGATACCTTTCAATCACCTAAAATTGCCTAATTAAAGCTTGGAAACGTCTCAGTTTGTACTCGCTGATCTGCGCAACGGTCAAAGTCGCTATCTTTGTTTATGTGAGACCCTTCCGCATAGATAATTTTACATCTTTTAAACCTTTATTTCTCAAAATATACATCATTGTATCATTTGTAGTATGAAGACGACTAACAAACACTTCAGCGGGCAGAGGTGTATTCACCGCCTTAAGATTGCTCGTTTGCTCAGTATTCGCACCTGTGATTATACGGCGATTATAGTTATATTTACCTCGTTGAGGGCGTTTCTTCACAACAGCAACTCCGTTAGTACTGGGAGTGAGCTGTAATACGATTCTCATTACAGCTCCCTGGTACTGGAGATCGGCCATTCATATTTTTTTCGTCTGCGTGTTACACCAGGGAAACGGCTCTCCTCACATTCCTCACATTGCGTGCGTTTTTGAATATTTCAGCGCATATAACAGTGGCAATACTTTTTTTCAGTCAAAATCTGTCTATAATTAATCGTTTTAATATGGGCCAATCTGTTTTTGAGAAAAATTGTCAAATAATGTGCACAAAATATAACATTATTTTTAAATTCGAGTAGCATTCCGCCTTAAATCACCACATTCGACATACCACGACATTGTTTGTTTTATACACAAATCCGAAAGTTTAGCGGGAAGACTGTGATAACTTAAATAGTAGTGGTCGTCACGTAGCACGTGTTCGAATTTCATGTAAACAAACAATGCATTTTACACATGTTGTACACGTCGCTATGCGTCCCATATCGAACACGTGCAATGACCACCGCCCTTGTGGGTTCCATCTGCATTTGTAAACGGTGTGGTTGACCTTTCAGAGGTCAGAACCTCAGAGCCTCAGAGGTTGAGTATCAAAGGATAATATATAATATTAATATTATTAAATAACATTTTTTTTAATTTTTAAATATTTAAAACATCATAATCCAGGTCTTAATGATCTACTGACTTGAAAAATAAAAGTGGGTAAAATATCCGCGTAGATGGATTTATCTTTTTTGCTCTGGTGTTTTGATTTTCACAGGATTTAACCCGTTTTATTTCGAATAAAGGTAATATAAGTCGATCGATAGTTTCTACCGATATCATGCTTGAGTTGTGTGAAGCGGATCGAAATATAATTTGGAAAATCGTGTTGTTTTCGTGAAATTTCGATGTCATGGTGTCAACGCTTTCCTACCTTGTGTTATTATATGAGTGGTAGGGGAACGTACCGGCGACTGACTAACTATGCCGATTCTACTTTAGGTCATTCTTTATTATCCAAGAAACGTTCCGAGCGCCTGTGGGCGTAATTGGTAAATGTACTATAGTCACGTAAAGTAGTTCTTGCGTCAGTTCTTGCATTGTGCAGTGATTAGTTACTTGCTGCATACATTTCAGCTTGATGTCATTTCATGTGTGATTTTTAAAAGGCTGATATCTCTCGCCACTGCATCGTAACACTTTTCAGTCTTCGAAACGACGACCGATACTCACAATTACTTCCCGGTAAATTAATGCGCGCGTTGTGCGTCGCTTTGCTGTTTGAGCAGAAGACGTTCCCACAGGACACACACACAAGTTAATTCGAGAGAGGTACTAAATGTATATGTGCTGGTAAAGAAATGTAAAATGTAAACTGGTACGCCATTACATATCACTACTAAGTTTGGTCCAACAATATGTAAATATAACAATAAATATAACAATATGCTAATTTATGAAATTAACATATTTGGTCCACAACCTAATCAGATCTGAGGAGTATCCAAAAGCACACTTGTACCAAATTGCCTTCAAGTTAAATTATTCTTAAGATTTTCATGATACACAGACAACGAAACTTGAAAGCTCTGATATTACCCCACCCCCTGCATAAATAATTGTCAATCTCATTCATTTTGTGCATTTTATCAAGAATGACCTGTGAGATTCAACCTTAGAGGCTTTTTGCATTGTGTTAAATACACATTGTAATTTAATTTGTTGAATTTCAGAGACTGGATCTGTTCCGGGTTTCTTAATACTAATATATAGAATGTGATAATTAGAGATGATCTACTCATCCGAAGACTCCCTTTCCACACCTAAAAAACATGATTTAAAATACCCCGTAGAAACGGCTGAACATAATATAACATTTAATCATCAAAATTGTGTTATCGTCGTTGATCACGCCCTCTCGCGGCGACATACTCATCCGTTCTACGTAAATATGTTTTTTCAAGCGAGTAGAAAAGCAACACACTCTAGTTAGCGAGAATGGATTGTGTTTATACATTTCAATCTATTTTCAAATAATCATCGTTTCATACACATATAAAACAAGGGGCTTTCACAAAACCAGCATATACCTCTGAGGCCCTGAGCCCCTGAGGTTCTGACCTCTGAAAAGTCAAGCACACCATTTGTAAACTATATTGTTAAACGTTCAAATGTCGTGAAATCAAAACGTCAGTTATACCTGTGAAACATCTCACTACGGTAAACATTTATTGTCACTCATCAAGAAGTCCATTGTCACGTTTTCGATGCTCAGATTTTAGGCTTTAAATTTAGACAAAAAGAGACAAAATTGAAAGAATCAAAAGAACCTGCAAATTTTGTAATTTCAATCAAATTGAAGATGAATTTTAGTTTCTCATAGTTTTCTCATTCCTTTGCGAGCTTCGCAAACTGTACCTCCCCGTTTCTTCTAGAATCAACCATCTGTCGACAGCTTATTTCAGTTCAGGCCGAACAATCAAAGCAAAACATTAAAGCTGTAACCTTTACCTTTGTAGAAAGCATTTAGTCTGAAATTTTTGAAAAAATGTGTTTCTTTTAGGGTCACAAACACATAAATAAATGAAGAATATATATAATTAAAATCTGCAAAGATCCCTTTCTACGTTGGTAGAAAGTGCTTTTCGATCTTGGAAGAATAGTTCCACATGCCCGCTGTAAACTGTGGGGTCACCTTTCCTAATGTTGTTGACACTGACAAATTTTGGTCATATCTATCGATCTACATCTACACACACTTCCACTTAGTGAGAGAATTCTTTGAATTTCAGTTTCAATGGATCTTCTTACTACTAATGAGTCAGGCATCACCGTCCATTCTTTCATAACTCCCTTCTCAACTACACTGTCTCCTTCCTCAACTGCAAGGCACAATCTTTCCATTCCTTAAACACACTCACCAATTTCTTAAAGCGGAGGGGCCGTCACCTGTGCACGCGCGGGAATTGAGTCACAAGTGACATTAACAACACACGCTAAAACGCAAAGGCTCATGGGTAGAGTACTTTTTTTTTGTTATTTAAAATATAAAAGTGTCAAAAAATACAATTTTTGCTTTACCATTGTGTTCTATGAAATTGTTCTGAAAGTAACAATTTTCAAGTTCAAGAAATATTAGGACAGGTTTCTTAAAAAGCTTAACTATAACACACAAAACTAATGAACATTTATGAAAATTTTGTCAAAATGACTAGGCTTCTACCTTAATATTAAATCCGCAAGGAATATCGAGTTCTTTTCCAGCCATACTGTTACACGCTATTACCGTATTTAGATATATGTTCACGAAAACACGTTTTTAACAGAAAGTATCCATAGACTCATTGTGTAGTATATTTCTTTCTTTACTTTTCGGGTTCGTGCCTTTCTCTTCATTACTCGTACAACACGATATGTTATGCGAGACGCCGCTTTTATGGACGATTGCAGCGCTGAGAAGCCATCAATTGAATTCATCTACGTCTTATGCATCTCATTGTGTCTGACAGGAAAGGTAAGTGACGCCAAAAAAGAAATAATATTATGACATCCTAGTACATTTTAAAATAACATGCATACATGATGGCGGGAGAGTATTTAACAAAAATAAGTCTCGTTGTTCTCTTGCTTCACGAGATCTCGGCCGCTATTTGCATATTTCATCCAGTTTCATTCATAAGGGGAGTTTGAACCGAATTCAACTGTTGTACTACGGAGCATACTGCGCATATGTGCAATGCATTATGGGAGGGAGATTGAAAGTTTGCGTTTACTGAGCATGGTACTGAAAATATGTACAATGCATTATGGGCGTGAAATGATAGTTTTGTATTTACTGAGCATGTTACTGAGCATATGTACAATGCATTATGGGCGTGAAATGAAAGTTTTTCATCTACTGAGCATGTTACTGCGCATATGTGCAATGCATTATGAGCGTGAAATGAAAGTTTTTCATCTACTGAGCATGTTACTGCGCATATGTGCAATGCATTGTGGATGACAAAATCACATTGATTATACAGTGTAACCGAAGATATAATGACATTTTTTGAAAATATCATTTGGTGATTTAAAAAAAAATACATCTTGCACTCTTGTTTCTCGAAAAATAGTCAAGTAACACAGTTAATGAAATTATGAAAAAAGGGAATATTCAATTTCGTTGAAATATACATTATTTATGCATACAATAAATAAATAAATACTTATCTTTATATGATTACCGATAAAGATTAAGTGCACATCGGTGAATCACTAAACCATGTTGATTGGTGATCACGTGCTGGATCTTCTATTTTAGCTCCATGGGCAAGCCACGGAGTCATGTCTAATCAAATGAAACAATGTTCACAGCGATCCCTGTACCATACGAATATCGTCCGATGCAGCTTGGGTCCAAAGCTCTATTTTCGCCCATCCTCGTCATTTGTGGCCCATTTCCCGCGAGATTTGGGACTATTTCACGATGTTGTCGTGTGCACCGAAGTTCTACATCTCACAGGAAATGTGCCACAAAAAACGAAAATTGACGGTGAGTGTTGGTGAAAAGTACTACGGATAATCCAGATCCGTCACCTCTGATCCCACTACTCAATGTTGCCTTAATCGCATTGTCGGTGATTCGAAACGGATCACTCGAATATCTAATTACTTTAGGAATTTCAAGAAAAAGAATCCTATCGTCTCCTTCTGGAGAACAATCTAGAGAAAGCCAAATCATTTTATTCTATTTTTTCCCTAATGGTCGGTAGCGATTACGTTTGTATTTTCAGTAAACGTAGGTGTAATGGCAGTAGTCCACGCAGCTGACGCCACACCAGCCGTTACACTGCTGCTTACAAACGACACAATCGAGCGACTGACATTTTCATCCGGGCCATTTTGAGGTGGTATTATCGACAGCATGACAGTCAAACTGCGATGAAATTGTCCGGCCGACATGGCGGACACTGACAACTCAGGAATGGAAGACTCCTACTACACTCGATACTGTGATCTGATATGGAAAAACAAATACCCCATGTATGTGACGATAGTGATGATGTCACTACTAGCGTCGAATCAAATTAGCAGGTAAGGAACATGTCCCCCCCCCGCCCTGGTGTCACCGTACAATGGATGTAGCTAAATAATCACGGTGATAATTTCATGCAATATAACATGTTTCTGGGATTTCAAAACAAGTTTTTTGTTTTTTTTCGCACAATTTACAAGGAAAATATATAAAATAACGTCTTTAGAATATTATAGTTTTACGACTGCATAGATATATAATATATAATGTTTTGCCAGCGGTTATAACGCGCTTATATTTGTAGATTGTTGAACAATTTCTTCCAAGAAAAATATAATGTAAATATTTACAATGAATACTATTTTACAATTGTATTGGTATATCATATATTGACACTTTGATTAGAGAATTAAAACATATTTTGCCATGTACTGTAGTCAACTTCACGTGTTGTGATTTACGTGTCCAAACACCCCCACCTCCCACTACACCAACGCCACGAAAGTCATTACTTTCAAACGCGGGTCGATACACGAAATGATTTGTTGTTTCAGTAAAACATTTGACAATGTGTGTTTGCATGTCAGGGTAGTGACAGGTGCTGTTGGTGTAGTGGGAGGTGGGGGTGTTTGGACACGTAAATATTTGGAAAATGGTGGCATTCGGTGTTATTTGCTTACTTTACTTCCTATGTCGACAGCAACTATGAGTTTAACAAAGCCACGATGGTTACTGCATCACATGAATTATAGCGCGGTGGTCGTCGCGCAGCCCGTGTTCGAACTTCATGTAAATAAACAATGTATTTTACACGCGTTGTATACGTCGCTATGAATCCCATATCGAACAGGACGCGGCACGACGACTGCCGCCCTTTACATGTAACCCGGTGCACGCAGGGCAGTGGATATGCCTCCGTGTGGATACGGTGCAGCGTGAGAGACGCGAGTGATATAGTGAATTATCTAAAGCCGGCACATAGAACAGCGGGCGTGTCAACTCTCGGCGGAGACGGGATTACAAGCTGATTGGCTGAAACAGTGGGCATTATTTATGTCCACTGAGACCTACTTTTACTTGCAAGAAACCAGACGACAGCGAGGAATATTGAGAGAGGATACATTTTTCAAAATATCTGGTTGTATACCAATGACTACGAATGCCACCATTTTCCAAATATTCTAGCACAGTCCATCTATAGTGAATTATTGAAGACAAACTCGAATATAGCCCACAAATCCGACTATGAGCAAATGAATTACTGTAAAATACTTTATTTAGTGATGATAAAATCCAGCTAATATACCCTTTTCCTATATTTTACATTCAAATCGTCAAAAATCATTTTTCTTAACAAAGTCAAAAAGATTCTTGAGATTCTGAAAAACCATTACATACAGAGTCAGTTCCGTGAACAAAATCTGTAAAACCGTTTTTAGGCAAAATTCTAAGAACAGATAAATTGAAATATTAGACAAGCTAGTTGGCGATCCGCTACGCTCAAAAAACAAACAACATGTTTTCGGCTATTGCCGTGGTAGGACATGAACATGAAGCTAACGTCGGTTTATAACTAAAACCGGGCCCGTATGCGAAGTTTGCAAAAAGCATCTCAATCTTCAGAATTGGGAAGTCACCTCACTTTATTACTAACACATATTCTGCTTTTATAATTATTATTTCTGACCGTTTCGCGTTTCTTTCTAAGTGATTTTAAGGGCAATCCTAGCGGAGCGGATCGCCAACATTACCATGCTTGCATATGGGACTTTAAACTGTAACGTGAACATGAAATTTACACCTTATGAATTCCGATGTGCACCCCCCTTATTCTCTTTAATTGGTCGTGACGCACATTATTCCCTGACATAGAGCAGATTCGAAATATAATGGTGAGATATCACATTTTAAAGCGCGCCGCGCATGTGCGAATTCACGTGTTGATAAACATGGATTTTCCCACAATCCAATGCGCTCTTTTAATGGTAATCACAAGTGTGAGGTTTGATCTGGGCGCGTCTTGCACTAATTACCGCCGTTGACTCCTTCGATATCTTCCAATCACCTAAAATATAACTAATTAAAGCATGGTAACGTCCCCGTTTGTATGCGTTGATCTGCATAACAGCCAAAGTCGCCATCTTTGTTTATATGAGACCCATATATCTCGCACACGCGTGGCGCAACGACTACCGCCCTTCAAAAACTAATATTCCGCACTGAACCAAAATTTCTAACGGTAGAACCTAAAGGCCTGCACATTATATAATGTAAGAACGTGTTCACAGAAATTGAGCTCTTGATCTAAGCTTGCTCCCACCCAAGTTGACGTAACACATTTCGGTGTTGTGTCAGCAATGACGTAATTGTAGCTGTAAACTGACCGGTTCACAGACAAATTACTCGATTGGTATCACCCTGGAAAAAAGAACAACAACCTCTATAATTATATTAGATACTACTGTTTAATAGTAAGTCATATATAGATATAGCGGTAGTTTATAATCGTACTCATTGGTAATTATTCAATACAACCAAACATTTCGTGTAATGGCCCATCTTCAGTGTAACATCTAAAGATATTAACAGTTGAACTGATAAATGAAAAAAAATCGACTATCGCATTTGCATACATTATTTTATTATTAAAATTATATACAGTTTCTAGCGGTGATTATTCTTGTATTTTACAAGTGTTTTGTCATTGTTTGTCTGTTACCCGCTCACATACACCTAACTAACTTCAATAGGGAATCTTGATCGATATCGCCGTTGAGTAAATTAACCAACCAATCAGTGAACGTGTTACTTCCACATCACATAGACGAGTTTCGATTTCCCTCATTGGTGCGTTTAATGAGCGTGCGCAGCGACAGAATAGGGTCGCGTAGCATGCATCCGTTTGCATCAGTATTTCACAACAAGTTCAAGTTGAATTATAGACAAACGCATATTCTTGTATTGTCTGGAACATCTTATAATGTACGCCCTGTATACACACAGCGCGACGATTTATTTGAAACAGGCATGATGATTGGACGTTGGGATTGCCATTAGCAGTGCTGCACATGAGAGTCAGTTCGATTTGCAGATTTCACAATAAAAATAAACATAAAATAAGTGTAGAAAAGTAGTGATAAATTATACAGATTGTATTTAACTCAGAATGTATATAATGCAACTCATACAAGTGAATGAAAGGGCATCATGCGGGAGATATATGGGTCTCATATAAACAAAGATGGCGACTTAGACTTTGCAGATCAACGAGTACAACAGTCTGTCCCTTCAAATGTATAGAATACGTGTATGCCACATGTTGCTTGAACGCATACACAAATGCACAACTGTCTGAAATTTCAGAACAGATCGTTTTTCGGAGACCGTATTGTAACATATGGTTTTCATTGTTTTGCAGCAACTCGGTTGCCCAGACACAACACGTGTATGACCGAGATCACTACAAAATGTCACTGGATACTATATATATGAGACAATGAACAACTAACCAAGATAACATAGTATTTAAGATAATTATTAACATATTATATTAGATACTACAAATTACAGACAAATGCAAATAACATAATTATTACTTTATATTTGCTTTTATATTTGTAAAGGTGAATATTGTTTCGAGGTTAAAACCATTGATGTTTAAAAGTATCATAATTTTCTTTTATTTTTAAATTTGTGGAATTTTACGTTACAATGAAAATGAAATGAAACTATGAGGTCACTGTACTATGGCGCCAATTCGGGTATAAAATGGAATGTAAATAGCAACGTTCTGTTTGTTTTATGGCATGTTTTATTTGTCTCTTATAGCAAAGATCAATCTCAATATATTATAATGACCTAAAAAACAATTAACACATATCAAAAAAGCGCGCTCTGATAACGCATTGTTAAATAAAAATAATATTATCAATAATACATATTATTCGTGGATATTTAAATAAGAAAACAACCACATTTGCTACCCATATGACAGCTATTCAACAGCACACATGATTTTAATGCTTACAATCTATCGGTGAATAGGAAGGGACGAGTATTTATAAAGGTTCGCCTAATATAACGATTTTCACAAATTTACACCAATGTATATTTTTTCCAATAGGTATGTTATAATTGCCACGAATGTGCAAATGGCGAATGATATTCGTTTCGGTGACATAGAATGCCGTTCAATCGACCGAAGTATTCCGAGAAAACACGACGTTTGTCGAAAGAATTTAACTTTGTGAGTATATTTATACGCGATACAACATTGCCATATATATAATAGTAATCTTAAAGATGCAATGTGGCCGAGAACATGCCGATTTTTACTGTTGATAAATAAATTAAACTATGAGTTATCATGGCCTGCATTCCTTCGATGAAACAATGACATTTAAACACGCATGCGCACTGGTTATTTTGGTACGTACAATAACTTTCAGTGCATATGCGTATATTAGTATTTTTCCATTCAACGAACACTGTTGAGTGTGTGCTACAAAATAAACATTTATAGTTCAAAAGTTCACAAAATCAAAATTCAATTAAAAAATATATTTTTGTCCATATTAATTGCATTATACATGTATTGAATAATACATTATTTTACTTCCTAATACATTATATTGTACTGCTACTTGATTTACATTAACAGTAATCGTCGCTGATGTTTAATGTAGTGCCACGAGTTAACATTGCGCCTCTTCTGTTTATTGTTGGCTGTGCGTATACTAGTATGTCGTTCTGGAGAACAGCGCCCCCATGGTCATGTTCGTATTTGTCAATTGCAATTACTGTTGAATATAACTGACAGCGAATATGTAGGTGAAACCTAGACATTTAGAATACAGTTGCTGTTATTATATTGTATTTAGTGGAAATATGTCTGCGTGTCTTCATTATACTGTAAGGGACAGTGTACTCATGGACCCCGGGGTCATGGACCTAATTGTGGATCTGTGGTGTACCATACGTGACAGCGTATCACCGTCTTCCTGAACTCTACCTCATTAGGAAATGCAAATTCCAAATAAGTGTTCACCACATGGCCCAGTCCTTGTTGTAAATAGACGTCAAGTGGTGCATTCACTACGACGGTCACTGGTTTGTCAACATGGCCGCTTGAACATTCAATAGCGGTGGTTGTCGCGCTGCGCATGCGCGATATTTGTGTTTATACACATTGCTTTTCCCACGATCCAATCACAAGTGTGAGGTTTGACCTGGGCGCGACTTGCACTATTTAACCGCCGGTGACTCCTTCGATGCTTTCCTATCACCTAACAAATACCCAATTAAAGCTTGATAACGTCCCAGTTTGTACTCGTTGATCTGCACAACAGTCAAAGTCGCCATCTTTGTTTACAATTACATGAGACCCATATATCTCGCGCATGCGTGGCGCGACGACTACCACTCTTTCATCTACTTCCCTGTTAAAATATTAGCGCAACAGTTGCCACATATTACATATATATTATGTATCTTCCCAAGACGAGTTATTTCCTAATCCTAGGCCAAATGAACGTAATTTCATATTTGGTACGGTTTATTTTATGAAATATGACAGAGTGTTTTGGTAATCGTAACTTAATATCAGGCTGCGTACATAATTCTTGATGAATTCAATAAATCATTTTGACTGACACTTTTATCGGGGTCACACAAATGGGACAACATAACGGACGGACTAAACACTGTCATCAACGTGACTAATGTAACCCTGACTACGACGACACCCACGCACAGCTGTCAACAGCGAAACACATCAGCCGTCATTCCCAGTGAATAGTTAGAAAATGATTTTCATATTTTCAGACAATAGACAAATATAGAATAACACTGACCGACGTAAATGCATTATTTTCGCTGGTTAAACACGGGATTGTATTTCATAGTAACCCAGGCCTGAAGTTTTGTACTGAACATGAAATCTAATACAACGGGGGATAGTATAGTGTGTGCACACACGGACACTAATTATTAATTCTTTGTTAGTGTTTAAATTTTCACATAATTATGTACAAGAGACCAGGGCTGAACACATTAAAATGTCACCAATCTCTCCTGAAAGTTGCCACCCCTGCAAAACAGGACGGTAGTCGTCAAGCCGTGTTCTGCTCGATATTGGACTCATAACGACATACACAACTCGTGCGAAAAACTAGTACATTGTTTGTTTACATTTACTTCGAACAAGAACACAGCCCTTTAAAATATTAAAGCCGACCTCAACTTTGTTGTTTAAAGCGGGCGAGAATTGAGTCCCAAGCGACGATAACAACACACGCTAAAGCGCAAAGGCTCATGGGTAGACGCTTGTTTGTAAACAATGACATGCTATGGCCATCTGACGCATGCGCAGGTGACGACTCCCCCGCTTTAACAACTACATTTTTTAAGAATAATTACTCAACATCTTTAAATATAGGGTTCGTTTTGTTTGTTATTAGATGCCAGTATCCGCCTCACGTAACTAGCTGTAGGAACCATTACACTGGCACTGGAATGGCTTATCAGCTTCTGTCTGGCCCTCTTTTCAACATTATCTTTGGTTTCACCGGTGTTCCAGTAGGCATTATGCTGGAAAGGAAAAAGAACAACCGTAAAAACGTCATTTCAGCATGTGCGATGTTATGGAGTGTTATGTTGATTTTAGGAGGGTTCGCGACGAGTTTCTGGGAGTTGGCCTTCACCAGACTGGGGGTCGCTATGTTGTAAGTATTATTACGCAACGATCTACTGCTATGTGCTACGCTGTGACGTACTCTGTTGACATTTTTGCCAATCAGCACGCGAATTAGCTTGACAAGGTCGCGTGAGTTGCGCCCTCCGCGGTGCTCCAAACCCAACACAGCTGGTGGGCATTGACGCTGCATTGACAGCGCTTCCTGTGACAACGCAACGAGCTGGTGGGGTCTGATGCCGTTCGGCCGGTGAGAGCGCCATTCACGCCTACATGTCTGGCGAGACGCAATTGTGAGATAAACAAATGACGCTTGCTGATCAACGCATGTTCGCGGTCTGCTGCGATAACATTGCCTATAAATTGTTTTTTTAACAAGAACACATAAATGTAATATTGATAACAACAGCAGCGACCAACGCCGTTTTCTTCGAGTGCGAACGGCCGATTCTCGCTAATCGGTGACTGCGCACGCGCACAGGAGGTACTAACAAGTGCGACGGTCCATTGCATAAACTGCTAAGAGGAACTCGTGTACCACATATTGCTGGGTATGCTGCCATAGGGATACTTACATTGTAAAGTCCTAGTGTTTTTTGTTTGTTTTTGTATCTTTCCAATGCAATCTCGAATAAATCTCCCGTTCGGCTGACAAAAAACTTGAAAAAAATCACTTCCGCCAAACTCAAGCAAAGAATGTAAAAAGTACACACTAATTGGAAAACTGGTAGAAAACAAATATCGTCGTTCTTCGGAGACTAACCACCACCTTAAAACCCTGCAGTCTATGTCTGTTGGTTGCCAAAATACGCTCGTAATGCCGTGGTGAATTACCAATCCTCGGGGGCGGACATCCGGGCGTTTTTCACCGCTTGGCAACCCTCGCGGTGAAAACAAAGGCCAAAAACTCGCAGAAAACGGTACTTTGGGATGGTTGTTGAGACCCCCCTGAACAGTGTAACAAGATTAGCCCTATGTGTGTAACATAAGTAAATTTGGTTGTTCAGGATTACTTCAAAGTTGAGTTTGTGTTGTTTTCTCGAATTTTCACCGGCTCGACCGGCGTTCCACAGCAGCGCGCACAGAGCCCATAGAAATACCTGTACAGTGGTGCGCGTCTTAGCAACTTGGAACGTCTTGTGACGTAGCTCCGCCCCGGAAGATACACTATTATAGTATCCAATAGCTTGTACATGCATTATCGGGCACAGCTGCCTTTCATTACAAAAACACATTCCATGTTCTCGAGTACTAAAACAATCGATGATTGCTTTAATGACATTTGTTCATGCATATTTGCCATTATGATAGTATGCTCGGGGGCAGCGGGAAAAAATGTTTGACGAGCGAGAATTAGACTAAGTCTATGTCAATTTGTTCACACAGTGAGGCGTCGTTCACAGCATTTGCAGTTAGTATCATCTCAAGTTATTTCTCACCTGTAAGTATTAATATAATATACTGTGATAATTATTTTACAACTGCACTGTGCAAGGTTACAATTCGTCGCTATATGCAATAATACATATAACCACCATCCCTCAATCGCTCTGTGCATTAATACATATAACTAACATCCCTCAATCGCTCTGTGCATTAATACATATAACTAACATCCCTCAATCGCTCTGTGCCTTAATAAATATAACTAACATCCCTCAATCGCTCTGTGCATTAATACATATAACTAACATCCCTCAATCGCTCTGTGCATTAATACATATAACCACCACCCCTCAATCGCTCTGTGCATTAATACATATAACTAACATCCCTCAATCGCTCTGTGCATTAATACATATAACCACCATCCCTCAATCGCTCTGTGCATTAATACATATAACCACCATCCCTCAATCGCTCTGTGCATTAATACATATAACTTACATGGACCAATCGCTCTGTGCATTAATACATATAACCACCATCCCTCAATCGCTCTGTGCATTAATACATATAACTAACATGGACCAATCGCTCTGTGCATTAATACATATAACCACCATCCCTCAATCGCTCTGTGCATTAATACATATAACTAACATGGACCAATCGCTCTGTGCATTAATACATATAACCACCATCCCTCAATCGCTCTGTGCATTAATACATATAACTAACATGGACCAATTGCTCTGTGCATTAATACATATAACCACCACCCCTCAATCGCTCTGTGCATTAATACATATAACTAACATGGAGCAATCGCTCTGTGCATTAATACATATAACCACCATCCCTCAATCGCTCGGTGCATTAATACATATAACTGACATGGACCAATCGCTCTGGGCATTAATACATATAACTAACATGGACCAATCGCTCTGTGCATTAATACATATAACCACCATCCCTCAATCGCTCGGTGCATTAATACATATAACTGACATGGACCAATCACTCTGGGCATTAATACATATAACTAACATGGACCAATCGCTCTGTGCATTAATACATATAACCACCATCCCTCAATCGCTCTGTGCATTAATACATATAACTAACATGTACCAATCGCTCTGTGCATTAATACATATAACCACCATCCCTCAATCGCTCGGTGCATTAATACATATAACTGACATGGACCAATCGCTCTGGGCATTAATACATATAACTGACATGGACCAATCGCTCTGGGCATTAATACATATAACTAACATGGACCAATCGCTCTGTGCATTAATACATATAACTAACATGGACCAATCGCTCTGTGCATTAATACATATAACTTACATGGACCAATCGCTCTGTGCATTAATACATACAACCACCATCCCTCAATCTCTCTGTGCATTAATACATATAACCACCATCCCTCAATCGCTCTGTGCATTAATACATATAACTTACGTGGACCAATCGCTCTGGGCATTAATACATATAACTAACATGGACCAATCGCTCTGTGCATTAATACATATAACTAACATGGACCAATCGCTCTGTGCATTAATACATATAACTAACATGGACCAATCGCTCTGTGCATTAATACATATAACCACCATCCCTCAATCGCTCTGTGCATTAATACATATAACCACCATCCCTCAATCGCTCTGTGCATTAATACATATAACCACCATCCCTCAATCGCTCTGTGCATTAATACATATAACCACCATCCCTCAATCGCTCTGTGCATTAATACATATAACCACCATCCCTCAATCGCTCTGTGCATTAATACATATAACTTACATGGACCAATCGCTCTGTGCATTAATACATATAACCACCATCCCTCAATCGCTCTGTGCATTAATACATATAACCACCATCCCTCAATCGCTCTGTGCATTAATACATATAACTTACATGGACCAATCGCTCTGTGCATTAATACATATAACTTACATGGACCAATCGCTCTGTGCATTAATACATATAACTAACATGGACCAATCGCTCTGTGCATTAATACATATAACTGACATGGACCAATCGCTCTGTGCATTAATACATATAACTAACATGGACCAATCGCTCTGTGCATTAATACATATAACTGACATGGACCAATCGCTCTGTGTATTAATACATATAACTAACATGGACCAATCGCTCTGTGTATTAATACATATAACCACCATCCCTCAATCGCTCGGTGCATTAATACATATAACTGACATGGACCAATCGCTCTGGGCATTATTACATATAACTGACATGGACCAATCGCTCTGGGCATTAATACATATAACTAACATGGACCAATCGCTCTGTGCATTAATACATATAACTAACATGGACCAATCGCTCTGTGCATTAATACATATAACTGACATGGACCAATCGCTCTGTGCATTAATACATATAACTGACATGGACCAATCGCTCTGTGCATTAATACATATAACTAACATGGACCAATCGCTCTGTGCATTAATACATATAACTGACATGGACCAATCGCTCTGTGCATTAATACATATAACTAACATGGACCAATCGCTCTGTGTATTAATACATATAACCACCATCCCTCAATCGCTCGGTGCATTAATACATATAACTAACATGGTCCAATCGCTCTGTGCATTAATACATATAACTAACATGGACCAATCTCTCTGTGCATTAATACATATAACTGACATGGACCAATCGCTCTGTGCATTAATACATATAACTGACATGGACCAATCGCTCTGTGCATTAATACATATAACTAACATGGACCAATCGCTCGATGTATTAATACATATAACTTACATGGACCAATCGCTCTGTGCATTAATACATATAACTAACATGGACCAATCGCTCTGTGTATTAATACATATAACTTACATGGACCAATCGCTCTGTGCATTAATACATATAACCACCATCCCTCAATCTCTCTGTGCATTAATACATATAACCACCATCCCTCAATCGCTCTGTGCATTAATACATATAACTTACATGGACCAATCGCTCTGTGCATTAATACATATAACTTACATGGACCAATCGCTCTGTGCATTAATACATATAACTAACATGGACCAATCGCTCTGTGCATTAATACATATAACCACCATCCCTCAATCGCTCTGTGCATTAATACATATAACCACCATCCCTCAATCGCTCTGTGCATTAATACATATAACCACCATCCCTCAATCGCTCTGTGCATTAATACATATAACCACCATCCCTCAATCGCTCTGTGCATTAATGCATATAACCACCATCCCTCAATCGCTCTGTGCATTAATACATATAACTTACATGGACCAATCGCTCTGTGCATTAATACATATAACCACCATCCCTCAATCGCTCTGTGCATTAATACATATAACCACCATCCCTCAATCGCTCTGTGCATTAATACATATAACTAACATGGACCAATCGCTCTGTGCATTAATACATATAACTGACATGGACCAATCGCTCTGTGTATTAATACATATAACTAACATGGACCAATCGCTCTGTGTATTAATACATATAACCACCATCCCTCAATCGCTCGGTGCATTAATACATATAACTGACATGGACCAATCGCTCTGGGCATTAATACATATAACTGACATGGACCAATCGCTCTGGGCATTAATACATATAACTAACATGGACCAATCGCTCTGTGCATTAATACATATAACTAACATGGACCAATCGCTCTGTGCATTAATACATATAACTGACATGGACCAATCGCTCTGTGCATTAATACATATAACTGACATGGACCAATCGCTCTGTGCATTAATACATATAACTAACATGGACCAATCGCTCTGTGCATTAATACATATAACTGACATGGACCAATCGCTCTGTGCATTAATACATATAACTAACATGGACCAATCGCTCTGTGTATTAATACATATAACCACCATCCCTCAATCGCTCGGTGCATTAATACATATAACTAACATGGTCCAATCGCTCTGTGCATTAATACATATAACTAACATGGACCAATCGCTCTGTGCATTAATACATATAACTGACATGGACCAATCGCTCTGTGCATTAATACATATAACTGACATGGACCAATCGCTCTGTGCATTAATACATATAACTAACATGGACCAATCGCTCGGTGTATTAATACATATAACTTACATGGACCAATCGCTCTGTGCATTAATACATATAACTAACATGGACCAATCGCTCTGTGCATTAATACATATAACTTACATGGACCAATCGCTCTGTGCATTAATACATATAACCACCATCCCTCAATCTCTCTGTGCATTAATACATATAACCACCATCCCTCAATCGCTCTGTGCATTAATACATATAACTTACATGGACCAATCGCTCTGTGCATTAATACATATAACTTACATGGACCAATCGCTCTGTGCATTAATACATATAACTAACATGGACCAATCGCTCTGTGCATTAATACATATAACCACCATCTCTCAATCGCTCTGTGCATTAATACATATAACCACCATCCCTCAATCGCTCTGTGCATTAATACATATAACCACCATCCCTCAATCGCTCTGTGCATTAATACATATAACCACCATCCCTCAATCGCTCTGTGCATTAATACATATAACCACCATCCCTCAATCGCTCTGTGCATTAATACATATAACTTACATGGACCAATCGCTCTGTGCATTAATACATATAACCACCATCCCTCAATCGCTCTGTGCATTAATACATATAACCACCATCCCTCAATCGCTCTGTGCATTAATACATATAACCACCATCCCTCAATCGCTCTGTGCATTAATACATATAACTAACATGGACCAATCGCTCTGTGCATTAATACATATAACCACCATCCCTCAATCGCTCTGTGCATTAATACATATAACTTACATGGACCAATCGCTCTGAGCATTAATACATATAACCACCATCCCTCAATCGCTCTGTGCATTAATACATATAACCACCATCCCTCAATCGCTCTGTGCATTAATACATATAACTTACATGGACCAATCGCTCTGTGCATTAATACATATAACTTACATGGACCAATCGCTCTGTGCATTAATACATATAACTAACATGGACCAATCGCTCTGTGCATTAATACATATAACTGACATGGACCAATCGCTCTGTGCATTAATACATATAACTAACATGGACCAATCGCTCTGTGCATTAATACATATAACTGACATGGACCAATCGCTCTGTGTATTAATACATATAACTTACATGGACCAATCGCTCTGTGCATTAATACATATAACTAACATGGACCAATCGCTCTGTGTATTAATACATATAACTTACATGGACCAATCGCTCTGTGCATTAATACATATAACTAACATGGACCAATCGCTCTGTGCATTAATACATATAACTGACATGGACCAATCGCTCTGTGTATTAATACATATAACTGACATGGACCAATCGCTCTGTGCAATAATACATATAACTGACATGGACCAATCGCTCTGTGCATTAATACATATAACTGACATGGACCAATCGCTCTGTGTATTAATACATATAACTGACATGGACCAATCGCTCTGTGCATTAATACATATAACTGACATGGACCAATCGCTCTGTGTATTAATACATATAACTGACATGGACCAATCGCTCTGTGCATTAATACATATAACTAACATGGACCAATCGCTCTGTGCATTAATACATATAACTTATATGGACCAATCGCTCTGTGCATTAATACATATAACTAACATGGTCCAATCGCTCTGTGCATTAATACATATAACTAACATGGACCAATCGCTCGGTGTATTAATACATATAACTTACATGGACCAATCGCTCTGTGCATTAATACATATAACTAACATGGACCAATCGCTCGGTGTATTAATACATATAACTAACATGGACCAATCGCTCTGTGCATTAATACATATAACTTATATGGACCAATCGCTCTGTGCATTAATACATATAACTAACATGGTCCAATCGCTCTGTGCATTAATACATATAACTAACATGGACCAATCGCTCGGTGTATTAATACATATAACTTACATGGACCAATCGCTCTGTGCATTAATACATATAACTAACATGGACCAATCGCTCTGTGCATTAATACATATTTTAGGGACCAATCGCTCTGTGCATTAATACATATTTTATGGACCAATCGCTCTGTGCATTAATACATATAACTAACAAGGACCAATTGCTCTGTGTATTAATACATATAACTAACATGGACCAATCGCTCTGTGTATTAATACATATAACTTACATGGACCAATCGCTCTGTGCATTAATACATATAACTTACATGGAAAAATCGCTCTGTGCATTAATACATATAACTGACATGGACCAATCGCTCAGTGCATTAATACATATAACTAACATGGACCAATCGCTCTGTGTATTAATACATATAACTTACATGGACCAATCGCTCGGTGCATTAATACACATAACTTACATGGACCAATCGCTCTGTGCATTAATACATATAACTAACATGGACCAATCGCTTGGTGTATTAATACATATAACTTACATGGACCAATCGCTCTGTGCATTAATACATATAACTAACATGGACCAATCGCTCTGTGCATTAATACATATTTTATGGACCAATCGCTCTGTGCATTAATACATATTTTATGGACCAATCGCTCTGTGCATTAATACATATAACTAACAAGGACCAATTGCTCTGTGTATTAATACATATAACTAACATGGACCAATCGCTCTGTGTATTAATACATATAATTTACATGGACCAATCGCTCTGTGCATTAATACATATAACTTACATGGAAAAATCGCTCTGTGCATTAATACATATAACTGACATGGACCAATCGCTCAGTGCATTAATACATATAACTAACATGGACCAATCGCTCTGTGTATTAATACATATAACTTACATGGACCAATCGCTCGGTGCATTAATACACATAACTTACATGGACCAATCGCTCTGTGCATTAATACATATAACTAACATGGACCAATCGCTCGGTGTATTAATACATATAACTTACATGGACCAATCGCTCTGTGCATTAATACATATAACTAACATGGACCAATCGCTCGGTGTATTAATACATATAACTTACATGGACCAATCGCTCGGTGCATTAATACACATAACTTACATGGACCAATCGCTCTGTGCATTAATGCATATAACTAACATGGACCAATCGCTCGGTGTATTAATACATATAACTTACATGGACCAATCGCTCGGTGCATTAATACATATAACTGACATGGACCAATCGCTCTGTGTATTAATACATATAACTTACATGGACCAATCGCTCGGTGCATTATTACATATAACTGACATGAACCAATCGCTCTGGGCATTAATACATATAACTAACATGGTCCAATCGCTCTGTGCATTAATACATATAACTAACATGGACCAATCGCTCTGTGCATTAATACATATAACTAACATGGACCAATCGCTCTGTGCATTAATACATATAACTAACATGGACCAATCGCTCTGTGCATTAATACATATAACTAACATGGAACAATCGCTCTGTGCATTAATACATATAACTGACATGGACCAATCGCTCTGGGCATTAATACATATAACTAACATGGACCAATCGCTCTGTGCATTAATACATATAACTAACATGGACCAATCGCTCTGTGCATTAATACATATAACTGACAGGGACCAATCGCTCTGTGCATTAATACATATAACTAACATGGACCAATCGCTCTGTGCATTAATACATATAACTTACATGGAAAAATCGCTCTGTGCATTAATACATATAACTGACATGGACCAATCGCTCAGTGCATTAATACATATAACTAACATGGACCAATCGCTCTGTGTATTAATACATATAACTTACATGGACCAATCGCTCGGTGCATTAATACACATAACTTACATGGACCAATCGCTCTGTGCATTAATACATATAACTAACATGGACCAATCGCTCGGTGTATTAATACATATAACTTACATGGACCAATCGCTCTGTGCATTAATACATATAACTAACATGGACCAATCGCTCGGTGTATTAATACATATAACTTACATGGACCAATCGCTCGGTGCATTAATACACATAACTTACATGGACCAATCGCTCTGTGCATTAATACATATAACTAACATGGACCAATCGCTCGGTGTATTAATACATATAACTTACATGGACCAATCGCTCGGTGCATTAATACATATAACTGACATGGACCAATCGCTCTGTGTATTAATACATATAACTTACATGGACCAATCGCTCGGTGCATTAATACATATAACTGACATGAACCAATCGCTCTGGGCATTAATACATATAACTAACATGGTCCAATCGCTCTGTGCATTAATACATATAACTAACATGGACCAATCGCTCTGTGCATTAATACATATAACTAACATGGACCAATCGCTCTGTGCATTAATACATATAACTAACATGGACCAATCGCTCTGTGCATTAATACATATAACTAACATGGAACAATCGCTCTGTGCATTAATACATATAACTGACATGGACCAATCGCTCTGGGCATTAATACATATAACTAACATGGACCAATCCCTCTGTGCATTAATACATATAACTAACATGGACCAATCGCTCTGTGCATTAATACATATAACTAACATGGAACAATCGCTCTGTGCATTAATACATATAACTGACATGGACCAATCGCTCTGGGCATTAATACATATAACTAACATGGACCAATCGCTCTGTGCATTAATACATATAACTAACATGGACCAATCGCTCTGTGCATTAATACATATAACTGACAGGGACCAATCGCTCTGTGCATTAATACATATAACTAACATGGACCAATCGCTCTGTGCATCAATACATATAACTAACATGGACCAATCGCTCTGTGCATTAATACATATAACTAACATGGTCCAATCGCTCTGTGCATTAATACATATAACTGACATGGACCAATCGCTCTGGGCATTAATACATATAACTAACATGGACCAATCGCTCTGTGCATTAATACATATAGCTGACATGGACCAATCGCTCTGTGCATTAATACATATAACTAACATGGACCAATTGCTCTGTGCATTAATACATATAACTAACATGGACCAATCGCTCTGTGTATAATACATATAACTAACATGGACCAATCGCTCTGTGCATTAATACATATAACTAACATGGACCAAGCGCTCTGTGCATTAATACATATAACTGACATGGACCAATCGCTCTGGGCATTAATACATATAACTAACATGGACCAATCGCTCTGTTACATATAACAGACATGGACCAGTCGCTCTGTGCATTAATACATATAACTAACATGGACCAATCGCTCTGTGCATTAATACATATAACTAACATGGACCAATCGCTCTGTGCATTAATACATATAACTAACATGGACCAATCGCTCTGTGCATTAATACATATAACTAACATGGAACAATCGCTCTGTGCATTAATACATATAACTGACATGGACCAATCGCTCTGGGCATTAATACATATAACTAACATGGACCAATCGCTCTGTGCATTAATACATATAACTAACATGGACCAATCGCTCTGTGCTTTAATACATATAACTGACAGGGACCAATCGCTCTGTGCATTAATACATATAACTAACATGGACCAATCGCTCTGTGCATTAATACATATAACTTACATGGAAAAATCGCTCTGTGCATTAATACACATAACTTACATGGACCAATCGCTCTGTGCATTAATACATATAACTAACATGGACCAATCGCTCTGTGCATTAATACATATAACTGACATGGACCAATCGCTCTGGGCATTAATACATATAACTAACATGGACCAATCGCTCTGTGCATTAATACATATAACTAACATGGACCAATCGCTCTGTGCATTAATACATATAACTGACAGGGACCAATCGCTCTGTGCATTAATACATATAACTAACATGGACCAATCGCTCTGTGCATTAATACATATAACTTACATGGAAAAATCGCTCTGTGCATTAATACATATAACTGACATGGACCAATCGCTCAGTGCATTAATACATATAACTAACATGGACCAATCGCTCTGTGTATTAATACATATAACTTACATGGACCAATCGCTCGGTGCATTAATACACATAACTTACATGGACCAATCGCTCTGTGCATTAATACATATAACTAACATGGACCAATCGCTCGGTGTATTAATACATATAACTTACATGGACCAATCGCTCTGTGCATTAATACATATAACTAACATGGACCAATCGCTCGGTGTATTAATACATATAACTTACATGGACCAATCGCTCGGTGCATTAATACACATAACTTACATGGACCAATCGCTCTGTGCATTAATACATATAACTAACATGGACCAATCGCTCGGTGTATTAATACATATAACTTACATGGACCAATCGCTCGGTGCATTAATACATATAACTGACATGGACCAATCGCTCTGTGTATTAATACATATAACTTACATGGACCAATCGCTCGGTGCATTAATACATATAACTGACATGAACCAATCGCTCTGGGCATTAATACATATAACTGACATGGACCAATCGCTCTGTGTATTAATACATATAACTTACATGGACCAATCGCTCGGTGCATTAATACATATAACTGACATGAACCAATCGCTCTGGGCATTAATACATATAACTAACATGGTCCAATCGCTCTGTGCATTAATACATATAACTAACATGGACCAATCGCTCTGTGCATTAATACATATAACTAACATGGACCAATCGCTCTGTGCATTAATACATATAACTAACATGGACCAATCGCTCTGTGCATTAATACATATAACTAACATGGAACAATCGCTCTGTGCATTAATACATATAACTGATATGGACCAATCGCTCTGGGCATTAATACATATAACTAACATGGACCAATCGCTCTGTGCATTAATACATATAACTAACATGGACCAATCGCTCTGTGCATTAATACATATAACTGACAGGGACCAATCGCTCTGTGCATTAATACATATAACTAACATGGACCAATCGCTCTGTGCATCAATACATATAACTAACATGGACCAATCGCTCTGTGCATTAATACATATAACTAACATGGTCCAATCGCTCTGTGCATTAATACATATAACTGACATGGACCAATCGCTCTGGGCATTAATACATATAACTAACATGGACCAATCGCTCTGTGCATTAATACATATAGCTGACATGGACCAATCGCTCTGTGCATTAATACATATAACTAACATGGACCAATCGCTCTGTGCATTAATACATATAACTAACATGGACCAATCGCTCTGTGTATAATACATATAACTAACATGGACCAATCGCTCTGTGCATTAATACATATAACTAACATGGACCAAGCGCTCTGTGCATTAATACATATAACTGACATGGACCAATCGCTCTGGGCATTAATACATATAACTAACATGGACCAATCGCTCTGTTACATATAACAGACATGGACCAGTCGCTCTGTGCATTAATACATATAACTAACATGGACCAATCGCTCTGTGCATTAATACATATAACTAACATGGACCAATCGCTCTGTGCATTAATACATATAACTAACATGGACCAATCGCTCTGTGCATTAATACATATAACTAACATGGAACAATCGCTCTGTGCATTAATACATATAACTGACATGGACCAATCGCTCTGGGCATTAATACATATAACTAACATGGACCAATCGCTCTGTGCATTAATACATATAACTAACATGGACCAATCGCTCTGTGCATTAATACATATAACTGACAGGGACCAATCGCTCTGTGCATTAATACATATAACTAACATGGACCAATCGCTCTGTGTATTAATACATATAACTTACATGGAAAAATCGCTCTGTGCATTAATACATATAACTGACATGGACCAATCGCTCAGTGCATTAATACATATAACTAACATGGACCAATCGCTCTGTGTATTAATACATATAACTTACATGGACCAATCGCTCGGTGCATTAATACACATAACTTACATGGACCAATCGCTCTGTGCATTAATACATATAACTAACATGGACCAAACGCTCGGTGTATTAATACATATAACTTACATGGACCAATCGCTCTGTGCATTAATACATATACATGTAACTAACATGGACCAATCGCTCGGTGTATTAATACATATAACTTACATGGACCAATCGCTCGGTGCATTAATACACATAACTTACATGGACCAATCGCTCTGTGCATTAATACATATAACTAACATGGACCAATCGCTCGGTGTATTAATACATATAACTTACATGGACCAATCGCTCGGTGCATTAATACATATAACTGACATGGACCAATCGCTCTGTGTATTAATACATATAACTTACATGGACCAATCGCTCTGTGCATTAATACATATAACTGACATGGACCAATCGCTCAGTGCATTAATACATATAACTAACATGGACCAATCGCTCGGTGTATTAATACATATAACTTACATGGACCAATCGCTCGGTGCATTAATACACATAACTTACATGGACCAATCGCTCTGTGCATTAATACATATAACGAACATGGACCAATCGCTCGGTGTATTAATACATATAACTTACATGGACCAATCGCTCGGTGCATTAATACATATAACAGACATGGACCAATCGCTCTGTGTATTAATACATATAACTTACATGGACCAATCGCTCGGTGCATTAATACATATAACTGACATGAACCAATCGCTCTGGGCATTAATACATATAACTAACATGGTCCAATCGCTCTGTGCATTAATACATATAACTAACATGGACCAATCGCTCTGTGCATTAATACATATAACTAACATGGACCAATCGCTCTGTGCATTAATACATATAACTAACATGGACCAATCGCTCTGTGCATTAATACATATAACTAACATGGAACAATCGCTCTGTGCATTAATACATATAACTGACATGGACCAATCGCTCTGGGCATTAATACATATAACTAACATGGACCAATCGCTCTGTGCATTAATACATATAACTAACATGGACCAATCGCTCTGTGCATTAATACATATACTGTAAAATGACTAATTTTCACTGGGTTTAAATTTCACTGATTTACTATTTCAGGCATATTCAGTGGGTTTTAAATTCACGGTTTCATCATTTAGATAATGTGTTTTATGCTAAATTTTACATATTCACTGTGTTTTAATTTAGCGCATTTTTCCAGTCAGCGAAATAAGCCAAATTAAAACCCAGTGAATAATTACCCCCTTTACAGTAACTGACAGGGACCAATCGCTCTGTGCATTAATACATATAACTAACATGGACCAATCGCTCTGTGCATCAATACATATAACTAACATGGACCAATCGCTCTGTGCATTAATACATATAACTAACATGGTCCAATCGCTCTGTGCATTAATACATATAACTGACATGGACCAATCGCTCTGGGCATTAATACATATAACTAACATGGACCAATCGCTCTGTGCATTAATACATATAGCTGACATGGACCAATCGCTCTGTGCATTAATACATATAACTAACATGGACCAATCGCTCTGTGCATTAATACATATAACTAACATGGACCAATCGCTCTGTGTATAATACATATAACTAACATGGACCAATCGCTCTGTGCATTAATACATATAACTAACATGGACCAAGCGCTCTGTGCATTAATACATATAACTGACATGGACCAATCGCTCTGGGCATTAATACATATAACTAACATGGACCAATCGCTCTGTTACATATAACAGACATGGACCAGTCGCTCTGTGCATTAATACATATAACTAACATGGACCAATCGCTCTGTGCATTAATACATATATAACTAACATGGACCAATCGCTCTGTGCATTAATACATATATAACTAACATGGACCAATCGCTCTGTGCATTAATACATATAACTAACATGGACCAATCGCTCTGGGCATTAATACATATAACTAACATGGACCAGTCGCTCTGTGCATTAATACATATATAACTAACATGGACCAATCGCTCTGTGCATTAATACATATAACTAACATGGACCAATCGCTCTGTGCATTAATACATATAACTGACATGGACCAATCGCTCTGTGCATTAATACATATAACTAACACGGACCAATCGCTCTGTGCATTAATACATACAAATGACATGAATGAATTATATATTCATATATACATATAGTCGTTGTAAAAAATACAAGTTTACAGATTGTACACATTTGGTGTCTTGTTTGAAGATTTTTGGATTCATAACTGTCTTGACTAACATTATGTAAATCACCGTAACATGCATCTCCTTAGAAATGATCATAGAATTAATGATTGGATATATAAATTACAATTAATATGAACTAATTCAGAATTGTAAATTGTTTTGTGTTACAGAATTTACGAGCAATGGCGATGAGTATATTTATGTTGGGTGTACATATCGGTTTTAGTATGGCGTTCATAATGAAGGTCTTTGCAGTGCATGCTGGGTGGAGATTGGCATATACCGTGACAGGATTGCCAGGAATTATTCTTGGAATTGTAACTTATTGTACGGTGAGGGAACCATCCAGAGAGGTGCGTTAAGTCATTAGACTGCAATCTTTTCACACAATGAAGTCATTTATACATAATCGCGATCGTTTGTTTTTATTCCATGCGTCAGTCTGGAAATTCATGTCTAAGATTACTTTGTGAAATTGCAAGTGTAACCAATTACGCATTTTATTACACACGCTCACAATGTTTACCCATAGACCCTCTGTCTATGGTTTACCATTCACTGTTGTTGAGCGCTTAAGTTAAAACCGACATGCAGAAACTCCCAGCTTGTGTTTCATGTACATGTGGGAAATGTGTATGTTATGTCAGAGGGAAATCTCGTCTCGTCTCTCTATCTCGTCCCCTTGAGGTACGGGATCGGGAATGTCACTTATACTTTACCGTCAAATAAGACACACACAACGAAATACGTTTCAGCTCTCGTCTTAGTCGGTCAATCGAGCACTGTATAAGACACAGCGCCCTGGGGAAAAAATCCCCAAGACTATCGCAAGGCTGACCCAAGACTAGCCCAAGACTGCGTCAAGGGTCGCCCCAAGTCTCTCCAGGACTGCACTCGACTGCCCAGGACTGCGTCTATCGTCTGTGCTCCCCAAGACCAACTCAAACTCTCTTTATTCATTTTCAAAACTCTAACCAATTACAAAGCAGTAAAAAGACTCTAGGGCGTAACCTTCAATCATAAAGCCAATCACACTAAGTACTGAATACGTCATATCTTTTGATTAATCGTTCACTACATTAATAACTATGAATATAAACTGTCAGAATGATTAGTCTGAATAGCGGCGGTTATCTGGTAATTAGTTCCAAATCACTGAGCCAAGTTCCGTCCAAAACTTCAAATAGGCCTAAACGATGACAGACATAACACAGCAATTCGCTAATAATCAGCTAATTAAGTCGATTAACAGATACGCGAAAACAAATTCATGACACATCCCTTCACCCAAACTGAGATTGTGCCTCCTGGCATTACACGTTCATAAATCAAAGATACCGTCAGCCACTCATCGTCATACAGGTTAAATACAATACTAAGAAAAGGAATAAATCAAAAAGAGTAAAACACACTAATTAAGTACAATGATTATAAAGTCTAAATACAATGGTTATAATGTCACAAATATCAATGGTTATAAATCAAAAACAAGGGAAAGGCTACCAATAGGCTCGCTTTTCTCAAAACGGTTCACTGAGGTAACCCTTCGCTGCACTGTCTCCGTTACTAAGGTTACAAACTCTATATCAAAAGGTCAAAAAAACTAAGGCGTGGCGGTGTAACCAAGCGATCAGCCAATCGATGCAGTTGACAGCATGATCACGTGATTACCAGGGATGTGTCTCTCGGTTAAAGCATTGCAAAGCGGCAACTAATAAACAATGAATAAAAAAAGCTATTAATCAAACTCCTGTCATATACGCTTATAAACTTCAACTGAACTTACAAGTCGTTAATCTAAACACAAGTCATACGGCGTGGAAACAGAATGCAAAGACAAAGCTATCATAACACATTACTCCTCTGGCAAAAAGACGGGGAAAAGACTAAAACGATATAAACCACTGAGTTACATATAAACCTGTCAATAATGAACAAAAGCTTGCGCTATCAAACAATACGTATATAAGCGCACCATACTCACTTCAAAAAGAGATTAAAAACGTTACAAAGGTGCTCTTAACTCAAAAAGCGTCAAAAGTATTCCGGAAACAACACGTAAACAAAAACAACTCTTAAAACGTCGATATCTCTGTACTCGACAAATCTCAAAACTCTGAAAAACTCGTTGCGGCATTACTTTCCCCATCATATCCCTTACTCATAAACTCATAAAAACACCATAAAACTTCACAAAACTCAAAACACTGTGTTGCAAATACTTGTCCACTGAGGCGCGCTTAAATCGTTATAAAGGACCTCGAACGTCACTAAATATCAGTTCAAAACACAAATCTGGGCGCTTACATACATACAATTCGACATCACAAAAAAAAAACGGTAAGAAAAAACGATAGGAAAAGCAAGCAATACATTACATTACTGAACAATAGGGTTGGGATTGTGAAAAGAGTTCAACGTCCTTGAGTTACAGCGTCCGTTACAGTGTCCAATGAGCGGTTCTCTAAGCAATAGACAGATAGCTAAAGTCAAAGTCTATAAGCGTCTCTTCTCTTGTCGCGTTATTCTGGGTCGTTCTTTGTCATCTTCTTGTGTTTAATGTCGCTCAATTCTTAATTATTCAGTCCTATACGATACTCGTCCTTCATAAGGGGTTCAGAAGTCTTCATCTCTTCAGCGTTGTACATCGGTGCGATACTGGTAAAGCCGTTAGTCGTCAAGCGCGGTTTCTGAGTCGTCTCTGCCATGGAGCTGTTAGTTCGGTTCGCAAGAAAGACACACCTTCGCCATTTCACTTTTCTTCACAGGACGTCAATGTGTGTTAAACACCTGCCCGGGTTCATCCAAAACGTATCACGGGGTAAATTCTTTTTCTCTGGGTTCTCCACACTTGTCAGGGGAGAAACTCGTCTCGTCTCTCTATCGCGTCCCCTTGAGGTACGGGATCAGGAAAGTCACTTATACTTTACCGTCAAATAAGACACACACAACGAAATACGTTTCAGCTCTCGTCTTAGTCGGTCAATCAAGCACTCTATAAGACACAGCACCCTGGGGAAAAAATCCCCAAGACTATCACAAGGCTGACCCAAGACTAGCCCAAGACTGCGTCAAGGGTCGCCCCAAGTCTCTCCAGGACTGCACTCGACTGCCCAGGACTGCGTCTATCGTCTGTGCTCCCCAAGACCAACTCAAACTCTCTTTATTCATTTTCAAAACTCTAACCAATTACAAAGCAGTAAAAAGACTCTAGGGCGTAACCTTCAATCATAAAGCCAATCACACTAAGTACTGAATACGTCATATCTTTTGATTAATCGTTCACTACATTAATAACTATGAATATAAACTGTCAGAATGATTAGTCTGAATAGCGGCGGTTATCTGGTAATTAGTTCCAAATCACTGAGCCAAGTTCCGTCCAAAACTTCAAATAGGCCTAAACGATGACAGACATAACACAGCAATTCGCTAATAATCAGCTAATTAAGTCGATTAACAGATACGCGAAAACAAATTCATGACAGTTATGTCGATTATTTCCACTGTGGACATATTTTTTTCGTGGGGAAGTTCATTCTGACTATGATTAGTATTAGGCTTTGTGTGAGTGCAGAGTAATTCTGTACGTTGTTTGTGTCATCGGAAATTGGAATTGCGCATGTATATCTAGTCACTGTAAGAGCGCATTCACTACGCGCTATTTCTAACTGCCTTTTTGTGACAGTGCAATGTGACGTAACGGAGAGTGAGTCTTCTTAGTGTGGCGTGTTTTATGTTCATATGTTTGTGAATGTGATCTCACTTACAAAAACTATTCAAAAGCTTGTTCCCAAAGATCATCTCCAGACCAAACGAAAGATACTCACTGTCCAATTGTTTTAATAACTCTCTTTTTTGCAATTTTAATAGAACTATTATTTCTAATATATGGATGAGTCATACAAACTTGCCAACTTATTTTAGATTATTTTATTGCTACTGAATGACAAACATTTAAACTAATGTTCGAAAACTGACACAATGAATGTGAGTGCCATCTTCCCACCTGATTACATCGCGACAGTTTGAGGTAGAAAATGTTCATGGTTTATTCATTTTGTAATTATTAAATAATTTCGGTCAATATTGACTTTGAAAACAGTCACTCGCCAATTTTTCGAGAAAATGGTAGATTTATTTCACTGCGATCTTTTATCATTAGTTGTTATGACGCCGACGTCTTCTATATACCAAATTGTAAATACGTTTTACAATATTTCAGCACGTGGGCATCAATTTGTTTCTTGCATTATTCATTGATTCCAGACATCATTTATCGGAAGTTAGAAATCCACTGCCAACTCAAAATTTTATATTCAAGCGTAGACTTTTGACGATTAAATTATATAAAGAAATTGTTTTCATTGATCTCCACAGTTACGACAAATCAACGATAATAGTGGACCAACAACCGCGATCATGCAAACTAAACCGTCAAACAATCAAATTCTGTCGCCAGCACCATTTTGTAACAGCCTCTTCGCTGCTCTCCTCCTCGGCGGAGCGATACGATGTGGGGGCGGGCACACGTTTTATTACAACATTCAGAACTACATTACTCACTACTACCAGGACTACCCCACTGAACATTTCTTGAGTTGGATACCAGTTATTAGCGGGCTATGTGGCTCCGTTGCCGGTGGAATTATAGCTGATAGCATCGCTACAGAAAGCTCGGAGGGATATACTGGAAGACTCAAAGTGATACTGTTCTCGGTGGTAAGTTGTTGCATATTTGACCACAGGGAGCCCAGGAACTATAATCAACTGTAGTGCGCAGTCTCTATGAGCGGGGGGGGGGATCGGTTGGTATCTGGTGGTAAGAAATAGACAAGGGATGAAGGCTCCAGCCAGCTCATATTTTTTAAACTGGAAAAAACAGACGAACAGAATGAAAAATAAAATCTATAAAAAATACCAGGTTGAAGAATATTAGTTGCTCCTTCAAATTTCGCCAAAGCCTTGCCTAGATTTTACCGATATCTGCAGAATAAATCAAGAAAACTACACAAATTGACTCCATTTAGGAATTCCTAACGGTTTGCCCGAACGCATGGCAAAGTTTGGAGGCGTGGCCTGTAGCATTTGGCAACAACCAATCACAAAACTGGTTACGAACCAGTTGAGCAAGGCTAACAGAGTCGTGACCTCGATGTGGTTCGTAACTAGTCTTGTGATTGGTTGTTGACAAATGCTGAACAGGCCACGCCTTCAACTGTGCCGTGTGTTCGGGCAAACCGTTAGGAATTCCTAAATGGAGTCAATTTGTGTAGTTTTCTTGATTTATTCTGCAGATATCGGTAAAATGTAGGCAAGGCTTTGGCGAAATTTGAAGGAGCAACTAATATTCTTCAACCTGGTATTTTTTTTAGATTTTATTTTTCATTCTTTTCGTCTGTTTTTTCAAGTTTAAAAAATGTGAGCTGGCTGGAGCCTTCATCCCTTGTCTATTTCTTACCACCAGATACCAACCGATCCCCCCCCCGCTCATAGAGACTGCGCACTACAGTTGATTATAGTTCCTGGGCTCCCTGTGATTTGACTGAACTTTGACATAAAGAAAAGCTGACACGTAAAACATACATTGTAGTAATGTTCTGATTTACAGCAAGTCCCATAAGTATTGGGGCTGCCAATTTGCAAACTCGCTAGCGAATTGGCTAACTGCTTTGGTTTTGACTAAACGGTTGGCTTTCGAATCTCGCTGGCGTCGTCTTGTGGTCACGCTCACTTAAGGCGAATGTAACTGTATGTAACAGTAGGGGACGATCCTCATACTTTAGGAGCTAATCAGCGACGGTTTTACAGTTGGATGGCGATTTCGCTTTCAAATATACCAGGGAAAGTGTTCTATGCTCTTTGTGCCTACACAAAAACGACGAATGAGGTCGATTTTTCCAGCGGTTGGCTTAATGCTACCCCAACGGATCGTTTGATTGTGAAAGTTTGTTATTTTCTCCCTGATTTGTAGGGAACTGTTTCTCAACTTATCTATTTAGTTTCAAGCAGTGTTCAAGGTGGTTACCCTCATATAATAAATATCGGTGGATTAATCGTATTTATCATATCATCACTTGTACGCCAGCTGACTGTGACCAGTTTCGCCACAAGTGGACGCGATCACAAGCCGGCGCCAGTGAAATTGGAAAGCCAACCGTTTAGTCAAAACCAAAGCAGTTAGCCAATTCGCTATCGAATTTGCAAATTGGCTGCCCCAATACTTCTATGACTTGCTGTAATACCCATTGTCAATGAACTCAGACACTCGAACACACCTCAAGTTTTGTTTGCTGAAAGGATTCTGCAGATATTTTTAACACTATTAATTAATGGTGGTTTGTAATGTACAAATATACAGCTGGCGGGTTTACCATCCATGTTTTTACACCGATGCATGTTTTAGTGCACCCACTATACGCAGGGTGGTTACCCCTTAGGAATCTTGGTGAATTTGCTTTTTTAAAGGGCGGTAGTCGTCGCGCCACGCATGCACAAGCGAGATATGGGACTCATATGAACAAAGATGGCGACTCTAATTTGACTGTTGCGCAGACCATATGTATAAACTGAGACGTCACGGTTACTAAACTTTAATAACTATGTCATTTCGTTGGTGATTGGAAGGTATCGATGAAGTCACCGCGGCGGTAATATGTTTACGTTACGCCTTGGTAAATACCCATGCTCGTGATTTCCATTAGAAGAGCGTATTTGATTGTGGGAAAATCAATGTTTATCAATACAACTGTCGCACATGTGCGGCGCGACCACCGCCCTTTAAAACATGTTATTTATTTATATATAAATACCCGACGACACCCCTCCCATTTTTGTAGATGCAGTCGTCCTTTTACTAATGTCACACACAATTTCACCACCTATTACAAAACACTTATGCAGTATGAACATTTGCTAATACGGCGACATATGTTTTGTTTATTCAACAGTTATCAACAATTCCTTGTGCGTTGTTGGTTTTGACTCTACCGCCGCCATGGTGTTTTATCGTCCTCGTGCCTGGATATTTTTTAAATGAAATGTGGAGTGGAATCATAATTACTGCAATCGTGGAACAAGCCCCGCCAGGACGTCAAGCCTCCGCCATGGCTGTATACGTAATGACACTAAACGTGATTGGTGGAAACTTGTCGCTCTCTTTACCAATTTTAAGAAAAATGTACTCTTGGAGGATAGCCATGCTCATTCTCTGGCCAGGGGCATATGTCTGTGCAGCGGCCATGTTTGCATGGTCGATTACACTTGCCGGTAGAAGGACTATTAGGACACCTGTGTTGAATGCATTAGAGAATCTACAACTCAGGAATGGGCGTGCTGAACGAATCTACTAAACTGAGCTCACGCGAATCTACTGGACATGAACGTCATCTACATATTCAGAAATACAAACATACGAAATCTCCAAATATTTTGAGTCAACCAATATGTTTTAATCTTCTATTACAACCATATCAGTATCTGGCGTTAACTGAAAGTTAAGAGTGATATGACGTTTGAAGCGTATTTTTACGAATTATGTTTAATTACAGATCATAACTAAATGTCCAGGAAACAATACAATTGTTATACACCTTTCATATTCACATAGGCAGTCCCGTTACCATGGTTATTTACCATATCCATATGAACCAATAATATTTTACTTTAGATCGCATTGATAACAATGTGTCAGTCTAGACCAAACATGTCATATTGAATAGACCAGCACAAGTACCATCTTCGCCGGCCAAGTTCGATTTATTCAGTTATTTCATAACCGCTACGAACATGGCGGAAGTACGTATACATCAAGTTTGTAAAACTACGATTCTGATGCATCGTAGTAGAATCGTGAGCAAACTTCACTGAACTACCACACGCACTAAAGGGTGATGTTCATCGCATCGCGTTGTGTTCAGTATGGGACTAATAGCGATCGTAGAGTGTCATATATGTAGTATGTTTTTTTTGTTTACATGAAATTCGAACACTCGCTACGCAACGACCGAGAGTGCAGTCGACAGAATGACAAATTATATATTACGTTCCTCATAATGTAACGGGGATCGGGTCAGCTGATAGTGTAACTAGTATTTTGCATTAGTCATAACATTGGTTAATACGCATACAAATGTCAACTCAACGCTCTACAGAGACGTGAACTGCAATACAAATAGGAACAAATATTATCTTAAAACTATATTTTCTCAATTGTTATCACCTTATATGTTCATTTCATCATACAACTTATGCAGGTTAAAGTGTATACAATTAAACATTACTGGTCTATGTTATTTGAACAAGTCATTGAAAATGACACAGTGCCCGTTAAATTTTGAAAAGTTTCTTTGTGCTCGTCATACTAAAGCGGTGGGGTTGTTGCGAGCGTGTCCTTGAAACTCGAGTCCGAAGTGGCAAATACAACAGATTGTTTAATTACATCAAATTCGAACACGTGTTGCGTGACGACCCCTCCATAGCAAAGAAAGGCATAGATCACGAGTTAAAGTAAAACAAATTGAGGTGCATGTCTATGTCATTGCACTTGCTAAAATTGTTTAAAGTACTACGTTCGAACGGGGTAATAGTGGACGAAACCCGTGGTGAGCGAAAGCTTGAGTCCATTATGGGTTGGCAGGGAGTTCATTGTACAGTTGTTATTATTTCAGTAGCGTTGTCAATACCGGTGAAATTGCTGACACTAAAAAGCAGAAAACGTATTTGAGAAAAGTCCATAGTGAACGGAACAGTTTCATAGTCACTGGGCACTGAATCTGCATAATTTAAAACGTCTTTTTGGAAGTTTGTTTTTACATTCTCATATGACAAACTAAGAAAGACACTAGTTTAATCCTTCAAATATTATTAATTATTTAAATTATTCACATTGAGAGTGTAAGAGTGACTGGTGTGGTGCAAGTAGAATTCCCGGTTCTCGAATTGATAGCGTTTGCGCGAGCATCCTTTGTGCGCTTGCGCGTATTGTCAACAAAGCTGAATGTGCGAGACAGATTTTGAAACTACCGAACGCTTCAAAACTAACTCGTACCAGTTTCTGAAAAGTTGCACACTATTCTGTCTAAGCAACAATAACGAGCAAGAAAATTATCTTTGGGTATAGCGTAATATTTTTTGCGGGTATTTTGGGAGTTGAAAAACTATGTCGCGGTCATATTTTACTCTGTGAAGCACACACGTGTCATCTCTATTTCAGTCCAATTTCCGTGAAAAATCATCTTTTTCAACTGAAAATCCATGTTTCTCAACTGTCTTAAATAGTTCTTCTATCTGCCCTTGGTGTACCCATACTCACTCACTTTAAAAACAACTGTTTAAAATATGCCACTGACTTCTTCCGGGTTGCATGTCTACCGGTGCTCTTTTGACTTTTATATTTTTGTCGTACCCTCGCCCGTTGCTATGTAGGTTACGCATGCACTAATATAATTGAAGCAATTCTATTAAGCAAACTACGAAGCACAATAATTATCCAAAATGAATAAGTGATACATCATCAGCATACATAATTGAGTTATAATAAGTATTGTATTAGAGGAATCTGTTATAACATTGTCCAAATTGTCTTTTTAATCACTAATAACAAGACATGAATAAAAATACTCCTGTTAAAATAATATATGAAACATCTACAAACACTTGAATATGTACTCTATGTGGGTACAACTCATCATAAAGTGATTTCCCTTAATCTAGTATTGTACTGAAAACTTCCATTGACCCATGTCCAAAATCTCAGGGTACACAAGTGCAACCAAACTATGTCTCATAACGCTCAAGAAACTGCATTCATAAATCTGAGTAAACCTTGATGTACCTTTAATAACAACTTGACTTCTTTGTTAATTCGGGTCTTTGTATATTACCAGGACCTGGGTTTTGTTTCAGTATCATCACTATAATGCCAATCACAATGTAGCCCTGACCCCCCTCTATAGTTTTCACTGAGACTCGTAATGGTACGACCCATTTATCCATGTAGATGCTGACAACTGAAGCTATATTTATACCACATGTGTCAATGTGCCTGGCCAAGATTTATAAACAGTAACTGCCCAGTGTTTTCACTGATCTTCAACTTTGTGACAAGGTATTTCAGTGATGGCTCATTATAATGGAATGCAATTTTTACAGTTTAAAGATATAATATACAACAACATTTCTGAATACTTTTTTCAACATTTCAGCATTAATTTTTCATGAAACCAGACAAAAACCTGACTGTGGTTCATTTCTGTCACTGATTCAGATCAAGGTCATGAAAAATCACTTAACACCCTAGCATTACTCTAACCTAATAAATTTATTCTGAGCATGCTCAGTTGTTCTCTCAGTGTTGTGAGGAGAGGTAATTTTCGATGAAAATCATGAAAAAGACCTACAAAAATTACATGCACATTCAACAGAGTCTTGTTCATCAACCTGCCACGTTTCATTGATATCTGCTGCAGAATTTCAGAGAAAATGTTGGAGATGTAAAGGAAAGTGGACGGACGGAAACCGTCAATAAGAAACTAAACTCCCCTTTCCAGGCCGCATCTGAAATGAGGACTAAAAATATAAAAGTGAGTGGGGCTTGTGATGGGATGTACCCTGTTATATAATTATTTAATATATAATTATTTTGTACATATGTTATATATATATATATATGTTTCTAATAATTTTAAATTAAATTTATGATACGCCTTCTCTCCAGTCAGTCAAATGTCTTAGCAAAATCTACGAAACATGAATATAACTTTTCTTTGTTCTTGGTATATCTCTGTATTAAAGTTTTCAATACAAACCTTTGATCTGTTGTTCTGTTCCTTTTTTCTGAATCCTGATTACTTTTGAATATTTTGTGTTCTTCTATATTATTGTAAATATTTATGATGTAACAGAAGACTTTTCAAATGCTACTTGATACTGATATGCCCCTGTAATTCTGTAGATTCAATTTTATCCCCTTTTTTATGTGTTATGGTACTCAAATGCAAAATATTTGGGAAGACTGAATTAAATTAAACAATTTAACTATGGGATTAATTAAATTTTTTTAACTATTTTTCAAAAGTTCTAAACAATCTATATCTGGTACTTTTTGCACATGAAGTGGAAATAGGGAGTATTTAAAATTTTACTAATATACCTCATTTACACTTTGAGTTTAAACAATTTGAAAGCAAGCACAGTAATGAGTTTAGGAGAGAACTTTCAGTTTCATCCAAGAGCTGATAAGTGGTTCTAAACTAATCAGGTCAGTTGAATACCCAGAACACTTACTCTTCTGATGCACCACAAAAACTTTATTTTTGTTCAAAAAAACAGCGAAAAAATGGGAACTTGCCAAAGTATGAAGATTGCTGATACTGCATGTCAAAATATGACATGAACTTCTATGGAATTATTTTGTTTCCATCTGCTTTAAACAGTCGTATGTACTTTTGACCAATGCCATGTATCTTTCATCACCACCATGCCCAAATGACGATAACTTTGATGTTACATATGCAAATGAGAGATTGTGATCTGCATCAAAGAATGACCCTTGACCTCCATGACCATTGTGACCGAAGATTCTGTCCAGACTGAACTGAAAAAAAAAGATAACAGGTTTTCTTTGTAGGTAGGCAAATTTTTTATTTTATTTTGCCCGAACTGATTATACCGGTACCTTTTAATAAAATCATTCATTTAATACAGAAAGGTAATAACCTTATCATTAAAGTGAATTTTCTTGCAGTTATGTTCTGCTTATCCAATAGCTTCTTCAAAGGAATAAACAAAACTATTTTTATGCATAGCTAATGTGCACTAATCACGATCAAAATAGCTGTCTTTGTAGCGTGTCTTCCTCAAAACAAAGATATAGGATATGTTTTTGAATTGATACAGTATACAAAATGAGCTAATCTAACATATATTTCAAGTAATGTATCAAATCAATTGAGCTGGCAGTTATCAACTGAAGAAGAAGTCAAACAAGAAAAATTAAAGACTTAATTATATATTGTCACGAAATGTTCAAATCTATAAAGATTCACCCAAGGTACATATACTAAGTATCAAAACAATCAGAGTAAAGCTTTTCAATAAGAAGTCGACAATAAAAGTTTTTGACCAAAAATATTCTCTAAAATTACTTACTGGAATACCACCTTTGACTTCAGCATGAGGATACATCCCATATGAAAAACTTGATTTGATGTGTATTACTTCATCCAATCTTTCTTCATTACATTCAGTAAATTTCTTGACTAAATCATTAGATAATAATCGTTTCCCGTTCCATTCACCCCTGTTGGCTATAATAGCAAACAACTTGGCCAATCCTCGGGCTGTACCAATCCCACCAGCTCCAGGACTTTCCAACGATTGGTAGCGATATGAATTGAAGACTTCCTCCTGTGAACATAAAATACACATTACAGATGAAATCAACGTCCACATGCAGACACAATCAATTCTGCAGACAACTGCAAATAAAATCGACAATGCAGAATGAAACAATCAATGCATGACATAATCCCCATGCTTAACATTTCAGACTTTCTGTGATTTTGAAAATAAAATATCACATGTACATAATTTGCTTTGGCACATCAAAATGCCTGATTGTAATGCATTTTTAAAAAGAAAACGAAACAACAACTGCCCAAGATCAAGTTCTGGACATGTCGAAGTACCTGATCAGAACATATGCCAAATATCTTTATGTCTGCAATAATGCTCCAAATATGATATTTATGCATTTTTAATTATGTCACATGACCATATATGATTATTAAATAGTTTGATCACATGAGCAAAATATCTTCAATAAAGCATTGGGTGAACGTCAATATCTGCAAAAAATGCTCCAAATATGATATTTACGCAATTTATCACTTTGGATAAGAATGATTGGTTCAAAAGCAAAACATTGTCACCTTTAATGTGTGCATGTGCCTTCACGTGACATATCACATAACTACTGTGTCTGCCCACTCAATCCAACATGGTGCTTGCTGATTCGATAATATTGAATTAAAATCAATTAGAGCAAATGATGTCACAATACAATTTCTGGATTGGTCAATTTATATTCTAACATCCATTCTGCTTTATAAAAATGTACAATTATTAAACATTTATAATAACCACAGCTTTTGTAAAATGTTAGGGACAACGTCAAAAGATCAATGTCGGATAAAAAACTTATTTCCTTTAGTTTGGGGGTGGGGGGTTTTGACCATAAAAAGTTTTCATCCTACAAAAACGTTTTTATTTTTTAATGAAGTCAAAACAAATTTGGAGTACATGTAGTTCGTTTTTTTCTATCCAATCATGGACAAAAATAACAGATAATGAAAAAAACCCATCCAAGACGAGAAAATGGTTTGGTGCGAGTGTAAATACGTGCGTCAAATGAGATCAATTTCAGGGCATAGACCTAGAGCATGCGCAGAGCCTAGAAAAGTAGTTTGCGCATGCATATATTCCCCCTTTTTTTACAACCAACTGCTCTGCCATACTACTGTCCGATTATCAATTTGTATTTAATGGTGAATGTAGTCTGACGCCATGATCAATATTTATCAATTAAGTTTCAGTAGGGGGAGGGGGTTTGGGAAAAAACTAAAGGATTTAAGTTTTTTATCCTACATTGAACTTTTGATGTTGTCCCTTAATCAAACATACATTCAACAGGGATCAAGTTCATATATATACCAAACTACAAGCAAATCACTTACTGGTCCATAACTGTAGAGTCCTCTCCTCAATAAACTGTCTGACTGATAGAGCGCCATGAAGATAGGTCGATATTTGGAACTCATAAACAATTTCAAACCACTGGACATAGTTGGAAATTCCATTTTTGCAACTCTGTATTTTTCTTCTCTTGGCAAACCAATAAAAAAATCTATATCTGTACAGAAATGTAAAGAATCAATGGTAACAAAAAAAAAGAAATATATGTCAATACTGTAACAATGCAGACTCAGTGTAGAAATGAACATTACTACTTGAGCAAAGATTATATTTTACATACATAATGTCTTCAGGAAACATTTGATTATGATAGTTATATTAACATACAATAATAATTATTATTTATACATCTGTCATCGTAACGCCATAAGTTACAGCATGCCATAATTTTGCGGTATTGCGCTGGTTATTTTCATCCTACCATATTGGGAAATGCGAATTCCAAATATGGAATGAGAATGCACGTAAGCGTACTCTAATAAAAAAAAAACATGCCCGCATGGTTTGACCGAACCCAACATAAAGAAGTTTGCTAAATCCGTTTTGAATTTCGGCATTTTCCATGATGTATTCCTGGGAGGAAAAGATGTATAATAATAAGGATATTATGAGGTTACTGCAAAGTATGCACTCAGACAGTATGCAGTCGCATCAACCTCCGCTACGTGTTGGTCAATACTCTTTGTGCATATTTTTCGGTAAAATACAATGTACTTTATTATTGCTTGTAATTTATTTTCACTATTTTCGCTGAAGGTGAAAATGTGAAAATAAAAGCCAGCGAATATACATTTTTTCCTAAATTTTACATTGAACTTGTCAAAAATTAATCCCAGGTAAAATAAAGTATTTTACAGTAATACACAAATACTTTTTGGAAGTCTTGTAATAGTCTTGTTTGGAAATTAAAACTGATATAATTTGTGGATTTGTGATTCAGTAAACATTTAGCTCACTACCTTGAATACAAACATGTGTATGGTCATCTGTAAAATGCAGAACTGTAATTAACATGTGCAGGGTTTAGGTTTAGGCTGATGTACATTTAACCTGAAAGATCACCAGAGAGTTCTGATATACGACTCCGGATAGATTGACGGTTGGAGACTGAATTATAAGGCACTGTTTCGAACTTTGTTCGAACAGGGACTAATAAGACATAACTGTATACAAAGTACTATCAAAGCTGTGTTACAGATGATATGCAGACATTCACAGTTGTGAAATCAGAATTACTGGACTTACCAAATGGCTTTGCGATTTCTTCCCTGAAAAACTGACCAATCGTTCTACGTTTAGGATCGGCATGCTGCAAGAGGCCACTTAGCAGCCAGCCGTATGAGATCACATGATACCCGTGTGTTGTTCCTGGTTCCCACAATGGTACTGACTCTGCCAACACTTTCAGTAATAACTCCCGATCTCGTAGTATTTCAATTGTTACTGGTTGTGATAAAACTGGTAGACCTGCCTTTATAAATAAATGAATTCATATTTATCGCTCTCTCGTCAAAATGTTAATTCAATAATTGTTAATTTTCTCTAAATTTCGAGTCAAATTTAAACAAGACAAATGTGTTATTTTAGCCAATTCTCAACCCATGTCTAGAAAATTACACATGCTAAACATCTAAATAGATTAAAATATTATATTAAAATTTGTCAAATATTTTAGAAAATATACATATACACCCACACTTGTGGGTTGAAATCAAACGTAGCTAATATCTTAAACTTAACAAGCAGCCTACAGGTACATATACACCAAGTATCAAAGCAATAAGTTAGCAATAAGAAGTTGAAAATGTAAAAAGTTGACATGGACACCATGCGTCAATTACTCGTATGATAAGCTCCGCTTGACAAAGTCAACAGCGGAGCTAATAAAATATCTAGGCTTGACAAATGCCAGATTTTATTTAACCATGCAAATAAAAAATATGGTGTATCACAATTTTGGTACTTTGTATTATGCTTTATAAGTTATTTCTGTGTTATTTCCGCATAATATAATAAGAATAACCTTTTCCTATTGATTGTGTGTATATGTTGTGAAACTGATCAAAATCTCATGGCATACTTGCCGGGGGGTGGGGTGGCTTTCCAATTAGTCTGGACCACACTTACCCAGGGTAAATTTGTTATGACCTTTTCACTGAGTCTGCCAAACACCCAACATACAGTGTTTTTGGCCTCACTATTAAGTCACTAGATGACTCACTCTGGGTACACTGCGTACCTCCCCATTGAGTCTATATACTCACCCAGAGAGCAATAAAACTACAGTTGGTTTGTCAGGTAGAAATTAAGTTCATGAATCTTTGAGAAACATGCACCATGCTATAACATATTTTTACCTCATGATTAACTAGTTGCTTTACAGTTATGTTTTCTTTCCCGTTCTGTGCAAATTCCGGCCAATAGTGAGAGACTTTCTGAGCATAATCTAAATATCCACGCTCCACTGCAACAGCAATACAGATCGCTGAAACACCTTTCGTACAGGAATACACCATCGTCATGGTTTCCTCTTCCCATGGTTCTTCAGCTTCACAATTTGCATATCCACCCCATAAGTCAACAACTTTCTGACCTTTGTAGTACACCGCAAATGCTGATCCTGCTTCCAAGCCTCGTTCATGAAGATGTCTGAGAGAAAGAAAACAAATATTGATTTAATAAAAAATACATAGCAACAGTAGGAGTTAAAGAAACTGTGAGGGATTCTATTTTAAATGAGTCCCACGCGACGATAACAACACACACTAAAAACGCAAAGGCTCATGGGTAGACGCTTGTTTGTAAACAATTACACTCTATGGCCATCTGACGCATGGGCAGGTGACGACTCCCTCGCTTTAAGATCGGCAGTGAAGTAAACATACAGGACTTTGATTGGAACCCTGTACAGACTGTTTTTCATTCTTGCGAGCGAATTACAAGTATTTTAACCACCTCAAAAAAATGTATTTTGGGCCAGTTGTTTACCCCTATATGTGTAACGTGTATAAATTTGGTTGTTCAGGACTGAGTCATGATCCCGATCTGGTGATTGGTGCATGGGAAATAGACCATGCTTCCAACTGTGCTAGTAAAACCTACACGCTGCTAAGAAAATTGTAAATGCAGTCAATCTGTTTAGTTTAGTTTTCCTACTTAAATATTGGTATAATAAGATAAGGCTTTTGTAATAATTAGATAATCGGTATGCAAGTTTTTCATTATTAATTTGTTAAACTCACGTCTGTGGATTACCCCAGAGCTTTTATGAACCAAATTTCAATGAAATGTGATTATGCAATTATGGTTGAATTTCAATACAGAACTAAAATTGGGTGCAAATTGTATGCAAATCAGGTAATTATTATGGATGTATATAAACCCCAAATTAATTAGTTGCATTGTTATAGTATATTTACACACTTGAGATATTGGTGGAAAAGCAGAAAACTGACTTATTGTTATGCAAATTAGATAATTAATATGAACAGATACTAATCCAAAACTTATCATGTCTGTGCATTGTCTTATGACATCTATGTACAAAGTACATATTAAAAAAGAGGTGACTAGAAATTATGTTGATGTCACAGTACCATTGCCAGATTTGTCAATTTGAATTCTAACAGCCATTTTAATTTATGAAAATAGACCAATTGGCCTGACCAGAGGGTCTGTGGCCTGACGTTTAACGATTTTTACCAAAATATGATTGACAACATTTTTTTGGAGTAGGGAAATAGCGTTAATTTTATATTAGAAAAATGTTTTTGTGTTTTTAGGCAGTGTATAACACTAACATATTAGTAGTAATGCTCAGTTTTTGACTTAAACCTTATTAGGTCTTTGTATCATTACTAAGCCTCCTTGAAGTGTAATAATGATAATAATTATCATAATACAGTTTATTGTATCTTTAGAACTAACAGATTCTATTTCGTGTGTAGAAAAGTACATGAATATGAAATGAAAAAAAATAAAAATAAAAGTTTACATTTTTCATTTGTTGAAATCAGTGTACGAATATCATGTACGACACTTATTAATGTACTCGCGTCATTACTCTGTATCTGCCAGTATATTTGTCAGTATTTTTAATAATTTTTGATGAAAAATTAATTTGAGAAAATTAGGTCTTGGCATAAAATTTACAACACTCCCACAGAAAATGGATTTCATCTTCCACAAATGCTGTTCATGGTTCGCGATTTAAAATTGGGAATTATACATCTGCCTCTTTCAAATCATGGTTGCTGTTCCTATGTTTTGCCATACTATCGGTAATTCTAATTTCATATACCGGAAGTATAGTAATCGTATGTATGATTCATAGCAGTAATCTTTTTTTAAATTTGCAGAATGTTCTAAGTTTGCTATAATTTTTTCTAATTTGTGATTTTCAAAGGTTGGTGTAGTTTTGTTCAATTTTAGTTTTTATAGTACCGGTATTTAACAATCTGTTTGTGAAAATTATTGATGAGTTAGTTTCTGGTTCAAGTGACAAATTTAGATTATTTTTTATGATTGGTATGTATGCAAAAAATGATGAAAAATTACAGTCTATGTACTTGTTCGAGACACGTCGTTAAAAAAGAAAGTAATATTTCTGTTGGCTGCTGGGGGCGCTATAACTAGATGACCTCTGGGACAGAAGGTCATATATATATATATTGTAATAACCATAGTTTTCTGAGTTCCTGGTTTTGGTGAGACTGTGAATTAGAAATTTGTACCCAAAGATTTTCCTGCTTACCATACTTCACAAAAATTATTTAATTATCACAAGACAAGAATCCAGCTCGTACAAAGGCTGCCAAAATGATGGCTTCCAAGCATATGACCTGCAAGAATGGTACAGGAATTATTTCTCAGTAAATTTACCAAGTCAGCCAGCTGTAATGATCCACACGTTATTTCAATTCCCCATGATTAATTACATAACAATTGAAATCATAAGAAAATTTTAAAAAATGTCTCTTATCAAGCTTATCTCCTCAAACTATCAAATGGTTCAACCCTTGGTCCTAGTTATGCAAATTTTTGCGCTTACCAAGACCAAAGTCCTGTTTCAAAACTACTGTAAAATACTTTATTTTAGCTGGAATTCATTTTCGCAGAATAGACTTTATGGACATTTTGTATGGAATTTATTTTCACTGATTTTTGATGAATCAATTGTAAAATATAGCGAAAAGAGTATATTCACTCGATTTTATTTTTCACTAAATCATTCCTTCAGGGAAAATAGCGAAAATTAATTCCAAACGAAAATAAAGTATTTTACAGTATGTAAACTACTTTTTGAAAAAAAAAAGAGAAAAATATTCGAAAAAAAATAAAGCATTTTGTCATCAAATTAACAAAACTGACAGAGGTCAACCCAATACATGTGTACTATCAATATCAGCCATGCAGACCAAATAGTGTCATAGAAGAAGTCATTGCAGAATTTTTATAATTTTCGGCTGCTAATTCGCATAATTTTTGGCAGACCAACTTCTCATGAAAAAATTTCTATCTACACTCATTAATGTGCGTTGAGCTGAAAATATACATTTATAAAACGTTTACAACATTTATACTGGTATTTTTTTTTATAAATTAGTTTTGAATTTTATTTATCTGTTTTTTTCAGTTTAAAAAATGAGGAATCGGTGTAGCCTTCAGTCGATGTCTATTTTTATATACCTGCAGGCCGATGATACAGGCTAGGCGTACAGCTTATTATAGTATGACCCCTTAAAACTGCTCAATGATTATAGCTTGAGGCTTGCTGTGCTCTAACCTCGGAGTCCCTATGTTCTGCATTCTAGCGTGCTGTGTCCTGTTCCTTATGACTTCTTCCGTAATTGCAGTGAAACAACATTACTATCTGATTTATAGTAATTTCATTCAAATAAATACATAGTTGCTTTCTTTTAAAAAAAATGTTATCAGTGTGAATGAACCACAATCTGATTAAAATCTGATGTATTGCACATGAATTGAATTTAATTTCATTTCATTATCACTATATATTTTTATTATTTTGTAATTTTTATTATTATTATGTATATCTTATTTTGCATTATATATCTATCCTTGTTGACTTTCGTGATTAATCTTTTTTTTCTGTTATGACAAATTTTACTTTTTTTTCCCTTATTTTAATAATCTTACATTATTTAGTATGATTTTGTATTATTTAGTAATTTAGTGATTGTATTTTGTTATCTAGCATATTGTTTTCTATTTTTTTCTCGTACCTTGTGACCATTTTCTTTCCCTCCGAGGATTGTGTAAGAGTCAATAATGGATTGGTCAGTTACTTTGGCCTAGGGGGGGGGGGGGTCGGCAGATTCCATTTTGCCAGCTGTAAATCTCAGTTGACCCACCCCCTATCAAATAAAAAAAGTGGGTGACCCCCCCCCCCCAATTATATTTTAAAACTTAAAACATGCTGACCCCCCTAAAAAAACAAAGAAACATTAACAGTTTTGTCTCTGATATGATTAAAAAATGTATTATATGTGCATTGAAAATAACATGGTTTGCCATAATTTTTAGCGTTTGCATTTAATTGTGGTGGATAAGTTTATATCGAAAACTAGGCGTTGGGGTGTTCTTTTCGTCACATAAAACGAACTGACTAATCATGCGGAATTGTTATTGAAACGGACATCGATTGCGTTGTGTTTTCTTGAGTTGAACAGACGTGAGATATAATTCAAATTGGTTTATTTGTACTCAACATGAACATCAATACGTTGTACAGCAAATACTTCTTGGTATAAAATATAGATCGTTAAATAATAGCTCCATGAGGAGTTGGCATCGTAGAGAGCATAGAAAGGAGGGTGTGCATAACGAGCATCAAGTTGCGAAGCTACTATAGAAGGAATTACAGCGACGGCCTGAATCGGACTTCTCACGACAGCGCTTTGCCTGGTTAATGTAATTGTCAACGTTAGAGCGGTATTTGTCTCGGTGACAGCTAATCGGAGAAGTGCCAAACACGTGTTTGTACTCTAGAATATATCATGCCAAAAACGTTCCGAAAATAAAACAACGCTAATGATTGGCGCATACAAACGAAACATAGCGCTGTCATTCCATATTAGGAGTGACACGCGACTAACACGAGGGAGAACTTTGGTGGGAATTTTGGGCGGTAAACAGACAAGTACCACGAGAACGCAATGGGAAACAATGTAGCGAACGTTTGGATATAGCGTCACGGTTGCTACAGAAACCGATCTAGTCTCTCAGGACTCAACTCGTGGTTATCAAAACAATGTCTGAAATTACAAACTAGCTTGGAGAACATCATACAGAAAGTAAAATTTGTTCATGTTAGATAACTGCGCGCGACATTAATAGACCTTAGGAGGGGAGGGGAAGGGAAGCATAAAGCCAAAAAATTACTACAGAAAAGGCTGCAGGAAGGAGGGAAATCTATGCTGCTAAAGATAGTAAATAAAAGCCAAGCTGTGGAGTACTTACTCGATAACCGCCCTTATAAGATAGGAAAAGAGGATTTGAATCTAGGTGGTTTGAACTCTTTGAAAACTAAGTTGGATTTAAAATATCTTTCATATCTTATAGACCAGGAAAGCTTTACACCCGAAGCACAGTCTGTGCTTATGAAAACAAAGGAAACTTTGATTTTTGCTTAAATTTGTGTTGGATTTTGGTATTTTACAGAGCAAAATATGCATATTTAAAAGTTAAAAAAACAAAAAAACTATTTATTTATTTTTTCATCATTTATTTTAATTTATATATCAGCATTTTCACAAATTTAACTTTTTTGATTTGCTGAACAAAAACTGTCACTGCTCTTTTTACTAATTGCTGTGTTGTCTTTCCGTCTCCTGTTATAATTGGATAAATCCAGTAAATATCTTATACAATAGTGACTTCAGACTTTAAATAAAATAATCTGATATCAGCAGCACATGGACTTGGGATGTGTTTAAAACTTAACTGTATAATTGGGGTTCTAGCTGCATTGCATAATCTGCTAGTTATTTGGCAACTTTAACCTCAAAATATTTAGCCTATAACATTTCTTGCATCAACAAATTTATAGGCAATATAGGTAATAGTTATTATTAAGAATACATTTGTACGATTAACTTTTTTATTGTTTGTTCTGAAATAAAATTTTTAAAAATATATGCATGAGCGCGTGTGTGAATTCTGGAAAACATGATATCAAAAACAGGGTGACCCCCCCCCGTATTCGCACAATCAAAAACAGGGTAACCCCCCTACTGATCCACCGACCCCCCCAGGCCGAAGTAACTGACCAATCCCTAAGTAAATAAATAAACAAGTATTTTATAAATTGTAAAGTTTGTAAGACGGATTTGGTGAGAGAAGAACTTAAAGAAGGCAGCGAGGTGTGATAGTTTGGACGAATAAAGTTGGAATATCGAACTAATGTTTATTCCGTTAATTCTAATCGTCCTGTTCGATATGGGACTCATAGCAACGTATACAACGCGTGTGAAATGCATTGTTTACGACAAGTGTTATCAGCCAAGTGAGACAAAGTTCCCCGAGGAACATACAGCCACGGTTACTAAAATAGTAACAGTTATGCAACGAAAAACGCTAATTACCCCCTTGTCATCCTTCACATATCAACAGCACCCCCCCATGCTCTCACCTAAAAACCTGCTGGACTTCTTCAAATCCTGGTTTCACGACTCCACCAACGAGAACCTTAAGAGCTGAGCGGCGGTGTCTGTAGATTATGAAATATGGTAGCAGAATTCCCAGACAAATAGCAACGATGGCGACCGAGGAACAGACGATCATCGTGGCTGCCGACTAAAATAGAGCAAACAAACAGAACGTTGATCTACTAACTACGAGTCGGAGATATACTAGTATTGCTATTGAAACGGCGCGGGTTTTTGGCTTACGAAACTCACTGGTTGGCGCTGACTTGTTGTCACGCCCACTCTGGCCTAATCTATATTACAGTAGGGGGGCATAAAATGAATATTATACTTCGCTCCGCTTCACACAACTCAAGCATGATATCGGTAGAAACAATCACTCGGCTTATATTACATTTATTCGAACTAAAACGGGTGAAATCCTGTGAAAATCGAAACACCAAAGCAAAATGTACACGACCCTCGACGCGATTATTTTGAAAACAGGGACTCGGGCATGCGCAGTTCCCAAACACGTACGTGCGTACTGCGCCGTCTCACAATTTGAATATCAAGGCCAAGTACATATTCACAGATGATGTTTTTTAAAGTTGTACCGACATTTAGAATTATTTCTGAAAAGTTTAAAGTTGTATCAACATTTAGAATTACTTCTTTAATAGAATAAAATATGGAAATAAAAAAGGTTGAAGAAACATGCACAAGTATGGCTTTATAAAACACAATTGATTGTGAATAGCAGATGAAATAAAAATAAAAATAAATTAAGTGTACTGCTTATCATTGGAATTGTCCTTTGTAATATTTTTTCTCATTAAATTTTACTTCAGCAGAAAATATAAAAGTTAATACCTATATAACTTTATTTGTTGTTCACAGTAGGCTAACTTCCTGAAATTATTTTCTGCAAGTGTTAGTATGTATTGCCTTTGTGATATTCACCTCTACATGCTGCATTATTTGAGTGTACATATTCATTCAATTTTTTTCCGAGTTTCATATTTTGAATTTTGTTCCATTTTGAAGTTGGTCATTTGTGAACTAAACGGTTTGATATTAGCATTCAACAATTTTCAATATAACTTTTCACCGGTGTTGTGGAGTAGAGCTTAGAGTGCAAATCACAATGTCAAAAATAACAATGGATAAACAGTTCAGTTTAGACATGGCCATACATGGACACAGTTTTTTTTATTAACGGGACAAGCTGGAACTGGCAAGAAAATATTTGCACTTTAGTCATAGATGAAATGTCAATGGTTTCAGCAGTTACATTTGACCAACTCAACACAATGAAAGCAATCCGGTCATCAAATATGCCATTTCGAGGTGTACAGTTAAAGCGTGAGGGTCGTCACTTGCGCACGCACAGTAATCCCAGGTCCCAAGCGACGATAACAACACACGCTAAAACACAAAGGCTCATGGGTAGACGCTTGCTTGTAAACAATGGCACGTCATGGCCATCTGACGCATGCGCAGGTGACGACCCCCCCCCCCCCCCACTTTAATTGTGTGTGGCGATTTCATACACTTGGCTTCTGTTCCCAGGAATAAGTTTGGTGACAATGGGAAGTATGCTTTTGAATCGCAAGTGTGGCAAGATGCAATTCCACATATTATAACATTGCAGGATATTACATCGTCAAACAGGTGTGGATTTAATAGAAGCGATAAATGATGTGAAGGAGTTGTATCCCTGCCAACTATCAATGTGATGAATCGTTTGTCAAGATCACTACCTCCGGGCAAAGATCCCGTTTTTTTGTACAGCCTCAACTATGATGCTGATTATCTGTTAAGTATGCTTGGTGAGTAGAAAATACTTTATGTGATGCACATACAATTCATAGAAGCCATTTGTACAAAAATGACAGACATGTGTCTATGCAATCTCCTTCCCAGAGGTCTTTGCGCTTTACGCAATAATACCTCTGCCACAGGCAGCCTTTTGTGGTCAATCACCTCACTACGCACGGTCATTTTCCTGTAGTTGTTACATCTAAAAATGTACAACACAAAGTGGAAAGAAACATATGTGAAATCCGAACTATTTATTTATGTCAGATTTCAGTAAAAACGTAAATACGAACCATTTTATCACGGACTATGTTTTTCAAGGTAATGTTATTGTAGTGAAATGGCGCATGTGATAAACTAAAACTAGGGAAAACAGCGTTCTGTTTATGTACATAAGATAGGGAAAGAAACATTAAACACAAATTTTACTCGAAGGGATTTTCTAACAACCCTGTTCGTCTTGTTTTCTGGTGAATATTTCAATACTATTTCTAGCTTCAACGGATTAGATTCTCCGTTATAGAACACACAGGTTCTAGTAAGTTTATAAAGTTAGTAATTTATTGTATAATCTAATATCTTGATAACTTTGAAAAGGACTGCACTTTCCAAGCATAAAACATGTATGTTTTAATTTAATTAACCGAACAGTTCTTTCAGATTTAGGGCGTAAAACGTTTTATTAAAGCGATTGAAGTAATACGGTGGCTTGAGCGTAACTGTGTTAACCGACAGGGTCTTGCAGTTCGAACATATTCGAATATGCAAATGAGTTCTATGCAAAGCTTTGTGCATAAGTAGCACTTATCCTTACATAAATCTTACAGATACTGTAATTGTTCTATTAGTAGCACTTATCCTTACATAAATCACATATGTATTGTAATTGTTCTATTAGTAGCATTTATCCTTACATAAACCATACAGACACTGTAATTGTTCTATTAGTAGCACTTATCCTTACATAAATCATACAGGTACTGCAATTGTTCTATTAGTAGCACTTACATAAATCATACAGGCACTGTAATTGTTCTATTAGTAGCACTTATCTTTACATAAATCATACAGGTACTGTAATTGTTCTATTAGTAGCACTTACATAAATCATACAGGTACTGTAATTTTTCTATAAGTAGCACTTATGCTTACATAAATCATACAGGTACTGTAATTGTTCTATTAGTAGCACTTATCCGTACATAAATCATACAGGTACTGTAATTGTTCTATTAGTAGCACTTATCCTTTCATAAATCATACAGGCACTGTAATTGTTCTATTAGTAGCACTTATCCTTACATAAATCATACAGGTACTGTAATTGAGGCAGTCCAGTCTTGGGCTAGTCTTGGGTCAGCCTTGCGATAGTCTTGGGGATTTTTCCCCAGGGTGCTGTGCTTATAGAGTGCTCGACTGATCGACTAAGACGAAAGTTGAAACGTATTTCGCTGTGTGTGTCTTATTCGACTGTAAAGCTTAAGTGACATTCCCGATCCAGTACCTCAAGGGGACGTGACATAGAGACGAGACGAGTTTCCCCCCTGGCACGTGTGGAGAACCCTAGAGGAGAAGATTTCCCCCTGATAGGTGAGTGGAGATCCCGGACAGGTGTTTAACACACATTGAGATCCTGTAAAGAAAGCAAAATGGCGTAGGTGTGTCTTTTTTGCGAACCGAACTAACAGCTCGAACACAGAGACAAAACCGCACTTGACAACTAACACTGTTAACAGTATGGCACCGATGTACAACGCTGAAGAGATGAAGACTTCGGAACCCCTTATGAAGGACGAGTATCGGATAGGACGATATAATCAAGAATTGAGCGACATTAAAGACAAGAAGATGATAAAGAACGACCCGGACTAATGCGATGACAAGAGAAGACGCTATATAGACTTTGATAAGAACTTTAGCTATCTGTGTATTGCTTAGAGAATCGCTCGCTGGACACTTTAACTGACACTGTGTAACTCAAGACGTTTCAGAATCCCAACACTATTGTTCAGTATGTAATGTATTGCTTGCTTTTTCCATCGTTTTTTTCTTAACGTTTTTTTTTGTGGTATTGAAGTGTATGTGTGTAAGCGCCCAGATCTTTGTTTGAACTGGTATTTAGTGACGTGCGAGGTCCTTTATAACGATTTAAGCGGGCCTCAGTGGACAAGTATTTGCAACACAGTGTTATGAGTTTTGTGAAGTTTTATGGAGTTTTACTGAGTTTATGAGTACGGAATATGATGGGAGGAATGATGCCCCCACGTGTTTTTAAGAGTTTTGAGATTTGTCGATGTACAGAGATATCGACGTTTTAAGAGTTGTTTTGTTTACATGTTGTTCCGGAATACTTCTGACGCTTTTTGAGTTGAGAGCACCTTTGTAACGTTTTTTAATATCTTTTCGAGATGAGAGTGTGATGCGCCGATATACGTATTGTTTAATAACGCAAACTTTTGTTCATGATTGACAGGTTTATATGTAACTCAGTAGTTTCTATCGTTTTAGCCTTTTCCGTCTTTAATTGCCAGAGGAGTAATGTGTTATGATAGCTTTGTCTTTGCATTCCGTTTCCACGCCATATGACTTTTGTTTAGATTAACGACTTGTGAGTTTAGTTTGTGAAGTTTATAAGCGTAAGTGACAGGAGTTTGATTAATAGCTTGTTTATTCATTGTTTGTTAGTTACCGCTTTGCAATGCTTTAACCGAGAGACGCATCCCTGGTAATCACGTGATCATGCTGTCGACTGCAGCGGTTGGCTGGTCGCTTGGTTACACCGCCACGCCTTAGTTTTTTTGACCTTTTGATATAAAGATTGTAACCTTAGTAACGAGAGACAGTGCAGCGAAGGGTTACCCTCAGCCGACCGTTTTGAGAAAAGCGGGTCTATTGGTAGCCTTTCCCTTGTTTTTGTGACTTTATAATCATTGTATTTAGACTTATAATCAGCTTATTAATCAGTGTGTTTTACTTTTTTTGATTTATATCCTTTTATTAGTATTGTATTTAACCCATATGACGATGAGTAGAGGACGGTATCTTGTATTTATGAACGTGTTATGCCGGGAGGCATGGCTCAGTTTGAGTGAAGGGATGTATGATGAATTTGTTTACGCGTATCTGTTGATCGACTTAATTAGCTGATTACGAGCGAATTGTTGTGTTATGTCTGTCATCGTTTAGGCAGGCGAGGTCCTGGACGGAACTTGGCTCAGTGATTTGGAACTAATTACGAGATAACCGTCGCTATTCGGACTACTAATTCTGACTGTTGGTATTCGTAATTATTAATGTAGTGAACGATTAATCAAAAGATATGACGTATTCAGTACTTAGTGTGATTGGCTTTATGATTGAAGATTACGCCCTAGAGTCTTTTTACTGCTTTGTAATTGGTTAGAGTTTTGAAAATGAATAAAGTTGTTTTAGTTGGTCTTGGTGAGTACAGCACGACAGACGCAGTCCAGTCCTGGAGAGTCTTGGGGCGAGCCTTGAGGCAGTCCAGTCTTGGGCTAGTCTTGGGTCAGCCTTGCGATAGTCTTTGGGATTTTTCCCCAGGGCGCTGTGTCTTATAGAGTGCTCGACTGATCGACTAAGACGAAAGTTGAAACGTATTTCGCTGTGTGTGTCTTATTTGACTGTAAAGCTTAAGTGACATTCCCGATCTCGTACCTCAAGGGGACGTGACATAGAGACGAAACGAGAATCCCCCCTGACACGTGTGGAGAACCCCAGAAGAGGAGAATTACCCCCTGATAGTAGCAACAGGAGTTTTATATTACGACAAAAGCTTGTCGAATTATTTACATTATTATTAGTAGTATTATTCGATAAATAACAGACGGGAATATAGATACACCACAGTAACTATGTTACATCATCATATGTACAATGTTGTGATTATTTTTTGTTGAATCATGACATGAATGACATGACATGTCTTGTTGCTAATATTGTGTAAAAGCCCAAACCAACATATTCTGTGTACTAGCATTTCATATAAGCCAACAAAAATTTCTTTTATATCAGATTTGTTCAACATTTTTATTTTATTTTGAAAGACGGTATGAAACAACAGAATCAATCTCTAAACAAAGTTACCAAAGTTAAGTTTTGTATTCAGTTTTCTTGACCTAATGATGGAAATTAATGATGAATGCACGACCATAGTAAATAATTCATCTGGGGGTATTACAACTAAATATTGGCCTTCACTGAAGTCATTATATGTATATGTTCTATAGTACAAAACTAAAATTAAAAAGTGTAACCATTTTGTGACCAATCAATGTGATGATCATGCGTTGCGGATGACTGCACGGATGCCGGTATGAAATTCCACTTTGATCATTGCGGCCTTGACAAAACAACAGAGTAAATCATATAATTCATAATGATATCTTGCGCGACGACCACCGCCCTTGTCTGACTGGCATATACAAAATGCGACCAAAAAACGTCATAGAAATCCGGCAGCAATCTGTCGGCCGTCGCTGTCCACAGCAGCGATACGATTTCATAGGCAGAAAGTGCGAAACACAAATATGGTCACATTAATATGGGAGACGTTCCAATATGAAATTGTAAAAACATTTGATTGGCAGAGCAAACTCCTTTATTGGAACAGAACGTGTTCTATATTCACCGAAAAACAACGTTGCAATGTGTCTAGACTCACAACGAACTCGAAACAAAAATGACAATCTGACCTAAACGACTTACGTCCTTGAAAATCAAGTCTTATCGTCCTTGCGTTTCTAAGCAAAAAAAAAAACGTCGATGCCAAAAGCAACCGATTTTCGCCCAATATTCTATATTGATTTTTTTGATAATATTTTAAATCGGTCCAGCGGTTAGATAGGTTATTTATAATAAATCCGGCGACGGAAAATCGGCGATAATAGCCAAGGGATGAGGTACTGAAGTTCAAAAACATTTTTATTAGAAAACTACTTATAGGATCTCAAACAAGCGTAGGTGCCATGACATTTTTAGGGCTGGATACATGCTCAGTAATTCAATTTGTGTTGGACTGTGACTTTGAACACGTTTTTTGTGCCTATAATTACATATATGTGTATTCACACAGGAGCTCTGCAGACTTTAATTTTTGATTGTGAAATCAGTGCATTATACACATAGTGACAAGAGCCATTTATTATATTTATTAATATATTAATTAAGTCATTAATTTGTCTGTAATTCGTGGAGTCATGTCATGGCATTATTTTCACCAGTTTAAGTGTACAGTTTAGTGCCCTCTGTATAATAGGACTGCAAACAGTTATTTAAAAACAAACAAAAAATTGTGACGCATGCTGAAAAAGTAGCATATTGTTAATGATATGATTTCTAACCTTGTTTTCCAAACAAATTACGTATATTTCAGTGTGTTTCTAGAGTGATAATGCAAAATTTGAATTCGGTTCCCCTGAATGGATATTAAATTGGGACCCATAGAGACGTACACGACGCGTGTACAATACATTATTTCTTTTAAAGCGGGAGGGTCATCACCTGCGCACGCGTGGGAATTGAGTCCCAAGCAAAGATGAAACAACACACGCTAAAAACGCAAAGGCTCATGGGTAGACGCTTGTTTGTAAACAATTACACCTTTGGTCATCTAACGCATGCGCAGGTGATGAGTCCCGCTTTAAACAAAATTCGCACACGCGCAGCGACGCGACGGCCTCAACAGTCTAGGCTAAGTTATTTCAGAGGGAAAATAAAATTGTTTCGTTGAGGGCGCACTTTACGGGGAAAAAAGTGAAGGCTCAAGTTCCAGCACTGTTCTAACGATGAACTTAGGTCACCAAGCGGCTAAAACAAAAATTATTTCACTAATTTGGTTAAATCTTCTTCCATTGAACTTATTTCGTATCTGTCTTTCAAGCAAAATGATCGATTTAACATGATGAAGCACTGAGAACGGGGAGGTAAAAGGTCTACTTCCGGGCTCCCAGAGCCACATTCTAATGAATTTTTGTAACTAGTAATAGTAGTTTTTAAGAAAATGAAATGTTCTTTTCTAGCTGAACATTCTCAGCGAGTAAGCTCTCAATGGGACATACCTAAAACAAACCTAAACATATGAAACGTTTTCAGTATCGACCTTTTTAAAATCACCAAACTACTAGGAGTTCAGTTCGTATAGGTTTGGTTCGTCATGTCTCGTCTTGTCTGGTCTTGTCTCGTCTCGGTCCGGTTTTTACATTCTTCCACCGTTGACCGAAACCGCCCCTTTTTAGTTCCATTATAAAATCGCGAAGGTGCGGTCGTCACACTTTCAGAAGCCAATCAGCGACGGGAAAATGTCCTATGTTCATCGTGTTCATTAGCCTGACAAGGTCGCGTGAGTTGCGCCACTCACGCTTACATGTCAGGCTACGCGTTCTTGTGCAAGGGATTTTCCACGCAAAAACGTTTTAAAAAACGAGCTGTGGTAGTTGACAATTTTTCCTTGATTTGTAGGAAACTGAAAAAAAAACGTTTCTCAATTTGTCTTTTTATTTAGTTTCAAGCCATATTCAAGATAGCTGTTCCCATATAGTAAATATCGGTGAATTAGTAACATGTATCCTTACACTTTTACGCGAACTGACTGTGGTACTGACTCGGAAAGGGGCAGGGAATGCGCGTATAACAGAATGCCCGATTAGTGAGCAGACATTTTTTATGTAAATAACACATACTTGGCTGCCAATTTGTTAATTGTAAGCTACTTTTACATTATCACGTCGCGCGTAGTACAGCAAATAATTTTTGAAATGAGGAACCCCAGACATGTACCAGGCTACGTAAAAAAGAAGTCTATCTAACTGACTGACACGTTTGATAGTGTTGTTGAACTATCAGCAAAGAGTAAGTGCATCCGGTCATTTGACCGGACGCATACACGCGATGTTTGCGAGATTATGCTAATTTAAAATGTTATCGTTTCGGCTCAGAGGGGTTTAGCCGAAATGCACATTCTGTTACATGTAAATTATTTTGTATTAAAAAAAAAAAATTCTTGAGATCAAAACGTGATTTAATAAAAAAAAGAAAAAACGAGGTCGTATGGTTGCCTATAGGTATAAGTCACCGTTTAATAAAAGAAAAAAATGACCACGAAAGTCTACTACATCCTTAAAGGGGAACCGCTCAATCCCATGGATTGCACCAAAGAATTATGGGACACTATTGTTTATGTTGTTTACAATGTTAATCTATCTTTTGTTATCCATTGTTATTTTAATCCAGAAAGTAAATTTGTTGTAAAATTAATCTTAACTGGAAGGTGCCCCTTTAAGCCCTGTAACTTCGAAATGAAAACTCTGATTTACGCGCTGACTGTTTTACATACACCTTACTTCCACACTCTGTATAGGCAATTATTGATGGGCTTTTGCAAATTGCAAAATTCCCAGACAATTACCGGGGCACTATATTAAAACACCGGACAAGGCATCCATGTGATGTGTGGCCACAAGCAGGGACCACGAAGTTGGACTATTCCAATTCTTTGTAGGTAAAAAAGAATCATTGCTGTGTAACATTTAGAAGAAATATAATACGAACATAAAACTGGGAATGAATATTTTATATTAGGGATGGTTTCAGTAATAGACGAAATTCGATAAACTCAGCCATTTCTTGTGTGTACTTCAGATGACGTCGGCTGCCACTCCTGTCATATCGTATTTAACTGGTGCTGCCCTCGCTAGTTCAACTTCGGCGAATAATCTCTTTTCGTATGTCTTCGTCTGCACGTTTTGACATGATGAAAAAATCAGAAACTGCATTCAAAACTAAACTGTTCTCACACGGATAATTTAGAAAATGTTAGGAATATTTTTAAATAATTATATCAAGTGACGAGGTTTATTATTTTCGTAAAACGTTCAAAATAGAATGTATTTATTAAATGAACAAGAATATGAAATCATAAATTGTTTTTTTTTATTTACTGTCACATAGGCGGACATGTAACCATATTGTGTCTATTTTAATCTGTAAGATCCTACCAGCCATACTTCAGATACTTATAAGGACGAAATGTGTACCTCGATATTGGATTGTGTAAGGGACGACGTCAAAAGATCGATGTCGGATAAGAAACTTTTTTGCTTTAGTTTGGGGGTGGGGAGGATTTGACCTCAAAATGTTTTCATCCCACAAAAACGATTTTATTTTTAATGAACTAAAAAAATCTTGGAGGATTTGTAGTTTTTTTTCTATCCAATCATAGAAAAAGCACGTCCAAGACGAGAAAATGGTTTGGTCCGAGTGCATATATGTGCGTCAAATGAGGTAAATTTCAGGGCATGGACCTAGAGCATGCGCAGAGCCTAGAAAAGTAGTTTGCGCATGCGTATATTCCCCTTCATAACTGCTATGCCATACTGCTGTCCAATTATCAATTTGTATTTAATGGTGAATGTAGTCTGACGCCATGATCAATATTTATCAATTAAGTTTCAGTGGGGTTGGGGTTGGGGGGAGTGGAACTAAAGGAATTAAGTTTATTATCCTGTTGATGTTGTCCCTAAAGGTTTCTGTGCTGGGGGGGGGGCTCAAATATTTCCCATACAGCTCTGAGATAACATCAACTGTAAACCTCTCCTGTTTTGTCTCGATCTTTAGGCTCTAACCCAGTGCTGAGCACTGGTGGCGCAACTCTCCACACAACGCTGGACGAAATCCTGAGGAGATGGAAGGAACACTTCCAGCAGCTCTTGAACAGACCTTCCACGGTTGACAGTGCAGCCAGTGCCTCACGCGGCATGATCTGGACGGGCCACCCACAATCGATGAGCTGCAGCAAGTGCTGAAGTCCCTGAAAAACGAAAAAGCGCCAGGCGTTGACGGGATTCCGGCCAAGGTGCTAAAACACAGTGGCACTGCGCTGCACAACCAACTCATGTGGCTGTATCGATGCTGCTGGGAAGATGGCGCTGTCCCCCATTTCAAGGACGCGACTGTGGTAACTCCTGGGGTATCTCGCTGCTCAGTATTGCTGGTAAAGTACTGGCAAAGATTGCCTTATCAAGACTGCAAGTAATCTCGGAGGGAATATTGCCGGGTTCAAACCCGGCAGTGGTACCACGGATATGAGCTTAGCGTTAAGGCTATAATAATTCAAGAAAAGGCCATGGAACAAAGGATGCCGCTGTACATAGTCTTTATAGACTTTTCAAAGGCTTTTGACTCTGTGGGAAGGGATGCCCTGTGTCACATTATGGAAAGGTATGGATGTCCACCAAAACTACTAATTGTCATTAAGGCCTTCCACATGGATATGCAAGCCATGGTGACTGTAGACGGTGAGGCCTCTGACTTCTTCCAAGTTCTTCATGGGGTAAGACAGGGATGCATACTGGCTTCCACCCTGTTCGCACTGTTTCTGGTGGAGGACTCTTCAATCTTGCACAGCTAAAATCCCAGCGGCACATACTGGGGAAATGCATTTGAGAGCTCCTCTATGCAGACGACTCTGGACTGGTGGCACACACACTGGAAGGTATCCAGCAACTCTTACAGAAGTTTGCCAAAGCAGTCAGAGCTTATGGTATAACCATAAACATCAAGAAAACGGAGGTTCTCTACCAGCCGGCGCCTGGGAAGCCACACATTCCTCCAGAAGTTAGTTTTGCGTACCTTGGGTCTACTGTTATAAATGACAACTCCATGGACAGTGAGATTGACTTCATGGGTGCGGGCTGCCTCAACAGCGTTTCGATGCCTGAAAGGCTATGGAATGTAAAACCTATCAGACTGAAGACAAAACTAAACGTATACAGAGCTGTAGTATTGAGTGCGCTTCTGTATGGTTTAGAAGTGTCAACCCTTTTTGCCCGCCATATTTGACGACTGTCTGTCTTGGTCCAATGCCACCTTCGCGGACTGATGGGTATCACCTGGAGAGACCACATCTCCAACGTTGAGGTCCTGAGGCGAGTGGGTATGCAGTCCATGGAAGCCATGATTACCCACTCACAACTGAGATGGACTGGCCACGTCACCAGAATGTCTGAAAACCAACTGCCGCTGCACTTGCTGTACTCTAAACTGAGGGAAGGGTCAAGACCTTGTGGTTGACCGCGACTCCGTTTCAAGGACACGGTATCAGTCATCAGCAGTTGGGCTAGATGGCGCACAGTAGTAAGGGAGGGCGCTGAAGCGGTTCACAGAGGATGGGAGGTCAAGGAGGCTGAAAAAAAACACCAACGGCATGTGACCATCGGCCCCTTGAAGTGAACTCCGATCTTTACTTTAGTGATTGTTAAGATGCAATGTTTAAGCTTATGCATTTTGTATTTAATTTGTACACTTTTGTATTTTAGTCGTCTCTGTCTCTGTCGCTTTAGGTTATTTTTGCATAGATAAGTGTCATAGTCTGTATAGACTGACTGACAGAGAGATATTGTTGGATTTTTCATTTACTTAACCAAGAAGACTTGTTTTTTACTAAATGATTTTTTGACTGCAAGCTGTCTAACTATGATATGATAGGATATGATATTTTATTTGGAAAGTACACAGACAAAAGTAGGGTAATGTCCAAAAGAGCAAAATACACCACTACAAGACTAAAACAGATCTAAAAAAAACAAAAGAATAGCAAAATTGGAAAAGATAAACTTGTCACAACTGGAGAGATTTTCAATGAATAGATCACCAATACTTAAATTTTGGAAAAAGTGGCTCATAAATAAAGAGAGCTACATTCTTTGATAATGCTATATTGACAATGAAATAGGTAATGTGTTTCATCTCCAATCTTGTTACAATCATGGATTTTACATTAGTCTTTCTTCTCTCTTAATCCCTGAATGTCTCCCAGATTCAACTGGTAAGAATAATGTCGATACATAAACCTTGTCAGAGCAATCCCGTGTTTGTTATTTGTAATGTCATCTAAATACTTTTCAAAAACATATTTATCATTCTTAATTTTTTTGTACAAGTCTAATTTTTTGTTGCCCTGTATATCTTTTTGCCACTTGTTCTGGTACACCTTCTTTATTCTTTCTCTGAAAAGAACATTGGAATTTTTAGGTCAATAGAACTAAACTGAGTAATTTCCGATAATTCATCAGTACTACTAACCCAGGGATCATTCTGACTCAAACTTTTTTTTAGAAAGGCAGCATTAAGGATAATATTATTAGTTTGTTGACAATAAAGTCATTGATAAAAATTCATCATCAAACTACAAATGTCAACCATGATAGGATACCGACCTAATTCTCTGTTAGAAGACTTTCTATAAACACCCAGAACTTTCTTACGGAATCTTGTGTGGAACTTTTAAGATAACAAATTTAAAGTAAATTCATCATTTTCTATAACTGAAACATTATGTATGAGTATCCGATTTCCACTTCGTCATTCATATAGTTTTATTATTTAACATATAACAATAAAAAAAACATGGTATTTCTTGTCTACTAAAAAGTTTTGATTGATTCTAAAACATTTTTAGAAAACATTCTCAGAGTATTGTTTTGAGAGTACATTGTGGAACACCGCGCGAATTATTATTATAGCCAATCTAATTGTCTCAATTTGGTTTGGATGAAACGTTCGATTGGTTTGTTACAAGCTACTTATTAATATGTAAGCAGCTTTTCCGATAGGACTTTATAGGTGTCACACATAAATAGCGAGACTGTCATTACTAATGAAACCCCAGACTGCCCAGTCCACCGTATTATTTAAAGCTAGTTGCCTAGACCATCGTACTATAGTAGCTAGCCTGTCCCAGTTTTTTTTTTATTTCAACACTAAAGCAGCCCCAGACATTGGAACATTGAGTTACAATTAGGGCGTAGTTTCGCAAAAAAAAATGGGCGTGGTTTCTATACTATGTGCGTGGTATTTTTTGTAACTCGATTCACGTAACGCGAACGATTCAGCATCTCAAGCCCACTGATACATACATGATATAACATATATTTTTCTAAACTCTACATCAGTAAATTTCGATAATGCTAGTGTTAATTGCCTGCTCTGAACTACAAAATAATTTAAATCATTTCAGTAATTATTGTCATAAATTGAAACTTTAAATCAATGGTAACAGACTAAAAATATTGTATTTAACAAGTGAGAGGGGGGAAATAAAATAGAACTTAAATGTATAAAATCTCACACATACTTGGGAATATTTTTTCTCAAACTAGTGGGAACTTTAACAATTGATCACTTAGCTAAGGGCAATACATGATCGATTTTATTAATAGATAATTAAATTCAACCACATTATGTAAAACTGAACTAGATGTTACTGAATTTAAGGCACAGTTGAAACAATGCTCCATTGATAAAATATGGAAACCCACTTTTTTTAAACCAGGAAATACAAATTGAATATTACTTGTTTATTTCACCTTGGGAGTAGCCCGGCTTTCGCCATTTATACACTGAATTTTTTTATTGAAAGAACACCAACAAATAAACAAGAGACTGCATGCAAATGTAGATGGGATGTTGAAAGCAATTGTAAGTTATCAACCACTTATCACGGACGTACTGTATTGTTGTGTCGTATCTTACCTGTGTACGATTTTCACCCCTCCCGCACTCCCGTCCACCCAAACACATATATTGATTACATTCCCAGAATGGGCAGTAGGACCACAGGCACTCGAAACGTTTCATGGATAATAAAAAGGATCTAAATTAGGGTCGGTATACTTGGTCAGTCATGTACCGTCGACTGACTAAATATACCGACCCTACTTTAGATCCTTTCTATTACTATAATAATTTTATTAACACTTACACATTCCCCGCAGGGCTTGGCAATTGTTATAAATGTTTAAGAAAGAATAAAAGGTTAACAAAAATAAGCTAATACATTACAGAGAAAAAAGAAAAAAAATAACATTAAGGCTTAATTATTATACTAAAAAAGATAGAAAACAAAATGCAAACTTAACTGTGAAAGACAATTTTCACTGGGGTTGCTGTCTTATTTCAAAACGCTTCTTTAGGTACCTTGCTACATGGAGTGTTAGACCACTGTTGTTTAGCAAAGCTATGAATTGTGTCTTTTGTGACAAATTTTTAAAGTGTTGGTTGAGTTTTGCCATTTCAAATAAGACATTTCTTTCGGGGTATAACTTTTGTATGACATCGTTAGGTAATACTCATCTTCTACTTGAATACAAAGGTTGCATTATCTATTGGCAAGGAGTATTCCTTTGTGTCTGCCTGTCTCAATTTTCAAGTTATGGTCACTGAGGCGGAATTTTGTTAAATTTTCGCGCATCTCAATAATTTGCAGGGTAACAAGGTAGGTTTCAAAAGCAAAATTGGGTTTTAATTCTCTGTATGTTCTTAATTTTTTTCATGTTATTTTGATCGATTGTCGTTATGTAATTCACTTTTCCAAGTGATATGAATGATGTTTGTATATTTTTATTAATTTGTCCGAATTGCTTAGTTTAGACTCGTCGATGTTATTCAAAAGGAAGTCTATATTAGTGTACCAATTACTATTAATTTCTTTGCTTTCTTGGAAAGCTTGTTTTAATAATGGATACACGATTAAAATTTTGTATCATTTGTTTTCCGATAAAAGTCTCCAAAGGGTAACTTCCAAGCTCACCGTATAAGGCCATTGTTGTGGTGTTTTTGGATGTTCCCAAGAAAAAACGAATATAATTTATATGTACATCTTCAATTGGTGATTTCATCTCCCCATACATTACTACCACATGTGAGAATTGGTCTGATTAGTTTATCAAACAGAGAGAGTGACAGTGGTATACTTAGGTTTTTACCAGTTTTCCTTTTAAAGCTTTTCTTTTTATACTTTTTATGCCTTCCTTGATTTTCCCATCAGCACTAACCATTAATCCCAAGCAATTAAATGTTTTTAGAGTATTTAATTCAAAACCTTCAAAGAAGAAAATATCATTCTCTAGAAGTCTGTTTGATCTGTTAAAGATCATATTTTTTGTTTTTCCGTGTTCACAGATAGATGCTATTTTCTTTTGTATATTGACAATTATCAAGGGAAATTTGTAATCCTGATTTTGTTTCAGAAAGTAATACCAGATCATCAGCATACATTAGACAGTTAATATGTGTATTGTACAGTTTTGGTGGGTCACATGTAGGCTTATCAAGAACATCAGGTAGATCGTTCATGAAAATATAGAATAGAGTTGGGCTTAAGTCACAGTCCTCTTTTACTCCCACCCTTGAAGTGAAGTGAAGTGAAGTGAAGTGTACAGTTAATTCTTCTTTGCTTTTAATTTTTTATTTTACCTTACTATATACATTTTTTTAAATAATTTTATAGATTTTGCCTGATATCCCAAGCTTTGACAGACACTGTCGTAGGCCTTTTTTTAAGTCAACGAAGCATGCATATATTTTATTTGTATTTTTCCTATTATTTTTTTGTATTTTATTTTTTCCTTTTTATTTATTTATTATAAGATATTTTGTTAATTATTGTCTCAAGAATGAAGATATTATCTGTTCTGCGTCGATTTTTTCGGCATCCGATTGTGGTTAATCTAATGTTCAGAATGCTTGTAAATAGTTTGCCAAGGCTATTTGAAATGGCCTCTATAGTTTTATTGGTTAGATTTGGAACCGGATTTGTGGATTGGTATTAAAAAACTAAGGTTCCAAGAATCTGGAAAGTGATTTGAAAAGTCCGAAAACGGGGTCTTGTGGATTGACCTCTGTGCGTGGTGTGCGTACGTACGTACGTGCGTCCGCACCTGTATCTTAGACATGCCTGCACTGATTACATTCAAGCTTCACACATACTGTAACATCATACATAATATTATACATATGTACATCAATTTGTTTCACAATCTGATTCAAGATGGCCGAATAACGACCATTTTGTTATAAAAATCATCAAATTCAAGCATTTCTGGCATTTCATAACCGGATCCTGGCTGTTTACAGATGGATTTTGGTACATACATTGGACATTATAGGACCTTGATGCACGTTATTTTGTTTTTCAGATTGGGTTCAAAATGTTAGTCTGGCGGCCATTTTGTTTTAGTGAATGCTGTTCTAGTGTTAATCTCTGACATGCTTTGAGTGATTATCTTCAAATTTTGTATATTTATTATACTTCATGTCATAGATATACAGATGTATTAGTTTGGCGGTTGACTCCTGACTCGGTCGTCTGCTATGTGTTTTGCTGTGAAGTTGGGACCTTTTTGGCGGCACATATATACGGTGGCCCACAGATGTCACATCATGTTTTATTTCCGGCAACACAAACTACATTTTTCGAAACACAAATTTAATTCACAAGCAAACTTCCACTTCCAGTAACACCAACTTAATTTCTCCCGTGTACAACATTATTTTACAAAACAATACTTTAAATACTCGCAACACCAAATCAAATTTATTGTAACACAACTTTATTTTTACAAAACAAAACTTGAATTTACAAATCAAAATTTAAAATTCTCGCAATAGAAACCTAATCTTTTACAACACAAATCTAACTTTTTGCAGCACAATTTTATTTCACAAAACTCTAATTTACAAAGCAAAAAAAAAACACCCAATACACGACTAATTTACAAATCAATGTTTTAAATTCTCGCAACAGAAACTTAATTTCTTACAACACAAATTTCTTTTCTCAGACTACAACTTTAATTTTTAAAAACACAACTTTCACTTCACGAAACAAAACTTTAATTTCCCCAAACAAAACTTTGTTTATGAAAACGGAAGTTGGCAATATATCCCAGAATGTCAATGTATTTGAAAGTTGCTGATAAAGAAAACGGCGAACCGATTGAATTGCCTCTAGAGCACAATAGAACTTTGCTCTTAAGCACTCTACAGGCATGGCACAATTCCCCGGTGCATCTGGTTTACGATACAGGCCAAGAACAACTGCAAGTGACGGCCGAGGATGTTTCCGTGGCATCAAACTGGATTGCGGAGTTCTGTGTCCTCCAAGAAATGAATGGGATGAAACGTGCCCACTATTTGTAGTGTACACAGAAAATAAAAATGCCGGTAAGTACACTATGTTTCCAAATTCTATGCATGCTGGTTTTAAAATATATACGGGCTACAGGGGGATTCGAGTGATTTGTTGGCGATAGCCTGTCCCAAAGGAAACTCAGGCGCTCGGGCCGTTTCTTGAATAATTAGAAGGGTCGACACATTAAGTCAGTCGCCGGTATGTACCGAATGTACCGGCGACTGACTAAGTATGCCGACCGACTTTTTACTATCCAAGAAACGTACCGAGCGCCTGTGACAGGACGCTACGATCATGAATTAAGGTGCTTTGTCGTCTACATGGCCACAGAGTTTTTTGATGTGGATCAAAATCACAATGGGTCGGGTCGAACAAACTATTTCATTTGTTATATCTAAATATATATTATGAAGTTATACCTGATATAACTTGTTAACATGGTTGCTTGTTGATACGAGTGAATTCATGGGCCAGTATTATTCACAAACCTAAACCTTCATTATTTTGTTGTGGTCATTGCATTGTTTAGTGTGAAATACCAGTTAGTGACATTTCACACTAAACATCACTACTGTGAATATACACAACATAGTAATGTGATAAGATAAGTGATATTAAGGAATTTAGAATATGCAGTGTGTTAGGTGCATGAAGTACAACATAATTTATTGATATAAAAATATATAAAAATTATATAAATATAAACATTGGTTAAAGTAATGCAATGCATAGAGTTGTCAGTAAGTCATCAGTGGATTAGAATGTTATAAAATTCATGTAATCTTCATATCCACATTTTTATACTAAATACTCATTTTTTAAATATTTTATACAATTTATGAAGTAGATTATATACTGGTTATATAACAAAATATTTTCAATGACCAAAAAAAGGATATTTATTTCATATTTTTGACATTATCTTTCATGTTTGTGTCTTTGCAACATACATATATTAATAATTATTATATATATTAATATTTGTATAATTTGCTACAACAGTGGGTGTAGTGTTATATTATACCCATAATTTCTTGCTTTGAAAATCAAAATGGTAGACAACACATTCCAATTAAAAAGGGGAATATCTAGAGAGCGAAAAGTGTTGTAGAATAGCTGTACACTGTATTTGCCTGCATTTGTGGAACTCTTTCATATGGGGGCATGATGTTGTTAGGCCAGACTTTCCTTCAATCTTCTATGTGCATGTTTACAACTATTTGCATTAATGCATTGACACATAGGAATCACACAATGGGTGTTTTTTTCCGGTTAGTGTGTCTGTGTGTATGTATGTCTGTCTGTTCCACATATCTCAAGAACCAACAATTTAATAAAACTTGGTACATAGATGCTCTGAAATAATGCTCAGACCTGAATAATTTTTGGGTGAAATCCGTGCATATAAATGACCTAATTTACATATTAGTTTGCCAATATTTAGAATTTCCACCAATATCTCAGACACTTACCAGATTTCAATGAAATTTGGTACATATATGCTTTGGGATAAACCATATACATGTTCAGTTTAGGGTTAAATTTTATGCTCACTAATTACTTAATTTGCATTTCAATAAAACTAGCTACATATGTGCTTTTGAATAGTCTCCAGAGCTGATTACTTCAGGGTTGAAATCCATTAATTATTGTATAAATATTAATTAACTTCATGTGTTCTTAATATGCAGTACTGCTACAATTAGTGACATGCAACTAGTGCTTTAATGAAGGTATCTGACAATGTGATATGACTAATGTATCAGATGACTATATATGGTCGTATGGCTCAAATAATATGCATATCTTGTAATATCTTAAGTAATGTTGCAGACAGGGTCCTGAGGGACAAGCAACTGATGCTATAATTTTGTTGTCTGACAAGATATATGACCAACATATCAAGTCATCATATATGGTTATTATTTCATTAAATATTGTTCATCCATTCATAGCTACTTGGAACCACCCTGATCATTGCTTGCAGTTATCTTTTTAAATGCCACATTTGCTCTATTAGAAGCACATGTACTTCCTGTAAATAGCAATGAAAAAGACAAGTCTATGTAAAAAAAATAAGACATTTCAATCATTTTGCATGCAATAAACACAATTTCTGCATTATGAATTTTGAAGATGTGTTTGTAATATAGTAAATACAGTTTTTTATATTTGTACTTAATGCCTCCATTACATTCAGCACATGCGCATCATCTCGTTTGTGTTTTGCTGGTCAGGATACAAATTATATTTACTCTAGTATTTGTGTTTATATGCATTACCTCATATTTATACACAAACACTGTGTGTTTAACTTCAGCTGTAGTGCTGCCTGTGTTTATGCATTCAAGCTGTGTATATAGGCATACAAAGCTTGTTTCTGTAATATCTCTAAAACCTCAGTACTAGTCGCAAATATTAAAATACATAATTTCCATACTAATTAAACCATTAACAAATGACATAAACGTTTGCATATTTAATTAAAACTATTATATCTCATTATTTCACTTTTTTCTAATATTATTTCAGATGATAAAGTAAACGAAAAGCCACAGTTTGGAAAAATCAAGTCTTTTGAGACATTCAAACGAGAAAAAACATCAACAGCTTTTCGGAAAATATCATCCAAAAAGAAGAATAGGAAAACATGTGATGGAGAAGAGATAGTCATTATAAATGTTGGCATCATGTATTTCGATAAAAAGAAGTATGAGTTGAAGCCTAGGTGGGGTAAGTGCCGACCAATTAAAATAGAGAGAGATGCTAATTAGTATTCAATTCTTGAACATGGATTGAACAAATGGAAAGCTTTCAGAAGAAGTGACATCCAGGAAGATCAGACATATTTACTGTTGTTAGAAGATGGTTCACAAGCAACCTTTATACCTGGTCAGCAAAGCAAGGAATTCTTTTCTCTGTGTCGATATAGAGAGGAACTTGGGAAGGGTTACCAGAGGATTTGCATGTATCTCTGCACAGAGGAAGACTATAACATCTCTGAAGGAGTATATGAGGTTTCTGGGAAAGAGAATGACAGTGGACCGATGCTCGACTAATAACACAGGAATTGGATGAAAATACAGGAACCATTGTGGAAGATATAATAGATGCGTATCCACAATCTAGAAAGCTTAGAAGAAAAAAATCAACTACAAGAACAGAACGTTCATCATCATCGTGTTCTGTTTCTGCAAACACTAATATGCCTGGACCATCAGGTGCATACGATAAAAATGGTGCTGATGGTGTGTATGCTTCCTTAGTCAGAGATGAAGAGGTTTGTCACATATCTGATACAGAAGATGTTCAAAAGTTATCTCAAACATCAGTTGAAGACATACCCCTTGAGGATATATTGAGTAACTTAGCCGAACAAATTAACCATGATACAATATCAAAGTTTAACATTTCAAGAAACCAGCTATTTGATTGTGTCAAAGACTCAAGCGCAAATCATTCAGTCCGTTTAACAAAATTTCTGTTAAATTCACTGATGATGAGGGCTCTTCAGAAGGTGCTGTTGATGAAGGTGGCCCAATGCGGGAAATGTTGACTTTGATTATGAACCATATTGTAGGATCCCATCTGTTAGATGGTACTTCAACTACCAAGTTTCTTACATGCATTAGTAAATCTGTTGATGAAAATGAATATTATTTGGTAGGCCAAATAATTGCTATGTCAATGGTTCATGGAGGTCCTGCACCCCACTGTTTTGCAGACCATTTTTTCAATGTGATAGTACATGGAGCAGAGTCAGTAAAACCTACAACAGAAGATCTTCCTGTAGGTTCTGCAGTGAAAGAAGATTTGCTCAAACTGAGAAATGTTAATGTTGAAGAAGCAAACAGTGTTATAAGCGGAACGCTAGGAAATCTACTAGAACTTGCAGGTACATGGAAGCACATTCAAAGTGAAGATGACAAGGAAAACGTTATTCGGGACACTATCAAATGATACCTATTTGGGAGAACAAAAACAGCTCTAGACCAATTCAAGAATGGTCTCTCTACCCTTGGTGTATTGACAGCAACCCAAGAGTATCCCTCTGTCTTCAAGCCAGCATTTTGTTATGAGGCTGTACCACTCACTGCTGCGACATTTGCAGTATCCGAGAAGGTTGTTATTACAAGAAGTGAAAATGGATCAAATGCATGTAGAAAGCTGAGTACTTGCCCACTGGGCAGATTTTCTACAAGATGTTCAAGAAAGTGAATCTCAGCTAACTCTTGCACAAATTCTTATGTTCAGCACAGGCTGTTGTGAGTTTGGTTTCGGGTCACAACAGGAAGTACAATTCCTTCATGAGAAAGAAGCAGATGAAATGCATTCAAAGTTTCCAAAGGCCAATACTTGTGCTGGTATTCTTAGCTTACGAGTTGTTCACAATACATACGATGAATTCAAGAATACTATGGAATTTGGTATTGCAAACGCCAAAGGTTTTGGTTATGCCTAATATATTTACATGCAGTGTACATGGTAAAACATACTAGAGTAGTTATATTGTATATTTGTTATATAGTTAGTAGCTAAATGTTAGATTTTAGGAGTCCATGTTATATATTTCTGTTGGTTCACATAGACCCTTATAGTATGTGATAGGCCAAACAATGTTATTTATTAAAAAAACACTTTGATTGTGCCTTTAATCAATTACATAATTACAGTTGCATATGTTTACAGGCTTGTGTCTTAGTATACAAATACAAGTATATTAAGTATTCACTGCTTGAATAAAACATTATCTTTAGTGTGTTGGAAAACAACCTTTCTTATTTTCTTTTGGTAAAATAGTTGTTTACACATGTCAGTGGAAAGAGTAGAATGACATCAATATAAACAAATTATGTGCTTTCTGAAATACAATTCACCTTCCATGATGATCACCTTCCATACATGTCCCACAGTTGCAGTATATAATATTATAATCAGGTTTGCATGTAGTAGATAATGTATACACTATGATGTCAAGACATCATCATCTAACATTTGTAAAGTGTGGATGCATATTTCTCGTACACGGTGAATTGATGATTCATGCTAAAACTCATTATTAAATAAAACGTGTTAATAATGATTCAGGGGCGTTAATCTCTTCCTCATCGCATATGAAACTATAAATGTATGTTGATTCAGATACACAAAATGGTATATCTGTATAAACTATGAATCATAACTTTCTAAGTAAACTACAAAATCAATGATAATTCATGCAGAGATTCAAATTCCCTTATATGCATAGTGAACTAAATGTTTATACAATTCTAGTGCTTCTTTCCAGTCTTTAGGTTTTGTTTTTACATGTGTTTACTACATATTGAAAATATTCCTGGTATTCACAGTCTTCCTCCACATCAATAATCTGGGTATTTGCATACTCCATCTCTGTATCTGGTACAGGTAATGCCAAGTGTTCTGCCCCGATGTGGTATTCAGGCAAATAATATAGTGAATCTGGTCTTCCGCTTACAGTGTCGTGCCTTGACCTTCTAATGTAGTGTGTATTCCAGTGCTGTAATACATGATCCAAATCTGTTTGACGCAAACTTGCGAAGCAAAACCACAAACACTCTTTTTGTAATTTGATGTTGGTATCCAACATTCGTTGAGCCTCTATATCTTTGAACAAATTAATCCACTATGTAGAACGATTTCTTCTTAAAAATGACCACCATCCCTCAATTCTTTGATTATGCTGAGATGTAACGTATCTATGAGAATCGGCGTCATCTCTGAAGAAACAATGAATGGCAGCCATTGTGCCATTTTCAGTGCCTAGGTCGGTATCTAGTTGTATTGGGGATCCACCGAACTCCCTAACTGCATCCACATAATACCTGGCTATATTGTCTGGTGAATTATTGGAACGTGTAACAAATAGCCATAGTATTTTTCTACTGTAACCATCTATACAACCGTGAATAGGAAAACCAAATGGCTTCAATTTGTCGTAGCCATCGGCATGCCAGGAAAAATTTGGTCCAGGAGAAAGGTACACTCTTCTTTTAAGTCGGTGTGCTTTTCGCAGCTCTGTTCCTTCAGGGTCCAACTCACGCAGGAGTTCCTGCACTACAATTCGTGGAACTCGGATACCTTGCAGCTGAAGTGTATGCCACACTGTTCTGTATCCGCCAATACAATCAGGACCGTCTAACATTTGTGCAATTGTTCCTCTTATAAAATTAATATCGTAGTCGGGTGTTCTTCTCCTCAATCCGTGTTGCTTAAGTCTCCTCATCAATGTACTCTTGCTTATATTTATATCATAATACTTTGAAAGAAAATTAAGGATTTCGTCATACTGATACCCACTGAAGAAGAAGTACTTTATCAATTCTTCATTGTCAATTTCATTAGAATCAGCTGCTGCAGCTGCATCATAATCATTACCTTCATGTGCTGCAGCCATAGCAAATGTACCTAAGTGATGTGTATATAGTGTAAGTACTACACAAATATGGCTGCCAATGCAGTGAATTGTGGGATACATAGCCATCTTCCGTTGTTTATAATAAAAAAGTTTTTGAAATTTAAGTTTTGTATCTTTTTCAAATGTTTGAAATTTGAGAAATTAAATTATTAATAGTGGAAAATAAAGTTGTGTTTTTAAAAAAAAACATGAAGTTGTGTTTTCATTAAATTAATGCTGTGCTTTGATAAATGAAAGTTATACTGTGGAAAAATGTTTTTTCGTTTGGTAATTAAAGTGGTGTTTTTAAATTAGTTTTGTTTGCAAGAAATTAGTTTTTGTTATATGCGTATTTAAATTTGCGTTGCGTGAATTTAAGTGTATATAACGAACATTTATAGTATTGTTGTATGAATTAAAGTTATTTTGTCATAAGATAAAGTTGTGGTATGTGAAGTTAAATTTGTGTTGTGAAAAATTAGGTTTCTGTTGCGAGAATTGAAAATATATTTTTGTAAATTAAAGTTTTGTTTTGTGAATAAAATTAATCATGTGGGAAATTGTGTTTCTTCTGCGGAAATCTAAAGTTTTGTTTTGTTAAATAAAGTTGTGTTGCGAGAAATTTGAGTTTCGTTACGTAAAATAAAGTTGTGTTGCGGGAAATTTAAGTTTTGTTTTGTAAAATAAAGTTGTGATGCGATAAATTTAAGTTTTGTTTTGTAAAATAAAGTTGTGTTGCGAGAAATTTAAGTTTTGCTTTGTAAAGTTGTGTTGCGATAAATTTAAGTTTTGTTTTGTAAAATAAAGTTGTGTTGCGAGAAATTTATATTTTGTTTTGTAAAGTAAAGTTGTGTTGCGATAAATTTAAGTTTTGTTTTGTTTTGTAAAGTTGTGTTGCGATAAATTTAATTTTTATTTTGCTAAGTAAAGTTGTGTTGCGATAAATTTAAATTTTGTTTTGTAAAGTAAAGTTGTGTTGCGATAAATTTAAGTTTTATTTTGCTAAGTAAAGTTGTGTTGCGATAAATTTAAGTTTTGTTTTGTAAAGTAAAGTTGTGTTGCAAGAAATTTAAGTTTTGTTTTGCTAAGTAAAGTTGTGTTGCGATAAATTTAAGTTTTGTTTTGTAAAATAAAGTTGTGTTGCGATAAATTTAAGTTTTGTTTTGTAAAATAAAGTTGTGTTGCGATAAATTTAAATTTTGTTTTGTAAAGTAAAGTTGTGTTGCGATAAATTTAAGTTTTATTTTGCTAAGTAAAGTTGTGTTGCGATAAATTTAAGTTTTGTTTTGTAAAGTAAAGTTGTGTTGCAAGAAATTTAAGTTTTGTTTTGCTAAGTAAAGTTGTGTTGCGATAAATTTAAGTTTTGTTTTGTAAAATAAAGTTGTGTTGCGATAAATTTAAATTTTGTTTTGTAAAGTAAAGTTGTGTTGCGATAAATTTAAGTTTTATTTTGCTAAGTAAAGTTGTGTTGCGATAAATTTAAGTTTTGTTTTGTAAAGTAAAGTTGTGTTGCAAGAAATTTAAGTTTTGTTTTGTAAAGTTGTGTTGCGATAAATTTAAGTTTTGTTTTGTAAAGTAAAGCTGTGTTGTGCGAAATTGAAGTTTTGTATTGTAAGTTAAATTTGTGTTTCGAAGAATTTAAGTTTTGTTTTGTAAAATAAAGTTGTGTTGCGCGAAATATTAAAGTTTTGTTTTGTAAGTTAAATTTGTGTTTCGAGCAACAAAGTCTGTGTTACGGAAAATAAAACATGATGTGACGCCTTGCGTAGGACCAATGGATCGTAGCCGCAGGCGTCAGTGAACTTTGCTGAGTCATGACTAGCCTGGAACCCGTGCTGCCATAGCAAAGTTATTCGATGATTGGCAGCACCCAGTCACGACCTCTAACACATTCTAAAATGGGGTTTCTACAGACGGCGTTGATAGTTGCATGTACTGCGATTGCCGTTCAGTTTATTCCGTATTTATTGGTAAAACGTTTACCAGTACTTACTAGCGGAAGTGTAGAACCAGGATTTGAAGAAGTTGAACAAGTGTTCAGGTGGGTGTGTTCATTTTAGTCAGTTGACGTCCGGTTGACTCCTGACTCGATCATCTGCTGTGTTTTGCGGTGAATTTGGGACCCTTTTGGTGGCACATATGCATATAGCACTTCAATATGAGTACCCTTCGCCCCGCGCTTGTTATTCAAAAAACGTCCCGAGCGCCATGCGTAGGACTAATGGGTCGTAGCCAATATGTCTTGCAGGTGTCAGTGAACTTTGCTGAGTCACGACTAGTCTGAACCCATGCTACCACAACAAAGTCACTCATATAATGATTGGCAGCACCCAGTAACGACCTCTAACACGGCAGCAACAAAACGCAGGTTACAGGTCAGGTTACAGGTTGTCGATCAATACAATTTTTCTCAATATTTAATCTTCTTCACGATTTTGTTTAATAACAACAACCCGTGTTTAATATTTTAGACGAGACGTTCGTCCCCGCGTTCGTCTACGACAGCAGTGTAAGATGGCGGTCTCAGAAGATTTTCCTGTGACGTCGAGCGAGGCTGTCTGAGTTCGGCTTAAACGACCATCGCTTTCGACGACGAGGACGACCCGGGATCGTGACCGCTGTTATTAAAAAAATCGTGAAAAAGATTAAATATTGAGAAAAATGTTATTGATCGACAACCTGTAACCTGACCTGCAACCTTGTTCTGTTGCTGCCGCCTCTAACACATTCTAAAATGGGGTTTCTACAGACGGCGTTAATAGTTGCATGTACTGCGATTGCCGTTCAGCTTATCGGAATAAGCTGTACCCGTATTTATTGGTAAAACGTTTACCAGTACTTACTAGCGGAAGTGTAGAACCAGGATTTGAAGAAATTGAACAAGCGTTCAGGCGAGTTTGTTCATTTTGGTCAGTTGACGTCCGGTTGACTCCGGACTCGATCATCTGCTATGTGTTTTGCTGCAAGGGTATAACCCTATGTACTTTGTCCCCGGACATTGTCTACATGTACTACAAGGAGTGCATTGTTCGTGTGGTTTGGAAAAATTGAGACAACATTTTTTTCAAGAAATGACAAACTGCATACAATGTTTATAGTTGAAGGTCGGTTGTCGTCACGCAGTGCGCGTTTGAATTTTTGGCGGTGGTCGTCACGCGGTGCGCGTTCGAATGTTATGCGTTGGTCGTCACGCAGTGTGCGTTCGAATTTTAGGCGGTCGTCGCCACGCAGTGCGTGCGGTGGTCGTCACGCGGTGCGCGTTCGAATTTTACGCGGTGGTCGTCACGCAGTGTGCGTTAGAATTTGATGCGGTGGTCGTCACGCATTGCGCGTTTGAATTTCATGTAAAAACTTACCTGGTTCACAGATTAGAAATACGCCGTTGTTGGGCAGGTGTTCACATTGGCTCTACAACAGTGTATTTCGTTTGCGATCACACATCATTAAAAACGCTGGTGTAATTGTATATTAAGCCTGTGTAGCACCCCCTCTATAGTTAGATCCGTGTTTGAACATATTTGTACCCTATCACTAAGGTTATTATTTTCAATTGCTTCCTTGAATCTTGACTTCAAAGGTTTTACTTTTTGACGGCACAGTTCTGCGAATTAATCTCACCCCAATTGCTTGTCTTTTTTGCAATAATCCTGTAACCCTATAAAAACCTGTAAAAATACTTTCCTCTTGCCAAATAGAAATCAGTAGCAGGACTTCATTATTATTCAATCATTCCCTAGACTACTCATTCCACTGACCAGAGTGGTACGTGTATCACTCGTTGTCATGTCATTGCTATGTTCAGAATTTAGGTCTGAGCTTGGACTCTGGTCAGGAAGTTTACGCAAGTGTAAAATTTGCCATCCAGCGTAAACTGGTCATACGGTAAGAATAACACTGTCGTTAAATTTACGGCGGTGTAAATGCAGGTGCGGATACCGGATTTTTGTTTGTAATAACAATTTAGTGCTAAGAACAACAGACGCATGCACATGGCTTGTATTCAAAATGACCACTTTTTTTGTTTTTGATTCAATAAATATGGCTGACTGTCGGCTATTTACTAGGCCTAAATTCTAGTACATGTTCACAAAATTTTCCTGATAATGTTTGACTGATTTAAATTTAATTTGTTATGACAATTATATGCATATATTGGCTTGCAAGTACCCATCATTATTTTTTCACTATTTCCCTATCTGTTTCGCTTAATTGGCATACACCACAATGTTAACCAAAACTGCATTACTATACAAATACCAAAAACAGTTTGTTTTTTGTTTTTTATTTTAACAGAAGTCTTCATGAACAAGGCTTGGAAGCAGGATCAGCATTTGCGGTGTACTACAAAGGTCAGAAAATTGTTGACCTATGGGGTGGATATGCAAATTATGACGAAGAAGACCCATGGCTCGAGGAGACTATGTCAATGGTGTACTCCTCCACAAAAGGCGTTTCAGCAATCTGTATTGCTGTTGCAGTGGAGCATGGATACTTAGATTATGATCAGAAAGTCTCTCACTATTGGCCGGAATTTGCACAGAATGGGAAAGAGAACATAACTATAAAGCAACTAGTTAATCATGAGGTAAAAATATAATGATATAGCATAGTTGTTGTTTCTTTGAGGTTCATTGGATTTAAAGTCAGCGTCTTTTAATTTCTACAGATAACAATACTGTTATCTCATTATGTACCAGCTATAGATCTGATGAACACCTGTCACCATGCATCCAGCAATGAATGACAACTTCTTGAAAATCTCTGGATGGTTTGATTTGGATTTTAACTGCCTTGACGAGTTGGTGTAGTGTCAATTTGTTCATGAGAAATAAACTGCCCTACTCACACTCATTGCTGAATAGTGTTGATATTTATAGTACAAACATTGCTTGTGATATCTCTATCTGATTTCGTCATTTTTTTTACCGTAGTTTTGCCAATTTCTTGGAAACTGCATCCAATTTTATTAGTGTTTGATATATTAGTGCCTTTATGGGTGAACCTCTTCGACTGATACACAAAATCATCAATACATACATAGAAGAATTTCAAAAATCTTTTAGTGGTTTATAGACTGCTACCTGTTTAATTTACTGTTGCTTAGTTACTACATTTCAATAACTAACAGTTTGTTTTAGTTTGTTATTTGAATCACTCTCAAAATAGTTCATTTAATGATCTTACTTTGTATTATGTTATTTAGTTTAGCCAAAACCAATATAATTTTAAAATTCTTACAAATATTTTGTGAACAACTTTTGCACCATTATCCTATTTCATATTATTATACATCTGTCACCGTAACGCGATAAGTTACAGCGTGCCGTAATTTTGCGGTATTTTATGGGGTATTTTCATACTACCATATTTGGAAATGCGAATTCCAAATATGGAATAATAATAAAAACAAACATGGCTGCCACCTGGATTTGACCGGACTCCATACAAAGAAGTTCGCTGATTCTGTTCTAAACTTTTTGGATTTCGGCATTTCCATGATGTATCCTTGAAGGGAAAAGATGTATAATAATAAGGTTATTACGAAGATACCTCAAAGTATGCACTCAGACAATCCGCTGTCGCATCGACCTCCGCTGCGCATCGGTCGATACTGCCGCTGTACAGTCTTCGTGCATACTTTGAGGTATCTTCGTAATAACCTCTTTTTTTTTTTTTGTAACTTATTTATTTTCTTGGGCTTACAATACATTTCATGAATACACATTTAAAAGACACTTCAAGTAATCCATATGAAGATGTTACTTTAAATATGGTATCAGGGAAGACCACTTCTTTTTGTGTGACGTTTCTTTCTCTTTTTGTTTGGCGATCGCACTCTCAATTTGAAAATGATGTTTAAGTAAATTAATAAAATTTGCATAGTTAGGTTTCTGTTTTTTCCATTTTGAGTAGTATATGTGGTTTCTGATCAGTGAGCAAACAAAGTTCACCGGCCAATCGTACTCCGGGTCCCCTAGTATCACACAAAGTTTACCAGGTACTTCTGTAATTTTCAGTGGTCTTCCCAGTTCCTTGATAACATCATGCCAGAGGGATTCAGTGAATTTACATGTCATAAAAAGGTGTTCATATGTTTCACTATATTCGTTACAGAAAGTACATTGGTATTCAGGGAAGCGTTCTGGATTTACTTTGTGTAAATGGTCATTTGTATACAGTATGTTATGTAATAACTTGAAATGAAATTCTCTGGATTTTGTGTCAATTAATAACCTTGTCATCATTTTATACATTTCCTTCCATTCAATTTCCAGATTAAGTTTTCTCTCTAAAGAACATTCACTTATTGGTTTCACAAAAATTTTGCTGATGAATTCTGTTTTAAGCATATTTTTGGTCAAGTCTTCCAACAAAATTTGCTTGTTTTTTATAACGATAGTTGTTTCCCTATTTTCTAGTACTTGACAATGTTTCAGTTCCTCCGGAACAGTATTGCATATTCCAATCCATTTTAGTTTATCAATAAGCGATAGGCCCTTCTCTTTGTATTCATTCCATGTTTTCAGTATACCATCAATATACAAATCCGAGATAAATCTAATTCCTGAATCATACATGTTTTGGTAAAATATTGATTTTCCGCCTATCAAAATTAATTTGTTGTTCCAGAGAACCTGATCCATGTTGTCTTGCATACCTTTGTTTTCTGCCCATGTATCTAAACAATCTGTCATGAATGCCGAAAATTTCACTGGAAGCAGTCTGGTGGAATAGTTACATTTTAATAACATATCTCCCCCTAGTTTGTTTAATTTTTCTTTCACAAAATATTTCCAGGGGTGATCTGTCTCCTTGCTTATTGTATGTTTTAGCCATAATATTCTTTGTATTTTCTTTGTTACATACAAGTCTACCATTCCTATACCCCCTTTGCCCACCCCGCCTATCATGGTTTTCCTTGCAATATGATCAACTCCTTCCCATATGAAATTATATACTATTTTGTGCACCTCTTTTAAGACACTATTTTTAACATACGTATTTGCCAGAATATAAGTAAACTGGGATAATCCAAACATTTTGATAATTTGAGTTTTTCCAAATATTGACAGTTTTCTGCTTTTCCACTGATTTAAAACTTTCCTCAAATTATTTAATGGTTTTTCAATGTTTATCTTTTGCATTTCTTCTTTGTCATACGAAAAATGTACTCCCACAATTGTGATAGGCGAGGTGGGCCATTTGACCCCAAACTTTTCCTCATTTTTGTTTTTCCATTTTCCCAACCAGACTGCCTCAGTTTTATCCCTGTTAATTTTTAACCCACTACATTCATGGAACTTTTTCAATACCTGCATTAAATTGTCAACTGATTCACTATTGGATAGAAAACATGTCATGTCATCCGCGAATGCAGATTCTTTGACCTCCTTTCCTGCTATGGTGATGCCAGCAATATTTCTGTTACCCCGTATACTGATGAGCAGGGTTTCCAGTACCAAGATAAAGAGGGCTGGTGACAGTGGGTCCCCCTGCCGTACACCTCTTTGAACTGAGAAGTAACCTGTGCCGTAGCCATTATTTATTACGCTACTTTCAACATTGGTGTACATTGTTTTTACCCATTTTATAAAACTTTCTCCAAAGCCAAAATTGTGCAAGACTTTCAGTAAAAAACTCCAATTAACCATGTCAAAGGCTTTTTTGAAGTCCACTGCCATTAATATGGCTGGCAAATTCTGCTTCTCTGTATAGTTATAGATTTCATCAATTAGCCGAATGTAATCACCTACTTTGCGGTTTTTTACAAACGCAACTTGTGTTGGGCCTATTATTTCCGGTAATACCTTTTCAATTCGCTTTGCTAAGCACTTGGAAGCTAATTTCATGTCTACATTTAATAAAGTTATTGGGCGCCAGTTTTTAAGGAGGCGATGGTCCCTTCCTGGTTTTTCTATTAAGGTTATTATTCCCTGTCGTTGCAAAGGTGAGAATTGTCCCTTTTCAAACGCAAAATTGAGTGAATCAACCACCAATTGTCCCACAGAAGGCCAGAAGGTTTTATAGAAATCCGATGTCAGACCATCGTTACCCGGACTTTTGTTTTTCGACAGTGTATTTAAGATTGTATGAATTTCCCCTTTAGAGAACAGGCCCTCGCAATGTGCTTTCGACCTTTCATTCAGATTAGGTACCTTGTCATTTAGGAAATCATTTAACATTCGATTTGTTAACTTTTTTTCTTTGTAAAGGTTTTCATAAAAGGTTTTAATTTCACAGTGGATATCCTTTTGATTTTCTATAATTATATCATTTTTCTTAATTTTTTTAATTGATGATTTGCTTGTGTTTATTTTTATTAAATTAAGAAAGTACTTATTATTTCTCTCCCCCTTTCAAACCAGTTAGTCCTTGATCGTATAATTTGCCCCTCTGTGATGTAGTTGTATTCTTTATCCAACTCCATTTTGGCTTCCTCTAGTTCATTAAAATTTATTTCATTCGGCGCCTCTGAGCATTTTTCTTCTAGACTTTTAACTTTGTTTTCATATTCTTTTGTCTTCTCTTTACGATTTTTAGCTTGTTTCTTACTGTATTTAATTGAAAACTCTCTTATTTTAAATTTAACATAGTCCCAGATGAGGCCTGGATTTTTTCCTTTTATATCTTCCATCCAATTCTTAATTTTTTCATTTATACTATTCACATACATTTCATCCTGTGTGAGACTCGCATTAAATTTCCAATGGGACGGACCGCGTCTAGTTTGTGTAAATTTTAATTTAAGGTGGACTGCGGAGTGGTCTGATTGAATACCTGGGATTATTTCTATTTTATCCACATCATTTTGTAGATTATCCCCAATCAAAATATAATCAAGTCTACTCTGTATAACATATGGCTTCCTTCTTCGCCATGTGAATCTTTTTTGGTTTGGATTATATAACCTCCAAATGTCTACCATGTTAAAATGTTCCATAATGTCATTTATGATATCAATAGATTTTTTCCAACTTTTAGGATTCCCTCCATCTCTATCCCAACTAATATCAAGGACACAGTTTAAATCACCTCCCCAGATAATTGCACTTTCAGGTTCAAATAAGTTGTCTAGTAGCAAGTGGCGAATTTCTGATACAAATTTACTGTGATCTATTTCTTGGTTTGGCGCATAAGTATTTAAAATTATGTAAGGTTTTTCATCAATCACGGCATGGAGCAGAACATACCTTCCATTTGGATCATGTACGCATTTCTTAATAGATAAATTTAGATTCCTGGCTATCACCATAACACCCCTGCTGGACCCTGTTCCATGGCAAACCAGCATTGCCCTTTAAATTGCATGGACCAAAACATTTCGTCCTTCGGTACACTATGTGTTTCTTGTAGGAAAATCAGATTAGCTTTTTTTCTGTTTAACCAAATAGACATTTTTTTTCTTTTGTTATACTCTCGTAATCCCCTAGCATTAAATGTTAGTACATTAATTTCCATATATTAACATGTATATTGTACATTACACCTCGTTTGCAGTGTCCCACCATCTGTTTACCCTTTGCCCATTTTATGACCATAACAAAATTAAATAAGGAGTAATAAAAACACAAAATGAATATTGAAATAACAAACAGGAAGGCACATCCTGACATACTACTACCCAAAGCACAGAAAGGATAAGGGGGAGTCGCAATCAGGTGCCAACCAACTCCACAAACAATTTGATTTCGATTTGTTCAGTTTAGAGTCTCCTCAACTGGGCAGTCTCAAGTCCTGTACCGTTAATTACCGGTATAAACATATGGAAAGAGAGTACCTTTACTTAAATGTCTTTGACTGTCATGGGTTGAAGCTTTCCTTGGGCGTCTTCGACCATTAATGTGGCTGGGATCCTCCATGCTACGAAGCAGGTTTTATCAGGATTTTTAGCTTTAAATAACTTGTTGTACTCAACCAGCCGCCTACGTTCAGCTTGTACCACAGCGCTCACATCATCCGTTACAAAAATGTGATTTCCCTTGTATGGGTGGTTTCGCAATTTTCGTGGTGCCGCCATTAGTATGTTCCTTGCTTCTCCTGCACTTACGAAGGCTACCTTTATGGGTCGGTTTCTTGCTACGTTTCTTCTCGTTGCATCCAAAAATGGCGGGTCTCTGTGCGCCCTCTGTATTGCTACATTTGCCGCCTCTTCAATTCCCATGTGCTCCACTATAAATTTACGTATAAAGTCCACACTTCCGTTGCTTCTTTTTTCCGCTCCTTCTGGTATATTTCTGAAGTTTATGTTGACTCTTCTTCCTCGATTTTCCTGATCGTCTTGTTTCCATTTCATCTTCTTTATTTCTATTCCAGTTTCCTTGAGTTGTTGTCTTAGTTCCATCACTTCTGTTTTCATAGCGGCGTCTTTCATCCCTTCTTCTATTTTCTCGTTCGCGTTTTCAACTGATTTCTTGATATCCGAAACTTTCCCTTCTATTTCTTCAATCTTCCGGGCTAATGGCTCTATCTTTTCTACCTCTGATTTAATTTCGAATATCTTTTTCAAAATAATCGTTACTTTTTGATCAGTGGGTAGGTCCAACATCACATCAATGTCGCCTATCTGTCCGCCATCTTTATCTTTTCCCCGGTCAGGTGTGTTCCTTCTCGTTGTTCTCCCCGTTGCTTGTATCATCTGATCGAGTTTTCTCTCTTTCTCTTTGCTGCAAGACCTGTTACTCGCCATACTGCATTCAAACTTTGATGTTGGAGAGATATTCCTGTATAATTATTCAATTCTTGTGGAGCCGATCGGCTTCGATAACTCATTCACTCGCGCATGCGCACCTCCCCTCTTCGTAATAACCTTATATTATTGGCATATATTTGTTTTCAAGTTTACGATGGTAAACTTGTTTTAGTTTTGATTCATGAATAGTTATACAAAACTGGCAAAATTATTTCAACTTTGTCTTAATTAAAATATCTTACATCTGTACATTTAATAGGCTGGGCTGCCTGTATTGAATCGACCAATCACGAAAGAGATTCTCAAAAATCCTGAAGAGATGAATATATTATTGTCCGAGACAACGCCACTATGGGAGCCAGGTACTGCCCATGGTTATCATGCCATAACATATGGATGGTTTTTAAGTTACTTAATAAAACATGCTGATCCAAAACAGAGAACTATTGGACAATTTTTGCAAGAAGAAATAGCTGACAATTTTGGTGAGTGTTTTCTAAATTCCTGTTGCTATGGAAATAATAAATTGTTATCTTTTATCCTATATAACAATTGTTATATTTTGTCATATATTAAATTTTTTTATCTTTTATCATATAGTAAACAATTGTTGTATTTTATCCTGTAGTTAACAATTGTTGTCTTTTGTCATATAGTTAACAATTGTTGTCTTTTATCCTATAGTTAACAATTGTTGTCTTTTATCCTATAGTTAACAATTGTTGTCTTTTATCCTATAGTTAACAATTGTTGTCTTTTATCTATAGTTAACAATTGTTGTCTTTTGTCATATAGTTAACAATTGTTGTCTTTTATCCTATAGTTAACAATTGTTGTCTTTTATCCTATAGTTAACAATTGTTGTCTTTTATCCTATAGTTAACAATTGTTGTCTTTTATCCTATAGTTAACAATTGTTATCTTTTATCCTATAGTTAACAATTGTTGTCTTTTATCTATAGTTAACAATTGTTATCTTTTATCCTATAGTTAACAATTGTTGTCTTTTATCTATAGTTAACAATTGTTGTCTTTTGTCATATAGTTAACAATTGTTGTCTTTTATCCTATAGTTAACAATTGTTATCTTTTATCCTATAGTTAACAATTGTTATCTTTTATCCTATAGTTAACAATTGTTATCTTTTATTCTATAGTTAACAATTGTTATCTTTTATCCTATAGTTAACAATTGTTATCTTTTATCCTATAGTTAACAAGTGTTATCTTTTATCATATAGTTGACAATTGTTACCATTTGCATTCAATGTCCTGTTCAAACCAGATAGTATTGGTGCAAGAGCAGTAGAAGGCCTACAAGGTACATTTGGATCAGTAAGTATAGCATAGTGAATCTATGCAACTCACTAACTGTAACACAAAAACTGCAACTCACTAACTGTAGCACAAAAACTACAACTCACTAACTGTAACACAAAAACTACAACTCACTAACTGTAACACAAAAACTACAACTCACTAACTGTAACACAAAAACTGCAACTCACTAACTGTAACACAAAAACTACAACTGACTAACTAACACAAAAACTGCAGCGCACTAACTGTAACACAATAACTGCAACTCACTAACTGTAACACCATAACTGCAACTCACTAACTGTAACACCATAACTGCAACTCACTAACTGTAACACCATAACTGCAACTTACTAACTGTAACACAATAACTACAACTCACTAACTGTAACACAATAACTACAACTCACTAACTGTAACACCATAACTGCAACTCACTAACTGTAACACCATAAATACAACTCACTAACTGTAACACAATAACTACAACTCACTAACTGTAACACCATGACTGCAACTCACTAACTGTAACACCATGACTGCAACTCACTAACTGTAACACCATGACTGCAACTCACTAACTGTAACACCATAACTACAACTCACTAACTGTAACACAATAACTACAACTCACTAACTGTAACACAATAACTACAACTCACTAACTGTAACACATTAACTACAACTCACTAACTGTAACACCATGACTGCAACTCACTAACTGTAACACCATGACTGCAACTCACTAACTGTAACACCATGACTGCAACTCACTAACTGTAACACCATAACTACAACTCACTAACTGTAACACAATAACTACAACTCACTAACTGTAACACAATAACTACAACTCACTAACTGTAACACCATGACTGCAACTCACTAACTGTAACACATTAACTACAACTCACTAACTGTAACACCATGACTGCAACTCACTAACTGTAACACCATGACTGCAACTCACTAACTGTAACACCATAACTACAACTCACTAACTGTAACACAATAACTACAACTCACTAACTGTAACACAATAACTACAACTCACTAACTGTAACACAATAACTACAACTCACTAACTGTAACACCATGACTGCAACTCACTAACTGTAACACCATGACTGCAACTCACTAACTGTAACACCATGACTGCAACTCACTAACTGTAACACCATAACTACAACTCACTAACTGTAACACAATAACTACAACTCACTAACTGTAACACAATAACTACAACTCACTAACTGTAACACAATAACTACAACTCACTAACTGTAACACCATGACTGCAACTCACTAACTGTAACACCATGACTGCAACTCACTAACTGTAACACCATGACTGCAACTCACTAACTGTAACACATTAACTACAATTCACTAACTGTAACACCATGACTGCAACTCACTAACTGTAACACCATAACTGCAACTCACTAACTGTAACACCATGACTGCAACTCACTAACTGTAACACATTAACTGCAACTCACTAACTGTAACACCATAACTGCAACTCACTAACTGTAACACATTAACTACAACTCACTAACTGTAACACCATGACTGCAACTCACTAACTGTAACACATTAACTGCAACTCACTAACTGTAACACCATAACTGCAACTCACTAACTGTAACACATTAACTACAACTCACTAACTGTAACACCATGACTGCAACTCACTAACTGTAACACATTAACTGCAACTCACTAACTGTAACACATTAACTACAACTCACTAACTGTAACACCATGACTGCAACTCACTAACTGTAACACCATGACTGCAACTCACTAACTGTAACACCATAACTGCAACTCACTAACTGTATAACACCATGACTGCAACTCACTAACTGTAACACATTAACTGCAACTCACTAACTGTAACACCATAACTGCAACTCACTAACTGTAACACAATAACTACAACTCACTAACTATAACACAATAACTACAACTCACTAACTGTAACACCATGACTGCAACTCACTAACTGTAACACCATAACTGCAACTCACTAACTGTAACACAATAACTACAACTCACTAACTGTAACACAATAACTACAACTCACTAACTGTAACACCATGACTGCAACTCACTAACTGTAACACATTAACTACAACTCACTAACTGTAACACCATGACTGCAACTCACTAACTGTAACACATTAACTACAATTCACTAACTGTAACACCATGACTGCAACTCACTAACTGTAACACCATGACTGCAACTCACTAACTGTAACACCATGACTGCAACTCACTAACTGTAACACATTAACTACAATTCACTAACTGTAACACCATGACTACAACTCACTAACTGTAACACCATGACTGCAACTCACTAACTGTAACACCATGACTGCAACTCACTAACTGTAACACCATGACTGCAACTCACTAACTGTAACACATTAACTACAACTCACTAACTGTAACACCATGACTGCAACTCACTAACTGTAACACCATGACTGCAACTCACTAACTGTAACACCATAACTGCAACTCACTAACTGTAACACCATGACTGCAACTCACTAACTGTAACACATTAACTGCAACTCACTAACTGTAACACCATAACTGCAACTCACTAACTGTAACACAATAACTACAACTCACTAACTATAACACAATAACTACAACTCACTAACTGTAACACCATGACTGCAACTCACTAACTGTAACACCATAACTGCAACTCACTAACTGTAACACAATAACTACAACTCACTAACTGTAACACAATAACTACAACTCACTAACTGTAACACAATAACTACAACTCACTAACTGTAACACCATGACTGCAACTCACTAACTGTAACACCATGACTGCAACTCACTAACTGTAACACCATGACTGCAACTCACTAACTGTAACACCATGACTGCAACTCACTAACTGTAACACATTAACTACAATTCACTAACTGTAACACCATGACTGCAACTCACTAACTGTAACACCATGACTGCAACTCACTAACTGTAACACCATAACTGCAACTCACTAACTGTAACACCATGACTGCAACTCACTAACTGTAACACATTAACTGCAACTCACTAACTGTAACACCATAACTGCAACTCACTAACTGTAACACAATAACTACAACTCACTAACTATAACACAATAACTACAACTCACTAACTGTAACACAATAACTGCAACTCACTAACTGTAACACAATAACTGCAACTCACTAACTGTAACACCATGACTGCAACTCACTAACTGTAACACAATAACTGCAACTCACTAACTGTAACACAATAACTACAACTCACTAACTGTAACACAATAACTACAACTCACTAACTGTAACACCATGACTGCAACTCACTAACTGTAACACATTAACTGCAACTCACTAACTATAACACAATAACTACAACTCACTAACTGTAACACAATAACTGCAACTCACTAACTGTAACACAATAACTGCAACTCACTAACTGTAACGCATTAACTACAACTCACTAACTGTAACACCATAACTGCAACTCACTAACTGTAACACCATAACTGCAACTCACTAACTGTAACACAATAACTGCAACTCACTAACTGTAACACATTAACTACAACTCACTAACTGTAACACCATAACTGCAACTCACTAACTGTAACACCATAACTGCAACTCACTAACTGTAACACCATGACTGCAACTCACTAACTGTAACACATTAACTGCAACTCACTAACTGTAACACCATAACTGCAACTCACTAACTGTAACACATTAACTACAACTCACTAACTGTAACACCATGACTGCAACTCACTAACTGTAACACAATAACTGCAACTCACTAACTGTAACACATTAACTACAACTCACTAACTGTAACACCATGACTGCAACTCACTAACTGTAACACCATGACTGCAACTCACTAACTGTAACACCATAACTGCAACTCACTAACTGTAACACCATGACTGCAACTCACTAACTGTAACACATTAACTGCAACTCACTAACTGTAACACCATAACTGCAACTCACTAACTGTAACACAATAACTACAACTCACTAACTGTAACACAATAACTGCAACTCACTAACTGTAACACAATAACTACAACTCACTAACTGTAACACAATAACTGCAACTCACTAACTGTAACACAATAACTACAACTCACTAACTGTAACACAATAACTACAACTCACTAACTGTAACACAATAACTGCAACTCACTAACTGTAACACATTAACTGCAACTCACTAACTATAACACAATAACTACAACTCACTAACTGTAACACAATAACTGCAACTCACTAACTGTAACACAATAACTGCAACTCACTAACTGTAACACCATGACTGCAACTCACTAACTGTAACACATTAACTACAACTCACTAACTGTAACACCATAACTGCAACTCACTAACTGTAACACCATAACTGCAACTCACTAACTGTAACACCATGACTGCAACTCACTAACTGTAACACATTAACTGCAACTCACTAACTGTAACACCATAACTGCAACTCACTAACTGTAACACAATAACTACAACTCACTAACTATAACACAATAACTGCAACTCACTAACTGTAACACCATAACTGCAACTCACTAACTGTAACACAATAACTGCAACTCACTAACTGTAACACCATAACTGCAACTCACTAACTTTTTTTTGAGTGAGCCTTGAGAAAAAACTCTACGAAGAAATTAACAGCTGGACAGTGTTACTTATATCTATTAAAACTGCATGTAGCTATATACATATGTAACTATTCATTAACTTTAAAATACATAAATAAGTTATATCAATTACAGGCATATATATTACTTTAGGATGTGTCATACATGTGTAGGATATATGTATTTTGTATTAGTGCGCCCTCACAGTTTGTGTGCAAAAGCGCCCTCATAAGTCAATAGTGTGTTTTACTGTGTACAAGATGGCTGCCTCCTATGCTGGTTGCTACGTTGGTGCCGTGAAGCTTTCGGGATCGTGTTAGCATTGTCTGAAGGGTGTGTGTATGACTCTATCGTACAGATTGTGAACTCTTAGTGCCAGCAGCAGTATCTGAGCCATTATTGACAGTTCTGTTGACAAATAGCCGTGATATGACAATATCGTCTTAGAGGTTGGTCTACACATGTGCATTATGCAAATGAGTAAATTTGCGTGGTGAGGGAAATTCGTGACATTTCTTGTTGTTATCTGAGTTCTGCGTTGAAGTGTTTATTCTTGTACCTGATGTTCTGACATTTTTTTATATTGAACCGTTTTGCTGAATTTGATTGTTCGTCTCACTTCCTGTATCTGGCTGCTGCCTTATCTCCGAGGAATTCTCCGAATGTGTCAATCTACCGTCTACTAGCTTCCTGTGGTCATCTACGTTGCCCGGGCCGACGTGGGACAATCCAGTAAATAGGACATTTTAGTTGAATCGTGTGTATATTGAACTGCATTTATCACTATAGTACCCCTATAGTGTAAATTGTATTTCTGACCCCGTGCGTTATGTATCTTTTATTCTTATCCACCAATGTGTACTACAGGTATATACTAGGATAGTGCATTCCAATAATACATCTATGAGACTTATGTTTTGCATAGTAGTGTCTTTATTAATTTAACTATTTGATATTGTGTTGAGCAACACCAACGCGTATTAGTTCCCACGATCATTCAGTCCGATCAGCACACAGTCGTTATCTTAGTGGATATAGTGTTATAATTGCACTGGGGTTGGTATTGTTGCTAAATACCTGAGTACCCTACCCTTACATTTGGCGCCCAACGTTTTTGGGGCTGTGTTGCTGTATTTTTAAGTTGTGTATCTACTGTTTGAAAACTTGAATTGTAGGCTGTGCTTGTACAGCACCCTTAGTGTACAGTAGTAGTATAGTGAGTTGAATTGGACTAGTTTGGTCAGGACTCCCACTACCCTTTTTGTTGTGCATTGATATTTTATTTTACATCATTCTACTTGTATTTTTGTATTTCTACAGTGTATTTTACAAATTTTAAGAATCTTAGTATTTTTAACACTTAGGTGTTAGGTCACAACAGTCTACTTTGAACTTGAAGCAAGTGGCTACAGTGTGACCATCCATGTGCTACAGTGTATCCTTTACTTAATATTATTCATTCAGTGTACCTAATACTGTTACAGTGCAAACTTTTATATACTACAAGTGTCATCCACCTTGTGCAGTTACCAGTGTATGCCATTTGTTACATTGTTACAATTATCCCCTGTTGGTAGACATAGTGTATGCTACATGGTCACTAGAATATATATTCTTTTTTTTTCCGTTTGTAAACATAAATTGCATCATTAACATCTTGTATTTTCACAGTTCTTAGGTCATTTTTACATACTGCTTAATAATGGCTTCTGAAGGTGTTCCTGAGAGTGACATGCAGTGTTCTGTACTTGTTGATGATATTCCCCCTGAGTTCAGTAAAGAACAAATTGTAGAACGTTTTCAGGAGTTTGGTGAGATCGTTAAGGTTGTGTTACCGATTGATGCTGAAACACAACAACATGAGGGATATGGTCTGTTTCAATATGCTGATAAAACACATGCACTTCAGGCCATTAACACACTCAATAAGGTTGAACTTGGCTCTTCAGTACTAACAGTTGCTCTAGTTCCTTCTTTCATGAGAAAACAGCTTAGAAGAAATGAAAATAAAGCAAGACATGTCGATGGTAATAATACAACGCCACCACCTATACCTGACCAGTCGTCAGATGGCTCCAAGGTGAGAACAACTACTAATAACCTTTCTGCTAATTACAGTAGTAATATTCCTGTAATGTTGCCGCCAGCCATGTTTCAACCACCACGTCTGTCCACGTTTTCTGGTATTGCAAGTAACAAGGCTGATGTTAGTTTTGTCGCCTGGAAGTATGAGATTGAGTGTTTACGTGCCACTCATAGTTCTGACGTGTTGGTCCCTATCATCAGAAGGTCACTAAGAGGTCAGGCCTATGAAATCATTATGCGCTTAGGGTCAGGTGCCACCTTGGATGACATTGTTGCTAAGTTGGAAGGAAGGTATGGTGTTGTGGAAAGTGGTGCAACATTGCTACAGCAATTCTACAATAGTGTACAGAAAGAAGGTGAAAGTTGTGCTGATTATGGATGTCGCTTAGAATTAGCCATTCATAAGGCAAGAGACCGTGGCGGCATAACAGACACAGCTGTGGATGAAACGCTGAGGACTGTGTTCTGGAGAGGTCTACGAGAGGAACAGGTGAAGAACATAGCAAGGCATGAGTACAGAGGTTGTGAATCATTTGATCGCTTACTACAAGTTGTAAGACTGGCAGAAGAAGAAGTGAGGGAAAGCAAGAGTGAGGTGACTACAAAACAACCTCGTTCTGGCCAGGCTCGACAGTCAGTGGTTGCAGAGAAAGAATCAACTGAATCTGTTTCTGAAATGCGTGAGCTTCGGAAGACAATCCAACAACTGACAGAACGGTTAGCTCGATTAGAGAATAAAGAGTCTACACAAACAGAAAGAGGAAGGCCACAAGAAAGAAGACCAGCTAAGGGGCCGTGCTTCGGTTGTGGTGAGGAAGGACATTACGTGAAAAACTGTCCAAACCATAAAACTCCAGGTACGTGGACAAAGAATTTAAACGTCAAGCTGCCTCTGCCACAGGGCGAGCAGTAGGTAGATTGATGGTGAGCCCTAAACATGTCCTCCTTGGTTCAGCAAGTGTGATGAATAGGATCGTTGGTAAAGCTAATGAGGAAATGGCAACTGTCAATGGTGTAAATTGTAAGTGTTTGATTGACACTGGTTCTCAGGTAACCACCATTAGTGAGTCTTTCTACAAGCAAAACTTGTCGGAACTGTCCATTAAACCGGTAACTGATTTCTTGTCCATCGAGGGTGCAGGAGGTCATCATGTACCGTTTTTGGGGTACCTTGAGTTGCAGTTGACATTTCCCTTGGAGGCTTTTGGTAACGATGGTGTGTTTGATGTATTGACTCTTGTTGTTCCAGATAATTGTTATAATAGTACCGTGCCTCTCACTGTTGGTACTAATGTGTTGTTGGAGTGTAGAGAGTACTGCAGAGAGACGTGTGGTTCTCGCTACATGAGAAACATAGATATGTCACCAGTATGGAAAGCTGCCTACCACCGATTGAACGCAAGAGACCGTTTCTGTGGGAAAGCTGGCTATCTGGGTGAAGTAAGGGCTAGTTCAAAACAACCTGTTAACATACTACCAGGCCAATCAACTGTCATTCATGGAGCCATAAAAGCTGGACCGAAGGGTGACGAGTATGTTGTTGTCGTTGAACCTGTTGAGAACAATGGACTATCTAGTAGTCTGATGGTTAGTCCAACAGCTGTGACAATGAAATGTGCTGGCAACAAATGTTTTGTCCCAGTGCATGTCTACAATATTTCGACAAAGTCTGTTACTGTTAGACCAAGAGATGTGATAGGTGAAGTGCAAGCTGTTACGTGGGCAGGTGAACCATCAAGTTATGAAGCATTGTGCCACCGACAATCTGTATGTGTTGGCACAACTAACAAGGATACTTTTGATATGGCAAGTAGACAGAGTGCCAAATCAATGTATTGTGAGACATCAAAGAGAAGAAATATAGAATTTGACCTTAGTGAGTCACCGATAGACAGATCACAGCGAGAACAGGCACTTGAGTTGTTGGATCGCATGTCCCCAGTCTTTGCATCAGACGAGAATGACTTGGGCTACACAACGGCAGTAGAACACAAAATACACCTTACAGATAATATACCTACCCGAGAACGTCATAGAAGAATACCACCCTCACAGTATGATGAATTGAGACTACTCTTGCAGAGCATGTTAGATGCAGGTGTCATTCGAGAATCTCATAGTCAATATGCATCCCCCATTGTCTTGGTAGCCAAGAAGGATGGCTCAACTCGTCTATGCATTGACTACCGCAAATTGAACGCCAAAACCGTTCGTGACTCGTATGCTTTACCAAGAATCGAAGAATCGCTTGACACATTGAGTGGTTCTCACTGGTTTTCATCGATAGATCTTAAGAGTGGATACTGGCAGATTGGTGTGGCGGAGGAAGACAAACATAAGACCGCTTTCACTACGCCGTTAGGATTCTACGAGGCGAATCGCATGCCTTTCGGGTTGACTAATGCCCCTAGTACATTTCAAAGGCTCATGGAGAAATGCATGGGCGATTACAATTTAAAGCAGTGTCTTGTGTACCTTGATGACATTATCGTGTTTTCGAAAACATTTGAAGAACATGTAGAGAGACTGGAAGCTGTCCTAAACAGATTACACAAGTACGGTCTAAAGGTCAAATTGTCTAAGTGTCAGTTGTTTCGTAAAGAGGTCAAGTACCTTGGTCATGTGATCTCGTCTGAAGGTGTTCAAACTGATCCAGAAAAGTTGAAAGCTTTGAAGACTTGGCCAGTCCCAAAGAGTGCCAAAGAAGTTAAGTCTTTTGTGGGGTTCGCTGGTTATTATAGGCGTTTTGTTGATGGGTTTTCAAAGATTTGTAAACCGCTGCACAGACTCACTGCAGGACTTCCTTCAAAGAAGCGGAAGGGTGAGAAAAGATATAAATCTCAGCAACCTCAACCTGAATTCAAGTGGACTAGTGAATGTCAAAATGCATTTGATACTCTGATAGAGAAGCTCACATCACCACCGATTCTTGGCTTTGCTGATTACAATCTGAAGTTTGAACTTCACACTGATGCAAGTTACTCAGGTTTAGGAGCTGCACTCTATCAGGAGCAGAATGGTAGAAAGCGAGTCATAGCCTATGCTAGTAGAGGCCTTTCAAGGAGTGAGATGAACTACCCGGCTCACAAACTAGAATTTCTTGCCTTAAAATGGTCGGTGACTGAGAAATTCCATGAGTTCTTGTATGGTAATAACTTCAAGGTCGTAACAGACAATAACCCTTTAACATATGTCACTACCACTGCCAAGTTAGATGCTACAGGTCATCGATGGCTGGCAGCACTATCTACATATAACTTCACTCTTGAATACCGTCCTGGTCGCAGAAATGGAGATGCAGATGGGTTATCTCGTATACCACGTGACACAGATCCTCCAGAAGTTAGAGGACAGATAAATAATGACTTGATTAAGGCTGTTTGTCAATACCACATGACTAACCTTAACTATAGACAGGCAGTGAATGCTATGCCACCCTTAGTGGAATCCTTGAGTACTAATCCAGAGGCAATTCCTAAGAGTCTTCATGAACCAATGCCATGGCCTGGTAGGGAAACATTACCGACCATTACCATGCCACAGTGGAAAGAACTGCAACTACAGGACGAGGTCATCAAACATGTGTATAACTACAAGATAGAGAATATACGTCCTAGTGTGCAGGAGAGGAAAACAGAATCGCCTGATGTACAACTGATGTTGAAAGAATGGGATCATCTTTGTTTTCGAAGTGGAGTACTACACCGTTGGCATACCGGTGTTGATGGCCAGAAGTCTTATCAACTGGTTTTACCAAAAGATTATCGTAAGAGGGCACTGGAAGGACTACATGATCATGTTGGACATTTAGGGAAGGAGAGAACATTAGATCTGGTGAGAAGTAGGTTTTACTGGCCAAGAATGGCACAGGATGTTGACCATAAGATAGTAAACTGTGAGCAGTGTATATTACGCAAGACATCAGGGCGACAGGTTACTGCACCGTTGGTTAACATTAGAACATCTTACCCTATGGAACTTGTCTGCATGGACTTTCTTTCCTTAGAGGAATCAAAAGGTGGTGTTGCCGATATCCTCATGATTACTGATCATTTCTCGCGCTATGCAGTTGCCATACCCACACGAAACCAAACCGCAAAAACTACAGCAAAACATCTATGGGAGAACTTCTTCTTTCATTATGGATTTCCCGCAAGGTTACATTCAGATAGAGGTCGTAATTTCGAGTCTGAGGTGATATGTGAACTGTGCAAATTACTAGGGATAGAGAAATCAAGGACGACACCTTACCACCCACAAGGGAATGGTCAGGTTGAGAGACTGAACAGAACATTGCTAGGCATGCTGGGTACACTGAGTGATGAAAAGAAACAAGATTGGAAATCTTATGTAGCCCCCCTAGCACATGCATATAATTGTACCAAACATGATTCGACAGGCTTTGCACCGTACTACTTAATGTTTGGACGACATCCACGCTTACCCATTGATGTATATCTGGGTATAGAACTGGAAGATAATGTGAACAGAACTCACCATGAGTATGCTAAATCGTTAAGAGACAGACTGAGTTTTGCTTACAAACTTGCATCTAGAGAGGCTGAGAAGGCAGCAGATAGTAACAAGAAGAGATATGACATGAAATCACGAGAATCTATACTTCATCCAGGTGATAGAGTGTTAGTCAGGAACGTGCGGATCAGAGGTAAACATAAACTTGCTAATCGTTGGGAACGTCATCCTTACAGAGTAGTCAAGCAACTTGACTCAGAGCTTCCTGTTTATGTGGTTCGTTCAGAACACAAGAAAGGCCGTGATCGTACATTGCATCGCAACCTGTTACTTACCTGTTCTTCTTTGCCCTTTCCTCAATCCTCTCAGCATAACCGAGATGCTACACGAAGGAAAAGAGTTCTTCAAAGTCGTGACCCAGAGAGTGATGATAGAAATAGTGAAGATTCTACAAGTGAAAGTGAGACTGGAATCGAATATATTCCAGCCGCCGTACCTGTACATGTAACTGATACTCTTAATCAGTCTGATAATCCAGTCAGTGGCGAAGAAGAATCTGAAGTGCTGCTACCAGTAACCCCAGATGACACAGATGACAGTGTTCGACCCATTGCTCAAATGGATACTAATGAACATTTGTTAAGTTCTGAGCCTGTGGTGGAAGAGGACATGGTGGTTGAAGCTCAAGATGATGATGATGATACTGTCCCTGTTGATGATCAACCGGAAGAAGATGATCCGCCGTTGAGAAGGTCAACTAGAGCAATTAAACCCCCCAATCGTCTTACATATGCACACATAAGTACAAAACCTGATTGGATAGTGAAAGCGGAGTTTCTTGCTAAAATGAAGGAACAGTTCATTGATGAGTCTAGCAGTATTTGTAATACAATACTTGACATTGTGTCAAAAGCTTAGGTTAGGTTAGGAGTGACCATGTTAGCTTTTTAAGTTAATGTCGGGACGTCATTTCTAAAACCAGGGGAGAGTGTAGGATATATGTATTTTGTATTAGTGCGCCCTCACAGTTTGTGTGCAAAAGCGCCCTCATAAGTCAATAGTGTGTTTTACTGTGTACAAGATGGCTGCCTCCTATGCTGGTTGCTACGTTGGTGCCGTGAAGCTTTCGGGATCGTGTTAGCATTGTCTGAAGGGTGTGTGTATGACTCTATCGTACAGATTGTGAACTCTTAGTGCCAGCAGCAGTATCTGAGCCATTATTGACAGTTCTGTTGACAAATAGCCGTGATATGACAATATCGTCTTAGAGGTTGGTCTACACATGTGCATTATGCAAATGAGTAAATTTGCGTGGTGAGGGAAATTCGTGACATTTCTTGTTGTTATCTGAGTTCTGCGTTGAAGTGTTTATTCTTGTACCTGATGTTCTGACATTTTTTTATATTGAACCGTTTTGCTGAATTTGATTGTTCGTCTCACTTCCTGTATCTGGCTGCTGCCTTATCTCCGAGGAATTCTCCGAATGTGTCAATCTACCGTCTACTAGCTTCCTGTGGTCATCTACGTTGCCCGGGCCGACGTGGGACAATCCAGTAAATAGGACATTTTAGTTGAATCGTGTGTATATTGAACTGCATTTATCACTATAGTACCCCTATAGTGTAAATTGTATTTCTGACCCCGTGCGTTATGTATCTTTTATTCTTATCCACCAATGTGTACTACAGGTATATACTAGGATAGTGCATTCCAATAATACATCTATGAGACTTATGTTTTGCATAGTAGTGTCTTTATTAATTTAACTATTTGATATTGTGTTGAGCAACACCAACGCGTATTAGTTCCCACGATCATTCAGTCCGATCAGCACACAGTCGTTATCTTAGTGGATATAGTGTTATAATTGCACTGGGGTTGGTATTGTTGCTAAATACCTGAGTACCCTACCCTTACACATGCATATTGTTTCACACTGCTTACATATTCATAAGAGTGATTTACATATTCATATGGTAATTTACATATTCATATAGTAATTTACATATCAATGTGTTAATTTACATATTTGTATGGTAATTTACATATGCTAATTTACATGTACATATTGTAATTTACATATTCATATGCTAATTTACATAATGAATTTAGGTGTACCTCAAGTCAAATCTTTATAGCACATTTGTGTCTATATATGGCTAATTTGTATATTAGTTCGCTTTAAATGGCTAATTCCTGAGTAACTTTACATGTACCAATCAAGGTTGTGGCACTGAAACATTGTGGGCCAGACAATTTTGTAAGGAATGACAGCAACGTGGCTGACTGCAACCCAATGACCATTCAGAAACACTAATTTTAAATTTTGTTAAATAAACTGCTGATAATACTACAAAGATGTGAAGAGTGTTGAGCAAAAATGAAAAGTAAAAGTGAAGTGTTGTATGAAAAGATACATAAACTCAAGTAATACATTATGCCTATGTAGATAGACATTGCTAACATGTTGTCTTTTCTGTTTGAAGTTTACCACAGTAATACATCTCTGTTCTTTTAGGCTGTCAATGATTTTATCAAATTTTTCTTCCATCCCAAACAGGAACATGTCTACCAGTATCGTTCCTTAGAAATCCCTTCGATTAGTGGCATCGGTACAGCTCGGGGATTGGCCAAGTTGTATGCTATATTATCTAATGGAGGTGAATGGAATGGGAAAAGATTATTATCAAATAATTTAGTCAAGAAATTCAGAGAATGTCACGAACCAAGTGAAGATCGAACATTATCTTTAGTGAATCATTTTTGTCACGGTATGCATCACCACATTCCAATCCAGGATGTTCCAGTAAGTATTAAATAATTGTTTATAACTTCACCTAAACCAGTCACTATTACGATCATGCGTGACCTTGTGCAGCGATGCATGATGGTCAAAAACAACCAGGGGAAATTAGATTTGTCAAATTCTCAACAGGAAATTGATGATGTGTGAGAATAGATTTTTCGAGCTCCTAGAATCACGCCAGAGCTTTATTGATGTACTAAACTGTAGCTGAGTTTCCAGTATGATGCGAAGGGTTCCCCTTGCAACATTTGCTTGATCATGGTTCACAAGGTTTCGACTCATGTGCCACAACCGCTGTCAGTGCATGCACCAATACTTTACTTTTATGCATTTGGTGCATCTCGATAGGAGGAGCAGTTAATAATTTATATACTGGTAGTGGTGTCCAGTCTCAATCAATTTAATAGAATCTAACTCTAAAGTAAAGAATATGCTTATGCTTGCTTCAAATTATTATCCTAAAATTGTATTTATATTTAGTGCCTAGAATCAATGATTGGTTTATCTTATTAGCCATGCAAATTTATTCAAGACCTTTCATACATTGCCTAGAATCAATAATTGGTTTATTTTATTAGCCATGCAAATTTATTCAAGACCTTTCATACATTGCCTAGAATCAATGATTGGTTTATCTTATTAGCCATGCAAATTTATTCAAGACCTTTCATACATTGCCTAGAATCAATGATTGGTTTATCTTATTAGCCATGCAATTTTATTCAAGACCTTTCATACATTGCCTAGAATCAATAATTGGTTTATTTTATTAGCCATGCAAATTTATTCAAGACCTTTTATACATTGCCTAGAATCAATGATTGGTTTATCTTTTTAACCATGCAAATTTATTCAAGACCTTTCATACATTGCCTAGAATCAATGATTGGTTTATTTTATTAGCCATGCAAATTTATTCAAGACCTTTCATACATTGCCTAGAATCAATAATTGGTTTATTTTATTAGCCATGCAAATTTATTCAAGACCTTTCATACATTGCCTAGAATCAATGATTGGTTTATCTTATTAGCCATGCAAATTTATTCGAGACCTTTCATACAATGCCTTGAATCAATGATTGGTTTCACTTGTTAGCTATGCAAAGTTATTTGAGACCTTTCATACAATGCCTAGATTCAGTGATTGGTTTCACTTGTTAGCCATGCAAATTTATTCAATGCCAAGGATTAATGTCTGTTTCTTATATTAACCATACAACTTTATTTAAGACACTTCATACAATACCTAGAATTAATGATTGGTTTATCTTATTAGCCATGCAAATTTATTTGAATGTCATGTATGTCTCTTAACATGGTGAATTCCACCAATCACATGATATTTTCAATCAACCAATCATATTGACAGTCTAAAGCTAGCCAAAGTTTCCTGGCTTTGTAGACAAATGTTTTTTTGTATATGTATACTGTGAAATACTTTATTTAGCTGGAATTAATTTTCGCTGAAAAGACTTTTTGGGTGTTTTGTATGGATTTTATTTTCACTGATTTTTAACAAGTTAAATGGAAAATATAGGAAAAAAGAATATTCTTTTGATTTTATTTTCGCTGAATTATTCCTTCAGTGAAAATAGTGAAAATTAATTCCAAGCGAAAATAAAGTATTTTACAGTATATCAAAAACAGATTTCAATACACACGTTTACATCTTTTCCATTTTCAGAAAAGTTATACAGAGAATCTTGTTGGTCACGCTGGACATGGAGGTCAAGGTGCCTTCTTTGATGAAGAAAATCATCTTTCATTTGCATACATTACCTCCAAGTTATCTCCCTATGGTATGGGTGATGATACAAGATACCAAGCACTAGTCAAGACGGTTTTTAAAATAATAGAAAAAATAAAGAACAAATAGACATTTTTGTTCAAAACAAGAGAATAGGTGATTTTCTGCTCACTGCTAATTTTGAGTAATGCTGCAAAAATTGAACGATTTGATCATGAATTTTTTTTATAGGTTAATGCCAAAATGTGATCCTTCCGTGGTGAGTATGGCATTGAGATACCCTAACTTCATAGAAATTAATCATCAAATGTGTACAGCACATTATTAAGTGTGGGAATACCCAACAAATATTTCCATCGGATCCCATGTGATGTTACATCGCTATGACCTTTGTTTGTCCTGTATTTACATTTAATTTCACATATAATGTGGAAACTTGCTGTGAACCACAAATGGAGTACCACTCTAAGAGACTGTGTGTTTTTCATACTTGTATTTGTTAATTCACACCGCTTCAATAAAATTAGCATATCAGCGTACTCAATGATATATTTGTATGTGGTTTAATTTTAACAATTATAGTTTTTCTTTCAACACTCCATTGGCACTTATTTTGAACTGTGAAATATGCATATAATAAATATATAATCCCACAATAGTTTACTGAATTCATGCATTTGGTAATAAATGTTTAAATAAATGTTAAGACTTCAATAGAATATTCCACATGAAAATATGGGTATGGTCCTGTACATGTGCCTGTATATGTGTGTGTGTGTCCCACCAATCTCTCATACACCAATCGTTTGATTTCATTGTTGCTTTGGGATAATACACAGAATAAGATTTCTGTCAAAATCTGTGCATATTAGGATACAATAAAATAATTGCTGTATTAAAGCTTTTTAAAATAAACTACAATTAAACTACACATAAAATACAATAATAGTTTTTAAATAAACAACTAAATCACACTGAAAATAAAACACAACAATACATTAATTGATTTTCACCTTTTCTTTTCTTATTTTGTAGGCTTTCTGTATGTAATTTAATAACCTGAGTAAACATTGTTTGTTGGTTATGTATTAAAATATGTATAAATTTATATTTGTTGTTGTATATTATGAATATACTATAGCATTATACTGAAAACGCACAAAAATATTTTTTGTTAAATATGGAAAAAACACTATATTTCCCTACTCCTAATTGAAATGACGTTAATCTGGCAAAAAATGTTTACCAACAAACCAACTTGAATGTCAAAGGGGAAACGATACTATAAATAGGGGCAAGATGGCCACCGCAATTAGTATGCTAATCTGAAACAAGCCGCTCACATCGTGGCAGGAGCTCCGTGAAATGTGCCATTTACGATGTTTAGAGATCAAGCTGTGATTCCGAATACATTTCTACGGGGGCATGAATATGTAGGCTAGCGATTACACTCATCTGGTTGGGCTTTTGATGTATACATGTTGTTGTTTTCGGTCGAAACGTGCCGCGACAAGTAAAAAATCATGAGTTTAAAATGGCGGCTAATGTATGCAAAATGCCTGTCAATCACAGTTTGAGTAAGCGAGCATAATAAGCATTCATTTACTTAGTGGGCAGAGGCGGAGTTAATTACACTAATTTGAAAACTATCAGTTAGATAGCTAATACGCATTGAAATACCTACATGCCATTTTAGCAAATTTGACTCAATACATGAACTAACTGAATCTTAATTTAGCTAAAATGCCAACAATCTCATTGTGAGAATATACTTCATTCTAAATTAGCAAGTTAGCTAAATTAGCTGAAATGAAATGCTAGCTAGAAAGACATGTTTTATAGTACTTTCATGTTTTGTTGATATTTTAGCAATAGTTTGTTCAAATGAATTAAAACTTAGTTACATGTAAACTATTTTCGAACTTGAATGTTAAATACTAAATTTAAAATGATCTATAATTAGTTAATTTGCATACTACTGTTGTTGATATTTTACAATAGTTTGCTCGAATGGATTACAACTTAGTACATACATATAGTATGTCTGTAGCTGAATATTTTTTTTATATTTAGACGAAACTTAGCATTAAAATGAGGAAAGCTTAAAGCGGGGGAGTCGTCACCTGCGCATGCGTCAGATGGCCATAGTGTGTCATTGTTCACAGACAAGCGTCTACCCATGAGCCTTTGCGTTTTAGCTTGTGTTATCGTCACTTGGGACTCAATTCCCGCGCGTGCGCAGATGACGACCCTCCTGCTTTTACTTCAGTGACGAGAACTGATATATTCTGCAATAGTATTGGTGCATATTTAAAGTTTCGGACCGGAAAGAAAGGCTAAAATTGGCTTCTGTGGTCGGCAAAATTTTGCCATAATCTGTAGAGAGCAGCGTGACTGTGAATTCGACCAATGTTTCATAACCAATCATGTAGTTGAAAACTCAAAGTTGAAAAAGTTACGAAAATACTCGCTCTCTTATTATGCTTGCAACTTCAATTTATAAGATTAATTTCAAACACTTTTTTACACTAGAGATCCCACAATTCAAAATAAATATCGTTGGAGCTCAGTTTTCTTAATACTTCTTATCAGTTGAGTTGGCAGTGATGTGCATCTGTTATGTTTGGCGTGTGGAGTGCAGCTTACAATGTTTTTTTATGTCCAATCTCGGGTAGTCGCCGTTCACAGTACAAATACGTTTCTACCTGGATTGTTTGTGTAAAGGAAGAAAAGTTATATAAAAACGCAAATTGCATTTTACTACATTTGTGGATCTTTTTCACCTCTGAACATTAAAATTGTTTTTTCGGTCTTCTCCATTAAGGGTAAGGTTTATTAAGGGTCCTGTAATTGTTAATAATTGGAGACAAGTAATGAAGGTAAGTAACCAAATAATAATATCATTCGAGCAACGTATTTCGATGCTAATACTAATCTAGTGTGAACATGAATCAGTAAACTTATGGTTATGAAATGAACATAACAACAAAGAGGTTAATGTCTAACACAAATAGTTGTTTGACAAATATAGCATTTTTTTTAAATACAATGTTCATATATGTGAAGTGAGTGAGTACACAGTGTTAGCTCATTTTGAATGCAAAAATGATACAAACCATCTATGTTAGGGCAAAAACTAATTTTTGCTTTTTGTCATTGCCCCCAAAAGGTTTAAAACCTGCGCCGCATGTGGTAGAATGTAGAATTGTTTCAAAGGATGTTTTGTCGGTCGTAATGCGTAAACTGGAAAAATAATTTAATATTTTGTAAATATTGAACTTATATCTAAATAATATTAATTTAATAAAAAAAGTATGCTATTTTCTCGAGGACAAAAAACAAGACCTTTTGCGAGGCTACGGTGTGTATAAATCAGCTTGGTGCATGGTGATGTTATATTTAAGAGATATGGGACGCAGAACTTGAAAGTACACATGGATTATTAAATACCTGTTGATTTTTTTAAGGAGAGGGGAGATTTTGCCTTGCAGTTGAGGAAGGAGACAATATAGATTATGAAAGGATGAGAGGTTACGCCAGACTTTGGTAGTGACGCGATGAATTAAATACGACGTTCAAAATTTTTTTCACTAAATGGAAATACATGTTCAAAATTTGACGATGTCAACAACACTGGGAAGTGTCAACGAACACTTTGTACCAACTATACAACGGTGATGTAAAGCATGCGTTGTGGAATAAATGAGAGCGAATACATGCACACTGTGTACACATTATTTATTTTTTTCACTTTATACAAACATTTATTACAGTATTAATAATACAAAATAATTTTACAATAGACATTTACAATATACAATAAAACAACGTACAGGACGGTATGCTGTCGTACAACTGATCAAAGATAACCTAACTGCATAAGACATTCCAAATAGGGGCTAGAAAAAACATAGAAATTCTCCCAAGTGCTATTAAATTTTTCTTCTTGGTTTCTTTTACAAAAAATATGTTTTTCAACTAAAAGTGAATTTTTTAAATAAGAGATAAAAAGAAACAAAAATAATTCATGACCCTGTTTTTTCCGCGTGTATATAAAATTCTTAGCGTGCAAAACACAAAAGTTTAACACGTGCCACCATTTTTTTGAATCTTGAATGCCTAACAATACGCCCTTCCAAGAGAAACTGATGCGCTCGTCTGGAACAGTTGATAACCAGCATTTTAGTGAGGCCCAGAATCTGTGTGTGGGAGTGCAATCATAAAAGTAATGGACTGTTGTGTCGAGGACTGAACAAAAGTCGCATTCATCTGACGAATTTTTTCCCCACTTTAAAAGCATTACATTACATGGAAAAATTCTGTGTAAAATTGCATATTGCAAGCACTGTAGTCTAACATCAGTGACACACTCGAACGCAACCGTGTAATAACTTTCCCAGTCTGTATCTACTCGTACATTTAAAATTTCATTCCATTTCTGTTTCGATTTAATGACCGGAGATGGCATTTGTTGTAAGAACTGCAGATAAAAGAATTTAGATTTTTTTTATCATAATCGTAGGTGTATGTTTCTGTATCACATCACTATCAGACCCGAGCAAAGATGTCCATGCACGAGGAATTGACATCCTCAAAGAGTAAAATTTCATATAATCTTCAAATCTTAAACGGTATTTTTGAATAAATACTGTTGGTTCTAAAAATACACACTCATCATCAAGTAAATCACCAATCCTTTTAATTCCCGCTGTATACCACTGCTGATAGAACAATAGGCTATTATTGGTTGTGACAATGAGTTTATTAAACTAAAGGAATTCGTTTTTCACTTCATTCTTAGTTAATGGCCGACTCGGAGTGACGTTTATATCACTGTAATAACTGAAAACCTGGTTATAAAATAAAGGCATATCTTTTTTTAAATATGATTATCGTATTTTGCCGAAATAAAATCTTTGAAAGATATATTCCCAAATAAGCTCGGAGGAAAAAGACACCAGCTGCCTTTAAAATACAGCAGTCGGTTGACCCAACTAGCATTAATCCCCCTTATTTGATATTCAAAACTAAGCATATTTAGCCCATCCTTCTTAATGGATGTGCATACAATTTTTGTGCTTATTTTATCCCGCTTGCCAGACCAAAGAAAATGATAAATTACTCGGTTTACTTCATTAATAATCGAAATTGGCACAGGTAAAACAGAAGCAACATACAATAGCCGTGGCATTGCAAGTGTCTTGATTATAGTTACCTTGCCAACAAGCGATATTTAAAACTGATTTTAACTTATGTTAAAATTCAACATACTGGAAGACTTATCAGCTGGTGTAAACCAAATACCTAGAGCATAAATAGATTCATTAGTCCATTTTAACCGAAAGGGTTTCTTCTCTAAATACCTGTGATAACCAAACCACTTAGCTATATTGTTTTCCCTTTGTTTAAACGTAGACCTGCTTCAAAATATAATAAAGTTAATACATTCAATACATTCTGAACACTAACTAAATCATGAAGAAAGAATGTTGTATCATCTGCTAGTTGTGAAATTTTTAAAACATTATTAAATAAATTAATACCCCGAATATTATCACACTTCCTGACATAGATAGCTAACAGCTCGACAGAAATAATGAATAAAAGAGCAAAAACCGATGAAGCCCCATCTAATGGAATTGAATGCTTTCTCGAAAACGATAAAAAGCATTATGCCACTGATTTTTTAAGATTTCCTAAATGAAAAACATCATTAATGAGACGAATATTTTGACCAATATATCTACCCCGAATATATCTAGTTTGATCTGGGTCAATAATGCTATCTAAAACCGTGTGAAGTATATTTGCAATTAATTTAGTTAAAATGTTATAGTCTGTATTTAAGACAAAAATTGGTCGCCAAGTACCTTGAATCCTTATCTTTTTTTGGAATAAGTGTAATAATTCCTCTTTTTCGTTCAATCGATAATTCACCAGGGAGGAAGTGAAGTAAGTGAAGAAAGCTATTATAAACCAGGTCTTTAATGTATTCCCAAAAATGTTTGTAAAATTCAGTAGTAAGCACATCAGTGCCTGGAGATTTACCAACAAGCAGGGTTTCAAGGGCTTGGGTACACTCTTCCATTGAAACATGCTTATCGCAAGATAATTTCTGAGTATCAGTCAATTGAGGAATGCCGGACAAGTTAATAAATATATCTTCCGAATTGTGAGTTAAATCAGAACCATTGAGGAGCACCTCCTGTTCAGAACAAAGATTTTGGTAAAATTTGCGCTGCTCATCTAGAATAAATTTGGGATCAGTAATAATATTATCTGAATTGTCAAAAAGTTTAGTAATTGATTTTAATTTTGTATTTCTTTTCTCAAGTGAAATAAAATACTTATTGTTCTGTTCTCCTTCCTCCACTCACTGTGCTCTGGATCTAATCATGGCACCATTTGTATAATGCCGATTTATATCATCCAATTTGCGACGAACAACGTCGTGCCTCTCCCTTGCATTCAAATCATATGAAACGGATGGTAATGTTTCCAAATGCTCAAACTCATTATATAACATTTATTCCCTTTCTCTATATTTACAAGATCTGTCTATCTAACTATCTGTATTATGAAACGCTGCAAGAACATATTTTCGGCATTGGCCTTCACCCTGCCTATCGTGGTTATTAGAAGACTGTACACGTTTTCTACCATACTTAAGACTTAACACGTGTTGCTGCGTCTTAAATTATAAGTCTATCCACGGTTACTAAACAAACCGTGGTCTATCTCAGCGATCCACTAAAGATTTCGAAACCACACAGCGCCACCAGTGGTTGTTCCCGGCTTTATGCGCCTGGCACGTTTAGTAGCTATAAATCCAGAGATCATGCCATATTATCATCTGCGGAAATTGTGAAACAAAATGACGCATCACACTTTTTTATCTGATCTACACCATACGTGCTTCCACACAGCCGTGACAAATGACAAATTTAGAATTTTGGAGTTGGGATCTACTTACAACCGTTTTCATCAAAAAATATAAATTCACAGATTTGCCGCAATATTATAGACTTGTATACAGTCTCTTGTTTGTTTTTTTTGTTGTTGTTTTTTCGATAAAATAAAATATTATTTGAGTGTATAAATAAGTGGTGTTTTGTGTTTAGATCGACGCCATTCATACACTTACATATTACTTTATTTTATTGAAAAAACACCAAAAAAACAAAACAAAGTATAACAATATTGCGGCAAATATGTGATTATTGATCGTGTAGGAAACCCGCGATGTTGTGTTTTGAATATTTTTATTCGGAGAATCGAAACTATAAATATATATGGTAAGCCTAGAATATAAGGAACGTATAATTACGCTTCAATTGCGTCCACTGTCGGATTAATTTAAAATCTAAAACTGTTTTATATATTTGTAGTTAAATTCACAGGCAACTAACTAATTGTCTGAGCTAAACTGTAGAAAAAAACAACACCCGTGCCTGCGATGCCATTCCATGCAATATTCAAGAGCAACGCCCTCAAGTGGTGGAATGAGGTTCACGATCACAGCGTCGATATAAACTTCCGGAAAATCTTCGAAATGGGTTTTTTACTGATTCTGCAGACGGCAACAATAGTTGCAGTTATTGCGATTGCCGTTCAGCTTATTCGGTATTTAAGGTTGAAACGTCTGCCAGTGCTAACCGGCGGAAGTGTTGCGCCGGGATTTGAAGAGATTGAACGCGTTTTCAGGTGAGAGTCACGGTGTTCGTTACAATTTTAACTTTGTCGCTTATGGGTCGTCTCAATCGGAGTTCCATGTAGGAAAGACTTCCTCATGTACCCCACATCTTGCACAAATACTATCATTAACCCTCCAGCCCCCCCCCCCGTCTCATTTCAGTTGCTTGTGCCACCTAGATAACTACGGTAACTATAGGTGTTCTTAAGTGGGCGTACTAGTATGCTATTAATTTGAGGGGGTAATAGTATACTAGTAGTATAGTATATTTTATTTGACACTGAATAATATATTTTGTTACATTAGCTGTGGTCAAAAGACATTAAATATAATAAAACACAAGTACACACACGAGACAAAAGAGAATACATAAAAGCCTAAGTCTAAGTAAAATTACTTATAGTAAAATAATATGCTGTCAATAAATTTGCTAGCACTATTGGCAATGAACCCATTTCTCGAACTTAAAATTTCTGCAAACATTTGTTGTTTTGATAGTTTAAGTCCACTTTAATTATAAATGCTAACTGCATTCAGAAATTCAGTACGAGCATTTGTTAGTCCAGTATGGTTACAGTCTAAAAGTGCATGGATTTCATTGCCAATAGCCCCATTGTTACAAAGTTGGCACTTTCTTTCCTCTGGAGGTATCCCTTGATATCTAAGTTTTTCAATTGGTAGGGTATGTGCAGATATCCTAAATTTGGTGAACCTGATTCTATGTTGTGCATTTTTTACTTGATTCAAATAATAGAGGGCAGGAATCAGGTTAGACTTAGGATTAGTGGTGGGGTACATTGGAAAGTTTTCCCCAGATTGACATGAACAACAAAACGTCACCTTGGGATACAAGAGGCAGATCAATTTAGTCACAATGTGTACGATGACAATGTAAGAAAGCTGGTACGGTAATTTGGGACGGTGGTTATAAAAACTTGGAACTGGTTCTCTTTCAAATTTGTTCATTTGGTGAAGATATCTCTATTTTTGTGAAAGTTATGATTTTTTCCCACTTTCCCATACATTATATATGGGCTATGTATAATACTGTAATAGACAAATGTATTGTTGGATTCTGAAAAAATGTTGAAGTTAAGGTCAAATTCAATCTCTATTCTATTTTGAGTTTTAAAAATCTTGTCCTGACCACAGTCCCTCTATCACTGTGTCCTGACTAACCATATCATACTCTATGATCTTCATTTCTTCAAACTAGTAATAATACAATGACCAGTTTCTTTTATGGTGTCAAATTTTCACTTCACCCTGCGTTTCCAACTCACAGTTAACAATTACAGTGGAGCTCTTTCATCTGCAAAGTTGCTTGTTTACACAAGTTCTGACTGGTTTGTGATGATGAAAAAGTACATTCAAGTCGGCAGTTTTATCGTATCAGCCTGTAACACAAGTTCTGATTGGGTGCTGATGATGATAAAGTACACTGACAGTTGTATCCTATCAGCCTGTAACAGAAATTCTGATTGGTTGCTGATTTAAGGTGTCAGTTGTAAGCATCTACCTGCAATCTGATTGTACCAAGAATATTGCATTGCAAGTTGCATTCCCACTTTGCAAATAATTGAAAAATCACTCGTAGAATAAGGTAAAAAACATAAAATGTGTTAAAAATGCTGCTGTTTTAGGTAAAAAAAATATGTCAAAAATAAATATCCTGACTTTCCACACATTTCTATTTTGAAAGTACTGGTGAGACTCATCCCTTAGATAAACATAAATACAATGTGTGTAACTGACCATCCATTTAGGGGGCTTGCTTAAATTCCTATTCTGCAGTTATTTTCTCATTACCGATCAACAATCTCAACATTTGGTTGTGTATATATTGGTCTGGGGATGAGACCTCACAGAATTGTTAAATGTTTGATGTTTTATTTTAACAGAAGTCTTCATGAACAAGGCTTGGAAGCAGGATCAGCATTTGCGGTGTACTACAAAGGTCAGAAGGTTGTTGACCTATGGGGTGGATATGCAAATTATGACGAAGCAGATCCATGGCTTGAAGACACTATGTCATTAGCATACTCGTCCACAAAGGGTGTGGTAGCAATCTGTATTGCTGTTGCAGTGGATCGTGGGTATTTAGATTATGATCAGAAAGTCTCTCACTATTGGCCGGAATTTGCGCAGAATGGGAAAGAGAACATAACTGTGAAGCAACTAGTAAATCACGAGGTAAAAAATACATCAATATTTTATTCTCATCAAAGTTTTTAACTTTATTCATGAATAATTATACAAAACTATAACATTTTTTTTATTGACTTAATTAAAAAATCTTACATCTATACATTTAATAGGCTGGGCTACCTGTTTTGAATCGGAAAATCACAACGGAGATTCTTAAAAATCCTGAAGAGATGAATAAATTATTGTCCGAGACAACGCCAGTATGGGAGCCAGGTACTGCACATGGTTATCATGGTATGACTTTTGGATGGTTTTTAAGTTACTTAATAAAACATGTTGATCCAAAACATAGAACCATTGGACAGTTTTTGCAAGAAGAAATAGCTGATAATTTTGGTGAGTGTTTATTCTGTAAAATATTGCTAATTTGAAGATCCTGTGTTGCTTAGAGTTTACAATTGTTATTTATTGTCTTCTATTTATTGTCCGGCGTTGTTGTTGTTTTTGTCGTCGTCGTTAATAATTGTTATTGTGTGCACAATAACTTTACTAATTCTATTCCAAACTTTATCACACTTGGTCACCTTAGTCATCAGTATAAAGTCTACCCTTAGTATGAACAACAGATGCCCTGTATGAAAATATCATGCAAAAATTGAGAAAATCTGATAAAATATTTTGACTGTTTCTACTTGACTGATCACTGGTGATACACATTCGAAGATCACTGATCTCAATGGGAGTATACCTTGCTCTATGTGTTCAATGAAGCAAATCATTTATCTTGTAAAAACATCATTGGTAATGTATCTTCTGAATCCCATGGGAATACTAGACTGGGTTTCAAAACCAACGCGTGGGGAGAGTTGCACAGTCTAAGGCTAAGTGATTCATTATTTTTTGACAGACGCATGTACAAAATACTTGAGCAAAAGCCAGCTAAAATTTTCTGTTACATGTATCTTTCATGTTTTATGAATCTATTCACGTCTATTAAAATGCAGTACATTTTTCTGAGATGAGGCATTTGTTTTTTATACTAAAATATCTGAATTACTTTCAGTAAAGCTGGAAATTATGTTCCTTAAGGATGCGGTAGAGTTATCATGCTCTAAAAAGTAAAAACTGTTTTCATGAGGAAAAGTGTTTTGAAGCATAGCAAATTATATATTTTCTTGAAGCCCTTGTTCCTGGCTTTTTGAAAAAAATGATCTGTGACATGTACCACGAATTAGTCACGTGATTACTGAGTAAACATAGAGGTGTTATTTTGAATAAAAATGAGTTTTGTATAAAAACCGTAGGGGTTTTGTAAAAAAAAGAAAGCTGAAAAATCAAGGCAGCATCAGCCCCGTCAATGCCTCGAGAGTGTTTGAACATAGATTGTATATTTGTTTACAATGACACCAATTTACATTTTTCCTGTTATTTCACCCATAGACAAGGAATTTAAAAGCCTTTTATTTTTTATTGCGAGAAGTTATCAAAAAATGCTTCAAGGGTTTTTACAACAAAACACATAACATGGAGTCACTTAGTAGCCTTGCAGTAATAAAATCCAAAACTATAAAGTTTTGGGTCCGTATTCGTCCTCCAAAAAGAAGCGAAGTTGTTACAGTACATGGTGGCCCCGCATAACGTTGAACAGTTAGAGAGATAAATGACGTCATCTCATTATATATTCAAATCATGTTTACATGCGAAGCATGGTCTGTATAACAAACGCTTGCCAAGTAACCGGAGAAAGAGGTTGACATGCCTAAACGCCAACCCCTAGTGCTAGTTAACTCAACAACATCCGACGTTTTGTCTTGTTCTAGTAGACACTCGACTTCCAACGCAACTTCGGAAACGGCGTCCTTGTACGGAACTTTGTCGATGGATGACCTGGCGGCAATCCCACATAAGACACTAGTTTTTTCAAACCTCGCCGACCTCTCCCAACTGCTCGTCCGACCAATTTAGATTTTCGGTTGATATTAAATTGTCTGCCCGACTTTTTGGAAGATGGAAATTGATCATGTTTGCTGACGAAATTTTACCCTCTTGGTTTGAATACTCAAAGTGTGAACCCCATTGTACTGTCGGCAATGCGTTTCTGTTATAGGTAAAGTTTCGCTTCCTCTGAACTGCGTTTTGAGTTTTTCCTTGGGGCCTCTTTTTTGTGATTGATCAATAATCAGGAGCCGGAGTTGATATGACCGCGTCATCTTCAGTGTGCACTGTTTTCCGTCGTGAAGGGATTATGCAAATTACGCAATAAGTCAATGTTATTGTTTGCGTCAAGACTTTTATCTCAAAAACAAAGTGTACAGTATCCCGTTATACAAGTAGTTTTTCTTATTTTTTTTTAAAAAAAAAGGGTATTCTAGATGTGTTTCAGTTTTAATTTTGATAAAATTATGAGCCCAATAACTTTACAAAAGTAATAACAAAAAAAGCAAAATTCACGAAAATAACTCTACCGCATCCTTAAACCAATGTTTTTGTAAAATATTTACATCAATCAAGGACATTCGGTAGACTGCTTTCCCACTGTTGTTTCAATCCCAAAACTTGTTTGTATTCAAAATTAATTATGAAAATGCATATTCATATTGAAACGAACTATGATAAAGTTCAACTATGTTTATCTTTTGTCTTCCTAGGGATTGATTTTTTCATAGGTTTGCCTAAAGAGGAAGATTATCGAGTTGCGAAGTCAGACGTTTCACCATGGCTGTTTTTTAAGATGATGCTGAGTGCAAAATATAGACCTTTAGGTATCAACATCTTGTTCCGACCAAACAGCTTGATTTCAAGGGCAATACGCGTCCTTGGTAGTTTTGGATCAGTAAGTTCATGTGAAACAATCTTGGTCATGTGACCCATTTTTCTTGTCAAGCATTTATTTTTGTAATTTTACAGTTGCATCTTGGATTTATAGATGTTGTACTCCACTGTGGTTGTATTCATATTCAGGCTGTAAACTGATATGGTTATATTCATATTCAGGTTGTACACTACTGTGGTTGTATTCATATTCAGATTGTACACCACTGTGGTTGTATTCATATTCATATTCAGATTGAAGTGATATTGTTGTATTATTATTCAGCTTGTAATTCACTATAATTGTATCAATATTCAGGCTGTACACCACTGTGGTTGTATTCATATTCAAATTGTACACAACTGTGTTTGCATTCGTATTCAGGTTGTAATTCATTATAATTGTATTCATATTCAGGCTGTATACCACTGGTTGTATTCATATTCAAATTGTACACAACTATGGTTGTTCATATTCAGGTTGTAGTCTGCTATGGTTGTATTCATATTCATGTTGTAGTCTGCTATGGTTGTATTCATATTCAGGTTGTAGTCTACTATGGTTGTATTCATATTCAGGCTGTAGTCTGCTATAGTTGTATTTATATTCAGGCTGTAAACTGCTATGGTTGTATTCATATTCAGGTTGTAGACTGCTATGGTTGTATTTATATTCAGGCTGTAAACTGCTATGGTTGTATTCATATTCAGGTTGTAGACTGCTATGGTTGTATTATATTCAGGCTGTAAACTGCTATGGTTGTATTCATATTCAGGTTGTAGTCTGCTATGGTTGTATTCATATTCAGATTGTAGTCTGCTATGGTTGTATTCATATTCAGGTTGTAGTCTGCTATGGTTGTATTCATATTCAGGCTGTAGTCTGCTATGGTTGTATTCATATTCAGATTGTAGTCTGCTATTGTTGTATTCATATTCAGGTTGTAGTCTGCTATGGTTGTATTCATATTCAGGTTGTAGTCTGCTATGGTTGTATTCATATTCAGGCTGTAGTCTGCTATGGTTGTATTCATATTCAGGCTGTAGTCTGCTATGGTTGCATTCATATGCAGATTGTAAACACTAAATATGACTCAGTAACTCATTGTTCTCTCAGAACAGCAGCATGTGATAACAATAGAATACTGTGGAATACTTTATTTTCGCTGAAAAGGCATTTCGGGTGTTTTGTATGGAATTTATTTTCACTGATTTTTGATGAGTTTAATGTGAAATATAGGAAAGAAAGTATATTCGCTGGATTTTATTTTCACGGAATCATCCCTTTAGCGAAAATAAATTCCAAGCAAAAATAAAGTATTCTACAGTATATGTTTCATTCTATTCTGAACAGGAAAATGTCTACCAGTATCGATCTTTAGAAATCCCCTCAGCTAATGGAATCGGTACAGCTCGGGGATTGGCCAAGTTGTATGCTATATTATCTAATGGAGGTGAATGGAACGGGAAAAGATTATTATCAAATAATTTAGTCAAGAAATTCAAAGAATGTAACGAAAAAAGTGAAGATAAAGTATTGTGTAAATTGAACAACTTTTGCCACGGGATGCATCCCCACTTTCTAATTACGGGTCTCCCGGTAAGTGTGAAACTATTAAAGGGGAACCGCTCAATCCCATGGATTGCACCACGTGCTCATGGGTAATTAACTCCGCCTCTGTCCACTAAGTAAATGAATGCTTATTATGCTCGCTTACTCAAACTGTGATTGACAGGCATTTTGCATACATTAGCCGTCATTTTAAACTTTTTTTTACTTGTCGCGGCACGCTTCGACCGAAAACAACAAAAGCCCAACGAGATGAGTGTATTCGCTAGCCTACATAATCATGCCCCCGTAAAAATGTATTTGGAATCACAGCTTGAACTCTAAACAACATTTCCTAGGGCTCCCGCCACGATCTGATCAGCTTGGTTTGGATTAGCATACTAATTGCGGTGGCCATCTTGCCCCTATTTTATAGTATCGGTTCCTCTTTAAATTAAATTTGCCATGGGATTCATATAGTTCAACATTGAGGTTCTAAGAACATTTGAATCATACTGACCATATACATGAAAATAGTTATCGTATTACAGGGACGACTTCAATGCAGATTCAATTTTAATATTTTTACAATCAATAAATTTACATACTTATGAATATCTTTAAAGTCAAAACACCAGTGTTGTCGACCACTATTGTCTAGAAATGTAAAATCTGTATTAGAAACTGCAGCTTCTATTTGTGAGAGTGCTGTTTACCCTTCTTGAGTGTATGGGGGCGCTGTTCACCCTTCTTGAGTGTGTGAGGGCGCTGTTCATCCTTGAGTGTTATTTATATTTTCTTTAAATATTCATATTTCTACCTTTGAGATGTATTGTAAATTCTTTATTTTTATTATTAATTTTTGTAGAGGATATGTAATGTATTATTTCAATGTATTTTGTAATTTTGAGAAAACACTTCTTTTGCCGAGGTCATGTGACATGACAGACTCCATCTTGTAAACTTCTGTTTGCAAACACTTTTCGTTTGCTGTTTGCAATTTCACCCAGTTTCAATCTCTATCAGTCTCTAGAAGTTTGAAAACCATTTCATGATTTTCTGAGCTCGAGCTGTGTGAATGGCGACCTGAAGCTGAGGAGAGCATTGTATCTCACTCAATTTAGAGTTGTTCTAGTCAGGGTTTCTTTTTTTGTTTTGTTTTGTTTTTGTTTTATGTTATCTTAACCATAGTATGAACTTGGAATAAAAGAACGCAGTGAATGACATACATGCGTGTCTCTGTGTGTGTCTATCTGCACGTTACATTTTGGCGTAGTCGGCAGGATCCAAGTGCGACTTCTACATGGTTTAAACCCTGACTTGAAGAGAGAATTAAGGCCAAGTTGAAAGTGTGTTTCCTGGGTGGTGTGCTACATTTCACCTGAACTGTGCTACTGTGTTCTCATAGAAGACACTGATGTTCAACCTGGGCTGATGACACATCATCAAGGATGAAAAGACAAGTTTGTGTGAACTCTTTCAAATAGACTCTTTTATTGAAGTTTGTAATGACAATAATTGTTTGAATGTTTATTTTGTACTTGTGTATTTCACAGAATTTTCACAGTGTTTGTTTTTAGTAGATCGTTGCAATGTATGTTTTTACACGTGGTGCACTGTAAAATTTTACTTGAAGCTGTTATTGTGTGAATGTAGTAGTATAGGATCCCTTACTGTGTGATAATCTGTTATTAAGGTCACACTGTATGTATTTAGTACTTGAGTGTAGATTATTTTAGTTTAATGCTATTTGTGTACTGCTGGTTCACAATTTCTTTTTGCTGTATATCCTACTATCATGTCTGATACAGAGCAAGCTGCTACTGAGGCTGATGTCCAAGGGATGTTGCAGAGAATTAAAGCATTGGAGTTGGCTGTTACACAAAAAGATGAGGAAGTGGCTGCAGCATGGGCAGATGCTGAAGCATCTAGTATGGAGGTAAAGCGTCTGATTGCTTTGGAACGAGAGACATCTAAGGTCAGTGCAGACTCTGGTACTGGTATGGGAAAGGTGGTGTACATGTCTCCGAGTAGGAAACTTGACAGGTTTCATGACAAGCCTGAAAAAGCCAGTGATCTGTCAGTAGAGGACTGGATTGAAGATGCCCAAGCAGTTATATCCTCCAGAAGACTAGATGTGAGTGAACAGGCTGCATTTCTCATTGAACATCTTGTTGGTAAGGCCAGACGTGAGATACTTGGTCGTGGAGATGCCGTCAAAAGTGATCCAAGTAAGATATTTGCAATACTTATAAGAGTGTTTGGTGACGGTGATAGTTTACCCCAGCTACAGCAACAGTTCTTTGCGTATACACAGTCTGATGGAGAAGACATCATTGCATGTTCCTTGCAGTTAGTTTGTTTGTATGACAGAATCGTACAACTAGATTCGTCATTCAAACCAGGTAGAGAAAGTCAGTTAAAAAGTCGTTTAGCTGAAGCTGTTCGAGATGACAGTTTGCGAATGGAGTTACGAAGACTGAATGCAGATCAGCCAGAACTTAGTTTTTTCGATGCTCGTGACCAGGTTATCAAATTGATGGGTCAAAGGGGCAAATCTTTGAAAGCAAAACGTGAAGCTGCTGTTCGTGAGATATTAAGCGACCAATCTAAAAGTGATGGAGAAGTTGCAGCACTGGCTCAACAGGTGTCTATGCTTTCAAAACAAGTTGATACTCTCACATCAATGGTACAGAAATTTGTGAAACCTGAGAATCGTTCACCTGTGTCAACTGACAATAAACCTCGATGTTGGACATGTAACTCACCAGATCATCTAAACCGAGACTGCCCTAAGAGAAAGTCCAAACCAAAGCCTAAACCCCAAGATTTAAACTAAACCAGCCTGCTGCAGAGAGCCGTGTGGTAGGTGAGACTAGGATTGATGGAGGCTCATTTATACATAGCGTGGTGGGAGATTGTCCAGAAGCTGTTCTAAAGTTGGGAGGTACAGATGGTGTGTGTGTACTTGACACCGGTGCCCAGGTCTCAACAGTAACGGGCAGTTTTTAGAGAATATCTTGTTAAAGCATCATTTATTAAGTTAACTGGTTCTCAGGGCCTTGATATACCCTACCTTGGTTATGTGGAGCTGTCTATTACTATTTGTAATCATACATTTAATAATTTGGGTTTCTTAGTTGTGCGTGACCCAACCAATACTCCCGTTGAGTCACGAAAGAAAAGAGTACCTGGTGTTATAGGGTCCAATGTTTTTAGGGATATAAGAAATGAATTGGTAGGGCAGTATGGTGATAACTTTAGAGAGAAAATACAAACTGGGCTTAGTGTGAATGAGATTAACTTTCTTTATATACTAGAAGCTTACAAGCCAACATTTGTAAACAATGAAGAAGTGTTTGCAGTTTCAGTGGAGAACAGACCTGTGAGAATTGCTGGGAAGAAACCTGTATTGATTCCTGCTCGTTCTATACGTGTAATTGATGGATCTCTCAGACCTGCCCCCATTGGACAGACATACAATGTGTTGTTGGAGCGAAATGAAGTTCATGTTGCAGAGTTGCAGAGTGGAGTGGCCATTGGTGCAACATATGTGACTGTGACTGATACTGGTAGGGTGCCTATGCAAATTGCAAATTTCAGTGATCGTGATGTTTATTTAACCCCTCGCACCCCAGTGGGAGTGGCTAAGTCTGTTTCTTTAGAGCCAACTATTAGGTTTCATGCTGTGAATGTAAATGAAGTACAAGTGACAGAAGCACCAGGCAGTGATGTCACAGCTCCTGAAGTACAAGACCTTATCTCAAGAATGAATGTTGGTGATGTTAGTCAAGTCCAGAAGAACAAGTTAAATATGCTGATTGATAAATATCAGAACACATTTAGTAAGGATGAGGATGATATTGGATTTTGTGATTTAGTACAGCATCGAATAATTACCACTGATGATAAGCCTGTTAAAGTACCACATCGTAGAGTCCCACCACATCACTGGGATGAGGTGAGGGAGTACTTACAGAAATCTTTAGAGAGAGGTGTTATTAGAGAGTCGTCTAGCCCTTATGCATCACCAATAGTTTTAGTAAAAAAGAAGGATGGTAAGCTGAGGTTATGCGTGGATTATCACTCCTTGAATATGAAGACTCACAAAGATGCGTATCCTTTACCTAGGATAGAGGAAGCTTTAGAAGTACTTGGAGGCGCCAAATATTTCTGTAGCCTGGATTTGGCACATGGTTTTAATCAACTTCCGGTTGCTGAGGAGGACATTGAAAAGACTGCATTCCGTACAGGTACAGGAGGTCTTTTTGAGTATACCAAAATGCCATTTGGTCTATGTAATGCTCCTGCCACCTTTATGAGGTTGATGGACAAAGTATTTGGTGATATCAATTTTCAGACTCTTCTTGTGTATCTTGATGACATTTTAGTTTTTGGTTCTACTTTTGAAGAAACTCTATCGAGACTCGATATAGTACTTTCTCGTTTGACTAAGCTCAATCTCAAGGTAAAGCCTGAAAAGTGTCATTTATTTCACACTAAAGTACGCTATCTGGGTCATGTGGTGTCTGGTAATTGTGTTTCCCCAGATCCGGAGAAAGTGCGTGCAGTTCAAGAGTGGCCTAGGCCAAAATCAGAACGTGAACTACGTGGGTTTCTTGGATTGTCTGGGTATTACAGGAGGTTTATTCCAGAATATGCTAAAGTGGCTGCCCCACTCCACAGCTTACTAAAGAAGCCTGATGATGTCAGAGGCAAGTCAAAGAAAGGGAGGAAGAAAAGAGTTACTACCAATAAGGGGTGGTCATGTGATGTCAATGAATGTTGGAACCAGTCTTGTGAAGAATCATTTATGGCACTGAAAAATGCACTGACATCCCCTCCAGTCTTGGGCTATCCTAATTTCAAACAGCCCTTTATCTTAGAAACTGATGCTAGTTTTTTAGGGTTGGGCGCTGTTTTGTCACAGAAACAAGGTGATAAAACTGTTGTACTTGGGTATTATAGTCGAAGTTTAAAACCTAATGAACGCAATATGCAGAACTACTCCAGTATGAAATTAGAGTTTCCACTGTTCTTGAAGACTCCATTCGTGCATGTTCTGGAAGGATGTCTACTGAAGTGTTGCTTAAAGACGTTCGCGTTAGAACTCAAAACACAGAGCCAAAGACAATTTCTACTTTGCCGTCTATCTCTAAGACCGACTTATCACGTATGCAGATGCTAGATGAAAATATCAGCAGACTTTGGTTCTACTGGAAAACTAGGCACCCTCCTACTAAGCGTCAGCTAATGAGGGAAACCAAACAAGCACGTAAGTTGCTCCGGTGTTGGAAACGGATCATGGAAGATGAAGGTGTGCTGTATCGAATTGTCCATGACACTGGTAGAGAAGTGAAACAACTAGTGCTCCCAGAACAGATCAAGAACCAAGTGTTGAATGCAGTGCATGATCAGGTTGGGCATCAGGCAGCTGAGAAGACAACAGCATTGGTGAGAGAAAGATGTTACTGGCCAGGAATGGTTGGAGAGATTGCTGAGTACTGTAATAGATGTCAACGTTGTACTTTGGCCAAAGCAGGGAAGAGGCTCCATCCCACCATGGGATCCCTGACTGCTTCAAAGCCATTGGAGATACTTGCTATGGACTACATTGTACTAGAACCCAGCTCGAATGGTGTTGAGAATGTTCTTGTGCTCACAGATGTGTTCACCAAGTTCACTCAAGCAATACCAACCAGAGATCAGAAAGCGACAACAGTAGCTCATGTCTTAGTTCGTGACTGGTTTGTTCGATTTGGAGTACCTCGTAGAATTCATAGCGATCAAGGCCGTAATTTTGAAAGCAAAATTATTCGAGAACTTTGTAACATCTACAATATCACAAAGAGTCGCACAACTCCATACCATCCAGAGGGCAACGGACAGTGTGAGCGATTTAATCGCACTCTCCATGATCGATTGCGCACACTCCCTCCGAAGAAGAAGTCAAAGTGGTCTGAGCACTTACCCGAGCTAGTGTATGCATACAACTGTACTCCACACTCATCTACTGGCTACTCTCCTCACTATTTGTTTTTTGGCAGAGAACCTGTACTTCCTGTCGATCATCTACTTGGCATTGATGTGTGCAAGGATGATTGCTCGGTAGATGGATGGATAGCCGATCATCACAGAAGATTAACAGATGCATTTGAAATGGCCTCACGGAAGACTGAGAAAGAAGCTCTAAGAAGAAGAGTCAGGAATGATAGTAAAGCTGACAAAACTGATTTGGAGCTTGGTGCTCGTGTGTTCTTAAAGAATAGAGTGATAGGGCGCAATAAGATCCAAGATAAATGGAATCCTGAACCATATATGGTCATTGAAAGACTTGACACTGGTGGAAATACTTATGTAGTGGAACCTGTCACTGGTGGGCTACCGCGCAAGACTGTACATCGAACTGAGCTGCTAGATTCCAGAAGTCTTGTCAAAGACATGGAAGTTGGCAGTGCCACAGAAGAAGATGTTAAGTCTGAAAAAATATCTGACAGTGACTCTGAAGATGAAGAGTGTGACTTTCGTATTGATAGTGAGACCAGGTGTGAATTGCGTACTATTCCTCCTTCTGCTGAAGTTAATGTGGATAACAATGAAAGGTCTAATCCAAGCATACCTACAAAGCCTCTGATACCTTCTGATACAGTGGTTGAGCAACCAAGTATTTGCCTTAAAACAGAAACCATTGCTAATAAAACTCCTCATGATAGATCAGCGGAAAAGTTGACTAGTTCAGAAAACGTAATAAGTGAACCTCGAAGATCAACTCGTGTTACAGCTGGACAACATTCCAACCCACATAATTTACCAAAATCAGTCATCGAAGAAACTTCTGTGTGTGTAAAATATGATCCTAAAATGTTAGCAAATATGGTTCAAAGCCATGCTAATTTGGCCCAGTCCAATATGCTGATGATGCAGATGTTATCTGGGATAAACCATGTTTAACTTTCACAGTAATGTAACGCAAATGTAATTTGTATTGGGTTATTTGCTATTTGAACTTTGTAATTTCTTCTTTGTGTTCAATGAACATGTTTAAGTGTTAATATGATAATGACCCTTTCACAACAGCGTAACGCAACCTGCATTTGGAGCCACTGTATTTGTTCTATTTGATGCGCGTCGTATTCTTAGCGCGTCTTTGTGGATCCAGTTCATGTTGGTTTAGTTGTTAACTGGTCATGATGTCATCATGAATCTTTTTGATTATTACAAAACTTCTGTTCTGTAATTTCTATTCATTGTTTGGTTGTTGAGGGCACCAACCTTCAAGCAGGGAAGTGTGTGAGAGTGCTGTTTACCCTTCTTGAGTGTATGGGGGCGCTGTTCACCCTTCTTGAGTGTGTGAGGGCGCTGTTCATCCTTGAGTGTTATTTATATTTTCTTTAAATATTCATATTTCTACCTTTGAGATGTATTGTAAATTCTTTATTTTTATTATTAATTTCTGTAGAGGATATGTAATGTATTATTTCAATGTATTTTGTAATTTTGAGAAAACACTTCTTTTGCCGAGGTCATGTGACATGACAGACTCCATCTTGTAAACTTCTGTTTGCAAACACTTTTCGTTTGCTGTTTGCAATTTCACCCAGTTTCAATCTCTATCAGTCTCTAGAAGTTTGAAAACCATTTCATGATTTTCTGAGCTCGAGCTGTGTGAATGGCGACCTGAAGCTGAGGAGAGCATTGTATCTCACTCAATTTAGAGTTGTTCTAGTCAGGGTTTCTTTTTTTGTTTTGTTTTGTTTTTGTTTTATGTTATCTTAACCATAGTATGAACTTGGAATAAAAGAACGCAGTAAATGACATACATGCGTGTCTCTGTGTGTGTCTATCTGCACGTTACATATTAAAATGGTACAATGCCATAGAGGGGATACCTTTTCTATTAGAGCATCTACACATATGAGAAATGATGAATTTTTGGTTCTCAATTATTCAAAAAGAATGGGTGCGACTTCTATTCAGGATGCGGCTTCTAATACAGATTTTACGGTAGTTTTGTTTATGGGATTTGGGTAAAATCAACAAAGATAATTATGCAAGAAAAACAAGACTGGAATTTGAATAATCCAGAATGACAGACGAGTTGACCCTTGGTGAAAGTCTTAATTATTTAGTACTACAGCAGATTCTGTCTGCTTTCTTCTAATAGAAGATGCTTCGCGCCACAATTTCAATTTCAGTTTCACAATTTGCTAGGAAAAAACTGCAAGAGGGAGCACTGCAATTGGGGTGTGGAGTGTTTGATAATTCTAAGTTAAATTGAAGCTTCCTTGGGGCCAAATTACTATCAGACAGGTCACAGTTGAAGACTGTGGCCACATGTAATCTTTGGTCAATCAGAATTTTTATGGTTGCCAGAGGAGCTGCCCCTCAAGGTGAGGGGGGCATGGCATGAGGGCACTGCGCTCCTGTAAATCCCTGAATACAACTATGTATATTTCGCCCTTGCTTCAGCACCTGTTAAGTAACAAGAATACAATCATCAGGAGTAAAGAGTTAAGGCTTAACTCCTGATGAGTGAGGTATTCCATGTACCTTACGAAACAGTACTGTAGAGTTAACTTTACTCATGTAGTCGCGTCTTAATTTCTCTGTAATTTCACGTATGTAAATCTGCTCTACAAACTCATCGTTTAGTATCAAGGGCTCTTGCCTGAAATAATCTACTACCTTCCTATATATATATATATATATATATACAGGGCGGTTTTGTGCTTAACTTTAGGCAAGGCATTCACTGTTTTGTTATGTTTTTATGAATAAATGGGCTACGTGTGACTGATGGCCGTTTGGCACAAAAAATGTTTTTCATTATAGACGTAAATATTCAACCAAATGTCAGCAATGGAGGAGTTAGGATTTCCATGGTTACCGAATAAACTTGTGCTTTTGTGTAAAAACATTCAAATTTCGTCAGCTTAAAGAGGTTGATAGCTCACCAGAATGCTGGGAACTAGAGAAACTAGCAAATAAGTTGTGCAAGCTACAAATCAACCCGCAAAGAAATCGCCTGATGTTATTATAGTGCCTCGGAGAAAATATGGCCTACCGTATTTGCTCTTATTAGAAGTACATCTGTAAATCGATAATATGATTTATTTTGACCATAGACACACTTCTGTCATTTACATAAGTACATATGCGCTATGTGCTACAAATGGAGTAAGTAAAGTAATAGTGTAAATAAATATCCTATATTGTTCTAATTGCTCAATATTTTTCTTTCCATTTTCAGGATACTTATACAGAGAATCTTTTTGGTCATTATGGACATGGAGGTCAAGGTGCTTTCTTTGATGAAAAAAGTCATCTTTCATTCGCGTACATTACCACTAAATTGTCCCCTTATGGCAGTGGTGATGATGGTAGATACCAAGCACTAGTCAAACCGGTATTGGAAACGATAAATAAACTAAAAAACAAATAAACTAGATGTGTTTTTTCATAGCCAAAGAGGACTGAGCTGGGTATTTTTTTCAGATTTTTGTTGAATTATGTAATACTGCATCAGTCAAAATTTTGTGGCATAAAATGAACATGCAGCGTTCAGGGGAAATGTTCAAACAAGGCAGTTCAAATTTTTGAAATTCAGTATGATTGAATATGTCCTGAACTTTCAACAGCATGAATAATTTTTAAACTATTTATAAAGTCAAAATATTCTGAGCATGTTACTGACTGGATATGACTGTATTAATTCATATTTTTCTCACAGATAATTTCTTTCAGTTCAACATCACTATAGTTTTTATTGCGTTGAATACGGCTTTGTTTAAGCTGCAGAAAATGTTGACAATGACCAAATATCTGATCATTGCAAATAATGTTATTCTTTCAAAATATGGAGGTGTTCCTCAAAGACTTTTGTATTTTTATGAAAATATCAATAGCATTAGGCTATCTTAATATACCTGCAGTTGAAGAGTCATTCATTTTACATTTTTGTATTGATTTATTTGCAGTGTGTATGCTTAAATTAAGAATCCAATAAAAAAAGTCTTCCATATTGGATTTCCTATAACAATTTTGTGTGCAAATGAGAAAGAAATTTATAAAGACAAATTGATAATTTTGTAGTTGTGTACAAAAGTTTTTGTATATTTATTACATATTTATATATATTTATATATTTATCTTCAACTTCAAATAAATATAATATTCTTAAGAACTTCATAACATTCAGTTTTCAATTTTCCTGATAAAAATATAAGCATGTTATAGTACGCTATTTTAAAAATGTTTTCATACATGCATAATATACTGAATTGGAAGATTATGCAAATATATTCTTAGCATAGTGGTTGGTAGATCCAAGTTCAAATCCTACCTTAGGCTGAACACCAAAAAGGGTCTACCCCCTACCCTGGGTGAGTGTGCCACAGAAAGGCCAATTCCAATGGCCGAGATTCATTGATGCCAGGGTAGTGCATTAAATTGCCATTTGATAGAGAGATGGCCGCACAGCCCTGTCATGTATTCCCAAACACGAATATGGCTTCTGGCAAAAATGCACCAAAAATGCACATTAATTTTTTTTTTTCAATGATTTTGTTTCAGGCAACAGTGACATTCCAGAACTGTCACCTGAAACAAAATCATTGAAAAAAAACAAAATTAATGTGAATTTTACTTCGTGAAAACATTTACTGGTACAATAAATTGACATGTCACATGTTTCAACAAACTACTGTATAGATTCAGTTATTATCTGCTGGGATTTATTTTCGCTTACTAGTATTTCGCTGCTAGTTAAATGCTCAGAATGGATACCCAGTGAATATTCATATTTAATGAGAGAATGTACTGTTTTCCTTTATAAAGCCGTGAATTCAAACCCTAGTGATTATCGTTATCAAAACAGAGAAAAAACTTAACCCAGCACTAAAGGGCAGTAGTTGTTGCACAGCACATATTCGAATTTCGTGTAAACAAACAACGTATTTTACATGCATTGCGTATGTCGCCATGAGTCCCATATCGAACACAAATTGGCGCAACGACCATCGCCCTTTAAACTACCAAAATAAAATATAGTAAAATAGTGACAAATATCACTGGTTAGAGGCCTCCATATGGGGAACGGAAGAATCCATTTCCGGCAATTCCATGTTCACTTGGTATATGATCAACTCGTTTCAATCTGGTAGAAATATTCATGGAACCTCCCCAATACGGTTGATTGGCAAATGGGATGTTAAGCATGTTTATGCCACTCTTTATGATATATTGTTGAATACTTTGAAAGTGAAATTATTATTATAATTTATAATAAAATTAATCTGACCATGTTACTTATCTGATAAACATTGATTTTCCCACAATCCATTGCGCTCTTCTAATGCAAATTACAAGTATGAGGTTTGACCTAGGCACGACTTACATTAATTACCACCGGTGACTCCTTTGATACCTCAAATCACTTAAAAAATACCTAATTAAAGCTTGCTAACATCTCAGTTTGTACTTGTTGATCTGCCCAACAGTCAAAGTCGCCATCTTTGTTTATATAAGACCCATATATCTCGCACATACGTGGCACGCTTCCCTTTAAACATATAATTATTGTTATAAACCAATGCCTCTTATTGGCACCATATAGAATACTCACAATATATAATTCCATGCATTTCAGACTAACAGGGTACAACTAGAAAAGACTAATCATCAAAACTGAACCCAAATATTTTGAAAACAAGTTCATTATCTACATAGATTCACTTGCATAAAAGCGATCTTGGTGTCAGTTAGTTGTATGGAAATTAGTCTTGATTCCAAAACATGTGGTACATGCAGTGTTTTACAAATTATTTTCCTTGTTTATTACTGTAGAATACTTTATTTTAGCTGGAATTAATTTTCGCTGAAAAGACTTTTTGGGTGTTTTGTATTTTTGACAAGTTGTAAAATATAGGAAAAAAGGTATATTTGCTAGATTTTATTTTCAACGAATTATTTCTTCAGCGAAAATTAATCCTAAACGAAAATAAAGTATTTTACAGTATTTTCCTTTTGGGCCATGTGTATAAGACTTAAAATTGTTTTGAAAAAAATACATGTATTGGAAAAACTATTCAAGTTTATTTTGTGAAAGATGTAAAAAATTACTTTGAATTTCGAAAAGCTTAACTCCCAATACAATTGTTTTTGGCATTTAATTAAAGGGTGGTAGTCGTCTCGCCACGCATGTGCGAGATATATGGGTCTCGTACTAGAATAAAGAAAGATGGCGACTTTGACCGTTATTAAATGAATTTCAGCATAAACACCGGATTTTTTGGAGAACAAAATTGTCTTTTGTACTTTGCAATTAATCATAACTGTAAACGCACTAATTATTAAGTGATTTTGTATTTCGATAATTTTATGATGAACATGTAAAATAACAGTCGTAATTGTTTTCCTACCACTTTTGTGGACTTAAAGGGCGATGGTCGTTGCGCCGTGTCCTGTTCGATATGGGACTTATAGCGACATATACAACGCATGTAAAATACATTGTTTATTTACATGAAATTCGAACACACGACAACCAGCGCCCCTTAAAACCCAGTGAAATTGTCCGAAACATTAAAATATTGGAATTAGATTCTAGTGAAAATTATTTTTTTTACAGTAATCTAGTAGATCAGCATCGAACAAACTTGCGATGGAGTTGACTGTTAGAAACGATTTTTTTTGGGGGGGGGAAGCATTTTTGGCAAAGACGCCCTCAACGTCGATCTTTTCGAAGCATCTCCCTGCCAAAATCCAAGTGAGTACCCCCCTCCCCCCCAACTAACTAACTAACCCCTCACCTGGCTATACAACTGATAAAAAAAGAGACGGATTGACAGATAATTACACAATCGGGGGAAGAACATCACACGACCACGGCGCACGTTTTACAAAAATACTCGATAAATCTAAATACAAGACAAATTTCATAAACAAGAAGCACAATGAAAATTGACCTATGCAAATACTTCCGGTGACTGAATGACGTCTGATGTGATGTCTTTCCTCCCGCCAGACGTAATGACAACAATTGTATTACTCCGCCAGGTTGTTTACGAGTACAAAACACTTATAAGGGGTTTTATTATTTATAAAAATATTTTCAAAATAAAATATAAATCAAATTGATATAAAGAAATAGCAGATTAATGCAGTTTTACTTTGTTTAATCGAGCCACGTATATGAAAACTATATTGTTTACTGTTCTGGCGCGTAGCTCTACAGATATTGTCTGATGTGTTGTTAGGTTGTTATAGTGGGCTGTCTCCTTGAATCATTTCCGTGTACAGTAATCGGAAAATGCATTGTATTGCGTGATTTTACTTCAATATTTGTACCCAGTTGTTTTTATAAGAAATCCATAGGTACGTATCGATTATTTGTTTTATATTAAAACCGCTGGGCGTTGTATTTTTTTATAGGCGTGCTTATCATCTGTTCAATGTGTTATTGAAATATTCATTCACACATTTTTACTACACGATTTCCTCTGTGTGTAGTATACTACAGTAGTACGAACCGAACCCGGGACGCAAGGGTATTTCAGTCTTAATTTATTTCTGTTCAAACCGTTCGCTGAATAGTTGATAGAAGCGTTCGACAAATTTGCCTCTTTTGTACAATATTGGTTGAGATGAAGCAATGGACCTCGGTCAAAGCGAGTGCCAACCGGTCACAATAGGCGAACAACAACAACGCCGCCACCAATGAACTTCCGTTGCCTGATGGTTGCATTGCAAATTGTAACTCTGAACTTTCATTTACAAATGATCAAAACAATTTTGCAACAAATATTTAGAATTTTTTTCATTGTTCACCTAGAGATTTATTCGTGTAATGTATCAGCAATACAGTGTAATAAAATATATGAGATAGAATATATGAGAAAAAGTAAAAAAAAAAATTGAAATATAATTGAAAAAACAAAACATTTTAATTTTTTCAAAATTCTGGGTTTGTAGAGAACGACATTTTATACCGACCATTTTAAATGGTATTCAATTTAATAGTTTGCATTACACCAAAAACACTAGAAAAAGATACTGTCTTTGATTACACTAATACATGTGTAGTTGTTTTCTCACATAAAAGCATTTCCGTGTTCACTATGGAGAGTGTGAGATGTAGCCAGTTCAACGATGTTTACTTTGCATGTGCGTTATGTATTAATTAAAGTAATCAGGGTCCATAGCGTTGGGAAAATCTTTTTGAAAGTCTTTGGATTTTTTGTGGTCTGGAAAGTCTTTGAGTTGTCTTTAAATTTCAAGAAAAATATAAAAATCTTTGAAATGTCTTCATAGTTATTAAATCATTTTAGAAAGGCCCGTTTTCTCTAGGAAACTAAAATATCCTCAGAACTGAATGTTGGCCTGAATTAAGGGTCAAAATATCTTGGAAAAATGTGAGAAAGGTCTGGAAAAATCTTGGAAATCATTTGGCTCTTGGTGCTATGGACCCTGGTACTGTAGAATACTTTATTTTCGCTTGGAATTTATTTTCGCTATTTTCACTGAAGGGATGTTTCCGTGAAAATAAAATCCAGCGAATATATATTTAAAATTAAACTCATCAAAAATCAGTAAAAATAAATTCCATACAAAACGCACAAAAAGTCTTTTCAGCGAAAATTTATTCCAGCGAAAATAAAGTATTCCATAGTAATTAAATATTATCACAGTACACTTTATAGTTCTTGAATGTTCATGCAAGGCATTGCAGTGGTCAAGCATGGTTATAAAACTTTACAAACCTAAGGATGAACGGTGGCCTTTCATTCTTTCGTGTGATAAACACTCGCCGATAATCACTCTTTACATAAGATGAACATCTTGTATACAAGATTAGTCTGGCCATGATATTTGTTTTAACCCCTATGATTTGCCTCCAAACAGCGTTTAGAATTTGCCGTACATACATATACACATTAAAACATCCAGGGAAATAATTTCTTGTCATTACACTGCATTCAAGAAAACAAAAATATTGTGTCTGATTGCCAGATTGAAGGAATTTATTACATGACGATTAATATTTTGTGAAAATGACATCTATTCAATGTCAACAAACACAAAGGGTAAAACATAAATTGATTCACCAACCACAACCATATACACTAACAAGGTCGTAAGCTAGACTATGAATTCACAAAAATTTTTGAATCACTCAGAAATGAAGAGAATTTTAGTTGTATGATATTTAAAAACATAGGAACAATAGGTTATTTTCTTTTCACTGTGAGATCTTGTGGTACTGTGTGAAAGACACACTTTTTCACATTGAATACCATGCAATGTTACAACCTTAGTTTGTCTTGTTTTCACATTCGATTTCACACATAACTGGGGATCTCACTGTGAACGATAAATAGTCCATTAGTGAAAATGACAGGGAATCAACAAGCCGATCGACGTCCAAGCTTTAAAAGTTTTCGACCAGATAAAGGATCACGAATCAGATGACTATCATTACCCGCGTGTATCCAATTGCAATAGGCCATCGCACTGTGACATCGTATGTTTACTTTTTTGTCAACCAGCATGTGAAAGTGTGACAACAAAGGTCGCTCACTGATCAACACAGTCACCGCGCACACATGTAGAACATAAACAAGTGCTATGACTTATAGGACTACGATTAGTACAGCAAAATTAAAAAAGCTACAGAATGGCAGGTAGCTCTCCTTTTATGTTTAAGTGTGTCATATTATGACCAGTTTTTTTTTGCTTTCTTATGTACCCAGTAAGTACTGTAATTGTGTTAGTTTTTATGTATACATGATTAAACGCTGACCTACTTGAAAAATGTAAAATACTTTATTTTCGCAGGAATTAATTTTCGCTTAAAGGAATGATTCAGTAAAAATAAAATCCAACGAATATACCTTTTTTTTCTTCTATATTTTACATTCCACTTGTCAAAAATGAGTGAAACTTCAATATTCTCAGCCAATAACCAATTTCCAAACATGGAGAAGATTACATTAAATTACATTTAATTTCTTTGGTCAAGTTGTTGTCAATCGTTATTTGAAATTTATAAAACGTTTATAAATATTTTATATAAACATTCATGGCTTTATGAAATTCACTGTACTAGGAAACTAAGATGATGAAGTTGATGAGATGAGATGAGATGAGACCAATCCTGTCCTTTCAACAAAAAGTGTGCTGTGCCAAATGTGAAGTATTGTATGGGCTGAGCATTCATATTGAAACCTTTGCACAGACATCAAAGAATTTTGTTTCTTAGCTCCATATAGACTTCAAATAATAATTTGTTGATTTTGTTTTCCCGGTTTAGTTGAGTTGGGTTCATAAGCAACTGCCTGAAGTCAAGGATAGATTTGGGCTGAAAATAATTTGATTACTACTAAGCATAGCAGAAGCCCTGTGACTGTACACAGTGTTTTCAAAAGCCTGCTGTCCCGAAAATTGACTGGCTAGTTTGTATGTTTCACCTTCTATTTTCAATCTAGATTCAAACTTTAGTATTTCTTTTTGCCTACTTATTTCTATATTAACCTCATGATCATGATAGTTAACATCATTGGTGTGTGGTACTTCCTTGTACGAAAACAGTGGAAACAATAGAAGCAAATGTAGTAGTTTGAATTAAACTATAAATTAAACTGTAACTTGTATTATCTTTTGTACAATGGGACTTTGATTTGTGTATTGTGTTATTTTTACACAGTGAATAGAATTGAAAATAAAATGTTGTCTTCTACTTACTTTTTACCAGTCTGACATTAACAACATGAAAACAAAACTATTGTGGGGTCATAGGTCAGTTTTCAAAAAAAACGTAAACAAAATAGTCAATCTTATTTCATCTTGGTTTTTAGTGTATATTTACATCACATCTTTGAAATTTTGCTATAGCTGAAAAATGTGTACTAGTATATACATTTTTCTATGTACATAAGTACATACAAATCCTAATAGCGCATTTGCTCTATTCGATGTCCATCTCCAAAAGAAGCATATACATGTATGTCCATTAGCCAAAAATTGCTTAAATTTTATGTGGAATAACTAAAATTTGATTTATTTTGTCCATACACTCGTGTCTCAACCACTACTACATGTACATGTATATAAAATAGATATGTGCTTTTATTAATTTTCAAAAAGTGAGTTTCTATTTTATTGTGCAGTGGGAATTTCTCTTCTACATGTATAATAGTGTTGTATGCTCAGTTGACTCGAAATATGACAGCCATCTTTTAGCCGCGGTTCTTACATTTGGTGTAAAAAATGTACGAGAAGCGTACTGCTTTTACTCATACCATAATAAATGCACATTTCTAGTGGAAGTACACATGAACCAAAAAATAACATTAATTGTATGTTGGATATAAAAATCAGACTTATTTTGACTGCAGACATACTTCTGTCATTTACTTAAATACATGCACGACTAATAGAGCAAATACGGTATATAAATTTGTGGATATACAGTACATGTACATTCATTTCTGATTTCTTCTTGAATAATACTTTGTAGTTTGATAGAATGTAGCTAATTATTTCAGAAACGCTGTTAAATGTAGTTGTAGTGTAATTCAATCAGCTTTTATGCAATCTCCCTTAGCGTTAACGCAGATTTATTAAACTCAAGCGGTGACAGACGACGAAGTAGATCTACTTACGCCAAATATTAAACATGGTTTATTAAAAAAAGTTACATATTTGACATATAATAATACTAAATGTAATACTGGGATAGTATGTAATATAACCTGTGGTGACGTTAGGGGCAATAGGTAATTATAATATGAGCACAGTAAGCGTAATTTCTTTGTTTTGAGGGGGTAGAGGTGATTTCAATTACTGTATGTGAAAATCAAGTTTGTTTTTTGCATATCTTTTATTTAGTACATGTAGCTAGAGGTGGTTGTAAGTTTAATTAAGAAATTACTTTTGCTATGTGCACATTTTAATTTTCCCACACCCCTTAGAGCAAATGACAAATACAATGTGTCTGGAGGAAATCTGACCAAACGAGGCAATGCTAGTTTAAATTTTGTTATGATAATATAATATAATAATATAATATTAAAAGATTGATTAATATTTTTAAATAGCCTGTGCCATGCAACTCAATGAACAGAAATATTTGTGTGCTTGAAGTGTAGGATATTTGCTTTGTAATTAACAAGTAAAATTATTTTCAGTTGCCAACCCCATATTTTGAACTTGTTTTTAGACAATGTGTACCATGACAGAGTTGGAGCAGATCCAAAAATTCTCTAGACTAAAAGTGATTTCAATTACTGTGCGAAAAAAATTGAGTTGTATTGTTTTATATCATTTGTTTTTTATTTTGCTTTTGATAGTGAATTTTTTATTAAAAAAAAAATTATGCTTTAAATACAGGGTTCATCGTGTTAAAATTTGACTGAGAAGGTGGAAAAGATGTAAAAAATAAATGTTTTAGACTAAAACCACTGAATCCAGGGCTAACCATGTGAAAACAAAACAAGGATTTATACCAACCCCAAAGTGTACTGTTCACTGAGCTGAAAGGGGCAATTGATTGTACCATCTCTTGGTACACATGAAATTGTGCATAGCTTGTCAGAATTTTAGTCGTGACTAATGGATATATACACTGCCTTCAGGTCACTATCAGTTCGGAATTCCAAATTGGCATAGAAAGGCAGTTTACAAAACAAACTAATTTATACTGAGATATGCAAAGTGGTAAGAATAATGCCTAGAATTTTTTTTTAAATTAATTTAATTAAATTCTGAATGAAATTAAAATATTTTACAGTAATAGATGAGATTCTACATAGATTCTCATTTGCATATTTGTTTGTAATCCCATATATGGAATTTCTTTTCTATATATGTACATGTGTATTGATATAAGTGTTCTCCCCAGAAAAATAGCATAGAATATTGATTAATTTGCATAACAATAGGGTGTGTTACTTACAACTTGTATTCATTGTTGTGCTAAATTGACTCTGTAATGCCCTGGGAAGAACCCTGCACATTATACTAGCATAAAATAATATTTTTAAGTTTTTATAGCCGTGTAGTTGTTTAAATTTTATTTTTCTTGATGACGAGTGGGAATCACACTGAGAAAATAGCGAAAAATCATTCCAAAAAGTAATTTTAAAAACAAATTTTATTTACTGAAAAATTTGTATTCACAAACTCTTTATTGTTTGCTACTTATGGATGGCTGAACTCAACCGGAGTTGGTACGTATCATGTTTAGATAGGCTTTGGTCACAGACTGCCTTGGATCAGTTTCAGATACTCAAAAATGCTTATATCGGTATTGTTCGTGAGTGTTCAACAAAACGTGACTGCTGAAGGCAAGACTGAATTTGTCAAAAAATTTCATCGGAAATGTATCTCAATACAATTTATTATTTAAGTTGTCTTTCATATTCTTGTGGAGCTATGAATCTGATATACCGGGGTATTTATATTTCAGCAATTTCACCATGTTATTGTAAACAAGTTAATACTATCTGGCTGCGTGCCAATAATTTTGTGGCTATTTATAGCTACTGAGGTTCCTAATAAAGCAGTGACAGTAAAACAAAGTAAAAACAAACTAATTAGAAGGACTGCTTCCAGTCAGACAGACAGACTTGTTAGTCACTGTCAATTACTTAAAAAATACGGATAGTTATCGGTGGTGATGGCTTAATTATAATTAAACAAGATAATATGTTTCTCTATTTCTGTATTCTAATTCTCATTTTTTGATAAAAATATGCTTTTCCTAGATCATCAGTATATTTTTTGAAAATTCTAAGTTATATTAGGTTAAATATTTCTGATGTTGTATTTTCTGAATAGTTGGGATAGTGAGCTTTTTAATTGCAATACAAAATAACTGGAGAGGAAGTTTCCTTCCTTCACTAGATCAGACTGATATAAAATCGGATGTTCATGAAATATGAACAGTGCTTCCCCTACCTATTAAAATATAGTGTATAAATATAGGCAGTTTTTCCCTCTTGCTATTAAAATTCGAATGGCTTGAAACAAGTGGATTTCACTGATTAGCCATTTGGCTTGCTTGTACTAACAAAACTGTACACTTTCAGTATGCCAGAATATTGTATATTTCCATATATGGTAGTAATATGGTAATTCCAAACAGAAATTATATTAATTGACTCATCAGAACACGCACACAATAAATCGAAATAAATCATTATGGCAGTGTCAGATCGATATGGTGGTAATACATGCCCGGTAGTACTGTAAAATGATTAATTTTCATTAGGTTTAAATTTTGCTGATTTAGTATTTCAGGCATATTCAGTGGGTTTTAAATTCACGGTTGTATCATTTAGATAGTGTGTTCTATGCTAAATTTTACGTATTAACTGGGTTTTAATTTAGCGCATTTTCCAGTCAGCGAAATAATCAAAATTGAAACCCAGTGAATGATTAATCCTTCTACAGTACTCAGTGGTTGATTGCCGTGCTGTTTGTATCCTTGTTATGCATTCATTTATTGTCGATATTCCCTCAGAGAAGTCAGTAGCCAAATGACTGTACTGTACTTTTGTTTTGTATGGCGCATTTTGATTGATTTTGTCTTACTTTTAGCTAGGTTTTTTTTTGCTGCTATACACAATGTATCTCGATTCAGGCAAAATACATGGTACATGTCGCTGTGTTAACTTCATGTATGGTCTCTCACAAGTAACGGGTACAATATTAATAATACCTATAGTGTGTTTAAAATGCTAGGTACTGTAAAAGGATTAATTATTCACTGGGTTTTAATTTTGCATATTTTCGCTGACTGGAAAATGCGCTAAATTAAAACCAAGTGTAAATATGTAAATTTTAGCATAGAACGCATTATGTAAATGATAAAACCGTGAATTTAAAACCCACTGAGTGTGCCTGAAATGATAAATCAGCAAAATTTAAACCCAGTGAAAATTAGTCATTTTACAGTAGTCACACGGATGTACTTTACCCTATCCACAATTGGCCTCAAGACATTGTGTTATCTCACAATACCTGGTACTTGTGTAATCTAAATCATAAATACCATGCAGTTGATGAGATCACCGGTGACTTCATGTCCTATACATGTTGTATGGACCATTGTGTAATTGTACATCGTGAGTGGACCATTTACATTCATGAGAAGAGGGGTGGACATCATTTGTAGGACCATTTATTATTAACTTTGGACATTTGGTCAGTAAGTAAAAACTTCATTTACTGTCCACAGGGACAGGCAATTTTACATCCACCTGTCCAGCTGAAATATGCCTATGTGAGACAGGTAAACAGGCCTTAATTTTGACACAGTGGCTATTACCTAATTAATTACCTAGGGTATTTCAATGCAATATTTCCCTCTAAAAGATAAACGTTGACACAAAAAAAAGGAAATACAAGTTCAAAATCAAATCATTTGATTTTTACAGCAGACGCTCTGTCCAGGTCTTTCAACATAATATGGAAGATATATACCTATTGTTGAAAGCAGATACATTGTATATCTGAATGTACTGGTAATTCACCTTGTTTTAATATTACCCGTATGAGTGAAATGTTGCTTTCTTTCATGTTTACAACTTTTAAGCAAAAACAAAAGGTTTGACATGAATGTTTACCAGATATAAATCTTCTATTTTTGTTTGCATTAAGATTTTTTTCTTCTTGCCAGATAAAAAATGCCTCCCGGTGCAAGTTATACGTTTGATATATGGACCCAAGAGTCCTTACAGTCCCGTGTTATGGTAGATTGTTTATTACCTACAGGAGTGCTAGTCCAATTAGAATGCGAGAAAGATGCCACGCTGGATCAGATTAAAAAGGTACGGTATCAGTATGATTTCCACTATGTGTGCTGCCTTATATAATCGACACCTTTTAACTGAATGCACCTGTGACCAGTTATTGACCCCTCAGTAAGTGATTAAAGTCTGTGTTTGTTGGCAGCGAGGGCGGCTGGTATAAATATACTATTGATCAGATTATATTGTAAGGTAAACAAGAAATAACATGATTTTAGCTGCTATTGCCTTTTTCCTCATCCCAAACTGAAAGTGCTTGTATAACAGAGCTCGAAAGTAACAACATTTCATGGAAGTCTGGTGGGCTACCATATTTAAGAGTCTATCTGATTTAGTAAGAGCTCAAAGCCATTCCTGAAAGTGTGAAGTCAAATAAATAAATGGCACATCATTGTGTGATTATAACTCTGAACATGTACTACCGGTAGTTGATGTAAAAACAAAGCAATATTTTTGTAACTTTTTACTAGTCCATTTGGGCTCTACTGCAGTTGAAAAATAGTAGCCGTAGGATGAAAATTAGTAGTCTGTCTGAGCATTGGGCTAGTGCTGATTTTTAGCCCTGTGTACAGTCAAGTACGTCAATTATTTTATTTTCAAGTGAGTTTTGAGTTTCCAGGTTGCTTTGAGTTATGTGTGGAGTTGACACCATACCATTTATTGATTAATGTGTTCGACAGTGTTGAATATTTATGTGTCAATAGCAGTTTTATTTACATAAACACATTCAAATACCAATTATGTGATTCAATAAGATGTAGATCTTGATTCCAACTTGTTCTTTTTTTAGCTCCGCTGTCGACTTTGTCGAGCGGAGCTTATCATACATGTATGAGTGATTGTCCGTCGTCGTCCGTGTCAATGTTTTATATTTTTGACTTCTTCTTGAAAACTACAATCCTGAATGCTTTGATACTTGGTGTATATGTGCCTTGGGTAGACCTCTCTCTGATTTGTTCATTGTGTAATGATATCTACAATTTTCTAGTTTTGGTGAATATTTTTGTAATTTTTGGTAAAAAGTGATATTTTCGACTTCTTGTTAAAAACCAAAAGTTCAATTGCTTTGATATTACATATATAGATACTACATGTAGACCTTTCTTAGATTTGTTCATTTCGTGATGATATCTTCAATTCTCTAATTTTGGTGAATATTTTGGTCATTTTTGGTAGAAAGTGATATTTTCGACTTCATGTTAAAAACTGTAAGTCCGATTGCTTTGATACTATACATATTGTTCATTTTCTAATTATGTCTTCAGTTCTTTAATTGAAATGTGCATTGCTAACAGCGGAGCTATCTCAGTCGATAGGCTGCTTGTATTACATATATAGGTACTACATGTGGACCTCTTTCAGATTTGTTAATTCCGTGGTGATATCTTCAATTATCTAATTTTGATGATTATTTTTGTCATTTTTGGTGAAAAGTGATATTTTTGAATTCTTGTTAAAAACAACAAGTCTCATTGCTTTGGTACTATACATATTGTTCATTTTCTAATAATATCTTCTGTTCTTTAATTGAAATGTGCATTGCTAACAGCAGAGCTATCTCAGCCAACTGGCTGCTTGTTTTTATTTTCATACTGTATTTTGATCTGCAAAGAAGTGCATGTGAACTAGAAATCGACATATACTGAATCAATGTAACTTATTTTGACTGTAGAAACACCTATGTAATTTACGTATACACACACTGCTAATAGAGCAAAATATAAATGCAATATACATGTATAACAAAATAGAAAAAAAAATATTGAAACCTATACTTGCATCTGATTTTAATTGAATTGGATCTGACATGGCTTCAAGTCATTTCAAGAAATTTATGTGGCTTTCAAAAAAAAAACACTTGTTGAATTTCATGATATGGTAGCTTGTTTTGCTGCAGGTTTCATCTAATCTGAGTACGCCTGATCAGTTTCTGCTATATGTGAATTTGAATATTTGCTGAACATCTTTCAGTGCTACATTGTACTAAAAACAGTCGAAATACAAACTTGTTTTTCTGCGTTGTATTTTGTACTATATTTTGATCATTTTAGTATAATTATATCGCTAATTGTTCTATTTCTCATGCCACAATCGATACAGCACCTTCCCCCCCCCCCCCCCCCCATTGTTCACTGGCTAATTTTCACATTTGTTAAATTTTCACTTTTGCTGAATTTTCACATTTGCCAAATTTTCACATTTGCTGAATTTTCACATTTGCTAAATTTTCACTCTATATTATGTACAGTCGTTGGTGTCAGGATCTAAGTAAAAGCCATTATAATAATCACCATTATCATCAGATGTTTAGAGAAAAGTTGCAAAAAATAAGTTTTCATACATTTTTATCTAGGATTTATGGAGGGAAGCGAAAACGTATCCATTATTCTCCCGTTTAGCTGATATGAGGTCGTACGTTTTCATGTGTATAAACCAGACTGCTGAGCTGGAAGAACTGGTTGACGAGAAACGTAGACTATGTGATGTAAAACCATTCCGCCCAGTATTGAAACTTGCCAACAAAGAAGGAAATAGAAAAGAACAAATACTGAATTCACAGATCAGTGTACTTATAGGAAAAGGTAAGGTGATAAGGGAAGTTTTTTGGAAAAATTCCAATATTCAGTAACTGTAAATATCACTTGAGATGCCTAACAGGGTTTTCTTAAAATGTTGTCTTGTGAACGCCATTAAATCAAAATTGTGAAACTTGACGCATATGAGGTCCATGCATTAATTAAAAAGTTTTTTCTTTGGTAAGACAAGATCTTGCAGTTGTTACATGACTATTGATAATTACTGAAATATTTGTGTTTTCTGATTCAACTAGCCTTAAACATTGTGTAAATATTCATCAGTTCCATTATTTTTCATATGGTTTTTATTTGGGTTTAAAAAATCAATAAATTTACTAATTGAATCAGTGCTTATGGCTTTGCCAGTGTTTTGAATACGTGTAATATCAGACATGCTACAAAAGTACCTCCCAGTTCTATCTTTTTAGCTCTGCTGTCGACTTACTTTGTTGAGCGGAGCTTATCATATGAGTAATTGTCTGTCGTCGTCTGTGTCAATGTTTTACTTTTCCGACTTCTTCTTGAAAACTACAAGCCTGAATGCTTTGATACTTGGTGTATATGTACCTTGGGTAGACCTCTCACAGATTTGTTAATTTCATGATGTTATCTTCAATTCTCTAATTTTGGTTAATATTTTTGTCATTTTTGGTAAAAAGTGATATTTTTGACTTCTTGTTAAAAACCGCAAATCCAATTGCTTTGATATTACATATATAGGTACTACATATGGATCCCTCTCAGAATTGTTCATTTCGTGATGATGTCTTCAATTCTCTAATTTTGGTGAATATTTTTGTCATTTTTTTTATAAAAAGTGATATTTTCGACTTCTTGTAAAAAACAGCAAGTCCAATTGCTTTGATATTACATATATAGGTACTAAATGTGGACCTCTTTTAGATTTGTTCATTTTGTAATGATATCTTTAATTCTCTAATTTTGGTGAATATTTTTGTCATTTTTTATAAAAAGTGATATTTTCGACTTTTTGTTAAAAACCGCAAGTCCAATTGCTTTGATATTACATATGTAGGTACTAAATGTGGACCTCTTTTAGATTTGTTCATTTTGTAATGATATCTTTAATTCTCTAATTTTGGTGAATATTTTTGTCATTTTTTATAAAAAGTGATATTTTCGACTTTTTGTTAAAAACCGCAAGTCCAATTGCTTTGATATTACATATGTAGGTACTAAATGTGGACCTCTTTTAGATTTGTTCATTTTGTAATGATATCTTTAATTCTCTAATTTTGGTGAATAGTTTTGTCATTTTTTATAAAAAGTGATATTTTCGACTTTTTGTTAAAAACCGCACGTCTAATTGCTTTGATATTACATATATAGGTACTAATTGTGGACCTCTTTCAGATTTGTTAATTTTGTGGTGATTTCTTCAATTATCTAATTTTGATGATTATTTTTGAATTCTTTTTGAAAACAGCAAGTCATAATGATATCTTCTGTTCTTTAATTGCAATGTGCATTGCTAACAGCGGAGCTATTTCAGCCGACAGGCTGCTAGTTTAAGTTTTTTAATAATACAATTTTATTTCCTTTAATTAATTAATAAAATTAATTATTAAAAGTTATATTTCAGGAATATAAATAAATAAAATTAATTATTAAAAGTTATTTCAGAAATATAATGGACTACCTGTAATTATATGCTTTGTTTTTCACGATCTCTTACTCTATTCTAAAACTACCATATAATATACTGAATAATTACTGAGGACTAAATTACTTGATACCATTTTCTGTATATATAGAGCAGCTTCCTCTTACCGGTAATTTTAAATGTGACATATTTGATGGATCAAGTATCCATGTATAGGAGGAAATTAATCAAATTACTGATGTCAAAACACAGTCCAATAACTTAAAGATACGCTGATGATCGAAAAGTTAACAAAATGCTATGGACTGATTTCGATGTTTTTCTTTTTTATTTTTATAAACTGAACTTTCAGAAATGAATTTTAAAATAAGCGTTCACAGTTTCAAAATTTTTGAATTCAGTCATCAAACCAATTTACTAATGGCCATATTAGTTTTGTTAACTGATTCTGTGTGTATCTATACATGCATGTAAAATACACTTCATTAATCTTGAGATATGTCAATGATTAAAACATAACAAAATGATATAGAGTCTGTGCATGTGTCAGATGGTCGTAGCGTGTCATTGTTTACAAACAAGCGTCTGCCCATTAAATTTTGCGTTTTAGTGTGTGTTGTTATTGTCATTTGGGACTCAATTCCTGCGCATGTGCAGGTGCAGGTGACGACCCTCCCGTTTTAATTATTATGAACTCGCTGAACGTTCTCAAATGAGTTTTAAAATAAATAATTTCAAAGTTCTGCACAACATACAAAAAACGGATTTAACCGATTACCATAATTCTTCCTGTACAAAGTTTTTTCTCTGTTTTGGCTCAATTAGACAGGCTTTCTCATTGGTTGCAGCTCTCAATCAGCTGTTTTTTAGCTCCGCTGTCGACTTTGTCGAACGGAGCTTACCATATGAGTGATTGTCCATTGGCGTCCATTGTCGTCCACGTCAGCTTTTTTCTTTTTCGACTTCTTCTTGAAAACTACAAGTCTGAATTCTTTGATACTTTGTGTATATGTACCTTGGGTAGACCTCTCTTAGATTTGTTCATTTCTTGATGATATTTTCAATTCTCTAATTTTGGTGAATATTTTTGTAATTTTCGGTAAAAAGTGATATTTTTCGACTTCTTGTTAAAAACCGCAGGTCCAATTGCTTTGATATTACATATCTAGGTACTACATGTGGTCCTCTCTCAGATTCGTTCATTTCGTGATGATTTTGTTATTATCTAATTTTGATGAATATTTTTGATAAAAAGTTATATTTTCAAATTCTTGTTGAAAACAGCAAGTTCGATTGCTTTAATACTATACATATTGTTCATTTTCTGATATCTTTAGTTCTTTACTTGAAAAGTGCATTGATAACAGTCTCAGTCGACAGGCTGCTAGTTTAAAAATATAGTAAAAAAGATGTGGGTTAATTTGTTGACAGGTTTACAAAAGTTGAGTTAAGCGTTCATTTGGTGAACAACATTGACCTTACTGAGTAAATGTTTAATACAACCGCATTGTATATATTAAACTTCAGGTCTTCACGAGTTTGAAACAATGAAGAATCAAGAAGTGAATGACTTCCGTGATAATATGAGGAGATTTGCCGAAAACCTAGCCATTGAGAGATCTACGAAGACTTGGGAGGAAAGAGCCATGTACATTTATCCACCGGAACTCGAACCAAGTATAGAACTTCCTGAGCATATTCACAAAGCATTTAATGATAATACTTCCAATGTTGTCAATGTTAAATTTGATGAGACGGGGGTAAGTTTGTTTGTTTTTTTTAAACAAATTTCATACTTTTGAAATAATTAAAAAAAAAAAATTTCCAATTTTAATTAGTCTCCGTTCGGACACAGATATATAGATGTATTCTAAATGGCCAACTGGCCAAAAATCATCATAATCAAGCATCACCATGTTCTAACTATATTACTATAAAAAAAATACTATTTATCTTAAATTTGATAACTAACGGGGACTGTGCCATGCATGGCTTGTTTAATACAGGTTTGTTTTACTGTTGCAGCAACATCTTTGCATATCCCTAGTCGATCATTTCGTCAACTAAGTGCCTTGGTAGGTCGCAAATTGTGTGAATTTTTTTTACCCTTATCTGATTATGTCAATGTAAAAGTACATGCGACTGGCAGGATAAGGGTTCAAACAGAAATGTTGGCACACTAAACCATTCAGCGTAGTGGTTTGCAATGTTGCAAACTAGTGAGGCAAGTAGCTGACTGTTTACTGACTAATGGTATTTGAGAGATGTTGTGCACACAGTCAATGGAATTTTTTAAATAATCAAGGTTAATTAAGTTAATTTGTTAGATTGTTAGACTAGTTTGCGAATAGTAAATCATTACATTGTATGACTATTGTAGCTTTTAACCTTTTCACTACCGAACTTTCTTGCCCAAATTTGTTTGCACTTTTAGCTCCGTTGCCGACTTTATCGGCAGAGCTTATCATGTGGGTGATTATCTGTCGTCGTCCGTGTCAAGTTTTTTGCTCTGTTGTCAACGACGTATGTAGTATGTCGTCAACTTTTCACATTTTTGTCTTCTTCTTCAAAACCGTTGAACCAAATGCTTTCATATTTGCAACATAGATTTTTAGGGTAGTCCTCTGTCAGATTTGACCATTTTGTAATGATATCTTCAATTCTCTAATTTTGATGAATATTTTTGTCATTTTTGGTAAAAAGTGATATTTTCTATCTCTTGTTAAAACCGCAAGTCCAATTGCTTTGATATTACTCATATAGGTACTATAGGTAGACCTCTCTCAGATTTGTTCATTTTGTAATGATATCTTTAATTCTCTAATTTTGGTGAATATTTTTGTCATTTTTGGTAAAAAGTGATATTTTCGACTACTTGTTAAAAACTACAAGTCCAATTGCTTTGATATTACATATATAGGTACTACATGTGAACCTCTCCCAGATTTATTCATTTCGTGATGATGTCTTCAGTTATCTAATTTTGATGAATATTTATATCATTTTTGGTAAAAAGTTATATTTTCTATTTCTTGTTAAAACCGCAAGTCCAATTGCTTTGATATTACTCATATAGGTACTATAGGTAGACCTCTCTCAGATTTGTTCATTTTTTAATGATATCTTTAATTCTCTAATTTTGGTGAATATTTTTGTCATTTTTGGTAAAAAGTGATATTTTCGACTACTTGTTAAAAACTACAAGTCCAATTGCTTTGATATTACATATATAGGTACTACATGTGAACCTCTCCCAGATTTATTCATTTCGTGATGATGTCTTCAGTTATCTAATTTTGATGAATATTTATATCATTTTTGGTAAAAAGTTATATTTTCTATTTCTTGTTAAAACCGCAAGTCCAATTGCTTTGATATTACTCATATAGGTACTATAGGTAGACCTCTCTCAGATTTGTTCATTTTGTAATGATATCTTTAATTCTCTAATTTTGGTGAATATTTTTGTCATTTTTGGTAAAAAGTGATATTTTCGACTACTTGTTAAAAACTACAAGTCCAATTGCTTTGATATTACATATATAGGTACTACATGTGAACCTCTCCCAGATTTATTCATTTCGTGATGATGTCTTCAATTATCTAATTTTGATGAATATTTATGTCATTTTTGGTAAAAAGTTATATTTTCTATTTCTTGTTAAAACCGCAAGTCCAATTGCTTTGATATTACTCATATAGGTACTATAGGTAGACCTCTCTCAGATTTGTTCATTTTGTGATGATATATTCAATTTATTAATTGAAATGTGCATTGCTAACAGTGGAGATATCTCAGTCGAGAGGCTGCTTGTTGTTAAACCAGTCAAACCTGTGTTAGTGACCACCTGCTTATAGTAATCACCTTTAGGCAGTCCTACGGCATAACCTGTGTATAAAGACCACCTGCTTATAGTCACCACTTTTAGGCAGTCCTACGGCATAACCTGTGTATAAAGACCACCTGCTTATAGTCACCACTTTTAGGCAGTCCTACGACATAACCTGTGTGTAAAGACCACCTGCTTATCGTCACCACTTTTAGGCAGTCCTATGGCATAACCTGTATATAAAGACCACCTGTGTTATATGAACACCCTTTTAGCAATATTTTACAGATTTGTCTTTGTTTGGTGAGACCAAAATAATAAATAATTTGAATTCTGTTTATAAACAATTTTTGACTCCCATGTGCGAAGCACAAAATGGGAGTCTTTGCAGTTAGTGTGTCTGTATGTGTGTATGTGTGTATGTGTGTATGTGTGTATGTGTGTATGTGTATGTGTGTGTGTGTGTGTGTGTGTGTATGTGTGTATGTGTGTCCGACTGTTCCACTGCTATCTCAAGAACCATACATCGGTTTTTGATGAAACTTGGTGCATAGATGCTCTGGGCCAATGCGCAGATTTGATTAGGTTTTGGTAAAAATCCATGCTCGTTAATTACCTAATTTGCATGATAATTAGCTAATTTTTAGCTGTTCTATGACTGTTCCACTGATATCTAAAGAACCACTCATTGGATTTTGATGAAACTTGGTACATAGATGCTCTGAACATATGCGCAGATTTGATTAATTTTTGGTAAAAATCCGTGCATATTAATTACCTAATTTGCATGATAATTAGCTATTTTTTAGTGGTTCCATGACTGTTCCACTGATATCTAAACAACCACTCATTGGATTTTGATGAAACTTGGTACATAGATGCTCTGAACTAATGCTAGGTTTTGATTAGTTTTTGGTAGTAATCCGTGGATACTAATTACCTAATTTGCATAATGATTAGTCAATTTTCGGTTTTTCCACTGATATCTCAAGTACTAATCATCACATTTCAATGAAACTTGGTACATAGATGTCATACGACACTGCACAGACCTGATAGTTTTTATGGTAATATCAGTACATATTAATTACCTAATTTGCATAATTAATTAATTTTCAGCATTTGATATAAGTAGTTAGCATTACATTTCAATGAAACTTGGTACTTACATACTCAAGGACTATGCAGAGATTGATTGTTTTCGATAAATATTTGTGCATATTAATCACCTAATTTGCATAATTAGTTAATTTTCAGCTTTTCCACGGGTATCTCAAGTACTAATCATCGCATTTCAATGAAACTTGGTACATAGATCCTTTAGGACTATGCAGAGACCTGATTAGTTTTAGGGTAAATAATTGTGCATATTAATTACCTAATTTGCATAATTAATTTTCAGCTTTTCTACTGATATCTAAAGTACTAATCATCATATTTCAATGAATCTAGAATTATGCAGACCCAATTAGTTTCCGGTAAATATTTGTGCATATTAATCACCTAATTTGCATAATTAACCAACTTTCACACTGATATCTCAGGTACTATACATCACATATCAATGAATGTACATGGATGCTGTAGGACAATAGACAGACCTGAATAATTGTGGGTTAAAATCTGTACATATTAATTACCTAATTTGCATAATTAACCAATTTTATTCTTTCACACTGATATCTAAAGTACCGTAAAAACTCCAAAATTTCGACTGGTTTTAAATAATTTGTGTTAGAAATGTGACGTGTTTTTAGAGTCAAAATTAAGGTGCATTTTCGGACGGTCGAATTTTTCAGAATAGAAATCAGCAAAAAAAAATGGGGATGATAGACAGTGTGCTTCATTAGTTTTTAAAAAATGCAATGTCCGTCAATTGACGTAAACTTCCTCATGTTTCACGGTAAAAGCAAAGGTCGTGGCCGAGTTGTAACTCAAAATCTAAACAAAGTCATCAATCAGTGAGTATTATGACAAGCAAAACAAAACATCAAGACGCGGAGAAGAGGTCAGCACAAAACTAATAGGTCAAAAGACAAAGCTGTCTCGTACTACCTAGGAAAACTTGCGAATGTTCGAAGTACAGGTACCCATTGGACAAAAGATACATGGAAGTTTAGCAAACGATCTCCCCGACCCAGTGCAATGTATCCGGTTAGAATCAAAGCTCACGTGTCCCTTATTTGAGCACCGTACCGGTGATTTGAGGGACCAAATTCTGCCGTAAATTCGCCCTTGGATTAAAAAATATAATGGGATTTAAGAAAATAAAATGGAACTTTTAAGGTGTATTTTGGCGTCATTTTTCGGACATTTCAATCAATCCTGCCGGCTAAAATAGAGTCTAAGTTTTACCGTAGTCATTGACGTCTGTCTATTCAAGAGTACACGTGTATGATTTTTATCGTGACTAGCGTGAGCGGGTAAGCTTCCTTTCGAGAATGAGCTGTTATCACTGTGAACAATGTTAAATTATTCTTCAGATGACCAGTTTATTTTTTAAAAACAACTAATTTTTTTATTTAAAAAAAATCATGCCGTTTTCGCATCATCCAGTTTTTTGATTGGTTAATTAGCGATTTGACCTATTTGACCTAAGAGAACATGGCGGATATCCTACAGCATCAAACGTTTATACGAGACCGGAATCATTCGCTTACGATGAAACTAAGTTGACTTTTATTTGTATTTCATAACCATTCAACAAATTTATTTTGTGTACATTATTATAATCACTACTGAGTACAGTAATAATCAACAATTCAGAAACGCAGCATGCCGAGATTTTTGTGTTCGTTTTTATTTGAAACTTCGTTTATTTAGAATATATTTTCGTTACCAATAAAATAAAAATCTCTCAGTCAATCAGAAACCCGGATTCATGCCTTTGAGGAAGGTCCCGTTTGAACGCTCACATCGGTTTCTTTTTCGTTTGGGGGAAAACTAAAACTGGTCGCAATTTTCGAATAAGAATGAGTCGGCAATTTTTAGTGGAGTCGAAAATTTTGAGGTAAATAAAACACCGAAACCCGGCAAATAAATAGGCGGTCAAATTTTTAGAGGGGTCGAAATTTTGGAGTTTTCACGGTGCTAATTATTCCATTTCAATGAAACTTAGTACAAAGATGCTCTAGGACAATGTACAAACCTAATTAGTTTGGGGTAAAAATCTGTTCATATTAATTCCCTAATAAGCATAATAATTCATAATTTTTTGGTTCTAATCACATTTCAATTAAACTTGGAGACATAGATTTTCTGTTACATTGCGCAGACCTCATTAGTTTTACACTCAAATCTGGTCATATTAATTTTCTGATTTGCATAATTAGTTTTCAGCTAAGTAATTTCGAATTATATTTAATGTGTCTCCAATACTCTCAGCACATGGGAGTTCTTTCTAAGCTTTCTTTGATTAATTTTAAAGTCAAACTTTATTGTTTTTAATGTAAAAACCACCTGTCTATAAAGACCATTTTAACACATTCATCTATCAGTGAATGAAGCCCAGCATTTTGCGGTACTGGGCATCTTGCCCAAAGCACCTGGTCATAATAGATTTGGTGAATGTCAACAATGTGATTTATGGTTGTTGACTTCAACTGCAGTACAGTACTACTGGTGCTCAACTGTTAGCAGTGTGCCCTCTATGGCCATATTTCTCGTATTTTGATGCAAAATTGCAATAAAAGGTATATCAATTATTCATTTCAAAATGGCCTGAGATGTGCTATATTAGTATGTATGTATGTAACCAAATATATATATATATATATATATATATATATATATATATGAGCTAATCTGTGGATAAACATGGAGATTTGATAAATTTGTGTTTCTATAAACCGGTAAACAATTGCTTTTCAGGTGCGACATTCCAAGTTCCAAATTACATGTACCATGTATCCAATGGTGCTGGTGAAATTAGCATTACGGAAAAAGAAAATAATGTTTAAACTAGAAATGGAAGAAGATCCACAAGACTACGTACTTAAAGTTTGTGGGAAAGCTGAATATTTATTAGGTGATTCACCGTTAAGTCAATACAAGGTAAGAATTCAAGACATTGCACAGCCACTTGTCGTAGAAGCAGGTTTTTTTCTAAACCCGAGGAACAGGGGTGCAGCGCCCTGATACACTCGACTGATGACCTCTTATTGAATTGACGATTGAACTTTCAAGTCATAAATATATTTCTAGAGCCGCGCACTTCTGTGCTGCTGTACAACATGACATTTTTCTCTGTGAAAACTTCCCAGCTATACCAGCTGACAATGTGTCTGGACACCAAATACACTAAAATTATAAATACACCATTAAAATGGCGTTTGCAGGTCGATTGGTTGTGTGTGCTCCCTCTTGTTTATTTTTTCTAGTAAACCCCTGCTAGAAGAATTACCTGTATATGTAAAATACTTTATTTTAGCTGGAATTAATTTTTGCTGAAACACGTTTTTGGGTCTTTTGTATGGAATTTCATGTAAAATATAGACAAAAGGGTATATTCACTTTATTTTCACTGACTCATCCCTTCAGCGAAAATGGCATAAATAAATTCCAAGTGAAAATAAGTATTTTACCGTATATATAATGTAGGTGTAAGATGTTTTGAACTAAGAATAGTGACTCATCGTCGTATGTATGGAGGTTTATTTATATGTGAATGTTTTAATCTTGTTGTTATACAGTTCAATTAGTCCAAAGTATTTGTTTCTAAGAAAAATAAAAAAATCAGATGCTACCACACTTAAAAGGCGTCCCTAATGATTACAGGGATTGCGTTAACCCCATATTTTGTTTCCCGGACTCCAATTATTGAAGAGGGACCCAGTTTTTCAGGCATGCTGGGGTCCAATCTCTAATAAAGTTATTCAGCATAAGATTTCTTAAAATTTTGTAAGTGGGACTGGTCTTGTCGAGATACTAGCGCAAAACCCTTGTGAAACTTGCCATGTATTGTATTTTCATTGTTTAGAAGTATGTCTGAAGCAAAAGCAACAAATTGCATACTGGACATACCCATTTATGTAAGCACATGCAATGTTATACAGTGAATATTTGACTGTATGATCGATCATTATTGATAAAACATGATTATTTTGAATGTGCACACACACATGACATTTAATTAAAACAATATGCTGTTAATACAGTACTGGTAATCAATTTATGCTGCTTTATTATCATGACATCATCAAAATCAGAACATTTTTTAGTTCTCAGTAGTTTGACAGCAAAACTCAAATGATAGTAGTCTGATCTTTGCACTGTTTAAGTTAATACTGTGACTGCATTAATTATTCACAGGGTTTTAATTTTTCTATTTTTGCTGATTAGTAAAAATATGGTAAATTAAAACCACATGAAAATGTGAAATGACAATGGAACTAATGTTTGCTCTTGCAAAATTTAAACTTTAAAACCCAGTGAATATGATCAAAATAGTGAAAATTAAAGGCCTGTGAAAATAAATGGTTTTACAGTAATTGGTCAATTTTTTTTGCAGTCCATTAGACGTACAATAGCCAAGAAAGGAGCCCATCCAGAGTTGTTACTAGTTCATAGAAAAACCCTAGGCGTAGAAGACTATTTTGCTCATGTAATTGTGCCTAACTCACGTCCAGCTCCACCACCAGTACCTCCTAAAAGAACACAGTTACTATGGAATGTACAAGAAAAACTTAGATTAAAAATTATTAGTGCTTTCAACGTATATGCTCCAGACGCTATGAAGGTAAGAAGTTTATTTACTTTTTAAATTTATTGGACATCATTTGGTTTGTGTTTAGATACATCACACGCCAAACACTGGCGGCGCCCTCACTTCCGTTCGGGTTTTCACCACTGCCACACTGTAATTTGCATATGTTCTATAGAACGTAATCAAAGATGTTTGAATTCTCTTCGCATCACGCAGTAATTTTGAAATATTTTTGTTTTGTCTTGTATATGAACTTTGTATATTCGATATCACACGCATTTTTCCCTTCATTTAAATCTCGCGATTGTGGTGATTCACCACATTTTTTATGCAAATTACAGAACATATGCAAATTACAGTGTGGCAGTGGTGAAAACCCGAACAAGAGGAACAGAAGTGAGGGCGTGTTTGGAGTGTGTAGATACATGTATATAGGGGCTAGTCTAGAATTTGTAAAATTTTGTGGATCTGCACATGGTCCGATTTGCACTGTTTTGTGAATTGATTTGAACCTCTCTTTCTCAGTGAACCTGTGTGTGATTCTACTGAGAGGTTGAATATTTGCCCGGCGTGAAATAAATAAATTTGATTTGTTGTACTTGTAAAAGTTGCGTCCAATCAGAGTTGATGTAGCAAGTGGCAATGGACATAAAACAAAATCCCAAAATGTCAACTTGCCTATAAGTGTAATTTTAAATTTTGTCTGAAATTGACAAGATTTTGTTGTTTATACAACTTACAGGTGTGTGTTCGTGTAGGTGTTTACCATGGTTCAGAGTGTCTATGCGGAATTCTCAACACTGGCGATAGCAGTGGAGCGATACTGGAATGGAACAAAGAGTTGGAATTTGATATGGAGGTCTGCGATTTGCCAAGAATGTCCAGATTATGCCTTGTTATTTACGGAATATACGACAGGAGACGCAAAGCGAATCAAACTCCTGCCACATATAAAGTTAAAACTGGGAAAAAAGCAAAAGGCAAAGAAAAGGTGAGTAGGCAACACAATTGTAGCTCAAATGAAAAACTCTGCTCGAAACCACATAGTTGAGTACTTTGTTGCACAATATATACTTGCTGTGGTTTAGTGATTCTATTCAAAATGGTAGACCGGCAGCCATCTTTATTTTTTTTCGATTTTCGTTCAAATTTGGTTCATATATTATACATGTTCAGATATTTGTCCATGATGATTTATTTTGCGACTGGATTCAAAATTGGTGACTGGCAACCATTGTTTTTTGAAAATGTTTTTTTTTTCTTTAAATTATACATGTCTGAATACGTACTTGAATCCATGACAGTACAGTCACAATCAGATTTGCATAATCTTTGTTTCGGATTGTGTGGTGTGGTACGTGTGATCTTATAGAATAGTTGATCTCATGCATGTGCAGTCAATTGGATGTGTACAATTTACGTTTTTCCACAGCAACTGAAACCAGTATGAAATTATAATACAACATTTATTATTTTTTTATTATTAGGAAATTGTGCCATTAGCTTGGGTGAATACTCCATTTTTTGACTATCGCAATCATCTGTGTGTGGGAACCCAAAAATTGCTTGCATGGCCAGTAACAGAAGAGCTTCCACCAGATCTGTTGAACCCTATTGGCACCGTAGCGTCCAATCCACTTTATGAGTCAAGTACCACAATTTATGTTGATTTTCCACGTTATAGTAGTAATCCGGTAATTTATCCTCCATTTGACAAAGTAATGGAACGTGCAGCAGAAGCTGCGCAGGTTGATGACACAGAGGATACAGAGTTACAGGTACTTTATTATACCAATCTACTAATACAAATGAATTACTTTTACCAAATAATAATTCACAAAAGATATTTGATTATGAAAAAAAAAATACTACACTTAAAAACACTGTAAAAACAAACTGGCACTAGCTAAATTCCATTTAAAACGTCAAATCTTGAAAATTCCCTACTGTTACAGTAGTTACATTGACCTTTTTAGAATCTTTATAGCAAGATTATGATATAAAGTAGTAAAGTTCGTACATCCCATGTTAAAAAAAAAAACTAAAACAAAATATACAAAACCAACAAACTAAGAGAAGAAAAAAAATATAAAAAGAAGAGACTTAAAAATTTAATGCTCTACTCTAGAGTAGCACAGTGGCGTATACATAAGTTTACCATACGGAACATAAAATTTAGAACTTAACTGCGTGTAAGATGATAAAAGACAAAAAAAGATAAGTTTTTTTACCCCTTGAATAGTTTTTCATTCTCTCATGTCATTGGATCTACTAATCTAAATACCGTAGCTACACAAGTCTGAGTAACATTGGATGCGATGAGGGTAGAAAATGGAACTCTATTGGATGCTCCGAAAAACAAGTCTCATGGTTCTCTTTGCCATCAACAATATCTTGATGGTTATTTGCTTCTAAAGTCGGTTTATCAAAGTCTATCACTCCACATTCACTTTGAATGTTTGTGTTCCAATTTTGCACGAAATACACTTAATGTCATTGAAGGAAAATTAATTATTGATAGAAACAAACAAATCTTGTTACATCTTTTGTGGGAATATCAATGATTGACAACTGGTAAATGGTATGGTTCAAATTGTTGGCAATTCAATGTGTTTTTGTGTATATGCAAACAATGGCAAGTAGTAAGCTTAGGTGTACTCTACTATGTCTGATATAGGACAGTTGACCAATAGATATCTTGATATACTGTGGAATACTTTATTTTTGCTGGAATTAATTTTCGCTGAAAAGGCTTTTTGGGCGTTTTGTATGGAATTTATTTTCACTGATTTTTGATGAGTTTAATGTGAAATATAGGAAAAAAGTATATTCGCTGGATTTTATTTTCACGGAATCATCCCTTCAGCGAAAATTGTGAAAATAAAGTATTCTACAGTACCTGCGATTTTCATCATAAATGAAGATAACAGCTGTATACTTTGTTTTACAGCCAGATACATTTAAAAAGCTGGAAGCAATAGTCGACCGTGATCCCCTGGTTCCGCTAGACGACCAAGATACAACATTAGTGTGGAAGTATCGAATTGATTGTAGGAACTTGTTGCCACATTCATTGCCAAAAGTACTTAAATGTGTTGATTGGAAAAATTCCAAGGAGGTAGCACAGGTAAGAAATTCCATGATGTACAGTAAGAACTTCATCCAACCAGTCACATGTTTAGCTGTGACCAAGAAAATTCTTATTCTTTGCATGGAGAGCTGATAAGTGGAATACCATGACAGTCATCACAGAAAAACAAAATATGAAGTGGAAAATCTGTTTATATGCCTTGTTTGTCAATATTTCTCTTGAGTTATTGTGAAATCTGTATTAGAAGACACTGCTCCTACTAAAATGGTACAATGCACTAGAGAGGATGCGGTTTCTATTACAGCAAAAGAAAGTTGTACGGCTTATCTCATTTGCTGTTTACAATGCACATACTGCCCCTCTATTTAAAAAACTGGGCATACTTGATATTCACAAGTTGTGTAAATTTAAGATATGTCTGTTCATTTATGATCTGAAAAGCAACCGCTATGCCCATACTATCAATGACTATCTCTCCCCTCTACCTCATTTATATCCAACACGACTTGCGTCAGGTAATAACTACTATGTCCCCAGGATGAATCTTTCACTTTCCCAACATACTTTAAAATATACAGCCGTAAAACATTGGAATTCTCTACCTGAGCCAATCAAACAAATTACTAATAGAATAACTTTCAAAAGTTCCCTAAAACAACATATACTGAACACCGTACTTTAATATTTAAATACTAGCTTTATCATATGTATGATACAAATATTATTTGCAGCTAAACTTTATTTGTACTTGCCCATGATTGTTCCACTAATAATATGATGTGCAGAGTAGCGCATTAACAGCTCCATTTTTTTTTCTATATTTTTTTCTCTCATTTTTTTTTATTATTATTATTTTACTTATTTATTTCTGGAGATTTTGTTTTTTGTTTGTATGTGTATATATGTATGTGTGTGCACGTGTGTATGCGTATATATATGTATATATATATATGTATGTGTTTGTGTATGTGTATGTATATGTGTATGTGTGTGTATGTATATATATATATATATATATATATATATATATATATATATATATACAATGTATGTATATATATATATATATATATATATAGCCTGCATAGAAATGTATATTGGTTAGGATTGGGCCACAGACTAGATTAGTTCGGATGAACTACCTCTGTGGTCCACACCAAGTAATTATTATTATTATTATTATTATTATTATAAGATTACTAGAATTGTTATTATTGTTGGTGAAATAAATCATAAAATCTACACATATGAAAAATGAAGAATTTTTGGTTTTCAATTGTTCAAAAAGAATAGGTGCTGCTTCTATTAGGAATGCGGCTTCTAATACAGATTCAACGCTACTCCATTATATGCCCATATACATAAAAACATAGAAATTTAATGACTGTTAAATTCACTGATAGAACTTATCTGGTCAAGCAGGGATTTTTTTAAACAAGGGAACAGGGGTGCAGCGCCCTCTTGCCATGGCCATGCGTCCCCTTACCCTGGGGAGCAGATCCTCTGGCAACCATACTATTCTTCAACTGTGATCTGTCTGATAGTAATCTTGGCCCCAAGGAAGCCATAAAATGCTCCATTTTAACTTAGAATTATCAAAAACTCCACACCCTGGTAGGGAGAACTCCTCTCCCACTTGGATGGCGCCACTGAATTGCAGTGTTCCTTCTTGCAGTTTTTTTCTAGAAAAACCCTTTCAAGTCACTGTAAACGTACATGAGGCTGACAGGATAATGGATGAAGTTTTCTTTATATTTGGTCTGTTTCATTTTCAGATGCAGGCTTTGCTGCAGATTTGGCCCAAATTACAACCAGACCAGGCCTTAGAACTATTAGACTACCAGTACGCTGATAATTCAGTTAGATCATTTGCTGTAGGATGCCTAGCAGATTTCTCGTAAGTACATCCTACCATAGTTTGAATTCTTGTATGTCTTGCATATTATGGGATATCAACGTTGCTTTCTCTGTTGGTTTAAATACAATTTGTCTGGCACTTTGATTGGTCACATCCTTCAAATGTCCTTATTTGCATAAGTTACCAGAAAAACGAAATCTCAATTGGTGATGGCCAGTATTTCTTGTTTCTGTCCACAGTAACTCCTGCTAAAAAGGAAAGTTGTTTTGATACGTGTTTTGATGACTTATTATTGTGGTCGTTTCGGTTCACCTTTAATACTTTTATGCATTATTTTAGGGGTTGGCCAGATACATGAAGGTGTATGACAGCAATCTTACTAAGAGTTTGTTCCAACCATGGAGTAAATTTTCCTGGAGTCATTATTTTGGAGTGTGCATTCATGCAATGATTGCGTCAAAATTACAATACAACATTTTATCCATTTTCTTTGATGCAACAAAGTATCGCACACCAAATTCGTCCCTTCCGGATAAGATAATAAAAGTCTTCAAAATGGGAGTTTGAGGGCGCTATCAATCTGTGTTCAGAATTGTTTCCACTCATACACATGATTTTATTTTGCATTTCTTATTTCATTCAACCACAACTTTGTATGAATACTAATTGTTCTTTCATTATTATCGATATATATTTGTTTTATTTCAGAGATGATGAGTTGGTACAGTATCCTCTACAACTTGTGCAGGCACTCAAATATGAATCTTATCTTGACTGTGATTTAGCCAGATTCCTTCTCAAGAAGGCAATAGAAAACCAAACAATAGGACATTATTTATTCTGGCATCTAAGGTGAGACACTTTGATTTTTTCCTTGTGGACTTGTACAATATATGGAATTTATGTAATACTGTAAAATCTGTATTAGAAACCGCGGCTTCTATTAAAAGGGTACAATGCAGTAGAGGAGATGCGAAATGATGATTATTTGCTTCTCAATTATTCGACTTCTGTTAGAGATGCGGCTTCTAATACAGATTTTACGGTACTGTAGAATTTAGCCTTTCATAAAAACTTGTATGGAAATGTGTTTTTGTTAGTTGTCGTTATTTGAAAAATACTACAAAAAGAAAAAAATAATAATAATTTGTCACCTGAATACCTGAAAGTATGCACTCAGGCAGTACAGAATCTCATTATTCTTTAATTGTGTATGCCATGGTCTGTACTGCCTTCATGCATTAGTTTGCTGTATTCTCCTAATATGAAAGCTATCTTACACATGTGCACTGCTTTAATTTCACAAGAGAAGAAATTTTGTGAATCTGCCACTTTCAAATTTTGTCATCACGAATACCATCACAAAAATTCTAAGCAGTGAAAATTAAGCAATTTCCAATATGTCTTAATTGTTCATATTACATAAAGTTAAATAAAACGAAATCCTGATTTTCAAGAAATTAAGTTGTTTGAAAATGTTGAAATATTGCATAAAATATTGATTTTAATAGTAATTATAGCATTATAATTTATGGCTATTTTCATTGGCAGGTCTGAGATGCATGTGTTGTCTGCACAGGTTCGGTTTGGTTTACTGTTAGAAGCTTACTGTAGGGGTTGCGTAGCCCATATGAAGACATTACATAAACAGGTATGGAATTATAATTGCAATTACAATTGAGTATGGAATGAAGAATTTACCACATTAGCAGGTCATTGTCAAAGTGTATATCCTGTATCTCAAAGTGTAGTTTTATGTACGGTTACTGTAGTGTACGTATTCACAACATATTCATGGTGGTCGATATTCACAGTGTATTATATAAATTTGATTAATGTTATTTGGGAAAGTCAAGCAATTTTGAAGGGAATAGGTGCTTAGCGAAACATGTCCCCTTAAATAGAAATATTCCAAAAGTGGGGAGTGGGCACTTAGCCAAGCATCTGCGCTAAGTCAGACGATATATCCTGTATCTCAGCATATCCTACTTTCAGCTTTTATTTACGTTTACTGTTTGATAAAAAGCTGTTGTGACAACATTAAAGTGCTTGTGAAATGGCTGCTATTTTCACGCCTAAAATTATCCATTGATACATAAATATTATTAATTTTATTAATTTATAAGCATGAATTATTTTTTTAAGTGAAAAAATGTGTTTTAAACTCAATCTACAGCAACTTAATTTTTGTGTATTTTAAAACGAGGCTCCTCATTAGCTTCTTATTTGCATACAGAAATTCCCCTTGTGACGTCAGAAGGGGAAGTCGCATGGCAGCTTGCATTGCCGATACATGTAAATAAGGCAAATTTCTTCTGCAGTTTTCTCGTCTTTGACTAAATTTTCACTTATGTACTTGTTCGTCGAGGAGGAATGGACCATAATGAACACATAGTATCAATTTTTGTTGCATGGGGTTGAGTTAGATGCGAAATATGTCCGTTCTGGTGTAGGTGGTCACCGTGATCGTCAGCGGCACACGTTTGTACACTGTCGCTGGACAAAATAGAATTTGACGTCGGAATTATCTCGTTATTTAGCAGGTTACTAGGCATGTCACTACACTGTTTTATTTCATCGATCGTCTGGGTAAAACTTTCAAAATTAAAATAAAAGAGAACATTCTAAACATTAGACTATAGTGATCACTATAAAATAATTAAAAAAAACGACAAATCACAGTTACTAAATAAATGACAGCCGCGTGGAAATAAATTGAAATTTTGTTGAAATAGGTGAACGCGTCGAGTCAGGACGAAGGTAAGTGCGTTAAAAGCGGCGTTTAATTGGATAACACAAATAATCGAGGTCGACACACATACAGATAAATTCAGAGTGGATTCGAGTTAGCGTGATCCATGGCGTGATTGTCATAATTATAACATCATATTAAAACTTTATTTGGTGGAAACACATTGACCAAGCCCAGATTCTTATTTCATAAATTATTATGCAGATCAAGCTGCAAGCATTAAGGTAAAAAAAGAACAGAGGTGTGAATTCGACATTCAACACCAATCACCAAACAATACAGAAACTTTTAGCCTTCGAAAATGAAAACAATTAGCAGTGTGTAAGGGTTGTGTAATTTCCTGTTTGTCCAACGCTTCGTTTTTGTGTCACCGTCAAAATTATTGCTACCTATTACTTAACAGGGACTAAATGGTCTCTATAAAACGATAATCACGATCGCAAAAAAAGTCAACTCATTTGAAACACTTGCCGGACGTCTCTCTCTCTTCTGAAATCCGCCTCGGTAATCATAGTCCGGAATCTATTTCTTTCAAAAGTGTTGCGCCAGGTTTATGTTGTCGGCGTTTCTCTTTAAACCTAGTTGTTTTTTTCATGGACGAGGACAGTTTTTCCAAAAAAAGGAATCTGAGGTTAAGTGGCATTCGTCCACTGATGTCGCACCTTCGGATCGATTAGAAACGTGTGAATACTTACACTATGACTATACGTTTCACTGCAACTGCCCACAACACAACATCTAAAAACTCTCTCTCAAAAAAAGAAAATAGACAAAAGAAAGAAAGAAAAAAAACGCCGACTGAAAAATTTATATCGTTTAAAATTATACTGAATGACCAGTGTTATTACGGCTCAGGGGTATGACTTCCTCTCGCATTTTGGCATTTGGTGGCGCACTTTCGGCGAGAGTCGAAAATCCGGAAACAGTCTACCGTTTCAGGATTGGTGGGCGTGGCTACAACACGAGAAATATCCCAAATTTACTTGGATACGAGTAATCATTTTTAGCAAAAAAATCAATAACTGCCCATTTCAGTGGGACACAGATCTAAAATGGGAAACGTGAGGGTGGGCATTGCACAGGCACTTTAACTTTCAAAACAATCATTCCATTGAAGAGAATTTTTGTTTGTTATCAGGTTGAAAGCTTGCAAAAATTGAAATCAGTAAACGAGATGGTTAAGAGCTGTGGTGCTAAAGGGAAAGAGGTGCTGGATAAGACAAAGGACAGGATGCTTGGTTGCCTCAAACAGAATTCATACACTGATGCACTATCAAATCTACCATGTCCACTGACGCCGTCATTTAAACTTCGACAACTTAAGTAAGTTTTATTCAATAATATTGAACTTTACACCAGTTTGGATTATCATATTTTTTTTGTCAGCCTGTGTCAGATAGTCTGATTGGGAGGGAATTTACCAACTGACACAGGGTGGATGTGGATGTTGTTGGGGGTGGGGTGACTCCTATAATTGTTACTCCTAAAATTGGCACGTTCATTTCTAATCTTCATACCATGTTTCTTAACAATACAATCTGTCTCGTCTCTATTCTACTTCTGATTTTGGAATAATTTTCTATTTATTTGCTCTAATGTACAGTCCCTTAAAATTATATACAAATTTACTTTCAACTTCGATGTTCCATAACAATTTGACATTACAGGCTTCCGAAATGTAAATTTATGAAATCCAAGATGAGACCATTATGGTTGGTATTTGAAAATGAAGATCAAATTGGTCGAGATATCTATGTTATATTCAAGCATGGAGATGGTGAGTTGTTGATACTTTAGGGGTTAATTGGATATTTGTAAGACCCATAAATGTGAGTCTGTGTTCACTACAACAGGCCTGTTTGTAAACTTCTGTCTCTAATTTCTAATTTTAAACCACAACAAAATAGTGTAATAATCAGTTGAGTTTTGTACACCATATATGCTGTATTTGAAGCATGTTCATAATTAACTCTCCATTTACTGGAATTGAGTATCTTTAAAAAAAAAGTTTGGCTGTTTTGCATAAACATTTTTGGGTTAATTGAATGCAAATTATTGGGAAAAAAAATATTTTCACAGGATTTTTTGTCACTGAATCGATCTCTTCAATGAAAATAACTTCTTGAAGGAGTTTGATATAAAGATGAAACGCAGCAAATTTCATAATAATGTCAGCTTCACTGACACTTCCTGTTCAACTTCAATCAAAGTTTGCTGCATAAACAGTTAACCAATCAAAATTCTGAAAGTTAGGTGCAACAGTTTTCAAAGTCGATGTAGTTTATGGGCATTCTAGAGTTAAAAAAAATGGCGAAAGAAGAAGAAAAATTAAAACAAAACAATAGGATTCAAATAGACTTGGATCCCAATAAACTACATTACAGTATATACCAAGGCCTTGTTACAAATTCATGTCTGACACATGGGAAGGGTGATCATGTGTTTTCTCTTTGAACTGAATACCATATTTGAATCATATTAGATATGAATTGAATTGAGAAGAAACGCACTCCAGAAATTAGATTTATAGTTTTCGCATTATAAGCCTGTTTAAATGTTATATTGTATGGTGTTTGCTTTCAACAGATTTACGACAAGATATGTTGACCTTACAAATGTTTCAAATCATGGATAATATATGGCAAGCAGAAGGATTAGATCTGAGGTAAGGAATGGGAATTCAATCAATCAACTTATGTTTACACTGGTTTCTATGGTGAACTTTTTTCTTCATATCTTGATTCTTTTCTTAGTGACTTGGGATAGAAAAGTTTTATTAAAAAGTGTATTAATATTGATAAAAATTCCATTATTGTTAAAATATTTAAAAGAAAATAATTTAGCTTTCAGTATACTGTAGAATACTTTATTTTCGCTTGGAATTTATTTTCGCTATTTTCGCTGAAGAGATGATTCCGTGAAAAAAATCCAGCAAATATACATTTTTTCCTATATTTTACATTAATCTCATCAAAAATCAGTGAAAATAAATTCCAAGCAAAAAACGCCCAGAAAGCCTATTCAGCGAAAATAAATTCCAGCGAAAATAAAGTATTCCACAGTAATAGTTATCTCCCACAATGCATTGTAAATATACGCAGTAACATGACTGTGTCGTATCTTTTTATCATGATATTTCCAACTTTTTTTTCATGTATGCATTGATGAAAAACAAATCTATTTGTTTTGGGAAAATTATTACAATTTGTTTTTATTACGTAGGATGGTACCGTACAGGGCGCTATCAACTGGAGATAAAGTTGGTCTTATAGAGGTTGTAACAGAAGCCGAAACTATAGCAAAGATACAGAAAACGAGGGGTTCTTCTCCCACAGCAGCTTTCAATAAAGAAGCCATATTTCAATGGTTAAAACAACATAACCAGACCCCAGAAAGGTTGGTTTCTCACTAGCTGACAAGCGAGACTTAAGCCCATCGCACATGTGACATGTTTGTTGCTATTATTCTTACGACCCAGTTTTTTTAGTTTAAAAGCTTACACCTACAATCTTCATGACTTGCAAATGATTTATTCAAATGTGCGCTTTGTTGTAACCAAGATACAAAGTTAAAGTTTTGTGTCACTGCACAGATTTTTAAATTTTTCTTAGAAGAAGAAGCTAAACTTTTTTTTTTTTGCTATTTGATTGGCCCTGTAATCTGAATATCCTAGGTATTTATTAAAGTCATCATTCTCTAAATAGCTTCTGCCATGGACATCCTGCATTTTATTCTCAAAACCTGTCTATGCTGGTAAGATTTATAGAATAATATTCATTATTATTATTATGAGTATTAGAACATTGGCAATGGTACAATAACCACAGTATGTTTATATTTCAGCTTGGATAAAGCAGTGGAGGAGTTCACTTTGTCTTGTGCAGGTTACTGCGTTGCTACCTATGTACTTGGCATTGGTGATCGGCATAATGATAATATCATGGTGAAGAAAACTGGACAGGTACATATTATGTTTAAAATCAGTGATATGCCAGTTATATTTAGGATATATCGTAAAATCTGTATTAGAAGCTGCATCCCTAATAGAAGTCGCACCCATTCTTTTTGAACAATTGAGAATCAAAAATTCACCATTTCTCATATGTGTAGATGGAATAGAAATAATAGAGGCCGCATCCCCTCTGTTGCATTGTCCCATTTTAATAGAAGCCGCAGTTTCTAATACAGATTTTACAGTACTAGCTTGATTGCCTGCACTAGAATGCAGTAAATGAGCAAAGTCTAAATGACAAGTTCTCGTCCAGTTTTTAGTGACTGGCAACATTCAGGCAAAGTAAATATAAGTGGAGCCAGTTAATTTGTGTGATTAATTCCTTTATTCTGCCCCATGACATTCGTAATGCATTTCTAGCACGAAAGTGACGATCAGACATCGTGAATCAAATTCTGAAACACATGCCTGTGTCCATGTGTTACATGCGGTATGTGTAGAGTTTGAACATGATCAGTCCAGCCATGTCAGTTAGCAATATGGCTAAAGAAACGGCCATTTTGAATCAAATCTGAGGGGGAAAAAAATATGTGCATCAAGGACCAATTATGTTTAATAGACAAACCAAGTTTAACTGAAACATGTCCATACACGACTGAGATTCAGTTCCGAAATGGTAGAACTGCTTTGTTTTTAGGACTCAAATGGTCTTCATTTGGCCATCGTGATTTAGATTATAAAACAAATGCATGTGCTTATGTATGATATAACATGTGATTTATGTGTCAAATTTGAATGTGATTGATTAAAGCAGGTCAGAGATATGACCCTGGGAAAGCAATTGTTAAAACAAAATGGATGCCAGTCAGCTATTTTTAATCCAATCTGAGAAAAAAAAAAAAATTATATTCAAGCATGGAGCACATTATGTTCAATGGACATACCAAGTTTGAATGAAATTTGTCCATGCATGACTGAGATTTGGTTCCGGAATGCAGAAATGCTTGATTTTGATAAATTTTGAGCACTTAAATGGCCATCATGTAGCAATCTTGAATATGTGTGTGAAGTTTGAATGAAATCGACTCAGGTTTGTCTGAGATGAAGGTGCTGATGCACAGTGATGAAATTATAAGTCTGAACTGAAACTAAAAATATGGGAGGCAGCGAAGTTTGTGAAACAGAATAGAGGGTAACAGAATAGCTACATTATATTTCTTGAAATCACCTTCTTGAACAAATAAATCTATATAGTGATAATTTAGACACAGGGATGTATTTTTTTCAAAAGAGGTTTAGAAAAACCACTAGGCAGGTGGTCACTAAGAATTGTTTGACTTAATCTAATCGAGTTGTTTAATGTAAATTAGCCGTTTCACATTGACTGCTTTTCCATATTAACTTTGGTAATGTCTGTTTCACATTGACAGCTTTTCCATATTAACTTTGGTAATGTCTGTTTTACATTGACAGCTTTTCCATATTGACTTTGGTCATATTCTGGGTAATTTCAAGAGTAAGTTTGGTATCCAGAGAGAGCGAGTGCCATTCGTATTGACGCATGACTTTGTGCATGTCATAACACGTGGTAAAAACACTGGTTCATCTGAAGAATTTGACAAGTACGTGTAATATTTTATTAATCTTATGATAATTAATAAGATTGTGTGATTGTGGGGGGTGTATTAAAGGGACATACTCTGTAACAATTTATTTTTAAGCAAAGTCTTGACACATGTCCTGAAAACTAAACGTACCATTATTTTTGGGTTGTTGATTTTTCTTCATTGCTTTGATTTTTTATAAAAAGCCCAAAAATTGTCTTCAAATTCAGTTCAACTTATTCATTTACAACATCACATTTTGTTCACAGCTTCCGATCAAAATGTGAGCAAGCTTATCTGATGTTCCGTCGGAAAGGTAATTTATTTATTAACCTATTCGCAATGATGCTTTCGACTGGACTACCAGAGTTGACAAGACTCACCGACATTGATTATCTGCGTGAAACGTTACAGTTTCAACTCACCGAAGAAGAAGCACTGAAACATTTCCGTGGTAAATTTGATGATGCTTTGAAGAATAGTTGGAAGACAAGTCTCAACTGGGCTGCTCACTTATTTGCACATGCTAAAGACTAGTATCATCATCTTAGTTTTTTTTCTGAGAGAGAGGGACAGGTACTGCCCTACATAAAGCTGGAAAACAAGCCTTAACTGAGCAGCTCATATAGTTACACACACTAAGACTAGTATCATGAATCTATTTTTGAGAGAGAGAGGGACAGCTACAACCCCCACATGTAGCCGGAAGACGAGCCTTAATTGGGCAACACGCTTACTTGCACACGCTAAAGACAAGTATTCTGACCCTGTTTGGCAGGGACAAATATCTTAATGTGCAAACACAATGTATTGCACATGCTAAGCTCACTAATTATTTTTATTAACAAGAGGTCCTACTAATTAATGTGTGAGCATGCGTGGGGACGAATGGGAAAATAAGTAACGTGCGGCAGCAATCCTTGTACTGTATAATGTTCGTTTATGCTTAAAATTTGAAATAGAGAGCCACGAATTTTATCAGCTATCCACACTTTTTATGATTGGCGCTCTGGCATTTTGGCGAGTCGAGTCCACGTATACAGACTAGTGATTGTTAAAACACAGTCACAACATCTTATTTAGTTTTAAGACGCATCTTTCTGAATGAACCTCGCGCACATATGCGATCCTGTTGAAAGCTAGAAAGAACCACAACATTCATCTTTGCCCTTTAAATTGTGTTCACGCTTCACGACAGAGCAACACTGGACAGAGCATGAAACACTTGTCTTGTGGCTCTCTCTCAACATGATCTACAAAGCCTTTTTAACTAAGGTCAATTCATGACTTAACAGTTTTTAGGTGGGAAATGATAACATTTATCTATTTATATTATATGAAATGGGATTTAATTTATGCTAGGTATAATAAACAAAATTTCTTTACGAAAAGGTTTTTTTTTTGGTGTTTACGATTGACCACTGAACTCTATGGAAACACCAGTGATTAACACTAGAGTAGAAGTTATTAAGTTATGTTTTATATATATATGAATATTTAATTCAAATTTGATGTTACTTCCTGCCCTGTTGCGAAATGCGCTAATGTGGCTAGTAAAAAAAATATTCTCATTCCTAATAAGCTACAACTACCAAACAAATTTTAATTACTGATTTTTTTTATTTCGTGTTGGCATCCTTTATTTTGTTATAATATTTTTTCACGATGTCATCTTCATCATCTTTTTATGTCCGTTGTCCTTGCTGGCATGGATTAGACGCTTATATATCTTTAGCTGTAAAATCTCCCTCATACAACTTTTTCCATTCTTGCAAAGATTGTTACAAGTTGGCTAATCATGCATGGTTAATTGTGGCTGTATATTTAATTTAGTGTTAATTATAATTATGTGCCTCATGAATATGTGATGACTCATGAATAATTAATGTTGCCTCATGAATATGTAATGCAGACCTCATGAATAATTAATGCAGACCTCATGAATAATTAATGTTGTCTCATGAATACTGTGTAATGTAGACCTGAATGTGTGATGCAGACCTCATGAATAATTAATGTTGTCTCATGAATACTGTGTAATGTAGACCTGAATATGTAATGCAGACCTCATGAATAATTAATGTTGCCTCATGAATATGTAATGCAGACCTCATGAATAATTAATGCAGACCTCATGAATAATTAATGCAGACCTCATGAATAATTAATGTTGTCTCATGAATATGTAATGTAGACCTCATGAATAATTAATGTTGGCTCATGGATACTGTGTAATGTAGACCTGAATATGCAATGCAGACCTCATGAATAATTAATGTTGCCTCATGAATATGTAATGCATTCATGAATAATTAATGCAGACCTCATGAATAATTAATGTTATCTCATGAATATGTAATGTAGACCTCATGAATAATTAATGTTGTCTCATGAATATTTGATGCGGACCTCATGAATAAATAATGTTGGCTCATGGATATGTAATGCAGACCTCATGAATAAATAATGTTGCCTCATGAATATGTAATGCAGACCTCATGAATAATAAATGCTGCCCCATGAATGTGATGAAGCCCTCGTGAATAATTGTTGAATAATTAAGGTGTCAATGATGTCCTATCAAGCAGTTGAAAATCTAGATTGCTTTAATACTTCTTTTTGAGCAGATTTTCATCATCAAATTGTTGAACAGAAATTGACGAATTTAAAGAAACTAGCCTCCCATTTTTTAGTCAGAATTCAGTAATATGATATAGAGTATTTTATCAGACTAGTTTCCTTTTTATTTTGTTAAATGTCCAGAGTATAGTTTTTCTGTTTAACCCTTTGAACGCCATAGTCTTTTTTTCATAATTATTCAGAACATTAGAAAAATATATCACAATTTATAATACCATTCTCATTCATCCTCATTGCTTGATTGGTACCACCTTCAGCCCGGTTATCAGACCATAACAGGGATGTACAGATCATGTGTGACCAGCTCATTCATCGTCATTCAGTCTTCCCTAACATTTGTAAGGATGGTTTAAGCAACAAATATCACATGTTCAGGTCTTGATAATTAATTGATGTGCACATGTTAACTTCTACGCATAACTGAAAGCATTCAAGATGGGGCCAACCAGCCTATCTATTCCTTTCTTCTCAAGCATGTATATTCAGTTTTTTTGACAGTCCATGGTATTGTATTTGAAATGAACAACTCCACACTGCCAATTATTGTGAAATAACCTGGCTTGTATAATGTTTAATTTAAATAATTGAGTTGACTAAGTCTCGTCTGTTATTACACGCATTCCGATCCTTGCCTTGTTATATAATAATAGACGAGATGAGTCCTTCACTTTTTAATCTTTTCACCATCAGACTGACTTGCCCAAATTTGTCTGCACTTTTTTCTTCTTTTCTTGAATATTTCTGGAAATGAACCCTAATTTTGGACCCAACAGACAAAATTTGAGTCAGTTTTCACACAAAAGATTTGGCTATTTTTGTCCCAATCTTCTGAAGGAAAGTGCAGACTATATCTGTAAATGGGACTAATTTGTGAATTTATGATGAAAAGAGGGAACTGGTGGTGAAAAGTTATATAAAAGTTCACATACGTTTTGCAGATAAATTCAAATGGTTAATTCAGTGTAGTTACTTCAGATTACCATATTGCCAGGGTGATTGCAGATTGCTTTCATTTTTGAAGCCTCCCTCTCTCTTACAATCATGTACTTGTTTCAAATCGCTTTGTATATAGCACTACCAGCTGAGAACAAATGTACAAAACAACTCAACGACAAAAATTGTTTTTGATTTATTTTGGTATGAAAATTGGACCAACAAAAAAAAAAAATTTTAAAATGTAACTTATACATGGAAAATTTGTTAGATTATTTTGAATTGAAGAAAAATAGTTAATGTTTTTATTTGTTGGTAGATAGTTTTAGATTTTATTGTTATCTGATAATAAAACACTGGGTGTTATAAAAATATTTATCGTATTACCTGTATTAGACCTGTGCATTTCAAAAAGACATCAGTAGGTCAATGAACTTTATGTCAAATGCTGTGTTATTTATGTGCATAATGAATTTGGCGTTTCTAGACTACCATGATGTTGTAAAATGCTGTGTAAACTATGTGCATAGTAAATTTGCAGTGTCTGGGTAACCATGATATTGTAAAAGGCTGCACATCATGAATTTACCGTTTCTAGGCTACTCTGATGGTGTGAAATGCTGTGTAATTTATGTGTAAAATGAATTTGCTGTTTCTAGGTCACCATGATATTGTAAAAGCTGTGTAATTTATGTGCATAATTAATTTGCTTTTTCTGGGTAATCATGATATTGTAAAAGCTGTGTAATTTATGTGCATAATTAATTTGCTGTTTCTAGGTCACCATGATATTGTAAAAGCTGTGTAATTTATGTGCACAATGAATTTGCTTTTTCTGGGTAACCATGATATTGTAAAAGGCTGCACATCATGAATTTACCGTTTCTAGGCTACTCTGATGGTGTGAAATGCTGTGTAATTTATGCGTAAAATGAATTTGCTGTTTCTAGGTCACCATGATATTGTAAAAGCTGTGTAATTTATGTGCATAATTAATTTGCTTTTTCTGGGTAATCATGATATTGTAAAAGCTGTGTAATTTATGTGCACTATGAATTTGCTGTTTCTGGGTGACCATGTTTTATTCTGCATAATTTATGGGCATCGTGAATTTGTCATTTCTAGACTACCATGATGTTGTAAAATGCTGTGTAATTTATGTGCATAATTAATTTGCTTTTTCTGGGTAACCATGATATTATAAAAGGCTGCGCATCATGAATTTACCGTTTCTAGGCTACTCTGATGGTGTGAAATGCTGTGTAATTTATGCGTAAAATGAATTTGCTATTTCTAGGTCACCATGATATTGTAAAAGCTGTGTAATTCATGTGCACTATGAATTTGCTGTTTCTGGGTGACCATGTTTTATTCTGCATAATTTATGGGCATCGTGAATTTGTCATTTCTGGACTACTTTGATGATGTAAAATGCTGTGTAATTTGTGCGTATAATTTGCTCTTTCTGGGCTACTGTGATATATGCAGAGTAATTTATTTGGTTTGTCATCCTGGGTACCCCGCTTTCTGTGTGTCAAAATTAGAGATGGGCATAATAAATATGGTACAATAGCGTAGCACTGATCATGAAAATACTGCCATAAAAACCACCAATACTAGAAACCCATCTATAGCGTAAAAACTGTGTGCACTACTAATAGAGGAAATACGGTACTACAAATTAGCATGGAGTGATTATTTTTTATTTACATGATTGTCAGAAATGCTGTATTTGTCTTTATTTACAGTCTGTAAACTAAAGTGCTTGACAAATTTATACTTTTCAAAAAAGGACTCCAGAATCATGTTTTTAAATTACTGTGCAATCCGATTGATTTTAATCAGGATTTTTGCTGACTTTTCTTCCGTTCGGTTTTATACTATAATGCAATAAATCGTGTTATCAGAATCATAGAATGTTGTATAATTGTGTTCTCATTTGCCCTGGACTTGTTCTTGCGTCACTGTACCTGATTCGCTTGTATGGATTACAAAATACCATTGAGGGCAGTATAACCAACATGAATGGCAACTACTTTAAAACCTGCTCTGTTTTCATAATGAAATTGTTAATTTGCAGTTATAGTTGTTCCTATATTCATGCCATAACAGCGTCCTCTATTGACAAATTCATTAAAACTGCCAAATATTTTCAAGGGAAAAAAAAAATCTCCCCACCCATTTAAAAAAAACAAACACCGACACAATAACACGCGTAGTAGAATTCATAATCAATACAAGTAGTTCTTTTATATTTCATATGAACAAAATATTCCCTCAAAATAGTTTTCGGTGATTATTTTCGACTACTTGAAAACTACTAGATCAATTACTTTGATACTTGATACAGATGGATAGACCCCTTGTCAGATTTATTCATTTTGTGATGGCATCTTCAATTCTCCATTTTCACAAAATATTTTTGTACTGGGTCCCATTATTTACATGCACGACTACCACTTTCCCATTATAGGAGTAAACACGGACTTTATTAAAAACAAAGGAAAATAAAACAATTGCCACAGATGGCAGTTAATAACCATTGGGGGGGGGGGGGGTTGAAATTCAACGTAAAAACAGGACAAAGATCACAGCATCAAAATGGGGTCAAAAAATTGCATGAATTTGCTAAACTTATTTGCAAGGCAATCTGGCCGTCGACATTATCACACAGAAAACCTAAAGTGCTTGGGGCTATACGTGGTCAGCAGAAATATTGAATTTGAGAATTTTTCGAAAAACTGTGGGCTCTCATAAAACAGTCAACAGTCTCTCAACACCCGGTTGGGAAACCCCAATACTTTTGGCTCACTGCGCATTTCGCAATCGTCAAATTGTTTATTCGTTAATGTGAACGCAAGCCTTTTTGGCGAGTAACATAAAATTAGCATACAGGAGCCTTCTCGATTCACATCTGTGCACGTGTTTACACTTTGTTTTGATTTTTGCTACAATGTGAGAGGGGGTACATTATTTACTGAAAAGTACGTAAACTATGGGGATTTTGTAGATTTCGACAAGTGATATCGTATCGATTGGAACAATATATTAAAAGAGGGACCAGAATATGTTGCTGCTGAAAGTGAACAGTCGCGACAACTTTCGTGAAATGTCTTCCTCTGTATTTACTAACATTTAATACTATGCAAAGAAATACAAGAATAATTGACAGGTTGGCTGGCAATTTTATTATGAATTCTAGAAGTGTACACAATTGAACAATCCTGTCAAATACAGTGGCTAAACACACATCACAGAAATTTACCCCCATTTCCCCCTCCCCAAAGTTTTTCTTTAATCGTATATATAGTAGGAAATAATCTGAATGGAATCGTTTCAAGTACTAGAATCTCCTTATTACACCAATTACATGGGAGGTTGAAGCCATTACAAAAACAAGGGGGTGATAAGACAATTGTCCAACCACACATTTATAAAATGTCTGGTTTCTTCCAACACTGTCTGAGGTCATACAAAATTTGTTGTTGATATAAATTATTTCACAAAGGTGGGTCAGTATATTGGAAATGGAGAGTTAGACGCTGGGAATATTTTTCTTCTAGCATGCCCCAAGAACTGCACATAACATACCATACCATACTACATATACGCCACACTCATAAATAAATACAACACTTAATACCATCTCAGCTTCTTGCACATAGTGTATTGCCTGGCAAAACAGCAAAAATAGATTTCATATAAAATATTTTTTTTAAATAATTTGCACTCTTGTTCAATTCGCATAAAGGATGTTTAAAAATATACAAGAGATGTTAGTCTGATAAAAAGTATTAAAATTAGTTTTAAAAAGATTCTATTCTTTCCTTATAATAGAAGTTTCCTGATGTATTGTACACACTCATGCTTGTACTAAGCCACACTCATACTGGTGTACAGTTCTTGGGCATGGGACGAAGTTATTAAAATGTCTCTACACGATTCAGATCTAAAATAAGCGACATTTTAATCCAATATGAAGTAAACAACAGGGCATGGTATTTTTTTACGAAAATGGAAACTGGGAAAGTATACACATGATGTGCCATTTTATTTCAACAGACTTGAACACTGCCCTCAAAATTCATTATTGCAAAAACAAAAGTAGTGATAATTATTGTATTTAACATGTGTTGAAAATCTTATTAATTATAACTTGCATCGGTTTGTACTGGACGAGAGAAATCTTTATACCAGACTGAACTTCTTGTAGCATGAAAGATGTGACTCAGACATGTAATATGCATAATGACATTTAAGTCAGGTACAAGCTGCTTGGTTATGTTGAAAAATTTCATTAAAAATGTTTTTACAAAGAGTGAATGAAACCTGACCAGTTATGATGTAATGAATGTACACTTAAAAAATGCTACATCTATATTTTTATTTGAATGTGACAAAGTAACATAAAAAAACTATATAAAACAGTAAACAAATAATACTACAAAGAACTCTTTAAAAAGGAATTAAAAGTCTTAACATATCAAATTTTGTTTTGGCTAAAAAGTAGAGTTTCTAGACAGGTAGCCATATTTGATATTTTAGGATTCCTGCACTTGTTCTTTTTGTTCAACTTCTCCGTTGCTTGTTTTTTGACGTTTGACGAATTCTTCACCTTCCTGCAAGTAGAAAATAGAAATTGGTCATTATAATTATTTCACATTTCAAGATAAACTGATGTACCACCGGCAATATTTCAATGATCAAAAAATTTTTTAAATCAATTCTATTGGAGATGAGTTTCTTTCTAATAAGAGCATACATTTTAGTTTACAGAGGCCTAAAACAGTGGCAGATTTTAAATACATGAATACATTAGTGTATACAATTTAAAAAAAAAAAAAAAAAAAAAATAATCACCACCATACCAATAAATGCTTAAATTTGGTGAAATAGGATCGTTAATTATCAGAAAATGTCAGAATAGACCAATTACAAATTAATAGCATCTTAGAGGAAGACTTTAATAGATTACCTTAACTGTTTCTGCCATAGTATGGGTTCTTTTTAAAGCTTTTGCTTCTTCATCTTCTGCCTCAGCATCATCTTTCTTTTCTGCAGATGCATCAAATCCTTCTCTTTCTAAGAATGCTTTTCCCTCCTCCGCTGTGGCCACCATGGTACCAGTTCGTGTCACTGTTGGCTTCTCTTCTTCATTAGCGGCCGACTCATCTTTTTCTGCTTTTTCAGTTACATCAATAGCATCAGTAACAGCTTTAGTTTCTGACCGAGTCCCACTAATTACAACATCCCCAAGGAATTCTTTCCCTTCCTACAAAAATAAGTGAATTACATAATAAATTTCTACAAAAATGTTTACTACCTGATGTTTTGGGGATTGAATGATTTATGGGACAAAACGGACTGGCCATTTATTACGCCCAAGTCAGTTTTTGTATTTATAGCCATGGTATTTGTGATGTGTCGGGTTTGATATGGGTCCCCACAGCGACGGATATACAATGTGATTATAAAATATATTGACACCAGATTTGAACATGCGCTACGTGACAATCATAGGACTTTAATTCAAAGGAAGAAATTTCAAATGAACTACAAATTATTGATCTTTTTGGAAGACAAAGTCCCATCAAATAAATTAGTGAAAAACTGAACTTGAACTGGTTTCCACGGAAACAATGACTGAATTTCCCCATAGCATCAAAGCTCTACTGGTATTAAAATTGGTCAAAATATTCACAATACAGATTCAATAACTAATAAAACTACTGATTTTCAAAATCGCCAGTCACAGGGAATAATTCTGTATCAAATGTGTGTTGGCCACATCTATCTTTAAAAGCATTGCATTACTGTTGAATCAGTGAATGCGCAATATAGGAAAATCAAATCCTGATAATAAACCGTACCTTTGCCGTTTCAACCATTGTGGAATCTCTCTGTATTTTTGGTTTCTCCTCTTCTGTGATTTTCTCAATTTCTTTTTGTTGTCCCCTAGTTTTTGCACTTTCATCTGGTTTACCCTGGGTTTCAAGGAAAGCTTCTCCTTCCTGTAAGCAGAGAAATAACGAGATTAACAAAAATATACAAGATTGTGTTTACCAAACCAAGAACCATGTGGGAATGACCCAGTTACTGAAAACTATGTACATTTGTAGGATTATTGAATACCCAACCAAAATGACCATGTCAGCTTATTTTTCTCTTAGTGAGAACCGATTGGTGTTGAAATGGCTGACGCAGACAGCAAGAACTCAGTAGGATCAACTATCCTACAGCTTCATTTATCAAGATATTGCTGTGATGTGCTACATGTGGACACTTCCTTAAAGGGGCACTTCCAGTTAAGCCTAATCTCACAACAAATTTACTTTCTTGATTAAAGTTACAATGGATAACAAAAGATAGATTAACTTTGTAAACTTAAACAGTAGTGTCCCATCATTCTTTGGTGCAATCCCTGGGCTTGGAAGGTTCCCCTTTAAGGCAGTATGGAGGCATTCAAGTGTTGCATGGGGGTGCTGTTCATGAAGGTAAAACTGTTTGTGATGCCAATTTTAACATGTGATATATAGTGCTGTTCATGAAGTAGAGTCAGAAGAAGCAGCTTACAAGACTACCTGCTTGGCTATCGTCAGACTAATCAGCGAGCAGCTGACAGGGTTTTTTTTTTGCCTTGTATTTATGCTTAAACTCAACCGCTGAAATATGCTAACCAATCATACAATACATAATTTCCAGATGTAATAGACCTAGTAGAATAGATGTCAACTATTCCCGAGGGCGGAGCTATGTCACAGAACGCTCTATGTTGCTATGACGCGCACCACTGTACCATGTATTTCTATGGGGTTTACATGAGTTGCTGTGGAATGCCGGTCGAAGATCCGGTGAAAACAGCTACAGTCGAGAAGACAACACAAACTCAACTTTGAAGCAACAACAAAATTGATATACGTTGCATATGCAGGGATAATATTGTTACACTGTTCAGGAGGGTCTCAATAACTATCCCAAAGTGACATTTGCTGAGAGATTTTGGTCATTTTGTTTTCACCATGATGGATGCCAGGTGGTGAAACTCCACGGATGTTTGTTCCCGAGAATAGGAACAACTAAACTGATAGTAGTAAATTTGGTAGTGCACAGATAAATAAGCTTAGGACCCCTTGCAGTATACATTGGTGTTTACCGCATTTCAATTGTGCAATGAAGCAAATGTTCACTAAATTTTGCCTTGTGCGAAACACTCACGAATAAGCCCCGAAGTCACGAAGCATATTATCTTACAGTGGTGACCCAGATTTACATTTCTTAATATCAACACCAGCTGAAACAGCCATCTGACTGAGTTTCTGTCAATGATCACGTCTAAATAGTTGGCATACTTGTCCATTGGTCACTATGACAACATCAAACCCCACACAGTTCAATGCTTCATCCAAATGATTAGAGCTATTAAATCCATGCCGTTTAACCAGCTTGCACAACTGTTCATGCCAAAATATTGATTGTGATCAAAGTTTAGGATTTTTGACTAATTTAACTAACTACGTTGTTGTGACAAAATGAATAATCATAACTATTCAATAAATTAAATGAGGAGAGGAGAGGAGAGGAGAGGAGAGGAGAGAATAACCCAAGTCTATTATTTGTATAATAAAGTCAATAGTCCATTAAAAATGTTACAATGTATCAAGTATTAATAGTACTGACATGAACTGCTCTTATCCTGCATAGCAGAAACATGTGTGATAATTTAGCATCTCTCAGTGGCAATGATATCTGGGCAGTAAGATTACTCTCGGTCATAAAATTTTAGTTTATAATATATATATTTAGCATATAGAAAAACAGATTTACATATCACTATTAACAGAAACACACAAAAACGCATTTATTATATGCTGAATTATAATATGAGGTTATTACGAGGATACACGAGTATGCACGAAGACAGAACAGCTGTATTATACATCTTTTCCTTTCAAGGATACATCATGGGAATGCTGAAATCCAAAATGTTTAGAACAGAATCAGCGAACTTCTTTGTGTGGAGTCTGGTCAAACCTTGATGGCAGCCATGTTTGTTTTTATTAGAGAACGCTTACGCGCGTAATCATTCCATATTTGGAATTCGCATTTACTAATATGGTAGGATGAAAACACCCCGTTAACTACTGCAAAATTACGACACGCTGTAACTTATGGCGTTACGGTGACAGATGTGTAATAATAGTATTTATTTGCTTGTGCATCCAATAGAGTACATGTGTTTTAATAACAGTTTGACAAGATTTCAAGCAAGCATGTGCTTTTATTGAACCTGGCAGTGCATTGAGAAGCAGAACACAATTGCAAATTATTTTGTGGGATAAGCAGTGTTCCTTGTAAGCCAATGATCTGAAGTGGCACTGAACGAAGATTTGTGGTGACGCAATTAGGCGCGTTAATTCACTGGTGTATCATCAAGCTTTAAACTTTGTAATTTGGCGAGTGAAATTCATAGTTTTATAACACAAGTATAAAAATGAGGTAAATCAAAAGCTGCATTTTTTTGTTGCCCCCAGTTACCTATAAAGTCATACACAACTTTATTTGTTTTCTAGAAGGCTGACCACCCCAGCAGTCAACAAGTCGACTCGACTTGTATATGGAAATTTCATTATCACACAAGATTCCCAGTAAATCACCACTGTTAGCAGGCACATTGATAATTAACATGCAGATAACCTACCACAATAGCTTTGACTAACTAATTAAATGGTTTTAGGTAGAAATGAGTTCTAGATTACGGATCACATAAAAAATTTAAGCTGCAGACTATGATCAAAATTAGGCATAAAATTCATCATGCCTGTTTATTTTGTAAGTTGTGAAAAATGTTGACATGCATTTTTGAGTAGAGCTGTGCATCTCCAATGGGTCAAAGGTCGCCATTAGGGTTTATAGTGTCCAGATGTTGAATGAAATGGCTGAATGTACAAGTTATTTTAGTATCTGCATCACATTCTGTTTAACCCTTTGAGCACCATCTACAAAATTATTTTGTAGTCTGCTCTGTTCCACATGATATATTAATAAAAATTTACAAACCTTTTGATCAAAAACTCAAAGCAATACCTTAAACTGTAAGGTGCAAAATTACATAACGAAATTTTGTGATATTTTTACAAAATGTGAAAATATTTGCACTGAATCTTGGACAGGAACTAGCAGCCTGTCGGCTGAGATAGCTCTGCTGTTATCAATGCACATTGCAATTAAAGAACAGAAGATATCATTCGAAAACTAGACTTTTTATAATTTTTTATCAAAAATATTCATTAAAATTAGATAATTGAAGAACAAAATCATCACGAAATGATCAAATCTGAGAGAGGTCCACATGTAGTACCTAGATATGTAGTATCAAAGCAATTGGACTTGCGGTTTTCAAGTAGTCGAAAATAGCATTTTTAACCAAAAAGGACAAAAAATATTCGCTATAAATAAGACAATTTAACATATCCACACGAAATGAACAAATCTGAGAGAGAACCACCCAAGGTACCTTCCTAGAAAGTTTCATGGCTATACAGTTTGTGGTTTTTAAGAAGAAGTCGAAAATGTAAAGTTGATGACAGCAACGACGAACTCCGGAGGACAATCAGTAGTACTATAAGCTGCGCTCGACTTCGTCGACGGCGGAGCTAAAAATATCTGGCATTTAAAGGCTAGAGCTAACTTTATATAACGCCATTTGTTCGACTACCAGAGAACCATTCTTTGCCGATAGCTCAAAATCATTTTTTAGGAGAAAATGTTATTTCTGTTCATTCTAAATCTCTCAAACACAATGGTGGCTTTACACAGAAATGCTACGCTTCCAAAAAACATAGTTTATTCTGTATTTGTTCTATTAGAAGCACATACACTCCAATAGAAATGTATAGATTAAAAATTTCATTTACTGTGATAGTCATTACACCTTTAAGTGCCAAGGTCAACTGTTTGCACTAAGATTTGACAGGAAAAATATGGCACTCAAAAGTTAAAACACTAGTTATGGAATCAGTACAAAATACTCACAATTCTCTTAAAGTTTTAATTTAACCAAATTCCGCATTTTGAGAAGAAAAAATAAATATACAGCATGTTAATTTTTCCAGCTACTTAGCTTGGAGAGCACACTGCATTTAACAATAGGTGATTTTCAGTTTACCTTGGTACGGACAGAAACGTCTGTGACAAAGATCAAACGATTTGATTCTGAATTTATGTTTCTGTTTTTCATAAGCTCAATATCATAGCGGCGATCCTTGAGAGGAGAATATTGCATTGAGATACCCTTACTTTATCGAAATTATGCATAGGACATTATTAAGCGTGGAAATACCCCCAAAATAGTTTGCGTTTAACCAACCACTGCGCTATATTTGAAAACCACTGCGACCCTATGACCTTTGTTTGTCCCGTTTTTTTTGTCCAATTTTAATGCATAATACGGTATATCTCTCAATCAATGGGAAAGTAATCTATTAGCATAATCTGTGTTTACATTTTGAGTGCTCATTTAACAATAACTTAAAAAAGAGAAATCAAGCCCTCTAACATTCTTCCGCACTTGTTGGAATAAAAACAGAAAATTATAATAATTCTCAAAGCATTATGATCTACTTACAAGAACCGGAATTTTATTATAGTTTTAATACTTATACTAGCTGCCATATACCATTGATAAAAGAATTAATTAAATACATCAAAACAGCATATACGACAAGAAAACAATATTATCAATGTTAAACAAAAACTCACGGAAATGTAATATTTTAATTTTTATCTTCAAGTACCAGTAATATTTCTTTACTGTATCTTTATGATAAGTATAGTTTTAGTTTTTTAGAATAGTTTGTTATACCTTTATTACATTTGTATTCACCTAAATTGAAATTCTTTCAATATGGTTGTAATAAAGAATTATCTGATCTCATAGTGACTCTATCCAGTCGCTGACAACTCAGAAATAGGTAACTTAAGTTAAATTTGGTGTTTCTTCTCAGAGATGAATCAAACCGCAATAGGAAGATAAAGGATTCTGAGTGATAGCATCCTAGATAAATTAATAGCATAGCCTGTGTCATAAAACAATGCTTGATCAGGTTTGGGATTCAAATTGGTGTCAATATTAGGACGTGCACACAAACACAAAAACGTCAAAATTCTCAAATGTCACAATCTTAAAATATTTCAGAATTTTGGGGTCAAAATCATACGTTATTTCGTTAATTAGACTGTAGGGGCAATTTAACAGCAAGAGGTTACTTCTGACTTCAAAAAAACAACAAAAAAACACCACTGGGATGTGTATTGTAAAATCTGTGTTAGAAGCTGTGGCTTCTATTAAAATGGTACAATGCAACTACGGGGATGTGGCTTCTATTGGAGCATGTACACATGAGAGAAATGGTGAATGTTTGGTGCGACTTCTATTAGAGATGCGGCTCCTAATACAGATTTTACAGTATTCATTAATATCACTACGTTATTAGAAGACTTAAAACTAAATTTTATTTTAGAGACTGAAAGAATCGTGTCTATGCATACTAAATATATTGATTGGCGTACTACACAGTGTATCGAGTTACACAGCTAGTCAGGAAAAAAAACCTACTCAGTTGTTGATTTTATCTTAATATGCTATGAGTCACCATACCTCACACCCATATCAGTAACAATACGCAGTTAGGAAGACTTGTGTCATGTTAATATATTAAGTCGAAGAGACGGTGACAAAAAGCAGATGATTATAAAGGCCCCATGTAGTTTATAATGTACACTAATAACGGAAATCATTTGCTTTCGAATCAAGTTTCCTATAAACAGCTCCCAAAAGAGTTTTGGTCAAACCGACACTTGATAACGCTGATATATACGACTATGAATATCACAACATCAACTTTATGCTAATATTACAAATATAAATTGAGTGAACGACAAACTAGAAATACAAATATACCACCAAAAAAAGATTAACGATCTAACTACAAAAAGGTAAGGGTGTCCAGATGATGCTATTACATATATAGTTAAGGAGACTCGCATGATTATCAACATACAGCTAAGTAGACCTGCATGATGCAGTTGAGAGAATCAAGATCAGTGCAAATAGACGCAATTATCAATAATTTCAATTTGCTGTTTGATTTACATCACCATCTCCCAAACAAATATAGGAAGTCATAACTTCCTGCTTTTTAAGAGAAACGAATGTCAACAATAGCATCAATATGAATAAAATTACTGTAGAATACCTGATTTGTGCTAGAATTAATTTTTGCTAAAAATGATTTTTGGTTGTTTTGTTTAGAATTTATTTTCACCGATTTTTGATGAGTTGAATGTGAAATATAGGAAAAAAAAAGGATATTCGCTGGATTTTATTTTCACTGAAACATCCCTTCTGCGAAAATCAATTCCAAGCGAAAATAAAGTATTCTACAGTAATTTTATTTTCTGTTGCTGAAGTAGAGTTGGGTTTTGAAATTCCCGCACTCCATAACCAAATGTTCTACCATAAATCAAGATGTATTGACCCTCCATATTCATGCTTTGATGTATTTAATGGCACTTCTGATTACAAAATGTTATGATGAAAGTTAATGACAGTGTCTTTGTGAATATTTTAAGATTACACAGCTCATGGAAAAATTGTCTCTTGTGAAACAGTATGTACAAGTGAGTGAGAACTCTGCGTTTACTAAAAGCAGTTTAAAGTAGTTGATAAATACTACCGTGCTCTGAAACTTGTGTAGCTATATCGGCAAGAAGAATAACTTTTTATTTACAGGTACGCAGAAAGTGCAGAAAACTCACTGCATACAAAAGAGAGCCAACATTGGTTTACATCACACTTATTACAAATAAAATTTCACCAGCCAATCAGGTAATAAGATGCAGCAGTTGGATGTTTGTTAATTCTCACCTTCACTGTCCCCTTAATTGTTAAATCTCGTGCAACTTTTGGTTTTACCACCTCTTTATTGTCTTCCTCCTCCTCCCCGTCTTTGACCAACCCTTGCATTTTTAGTAACTCGTCTTCTCCCGAGTCTTTTAAAAATTGTATACCCTCCTACCAACCGACGGAAACAATTCAGGGAACAAACAGAGTCATGCATTATCAACATGCAATACAGAACATGGAAATTAGTAATAATCGTGTTTCCATGGCAAAAGCGATGTAAGAGGGAAATTGAATTTGTTTTTATCTGATTTTTCAATGGTTTTCAGTGCAAGAAATTGACGAAAACCTCTATATCTATCTTCATCATTACTTAGGTTAAAGGTCAAAAAAATGGTAGCCATTTGATTGTTGGTTATTTACTCACTATTATATCAATTAGAGATGTATAGAGTACATAACCAAATACAAATATTATTATGCACATAGGTGATATAGGACAGACATCCATGGCCATGGTTGTAAACTTTGGTTTTAAACTTTAGCTTTAAATCACCACAAACCCTGCATTGTGTTGTGTTCGATATGGGTCTCGTGCACACTGCACTTCCACTGTGGCATTTTAATACATATAATAAACAGAAGATTTCATTTCGAAGTCAAGTGAGAATTATAGCAATTTGTATTTTGCAAGCATGTGCATCATAGCAAGCATAGACGCACATGAATTTACAGCGAGCATAACAAGCAAGAAATTTAAGAAATTAGAAAAGATTTGCACATCACAAAAGTTGTTGTGACCACAGTTTAAATACCATATGTGGTCTATCAAAGTACATCTTCAATAGGGACACATGTAAGCCAACCATTATATTTTAAAATTTAATTTATTACGGCTATAGACATGCATATTATGTTATTTATTACATAACTAATTAAGTAAATGTAGTACATCTATGTACTGTTATCTACAGGTTAACTTATTGACTAGTAAAATTAGTGAAAAAATACAACAAACCAGGTACTAAAATAGGCATTTATTATCCCCTCTCGGAATTACAGTACACCTTAACTTATCAATAATTGTTAATATGTAAACAGTTATCAATTAACTAGTGCCTAGGGATTCTAAAACAATTATGCTAAACTACCGTAACAGTGATGTATATTTATGTAGGCATCCAGTGCTGGTATAGACTGCACAGTCATAACTCCAGACAGAAAATGACCTGATTGCTAACATATCAATGTTAGGAAGTAAATATAATTACAAAAGGGTAGACCAGGGCAATGTTTACCCACCCACAACTTCCACTGAATCAACAGGAACTACATAGTTAATAAGGTAAATTATTGTTAAATACTTGTAGTGAAATACAGATCCTGTGCAGTTAGTAATATATTTTAAACATTTAAATAAAACTTGTACTGCACTTCAGACCCTTTGGAGTTAATGTTAGTTGATATAAAACTTTTGTACATGTATACTTAATATCTATATTCAATTTGTATTGTAGGAACTATACAGTTAATAAGGTGATATTTCCCAACATTTATATAAAATTATTCTTTAGGTAATAGCCACTTATTAATAATGTATGATTTACATTTAGAAATTCATGGTTTTAATTAATATCAGTTAATTTTTAAATTAGAAGATGAGGTATCATTCATTTTAAGTTACAAGTATAATGTACAGAGAGATTGCAAAGCGGAAAAAAAACACATTTCTGGTCAGCATGTGTTCACAACAGAATAGCGAATTACATACCCTTTGTGCAACGTCAAATATTTTAGCCCCCCCCCCCCCAAAAAAAAAAATCCAGAAATTTGTTAAGGTCAGTTTCTCTAATGCACAAAGATGTACCTGGGTTGATGACCGGATAATGACACAGATGATTGAGATGGTACGGCTGCCGTTCAGCGGTACAAATTCAAGTCAGTGTCCTGCATAGAATATACAAAATTACAACTTTTTTTTCTAATAACAAAGCAAAGAAAGTTTTCATAGAAATCCAGTGTGCTGAGTATATTGGTCGTACATAAATCGGAAATGGGGTTTATTTAAAATTGCTTCAAAATTTCAATTACCCTTTTAAAATCTACCTAATATGCAAATTAGGTAATTAATATGCAAAGATTGGAACTAGAAACTAATCAGGCCATTCAGGTATCAAGTTTCATTGAAATTTGCAAGGTAGTTCTGAAGAAAAAGTGAAAAAATTTAAATTGGTTAATAACTATGCAGATGAGTGCTTTAATATGCACGGATTTCAACAACAAAATTAACCAGGTCTGTGCATTACCCAACAACATATATATACTAAGTTTCATTAAAATCTGCTGAATGGTAATTATGAAATATGCAAATTAAGTGATGAATAAGCACATTTGCCACAAGAAAATCATCAGTTCTGTGCATTAATTCCAGTTTCATTTAAATCTGATAATTGCTTCTGGAGATGTCAGTGGGCACACTAATCACAAAGACTCCCATTGTGTGCTTTACACACAAGAGTAAAAAACGCAAGAAGAACAATTATTTTCTTCTAGTCACACACACTTTATTATTACTAAAATTAAATAATGCATTGCAGCAGTCTAAAAAGATAAAATACCTGTATTATACATAATTTAAGATTCATTTCAAATCAAATAGTTGTGAGAATAGACTTTTCTCAACTTGCACAGCACACAAATATGTTCCAAGGAGGGAGTTTTTTTTTATATTGCTTGGAATCATGTAAGATTTTATAAGTCTCATCTTATTACATGTCAGACAATAATTGAGTAAAAAAAACATGTTTTGGCACATATGGTATGTCAATGAATGTACACAACACAACTGTCTATACTATTTGACTGGATAATATTTATCCCTGAGAAATACAATGAACAAACTGAATGTTCAAATAAAACATGCTCCACCCTTTGGTTGTTGCCCAATCCATTGAGGGGGGGATGGGTGGGTTGGTAGTTGCAGGGGTGTCATGAGAAGAAGGGCGTTAGAATCATTGGAAGAGAGCATGATCTAATTGAAGTACATAATAAATACAGTACACAGATGACAATCCAAACAAGTTAAAACTTAAACTTCTCAACATGCAAATTAGTTCATCCACAGTCCCTCCATCTTTTTATAAACTGCTCACCCCCCTCAACATGAATGGTGCGTCCTTGAGTGTGTACACTACTGCCTCCTATTGTGTATACTATTGTGTATATTTGAACATCTTGGTTGCTTCTGAATTACTATATTTTTTTCCCATCATAACTATAAATTTGGTAATTACTTAAAAGGTTTTAATCTCACTATTCTCGCTTATAAGGAAAATTAATAAATTAAATTCATGTTAACAATAAATGAAAAACCATGGAACTCATTGTTTACCCCGGCAAATATGTGAACTCGAAGGGTGGTGGTTGACGCGCTGCGCATGTACAACATTTGTGTTGATAACATTGTTTTTGCCACAGTCCAATGCGTTGTTCTTCTTCGAAAATCACAAGTATAAGATTTGACCTGGGCGCGACTTGCACGAATTACTACGTTTGTAGTGACTCCTTCGATACATTTCAGTCACCTAAAAAAATACCTAATTGAGACTTGGTAACGCCTCAGTTTGTATTCGTTGATCTGCGCAAAGGTCAAAGTCGCCATCTTTGTTTATACGACCCCATATATCTTGCACATGCGTGGTGCGACGACTCTTGCACTTTAAAAACTATATATTCACAATATAAAAATAATGACATTAAAAGCAAGTAAAAATTAATGGTACTGACATTTTAATGTTTACATTTTCCAAAAAAGTGTATAATAATAGAATGATTACGATAATAGATGAACTAAATTTTCTGAAAAATATCAAACAATGGAAACATAAAACACAGATACGGTAGTTTCTAAAACTAAAATTATAATGTCCTGTTATAATTTTGAGCATCATTTTACAGTGTTTAATGTGATAAAACTAAATCATGGGTGCAGCTGGCAAGGATAATAGTGTTGAGGTTACTAGGTATTAAATACAACCCAGTTTCACACCTGGGAATCTGATACAGTAATTTTAGTAGCAAAATGGGCATTTCATTATTTCATACAAATATATTTTTCTGTGATAACATTTTAAAATCATCTCAAGATTTTTTTTGTCAGTCTGAGAAAACAAACTTTTTTTTTTTTAAATATGTCTTATTAGACAAGCAAAATTATTTATGGTACAAAAGCATCACCTGTTACCCTGTATCTCGTTAATTAAAATACTTTGCTACTGGTGTTAATTCACAGGTAAGGGGTCAAAATCATGACAAAGTCATTTTGATGTTAATCGTTTCAAATATCGACAACAAGTTGTTGATATGCATACAGGTACTTTATATGAACTTTGGAAGTGGATGTTCTCAGCACCCCTAAAGTGATGTATTAAACTAAAATACTTGTTTTTGTTATATTTAAGTTAATTTTATTTCTTTTCAAAATAACAAATACACATAGGCCATGGTGGGTTAGGGATGTTGGATATTTGTGCTATGCAGAAAGCTTTTAAAATTAACTAGGTTAAAAGGTATTTGTCACCATATTGTCATCCATAGAAACGGTTCCTAGATCTTTATTTAAAACCACTTGGGGGAGAATTAATTTTTAGATGCAACTTCTCAATAAACGCACTACATATTAAATTACCACAGTTTTATTGGGAAATGCTAAATGTATGGAGTAATGTTATACAGTACGAGTTTATTTTCCCTGCATACGAGATTATATGGAATAATAAAAACACTCTTATTCAAACTAAAAGTATATTTTATTCAGATTTAAAGGATCTAGGAATTGTTTATATACCGGTAGTTGACATCTTTAATGAGGAGGATACGGTTAAAAATTGGAATGACTTAAATTCATTGGGTTTAAACCGCATTCAGTTTCTACGATGGCAGGGTCTCATTGCGGCTATCCCTAAAGACTGGAAAATAAGTAGACCAGTTTTGTGCTGCCAGATCCTCCAATCAGTGTATATGGTCGAAAGCAAATGATTAATCTCTCTAACTGTACCCCAAAATTCAGCCGTAAACTCATCTCTTCCGATTTTTTTTTATTATTCCATCTAGTCAGTCCTTCTTTAGAGACTTGTTGGGGGTAGAAACTGGATGGGATTTTTTCTCTTCAATGCCATTTCTTGTTACAATTTGCAGTACTCTTCGTGAATTTCAATGGAAATTAAACCTTAACATCCTGTACACAAATGCTATGCTATATCACTTTCAATCACCTTTAGTTATTTCTGACATGTGTACATTTTGCCATAACTTTAGTGAAACTCTGATTCATCTCTTTTGTGACTGGCATGTGGTGCAAGATATTTGGACAAGGTTTTATGATCACTGGGGTCAACTTTTGCAGTGCCCCCAGCCACTTTCAGCAAAACAGATTCTCCATGGTGATGAAAGTTTTTCGCACCTTTTGAACCATTTAACTATTATCTTTAAAAAATGCATCTATACAAGCAAAATGAAGAAAGAATTACCATCCTTTGTTGCCATTAAAGCTGAAATTAGTTATATAAGAAAGATAGAAAATATGATTTCCATAAGAAGAAACACCATGTTTCTGTTTCTAGAAAAATGGGCCAATTTTGCACTATAAGACAACGTCACTTTATGTTTTGGTGGTGAACCAGTTAGTGTGTACAGCCTTTTTCTTTTCTTGTCTGTGTATTTGTTATTTTGAACTAAAATACTTTCTGTTTGGTTGTAATTAACATACGAGAAGAGACGTCTATTAATGTAATTATTTTATTTTCAGCCTGAAAAGATTTTGGCAGCAGACAATACGGAATAAATGACCCTGCATAAAATAGCATAAAATTCTCAATTTGTATTACACAAAACCTGACTTATTCTAACAGTAGGCCATTCAGGGTCGGTGTACAAATGAACTTCTTTTGACCGTAGAAGTTCCCCCACAAAGCAGAGTTTTAATTTACAAGGAAGTCAAACCAACAGTTTGTTGAACACTGCTTGAAGAGTCAGAGGTACCAAGGGAAACAATTAAATTATTGGGTGTTAATAGGTTTGGACAACGCCTTTAGTTTAATTAGCGCAACAGTTGTAAAAACATTAATTACGTTAACAGTTAGACAATCATTAATTGGTGCGTTACCATATACTTCGACCCCCATACAGTTAGTCAATGAAAATTCGAAACTTTTCAAGGTGCGATTTTCTTGATTATAAATCAACCTATCAACAAAATAGTTTTTCCCTGTTGTAGCACATGTTCTTAACTATCAAATTTCGCGTGCAACCTTGTAAAAATAGCGCGCTTATGTATTATTAGGTTGTAGTATGCCACCGGTACGAGACGGGCGGTGATCAAATTTCTCAGTAAACTGACCTAAACAAAGGGCATGGACAGTGCCACGGAACGAATGACCGAGACGATCCGGCAAAAGGCAGTAATGTGTTTAGTGGAGATACTAAAATTATGTCCATTTTGAGAGAGTGCATTAGTTATATGCGCAATAGTTGCTAGTGATTGCGCGAGAGTTTGCGTTAAGCTATGAGCGGATGTTTTCCAGCCCAAACTTGTAGAAATCTGGTAGCGTCCCCTGTACTAGCATGTAGCACAATGGGCAAGCAACGGAGAAACAGCGAAATTTGTGCAAGATTTACGTAAAAAAACCGCCTCGAATAGCGCAGACCGGGAACAGCATGGGAAATGCATATATAATGTCACTATTTGTGAAAACGAGAATAGTATGCGATGCTTATAAGCAAAGAAATCGCCGGTACATCCAGCTTACTCCCTTCAGCCTGGCCATCCATTTTGAAAACAACAAGAACAAAGCACGAAACGAAAGCAGAAGCGAAATAGCTTGCAAATTTTGCGATATTTAAGCAACCAAAACATACCTGTGCTGTAACTTTCATGGTAGAATCGCGTGTAAGCTGTGGTTGTTCCTCTGCCATTGTGAAAATATATGTACTGTTACAAACAACCGATAAATTGGAGGAAAATTCGCTATAAAATAGTAGCTTGTTGTCTGTAAATCTGACAACTAAAGGTCATGTGGCCACCTGCTTTATTGTTAATTCATACAGTCATGTGACTAAATATAGCAATGTGATTGGTTAGAATGGCTTCCTTCTGGGTTTTCATTGGCTTCTTTAAAAAATGGGCGTGATATCTTTTCGCGGTATTTATATACACTAATCATGCAGCCTGTCTCGCTTAAAAAAATGGGGGGAAATTTGTCGTTTGGACAGTAAACACAATGAACTGAAAGAAACTGAGGCTGAAATATTAATTGACGGTTGCATTTATTTGTGAAGGCGTAAGTTGCTCTAACAATTTGGAGACTTTTTCTGTTTAATTTGTAATTTGCATACCGTAAGAGGAAGTGTCACTGTATGTTTACGCGTCTTGTCGTACAGTGCTGACGTCACTGACATCTCATTAACATCAGTTCCGCAACTCATCATCCGGGTCTCGGCTACTTTATTATTACGTTTTATACTGCCTATGTGCCAGGGGTAGTCAGAACCGAGATAGGGATAAATTATTTCAATTCCAGCAAGTAATTTATATTTCTGTCCATCTTCACACAATTCTGCGTTGAGACAATATAGCAAACAGAAGTAATCCACTCCGCTAGCATCGTATCTGTACCACATGGAGTTGAAGTAACTTAAGCGAATTTTGATAAAAAAAAATTAAACCAAAAAAAAAACCTGTGTTTTTTTTTCTATCCGCACCCGAAGTCTTTTCACGGAGCCCCTTACTCCTATGTGTGAATGACCTTTATGTGTGTAATCAAGGATTTAAATTTGTATAAAGTGGGGGAGTTGTAAATCTATAACGTAAACACCAAATAAACGGTCTTGGTTACATAGGAAGAGTATGGAGGTAAAAAGAGAGCAAGAATCTAAAAAATGGGGTGGGTGGGTGTTTAGTGAGAAAAAGAGAAGACAATTTAACAAGAATTTCACTCAAGTTATTCCAACTCCCTGTGTTGTCTCAATAAAACTAAATTATTAACATTTGTTACGTATATTTTAACATACAGCATCTGATTTTTAACTCCTATTTAGTTTCGTTTGCGGTATTTCTTTATTACTTTTGTGAGTAAGTTTTTTTTTTCTTTCTTTTTTTTTATTACGGTGCAATATAAATTATTATTATTCTATTGAGTAGTACGTCTAACATTAAACATTCGGGTTAAATTGGAAATATTTATAATATAACTATAATACTAGAATTATTTATATAATAAATAAACAACGGTTTCATACGTTAAAAGCTAACATGAATATTCTTGTTGTGTAATTTATTCATGTGCTACGCCCGCCTGCGTCACGATAGGGGTTTTGAGGGCGCTGTCTTGTTTAGCTCACGGTTTCTATTGACAACGTGAGCTGAAGGACGGGGAAAACATTCAGCCATTATTCTCTGTGATCGTTGCCGTTAGGAACTTAAAAGCCAAGGCTTCTCAGAATATTTGTAAGTACTCGACCATTTTGTCATTTTTTGTAGTTTGATGATGAATTTTGTGAACCAGACTTGTATACTTATGACGCCTGTTTAGAAATTGTTCAGTGATAGTGTATGGATTTTCGATGTAGACTGCCTTGTTGGTGACTGATGTTTTATTTACTTTTTAATTTTAGTTACAAATCATCACATTCAACTTGTTCAATTAGTTTACTTTATGCAGCATTATTCAATAAACGATAATTGTCAATCAGAACACAAGCATTCTAAATGTCACAAGGTCGACGAATATTCGAATTTCCAAATCTCGCCGAGTTGAGAATGCGAACACATTATTTGCAGCTCGTTCCCGGCAGTACGCCACCATTTTGCCCCATCTTCTATAACTAACGGTAATGCAATTATTATGATTCAAAGATTTGGTTGAAACAAAAGTCATAATGAAATTGTGCCACATCACTCCTCTAACCATATATGGTCTATGCTCTAATTTGACAACACTGGAAATATCATCAGCATGAATACTGATTTCATACTGAATTATATTATATTATCATGTAGCGTTAATACTGTAGAATACTTTATTTTCGCTTGGAATTTATTTTCGCTATTTTCGCTGAAAGGATGATTCCGTAAAAATAAAATCCAGCGAATATACCTTTTCCCCTATATTTCACTTTCAACTCGTCAAAAATCTATGAAAATAAATTCGATATAAAACACCCAAAATGTCTTTTCAGCGAAAATTAATTCTAGCTAAAATAAAGTATTTCACAGTAGTATAGATTGATGTAATATCAAAATTACCATATATATGTCAATACTGTATACTCGAATGTGATCAATGTGCAAGTCTATGGGGGCTTTTATGCGCTGAGGAAAGTGCAGTGAAACCTTGGGTAACACAATGAGTGTTACAATGTATACTATAGTTTACTTTACTCTATGCAGCCTTTCTAATTTTCAGTGTATGAACACATTACATTTTTTAGAAATGCTGTGATCTGAATTGAATGTGATGTCAGCAAAAATTAGTTAATTCATTGTTTAGTTGTTTGACACCTAGATATCCCATGGTCGAAAACACCACATACACCTATATGATGGAATATGTCAGATATTCATCTTAAAACTACAAAAATATAGTCCATTATAGGGTACTACTTTCAAAATCATAGCGGAAGATGTATTGACCTACACAATATACTAATAACAGAAATGAAAGGGTTACAACTTTGTATACATAAAAAATCATGCAGAAATCAACTGTGATCTCTAGGTGGTAGAATACTATCAATTTTTAATGTAACTGGTAACAAGATGCCCCATGCATATTTTAGCATTTTAAGAGCAGTATTCATTTCAGGTGATTTTGCAACATGGTTAAAAACACATTCTGCCTGATACTCAAACATCGAGAGTGAGCATTTTGGAAACCAACATTTTCGGAGTTTTTCACTGGTTTCCCTGGTCCTGGCATTCTGATGAGCTATCAAAATGTGTATGGTGAAATGACCCCCCCCCCCCTCCCATGCACACAAAATTGGAATGTTTTTACCTCAGAGCATGCAAATTTCTAAGGTAACAATGGAACAATTTTATTGTGCAATCAAGTTCAGATGTAGGCTTGATTGACCAATACTAGGTTTTTTGACCACCCCCTCACCTTTATTGTAACTTTGGCAGATCATGTTCTGCAAGTGTGCCCTCTCTGGTGATTCAACGTCTCATCTCATTCCATTTTATGTTCACCACTAGTTCCCTTTTTTCGTCACAAATTCAAAAAATAGTCCATTTTATAGTCTGCGCTTTCTTTCAAAAGATTGGGACCAAAATAGGCAAATTTTTTGTGTCAAAACTGAAAATTGACTCAAATTTTGTCTGTTTGCTCCAAAAGTAGGATTCATTTCCAGAAATATTGCAGAAGATTGCAGACAAATTTTGGCAAGAAATTCTGGTGGTGTAAGGGTTAAATACTCTATGCTAAGCCAACTATGCTATGGCGTATGTTTAGGGGCATATGATATCTATGTAGTACCAAGATCAAATATATTTCACTGTAAATCATACACAGCTTTGTAGGGGAATATGTTCACATAAATGTTGCAGAACTATGGGTTTGAGTTTGAGTTACTGGCAGTTAGACAAAATATATATTGTGCCACATATTTCAAAATAAAGTTGTAACTAAATGTACAAAATATTCAGGAACTGCATTACGTAGCTAATAAATCAGAAGATGCAAAGTTGACGCTTGTATCTTATGACAATCATCGTAAACATCTAGAATTGTTTCGTTATGTTATAAATGATTCCTATTGATTGCCTATTTACTTTCAGGACATTTTAGAGCCTTTAACTACACAGTAACAAAATGCCACGTGGAGGACCTCGTTCGGCTAGTCGTCGATCTGACACTAGTGAAGCTGATGCAGATCAGCAGCTTGGTAAGTTGTACTATAGATAGTAGACAGATATCGAAACTCTTACTCTAATATCTATCTTAATATCTCAATAAAAAATTTATTCAATAAAAGTATTAAATTTATTTGCTTCATTAGAAGGACATCTCTATTAGAAGTATGTGTAAGATGGAAGAGTAGTTTATTTTTGCTTAGAAATGCATTCACGTAAAACAGTTGGCTTGTTCCTGTTATTCCAAATTTGTTATCAAGTAATTAAAATTCATAGAAATTTTAAAAGAAAATGCCATAAAAAATTAGCTCCTATGTTACTTGTAAAGGACACTTAAAATATTGAAGTGAGCACATGAGATTCTAATAGTTGCAAACACGGTAAGAATAATATGATGGTATGTTCCAGATAAATTGTTTATACTAGAATGAGTTATTTGTATGTCAGTGTTTGTACTACCTGCCCGTACACTTAATTAAGATGGGTAATTTTGTCAAGCTAGTAAAAAATAAAAAACTTACATGCCCTGGGATCTGGTAAAATTTTGTCGTGGTTTGCTTCAATTAAAATTATGAAAATGCATTTTTTTAGTTTCTCACTTTGAATGTAAAGTTCTTAGATCTAGATGAAAATAATGACCAAAGAAACATCGATATCATTCAGGTCATTGTGGTCACTGTGTACTGGTAACATTCTGACAGGACTGGTGAAATTTGAAAATTAACTGCTCTGGTGTCTAGTATATAATTTTGATAAATTTCAAACACTGTAAATGTTATCTTGTTTGTTTCAGCTGAGACTGAGTTGGCTAAATTACAACGTCAGTACCGTATCATGGAAGGTGATCGTAATGCATACAACATTGAATCACAGGACATGATTCGTAGACAACTGTAAGTGTGTTTATATTATTTAATGTACTCTACAGAGATGCACTAGTAGAGTGCCAAATCCACCAATATGTACCCAACAAATCCCTCAGATATGGGAGTTGCATTTTATTTTTAGATATGACTTTCCATCTGTAGTTCCTCTCTATCCTAATTATTGTTGTACAGATGTTAAACTGATATAAACAAAAACAGAATAGCGTGACTGTTTCCCTGTACATACCGACAATGGGAATTCTTGTTATGCATGTACCAACATTGTTGTATTGTAATTCACATGACGTGTGAAATTAGAAACCTTGTAACAGAGATGAGACATGGCTGTAAATAACAAAACACAATGGCAGTATTAATTACTTGTATGGACAGACTTGTCTGTCCTCGGCTGTATTTGCAAATTGGCTTGTTTAACATGCACCCAACTTTGTTGCTTATATTTATTTACCATTTTATTTATATATTCTCTTCTACATTGTCAGTATACTGCCCTCTATGCCTGATTTCTGCAAAATTGACTCCATGAGCCAGTGGATCCCGAGTTTATTATAAAATTGAAATTGGGCAATCTGAGAAATATTCTGAAATTTCATTAATTTTATATTTGATTACACCTGATTCATAGTAGTTTTTGAGATGAAATCACAAGTCTTAATGTTATATTTAAAAATGAGTCAACATATCTTTCTTAAAGATTCACATTTCTCATTACATGTATCTTGATAAAACAAATCCATTCGATTTAGCGACACTCGCATTACTTTGGTTTTTTCTAAAAAAACAAAATGCATCTTTGTATTGTACATGAATTGGCATGAATCATATTTTCAAAGTCTATTTGCTGATTTTCTTTAATGAAAATGTCTTCTTAATTGAAATTTTCTAGCGATCTGCAAAACATTCCAAATTCACATTTTGTATTAATGTAACCAAAAATTCCATAATGGTGGTTTGCTCCTAGAATTGATTTATTATGGTTATAAATGCGGCATGGATTTATACTGGGTTTTTGAAATAACTCTTTGAACTCCAAGGTTATCTTTTGTCACCTTTTGCAAAATGATTTCATAATCATGAAGAAATTATCCCGAAATGCATATAAATAGTGCAGCTAAATTTTGGTGAAAAAATGATGACAATCAAAAGATTAATAGGTATTACTTTGCAGGGCTGAGATCAAGAAGTTGGAAGGAGAAAAGAAAGAATTGAATAAAGATCTGACCTTATCTGAAAGTAACAGCAATACGTCAAAGGATGAAAATAATATCATGAAGTTGCAAGCACTTTGTGAAGAAAGAGGTTTGGCAGATCTATTTTTTATCTCAAAACATTGCAAGAAAAAGTGTATATATACATACCCCCGGTAATATAGTTATAATTATGTTCTACTTATGTGTATAGATTGTCTTGACCACCATGAAGTGACCTCAGGGAAACAGACACCGTGTAGCACCCTCGGTGTAGCAACCACAGTGTTGGGGCTGTGTTTCTCTGGGCATGATAACAAATTGTACTATTTGCTAATGTGAAAAAAGTTCTGAATCTAACTTGGGTACAAAAACTGACCTCAAGACTAATGATATTAACTTCTTCTTCTTTGGTTTATTTTTAATTAAGCTACCCCACTTTAAACTTTTTGTACCTATATTTGAGAAAACAACACAAAATTGCCAGGCTTTGAATGAGATTTCAAAAAAAATCAGAACTTTGCAAATATTTGTAATGTAAACAACTTTAAAACATGATTTATGACACTCATATCTGCAAAGCAGTGTTATAACCAAGAAAAAATAAAGAAAAATAACAAAAATGTCTCTACCTACTTACTTTAAGAAGCATGTCATAGGAAACACAATTTTTTTTTATTTGGCTCTATAGGAACCTTTTTTGATTATTTGTTACATTTTGAAAGTTTGTATCTTCATAAAATTCTGTCCTGTCATTCAAAATGAGGAGATTATTTTTATATGGTACTGTAAACTACTTTATTTCTCTTGGAATTTATTTTAACTGAGGGAATGATTCAGTGAAAATAAAATCCAGCGAATATACCTTTTTACCGTTTTTCTTATATTTTACATTCAACTCAACAAAAATAAGTAAAATACAAAACACCCAAAAAATCTTTTCTGTGAAAATTAATTCAACCTTAAATAAAGTAATTTACAGTATTGAGTATTTGCTCTACTAAAAGTGCAACTCTGGTAGTAGTACCGGTAAACGTACCAGCAGTTGCATGTATTGTACTGGTATACTGGTAAAACAATATGGATGGATGTGTTACCATGGTTATATATATATATATACACTTGTATCATAGATGACTATGAAAGGCTGATAAATGAGGAGAAAGAGAAGCAGCGGGAGATCGATACTAAGACGAGAGAAGGTGAACGAGAATTGAAATCCCAGCATAAAAACATGGGTGGTGTGCATGCAAGTGCAGCTCATACTAAGCAAACTATGAAGAACATACAAGTATTGGAGAACAGACTAGATAAGGTAATTTGGGTTTCTGGAATTCTTCTTAAATTTCCGTTAATAGTCTGATGATGTTTTGTTCTACCCATGCCTGCTTACCTTTCTGAATTTTCGGCTTATCAAATGATCGACTAATTCCAGAAGATTTACATAAGCTTATTTGCCTATTGCTGCTATCAGGTATTTTTTTAAACAAGGGAACAGGGGTGCAGCGCCATCATGCCATGGCCATGCACTCCCTTACCCTGGGGAGCAGATCTTCTGGTAACCATGAAATTCTGATTGACCAGGGATCACATGTGTCTGATAGTAATTTTGGCCCCAAGGAAGCCATAGAATTCTCCATTTTAACTTAGAATTATCAAAAACACCACACCCTCCACAATCTTACACATTGACATTTGTATTCAAGCATGCACAAGCCTGGAACATGATGAGAGTAATTTTTTGCTAATGATGAAAAAAATGGTTGACACATATACCTGGGTTGTGTTCAATGTGGGCTACTCATAGCTTAGCTATGTATTCAACTGTGAGTCTATTGTAGAGTCAATGTGAAGCTACCCATAAGATTGTGCCCAATTGATTGGCTTCCCAACCTCAACCCTAAACAGTCAAACCAATCAGAGAGCAGCTTGTTTATTGTCAGGTTGTTTCAAAATACCAAATTCTGCATTATGCAAAATTCAATGTATTCAAATGCATACCATTGCACAGACCATCACACTTTAAAATTATTCACGTTATTTGTCTGTTTAACCAGGCCAAGTAATAGTTCCACTAATGACATACATGTACCACAAGAAATTATCCCTATGGTAAATCTCATTGTGAAGTACAGAATATTCAGTGAATTTTGTTTTACGTTTCAATTACCGGTATAATAAATAAATAAAGTTTACCGTGTTTCAATATTTTATAGGCAAACAGAAAGTTCAATCAGATGTTGACGCGGAATGCTGAGCTCCGTGAAGAGATTGATAGCTTGCGTGTTGAGAGAGCACGTTTTGAAGGAATTCGCAAGAAACTAGAGAAGGTACGTTGAGTATTATTTCTTTCTTTTTTTTGGTCTCTGTACGAGACATACCTGACAAGTTATAATGACCTTTGACATGCTTTGTTTAGAGGCTATCAGTTTGATTTGTGATAGAATAATAATAATTTTAGTTCTGATATGTGCCTCAGCTAGTTTGTATGTTACTGTACTGAGTGGGACAAATTATACAAACATACTTGACTAAAACAAATGTTTTTGATTTTTCTTGACTGCCGAACATCCAGGTGTGTGTAACATTGAATAACTAATCAATGAAATGCTAGTGATTATATTCTTGCTGAAATCATGTTCATATCAGGCCACATTTCTAAACAATGCAAACAAGTATTGGTGTTGATATGCTAAATTTTATCTCCGCTTTAAGGCAGCGTAATGTAAATTATCTATTTGTGCTTCATTCATGGATTTCCTCAGCACATAAAAGCCCCAGGGATTCCACATCTAAGTTGAGAAGTGTGATGTCAATCATGGTAGAAAATTGGAAATACCATTGTTAATGATTTCTGTAAAAGTGCACTCATTTTTTAATGTATTTAGGTTTTGGACCAAGAATCATGTTTTTTGTCCAAAAATCAAATTTGTTGACAATCACATTTCTCATCATTTAGGAACGCCAAGATTTACGCAACGATATCGGCAAGGTTATTGACGAATCCACCACGGCATACGACCAGCGTGATGAAGCCCAAGCTAAAATGATACTGTTGAAAGAGAAGGCTGATAAGGATATGTCGCAGCATAATGCTGAGATGAAAGAGCTACAACGTATTATTGATCATGATCGCAAACTTCGTGAGTTCATGATGATTAAGAGTAAAGAAAGGGAAGAGGATGAGTACCTGAGAGCAATCCGACAGAAAAAAGGTGAGTAACCCTCATGTTCTCTCTAAACAGCGGCCCCTTGTGGTAAAAAAATTGTGTGGTGAGACAAACTATGGATTTATTGTTGGCTGGGATATTAAGAAGAATTTAAATTCAGTTTTGTCTATTGCATCATGGGAAAAGGCTGACAGCAAATACAGTATATTCATTATCAAGCTAAAAAAAAAAATTCTTTGAAGCACAATATCTTGAAAACCCTGCATTAGTTGCATTATTTTCAGCCTACCCCATGTTTCTTATCGTCTTATAACCGTTTTTGTTTACGTAGAATCTGAAGAAGCCGAGCGTAAACGCAAACAACGTCAAGAAGATTCCATTGAGGCATATGAAGAGGCATTTGAAAGGATTAAAGAAATCACCGATGAAGAAGATTTGGATAAACTGGTCAACAAATTCATTGAAGGTACTAACGTAGAATGCGATTGATATATTCCTGAATAACTAAACAGTCATTTGAAATTCATTATGCTCAGATATAATATGCGCATAACTAATTGAGACTGTTAACAAAGACTTTCATTGTATTTTACAATTGTTCCTTCGTCTGTTTCAGTTGAGGACCGCAACTTTGCGCTGTTTAACTATGTGAACGAGTTGAATAATGAAGTGGAGTTACTGCAGGAGCAAATAATTGATGTAAGTGACAATATATTGAGGGAGTGAAAACTCAATATTATACATGTGAAGCATGTAATAGTTCTTTTGGGTTGGTTTCTTCTAATTTATGTACCACTGATGCAGCCTGTGAGCAAAAACTTTTCATGAGTCACAGTTGGTTTGGTTTCTTCTAATTTATGTACCACTGATGCAGCCTGTGAGCAAAAACTTTTCATGAGTCACAGTTGGGTTGGTTTCTTCTAATTTATGTACCACTGATGCAGCCTGTGAGCAAAAACTTTTCATGAGTCACAGTTGGGTTGGTTTCTTCTAATTTATGTACAACTGATGCAGCCTGTGAGCAAAAACTTTTCATGAGTCACAGTTGGGTTGGTTTCTTCTAATTTATGTACCACTGATGCAGCCTGTGAGCAAAAACTTTTCATGAGTCACAGTTGGTTTGGTTTCTTCTAATTTATGTACCACTGATGCAGCCTGTGAGCAAAAACTTTTCATGAGTCACAGTTGGTTTGGTTTCTTCTAATTTATGTACCACTGATGCAGCCTGTGAGCAAAAACTTTTCATGAGTCACAGTTGGTTTGGTTTCTTCTAATTTATGTACCACTGATGCAGCCTGTGAGCAAAAACTTTTCATGAGTCACAGTTGGTTTGGTTTCTTCTAATTTATGTACCACTGATGCAGCCTGTGAGCAAAAACTTTTCATGAGTCACAGTTGGTTTGGTTTCTTCTAATTTACGTACCACTGATGCAGCCTGTGAGCAAAAACTTTTCATGAGTCACAGTTGGGTTGGTTTCTTCTAATTTATGTACCACTGATGCAGCCTGTGAGCAAAAACTTTTCATGAGTCACAGTTGGTTTGGTTTCTTCTAATTTATGTACCACTGATGCAGCCTGTGAGCAAAAACTTTTCATGAGTCACAGTTGGTTTGGTTTCTTCTAATTTATGTACCACTGATGCAGCCTGTGAGCAAAAACTTTTCATGAGTCACAGTTGGGTTGGTTTCTTCTAATTTATGTACCACTGATGCAGCCTGTGAGCAAAAACTTTTCATGAGTCACAGTTGGGTTGGTTTCTTCTAATTTATGTACCACTGATGCAGCCTGTGAGCAAAAACTTTTCATGAGTCACAGTTGGGTTGGTTTCTTCTAATTTATGTACCACTGATGCAGCCTGTGAGCAAAAACTTTTCATGAGTCACAGTTGGGTTGGTTTCTTCTAATTTATGTACCACTGATGCAGCCTGTGAGCAAAAACTTTTCATGAGTCACAGTTGGTTTGGTTTCTTCTAATTTATGTACCACTGATGCAGCCTGTGAGCAAAAACTTTTCATGAGTCACAGTTGGTTTGGTTTCTTCTAATTTATGTACCACTGATGCAGCCTGTGAGCAAAAACTTTTCATGAGTCACAGTTGGTTTGGTTTCTTCTAATTTATGTACCACTGATGCAGCCTGTGAGCAAAAACTTTTCATGAGTCACAGTTGGTTTGGTTTCTTCTAATTTATGTACCACTGATGCAGCCTGTGAGCAAAAACTTTTCATGAGTCACAGTTGGGTTGGTTTCTTCTAATTTATGTACCACTGATGCAGCCTGTGAGCAAAAACTTTTCATGAGTCACAGTTGGGTTGGTTTCTTCTAATTTATGTACCACTGATGCAGCCTGTGAGCAAAAACTTTTCATGAGTCACAGTTGGGTTGGTTTCTTCTAATTTATGTACCACTGATGCAGCCTGTGAGCAAAAACTTTTCATGAGTCACAGTTGGTTTGGTTTCTTCTAATTTATGTACCACTGATGCAGCCTGTGAGCAAAAACTTTTCATGAGTCACAGTTGGTTTGGTTTCTTCTAATTTATGTACCACTGATGCAGCCTGTGAGCAAAAACTTTTCATGAGTCACAGTTGGGTTGGTTTCTTCTAATTTATGTACCACTGATGCAGCCTGTGAGCAAAAACTTTTCATGAGTCACAGTTGGTTTGGTTTCTTCTAATTTATGTACCACTGATGCAGCCTGTGAGCAAAAACTTTTCATGAGTCACAGTTGGGTTGGTTTCTTCTAATTTATGTACCACTGATGCAGCCTGTGAGCAAAAACTTTTCATGAGTCACAGTTGGTTTGGTTTCTTCTAATTTATGTACAACTGATGCAGCCTGTGAGCAAAAACTTTTCATGAGTCACAGTTGGGTTGGTTTCTTCTAATTTATGTACCACTGATGCAGCCTGTGAGCAAAAACTTTTCATGAGTCACAGTTGGTTTGGTTTCTTCTAATTTATGTACCACTGATGCAGCCTGTGAGCAAAAACTTTTCATGAGTCACAGTTGGGTTGGTTTCTTCTAATTTATGTACCACTGATGCAGCCTGTGAGCAAAAACTTTTCATGAGTCACAGTTGGGTTGGTTTCTTCTAATTTATGTACCACTGATGCAGCCTGTGAGCAAAAACTTTTCATGAGTCACAGTTGGTTTGGTTTCTTCTAATTTATGTACCACTGATGCAGCCTGTGAGCAAAAACTTTTCATGAGTAAAAATAAATAGTTTTACAGTAAATAGTGATTTAATACAAGTCATTATGTTTGCTTACACAAATTTAGAGCTCGGGCTGCATGTTGAACAACAGATTTTAAATTGGTTTTAAAAATCTATGAAAAAATGTCTGAAATTTGATGAGCTGGGAGATGGAGAAGGAATAAGAATAATTGAGTGCCTTTTGAATTCCACTAAATTGAAAAATAAGCCTACCAGTGAAATTAAACAGCACCATCCAAAAATAAAGTAAAGGCTGTATACATTTTTTATTTGTTACAAACTTTCCTTATCTAATTTATTTTAGATTCAAGATGAAATCAATAAATTTGACAGCCAGGGAAGTGAGATGGAGGAACAACGTAAAGCCATCTTGAAAGACCTTGAAAGCAAACAGACCAAGGCCTCCAAGGATGCTGATGAACATGATACCAAATCTAAGAGTATCAATAAAATATTGGATCAGTTGAAAGCTGGTAAGTGAATGTGTGTTTGACTTGATCCTCAAGCTTACTGACCCAAAATCAAAAATTGCTGTGAGAGTCCACTTTGGTATACTAAAGGGGCGTCATAATGCCTGGAACCTGTCATATCTGCTAGATAAAATGCATTTTACCATTGATTATCAATTTGGGATAACAGAGTGAGTCAAACACAATTACCCCCGGTACCCATGAAATAGTGGCCTTGGCCTCCCCATTGAGTATGTGACACACTCACCCAGGGTACAGTGACTTTGGCTTTCCCATTGAGTCAGTGGCACACTCACCCAGGATACAGTGACTTTGGCCTCCCCATTGAGTCAGTGGCACACTCACCCAGGGTACAGTGACTTTGGCTTCCCCATTGAGTCAGTGGCACACTCACCCAGGATACAGTGACTTTGGCCTCCCCATTGAGTCAGTGGCACACTCGCCCAAGGTACAGTGACTTTGGCTTCCCCATTGAGTCAGTGGCACACTCACCCAGGGTACAATGACTTTGGCTTCCCCATTGAGTCAGTGGCACACTCACCCAGGGTACAGTGACTTTGGCTTCCCCATTGAGTCAGTGGCACACTCACCCAGGGTACAGTGACTTTGGCTTCCCCATTGAGTCAGTGGCACACTCACCCAGGGTACAGTGACTTTGGCTTCCCCATTGAGTCAGTGGCACACTCGCCCAAGGTACAGTGACTTTGGCTTCCCCATTGAGTCAGTGGCACACTCACCCAGGGTACAATGGCTTTGGCTTCCCCATTGAGTCAGTGGCACACTCACCCAAGGTACAGTGACTTTGGCTTCCCCATTGAGTCAGTGGCACACTCACCCAGGGTACAGTGGTTTTGGCTTCCCCATTGAGTCAGTGGCACACTCACCCAGGGTACAGTGGTTTTGGCTTCCCCATTGAGTCAGTGGCACACTCACCCAGGGTACAGTGGTTTTGGCTTCCCCATTGAGTCAGTGGCACACTCACCCAAGGTACAGTGACTTTGGCCTCCCCATTGAGTATGTGACACACTCACCCAGGGTACAGTGACTTTGGCTTTCCCATTGAGTCAGTGGCACACTCACCCAGGATACAGTGACTTTGGCCTCCCCATTGAGTCAGTGGCACACTCACCCAGGGTACAGTGACTTTGGCTTCCCCATTGAGTCAGTGGCACACTCACCCAGGATACAGTGACTTTGGCCTCCCCATTGAGTCAGTGGCACACTCACCCAGGGTACAGTGACTTTGGCTTCCCCATTGAGTCAGTGGCACACTCGCCCAAGGTACAGTGACTTTGGCTTCCCCATTGAGTCAGTGGCACACTCACCCAAGGTACAATGGCTTTGGCTTCCCCATTGAGTCAGTGGCACACTCACCTAAGGTACAGTGACCTTGGCTTCCCCATTGAGTCAATGGCACACTCACCCAGGGTACAGTGGTTTTGGCTTCCCCATTGAGTCAGTGGCACACTCACCCAGGGTACAGTGGTTTTGGCTTCCCCATTGAGTCAGTGGCACACTCACCCAGGGTACAGTGGTTTTGGCTTCCCCATTGAGTCAGTGGCACACTCACCCAGGGTACAGTGGCTTTGGCTTCCCCATTGAGTCAGTGGCACACTCACCCAGGGTACAGTGGTTTTGGCATCCCCATTGAGTCAGTGGCACACTCACCCAGGGTACAGTGGCTTTGGCTTCCCCATTGAGTCAGTGGCACACTCACCCAGGGTACAGTGGTTTTGGCTTCCCCATTGAGTCAGTGGCACACTCACCCAGGATACAGTGACTTTGGCCTCCCCATTGAGTCAGTGGCACACTCGCCCAAGGTACAGTGACTTTGGCTTCCCCATTGAGTCAGTGGCACACTCACCCAGGGTACAATGACTTTGGCTTCCCCATTGAGTCAGTGGCACACTCACCCAGGGTACAGTGGTTTTGGCTTCCCCATTGAGTCAGTGGCACACTCACCCAGGGTACAGTGGTTTTGGCTTCCCCATTGAGTCAGTGGCACACTCACCCAGGGTACAGTGGTTTTGGCTTCCCCATTGAGTCAGTGGCACACTCACCCAGGGTACAGTGGCTTTGGCTTCCCCATTGAGTCAGTGGCACACTCACCCAGGGTACAGTGGCTTTGGCTTCCCCATTGAGTCAGTGGCACACTCACCCAGGGTACAGTGGTTTTGGCTTCCCCATTGAGTCAGTGGCACACTCACCCAGGGTACAGTGGCTTTGGCTTCCCCATTGAGTCAGTGGCACACTCACCCAAGGTACAGTGACTTTGGCTTCCCCATTGAGTCAGTGGCACACTCACCCAAGGTACAGTGACTTTGGCTTCCCCATTGAGTCAGTGGCACACTCACCCAGGGTACAGTGGTTTTGGCCTTCCCATTTTTTAGACCTTATTACAGAGTGATGAAAACTTAGTTCTTTTCTGGTTTTATAGTGTGTGTATTTTTTTGCTTTCAAATGATGAATCTAGGTTTCTTCCCACCTAGGATTAATTACACAAAGAACAAGTCAGATTTGTTTACTCTTTCAGTATCATTATTTTAATTAATCTGAACATCTTGGCCGAAAACCAGTCTCTTTTCTTGAAATAAAACAGTATTACTTATTCTCTCCTTCAGGTATCGATTCCTTATTCACAAAAATCAACTGTGACCGTTCTACTATCAACGACATGTTGGGTAGTGCTGCTGGTGTTCAAGATGAAAACATGATGATGTATTTGGGAATTATTGAACAAAAAACCAATGAGTTGCTGTCCGTCCAGGCTTACATTCAAGCCAAAGTAAGAATTCTTCCGAAATTGTCTGTTTTTGATGGATTTTGAGGTATCAAACAAGGCATTTTGTTGTAGGCCTTCAAAAAAAATGTCTTTGGTTAATTATTTTTCAAAAATGGATGGTAAGACAATTTTTCATTTTATTGACTTAAATATTTAACAGAGCATAAATTTTGCAGGTTACATCAATTCGTCAATAGAGGGCACTGTGCAGTGGCAAAATAAAAAAAAAAAACTTTTTTAGGCCTTATTGCAGAGTGATAAAAATTGTACCAAGCTCTTTATAATGTTGGTATGTTTCATAATCTTACATATCTGGTGTAGTGATTTGTATTGCATTTACTCTACACTGCTCAATTTTCTGGCTTGGTGACGTATGTATCTTATCACACCAGACAAATTTGAAATACCTTAACATTTTTACTGATTTGCCAAAATTTGTTGCTTAAATCCTCCACTTTTCTGGTTAGATGATGTAAATTTGTGACGTTGCAACATTTCCATTAAAATCTCACTTTTCTTACCACCTTGCCTAGTCAGAGGCTTTTTTTATACATATGTATACCAAAAAGATAAGTTATATTTTAATATGAGGCTATTACAAGTATGCATGAAGACATTACAGCAAGAAGAATTAATTCAGTTTGCTGTGATTATTTTGTAGGATATAGACCGTTCATATGATGTCAAGACAACAGGGCTACTTGGAGAAGGTCCAGCACCCCCTGTACAGACATTAGCTATTATGCCGCCCTCTACAGGTGATGAATATGATAGTGATGCAGATTCACAACTCAGTGATGAAGATAATCGACCGTTAACAGAACAGGAAATAAAACAAAAAATTATGAAACATGTAAGTTGTAACAGTATATATTCATTTTTTTGGGGGGGTGACATTTTATGAAAGTCTCTGCAGTGTACGCCAAAATGAACTGATGAGGAAAAACTGCTATCTCCCTAATAGTTTCTATTGCAATTTTCTTGAAAACTGTCAGCGATGATTGATTTGACTTTCACTTTCAAAGAGATGTAGTGGAAACAACATGAGGGATGTACGTAACTAGACTACATTGAAAACAGATTGAAATACGGTGTGTGGATGGAATTATTTTCAAATGATATTTGGACTTGATATGAAGTAAAACTCTGAAGATTTGACGGAAATATGAAAATGGTGTATTATGAATCTTATAAACATTCTACATTTGGACACAGTGAATTATTATTTGGTCACAAACACAGAATTTAATTTTGAATTCAAGCACACAAGTCAAATATAGTGAACTGTTCGATGTGCAAATGAGAGTTGTTACCGTACTTTGTATTGTTTGATGACAAACATCATTTGAAATGTACAATATTGTAGGGAAGACTGATAGAGAGATATAGGTTTTCCTGATTTTTTTAGTTTGGCACCTGCTACAAAGACACAGTAAAATGTTCACTACTATAAAGTGCTTATCATTTTCTCTTTTTTCCCCCCCGACATGGGATGGGGAATTTTCTATGACTCAATCGTTTCAATTTAAAGTATAAATGTATTTTACAATAATGGTAGGAGAAAATATTAAAGCGCGGTGGTCGTCGCACAGCACGTGTTTAAATTTCATGTAAATAAACAATGTATTTTACAAGCCTTGTATACGTCGCTATGGGTCCCATATCGAACAGGACGCAGCGTGACGACTGATGTCCTTTTATTTTCCTTGGAATAAGAAAACCGTACTCTTGTAACTTTCATAAAATGAGGCCAGAATGGAATTCCTTCCAACCTCTGTCTTAACAAATGTTGCATAGCAGCTATAATATTCATGTGTACTTTCTCTGTTCACAGGTGTACAAAAAAGAAGCAGCCCAAGCTAAGCGTGGATTTCAGTATGATTTGTCAGGTGCTAAAGACCTGAAAGCCAAGCCTAAAGTTTCTGATTCCAAAAAGAGGGGTGCCAAACATTAATCACAAATTTAAATTGTCAAAAATGTTAATCTTTAAGAACTTTATATCATCAATGTATCAAATGGTGATGATGTTTTACAAGTCTTGAACTTTGAGCTGAAAGGGAAATCACTCCCAAAGCCTTATAGGCATAATATCGATAGGCACCCAAGTATTTGTCTTCAATGCTTCTGAAAAGTTCAAAGCTCTTGATTTAGTCAGCTGCCATTGGTCAGTGTATTCATATTTTTTTAGATTGATTGTTGCAAATTATTACACAACTTTCTCTTAACCCTTTGAATGCCAAACCAAAGTTCGTAAGTTTATCAAGACCTACAATGAAAGAATAAGTCTGTGTGGTCCAAAATTAAACAAAAATACAATAATGCACAAACAATGAAAAAAAAAATATGACATTTAAAGGGTTAAGCAGAAATGCAGACGGTGCATACTCTGGTTTCTACTTGTTCCACAGCATCAGATAGATTGTAAATTCATCATTCTGTGGAATGATTCCACCACATCCCCTTTTTTGAATGCTTGCGATAGGCTTTTATCTGTACATTGCTTCCTGACCATTACAGGAGCAGTGGGCTTTTACAAGGTACCACACAGTCACTTCACTTTGTAGAATCCTTTGCATACATTCTGTAAAATTATTATGCCTTCTGTGTTGCTGTAACATTTGTGGCCTATAAGGGCGTATTATTGAATAAATATTTCTTATTTAAGAAGAGAATATGTTGTAATACTTGATCCAGGAACTCTATATTCAGTGCCACACCACAGTTTAGATCATATGTGTTCTATTTGAAGCGCATCTCCATTGCCCATACAACGAAAAGTGCGTAACTAAAACATGAATTATTTTGTGAAAGTGAATGCACTACTAATAGAGCAAGTCCTGTGAGCTTACCTGACGTATGGGCAATTTTGTATCCATGTAATGTTATTTAACAAACTACATTCTTGGATTCACATATTATCAAATGGAAAATTAAATTTATTATTATTGAATTTATTGTAAATTCATCTCAATGTATAGTCATAACAAACACACTAGGCTTGCCATAAAACAAAGCCTAGGGTGACAGGTTGTGCCACTTCTTGTCAACAAAACCAAGGATTATCTTATCTTTGTCAATCAAGGTCTGGTGTTTGTAAACTTTACAGCTTTCAAAACTGTAAATAAACTAAAATACTTTATTTTCACTCAGATTTTATTTTCGCTGAAAGGATGATTCATTGAAAATAAAATCTAGCAAATATACAGTTTTTTTGTCTAAAATTGGTGAGAATAAAACACGCAAAAAGTCTTTCCAGCGAAAATTTATTCTAGGCAAATAAAGTCCCCTTTCCCACCAATTCTGATTCTGAAGATCCTTGTTCATACTGTCAACGTGATGTTAGCAGCTTGATGGAAATACTTGATATTTATAACACTTTGTATATATTTATACAAATCTTTATAAAACTATATCTCCCATCATGCACTTGGCTTCCTACTAAATACTGTAAAGGGGTTAATTATTCACTGTGTTTTAATTTTGCTTATTTCGCTGACTGGAAAATGCGCTAAATTAAAACCCAGTGAATATGTAAAATTTAGCATAGAACACATTATCTAAATGATAAAACCGTGAATTTAAAACACAATGAATATGCCTGAAATCGTTAATCAGCGAAATTTAAACCCAGTGAAAATTAGTCATTTTACAGTAGTCACCATCATGCACTTGGCTTCCTACTAAATAGTCACTTAGCAATGGCAAACAGCTACATGTACTGTCATAACATTCGACTCCAAGTTACATCAGTTTCACTACTGACGGATAACATTTATAATAAGCATTAATTATTCTGAACAATCATTCACCTATCATCACCCATAGAAAAGTAAATTAAAAATCAGGAGACCATATTTAATGTTATATTTAATGTAACTATAAAGTTTATGCTATATAAACATATCGAAAAAATAACTTTTTCGTAAGGCTATCTTCTCCTTGTTTGTGGGGTATACAAAGTGTTTAGCTAGAAATATGTGTAAGCCACCACTATGTTGAGGCTAAGGAAGCTGAAATCCAAATCCTAGTGTGCCAGGTGCACCTAGCATGGTTTCTGGTCAAATAAGTCTAATGTGAGTTTATCTGACAAATTTATTTCATATATGTCAACAGTTCACTTCCTGGATTCTTGTAATGATTTTAATATATGTGATATGACGATGTCGACTCCCTTCATGTGTTTAGCCTGAATGAATACAGTGGGACCGTTCTGTCTCATCAACTCAGCGTCTCGCTCCATCACCTGGAAATGATACAGTGAGTTTACATGGTAAATGTTAAAAGTAGCATTAAACACGGCAACAATGTATCTGATGACTACAATATTACTGGATGCAGACAACTGGTGGCGCAAATCGTATATGATCTTGAATTTAGTATTTGAATTTATCTTGATAAATTATGGTAAGCATAAACAAATGTATATTAATAAAAAAGATTTCGTGAGAAGTATGCGATACTAGTTAGCTATTTTCTAATGGAAATCATGAGTATTGACCTTGGTGCAACATACACTAATTACCACTGATGACTCTTTTGATACTTTCCAATTACCAAAGAAATTACATTCTGTAAAATACTTTATTTAGCTGGAATTAATTTTCGCTGAAAAGACTTTTTGAATGATTTTTGTGGAGTTTATTTTCACTGATTTTGGATGAATTGAATGTAAAAAATGTATATTCGCTGGATTTTATTTTCACTGAGTCATCCCTTAAGCAAAAATAGATTCCAAGCAAAAATAAAGTATTTAACAGTTAAAGATTGGTAACATCTCAGTTTGTCCTTGTTGATCTGTGCAACAGTCAAAGTCGCCATCTTTGTTTATATGAGACCCATATCTCGCACATGCATGGTGAGACGACCACTGCCTTTCAATAATGTAACAAGGCCTCCCCCAATAACTTTTATGGGTATATCTACAAACCAGCATCCACATATTTAAATCAAATCCATAGTTATTGGGGAACCAGTATTGTCATTACATATTACAGAGTAAGACATGGTGAGACTGTGTACAAATCTTTTGCTGAGCATGCAGTTGCTGGGTTAGCGTGGCTTGTTAGCTTGTGTATATATCTTGTAGCGTCACTTATGTGTGGGCTTTGAATACAAACACAACGTTCAGCACCATCAATGACATTCAATCTACAAACCTCAGTGATGGTGCTGAACTCACTTACACAAAATGTAAATTGCAATTTACCTCACTGTGATGACGCATTGGGTGTGGAATATGAGAAAAGGGATCGAAGAATGCGTACTACGTGCACACTATGCAAATAGCCTTTAACAAGTAGACGTGGACATAACTCTTGAATATTATTTGAAAGTGCAATTATTGATAAGAAAGCATTTATTCTGAAACGCCAAAATCACGTGATATTCGGTCTTGATCTCACTCTGTCTATTGTGATTATTTGAAGACTGTACACGCTTTCTATCATACTAAACTGGTCACCAAATTTAACAACTGTTTCTGGCCTTCACACTGAATGAGCGTAGGTAAGCCTCAACAGGTTTTGATTGTATACAGCACCACCAGTGGCTGTTCCTGGCTACATGCGACCAGTAAATGTAGTTTATGGGTGACATAGAACAGTAAAAGCTAGCACTAGCATACCAGAGTAATCTGTGTACATGATCTACTGTAAAACATGTTGAAAAAGCGACATGCAATTTTAGCGAATTGTGGTAAAATTACGTAATAGCGAAATGTTGATTTAGCGAATCTCTCTTGTCATTGTTGATTTCCTGTTTTCACAATACATGTCTGTCGCAGTTATCACCTTGATAAAAACAAAGAAAAACTGTCAAGTGTAATTGGGAAGCGCCCCAGATTTTTATGTTCTGGATTACTGTATACAAATCCCCAAGCCTTGGCCATTTTGAATTTATAATAAAGTCATTAGCGACATCTCTCGCTAAATTCGCTGAAAAGACATTCTCGCGAAAAAGACATGTTTTACAGTAAGTATGCATGGTGAATCAACAATTCTGAGGGTCGGTTTCTATACTTACCTTCAAATCAGCACCAACTGCTTCAGCAAGGTCAGTTTTATTGACAACTAATAGATCGCTTTGTGTGATTCCAGGGCCTCCTTTCCTTGGTACTTTATCACCACCTATGAACGAATGAGCAATTAATTAATAACCACAGTCATCAGGCTGTGCGTTGTTTTCAATAAGGATCTTGTTTGTTGTACATAGCGTGTCACCTAGAACTCTACCTGTTTACTGAATTAATGAGAATAATTCATGATGTTGAAAAAGACGAAAATGTGTATGGGTAATGTGAATTAAACTAGATTTAACAAAATATAAATGTGCTTTGCTTACCTGCTACATCAATCACATATATAATATAATCAGCTAACTCTCTACTGAAATTAGCAGCTAAATTATCCCCTCCAGATTCTAAAAGAACAATTTCAGGATCAAATATTTTTGTCAATTCCTTGATGACCTCCATGTTCAAGGAATAATCCTAAAATAAGAAAAACGCATATAAAATCAACAACCATTATTCAAGTTTTTGATTTACTAAATAAAAATGTATTCTGCATAGAAGTCAATTTGACATAGACTGGACACTACCCTAGAAGTCAATTTGACATACACTGGACACTACCCTAGAAGTCAATTTGACATACACTGGACACTACCCTAGAAGTCAATTTGACATACACTGGACACTACCCTAGAAGTCAATTTGACATACACTGGACACTACCTTAGAAGTCAATTTGACATACACTGGACACTACCCTAGAAGTCAATTTGACATACACTGGACACTACCCTAGAAGTCAATTTGACATACACTGGACACTACCACAGATGTCAATTTGACATACACTGGACACTACCCTAGAAGTCAATTTAACATACACTGGACACTACCCTAGAAGTCAATTTGACATACACTGGACACTACCCTAGAAGTCAATTTGACATAGACTGGACACTACCCTAGAAGTCAATTTGACATACACTGGACACTACCCTAGAAGTCAATTTGACATACACTGGACACTACCCTAGAAGTCAATTTGACATACACTGGACACTACCTTAGAAGTCAATTTGACATACACTGGACACTACCCTAGAAGTCAATTTGACATACACTGGACACTACCCTAGAAGTCAATTTGACATACACTGGACACTACCCTAGAAGTCAATTTGACATACACTGGACACTACCCTAGAAGTCAATTTGACATACACTGGACACTACCACAGATGTCAATTTGACATACACTGGACACTACCCTAGAAGTCAATTTGACATACACTGGACACTACACTAGAAGTCAATTTGACATACACTGGACACTACCCTAGAAGTCAATTTGACATACACTGGACACTACCCTAGAAGTCAATTTGACATACACTGGACACTACACTAGAAGTCAATTTGACATACACTGGACACTACCCTAGAAGTCAATTTGACATACACTGGACACTACCCTAGAAGTCAATTTGACATACACTGGACACTACCCTAGAAGTCAATTTGACATACACTGGACACTACCCTAGAAGTCAATTTGACATACACTGAACACTACCCTAGAAGTCAATTTGACATACACTGGACACTACACTAGAAGTCAATTTGACATACACTGGACACAACCCTAGAAGTCAATTTGACATACACTGGACACTACCCTAGAAGTCAATTTGACATACACTGTACACTACCCTAGAAGTCAATTTGACATACACTGGACACAACCCTAGAAGTCAATTTGACATACACTGGACACTACCCTAGAAGTCAATTTGACATACACTGGACACTACCCTAGAAGTCAATTTGACATACACTGGACACTACCCTAGAAGTCAATTTGACATACACTGGACACTACCCTAGAAGTCAATTTGACATACACTGGACACTACCCTAGAAGTCAATTTGACATACACTGGACACTACCCTAGAAGTCAATTTGACATACACTGGACACTACACTAGAAGTCAATTTGACATACACTGGACACTACCCTAGAAGTCAATTTGACATACACTGGACACTACCCTAGAAGTCAATTTGACATACACTGGACACTACCATAGAAGTCAATTTGATATAAACTGGACACTTCCCAAGAAGTCAATTTGACATACACTGGACACTACCCTAGAAGTCAATTTGACATACACTGGACACTACCATAGAAGTCAATTTGACATACACTGGACACTACCCTAGAAGTCAATTTGACATACACTGGACACTACCCTAGAAGTCAATTTGACATACACTGGACACTACCCTAGAAGTCAATTTGACATACACTGGACACTACACTAGAAGTCAATTTGACATACACTGGATACTACCCTAGAAGTCAATTTGACATACACTGGACACAACCCTAGAAGTCAATTTGACATACACTGGACACTACCCTAGAAGTCAATTTGACATACACTGGACACAACCCTAGAAGTCAATTTGACATACACTGGACACTACCCTAGAAGTCAATTTGACATACACTGTACACTACCCTAGAAGTCAATTTGACATACACTGGACACAACCCTAGAAGTCAATTTGACATACACTGGACACAACCCTAGAAGTCAATTTGACATACACTGGACACAACCCTAGAAGTCAATTTGACATACACTGGACACAACCCTAGAAGTCAATTTGACATACACTGGACACTACCCTAGAAGTCAATTTGACATACACTGGACACAACCCTAGAAGTCAATTTGACATACACTGGACACTACCCTAGAAGTCAATTTGACATACACTGGACACTACCCTAGAAGTCAATTTGACATACACTGGACACAACCCTAGAAGTCAATTTGACATACACTGGACACAACCCTAGAAGTCAATTTGACATACACTGGACACAACCCTAGAAGTCAATTTGACATACACTGGACACTACCCTAGAAGTCAATTTGACATACACTGTACACTACCCTACCCTAGAAGTCAATTTGACATACACTGGACACAACCCTAGAAGTCAATTTGACATACACTGGACACTACCCTAGAAGTCAATTTGACATACACTGGACACAACCCTAGAAGTCAATTTGACATACACTGGACACAACCCTAGAAGTCAATTTGACATACACTGGACACTACCCTAGAAGTCAATTTGACATACACTGGACACAACCCTAGAAGTCAATTTGACATACACTGGACACTACCCTAGAAGTCAATTTGACATACACTGGACACTACCCTAGAAGTCAATTTGACATACACTGGACACTACCCTAGAAGTCAATTTGACATACACTGGACACAACCCTAGAAGTCAATTTGACATACACTGGACACAACCCTAGAAGTCAATTTGACATACACTGGACACAACCCTAGAAGTCAATTTGACATACACTGGACACAACCCTAGAAGTCAATTTGACATACACTGGACACTACCCTAGAAGTCAATTTGACATACACTGGACACTACCCTAGAAGTCAATTTGACATACACTGGACACTACCCTAGAAGTAATTTGTAACACAGACTTTGACATACTCCATGCTCCATGCTGCCATACACCAAACAAACAAGACATGAAATGTCACAGTCCCCGATATTTGATTATAATGTTGTACAAGGAACATCTGCAAACAGGTGAATAAATATGTACTCTTTGTGGTTACAACTCATCATAAAGTGATTTCCGATGATCTAGTTTTGTACTGACAACTAAAAACTTCCACTGACCCATGTTCAGAATCTCAGAGTACACAAGTGCAACAAAACTATTTGTCATACATGTATACTTGCTCAAGAAACTGCATTCATAAATCTGAGTGAACCTTGATGTACATGACTTCTTTGTTAATCAGGTCTTAGTATATTACCAGGACCTGGGTTTGTTTCAACATCACCACTGGGCATCAGAATCATTCTCATGTTGTCAAATACAATTTGTTATTAACACAGTAAGGTTTATTATTTAAAATGTATTCATTGTACATAGAACAACATCTGTTAATTTAAACAATTGTAAAAGCTATGTTTTTAGAGCAAGTAAAGGTTGGTCTGCTCATAACCTTCAATGGAGAAGTAACAATAATTGTTTGAAGTCTTTTTAGTGCCGTGATATTATTGCATTTCAATTATTATTAATTGGTATAAAATACTGTAAACCATTTAATTTTGACTTCTAGATATATTCAGGATTTTATGAAATTTGTGTACAACATTTCAATAAAGTCCCTGACACTCCATGTTGTAGGAACCCAGAAAGAATTCAGTTCACAGCACCACTGTAAAAAAAAAAAGTTTAAAATGAGTATAGTCAAATATATACACATTTGGGTTCATAAAACATATGTACCAATCCGAGTTGGTTCTAGAAATTAGTATCCCAAAATTTTACTCTCCGTGATTCAATATCAGTCCTATGTATAACGCTAACTAATTGACAATGGCCCTACAGGTATCGCTATGAAATCACAGTAGTTTTGTATTCTTCTTGCATTTCGACCATGGAAAAAAATTTGTTTTTGAAAGTGGTCGAATTATTAGAAGAAAAACAGAAACTATTTTTTTAGTATGAATTCTAGTAACTGAAATGCAGGATTGAAAAAGAACAAGACAATACGCAAGATTGGTAAACCTTCAGCGAGCACTCCTGAAATTTCAGATCATTGGTACCATGTGTTTGGATACATTCAATGACCTAATACATAAAATCACATTTGTTATTGCTCAATCACTTGACCCTGTATGGCACAAGATTGCAAGCTTCTATCATAAAATTGGGTTATTTATTTGATGCAACGAAACATGCATTCACAGCAGATGGAAATTCGTTTGAGATATTACTGGATTTTTGTATTCAGTTTTCCATTTCCACTACCATCACCACTTAGTAAGCTGTGATCGCGCATTGGGATACTGACTGTGCATAAATGCGCAGTGCAGTGTCATCAGAAGACCGATTGTTTGAGAATATTTTGCACCATTGCGCCATTTCGAATATTATATTAATTCACAGACAACAAAATAAAGATTTTCAATAACATACAAGTTTTCCCACAGTTGATGATTGTATGGCAATTACAAGGCTTCGCCAGTTTTACTTTGGAAGAAATTGAAAACAGGTAACAGGAAGGGGCTACATGACTACATCTTTTTTTTTTATTTTAATCAAGCATGATTTTTTTAATTTTTTTTTTTACAAATGTCTATTTCAGGGCAACAGAAACAAAAACAATAAATGTGTAGGTAGGCATTTTAACAATTGCACAATTAATATTGGATGAAAACGTCATTACCGATATAAATCATAATCATAATTAAAAATAAGATCACATTTAATTTAGTCAGTTTTCATAATGAAATGCATAATAACATGTACTTATAAATTTGAATAAAGTTCAACAGCCTTTTCATTTAGTGCCAGTTTATACACCATAAAACCTCTGGTTTAGGTGTCACACTCAGAGAAGAGTGAAAGGCCTTTGGTACATAGGCATCGCGAAATGTTGGAATTGAATCCCCCCAAAAAATTCACATACTGTAACATGCATTACTTTTTTTATAATCTTGTTGATAACGAAAAGTAAAGTATGTGCTAAAAGAAGTTTTGAATAAATACTTACACAAATACATTGCTTAGTGGTTAGTACCGGTAGCAAATGATCACGGTAGCACAATCTGGTCATTCTGTGTTTCGCAAGTGAATAACTTACTTGTTTTCGAAGTATTGCAATTTTTGATTATTATTCAGTAATGATTATAATAACGCACAAAAATTTAATTCGTTGAATTTTTATAAATTGGAAGTAATATTCAACTTAGTTTCATCGTAAACGAATGATTTCGGTCGAATGTAAATGCTCAAAGCGATACGATATCAGCCATGTTCTCATTTACACGTGGCTCATTTAAATATCTTAATGACGGTTCAGTGACCTCGAGGTAAACACAACGCGGTAGTAGATTTACCGATGTTCTAGCAAGACCTTTATGCTTTGATTTTGACGGGGAAAACAGCATGATTTTTTTTTAATCAAAAAATTAGTTGTTTTCAAAATATAAACTGAGCATTCAAAGAATAGCTTAACATTGTTCGCAGAAATAACAGCTCATTGTCGAAACGAAGCTTACCCATTCAGGCTATTCACAATAGGTTTCAATGACTACGGTAAAATATAAATTAGACTCTTTTAGGCGTCAGGAGTGAATGGAATGTCTAAAATGTTGAAAAAAAAACTAAAACAAAATTGCCGAAAAAATGCTGGGCGATTTCATGGTCCGTTGCAGACTACTCGACCGACCATCCATACAGAGTATATATTTTTATTAGACGCATAAAATCCTTAGGAAAGGATAAAAAGGGTCTTACAGAAAGAAATTAAAAAAAAAAAACTACAATCTAAAAAAGAAAACAAAAAATAAAAACATTTCTAAAAAAAAAAAAAAAAAAACCAAGTCAAAAACAAAAAAATACAATTTGCAGCCAATGGTGAATACAGAATATAGAATGAACACAGAATGTGGCCTAATACACTGATAGTTGTTGCTGTTTTGTTCCATAGCTGTTTTTTAAGAAGACAGCTAAGGCTGGTGCTAGAGTATGGTTTGCCATAATCAAAATGAATTTATTCTGACTATTTTCTTTATCAAAATTTGGAATTTTATTTTGTGCAGTCAGGAATAATTTGTCCCTATGGTGACTGTAAGCTGGACATTTCATTACAAAATGTTGCTCATCCTCAACTATATTTTGGCTGCACATATCACATGTTCTTTTATCCAGCCGCACATTATTATGTCTGCCTTTCTCAATTTTAAGGTCATGGTTGCTTGTCCTGAATTTTGCAATTAACCTTCTAAGACCATGGTTCTGCATATTAATTAGGTAATTTTCAATTTTTAAATCTTGTTTGAAAAGTCTGTATACACGTGTTGTCACTGCACATCGGCCATGTTGAATCGCACGAGATTGGCAAAATCTTCATTACAACTAACAGTTAAATGCTCACAACATAAAAATACGAATATAATCATAAGCAACCTACTAATATATAATGAATAAGTTGATCGACACAGGGCCCCCCCCCCCGAGTTGTAGATATTTCGGAAATCGCGACACAAGCAAAAGACCGGATAACGATTTACTTGAAACTATGTCCCCATGAATTAATCGTCCGTGTACAATAATTTGACAGGGTATACAATTTACAAAATAGTTTCGTCGATTGGAGACAATTGTTTGCTTTTTGGGCTTTTCACAAGAATATAAAGCTGGCAATCATCATAATATTCACGTCCGTACGTACGTCACGGAATGTACACCAATCGTACCCCAAAATACATTCAATTTTGCTGAAACTGGAGAACTTACCTTTGCAAACACGTCTCTTATGCCACCTTCTTGAAGTTCTTGAAATCAAACAAGGTTACTAGTTCTTCTAGTAACTAGTGAATGAGACAACTGAGCCCAACAGAATACATGTATAAACAGTACTATAATAAATTGCACGCAATGGAGAAATCACGTGCCGTAATAACAGCAGCGTTACTCACAGATTTAATCTACTGTAAAATATTTTATTTCAGCTGGAATTATCATTTGCTGAAAAGACTTTTTCTGGGTGTTTTGTATTGAATTTATTTTCATTGATTTTTGACAAGTTTGACTGTAAAATATAGGATTTTACATTCCTTCAGCGAAAATAGCAAAAAAATGTTGCAAGCAAAAATAAAGTATTTTACAGTAATTAATTTATTCTGAGCATGCGCTGACATTCTGTCAATGTTGCCGGGAGAGGTCATTTTTGATAAAATTCGTGAAAAAGACCCACTTGGTATTTTTAGATCTGGAACAAAAATTACGTGCATACTCGGAAGACACTTGTTCATCAACCTGCCAAGTTTCACTGATACCTGCTGTAGAATTTCTGAGAAAATGTTGGAGACGGAAAACGGACAAAACCTGAATCATAAAGTCCCCTTTTCAGGCTGCGCCTGAACAAGGACTAAAAAGTACAAGACGTACACTACGTACACAATCAAATGACACCTAGCCTTTTCACTACCTGACTTTCTAGCCCAGATTTGTTTTCCTATATTTTTCAATATTTGTGAAAATGAACCCTAATTTTGGAGCTAACAGACAAAATTTGCATCAATTTCAGTTTTTAAATTTGGCTATTTTTGCTCAAATTTTTTGAAGGAAAGTGCAGACTATAAACAGAACTATTTTGTTAATTGTGATGAAAAGAGTGAACTGTGGTGAAAAAGGCTCGACAGCTTTCATATATGACCATACAAGTGATAAAACAAATACTGGCATGTACTGAAAAACAGTTGTCTTAATTGTACTACCGGTATATATATTATACTAAATTTGTAGATGTAAGCACGAAAAACAAAATTTAATATCCACTAATTTTAGATGAATTTCTTATTACTATGGTAACCAAAGTTTTAATATACAAACCTCTCTTATTGCTGCATGGGGACATCCACCAGTTTCAACAGCCCTCATTCTATCCTCAGGTAATGCTTTATTCTTCACTAAAAACTCCCAGTCTTCCCTGAACAGAACAGAATACGGTGAAATGTTCTACTAGCAGTGCACTACGTCAATACTTCAGTGCACGTTTATACACAAAAAGTACTTTTTTTCTCTTCCTATTTGTAAACTTTTGAAAGCTGTACAGATACAGGTCTTGATCAAAATATTGTACAGGTCGTACAGCTTACGCAAACTCAGGCATATCCAGTTCATAAAAAATATTATCAAATATGGTTTTAATTAACAGAAGCAAAATTATTTATTCCTTGCTAGTAGTCATCACTACAAGTATGTATGGATTTTTATGTTGTTGCTTAGCAATCCTAAGGAGTAAATATCATCACCATATACAACTGTTTTAATGTTCAACTGTTTGATAAGGTTTTGCTGAACTTACAGAGTAGAACAGTAAATCTGGAACGTTATTTTAACACTGATAAATAAACTGTTAACAGTCTCTCATTCTTAAATTTTCATTTTTAAATATATAAGAGATATACGCATTGGCAAAAATATTAATTCTTCACTGAATGTCATGTGACTGATTAAAAGATGGAGGTCATAATGATATGTCCTGTCCGATACAAGTCCTATGCATTATATGTAAATACACAAGCTGTATGACACTCTTCACATTTCAAAATTTATGATGTTTAAACGTCTTGGCAAACATAACTGCTGAATTTCTCTACAATGCTACAGCAAATTAAGCATGTTCCATTTCATATTTGACTATTACAATTTTCACAATAATTATTCATTCAATTTACGCTTTATTAATTCATACATTGTGTGCATCATTTTTTGTAACTAAAAATATTAATAACGTGATGAGAATATACCATGTAGTTATGGAAAATAAACAAAAGCTGAAGATTAAGTTCTTAAAGTTAATGTCAGACTTCATCAATATGGACATTGTTTTGCTTGTAACATACTTCCAATGATACCATAACTTTACTTACTTAGTAAAAATATCATTTGTTACGACACAGAGACCGTGGGATTCTCTAAGGAGCTGACATAGAGCCAGTACTAAGGCAGTTTTTCCAGAACCAACTGGTCCACCAATGCCGACTGTGAACGCCCTCTGTTGACCAAATTGAGAAAGTTGAAATTGTATCAATACACGACAAAAATGTGAAATTACTTTAAGATACAGATCTCGCATATTTGCTTTATGCGAATAAATATTTTTCAAGAGAAAGTGCCACAACAACAACGAAGCACACAGCATAGGGAGCCCAGGAACTATGATCAACTGTATGCAGTCTCTATGGGGAGGGGGGGGTATCGGCTGGTATCTTGTGTAAGAAATAGACAAGGGATGAAGGCTCCAGCGAGCTCATATTTTTTAAACTGGAAAAAAACAGACGAATAGAATGAAAAATAAACTCTATAAAAATCAAGCAGCCTGTCGGCTGAGATAGCTCTGCTGTTAGCAATGCACATTTCAATTAAAGAACAGAAGATGAACAATATGTATAGTTTTCAACCAGAATTCAAAAATATCACTTTTCACCAAAAATAATCATCAAAATTAGATAATTGAATTATGATAATTAAAGAATTAAAGATATCATCATGAAATGAACAAATCTGAGAGAGGACCACATGTAGTACCTATATATGTAATATCAAAGCAATTGGACTTGCGGTTTTTAACAAGAAGTCAAAAATATCACTTTTTACCAAAAATGACAAAAATATTCACCAAAATTAGAGAATTAAAGATATCATTACAAAATGAACAAATGTGAGAGAGGTCCACATGTAGTACCTATATATGTAATATCAAAGCAATTGGAATTTTGGTTTTTAACAAGAAGTCGAAAATATCACTTTTTACCAAAAAAGACAAAAATATTCACCAAAATTAGAGAATTGAAGATATCAACATGAAATGAACAAACCTAAGAGAGGTCTACCCAAGGTACATATACACCAAGTATCAAAGCATTCAGGCTTGTAGTTTTCAAGAAGAAGGCGAAAAAGTAAAACATTGACACGAACGACGATATTATATTATATTTTATTTTTTATTAGACGCATAAAATCCTTAGGAAAGGATAAAAAGGGTCTTACAGAAAGAAATTAAAAAAAAAAAAAAAAAAAAAAAAAGCTCCGCTCGACAAAGTCGACAGCAGAGCTAAAAACTACAACTTTAAGTTAATGAATTTGAAAAGAATAATACTCCAGGTACCAACTTCAGAATTGCTAAAGAAGTATAAAAAAAAATAACTTGATGTTGTTCAAGATCAAAACCAAAGATGTGCTGTCGCAATTACCTTTCATTAGAATTCAAACATTTAGTAGTGATTAAATCAATTGCTCAACATTATCCATGCACATAATCCACATACACTGTCGCCCATTTAATCAAAATGAGGGCTTACTGGTTGGTTGATATTGAACCAGCTCATTAATATTAATTAATATTACCAGTAATTAAAATTCACAATAAGGGATTTGTTTAAACAAGGGAACAGGGGCGCCCCCTTACCCTGGGGGAGCAGATCCTCTGGCAACCATAAAATTCTGATTGACCAGGGATCACATGTGGCCACAGTCTTCAACTGTGACCTGTCTGATAGTAATTTTGGCCCCAAGGAAGCCATAGAATGCTTCATTTTAACTTAGAATTATCAAAAACTCCACACCTTGGTAGGGAGAACCCTATTTCCCCCACTTGGTGGCGCCGCTAAATTGCAGTGCTCCCTCTTGCAGTTTTTTCATAGAAAAAACCCTGACAATGATGTTACAATACTATTTCTGGATTGGTCAATTTAAAATCTTACATCTATTTTATTAAGAAAATTATACCATGGTTATAAATCAAATAACTTAATATGTCTTTATACCTGTTTCCAGTTTGATCTGAGCTCTGGTTTCATTCTGTCTGTATATAAGCCTGGATTATCCATTTTCTCATGGGTGTGGCCGTGTTCATGACTATGATCATGATGATGATGTCCAAGGGCACCTGATGTACTGACATTGCCAGCTCGAAATAAAACAAGCAGAATGTTAGTTGAAATAAATATTCTGTAGTTTTAAAATATCAGTTTTGATCAAAAGTTAAAAAAATAATTTAAACCACATTATTTTAATAAATTAATCATTATTAAACAAGCCATGCACCATGGCATAGTCCCCGTTAGTTATCAAATCTAGTTATATAGTTTTGTTTATAGTAATATAGTACAAGTACTTTGAGAGATATTGCCCTGAGACAGCATTAATTAAAACAAAATGGCCATCGGTTGGCCATTTTTAATAGGATTGTCAAACCAATACATCTGTGTATCTATGACATGATCTATAATGAATATATAAAATTTTAACATCAGTCAAAGCATATCAGAGATATGGCTCTAGACTTACTTTAATTAATACAAAATGGCTACCAGTCACCCATTTTGAATCTTATCTAAGAAACAAAATTAAGGTCATTTAATGTTTAATGTATGTACCAACTTTGTACAAAATCCATCCATAAACGACCAAGATCTGGTTTTGGAATGCCAGAAATGCTTGATTTTTGAAGATTTTTAGCACAAAAATTGCCATCTTTACGCCATTTTGAATCAGATCGTCAAACCAATATATATGTATATCTATGAAATGATGTATAATGAATATTTAAAATTTGAACATAATCAAAGCATGACAGAGATATGGCCCTAGAACCACATTCATTAAAACAAAATGGCTGCAATCTTATCTGAAAAACAAAATGACTTGCATCAAGGATCTATAACGTCCAACGCATGTACCGAGTTTGAACAAAATCCATCTGTAAACAGTCAAGAAATGCTTGATTTTGATGATTTGTCAGTACAAAAATGGTCGCCATTTGGTAAATGTGTTACATGATGTATGTGTATGATAGCAGTACATATTCTATTCTATAATGCTGTAGTCAATGTCATCCCGACCCCATACCCACCTAAGGCGATAGCATGGGACAAATATGCAAGATTGAATTCCTAATTTCACTTTCTAATTTATTGGTTTCACCATCTAATCCATTGGCACATCATCTAATTTATTGGTTTCACCATCTAACCCATTGGCACATGATCTAATTTATTGGCTTCACCATCTAATCTATTGGGACATCTAATTTATTGGCTTCACCATCTAATCCATTGGCACATCATCTAATTTATTGGCTTCACCATCTAATCTATTGGGACATCTTATTTATTGGTTTTACCATCCAATCCATTGGCACATCATCTAATTTATTGGTTTCACCATCTAATTTATTGGTTTCACCATCTAATTTATTGGCTTCACCATCTAATCCATTGGCACATCATCTAATTTATTGGCTTCACCATCTAATCTATTGCGACATCTTATTTATTGGTTTCACCATCCAATCCATTGGCACATCATCTAATTTATTGGTTTCACCATCTAATTTATTGGTTTCACCATCTAATTTATTGGCTTCACCATCTAATCCATTGGCACATCATCTAATTTATTGGTTTCACCATTTAATCCATTGGGACATCTTATTTATTGGTTTCACCATCCAATCCATTGGCACATCATCTAATTTATTGGTTTCACCATCTAATTTATTGGTTTCACCATCTAATTTATTGGCTTCACCATCTAATCCATTGGCACATCATCTAATTTATTGGCTTCACCATCTAATCTATTGCGACATCTTATTTATTGGTTTCACCATCCAATCCATTGGCACATCATCTTATTTATTGGTTTCACCATCTAATTTATTGGTTTCACCATTTAATCCATTGAGACATCATCTAATTTATTGGTTTCACCATCTAATCCATTGACACATCATCTAATTTATTGGTTTCACCATCTAATTTATTGGTTTCACCATCTAATCCATTGAGACATCATCTAATTTATTGGTTTCACCATCTAATCCATTGACACATCATCTAATTTATTGGTTTCACCATCTAATCCATTGGTTTCATCATCTAATTTATTGGTTTCACCATCTAATTTATTGGTTTCACCATCTAATCCATTGGTTTCATCATCTAATTTACTGGTTTCATCATCTAATGTATTGGCACATCATCTAATTTATTGGCTTCACCATCTAATCCATTGGCTTTACTTCCTAATTTCTTGGTTTTGAGTACAAACTGGTACACTACCAAGCTTTAACTTGGTAATTTCTCCAGCTGTAATTAGTACTCTTTACACCCAGGTCAAAACTCTTACTATTACATGTATAACTATTTTCATTAGAAGAAGAAGAACGCATTGAATTAAGGGAAAATCAACACAAACATCGCACATGCTTGGCGTGGCGACCACCGCTCTCTAACCTTTTCACCACCAGTTCCCTCTTTTCATCACAAATTCACATAATACTTGCAGTCCTGTTTATAGTCTGCACTTTCTTGCAGAAGATTGGTACAAAAATAGACACATTTTTCGAATAAACTGAAAATTGACTCAGATTTTGTCAGTTGGATCCAAAATTAGGGTTCATTTCCAGAAATATTGAAGCACAGTTGTGGAGGGACTGTGATTGAAGAATTTAAAAAAAAAGTGCAGACAAATTTGGGCAAAAAAGTCTGGTGGTATTTTAAAAAAGGCAATGGTAAGCAAAGTTATTTTAAATCCTGGTTTAGTGGTGGCCTTTGATTGGTGTGAATACAGAGGCGGTGGCACGAAATTTTGCATGGGGGTGGGGGGGGGGGCGAGATCTGCTCACCAACCTTGCGCCTAAGGCGCGACCTTACCTGGGGGTCCGGGGCAAGCTCCCCCTTAAAAATTTTGAAATCTAGACCCTCTGAAACGCTATTTCTTGCATTTTGAGGGGCTAATTTTTATGACACAGAGGGTTTTAGCTTGATTGTGGAGGGGAACTGCTCTCTCGATCTGCCCCGCCCCCAACCCCCGTGTCGCCACCACTGGAAAAGATACTAGAAGCACTGTTCAAGATGTACAAAATGCTTTGGATCAGTGAGGAATGTTATTCTGTTAGTCTGGCTAAAAAACTATTTAACTCTATTATCAAACCCACAGCTTTATATGGGGCTGATGTGTGGGGAGGGGTTATGCTGAACATCTACAAGGGGTCTGGTAAAAATAAATGTACAGTTGACAATTGCAATTTTGAAACAAAACTTTTCTCAGATAAATTAATTCCAGAAAAACTTCATATTAAATTCTGTAAAAGAGTTCTGGGTGTGCACAGGAAGGCATCTAATGACCCATGTAGAGGTGAATTAGGTCAATATCCACTTATATTGGATATCTGTGTTTCAGTTATGAAATATTATCAAAGACTAGTATGTAAAAAAAAAAACAATTCTATCATTGATGCAGCCTATGAAGAATCCAAAACTCTTGTGCATGACCCATGGCTTAACTTTATACAAAAATTACTAGTCATAACAGATCTAACTAATTCAGACCCACATCAGAACAATTTTTGTGATATTTTTAAAGAGAAGCTCAAATGTTTGTACCGTATGAAGTGGAAAAACAATTTGTTGAACAATTGTAAGCTTGACTTTTACAGGTGTGCTAAAGAAAATTTTGAATTTGAACATTATTTGGAAAAAATTAAAAATAAAAATCATAGAATAGCTTATACTAAATTTAGAACTTCTGCACATTTTCTTCCCATTGAATCCGGTAGACATAAAGGCATTTTGAAGGAAAACAGGCTATGTAATCTCCATGAATGCAATGAAGTAGGGGATGAGAAACATTACATTTTATATTGTAATAATTGTCAAATCAAAGAACAAAGATCTAGATTCCTTGCAGCTTTATACATCTATGCCCCAAAGCTGGAAGATTTTAGCATGGATGAATTATTTCCTATTATTGTTTCAAGTAATGATTTTTTCATTCTTAGCATTTTTGCAAAATTTATTTTCTATATTCTTGATATGTATTAATACTGAAAGTTTTTGTTGTTCTGAATGTTTTGTTTTGTTATTGTTATTTTTGGACTTTACTCAAGTTTTCATTGGTACGTTCCAAATAAAAAATTCTATCTATCTATCTACTAGAATGGTCGGCCGGGAGGCAATAACGGCCCAGACACGGCTGATCGATAAGCTCGTTTACAATTCATAATATCAGCAATAGAAATCGTCTGTGTCTAGCTTTACCTTTTATAAAATTCACATGATGGGCACCTTCTTCAACCACGTCAACTTTCTTGTCGAAACTACCCGCCATATTCGTTACGTTAGTCAAATGGCTCAGTCTAAGTGCAACAAGAGCGGGCACTAGCAAAGCTTAAAACAATTGACCCGCCAGTAACCGTCTCCAGGCACACCATAAATTTGTATTCCCTTTCCACCACGCACAGTTCAGCGAATTGTTGTTTTTGTTGTTGTTGTCGTGATCTTATTGAACAAATTATGTAAATTATAGTGTTAGTCGACGGTATTTTGAGTTGTTTGTTTACTGCAAAATAAAAAATAAATAAACTGTAAACTTAGCAAATAACACCGAACAAACGGCAAGGTAAAGACTATGTCTAATTATAGTAAATACGTACTGCGTGCGTGACTCGAACCGGCGCTCGCGTACGGCACCCAATCGCCTAGCTACACGCCACTACACGTCTTCCCCTCGGCCACCGGGCATCCCCAAAAACCGCTTTGATAATAACAGGATGTTTTCATTTGTCCATGAACCCACGTAGGTCCATGATTTGTCTCACTGTACAATGGTGAGTTTGAACAGTTTGAGATAGGAAATTGCACTAACAATATTACACGCACAATATGGTATATGTTGATAAATTGCAACGTCATAAAGCGAGCCTGAACGTGAACATTATGAGGTGTGACTATTTTGGCGAGTGTTAAGATATCCTTCTTTCAGTTTTTTGGGGGCCGGTATGTCGCCTTACTTCATACAAGTGAACATTGATCCGGCACACGCAAGTTAATTCCATCGTGAATTTGTCATTTTCTTAAAAATTAGCTACAAAGAATCATTTACATGTAATAAAATTGGTCGAATTTGCTGTCATCGTTAATTCTAGGGATTGTGTGGTTATTGACGCACTAGTCACTAGTATTAGTGTGATTTTTCACTTAATGCATTACTATGTTTTCTATTTACATTACAATTTTTCATTTTAATTTTTCAACTTCATTAATGTACATAACCCCCCAAAAAATGTAATATTTTCTTTACGGTGTCAATAAAGCACTATTCTATTCTATATTTGCATTGAACGCAATAATGCAAATATTTTTTAATGTAGAATATCTTGGAACATATTCCCCCACTACCACATGTGTACATAAAATGTTGGTTGGTTCAGTCACAGTCTTAGAGGGACTGTGGTTCAATAAATATTACTAATAATAGTGTTTGTTTTTATCATTAGAGCACGCTTATGCGCGTAATCGTTCCATATTTGGAATTCGCGTTTCCTTATATGGTAGGATGAAAATACCCAGTGCAATACTGCAAAATTACGGCACATTGTAACATATGGCGTTACGGTGATAGATGTATAATGATAATATTTATTTAGATTTTGGAGCGGTAGTACTATTAAACAGTAAATTAGCTGGGATACAGCATGGAGCTACATGTGTGTAGCTAGCTGTCTTGGTATTGAATTGTACTGACTGTTACATCGAATAATCAGCTCCTGATTGGGCGATGGTTTTTCCGAACGCAACACTAGAGACGGGCAGCCTAAAGTAGCGATGATACTAAAAGCGCCGCCATAGGTAACTCTATTCTGTCAGCATTGAAACGACGTTAACATAAACTTTGGACTTTACTCAAGTTTTCATTGGTACGTTCCAAATAAAAAATTCTATCTATCTATCTATCTATCTATCTATCTAAAATCGAAAATATATTGCCAGAACATATTATGTATACATAGTACATATATGACAATTTTCATTTTCAATATGTAAGTATCAATTTAATCTCATATAATAGATGAACTTTTATTGACGACGGAACGAGTAACGCGCCAGGTAGCTCTGCGTACAGTGCTGTGGTGGGGACATCTATCAACCAAACGCGTCCTCTTACACACAGCACTGTACGCAGGGCTACGCGCCAGGTAACATAACGCGCTTCGCTCGATTATCTTGCCATGAATCATAGCTGCAGTTCTGTAGCTCGCTTGGTTTCGCTGTCGGTTATTTTGTTCGTCGTGGTGTTAACGCAAAACCAACTGCAGCTACATGAATCACCGTCCCTAGGGACGGTTGAGGGACGGTGCATGAATCAATCTACCAGGCAGAGTTCTATTTCCACGAATACAACAGAGCGGAAGTGACGTGCATTTTGTGTCGCATTTACATCATTGGCTGGTTCCCGCCTCAAGTGTCATGGCGTACCAAGCCACCTGCCATTCGCAAAGGACGCCGGGAACCAGCGAGATTTACATCATAGCCCTGAGTACAGTCGTGGAGGTTGGCCTTCTGCTGATCATGTGGGGCCGAATGATCAACGGAAGGAGGCCAACCTACAGGACTGTACTCAGGGCTACCTACATCATTGATGGAAGGTTAGTACGTCTATGGCCAGTTTCTTGTAATGTCTTGTTTTGAAGCTGTTGAATTGTTGGCCTCAATATAACTAATATGCTCTTGAAAAGTTAAACTGTTTTTTTATCGTCACCAAGGACCGAAAAAAACAATCAAACACCAGTGTTGGTTTGTCCCACAGTCATGTGGTTTGTCGTAGAATGGGCACGGTTACGCCTGGCCCTGCGTACAGTGCTGTGGCGTCCCGTACACACAGCACTGTGCGCAGGGCTAGGTTACTAGTAGACTTGCATACAGCCCCTTGTTTATTTGTTGTTGTTTTCTCAATAAAATAAAATGTTGTGGAAGTGTAAATGGCGAAAGCCGAGTTACCGCGAAAGTCTGGTTACCGCACAAAAAAACAAGTCCAGGCTACTAGAAACAGCCAGTAGGCTACCCTGCACATAAACAAATAGTGATCATAGAATGAACACCAAAGGTAGCCTAATACACTGATAGTTGTTGCTGTTTTGTTCCATAGCTGTTTTTTAAGAATGAATGAATGAACTTTATTGTTCCCGTGTAAAAAAGAGTAGATTACATAGGGTGTTTCACTGTTTGCAACAATAAAGAATTTTTGTTAACAAGACAATATTTTGAAAATAACTAGAATGAATGTACTTAAAATTCACAAATAAATATGTATAAAAAAAAAAAAAATACACAAATAAATTATTAAAGAAATCTAATTTCTAATTTTGGTCACAGCTAAAATAAAGTTTGATATCTCTTGTTGAACTAATTTATCTTGATGTGAAAGTAAATATGTGAAACAAGAAATGTTATTGTTAGCCGGGTCTTTAATTTTATGTAACAGTTGAGATCTCTGCTGTTCATATTTTTGACAATCTAAAAGTAAATGGATCTCATCTTCAATGCAGTTATTACAAAATTGACAAAGTCTGCTAATCATTGTACTTTTTGGATAGAATGTCTGCCTTTTTCAATAGCTAAACTATGATCGCTAACCCTGAATTTAGTGAATATTTTTCTATTTTCACCGTTCAAATTAAGTAAATAAGGCTCCAAATTATACTTAGTTTTAAATTTTGAATATGTTCTGAGTTTAGAATTTTCATTTGATATAGCAGTTCTCCACTTGTTCACATACCTGCTTTGTAAATTTGATTGTAAAATTTTACAAATTGTTGCTGTTTGTGTTTTGAGGATTTTTCTTTTCAGAAGAAAATCTAATGATGCTTCCTGTAATATGATTTTAAGATTAATGAACCAACTATTTGATATAAATGATTTTTTCTGTTCATAGCATGCTTGTTTAGTTAGATTATCAACTGGTAATTCTATGATATGCAGCCAATATTTTTATTATTTGTTTTTTGATGTCAATTAAAAGAGGATATTGCCCCAATTCTGCTCTTGCTGCTAGATTACATGAGGTCCTGTTAATCTGCAAGATTTGCTTACAAAACTTCAAATGAATTTTTTCTATTGTTTTTTTTCCTTATTTGTTGTTGTTGATGAAACTTTGTCCCCATACCTCTGATCTATATAGAAGGATGGGTTTTATAAAAACGTGAAATAAGTGTAAAGAAAGTTTAATATTTTTATTATCCCATAGTATTTTGTTCATAGCAAAAAGTGCTTTTCCAGTTTTCTCTGCTATATTGGCTTTTGCCTCATTGAAATTACCATTTGAACTGAAAATAATCCCTAAATAAATATACTGTTTATTACATTTAATGCATTGGTTGCCAATAGTAAAAAAGTATCTTTTTTGCAGTGGTGATTTATTGAAAATAACAATTTCAGTTTTAGATATGTTTATTTTAAGTTGAGAATTGAGCAATATTGTTTAAGTTCATTCAAAGCTTGTTGAAGTCCATCTGATGTAGTGGAAATGAGAGCCATGTCATCTGCATATATTAATGAATTTACTGGTGTATTATTCAATGTTGGTGGTTCTGTGATCATAAGAATGTAAACAATGGCAGTGGTGTTTTTGTTTACACTTATAGCAAGATAAAAATGACATTGTTTGAAAGTAGAGATTATGGGCTACAAGTACATATATACAAGCCGGTAGGCTGGTTGGCGATCCGCTCCGCTCAAAAACAAGCAACATGTTTTTTGGCTGTTTCCATGGTGACATAAATGTGAAGCTGACGTCGGTTTATAACTAATACGAAGTTCGCAAACACCATTCAGTCTTTAGAAGTCACTTAGTTTAGTACTAGGACCACAGTTACTCTCTCCTAGTAGAGTGACTGTGCTAGGACGTATTCTGCTGTTACATTTATTATTTCCAACCGTTTTGCGATAGCATTTTTTAGAATGAAGCGTTTCCCGTAAATGCTGGAAAGCGAAATAATGAAATAACGAAATGGTAAATATTTACCTAAATTGCAGTGTGTTGACCTTCATAACAATATACTTCATAATGCAAAACACTAGTCACAGTGAGTAATTTAAATATACAACTCCTAATCGAAAAATGTGACCACAGTCCAGAATTTCAGACGGATATTAAGCAACCTAAGAGCATATCAGAAGCATTTACTCTAAAATATAAAAAAAGAACTGCAGTCAAAAGTCAAGAATGCCAGCAAATAAAGGACTCTGTCCCACAATCCTTTGTGCGCGTTATTACGGACACGCGCAAAAAACTGTACCACGCTTGTCAAATCTGGGTCAAATATACAGTACGCTACTATCTTGCCACAGATTGTTTAGTAGTGGAGTGTTCGGTGACCATTGAATTAGCCCGTGATTCATATTTTATGTGTATTAATTTATTCATCAATTTTCGTGACTGACAGTACCGTACTGCCCAAATTTTAGTCAAAAAACGCAACTGGTGAAACGGAAGAGCATCGCCAGGCGATGGACGCAGGGCTCTTTGGCAACGACCGCATAGAGGTCAAAATACGCGTTCTATTTTTACGCATTAAATTTGGCTCTTCCCTTTCGCCCCCTCCGGAATGTTCTACTTTTGCAGCCTAATAGCAGGTTTTTCGAAAAACGTCTAAAAAACACAAGAATTAGTAGAAATGTTCCTGTTTTGGGCGGATTATTGATAGAGAATAATGTCTTTATTACAAAAATGCTGAAAAACCGTGAGTTGTTGCCTTAGTTATTTTTTTATTGGCGAAAAACTGCGAACTCGGCAAATTTGGTTGCACAACTTCCCTTTATCATATACACCCAGCGACACCGATGCCAGCTGACTGTGTACAAAACTGGTAGGAGGTAATACATTTGGGGCGAAAGTATTCAAAAATCAGTTTTTGGATGTTGCAATGGCAGTGGTGGGCCAGGATTTTTTTCCAATTAGTGACGGCACGACCTACCTGTGAAGTATGAACAAAACCAGCCGAGCCGTTGCTGGTGAAAAGTTACCCCAACTTTGGGGTCAAATTTCTCGGTAATGAAAACAGATATCAAAAATTCAAATGGTAACTTTGTGCCCACACTCAAGCTGAGTAGAATGAGCTATGTTTGAAGTGTTTTATCCCAAATTTGTAGGAGATACATTTGGCGCGAAGCTATCCAAAAATCAAGTTTTTTGGCTGTTGCTATGGCAACGGTGGGGCAAAAAAAATTTCAGATTTTTCCTTATAACTAGGGTTAAGGTGTGACCTACCTGCCAAGTTTGAACGAAATCGGCCAAGCCAAAAAAATCACAGAAGAAATAATACGTGAACACTGGAACACTGGAAATGTACACACACAGACACACACACACACAAAACGACAAAAGTGATTATAAGGGCAATCCTAGCGGAGCGGATCGCCAATAATTTATGAGGATAGGGTTCATATTAGGTAGGTCAAAGTTCACAACAAAATAAGACTCAACAACAAGTTTCAGCTGCAAATTTAACAAGGCACAATTTTGGTCTGAGAAGCCGCTGACATATGCGAACACACCCCAAATGTAGAGAATCTACTTGTTAAATGAGTGCCAAAAATTGTGTCTATATCAACATTTCTTGAGTCGGGAGGTGTAAAACAGTGTACTAGGGTCTCTCACAACTGGCCCATGACCTTCAAGGTCATCAGCCACTGACTTTGGATTAAGCATTAAATTACATATTCCAAATGAATTTGTCAATTATTTTGTATTTCTTCAAGGTTCATGCATTAGAGTAACAGTCTTTAGCTCCGCTGTCAACTTTGCGAAGCTTATCATATGAGTGATTGTCCGTCGGCGTCCGTCGTTGTCCGTGTCAATGTTTTACTTATTCGACTTCTTCTTGAAAACTACAAGCCTGAATGCTCAGATACTTGGTGTGTATGTACCTAGGGTAGACCTCTCTTAGATTTGTTCATTTCATGATGATATCTTCAATTCTCTAATTTAGGTAAAAAGTGATATTTTCGACTTCTTGTTAAAAACCGCAAGTCCAATTGCTTTGATATTACATACATAGGTACTACATGTGGACCTTTCTCAGATTTGTTCATTTCGTGATGATATCTTAAATTGTCTAATTTTGGTGAATGTTTTTGTCATTTTTGGTAAAAAGTGATATTTTCGACTTCTTGTTAAAAACCAAAATTCCAATTGCTTTGATATTACATACATAGGTACTACATGTGGACCTTTCTCAGATTTGTTCATTTTGTGATGATATCCTCAATTCTCTAATTTTGGTGAATGTTTTTGTCATTTTTGGTAAAAAGTGATATTTTTGACTTCTTGTTAAAAACCGCAAGTATGATTGCTTTGATAGTACATATATAGGTACTACATGTGGACCTCTCTCAGATTTGTTCATTTCGTGATGATATCTTCAATTATCTAATTTTGATGAATATTTATGTCATTTTTGGTAAAAAGTGTTATTTTTGAAGTCCGATTGCTATACATACTATACATATTGTTCATTTTCTAATGATATCTTCAGTTCTTTAATTGAAATGTGTCTTGCTAACAGCGGAGCTATTTCAGCCGAGAGGATGCTTGTTTATTATTGTGTTTTGATTACCATATTTTTTCCTAAAAGGTTCCCAAGGTGAACAATAACATACACAGTATATATCAGGTTCAAAGTGTTTATTTACAATAAAATATCCGTTACTATAATTAACAAATTATTCTACATGTAAATCATCTTCCTCAAAGCTGTTTGTTCTGTCTTGAAGTTGATATAGATCATCATCATCACTTCATGCTTTTCTGTAATAAACAAAAACAAAAAAGGGTTAAATATAAATCCTACATGTATACAGTGAGCAATGTTGTTTCTATTTTTTCTAAATGTAATTTAAAATGAACTACCGGTAATAAAGTTTATTATAAACTAGTACTAGTATAATGAATTTTAGCTAGTGACCCCCCCCCCCCCCGAGTTATAAGGTAGTTACAAATGTATGCGCTGTAAGGAAGTAAAGTGTTCTAAGGAAAGATACCCAATAGTAATTGTGTACTCACCATTTATTCACTTGTCTTCACTTCATGCTTTTCTGTAATAAACAAAAACAAAATAGAGTTAAATATAAATCCTACATGTATACAGTGAGCAATGTTGTTTCTATTTTTTCTAAATGTAATTTAAAATGAATTCTTGCCTAGTTATTTTTGAAACTCAGTTCATTTGTAATTTTAATACATGGTAACTGCAGAATGAAATTGTAATACTTGTTTTTATAAAACTTGCAGCATATTAAAAAATATGTACACGGACGAGGCCAGCTTATAGTTCAACTTATTTGACCTCGAAAAATTACGTTTGGGCTATGATTTTTTTTCTCGATCATTTCGCCGATCGATAGGAAACTCCATTGACATTGTTACTAGTAGATATGCTAATTATCCATTGACTTTACGTCAAACCAATATGACGTCACACTTTTATATATTGCTATCTGTTCGTTTTTCAATGTATCCACTAAATTGAAGAAATAGAGCCGGAAGATCGACATAGAAGCATCACTGGCTTCTGTGCGAATGTTGTGTGATACTTAAGGTAGCAGCCTACTCATAAATTAAAAAACCTAGAATTTATTCATTTTGCAATAAATTGTACTCCAAGGATATGAAAGTTTGTTATTTTCTCCCTGATTAGTAAGAAACTGTTTTTAGTTTCACGCAGTGTTCAAGATTGTTACCCTCGTATAATAAATATCAGTGGATTAATCGCATTTATAATATTATCACGCCAGCTGACTGGCCATTTTCGGGCTCAAATCATTCAGTAAAATCCAGATATGTACCAGCCTGAGGATGCGTAAAAAACATTCTATGTTCCCTAATGCAATATAGACTCGCCAAGAGTGGGCGTGATCACAAACCGGAGCCAGCAAGATTCGAAAGCCAACTGTTTAGTCAAAACCCAAGCAGTTAGCCAATTGCTAGCGAGTTTGCAAATTGGCTGCCCCAATACTTCTGAGACTTGCTGTAATAGTTTGATTGAATATTTCTTAAACTCAAATATATGCAAGTGTGGCGCCTAATTTTTGAAAAATTTCACTTAAAACTTATTTTCTTGTTGTTATATTCAAATTTAAATATTATATTAACAAGTTTGGAATCATGAGTAAGGTTGAATTTGATGTGTACTCTGTTTTTTTTGTTTTGTTTTTTGTATTAGAAAGCTAAATTTTAGCTGTTATAAAAACAGCATGTTGATTTATTTCATATAAAAATACCAAGGCAAAGAACAAGTTTGGTAGACTTTTGTGACTAAAAGTTTGATAATTAGTCAGACATGTAAAGATTAAATTTTGGTTACAGTGTTGCAGTGTCTCGTTTCAGGATTTATATTGACCAAATTTGGATTGACAGAAAAAAAAATGATCCTGGCAGCCATCTTGTCATGACTATTAATTTTTGCAAGACTGAAGAGGTATTCCAAATTTGAAGTCATTTTTGAGTTTGTCTTGAATTGTACTACAAATGCTACCATGTTGTGGATTGTTTCTCATTCATATGCAAATTGTTTTGTTATAGCTACTTCAAGCCTTAACTAGACTGACTGGGTACTTCTGCTTGTACGACACACACCTACCTATCACAGGAGCATGAAGCTAAGTCCAAAGGAAATCGAGGGATTATTGATCCACCAGGCTGGATTTCTGGCCCAAAAACGACTGGCACGGGGCGTAAGACTCAATTATCCAGAAGCGGTTGCACTCATTGCATGTCAGGTTTGTGTCGTTTCATTCCTTGCTTTGACTCAAAATTTTGTACTGAAAGCATTACATTGAAATTATACACTGTTTAAAGTTGCGATTCGAAATTGCGAACTATTCACTACGTTCAATTACCCACCATAGACTCCGGTCAGTCAAAATGACTATTTTGAACAGTAGGCATTAATCAGCGGTTCTGCCGATGATGGAGAGATAGAATCTAGGTCAGGGGAAGCCCCATGACCCCAAGATTCTCCTTCCCTTACGTCACGAACCACGTGACCGAGGCCATATGGCAGCGCCATAGACGGCTGTATAATCACTCTTTCTTTTTCTCCGCATCAACAGGGATGAAGTTTTAGCGGCTCTGCTGGATCCCAAGGCTCTTTCCCCAGACCCCGGTACCACGAATTTACGTTTGGCAAACCGAGCAAAAGGGGACAGCCGCGTTCCATGGGCATTCTTGCCAATCGGAGACAAACCATCCAGCCCTAAGGGCAGAGTTGCTAGAGCGCATTATTGTGCGTGCCCAGAACTCTGGAGACCACTGAGGCAGAATGCACCAGCCTCCTAGACCAGGCGACATTTTTACTGGTGGGCCACCGCACATCTACGTGCAACACCCCCTAGTGTCACCTGGCTCTCTTGGCCGGGGCCACTACTGTGCTACGAGACGCACCCTTAGACGCACATGTTTTCGGGGGGGTTACGTCCCCACCTCAGTGATGCAGACTGGACATCTTCTACCCTCTTTGTTCAGGGAATGGTGGGTACAGTCTCGGAGCTTCGTAGTGCAATGAACCAGAGGGTTCAGATCGAATCCGCTGGCCAGTTGGCCCTGCCAAGGGCAAGCGGAGGGCACCCCAAGCACAGAAAACACAACGCCCTAAGGCGACATCTGCTAGCCAGAATCAGCCAGGAGGCAAACGCTCATACCCTTCCATGGGAGGGAAGAGTAGTGGCGCGCCCCCAGAGAGGAAAGAGCCAGGTGGTGGCTCCTCACCCTCCCTGGGCGGACGTCTACCCTGGCAGCGGGGGAAGCGTGTTTGACGCTCACCTCTGCAACCGAGCTATCTCAGCCGACTGGCTGCTTGTTTTGGCACATGCCGACTCATGCCCGACCATTTACATACACGTTTTGACACATGCCATCTCAGCTCGACTCAACCCAAGATCTGTAACATGATTGCCACTAATATACTGAGAAACTATTTACCTAACAAAATGGCTAGTCATTACACACTGTTTCCACAAGAAGCAATGGCTATATTGTAAGCAATATAGATATATCATTAGCAAAACAGTGTCTTGTACTGCAATATTGTCATTCCATTCGTTCTTTCCTGTCACAGCAAGTGCCATGCAAAGAATAAAAACATTCCGTATATCATGCCTCTAATACCACACACAGGTGGGTTTTTTCTAAGCTTTTAATAACATTTGTATATCATTATTAATATTGTCAATTATTTTTGCTGGAACAGATACAGGAGTATATACGAGATGGCCAGCATTCAGTGGCTCAATTGATGGACATGGGAAGCCGCATGTTAGGTATGTATGCAGCAATATAATGTCAAGGTCATATACTGTCAGTGATTTAAGAGCCGAGATTCATTGTGACCTTTTTTTAGCAGTGGTTACACTTTACTTGAAAAATTTAGCATACATAAATATCATCTATTGATCAAATCATAAATGTATAAGTAAATATGTTATAGTTCGTGTAATAATTGTAGGTCATACATTAATCACTTAATTTTCATGATTTAATGACAATCATGAACACAAACATTCATGTTGAGGGTAGCTTATACTCTATATCATACATGAATTACCCAATAGAAATATTCACTTAATTTGCACCGACTCAGGAAATTCGTGAAAATTTGTCTTTCACAGATTTAAAGTACTTAGTAGTATACAGTACCCTCGTTATGACAAACTTCTCAGAGCATTTTCACCGCCTGGAAACCATCACAGTGAAAACAAAGGGAGAAAACCTTTTTAAAAATAGGGTCTTTGAGATTGTTGTTGAATACATGAATGTATGCACTACTGTAGAATACTTTATTTTAGCTGGAATTAATTTTCAATGAAAAGAATTTTTTTTTCACTGATTTTTGACTAGTTGAATGTAAAATATAGAAAAACCATTCCTTCAGCGAAAATAGCAAAAATTAATAACAAGCGAAAATAAAGTATTTTACTGTATTTGTATAAACCAATCTTTTACAATTTTGCAGGATTAAAGCATGCTTTCATAACCACAATATATCAAAACTGGAGATTTTAACTGGAGTTAAAATATGTGCTTAATAATTACCTAATTTGCATATTTTATTTTTCTGTTTTTCCATCTATATCTCTAGAGCTAATCATAACATTCCAATGAAGCTTGATACATGTATCACCAGACAATGCACAATTCTGATTACTTTTGTGTTGAAACCTGTGCATACTAATTAATTAAAATGCATAATAGTAAACCAAGTTTCCACTGACATTTCAGAAACCAATTATTGCATTATGTAAGACATGGACAATTGATTAGATTAGAGCTGATTAGATTTGGATTGAAATTCAAACATTCCAGTTATTTGCATATGGTGCATAGTCATTACATTTCAATGAACTTAGTACGTAGATACTCTGGCATAATCCAGACATAATTAGTTTAATATTGCTCCAGAATAAATCAGACTGCAAACCACAAAACACAGGAACAAATTCCTCTATGCACTATTTATATACTCTCCTGATTGCAAAATCTTGCCAACTGAAGAATTGATTATCAAGATTTTCTCAAGTGTACACAAATATGTTTGTAGTAGTTTAGCTAAATTTGTATTTCAGATTCTAAAATTATTTTAGATTAGTTGTTTCTTATATTGGAGTTTTCTCAAGCATTGTTTTTGTGTACGTTCCAAATAAAAAATATCTTATCCTATCCTATATGTACCATTACATTTATTTTTTGTGAATGTTATAAACTTCTATGCTGTGAATCACATTATTGTGCATCTCAAAAAGTACACCTATATTAGTCGCCGAGCTTCTTGTTTAAAAGGCTAATCATAAGTTCAGAATTTCCTATATTTCCTTCATATGTCTCCAATACTCTCAGCACACATTCTTAGTTTTCTGACACTGACATGATGATGATGAAGAAACATCTATTGGGTCTAAGGTGTGGGTTTCTGCAAAATTTGATGATTATAGATCTCTACAAATTTTACTGACTTTCTGCCCACCAATGTATGTGTGCATTAACTGTGGTCTGCGTTACAAGATGAGTGGTTTCTATGCAGGTATATTTATTTAATTATCACAGACAACGTAAATCCATAGACTTTGAACTGAGCTTGCATAGAATGTAATAAATATGTGTTTTGTGATCCAAAAGTAATAAGAGTAGAATAAAATAAAATAAAATAAAATGCTTTATTTTAGCACCTTAATAAAAAATACTTTTCTTCTTTGGTTTTAAAAAAATCTAATGTTGAGGGAGCAGATCAAGACAGTCATCAGAATGTCAAGGCACTGTGGTCCTGATTATTTTAAGGCAACAGACAAACTAAAGATAAGAATCAGCTTGTCTGGCAAATTAACAGTCAAATGAATCACGTTTGACAATGAATAGTTAGTCAGTTGATTTATTTTCGTGTGTAATTTGCTTAGATCTCATATGATAATTGATTCCTTCTTCCAGTGACCTATACATCTACTAGCCACAGTGTACTTCTTGATTCTCTCGTTGAAAATGTTTATGAAAAAAAGTTGGGAGTTGCACTCCGACTTAATGTACTCAGTAAAACAAGGTCACATAATGATTACCGGTACTGCATTTGGACCACAAGTTTTAATAATTGGTTTAACTATGGTGTAATTTTCAAGTGACTAAGATTTAACTAATTTGTATCACGACTGGGACAAGTTGGTAGAATTTCTGCCAATCAAATTGTTCTTGTGTATCCAGAATGTGTAGCCTAATTTGTGGCGTGTTCATTGTTGCCATAAATCATTCCATAAGCAGGTTATGGCATATAACCACAGACAATTCAAGACAGCAGTAGTACAATGTATCATCAATTTTGAACTTTGCAAACAGTGACACAGTTATAGGTACAATTTCCATATTTAACCTTTTCACCACCAGTTCCCTCTATTCATCACAAATTCACAAAATAGTCCTGTTTATAGTCTGCACTTTTTTTGAGTAAAAAGTGAAAAATGATTCAAATTTTGTCTGTTGGCTCCAAAATTAGGGTTCATTTCCAGAAATATTGAAGAATATAAGCAACATACCCGTTAGTGCAGACAAATTTGGGCAAGAAAGTCTGGTGCTGAAAAGGTTAATTTGATTTGTCTCCCACATTTTACTGTATTCATTTTAATTTTTGAATTGTGTTCTAGTATGCTTTAAACTTTCATTAAATCACTCCAGGCTTTGTGTATACATTTAAAAATCGTTCATCCCTTAAGACTTTTGACTTACTTTTGTTAGGTTGTCGGCTGGTTCAACCCGGTGTACGTGATATGATTCCAGAGATCCAGATTGAAGCCACATTTCAAGATGGTACTAAGTTAGTCACTGTACATGATCCAATCAGTGTAGTGAATGAGTTTGGTAACCTAGAATTGGCCCTTTATGGTAGTTTTTTACCAGTTCCAGATACTAAATTGTTTGAAGGAAAGGTTAGTTTTGATTCTGTCGTTTCCAATGGCATTCATTACATGTGTACAATTTAAGTGTTTAAATTACTCAATACATCACCTTCTGATAATCTTTTTTTTTTTTTTTTTAAATGTTTTTGTGCCAGGTGACAGTATGTTCCGTACATTGAATGTCACTATTGTCTCTCCTGACTTTTTTTTTGTAAGTGCAAATTGCAAGTGCAAGTGCTGAAACATAGTGCATTTTGCCACAGAAGTCATATTCATGTTTGGGATTACATGACAAGGCTGTGTAAACATCTCTCTATCAAATGGCAATTTGAATGTGCTATCCTGGCATCAACCAGGCCCGGTCGAACACAAGCACCTGCCGACCTTGACCAAGGTTCGCCCAAAGTCGCATTCGTTAGTGAATGAATCTCGGCCAGTGGAATTGACCATCCCATTAAGTCTGTGGCACACTTACCCAGGGTAGGTGTCAACCCTTTTGATGTTCAGCCTACCTTCTAATAATATTCATGGTCAGCCAATATGAATTGGAAAAATGCATCAATGGTTTTGTACAGGGCGTGTTTGATTTTCGTGTAAATAAACAAAGTAATTTACTTGAGTTGTGTACATTGCTACAGATCTCATTTCAAACACAATACCACCCTTTAATTATGGGTTCCTTGTTTAGATTTTTGGAGAATGACTTTTTCGGCACTGTGTCTGTGTTCGAAAACTAACCTTAAAGTGGGGGAGGTGTCATCTGCGCATGCGTCAGACGGCCATAGTACATGTATGTCATTGTTTACAAACATGTTTACCCATGAGCATTTGCGTTTTTAGCGTGTGTTATCATCACTTGGGACTCAATTCCCATGCGTGTGCAGGTGACACCCTCCCGCTTCAAATATTTGCAATAACATGAAGATTATAACAAATACATTGAGGGGTCACCAATAACAAATGCATGTAGATTTAGGGGTCACCAATTCATTAACACAGCAGCTGCTTCTTCCAAGTTTCATGGTCAAATTTGAAGTGTGCTGGCTAACTCCATAACTTATTTTATTTATTTATTTTTTTTATTTTATTAACAGGATGATGATGCTACTGTACCAGGCCAGTACATCATCTCAGATGCCAAGCCAATTGAAATCAACAAAGGACGAGAGACAAAAACTATTAAAGTTACAAGTTTATGCGATCGCCCAATCCAAATTGGCAGTCATTATCATTTCATTGAAGCCAATAAATATTTGAAATTTGACAGATCTGCAACTTATGGCATGAGATTGGTAAGTAAATAGAGTATAATAAAATGAAGTAGTTATTTTTCTTGTACATAATCAATATTTAGTGAAAACAAACTTGACAAGGGTGTGCTTTTATTAATACCCATTGACACAGTTAGAAAATAGGGATTTTTGGATTGATCTCTGTGCGTACATTTTCACTTGCATCTTGGACATCCCTGGACTGATCACACGTTAACTTCACACATTTAATTTTGCAATTGGAATGAAGATGGCTAATTGGCTGAAAATTCATTTGTCATTTTCTTGTTAAGATCAGATTCATATCGCCAATTGGTAAATAAATGTAATAACTACATTTAAAATGTTTCATCTAATAAATATTGCTTTTAAATTTAAAAAATGACAAAACAGAACAATCAGTCAGGCTTTAAAATATTCATTTGTACGTACCGTACTAGCTACGATCATAAAATATTCTTATTCCTTACTTACTGCGATATTGTGTTTAAATGAGCTACAGGCAAGTAAGAACTAAGTACCGATAGAGTTCAAAAAAACCAATAAAAGAATACACACATAGTTTGGTTCAATGACTCTCCATTTAATTGTCCATAATTTGCTGTGTTTTTTTAATTCGTGTGAAAAACGGACATTGATTCACAATCCATATGTTAACAAGATATTCAGGTGTCTATTGCGGTAGTACCGGTATACTTGTATTTGTTTGTTTTATTATTATTTTATTTTTATTTTATTTACTTGTTTTGCTGTTTGATTCCAGAACATAGCAGCCGGAACTGCAGTTAGATTCGAGCCCGGAGAGGTGAAAGATGTATCGTTAGTTGAAATACAAGGAAACAAGTAAGTCTGATGCTTATGTATTTTTATCACAGTTTCCTGGTGTAATATGTACACAAAGGTTATATTATCATGTTCGTTTTATCCCATTGTTTTTACCGTAATGTATTTAATTTCAGAAAAAACAAAGTTTTGTACCTGTGAACACTCCCTTTACAGCTGGCGTCAAAATACATAGAGAGGAATTGCCAGGAAACCATGGAAACCTCAGAAAGTATGGAAACTTCAGAAACATGTAAAGTTGAAATTGGCAGTGACCAAAATTTAAAAAATAATTTAACGCTAACCCCCTAATCCCTAACTTATTGTTTCAATTTTGGTCACTGCCAATTTCAACTTTTCATGTTTCCCGAGGTCTCTATACTTTCTGAGGTTTCCATACTTTCCGAGGTTTCCATTGTTTCCGAGGCTCCCGGCAATTCCACTCTACGGTCAAAATACACTGAACAGAAAAACTGCTATCTCACAATGAATCTTTCTTGTAACATTGTAATTTTCCTAGAAACATTGTCAGGGGTGTTTGTGTTTGTTGATGTTTGCACTTTTAGTCCTAAAAAGGCGACGCTCTCAGAAACAATCATTTTTAAATGGGTTTGATAGATTTTTTATTTATAAGCAAGATTTTAAGATAAAGAACAGAATAATTACCTTAGAAACTTATGCAATTTGGTGTTAAAACGCTTCAATTTCATCTGCGTAGGAGATTTGATTTGTCATGTAAATGTTTGATAGTTCATCAGAATGCCAGAAACCAGGGAAACCAGCAAACAAATTGCACAAGCTAGAAATCATCCCTTCCCCCATTCTTGCACTGAACCTAAAACTTAACTATTGTGTGAAACATGAAAATGATGAATTATTGACAGCATTCTACAATTTGAACCCAGTGAATTAATCATTATTTGATCATAAGCATACAATTTCGCATGAAATTCAAGCACTCTTGTTTAGTGGAACTTTGGATATGCAAATTCTGAATCTTAATTTTAAACGATTGTAGTCAAAGCCATAAAAAACAATGCTTGCAATGTGCCAGGGAATATTACATTGTTGCAAGGGTGATTTATAGCAGAATAGTGGTTTTTCTGATCAGTTTACAGGGATAGAGTTGCAGTGATTTTTTTTGAAATATCATTCTCATGAATGCTCTTGAAATTTCTAGTTGTGAACAGTGTTCCTGCTCTGTATTTTGGCTGCCATTATGTTTTATTCTGAATGAGTATTTTTTCATTTTGCTGATTTATTTCTCAATTTACAACTAATACTGTACCATAGATTGCTGCAAATGTATAACATGTTGGTTATTATTGAATAATTGCCATAGTAACAACACATCATATTTTTTCATTGAATTATGTACCTATCTTCTCATTCTCCTATCTTATTATTAGAGTAATTCGAGGAGGAAATGCTTTATGTGATGGTGATGGAAACTTGGAAGCAATCATGGATAGAATTAAGAAAAAGGGATTCCACTCTGAGTCACAGGTAAGTGATGCCTTTCCGTTATATACATATTGAGCAGGGTTCTTCACAGTTTGAAAATTAAACAATGTAAAGTGGGCGTGGCATTTTGAAAAAATTGAAACCAAAAAATCTATTAATCTACATATTATTACATATGCATAATATATATATATTTATTATTAAAAAATGAATGAGAACTTTGAAGAATATTAAGTAAACGTCAGCACGTACAATCAGCTGATTTTAGCTCCACGATTCATCACGCGGCGACATCAGTTGTTTACCAGTAATGATCGCGTCCAGAAAAAGACGTAACAAGTTTGTTAATTTATTTTACCAAATAGATACATACATGCTTTATTTAATTTTTAGCAAAAATTGTGATTAATATTTATTTGGACGAAGCAAAATAAAATTGATGATGTCGCACAAACGTTTGTAATTGGTTCATTAAAAAAACTTGCATGAATGTGCGTCATCGGCACCAAAAAGCAAGATGATCAAACGAATTAAAATCTACACAATAGTTACTATCAAAAATAATAGAATTATGTATAAAAACAAAATACATACTTAAAAGAATAATTTTCATTCGAATCGAAAGTTTGTTGATGTCTGCTTCGTTAAAAACAGCAGTGACCCGGAAACAGTTCATTTTACTGTGTGCACCCTGATACTATGTAACGATGCTTTTGATTGGCCAAAGCCATGCATTGACGCGAAAACAACCAATCAGAATATTTGTTCCAAGAAGAACACAAGTAAATTTATTTCCTCCACTTATGCGAGTTGAAAGCATGGCTGTTTTACCGTGGTTTAAAGAAAATTCAACTTTAAATTTTAGTGACATTCGTCAAAATATAAACATTTACATGTTTAAGCAAGCATTTGTGTCGACTTCTTGTGATCAGCAATGTCTGTGATGGTACATCGGCTGCGCTGGTCGTTTACCGATCATGCAAGTGCATGGCTGTCTTTGTTCCTCTCGGTGGTGACGATGTTGCCGCTACAACTCGCGTCATGAACTTAGTTTTAACCATTGACCTTATGTTTTAACGAATGGTTTTACCGATAACGATTTTATATATTTGACGTCACCCTGACAGAAAAAATATGGGTATGGTAATACACTTTTCTAGGCCACATGTTCATTTTTAATCGTGTTGAAAAAACTTGCAACTTTTTGTTCGGTGGTATTATCACCTCGCGATGACCTGCTACGATAGCAAGCCGGAATTTTCACACTTGAACTTTAAAACAATGAACCAGTTACCCTGAACACGATGAATCATCTTCAGAAGACAATGAGTGTTGGCCTGTTTTGTAAACAATTCTTTGTCTGGGACCAGGGTGCAGGGGAAATATAACTGGGCGCTGACAATTTAAACAGGGCGCCAATTTCCGTCAACTTTACATTTTCAACTTCTTCTTCGAAAACCGCAAGTCAAAATATTTTCAAATTTGATATGCAAGTACCTTGGATGGTTCTTTCTCAGATTTGTTCATTTTATGTCAAATCTCAAATTCTCTATTTTTGGTGAATATTTTTGTAATTTTTGGTAAAAAGTGATATTTTCGACTTCTTAAAAACCGATTGCTTTGGTATTACATATATAGATACTACATGTGGACCTTTCCCAGATTTGTTCATTTGGTGATGATATCTTTAATTAAATATTTTTAGCTCCGCTGTCGACTTTGTCGAGCGGAGCTTATCATATGAGTGATTGTCCGTCGTCCGTGTCAATGTTTTACTTTTTCGACTTCTTCTTGAAAACTACAAGCCTGAATGCTTTGATACTTGGTGTATATGTACCTTGGGTAGACCTCTCTTAGGTTTGTTCATTTCATGTTGATATCTTCAATTTTCTAATTTTGGTGAATATTTTTGTCATTTTTGGTAAAAAGTGATATTTTCGACTTCTTGTTAAAAACCGCAAGTTCGATTGCTTTGATATTACATATATAGGTACTACATGTGGACCTCTCTCAGATTTGTTCATTTTGTGATGATATCTTCAATTCTCTAATTTTGGTGAATATTTTTGTAATTTTTGGTAAAAAGTGATATTTTCGACTTCTTGTTAAAAACCAATAGTTCAATTGCTTTGATATTACATATATAGATACTACATGTAGACCTTTCTCAGATTTGTTCATTTTGTGATGATATCTTCAATTCTCTAAATAATTTATTTTGGTGAATATTTTTGTAATTTTTGGTAAAAAGTGATATTTTCGACTTCTTGTTAAAAACCAATAGTTCAATTGCTTTGATATTACATATATAGATACTACATGTAGACCTTTCTCAGATTTGTTCATTTTGTGATGATATCTTCAATTCTCTAATTAATTTATTTTGGTGAATATTTTTGTAATTTTTGGTAAAAAGTGATATTTTCGACTTCTTGTTAAAAACTGTAAGTCCGATTGCTTTGATACTATTCATATTGTTCATTTTCTAATGATGTCTTCAGTTTTTTAATTGAAATGTGCATTGCTAACAGCGGAGCTATCTCATCCGATAGGCTGCTTGTTTTTCATTTTTGGTAAAAAGTTATATTTTCGAATTCTTGTTGAAAACAGCAAGTCAATCGGACTTTGATACAAAATGTACTATACATATTGTTCATTTTCTAATGATATCTACAGGTCTTTAGTAGTCTCGGCCAACAGGCTGCTTGTTTTAACAGGTGGGCGTTACTATGACAGTGTTATGTTTCTATGGTGAGCATGCATCAATTATGATACAAAAGGAAGAGCTGAATTTTTTCAATGACAGGAACTCTTGGAACTTATTGTGTGTATATGTGTATCTATATCTATACTGCTGATATCTCAAGATTTCAATTTAACATTCTTATCAATGTTTAGACTTTGGCACTTCCTAACAGCTGGCGTCCTTCGGGTCAAATTACCACCAGGGGTGTTGAACTGTTAAAAATTAAATGCAGAATTTTTTTCATTTTCTTCCCATGTTATATTGAGAATGAAAATCATAAATATTGTGAGACGTAGTCATCCAGATTCAAATTACAACTGTTGACTAGCCCTGTTGTGAATCATGTTGTATTTTCATTTTTGAGCAAAGGAATTGTGGGAAATATTACTAAAATAGTGAATATTTGCAATCATGAGAGAATTCAACAATTGAAAACATTATATTATGTGATCAGAAACCATTACCAAATGTAATAGTGTTTTCAATATGCAAAACATGTATAACAAGAATCTTCCAAGAAACATTGCAATGCTTTGAGAAAATATTGATGTAGAAATGGTGGTTTTCATATTTAGTTTATTTTGGCACCCACTGTACAACATTATTTCTTTGTTTACACAGAGTGATAGTGAGAAGAGCCAGCAGTCATCAGCCCCTGTCACAATATCCCGCAGTGCTTATGCCACTACATATGGACCCACACTTGGTGACAAGGTAAAAAGATTTAATACGCCAACAAATTATAATTTATTTATTTATTTATTTATTTATTTATTTATTTATTTATTTATTTATTTATTTATTTATTTATTTATTTATTTTTATTTATATTTTTATTTATATTTATTATATATTTACAAGTTGAATGTGAAATATAGAAAAAAAAACGGTATATTCACTGAATTTTATTTCCGGTGTATCCTTCATCGAAAATGAACTCTGGGTAAAAATAAACTGTTTTACAGTATTTCAAATAGATGTTAAAATTGGTTAACAATGAACCTTTTTTCCCCGTGTTATCATAATCATCCCTACTCAAAGTGCTGGCTTATTGTTATCGTGAGATATTGAAATACTGAAGTTAACTTTCACCCAAATAAAAAAAAAAATATTTTTCCCATATTTTTTCAAAACCTTTGATAAAGATCTGTAGCTAATAGAAAATTATGTTCATATTGTTTAAAAATTAACAAATAAATTATAGAAAAGTACATAAAAATGTGCAAAATTTTGGTGGGAAAATTGTATGTTCAAAGAGTTAATGAAACACTTCACCCTAAAAATTTCTATTAAGAGTTCATTTATTTGCTTGTAGGTTCAGCTTGGTGACACCAGTCTTATTGTGGAGGTGGAGAAAGACTTCACAGTATACGGAGATGAATGCAAATTTGGTGGAGGAAAGGTAATTTCGGCCAAGAACAAATGTTTCTTTTCAGCACTTTAGTTAAAAATATAACACTGACTAATAATTGGTCTAGTAATCAGAAACAATCATTTTTTTTTTTACAGCATAATGTTCAATATTAGTAGAATTATTTCCCAAGTACATACTCAGATTGTTATCACGTTATCAATTTCAAAATATTTGAAATCAGAAATAACAATATCTGACATTTTACTTTAGTTTTATATGTATTGTACTTTATTACTAACATTTTATTGCTGTCAATCAATGGAAATTATTTCTGAAGATGCAATAAATTCATTATTATTATTATTATTATTATTATTATTATTATTATTATTATTATTATTATTACCCCTGGTATTATTTTTCAACCTTTTAAAAAATGGTAATGAAATGTCCACTGAATTCCAGGACTTTCTCCTATTTATACAAATATTTTCCTTATTGTACATGTACTCTGTATTAATTGTAGGTGTTACGTGAAGGTATGGGTCAAGCAGCTTTGGCTAGAGATGTGTTAGACACTGTCATCACCAATGCTCTGATTATTGACGCTGTCACAGGAATCGTTAAAGCAGATATTGGAATCAAGGTTAATATAAATTATAACGTGCATAATGAGCATATTCCCACAGAAATCAAAAATCAACATTATATTGTTTGAGGGCACATGAACTATCAAATTTTTTTCTTTGGATGTATGTGCAAAAAAATGTTGACTGCATGAATCTTGCCACCCTTACATCTAACACTCAGAGCAATCAGAGAGCAACTTGTTTTTCATCAGGTTTTTTTTGACATATCATCTTCTGCAGTGAAGCATGAATGATCTTGAAGTACTTCTTCAATAGGAAAAAGAGTTTGTGTAGAAAATGTTATATTAATCTGTTTGTATCCTAGAATGGTAAAATATTTGGAATAGGAAAAGCTGGTAATCCTGATGTAATGGATGGGGTTACTCCGGGAATGGTTGTTGGAGTCGGTACTGAAGCCATCTCTGCAGAAGGATTAATTGTAACTGCTGGTGCTTTGGACTGTCACGTTCATTTCATTTGCCCCCAGCTGGTAAGGGAGGCTGTAGCCTCGGGAATCACCACCATGTTTGGAGGTGGTACTGGTAAGTATTATGATCATTGCTAGTAATTCAAGTTGTGTGACTCATTGATAACTGCATGCATAGACTGCTAATTCCAGTTTGTGTATGTTTCTCATGGTTTGATGAACGCTCATTTTTTTTTTTTTGGATAGGAAAAACCCATTGTCAAAGCATGACAAATCATGATTAAATTTTTGAAAAACTCTGCAGTAGGACATTTTTACCGACCTCAATAATGGACAGGTTGATAATGAACAAATTCCAGTCTCAAAATGGTGGGTTGCTATAACCAATTATTATACAACATGACTGTGATGCTAGTTGGACAGAACATGGTCATGTGGTGGTCAATAAAATTCATTACTGTCTCAATAATGAAAATCCAGTGACTTTGATTTTTTTTTGCATATGTACTGGTAGATGTTTATGAAAAATATTGTCTGCAACACCTAGATTTCTGGATTCAGGTTAAAATTACTTTTTGTCCAATCATGGATAATTTTTGAAATTGTCAAAATCCTTTTGGGGAAAAATTTACTGTAAAACCTTATACTTCATGAAAGTTACCATTTGGGTCGCTCCTCTCTCTCTCACAATGTTGTATCTTTCCATGAAATAATTGCTTGAGATATTTAATTAATTTATTGATTACAGGCCCAGCAACTGGAACCAATGCCACAACCTGTACTCCAGGGCCTAATCATATAAAAAATATGATTAAAAGCACGGAAGCATTCCCACTTAACTTTGCATTCACAGGTAAGCTAATCATTATCATTATATTTAATAAAGTAAAAACAAATCGTATTTAAATATGATTCAATGCATTGGAATTGAGTTCTAAACAACGATAACAACACTGAATAAAAACGCAAAGTCTCATGGCTAGATACTTGTTTGTAAACTGCAACACGCTATGGCCGTATGCACAGGTTACAGCTCCACTGCTTTAATTTTTATTATTCATTACCTCTTTTGTAAAATTTGTCAATTCCTATGTATGCTTATTACTCAGTGTCTGTGATTTTTACAAATGAATGTTTTATTATAGGTAAAGGAAACACTTCCAATTGTTCGGAGTCTGTTGATGAACTTGTAGAACAACTGAGTGCTGGTGCAATTGGGTATGTGTCTTTCATGTTATGAATAATAAATTTGCATTATAAATAGTTTCATTAGCATAACATGCATAATTTAAAAAAAAAATACCTACTTTTAATCCTTTGAATGGTATTTTTTTTAGCCAAATAGTTGTACAACATCTTTTGGTTATTTTTTATTCCTGTGTGTGATGCATGCTGTGAGTCGTTGTGATTACCCTGCCTACATGTCTATTCCACCAGTATATCAAGAACTTCTGTTTGCTTTTTGATGAAACATGGTATATACATGTAGATACCTGATTAGTTTTTGGTTGACATTCATGCATAATAATGATCTCATTTGCATAATAATAAGCCAGTTTTCAGCTGTTATATTTCACTGATTTCTCGAGAACAGTTCAAAGTGTCAGAATTGGGTAGAAATCTGTTCTTAATAATTACCTAATTTGCATGATAATTATTCATTAATTAGTTATTCCAGTAATATGTCAAGACTGTTTCAATAAAACATGATATACAGATGCATTGTGATATCCAGACCTGATTATTTTTCGGTTGACATCTGTGAATATTAATAATTTGCATAAAAATTAGCTTATTTTAGCTATTCTAGTATTATTTCAGCACATTTTAAGTAAAATTGGAACATACCCGACAGAAATCAAAGGCATGACTACTTTTCGGTTAACATCTGTATTTGCATAATTCTCCATTTTTAGCAGTTCAGTACTATCATAAAATATAAAGTAGATAAGTTACTTGGGATAATGGAATAATTTTTCACATGTAAAGTAATCTAATAAAAATAAACTCTTTGAACACTGTATCCAGTTTATTGGTTTGATCAATGGTATAGTAGTAGTTATGAATCATAAATTTATTATCAAATCAAACAATACACTATGTGACTTTCAAACAAAGTTATATTTTCTGGATAATGAGATATTTTATAATTTAAATACTGACCAGCCTAGACTATTGAAGCCCTATTTATGTTGAACACCCCCATGTAGTTCAATTGAGAAACATTCTTTTAAGTATTAACCTGGGAAAGTAATTTATAACCCACCATGTTGTTTTTCTGACTACAAATAGAACTGATATATAATTGAACTTGAATTTTATGTTTTACATTTAAACAATGTTTTGTATTTTAGATTAAAACTACATGAAGATTGGGGTTCCACACCGTGTGCTATCGACACTGCACTCAGGGTTGCTGAGAAGTATGATGTATGTGTTATGATTCATACAGATACGCTGAATGAATCGTGTTGTGTAGAAGACACCATTGAAGCTTTCAAGGTATGAAGTGCATTGAATTATGGACTAGGTGGTGTCAGTACCTAATGAAGCACAGTGCCCGTGATTACCCATAATTCTATGTGGTTAAATACTAAGACTTACTGTAAAATACTTTATTTTAGGTGGAATTAATTTTCGCTGGAAAGACTTTTGGGGTGTTTTGTATGCAATTTATTTTCACGGATTTTTGACGAGTTGAATGTAAAATATAGGAAAATATGGAATTTTATTTTCACTAAATTATGTCTTCAGCAAAAATGAAAATTAATTCCATGCAAAAATAAAGAACTCTACAGTATTGGATGACAAAACAGGAAATGACATCAATTAAAAGTAACATTTACAGGTAATTATTTGGTGTATTTTCAGGGTAGGACAATTCACACATACCATTCTGAAGGTGCTGGTGGAGGTCATGCACCAGATATTATACGTGTGTGCGGCGAATCCAATGTCTTGCCCTCATCAACCAATCCAACAAGACCCTTCACTTGTAACACAATTGATGAACATCTGGATATGTTAATGGTCTGCCATCACCTGGATAAGTAAGTAAACTGACCAATCACTGTTCAATGCATCACCTTAGAGAAGTGAGTCGGCATTTGTCTGCCGCCACCTGGATAAGTAAGTAAACTGACCAATCACTGTTCAATGCATCGCCTTAGAGAAGTGAGTCGCCATTTGTCTGCCATCACCTGGATAAGTAAGTAAACTGACCAATCACTGTTCAGTGCATCACCTTAGAGAAGTGAGTCGCCATTTGTCTGCCATCACCTGGATAAGTAAGTAAACTGACCAATCACTGTTCAATGCATCGCCTTAGAGAAGTGAGTCGCCATTTGTCTGCCACCACCTGGATAAGTAAGTAAACTGACCAATCACTGTTCAGTGCATCGCCTTAGAGAAGTGAGTCGCCATTTGTCTGCCACCACCTGGTGCTAGTGTTCAATCAGGCCTGGTTGATGCCAAGATAGTTCATTAAAATGTTATCATGCCAAGAAAGACATTAAAGGTTTGCAATTGGAACACAAATATTAAAAAATCTCACAAGGCCACATTCAAGAATCTGTTCTTCTGTTTTTAGACGAGTGAGGGAAATTTATGAAAATAATTATTTGCTGATACATATTTTGGAAAATACTTTTGAGTGCTTGCCTGTTTAGGTAAAACTTGTGGGTTTGGGTGTTTTCACTAAAGTTTTAACAGCCTAAATAATCTGCTGTGTGCAGAGTTTTGTATAACTTGCCATTTGGAAAATTTCTCAAAAATTAAACAATTTTTACACTGTACTCACCCCAACCATGCTTAAAATATAATCCAAACTCTTGCAATATATGTAAACCCCCCCCCTTACCTACATCTTACTTTGATTTGTCTTCAAAACATTATTATATTATTAAGTGTTTTACTCGTGTCTTATGAAATTGAAAAAAAAAGGCGTGTGACTACTAGACTATCACACATCCTTCAGCGCACTAACAGATATTTTCTATTATATTAAGCACTTTTTCTTTATTTTCTTTTTTCTCCAGAAATCTGAAAGAGGATGTGGCATTTGCTGAGTCTCGTATCCGAGCGGAAACCATAGCGGCTGAAGACATCTTGCATGACATGGGCGCTATAAGTATGATATCCTCAGATTCGCAGGTAAGGATATTGACATCAATGGGGTTGTTTACAAAACAAACTGAAATTAAATTTACTAATTAACTACTAAAATACATGTAATTACTAAGTTAATGATTTGATGAAGTATATTTGCCAACCTGTTATTTTTGCTTGACTAAAATTTGTTAACTGAAAACTGCCTAAAAGTATGCTACAAGGATTTCTGCAGCCATCTATGCATTGTTCATGCAGTCATTTTCATTAAAAAAAATATTGCATCAGATAAAAACAAAATCTAAACTTTATATTCAGGGGTTTTTCTAGAAAAAATGCAAGAGGGAGCACTGCAATTCAGCGGCACCACCAAGTGGAGGAGATAGGGTTCTCCCTACCAGTGTGTGGAGTTTTTGATAATTCTAAGTTAAAATGGAGCATTCTATGGCTTCCTTGGGGCCAAAATTACTATCAGACAGGTCACAATTGAAGACTGTGGTCACATGTGATCCCTGGTCATTCAGAATTTTATGGTTGCCAGAGGGTCTGCTCCCCAGGGTAAGGGGGTGCATGGCCATGGCATGAGGGCGCTGCTCCTCTGTTTCCTTGTTTAAAAAAATCTCTGATGTTGACTTATTAAAGGTTCGATGGCAACTTATAACTTTATCTTCTTTGTGAATGGTTTTTCATGTCTAGTTTTGTAGTCTTCTTTGTATTGATGGAATTAATTGATTGTGATTCTGTGTATACAGTTGCTGACTTGGCTGTTTGAATGTCAATAATATGATTTCTACGATAACAGTGATCATTGTTTTCAGGCAATGGGTCGTATTGGTGAGGTCATCTGTCGCACCTGGCAGACAGCAGATAAGATGAAAAAGTTCAGAGGAAAATTACAAGAAGAAACGGTAAATACAAATATTTAGTTAAATCATGAATATATTTTATGAACAATTTGTATGTACATGTATTTGAATTAGAAAATGAAAAGTTCACATCATCAGCCCCCCTCCTCTCCCCCTAAAATAATGGTTCAGGCCATTATCAGTGGACAGTGGTTATTGCTTTAATACAAGAAGCACTTTTGTTAATTTATTTTTAGCTCCGCTGTCGACCAGAGCTTATCATATAAGTGATTGTCCGTCATCGTCGTCGTCGTCCGTGTCAATGTTTTACTTTTTCAACTTCTTCTTGAAAACTACAGGCCTGAATGCTTTGATACTTGGTGTATATGTACCTTGGGTAGACCTCTCAGATTTGTTCATTTCGTGATGATATTTAGCTCCGCTGTCGACTTTGTCGAGCGGAGCTTATCATATGAGTGATTGTCCGTCGTCGTCGTCCGTCGTCGTCGTCCGTGTCAATGTTTTACTTTTTCGACTTCTTCTTGAAAACTACAAGCCTAAATGCTTTGATACTTGGTATATATGTACCTTGGGTAGACCTCTCTTAGGTTTGTTCATTTCATGTTGATATCTTTAATTCTCTAATTTTGGTGAATATTTTTGTCATTTTTGGTAAAAAGTGATATTTTCGACTTCTTGTTAAAAACCGCAAGTGCAATTGCTTTGATATTACATCTATAGGTACTACATGTGGACCTCTCTCAGATTTGTTAATTTTGTAATGATATCTTTAATTCTCTAATTTTGGTGAATATTTTTGTCATTTTGGATAAAATGTGAATCAAATTTTTGTTGAGTACAGCAAGTCTGATTGCTTTGATACTATACATATTGTTCATTTTCTAATGATATATTTAGTTCTTTAATTGAAATGTGCATTGCTAACGTGGAGCTACATGTACCTCAGCCAACAACTTATTCTGAGGGTAAACCATTGGCATTTTATTTCGAACCACAAGAGGGAATTTTTAATTTGTTAGGTCCTATACCGATATATTGTTCATTTCAGGGTGATAACGACAATATACGTGTTCGCCGTTACATCGCTAAGTACACTGTCAACCCAGCTATAGCGCATGGTATGGCACATACAATTGGATCAGTTCAGGTGAGTACACAAAAACCATTCAAACGTACACAAGATGAAGATACTAATATTCTGAAAAACCTTGATTAAAGTTTTCAGAGAATAGTTTTGTAATCTATGCACAACTATTCATATCTAGTCATATAGTATAGTTTTCTCGGTGTCCATTAATGTTGTTGTGCAAATCCTTTTTGTGTAATCATTTGTATGTGCTGTACAAATCACATGTGACCTGTATCAAGCATGGTGTAGTGCGATGACCGGTTCTTTGGGCATGTTGCACTTCAAGTATATGTCTTGACTGATATCATTTGGATTTTATAAATCAAAAGCAAGGGAATTTGTCTGCAGAATTTTCGAGGAAAGTGTCATACTCAAAATTGAATTATATTACAATATATAGTGATTGTATAAACTATTTTTCAGCCCCCGGGCCACTGTCAAGGTAGATGACATAGCAGAGCTGTTCATATAGGCGATTGTCAGTTGTCCGTTTATAGTCAACAGTTACATTTCTATCATCATACAATTTCATACATTCGTTGTCAAATGTTTTCATTTCATGACAGTATCTTCAATTCTTTATTGCTATTTTCATCTTCTTGCCCAATTACTTTGATACTTGATATGTTGGGTCCATGGGTTTACCTCTGAGATTTGTAACAAGATGATAGAAATTGTAATTGCCATGGCAACAAGCAAAGAAACTGTATTATGATAGTGATATAGAAGAACATTGTGGGAACCTAATAATCATGGCAGTTAGTTAATCTCATCGTACAGATCAACTTTGTTTTGAGGAAAAAACAGAAAAAATAGAACGCTTGTCTAGTACATTTATTTCAGTAGTAAAAATTTTCCTGCTATGTGTTCTATATTTTGTGTTCAAATTCTATGACTCTAGGACTAGAAATGCCTATAGTTGGTGGATATATGACAAAATCTATATAAATTATATTTCATACTATTTTGGGTAAAACTGCAGATACACTATTTCCACATTACATGTATATGCATATTTACGAAACAGACAACAAGCCCTGCGATTTGCAATAATTAATGTGTTGATGATGTCATGTGTTTGATTTGTATGCTATTTAAAAAAAAGTGCATTTTTCTCACTGGGAATTTCTTGAAATGTTAGCAAATTATAATAATAATGTGTATTATAACTTGTATCATGTTTTTCTGTTGTGTAGATTGCTAGATTTTGACTATTAAGGATGTACATGTAGTAGAGGTTTTTTCTTTGAAAATATAACATTCTCTTATAAGAATATACAAAACATGTTTTCAACTAGAAAAAACAAGTAGTGATGGTTTAGGAGGGTAATACATTTTGAGTAAATCTGAGATGCAGTGCGTTTTATGTTTTTTTGTGATTTTTCACGCATAAGAAAACATCTGTATTTGGGATTAGTCTAGAGAGTTGATCTCTACTCCCAGCTGCTTCATGATGGTGATTTTTGGCATAGGTAATCTCTGATAGCTGCTAATGAAATCAGGCAAGATAGACTGTCTACCACTCTGACTTTAGAAAATACAACACAACTCTCTCCTTTGTGACACGATATCATATTTCAAAACAATGTTGACGATGTTTTCAAAAAGTGTTATGAGGTCAAAATCTTGGTAATGCAACAGTAGACGAACTGGGAAATTGAATTGAAACTTTTTATAGTATCTCTAAGTACCTCGAACATCATTTCTGTGGCCTTATTTCGGTTTCTTTGAAAATAACACCTCTCTATTTGCACAGTGATCACGTGATTACACGGTTTAATTTTTTTGTTGGAATATTTATTTTATATTGTTTGAAAAATAAGCTTTCTAAAAATATATAACTTGATGGGATTCAAAGAATATGTTACTTCAGAAATTGCAATAGCAATAACCTCTACTACATCCTTAAAACATGATATAACTCTATGCAACCATGTTCTTTTAACGTTTGTATAATGGTACCGGTAATACATTTTGCAACCACAAATGTCGTGGGTTTTTGAGTTATTGGTACAAAAACTTGTTTTTTGCGCATATTGAGCTTTTCAAACTTGTTGTCATTTTTTGGGAAATAATGCTCTATTTTCTTTTTATACAACGTACTGTATGAGCAGTGAATCCCACAATGCATTGGGTCAAGTGGTAACCATCTTTACAATATACATGTACATGTACTGTAAAATGACTAATTTTCACTGGGTTTAAAATTTTGCTGATTTACCATTTCAGGCATATTCAGTGGGTTTTAAATTCACGGTTTTATATTATAGATAATGTGTTCTTTACTAAATTTTAGATATTCACTGGGTTTTAATTTAGCGCATTTTTCAGTCAGCGAAATAAGCAAAATTAAAACCCAGTGAATAATTAATCCTTTTACAGTAACTATTAAAGCAACAAACGATCTTATTTTCTTTTTATTAGGCTGGTAAGATGGCAGACTTAGTTTTGTGGCATCCAGCATTTTTTGGTGCAAAACCCGAAATTATTGTTAAAGGTGGCCATATTGCTTGGGCACAAATGGGTAAGCAGAATTTATATTCACTTATTTCCACATGTACTGAAATCAATAATAATAGAACAATAATGCATTATATTCAAAATCAGAATTATCATAGAATTTATTTCAACAGTTGCATTGAGATGGTGCTATAGGCAAGTGAAATAGTTTTTTTGGGGGGACTGAGCTACGTCACAGAATGTTCTGTGTTGCTAAAAACAACTATTTCTGAGTGTTTTCAGCCTTTCTTTTCACTGATGGTTGCCAGGCCTACAAATGCGCAGATGTCAATTACCGGTACTTGTTGTGATTTTGTAGTAGTCTAAGCAGAATTTGAGGAAAAATATTTGAAGAAAGCATCTTCCTGCAATCTAACCTAAATGGTGTTATAGAGCAGAGAATATTTAAATTGTTAAGATTTAAAAAACTGTCAGGTTTCTATAATTAAATATAAGGGTAAAATATTGAAAGTTGAGATCAAATTTTCAATATAAAAATCAGTGATTACAAAAATGTTACTAAAAAAGCAAGATTTCTGTCTAAATATTGTTCATAATATTGCCACAAAAGCTCCAGATGTTATAGTGAGTCACGAGTGAGTACCAGTAAGACAAAAACATTTAATCATGACACTGTTAAGGTTCTTTAAATATATTTATATTACGTTTTAACCTTTTTACCACCAGTTCTCGGTTTTCATCATAAATTCACAAAATAGTCCAGTTTATAGTCTGCACTTTCTTTCAGAAGATAGTGAAAAAAAAAGCAAAATATTTTGTTTGAAAACCGAAAATTTAATCAAATTTTGTCTGTTGGCTTAAAAATTAGGATTCATTTGCCGAAATATCGAAAAATATGAGAAAAAAAATTCAGAATTTCATGACAGAACTGACTGATTCGCGTTAATTCACACAAGCTAATGTTACACAATCTAATGAATTACAATTGTCTTGTTATTCAGGTATGCCGAATGCTTCCATTCCGACACCACAGCCAGTGAAACAACGCAAAATGTTTGGCGCCTATGGTAAATCCATTGGTAACACAAGTGCTATATTTGTATCCAAGTTATGTGCCGAGAGTGGGGTAGCTTCAACTTATGGAATTGACAAGTCGGTAATAGCTGTTGAAGGGTAAGTACACGTACTGATCAAATTTCTATAAAAAAAAACTTTTCTGATTTCCCATATTACATGCATTAAAGCTGTTATCTCAGGGTTTTGTCAGAATTTAAAAAAAAACATGTCAAGATCAATTATCAAACAATGTTACACTGGCATAAAGCAGAAGTTTCACAATGACAAGACAAGAAGCGAAAATAAATTTTGTTTTTTTCTTCTTCTTGAATAACGTCTGATCGTTGAGTGCTAGTATGTAGTATCGTTGTGGAGACTGTTAGTCTGACCTAATTAGACACCCACTGCTGTTGCCACAACCACAGTTATTTCTACCAATCACATCCCGGTGTTACTATTAGTAGTTTGTTTGTTGTTTCATTGTACAACTGTAACTTGCTTGTAATCGAGTGAAGCGAATAAACAGTTGAGTTATTGTTACCGCACAGTAAACTTGTCTTCTCAATTTCTCTGTTTCGGTTTTCTATGCGCAACTGACTCAATTCACGTGCACAATCGTATTCATAATGCATGTTTTACGTCACATGTTCTAATTGGATAACTCATGGACGTGTTTTCATCCAGCTACCGTTATTTTTTTTTTTTAACAGTTGTCGTAATTTGTCGAAGAAAGATATGATACTGAATGATTATTTACCAGTAATAACAGGTACCAGTGAATAAAAAAGCATTTAATGATTTACTGAATTTTCATTTTGCTATTACCGCTGATATAGAGAACCTGCTAACTTTAAATTCATGTAAAATAACAATAAAATTCATTGTTACACTGACAAATTTGAGAATTTAAAAAAATCCTGTGAATAGTGAAATTAAATATAGTGAAAATAGTTTTTTATTATTACTTTATTTTCGAAGGACATTTAAATGCATCCCTTTCAACTACCGGTGTACCACACTGTAAATTATTCACTGGGTTTTAATTTTAGCTGATGAGTAAAATGGGCGAAATTAAATTTATGTGAACATGTAAAATAACAAGAAAGATAATCATGGTTTCTCTGTCAAATTATCTGAACTTAAAACCCAGTGAAATTGCTCAAAAATTCTGACTATTAAATTCTACTGAAAATAAATGGTTTTACAGTAAATTAAATTGAAGTAAGCCTCAACATTTTCATTCTTAATGTTTTGACTTTGTGATTTGAGAAGGTACATTTATGTTTATTTGTGTTTTTAGACTACTTTAGAATACTTTATTTTCGCTTGGAACTAATTTTCGTTATTTTTGCTGAAGGAATGATTCAGTGAAAATAAAACCCAACGAATATACTTTTTTTGCTATATTTCACATTCAACTGGTCAAAAATCAGTGAAAATAAATTCCATATAAAACACCAAAAATGTCTTTTCAGCAAAAATTAATTTCAGCTAAAGTATATTACAGTGTTAAGGAATATATTTTGATATTTTAATGTACTGTGGAATACTTTATTTTCGCTGGAATTAATTTTTGCTGAAAAGGCTTTTTGGGCGTTCTTTGTGGAATTTATTTTCACTGATTTTTGGATGAGTTGAATGTGAAATATAGGAAAAAAAGTATATTCGCTGGATTTTATTTTCACGGAATCATCCCTTCAGCGAAAATAGCGAAAATAAATTCCAAGCGAAAATAAAGTACAGTAATTTAAGTGCCACAGGAATTCAGTGAACATGATTATTATTGTCATTATTTAATTTGTTGAGCGCCAAATCAACTATAGTCTACAAATAGCTTTTTTTTTATAGTCTCTTTCTTTTCCACATGAAATGTTGCAAAAATTTCAAAATTTTTGATAAAAAACTAGAATCAATATCACATTCTGTCAGTTTGGTTCAAAATTATGATTGAATTCAGTGAATTTTACAGAATATGTTAACAAATTCATTCAAATTTTAAAAATGTGGTTAATTATTACTGTTATCCTCTTTAATTACTATCGCTGTCACCATTAGGTACAGTGCTTGTTGATAAAATAACTTTATAATATCTTTCTATTTCAGTTAATCCAGAAACTTACAAGGTCCATGTTAAAGATCGAGACACAGAAGAAACAACGTTATTGACATGTCCACCAGCGACTAAGTTACCATTAGCACAAAGATATTTTCTTTTCTGAGGTAGCTTCGAAATTAGAATCATTTCTAGTCATATATACATTTGATAGCTGCGAATGTGAGTTTTTTTGTTTTGTTTTTTTTAGCTCAAACAAAATTGAGTTAATGATGTCATTAAAGTCAGATAATGGGTAGTTGATGTCAGATGGCCATAGCGTGTCATTGTTTACAAACAAGCGTCCACCCATGAGCCTTTGTATTTTTAGGGTGTGTTGTTATCGTCGCTTGGAACTCTTTTCCTGCGTGTACGTAGCTGACGATCCTCGTAATCAAGAAACGAAACATTTAAAGTACTCTTAGTAACATTATACACAGTTAAGGGTTTGCATGGCTTAACAAATTTAAAATGTTGATCTCAAAAGCAGGTGATTGAGAAGACTTGAGTTTCCAGTTTCAATTTTTGCACTGGATTTGAATTTGTAAAATTTGTTCATAGTATTCCAATAACACAAACAATTTTATCTGACCAATTTCAAATTTGAGAATTGCATCGATCTCTATGAAATGTCAACCAACTTCAATTTGGGTGTAACTAGCTTGTGCAATTTTTAAAATTTGACTGAAATAACACATTTTTAGACTAGAAAAAAGTGGACAGAATGAAGACAGGCTGCTGATAATGAGAACCAGATGTTAGTAATATGCTCCCCAACTCTGTCTATTACTTATAAGTGTAGTGAACTGATATGTTATGGGTATGAATAAAAAAAGTGACAACGTCACCCTTTTCAAATCTGGCTAGTTATTTATTTTGCTTAAATATGTTACTGTACTATTATTTGGGAACAATTCATGCTGTGTTACTTTATAAGATACAATTCAAGTTGTATTATCCTATGAGACTGAGATTAATACAGTATGTTGGGGAATATTATATTTTTTATTATTACATTGTTATTTTACTATTGCACTCGATTTTGCCAAGCAAAAACAGGGATTACTTTGTTAGTGTGTTGTTGTCCATACACTTCTCGGGTTTCAATGGATTAGGGTATAATTGTTTCGCTATGTTTTTTTTAAATGACTTATTCTGCTACTTGTATGTATGTATGTATGTATGTATGTATATGTATGTATGTGTGTGTGGGTGTGCATGCGTGTGGGTGTGCACGCATGTGTGTGTGCACGCATGTGTGTGTGTGTGCGTGCGTGTGCATGTGTGTGCGTGTGTTGTGTGTGTGTGTGCATGTGTGTGTGCGTGCGTGTGCATGTATGTGTGCGTGCGTGTGCACGCGTGTGGGTGTGCACGCGTGTGTGTGTGCGTGCGTGTGCATGTGTGTGTGCGTGTGTGTGTGTGTGCGTGTGCATGTATGTGTGCGTGTGTGGTATCAACATTGTGATGACTTTTATTTTACACCTACCAAGTGACGACCCTTACTATTTTCACAATTTATACTAATATTTAATCACATTTATTTAGGAACGTTTTAATCAACTTCATATTGCAATTATATCATCATGCAGTTAATCCAATGTGTGTCGTTACAATGATGGTAAGACGTGTATGTGTGCTTCATTGATATCTCAAGAAATAATTATCTGATTTCAATTAAACTTGGTACATAGATGTTCTAGGATAATGCTCAGACCTGATTAGTTTTTGGTTAAAATCTGGTCATATTAATCCACTAATTTGCATATTAATTAGCCAATTGTATGCATTTACACTTTATTCTTAAGAACTATTTAACAGATTTCAATGAAACTTGTTACATAGATGGTCTAGGATAATGCACAGACCTAATTAGTTTTTGGTTGTAATCTTTGAATATTAATTACTTAATTGGTATATCAATTAATCAATTGTAAGCATTTTTCTTGTTTTTCAAGTATCATTATGAAATATAATGAAACTGGGTCAATGTATGCACAAACCCTGTATTTTTCTATTGTTTCTCATGTATATTAGCCAATATTTAGCTTTTTTTGATGAATATTTTAACTACTCATCAAATTTCAATGAAACTTGGTACATAGGTACTTTGGGCTAAGCCATGTACATATTTAGCTGAGGGTTAAAATATGTGCTTACTAATTACCTAATTTGCATAAATTAACAATTAACAGGTGTTCCGCAGATAGCTTGTGTACTGCTTATCAAATTCCAAAAAACCTTGTTACATAGGTGAATTTGGATAATCCACAAATCTGATTCAGGGATGGAATCCATGTATATTAATCACCTACCTGAACCTATCACATGACCTCATTAATATACATTAATTAATGTCGCAAGCACTGATAAGGACATGCAACTACTCCTACAATGGAGTCCTATAATTTGACGAGAGATATGGCACTACGGCAAATAATGACATGCTATCATCCCTATAGCAACGGCATTTGACAAGAGATGTAACTAGCACACCACATGTCTATATAAGACTCTTCAATGTTTTTGCATGCAGTAAATACAATTGTTGGTTTATGCGAATTAGAGCCGTGTTGATACAGTTGATACATTATTTCTTATTTATACTTCATGCCTCTAATACCCTTCGCACATGAGAGTTCTTTCTAAGCTTTCTTCGATTTTATTTTGTTGTTGACCATCTCAATAATTGCAAACTTAAGAATTCTGCCCGCGTTCCCCAGCGGTGAGTTCTTTATAACCTGACATCTTGTGCATGTGTACAAAACAAAAGGATAGATAATGAGAAGGTTTTGCAACCATGGTGATATGTGCCGAAGATGGAGATGGTGAAATCTGATGACTGGATTATTATTTCCCTTTTTATTTATCCATTTTATCATGAATATGGATCAGAACAGTTTGTGGAAAAACAAATCCATATTCCCTCAAAGTAGAAAAGTATGCATTGCGTCATCTATATTGACGGACGTGCCACTAGAGGGCGCTACTCACATGAGTCTGTCGAATGGCATCAGACTGTGTTGGGTTTGGAGCACCGCGGAGGACGCAACTCACGCGACCTTGTCAGGCTACGGCGCCGTGAGCCACTGTTGGCTAACTTTGTTGTAGGAAGATAAGTCTAAACAATGATAATTATGTAAGGAAAACAAGACTGGAATTTGCATAATCTGGAGTGACAGCAGAATTGACATATATTGGACGTGTCAAATATTTCATCCTACAACAAATTCTGTCATTTTTCTCCCAGTAGAAGATGTTTTACAAATTCATTTTAATACAGTAATATTGTCAATATGTTCATAAATACGACTATGTATATCCCCGAAGCGAAATTTGTCACCGTTTTGCTCAACCAATGGAAATCCATGCCATTAGAGTTAAAGAGAACTTCTAATATCCATTGTTATGAAACTAGTCTGTGTGTTTTTATCCATAAGAACATGCCCATGTGAACTACTTTTTGTTTTGTTTTAATACTTTACTATTTAAAATGTTTCTTGTATCATACTGTACAGTATTAGTTCTACTATACTGTCTATACTTGTATTTATGAAGATTCCGGTGAAAATTAATCTGACAGATTAATTTGGGCGCTCAACAAAAGTGTATTAATAAATTATTCTTGGCCTAATTCCTATTTTATTTTATTGAATTATTTCTTGCATTGGTTTTGCCCGTTGTGATTGAAATACTAAAATTACAAGAAATTGAATCATTTGCTAGTTTGTATCCATTTTTATGCATATTTCATAACAATATCTGACCAGCATTTTGTTAATAAATACTGAGGTTGACTCTCACTGAATTCACATCTAACAGTAGCCCTACGTACACGCTGTGTTGATCAGGGCGAAATAATCGTGATCAACATAAACATGTTAAGTGCACTGTTATGGTATTTTCAACTGCTTAATCGTCTTGTGTGTAAATTTTGAAGTCGTGTTTTGATCCAGGACATGCTCGTATACCGGTAATAAATAATTGTGGCATATGACATGCAAACACGCGAGGGCGCTCCCACAAAAACAAACATTGGGATGATTCATTTACTTCATCTGTCCGTAGCATGGTTAAGGATGTTTATGGACGTACCATGATAATCCTTGGTTAGATGCGCGTTACATTTCGTTCAGCTTTTTATAATTATGCTCACTACATTGTAAGATTATAAATTACAGTTTTGTGGGGCAAAATACATTAACTCCCAGCTTCCCAAAAACGAGGTCAGAATTAAATTGTCCACCCTATTTCATTCTTCTCAGTATTTATGGAATGATCCTGCGCAATGGCTTGCGCAGTATTATTTCGCCATTTCTCAGCTAAGTGAAAGACATCGAAAGAAAACAAGAAGTGAACGTGTTGTGTTACTTCAATTCCGTCCAGTGTCAGCAACATTCAAAGCTGTAATAGGTATTGTCTTTATATATAGTATATAGTTGGCAACATTTTAGTCAATTTTACAATATTCATTATCCACGATTTGCCGTAGAAATCGGTTGAGCTTATTGTAAGCTGACCTGAAAAATGGTTATACAAATAGATACACAACAACAGGTTGTTCAACTACAGACATTATTAAAATCGTCTTCAGTTCAGTGTTATGATTATGTCCAACATAAACGTGCCAACCACAGTGATACAAAACTGCACGAATACAATTATTTGTCAAATTACGTCTTTATGGCTCTTGTCAACTATTTTAGATTAATCACTGCATTTCGACCCATCGACATGTCTATTATAAACGATCACTCTTTCCTGTAATAATTCTGAATTTTTAGAAATCATTCAAGCCAAACATAAAAATTGACAAATAAGTTTGTAAAAAACTTTCGTCTAAGATCCCTTATTTTTAACAGATATTTATAGCATTTCTTTTTAGATATTTTTTAATCTTTTTTTTTTTTTTTTTTTTTAGTGGCATCCATGTTTATTTGACATTGACATCATATATACGTAGGGTTTGAATCTCAGAGTAGAAAGGGCGCCTATTTTCATAGCAACATTTGATCGAATTGTATCAGTGTATAACAATAGTAGAGGGAAATTTAGGGCATCAATCCCATGATTCTTCCATGAAATTCAAGCCACAGTGCATACTGTAAAATACTTCAATTTTGCTTGGAATTAATTTTCGCTGAAGGCATGATTCAGTGAAAATAAAATCCAGTGAATATACCTTTTTCCCTATGTTTTACATTCATCACTTCGAAAATAAGTGAAAATAAATTCCACACTGAACACCCAAAAAGTCTTTTCAGAGAAAATTAATTCCAGCTTAAATAGAGTATTTTACAGTAGTATGTATCAACACATATACTTGGAAGAAACTTTTTTACATTTCTGTAGATTAAAGTGTGGTGGTCGTCACGCAGCGCGTGTTCGAATTTCATATAAATAAACAATGTATTTTACACACGTTGTATACGACGCTATGAGTCCCATATCAAACAGGGCGCGGCGTGACGACTTCCGCCCTTTAATTAACCAACATCTGGTGAAGTCGATATAAAAGTACATGGGGCTGGCAGGATGAAAGTGCATGGTTTGACATAATTTAAACAATATTTCAAACCTCAAACCAAGTGTATACTTATTCAACACCCTAACCCTCCAAAATGGTTGTGTATGTCAAACCATGTAACTTTAAATGGCGATGGTCATCGCGCCACGTCCTGTTTGATATGGGACTCATAGCGACATACACAATGCATATAATATACATTGTTTGTTTACATGAAATTCGAACACATACGACGACGACCACTGCCCTATAATCTACACCATGGTAAAACAAGTTATTAACAAGTACATATATGGACGCATACCAACACAAAATTAAATGCTACATACCGTAAGTTCTTCTCTCATGCTAATTATTTCAACTGTGGTTGGTGCAATTAAATTATTTAACTATACTCCTTAGCCCTGTACCCTGGGTGTTGTTATTTACTGGTATATTTTATTATCTGCAGCCCACTCGATCACCGCTATGGTTTTTGCTATTCAAAAATGGTGATGGATGCATCACACAGATAACATGTAGTACACATGAGTACACTAGCAAAAAACTAACTTTGACATAACTAGAGTAACTAGACACGAAAATTGAAACAAATTAGAGGTTTTACCGTTTAGTTAAGATAAGATAAATAAAGGTTTAGTTTGCGTTAGCTTATCTAATCCGTGTAATTTACTGTGCTTCTACCTCATTTTGCAGTTACAAGATTCATAGTAGTGTTCAAATACTAAATATCACTATAGACCCTAAAAACGTTCTATGATAACACCCACTCTGACAACACCATGGGTCCAAGGCTTCTATCCCCCCTTACATCAATGACACTTGTTCTACATACAGACATGATGTAAAAAGATGACATTGATCATCATATCAAAAAATCATAGTACAATTATAAGATTACTGATCCCTATCAAATTATACCAAAAAAGAAATTTCCTAAAATGACAGCTCTTTTCGGTCAACTATTTGAATGACAAATTTTGTTTATTTTCACTAGGTATATCATGACCACAAACCCAATCTCTTGATTTTAATAAATATTTATAAATTTCAATTGAATCCAACCAGCCAATCAACAAGCACAGTCCCTAATGACATCATTGAAAATGTTTTATTCCATTGACTAATAGAAACATCTGGTTTCAGTTTCAAATTTTAAAAAATTGAGGGAATGGGTTTGTGGTCACAAAAGTAAACATGTTTAATTGAGGAAATTGGTATTTGGTTGCGACAGTAAACTTGTAAATTTTCAAATTTTTAAAAATTGAGAAAATGGGTTTGTGGACCTACATAATTACCATATTTGAAAAAAATTGTTGTTACATAAAAATGTGTGTAGTGTTCAATCATTCGGTAAATATCAAACCTGAACTTACTGATGCTGTAAACTACTTTTATTTTGCAAAAATCAAATTTAGTTCCAGTGCCTTTTGCAAATGCCATAAAATCATCAAATCGCGAAATTTGAAGCAGTGAAAATTAAGGTAGAATAATACACAAATGTAAAAATATTGTCTTATTAAAAAAACAAACAATATTTTTAGTGGGTTCTTAAGGAAAAAATACATTTTCATTGTGGTCATTGGAAACTGCTGCAAAAATGGCATTTCATGTTTTTCTCAAAAATCAGTTTGACAGTGAACCAAAAAACTTCACATAATGTTGACTACGGTAATACTAAGTGTAAACAGATTTGGAAACACATCCTCTAAAATATGCACACATTTAAAAAACTCGCGAAAAAACATATGCCCAGTATAATCATTAATTTCTTAATGTTAGTTACTATTATGTTGTTCTCATTTGTTGCTAGGCTGTGATTGGCAGAATAATGTGGTGGTATTATTTTGCGCATTTCATATTTCATCTAGTGAGATGGTTTCCAAAAAATAATAGATTTAAAATGTAAGTAATATAAGCTTTTATGAACTCATGCTTTACAACCCCCTGAGTCTTTGATTTTGTGTTGTAGGGGGCACAGTCTGTCATGTAGATAACCCCAAGATTTGATGTACTGTAAAATACTTTATTTTTGCTATTTTCACTAAAGGGAATGATTCAGTGAAAATAAAACCCAGCAAATATATCATTTTTCCTATATTTTACATTCAACTTGACAAAAATCAGTGAAAATAAATTTCATACAAAATACCCAAAAAGTTTTTTCAGCGATTAATTAATTAATGATTTAATTATTCATTTTAATTAATTAATTAATTAATTAATTAAATCCAGCTAAAGTATTTTACAGTATGCGATAATAGACAAATCATGTAGAATATATATATATTTCATTGTGACTACATTGTATTAGTTTACTCAATAATGGTTCATTTTTCAGATGATCAATTACTGAGTTTTATTAAGTCATTTTACCTTGTATGAATTTGTAGTCAGTTTCAAAACATGATCCTGTTTAGAATTGTTTGTTTGCATGACAAATCTTCGAAAGTTTTTTTCCCTTTACTATACCTTCCTAACACCATCTTTGTTGCAATGTCCTTCTATATTTCCTTGTAATTCTCTTTGATTTGTTTATTTTCAGTCGCATTGTGTTACTGATATTTGCCTGTGCCTTCCTGTTACCACAGTTCTTTGTACTTACAAGGTAATGGCATTAATTATTTTAATTAAATCTCATGATGACTGTGTGAAACTGCAGTTTATTAACAAATGTATCAATTATTGAAAAAATCACAGGGAATTTGCAAATGCCTTGGAAACCCATTCTCAATTACAGTGTACACATGGGCTCGTCAACTTTTCATTTCAAATTCAGCAGTCTGTACTTGGATATCTCACTCATCTATTTTATTTAATACCGTGTTCAAATTTGGTACTAGTTAAAAGAAAAATATTTTTTTGACTAGAAACCAAATAGCAATAAGATGCTCTGTATGAACATCATCTTGGAAAAAGTTGCTTGTTGCTGATTGGCCAATCAAAGCCATGTGGTGACAATGTCCACTTTATTTGTCAATCAGTGTTTTTCAAGATGCTGTATAATATGACTAAAGTTTCCTACTTGTCAATGAATAGTCTTTCAAAATAGAATAAAAATGAAATAGCTCTGATTTGCCGTGTTCAAAGCAAAAACTAAATTTTGATTGTCCATACTCAACAATTTAGGCAAATTGTATCAAAGATTCTGACATTTCATTTTTTGCTCATCTGCTTGATCGAAAACAGTTTGCATCAACATGCTGCACATCCACTTCAATTTGCTATAGCAGCTGGGATCCATGGCAGTAAGCAGCCAACACTGTGAATCCGTGGGTAAAAGTATTTATATTTGAATGATATTCATTTTTCAGGGATCACAGTACAAGATATTGTGGACAGCATCTTTTTGAATTACTCATTGTGGGAATAATCTTCACTTTTTGTATGATTGGTAAGTACAGTTGGCCACTTGGTGGCGCTATTCATTGCTCTTATTAACCATTAATTATTGTTTCATAAGATATTCATCTAATAAATATTAATCATAATTTTTGCTTTCAAACATGTTACATAATAATTGATTTAGACACAAGTTATCAACATTTCAGCGTTTTTTATTCAGTTTGAAATTTTGTGAGTAATAAACCTTTTCTTCATAAAAAATAAATACATATGTAGTATTCATCATACATTTTTTAAGATCGTACTACAACATTGGTAAATCTCTTCCGTGTTGCGTTTGCCATGAAGTTGCTGAACTGTCGTTAGCATATTTAAATGAGCTATATCGCTGAGAGCTCTGTTGCAATCAACATTTAAAAATTTATTTACATGCATGGTTCAGATTTCTACTGTTTACCCATGTTGTATAACATTGTATCTTGTTTATCATTTAATGTTGCAATGTTAGGTGTTGGTCTTGCCACCTCTTTCTATAACCTTTGACCTCATAACTAAGACTAATTACTTGTTGCTATGATAGTGGAATCTTCCACTTCGAATTGAGCCAATCACAGTTATGTTGTGTTAAATATTTTTTTTGTCATCTTGTGAAATTTTTTTGATTGACTGATTTTTTAATATTTCATGACTCCTATGTTAGAATCTAATTAATGCCTTTCACTTTTCCCGGGTGCCTAAATTAGATCGATGCCAATACCTGAGATTTCACGGTATTCAGGCTTGAATGCATAGGGTTCAAAATCAAATTTCAGAAAACTAATAGTTTCCGTGTCTAATTTCCCGGGAGACTGAAACACACTGCACAAACATACTTCTCAATCAAACCTTAGATAATCAGACCATAACAGTGTCTTTAAAAGTACCCGGATGTTACGTATATGTGTGCATTGTTTATCACTCAAATAATTACTTCCATGCATATTGCTAATACTGCCATAGACGCATATATAACAATGATAAATTTTTACACTCATAATTAAAATCAGTATGTTTATTAGTAAGTAAAAAAAACACAAAATAAGTAGCGTCTTGACAGAATTATTTGCGTACTCACTGATGATGTTCATTGTAAAATACTTTATTTTCGCTTGGAATTAATTTTCCCTATTTGTCATGTTTTGTTTCAGGATTCTCTTTCCTGTTTTCTTTGATGGATCCTGTTCCATGGGAAGTGAAAATTGCATTTCATGTCTTTGGGGTGATATCATTTGTATTCGGATTTGCGTATGTGGTTCTGACAGCCAATGCTGAGTCTTGTGTGAGTACATGTATTTAAAAGTTGTTTGTCAAAATTCATTTAAAAATTTTGACTGCCTACAGTACAGCATATTTTTTCCGTACTTGAGCTTTCAAAAACAATAGCTGTTATTCATTTGTTAGTAGTTTTAATCATTACAAAATGCATATGACCTTATTAATATGCATAACTGTAATATCACAGTTGAAGTCAGGGATATGCAATTTGTGCATTATTGAAGGTATCAATCGGACAATCGATATAGCCAACATATCAGATGACCATATATGGTCTTGTGACCTTATTAACTGTAATATCTTAAGTACTGTTGCAGATAGGGACATGCAAATTGTACTAGTAATTAATTGTCAGACAAGATATATGACCAAAATATCAAGTCATCATGGTCATGATTTCATTAAATATTTATAAATGTTATACCATAGACACTTGGAACCAGTCTGATCACAGCTTGTCGTTATATTTTTTTATATTTGCTCTTTTAGAAATGTGTGTACTTAAAATGTTTATGAAAAAAGCAAGTCAAAATAAAATATACACACGTATAATGCTTTGTGTAAATTGGAGATGTAAATACAGTATTTCTTATTTGTTATATGCCTCCAATACCCTCAGCATACAGCAGTACTTTCTAAGCTTTCTTCGAATTTTCTTTGCAGTCTGTATACTCAGCTGAGTTGTATTATTTGTCATTGGCCATCATGGTTGTCTGTGTATTGTCAATGGGTAAGTTTATAACAATAAATTTATATAAATGTATTTTAAACTCCTGTATCATTTCCTGGATTCAATATTTAACTAATAGACATTTAGGATCCTGTGTAGATTGGAAATCAATAATCACACATAATGCAGACATTAGTATTGCAACCAGGCTGTTTAGGGTTAGGGACTGTTGATAATTGAAACGTGCACACAGCAAACATTAGTTTTGATGATTGTTCACCTCTTCACACTAGTTGTGTAGTTTGTTATTGGTTGATACTGATATAGTCAATGAACATTAATATATGTTTAACTGACAATATATTTCACAAAAACTTTATTTTTTAATAACTGACCATAAATTTTTAATTGTTTCCTTGTTTATTGCAGTGTTTGTGGCTGTCATGTTGCCGTTCTGGATAATTAATTACGTCTTTCGTGATTCCATGTTAAACAAAAGAGAAAGAACTGGGTTTTGTTACGAACCCGTCAAATGTTGTTCCTGTGTGTGGCATATATGAAGTCTTGAAGTTTGTACTTGTGTTTCTCTATAATGTGACCTGTGAGAATGGAACTCTTAAAAGGAGGTGGTTGTTTTGCCTTGTCCCGTTCAATATGGGTCCTATAGCAACATACACAATGCGAATAAAATTAATTGTTTGTTGACACAAAATTTGAACACATCGTGCAAAACAATCCCCTGCTTTTAAGTGTCCCCACAGTATAAAGAAGCACTTGCTATTATAAGTTTCAATGAGGATTGAGTGTAAGTCAAAAAACTTAGCAAAATTCCCCACTCTATAGCTTTGACACCTATATTCAAGTTGGTCATTTTGAATGTTAATTTGAATTGAGAATGACATTATTTACTTACTGTAAAATATTTTATTTTAGTGAAAGGCTGAATCTTAAATTTATTGATCATATCTTGGTAAAATAATTTATTGGAAACGATCACCATATGTGTTTGGATTAGAACCAAATCTCTACAAAGCTTATTCAGCCATCATGCCAGCTTAATGCTAAGTCACATATTCAGTAAACCATATTGACAGTATTGAGTTTTTACAATCCTTCATTTACATGATTTGTTTATTTCCACACTCATAATTCTTCTTTTTTCTTTTGTGATAACAAAACTTAACGCAGTAACTTTTAGAGAGGAGAATAGTCCTCAACTACTTTATGACAATATACATAGTCACTTTATTTAGACTCTTCATGGAAGAAAAAAAATATGGTGTATCAATGTTTTTCGAAAATGTTTTGTAAAAAACAAAATAATTTTCATTTTTAGCAAAAAGAGAAATGTATATTTTTTCAGTTGTATTTTAGTAATGTTTAGTATTGATGTATATAATATCAGAGGCTAAACAATATTTTATTTTTATTCCTAATTATGGTTATTTAGATTAAATATTAATAGGTGCAATTTAAGCAGCATAAAACAATGATCTGATTGGAAGACTGGTAGTAGAAGATACGATGGTCTCTGATTCCAATATTGATCTGCAAATGGTACTTACTTTAAGCGATAAGTAACAAAACAATGATAAAAGTGCAAAATCATTTCAATATAATTGTCAGGCTAATTATATGCTGGGCATGTCATGCAAATAATCACAACGTAGAACATGTTTCTCTGATTGTCAAGATAATTATATATACAAGTCATGCTGCCTTGTTAATGCAAGATTGTTATGCAAATTGTATATGAAAATACTGCATATTATTGTTATGCTAATTTTATTATATGCAAAATTAGGATATCTTGTAATTCTGATAATTTTTAAACTTCTTAACTGGAGTGCACTGGACTTGAGAAATTTGAAAATTTCAACTCTTTGTAAAAATTCTTGACTCGTTTGCTCTCCAAACTCTGTGTATTTTAGAGTGTTCTACAATTATGCATGAACTTGTTATACCAATTGCTGCACAATTTCGCAGCAGTATCTGTCTTACAAACCCAAGCTAACAATCTTATCTTTCTTCACAGTGGATTAACAATACTGTATAAAGTCATTCCATTTTATACTCAGCCCCATGTACAATTTGTAAATTATGTATACCTGTATATATTAAATTTTTATTATAATTGTCCGTCCTGAACCGAACATTATACTGGAGTACTCTATTTTCTTGTATATATTTTGTATATAGTTTCTGTATCACTATCTGGAATTTCGTTGAATTTAACAGGCTCATTTACATATATTCTAATTACATAATACCAGTACTTTTATATGTTGCACTCTGCATGGAGTATCCACATGCTACCTTATTTGGAGTTGGGATTTCCAAATAAGGTCGTGTGCATTATTCTGAATGTGCTTTTATTTTACCATCACTGTAATTGAGTTCATCAGATGAGAAGGTCAAGTACATGTTCAGAGTAGATAATCACCTTGGCCATTGCTACTTTCACTATGGGCCTGTCAATACTTGTGTACGATCTTTGTGTATACTTGCATCATTCTCTTTAGGCCAGATTTTTTTTATTCCTTGTTTCTGGAGTTTTTATAAGGCAATTTTTTTGAGGAGGGCGAAAAAAAAAAAATTAATTCTTTTTTCCCCCCATTAGATTTGTGTGATTCTCAAAGAATCATTGATCGGAGAGATGAAATGAAATAAAATTTTATTCCATGTATTACCTTGTTTATCATCTGTGCGAGACTTTGGTACTTTGATCATGATACTCCCACGAAAATGCAACTTGAGTTTGTTATGCGGTGGGCGAAAAAAAAATGAAGATAAAAATAATTTTTTTTAGCAATTTTTTGCACTTACAAGTCGGCGGCGCGAGAAATTACGCTGAAATTAAATTTTATTTTTATTTCATTTCCGGTCCTGTTCATTCACAAAACAAGAGATAATAAAATTCTGGCCTAAAGGGATATGAACTTTCCCCAATTTGTTACTTCATATAACACATTATTTAATTACTACCACAAAGATATTGTTGGTACACTATTAGACTGATCTAATGTTGTATTCCCACTTTGTAATATATAGCAGAAAACCATGGAAAAATGATTAAATCAGTTGCTATGGCAACAAATTCTGAATTAATCATTTCTAATCATCCTATCAATCATACTTAGCATTGTTGTGATCGCTTTGAAGGATACTAGACTAGTTCAAAAAAAGTATTTCCCATGATCCTCGCCATAATCGGCTTATTTCATATTTGTCTCTACATCGTGCTTTTTATTTATTCAACTCTTGTGAAATTTGGTTTCATTTTTTTTGTTTATGGTTTTCTACAGATCATTTATAAAGAGGGAATACAACTTTAGAAAAAAAATATGACCTTTGCCCTGTTGAGAACCCTATTGTAACACGATTTCCATGTAGCCCGTAGTATCATTTTCATGTTTATATCATTTTATATTCAATGTAATATTTGTATATACTGTAATTGTGTTGACACATTGTGCTGGTCACAACAAACTGAATTTAGATTTTTTAAATATTATTTTATACGTTTGTGTACTTTCTAATAAATATTCAAAGTTTCATAATTTTGTATGCCATTCTCAAATTCTGTACTTGTGGCCAGGGTGAGTGAAAACAATATTTCAGGATCAAAACTGTATTAGAAATAATTCTTTGTTGCTGCCCTGTCATAGTGCCATAGTTGGCGTGCTGCGTCGTATTTCATATATGGGCCGTAGGTCATAAACAAAATATGTATGTTACACAATATAGTTGAGTGCATACTGTGCCATGATTGAAGTGCTTGAAATACAGAAATACGTTTGTATTGATTTTATTAAACCACAAAAGGTTTTTCAAGTTTTACTGTCCTTGACGCGAAAACAAAGCCTCCCATTTGATTAGAGCTAATATTATATCATATGATGTCCATTTAAATGACAATAATGAATAAACTTGCATGCAGATTTGTAATGTCATCTATACAAATATAAGCACTGACGTACCTATACATTAATCTGTACTTTTATAGGGATTTCAATGAAGTCCAATGGACATATAACACATTAAACAAAGTACATTTGCACACATACACAGGACAATTGTACAGTGGTACAGAAATTAATGTGCTTCACGTATGAAATGAAATGATCAGTCTCAGAACATTCACAAAAATGAATCATATATGGACCTCGAGGTTAAAACCATGAAGTAATATCAGGTGTGAGAAGCGAGCATACTATTAGTAGCATTAACAGTAGCACTCGCCAAATATCAATGTAAGTAGTCAATTCGTGAAGGGATCTTCTACATTAGACAAATATTGTCAAAACAATCAGAGATAATCTATCTTGAGAAATGTATACATAATATGCATGAGAAAGAATGATAATACTACAATGATAGGGGAAATTGATTTTATAATCAAAATCATTTTTTTTCTGTCATACAGCCTGGTAATGGTTACTCTTGCAGTCAAATTCAAGGACAAGATATGAGGCAGGAGAACTTGATTCTGTGGTTTCTTAGATTTCAAGTTCAAATTAAATACATAATAAAAAGATAATTATTGATAGAAAAATTGTTGACAGAAAGTACACCAATAGGTGAAACTGAATGTCTTTGCCTCCCTGTGTCTTATTTTTATAAGTTTCTGAAGAAATTCGTCTTCTTATAAGCAAAGAAATAAACCTGCTAGCTAATGCGCATAATTAGTTTCCATTGAAATGTCAATGCTTTGTTCAAATTCATGGCTACCAATCTCTACACATATGTTGCCAAGCATCTATTTAAGCATAGTGACGATGTTTTCTTCTGTATAATATGTTTTTTGCGTCAGTTTTATCAGTGACAAAATGAGTACTTTTGTACACGGATACAATGTACTTGTATCATGGGGATGGATGGTATTTTTCAAGCATACTTTTAAATTTGAAGTTGAAAATGAGGAACATCATTTAATACATTGTAAATTATACACAAAACAAAGAGACACAATGTTTCACACTATCAACAGTGTAAATGCAAATTTCCTGAATTTGGATAATAAAAAACAGTTTAAACATATCTTACAATCAAAAGATAAAGACACTATTATAGCCCTCCATGTGTACTTGAGTAACAATAAATGAACAAACAAAATACACTCAATCACACTTATTTAACTTTTTATTAACTCAACAAGCTTACTTACTTTTTAGTTATTCATTATTAACTTTATTACATTTTAAACACCAAATTAGAAATGTAAAATTTCTACACGGTTGTAATAAAGCTGTTATCTTATCTATCTATCTTATGGAATATACCAGAGAAGCATGGCGGTCACAGTATCCAATAAATATACGTCTACAGACACCTGGCTAGTGAATCATTTTCTCAATTCAGACATAATCTGTTTCGAATATCTTATTTTATTCACCCAAGCAGGAAATGGCTTGTACGTACCTCTACCTTTACCAGAAAAGTTTGAGTGCAACGCCCTCTGGTGTTAAAAATACATTTTGTTGTTGTTTTGGAATCACTCGGTTTTGAGTACAGTATGAAGAGGGTCGGCAAGGGGTATTTTCGTTAGATGTAATCAAATGTGTTTATTTTCGTAAAAATTTGAATTAAATAAATAAATAAATAAAAAAAAAAGTAAATTCGTAGACATGGGCAAGGTGTAAAATGTAATCAGCTATTTTATTCGTCCATAATTTGTACAAAGATCATATTTTTTGTAAGCGTATAAAGCATTTTCCAAATTAAATGTCGCAAATCATACGCAATTTCTAATTTTGATTCTTAAACACAAATTATCAAAAATATAATAAAAATGTAAAATGTAATTAGGAATTTGCTTTATCTGTAAAGTGTAAAAACCTATTTTTATATATAACATGAGCGACTTTGACCTTGTTTTTTGTGTTTTTGTATTTGTATTTTGATCAACTTTTTTTGTTCTTTTTTTTTTGTATTTGTATTTAAAAAAAGTTAATCAGTATTCTGTACATCACACTTTAATATACGATTAATTAAAATCTGTGCATTGTATTTATTACATCACACTTTAATATACGATTAATTAAAATCTGTGCATTGTATGTATTGCATCACACTTTAATATACGATTAATTAAAATCTGTGCAATGTATTTATTACATCACATTTTAATATACGATTAATTAAAATCTATGCATTGTATGTATTACATCACACTTTAATATACAATTAATTAAAATCTGTGCAATGTATTTATTACATCACACTTTAATATACGATTAATTAAAATCTGTGCATTGTATTTATTACATCACACTTTAATATACGATTAATTAAAATCTGTGCATTGTATTTATTACATCACACTTTAATATACGATTAATTAAAATCTGTGCATTGTATGTATTACATCACACTTTAATATACGATTAATTAAAATCTGTGCAATGTATTTATTACATCACATTTTAATATACGATTAATTAAAATCTGTGCATTGTATTTATTAACCACACTTCAATATACGATTAATTAAAATCTGTGCAATGTATTTATTACATCACACTTTAATATACGATTAATTAAAATCTGTGCATTGTATGTATTACATCACACTTTAATATACGATTAATTAAAATCTGTGCAATGTATTTATTACATCACATTTTAATATACGATTAATTAAAATCTGTGCATTGTATTTATTACATCACACTTTAATATACGATTAATTAAAATCTGTGCATTGTATGTATTACATCACACTTTAATATACGATTAATTAAAATCTGTGCAATGTATTTATTACATCACACTTTAATATACGATTAATTAAAATCTGTGCATTGTATGTATTACATCACACTTTAATATACGATTAATTAAAATCTGTGCAATGTATTTATTACATCACATTTTAATATACGATTAATTAAAATCTGTGCATTGTATTTATTACATCACACTTTATTATACGATTAATTAAAATCTGTGCATTGTATTTATTAATCACACTTCAATATACGATTAATTAAAATCTGTGCATTGTATTTATTAATCACACTTTAATATACGATTAATTAAAATCTGTGCATTGTATTTATTACATCACACTTTAATATACGATTAATTAAAATCTGTGCATTGTATGTATTACATCACACTTTAATATACGATTAATTAAAATCTGTGCAATGTATTTATTACATCACATTTTAATATACGATTAATTAAAATCTGTGCATTGTATTTATTACATCACACTTTAATATACGATTAATTAAAATCTGTGCATTGTATTTATTAATCACACTTCAATATACGATTAATTAAAATCTGTGCATTGTATTTATTAATCACACTTTAATATACGATTAATTAAAATCTGTGCATTGTATTTATTACATCACACTTTAATATACGATTAATTAAAATCTGTGCATTGTATGTATTACATCACACTTTAATATACGATTAATTAAAATCTGTGCAATGTATTTATTACATCACACTTTAATATAAAAAAAAACACTATTTTGTTTTACTGTAAATGGAAATTTTATTTCCTGTAAAAACGTCAAATGACGTTTTTATGTACTGTAACCTGTAGCAGCTATTCCCCTTGCCCTCCATCTATGAAATAAAGTACGAGGGAATCCTAACACAATCGGACGCTATATTTTAAAGTGCACATTCGGGGATAGACGCAGTTTGTTAACAAAACTGTGAATACAAATGTAACAGGGGCGGACCCCAAGAACCCCCCTAGATCCGCCACTGTGTAACTGATATAACTATACAGATTTAAGTCACTAAGGTCCGAGCAGGATCCGAGAATGTTGTTTCTTCTTCATCAATGAAGTGCGCCCCCTACAGACCGAGGCGGCAAAATAACAGGTGTTAATATTCGCTGGTTCCCGGCGTCCTTTGCGAATGGCAGGTAGGACGCAGGTAACTAGTAATCGCCATATTGTTCCATTTGGGCCGGTTTTCAGGCCGGAAGGAACGCGACTGGGTGACGTAATTTGAAAACATTCCAAGTTCCGTTTTGCGTAAACGTGTCTGTAATGCTACAATAAAGCCATGCTCATACATACTGCCTGCTTAGATTTACAGATTTGATATGTTCTGTGCTAATTTATAACAAAAGAAACAATTCTTTTTATTCGCCCAACTTTCGAAAGCAAAAGGAAACCCCTGAACGGCCACGAGCGTAAGCGCTGACGTCAGGTAACTAAGGGAAATGGAACAAGCAATGAGAAAGTGATGTACCAATCAGAATGCCGGAACCGTTACTAGTTACCGGCCTCTTGTGGCTTGGTACGCCATGACACTTGAGGCGGGAACCAGCCAAGTGTTAATATTGTTATTATAGGATTCTTATCTCATTAATGAGATCTCATTAAGTTGAAAACCGTTAAATCACCAACCTGGTACCGTTCTGTCATAGAGATTAGTAGATAAGGCATGATAGATTAAAAGTGCGTTGACCACACCATCACCCGCCGAGATACACTCAGGCATGACTTTTCTCTGTGACGTCACAATATATAAAATATTGCTGAACAGCCCTAAATCAAACACTTCTTCTCTGAAGCGGCCGCCATCGACGGACATGTTTCTCTTCTTGCAGTTTTTCGACTATCGGCTTTAGCCATTACTATTTTAGTATGGTCGAAACACTGAGCGGATGAATATGAAATAAAGACGAATGAAATCCGGTCTAGTGACACAAAAGTGCATTGTCATTGGCGGATTTAGATGGAGGCCGAGGGGGCCGCGCCCCCCTATTTTTAACAACCAACAGGGCTTCGCGCCATCGGCGCTCGCGAACTTGGCCTTAGGCCAACTTATCGCCCCCTATTCCAGAATCCTAGATCCGCCCCTGATTGTCATAAGTATAATTGTCACCTGGCGCATATTATGATGGTGAGAGTTTTGAGAATAAATTAAAGTAACATTTAAAAAAAAGATTTATGGTCTCCCACTCGCTTTACATGGAAAAGAAAATAATAAACTACGTACATATAACAATTTCAAATCTGAATACTCTTTGGAACCATATTTGGAATATGTAAATAATGTCAAACACAGAGTTGCCATCACTAAATTCAGAATTTCTGCACATAATCTACCAATAGAAAAAATAAGGTATTTACAAGTACCACCAGAGGAAAGGTTATGCATGCTATGTGATGATCTAGCTGTTGGCAATGAGATGCATGCTTTCTTAGATTACAGGAACCCAGAGATGGAATCTGCTAGGCGTCAATTTATGAGAACAATCTTAATGCACAATGAAGAATTTCAAGGTTTCCAAAGCAGATCATGTTTAAGAAATTGTTGAGTTCAAAAATAGTTTCATTGTCAACAGTCTAGAAGTCTTTATTCGTAAAATCTTAGAAATTTATGCTAATTGTTAAACGTGTTTTTGGTTTTATTTATTATTGTTGTCTGTGACAATATGTGATAATTTGATCGTCTTTGGCCATAAATTATTTAATTTCTTACATCATTTCGAGTCAAATAAAATAAATACTCTGTATTCTATAACAACAGCCGTTGACATGCAAAGAAACTGACATTCATAGAGTATGCATAAAACTGTATCTCATTTTTCATCTAGTTCTGAGGCGGGTTTTCCGGTGTTATGGTCGGTTTTTATCCTGGGTATACGCTAGGTTTGATAGTTTTATCAGAGGTGTTTGCCGCTTGGTTTTCATTCGGGCTATATTCTTTATTTCGTGGATGGAGTGAACCGATGGAGGGGAGGGGGAGGAGGGCGCTAGTCATATGACATTGTCATAGTCACGACAGAGAACGGCAAGGTCGTTTAGTACACGTCGCACATTTGTTTCGGGTTTTCTTATTGCTAATGTATTAATCAAAAAAGATAGATGGCGATATCCAGTAACTCTATCCGAAACCACCGTTCATCGTCCTTTCACCTAGCCCTGACTCGTGTATGAATGAGAATATAAACGAGAGTGTTTAGTTAATTACCCCACCATAAACTTGTTTTATTACTTCCATCTTGGATTTCATAGAATGTAATGATTCTCGTTTCAGACTTTTAAATTATCAGCCTTATATTAGACTGTCATTGCATTTGTACATCCATGCGGGGGTAATGTTATTCTGACGGAAAAATTGAGTGGTAAATGGACATTTGAAGTGAATGTGACAAACAGCTTGTGAATTATGGTCTTGTTCAATACGCACATTTCTCTTCAGAGCTGTATAGCCGTGCATGTCAGAAGACTGACATGGCGTTGTTAGTTTTCTTTACTCAAAATCAACATTTCTAAAGTAGTAAAATAATATCAAAATCATATCATAATTCTATATTTTCACCAAAAAAAAATAAAAAAATAAGCCAACATGCTCTCAAAAAAGAAAAAAAAGACGACAATTTTTCTTGCTTTAGTGTTCTCGAATTGCAGTCGCTTTCGTCACTTGCAGGTCAAAGGTCAATGAGTTGTTTTTCAAGCCTAATATCTTGACAATAGGGGATTTTCCGTACAATTGCGAGATCTCGCGAGATGTATGAAAAACGCGCGTCGAACGTCTACCGCAAAAATCGAACGATTTGATTTTGAACTAGAATTTCTTTATTTCGTAACTCACATCGACCGGCCGATCTTCGACAGAGGAATATTGCTTCCGAATGCCCTTACTTAATCAAAATTGCCTATCATCAAATGTGGACAGCACATTATTAAGCATGGAAATGTCCCCCAAAATACTTCGCGTTTGTCGAATCCCACGCGATGTTTGACGCCACTACGACTCTATGACCTTTGTTTGTCCTGTTTTTACGTTCGATTTCACGCATAACGCGTGATTCTCGCAGTGAACGGAAAATGGTCTATTTAAAATTGGGTCAGTTTTGTTGATCGACAGATGACTAGCTCAAAATAGGGTATCATTTGTCGAACAATGACCCACCTTCCGACATCGGCAGCGAGCACAATAAATACTGCAAAGAAGAACTTAAGTCAAGAGACCGAACACATGTCGTCCGGGTAAGCTTTTATTTTTAGTGTACATACCAAATCAGGGATACTTGAAAATAGGTCTCGAGTCGTCAAGATGTTTACTATAGAAACCATAATCTGGACTTAAAAGCGAGTTCCTTTCTTCACCTTACTCCTCGACTGAAATGCAGTGAATGTCAATAAACTGCACGACCGAAAAGTAGTTTTAGTTACTGGGAGTGGGAGTGGTGGGCCGATCTTACAATAAACACAAACGTTTTTTGCCACCATGCGTATGACTCAACGTGACCCGGTGACTTTGCCCAATTTCCTTGTCAATGTGGTCTAATCTTACGCAACAAATTTTAGATTTATAAGATGACTTAAACTTCAGCAGGCATAGTAGTCTCGCGTTGATTTGTGCGAGGACACACCCAGTAGACAACCCCTAAACAACAACAACAATAATAACTGTGTACGACCTATTTATTCCACCAGCCCAACCTCTATGTATTACACTACGATTAAACTCCACATAAACGATAAAAAAATATAGAAAAAATAAAAAAAAAAATAAAAATAGAAAAAAATAGAAGCGCTAGTTACCCATTACATATTGAAAGAGAGGTTTGTCTTGTTTTTTTAAATTAACTAGTAAATATAATCAAGATAGAAGCTGAAAATCCCCCAAGTAAAAGCGATTCAACCACTGTGGTACTGACAATAAGTTGACCAACATATACAGTGCCCTCTAGTGACGAATAACTTATATGACGCAAATGGATGATACGAAGCACGGTCCTTTTTAGTAACCGTGTACGAAGGCAGCTCAAAGCATCGATATCGTTTTGATTTCCACTCGTCCATCAAAGAAGAATATATTTTTGTGAGATTTCACTATATTATAGACGACAATATTGCACAATCAAACAGTGGTTGTTTTAAAGAACATTGCCGTCACCCGTATACGCCATTGTGACGTCATCGAAGCGCTCGGTCACTAGAAATGGCGTGTAATTGTAGTAGATTGGTGGTCAGATAATAACATCACGGAGGTGGGTTGGTGGCGCAATACATTTACTATCTAACACCAATCTCCCAGGCAGAGTTCTTTTACGAATATATCTCTGCCACCACGCGATCTTATACTTGATTGGTCGATGCGTCACAGTGGCAGAGATACTTTCGCATTCTCTACCATCAGTCCAAGGCAACAGGATGGCGCGTGACCCTTGTTACGCAGGATGATACTTTCGGTGATCTAACCGCAAGGAACTCTGGGAAGGAGAATGATCGAACACCTGCTCGGGCGGACATCCGGGCATTTTCACCGCATGACAACCATCACGGTGAAAATAAAGGCCGAAAACTCTCAGAAAACGGTACTTTGGGATGGTTGTTGAGACTCCCCTGAACAATGTAACAAGATTGCCCCTGCATGTGTAACGCATATAAATTTGATTGTTCAGGATTACTTCAAAGTTGAGTTCCTCGAATTATCACCGGCTCTTCGCTTGGCGTTCCGCGTTCCTCAGCAGCGCGCACAGAGCCCATAGAAATACGTGGTACATTGGTGCGCGTCTTAGCAACGTGGAACGTCTTGTGACGTAGCTCCGCCCCGGAAGATAGGTCACTTTACTGGAACAGATAAACTGTTTTAGTAAACGTAGTCCAGCATTGAATCAGGAATTGTCATCATCTCTCGTACAGCAGTGGCTAGAACATCTTTCATCAAAACGTTCATGAGGATAGATATGACGTCACCAGGATTTTGTGTTTGAATCATCTAATATTAAATGAACTATACATCATAGTAGTGCGATGGAGTTAACAAGACATCCACTCACTTGAGACTAATCTTAAAACGGGGGGGGGGGGGGTCGTCATCTGCGCACGCGCGGGGATTGAGTCGCAAACGACGGTAACAACACACGCTAAAACACAACACGCTTTCAATTATGTTCAACTGTTAAACTCATATAGCTTTAAAACTACAAGTACACACAAAAAGTAAATGTCCTGACACTCTCTTTAATCATACCATGATTGAAATCAACCAGATTGCTTTCCTGATCAGTAAATCATATGACCATGCCCCTTCCGCCATTCGTTTGAATCCATTTAGAAGATTGCATTCGACTGTCGCAGCTACACGACGCTGACATGGTGGTCAGAGTAGTCATATATTATCGGAATTAATCTCATTCCTGACAAAAAACGAATAAATCACAAACGTAACCGTAGTAGGTGAAAGAAAACAGGCTATGGGCATGTTATTTCTATTATTTTGAAGTAACATTCTTCGCTCTTGTGACCGACAACGGGAAGCGCCCTCATTGACAGATTTTTGAGCCAGCTTGTCCGATGTCGAGCGGTATCTCAGCGAGGGGTTATTTCAATACACTACTCAAGTGATATTCTATTTTTAGCACACCCGATGTATCCGTGCACAGCCTTCTCTACGTGTCAGCGAACTCATTTATTGTTGCCAAACCACACACGCATAAGTACTTATCACTCAAAACACTGTTTATTTTTAACATTCAGCCACCGAACACAGATAGCAAAAAACGTCGTGGTTTCTAACAATATTTATATAAAGTGGAACGATTAACACGTTTCTGTTTTCACTGTTGACATTCCATTCCGCCTCGCTTGGATACTGTTGGAACCAAAACTAATGATACAGCCGCATAACAAAATGTAATTGGTTGGTACATAGACCTTAGAAAGGTATGTGATTGGTTCCCAGAGCTGACTAGTGCACACTCAGGAATTGGTGATGTTGAGATCTTTGAAGTACGGACATCCACGGGAAGGATGACGGCCGATATAAGGGTGATTGTGGGTTGCGATTCAAGAGTTAGAGTTAGACTAAGGAGCGATACGCGGTTGTTCTGTGCTGTGTTATACGGGTTAGGTTTAGGCTAAATGACAATATGGGTGATTCTTGGTTGTGATATAAGGGTTAGGGTTAGGCTAAGGGACGATATAGTGTAGTTCAGGATTAGGATACAATAAATAGGTTTAGGATAAAATGATTGTGTTTATGTATATCGCCCCCTATTTTGATTGGTGTATACTTTTCTTTTTATGGTATAGAATGGCATGATGGGAATTTGGGTTGACAATGGGACTCCCGTGCTGGCAGGGACCATGTAAAACGTACGGGCTTCTTTGATCTCGTGCTCTTTGTTTCGGTTGCCTAAGTTTTGCATAAGTTTTGATTTTGATCCATTATTTGTTATTATGCATTATGCTTCATTTCGTAATGATTTATTAGTAAGTGGCTAATTTGAGTCAGTACCATTTAATTATTTTTGAGTAATAGTTATTGTTCACAAACTACCGCGTCAAAAATGTGTGATAATGATCACATTGCCAGTTTAATTCGAAGTCGCCACGTTGCTTTGCAAGTTGACGTCCAAGTCCGCTGTTGTTCTACTATCAAGTCCAAGTTCGTACGTCAGCCTACAAGAAAGTCCCAGTTCGTACGTTGTTTTACGAACAAATGAATTGGCACACGAGTCTTCAAGAAAGTCGAAGTAAGTACGTCGTTCTGCGAGCAAGTTGAATTCGGATACGTCGTTCTACAAGCACGTCGAATTTGGTACGTCGTTCTGTAAACAAATTCAAAACGGTGCGTCGCTCTATAAGCACGTCGAAGTTGGCACGTCAATCTATAAGCACGTCGAAGTCGGCACGTCGTTCTGCAAACGCGCTGGAGAAGTCGGTACGTCGTTTTGCAAACACGCTGGAGAAGTCGGTACGTCGTTTTGCAAATAAGTTTAAAACGGTGAGCGGCTCTATAAGCACGTCGAAGCCAACACGTCGCTTTACAAACACGTCGAAACAGAACGCCGTACTACAAGCACATCGAAGTCGGTACGTCGCTCTGCAAACACGTCGAAATCAGAACGCCGTACTACAATCACATCGAAGTCGGTACGTCGCTCTGCAAGCAAATTAACATGTCTTTTATAGTATATACAACGTGTGAACGTGCACGGTAGTATCCATGTATTTAGTATATCTTGAACGTTATTGTGTATTTAATGTTGTATTGTATCTATTAATATACATGTATATGTATACCTACGAGATAGTATGAATTAGTGTGGGCCTAACTAAATTAAACATCATGGTATTGAAAAGAAATTATTGCCTGGTTATTTGATGAATTAGAGTGGATGCTGGTATGTTTGTGTGTGTATGTGTGTTCTGGGTATGTCATTAGTATCGACTTTAATTTGTGTTTCGAACTATGGTCGTTATGTAACAGTAGTGATACAATTAAAGGATGATACAGAATAGAGCGATGCAACAGTTAAGGTTAGACTAACGATGATATAGGGTGGTTCCATACATACATATATGTCTATTGTGATACAACAGTATTACATGATGGTTCTGGGCAAGAGTTAGGGTTAGGCTAAATAGCGATATGGGTAATTCTTGGTTGTAATACAAGAGTTAGGGTTAAGCTAAATGGCGATATGGGTGATTCTGGGTTGTGATGCAAGAGTTAGGGTTAAGTTAAATGGCGATATGGGTGATTCTGGGTTGTAATACAAGAGTTAGGGTTAAGTTAAATGGCGATATGGGTGATTCTGGGTTGTGATACAAGAGTCAGGGTCAAGCTAAATAGCGATATGGATGATTCTTGGTTGTAATACAAGAGTTAGGGTTAAGTTAAATGGCGATATGGGTGATTCTGGGTTGTGATACAAGAGTCAGGGTCAAGCTAAATAGCGATATGGGTGATTCTGGGTTGTAATACAAGAGTTAGGGTTAAGCTAAATGGCGATATGGGTGATTCTGGGTTGTAATACAAGAGTTAGGGTTAAGTTAAATGGCGATATGGGTGATTCTGGGTTGTGATACAAGAGTCAGGGTCAAGCTAAATAGCGATATGGGTGATTCTGGGTTGTGATACAAAAGTTAGAGTTAGGCTAAATAGCGATATACGGTGATTATGGGCAGTAATACAAGAGTTGGGTCTAGAGAAAGTGACGACATGGGATGGTTCTTGGTTGTGATACAAGAGTTAGGGCTAGGTTAAAAGGGTGATACTTGGTGGTTCTGGGCAAAAATTGGGGTTAGACTAAATGATGATAAGGGTGATCCCAGGTTATGTGTAGTACAATAGTTTCAAGTAAAGATAAGAGATAATGAAAATATAGCCAAGGTAGGTTGTGATACAAGAGTTGCGGTTAGGCTAACGATGATATAGGGTGGTTCAGGGTTTAGGATAAGAAATGAAATATGGTGGTTCAAGAGTAATGGTAAGACCACAGGATGATATAAGGTGGTTCTGGGTTGTCATACAATAGTTAGGGTTAAACTAAATGACAATATAGGTGATTCTGGATTGGAATGAAAGAATTATGATTAGGATAGAGTGGTTCTTAGTTGTGATACGAGAGCTAATGTGTGGTATCTGGAGGTACTGTGACAGTTATCACTAAAGGGGTCTGAACGCCTTCGAAGACCACACTCAAAAATCACCATTTCATTATTATTCATCGTCTATACTATCACATGCATAATTATTGTTAGCAAATTAACAAATCGTAAGAATTCATTTTAAGAGATAATGAAAATCTTCACCTGCACTGTCTCGGTGATACTTAGTTGGCATGATTTTGTCGACAGAGACGCACCAAACAAGGAAACGTATATTATTATGAGCCACGACGGCACGTAGTTCCCTCTGTGCTGTGTGACTACAAGTATAATGGATGTCGTTTTGAACTTGTCAGACTATTGGTCGCTGTGGTACAGCATCTCCACGAACCAAAATGATTGCCTGGTGACAAGAAGTGACAAACGAAGACATTGTGATTAAATTTTATTTAGAAAAAAAACATACTGCTGCTGTATCTTTGTGTTATATGAACACCGCCAACAATATAGAGGTCTTTGACCTATTTCATTCAAAGTAGAGTAGCTTTTACCATTTAATAAACATGGTTAATGTCGACAATACCTCACTTAAATATTTCCAAGCAATGTTTTCAAGAATTATGGATATGCTTTAACCTTAATCAAAATAAAAAAGCGCATGGTTATCTTCGTCACAGGGCCCAGTAGTATTTCGATTCGAGTGAGTTATGGTACAGCCCTCTGAAAACACAGTGTATTCCCGTCTAGTCAAGTCATAGTCCACAGAATTTGTATTGATGCTTCAGATGTATTTCTATCAAATGCACAAAGTGTAATTAAACTAGAAAGTGTGTCATCGAGTAAAGTGACAACAATGATTGTCATATACCTTTACAAAATCAAAACTCTTACACAATTGTCATTGCATACTAATTTACGATATATAGTTTTCAATAATTTTTTTCATTATTTATTCAGAAATCTTCTTTTCTGTAATACAACATGACGTTCTTACACGAGAAAAGAAAATCAAATCTCTCCACTTATTTTGGTATTTTGTGAGAGAGCTATTTTTTCTTGATATAACATATTTCATTTGTTTTGTAATGCTATTACGTACGAAAGTGATCGACGGTAATATACCTTTCAGCCTGGACTCGTGAATAGTTTTCTTCACAATAATTATCACGTGATACATTAAGTGACTAAATTATCTCGCAGTAAAATTTGCTTTTCTGTCAATTTGTTTTGATAATTGAGTGCTGCACCCCATACATATTAAATGATGTTTCAGATTGTTTATATGCGTTCTCAGTATTCAAATAGGTGACGTATTGTTCTATGCTTGTTCTTACAAAAAGTGCAAAGACCACTTTGAGACCTTTGAGGGTTTATGTAATTTGTATACAATAATCTTTTAATCTTTGTTTGAGTGCAATCGATAACATTACCTAATATCTATTATGGGACTGTTAGTAAAACAAAACCAGAACCCTTGGGATTTCTTTTAAAGCATGCCAGGATACAAGATAAAAATTAAACTTATTAATTAGGCAGTTGTATATCATCGGAAAAAATAACTCAGAACAGTGTTGGAATCTTCAACTTGGATTGGAACATATGCCTAGTAATGCATTTACTGTAAGGCAATTAGCAATTGAAAGCAATGATTGTCAGGATTCCTTTCATAAATGGGTTTATTGCGCAGTTGTATATTCAGTCGAAACACATGCATATATTGCACGCCAATTACAAAAACAACGATTTTATTAATAACGCACGTGACCTTGTTTATAACAAAATCTTTGAACGCGCACTGACTATAATCACCGTCTTATATATATATATTAAATATTAATTTAATATTTTACCAAATGTTTGTATGCTTTGTTGTTGAGGTGCCTCAATGTTTTACATTATTTTTGCTTTGGAATATATTATCCTCACCAAAGCCCTCTTCCAAAGCATGATGCAATTTTTCTGTGATATATTTTATATGGAATACCTTTAATATCAACTATTTATTGTACGTCTCTTGAAAATGAAGATGATGTCTTTCCAAATAAAGATATCAAACCTCTGAGTTATAGGTGCCACGATTTTATTGCTCACAATAGACAGACTTTTCCAAATGAAGATAACATTTTTCTGTGATGTATTTATATGGAACATCTTTAATGCCCATTATGCAATTATTTCAGGTGTCTTTCCGAATGAACAGCATTAAAGGGCGGTAGCCGTCGCGCCACGCATGCGCGAGATATATGGGTCTCATATAAACAAAGATAGCGACTTTGACTGTTGCGCAGATCAACAAGTACTAACTGAGACGTTTCCAAGCTTTAATTAGGTAATTGGAAGGTATTGAAGGAGTCACCGGCGGCAATTAGTGCAAGTCGAGCACAGGTTAAACCTCATACTTGTGATTTCCATTTGGAGAGCGCATTGAATTATGGGAAAATCAATGTTTTTCAACACAAATGTCGCACAGGCACAGCGCGACAACCACCGCGCTTTAACGTTTTGACTAGTAAATCGTACTCTCTCAGTCAGGTGATCACGATTTGCTAAGGTATTTGTCAGCCATTTTATAATCAATGCGATATATTTATATATATACATATATTTTATAAGAGGTACATTTATTGCACGTGAATTTCCAAATGATGATTTACTATTATTATTATATATTTGCAAACTCTTTCTTGCCTACAATGTATTTATTTTTAGTGTCTTGTCGAATAGAGACGTAACCTTTCTGTGACATGTCTTACATGGGATACCTTAATTAGAGCATACAATGTATTGCTCGTGTGAGTTTTTTGTGAGCAATTGTTTGATGATACGTGTGATATCTTTCTTGTCTACAATATATTTATTGTAGGTGTATTTTCGAATGAAGAGACAATCTTATTTTGCGATATATCATATTAGGAACAAATTTATTTGCTTACAATGCTCATACTGTAGGTGTCTTTTCGAATGATGTTAAAATGTTTCTGTGATATATTTCTAATGGGGGTACTTTTAATTCCCGCAATACATTTGTTTTAACGTGTCATTGAAAACAATACTTACAATTGTTTTATTATATAATATATGGGACACCTTATTTCTTACAATGTAGTTATTGTATGTGTCCTCTCAATGAAGGTACAATCGTTCTATGATATATTTCAATTATATGAAATAAGTTTAAAACGTTCATATTCATTATCAATATTTCCGAGAAATACACGCACACAGAACTTGGTACTAAATCAGAAAAAAATTGACTTGGTTTATGAACTATAACCAACTATTTCGTGCAGTTCTATTAGCTAACGATTATTCCAATACATCTGTTCTACATAGTAATATTTGCATATTTGATGTCTGCGGCATAGTTTGATGGACTTGATTTGTCCTATTTTCGAAATTTATCAGGATAACATTCGCCGATTTCCCTTCAGCTAGAAACAAATAGATATAGTTTTACTAATGGCGGTGCAATCTGCGCAGAACACATCTTCAACATTCTTGGCCTTATGCCACCTGGTCCAGGTGACTTTTTAAGAGCTTAGTGATTTATAAATAATTCTATTTCGTCTGCGCTGCAGACAATAGGTCGGATAGATGGATTATGTAGGCTGTTGACGGTACAGTATGGTTGTTGCCGATGCCCTCAGAGGTGAACACAGAATAAAAATGTTGAACATCGACGTTGTCATTGAATCCTCGGGGGCGGACATCCGGGCATTTTCACCGCCTGGCAACCGGCGGCGGTGAAAACAAAGGCCCAAAACTCGCAGAAAACGGTACTTTGGGATGATTGTTGAGACTCCTCTGAACAGTGTAACAAGATTAGCCCTACGTGTGTAACATATATAAATTTGGTTGTTCGGGATTACTTCAAAGTACTTCAGAGTTTGTGTTGTTTTCTCGAATTTTCACCGGCTCGACCGGCGTTCCACAGCAGCGCGCACAAAGCCCATAGAAATACGTGGTCCAGTGGTGCGCGTCTTAGCAACGTAGAACGTCCGTGACGTAGCTCCGCCCCCGAGAATACGGAAATCTTTGATTCACTAGTGCTTACGTAATTTATTAGGTTCATCAATTTCGTTGATGTGCGTTGATTTAACCAAATTACTCAACTTTCGGTCTTTTGACTGGTCTGTTGATGCAATAATATGTAAATGAAAAGTGCACGTTACTGAAAAGTATTTTATCGTGGTTGCAAACTAAAACTATAGAGAAATAAACTTGTTTTAAAGTTGCTCAATGTAGTTTCATGAATAGATTGCTCATTGCTATACAAGGTCATATATAGGTCAAACAAATTAGGATCATGAACCATAATTTCAAGATTACCGTGATAATACCTGGATTTTAGAGGTAATACTCTATGGGGATAAAAGTAATACATTCAATTTCACGATTTTTTAAAACTCGAGATAAAGAAACAATGTGAGTGGGGCTACATTTTGATAACAAATTTGTAGTACAGAGTTGTTTTTAACAATATGAGAGTTTCAGTAATTTGCCGTGAACTCGTTCTCAGGGGAAAATTCTTGCGCGTCGACTTCAAACTCATCCATATTTGGAAAACTAAATTAAACTTAAATAAAACCATTGCGCACGCATATAATCAACGGTTAGTCGCTGAAGTTTTTATTATCGCACGTACTTTGTATTTCTAAGTATTTTTTTTACATTTTCACGTGTTACGCATCTATTCTGTTGCGAAATATTATCTTAGCATAAGGCAATATTTGTTGTTAAACTTGTAAAACGGAGAACTTAACTTTTAACTTACCACGAGTCACCTGTCCTCTAACGTTTAGAAAAGGTACCCAAATGAAGCCATTTCATTAAAAAAAAAACCCCTCTCATGACGTTAACGTATAGAAAATGACAGTAGGTAATCGTTGCCACTGACAACACAAACTGAAACCATATGCCCCTATAAGTGGAATAAAATGAAGTTTACCCATTCACTGCACGTAATACAACAAACCAGACATTTATTCTACACTTTCCTGCAACCGTACCTCCATGACCAACGATACAATTCGTGACCACAGTATACGGGCACCTCGGACGCTCACGTGGAAGAGATCTGTGGCCTATGAGGTATCCCCGCCCTCTTATAATCTAATAAACTAGTATCGCGTCAGCAGGCTATGTAAGCAAGTGATGAAATATATATCGCGTACATCCCGGGATCCGATGCACTCCTGTCTAGAAAGTGATTTTATCTTGGTTAATGTATTCCGCCTGATTTGGGACGGGTATCCCAGTTTTTTTCACGGCTTGAGCCTGGAGACTGCTGTTTTAACTGTAAAATCCGACGCAAACGTAGTAATTGTGAAAACGGAATAGACTTCTTGTATTTATTAGGATAATACGAACCGCGCTGTAAGTATCAGTGTGAATCACTCGGTTTGGTATAAATAGACGTTGAAATGCTGTTATCATCAACAATTTCATCATAACTAGTAGAAAAATGGAAGTATTATTTCGGACATATCACTAGTTTGGTTTGATTTGTGAAACAAACTTGTAACTATAACAATGTACGTGATATGTTGAGCTAGTACATACGCTGATTTATATACCGTGTTTGTAAGAGAGCAGTAATTACACAATCTAGTTAGTTGGTAAAACGCCGTTATATGTTATGTATGTCTTCGACGATGTACTTGATTACCATTTACGTGCACATAACATAATATTGTATTCAAGATGATCAATTTTGACCATTTTCGAATGAACTCGTACTATAACAATTAATTTCGCAATTTTTGATTATGCATAATTCAACTCAATATAGTATATTGTATTCAGAGTATTTTTGACTGAATCGTACATCATACATGTGTGCTCACTAGTTACATGTTTACTGCCTTAAGTAATTATTATTTCCTTGCATGGCTATATTACTTAGTATGGTTTAGTATACCTTAGTATGAAAGGAATGATTTTTTGGGCCGAAAAAAAAAGAAGTCGAAAATTTTCTTTACATTTTTTCTCTAGGCGCATTCGGTGAAGAATGAATAGATCAGAACTTGCTTATATTATAGACACAATGCGATAAACGCAAAGTTTGTGAGATTTAGGTCATTAGCACGATTTAGAATCAGATCTGGTCAAGATCTATTTTATGTACATCACTTTTTGTGCCTAACAAAAGATGAGAAAAGCTTTAACCAGAGTTTAAGTATATATTGCCCAGAATTGTTAACCATGCCGACATGCATATTTAGCAGTATATCATTTTTTTCTAATATCAAAGATTGTTGTTGACCTTAACTTTTGAAATGTACGTTACATAATTTATTCAATGTACGTTTCATATTTAGTAGATAAGATTCTTAATAAAGCATTGAATTCCTGGATGAGCATTTTATTACTTTTACGTCATACGTATTAAATATAGTAGTACAGCATCACACAACTTGACACATAATAGTAAAAACGGTTCCATGCAATGGCGCAATTTTTTTTGGTTTTATGTGCTATTCATAAACATTCTTATTACGAATTACCGATATGAACATTATATACTGACATGATACTACTTCTTCAGTTTTTTCGACATTTTTGTTATTTCTTCGTGACATTAAAACAATATTCACCGAAAAACACAGTACAAGAGCGTGGTATATTACAGAGTGTGGTACATTACATAGTGTGGTACATTACAGAGTGTGGTACATTACATAGTGTGGTACATTACAGAGTGTGGTACATTACATAGTGTGGTACATTACAGAGTGTGGTACAGTACAAGAGCGTGGTATATTACAGAGTGTGGTACATTACATAGCGTGGTACATTACAGAGTGTGGTACATTACATAGGTGTATTCCCAGCCCTATAATAGAAGTTCTAGAACACATATCTTAGAACAGTTTTGGATTTAGATTTTACATAATATAAAGCGATAAAACGCTGTTAAAATTTTGATAAATTAAAATATATTTTAAGAGGTTTATGATTTAACGTAACATGCAACGATTTGATTGGGTTGAAATAACTAAAGATTTCGTGCTCGTCCTGTTAGAGTTCTTTTTGCCACCACAAACCTCTGCAATGTACAATATATCAACATTCTTAGATATTTATAATAGAATACATTATCGACACGCTTCTCTTCATAAGACCCGCTAGTGCTAGATTATGGGATAGAGTGCAAATAACGATTTAAATATACCTGAAACAATATCTTCTAAACCAATATTTAGAAACTATAAAAAAAAATCACTAAAGTAACTTGAAATAAAAAATTATCAATTTTGTCTTGTATAATTTGTTTTATACATAGATGTATGTATGTCTAAACACCGTGGCGACCAACATTTATTTGTCTACCTATTACTTATTAAACAATTAATAGTAATTTATTTAATCTATTCATTTATTTGTATTTATTAGAAATATATATCAACAACATACAAAAGTATAAATATTATAACATTGGGGAGTGGACCAAAATGTGTGTTGCTGGCTGTAGAATATATTACGTAAAATTGTTTGTACACATACGTTTTATTTTGTCGCGGCATGTGTTTTTTTCCTCCCGATGTCGTTGCATATGCTTGGGTTGTTAAATTTACGAGACATTGGCAATAGATTTCTGGTTACTATACATTGTTTTATGTGGTTACTAAAAAACTGTGTAGTGATTACTACACTGCATTAAGTGGTTACTTTATCGAATTACGTAAACAATATAATACATCACGTTGTTACTGTTCCGTGTTGTGTGATTACTACACGGTTGTATGTAATTATTACATTGTGTGACGTAATTACTACACGGTGTAATGTAGATACGTCACTGAATTGCGCAGATAATTAAACGTATGGTTACTGCAATATGCTATTTTGTTACGTCACTTCTCTATGTGGTTACGTCACTGAACAATGTAGATGGTAGCCATTCACTGGTTGGTGTCCCGTATATGGATACGAATCTGGGTTAAATAGTCATTCTTTCTGTTTATGAGCTTGCTGCATCCGGTGAAGAGACATATTGTGAGCGCCTATAAGTAGCAATGCTCGTTACGAGTCTACAGCTGCACGGTAAATCCATCAATAACGGGGTCTGTTTCCTGTAATAGCAACACCAAATGATTCATTGTATCTAGGTAATCTACCAATTTCAAATCGAAGACGAAATATTGGGAATTCCCGCGCATCAAACGTAATAATTCAAAATGTATATTCTAAAATATTCACGATTTATTCTTGATTTGCGCTGTACTCATAATGTGTGCTTCCTGTCGTTTTGAAATAAAAAAAAGCCGTAAATTCTGCCCTTCACATTCTCGACGACGATGAATTAAACTTGCTCACGTGTTTCCACCAAATTTTTTCCCAATAGCCAATCATTTTTCCTAGTTCCAGTATACGAAGTTCCCGAGAATTGCCGACCTTTGTTGTTGCATCATGTCATTTGAAAGTTCAATCTAACCATATATTCCGAAGAGCAATAAAAAAAATAGACAGGTTCCTGATCAGATTAAGACCTCAAAGCAATTAAAGGTTTTAGCAGGGACACAAAGAGAATTAGCCGTGATACTATCGAGACGACTCGCTGACGGCAACACAAATTGTTTTTATTTTATGAGTGTCATTATAACTACTAGTATTTCCAAACTGCTATCAATATCTGGATAACGTCACGTTTATGTTTGAATGCGACTATACGTACAATGAAAACTCCGTTTATTTATTTATTTATTTATTTATTTATTTATTTATTTATTTATTTATTTATTTATTTATTTATTTATTTATTTATTTATTTATTTATTTATTTATTTATTTAGTCATTTAGTCATTTAGTTAGTTATTCATTTAGTTAGTTAGTTAGTTAGTTAGTTAGTTAGTTATAGTACAAATATTCAATATCTACATCACAGACACGCCATATAGACGATCCTGCTGATTTCGAACGCTGAACTAATGACCGTGTTTTGCGTTACAGATAGAAACACTGGCGTACCCGAATACATGCATTCTGCGAGCTCAGCCGATTTTTATATGAATTGATCTACGTTGATACCGGGTCGAGAGACCCAGAACAGAAATGTACTAGGATTGCATGCGCGATGATAAGTAGGATGAGTTAGCAAAGTGGACGACGCACACCCCGCCAAGCCTGGAACACGGAGGGGCTATTTAGACCCTAAAAGGGGCGAAGCGATTTTTTAGTGTTTTTTTGTTTTGTTTACTTAAGATTGTCTGAACATAAAATTCAGCTTCAACGACAACTATAAACCCAGGGAATTTAGTATCAAGATGTAATATAGACTATTCGTTGTAATGCTGCCCGCGATCCTCAGCGTTTTAAATGGTCTACCCCTTAAACAATAATTCAATATCAAATGATGCCATGTGTGTCCAACATTGTAATATGGACATTTTAAATCGAGCACACATAGGGTGTGTGTCGATTTCATCACGTCATTGTATGTGTGACGGAATGGGCACTTAAAACCAATACTCGGGGTCTATGCTATAGGTGGGTGTGCGTCCCAAAAATATGTTTACACTAAACTTTTAACCTTACACGTATTTATAACACTCCTATTTTGTCTTCACCAATGGCAAATATGGAGCAATGTCAAAATGGAATAAAAACAATTCCTATCGTGTGGTTTATAATTAACTCAATCTGGAAAGGTCACGTGTCTAGGGCGTGTAGCTCCCGTAATAACGTTACACGATATTCGTCTTAATTGTTGTCTAACAAAAACAAATTACTAGAAATAATTACAGCAATGTCCCTCGAATTTCAATGTTTGTTTGTCTTACTTGGCAAATACGGATTCGTGTTTACTACACTGGTCCACGTTTCTGTTCGATAAAAACGTCCAATTTCAACATGACACCACTTAGTTGGTAGAATGCAGTCAGATCGTCTACGATTGTCTCGCCATACCATCGCGGACCACGGTGCGTGCCGCCATATAATAGCTACATTAATGAATACATGGAAAGCTTAATTGAACTCCCTTTTTACTGTGGGCATCTCATTGGACCGCTGGGTACGCATTCCATAACGACAACTTTTGTAAATAAAAGAAATCAAGATGATATGTCAAGATGGCGTCGATTGGTACATTATAATCTGATTTCATGACACAGACATGACGTTCTTAGACGGACGTCGTCTCATTTCTTAATATTGTTTGAAATACCCCAATTATATCGAATATACGAGAAAAAATATCAGAAGTGCACTTTTAGCAGAAATGGACGCTCTCGTATGCCTCTCTTCTAAAACACGTTATTAATTTTACAATAATGTCAGGCTCGTTCGCCTTCTCGCTCACAGTAATGACTTTTATCTCGTACTAATGTATCGTTCCCATTGTAGCGACTATTTCGACAGATGTTTCTCAGCAAGACACATTGTCATACATTCATTTGCTTAAAGATCACTAAATACACAAATTCGAAAATAACTAATGTATCGATCACGAATGATTATTTGATATATACATAAACTATGACGATGATAGTTAGGATAAGATTTGTACCTATAATTTAATATCCATATAATAACTCTGAACGAAATACGCTAATCCAAGATTACGAATACACTATTTCAGACATAACTATTTTTATGGAGATTTTACGAGAGGGATAACGTAAAAAAGGCATCCATAACCCCGGTCGCCTCTAGTGTGGTTGCAAATCACGTGATGAAGATGTTATGACACAGATGTGTTTTTGTCATTGGTTTCGTATTTCATATAACACTAAGCCAAAAAGCAGTGTATTAATCTCCTTTCCCTTTCCACAATTTCAACACTGGAGTTAAACATTACAATTTGATCTTCACTTTTATAATACTTGTGGTCTTCCAAAGTATATACCATTCCTCGCCCTCTCGTGACGTAAATGATGGATACCATTCACATCGTCGATATTGATATGATACGTTGTCGTCCGTCTAAAAAAAAAATCGTTTTTGAAATTTACTATATTCCTAATATCGAACAAGTAATAAACCAAATTCAGTTGTCGCTTTGTCCGATGTCACATATCTGCTCCGTTTAGAAGATATGATGTGTATTACGAGTAGTCTAACAAAATTATCGAGAAGATCATCAAATATCAGTCAACTAATTCTAACTAAAACGACTAAAAATAATATAAGCATAGCCAAGAATCACAGGTGACTGGTATGCAATGTCAGTTATACATATAACCTGAGAGTATAACAACTCATCTGATAGCACATCCATCCTACCTAAAAGCATTTGAGAACATACCAGTATTATCTAGTACCACCTTACCTGGAACCATCTGAGTGATTACAAGTCCTACCTAGCTATTGACAGTATATCAGTCAGATCTAGAACCATCTGAGAGCACACCTAAAAGCTTTGCCCAGAAGCATTTGAGAACAGACTAGATCTATGTAGAAGCATCTCAGGGAATTCTATCTGGGAAGATCTAAGAGAATACCAGCCATAATTAGAGCTACTGTAAAGAGAGTATAAGAGTTCTTCTAGAACCAATCTGAGTAGATACCAGTCCTACCTAGAACAATCTGAGTGCACACCAGTCCTACCTCGAACCATCTGAGTGCATACCAGTCCTATCTAGAACCATCTGAGTGCATACCAGTCCTACCTTGAACAATCTGAGTGCATACCAGCCCTATCTTGAACCATCTGAGTGCATACCAGTCCTACCTTGAACAATCTGAGTGCATACCAGTCCTATCTAGAACAATCTGAGTACATGCCAGTCCAACCTAGAACAATCTGAGGGCATACTAGTCCTACCTGAAACAATATGAGTGCATACCAGTTCTACCTCGAACAATCTGAGTGCATACCAGTCCTACCTAGAACCATCTGAGTGCATACCAGTTCTACCTCGAACAATCTGAGAGCATACCAGTCCTACCTAGAACCATCTGAGTGCATACCAGTCCTACCTAGAACCATCTGAGTGCATACCAGTCCAACCTAGAACAATCTGAGTGCATACCAGTCCTACATAGAACCATCTGAGTGCATACCAGTCCAACCTAGAACAATCTGAGTGCATACCAGTCATAACTAGAACCATCTGAGTGCATACCAGTCCTATCTAGAACCATCTGAGTGCATACCAGTCCTACCTAGAACCATCTGAGTGCATACCAGTCCTATCTAGAACCATCTGAGTGCATACTGGTCCTACCTAGTACAATCAGAGTTCATACCAGTCCTACCTGGAACAATCTGAGTGCATACCAGTTCTACCTAGAACCATCTGAGTGCATACAAGTCCAACCTCAAACAATCTGAGTGCATACCAGTCCTATCTAGAACCATCTGAGTGCATACCAGTCCTACCTGGAACAATATGAGTGCATACCAGTCCTACCTTGAACAATCTGAGTGCATACCAGTCGTATCTAGAACCATCTGAGTGCATACCAGTCCTACCTTGAACAATCTGAGTGCATACCAGTCCTATCTAGAACCATCTGAGTGCATACCAGTCCTACCTAGAACAATCTGAGTGCACACCAGTCCTACCTAGAACCATCTGAGTGCATACCAGTCCTATCTAGAACCATCTAAGTGCATACCAGTCCTACCTTGAACAATCTGAGTGCATACCAGTCCTATCTAGAACCATCTGAGTGCATACCAGTCCTACCAGGAACAATCTGAGTGCATACCAGTCATACCTCGAACAATCTGAGTACATGCCAGTCCAACCTAGAACAATCAGAGTGCATACTAGTCCTACCTGGATCAATCTGAGTACATGCCAATCCTACCTAGAACAATCAGAGTGCATACTAGTCCTACCTAGAACAATCTGAATGCATACCAGTCCCACCTAGAACAATCTGAGTGCATACCAGTCCTATCTAGAACCATCTGAGTTCATACCAGTCCAACCTATAACCATCAGAGTCCATACCAGTCCTAACTATAACCATCTATGTGCATACCAGTCCTAACTAGAACCATCTCAGTTCATACCAGTCCTACCTAGAACCATCTGAGTGCATACCAGTCCTACCTCCAACAATCTGAGTACATGCCAGTCCAACCTAGAACAATCTGAGTGCATGCCAGTCCAACCTAGAACAATCTGAGTGCATACCAGTCCTACCTAGAACAATCTGAGTGCATACACGTCCTACCTAGAACAATCTGAGTACATGCCAGTCCTACCTAGAACAATCAGAGTGCATACAAGTCTTAACTGGAACAATCTGAGTGCATACCAGTCCTACCTAGAACAATCGGAGTGCATACCAGTCCTACTTAGAACCATCTGAGTACATACCAGTTCTACCTAGAACAATCAGAGTTCATACCAGTCCTACCTGGAACAATCTGAGTGCACACCAGTCCTACCTTGAACAATCTGAGTGCATACCAGTCCTATCTAGAACCATCTGAGTGCATACCAGTCCTACCTGGAACAATCTGAGTGCATACCAGTCCTACCTAGAACAATCTGAGTACATGCCAGTCCAACCTAGAACAATCAGAGTCCATACCAGTCATAACTATAACCATCTATGTGTATACCAGTCCTAACTAGAACCATCTCAGTTCATACCAGTCCTACCTAGAACAATCTGAGTGCATGCCAGTCCAACCTAGAACAATCTGAGTGCATACCAGTCCTACCTAGAACAATCTGAGTGCATACTAGTCCTACCTAGTACAATCAGAGTTCATACCAGTCCTACCTGGAACAATCTGAGTGCACACCAGTCCTACCTGGAACAATCTGAGGGCATACCAGTCCTACCTAGAACAATCTGAGTACATGCCAGTCCAACCTAGAACAATCAGAGTCCATACCAGTCATAACTATAACCATCTATGTGTATACCAGTCCTAACTAGAACCATCTCAGTTCATACCAGTCCTACCTAGAACAATCTGAGTGCATGCCAGTCCAACCTAGAACAATCTGAGTGCATACCAGTCCTTCCTAGAACAATCAGAGTGCATACTAGTCCTATCTGGAACAATCTGAGTGCATACCAGAACTACCAAGAACAATCTGAGTGCATACCAGTCCTACCTCAAACAATCTGAGTGCATACCAGTCCTACCTAGAACCATCTGAGTGCATACTAGTCCTACCTGGAACAATCTGAGTGCATACCAGTCCTACCTAGAACCATCTGAGTGCATACCAGTTCTACCTCGAACAATCTGAGAGCATACCAGTCCTACCTAGAACCATCTGAGTGCATACCAGTCCTACCTAGAACCATCTGAGTGCATACCAGTCCAACCTAGAACAATCTGAGTGCATACCAGTCCTACATAGAACCATCTGAGTGCATACAAGTCCAACCTAGAACAATCTGAGTGCATACCAGTCATAACTAGAACCATCTGAGTGCATACCAGTCCTATCTAGAACCATCTGAGTGCATACCAGTCCTACCTAGAACCATCTGAGTGCATACCAGTCCTATCTAGAACCATCTGAGTGCATACTGGTCCTACCTAGTACAATCAGAGTTCATACCAGTCCTACCTGGAACAATCTGAGTGCATACCAGTCCTACCTGGAACAATATGAGTGCATACCAGTCCTACCTTGAACAATCTGAGTGCATACCAGTCGTATCTAGAACCATCTGAGTGCATACCAGTCCTACCTGGAACAATCTGAGTGCATACCAGTCCTACCTTGAACAATCTGAGTGCATACCAGTCCTATCTAGAACCATCTGAGTGCATACCAGTCCTACCTAGAACAATCTGAGTGCACACCAGTCCTACCTAGAACCATCTGAGTGCATACCAGTCCTATCTAGAACCATCTGAGTGCATACCAGTCCTACCTTGAACAATCTGAGTGCATACCAGTCCTATCTAGAACCATCTGAGTGCATACCAGTCCTACCAGGAACAATCTGAGTGCATACCAGTCCTACCTCGAACAATCTGAGTACATGCCAGTCCAACCTAGAACAATCAGAGTGCATACTAGTCCTACCTGGATCAATCTGAGTACATGTCAATCCTACCTAGAACAAGCAGAGTGCATACTAGTCCTACCTAGAACAATCTGAATGCATACCAGTCCCACCTAGAACAATCTGAGTGCATACCAGTCCTATCTAGAACCATCTGAGTTCATACCAGTCCAACCTATAACCATCAGAGTCCATACCAGTTCTAACTATAACCATCTATGTGCATACCAGTCCTAACTAGAACCATCTCAGTTCATACCAGTCCTACCTAGAACCATCTGAGTGCATACCAGTCCTACCTCGAACAATCTGAGTACATGCCAGTCCAACCTAGAACAATCTGAGTGCATACCAGTCCTACCTAGAACAATCTGAGTGCATACACGTCCTACCTAGAACAATCTGAGTACATGCCAGTCCTACCTAGAACAATCAGAGTGCATACAAGTCTTAACTGGAACAATCTGAGTACATGCCAGTCCTACCTAGAACAATCAGAGTGCAAACTAGTCCTACCTGGAACAATCTGAGTGCATACCAGTCCTACCTAGAACAATCGGAGTGCATACCAGTCCTACTTAGAACCATCTGAGTACATGCCAGTTCTACCTAGAACAATCAGAGTTCATACCAGTCCTACCTGGAACAATCTGAGTGCACACCAGTCCTACCTTGAACAATCTGAGTGCATACCAGTCCTATCTAGAACCATCTGAGTGCATACCAGTCCTACCTGGAACAATCTGAGTGCATACCAGTCCTACCTAGAACAATCTGAGTACATGCCAGTCCAACCTAGAACAATCAGAGTCCATACCAGTCATAACTATAACCATCTATGTGTATACCAGTCCTAACTAGAACCATCTCAGTTCATACCAGTCCTACCTAGAACAATCTGAGTGCATGCCAGTCCAATCTAGAACAATCTGAGTGCATACCAGTCCTACCTAGAACAATCTGAGTGCATACTAGTCCTACCTAGTACAATCAGAGTTCATACCAGTCCTACCTGGAACAATCTGAGTGCACACCAGTCCTACCTGGAACAATCTGAGGGCATACCAGTCCTACCTAGAACAATCTGAGTACATGCCAGTCCAACCTAGAACAATCAGAGTCCATACCAGTCATAACTATAACCATCTATGTGTATACCAGTCCTAACTAGAACCATCTCAGTTCATACCAGTCCTACCTAGAACAATCTGAGTGCATGCCAGTCCAACCTAGAACAATCTGAGTGCATACCAGTCCTTCCTAGAACAATCAGAGTGCATACTAGTCCTATCTGGAACAATCTGAGTGCATACCAGAACTACCAAGAACAATCTGAGTGCATACCATTCCTACCTCAATCTGAGTGCATACCAGTCCTACCTAGAACCATCTGAGTGCATACTAGTCCTACCTGGAACAATCTGAGTGCATACTAGTCCTACCTAGTACAATCAGAGTTCATACCAGTCCTACCTGGAACAATCTGAGTGCACACCAGTCCTACCTTGAACAATCTGAGTGCATACCAGTCCTATCTAGAACCATCTGAGTGCATACCAGTCCTACCTGGAACAATCTGAGTGCATACCAGTCCTACCTAGAACAATCTGAGTACATGCCAGTCCAACCTAGAACAATCAGAGTCCATACCAGTCATAACTATAACCATCTATGTGTATACCAGTCCTAACTAGAACCATCTCAGTTCATACCAGTCCTACCTAGAACAATCTGAGTGCATGCCAGTCCAACCTAGAACAATCTGAGTGCATACCAGTCCTACCTAGAACAATCTGAGTGCATACCAGTTCTACATAGAACCATCTGAGTGCATACAAGTCCAACCTCAAACAATCTGAGTGCATATCAGTCCTACCTAGAACCATCTGAGTGCATACCATTCCAACCTAGAACAATCTGAGTGCATACCAGTTCTACCTAGAACAATCTGAGTGCATATCAGTCCTACCTAGAACCATCTGAGTGCATACCAGTCCAACCTAGAACAATCTGAGTGCATACCAGTTCTACCTAGAACAATCTGAGTACATGCCAGTCCTACCTAGAACAATCTGAGTGCATACTAGTCCTACCTGGAACAATCTGAGTGCATACCAGTCCTACCTAGAACAATCTGAATGCACACCAGTCCCACCTAGAACCATCTGAGTTCATACCAGTCCTACCTCGAACAATCTGAGTACATACCAGTCCTACCTAGAACCATCTGAGTGCATACTAGTCCTACCTAGTACAATCAGAGTTCATACCAGTCCTACCTGGAACAATCTGAGTGCATACCAGTTCTACCTAGAACCATCTGAGTGCATACACGTCCAACCTCAAACAATCTGAGTGCATATCAGTCCTACCTAGAACCATCTGAGTGCATACCAGCCCAACCTAGAACAATCTGAGTGCATACCAGTTCTACCTAGAACAATCTGAGTACATGCCAGTCCTACCTAGAACAATCTGAGTACATACTAGTCCTACCTGGAACAATCTGAGTGCATACCAGTCCTACCTAGAACCATCTGAGTTCATATCAGTCCACCTATAACCATCAGAGTCCATACCAGTCATAACTATAACCATCTATGTGCATACCAGTCCTACCTAGAACCATCTGAGTGCATACCAGTCCTACCTCGAACAATCTGAGTACATGCCAGTCCAACCTAGAACAATCTGAGTGCATACCAGTCCTACCTAGAACAATCTGAGTTCATACACGTCCTACCTAGAACAATCTGAGTACATGCCAGTCCTACCTAGAACAATCAGAGTGCATACTAGTCCTACCTGGAACAATCTGAGTACATACCAGTCCTACCTCGAACAATCTGAGTACATACCAGTCCTACCTAGAACCATCTGAGTGCATACTGGTCCTACCTAGTACAATCAGAGTTCATACCAGTCCTACCTGGAACAATCTGAGTGCATACCAGTTCTACCTAGAACCATCTGAGTGCATACAAGTCCAACCTCAAACAATCTGAGTGCATATCAGTCCTACCTAGAACCATCTGAGTGCATACTAGTCCAACCTAGAACAATCTGAGTGCATACCAGTTCTACCTAGAACAATCTGAGTACATGCCAGTCCTACCTAGAACAATCTGAGTACATACTAGTCCTACCTGGAACAATCTGAGTGCATACCAGTCCTACCTAGAACAATCTGAATGCACACCAGTCCCACCTAGAACAATCTGAGTTCATACCAGTCCTACCTAGAACCATCTGAGTGCATACCAGTCCTACCTCGAACAATCTGAGTACATGCCAGTCCAACCTAGAACAATCTGAGTGCATACCAGTCCTACCTAGAACAATCTGAGTGCATACACGTCCTACCTAGAACAATCTGAGTACATGCCAGTCCTACCTAGAACAATCAGAGTGCATACTAGTCCTACCTGGAACAATCTGAGTGCATACCAGTCCTACCTAGTACAATTGGAGTGCATACCAGTCCTACCTCGAACAATCTGAGTGCATACCAGTCCTACCTAGAACAATCTGAGTGCATACCAGTCCTATCTAGACATTCTCAGTACATGCCAGTCCTACATGGAACAATCTGAGTGTAACTAGTCCTACCGAGAACAATCTGAGTGCATACCGGTCCTACCTAAAACAATCTAAGTGCATAGTGGTCCTACCTAGAACAATCTGAGTGCATACCAGTCCTACCTAGAACCATCTTAGTGCATACCAGTCATATCTAGAACCATCTGAGTGCATACCAGTCGTACCTAGATCAATCTGAGTGTATACCAGTCCTACCTAGAACCATCTGAGTACATACAAGTTCTACCTAGCACAATCTGAGAGCATACCAGTCCTACCTAGAACCATCTGAGTACATACCAGTTCTACCTAGAACAATGTAAGAGCATACCAGTCCTTCCTAGAACAATCAGAGTGCATACTAGTCCTGCCTGGAACAATCTGAGTGCATACCAGTCCTACCTAGAACAATCTGAGTGCATAGCAGTCCCACCTCAAACAATCTGAGTGCATACCAGTCCTACCTAGAACCATCTGAGTGCATACTAGTCCTACCTGGAACAATCTGAGTGCATACTAGTCCTACCTAGTACAATCAGAGTTCATACCAGTCCTACCTGGAACAATCTGAGTGCATACCAGTTCTACCTAGAACCATCTGAGTGCATACAAGTCCAACCTTAAACAATCTGAGTGCATATCAGTCCTACCTAGAACCATCTGAGTGCATACCAGTCCAACCTAGAACAATCTGAGTGCATACCAGTCCTACCTAGAACAATCTGAGTACATGCCAGTCCTACCTAGAACAATCAGAGTGCATACTAGTCCTACCTGGAACAATCTGAGTGCATACCAGTCGTACCTAGAACAATCTGAATGCACACCAGTCCCACCTAGAACCATCTGAGTTCATTCCAGTCCTACCTAGAACCATCTGAGTTCATACCAGTCCAACCTATAATCATCAGAGTCCATACCAGTCATAACTATAACCATCTATGTGCATACCAGTCCTACCTAGAACCATCTGAGTGCATACCAGTCCTATCTAGAACCATCTGAGTGCATACCAGTCCTACCTAGAACAATCTGAGTGCACACCAGTCCTACCTAGAACCATCTGAGTGCATACCAGTCCTATCTAGAACCATCTGAGTGCATACCAGTCCTACCTTGAACAATCTGAGTGCATACCAGTCCTATCTAGAACCATCTGAGTGCATACCAGTCCTACCAGGAACAATCTGAGTGCATACCAGTCCTACCTCGAACAATCTGAGTACATGCCAGTCCAACCTAGAACAATCAGAGTGCATACTAGTCCTACCTGGATCAATCTGAGTACATGTCAATCCTACCTAGAACAATCAGAGTGCATACTAGTCCTACCTAGAACAATCTGAATGCATACCAGTCCCACCTAGAACAATCTGAGTGCATACCAGTCCTATCTAGTACCATCTGAGTTCATACCAGTCCAACCTATAACCATCAGAGTCCATACCAGTCCTAACTATAACCATCTATGTGCATACCAGTCCTAACTAGAACCATCTCAGTTCATACCAGTCCTACCTAGAACCATCTGAGTGCATACCAGTCCTACCTCGAACAATCTGAGTACATGCCAGTCCAACCTAGAACAATCTGAGTGCATACCAGTCCTACCTAGAACAATCTGAGTGCATACACGTCCTACCTAGAACAATCTGAGTACATGCCAGTCCTACCTAGAACAATCAGAGTGCATACAAGTCTTAACTGGAACAATCTGAGTACATGCCAGTCCTACCTAGAACAATCAGAGTGCAAACTAGTCCTACCTGGAACAATCTGAGTGCATACCAGTCCTACCTAGAACAATCGGAGTGCATACCAGTCCTACTTAGAACCATCTGAGTACATACCAGTTCTACCTAGAACAATCAGAGTTCATACCAGTCCTACCTGGAACAATCTGAGTGCACACCAGTCCTACCTTGAACAATCTGAGTGCATACCAGTCCTATCTAGAACCATCTGAGTGCATACCAGTCCTACCTGGAACAATCTGAGTACATGCCAGTCCAACCTAGAACAATCAGAGTCCATACCAGTCATAACTATAACCATCTATGTGTATACCAGTCCTAACTAGAACCATCTCAGTTCATACCAGTCCTACCTAGAACAATCTGAGTGCATGCCAGTCCAACCTAGAACAATCTGAGTGCATACCAGTCCTACCTAGAACAATCTGAGTGCATACTAGTCCTACCTAGTACAATCAGAGTTCATACCAGTCCTACCTGGAACAATCTGAGTGCACACCAGTCCTACCTGGAACAATCTGAGGGCATACCAGTCCTAACTAGAACAATCTGAGTACATGCCAGTCCAACCTAGAACAATCAGAGTCCATACCAGTCATAACTATAACCATCTATGTGTATACCAGTCCTAACTAGAACCATCTCAGTTCATACCAGTCCTACCTAGAACAATCTGAGTGCATGCCAGTCCAACCTAGAACAATCTGAGTGCATACCAGTCCTTCCTAGAACAATCAGAGTGCATACTAGTCCTATCTGGAACAATCTGAGTGCATACCAGAACTACCAAGAACAATCTGAGTGCATACCATTCCTACCTCAATCTGAGTGCATACCAGTCCTACCTAGAACCATCTGAGTGCATACTAGTCCTACCTGGAACAATCTGAGTGCATACTAGTCCTACCTAGTACAATCAGAGTTCATACCAGTCCTACCTGGAACAATCTGAGTGCACACCAGTCCTACCTTGAACAATCTGAGTGCATACCAGTCCTATCTAGAACCATCTGAGTGCATACCAGTCCTACCTGGAACAATCTGAGTGCATACCAGTCCTACCTAGAACAATCTGAGTACATGCCAGTCCAACCTAGAACAATCAGAGTGCATGCCAGTCCAACCTAGAACAATCTGAGTGCATACCAGTCCTACCTAGAACAATCTGAGTGCATACCAGTTCTACATAGAACCATCTGAGTGCATACAAGTCCAACTTCAAACAATCTGAGTGCATATCAGTCCTACCTAGAACCATCTGAGTGCATACCATTCCAACCTAGAACAATCTGAGTGCATACCAGTTCTACCTAGAACAATCTGAGTGCATATCAGTCCTACCTAGAACCATCTGAGTGCATACCAGTCCAACCTAGAACAATCTGAGTGCATACCAGTTCTACCTAGAACAATCTGAGTACATGCCAGTCCTACCTAGAACAATCTGAGTGCATACTAGTCCTACCTGGAACAATCTGAGTGCATACCAGTCCTACCTAGAACAATCTGAATGCACACCAGTCCCACCTAGAACCATCTGAGTTCATACCAGTCCTACCTCGAACAATCTGAGTACATACCAGTCCTACCTAGAACCATCTGAGTGCATACTAGTCCTACCTAGTACAATCAGAGTTCATACCAGTCCTACCTGGAACAATCTGAGTGCATACCAGTTCTACCTAGAACCATCTGAGTGCATACACGTCCAACCTCAAACAATCTGAGTGCATATCAGTCCTACCTAGAACCATCTGAGTGCATACCAGCCCAACCTAGAACAATCTGAGTGCATACCAGTTCTACCTAGAACAATCTGAGTACATGCCAGTCCTACCTAGAACAATCTGAGTACATACTAGTCCTACCTGGAACAATCTGAGTGCATACCAGTCCTACCTAGAACAATCTGAGGGCATACCAGTCCTACCTAGAACAATCTGAGTACATGCCAGTCCAACCTAGAACAATCAGAGTCCATACCAGTCATAACTATAACCATCTATGTGTATACCAGTCCTAACTAGAACCATCTCAGTTCATACCAGTCCTACCTAGAACAATCTGAGTGCATGCCAGTCCAACCTAGAACAATCTGAGTGCATACCAGTCCTTCCTAGAACAATCAGAGTGCATACTAGTCCTATCTGGAACAATCTGAGTGCATACCAGAACTACCAAGAACAATCTGAGTGCATACCATTCCTACCTCAATCTGAGTGCATACCAGTCCTACCTAGAACCATCTGAGTGCATACTAGTCCTACCTGGAACAATCTGAGTGCATACTAGTCCTACCTAGTACAATCAGAGTTCATACCAGTCCTACCTGGAACAATCTGAGTGCACACCAGTCCTACCTTGAACAATCTGAGTGCATACCAGTCCTATCTAGAACCATCTGAGTGCATACCAGTCCTACCTGGAACAATCTGAGTGCATACCAGTCCTACCTAGAACAATCTGAGTACATGCCAGTCCAACCTAGAACAATCAGAGTCCATACCAGTCATAACTATAACCATCTATGTGTATACCAGTCCTAACTAGAACCATCTCAGTTCATACCAGTCCTACCTAGAACAATCTGAGTGCATGCCAGTCCAACCTAGAACAATCTGAGTGCATACCAGTCCTACCTAGAACAATCTGAGTGCATACCAGTTCTACATAGAACCATCTGAGTGCATACAAGTCCAACCTCAAACAATCTGAGTGCATATCAGTCCTACCTAGAACCATCTGAGTGCATACCATTCCAACCTAGAACAATCTGAGTGCATACCAGTTCTACCTAGAACAATCTGAGTGCATATCAGTCCTACCTAGAACCATCTGAGTGCATACCAGTCCAACCTAGAACAATCTGAGTGCATACCAGTTCTACCTAGAACAATCTGAGTACATGCCAGTCCTACCTAGAACAATCTGAGTGCATACTAGTCCTACCTGGAACAATCTGAGTGCATACCAGTCCTACCTAGAACAATCTGAATGCACACCAGTCCCACCTAGAACCATCTGAGTTCATACCAGTCCTACCTCGAACAATCTGAGTACATACCAGTCCTACCTAGAACCATCTGAGTGCATACTAGTCCTACCTAGTACAATCAGAGTTCATACCAGTCCTACCTGGAACAATCTGAGTGCATACCAGTTCTACCTAGAACCATCTGAGTGCATACACGTCCAACCTCAAACAATCTGAGTGCATATCAGTCCTACCTAGAACCATCTGAGTGCATACCAGCCCAACCTAGAACAATCTGAGTGCATACCAGTTCTACCTAGAACAATCTGAGTACATGCCAGTCCTACCTAGAACAATCTGAGTACATACTAGTCCTACCTGGAACAATCTGAGTGCATACCAGTCCTACCTAGAACCATCTGAGTTCATATCAGTCCACCTATAACCATCAGAGTCCATACCAGTCATAACTATAACCATCTATGTGCATACCAGTCCTACCTAGAACCATCTGAGTGCATACCAGTCCTACCTCGAACAATCTGAGTACATGCCAGTCCAACCTAGAACAATCTGAGTGCATACCAGTCCTACCTAGAACAATCTGAGTTCATACACGTCCTACCTAGAACAATCTGAGTACATGCCAGTCCTACCTAGAACAATCAGAGTGCATACTAGTCCTACCTGGAACAATCTGAGTACATACCAGTCCTACCTCGAACAATCTGAGTACATACCAGTCCTACCTAGAACCATCTGAGTGCATACTGGTCCTACCTAGTACAATCAGAGTTCATACCAGTCCTACCTGGAACAATCTGAGTGCATACCAGTTCTACCTAGAACCATCTGAGTGCATACAAGTCCAACCTCAAACAATCTGAGTGCATATCAGTCCTACCTAGAACCATCTGAGTGCATACTAGTCCAACCTAGAACAATCTGAGTGCATACCAGTTCTACCTAGAACAATCTGAGTACATGCCAGTCCTACCTAGAACAATCTGAGTACATACTAGTCCTACCTGGAACAATCTGAGTGCATACCAGTCCTACCTAGAACAATCTGAATGCACACCAGTCCCACCTAGAACAATCTGAGTTCATACCAGTCCTACCTAGAACCATCTGAGTGCATACCAGTCCTACCTCGAACAATCTGAGTACATGCCAGTCCAACCTAGAACAATCTGAGTGCATACCAGTCCTACCTAGAACAATCTGAGTGCATACACGTCCTACCTAGAACAATCTGAGTACATGCCAGTCCTACCTAGAACAATCAGAGTGCATACTAGTCCTACCTGGAACAATCTGAGTGCATACCAGTCCTACCTAGTACAATTGGAGTGCATACCAGTCCTACCTCGAACAATCTGAGTGCATACCAGTCCTACCTAGAACAATCTGAGTGCATACCAGTCCTATCTAGACATTCTCAGTACATGCCAGTCCTACATGGAACAATCTGAGTGTAACTAGTCCTACCGAGAACAATCTGAGTGCATACCGGTCCTACCTAAAACAATCTAAGTGCATAGTGGTCCTACCTAGAACAATCTGAGTGCATACCAGTCCTACCTAGAACCATCTTAGTGCATACCAGTCATATCTAGAACCATCTGAGTGCATACCAGTCGTACCTAGATCAATCTGAGTGTATACCAGTCCTACCTAGAACCATCTGAGTACATACAAGTTCTACCTAGCACAATCTGAGAGCATACCAGTCCTACCTAGAACCATCTGAGTACATACCAGTTCTACCTAGAACAATGTAAGAGCATACCAGTCCTTCCTAGAACAATCAGAGTGCATACTAGTCCTGCCTGGAACAATCTGAGTGCATACCAGTCCTACCTAGAACAATCTGAGTGCATAGCAGTCCCACCTCAAACAATCTGAGTGCATACCAGTCCTACCTAGAACCATCTGAGTGCATACTAGTCCTACCTGGAACAATCTGAGTGCATACTAGTCCTACCTAGTACAATCAGAGTTCATACCAGTCCTACCTGGAACAATCTGAGTGCATACCAGTTCTACCTAGAACCATCTGAGTGCATACAAGTCCAACCTTAAACAATCTGAGTGCATATCAGTCCTACCTAGAACCATCTGAGTGCATACCAGTCCAACCTAGAACAATCTGAGTGCATACCAGTCCTACCTAGAACAATCTGAGTACATGCCAGTCCTACCTAGAACAATCAGAGTGCATACTAGTCCTACCTGGAACAATCTGAGTGCATACCAGTCGTACCTAGAACAATCTGAATGCACACCAGTCCCACCTAGAACCATCTGAGTTCATTCCAGTCCTACCTAGAACCATCTGAGTTCATACCAGTCCAACCTATAATCATCAGAGTCCATACCAGTCATAACTATAACCATCTATGTGCATACCAGTCCTACCTAGAACCATCTGAGTGCATACCAGTCCTATCTAGAACCATCTGAGTGCATACCAGTCCTACCTAGAACAATCTGAGTGCACACCAGTCCTACCTAGAACCATCTGAGTGCATACCAGTCCTATCTAGAACCATCTGAGTGCATACCAGTCCTACCTTGAACAATCTGAGTGCATACCAGTCCTATCTAGAACCATCTGAGTGCATACCAGTCCTACCAGGAACAATCTGAGTGCATACCAGTCCTACCTCGAACAATCTGAGTACATGCCAGTCCAACCTAGAACAATCAGAGTGCATACTAGTCCTACCTGGATCAATCTGAGTACATGTCAATCCTACCTAGAACAATCAGAGTGCATACTAGTCCTACCTAGAACAATCTGAATGCATACCAGTCCCACCTAGAACAATCTGAGTGCATACCAGTCCTATCTAGTACCATCTGAGTTCATACCAGTCCAACCTATAACCATCAGAGTCCATACCAGTCCTAACTATAACCATCTATGTGCATACCAGTCCTAACTAGAACCATCTCAGTTCATACCAGTCCTACCTAGAACCATCTGAGTGCATACCAGTCCTACCTCGAACAATCTGAGTACATGCCAGTCCAACCTAGAACAATCTGAGTGCATACCAGTCTTACCTAGAACAATCTGAGTACATGCCAGTCCTACCTAGAACAATCAGAGTGCATACAAGTCTTAACTGGAACAATCTGAGTACATGCCAGTCCTACCTAGAACAATCAGAGTGCAAACTAGTCCTACCTGGAACAATCTGAGTGCATACCAGTCCTACCTAGAACAATCGGAGTGCATACCAGTCCTACTTAGAACCATCTGAGTACATACCAGTTCTACCTAGAACAATCAGAGTTCATACCAGTCCTACCTGGAACAATCTGAGTGCACACCAGTCCTACCTTGAACAATCTGAGTGCATACCAGTCCTATCTAGAACCATCTGAGTGCATACCAGTCCTACCTGGAACAATCTGAGTACATGCCAGTCCAACCTAGAACAATCAGAGTCCATACCAGTCATAACTATAACCATCTATGTGTATACCAGTCCTAACTAGAACCATCTCAGTTCATACCAGTCCTACCTAGAACAATCTGAGTGCATGCCAGTCCAACCTAGAACAATCTGAGTGCATACCAGTCCTACCTAGAACAATCTGAGTGCATACTAGTCCTACCTAGTACAATCAGAGTTCATACCAGTCCTACCTGGAACAATCTGAGTGCACACCAGTCCTACCTGGAACAATCTGAGGGCATACCAGTCCTAACTAGAACAATCTGAGTACATGCCAGTCCAACCTAGAACAATCAGAGTCCATACCAGTCATAACTATAACCATCTATGTGTATACCAGTCCTAACTAGAACCATCTCAGTTCATACCAGTCCTACCTAGAACAATCTGAGTGCATGCCAGTCCAACCTAGAACAATCTGAGTGCATACCAGTCCTTCCTAGAACAATCAGAGTGCATACTAGTCCTATCTGGAACAATCTGAGTGCATACCAGAACTACCAAGAACAATCTGAGTGCATACCATTCCTACCTCAATCTGAGTGCATACCAGTCCTACCTAGAACCATCTGAGTGCATACTAGTCCTACCTGGAACAATCTGAGTGCATACTAGTCCTACCTAGTACAATCAGAGTTCATACCAGTCCTACCTGGAACAATCTGAGTGCACACCAGTCCTACCTTGAACAATCTGAGTGCATACCAGTCCTATCTAGAACCATCTGAGTGCATACCAGTCCTACCTGGAACAATCTGAGTGCATACCAGTCCTACCTAGAACAATCTGAGTACATGCCAGTCCAACCTAGAACAATCAGAGTGCATGCCAGTCCAACCTAGAACAATCTGAGTGCATACCAGTCCTACCTAGAACAATCTGAGTGCATACCAGTTCTACATAGAACCATCTGAGTGCATACAAGTCCAACTTCAAACAATCTGAGTGCATATCAGTCCTACCTAGAACCATCTGAGTGCATACCATTCCAACCTAGAACAATCTGAGTGCATACCAGTTCTACCTAGAACAATCTGAGTGCATATCAGTCCTACCTAGAACCATCTGAGTGCATACCAGTCCAACCTAGAACAATCTGAGTGCATACCAGTTCTACCTAGAACAATCTGAGTACATGCCAGTCCTACCTAGAACAATCTGAGTGCATACTAGTCCTACCTGGAACAATCTGAGTGCATACCAGTCCTACCTAGAACAATCTGAATGCACACCAGTCCCACCTAGAACCATCTGAGTTCATACCAGTCCTACCTCGAACAATCTGAGTACATACCAGTCCTACCTAGAACCATCTGAGTGCATACTAGTCCTACCTAGTACAATCAGAGTTCATACCAGTCCTACCTGGAACAATCTGAGTGCATACCAGTTCTACCTAGAACCATCTGAGTGCATACACGTCCAACCTCAAACAATCTGAGTGCATATCAGTCCTACCTAGAACCATCTGAGTGCATACCAGCCCAACCTAGAACAATCTGAGTGCATACCAGTTCTACCTAGAACAATCTGAGTACATGCCAGTCCTACCTAGAACAATCTGAGTACATACTAGTCCTACCTGGAACAATCTGAGTGCATACCAGTCCTACCTAGAACCATCTGAGTTCATATCAGTCCACCTATAACCATCAGAGTCCATACCAGTCATAACTATAACCATCTATGTGCATACCAGTCCTACCTAGAACCATCTGAGTGCATACCAGTCCTACCTCGAACAATCTGAGTACATGCCAGTCCAACCTAGAACAATCTGAGTGCATACCAGTCCTACCTAGAACAATCTGAGTTCATACACGTCCTACCTAGAACAATCTGAGTACATGCCAGTCCTACCTAGAACAATCAGAGTGCATACTAGTCCTACCTGGAACAATCTGAGTACATACCAGTCCTACCTCGAACAATCTGAGTACATACCAGTCCTACCTAGAACCATCTGAGTGCATACTGGTCCTACCTAGTACAATCAGAGTTCATACCAGTCCTACCTGGAACAATCTGAGTGCATACCAGTTCTACCTAGAACCATCTGAGTGCATACAAGTCCAACCTCAAACAATCTGAGTGCATATCAGTCCTACCTAGAACCATCTGAGTGCATACCAGTCCAACCTAGAACAATCTGAGTGCATACCAGTTCTACCTAGAACAATCTGAGTACATGCCAGTCCTACCTAGAACAATCTGAGTACATACTAGTCCTACCTGGAACAATCTGAGTGCATACCAGTCCTACCTAGAACAATCTGAATGCACACCAGTCCCACCTAGAACCATCTGAGTTCATACCAGTCCTACCTAGAACCATCTGAGTGCATACCAGTCCTACCTCGAACAATCTGAGTACATGCCAGTCCAACCTAGAACAATCTGAGTGCATACCAGTCCTACCTAGAACAATCTGAGTGCATACACGTCCTACCTAGAACAATCTGAGTACATGCCAGTCCTACCTAGAACAATCAGAGTGCATACTAGTCCTACCTGGAACAATCTGAGTGCATACCAGTCCTACCTAGTACAATTGGAGTGCATACCAGTCCTACCTCGAACAATCTGAGTGCATACCAGTCCTACCTAGAACAATCTGAGTGCATACCAGTCCTATCTAGACATTCTCAGTACGTGCCAGTCCTACATGGAACAATCTGAGTGTAACTAGTCCTACCGAGAACAATCTGAGTGCATACCGGTCCTACCTAAAACAATCTAAGTGCATAGTGGTCCTACCTAGAACAATCTGAGTGCATACCAGTCCTACCTAGAACCATCTTAGTGCATACCAGTCATATCTAGAACCATCTGAGTGCATACCAGTCGTACCTAGATTAATCTGAGTGTATACCAGTCCTACCTAGAACCATCTGAGTACATACAAGTTCTACCTAGCACAATCTGAGAGCATACCAGTCCTACCTAGAACCATCTGAGTACATACCAGTTCTACCTAGAACAATGTAAGAGCATACCAGTCCTTCCTAGAACAATCAGAGTGCATACTAGTCCTGCCTGGAACAATCTGAGTGCATACCAGTCCTACCTAGAACAATCTGAGTGCATAGCAGTCTCACCTCAAACAATCTGAGTGCATACCAGTCCTACCTAGAACCATCTGAGTGCATACTAGTCCTACCTGGAACAATCTGAGTGCATACTAGTCCTACCTAGTACAATCACAGTTCATACCAGTCCTACCTGGAACAATCTGAGTGCATACCAGTTCTACCTAGAACCATCTGAGTGCATACAAGTCCAACCTTAAACAATCTGAGTGCATATCAGTCCTACCTAGAACCATCTGAGTGCATACCAGTCCCACCTAGAACCATCTGAGTTCATTCCAGTCCTACCTAGAACCATCTGAGTTCATACCAGTCCAACCTATAATCATCAGAGTCCATACCAGTCATAACTATAACCATCTATGTGCATACCAGTCCTACCTAGAACCATCTGAGTGCATACCAGTCCTACCTAGAACAATCTGAGTACATGCCAGTCCAACCTAGAACAATCTGAGGGCATACCAGTCTTACCTAGAACAATCTGAGTGCATACCAGTCCTACCTAGAACAATCTGAGTTCATACCATTCCTACCTAGAACAATCTCTGTGCATACCAGTCCTATCTAGAACATTCTCAGTGCATCCCGGTCCTACCTAGAACAATCTGAGTGCATACCAGACCTACCTCGAACAATCTGAGTACATACCAGTCCAACCTATAATCATCAGAGTCCATACCAGTCATAACTATAACCATCTATGTGCATACCAGTCCTACCTAGAACCTTCTGAGTGCATACCAGTCCTACCTAGAACAATCTGAGTACATGCCAGTCCTACCTAGAACAATCTGAGTGCATGCCAGTCCAACCTAGAACAATCTGAGTGCATACCAGTCCTTCCTAGAACAATCAGAGTGCATACTAGTCCTATCTGGAACAATCTGAGTGCATACCAGAACTACCAAGAACAATCTGAGTGCATACCAGTCCTACCTCAAACAATCTGAGTGCATACCAGTCCTACCTAGAACCATCTGAGTGCATACTAGTCCTACCTGGAACAATCTGAGTGCATACTAGTCCTACCTAGTACAATCAGAGTTCATACCAGTCCTACCTGGAACAATCTGAGTGCACACCAGTCCTACCTTGAACAATCTGAGTGCATACCAGTCCTATCTAGAACCATCTGAGTGCATACCAGTCCTACCTGGAACAATCTGAGTGCATACCAGTCCTACCTAGAACAATCTGAGTACATGCCAGTCCAACCTAGAACAATCAGAGTCCATACCAGTCATAACTATAACCATCTATGTGTATACCAGTCCTAACTAGAACCATCTCAGTTCATACCAGTCCTACCTAGAACAATCTGAGTGCATGCCAGTCCAACCTAGAACAATCTGAGTGCATACCAGTCCTACCTAGAACAATCTGAGTACATACCAGTTCTACATAGAACCATCTGAGTGCATACAAGTCCAACCTCAAACAATCTGAGTGCATATCAGTCCTACCTAGAACCATCTGAGTGCATACCATTCCAACCTAGAACAATCTGAGTGCATACCAGTTCTACCTAGAACAATCTGAGTGCATATCAGTCCTACCTAGAACCATCTGAGTGCATACCAGTCCAACCTAGAACAATCTGAGTGCATACCAGTTCTACCTAGAACAATCTGAGTGCATACTAGTCCTACCTGGAACAATCTGAGTGCATACCAGTCCTACCTAGAACAATCTGAATGCACACCAGTCCCACCTAGAACCATCTGAGTTCATACCAGTCCTACCTCGAACAATCTGAGTACATACCAGTCCTACCTAGAACCATCTGAGTGCATACTAGTCCTACCTAGTACAATCAGAGTTCATATCAGTCCTACCTGGAACAATCTGAGTGCATACCAGTTCTACCTAGAACCATCTGAGTGCATACACGTCCAACCTCAAACAATCTGAGTGCATATCCGTCCTACCTAGAACCATCTGAGTGCATACCAGCCCAACCTAGAACAATCTGAGTGCATACCAGTTCTACCTAGAACAATCTGAGTACATGCCAGTCCTACCTAGAACAATCTGAGTACATACTAGTCCTACCTGGAACAATCTGAGTGCATACCAGTCCTACCTAGAACCATCTGAGTTCATATCAGTCCAACCTATAACCATCAGAGTCCATACCAGTCATAACTATAACCATCTATGTGCATACCAGTCCTACCTAGAACCATCTGAGTGCATACCAGTCCTACCTCGAACAATCTGAGTACATGCCAGTCCAACCTAGAACAATCTGAGTGCATACCAGTCTTACCTAGAACAATCTGAGTTCATACACGTCCTACCTAGAACAATCTGAGTACATGCCAGTCCTACCTAGAACAATCAGAGTGCATACTAGTCCTACCTGGAACAATCTGAGTACATACCAGTCCTACCTCGAACAATCTGAGTACATACCAGTCCTACCTAGAACCATCTGAGTGCATACTGGTCCTACCTAGTACAATCAGAGTTCATACCAGTCCTACCTGGAACAATCTGAGTGCATACCAGTTCTACCTAGAACCATCTGAGTGCATACAAGTCCAACCTCAAACAATCTGAGTGCATATCAGTCCTACCTAGAACCATCTGAGTGCATACCAGTCCAACCTAGAACAATCTGAGTGCATACCAGTTCTACCTAGAACAATCTGAGTACATGCCAGTCCTACCTAGAACAATCTGAGTACATACTAGTCCTACCTGGAACAATCTGAGTGCATACCAGTCCTACCTAGAACAATCTGAATGCACACCAGTCCCACCTAGAACCATCTGAGTTCATACCAGTCCTACCTAGAACCATCTGAGTGCATACCAGTCCTACCTCGAACAATCTGAGTACATGCCAGTCCAACCTAGAACAATCTGAGTGCATACCAGTCCTACCTAGAACAATCTGAGTGCATACACGTCCTACCTAGAACAATCTGAGTACATGCCAGTCCTACCTAGAACAATCAGAGTGCATACTAGTCCTACCTGGAACAATCTGAGTGCATACCAGTCCTACCTAGTACAATTGGAGTGCATACCAGTCCTACCTCGAACAATCTGAGTGCATACCAGTTCTACCTAGAACAATCTGAGTACATGCCAGTCCTACCTAGAACAATCTGAGTACATACTAGTCCTACCTGGAACAATCTGAGTGCATACCAGTCCTACCTAGAACCATCTGAGTTCATATCAGTCCAACCTATAACCATCAGAGTCCATACCAGTCATAACTATAACCATCTATGTGCATACCAGTCCTACCTAGAACCATCTGAGTGCATACCAGTCCTACCTCGAACAATCTGAGTACATGCCAGTCCAACCTAGAACAATCTGAGTGCATACCAGTCCTACCTAGAACAATCTGAGTTCATACACGTCCTACCTAGAACAATCTGAGTACATGCCAGTCCTACCTAGAACAATCAGAGTGCATACTAGTCCTACCTGGAACAATCTGAGTACATACCAGTCCTACCTCGAACAATCTGAGTACATACCAGTCCTACCTAGAACCATCTGAGTGCATACTGGTCCTACCTACTACAATCAGAGTTCATACCAGTCCTACCTGGAACAATCTGAGTGCATACCAGTTCTACCTAGAACCATCTGAGTGCATACAAGTCCAACCTCAAACAATCTGAGTGCATATCAGTCCTACCTAGAACCATCTGAGTGCATACCAGTCCAACCTAGAACAATCTGAGTGCATACCAGTTCTACCTAGAACAATCTGAGTACATGCCAGTCCTACCTAGAACAATCTGAGTACATACTAGTCCTACCTGGAACAATCTGAGTGCATACCAGTCCTACCTAGAACAATCTGAATGCACACCAGTCCCACCTAGAACCATCTGAGTTCATACCAGTCCTACCTAGAACCATCTGAGTGCATACCAGTCCTACCTCGAACAATCTGAGTACATGCCAGTCCAACCTAGAACAATCTGAGTGCATACCAGTCCTACCTAGAACAATCTGAGTGCATACACGTCCTACCTAGAACAATCTGAGTACATGCCAGTCCTACCTAGAACAATCAGAGTGCATACTAGTCCTACCTGGAACAATCTGAGTGCATACCAGTCCTACCTAGTACAATTGGAGTGCATACCAGTCCTACCTCGAACAATCTGAGTGCATACCAGTCCTACCTAGAACAATCTGAGTGCATACCAGTCCTATCTAGACATTCTCAGTACATGCCAGTCCTACATGGAACAATCTGAGTGTAACTAGTCCTACCGAGAACAATCTGAGTGCATACCGGTCCTACCTAAAACAATCTAAGTGCATAGTGGTCCTACCTAGAACAATCTGAGTGCATACCAGTCCTACCTAGAACCATCTTAGTGCATACCAGTCATATCTAGAACCATCTGAGTGCATACCAGTCGTACCTAGATCAATCTGAGTGTATACCAGTCCTACCTAGAACCATCTGAGTACATACAAGTTCTACCTAGCACAATCTGAGAGCATACCAGTCCTACCTAGAACCATCTGAGTACATACCAGTTCTACCTAGAACAATGTAAGAGCATACCAGTCCTTCCTAGAACAATCAGAGTGCATACTAGTCCTGCCTGGAACAATCTGAGTGCATACCAGTCCTACCTAGAACAATCTGAGTGCATAGCAGTCCCACCTCAAACAATCTGAGTGCATACCAGTCCTACCTAGAACCATCTGAGTGCATACTAGTCCTACCTGGAACAATCTGAGTGCATACTAGTCCTACCTAGTACAATCAGAGTTCATACCAGTCCTACCTGGAACAATCTGAGTGCATACCAGTTCTACCTAGAACCATCTGAGTGCATACAAGTCCAACCTTAAACAATCTGAGTGCATATCAGTCCTACCTAGAACCATCTGAGTGCATACCAGTCCAACCTAGAACAATCTGAGTGCATACCAGTCCTACCTAGAACAATCTGAGTACATGCCAGTCCTACCTAGAACAATCAGAGTGCATACTAGTCCTACCTGGAACAATCTGAGTGCATACCAGTCCTACCTAGAACAATCTGAATGCACACCAGTCCCACCTAGAACCATCTGAGTTCATTCCAGTCCTACCTAGAACCATCTGAGTTCATACCAGTCCAACCTATAATCATCAGAGTCCATACCAGTCATAACTATAACCATCTATGTGCATACCAGTCCTACCTAGAACCATCTGAGTGCATACCAGTCCTACCTAGAACAATCTGAGTACATGCCAGTCCAACCTAGAACAATCTGAGGGCATACCAGTCTTACCTAGAACAATCTGAGTGCATACCAGTCCTACCTAGAACAATCTGAGTTCATACCATTCCTACCTAGAACAATCTCTGTGCATACCAGTCCTATCTAGAACATTCTCAGTGCATCCCGGTCCTACCTAGAACAATCTGAGTGCATACCAGACCTACCTCGAACAATCTGAGTACATACCAGTCCAACCTATAATCATCAGAGTCCATACCAGTCATAACTATAACCATCTATGTGCATACCAGTCCTACCTAGAACCATCTGAGTGCATACCAGTCCTACCTAGAACAATCTGAGTACATGCCAGTCCAACCTAGAACAATCTGAGGGCATACCAGTCTTACCTAGAACAATCTGAGTGCATACCAGTCCTACCTAGAACAATCTGAGTTCATACCATTCCTACCTAGAACAATCTCTGTGCATACCAGTCCTATCTAGAACATTCTCAGTGCATCCCGGTCCTACCTAGAACAATCTGAGTGCATACCAGTCCTACCTCGAACAATCTGAGTACATACCAGTCCTACCTAGAACCATCTTAGTGCATACCAGTCATATCTAGAACCATCTGAGTGCATACCAGTCGTACCTAGATCAATCTGAGTGCATACCAGTCCTAACTAGAACCATCTGAGTGCATACCAGTCTTACCTAGAACCATCTGAGTGCATACCAGTCTTACCTAGAACCATCTGAGTGCATACCAGTCCTACCTAGAACCATCTTATAGAATACCAGTCGTACTTAGAGCAATCTGAGTGTGTACCAGTTCTACCTGATCAATCAGAGTGCATACCGGTCCTACCTAGAACAACCTGAGTGCATACCAGTCATACCAATAACAATCTGTGTGCATACCAGTCCTACCTAGAACCATTTGAGTACATACTAGTCACACTTAGAACAATCTTAGAACAATCCAATCATATCTAGAACCATCTGAGTGCATACTAGTCCTACCTAGAACAATCTGAGTACATACTAGTCCTACCTAGAACCATAGTAGTGCATACTAGTTCTACCTAGAACCATCTGAGTACATAGCAGCTCATTTAAGAACCTTCCCTGTGTTTACTCAAATGAGCAATTTCAGCTTTAACTAAGACCTTAAAGTCGTATCTGTCACCGATTAAGACACGTGTTCTCTATAATATTATGTACTAGATTAAGATAGCTGTTCTATGTAGAGTAATATTAACATTACAGGGGGGTGGTCGTCGCGCCGCGCATGTGCGACATTTGTGTTGATAAACATTAATTTTCCCAGAATCTAATGCTCTCTCATCACAGGAATTCACAAGTATGAATTTTGACCTGAGGCGAGCCTTGCACTAATTACCACCAGTGACTGCCAACCATCTAAAATACCTAATTAAAGCTTGGTAACATCTCAGTTTGTACTCGCAGATTTGTGCAACAATCATAGTCGCCATCTTTATTTATATGAGACCATATCTCGCGCATGCGTGACGCGACGACTACCGCTCTTTAATAACTCGCACCTTCACGATAGAGTATTGGATTATTTGCCAGTCATTTTTTTGCAGGTGTGGGTTACTGTGACAGATGAAACAACATTCATCATTTTATCAGAAGTCAGTCACACATATATGATGAGACAGAACTAAACTAGAATATGATTGAAAGTTTTCTTTCAAGCTCGATCACTCGATCAATTACACAAACGTATTGACACTTACTACATCACATGAAGCATGGATGTTTTTTTAATCAAAACAGTTAGTTTGTGAACAAGTTAATTTATCTTGAGGAGAGCCACGAGACTTGTTTCTTTTCCTTCAAATAAGATTCGATCTCTCTAGCCATTGCCCCCATTGTTGCCTCCATCTATGTAACCATGGTATTCAGCACAGATGGGAAAGAATAGAGTGGCAATGACAAGTCTTGTATTTGCTACTGTCATCAAGTTTCTCGCTCTAACGAAATATGATGAAAATCATATTATTGAAGGTGGTATTTTGCTTAATTTTCTCTGATTTGTTTTGAGGTATAATCTTACTCAAGCGCGTTTGACATTGTTATTGCGTATAACAGTGACAATATTTCCTGTCAACGTCTTCTATTAATTGGTGGATTGAAGATGAAATATGGATACCCCATACTGTGAATCGTAGTCGTCAATGGATTACGATTTATTATAAACTAAAATTGCTGCGTTTGCAGGACACAGCAATAGATGAAATATAAACAAGAATACGCATGTACATCGATTATTAATGTACGTACCAACACGACCAGTGTGCGTGTCACAAGAACGTGTTCAGCTCACGATGTATTTATCATTGCACAGTATCAAACAACACTATCAAAATTACATATTCTCATCCATAATACATCAACATGATGATAACTCTTTTTTCTTCGCTGTAAATCTGTTCATTGCTAAAGTTTCTATGACAATGAAATTACGTCAGCAAATCATGCAAATAGTCCTTATAGAAAGATCTCGTTGGGAGCGAGAAGGGCGCGAGACTTGTTTTTTGCCTCTCGAACAGTGTTCCCATTCTCCTTCCCAGAGTTCCTTGCGGCTAGAACGCCGAAAGTACATATTCGTAGAAATAGAACTCTGCCTGGGAGTTAGAGTGCCGCAAAAAATGAACGATTTGATTTTGAACTCGAATTTCTTTATTTCGTAGCTCACATCGAAAGGCCGATTTTTGACAGTGGATTACTGCGTTTGAATACCCTTACTTTAACAAAATTGACCATCATCAAATGTGTACAGCACATTATTAAGTATGGAAATATCCCCCAAATACTTTCGCGTTTGTCGAATCCCACGCGATATTTGTTGCCACTACGACGCTATGACCTCTGTTTGTCCTGTTTTTACGTTCGATTTCACGCATAACGCAGGATTTCGGAAAATAATCCATCTGCTTAGTGACTTAGCAACCAAGAAACTCGCGGTCAAAGTCGAAACTCGTCTATTTTATTGCCGTGTTAGCCACCTCGGTTCAACTCTCTTTTTATTCTTTCATTGTACTTCTTAAATTTGTAATTAATATACACAATTAAAAAATGAGCTCTGGTGCTCCTCCAAATCTACTAAATTCACTCACCAAACATTTTCGCTAAAGGCACTTAAGAATAAGATCCTTTTTGAACAGTTTCCCACAAATGTAAAGAAACTTTTTTTTTCTAATATTAAAATTGACGCAACAACAAGACCCTCTTGTTTATACTTTCAATATTCTCGTTTGTTAGTAACTGTTTTTTTCTTTACGAAAGTATAAATGTACTGAAATTACGTTTGTGGATCGGGTTACCACCATCAGCTAAATACGTTGAGAGGGGTGGACAATAATGTTTATGTGAAATGTAAATATTAGTACTGTATACACTTCTTGTGGTACATGTACGCTATCGCCTTATATATAGATATGCTACGCACGTCCTTCTTTCTGGATAGTAGGATGTTTTTTTTAGTTTGAAGGGCGGTAGTCGTCGCGCCACGCATGCGCGAGATATATGGGTCTCATATAAACAAAGATGGCGACTTCGACTGTTGCGCAGATCAACGAATACAAACTAAGATGTTACTAAGCTCTAATTAGGTATTTTTTAGGTGATTGGAAGGTATCGAAGGAGTCACTGGCGGTAATTAGTGCAAGTTGCGCCCAGGTCAAACCTCATACTTGTAATTTTCATTAGATGAGCGCATTGGATTGTGGGAAAATCAATGTTTATCAACACAAATGTCGCACATGCGCAGAGCGACGACTGTCGCCCTTTAAAACTATGGTGGCTGTTATCGACAAATAACCGTTGTGATACGCGCTAAAATTTATTTTCATTAACCCATACGATATTCATATTTAGTGATTATGTAATAATGGTTTAATTAGTAGATTTTACCTCATCATTTACGTTTGTTAGCTATTATTACTTAAATATGATAAATTTATTGGATATTGTTGTTTTTGATAATGAAATTAATGATATGTACTAGACCACGTCAAATTAGGTCAAATTATATTACACGCGTGTGGAACTCGAACATGAATTATGAATATCGAACACGACGAGGTGCGGCGACTGTGGCGTTTCATCTTCATTTGTCGCTCTGTATATCGAGAGGGTTGCCTGATTTTTCTCACTTTAACCAAATTCCAATAACGAGAATTATACAACTTTCGGTCATGTGACCATTTATACCACTCTTGGTCACGTTCAGGTTTATTTTTTAGTAAATCCTCACATATGTATAGTGTTATATCTACAGTCACAAGCATATGCTAAGTGTAACTGCTACAGATACCTGTGGCATAACAACCACACTTTGGAGCTATTGAATTTCCAATGGAGGTTTCAGAGAAGAAACGGGTATTTGAAAGGTCATGCAAATGTCAAGTGTTATATATTGAATTATTCATGAGCAAATGACAAAGCAAACAATACGTCGTTTTTATTTATGTAAATTAAACAAAATGTACATTCCTTAGTTGACATCAATGTAAAACTAAAGTCAGCTGCGCGTTAGTTTATACATTGTCGTGCGTTTAAAGCGCGTTAGTCGTCGCGCTGCGCATGTGCGAGATATATGGGTCTCATATAAACAAATATGGCGACTTTGACTGTTGCGCAGATCAACGAGTATGAACTGAGACGTTTCCAAGATTTAATTAGATAATTTTCAAGTTATTCGAAGGTATCAAGGAGTCACCGGCGGTAATCAGTGCATATCTCGCCCAGGTCAAACCTCATACTTGTGATTTCCATTTGAAGAGCGCATTGGATTGTGGGAAAATCAATGTTTATCAACACAAATGTCACACATGCGCAGCGCGACGACTACCGCGCTTTAAGTAACAAAGAGTAGGCATTTACTACTTGCAGTAGACAATATCTGTTGCTTAGTAACGCGTGCTACCAATTGACTTAGACACGTAATCGCAAATAAAAATTGACTCCACGTATTGAAATTTATTATTAAATTATTAAACACCATGTATCATCAACGGCAATCGCATTATGGATTGACTTAAGCAATCATTGATAAATACCAAAAACACCTACTTAGAGGCAAGTATGTTTGTTTTCGAAAAAGGCAAAATGATACACGCAAATAATTTACAATGTAGTACACACGGTAGGCAACAAGCCGAGAGCTTCAAGTCATAAATTCGAAAATCTAAGGCATACTTGTTTGAGAGAGTAAATGATGACCAAACTACCATCTTGAATGAACCGGCTTATGTCATGTGGTCTAATTTAACCAATTAGAATGTACTTGTCAGGAAAACAGCATGTTACTTTCAGAGCCGCAACGGAAAAGTTACGAAAATGATTATAAAAAATTACGATTTTTGACGTACAGTGCATAGAAACGAGTGCCTCCCCCGCAAACGTAACGATTCTAAATCCAACCATTAAGAACGATAATGCGCTCCGATTGGCAACAAAAAACGTTAAAATTATCCCACTTCCACGAAAAGACGAAGTTAAATAAGACACAAAGTATCGATTTGATTAACAATGGGCAATCTTAGTTCTTAGTAGTATGAAAAATGAGATGACCTTTACTGTCTAATTGCAACAAAGAAACATACACTTCCGTGACGTAGTTCCGAAATTCCTATTTTGAAATATAAAGATTAACATGGACAGCGAAAAAGTAGCTCTCGCCTACGCTGCCCACCTTGTTCCATTTGTTTGTGTGTTTTCCCATTAACGCCTGTTGAGTGCACGATTGAATTTTATTCAATTCAACTGAAATGGACATGTGTCTGACTGTAATAACGTGTTCGTACACTGGCACGCTTCATCAGTTTGGTGATACAAATGTTTGTCTGTCTGTCTCGATTATTGCCCAGTTTTGGTTTTCCATAAACAATTGTTGTTTCAGGGGTGTTGTTTCCTAATCAGCGATTTCATAACACCCACGTTATTTTTTCAGCGAAAGCTCGATCGACTTTTTTGTGTTGGAAAAATTATGATATTTTACCTGAATTTTAAATGGCGGCAGTCGTCGCGCCGCGTCCTGTTCGATATGGGACTCATAGCGACGTATACAACGCGTGTAAAATACATTCGAACACGCGCCATGCGACGACCACCGCGCTTTAAGTTTGAAATGTGGCAAAAGAGAAAGAATGTTTAACAGCGCCTATGGGATGTTTTCCCCGGCCAACATGGGATGGGCAATCAACGCATGAATTGAAACAGTACTTACTGATTGTAGGGTCATATGAAAATTATGTTTGGGTTAGTCACTGTGAATGTTTTTTTCTTCTTTGTCTTTTTATTGCAAGTGCACCTATTTAATGTTAAACCAAATTCCACGCATGAGAATATACGCGACATCTTTCAATCAAAATGTAACATGACACACACTGGTTTCATCAAATCTAGTCTGACCAGGATATTGGTGACTTTGTTCCAAAGTTTAACACCCCGTGTTGAATTGAACACCGAGGTCAGATCCTATCAGAGCTACCGAACGCTATCGGAAGTTACCGAAACGTACCGATCATAGGTTAGCGCAGTTGTCATCACGATTCCAAATATCGGTTAAAACATGTATACAAATTTATTGATTTTTTACACTTGCTGGTCGGATTTATTCGAACTCGATATAGATCGATGAATTTCAATAGATATACTCTTATGCTCAAAGTCGGATTCGTCACTGTGGTTGTGTGCATGCCTTAATATTTCTCTTGATCCTGAGTCTCGTGCATCATGTAAGTCGTTGCATACGGGAAAAGGGCTCGGGCGAAACCTGACTGCGATCGAAGGTAATGCACGCAGCGCTCCGGTCAACTCGAGTAAAGCGACACACTCGAAAGCGATGGTAGCGAATATTTGTGTATTTTTTTTTTTTTACATTTTTCAGGAACAAGATTTTGATAAACGTTAATAGTTAGGAACAAGCAGAAAGGACGATGTTTGGCAATGGCGGAATGATACTGGGTAACCCAGTGCGGCTGTGACACTAAGACAGACAGTTCACCACCTGTGGAATCTTTTCAACTTTCTGTAGTTTCATGTTTATATCCGCTAACAATGATATTAGCACTGATTGCAAACACTTCGCAGGGGATAAATTTGAAAACAAAAAATATGCACAGAGAAATAATCTTACATGGAATATGTCAGAAAATAGATTTATAAACAAATATGTCTAACCCCAATAGTTATAACAATCAAACCCAAAGTCATTGAACTCATATGCGCAGCGTTTGGTTTATTGTAGGTTGTAGATTAAAATCATAGACTTATTAGTGGACACAATTCCCCCGGATCACGTCTATGATCATCTAGTGCCCTGCTTTGGTGTCCAAAAACTCAGATCACGATTAGATGTTTGTAAGAACAGTTGTTTTAGTGAGACATGGTATATGATTCGGAATAGAACTGCGGCATCGTAGAAACAACGCAGGATGTGATTTGCATAATTTGGTTGCGCAGCAACGTCATCAAGGATCTAGAGGACAATTAATAAATAACCTTTTCTTCAGACGTCATCCGGCTAATATTGAGCATTTACAGAATTACCGAAATGTGATGACATTTTAGATTGACCCCAGGAAGGTGGGTGTTGCGGGAAAGACCAACAACTGTGTTGACAAGGGAAATTAACGCGCTGTCATTTACACAACGAGTCCGTCTAATCCGTCTCTCAAAACGTCAAACGAAAATAAGCAACGTTCTCATTCCAATCACGTGACCAGAGCTAATATTCGTTATAGGACGCGGTAGCTATCAAACTAATAGCAAGAACAAAATAACGCCCCGGGCACCCACCGTCCAGGCCTCAGTTCCCAATGGCGGATTAAAAAGGAGACAGAATTTCCCCCGCAACCAATTTATAGGAGTACTGTTACGATGTCACGAAAATGCTTTCTGAACTAGTTAGTAAAAAAAACGATGCGCAAGATACCGTGATGTGGCCTAGTACGTAACCATGGAAACCATCTTCGAAACGATATATATATATACGTATTGATTAAAGAGAGGTGAGCACCGACAGATGCACAGTATAACAGAGTAATGTAAAACACGTATATTTCGTTTTCAAATCCATATATCACACGTAACACACTCAGTTTAATTACCCGGATGTCGCAATATGGGACACTCATTGTTATTAGTCATAGTAACCACACTACTTTGAAGGAGAAAGATAGAGATTTCGTTCTCATGTAGAATGTAACCGTAGACGCACATTAATGTTAAGAGGTTACACTTCGAAATTACCAGTTTTTGTTGGTAATTGGAAGGTCGACGACGTTAGAAAAGCGCAAAATGCGTACTGACTGAAACAAGCCCGTTTGAAAGCAGAAGTGGGTTGGTGGAAACGTAACAATATAGAGGCATGACCGATGTATGTGTCCGTGTTTCCTAATGATGGGTTGTATTGTTAATGTTGCGAAGGATTGTTATTAACCCGACGCTAAAAGGGTACAACTTGGCGAGGTCCACGTAGTGTGCAATAAGATGGCGATAATGGTCTCACGTCCTAATTAGCCGCCAGTGTACCATTCGCTGTACTTCACCACCAATCATTGTACCACTCGTCATCTGTTTGAAACCCAGAAACCGTCATTTTGGAGAGACCTATATACATGCGAACCGGCGTTTAGGGACATTTCTCTGTTGCTAGGCACCGAGAGAGTACTCAGGTCAAAGTTTCTGTGAAGTTTACGCGAGAACGGCAACGGTCGATGTGCGTGTGCCGGGAAGCACGTTGCTACTATCTCCACTTCCTGTCAATCTGTGATCTTTGCTACAGTTGTACCGCTGTAAACCGCTTTACGTAGAGTTCGCGAGTCAGTCAAAATCGCGAGATTTTATTGCAGTGATTTTTCTGCTGCTGTTTACGGCATGGAGTGCCATTGACTTTTTGTTGTTTTTTACGAACCATGCGAAAAAATAATCAAATCATGAAAATAACTAGCAGTGAAAAGTAAACGATTTCCACAGCACAGAAACACGGTGAAAAAAATTGTACTTGTGTTTGGTCCTTTGAGGTATGAGCTGTGCGCTTCCCGAATTCGGTAATGATTGATTATTAAATTCTGAAATTCGGTTAAATTAGCGAATAGAATAAGAAAAAAAAAACGTTCCATAAAGAATACCTGCAAAGATACTGATGAAAATGGAAAGTGAAAATCAGAAGCCAAATGGTGCTCTTCGATAGAAAACGCGAACAGTTATTTCCTATTATTTTGTCGTTTTACGCAAAAAAACACGCGAGATATGTGCTTAGCATAGTTGCGGGTGAGTGCACTGACGAAAAGTCACGGTCACGCTATTGGTGTAGCGTGAATGCAAACACAAAGAAGACTAGTAATTAGCGAATCCGTTCGCACCTCCTATTGGAAGGACCCCCTATTCAATTCACGTAGCCAGTAAAAAACAAACCGTATTCGTAGACACTGAGTGTTTTACGTTGAAGCACCTTGAAGCCAGATTTTAAAACCCGAGTGTTAAAATGTAAAACGCGGAAATCCTTGACAAGTACATGGGAGAATGTGTGAGCTCTCCCGAATGGCTTCGTTATATGTCTTCAAATTGATTGTAAGCATGCCACTAGTGCGAACCTGTGGACCCTACAGTTGGCCCTTTCTCCAATAACTGCACTTTTCTTTTTTTAACGAGTACCTTTCGACACCATCTACTTGCCAAAGAAACAATATATTTCGGACAAGTTCGTAACTCGACGAAGAACCGAATTGAATACATACGGGTCTTCCTTTGTTGAGCTATTAAAATGTTTGCAGAAGCTCCAATAAAAATGGGTGAGTGTATTTGTTCAAGGGGGAAGTCAGTTATGAGTAAAGTTGATGCGCTTTTGGGATATTATCATGAAGCATTGAGATGACCAACTTGTCGTGGACTGGTTGCTACACCCCGTTTACGACAGTATGCATAGCCTCAGTTTGAGTAGTCGAGCCGACAGACAAGTATCTTAAGCGCGTCTTTGTATGCGCCCTTCCCATTAGCCGCACTTAGGGCGTTCCTTTTCATAGCCAGCCTTTTTGTTTTACTTACACGCTCGCCTTATTGGTTGAGGGCTGCTTGCATTTTTCCACTTCAACTCCAAGCATTATATACATAGAGCGGAGTATAAAAGCATTATCGTCGTAACAGCCAGCGTGCTTGCTTGCTTGATTGTGACGTACATGTTCGGCCAGTGACCGATCAGTTACCGTGTTGTTAATCATGAGAATTGGTGTACTCGTTTTAGCGTTAGTTGTCTTTTTAACCGACTCACACACTGTGTCCCCTCTCGCCTATGACAGGGATTATTTGGACCGAAACGGCTACCCAGAGGACGATGAGAACGACTACAGAGCCCTGCCGTACTCTCTGGCTACGCGGACCAACGACGAACGGGTAAGTACTGTGCCATATCAGATACAGAGTCGGTTTAACGCCGTATGTACGAAACCATACAAGTGCATGGGATGACCGTGTACTATCGTTTATATATGCAGTTACCCGTGCGCTCGACAAGTACACTGCATATTGTTGACATAGTTCATGATTTAGTTGACTTGATCTTCACCCAAATCTTCGGCCTCTTGTACACAACATTGAGAGCACCCCGTAAAAATTGCAGTTCAGTTTAATCTCGGGCGCTTTCCGTGTTCTACGTGGTTGGAAAACGGGGGATGTGTCATTTAAACTATACACACATATACTGCCGACTCGATATAGGCTGACAAGATCGTGGTATAGACCACGATACTTGCAACGATCTGTTTAGATTATAAGTGTGTCAATGATACATTGCGCCGTACAACTGGCCATAACACAACGCAGCGAGCAAAGTTCAACCGTCATATGAACGAGCAGTTAAGCAAAGAGCTTACTAAACTACTACAGCAATCTACACGTAGCAGTTCACGGTGTTTTGGTGAACAGAGCCAAAGTTAAAAAACAAAACAAAAATACGTTTCGCTGATTACAACTCAATATACCATGCGCTTATTCATTTCGTTCACTATCGCTGTGGCCTTAGCTTTAGGCCAAACCGTACGAACTCAAAGGACTGGGGCGTAATTGACAGTTCAAATATCGACTCGTTAAGCCATTTTCGCGTATGAATGAAAGTCGCACAAAGTTGCCAACGAACAAATACAGTTGTTCAAAAATTAGTGAAAGTTCTATGACTTGACACATCGACTGAATTGTTGATACCGGGAAAGTCGTCGTACCAAGTTAGTGTCGGAGAGTCTGTTTCTCACGAGCAAGTTGCGGAGAATTGTTACAAAACGCTTGATAACATTACTCGTTGATATACAACATAATGTAATACTCATTGGATTTTGCGTGACCTGTTTTATTCATAAATTAATCAAAATTGACGATGTGTTGCGAAAGATGGGTTATACTCTTCGCCTGCCAATCAATACACGGTATGTGTACGTTGTTTCTTTTCTCGTGATTTAGCGTGATTGCCGTAGAGCATAATAGCAATTTGCTCTGGTTAATGTATTGGTAGTGTTTTTAACTATGCCCCCGCTGTTGCCACACACATAACTACGGCGCTGTCTAAACTCACTTGTGTCTGCATACGCCACGGCGTCTGCCAATGTCTCGACATCTCCTGGTTGTTCTGTCGTACTAAACCAACTTGCACAACTCCAACTGCTCACTTTCAATGCAAAATATTGAATCCTAAAGTCACGTGCCAGTCGAGTGGCGCCTTCCATATTGCCGTCCGATAATGTTCCTATTTTTCCACAGATAAACCAATATTTTGTAGTTTAAATAAAATAATACAATATGCCAATTCTCCAAATACAGTTATTCGCAGTCTCGACCAGTAACTGTGTCACATCTAGAGGAAGTTTCCCCGCGCAAAATACGTCACCAATTAGCTCGCCGTAGCACGTCTGTATTCTGTCTTCAATACCTCGTAGTATTCACGTTTCCTCTGTTTTCTGTGATGAAACCAGAAAACGGACAAGCTTATTTATTATAGCCCCAATATGATATTTCACAGAAAAAAGGACCATCTCGCGTGGTTAAAGTTTCGTGGAAAAACACATGAACCATGCAAGTGAAAGCGGCCTTAGAAATACTAGTATATAGAATTGTTTTTTTTACCACTTTTCGGTTAATCACTGTGTCCGTGTTTTACGTAAGAACTACATGAATACAACAAGTGCTTGTTTACATGTTTTTTTCTACCGAGTGGCATTGTAAGCAGCCGTACCTGGTTAGATTTTACAATTTGCGCGAAGCTTAATTTACAATTAGTTTGTTCCTATGTAATTAACTTATTATACGTTTGCAATAATATTGCTTGTCGGAGAGTTAAAACTTGTTATTGATGCAGTGTTCAGTGGCGGCGGTAGAGGTTTGAGAAGATGTCCGACGTTTTGAGACTCAGAGCGTTGACATCAACAAAAAGCAGTCTGGGAAGCGGGAAACCGACGTAATCGCAGCATGAAATTCACTTTCTCGTTAATTTGGATGTTCTAAGAATCTATTCTTCTCCGCCCCCTTTGGAATATCCTGTTTTTATTTTCACATCACCGTCATTGTTTTTTATTGGACCGTGCTGTCGGTCTCACAATGACGGGCGTGAGAACGCCATGACGTCACATAATGGAGCGAAATTCACAGCAACATGTTGTCCGATAAACAACATTCACGTCTTGTGAATTTCAATAATTTTTTCAGTTGAAAGCGTTTGCAAGTCTGGTCGGCGCCACGTAAAACCCTGGAAAGGGTGGAAAACAGTTGGATACAAGTCGCAGTGGAAAACAGAATGTCGTCCTTCGATGTTATGTCATTGTTTGTTGACCAATAGTGTTGTTCCTGTTATCTGCCAATGCGGCTAATTCAATCAACTCGGGACCATCATTAACAGGTGTACACGAAAAATAACACAACAAAACACGTGAATGGGATTGCTATGTTTACAAACGAAGAATTGTTCGTGCTTGCAGGATGCGGTAAACGAAAAACACAATATATATTAAACAATTTACAAGAAATGAATCACTGAGCACTGCGCATGCTTCCCATTCGCTAGAAAATATTCTGATTATAGCATATGGCCAAGTTTAACCCTCGAGATTGTTGAGAATTAGCACAAAGATATCTTTATGACACATTTTACATTTTCTTCAAATCTGCCATATATTGGCCACTTTGCGTGCTAATACACATATTTACGCTTGCGCACTATTTAAAGAGTACGTACCTCCGAAATCATGCTAGTGTGCGACAAAAAAAAACACCTTACACGCGGCGAATAAAACCAGAATGCGACTTCTCCCTTCCAATCCAAATCCAAACGAAACACATACCTAGTAACATCTTTTTTACAATCATACTTTGATAGCTGGAGGTGTAATGGCAATATCATTTTTATAATTGTGCTTATCCGCCCTGCTACCCAGTGCCTCGCAGAGCACGCATTCAGTGAACTGCTTATGTTGCTATGACAACCACTTGGTTTTTACACGTACTAGTGATCTCGAACTAGTCAGATACGCCATCGTGTAAAATGTTCAGTGAATAATTATTGAAAGACGAACGTCTCAGTGTGCATGCATTGTACATAACAGCATGACATTTAACGTAACGTAACATAATAACACAATATAACATTAAATATATCACGATGCAACGTCAACTATATGTGGCCAAGCATGAGGGGTGGGGGTGAGGGATTTGGGTGGTCGGCGGTGCTCAGAACACAAAGTACGAGTATTAGTACTTCGGAATACCTTGTATACAGCGCCCAGACACCTGTTGAAGTTCATGAATCGACGATTACGTAACCGTCACGCGATTATCTTGCCCAATTAGCGTGTTATGTAACGTATCTTTGTACGTGGTGTGAATTAAAGGAGGACTCCGGTAACAACCACTCAATGTAAGAATAGTAAATGCAAATAATGTGTTCGTCATATCGATTCACACCGTTTTCATGTGCTTCATTGGACCACAGTCCCTGTGATTGGACGTAGGCACGAACACACCAACTGCCACGTAACCGAACAATCAGAATTAATATTACAAAATATATTCGATAATTAATATTACGAAATATATTCGATAATTAATATTATGAAACATATTCGATAAGAAAAGAAACACTTGGATCTGCACGAAAGAAAAGCCTTTGCATTTTTTCTGGCGATGTTCGGTTACCTGGTGGTGTACCATTTCCGAGTCCGTTTCTCAAAGATCGGCCGCCATCTTAAATTTCTCGCTATAGCCGACACAACCGAATGAAAAGCAGCCGACTATAATCATTTCACGATAACTACCATCGAAATAAAATTGCGTCTCAATCATGATTGTACAATAAATTTCTCAAAAAGCACCTATCATATATTCGCTTAGACAATTCTTCATTGTGCAAGAGATCTTCCATCCGAGAACGTTTAGCACACCTGCGTATAACTTTAGAACAATGGTAAATTATTAGTTATCTCTAAACTAAATATGGGATGTTGTTTTAATAGCCTCCCAGGATGGAAAATATGGAATATTGTTAGACTAGCCCCCTGGATGGACAAACTATTTCGACTCAATATCAAGCATAATGTTCCGTTGCGGAAGGCCTTGGTAGACTGTGTAAATAGTGTTGCCGGGGCGACAAACTGGATGTTGTAGCTCGCCAATACAGTTGATGAGTGGCATAGACGTTTATTATTTGCTGATGTATGTATAACTTTGGTTACATGTCCACTCAAACGCCTCCTCCAAATATTAGATACTGTTGTACGTGTACGGGAGGCGTCATCCAATCAAATCATTACGACGTTTTATTAGCTACGCTGTCGGTTAACGCTGAACGTATTTCATGACTGATTGCTCTACATCGTCCGTCTTTAGCCCGGGGTCAAACTTTCATAATGTCACTTCTTGTAAATTGCAGTTCGAATGTTTCATCCATGACCTCATTCTGATTTATTTATTTGGTGTTTATATCTATAGTTTTTTATTTTTTATTATGAATATGTTTGTGATTGTTACTTGTAGTTTCGACTTGTTTTTTTTTTTCTGAATGGTCAGCCCGATTGTTTTGATACGTAATATGTACCTTGGGTGGGCTGATATCGGATTTATTAATTTTGTGACGATAATTTCAATTTTATAATTTTAGCGAAGATTTTTGTCATTTTTGGTAAAAAAACACACGATATTATCGACTTACTATTGAGAACTACCAGCCCAAATGCATGAAACTTCATATGTAGACACATTAGGTAGGCTTCATTTGGTTTGTTTATTTTGTGACAATAATTCCAATTCTCTAATTTTGCCATTTTAGAAGAAATTTGCAATGATTTCAAACGCTGGAAAATTGAGCTATTAATTAAATGGAAATCGAATATTAACATCACAAATTTATTTTCCAATGAACTGTACCCCCGATTAACGATAACGATATTAACTTTAAAAAACCACTAGCATAATGTTTGAGAAAATGATGGTTGTATTTTATTATTTTTTGTTTGTTTATAACGTTTATACAATTGGTTGCAATGGCGGAGATCATATACCATGTCTCAAATTGTAGTCTGTTGATATAGGATGAAAAAAATATATATCTATATATTATATATATATCTATATTTTTTTCTTTAACAATATTAAATATGAAACCAATTCTTTATCTTGGGACATGCATACGTGTTCCTGCTATATTATCATCACAATACTACATTATCACACATTTCGTGCATAAATGAAATAAACATGGACAAAGTAATTCCATTAAAAAAATAAAGTGTTTATTGTAACACACACAAGAAATGCTGTTTTATGATAGCGTTGTTGTACATGATAAAATAATGATTATCATTGTCATGCGATTTATGACTTGAAGTTTCTCAGAAATTATGAGTAGTCTACCTTAAGTGATGTGTTTTAATGTAGCGAGCGGCCTTCCACCCGAATCAAATGACACATTATTGTCCCTTGTAATCAAAATCATACCTTTAATTTATTTAGCGGCATCATATAAGCACATGAAGATATAATTACCAATTTCTATCGATTGAAATTGCCAGGTGTATCGCCCGTCATTATTACCTAATTTTATCGCCATTTTTCATGAAAAGTGTGGACGTTTTATTCCAGGCTCGGTCACGTGACACTCAGATGATTCGACTGATGGCTACCAGTAGCAGAGTTTCTCGTCGGATGTTGAGACATTGTTACAAGTGACATCTTTAACTGCCTACTTTATTTTACGGTTCTTATTTCAATCTGAGCGTGTTTTACTGCCTTTTGTGCTCGTCACTTTGGCTCGTTATCTAGCCTATTAGAAAACAATCCACCAGGTCACAGAGAAGCCAGGTGAACTGCTCAGGCAAAATAAAGGTTTTCGAACGTATTCCAACATAAACCGAGCATAACAGATCCCTGCTCGTACCTTCTGGGAAATCAGCCATTTTGTGCAATCAAGGTTTCACAACTTAAGGCATTCTTTTGTTCAAAATTGTCCAAAATCGCAGGAAAACGAAACTACGGAAATATTGAAGCTCAAAAACAATGTTTTCATGTTTATTGCTGGCGGTCGACCATTACGTATTTTTTTTTAAGTTCGAGAACCATCCTCATAACTCACACAGATATGCCTGTATATATATATATATATATATATATATATATATATATATATATATATATATATATATATATATATATATATATATATATATATATATATATATATATATATATATATATATATATATATATATATATATATATATATATACAGAGTTTGATTGGCTGTGGATGTTTCGTGTATTCGTCCTCGCTGCATATGGGATAGATGATTTTCCGTACAATTGCGAGATCTCGCGAGATGCATGAAAGACGCGCGTCGAACGTCTGCCGCAAAAATCGAACGATTTGATTTTGAACTAGAATTTCTTTATTTCGTAGCTTACATTGACCGGCCGATCTTCGACAGAGGAATATTGCTTCCGAATACCCTTACTTAATCGAAATTGCCTATCATCAAATGTGGACAGCACATTATTAAGCATGGAAATGTCCCCGAAATACTTTCGCGTTTGTCGAATCCCTCGCGATGTTTGACGCGACTACGACGCTATGACCTTTGTTTGTCCTGTTTTTACGTTCGATTTCACGCACAACGCGTGATTCTCGCAGTGAACGGAAAATGGTCTATTTTCGAGGTAGTTTTATTGTGAGACGTAGCTGTACTAGGCTAGGGAAAAATATACGAGTCAACTTATCTACAGGGAAAAAATATGTTCATAAAAAAACTCGCACTCAAAATGATTTTGATAGAGAAAAAGAGAGAAAAAAGACAAGTGACAGCAGCGTTATCCTAAAAAACTTCAAAGCACAAAACTAAACTGTTTTGTTTTCATTTCCTCGCCTAGGTTTCTAATGGCCAATCCTTTACAAAATGAATGTGACGTTTTTGAAATATACATCATGCACCCAATTTCAATTCGGGGAATCACTTCATAATGTGGATTTCACCGAAATTGACGCATTGACTGGCTGGTCGTCACGTTAAAATTCCATCACGTGGGGTCACAGATCGTTCAAGTCCATCTTAAAATTTACGAGATCACAAAGTCATCATCATATTCTGCGCGTGACATGTGACGTCACTTTTACGAGCGTGACCTATGACCCACTTTTCCTCCTCTGAGGTTTCCACATCTCAAGGTCAATCTACAAAATTTGAAAATCTATTAAACAACTGATGAGTATCTCTGTGCAATGGCGCTGTTCTGGCGCCAGGAATTGACCGATATCACCATGGGGAATCGTAGTAAGTAGTCCTTCGAGATTTGCTTCGATACTTGATAGTTTGTCCCAGTGCGCATATTTCAGCACAATACTAACACTAAACATTACCTTTCATCCGGCACGGTTAATAAACTAGATGGCATGTTTGCGCTCTAGGCACACCGTGCATCTTCCGTACACGCCATCCACCTTCCCATTATCCCCCTTCTCTTGTACGTATTCCAGACTACAGCTCAGTAGCAGTCCCTCTCCCATCTAATCTGTTGCCTAGAACCGGGGGTTAGGAGCCCCATGTACGTACTCTCTACCACCACAGTCAGGAGCCCCTCCTATTTACGTATTCCACACTATAGATGGAGGTTCCTTCTCACGTACGTATTTACTACGAATAGGGGCCATCCTTCTTGTACGTATTCCATTCCATGAATAAGAGCCCCTCCCATTGTATTGTATTCCACAAATCAGATATATACTAGTATTTTTGTTTATTTGCGATAGATTCCTTCTCGTTCCCAATGGTGAAACGGATTGACACTGCAGATGACAGTGGCTAGAACGAACTGTTTTTTTTTAAAGAAAAATAAAACTAGTAAAACCCATTTAAGTTCATTCGCTCGACATGAAAAGAAATTATGAAAATATCAAATGGGTTTTTAAGTTACTACGAAATTAGATAGCCAGCCAAAGACAATGATTTTCTGATCTTTATATTTCGGCAGTGGTAATGAGATTAATTTTCAACATTTCAGCCAAAATACTTGATGGAAAAAACGTATATATATATTTTTTTTTTCTGTAACCGCGTTCCGTGATACCGGTAATTAGAGGACGTTATTGACTGAAAGTCACGTGAACACCATGACGTCGACAGATGGAAGACTTACAAATAACCCGATAATCGCAGGCTAATCCATTCCTCATCAACGGATTCTTGCGGCGCCATTTTTAACAAAACGCGACAGGACAGTTACGTTGTTTGAATAGTAGTTCGCTGTCTCCTCCATTGACAGGCGTCCCCAGGGAGCGCCGCTCTCAGAAAACATAAATTCAAGTCATTTTCCTTGACATACAGTAATTACCTTTAGTATATCTGCTGGGATTTTTTAATAGGTCTTCACCGCTCGCATTATTTAACCTGAACAATAGCACACTAACCCGGTCACTGAGTGGGGGAATTCTATTATTTTCCGATACTATTTGGCCTGTCACGTTATTGCGCTGTTGCTGAAGCACTCCGTTAAACTGACGATAGACAATACCCAGTTTTAAGTTGTATTTTAGTTATCATGGGTGGTTTAGTCACCACTTTACGAATCAACAAAGTCGAAGAGATTCAGAATTGTGAATAATCTGTACGTGCGAAAGATGCGAAAATATGATCGGAAGTTATCGTCGCGCGGCGCGTGTTCGAATTTTGTGCAAACAAACAAACGCATTTTATGCGCGTTATACGTTAATTAGGACACGTATTACACTCGACGCGTCGCAAAACCACCTTCCTTTATACGCTAGAACAAAAGAAAGCACAAGAAACATGATATATTGAAGATAATATTTGGTAATCGTAGTCCTAAATAACTATTAAAAATAGCTAGACGTTTCGAGCAATGGCTCTTTATCGATAGCATAGAAGCAAGTGTGAAACAAGAAACATAACGCGTTTATGTAAAAGACCATCACCATTAAAGCAAAGACTGATGCCACCCATGACTTTTCATGATCGACGTAAACCTCCATTTCGCCTTGCTGAATGTTTAGGATATACTAAGTACGACTTTCCAAACGTATTTTTGAGTTTAAATAATCGCCTGTGTATTTTTACAAAGCTGCTCAGTGGCAATCACTTCTGATATACATCGGGATAAATTAACTTGCACCGAACGTGCTGTAGTCAAATAGGACGTGGTGCATGTTTCACGCATTCCGCAGTCGAAATTAATCTGTATTGATTAGTGGGGGTTTACAATTAATTTATATCGGAGTCGATCACTTTGTATCAGCGAAACAATGGAGTCTCGCTACAATACAACTTGAACTTGCAGATAAGCACGAACGTGGTGTTGGTATGACAACACAACCTGTAACAAGCCACGTGGGCGAGAGGAAATGTATCTACTATTCAACCGAAGTGGAATATAAGATCGAAAGACAGTGATATAGAGCTCCAGAGCCCCTCAAGTGAATAGTGATGTTTCTGAATTCACGCACGTTTACTGACTTGGACACATATGCACACGCCTCACAGTATACACAGACGACAATGTAAACACTCAAACCTCATAGCTCGTTTTACACACACGGCCAATGGGTCCTAATATCAAAATTGTTGAAAGCTAGTATAGCTTTTCAAAAATTAAATAAACGGTGTTTTTAAAGCGGGGGAGTCGTCACCTGCGCATGCGTCAAATGGCCATAGAGTATCACTGTTTACAAACAAGCGTCTACCCATAAGCCCATGGGACTAAATTCCCGCGCGTGCGTAGGTGACGACCCTGCCGCTTTAATTGTTCCAGCGATGAAACAGAATCAGTCACGTAAATGCTGGACATTGATAGTTTCCCAATGTATTACTCACCGTACTCTCATTCACATATCTGAACGACTTGGTTATTCTGGTATCTCATTAAGCGCGATCCTTTGCAAAAAGTTACTTTGAAAATAAAGGGAATCACATAACTGGGTGCTCATGAACTCACGTTATAACTATTGACACGTGAGTCGCATTTAGAGTTCATTACATATATTTGAAACATCACTCCCAGAACAAAATTTGTCAAAATGATGCTGCAGAACAGATAACATGTTCCCACATTCCCGTTGCTTTCATTTCGAGAGTAATGGAGGGTATTATCCTCTAGACAAACCAGCCTGCAACGTATCTAACATTCACGGCGGACAGACAGTGAGTGTCCATTGTTTACAAACCTAGCTTTAATAATCAAGGAGGCTTGCATAAATTCGAATTCTGCAGTTATTTTCTCATTACCGATCAACAATCTCAACATTTGGTGGTGTGTATATATTGGTCAGACGATGGTACCTCACAAAGCGAAAATGCAACTTTAAAGCGGATGGGTCGTCACCTGCGCACGCGCAAGAATTGAGTTCCAAGCGACGGTGACAACGCCCACTAAAACGCAAAGGCTCATGGGTAGACGCTTGCTTGTAAACAACGACACGCTATGGCCGTTTGCCGCATGCGCAGGTGTCGACTCCCCCTGCTTTAATATTGTATGATTTCATTTTGAGGTAGCCGCGTTAGATTAAAATTCTAAGAAACATTTAATCACTGAACTCTCGAACAAGGGATAACTAATTCACCACAATGAAAAAAATGGAGGATAATATTTATGACAAACACCTAATACACTTCAATAGATACCAGATATACCACAATGAGCACCCGATATACCACCCCGGACGTATACATAAACAATGAACACATAATTACCACCGGATACACCACAATGGACAGTACAGGACAATACAATGAACACAAGTTACATCACAACAAACTCCCGATGTACCACAATTGACAACAAAAACACTGCGTCGAACACATGCATACCTACATATATCACACTAAACAGAGGCGAACGTGACATCCAACTGTGTTCACACGATGAAACTGACATTTTGCAATAGACGTGGTACACCCAATTTCAATGTTGAGAACCACACCACGTTGTTGTTGTTGTTGTTGTTGTTGTTGTTGTTTGCAGCGAAATGGACAAATTGACTCGCTTGTTACTAAATATAAACATCACACAATGAACAATCAACCATTTTTCTTCTTGTATTTTATTTTATTTATTCAAAAAATCTGTACCACAATAGATCAAAATTTGGCGAATATCCTGGTACTTTCTGGAGCAGGGCTACTTTTTTTTTAATTTACGTGCATTTCAAAGTTTGTTTCTTTCATTTTTTTAATTTTTACGGAGAAACCAGAAAAGGGCTGTGCGCCCTTTGAAATAGCAATAATCAAACCAGCGCAATTAAAGCGCGGTGGTCGTCGCGCAGCGCGTGTTCGAATTTCATGTAAATAAACAATGTATTTTACACGCGTTGTATACGTCGCTATGAGTCCCATGTCGAACAGGACGCGGTACGACGACTGCCGCCGTTTAAGTATGGTGATTTTATATTTCTCTTGCGGTTTTCTTATTAATAATATGTGTAGTGACACCTGTTCGCATAACTTAAAATTTGATTAAAAAAAACACTTGCTAATTTTCTTATTTTGTTTTAAACATATTATATAATTACACAAATCATTTCAACGTGATGTTATAAATACCATCTTAATTAGCTTTCAGCTTATTTAAAAAGTGCGCTTTAACAGGTCCATCTCATTCTACAGCAATTTCATTCTTCTATAATAATATAATCTATGCACAGTTCGTATTTACATGCATGACTGTGTTCCGCTATCGACGATTCAATCCATCGCTATCGACGATTTGCATACCGCATTTAAGTATAAAGTTCGAGCTTCTGCTCTGTAATAGATGGCGTCATCGGTATCTTTTGTTAACATGGCTTTCCCACGCTTCCCTGTTTATGTCGAGGCGGTCAATTTCCCGTGACGAAAAGTTTTGATAAGCTGTAAAAAATAACCACGCAAAAATGGTGAAATGTCACGCGCGAATCCCACGCTATCACACAGTCGACGGTGTGTGGCATTTGCCAAACATCGGCCATTTTGATTTTCATTCTATCGTTGGTTAAGGTAGAAGCCTACTCATAAATTAAAAAACCCAGAATTTATTCATTTTGCAATAAATTGTACTCCAATCCAATAAAAGGATATTGACCTAAAAGAATATTGGGGTTCACCTGACCAGCCTTTTTTTGAGAAATTGATGGTTGTATTTTAGTGGAAATTCGCCATTTTGACACTATTACCACAGGTTCTTATGGCAATATCTCAAAATCTAGCCTGATGACATAGAGTGAAAAAATCCTATATTGTTAATGACGGAGTACTTTTTGTTGTTCTGAATTATTTATAAAATCTGGGTTTTAAAAAGCGTCAAAAAAAAGCAATTTTTTTTAACATTGTGTTTTATGGAATCGTTCTAAAAATAGCAATTTTCAGGAAATATTAGAACGCGTTTCTCAAAAAGCATAACTGTAATACACAAAATAAATGCTATTTCATTGTACATTAGACAATAGATTCATGATTATATGAATATGAATTTTCTTCAGTACAATGGCCTCAGGCCTATTGTACAATAAATCAAAAAAAAAAAAAAAATACACAAAGAAGTGTAGAAAAATACATACAGAGGGATTCCTTTAAATAATTGTTGAATCTACTAGTCACAACTGGTTAAGTAGACTCTGTGTTTAGAAGCGTAGAATACAAATTTTGAAATTTGAAGTACAGATAAGTTGTCAAACTGCATTAAACAAAGAAATTCATGATTATACATAATAAACTAATGAACATTGTTATGTGATTTATGACCAATTTTGTCGAAAATTGTGACTAGGCTTCTACCTTAAATATTTTTTTTCGCGGATGGATATTATTATTTCAGTTTGTGGCTTTATACACGTGAATCCACGTGCGAGGTTATTTTTCAAAAACACGCTTGTAAAGTTAAAGTGTTGTTGATTTTCAAACATTTAAAACACTTCTCATGGGCTTGCAGTTGTTTTCTTCGATCAATGGACTTGCGTCTAGCAGTACTTCTGCGGTTCTTCTGACATTCATTAGATTTATCTGCCCATACTTTAAATACTTGATGGAAGTTCTGTCCATTTCTCTCAAAAGATGTTAAAAGGTCGATGACATCACTCCGTGCCAGTTGTAGCTTTTTTATCATTCTAGTTATTTGTGGAATAGCTTTCTTTTTACTTTCACATCTTACTTAACGTGTGTCTGCTAAAGCTAGTGTCGACAACACCTTAGGTCACCAGGCCCAGAAAGTCACCTTCATATACATCATACCCATGTTTCCGAAATAAAAGAACACACGCCACTCCGATATCCAAAGGGTTGACTAGCTTCTCTTGACTTCAGTATGAATTCAGTGTCTCGTAATATCATACTGAAATAGTCTGTATGTGTCCGATAAATTCATTTGTTAGGATTCTTTTTTTTCGGGACGAGTTACTAGTACATTCTGTGGGATTATAAATTTACCCATAACTCGTTTGTGCACCTTGTGAACACTTTCCACTGATGCCCCTCCCGATATGTCGATGTCGTCGACCTTAGCATCGTTTGTTATCATATTTATAGAGCTTCCATTGGTCTTACAGCCTTTGCACTTGACGGCACGTCACCGTGAGTTGATGTTCTCGACCACCAGCAACGTGGCTCCTTAACATCTGCTCGAAGACTGTCTTTTAGAACAAAGGTCACGTCTTATTGCCCTTGCAGCTGTTACGGATCAATTCATGCCGACCAAGTGTCTTGAATCATTATGCAACCTTCTCTGGAATAAAACAAAAACAAAACAAAAATACGTACGTATTCACCCAAATTTACAATTTTTTCCCCCGCTGTTTTGTTGTTATATCTAGTAATACAGTCCAGATTAATAAGATAAGCAGAACGCAGAAAAAACAATTCTTGAATATTTTGTTAGAACGCTACTACCCTCCATGATAACAGAACATTATAAAAGACATCCCTTTTTTTACATTTTTAAAGTGAACCACGTGACCATAGGTTAATGACCTGATGGAATAGCTGATCGTCGTATTGACAATCCTGAGGTCAATTGGATGGCCCGCTGCTTAAAAGCACGCTGTTAGGGGGTCAAGCACTTCATTGGCGCTCTCCAAATCACCTGCCCGTGGAATTGAGTCGAGTGATACGTGCAAACAGCGGTGCCTTTGATGCATGACCTTGTTTGGTGCTACAGCAGAAAAACTCAAGTACTTTCTGATTTTAGGCAGTTAGTCGGTGTGAAAATTGATCCTCGCATGCGGTCGGGCGACTCAACAGCTAGCTGACGATAATGTTGAATGGCGGAAAATATAAAATGAACACTGTAATAGAACTTTAAGTTAAAAAAAGAATTGCACGTTCGTCTGAATTGATATAACATTTACCCAATAAAGCATCTTAGATATTCGAATATAAAGGTATTTTAAAGTAAACATTTCCGCAATAGCTCCGTGTGGCACGCTGCTTAAATGTATCGCCCACACAGTTAAATTTATGGTTCGAAATTTATTTTCAGAGGAATGAAAAAATCTGTTCGAAGCACTTGTTTTAAAATATTTATTTATGAATAAATTAAAAACAAACAAAAACACCGTGTTTCTTAACGAGACGCATACACAGGTTTTCCAGATGTGTGATGATCGGTATTTTTTAAAACACACTTCACGCTGGAATGCATATATTAAAACGCGAACGAAATCAATGATCTCAGATGTACATGAAGTCTTTATTTGAACTCGATAACTTCACGGGGATATACACCTCTTATCGTAAGATACAAAAATTACAAAACATTACGATCAAATGTAATTTTAATATGATGTTCCAGAAGCATGGAGAAGTGCAAACGATTTCTATTCTGTGCCAGTCTCGTTAGATTGGTATAGAAATGGGTCATCGCAATCTGGGACATAGGCCTGTAAAATACTGGTACGGGAATATGAATATGTCGTGATTGGTGGAACGCAGATACCTTGGTGAAATAGATGTATGGAATATGTCACTTCCGAGGAAAACTTTGTTTGTTGATTTTTGGAGATATTTTATTATGATTTCGCCAGGTATCAAGTTGCACTTTTGATACATATGTTCTAACGCTCATCCTACAACAAAAACACAAACGTGTTTGGTAGAGCACCAAAATGTCGGGTGAAATATTGCTAAAACACGAATATTGCGATAATACCGAATCTGTGAGGATACCGACATTGGAAAAATCGAAGTGTTACAAAGTACATCAATGCTTGGAGAAAACTATATTGCAAGAACACCAGTTTGGAAATAAAGATTGGGTATTGCACAGACACTAATGTTGACACCAATTACGAAGGGCATGTCAGGAATACTTAACACTTAGCCGGAGAATAACGTAGAAAGGGGGAGGTATGATATACGTGTTGTCAATGTGCTTCCAACGCTCGGTAGTGTTCCTCTGACGCATGCAAGGAGATTGACCACAAGCATCGAGTACAATAAATACGGACAGGATAATAACTATGTAAGCGTAATTGGAACGCCTCGTCTGACGTGAGTAGTTGAACGCCTAAATGGTAGGGGGTGGGGTGAGCTAATGAGTAATGTAGGTAACTATGCCTACTAACTGGTGTAACTCAGAATGGCGTGAACCGTGAACTTCTGGACCGGCTAGTGCTTGCGGGCACGGTGCGGTATGGGAATTTGCCTTGGGATCGACACACTTGCAGATCTTTCCGGGAGAATGATGTGTAGAGGCGATGAGAAATCATTAAGCCACGCGGAGATAACCATCAAATAAATTCAAATCGTTATAAAGTGATTCCCGTGTATGGTGTCGACTGGCCAGAATAGATAATGAACTACGACACCCTTACTTAATTTAGACTATACGACACGCGCGCCTGTCAACGCTGATTGCTCATTCAAGTTCTTGCAACTTCTCTTTATCGATGCGAATATTAATGAAATAACACTAAATTACGTGGTTATCTACGTCGTATCATCTCTGAACCCAGCACTGCGAATGTCAAATATAATAAATGAGATAGCTGTGAGTGATATGACCGAGGTTAAAGTTGATGGGCGCAACAACGGCCCCTTTGTTCAGCTTGATCGAGTGCATTCGAAAAAATCTATAAGTGTTGCTGAGAAATTCCACAAAAGCTGGTGTCGTTTATTGACTAGTCAGAGAACAGTGCGTCAAACGATAAAAAATATAACTGGAGACGTTTTATATACACAGGGCTATTATTCACCACATCCACGTGATGCACGTGATACCCGTTGCTTAATCACTCTGAGGCAGAACAGAGAGTCTCAAAGTTGCTACAGCCTGATGGACGAACATCAAAGTGGGGTTAAAAATTGAACATAATACCATTAATGGAACGTTGCCATCATCGTAAAGTTTACTTTGCCTCAAGTGTTTCTTGAAAGAATGTGAAACAAATCCACACACACACAGGATGATTATCCTACTGGCTTGGGTGAAATGTACACTAAACACACTTCAGTTTTATCCACCATTCTTTCATTTTTTCGATTAAAGTTTTATAATCGCATGTGCAACAATTTTACATTTTAATTAGTTCGATGTCAGATAATTTATTACTTTTAGTGTTTCATGATAATGGCACGATGGCACATTATTGTCTAAATCTTATATGCGCGGCGTATGCCGTTCCGATTCATGCGACTGCACAATCTGCATTTAAAAAAATAATTCAGGATGACGTTATTTTTTGAAAGTCTGTTAAATTATGAGTTTACTTCAATTAAGAACCCATCTACTAGATTTTCTGCTTCAAGAACATAAGCTGCGCCCGGTCTTTGTCAACTTTTTTTTGAAGCCAAAATGACCATTCAAATATTGAATGCGTAAACACATGGCTTTATTTCCTGTGAAATGGCGTATATCTATGATAACTGGAAAACCCTTTATATACCCCTTAACATTCAACTCAAATACCGGATGTGATTATACCCGGATGATAAAATACCCGGATGAAAGATACCTCGTTTACCGTAAACTGTTATTTAATTTTACAGTCTATGGACGAGAATGTGAGGTTTGTCAATCCATTGTTGAGCTGGCAACAATTCCTTAACCATCCACATAACAACGGAAGAAAATCGAACAAACGGCAACGGGACCGCAGTATGCTGGTAAACCCCGTGACGAGTATTAACAGCGCCCTCATACGACAATAACGAGTCTGTCCCACTAGTTCTCGTCGTACGTTGGCGCTGTCCAAATTTGTTTCGTTTTCATTTTATTTTCAGTCCACAAGTGTAGACTCAAGGCGAACGTGGATCGACTTTGTACGCCACCATGACAGAACGAATGGAAAGAAAGAGAAAAAGAAAGGAAGAGATCGCAGTAGTGTGGTAATTCTGATAATATAAATACATCATTTCGTTATGACCTGGGTTCTGTTTAAAACTTACAAAGTCGATAATGTGACGTCACCTTTTTTTTAGTTTCTAAATTATTTTAGACAGGGAAATTACTAAACACTCACGTTTTCAAAATCTGAACACAAATATCGGGGTCCTCGAATTACGTGCAAGCAAACAATGTATTTTACACGGGTTCGGTACGTTGCTATGGGACCCACATCGAGCACGAGGTGTCGAGCAGATCACCGCACTTTAATTTTAAAGAGCATCATTTACCCTTCATAGCGTGACGACTGTAGCGCTCCAGAAGCGCCTCTACCTTATTATCCTTAGCACGGATACCCTCATTTTTATTTGCATACTGTCACTCACTTTGTGTAACGTTTTGTCCAGAAGTAATATTCAATCACGCCCAGCTAGTAGTATACCTTCCGAAAGTATTCACTATCTCTCTTATTTACGCCTTGACTACGTGTTCGCATACAGCCCCGTGATTCAAACTCACGCCCAAAAATGCAATGCCACATTTTACCACCTCACAATCAAAACATGACGTCGCTAATTATATATTATTAGAATGGTCCCCCAGGTCCAGCAGGTCCAGTCGGCCCTAGGGGTCCGCCGGGTCCACGTGGTGCAGAGATTACAAAAGAAGACATGATGATAGAGTTCAAGAAAATGGTAAAAGGTGAGATATATTGTATTTCGTATCTATACCAAAAAATAACACAATGTTTTATCTGTGATATATTGTATTTGTTGAAATACTATAACGCATCACCGGTCCCATGAGACTTTGTTAAACTAAACTTGCTACAATGTCGTGCTACGAATTCATTGTTTTCGTACATAGTGGCTAACCGCACTGTAATATTTGTTTATGTGTATAGAGGCAGCAGAGAAGCGAGCTGAACGAATCATTGCATCGCAGGTACGTCACATCCGGCTCAGCTATTTTTTTTCCATATTCAGTCTGAACGACGCACCTTCATTTGCATATTTTTAAACGTGGCGTTTCCATTGACGACATAACATTTTGCAACATAATCTACATCAATCAATGCTAAAGCTATGTGAACCACATATGTAGTTGATTGGAGACTGTCCCTAGCAGTGCAACTGTCTAAAGTTAATGGCTTGTAAATTAAAAAGGGGTATTCAATCGTTGTGAATTTAATTAGGAAACATTGTCACAACAGGGCTGATGAATAACAACGTACGGTAAAAACACAAATGCTCATGGGTAAACGCTTATTTGTATACAACGACACGCTACGACCGTCTGGCGCATGCGTAGGTGACGAATCCTCCGCTTTAACTATATACTTCGGAATTTGTTGTTATTTTAACAAATATAGGCATGACTCATTTGCAATCAGTTTTTCTTACTGGATGCCTCCAATGAAGTGCTGATATTTCCGTCGATATTTGTGATTCGCTGTCACAGTCGCGGTTGTTTGTGACGAGAGTTGGGCCAAAATAAAAACAAAACAAAACAATTATATATATAAATATGCAAATGTAGGTATCAGACTGCATATTCAGCTTATGGACAATATTTTTTCTAGATCTAAAACACAGATAAAATAATATTCAATACTGTTCGGATCGAATAGTAGTACATTTCTTCCTTGAACAACATATTCTCACTAAATATTGCCATCCATAATTAAAAAGTAAATATTTATTTTGTAGTGTCCCGGATGCTTGAACCCAGTTGGAACCCAGAATGGAACACAAGTCAGCGCCCACTACGACTGGGATGACATCGAGGTCATACCACGTATTCCTGCAGCCTTTCATTGCAAACTTCAATCAAATGTCGACATTGCTCAGAAAAGTCTCCAAGAGGTTACTAACTTTCAAATTGTGAGTAAATGATTCACACACGGCTAAATAAACGAACAAATTACACACACAATCAATGAATGGTCGGATTTTGTCACGTGATATGCAAATTTGTCTTTGCCGTAGCACTAATGATATCATGTGAATATGGTCGCACACTGAATAAGCAATCACGCACAGAAAGCTAAAGAAGCTATACAGTAAAAGCGACCTTTGTTTTTTTTCTCTACAGCCATTCGCTGGTGGTGCGTTCAAGCGGGGTCAAGGGTTAGATATTAAATCAGGGCGATTTGTGGCGCCGAGGACGGCGATATACCAGTTTTCTGCCAATATGCATATTTTCCATCGTGTTCCCAAGAAAAACAAAGAGGGCAGGAAACTACGGAGTCGAGACAATGTTCGGGTGCTGATTTGCATAAACTCTCTCTGCCATAGGCACACGTAAGTACCAAAGGGGCCATATATAACACATGGTTTCATTTTATTCAAAATGTCCGATTGGCGGTCATTTCTCGCATTACTTGAATCATAGACCCTAAAAATCATGATTTTTAGCGTCTATGCTTGATTCCCTGTTGTTTTTTCTAATGAATGTAAATACATGCACAATAAAGAGTTCCCGTTTTCGAGATTACAGAGTTCCTTTTTTTATAAAGAAAACTGCAATATTTTTACCAAGTAAAATTATATTTATTTAAAGTTGTTATTCATTCATTTATTCAATAAATATAAATGAAATGCAGAAATATAGAGAATAGAGTATACTATGTTTTGCTAATTATTAAAATTAGTAATGATGTAAATACGAAATAACACGTTCTAGACAACTTGGTACATTACTAAATTTGCTTGTAGAAATCTGTTGTTTATATTTTTCCCCAAAAACGTAAGAATCTTACAATGTCGTAAACGGAAAGTTCTCGTCGTTGATTGATTGCAAAAGTATTCTTCTGCTTATGTGAACCATATCTTTGTCGTTGGGTAAAACCCATGGAGCGACACGTATGACGTCATATCTGCATTGCACACACCAATGTTTCTTTCCACTTTGTATCTGAAGTAAAACTTCATATGGCCCAGAAACCACAGTATAAATCAATGATTGAATCGCATTAAACGGATTTAGAAAGACTGCAGATGTAAAGCTTAGATAGATGTTTTACAAACTTCAGTATACATTGCCTTATGAATTATTGGTGAACCTCTTTTTTCAGATCGCTAGAGTTTATCTCAGGACTGGAGAGCAACAGTCGGGTTTTTACGGTCAACGTAAATGGGCTTCTGCAATTAGAGGTATGCCGAACCTATCTTTGTATATCTTTGTATTATGCTATCCTATATTTGACGATGGGCGTTCTAGAATTTCCGTAGTCATATGCCGTAATCTGGTTGTTGCATGGTACACAAGTATATAATATAAGGTTATTACATAGGAAGCCCATGAACTATGATCAACTGCACGCAGTTGAGCGGGGGATGTGTGTATCGACAGACGAAAAGAATCAAAAATAAAATCTATAAAAAATACTAGCTTAAACAATATTAGTTGCTGTTTAAAATTTTGCCAAAGACTTACTTTTATATTACCGGTATCACTAGAATAAATAAAAAAAAACTGCAAAAATTGACCCCATTTACGAATATTTAACGGTTGCCCGAAAGCACGGCACAGTTAGAGGCGTGGCCTATTTAGAATGTGTCAACAACCAATCACAAGACTGGTTACGATCCAGTCAGTGAGCGAGGCTAACCGAGTCGTAAACTCGGTGCGATTCTTAACCAGTCGTAATATAGTCTCGCGTGAGTTGCGCGTCACAGAGCGCAGTGGGTGATTAAAGATGATAGATTACAGACACAGAAATTAGCAAGAATGCCACTGTATTCAAAGCACAAAACGAACGCAATGCACGCTCTATGAATAAACAAGAACACTAGCAAAACAACACAAGACAACACTAAGCATTCATTTGACAGACTTACCGATGGCTTATATTCTTAGAAATGTAAGCATGTATGACGATGAGAAGCTGCATTGTTCGAGTTATGAACATTAAATTATGTAAACATCGAGTTACCATAATGACCACGCCCATTTTGCGAAACCACATCGAAACTGTAACTTGATGTTCAATTAACAGTGAACAGAACTTCGAGTTACGGGCAACACACATTTTTGTTTTTGTTGCACGTCCAGCTTTGGTAACTCTAACTTTAATTAATTGTTACCCGAACTTCGAGTTATGCCTAGCAATAAAGACCACACCCTTAGCAACCACGCTTATGTTGAAACCTCTGAAACCTCAGGACTCTAACTTGAAGTCCAACCCTACCGCATAACGATGTATTTTGTTTAAAATGTTCTTATTTTCGTATTTGTTTCAGGCTGAACAATATGCGTCGGTGTATATTGACAACAGCTGCAGCAGAGCAGTTTCGATACAAAGCGGTTCAGACTTCACAGGAATCATGATCGGTGTCTGAATCAGCCAACACATGAGGGCGCTGTTACTCACCTACCTTCCAGTGGACTTGAACCAGTCCGGCGACAATTTTGTTTGTTTGTTCGCCGCTAAATATACTCTTGCACACTCTGAAGATCATATGTTAGTTATTTGGAGCAGTTAAATACCATCCAAAAAAAACCCAGCAGTGTGAAGACAGTAACTGTACTTGTCGAAATCATCATGACATCATGTCTGACGTCACCAATGACTGTTCGTCATGAATATTTATGTAAAACCTATTATTTTCAGGTTGATATCGGTATTAGTATAGTCAATCAAAATAACGTTACCTCGTGAAACGCTCGTCACCCGCATGTTTACAGTTGTTAAGTTTGAACTCAGGATCATATTTTTGTGACTATTAAGTTTTTGAATTTTTTTTTACTATTTTAATTATATCCAGTCTTAATTATATTGTATATAAATTATAAACCTCTTGAAAGTTGAAATAACATTTAAAAGATAATTGTTGTTATTTTAGATACATATTCGATGTTTTTCTATAGTTCATATAATATACGTAGGACATAAGTTATTCACATTTAGCGTCTTTACTTTTAAGAAATATTTGACGTTTTGTATATATTATGTTCCTATATTGCCCATAATACATTGCGACTGGGTGTTATTTTAGATACTTCCGGAAAGGAGAATGACATTTCATGATGAATGGGGACAGCAAACAAAGGATCCTCGTTTTGGTGTCAAGAAATCATGCTCGTGACACAAAGTCACGTCACGTGAAAACTGAGTTTAAACGTTAAAACCAATCATTGCCGTTCAAAGTCTTGGTTCTCGTCCATATGTTTAGTAAATTCAATCCGGAACGAGGTAACCACACCCACCCTCCCCTTGATGATTTATGCTCAATTAGGTGACGTTATTTTCAAATGTATGAAAAGTGGTTAATTTGGAGAAAGGTCGATTCCCGGACGAGAAGATGACAACTGTCTTACCTGTATATAAATGAGCAAGTCTCAATGGGAATAGAGATTCATTGAATGGTTTCATAGATCGTACACGCAAATGTTCACTGAAATCTCGTTAAGAACGGGGAAGTCACGAGAGTTGTGTTTGCCCTTCAAATAATGATCCGACCTTTCCCGTCACAGTGCCCATTGTTTCAATGACCTATATAACCTTAGTATGACGCAATGACGGGAGCAAATGGAAATTATATGAGGAAAACTCAAGTTTTGTGGCTTTCAACAAAATCCCAGCAGTCGTTGCATCTACTGTCTATCGTATTAAACGTTGTCTGAGTAGATTGCTTAATTAATGACAATCTATATAACTGTTTTCTAGTTTAGCAAACATGACAACATATAGCAATATATGCAGTACTATCATGTTATTAAAATTGCCTGTCATTATATCACCAGACCCATTTAAAGATCAGCTACAGGTAGTGTGACGTTAGACAGTGTATTTTATTTCTAAAAAATCGATCAATGTGGATTTAAATGTAGTGGCGAAATTAAAATCTTGTTAAACATTTGGATTTCAAGACGTTCGAAGCTAAATAACAAGCGGCAAATGAATCTGTACCATTGGTAAACGAGGCTATATCAATGTGAACGAGGCTGAACTAAAGGCGAACGAGGATATAACAATGGCGAACGATGCTGTACCAATGGTGAACTAGACTGTATCAATTGCGAACGAGGTTATACCAATGACGAACTATTTTAACCATACTGTAATAGAACTATACTACACGGAAAGGTTGGACACTGGTCATTATCGACAACGACACTCGGATGAAAACATTGCACACCAAAATAATACTAGTGGGATTCTCGAATGTTCATAGTTTATAAAACAATCCCAATTTAAAAAACAAAAACAAAAAAACAAAACAAAACGGGTATAATGGCTACTCTGTGCATTTGCATGGTTTAAAACTACTCGCTGTTAAACTCAGAAAGTGGGCGTTACACAAGGGTCAACGGGCACTAAAATGTAACTTTTCAGGTTTTCAGAACTCAATTACTGAATCAAGCGACTCTGACCGAATTGAAAGTTCAGACTTGTATCCTGTCACGAGCATGCACAAGATTTGCAAGTGATCGTGGAACTACACAGTAACGTTTTTTCTGTAAAAAAATATATTAAAACGGGAATTATTGATTCGAGTTAAGTACTCATTAACATGAGATTTATTCAAGCGATTCGAATATTCTATATCGTTGTAAATATAAGCAGAAAGATTGCATGTGTGTTCGGCAAAGAAGTTATGTGTAAAGGGACATCAGCTTATCATGACAATAGACACCTTATTTGCGAATGGTAAGGCCCACTCACTGTCTAATTCGATTCACCAGTCTGTTATTCGTACCTTTAAGACGGCGTCTAGTCAGGGGAACAGTAGATGCAACGACGTTAGAGAAAACTCTCGCTTCAAACTAAATCTCGGCGGTCAAATATGAATAGAATTAATATTGTACGAAGGTTTGACTGATCCCAAATAAGTTAGTGCTTATAGGATCAGATCATGGCTTCATCTATGGAATTTAACGTGCATTGTAGAATTTACCGAATATGAATGCAGCTTATACAAGTCAATTCCCCAACGTGTACAATCAACAAATTAAATGACATCATAAACGAATTTGATCGGTGCCCAAACGAACATATTATCCTGTCAACGTCTGTGTAAGACGCCTCAAGTGTTGACAGTTGTTCGTACCTTTGTTTGAATGTAAGCCGTTACAGGGAATATAAATCAACATTTTCAATTTATTATTTACATAAAGTGTGTCGCATTTGTATAGTTCAGTTGACCTCAAAATAAATATAGTTGTTGAAAGGCAATCATGAAAGTTTCATTAAATACATACATTGACGTCGATCGCGTTGAGTCAAGTAATTACATATGTCACCAACACGATATCTTGTACATATTCTATCTTGTACATTTCAGTACGATCTATATTCGTTAACGATTTAAAAAAATATATTTGACCCTGAAGCAATTCTGGCAATATCCCGGATCGACCTTGAGCGTTATGGAGACTGAATCGTTCTAATCACCGATGATGATAATGTTGTCAATGCGCATCATTACCCCCAGTTTAAGGTTTCGTGCACTTTGAGCTATTTTCATATACAAGAAATTTATTATCATAATCGTAATATTCCTAGATACTATGTGTATGACGACGAAACTGATGAAATTAAGCAAATTAAGAACACATAGAGGTATGGCCAAGGCCAGTATATGTACCCAAATAATGTTACTAATAATTATATTCAATCATCTACTTTGTCATGTATTGTGTGGAATGTGAACGGTCTGAAAACTAAATGGACCAATCCTGACTTTCTGTTATTCTTATCTAAATTTGACATTATTTTCCTTACTGAAACATGGAGCACACCTGAAAGCAAATTTGAAATTAATGGTTATGAAAGCTATCACAATTCACGTATCAAGCGCATGCGCTATGGTCGTACTTCTGGTGGCATTAGTATCTTATATAAAACAGGGTATTTTAATGAGGTGAAATTTTTAAACAGTGAAGCGACTGATAGTATTGTCTGGTTTCTTTGCAGCACTGGTGATTCGAAATATTGTTTTGGCATTGTTTATTTTTCACCCCAGTATTCTAGCAGTTATTCTAATGAAGTAAATTTTCAAATTTTGGAGGATGAATTGGCAAATAATATATCTAAATATCCGGAATATAAATTTTTTTGTTGTGGCGACTTTAACGCCAGAACGGCAACGGAACCAGACTTTACTGAACATGATAACAAGGATTTTTTCGCTGATCAAGTAAATATGCCAGAACCAGAGTTACCAAAAAGGTCTTCCCAGGATCGTGCAATTAATCCATTTGGCCATTTATTACTAGATTTATGTAAAAACTCTAATAACTTAAGAATTCTTAATGGCCGATTATTTGAAGATAAAGGACTAGGCCATTTTACATGTATTAAATCTACAAGTGCCAGTGTAATTGATTACGTCCTAACATGTTATGACAATTTTGAACTGTGTAGTGATTGTTCCATAGTTAATAGACCCGATTCTGACCACTTACCAATCACATTTACACTGAAAACTCTAACCCAAAAAGAGAACGAATCCTCAATCGAGGGCAGTATTTTTACTAGATATAATTGGAATGTATCAAAAAAGGATCAATTCCATTCATTTTGGAAAGATGAAACTGCAAAGCTCTTGGTAGAAAGATTTCACACTTTAGAAAATATGGGAAATACTATTGAAGCTGCTAATATTTTATCTGATTTGTTATTTAACGCGGCTGATGGCATGAAACGTAAATGTAAATTGACACAGACTATAAGAAAGTTTGATACGAAAAGTAATTGGTTCGACGATGACTGCAAATATATGAAGCAACAGACCAGGAAAGCCCTAAATCAGTTTCGAAATTGTAGATCTGTTGTTAATCTTGAAAACTATATTACTCACAGAAATAATTATCGTATATTGCTAAGGGACAAAAAGAAACTATTTAACAATCTCAAAAAACGTGAACTTTACATCTCTGCAATCAATGCGAATACAAAGGAATTTTGGGATTTATTAAATAGTAAGAAAAGTGGCCCATCTACAAAAATCCAACCAAGCGCATGGCATATGTATTTTTCTGAACTCTTTACGAGTACATTTTTGAATTATGGGAATGGAAGTAACATGTTTATAGAAGAAGTTCAAGACTATCTTGATAATTTATTAATTTTGCCAGAGTCAAATGCAGTTATTGACTATCAGATTTTAGATCAAGCCATTACAATTGTGGAATTGGAACATGCCCTTAGTCGGTTAAATGCAAATAAGACAGGTGGTATTGATGGTTTATCGCCGGAAACATTTAAGCATATTCCTATGATTTTTAAACAATTACTTGTTAAACTTTTCAATACAATACTTAATACTGGTATATTCCCTCCACAATGGGTGCATGGTTTAATTATTCCTGTGTATAAGAAGGGGGAAAGAGATTCAGTTAATAACTATAGAGGTATTACATTATTGCCTTCGATTACAAAAGTTTTCAGTGATATTATATATCATCGTCTGCTTAATTGGGTGAACTTGCACTATCCTATTGTGGAAGAACAGGCTGGTTTCCGTAAAAAAATATTCATCAGTTGACAATCTATTCGTTTTATCAACCATTATTGATCGTTATTTGTCACTAGGAAGTAAATTATACTGGGCATTTATAGATTTTGAAAAGACATTTGATAGGATTAACCACACCTTACTCTTTTATAAACTAACAAAATCGGGAATGGGTGGCAAACTATTTAAAGTATTGAAGTCCATGTACCAAGATATCAGGGCATGTGTTCGCTCCCCAGTAGGTATTTCTGAATTGTTCAAATGTGAAGTAGGAGTCCAACAAGGCAGTGTTTTATCGCCACTCCTTTTCTCTCTCTTTGTAAATGATCTTGGCGAATCAATACAACACAGCCACGCCGGAGTTTATAAAACGCCTATAAAATTATTTTATTTGTTATTTGCAGACGATTTGGCAGTTTTTAGCTCTTCCATTATGGGTTTACAACGTCTTCTGTATAATTTGGATCTATATGCAAGTAAATGGAGACTAAAAGTTAATATTGATAAAGTAATGGTATTTAGGCGTGGGGACAGATTGAAATCAACTGAGCAATGGTGGCTTGCAAGACATAAACTAGAAGTTGTTTCTTATTATAATTATTTGGGTATAGTACTGTCTAGTTTGGCCAAAAAAGCGTCAGGATCGTTGTTTGCGATTAAGAGAAGTATTTCGCAATTTGACGGTATTGATGTAAATATTGCATTTAAAATCTTTGATGGTAAAATCCTACCAATTTTAATGTACGCTAGCGAAGTCTGTGGCTTTCACAATGGCAATCAAGTTGAAATTATACAAAACAAATTCTGTCAATTTATATTGAAAGTCTATCATAATGCACCAAATATTGGCTATAAGGGGGGAGTTAGGTAGGTTTACTATTAAAACGTTTAGACTTATTAGGATTATTAAGTACTGGCTTCGCATTTTATCATTACTCCGACACAGACTGGTATATTTATGTTACATGTTTCAGTACCATGAAGCAGAAAGGGGTAAAAAGTGTTGGGCTCTGAATTTAAAAATGTTACTTCTTTCTTATGGCCTGGGTGAGACATGTACAACCAAGGGGTGGGGAACTCTGAATATTTTGTTAAGTTTTTCAAACAGCGATGCTTGGACATTGATATTCAAAATTGGCAAAGTGGACTCGAGCTATTTCCGAAGCTGTGCTTTTATAGAAAATTTAAATATATACTTGGTCAAGAGAATTATTTTAAAACAGTCCAAAAAGACTGTTACAGGGAAGCATTGTGTCGCCTAAGAATTTCTGCCCATTGTCTACGTATTGAAACTGATAGAAAATTCCATAATACACGCACAGAAAGAGTTTGTATTTTATGTAATACCAATTGTGTAGAGGACGAGTACCATTTTGCATTATCTGTCCGTTTTACCAAGAGTTGAGATCTAAATACATCCCATATTATTATTATACACTTCCCTCACCCGAAAAATTTATATCACTATTACAATTACAAAATGCAGTAATCTTGCGTAACATTTCTAAATTTATTTTTCTCGCCACAAAAAACGTAATACAATACTGTTTACAACACCAACATTTGAAAGGAACTGAGGTACATTTATTAGAACACTATGCAGATCGTTGCAACAACAGAGTTTAAGATTTGCGTACGTAGCGGGAACAGAACGTGATGTTCTAATTTCGTTTGCGTTACGTTCTCGGGTGTCAGAAAACGATTAAGTACAAACGGGAACGTAACTGAAACAGAACCATGTAAACTCATCTCTCATTGAGCAACCATAATATAACTATCCCGTAATATGCTTGAAGATATATACCCCGTAGTTACCCCTTCATACAGTATGGTGGATAGCTGCTTCTTAGCATCAAATGTACGGCGCATGTCATGTTAGTATGAAGCAGAAATAGCGAATGTTGTTGTCTCCTTAATCGAAAGTTGGAATATAATACCTAAATTGAGGAGTGTTGATGTAAAGTGAATCATTAATAAGTAAATGTGAAGTTCATTTTTCCCACTGGGGTGTCATACTTAGCAGAGCAGCCGCTTCGCTGCGATCTATTGAAAGTAAGCCTCAAAGACCCGTTGGATTCGATTCCCACCCCACTGACAATGCCATCTACAGTGTAGACATTTCAGGTATCGTTCATGGTCTTAACAGAGTGGATAGAATTCTAACCATTTGTACATTTGTAACGATTTGAACTATTTCGATTAAAATGCTTGATGGTCTTTAATTTATCATGTGGTATAGTGAAAGAGGATATAATTGGAATTACAATTGAAAGTGATTGAATTTGATTATTTCGAAATTTGGATTGATATCACTTCTTCGATTGTAACGAAATAAATATACATTTGGATGTGCAAGCATTACGTTTAGCTTTGTAAGGTGTTTTATGAAGTTTGGATTTTCAAGAATTTAATTCTTCCTAAAATTTGTTTATCTGTAAGTAGAAATAGTGTTATATTCACTATGGTACTTCAACAAAGTACTCATATTACATGGTTCAAGCAAAGATCAAGCAAGAACACTTGTGCATCGATTTGGGGTTTTTGTGTATTGTTAAATATTGTTTTTCAAAAATGAATTTAGGAAGCCATAACAGCAAAGAATGGTTAAATTAAATTATTCGCCAATAAAATAATCCAGCCATACTCATTGGGCTGGACAGTTTTTAAACTAAGTGAAATCTTCGCAATGAACAACGCCCAAAATAGATACACAAATGTTCAAAGTAAGTCGGTCCTCTTTACCACGTAAATTCATTTGAGAGGTGTTGTAATTGGATATTTAAAAAAAGTAGTATACGCATCAAATTGCAATTTCCTAAACACGTCGATCACGGTAAAACGCTAGGTTTCCCGATTAATTATTCTCACAGCTTAAAAAAATCATTGTAACACTGCATAGATAAAATGAAAATAAAAAAAACTGAGATGACAAAACACTATATTCGACATTGTCAAGCTTCAAATTTAATATAATGCATCGTGGGTACGCATCCGTTTCATTGCAGATGTAGGTAATTGGAAAATGGTTTTACCATTTCGGGCCAGACCGTATCATCGTCAGTTGAATAAGAGTGTCCAATTTCCAGGTATTCATAATATTCAATTCGACTATTAGATGTATACATATGTGACCACATAATCGCAGCTCCCAAGGCATCAGGAATCAAATATCTTTGGGGAATGAATTTATTTTCAACAATGAACTTTTGAAAGGATTTTATCCTTAATTCAGAACATCTTACGATAAGATGATGTTTACGCCAAATTGTATTTCACCGAATCACGTATCCATCATAGCAATTTATCTAAAATTGAGAAAATTTGGTTCATTGGAAATTACTAATTTTGTGTGAGTCTATAAATTTGACATTTTTTGATATATATTGAATTGAACATGATTGAATATTTGTTGTATATGAAGTTGGTAATAAAGGTTTACTTCTCTTGTATGTAGGCCTCCGATCTATTACAATTTCGGTTTTTACATAACTGGTATTTAAGTAGCAAAGTGAATAAATGATAGTAACAATCACGATACATACTCATAATACAGATGTGGAGCTTGCAAGACGGATATCTTATTTTGAAGAAATGTGCGTGTGTACGAGGCCAAATGTCTGTGGTATCGAGATCGTTTGAACTCAACTGATGAATACAATTATGGAACTTTAGGGTTCTTGTCTGATTGCGGATATATTTGTTACTTTTTCACCCGGTATTACATTTAAACAGACAATTTCCATTTCTAGGAGACATGAGTAATATCATTTTCATCTGGAATGTTTCTGTGTCTTCCAGACTCTTATTTTTTGTGGTTCTGTAAAGTTCTGCTGACAAAGATGAATACTTTTCATTTCAAACTGTTACAGTAGTATGTACTGTCAGTAATACTGTCAGTTTTATCTCCATTTGCATGTCACCCTTACCCTTACCTATATTGTTTACACGTTCGGAAAATAAATACTTAACTTACCAAAATCATCAGATTGTCCGAGTTAACCAAACGTACCAAACCTATATCAAGTAACCTTGTATTATTTTCAAGTTTGTCATATGACTATTTGATAGTTTTGCTGATTCTAGTTTTTGTTTTCTCTGTTTTAGTGGATCAAATGTAACTAAATATTGTTTCGCTTATGTGTTAAATGTTTCCTCACATCCCCTGTATAGGGAATCTTTATAGATTGGTGCAGGAATTTTTCAAAGTAGCATTTTTCTGCTGTCTTGCTACTGATTTCAGATAGTTTCAGTTTTAGTTTTAGTTTCCAATGTTTTTGTAAGCTACAATGTTTCCCTTCTGATTAAATTATGTTCAGGATAATTATAATTGAAAGTATGAGTAAGTATGTGTGGGAAATGATCTGACTCTGAGGATACTTCAAATAGCGTAACGCAATCATGTAATTCGAGACGTTGTTCATAACGTTTTGTTCATTGTTTTCTACACACTTAAATTGCAGACACGTAACATGTAAGTGTTTATTATAAAATGATAACTGTACCGAGTTATTTGTAGTTATAAATTGTCACTTTGACAACAATCGAAAATTTGGTTTAGTACAGAACCAAGACAGTCACAGCAAACGTGTGAGAGATGCGTGTCCAATATCATCTTTTATTGTATTTATAATCTTTTTTATGTTTTGGAGGTCTGATGTGTACTGGTGCATTTTCTGAATGCTACCATTTTTATTGCCTGAAGTTATGTTTCAGTAAGCAAAACACTATGTTGACTCGATATGATTTTTATAAAGCAATTCTAACAGTTTGCTTTCCTTCTCTCGTAAAAGAATCGTTTTCAATGCCTTGTAAACAGTATGAGATTACCAACAATGTCTAATATCGCACGAGAGTTGAGTATACTTTGAATGTTATCATTGTTTACCCGAAGGCATTTAGTTAAAAAAACAAAAACACGTCACCGACAGAAACAAGTATACGCACACAACATAATGGCAATGCGGACTAGGAAGTTATATATCTGTCAGTTGTTTGTTAGGGAAGGAAAAGCGGAAGTTGATTAGTGGCCTCGTTTCATTCGTCTTATGTTTCACTAACAATCCAGTTATTCAAACTATACATACTTAATGATGATACGTACACGAATGCAAGCATTTGAGTTTTTTTTATATATTTATTCTAAAAAATTCCAACAGGCAAAAACCCCAATTACAGAACCAGGAAAAAAATCACGACTACAAAATAAAATAATAAAAATACATATAAATACATACAGCCTATAGAAAAAACACGTATTATATCAAACCTATGTTTACAAATAGTTAGATAAATAGCAGAAAGATATAAAAATGTTGACAATGTTCCACTTACTAAAAAGATTGTTAAACAGTTTGTCGCATACGACTTGTTTACCACTTCCGTGTGACTGAGAATGTTCTAGAACCGTACTGTGTCTGGGTGGAATTTTTAGAAGTTGGTTGAATAGGTAATAGGACACTGTAGAAGGCAATAGAAAGTAATGGAACATTCTAGAAATTTGTAGTAAGTTCCAGACTCATTATGTATGCTGATGTAATGGTCTATTTATAGACAGTGTGGGTATATATAGGGGAGTTGTTCAGCACTGAGATCAGATCGGAGATCTCGTTGAATTGTATTGGAGTTTAAGTCACTAGTTATTGGAGTAGTGGAGTTTTACCGCGTTATTGTACTTGATGTCTGCAGAGTATAATAATACCAGTACCAGTTGAAACCTCATCTGTTGGCTCCGTGTTCGTATTTTATCATCGCCGCCAGGGAAGTCTTTTTGTTACTGTTGCCATTTTTGGTATTTGAACCATTACACCTGTACTATACCAATTACGGTAATATTACGTTGCGTGTGACATCTGGGGGCTCGTCCGGGAACAGTGAAGACATATAGAAGACAACATGGCCAGCGAGATAAAAGATATGTCGAAACAAGAGTTGATGGAATGGGCGGATGAACTGGGAATGACTGGAGAAGACAAAAGGAAATTTATTTTGGAGCAATTGAGTTCTCAGCGGGCTGACAGACAAGCGGCGAGGGAAGAGAGAAAGGCAAAAATGGAAATAGAAGTAGAGGTGAGGAAAATGGAGATTGAGGAAAGAAAGGAAAAGTTACGACTGGAAGCGGAAGCAGAACAGCGAGAAAAGGAAAGGGAGATTGAGGAAAGAAGGGAAAAGTTACGATTGGAAGCGGAAGAAAAGAAAAGAGAATTTGAGTTGAGGAAATTAGAGCTGCAAGCAGCAATGCCGGGGTTTCAACAGGCTGATTTTGGTGGTCAATGAAATGTGGTCAGTGATGCACAGTCACCAAAGTTGCCTGCATTTGTTGATGGTAAGGACGAAGTTGATAGTTATTTATTGCAGTTTGAGAGGTTTGCAACGAATGCGAGTTGGCATAGAGATGGATGGGCCACAAAATTGAGTGCGCTGTTGACTGGTAGAGCACTGGAAGTATATTCCAGGATGTCCTACACTTATGCAGTTGACTATGATCGTGTGAAGGTGGCGCTGTTGACAAGATACGATTTCACAGAGGATGGGTACAGGAAGCGATTCCGTGAAATTAAACCTGAAAGTTCCGAGAGTCCTGACCAGTTAATTGTGCGGCTTAAGTTTTATTTTGCTAAATGGGTTGAGTTGTCAGGCACTGAAGCAACATATGATGGTGTTACTGACTTGATGGTGAAGGAGCAGTTTATTGGTGCCTGTACAAAAGATCTTGCAGTTTATCTTAAAGAAAGAGCACCCAAAGATTTAGATGAGTTGGCAGTAATAGCAAAGCAGTACCTAGTGGCACATGGTCGACAGTTATCCACAAAGGACCAGGTGAGGCGTAACAATAATAAGACTGTCATTAGAAATACTGATGTGGGACAGGGTAGTAGTATCCGGTGTTATTTATGTATGTCAGGGTGTTGGTTATCGAGCAGCACAGTGTCCATCCCGCGTTACTGATGTCAACCATGACAAAGGTGAACAGTGCCTTCAGTGTGGTGCCATAGGACATGTGGCTAAGTTCTGCCGTAGTGGACAACACAGGGGTCAAGAAAGAAAGAGTGTCAAACCCAGCACTACTACTGGTGCAGCTGCAGTGGTTAAAGAGGAGTCTAATATCAGTGCTAGCTGTGCTGTTCAAATTAACGGTGACGTGCCTAAAATGGTTGAGAAGGACCATTTGTTGTTAGCATCGGGGGAGCAGTTAAAGGTTGTGAATGGTGCATGTATGGAACGGAGTGGCGTTGTGGAGGACAGGACTTTGCCTGTGGGTCAAGGGAAGGTTGGTGACATAGTTGTGACCATGTTGAGAGACACTGGGTGTAATGGCATTATAGTCAAGAAGAGCTTGATACCAGATGACCAGTATACATAAAAGATGGGTCATATGTTGATGGTTGATCGTACTGTAAGAAGGGTTCCAGTCGCCATGGTGGAAATTGATACGCCATATTTGAGAGGCACGGTTGAATCATTCTGTGTGCAGGACCCAATCTATGAGTTAATTGTTGGGAATGTGTCCGGAGCAAGACCACCAGATGACCCGGAACCAGTGTGGAATGTGAGTGGAGCAGTAATAACCAGAGCGCAAGCGAAGAAATCTGGTAAGGTGAAGCCGCTCAAAGTGTGTGATGTAAAAAGACTGGAGTACATGTAACAAAAGACAAATTAATCGAGATGCAGCAAGCAGACACATCGTTGAAGAAATATTATAATAAGAGAGAACCAGAAGTGAGAGGGCACCATACAACAGAGTTCCAGGTATATGGAGGCTTGCTATATCGTGTGTATTGGGATCATTCAGTTCCAGGAGGCAAAACGATACGTCAAGTGGTTGTGCCGAAACTGTTGAGGACTCGTGTTATGGAGATTGCCCATGATTTAATATTTGGTGGACACATAGGGATAAAGAAGACAGAAGACCGGATTGTGACTAGCTTTTATTGGCCTGGGCTACATCAAGATGTTACCAGTTTTTGTAGGTCGTGTGATGTGTGCCAGAAGACTGTTTCAAAGGGATCAGTTGTGAAGGCCCCATTAGGTATGATGCCCTTAATTGATATGCCATTCAAGCGTGTGGCTATAGATTTGGTTGGACCAATTACACCAGCCAGTGACGGGAGTCATCGATACATCTTAACTATTGTGGACTATGCTACACGGTATCCAGAGGCCGTTCCACTTAAAAATATAGATACGGAGACTGTAGCAGAGGCGTTGATTGACTTTTATAGCCGATTGGGGATTCCAGAAGAAGTACTAAGTGACATGGGGACTCAGTTTGTGTCAGAATGCATGCAAGAAGTATCAAGATTGCTCAGCATTAAGAGACTGACGTCTACGCCCTATCACCCCATCTGTAATGGACTGGTGGAAAAGTTTAATGGTACGTTGAAGAAGATGTTAAAGCAGTTGTGCCATGAACATCCAAGGCAATGGCATCGGTATATTAGTGCTTTACTCTTCGCATAGAGAGAGGTACCACAGGAGTCAACTGTTTTTTCCCCATTTGAGCTGTTATATGGTCAAACAGTTAGAGGCCCAATGAAGATTCTTAAAGAGTTATGGACCAAAGAGAGCGATACTCCTGAGATAGTTAATAGTTACCAGTATGTGTTTGAGTTGAGAGATCGGTTAGAACAGACTTTAGAGATTGCTCGAGAGGAATTACAAAAGGCACAGAACCGATACAAGTGTTACTATGATCGTAAAACGAAGAAACGAGTGCTTAAGGAAGGAGATAAGGTGTTAATTTTGCTGCCAACTGACAACAACAAGCTATTGATGCAGTGGAAGGGTCCTTATGTGGTGGAGCAGGTAATAGGCGAAAACGATTATCGAGTGAGGGTAGGTGACAAAGTGAAAACGTATCAAGTAAATATGTTAAAGTTGTATGTTGAGCGGGAGACGTCACCTCAACCAGATGGAAGTGAGGCAAGATACTCACCAAATACAACCATAGACCTGATGAATGCTGTGCGCGCAGCTACAGCGGGGTGCAATGAGTCAGATGAAGAGAATGCTGTAGACCAAGATGATCTTCTAGAGTTAGGAACTTGTAAACCCAAGGAGTCAGGTAAAGATGTTCAAATTGGTACAGACCTGACAGAACACCAGAGAAAAGAACTGGTGGGTTTAGTCAATACATATGACAAGGTGTTTACTGACTTGCCAGGAAAGACCAAGATAATCAGTCATAAGATTGACCTGACAAATGATACACAAATACGATCTAAACCATACTCACTACCATATGCAATAAGGGAGAACCTTAGGCAAGATATTGAAGATATGTTAAAAATGGGAGTAATCAGGAAGTCCACATCACCCTATGCATCACCGGTGGTGATTGTAAAGAAGAAGGATGGATCGAATCGCATATGTGTAGACTATATGAAATTAAATAAGGTCACTGTAACCGACCCTGAGCCAGTGGTAACAACAGGGAACATATTTCAGAGGCTACATAATAGTAAGTTCCTGTCAAAAATTGATTTAAGTAAGGGTTATTGACAGATACCAGTAGCTGAAGACAGCATTTGTTACTCCTGATGGAACTTATGAATTTTTAAGGATGCCATTTGGAATGAAGAATTCGGGAGCTACTCTGGTGCGGGGAATCAGGAAATTATTGTCAGGTATGGAGGGGGTTGGAAGCTATATAGATGACCTGATAGTTTATTCAAGCTGCTGGGATGAGCATGTTCAAGTATTATCTGAGTTGTTACGAAGACTAAGGGCAGCGGACATAACAGCTAGACCATCCAAGTGTGTTCTGGGTGCAACATCAGTAGAATTCCTGGGTCATGAAATTGGACACAATTGGGTGAGTCCAAGTCACGACAACATGGAGAAAATTCGAGAAGCGCAAAGGCCAGTGACCAAGAAAGGTGTCCGATCATTCTTTGGGCTGGTCAATTACTACAGAGACCACATCCCCTTATTCGCAACTATTGCAGCACCCTTGAGTGACCTACTAAGGAAAGGACAACCTAACAAAGTTGTATGGGGAGAGGCCCAGGAGAAAGCATATAACACTTTGCGGGAATACTTATTGGGCAAACCAATTTTGAAGTTGCCAGACCCACAGAAACCATTTGTGTTGCAGACGGGCGCGTCTCATGTAGGAATTGGAGCAGTAATTATGCAGAATCATGGTGAGAAGCTTCATCCAGTTGCGTATGCAAGTAAGAAGTTATCCGACGCAGAAAAGAAATATTCAACTGTAGAAAGGGAATGTTTAGCCATTGTTTGGGGCGTGAATAAATTTCGCCTATATTTAGCCGGTGTGGAGTTCATTTTGCAGACGGATCATAAACCATTGTCTTACCTGGATAAAGCCAAGTTTGCAAATGACCGAGTGATGAGATGGGCGATGACTCTGCAAGGATATGATTACCGTGTTGAGGATATTCCTGGACGGGACAATGTGGTAGCAGACTACCTGAGTAGATTGATGGACTGAGGAACTTTTGAACAGTATAGTAGAATGTTATTCGTTTATGACTGTATTTCATATTTTATTATATTCTACTGTAGGTGATTTTCGAATTTTTGTACCCAGAGCTTTATTCAGTTCGATTTGATATATTGTATTGTTGTTTTATTTGAAATTGTTATCGTATTTGTATCATTGACGTCGTTGCTAGTCATGTAATATTATATGTTATAATATTCTTGAGAGGGAGGCATGTCGCATATGACTTGTTTACCACTTCCGTGTGACTGAGAATGTTCTAGAACCGTACTGTGTCTGGGTGGAATTTTTAGAAGTTGGTTGAATAGGTAATAGGACACTGTAGAAGGCAATAGATGGTAATGGAACATTCTAGAACTTTGTAGTAAGTTCCAGACTCATTATGTATGCTGATGTAATGGTCTATTTATAGACAGTGTGGGTTTATATAAGGGAGATGTTCAGCACTGAGATCAGATCGGAGATCTCGTTGAATTGTATTGGAGTTTAAGTATCTAGTTATTGGAGTAGTGGAGTTTTACCGCGTTATTGTACTTGATGTTTGCAGAGTATAATAATACTAGTACCAGTTGAAACCTCATCTGTTGGCTCCGTGTTCGTATTTTATCATCGCCGCCAGGGAAGTCTTTTTGTTACTGTTGCCATTTTGGTATTAATTGGTTAATATAAACTGAACTATTAATATAAATTATGTTTTCCGAGGGCTATGAAAAAAGTCCTCGGAAGGTGTATTTGTTCTCGGAAATTGGGATATATATCCGTATTTTTGTTCTCGCAACATAGAGCAATCTAAGTACCCCCCCACACACATTTCTGATCTTCAAGCGGTGGCAAATTGAAGAAATTGCACATGCAAACATAATCAGTAGAATCGTAAGATAAATTGGGTTTAATTTGTAGTATAAATTTTACTTAGGTACTTCTGGGACGGAGACCACACCTGTGTGAGCAGTGTTCTAAATTACTGCAAATCGACGAAATATATGTGACCGCACGTCTGATTAAAGAAGCCAGAAATTTTGAATGTCTTGTTGACACACACCGGGTAATTGGACGCAAAGAAAAGGAAGCCAACATGTCATTACAAATCACAATGCATTGTATGGCAGAGTACAATCCAGCCCATAATTTGATGTTTCTTCGGGGAATATACCCATGGATAACGAATATAACCTTGGGCTACAGTTAGTATAACGTTAGGTTCATTATTTTGTATTTTGTTGAATGTTCGATACAGTCAATAGGCATTTGCGACTATACATGGTCAGTAATCACGATTTTTCAAGTTCGCCACGTTTGATTGATGGCCTGCGCCTTTGAACAATTTCTATATTTCAATTATAATTGTCCGACTTGTGGATGATTGAACAACAAATGTCTATATACAAATAGACCCAATGTGTCTAAAGATGATAACTAATGCGTGGACGGATTGCCATGTACAATATACATTTCAAATATATAACATTACATGTCAATATGCTGCATATACAGATTTCTAAGTATGACAGATGGTTAAAAGGGAATCATGAACTATATACAATGCCAAGCAAACTTTTAATATACCGACATTTGAATGCAAGTAGCTACATGAATTAAGTATGTTTGGCAGTAAGTTCAAACGGCAAATGTATGCATAAAAACGCCACATTTATCGCGGCTCTCTATGGGCCTGGCAATGTGGGACCCACGTGTTGTATACAGTGCATGTAAATACATTGTTTGATTACACTTTATATGTTTAATATGTAATGTCCTTGCTCTGAGAGTGTTTATGTTACATCTCACAATGTCACATGTTAATATCTATCGCATGTAAATACTGGTTTGAACCAGTCTCCACAATATATACAATATATGCTTGCAACAGCCAATCAAAAGCGATGAAAGCACAATCTGATTTTACTTTGCTATTTATTGACACATCGAAATCCACTGTTTGATAACCTAGTTTACTAAATGCAAATGTTAATAAATATGATTTTACTTAAAACATTGTATTTTTCTGCATAAATATGAAAAAAATACGCATTCGAATGCAGGCATTTGAGATTTTTTACATATTTATTCTCAAATTTTCCAACAGGCAAAACCCCCAATTACAGAACCAGGAAAAAAATCACGACTACAAAATAAAATAATAAAAATACATATAAATACATACAACATATAGAAAAAACACGTATTATATCAAACCTATGTTTACAAATAGTAAGATAAATAGCAGAAAAATCTATAAATGTCGACAATGTTCCACTTACTAAAAAGATTGTTAAAAAGTTCTTGGTAAACATGAACACAGTCAAAAGGTAATACGACAAATGCTAGATCTAAAATAATCATGTGACCTTGTAAATATACAGGAAATCGAAAGGAAGTTTCTTACACAATGAAGGTGTAACGATATGTAGAATTAGGAAACTTGTGCAGAAAACACACACATACTTGTATTGCTATATGTTCCGAGGACTTCATTGGATTAAATTTTAATATAGTTGAATTAACTTTTAATATAGTTGCGATGTAAACTCGACTAAAACGCGTTCCTATATATGGTTGCGTTTTAATTGGAGTTTAATTCAATTCAATTACAATGTAGAATTGCATTTTAATTAAGTTTAATTAAACAAGAGTTGAAAATCCTGTGACTGAACATAGAAATGTTTGCGAAGCTCAGGTTTAGTATCGGGGAAAGGCATGGTACAATTATATTAATATTAATATAAACTGAACCATACCTCCCACCCGATACTTAACTTAAGCAACGCAAAACGTAATAATAATCAAATTAACTATTAAAATAAATTAAGTTTTCCGAGGACTATGAAAAAGGTCCTCGGAAGGTGTGTATGTCTTCGGAAGTTGGTATATATCTGTATTTTTGTCCTCGCAACATAAAGCAATCCAAGTACACCCCTCACACACACATTTCTGATCTTCAAGCGGTGACAAATTGAAGAAAATGCACATGCAAACATAATCAGTAGAATTGTAAGATATATTGGATTTAATTTGTAGTATAAATTTTACTTAGGTACTTCTGGAATGGAGACCACACTTGTGTGAGCAGTGCTCTAAATTACTGCGAACCGACGAAATATATACACACTTATCGATGCGACCGCACGTCTGATTAAAGAAGCCAGAAATTTTGAATGTCTTGTTGACACACACCGGGTAATTGGACGCAAAGAAAAGGAAGCCAACATGTCATTACAAATCACAATGCATTGTATGGCAGAGTACAATCCAGCCCATAATTTGATGTTTCTTCGGGAATATACCCATGGATAACGAATATAACCTTGGGCTACAGTTAGTATAACGTTAGGTTCATTATTTTGTTGAATGTTCGATACAGTCAATAGGCATTTGCGACTATACATGGTCAGTAATCACGATTTTTTAAGTTCGCCACGTTTGATTGATGGCTTGCGCCTATGGCGTTGAAAAATTTCTCTATATTGCATCGACCTCTTGACAATTATAATAGTCCGACTTGCAGATGATTGAACAACAAATGTCTATATACAAATATACCCAATGTGTTTCAGATATATAAAAGTACATTTCAATATGATGCAAATACAGCTTTCTGAGTATACAGGAGTTGAATTAACATACACAACCGTAGATTATTACAACGAAGAAAAGTATAGGGAAACTATATATAACATGATATGTACAATATGAATATTGTGCATTTAAGGGTACAACATCTAATTCGTGAGTGACTTTGATCTGTATATATATCAAACACCAAAATCAGCCCAACACTTGGTGGCAGGTGGTTAAAAACAAATCATAAGCTATACACAATGCCAAGTAAACTTTTAATAACATACCGACATTTGAATGACATGTAGCTACATGGTAGTAAGTTCAAACGGCAAATGTATGCATAAAACCGCCACATTTATCGCGGTACGTCTTGCCCATTATGGGCCTGGCATGTAAATACATTGTTTGATTGCACTTTTATGTAATGTCCTTGCTCTCAGAGTGTCTATGTTATATCTCACAATGTCACATGTAAATACTGGTCTGAACCAGTCTCCATAATATATGCAAATGAGCTTACAACAGCCAATCAAAAGCGATCTGATTTATCATAACTGCTACGTGATTTTACTTTGCTAATTATTTGATACATTGAAATCCTAGTTTACTAAATTCAAATGTTAATAAATATGATTTTATATAAAACACTGTATTTTTCTGCATAAATACGAAACAAATTCACATTATCGAAATTTGAAAGTCTTTATCGCATTGTTATCAAGTGTTTTTGTATGTGTTAGGTTTAAGTAATGTGTTTATGGTGTAATACAAATTACAGAAATATAAACACATAACACGGGATTTGAAATCACGATCACGACAAAGCACATTGTTACTGTAAGAATACTGACTGCATGTACAAGTTATCTCTGAAAACGTGTTAATAGAATAGTGAAGCATTATTATGATTACTCGAGGTAACCGTTCTTTAGTCTTTCATTACTACTTAAATTTAACATTTTGTGTGAATAGAGAAAAATATCAAAAAAACATATCACGACATTCAGATAATCCGTTTAATTAGGTAAACGATGAGTTATCAATTTGATTTGTTTTGCGGCAGATCAGCGCTTTCAAATCATTACGAAATCTTTTATTTCGTATAGTGTAAATTATGGGATTCATACACGAATTGGCAAAGGTTGCCATGACAGTGATATTGTAATAAGCACTGTTGAAATCTACAGTCAGGCCGACATTGAATCCAAACCAAACGATTTGATTCGGTGTCAGGCACATGAAATACGTGGTCACTACAATCATAAGCATCTTGATGACGTTCTTGCGAGCAGTTAATTTCTCCCTTTCCAGCTCCTTCTGCGGACCAGATGTTGCTAACATAGCCCTCTCTTCTATTTTTAATGTGTGAAAAATAGAACCGTACCCTATAATCATGATGACGATCGGTGTCACGTAGGAGAGGAAAAAGATCATGATAGCACTGATTTGCGTGTATCTTCTAGCTCTCTCGGTGTGAATGGTCGTGCAGTGACCATTCTCATAGGTGTATATGTAGATTAGATACGGTTCACATATCAAAGTGAGTGACCATAAACAAATGATACAAATCACTGCCGTCTTCTTCGTATAATTGACATAAATAAATGGCTTTACAATAGCGAGGTACCTTTCGATGGTCACGGCGCCTAGGTGGAAACCCGAGCAAACAACACTCGTCCACAGTAAGAACTCTGAGATGATAATACGACAGAGTAGTTCCCCTGCGAACCCCGGTGGCACATGAACGATAGGGAATACCTTTATGGCTAAAGAAATCACGCAGCACATGAAATCTGCAAAGGCTAGACTTAGGATAAAGTAGTACGTGTTTGTTCGCAGAAATCGCGATTTAAGGATGGTAACCATGACAGCAGCGTTGCCAATGGCACCCATTATTGAAATGAAACCATACACGAATCGAACCCATGATTGCTCGTGGAAGAAAGCTGGGTCTAACAATTTCCAGTCATCATCGTAACCGCTTGCTGTCGTCACGGCAACGGTATTGTTGGTTGTATACCATGCTACAGTCGTGTTGTATATGTCCATCTGTAAGAAATAAAAACACGAAATTAAAATATAACTGAACTGGAGAATATTAGTATGATTCCATCAGCAGTAACATGTACGGGTTATTAATTTGAGTATTTTCTGGTCGAAAAACTTATGTGTAATTTTAGACGATCTCGAACCAATTCGCCTTGCCCAGCAATTAGGTACACTATCCGCTCGTCTACCACGACATTCCATAAATAGAATGTCAATTTGATCGGGTTTTCTATGCATTGAAAGCTTCACGATTTTTTTAAAAAATTGTTCTGATTTGCATAGAAACGACAATTTGTTGCTTAACTTTTGAAAAACAAACAAACACAGATTAGTCTTTAACAGAAGCACATCACAATAGTGTTTTTTGTTAGCTTCGGCCCGGACTGTGAAGGTGGATCATTTGCCGCGATAATACAGTAATTATTGCACGATAATGTGTTTTTAGTTTAGTTTGTTTGGTTCAAAACAATGACAAAAACAAACAAAACAATACACGAACATTAAGCTCCCATCGAGATATCCACATCGAAGTCCATGCCTAAGATAGCCTACAAACACCTACCGGAAACACCAAACTTCACAACATTACACAAATACAATATAAATCTAAAACATTAATATACACACGATCAATTAAAAATGGAATTCATATGTACAAATAGAGATAAGCTTTCCCGACGCACATCAAATATAAACTCGAACATTACCTAGCATAGTTTGTTTTAGTTGTTGCTTCACTATTTGTTAATAACACAGTTTATCACTAATACGTTCAACTATTTGTGGTAATTTATTCCATTCTGTAGTAATTCCGTTATAGAAAAATTTCTCCCTTGTGGACACTTTGAATCACCTCCCCTAGTGCTACATGAGTGTAAATGATTTATTTTATTATAAAATGTTTTTGCAGATAAGATGGGCTAATGTCGTATATACTGTGGTGTCAACTGCGCCTCTTCGTTAATTCCAGACGTTGCGTCTAGATAAAGCAGCACGGTCATAGCCAATGCGCAAGGTCTGATTTACAATAGCGGTTCACAAAATATGTTACAGTTAATAATACGACAATGCTGGTTAATATTCTGCATATGAATAAACCAACGGCCAGAACAATGGGGCACATTATTCGAATTACGCATAATCACAACAATGAACACTATGAATGGAGTGTCAAACTGTACAGTGACAATACGAGTTTTGCATCAAATTCTTAGAATCAATTTTATGAAAGACTATTTTGTTTGCTCAATTGCATATCTGTTCAGTTGATACCAATATTATAGAGCAAGTTAGTAACTATAGATACTGCAGTGTATATGTACATTCTCTTATCCGAAAGAAAAAAATGTCTATATAAACAATATGATGTGTTCACGCAAGATGATTATCAAGGAAATCAGACAACCTTGAAACAACTTGAATATACACGAAAGCGACTGAAAGCCGATGTAGTCTCTATGAGGTGCATACAAACTGCAACATTGGAACGTAAAGCATCAGTGAACGACGTGATCGAGAAGAACGAAATAAGGTAATATTGCCATTCAAGATGAATGAGTGTGCTAAATGTATGGATGTTATTTGTTACTTTGTTTAAAAACAGTAAAATCAAATCGATATTATGAGCCTCAATGTTAAAAATGATTTTCCAATGAGAGCAATTTGGAACATGTAAATGATTTATGTCGATTATGTCAATCACTCAATCAATCAATCAATCAATCAATCAGTCAGTCAATCAATCAATCAGAAAAAACTCAAAAGCGCTTAGAGTTATTGCACATTGTAGGTTTTATGAATAAGTACGTTTTCAGACATCGCTAGGTTTTTATTGAGAGTAAGACCGAGTGTAAGTAAATTAGTTTACGCCAATATGCAATATTATCACAAATTCTAAATAAAAAAGTTTGTTCATTTATGAGAAAATTTAAAATGGTAAACTGGGGAACAAGGGAGTTACATCGAACACCAATGTACATAGGCAGATTCAATTAGAAAAAAATGTGTCATATCATACATGCTGGATTAGTCAATGGAAAGGGGAATATTAAGAACGAGAATATCATTTACAAAGAGATTTAGTCATAACAGATGTTGTATGCAATTTCAATTTAGATAGAATTCTATGTTTTATCTCATTCGACACCACGAGAGTACATTCACCGATAATATGTCGCTCAAACAAGCTCTCTCATCCTCGTTTATCAGGGTAGATTATTTCATTTTATTATTTTTATCATCTACTAATGAAGAGTTGAGTTGATAATTATTGTGTTGTGTTATTATTGAATACTGTGGAAGACTCACATTCACGATTCACATTAAAATTGTCATTAAGTCAAAAGTAATTATATACCAATTTGTGTTGAAGAAAACACGACATTGTTTGCACTTTAGAAGAAAAAACAGGATTTGGACATTTTTACAAAACTGCTTGACACAGTGACGTAGACTTGAACCCTTATAGCATATATCTATCCTGCAGGAGTGGCGGGATTTATTATAGTTTTACTTCAAGAGCATTGCAACTTGTATCGGGCGATTCCTTGGAATTTGTGAATAATGCAGCACTTTCCTTATGCTGGAACATTAAATTTGCAATGAGGGGGGTGTCAGATTTTTTCTAGCAGGCAGCACATGCAATAAAATAACAAGCAGAAATCACGCCAGTGTGCGGTTCAGAATTAATACGCTTTATTAAGCTGGTAGTGAGTTCTATACACAATGGGGTGATGCTAAGGGAAATATTACTAGTTATATTAATACATGTCACAATCCGTAAAACGGCATACAATTATAAGACAAACTAAACTACACGCTCATCAAAATTACAACAATGCGTGAAGCATACACGTTATAAATACAAGCAGTAAATTGAGAACTAGCATTACAAGCTGGTAATACAACCGGTTAGCCCTCATGAACACGTCACACACCACGTTCAGACTGTCCCATTGTCCGGTAAGTTCAAACGTTCACTTGCTCGACACTTGCTTCACTCCACACAATCTAGAATTCCACTTCACAGCCTTCCACTCAGACTGCGCTCCATGCTCCATGCGTCACAACGGCTCACCACTCACAGGTCATCTGGAAAAGGGACAAGTACATTCCATAATACTCGCCGTTTTAAACACAACTAAAGAAACGTAATATGGATGTATTTAATCGGGCTACCGTACCCGGCACAGTTGAATGAACTACTAGGAAATGATTAAACTGAAATCTCAACTTACAGTTTCTATGTGCTGGCGTCTTGTCCATCTCCCTCACCAAAAGGTGGAATCTCCGAGTCTCAGGAATATCCCCAAGCTGCAAAACCAATTTGGCAGACCTCTACTCTATATACTTGGCTGACCGAATACAGCGAAGTTACCACTGACTCCCACCAACTCAAAGCCTGAACGCCTTGCCAGTTGATAGTAAAATTACGAGTCACCACGAGTAGAATTGCCATAGTTGCTCACTCCTGGACAACTGATGGACAACTAACCACATCACACTACAGAATTACCAAGCACACTGACCTACTTTGCATCACAAAAGCAGTTCTATTCATCACTCCAGCCTACTCTAGTAAACCTCCATACACCCACCTGTAAGTGCATACCACCAACTTCCAATACACACTCGCATACCAGCACACTGCAAATCAAACTATGACCTGATTCATGTACACCTGTACACTAGTTACTAGGCAACAGACTTAGCACTATTAAGTTTATTATATGATGAGTTTATTCAATAAAGTTACTTTACAATACTATAACCTACAAACACAAATAACTAGACAATAACAAATAACATCCAAAATAGTGACAATTTTGTCACAGGGGGGGGGGCACATGGTGACGTAGTAGCGAGTTCAAATCCGGTGTTTTGTGTTTATATGTTCGTAAATGTGCCTGTAATTTTTCATTACATGATTGCGTAATATTTGGCGTGTACTCATGTATCATCATATACTCATGTGGTTGTTTTCATCTTGAGAAAAACCAGTGCAAATAACACTGCCTACTCAGGCAATGAATGTTGTGTGATGAATTTGTTTTCCCGTATCTGACTGAGTCCACTATATTATGAAAAACTATATTTGATTACTTAAATTGATACGACATTAGTTTTGCAAGAAACTCCTCAGACAAAAGAATGAACACCATTTGTTGCAGCCTCGGGTTACCGTTGCAGATATAATAGTAATATCTTTTAAGATTTTATCTGATTGAAAAAAATGCCTGTGCAATAAAGTTTGTTTGAAACTTTGTCATCAAAATCGACATGCTTTCCTGATATATATAAATTGTGTGCACTTGAATACTACTAGTTTTTATTTCTGAGTAATGATTTTTGAACCTGTGCATAGTCTGTAAACCCCAATATTACGGTGGCCGATGTTATATGTGAAATACAATAGTGTGAAATGAACATGGTAGACCAGAAAACTCGATATTATCTCCCCGTATTCATACAACTTTACGGAATGTTTCCCAAATACAGAAAACAATATTTAGTGCATGAACCGTGACATGGGACATATAGTATCTTAGTTATATCCGAACAGGGATTTGTTACATATTTTTTCGCCGAAAGTACCTTCACAACCACCACCACCAAGCCGAAATGAACAATAAGAAGTATACAGTTACGCGATCATAATATATATAATATATAATTCCCTTAGTGCCCGTACACATACAGAATTGATGCTCTATATATCTAATGAAAACTGGCATAAGTATCACGTTTAGTCTGCCACTTTAACCACACGTTATAAAACACATTTGTAAACATTTGTATTGATTTGATTGAAGTGTCGGATGACTTGTACAGATTTCAATAGCACAATCCATCACACAATATTCAAATCTTATATAAACAGCAGCGACTAAATAAGTGGGCGGCTTGTCTATACTATATATGCACTGTGCACATTGCGTAGCCTGGCTAATCAGGTAATTTGCTGGTCATAATGTGTAAGCATATTCCAATATTTATTCTGAAATATAATTCGAAACGTAATGTCATGAAATCGATATTTTAACGGTTGTTGTATAATTATACGTGTCTAATATATTGGTTTCGTTACAGACAGCACCTAAAGCAGTCGAAAATATGATATCATATGGAATTGTCATTGTCATTACGTGATAGGCGTTCACAATTACATGATATGCATTCGCCGTTATATAATAAACATTCACCATCACATAATATGCAATCACAATTACATGATAGGCATTCGCCACAATATGATAGGCATTCACCACGACAAGATAGGTATTCGCCACAATGTGATAGGAATTAACCATTATATGATCGGCATTCACAATTACAGTTGTCTGAAAGTTTATATAACATTTGTTATGCTTTGCTATTAACGACAAATATAGTCTAGAATACAAACTTCCCATTTATTATGTTTATTAATCACTTGTATTCAATATAGGATTGTGTGTGATTAATGAGTGTGACTATAATAATAATAATTATTATTTAAAACATCAATTGAATCAGTTGAATGTTAACATGCGTCATATGTTGAATACAATTGTAGTGTAATGAACACAAAGAAGCTGTCATTATTGTAATTAGTTTCTTTGGCAGTTTCGAAACTTTGAATAGAGATTAAATTGATATTTCTAGATGACATTTATCATTCAAGAAACACGATGATTAACAGCATCGCTGGTTAATCAATTTGTAATTATACTTAATAGTGCTAAGCTTTACAATTTTGAAATAGATATAAACATTTCTATTTTAGCCAGCATATGGAAACTATTATATTATTTATGAAACACATAATTCAGCCGATTACTGCATTGAGTTGAATTATTTTGAATGAAGAAACAAAATTTATCATATTTGATGTTGGATATTGGATGTTGGATATTTACTAATAGAACAACATATATTATTATACCTCGTGACCATGACAGCCAATCATATTCGCACATTACAGGTAGATATATTCCTGTGTAGACCGACTGACATATCCGAATGTCTACCTCCCGAATTTACCTGAATTACGCCTGCTAAATAACTTGTCAAGAAAACGCGATACGCTGCAATATTTATGAAATGTTTAGTTTTCCAGGTTTGCTTTCACTATTTGACTACATTATTGGAAATAAAATCTGAGAGTTGTGGATTTTGTTTTGTTTGTGTTAAGTATTTTGTTTATATCGACTTATTATGTACAGTGTGTTTGTTGAAAGAGAATGGTGTTGACATAACCTATACTCAAGCAGTGTGCAAGCTCCGTGTGCAACTCGTTTCAGTGTTCAGTACAATGTGGCGTATAGCTGCACAGTGACGCCGGGTGTGTTTGTGAGCATTAATTCTTTCTCAGGTTGAAGCTGCTAAAATTAGTTTTTTCAACACAACCATGAAAGTATATTGGCTTCCATAATAAAACTCAATAGAATTCAATCACTGCTCCTGATCTCTTATTATTTCTTACACAAGTTTTTAGTTGTATGCGTTTGGAAAGAACTATTTGACCTTCCCAATCCCAAAACAAAACAATATTGTAAATATAATGATTACATAAAAAGTCAGAACTGCTGTGAACTATTCAACGAACTATGTGTTACTGGTTGTCCCCTCCCCCTGATGGTAATGCGGTCTGCAGGAAACCGGTTTCTAACTGGAGACGTGGTTTTTAGACTGATAATTCTTTCGTATGTAAGCTAAAAATAACATTTCAGTGCACGTCGGACGTAAATTTGAAATGCGAACAAATTCTGCTTATTCTATTTTCATTGTATAACGAAATCCAGGCTAGTCCAAATTTCAGGTTAGTGTGCATAATGAAGAGTCTTGAGACTACGAATAACACAACTCAAATCAAAAGTGTCGCGATATGGTTACACGGACGCGGGATTACGTAATTACCATCGAGCGAACGCCTACCATGTCGTGGCGAATTTCTATAATGTCGTGATGATTGCCTATCATGTCGAGGTGAATGTCTATCATGTCGTGACGATTGTCGGTCATGTCGTGGCGAATGCCTATCATGTCATGAGGATTGCCTATCATATTGTGACAATTGCCAATCATGTCGTGACGATTGTCTATCAAGTCGTGAATATAGCCAATCATGTCGTGACGATTGCCAATCATGTCGTGGCGAATACGTACCATGTCGTGGCAAATGTCTATCATGTCGTTACTATTGCCTATCATGTCGTGGCGAATACGTACCATGTCGTGGCAAATGTCTATCATGTCGTGACGATTGCCTATCATGTCTTGGCGAATACGTACCATGTTATGGCAAATGCCTATCATTCATATCGTGGTGAATGTCTATCATGTCGTGGTGAATGCTTTTCATGCTGTGACGAATGCCTATCAAGTCATGGTGAAAGCTTACCATGCTGTGACGAATGCCTATCATGTCGTGACGAATGCCTATCATGTCGTGGTGAATGCTTTTCATGCTGTGACGAATGCCTATTATGTCATGGTGAAAGCTTACCATGCTGTGACGAATGCCTATCATGTCGTGACGAATGCCTATCAAGTTGTGGTGAATGCTTATCATGTCGTGACGAATTACTATCATGTTGTGGCAAATGCCTATCATGTTGTGACGATTACCTATCATGTCGTGGCGAATACGTACCATGTCGTTGCGAATGCCTATCATGTCGTGATGATTGCCTATCATGTCGTAGCGAGTACGTACCATGTCGTGGTGAATGCCTATCATGTCGTGACGATTGCCTATCATGTCGCGGTGAATGCTTTTCATGCTGTGACGAATGCCTATTATGTTGAGGTGAATGCCTATCATGTCGTGGCGAATGCTTACCATGCTGTGACGAATGCTTATCATATTGTGCTGAATGCCTATCATGCTGTGACGAATGCCTATGCTGTCATGATGAATGCATACCATGCTGTGACGAATGTATATCATGCTGTGACGAATGCCTATCATATCGTGACGATTGCCTACCATGTCTTGATAATTGCCTATTATGTCTCGACAATGTCTATGATGTCGTGGTGAATACATACCATTTCGCGGCGAATGCCTATCAAGTCATTGCCTGTCATGTCATTACAATTGTCTATCATGTCGTGACGATTGTCGGTCATGTCGTGGCGAATGACTATCATGTTGTGACGATTGCCTATCATATTGTGACGATTGCCAATCATGTCGTGACGATTGTCTATCATGTCGTGACGATTGTCTATCATGTCGTGACGATTGCCAATCATGTCGTGGCAAATCTCTATCATGTCGTTACTATTGCCTATCATGTCGTGGCGAATACGTACCATGTCGTGGCAAATGTCTATCATGTTGTGACGATTGCTTATAATGTCGTGGCAAATGTCTATCATGTTGTGACGATTGCTTATAATGTCGTGGCGAATACGTACCATGTCATGGCGAATTCCTATCATGTCGCGGCGAATGCCTACTATGTCGTGGCGAATACCTATCATTCATGTCGTGGTGAATGTCTATCATGTCGTTACTATTGCCTATCATGTCGTGGCGAATACGTACCATGTCGTGGCAAATGTCTATCATGTTGCGACGATTGCTTATCATGTTACGACGAATATGTACCATGTCATGGCGAATGCCTATCATGTCGTGGCGAATGCCTACCATGTAGGGGCAAATGTCTATCATGTTGTGACGATTGCTTATCATGTCACAGCGAATACGTACCATGTCATGGCGAATGCTTATCATGTCGTGGCGAATACTTATCATTCATGTCGTGACAAATGTCTATCATGTCGTTACTATTGCCTATCATGTCGTGGCGACTACGTACCATGTCGTGGCAAATGTCTATCATGTTGTGACGATTGCTTATCATGTCGTGGCGAATGCCTACCATGTCGTGACAATTGCCTATCATTCATGTCGTGGTGAATGTCTATCATGTCGTGACGATTGACTATCATGTCATGATGTAGTCCTACCATGTTGTGACGAATCCTATCAAGTTGTGGTGAATGCCTATCATGTTGTGACGAATGCCTATCATGTCGTGGCAAATGTCTATCATGTTGTGACGATTGCCTATCATGTCGTGGCGAATACGTACCATGTCATGACGATTGCCTATCATGTCGTCGCGAATGCCTACCATCTCGTGGCAAATATCTATCATATCGTGACGATTGCCTATCATTAATTTTATGTCGAACGCTTACCATTTCGTGGTGAATGCCTGTTATGTTGTGACGATTGCCTATCATGTCGTGACGATTGCCTATCATGTCATGACAATTGCCTATCATGTCATGACAATTGCCTATCATGTCGTGACGATTGCCTATCATGTCATGGCAATTGCCTATCATGTCGTGACGATTGTCTATCATGTCGTGGTGAATGCCTAGCATATCATGATGATTTTCTATCATGTCGTGGTGAATGCCTATCATGTCGTGAAGATTGCCTATCATGTCATGGTGAATACATACCATGTTGTGGCCATTGCGTACCATGTTGTGGCCATGCGTACCATGTCGTGGTGAATGCCTATCATGTCGAGACGATTGCCTATCATGTCGTGACGATTACTTATCATGTCGTGGTGAATGCCCATCATGTCGTGGTGAATGTCTACCATGTCGTGGCGAATACCTATCATGTCGTGACGATTGCCTATCATTAATGTTATGGCGAACACCTACCATTTCGTGGTGAATGCCTGTCATGTCGTGACGATTGCCTATCATGTTGTGGTGAATACATACCATGTTGTGGCAAATGCCTATGATGTCGTCACGATTGTCTATCATGTCATAGTGAATGAGTGCCATGTCGTGGTGAATGTCTACCATGTCGTGGCGAATGCCTACCATGTCAGGACGATTGCCTATCATGTCATGACGATTGCCTATCACGTCGTGTTGAATATATACCATGTCGTAGTGAATGCCCATCATATCGTGACAATTGCCTATCATATCGTGACAATTGCCTAACGATCGTATAATACAAATTGAGCATGAAAAACATGAACATGAAAAAAAAGCAATAGCTAATTAGGGGATCTTTGTTTATTTAAATTGTATAATTGTATTTTATAATGGCTTTGCACAAGCCTCTACAATTAATTTTTTTATTTTAGTGAATATAATGATATTATAGATTTCTAATGGAAATTGGAAAGCCTGATAATTTGCAATTCCTGAGTTTACCGCTATGAAATAATACTGATTATTTATTTTCAGTAACATATGCCATTCTTTTTCAAAATTATTTATCAAAATGATTATATATTGTAAATGAAAATCCTGTACTAGCAGAATAGTTGTTATAGTGTTGTCTCAGTAATTTCATCCAGGATGTATGAGCAGAAGACGCACTTGATTTAGCTGTGTTCATACTATACAATCGCATTCAATCCTAATAACCATTTGTTCATGTATTTATAATACACGTTGATTGCTTCTGTTTGATAAGCAATATAGGAATTAATTTTAAACAATACAGTGTTTCGGTGAAAAACAATACAGCGGTTTACTCCTTCTTGCTGGCGTCAGCGTTGGGTCCCGGACAATATGAATAGAAACAGCGAACTCTATTTTACCTGTAATATGTACGCTCTGACAATGAAGGGAGATTCGTTTATAAACTGGAAATGCATTATATGTTACATTTCAACTACACATGATTGTGTCAATTTCTGGGCAGAGTGGAGAGAAACATTTTAGCAAATTTGGCTACATCTTAGGATTGATGTAAAAACAAAATTAATGTCCTATTCCCCACTCATTCTTAGTAGGGGCAGATTTTTACCTTGGATGCAAACATAGTTTATAGAATAATACAAATATAAGATCAGCATTTTGGAGCGAAATTCCTGACAGTGATAAGATACCACTCAATCTTATCTACGTGATTTTGTTTAACGGCAACGTTTCGAAATTTCTGAATTACAATATCGTAAATACAAATACGATTTTATTCAGGGTCAGTCTGCATACATTTTTAGATACAAATAGGTATTTATGGCAAATTATGATGCCGAACATGTAAAAATTAATACAAATCAAATGTCAACCGTTGCAAGTGAAGCCAATTGTTTATTCTGTAAGTATGTATATTCGATCCAAAATGTAAGTGTATGTGGCTGCAGTTCACACAGAGGTTCTTCGAATGACTTGATGTCGAAACAAAATCAAAATAGACTTACGAGTAAGTTATAGACTTTTTATATTTTCAAACACAACATTCATTTGATAACACAACGCCGTGGGATTTGATTAAGATTAATGTTACATATCGATATCGCCGACCAGACTTACACTTACCTTGGTTTGACGCACCTTGTGTACGGTATGACTGCCGGTAGCGTGCTGCTACCACGTGACAATGTTGTGTTTCAAACCTTGTTACACTATGCAGATGTTCGTCTTGGGCCAATCGGAGGATGATACGCAGTAAACGTACTTATATAGGACGACAGCCGCTTTCTCGGTCACGTGACCAAGACAAGTTATGTATTTTCGATGTGAATGAAAAGTAATAACTGTTAAGTGAGTAAACATCGGGTTCAACCACTTGAGAGGAAGGGAGAATAAAAGAGAATTCTATGAGAGGAGTTCATCACATCGTAAGACCAATCAATAACAATATTCAATTCTCGAATAATAGAGTGGGATAGTTTAGTTCCTCGAGGCATTAATAGTTGCATACGCGGGGTGCATTTACGTTACTTTTCGTCCGCATTGTCAACACGTAAACTCAATCTACATAAATGATACGGTAAAAACGTCGCCTGTGGAAATAAACATCACGCTGACAGATACCACTTTAAAAAAGAAACAAGTCGACGTATTTAGCAAAATTCACTGCTTTTGGTAGAAACCTTTTTAAAAGCCACGGGGAATATAGTGTTCATGTACATATACAATAGGCAACTATTCCTCTATCCAATTTTTTGAAAAAGAGTATATCTATAACTTGGGGCTGGTAATGAAAAATGTATGATCTGTAGGTTCCATATTTGTAATACGAATAGCGAGCATCGGGAGCGTATAGAAGGAAATATATGCAAAATACATAAAGATTTTTTTATTTGAAAGCATAACCAAATATTGTGTGTTAGAGCAACATGTCGTAAATTGTAGGTTTTTTCTGCCAGTAAATCAGAGACATTTTAGTCATTGACAGACCCTATCACCACCAGTATATGCAGTGAATATATTACGCAGTGTCAAATATCATGATAACATTGATAAGGGTTACAACGGTGATGACAAGTGATGACAAGCGAGAATGGAGCAATATTTGAGGTTGGAAACAAGTGTCGTAGCTCTCGGTGTCAGCCAAGTCCCAGCGTCAATTTGCAAATTAGGCATTACGTCACGGACCGCCTGTGATAGAGTATCCCCAAGTTGGTGACGTTTGAGCAAGCATTGCATACGTTATGTGTACTGACATGTCAAACACACAACCATATCTTCGAATTCGTTCCGCTGTTCAAGCAATATTCGATGTTGTTATAAAAAAACGGGTAATAATTGAACAAAATAGTATAATGACGCGAAACAATATCCTGATAAAAATAAAGGTTGATTTATTAGTATCATAAGTTATATCTTGTTTAGAGAGCAGAACAATTGTCAATGTAGTGCACGTAATCGCATATAAATATATTACACGGCTCAATATAAGCAATTGAGTTGAATGTATTGAATGTGTTAATATTATGTTTCATTTTCATGTGGATATGTGTAATCTACGGATTTAATCATTACTATTCACACCGCCATGTTTCTTTCAACTCGTATGCTTTCAACGTAGATGGTTCGTGTTCCCATGAGGCGAATTTTCAAGTCGCAAAAGTATTACATCTTGTGATATGTTGTGTCGTATCTTCACCATTATACCTACAAGCGATTGGTATAAATTCGAATTCGCGAAACGCTTCAAAGTTGATGATGGTAACCTCGGCACTGTATGCTCACTATATTCAACAAGGCATGATCATATCGATGTTATTATTGGAATGGATGTATACATTTACATACGCACATGTGCGTGCAAAACTATAAAATAACATTTCACATGGGATGAAGTAATTCTCAATGCCCAATATTTTACCTCCGCAAACTTACTTTAAATGTATAAAGCTTCAAAATAGTAAGTGGCCATTAACTGTTCTATAGAAGACGATGTCAATCAATTAGACAATGTACAAATACAAATTGCTACTGTCCTCAGAGTTATTCCATCATCATTATAATGTCGGAATATGAAAGTTGTTTGTTTGATAATAAAGGTTATTGATACTAAAATATGCTTTGTGAAATTTTCACAGATAAGAAAAAAACGTTAAAGAAAAGTTTATGACGTTTTAATGAAGTATGATAACGATTCTAATGCACCATTTAAAAGTACTGCATTACGCTCAAGGAACTTTATGTTATCAGGAGACATAGTGTCATTACCATTTTAATCGTTTAAGCAATTGTATCAGTTTGACGATTTTAATCGTGACATTTTTAAAAAGAGCATAATGAGGAATAAAAGTACCCTTTTTACCAAAATGTCTTCTTCATATGAATTCTTCAAAAGACTTATCCGAATGTCTCCAAAGAACATTCAACTATTCATTCACCTTAAGACTAAATTCGAAGAGATGGGTGGAGATTGGTTTAAATGAATGAATAAATGAACGTTTTTTTGAATATTTATATATTCGAGAATCTTAAGCCATTATGTATTGGATATTAACATACATGGGACACGTCTCTTTGATCCCACTGTCATATCTCTACATACGTTCCCATGATGCATATTGAGTTTGCAAGACAGACAGCGCATTTCAGGATATGCGGGTGTGGCATCTCTTGTGCGCCACCAGCGGCAGGACCATTGCATTCAATTGTCTATGTAAAGAGTACATGCAGTACACAGGAAAGAGATACATACTATAAATGTTATATACACTATACTTTGTATATCTGATGTCTTCATACGAATTAAGATCCAAAACAAATACCACCGCACCTCACTTAGCTTTTTCACTATTACACTACAGTAAAATATTTATTAGAAATCACTCGACCACGGCGTGTCTCAGTGCTGTTCTTACAACTCTTTATGCCCACCGATCGACAACTGTATGTTTTGTGTATTTGGCCTGTGTTCCACGGGCCGTTATTTCGGCCTTCAACTCACCACTATACCCTGGCAAATCCTATTCAGCCAAAGCCTATGTAAGTATGCCCTTTTCGGCAGTACTAAGTAGGATATCTTGAATGAGTTGTCCCATGAAATCGCTCGTTATATAGCTATACCACGGGCAGAATAGATACGTCTATATTTTCTCAGAAAAAGAGTTGACATTTTTCAATAGTTACTTGTAGACTGAAAATCCAAATAATTATTAAAATATAAATTCAATCTATTAGTGTGTGTGTGCATATTTTCACTGTACTACACTAAAGCAACACAGCTTTGAAAACGGCCAATGTGAAACGCTCGGTGATATTCGTGGACAAGATGCACGTTTAAAAACATTGCCACTACGTCCTAAATTGCAATTGCGTCCAATTAGCGCGTACTGATTTAATGACTGGTACCGACTCAGTTTTAGTGTTTTTGTATCCAGCATGAGTCTCTAATGTTGAGTATTCCATTTGTCCTTTACTTACCCTTCAATCCTTTTCAGAGTACTCATTTACATATAATTATCACATGCGCAGTTGCTACGTATTATTCATTTGATAAACAGATCTAGTTTCTGGACAATTATTCTTTAATTATGTTTATCTATTATAGTACGGAATTATTCTGATAACATAACGGATTTATTATTTTAGGCTTAAAGTCTCGTCGGAAAAGTTCGACACGTCTTCTGGAGGGAAATCCGATTATTAACACTATAAATCTCCACTCCTTCTGATAAGTGTTGTCATGCATAGAATTGTTGTACACTGCGTTTATCATTCACGGAAATATCAGGTCGACATAATCGGATTTAATAATCACAAAGAGACCAAAGGCCAGGCCGTGTCACCAGTTATCATGATTAATTACGTATGCTCAAGTAGTGTAACATATGACTGGGTATTGTTTACCGATAAATCGTTCAAGCTAGCGAAAAAAAATGGGATTAAATGATGTATGTCTTAATCTGTTTGCAAATCGCAGCTGTTGTTCCTGTGTCATCTATGAGGACAATAGGTTTAAGACTAGGGCTATTAACATTTTGCAAGCATATATACGTGTCACGTGAGCAATTAACTAAGGTACTTGAAATAAATATATTGAGTCATAAAAAACTTATGTTTGAATGTACACTGAATTAACCATTCACGAACACACGCACTCACCTGCAGCATCGAATTCCATTTAACTGATCAAAACATATCCCCTTAAAATGACAAATAAATGCGTGCAGGCTTGAACTGTAGTTGTACTTAAATAATTCAGTGATGGAATGAGAACATAATTGTTTAGCAATTGAATATGTTAATACTATTTAGAACAGCTGTCCCTCTCCAATGATTCATGGCGTATTGACCTTGCTAATATCGGTTCCGGACATCACTTACATTTGCCGGACATGACTAGAGACACGTTGGCCCGGCAGCAAGCTCTGACCGAACCCCGGCAAGCCACCTGCAAATATTGCAGAATCCTGGTACTACGAAGTTAAAACCCCTCAGTACGCAAAGCACTACACCTCAACTAGGTTTTTTGAAGGCAATAATGAGACGCATTTGCGGCAGAAATATCCTTTCTCTAAACCTTATACATAAAATTGGTATGAACCAGACACAATTACATTCTGTGATATTAACGCACATTGTGTTATCCTCCCTCATCAAATTTGGATACTGAGTTTTACACGACTTGCCCAGGCTTCAGTTCACAGATTGTCTTGATGCAACAGCCTGCAGCACATGACCATGACGGCAAAATACTACACTTTCCCAGACACGATGTTAGCACGTGATATTCACCTCAATGTATGAATACGAGTGGCTACTGCTCAGCCAATCACAATACATCATTATTACACAAGGTGTTAATTAACCAACCATTAAAAACACTCGATCCATGTGTCACGTACCATGAAGGGAATTATTGCGCGAGTAACACAGCAGTACATAAAATAAACTTAGAATTGCAATTCCTTGTTTGGTATATTGTTGCAATTGTTCTACTATTGTCATTTAAAGTTATTATTATTCATATAATAAAATTGGCGATATAGACAATTACAAATTTCAATGATTAAAATAAAATGTAAATACAATAAAATAACACCGCTTCTGAATCAATAAATGATGCAAATGTTGGAGGATGATTCAATAGCTAACTGAGTTAACATTGTAGACTTAATTGAAATTTGGGGCATATATGTCATCGCACTTGTTTTCGTTTTTTGCGAGGACGTGTGCAAGGTGACTGCTAAGCAAGAGTTGATCGTTCGCACCTGAAGATAACAGAATTTGGTTGTTATATTTACATATATGTGTCACTGTCAATAAAACAAGTTACGGAAAAGAGGAAATCGCAAGCTAGTATTGGTCAGTGGGCGACATTTGTTATCATAAATTTGCATTCTGGTTGAAAAAAACAAATGACGTCACAGTCATACTCGAATATTATAATTCGTAACATGTAGTATATCTAACCTACACACTCCAGAACTGTGCAGAGCTGAGATTCAAGCACAGTTGAAAACATGTGGATTGCTACTAAGTCGGTTACACTACTTCTCATATTCTGTACAAACGTAAGCTGTAATGACAATCCACCGAATATCGTTTTTATTATGATGGATGATGTTGGTTGGAATGATGTTGGTTACCATAACTCGTCAATTTCTACACCACATATGGACACGATTGCCAATGACGGGGTCAAGTTGGAGAGTTACTACGTCGGTCATGTTTGTACACCAACAAGAGGAATGTTCCTAACTGGCAAGCACATGGTAAACTGTTATTTGCTTTCTCAAAATATTAGAAAATATAGACAGACATGTTTGGTGTAACCAATTTCTTTTAAAATAAGTGGATGTGGAAGTATGTAGATGACGTACTGTTTGAATAATTCTCTACATATTTTCAACTTTGGCAATGTTGAAGATATCCAGTGGTGATTAAAGCTTGTGTTATTTTAATTATTATTACCAGGAAAGATTTTTACAATTAAAAAAAATGTCTCACATGTTTGCCATTGTGAAACAGTATAAACTCATTCAATATCAAAAAACAAAAATCTTTCGGCTTTTTTATTACCTTTGAACTAAACATACATCACCGTTCTTGTCAAATAATAACCGTCACCACTAATAGATTCGTGTCCTGCATATTAATTTAATACGGTTTTTAAATTCTTAATTAGTACCCGTCGTTAGGAAAGACAACACTGTCGGGAACTGTCGTCTGGGATCAATCTTATAGACTTCAGTGTCAGTAAAATTCAAAGTCATTGATATCAATAACTGTGTATACACTTGTCTTATATATTTCTAGATAAACCTGAGACTGTACAATGGAATTATCGGTGGACATGACCCAAAATGTCTTCCGGTAAATGAAGTAACAGTTGCTCAAAAACTGAGAGAATACAACTATGCAACTCATGCCATCGGAAAATGGCACCTTGGTTACTACAAAGAAGAATGTCTTCCAATTAACCGTGGATTTGATACATTTTTCGGTAAATATTATAGGTCTATTGAGAGAATACCGCAAAGTATGTACTGAAGCAGTACAGCGAACGTATTGATCGATGAGAACCCGTACTGCCTAAATTCATACTTTGTGGTATGCTCGTAATAAGCGTATTATTAAATATCTTTTTCTTCCTTGTAAATTAATTCAATTATATATAACAGCCCGAAATGTCAACGAAAATCAATGTGAGCTGCGTTCAGTGATGGGATCATATTCCATCGCGCATTATTGCACTTCTGCGTCCGATGTCAACAAAGAGATGTGTTCAAATGTGACGGAAACGCGACGCACATGAAAAATGAAGAATTTTGAACGCATATGCGCAGATGTAACTTTATCACAGAAATGTCTGTAACGGTTTATACGCGTTTTATACAGTTGGATATATCATACACTCTTTTTGGACGATACTGAGATTTTATTTTAATGAAAGAGAAGTTAGAGAATAATTATTTGTAATGTGTTAAAGAGTTTGTAGAGTATAATTGTCTGAGTGGCAAATTATTTTAGTAGTGCTTGACACCAGTGCGAGTACAAAAGCATCTGGACCTTTGAACAGAATTACAGTTCGAGAATATAGCAAAAGAAAACACAGCAAAGTTAGCATTTCAACTATTTTCTGCATTATACATGTGAAAATTAATATGACTTGCATTGCATTGGACTATTATAGATCGTACAAGTGGTGAAAAAATAAATGCGATTAATTCAACAACATTCACTATATGGGACAGCCATCTAGAATGCGGCTTGAAACTAAACAAAGAAATTAAACAAAGCCTGAAATCCGGACATTTGAAGTATTCTCAAGTATGATATCGTGAATCGCTATTTAACTACGTAGTTTGCACAGAATTCCGTGTCCTCACTAATTGGTTGTCTTCATGACTTCAGTACATTACCATGGGAGCTCGCATTCACAGACTGCCACATACGTAATAACACGCCCATAACACTCCAAACCGATTTACTAGGCAGCGCAACATCTACTATTCGTAGATTGTTTTCAAAATATTACGGTATCTAGTCGAAGAAGTGGCGACGCGAACGTACTTATGGTGATGCACATGGTACCCTTGTTGTTCGAGTCAGTACCTTACTGTTGTGTGAAAGATTTTAGTTCAATATATCTTTGAATGAATACATTTAGAACCGCAATTGTAGCCCATCCAACATGTCAATAAACGAAAATAGACCGTAAACATCAGTAATTATTAGCATCAGTCTCGTTGGTTCCACGGTCAGGTCGTAGTAATGTGATCACGCCCCGCACGATGTGGAACGTTCCAAAACTCGGATTCACAGAACACAATCTCATCGATGCTAAAAGAGTAGCAATTTATACACTTTATTCTTTTTGTCAATCTACAGTCAGCATTTCAGTGTTCATGCGATGCATTGGTGAGATTTTTTTTCAATTGTGTATTGTCTAACTTCATAGATAATGATATGATGATATAATGATGATGATATTAATTGTGATCTTGGTTTTAAATTGGGGTTGGTGAATGACTTGAAGACCTGAAATTCGAATCCGAGCCAGAGATTAGGAAATGTGCCTTTCGACAAGTCCGAGTTCGAAAAGGACACCTTCATGTGCGCCGCTTGCAAGTAAATGTTTCCCCCGTATGTCCAAAAGATATGAATTACAAATACACTACCTCAAATAACAGCCATCATTCAACGTTACTTATGGTGATGAATTAGGTCACAACTAGCATACATGTATTCAAGTAAGATGACTCAACGCCAATTTTAGAATATTGCTTAATGCTCCAATGAAGGAACTTGCATGGGACAAGTAAAGAGCAAATCTAATACTGCCTCAACAATAGTTAACCATATGGGAAAGTGGTGTTTTACTTTTGATACGGCAGATGTAAAAACAGTAATGAGTGTGAGGTACCAAGCTACCAAAGTCAAGGTACGAGTCAAAAATCGTAGGCACATTGAAAAAAAAGTGGTCACATGTGTTATATACCGAACTCCTATTTGTCAGTTGGAGACGTGTAATAACTCTTCTATTATGAAGAATAGGTTGAAAGCCTCTCACACCCGAACGTTTCCAAAAAAGTGAGCTTCTGTTCATGAGCTAGACGCTTTGACGCTGCAAGTACCAGTCTGAGTAACTGGAACTGTGGCTGACCCAAGTACGTTTGCCTACCTTCTGTGCCTATCGTCTTTGGTCTTATTGCCAGCACCCACAAAAAACGACGAAAACTAACTTTAGCGCACGTACATCACAATCGTTACCACGGTTATCACCTACATAAAACAGTTCGATGTGCGTTACTCAATATCACTACACAAAGCAGATTTGCATACGACTCATTTGCATATCGAATATGTTCGAACTACAAATCCTTGTCGCTTAGCACAGATACATTCAAGTCATCCAGTTACTTTAATCAGTTTAATAAAACGTTTTACGTCCTAAATCTTAATGAAATGTCTGCTTAATTAGATTAATATATGCAAGATTTGCGTTAGATTTAGATAACTTTATAAACTGAATAATTCTTGGTGTTCTGTTGTTAGGCGCAGAGAATCGAATTCGAAGTCGTCTACGTATTTACGTAGCGATTCACCAGGCTATTCTTGAGTTCAATGGGGAGGGGCACTCTGGATAGCTGGATCCAAGGCTAGTGGCACGTGTGTGCGAGAAGCATTTTAAGTACAAAATACAGTCACGTAATGCTATTTGAATGCGTGCATGACAAGGGTTCCTACAGTCGACACGTTCACTATATGTTGTCCTCCGCTGTAGTCTGACTTCGTACACAACCCCTACAGCGATTGATGCACAAATGCACATGTAATTGAAGTCACTAACTGAAACTATCACAACTCTCCATTATCATTTGAAGTAGGATCTCAAAGTACACATTAACACACTTATTTGCAATCCGTCAATATCGCGATATGAAATGTATACACATAAAACGCCTTTGAAGTCGTATTTACCAATAAGATCTCGTACATTATACAAAGGTATAATTGGAGGGGAAACTGACCACTATACTTACGAGAATAACGAGTGGTGGCAATTATACAGAGATGATAAAAGTATTGCACACGAATATGTTGGGGAATATTCTACCGATTTATATTCTAAGGAGGCAAGAACAATCATAGCAAATCACAATGCCGACAAGGTAAGGTCATATTATATCATCGACACTCTTGACTCAATAGCAATATTATTTTGAGTAATATATGGCATCCCCGCGTTCCATGCAAGAAAATATACGAACTGATCATTTTTGGAATTTTGCGATTAGTTCGGGTACAAATGATCATCATCTAGTCTCGTCGAGTTCTAACAATGTCACTATATATTTTGACATGATATGCTGTAAATCTGTCTGCAACCATATTCAAGAATAACAGATCCCATATCAGTTAAACGTTGTATTTGGTGTGTCTTTCATTCAAACATAAAATGAGCATTATAATGTTGTTCATGATTCACTATAATATGACCGCTGGTTGTCATTACGTATTATCAGAGGTACACTACGGTGACATGGTACCAAGATCCCGTTTCAATCTCGCTCTCGCATAAGCGTTCCAACTCAGTAAAATTTGAATGCGCTTGCCCGAGGTAACTAGGATACTGGGATGTCCAGGTGGATCAAATAGCTGCTCACGATACTACGGATTACGATAACTATATTTTCTGTACATTTTCGATGTATTACATTTTTTCACTATGAATGTAGTAATATATATTTTATTGTTTTATTACAAACCGCCTATGTCATGTCAAAAGGTCATAGCCTCAGTCTCGTTAGCTACGAGATGAGACTTGAATGGGATCTTGGCATGATGTCACCATACAGTTATATGCGCGTTGCAAACCCCAAGTAATGTACCTCTGGTATTATTTATTGTTTCAATGACAATTTCCAGTGAAGTATGTCATTACAAAATATGACACACATTATTAAATATTATATTACGACGTCTCAGTCATACTTCAAACGCCATGATCTATGAATTACATAACCTGTTTTACCCTCTTGTATATTTCAGCCAATGTTTATGTACTTGGCATTTCAAGCTGCCCATGTGCCTCTACAGGCACCCGACAGTTACATAGACATGTATTCCCATATAACAGATCCAGATAGACGTGTGTATGCTGCCATGGTTACATGTATGGACGATGCTATAGGCAGCGTAGTTGAACAATTAAAACAATCTGGTCTATGGAACAATACTGTTTTGGTCGTATCAACAGGTGAGTACACGTGAATGACAATAATTTACCACATATAGAAAGCACAACATATATTAAGGTTAATTCTGAAAACAAAAAATATTTACTTAGAAGTGTATTCAATTGATAGCAACATATCCCAAAACAAGTCCCCAAACACTAATATTTTCTTATAAAGCAACACATTTTATGCTAAGATAAATAACAGTATGTGAAGATTAATTTACTGAATATCTGTGTTACAAAGACACACGTAAAGGTCGAATGAAATTCTTCGTGTGGATAATTTTTGCTTCTAATTTCACTGCCAGCAAGTTTTTGTTTTACCGATTATCTCTATTTATATTGTTAACTTGCTAAGTTAAGTATTTAAGGAAGTATATTTCGCCACATAATAATATAGGACTGCTACTTAAGCCAACTCTGTAATTGATTTAGACAATGGCGGTCCCCATGCAAGTGGTAACAACTGGCCTCTCAAAGGCGCCAAAGCAACACTGTGGGAAGGAGGTGTAAGAGGTGTGGGGTTTGTTACGAGTCCACTACTGGACAATCGTTTCAGAGGGTCATCAAATCATCAACTTATTCACGTTACCGACTGGCTTCCTACATTTGTAAGTTTGGCTGGTGGTGATAGTAATGAAATTAAATCAATGGATTTGTACGGTATGGACCAATGGAATACTATAAGGTAATTAAACGTTTTGTTCAATGTCCCCCTGACCTAGATTGTTTGAGAAATAGCTACTTGTGATAATACTTTTCTCGAATGCTGAATTTCCACAGCAAAAACATTATAAGAGCACTGTACTACTGATGTGTATAATGTATAACGCCTAATATTTTATTTACATTTGTAAAAGCAAAAACCAACCATCTATGCGGGACGATGTACTCATAAACTTGGTTCCAGAATCATTGATGAACAAGGCAAAAACAAAAGATCGTTGGACGGAAAACGAGTATTTCGATGTGGGAATAAAGGCAGCAGTTCGTGTTGGTGATTGGAAGTTATTAACAGGGCACCAAGGTAAATACTGTGTAAATATCTTGTTTCAGTATCAGCCCTGATACTAAATTATAGATCAGTCATGAAAACTAAATTAGTGAATAACGCGTTGCAATGCTCATAAAATACGATTTTATTTAAATGCATATTAATATTTGCATACTATAAATTTACATCAGATTACATTAATTAATTAATTGCTTACATTGCTAGCATTTTGAATATGGTTTCTATGGTTACACTAGTCTTTGTCTTTATTTGTTGAAAGGTATACTACATTGTATGCGTTAGAGGTTACTGTTTAATCCTTAATTTAACTTAAATGTCCTACCCTGTTTAAACATCAGGTCCAGCAATTTGGTTCGCTGCTCCAGAAAGTGATCACGATACAGTTTACGAAAGCGATAATCGAATTGTACGTCTTTACAACTTAGCTGAAGATCCAACTGAATCGAATAATCTGGCCGACTCGAGGACAGACAAAGTACTGCAGTGCCTGAAGAAATTAGGGGAATACCTACCAACAGTGTTACCAGTACTGAACGAGCCTTCAATCAATCAAGATGAAGCAGAGCTCCTCATGCCCAACCACATACTGGCGCCATGGGATCTAGCGGCGTATAAAAAAATTGCCCTTTTAAAACTGGGCTGATTTGACACAAGACACGTGAATCTTGAACATTATTATGTCGATTGTTATTGTTAGTGTATTATTTCAAGCGTAATAGGCAATCATCATACATTCGACATCGCTATATTGTTATTATACTAATGATTCTTACTACCATATACGTAGACACGTTATTACCTAGTTGTGACGTCACATAGAGGTGGTGGTATGGATTCAAACACGTGTGTGATATCAGTGATCTGCCACTGGACTAATAACGTTTAGGGCGACATACAAGTTCTTGTTTTGATGCAAATGTATGCATGTATGCAAGAATACACTAATCATTGTAACGATGTTAGCAGATGTTCCTATAGTGATGTTATTATAAATAAAAAGAAACATAGAGAAAATCATAAAACCAATAGTTTTTGTCACAATTTACACTCTGATAAACATATTATCGATTGGCTATAGTTTGTTTGATAATTCAGAAAATAGTTTTCTTTCATCGACTTTCATTTGCGATACTGCATAGCCACAGCGTTTTGTGTTATGAAATATACTAACACCTAGGACCGATATTGACAGTCCCATGGATCGATAAATGGAACTTTTCCTTAATTTGGTTAATGATAATGAGTGTATTCCCCGTGTTTAACGGAAAGATACTAATTCTCTGTTATGAAAATGACACATTTCTCGTATCTCACAGACGATGAGATGATGAAGTGATATATGTAACGAGCTTGACAGCGATGGAGCTAGTATATATAGAAATATGCGCAATAATTAAAACTTTCCCTGTTAAGATGTGTAAGGTCGAAGTATAAGGTCAAATGCCTTCCAAGTATGCTAAACAGATGAAAAATGAGACAGAATGTAAAGCATATTTTGTCAATGAGTATTCTTACACTATCTAACTGTACATGTACTGAAAAACTTGGTTATGTGAATATTTTGTACGCGGAGCTACTCGTAATTCATGTTAATTCATAAACATAATCTTTATAGTTTCTATGGTTTAAACTTACCTAACTCATCTTCACGCACAGATCTGAGGAGCACTAATCTTATTTTTGGACGAGCATATATGCACAATTGCAACAGTATTAACCCAACAACTAAAAGGTTATTTAGTTAGTTAAGCTGTCAAATAGATTTATACTCATCGAATAATTTAGTATAGCGCCATCCACCATCCAGTGATGTGGTGTAATTTTAGTTTGTTTATGTAGATTACTGAGGGCACCATATTGCTTAAATCCACTAATGAAGCTGAACATTTAGTTACTAGTATAAGTGTTAACGCCCAGATTCGTCTATTAGGTCGCTAATAAAAAGAAATTCGTTTTTCGTGAATTTGTTTGCGCCGCACATATGAGAAAGTATAAATAACGACGATGTCACATTGACATGGATAAATTAACACTGTCCCCGATACAAAGTTTATGTAATCTGGGTTAGATGTTAATTATTATATAATCAATTTATTATAGACAGTAGTATACGTGCTGCGTCTCCATTAATTATTGTACCTTCACGTATTTCTATCATCATTTCTATCAATAGTATGTGATGCCTGTAAAATAAAATGAGATGAACCGTCAATTTGAACTGAAATTATTGGCATATTCGTTGTGTAAAAATGATAATTATTTGTAATGTGTTAAAGAGTTTGTAAAGTATAATTGTCTGAGTGGCAAATTATTTTAGTAGTGCTTTACACCAGTGCGAGTACAAAAGCATCTGGACCTTTGAACAGAATTACAGTTCGAGAATATAGCAAAAGAAAACACAGCAAAGTTAGCATTTCAACTATTTTCTGCATTATACATGTGAAAATTAATATGACTTGCATTGCATTGGACTATTATAGATCGTGACATCTGTTCATTTATATTGTTTTCAAAATTAATACGCCACAGTGCAAATAGTATATGCGATATATGCGATGGTACTTCAACGCATATAAGTCTACTTTTGTGTATCAATTTACAGTCAGTTGGCGTACAAGTGGTGGAAAAATAAATGCGATTAATTCAACAACATTCACTATATGGGACAGCCATCTAGAATGCGGCTTGAAACTAAACAAAGAAATTAAACAAAGCCTGAAATCCGGACATTTGAAGTATTCTCAAGTATGATATCGTGAATCGCTATTTAACTACGTAGTTTGCACAGAATTCCGTGTCCTCACTAATTGGTTGTCTTCATGACTTCAGTACATTACCATGGGAGCTCGCATTCACAGACTGCCACATACGTAATAACACGCCCATAACACTCCAAACCGATTTACTAGGCAGCGCAACATCTACTATTCGTAGATTGTTTTCAAAATATTACGGTATCTAGTCGAAGAAGTGGCGACGCGAACGTACTCATGGTGATGCACATGGTACCCTTGTTGTTCGAGTCAGTACCTTACTGTTGTGTGAAGGATTTTAGTTTAATATATCTTTGAATGAATACATTTAGAACCGCAATTGTAGACCATCCAATATGTCAATAAACGAAAATAGACCGTAAACATCAGTAATTATTAGCATCAGTCTCGTTGGTTCCACGGTCAGGTCGCAGTAATGTGATCACGCCCCGCACGATGTGGAACGTTCCAAAACTCGGATTCACAGAACACAATCTCATCGATGCTAAAAGAGTAGCAATTTATACACTTCATTCTTTTTGTCAATCTACAGTCAGCATTTCAGTGTTCATGCGATGCACTGGTGAGATTTTCTTTCAATTGTGTATTGTCTAACTTCATAGATAATGATATGATGATATAATGATGATGATATTAATTGTGATCTTGGTTTTAAATTGGGGTTGGTGAATGACTTGAAGACCTGAAATTCGAATCCGAGCCAGAGATTAGAAAATGTGCCTTTCGACAAGTCCGAGTTCGAAAAGGACACCTTCATGTGCGCCGCTTGCAAGTAAATGTTTCCCCCGCATGTCCAAAAGATATGAATTACAAATACACTACCTCAAATAACAGCCATCATTCAACGTTACTTATGGTGATGAATTAGGTCACAACTAGCATACAAGTATTCAAGTAAGATGTCTCAATGCCAATTTTAGAAGACTGCTTAATGCTCCAATGAAGGAACTTGCATGGGACAAGTAAAGAGCAAATCTAATACTGCCTCAACAATAGTTAACCATATGGGAAAGTAGTGTTTTACTTTTAATACGGCAGATGTAAAAAAACAGTAATGAGTGTGAGGTACCAAGCTACCAAAGTCAAGGTACGAGTCAAAAATCGTAGGCACATTGAAAAAAAAAAATGGTCACATGTGTTATATACCGAACTCCTATTTGTCAGTTGGAGACGTGTAATAACTCTTCTATTATGAAGAATAGGTTGAAAGCCTCTCACACCCGAACGTTTCCAAAAAAGTGAGCTTCTGTTCATGAGCTAGACGCTTTGACGCTGCAAGTACCAGTCTGAGTAACTGGAACTGTGGCTGACCCAAGTACTTTTGCCTACCCTCTGTGCCTATCGTCTTTGGTCTTATTGCCAGCACCCACAAAAAACGACGAAATACTAACTTTAGCGCACGTACATCACAATCGTTTCCACGGTTATCATCCAACATAAAACGGTCAAATAGTATCCTGAACAGTTCGATGTGCGTTACTTAACGTCACTACACAAAACAGATTTGCATACGACTCATTTGCATATCGAATATGTTCGAACTACAAATCCTTGTCGGTTAGCACAGATACATTCAAGTCATCCAGTTACTTTAATCAGTTTTATAAAACGTTTTACGTCCTAAATCTTAATAAAATGTTTGCTTAATTAGATTAATATATGCAAGATTTGCGGTAGATTTAAATAACTTTATAAACTGAATAATTCTTGGTGTTCTGTTGTTAAGCGCAGAGAATCGAATTCGAAAAAAGTATAAACATATTTACCAGAAAAGAAGATAAACGGAGGTATTAGTAAATTAGTCATCAATGTTTCTTTCCCCTTGGCCAGCTATATATGTAAGTGGAAGTTTGTTTGCAGAGTTTAATAAAATAGCACGAAGTCTGCGCAAAAAAAATATTCGTATTTACAGAAATCGGGAATATTTCGGTTGTCACATACCTTTTCCCCCTACTTTTTGTCGGGGGTTTTCAGGCGAAACAACTGAAAAAAATGACTGTGTAGAAAAGTAATTGACAACAACAGTCTGCCCTTTGCAGAGAGGTACTGGCCTATGTGAAGAAGAATAGCAAAATTAGCTCGCTCGGCTAGATGTCCTAAGACCAAGAATAATCTACAACTGGTAGACTAGTGAATCGACCATGGGGGCTGTGGGCGGGTCTTACGCACGGATCAGACTGCGTGTGTGAGTTTCCATAGTAATGTACTGAAATCCTGGAAACGACCAATCAGTTATGACGCAGAATTGTGTGTCGTCTACGTATTTACGTAGCGATTCACCAGGCTATTCTTGAGTTCAATGGGGAGGGGCACTCTGAATAGCTGGATCCAAGGCTAGTGGCACGTGTGTGCGAGAAGCATTTTAAGTACAAAATACAGTCACGTAATGCTATTTGAATGCGTGCATGACAAGGGTTCCTACAGTCGACACGTTCACTATGTGTTGTCCTCCGCTGTAGTCTGACTTCGTACACATCCCCTACAGCGATTGATGCACAAATGCACATGTAATTGAAGTCACTAACTGAAACTATCACAACTCTCCATTATCATTTGAAGTAGGATCTCAAAGTACACATTAACACACTTATTTGCAATCCGTCAATATCGCGATATGAAATGTATACACATAAAACGCCTTTGAAGTCGTATTTACCAGTAAGATCTCGTACATTATACAAAGGTATAATTGGAGGGGAAACTGACCACTATACTTACGAGAATAACGAGTGGTGGCAATTATACAGAGATGATAAAAGTATTGCACACGAATATGTTGGGGAATATTCTACCGATTTATATGCTAAGGAGGCAAGAACAATCATAGCAAATCACAATGCCGACAAGGTAAGGTCATATTATATCATCGACACTCTTGACTCAATAGCAATATTATTTTGAGTAATATATGGCATCCCCGCGTTCCATGCAAGAAAATATACGAACTGATCATTTTTGGAATTTTGCGATTAGTTCGGGTACAAATGATCATCATCTAGTCTCGTCGAGTTCTAACAATGTCACTATATATTTTGACATGATATGCTGTAAATCTGTCTGCAACCATATTCAAGAATAACAGATCCCATATCAGTTAAACGTTGTATTTGGTGTGTCTTTCATTCAAACATAAAATGAGCATTATAATGTTGTTCATGATTCACTATAATATGACCGCTGGTTGTCATTACGTATTATCAGAGGTACACTACGGTGACATGGTACCAAGATCCCGTTTCAATCTCGCTCTCGCATAAGCGTTCCAACTCAGTAAAATTTGAATGCGCATGCCCGAGGTAACTAGGATACTGGGATGTCCAGGTGGATCAAATAGCTGCTCACGATACTACGGATTACGATAACTATATTTTCTGTACATTTTCGATGTATTACATTTTTTCACTATGAATGTAGTAATATATATTTTATTGTTTTATTACAAACCGCCTATGTCATGTCAAAAGGTCATAGCCTCAGTCTCGTTAGCTACGAGATGAGACTTGAATGGGATCTTGGCATGATGTCACCATACAGTTATATGCGCGTTGCAAACCCCAAGTAATGTACCTCTGGTATTATTTATTGTTTCAATGACAATTTCCAGTGAAGTATGTCATTACAAAATATGACACACATTATTAAATATTATATTACGACGTCTCAGTCATACTTCAAACGCCATGATCTATGAATTACATAACCTGTTTTACCCTCTTGTATATTTCAGCCAATGTTTATGTACTTGGCATTTCAAGCTGCCCATGTGCCTCTACAGGCACCCGACAGTTACATAGACATGTATTCCCATATAACAGATCCAGATAGACGTGTGTATGCTGCCATGGTTACATGTATGGACGATGCTATAGGCAGCGTAGTTGAACAATTAAAACAATATGGTCTATGGAACAATACTGTTTTGGTCGTATCAACAGGTGAGTACACGTGAATGACAATAATTTACCACATATAGAAAGCACAACATATATTAAGGTTAATTCTGAAAACAAAAATATTTACTTAGAAGTGTATTCAATTGATAGCAACATATCCCAAAACAAGTCCCCAAACACTAATATTTTCTTATAAAGCAACACATGTTATGCTACGATAAATAACAGTATGTGAAGATTAATTTACTGAATATCTGTGTTACAAAGGCACACGTAAAGGTCGAATGAAATTCTTCGTGTGGATAATTTTTGCTTCTAATTTCACTGCCAGCAAGTTTTTGTTTTACCGATTATCTCTATTTATATTGTTAACTTGCTAAGTTAAGTTTTTAAGGAAGTATATTTCGCCACAAACTAATATAGGACTGCTACTTAAGCCAACTCTGTAATTGATTTAGACAATGGCGGTCCCCATGCAAGTGGTAACAACTGGCCTCTCAAAGGCGCCAAAGCAACACTGTGGGAAGGAGGTGTAAGAGGTGTGGGGTTTGTTACGAGTCCACTACTGGACTATCGTGTCAGAGGGTCATCAAATCATCAACTTATTCACGTTACCGACTGGCTTCCTACATTTGTAAGTTTGGCTGGTGGTGATAGTAATGAAATTAAGTCAATGGATTTGTACGGTGTGGACCAATGGAATACTATAAGGTAATTTAAACGTTTTGTTCAATGTCCCCCTGACCTAGATTGTTTAAGAAATAGCTACTTGTGAAAATACTTTTCTCGAATGCTGAATTTCCACAGCAAAAACATTATAAGAGCACTGTACTACTGATGTGTATAATGTATAACGCCTAATATTTTATTTACATTTGTAAAAGCAAAAACCAACCATCTATGCGGGACGATGTACTCATAAACTTGGTTCCAGAATCATTGATGAACAAGGCAAAAACAAAAGATCGTTGGACGGAAAACGAGTATTTCGATGTGGGAATAAAGGCAGCAGTTCGTGTTGGTGATTGGAAGTTATTAACAGGGCACCAAGGTAAATACTGTGTAAATATCTTGTTTCAGTATCAGCCCTGATACTAAATTATAGATCAGTCATGAAATCTAAAACTAAATTAGTGAATAACGCGTTGCAATGCTCATAAAATACGATTTTATTTAAATGCATATTAATATTTGCATATTATAAATTTACATCAGATTACATTAATTAATTAATTGCTTACATTGCTAGCATTTTGAATATGGTTTCTATGGTTACACTAGTCTTTGTCTTTATTTGTTGAAAGGTATACTACATTGTATGCGTTAGAGGTTACTGTTTAATCCTTAATTTAACTTAAATGTCCTACCCTGTTTAAACATCAGGTCCAGCAATTTGGTTTGCTGCTCCAGAAAGTGATCACGATACAGTTTACGAAAGCGATAATCGAATTGTACGTCTTTACAACTTAGCTGAAGATCCAACTGAATCGAATAATCTGGCCGACTCGAGGACAGACAAAGTACTGCAGTGCCTGAAGAAATTAGGGGAATACCTACCAACAGTGTTACCAGTACTGAACGAGCCTTCAATCAATCAAGATGAAGCAGAGCTCCTCATGCCCAACCACATACTGGCGCCATGGGATCTAGCGGCGTATAAAAAAATTGCCCTTTTAAAACTGGGCTGATTTGACACAAGACACGTGAATCTTGAACATTATTATGTCGATTGTTATTGTTAGTGTATTATTTCAAGCGTAATAGGCAATCATCATACATTCGACATCGCTATATTGTTATTATACTAATGATTCTTACTACCATATACGTAGACACGTTATTATCTAGTTGTGACGTCACATAGAGGTGGTGGTATGGATTCAAACACGTGTGTGATATCAGTGATCTGCCACTGGACTAATAACGTTTAGGGCGACATACAAGTTCTTGTTTTGATGCAAATGTATGCATGTATGCAAGAATACACTAATCATTGTAACGATGTTAGCAGATGTTCCTATAGTGATGTTATTATAAATAAAAAGAAACATAGAGAAAATCATAAAACCAATAGTTTTTGTCACAATTTACACTCTGATAAACATATTATCGATTGGCTATAGTTTGTTTGATAATTCAGAAAATAGTTTTCTTTCATCGACTTTCATTTGCGATACTGCATGACCTCAGCGTTTTGTGTCATGAAATATACTAACACCTAGGACCGATATTGACAGTCCCATGGATCGATAAATGGAACTTTTCCTTAATTTGGTTAATGATAATGAGTGTATTCCCCATGTTTAACGGAAAGATACTAATTCTCTGTTATGAGAATAACACATTTCTCGTATCTCATAGACGATGAGATGATGAAGTGATATATGTAACGAGCTTGACAGCGATTGAGCTAGTATATATAGAAATATAGAAATATGCGCAATAATTAAAACTTTCCCTGTTAAGATGTGTAAGGTCGAAGTATAAGGTCAAATGCCTTCCAAGTATGCTAAACAGATGAAAAATGAGGCAGAATGTAAAGCATATTTTGTCAATGAGTATTCTTACACTATCTAACTGTACATGTACTGAAAAACCTGGTTATGTGAATATTTTGTACGCGGAGCTACTCGTAATTCATGTTAATTCATAAACATAATCTTTATAGTTTCTATGGTTTAAACTTACCTAACTCATCATCACGCACAGATCTGAGGAGCACTAATCTTATTTTTGGATGAGCATATATGCACAATTGCAACAGTATTAACCCAACAACTAAAAGGTTATTTAGTTAGTTAAGCTGTCAAATAGATTTATACTCATCGAATAATTTAGTATAGCGCCATCCACCATCCAGTGATGTGGTGTAATTTTAGTTTGTTTATGTAGATTACTGAGGGCACCATATTGCTAAAATCCACTAATGAAGCTGAACATTTAGTTACTAGTATAAGTGTTAACGCCTAGATTCGTCTATTAGGTCGCTAATAAAAAGAAATTCGTTTTTCGTGAATTTGTTTGCGCCGCACATATGAGAAAGTATAAATAACGACGATGTCACATTGACATGGATAAATTAACACTGTCCCCGATACAAAGTTTATGTAATCTGGGTTAGATGTTAATTATTATATAATCAATTTATTATAGACAGTAGTATACGTGCTGCGTCTCCATTAATTATTGTACCTTCACGTATTTCTATCATCATTTCTATCAATAGTATGTGATGCCTGTAAAATAAAATGAGATGAACCGTCAATTTGAACTGAAATTATTGGCATATTCGTTGTGTAAAAATGATAATTATTTGTAATGTGTTAAAGAGTTTGTAAAGTATAATTGTCTGAGTGGCAAATTATTTTAGTAGTGCTTTACACCAGTGCGAGTACAAAAGCATCTGGACCTTTGAACAGAATTACAGTTCGAGAATATAGCAAAAGAAAACACAGCAAAGTTAGCATTTCAACTATTTTCTGCATTATACATGTGAAAATTAATATGACTTGCATTGCATTGGACTATTATAGATCGTGACATCTGTTCATTTATATTGTTTTCAAAATTAATACGCCACAGTGCAAATAGTATATGCGATATATGCGATGGTACTTCAACGCATATAAGTCTACTTTTGTGTATCAATTTACAGTCAGTTGGCGTACAAGTGGTGGAAAAATAAATGCGATTAATTCAACAACATTCACTATATGGGACAGCCATCTAGAATGCGGCTTGAAACTAAACAAAGAAATTAAACAAAGCCTGAAATCCGGACATTTGAAGTATTCTCAAGTATGATATCGTGAATCGCTATTTAACTACGTAGTTTGCACAGAATTCCGTGTCCTCACTAATTGGTTGTCTTCATGACTTCAGTACATTACCATGGGAGCTCGCATTCACAGACTGCCACATACGTAATAACACGCCCATAACACTCCAAACCGATTTACTAGGCAGCGCAACATCTACTATTCGTAGATTGTTTTCAAAATATTACGGTATCTAGTCGAAGAAGTGGCGACGCGAACGTACTCATGGTGATGCACATGGTACCCTTGTTGTTCGAGTCAGTACCTTACTGTTGTGTGAAGGATTTTAGTTTAATATATCTTTGAATGAATACATTTAGAACCGCAATTGTAGCCCATCCAATATGTCAATAAACGAAAATAGACCGTAAACATCAGTAATTATTAGCATCAGTCTCGTTGGTTCCACGGTCAGGTCGCAGTAATGTGATCACGCCCCGCACGATGTGGAACGTTCCAAAACTCGGATTCACAGAACACAATCTCATCGATGCTAAAAGAGTAGCAATTTATACACTTCATTCTTTTTGTCAATCTACAGTCAGCATTTCAGTGTTCATGCGATGCACTGGTGAGATTTTCTTTCAATTGTGTATTGTCTAACTTCATAGATAATGATATGATGATATAATGATGATGATATTAATTGTGATCTTGGTTTTAAATTGGGGTTGGTGAATGACTTGAAGACCTGAAATTCGAATCCGAGCCAGAGATTAGAAAATGTGCCTTTCGACAAGTCCGAGTTCGAAAAGGACACCTTCATGTGCGCCGCTTGCAAGTAAATGTTTCCCCCGCATGTCCAAAAGATATGAATTACAAATACACTACCTCAAATAACAGCCATCATTCAACGTTACTTATGGTGATGAATTAGGTCACAACTAGCATACAAGTATTCAAGTAAGATGACTCAATGCCAATTTTAGAAGACTGCTTAATGCTCCAATGAAGGAACTTGCATGGGACAAGTAAAGAGCAAATCTAATACTGCCTCAACAATAGTTAACCATATGGGAAAGTAGTGTTTTACTTTTAATACGGCAGATGTAAAAAAACAGTAATGAGTGTGAGGTACCAAGCTACCAAAGTCAAGGTACGAGTCAAAAATCGTAGGCACATTGAAAAAAAAAATGGTCACATGTGTTATATACCGAACTCCTATTTGTCAGTTGGAGACGTGTAATAACTCTTCTATTATGAAGAATAGGTTGAAAGCCTCTCACACCCGAACGTTTCCAAAAAAGTGAGCTTCTGTTCATGAGCTAGACGCTTTGACGCTGCAAGTACCAGTCTGAGTAACTGGAACTGTGGCTGACCCAAGTACTTTTGCCTACCCTCTGTGCCTATCGTCTTTGGTCTTATTGCCAGCACCCACAAAAAACGACGAAATACTAACTTTAGCGCACGTACATCACAATCGTTTCCACGGTTATCATCCAACATAAAACGGTCAAATAGTATCCTGAACAGTTCGATGTGCGTTACTTAACGTCACTACACAAAACAAATTTGCAAACGTCTCATTTGCATATCGAATATGTTCGAACTACAAATCCTTGTCGGTTAGCACAGATACATTCAAGTCATCCAGTTACTTTAATCAGTTTAATAAAACGTTTTACGTCCTAAATCTTAATAAAATGTTTGCTTAATTAGATTAATATATGCAAGATTTGCGTTAGATTTAAATAACTTTATAAACTGAATAATTCTTGGTGTTCTGTTGTTAAGCGCAGAGAATCGAATTCGAAAAAAGTATAAACATATTTACCAGAAAAGAAGATAAACGGAGGTATTAGTAAATTAGTCATCAATGTTTCTTTCCCCTTGGCCAGCTATATATGTAAGTGGAAGTTTGTTTGCAGAGTTTAATAAAATAGCACGAAGTCTGCGCAAAAAAAATATTCGTATTTACAGAAATCGGGAATATTTCGGTTGTCACATACCTTTTCCCCCTACTTTTTGTCGGGGGTTTTCAGGCGAAACAACTGAAAAAAATGACTGTGTAGAAAAGTAATTGACAACAACAGTCTGCCCTTTGCAGAGAGGTACTGGCCTATGTGAAGAAGAATAGCAAAATTAGCTCGCTCGGCTAGATGTCCTAAGACCAAGAATAATCTACAACTGGTAGACTAGTGAATCGACCATGGGGGCTGTGGGCGGGTCTTACGCACGGATCAGACTGCGTGTGTGAGTTTCCATAGTAATGTACTGAAATCCTGGAAACGACCAATCAGTTATGACGCAGAATTGTGTGTCGTCTACGTATTTACGTAGCGATTCACCAGGCTATTCTTGAGTTCAATGGGGAGGGGCACTCTGAATAGCTGGATCCAAGGCTAGTGGCACGTGTGTGCGAGAAGCATTTTAAGTACAAAATACAGTCACGTAATGCTATTTGAATGCGTGCATGACAAGGGTTCCTACAGTCGACACGTTCACTATATGTTGTCCTCCGCTGTAGTCTGACTTCGTACACAACCCCTACAGCGATTGATGCACAAATGCACATGTAATTGAAGTCACTAACTGAAACTATCACAACTCTCCATTATCATTTGAAGTAGGATCTCAAAGTACACATTAACACACTTATTTGCAATCCGTCAATATCGCGATATGAAATGTATACACATAAAACGCCTTTGAAGTCGTATTTACCAATAAGATCTCGTACATTATACAAAGGTATAATTGGAGGGGAAACTGACCACTATACTTACGAGAATAACGAGTGGTGGCAATTATACAGAGATGATAAAAGTATTGCACACGAATATGTTGGGGAATATTCTACCAATTTATATTCTAAGGAGGCAAGAACAATCATAGCAAATCACAATGCCGACAAGGTAAGGTCATATTATATCATCGACACTCTTGACTCAATAGCAATATTATTTTGAGTAATATATGGCATCCCCGCGTTCCATGCAAGAAAATATACGAACTGATCATTTTTGGAATTTTGCGATTAGTTCGGGTACAAATGATCATCATCTAGTCTCGTCGAGTTCTAACAATGTCACTATATATTTTGACATGATATGCTGTAAATCTGTCTGCAACCATATTCAAGAATAACAGATCCCATATCAGTTAAACGTTGTATTTGGTGTGTCTTTCATTCAAACATAAAATGAGCATTATAATGTTGTTCATGATTCACTATAATATGACCGCTGGTTGTCATTACGTATTATCAGAGGTACACTACGGTGACATGGTACCAAGATCCCGTTTCAATCTCGCTCTCGCATAAGCGTTCCAACTCAGTAAAATTTGAATGCGCATGCCCGAGGTAACTAGGATACTGGGATGTCCATGTGGATCAAATAGCTGCTCACGATACTACGGATTACGATAACTATATTTTCTGTACATTTTCGATGTATTACATTTTTTCACTATGAATGTAGTAATATATATTTTATTGTTTTATTACAAACCGCCTATGTCATGTCAAAAGGTCATAGCCTCAGTCTCGTTAGCTACGAGATGAGACTTGAATGGGATCTTGGCATGATGTCACCATACAGTTATATGCGCGTTGCAAACCCCAAGTAATGTACCTCTGGTATTATTTATTGTTTCAATGACAATTTCCAGTGAAGTATGTCATTACAAAATATGACACACATTATTAAATATTATATTACGACGTCTCAGTCATACTTCAAACGCCATGATTTATGAATTACATAACCTGTTTTACCCTCTTGTATATTTCAGCCAATGTTTATGTACTTGGCATTTCAAGCTGCCCATGTGCCTCTACAGGCACCCGACAGTTACATAGACATGTATTCTCATATAACAGATCCAGATAGACGTGTGTATGCTGCCATGGTTACATGTATGGACGATGCTATAGGCAGCGTAGTTGAACAATTAAAACAATCTGGTCTATGGAACAATACTGTTTTGGTCGTATCAACAGGTGAGTACACGTGAATGACAATAATTTAACACATATAGAAAGCACAACATATATTAAGGTTAATTCTGAAAACAAAAAATATTTACTTAGAAGTGTATTCAATTGATAGCAACATATCCCAAAACAAGTCCCCAAACACTAATATTTTCTTATAAAGCAACACATTTTATGCTAAGATAAATAACAGTATGTGAAGATTAATTTACTGAATATCTGTGTTACAAAGACACACGTAAAGGTCGAATGAAATTCTTCGTGTGGATAATTTTTGCTTCTAATTTCACTGCCAGCAAGTTTTTGTTTTACCGATTATCTCTATTTATATTGTTAACTTGCTAAGTTAAGTATTTAAGGAAGTATATTTCGCCACATACTAATATAGGACTGCTACTTAAGCCAACTCTGTAATTGATTTAGACAATGGCGGTCCCCATGCAAGTGGTAACAACTGGCCTCTCAAAGGCGCCAAAGCAACACTGTGGGAAGGAGGTGTAAGAGGTGTGGGGTTTGTTACGAGTCCACTACTGGACAATCGTGTCAGAGGGTCATCAAATCATCAACTTATTCACGTTACCGACTGGCTTCCTACATTTGTAAGTTTGGCTGGTGGTGATAGTAATGAAATTAAATCAATGGATTTGTACGGTGTGGACCAATGGAATACTATAAGGTAATTTAAACGTTTTGTTCAATGTCCCCCTGACCTAGATTGTTTGAGAAATAGCTACTTGTGAAAATACTTTTCTCGAATGCTGAATTTCCACAGCAAAAACATTATAAGAGCACTGTACTACTGATGTGTATAATGTATAACGCCTAATATTTTATTTACATTTGTAAAAGCAAAAACCAACCATCTATGCGGGACGATGTACTCATAAACTTGGTTCCAGAATCATTGATGAACAAGGCAAAAACAAAAGATCGTTGGACGGAAAACGAGTATTTCGATGTGGGAATAAAGGCAGCAGTTCGTGTTGGTGATTGGAAGTTATTAACAGGGCACCAAGGTAAATACTGTGTAAATATCTTGTTTCAGTATCAGCCCTGATACTAAATTATAGATCAGTCATGAAATCTAAAACTAAATTAGTGAATAACGCGTTGCAATGCTCATAAAATACGATTTTATTTAAATGCATATTAATATTTGCATATTATAAATTTACATCAGATTACATTAATTAATTAATTGCTTACATTGCTAGCATTTTGAATATGGTTTCTATGGTTACACTAGTCTTTGTCTTTATTTGTTGAAAGGTATACTACATTGTATGCGTTAGAGGTTACTGTTTAATCCTTAATTTAACTTAAATGTCCTACCCTGTTTAAACATCAGGTCCAGCAATTTGGTTTGCTGCTCCAGAAAGTGATCACGATACAGTTTACGAAAGCGATAATCGAATTGTACGTCTTTACAACTTAGCTGAAGATCCAACTGAATCGAATAATCTGGCCGACTCGAGGACAGACAAAGTACTGCAGTGCCTGAAGAAATTAGGGGAATACCTACCAACAGTGTTACCAGTACTGAACGAGCCTTCAATCAATCAAGATGAAGCAGAGCTCCTCATGCCCAACCACATACTGGCGCCATGGGATCTAGCGGCGTATAAAAAAATTGCCCTTTTAAAACTGGGCTGATTTGACACAAGACACGTGAATCTTGAACATTATTATGTCGATTGTTATTGTTAGTGTATTATTTCAAGCGTAATAGGCAATCATCATACATTCGACATCGCTATATTGTTATTATACTAATGATTCTTACTACCATATACGTAGACACGTTATTACCTAGTTGTGACGTCACATAGAGGTGGTGGTATGGATTCAAACACGTGTGTGATATCAGTGATCTGCCACTGGACTAATAACGTTTAGGGCGACATACAAGTTCTTGTTTTGATGCAAATGTATGCATGTATGCAAGAATACACTAATCATTGTAACGATGTTAGCAGATGTTCCTATAGTGATGTTATTATAAATAAAAAGAAACATAGAGAAAATCATAAAACCAATAGTTTTTGTCACAATTTACACTCTGATAAACATATTATCGATTGGCTATAGTTTGTTTGATAATTCAGAAAATAGTTTTCTTTCATCGACTTTCATTTGCGATACTGCATGACCTCAGCGTTTTGTGTTATGAAATATACTAACACCTAGGACCGATATTGACAGTCCCATGGATCGATAAATGGAACTTTTCCTTAATTTGGTTAATGATAATGAGTGTATTCCCCATGTTTAATGGAAAGATACTAATTCTCTGTTATGAGAATAACACATTTCTCGTATCTCATAGACGATGAGATGATGAAGTGATATATGTAACGAGCTTGACAGCGATTGAGCTAGTATATATAGAAATATAGAAATATGCGCAATAATTAAAACTTTCCCTGTTAAGATGTGTAAGGTCGAAGTATAAGGTCAAATGCCTTCCAAGTATGCTAAACAGATGAAAAATGAGGCAGAATGTAAAGCATATTTTGTCAATGAGTATTCTTACACTATCTAACTGTACATGTACTGAAAAAACCTGGTTATGTGAATATTTTGTACGCGGAGCTACTCGTAATTCATGTTAATTCATAAACATAATCTTTATAGTTTCTATGGTTTAAACTTACCTAACTCATCATCACGCACAGATCTGAGGAGCACTAATCTTATTTTTGGATGAGCATATATGCACAATTGCAACAGTATTAACCCAACAACTAAAAGGTTATTTAGTTAGTTAAGCTGTCAAATAGATTTATACTCATCGAATAATTTAGTATAGCGCCATCCACCATCCAGTGATGTGGTGTAATTTTAGTTTGTTTATGTAGATTACTGAGGGCACCATATTGCTAAAATCCACTAATGAAGCTGAACATTTAGTTACTAGTATAAGTGTTAACGCCCAGATTCGTCTATTAGGTCGCTAATAAAAAGAAATTCGTTTTTCGTGAATTTGTTTGCGCCGCACATATGAGAAAGTATAAATAACGACGATGTCACATTGACATGGATAAATTAACACTGTCCCCGATACAAAGTTTATGTAATCTGGGTTAGATGTTAATTATTATATAATCAATTTATTATAGACAGTAGTATACGTGCTGCGTCTCCATTAATTATTGTACCTTCACGTATTTCTATCATCATTTCTATCAATAGTATGTGATGCCTGTAAAATAAAATGAGATGAACCGTCAATTTGAACTGAAATTATTGGCATATTCGTTGTGTAAAAATGATAATTATTTGTAATGTGTTAAAGAGTTTGTAGAGTATAATTGTCTGAGTGGCAAATTATTTTAGTAGTGCTTGACACCAGTGCGAGTACAAAAGCATCTGGACCTTTGAACAGAATTACAGTTCGAGAATATAGCAAAAGAAAACACAGCAAAGTTAGCATTTCAACTATTTTCTGCATTATACATGTGAAAATTAATATGACTTGCATTGCATTGGACTATTATAGATCGTGACATCTGTTCATTTATATTGTTTTCAAAATTAATACGCCACAGTGCAAATAGTATATGCGATATATGCGATGGTACTTCAACGCATATAAGTCTACTTTTGTGTATCAATTTACAGTCAGTTGGCGTACAAGTGGTGAAAAAATAAATGCGATTAATTCAACAACATTCACTATATGGGACAGCCATCTAGAATGCGGCTTGAAACTAAACAAAGAAATTAAACAAAGCCTGAAATCCGGACATTTGAAGTATTCTCAAGTATGATATCGTGAATCGCTATTTAACTACGTAGTTTGCACAGAATTCCGTGTCCTCACTAATTGGTTAGGGTTACATTACCATGGGAGCTCGCATTCACAGACTGCCACATACGTAATAACACGCCCATAACACTCCAAACCGATTTACTAGGCAGCGCAACATCTACTATTCGTAGATTGTTTTCAAAATATTACGGTATCTAGTCGAAGAAGTGGCGACGCGAACGTACTCATGGTGATGCACATGGTACCCTTGTTGTTCGAGTCAGTACCTTACTGTTGTGTGAAGGATTTTAGTTTAATATATCTTTGAATGAATACATTTAGAACCGCAATTGTAGCCCATCCAATATGTCAATAAACGAAAATAGACCGTAAACATCAGTAATTATTAGCATCAGTCTCGTTGGTTCCACGGTCAGGTCGCAGTAATGTGATCACGCCCCGCACGATGTGGAACGTTCCAAAACTCGGATTCACAGAACACAATCTCATCGATGCTAAAAGAGTAGCAATTTATACACTTCATTCTTTTTGTCAATCCACAGTCAGCATTTCAGTGTTCATGCGATGCACTGGTGAGATTTTCTTTCAATTGTGTATTGTCTAACTTCATAGATAATGATATGATGATATAATGATGATGATATTAATTGTGATCTTGGTTTTAAATTGGGGTTGGTGAATGACTTGAAGACCTGAAATTGGAATCCGAGCCAGAGATTAGAAAATGTGCCTTTCGACAAGTCCGAGTTCGAAAAGGACACCTTCATGTGCGCCGCTTGCAAGTAAATGTTTCCCCCGCATGTCCAAAAGATATGAATTACAAATACACTACCTCAAATAACAGCCATCATTCAACTTTACTTATGGTGATGAATTAGGTCACAACTAGCATACAAGTATTCAAGTAAGATGACTCAATGCCAATTTTAGAAGACTGCTTAATGCTCCAATGAAGGAACTTGCATGGGACAAGTAAAGAGCAAATCTAATACTGCCTCAACAATAGTTAACCATATGGGAAAGTAGTGTTTTACTTTTAATACGGCAGATGTAAAAAAACAGTAATGAGTGTGAGGTACCAAGCTACCAAAGTCAAGGTACGAGTCAAAAATCGTAGGCACATTGAAAAAAAAATGGTCACATGTGTTATATACCGAACTCCTATTTGTCAGTTGGAGACGTGTAATAACTCTTCTATTATGAAGAATAGGTTGAAAGCCTCTCACACCCGAACGTTTCCAAAAAAGTGAGCTTCTGTTCATGAGCTAGACGCTTTGACGCTGCAAGTACCAGTCTGAGTAACTGGAACTGTGGCTGACCCAAGTACTTTTGCCTACCCTCTGTGCCTATCGTCTTTGGTCTTATTGCCAGCACCCACAAAAAACGACGAAATACTAACTTTAGCGCACGTACATCACAATCGTTTCCACGGTTATCATCCAACATAAAACGGTCAAATAGTATCCTGAACAGTTCGATGTGCGTTACTTAACGTCACTACACAAAACAGATTTGCATACGACTCATTTGCATATCGAATATGTTCGAACTACAAATCCTTGTCGGTTAGCACAGATACATTCAAGTCATCCAGTTACTTTAATCAGTTTAATAAAACGTTTTACGTCCTAAATCTTAATAAAATGTTTGCTTAATTAGATTAATATATGCAAGATTTGCGTTAGATTTAAATAACTTTATAAACTGAATAATTCTTGGTGTTCTGTTGTTAAGCGCAGAGAATCGAATTCGAAAAAAGTATAAACATATTTACCAGAAAAGAAGATAAACGGAGGTATTAGTAAATTAGTCATCAATGTTTCTTTCCCCTTGGCCAGCTATATATGTAAGTGGAAGTTTGTTTGCAGAGTTTAATAAAATAGCACGAAGTCTGCGCAAAAAAAATATTCGTATTTACAGAAATCGGGAATATTTCGGTTGTCACATACCTTTTCCCCCTACTTTTTGTCGGGGGTTTTCAGGCGAAACAACTGAAAAAAAATGACTGTGTAGAAAAGTAATTGACAACAACAGTCTGCCCTTTGCAGAGAAGTACTGGCCTATGTGAAGAAGAATAGCAAAATTAGCTCGCTCGGCTAGATGTCCTAAGACCAAGAATAATCTACAACTGGTAGACTAGTGAATCGACCATGGGGGCTGTGGGCGGGTCTTACGCACGGATCAGACTGCGTGTGTGAGTTTCCATAGTAATGTACTGAAATCCTGGAAACGACCAATCAGTTATGACGCAGAATTGTGTGTCGTCTACGTATTTACGTAGCGATTCACCAGGCTATTCTTGAGTTCAATGGGGAGGGGCACTCTGAATAGCTGGATCCAAGGCTAGTGGCACGTGTGTGCGAGAAGCATTTTAAGTACAAAATACAGTCACGTAATGCTATTTGAATGCGTGCATGACAAGGGTTCCTACAGTCGACACGTTCACTATATGTTGTCCTCCGCTGTAGTCTGACTTCGTACACAACCCCTACAGCGATTGATGCACAAATGCACATGTAATTGAAGTCACTAACTGAAACTATCACAACTCTCCATTATCATTTGAAGTAGGATCTCAAAGTACACATTAACACACTTATTTGCAATCCGTCAATATCGCGATATGAAATGTATACACATAAAACGCCTTTGAAGTCGTATTTACCAATAAGATCTCGTACATTATACAAAGGTATAATTGGAGGGGAAACTGACCACTATACTTACGAGAATAACGAGTGGTGGCAATTATACAGAGATGATAAAAGTATTGCACACGAATATGTTGGGGAATATTCTACCGATTTATATTCTAAGGAGGCAAGAACAATCATAGCAAATCACAATGCCGACAAGGTAAGGTCATATTATATCATCGACACTCTTGACTCAATAGCAATATTATTTTGAGTAATATATGGCATCCCCGCGTTCCATGCAAGAAAATATACGAACTGATCATTTTTGGAATTTTGCGATTAGTTCGGGTACAAATGATCATCATCTAGTCTCGTCGAGTTCTAACAATGTCACTTTATATTTTGACATGATACGCTGTAAATCTGTCTGCAACCATATTCAAGAATAACAGATCCCATATCAGTTAAACGTTGTATTTGGTGTGTCTTTCATTCAAACATAAAATGAGCATTATAATGTTGTTCATGATTCACTATAATATGACCGCTGGTTGTCATTACGTATTATCAGAGGAGCACTACGGTGACATGGTACCAAGATCCCGTTTCAATCTCGCTCTCGCATAAGCGTTCCAACTCAGTAAAATTTGAATGCGCATGCCCGAGGTAACTAGGATACTGGGATGTCCAGGTGGATCAAATAGCTGCTCACGATACTACGGATTACGATAACTATATTTTCTGTACATTTTCGATGTATTACATTTTTTCACTATGAATGTAGTAATATATATTTTATTGTTTTATTACAAACCGCCTATGTCATGTCAAAAGGTCATAGCCTCAGTCTCGTTAGCTACGAGATGAGACTTGAATGGGATCTTGGCATGATGTCACCATACAGTTATATGCGCGTTGCAAACCCCAAGTAATGTACCTCTGGTATTATTTATTGTTTCAATGACAATTTCCAGTGAAGTATGTCATTGCAAAATATGACACACATTATTAAATATTATATTACGACGTCTCAGTCATACTTCAAACGCCATGATCTATGAATTACATAACCTGTTTTACCCTCTTGTATATTTCAGCCAATGTTTATGTACTTGGCATTTCAAGCTGCCCATGTGCCTCTACAGGCACCCGACAGTTACATAGACATGTATTCCCATATAACAGATCCAGATAGACGTGTGTATGCTGCCATGGTTACATGTATGGACGATGCTATAGGCAGCGTAGTTGAACAATTAAAACAATCTGGTCTATGGAACAATACTGTTTTGGTCGTATCAACAGGTGAGTACACGTGAATGACAATAATTTACCACATATAGAAAGCACAACATATATTAAGGTTAATTCTGAAAACAAAAATATTTACTTAGAAGTGTATTCAATTGATAGCAACATATCCCAAAACAAGTCCCCAAACACTAATATTTTCTTATAAAGCAACACATGTTATGCTACGATAAATAACAGTATGTGAAGATTAATTTACTGAATATCTGTGTTACAAAGGCACACGTAAAGGTCGAATGAAATTCTTCGTGTGGATAATTTTTGCTTCTAATTTCACTGCCAGCAAGTTTTTGTTTTACCGATTATCTCTATTTATATTGTTAACTTGCTAAGTTAAGTTTTTAAGGAAGTATATTTCGCCACAAACTAATATAGGACTGCTACTTAAGCCAACTCTGTAATTGATTTAGACAATGGCGGTCCCCATGCAAGTGGTAACAACTGGCCTCTCAAAGGCGCCAAAGCAACACTGTGGGAAGGAGGTGTAAGAGGTGTGGGGTTTGTTACGAGTCCACTACTGGACTATCGTGTCAGAGGGTCATCAAATCATCAACTTATTCACGTTACCGACTGGCTTCCTACATTTGTAAGTTTGGCTGGTGGTGATAGTAATGAAATTAAATCAATGGATTTGTACGGTGTGGACCAATGGAATACTATAAGGTAATTTAAACGTTTTGTTCAATGTCCCCCTGACCTAGATTGTTTGAGAAATAGCTACTTGTGAAAATACTTTTCTCGAATGCTGAATTTCCACAGCAAAAACATTATAAGAGCACTGTACTACTGATATGTATAATGTGTAACGCCTAATATTTTATTTACATTTGTAAAAGCAAAAACCAACCATCTATGCGGGACGATGTACTCATAAACTTGGTTCCAGAATCATTGATGAACAAGGCAAAAACAAAAGATCGTTGGACGGAAAACGAGTATTTCGATGTGGGAATAAAGGCAGCAGTTCGTGTTGGTGATTGGAAGTTATTAACAGGGCACCAAGGTAAATACTGTGTAAATATCTTGTTTCAGTATCAGCCCTGATACTAAATTATAGATCAGTCATGAAATCTAAAACTAAATTAGTGAATAACGCGTTGCAATGCTCATAAAATACGATTTTATTTAAATGCATATTAATATTTGCATATTATAAATTTACATCAGATTACATTAATTAATTAATTGCTTACATTGTTAGCATTTTGAATATGGTTTCTATGGTTACACTAGTCTGTCTTTATTTGTTGAAAGGTATACTACATTGTATGCGTTAGAGGTTACTGTTTAATCCTTAATTTAACTTAAATGTCCTACCCTGTTTAAACATCAGGTCCAGCAATTTGGTTTGCTGCTCCAGAAAGTGATCACGATACAGTTTACGAAAGCGATAATCGAATTGTACGTCTTTACAACTTAGCTGAAGATCCAACTGAATCGAATAATCTGGCCGACTCGAGGACAGACAAAGTACTGCAGTGCCTGAAGAAATTAGGGGAATACCTACCAACAGTGTTACCAGTACTGAACGAGCCTTCAATCAATCAAGATGAAGCAGAGCTCCTCATGCCCAACCACATACTGGCGCCATGGGATCTAGCGGCGTATAAAAAAATTGCCCTTTTAAAACTGGGCTGATTTGACACAAGACACGTGAATCTTGAACATTATTATGTCGATTGTTATTGTTAGTGTATTATTTCAAGCGTAATAGGCAATCATCATACATTCGACATCGCTATATTGTTATTATACTAATGATTCTTACTACCATATACGTAGACACGCTATTACCTAGTTGTGACGTCACATAGAGGTGGTGGTATGGATTCAAACACGTGTGTGATATCAGTGATCTGCCACTGGACTAATAACGTTTAGGGCGACATACAAGTTCTTGTTTTGATGCAAATGTATGCATGTATGCAAGAATACACTAATCATTGTAACGATGTTAGCAGATGTTCCTATAGTGATGTTATTATAAATAAAAAGAAACATAGAGAAAATCATAAAACCAATAGTTTTTGTCACAATTTACACTCTGATAAACATATTATCGATTGGCTATAGTTTGTTTGATAATTCAGAAAATAGTTTTCTTTCATCGACTTTCATTTGCGATACTGCATGACCTCAGCGTTTTGTGTTATGAAATATACTAACACCTAGGACCGATATTGACAGTCCCATGGATCGATAAATGGAACTTTTCCTTAATTTGGTTAATGATAATGAGTGTATTCCCCATGTTTAATGGAAAGATACTAATTCTCTGTTATGAGAATAACACATTTCTCGTATCTCATAGACGATGAGATGATGAAGTGATATATGTAACGAGCTTGACAGCGATTGAGCTAGTATATATAGAAATATAGAAATATGCGCAATAATTAAAACTTTCCCTGTTAAGATGTGTAAGGTCGAAGTATAAGGTCAAATGCCTTCCAAGTATGCTAAACAGATGAAAAATGAGGCAGAATGTAAAGCATATTTTGTCAATGAGTATTCTTACACTATCTAACTGTACATGTACTGAAAAAACCTGGTTATGTGAATATTTTGTACGCGGAGCTACTCGTAATTCATGTTAATTCATAAACATAATCTTTATAGTTTCTATGGTTTAAACTTACCTAACTCATCATCACGCACAGATCTGAGGAGCACTAATCTTATTTTTGGATGAGCATATATGCACAATTGCAACAGTATTAACCCAACAACTAAAAGGTTATTTAGTTAGTTAAGCTGTCAAATAGATTTATACTCATCGAATAATTTAGTATAGCGCCATCCACCATCCAGTGATGTGGTGTAATTTTAGTTTGTTTATGTAGATTACTGAGGGCACCATATTGCTTAAATCCACTAATGAAGCTGAACATTTAGTTACTAGTATAAGTGTTAACGCCCAGATTCGTCTATTAGGTCGCTAATAAAAAGAAATTCGTTTTTCGTGAATTTGTTTGCGCCGCACATATGAGAAAGTATAAATAACGACGATGTCACATTGACATGGATAAATTAACACTGTCCCCGATACAAAGTTTATGTAATCTGGGTTAGATGTTAATTATTATATAATCAATTTATTATAGACAGTAGTATACGTGCTGCGTCTCCATTAATTATTGTACCTTCACGTATTTCTATCATCATTTCTATCAATAGTATGTGATGCCTGTAAAATAAAATGAGATGAACCGTCAATTTGAACTGAAATTATTGGCATATTCGTTGTGTAAAAATGATAATTATTTGTAATGTGTTAAAGAGTTTGTAGAGTATAATTGTCTGAGTGGCAAATTATTTTAGTAGTGCTTTACACCAGTGCGAGTACAAAAGCATCTGAACCTTTGAACAGAATTACAGTTCGAGAATATAGCAAAAGAAAACACAGCAAAGTTAGCATTTCAACTATTTTCTGCATTATACATGTGAAAATTAATATGACTTGCATTGCATTGGACTATTATAGATCGTGACATCTGTTCATTTATATTGTTTTCAAAATTAATACGCCACAGTGCAAATAGTATATGCGATATATGCGATGGTACTTCAACGCATATAAGTCTATTTTTGTGTATCAATTTACAGTCAGTTGGCGTACAAGTGGTGAAAAAATAAATGCGATTAATTCAACAACATTCACTATATGGGACAGCCATCTAAAATGCGGCTTGAAACTAAACAAAGAAATTAAACAAAGCCTGAAATCCGGACATTTGAAGTATTCTCAAGTATGATATCGTGAATCGCTATTTAACTACGTAGTTTGCACAGAATTCCGTGTCCTCACTAATTGGTTGTCTTCATGACTTCAGTACATTACCATGGGAGCTCGCATTCACAGACTGCCACATACGTAATAACACGCCCATAACACTCCAAACCGATTTACTAGGCAGCGCAACATCTACTATTCGTAGATTGTTTTCAAAATATTACGGTATCTAGTCGAAGAAGTGGCGACGCGAACGTACTCATGGTGATGCACATGGTACCCTTGTTGTTCGAGTCAGTACCTTACTGTTGTGTGAAGGATTTTAGTTTAATATATCTTTGAATGAATACATTTAGAACCGCAATTGTAGCCCATCCAATATGTCAATAAACGAAAATAGACCGTAAACATCAGTAATTATTAGCATCAGTCTCGTTGGTTCCACGGTCAGGTCGCAGTAATGTGATCACGCCCCGCACGATGTGGAACGTTCCAAAACTCGGATTCACAGAACACAATCTCATCGATGCTAAAAGAGTAGCAATTTATACACTTCATTCTTTTTGTCAATCTACAGTCAGCATTTCAGTGTTCATGCGATGCACTGGTGAGATTTTCTTTCAATTGTGTATTGTCTAACTTCATAGATAATGATATGATGATATAATGATGATGATATTAATTGTGATCTTGGTTTTAAATTGGGGTTGGTGAATGACTTGAAGACCTGAAATTCGAATCCGAGCCAGAGATTAGAAAATGTGCCTTTCGACAAGTCCGAGTTCGAAAAGGACACCTTCATGTGCGCCGCTTGCAAGTAAATGTTTCCCCCGCATGTCCAAAAGATATGAATTACAAATACACTACCTCAAATAACAGCCATCATTCAACGTTACTTATGGTGATGAATTAGGTCACAACTAGCATACAAGTATTCAAGTAAGATGACTCAATGCCAATTTTAGAAGACTGCTTAATGCTCCAATGAAGGAACTTGCATGGGACAAGTAAAGAGCAAATCTAATACTGCCACAACAATAGTTAACCATATGGGAAAGTAGTGTTTTACTTTTAATACGGCAGATGTAAAAAAACAGTAATGAGTGTGAGGTACCAAGCTACCAAAGTCAAGGTACGAGTCAAAAATCGTAGGCACATTGAAAAAAAAAATGGTCACATGTGTTATATACCGAACTCCTATTTGTCAGTTGGAGACGTGTAATAACTCTTCTATTATGAAGAATAGGTTGAAAGCCTCTCACACCCGAACGTTTCCAAAAAAGTGAGCTTCTGTTCATGAGCTAGACGCTTTGACGCTGCAAGTACCAGTCTGAGTAACTGGAACTGTGGCTGACCCAAGTACTTTTGCCTACCCTCTGTGCCTATCGTCTTTGGTCTTATTGCCAGCACCCACAAAAAACGACGAAATACTAACTTTAGCGCACGTACATCACAATCGTTTCCACGGTTATCATCCAACATAAAACGGTCAAATAGTATCCTGAACAGTTCGATGTGCGTTACTTAACGTCACTACACAAAACAGATTTGCATACGACTCATTTGCATATCGAATATGTTCGAACTACAAATCCTTGTCGGTTAGCACAGATACATTCAAGTCATCCAGTTACTTTAATCAGTTTAATAAAACGTTTTACGTCCTAAATCTTAATAAAATGTTTGCTTAATTAGATTAATATATGCAAGATTTGCGTTAGATTTAAATAACTTTATAAACTGAATAATTCTTGGTGTTCTGTTGTTAAGCGCAGAGAATCGAATTCGAAAAAAGTATAAACATATTTACCAGAAAAGAAGATAAACGGAGGTATTAGTAAATTAGTCATCAATGTTTCTTTCCCCTTGGCCTGCTATATATGTAAGTGGAAGTTTGTTTGCAGAGTTTAATAAAATAGCACGAAGTCTGCGCAAAAAAAAATATTCGTATTTACAGAAATCGGGAATATTTCGGTTGTCACATACCTTTTCCCCCTACTTTTTGTCGGGGGTTTTCAGGCGAAACAACTGAAAAAAAATGACTGTGTAGAAAAGTAATTGACAACAACAGTCTGCCCTTTGCAGAGAGGTACTGGCCTATGTGAAGAAGAATAGCAAAATTAGCTCGCTCGGCTAGATGTCCTAAGACCAAGAATAATCTACAACTGGTAGACTAGTGAATCGACCATGGGGGCTGTGGGCGGGTCTTACGCACGGATCAGACTGCGTGTGTGAGTTTCCATAGTAATGTACTGAAATCCTGGAAACGACCAATCAGTTATGACGCAGAATTGTGTGTCGTCTACGTATTTACGTAGCGATTCACCAGGCTATTCTTGAGTTCAATGGGGAGGGGCACTCTGAATAGCTGGATCCAAGGCTAGTGGCACGTGTGTGCGAGAAGCATTTTAAGTACAAAATACAGTCACGTAATGCTATTTGAATGCGTGCATGACAAGGGTTCCTACAGTCGACACGTTCACTATATGTTGTCCTCCGCTGTAGTCTGACTTCGTACACAACCCCTACAGCGATTGATGCACAAATGCACATGTAATTGAAGTCACTAACTGAAACTATCACAACTCTCCATTATCATTTGAAGTAGGATCTCAAAGTACACATTAACACACTTATTTGCAATCCGTCAATATCGCGATATGAAATGTATACACATAAAACGCCTTTGAAGTCGTATTTACCAATAAGATCTCGTACATTATACAAAGGTATAATTGGAGGGGAAACTGACCACTATACTTACGAGAATAACGAGTGGTGGCAATTATACAGAGATGATAAAAGTATTGCACACGAATATGTTGGGGAATATTCTACCGATTTATATTCTAAGGAGGCAAGAACAATCATAGCAAATCACAATGCCGACAAGGTAAGGTCATATTATATCATCGACACTCTTGACTCAATAGCAATATTATTTTGAGTAATATATGGCATCCCCGCGTTCCATGCAAGAAAATATACGAACTGATCATTTTTGGAATTTTGCGATTAGTTCGGGTACAAATGATCATCATCTAGTCTCGTCGAGTTCTAACAATGTCACTTTATATTTTGACATGATACGCTGTAAATCTGTCTGCAACCATATTCAAGAATAACAGATCCCATATCAGTTAAACGTTGTATTTGGTGTGTCTTTCATTCAAACATAAAATGAGCATTATAATGTTGTTCATGATTCACTATAATATGACCGCTGGTTGTCATTACGTATTATCAGAGGTACACTACGGTGACATGGTACCAAGATCCCGTTTCAATCTCGCTCTCGCATAAGCGTTCCAACTCAGTAAAATTTGAATGCGCATGCCCGAGGTAACTAGGATACTGGGATGTCCAGGTGGATCAAATAGCTGCTCACGATACTACGGATTACGATAACTATATTTTCTGTACATTTTCGATGTATTACATTTTTTCACTATGAATGTAGTAATATATATTTTATTGTTTTATTACAAACCGCCTATGTCATGTCAAAAGGTCATAGCCTCAGTCTCGTTAGCTACGAGATGAGACTTGAATGGGATCTTGGCATGATGTCACCATACAGTTATATGCGCGTTGCAAACCCCAAGTAATGTACCTCTGGTATTATTTATTGTTTCAATGACAATTTCCAGTGAAGTATGTCATTACAAAATATGACACACATTATTAAATATTATATTACGACGTCTCAGTCATACTTCAAACGCCATGATCTATGAATTACATAACCTGTTTTACCCTCTTGTATATTTCAGCCAATGTTTATGTACTTGGCATTTCAAGCTGCCCATGTGCCTCTACAGGCACCCGACAGTTACATAGACATGTATTCCCATATAACAGATCCAGATAGACGTGTGTATGCTGCCATGGTTACATGTATGGACGATGCTATAGGCAGCGTAGTTGAACAATTAAAACAATCTGGTCTATGGAACAATACTGTTTTGGTCGTATCAACAGGTGAGTACTCGTGAATGACAATAATTTACCACATATAGAAAGCACAACATATATTATTAAGGTTAATTCTGAAAACAAAAATATTTACTTAGAAGTGTATTCAATTGATAGCAACATATCCCAAAACAAGTCCCCAAACACTAATATTTTTTTATAAAGCAACACATGTTATGCTACGATAAATAACAGTATGTGAAGATTAATTTACTGAATATCTGTGTTACAAAGGCACACGTAAAGGTCGAATGAAATTCTTCGTGTGGATAATTTTTGCTTCTAATTTCACTGCCAGCAAGTTTTTGTTTTACCGATTATCTCTATTTATATTGTTAACTTGCTAAGTTAAGTTTTTAAGGAAGTATATTTCGCCACAAACTAATATAGGACTGCTACTTAAGCCAACTCTGTAATTGATTTAGACAATGGCGGTCCCCATGCAAGTGGTAACAACTGGCCTCTCAAAGGCGCCAAAGCAACACTGTGGGAAGGAGGTGTAAGAGGTGTGGGGTTTGTTACGAGTCCACTACTGGACTATCGTGTCAGAGGGTCATCAAATCATCAACTTATTCACGTTACCGACTGGCTTCCTACATTTGTAAGTTTGGCTGGTGGTGATAGTAATGAAATTAAATCAATGGATTTGTACGGTGTGGACCAATGGAATACTATAAGGTAATTTAAACGTTTTGTTCAATGTCCCCCTGACCTAGATTGTTTGAGAAATAGCTACTTGTGAAAATACTTTTCTCGAATGCTGAATTTCCACAGCAAAAACATTATAAGAGCACTGTACTACTGATGTGTATAATGTATAACGCCTAATATTTTATTTACATTTGTAAAAGCAAAAACCAACCATCTATGCGGGACGATGTACTCATAAACTTGGTTCCAGAATCATTGATGAACAAGGCAAAAACAAAAGATCGTTGGACGGAAAACGAGTATTTCGATGTGGGAATAAAGGCAGCAGTTCGTGTTGGTGATTGGAAGTTATTAACAGGGCACCAAGGTAAATACTGTGTAAATATCTTGTTTCAGTATCAGCCCTGATACTAAATTATAGATCAGTCATGAAATCTAAAACTAAATTAGTGAATAACGCGTTGCAATGCTCATAAAATACGATTTTATTTAAATGCATATTAATATTTGCATATTATAAATTTACATCAGATTACATTAATTAATTAATTGCTTACAATGCTAGCATTTTGAATATGGTTTCTATGGTTACACTAGTCTTTGTCTTTATTTGTTGAAAGGTATAATACAATTTATGCGTTAGAGGTTACTGTTTAATCCTTAATTTAACTTAAATGTCCTACCCTGTTTAAACATCAGGTCCAGCAATTTGGTTCGCTGCTCCAGAAAGTGATCACGATACAGTTTACGAAAGCGATAATCGAATTGTACGTCTTTACAACTTAGCTGAAGATCCAACTGAATCGAATAATCTGGCCGACTCGAGGACAGACAAAGTACTGCAGTGCCTGAAGAAATTAGGGGAATACCTACCAACAGTGTTACCAGTACTGAACGAGCCTTCAATCAATCAAGATGAAGCAGAGCTCCTCATGCCCAACCACATACTGGCGCCATGGGATCTAGCGGCGTATAAAAAAATTGCCCTTTTAAAACTGGGCTGATTTGACACAAGACACGTGAATCTTGAACATTATTATGTCGATTGTTATTGTTAGTGTATTATTTCAAGCGTAATAGGCAATCATCATACATTCGACATCGCTATATTGTTATTATACTAATGATTCTTACTACCATATACGTAGACACGTTATTACCTAGTTGTGACGTCACATAGAGGTGGTGGTATGGATTCAAACACGTGTGTGATATCAGTGATCTGCCACTGGACTAATAACGTTTAGGGCGACATACAAGTTCTTGTTTTGATGCAAATGTATGCATGTATGCAAGAATACACTAATCATTGTAACGATGTTAGCAGATGTTCCTATAGTGATGTTATTATAAATAAAAAGAAACATAGAGAAAATCATAAAACCAATAGTTTTTGTCACAATTTACACTCTGATAAACATATTATCGATTGGCTATAGTTTGTTTGATAATTCAGACAATAGTTTTCTTTCATCGACTTTCATTTGCGATACTGCATAGCCACAGCGTTTTGTGTTATGAAATATACTAACACCTAGGACCGATATTGACAGTCCCATGAATCGATAAATGGAACTTTTCCTTAATTTGGTTAATGATAATGAGTGTATTCCCCGTGTTTAACGGAAAGATACTAATTCTCTGTTATGGAAATGACACATTTCTCGTATCTCACAGACGATGAGATGATGAAGTGATATATGTAACGAGCTTGACAGCGATTGAGCTAGTATATATAGAAATATGCGCAATAATTAAAACTTTCCCTGTTAAGATGTGTAAGGTCGAAGTATAAGGTCAAATGCCTTCCAAGTATGCTAAACAGATGAAAAATGAGGCAGAATGTAAAGCATATTTTGTCAATGAGTATTCTTACACTATCTAACTGTACATTTACTGAAAAACTTGGTTATGTGAATATTTTGTACGCGGAGCTACTCGTAATTCATGTTAATTCATAAACATAATCTTTATAGTTTCTATGGTTTAAACTTACTTAACTCATCATCACGCACAGATCTGAGGAGCAGTAATCTTATTTTTGGACGAGCATATATGCACAATTGCAACAGTATTAACCCAACATCTAAAAGGTTATTTAGTTAGTTAAGCTGTCAAATAGATTTATACTCATCGAATAATTTAGTATAGCGCCATCCACCATCCAGTGATGTGGTGTAATTTTACTTTGTTTATGTGGATTACTGAGGGCACCATATTGCTAAAATCCACTAATGAAGCTGAACATTTAGTTACTAGTAATAGTGCTAACGCCTAGATTCGTCTATTATGTCGCTAATAAAAAGAAATTCGTTTTTCGTGAATTTGTTTGCGCCGCACATATGAGAAAGTATAAATAACGACGATGTCACATTGACATGGATAAACTAATATATATTTATATCAATTCAAAGTATTATTTTGTTTCCATATGTCCACTCTACTACACCAAAGAAACGGCCTCCGTGAAATACACGGTAATAGGCGTGGACATGAAAGTTGTTATGCTCTCAGTAATATAAACATAAATGTTCAACCGACATATCTTTGAAAACATATCAACTGTATTTACGGTAGGTCTCCGTTTATAAACAAACTCAAGGAGTCAAAACGATGATTTAAATATTTTGCATAGACCAATCCATGCTTGGAACTGAGGCTCCGGTTTGCACGTCAAATAAAAACGGACCCACAGAATTAAGAGCTAGTTCGATGGTGCCAACTACGCACTATTGAACGGTAGTACCAATGCTGGTGCTAGTAATAGTACCTCTACTAGTATAGTGTCGTCAACAGTGGTGGTAGTGATAGTGGTGGAACTACTTTTGGTGGTGTCAAGAGTAATGGTATCACAACAAGCGTTGTCGCAAGTGCCGATGCTAGTAATGGTAACACCTATTTGTTTTCCAAGGATGCGAGTGGTAGTGATGGTATGTAGTAGAATTGTCCAATGATATCTATCATATAAACGGTTTTATCTGGTTTATCTATAGCCTTAATTTAATGGAGGAGCAATATACACTGTAGCCTTGCTATAACGAACTCTTTGGGGGACATACAATTAGTTTGTTATAGTGAAATGTTCACTATAATGAAGTACTTAATACATTGGGTTTGTTGTGAGCGGGAGACACGCTATGTGTTCATTATATCAGGAAGTTCATTATAACGGTGTTCATTATACCGAGGTTACAATATATTACATTGAAATTCACTGTAAGAACAATTCATTAACGTGTTTTAAGATATTTCAAGAGCATCGAAGTTCGCAGGCAGAAGAGGATTCATTGGTTGTCTCGGAAAATATATATGTGGACAATGTGGCTAGCTACAGAAGTCTGGGACAATACTGCCGCGGGCACAGGTAAGTTGGAAAAGAGGACCAGTTGACATAGAAACAGGAAATCATGAAATACACAAATTGGTGGTTAGTTAGGAACTTTTTGTCACAGGGGAAGATCTATAATAATTAGCCGCCATGACGATATTATTGGCATCGTATTGTAGATGGCATAACAATATTATGCTGGCAGTGTGAGAAAATGTGTAAAAAAACATGTATGTGAAGTATGTGAAAGCATGTGAAAAAAACATGTATACACAAATCATAAAGAGAATTGTTATCAATATAATGGCAAATATTGTAATTATTGACATGCACATCCGAGTCTAGAACACGTACACAAGCCACGAGTTTTTCTTCTTAATATGTTATCTATGCACACTTGCAACAGCGTGTAATTTGTTGTATATTACATGTTCTCTGCTTTGCGCATCAAACAATATCAATGGTTGCCGGGATGCCCTTAAAAGGTACAGTGTTTTTTCTTAAGCATGACCGTCAATGCAACTTATATATGCTATTAATATCCATTCATTTGAATATATTTGGAAACTTGTGTGACGCGACATGGAATTTTTTTCTCATGGCACTGCTAATCGCGCAAGTGTGGCTTTATTGTTTTCTCCAGTAGCAGCTTTTAATATTTTATTACAATGTGAAATCATGTCTGGATACGTGTTACACGCTCATGATCAAATTAATGACAACCTTATTAACATAATTAATGTCTATGCACTTGTGGCGGTCTATAGTGAGAGCGCCATCTATAGTATGGTGTGCGAATAACTTTGTTTATGCTTTAGTCTGTGCGTCGGTGTGTCGGTCAACATGGCGGTTAAGTGTGTCATGTTTGAATTGTTTCTGTCTGTTTAGGCTGGTCGAATCTCTTGTTAAATCGACTGAATACCTTCCAAAGTCTGAACTAAAGTGGTTATGGATGTTGTGGAACTCTTGGGTCAGACGAAATCGTGTTTGCATGGTCTCAGTATTCATACACCACACATGACTTTTATTTTTACTGCCGCCAATGGCGATGTTGATTTGGACGAGGCAATGATCAGAAAAGGCTGATGCACAATTGCTAATGTTGATATTCTTAATTTCTTAAGCCTACATTTGCTAACATAAAACATAAACACACAAGCGTACCAGCACGCCCTAGTATATTTTAATGTGTTCCCTTGGTATTTGCGCTATACATGAAACAGTTTGTGCAGGACAGATTGGTGTACCTGTGCAGTGCGCATGTCAGGTCCAATTCTTCTATTACGGTCCATGTCAGGGTCAGTAGTACAGTTACAATAGATGATAATGATGACTGGGTCATTATTTAGATTACTGTTGAATTGTTCTAGTTTACCAAAGCATTCAATGCGATCATCGTCACTAATGAGTGTGTAAGCTACACACACAGTAACGGTAGGATACAAGTAATATATCGGGGCAGTGGGCTAAATGCGGTCGTGGGGACTCTGGTTCGATAACAAAATACCCAGCCCAGTGTTGCATGTGAAGTTAAAATGTTGTAGTAACGCATGACAAGCAAAAACACAATTGTAATCACTGATGATCACTACGTGGATACAGTAATACACAGTAATGTGTCGCGTAACGCAGTCATTTCTCAATAAAAGTTTCAATAAAAAGTAGAAAATACAATTACAAGTATTCTGTAATGTGCTATCAAAATGTATTACAAGATACTACTCATTACGTGGTTACTGTAATGACTAACAGGAATATCTATGCACAGTAATGTATAGTGCCACTAACTGCTACAACCATATGCCAACACATCAGTACAGAGTACTGAAGAGAATGTATGGCATACACAGTAATCCTAACTTACTCAATACAAATGGCTACCACATACACAATACAGTATTTACTAACTAGAAACACTAAGTGCTGATAGATACTATGTAATAGGTACTAAGACAGCGAATGCCTGAGTATTCCCTCGGTACATAGAAGTATATGCTAGTAGTAAAAGAGATTAGCACTCGGATACTAAATACAGGTACTCGGTAAAATAAAAGGAAAATACTTTAAAGTTACTATAATTGAAAAGATTACTTATCTAGTCTCACGGTAACAAAGGCGTACTAAATACAACAGTATGCACTAGCTTAACTGTAAAATACTAAGACTATCGTAATGCAACGTGTGTGCTCAAATAATACACAACCAATGCAGTCATCTACAATGCCGTAACAGTAGGGAAGTACAAATAATTCCAACACGATTACTGAAATAGTATATTCAAAGGTTTATATCAGGGAGCTGTCTCATTACAGCTCCCTGGTTTATATCAACAGAAAATAGTTAAGTATTCAGTAATAAAGTATCGCTTGAGTTCAACGACTGAATACTAAAGACATCCAAAATACAAAATGTTTTAAACATGCAAAGCAGGCCAAAGTTCCGAATTATGCATGTAACACTACAAGTATCAACTATAACAACAATGGGATATCTCATAAATAGTACAGTTTAAGTGAATACCAAAATGACACAATTTAAGGTAAGTATTCAGTGATATCACTCACCAGAATGGTAGTCACAATATTTATGTATAGTAAAATACACAATCCAGGTGAAGTAAATGTATACGACACAAAATTATTATCGGTAAGGAAATATCATGCAAAATGCTAACTACACACTGGCTTGATAAGGTTACGCAATGCCAGTGCAGGCGAATTACACTGAATGCAGACCTAACGTTATAGAAAATAATAAGTTTGATCACAACGTTGATCCGGGAAATGCACAACAGTAAAATGTCACAGTCAATTCATGCACTTTCTACTTGATGCTGAATGTCACACGAATCAAAGTTTGGTAGATGTCTGTCCGACTGGATGTCGACAACAGAAAGTCACGTGATACGAATGGCGGGAATTTCCACAACGAAGAACAGTCTTTACTTTAGTTGAAATCTCGACGGGACAATATCGAGTCGATCTACTGGAAACAGTTAATACTGGCGTACAGAACTCAAAATGTCAACGATTGTACTCACAGGAACCTGGATACTTGGTTCAACCACGGTTTCATTCAACACAATGGCAACAGCAGACTGCAACCTCTGCGGTCGATCCACACAACCACAACTTTCGGAAAAGACTTCTGTCAGTCACTAAATTCCAATGGAATGGAATTTCAGTGAAATGTTGCACGATGAAGTGTATGTGGCTATCTTGACTGATTTTGGGGCAAAGTGGCAAACAACTATGTAAATATACAGACATGGTGGAATATTGGCAAAATTAAAATAATATTAATCATACAACAATATTGTTCACTCAACAAAATAAATATAAAACTCAAGAACAAATATTGGACGGTGCACTGTACACTATGCATCACTCTACAATGCAATTTTTTCTTTTTCCAGTTAGAAATAAAATAATGGCAACAAAAAGGCGATCTTTTATCAGAGGCGACAAGATAACGTTCTTACTGAAATTCGCAAAAATCATACACACTTTTTATAATACTTTACTTTATTGACATCATTCTGTTTGAAGAGAACATACAGTCAAGTGCTAAACTAATAATTAAAATTAAAAAAAAAGGAAGAAATTAATATGTAGTTTAAATAAATACATATTTAAAATTATGAAATATTGATATATATATTTAAAATGCACCACATTTTCTAATATAGTTCGCAAGTTCCTTATCTACATTGCTCATAATGTATATGAACTTGTCATCTGGTTTCATCAAATTAAAATATGGATGTATATGAGCAATTTTTCCAAACAGCTGACATCTTGCATTTTTATGACTTGGACAATCAATCAGGAAATGGAATTCATCCTCCACTGCATCCGTATCACACTTTTTGCATACCCTTTCTTCAAACTTTATTTTTGGTCTAACATGCCTACCCTTCTCTATCATTAGACCATGGTCACTTATCCTGAATTTACAGATACTTTTTCTATAGTGGGGGTCTTTAATTTGTGTTAAATACTGTTCCATTTTGAATTCATTTTTGAATTTACAATAAGTTCTTAATTTATTATTTTCACCTGATGATGATTTTTTTGAGGTTATTTGTTTTTTCCATAATTCAATATAATTCTTTTCTATTTGGCTACTTATTTGTTGTATATTTTTGTTACCTCTACTCCAAAATCCATTTATTTCACTTCCTATTATTTCCTGTACTGATTTTGCCCATTTTAGCTGATTATTAATATTGCATGTAATTGCATCATTTATTAGGATGTGTTTTTTGGTATTGAAAATATTATGCCAATATCTAATCATCATTTTATTTATAAAGACTGATATTGGTTGTCTGCCCAGTTCACCACGCACCGCTAAGTTTGTTGACGCCTGATTAACTTGTAGTAACATTTTAGACATTTTAAGGTTGAGCATTTCTGGGTAACTTCTATCTGTGTATTTTTCTGAACCCCAAATCTCACATCCATAAGTCAGAATGGGTCGAATTACATGGTCAAACATGTTTATCCAAGTTGGTATACTTATATTAGTTGATGTAGTAATTAATTTCTTAATATAGAAAAAAGTTTTCAATGCCTTTTTATATAATTTTTCTTTTGCTAAATCAAAATTTCCACTAGGTTTAAATTCTATGCCTAAATATTTATAATTTCTAACTATATCTAATTCTTCATTTTTATAATGAAAGATAAACTTATGGTTCAATAATTTTCCACTTTTATTGAATACCATTATTTTTGTTTTTGTAGTGTTTACCTCAAGGTTCCACTTACTGCAGTATTGAGATAATTTATTGAAACAGTTTTGTAAACCTGAATCTGTTTCAGATATGAACACAAGGTCATCTGCATATAATAAACTACCAATTGATATATCATTTAGCTTAACAGGTTTACATGACTCATCTAACTCACTTGGCAAATCATTTAAGAATAAGTTAAAAAGCATTGGGCTGATGTTACATCCCTGTCTCACCCCTCTGAGTGATTTGAAATCATTTGTTAATCCATTGTTTAATTTTATGCTATACTTAACATCATTATACATGTTTTTAATTACATTATATATTTTTCCATTAATTTTATTTTTTAATAATTTGTAATAGAGCCCTTTACGCCATATGCTATCGAAAGCCTTTCTAAAATCCACAAATCCAACAAATACTTTGTTTAATTTACCATTTGTTTGGTTTATTTGATTGGTATTGCTCCTATTATTTATATATTTATCAATTATTGTTTTAAGAATGAACATGTTATCTGTTGTTCTATAACCTGGCCTATATAATGGAAAAATACCATCAACACTTATTTAAAGAAAATGGGTTATGTAAGCAAACTCTTTCACATCTTAGCTTTGAACTGCACTTTTCTGACGAACTGAATTTACCACTATACAATTTTGAAAAGAGCACAATCTATAAATATCTAATCCGTGCTCTCTCCATAACACAACACCCACAAAAACTGGACGCTGTTTGGCGTGACATCCTTAGTCTGTCCGAAAATGCTAAACCAAATTTCAAGGATTGCTATGAAACACCAGAATGCCATTTTAATTTTGCTCAAAGCTCGTTTGAACAATTCAGATAAGTGTCCGTTTTGTGATGTGACCGACACACTTCAACACATATTTTATAATTGTTCATCAAATAGCGCCCTACTTCATTATTTTAATATGTCGCGACTGGTTCAACCAGACTTTCACATTCCCATTTGATGGTTCATTATTTTTCCACCCAATCGCTCAAAACACTTTCTTTCTAGCAAGGCACAAGGTATATTTTCCTTTTTAGCGTGCACGGTTAAGCTTGCTATTCATATCAGCCGTCACAGCAAAATCCAGCATAATCACAACAAATCCCCGGATTATGAACGGATTGATTAAATTTGAGATCATGTGGACGGTAGAGGATTCAGGATAACACACTTTGCATTCTATTGAAAATTACGCAAGTACTGGGTGATCTCCTTCTCAGCTACGAATTGCCTTAAACAGAAATTTGCTTTGTCATGGTTGTAAATATCGATACCTGCGACTCAAGTTTATCACACGCATAGGAGCCAAGAGTTTTGTCCTCTAAGGTTTCTCTGCACACACTTGCAGCAGCGCGTATTCGTTTTCTGTTTCCAGTTTGTTTGTTTTAAATATTTTAAGTTTTCTTGGAATGTACTAGGGGGGGGGGGGTACCCCCTTGCGAGTAAACCGATGTCACCGGCCTGCCTACAGGATTTCAAGGTGTTTTTTGTACTGTTACATGATTGTCTTTTATTTTATTTTACCCGTAAACCAAAAGAGTCACTAAAACAGTGTCACGGCGCCTCTGCACTGTTATTGGCTTATTCATACATTCTGAACAAAGTTGTAGTATTCCAAATCGCCACATTCATGATAATGTCAAGTTACTCCGTGACTGTATTGATTGTTCTCCTTTGGGTATTGTCGCCCTCGATCAGGAAAACAGCTTTTGAAAAGATTCGTCATGATAATTTTTAAAAGCTTTTAGTTTTGGTACTGGTTTTATGAGTTATATTGGTCTCATATATCCCAATACACAATCACTAATTCGAATAAACGGCGCTCTTACAGAACATGTATCGCTTTCACCGATTATACGCCAGGGCTGTTCACTGTCATCACTTCTGTATGTTATTGTCATCGAGCCATTACTCGATAAAATCCGAGAAGAAAAAGACATCAAAGGCCTCAACGTCAATGCAAACTAACAGCATATGCAGATGATGTCGAGTTTTTTTATTACTTGTCACAAAGACTTTGTCAAACTAGGAGAATGGCTGCAAACTTATGAGCGTGCATCTAATTCAAAGACAAACTTTGTAAAGACTGATAGTGTATGGGTTGGTTCCTGACGAAATAATACTATCTCGCTTTTGAGCGTTAAATTGAACAACTCGGGGTCGAAGATGCTTGGGGTGTGTCTTGGTAATCTCAAGCTTTTTGCCGAAATAACTGGATAGAATTACTGCAAAAAGTTGAGAATGAAATTGATTTCTGGTTTCATTTTGCACCAACTTTATCCTATAGAGGGCGTTTGCTAATTGCTAGCAATTTGCTATCGTTGCAATTGATATACAGACTCCAAAGCTCATATCCACCACCTGATATCATTTCATTACTCCAAAAATTATTTGTTACATTTATGTGACATGGAAGCCATTGAATTACAGCTGAAACCTTATTATTTGCCTTTGGAAAAAAGTGAACAAAATGTCACTCGTCTACCGCTATATATTCACGTTTATTCAGAGATACCTCTATTCTAGTTATGATCATCCAAACTTTAGTTTTACAGATTACATTTTCAATGCTGCTAATCTAAAGTATATTCGTCATCTAATTTGCGTCAATCTCGATATGCCACTCGTTTATCTCCCACCATTTTATTCAGCTTTACTACATTGATAGAATTCATTGGGAAAGAGGCGTATCATTGATTTGGATACAACTAGTCTACTTGCTGAACCACTTTTTTCATAACCCTCTCATCTGCAATCCGTTGCGGAACTTTTAAAACACTTTGCTGATGCGGGAGTTGTTAGGATTTGAGATTTATTTGACATTGCGAACAGGTCGTGGTTTTCCAACTCGTACTTTGTGGATAAAATAAATATCCGCTCAGATTGAAAATTGTCCATGATGACATTCAAACATAATTGACATGTGCCATCAACACCATTTTCAAAATGAAATGATAAATGAGCAAGTTTTGCAGCTCCGCCTGTCTGATGATTCAAATCTGTCATTGTACAAAATCGAAAAGCGCTCCATTTATTATTTGTTTTAATAGTCCTACATATAACACGCCATCCACAAAAACGAGATATTGGCGAGATATCCTCAGTCCACCACTTGATTTCAAATTAAACCTAATTTCAAAGATTGCCCGCCAATTCCCATGTTTGAAGATGATTTGCAATTGAGCATTGTCGCAATTTTGAATCCTTCAAAAACGTATTACCAGCAAAATAAAATTAGAATATGAATTTCATAAACTTTCAGATAAGTTACAGCACTTTGAGCTGATATGGGCTTGCAATAAAGCACCTTGTGCACTGAATAATGGAATACTACAATTCAATTGGTAAACATTTCACTTTTTTCTCATTTCAGCTGTTATTGTAAATCTGTATGTTTATTTATTTTATCTGTATATTTATAGATATTTTATTTTTCTATTAGCATTTGGCAGGGAGGCTCGTAACCCCTTGAAGTGAGAACCAGTGTGACTGTCCTGTAAACGAGATTCTAATGCGTTTAGAGTTCTAGTCAAAGTAATTTTGTTTTATTTTACCCGTGAATCAAAATACACTACATTACACTACACTACACTACACTACACTACACTACACCACCCAATCACATAATAAATACAATTATATAAACACTACATCATCAAATTGTTCTGCTGGAACCAACATATAGTTACAAAATAGCAGTGCGTAGCTTCACTATTTACAACATATTAAATATGCGTTGTCTAATTAAATCGCTAGCCTAGAGTTACGTGAATGAACAATTGAATTGAACTAGACTGTCAACATTCCTCATGCCTAATGTGTTAGTATACTTAATCGGAAAACGCTTCAGGCATTTCAGCGAAGGCTGGAGGCCTGAAAATTGTTGTAAACACCCTCATGCGACATAACATGGTTTTTCACAGGTCCTGAACAGAGAATGATTGACAGCTCATGCAACGTCATGAATAAACCAGCCAATTGCAGATTCAGTAGATACGTCATTGCGTACTGTACACAGGAAATAGAAAGTTGAACTGAAATTTGGTGAGTGACCAGCAGAACATACACTTTAACGTTTACTAATGATCGTCTCCGGTTTAAAAGTCTGAAAATATATGCTGACCACGAGCACGAAAGATCGGTGAAAAAAAGACTTGGATCCGTGACCTTTATTTTGTTTACCTCTAAACAGGAAGTGAACCGGGCCAAGCTCCGCTGATTTAGTCTACCAATAAATTAGTCTGTGTATGTTAATGAAATATCCGAAATTATTACTAATGTTGTGTAGTCCATTTATTGGCGTGTCTTAATTTAGTGACTGCAACCAATCCATTTCGTTTTTTGAACCCAAACTCGTAACTTGAACTAGCATGTCCTAATTGAATGACTGGAACGAACTCAGGTTTGGTGTATCCCCATTGTGTGTACTATTTGTCCTTTTGTTCACCTTTCAACCCTACTCAGAGTACTTATTTACATATATCTATCTCATGTACAGCTGCTACATATTAGTTGTTTGACAACCAGAATTAGCTTTTGGACAATTATTGTTCGACTCTTTTCATTATTTATCGTACGGAATTTGCCAGATTACATAACCGATTCATTATTTTAGACTACACATTTCATCGGAAAAGTTTGATATGTCTTTTTAGTGTCCGGTTGTACGATCTGAAATGCACCGAAACTCTGCATTTCCCCGATAAAAAGTTGTCCACTGCGTGTATCATTCAAGATACATTAGGTCGACTAAATCGGATTTGTTATATGTGAACACCATATGTCAGGCTGAGGCTATTTTCGATAGCGGAGCGGAGAAACAGATGGAGGGAGTTGGGGGTTGGAGTCAGGTAAACTTGACTTTAAAAATAATCAAATTTGAATTACTCGTAAATTACAACACGACTTGCCCAGGACTTCAGTTCAAAAATTGTCTTCATGCAACTTCCTGCACATGGTCATGATGTAACTACTACATTTTTTCCACACACAATTTTAGCTAGTTTTCTCTTCTTAAGTGTTGTGACAAGCAAATGCACGTGCTACTCACCTAAATGTGTTCAGACACAAGTGGCTACTGTTCAGCCAATTACATATAATTATTCATTATAAGTATTATATAAACAACGAGTTAATATTATTCATGAACTAAAATTGACGACATGGACTATTACACATTTCAATGAAATATATTCAAATGTGTTATATAAAATGTAACACTAATTCTGATTCAATAAATAGTAAAAAAAATGGATTCTGATTAAATAACAAACCGAGGTAATGCTGCAGACTTAATGATTGATATCTGGACCTATATGTCATTGTACCTGTTTACATTTTGCCTAAGAGTGTGTGTAAAATAACTTCTAAGCAAGAGCTGATCGTTCGCACTCGGAAATAATAATAATAATAAAAAAAATGGCAATGTTCGCTGCTGTTATACATATATGTATATATTATTCTTAATTTACATGTTTCTGTTGTGGTCAATACAACTATTTATCGAAAACAGCAGATAGCAAGCTAGTGTTGACATTTGTAATCAGACATTTTGCGTTTTGCAGCTGGTTGCCTGAAACTTAAACAATTGACGTCAGGATATCAAAATTCAACTTTAATAGCACGAAATTCAGTATAAACAACCTAGGCAATGCATAACTGTGCATAAATAAGGGTCAAACACAGTTGAAATCATGTGGCATGCTACTGAGTCTGTTACGATACTTCTCATATTCTGTACACACGTAAGCTGTAATGACAACCCACCGAATATTGATGCACGCTATAAAAGAAAAAGCAAACATAAGAATATATGTATATATCCGTGCAAAAGTATTGTTATAGTAAATTTGTTGAAGTGTAGTACCGTTCTTGGGTCGATTTAACAAACACAGTCCGGCATTTGCAAGGTGAGTGTCTCATAAAATGTCGTTTACCTCAATCCCATGAATCGGTTGTGTTGAATACCTCGCTGCCAATTGAGGGAGCCAGTATAGCGCTATATTAATATTCTTTACGGACTGGATACGGCTATTGTGGCTCGAGGTCGTGCGGCGAGAGCGCCCGAGCTTGCACATTCAATTTTAGATTTTGTTTGTATATAGTTTGTTAGTCATTTTGATTATTTTCTCTAGTTTTTGTTTTTGGGGATTTCAGGGAAGATAAGTGAAAATTTACAATGTTACTCTTTATTGGTTAGCGCCTATCCGTGTAATACTAACTCTATGTACGTAGGGTATCAACAGTTTGTTCAGGTTATTGCCTCGAGTGCTCTGCATGGGTCTGAACAACCGATAAAGGAGCGGTACTGTCAGTGGACCAATGTAGGAAAACCGGTTGGCAATCAATTTCCACTTCAAAAGACGTATATTATGCCCTGCTATCACCAAATCCTGTAAAATAAGATGAGCCTTCCAACAGTTTGAACTAATAACAATATCATATTTATTTTATGCTAATTCTTTGTAATGTTTGCATATTACAATTGCATATATTAAAACAGGTGCGATTTGCACTAAACAATTTGTGTACGTGTTGCATATGAATGTCATAATGTCTCTATATTCTTTGATCTGTATTTGTGTGGAAATTAGAAATCCCCGGTTAAAGTCTTGCTTTTCAAAAATACTTGTCCAGATAATAAGTGCGAGAAAATATAGTAAAATTAGCATTTCATCTTTTTTTCAGCATGACTCGTATATAAAAGTTACACAATCAATAAAGAAATCGTGATATCTGGTCACATACAACACTACAATGCAATAGCATATGCCACTTCATGGATCACTCAGTGTACACTCAGATAACAGTGTACCAACGTGTATTGTCGTGTATAATTATAATGAAATAATTATATTATTAAAAATATATATATATATACAATTTCACTCATCGCATGTTTCAATTATACTGTGTTATGTAATAAAACACGTGACAGAACTGCTTAGTTACCGATACAAGTTTGTTTATTTACTACCATGTCGGTTTGTTGGCAGCTCTTTCCTAATTCCCATTATCTATGTAAATGTTATATGATCAACAATGGAATATTTTAATTTGTATTCGTGAAACGCGTCAATGCAAATAACAACGATCGATTGTTTACATATTTCCATTCAAATTATTAGATGATGTTCATGTAGTTGCCCTCCCACTATTGATCAAACTGCCTTCCCATTTAATTTCCATCAGCCCCTTTCCTCACTGTATGTGGTGCGTGCATCCCCTCTCACAAATGAGCGTTTTTGTCGAACTGCTTCTGCACTCACAGGCGGAAAGTTACAAAATAATACCGGTCGTTTCAGTGGGTAAAGAACAAATGTCCTATTTGCTGAGGGATCTCAGGCTACGCTGTGTACCGAACGTAGATAATGAAAAAAAAAAATACATGGGCCTAAGTAAACTTCGAGAGTTGTCTAGTGACTAAATGTAAACTACGTACTACATGAACACAACTAAAAATAGCCACCCAAACGAGCAAAACTTCTATGCAAAGAAATGAAACTACTCTCAAATACGTACCCCCCGCTCACAAACCTATACAATTTATTTCCCGCCCCTCGCAAAACCTCACTTGAACAACTTCGCTGACTGCTTCCGACTCAGTACTTCAACGTGTATTACCATTTGAAAACAATATATTGGAGGTCATGTAATAATATCACACATTTTTGCTAGATGAATAGACTACAAAGCAAAGTAATGTAGTAGAAGCAATATAATAATATCATCTATTCACAGAAGAACAGTAATTGACATCGGCTGGGACATATGAAAACCCCTTGTATGCTCTTTCAGGGTTCAGACTCTTTTTTCACATTATATTTAGTTCTGTTATTGGCGAACAAAGTACAAACACAGTTTGTCTGTACGTTAATACAAAGCCCTAATTCAATACAACAAATACAACTTCTGTTGTGAATTTGCATTTAAAAATTCAAGATGCAAAAATTCACTGCTAACTCTGTGAAATTGCCAAGTCTTTTTAGCAAATACAAATACCAGATGTGGCATATGTACCAGCATAGCATGGAATGTACAAGGTCAATATTACGATGCATTTAATCCGTAGATGTCACATGGAAGCCTGTAACATTGATGGCCACATACTAGGGTTAATACGACAATGTTAACATGTGAGGATATTGCTATATGAAAATCAAAATGAAAACGTTTCTCTAAAATGGGGAATCAACCACATGAAAAAAGAATGGCCAGCTAACACTCTCGCAAATCTCAGGTAAACAAGACACACCTACTGTATTTAATATGCACTTAGAGGAACATCCAAATACACACAGAATAAACTCACAGGTACACAGTCGCTAAGTAGTAAACAAAAGACCACATGTTGGTCTCACATTCGACCCAGGTGGTCGTGCCCTCAAACAGGGAGCACCTGAGAAAAAATAAAATAAATTTGTTTTATTGGTTCTTGCAAGGCATTTAAATTAAGAATGGTCATTCGTTGATTATTTCAGTATCTGCAAAATATTATTCTAACTTTTAAACTAAACAAAAAGTCCTGGAGTAAATAGTATATATTACATAATTTTTGGCCAATTATTTTTATGAAAATAAAGTATACTTATGCAAATAAGGGGTGTTAAAATGATAACAAGGGACATTGTAGTACCTTTGAGCAACAATTTTGCTTTTTAAATCGCTAAAAGTAAAGGTGGATATATGCAGTTTTATTGCATTATGCAAATTAGAAAAGTTGTTCAAAATTAGCATCACGTCATCATGCAGAATCAAAATGCATGTGGTATCGGTGACCAAAATCCATCAAAACATCCAAATCCAAATCCCGGTTCAGCTCAAAATTACCATTTGCCTGTTGAACTGTTAGGTAAAAAGTTGTTTTTCTGAAACATAAAATGCAACTGGGTGTGTTTTTAAAATTATACGACCCAATGCATATACGCAACAGTAAATCCCTGCATTATGTTCGCATAACCGAGAGCCCCTTTGTTGCCGCCGATCATTTAGCCAAAAATTCGACACGCGATCTCGTGAATTGCCACGCAGTCGTCACGGAATTTTGTGTCACCACTGATTTGCTATCTTCAAGATTTCAGTGCATTACCATAGGAACCCGCATGCGCAGACTGTCCCGTTCATGATGCCTGCCCACAACAACGCAGACCGGTACATTAGTCTGTGTCACGTCTAATATTTGTAGATATGATCATAGACGGTATCAAGTCCAAAAAGTGGCTACGCATACGTACTCTTGGTGATGTACTTTACCCCGTATAAGGGAATATTCAAATGTTGGAATTGGTGCTGAGAACGATTGCTGATTTTGGCAAATCTATTGTTTTCTTTGCTAGATGTGTAATAATTTAAAATATGTAGTTATATGTATGAATCTCGCTATTTTATTTCACATTCCAAGTGTCGTATGTCACCGTCCATGGAGCAGCACTTTCTCGAGAAATATATATACTTGTGGAATTACGTGTGGATTTAGCAGATTATGATGTTTTTCATTCAGTTAGAGAGAAAAAGTCACAATTCGGTAGATTAGGTGGTGGGGTGTCTGTTTTCATTAAAACTTGGTGCGCCAAGGGATAACTAAATTATCAACTAAATTAACAGATTCGGTTTTCATTATGCTAGATGCAGGTTATTTCGGCCTGCAAAATGACATTATTGTAGGTTCTCTGTATATTCCCCCAGAGCGGTCAACCGCCTATACAGACGAAACTAATGGTATTGATTTATTAGGTCAACAATTGAGTAGTTTGGGGGCTCAGTACCCTGACTGTTACTGGTTACTTCTGGGCGATTTCAATGCCAGGACAGGTCAAGATTTTGATTATATTATTGGCGATTCTTTAGACCACATTCAAACTTCAGCTGAAAGTTATGTAGAGGACACCTTTGAGATTAAGAGAAATTCAAAAGATATGCTTAAAAATAATTTTGGGAATAGTCTGCTTGAATTGTGTTGTGAATATTCAATTCATTTCCTGAATGGTAGATTGGGGGCAGATTTAGCAGGGGAGTTCACATGTACAGCTAACATGGGGTCCAGTGTGGTGGATTATGTTATAGCATCGACTCCACTATTTCAAAACATAACCAGTTTTTGTGTAGGGGACAGAGGTGATTCTGACCATTTCCCATTATTGTGTTCTATGAATATTAAGTTGTTGAATAACACATCAGAGGAATCTGAAACACTTTATTATACGTATTCACCATTTAAATGGGATAAGAAAAAGAGTCACCTCTTTTTAGAAAATATGATGTCCAATAAGGGGGTGAATATGATAAACCAGGTTCTAAATTCTAGTAAAGAATGTGTAAGTGATATAATTGAAAATCTGTATAATGTTATAAACTTTGCAGCTAGTGATTTCAGGAAACTTGCATATTGTGGCAAAGGTGTTCATAGGCAACCATACTCGACCTAGTTTAATACACATTGTATGTCAGCTAAACGTGATATGTACTCTGCATTACGTAAATTCAGAAAGCATGATCTTGAGAGCTTACAAAATTATAAAACATTAAAGGTAGCTTTTAAAAAGGCATGTGAAAAAACAAAAAGCAAATTCAAACGTGATGCTAGTAAGAATTTACGAGAGGTAGATATAAATGATTTGTGGAAACAGGTCAAACGGTCCACGGGAGTCAGTAAGCCTTGTCCAAACATTGCACCGACAAAATGGCTGCAACATTTTGAAATACTTCACAACCCCGAAAGACAAAAGTCACCTTTAGATTCCACAGTTGAGCAATATTTGATTACGCGGGCAATAGTCAGGATGGCAGTATAGATGCAATTTTGAAGGAAAAAATTTCAGAAAATGAAATTTTACATGCACTGAATAAACTAAAAAATGACAAATCCCCTGGACCGGATGGCATTTCCAATGATTTTTTATAAAGCTGCCAAAAATATACTTGTTCCCGCTCTAATGTTTATGTTTAATGTTATTTTTGAAACTGGAGTCTTTCCAAATTAATGGTGTAAAGGGATAATAGTACCAATACATAAAAAAGGAAGTATGACTGATCCACAAAGTTACAGGAGAATTACCTTATTAAACTCATTGAGTAAAATTTTAACATCAAATATTGAATATAAGACTGGTCAAATGGGCAGATGCTGTGGATTGTATTACATATTGTTAGGCGGGTTTTCGCAAAGGTTATAGTACGGTTGATAACATCTTTGTCTTGCATGTTATGGTTCAAAAATATTTGAGTAAATCAAAAGGTAGATTTTATTGTGCATTTGTGTATTTTAGCAAAGCTTTTGATTCAGTAGACCATAACTTATTATGTATAGAGGGTATTAGTGGGAAAATGCTTATTATTTTGAAGTCCATGTACAAAGATGTCAAAGCCTGTGTTAAATCGCAGCAAGGTATTACAAACTACTTCTCTTGTCATGTTTGGGTACGTCAGGGATGTATGATTAGTCCATTTTTATTTACATTATTCATCAATGAACTCAATACTATGTTAGAAAATTCAGGTCACGTGGGTATTCAAATCTCACAGGATCTTTTAAATTTGTTTTTACTTTTGTATGCAGATGATGTGGCCATTTTTAGTGATTCTTCTATTGGGTTACAGTGACTTTTGTCGATTTTGGAAAAATGTTGTACACTTTGGAAAATGTCGGTAAACTTAAGTAAAACAGAAATTATTGTTTTTAGACGCGGGGCATTGTTAAGAAAAGTGAAAAACTGGCCTTTTGGAGGGACACGAATTAATAGACTGAGTTACTACAAATATCTTGGTTTATTGATCTCTAGTAGAAATTCATAGTCAATGGCTGTAAATACATTAGCAAGACAAGCACAAAACGCGATGGGGCAATTTTTCGCATGATACATAATACATAATAAGTCTTCCATATAATGATTATTTTAAATTATTTGATGGTATGATTTTACCAATTTTGAGTTACGGACCAGAGATATGGGGACATAATAGGTATCAGGTAGTAGAAAGAGCCCAGTTAAAATATTGCAAAGCTTTTTTAGGAGTTAAGTCTTCCACATCCGACGTTGCAGTACTCGGAGAGTGTGGTAGATACCCTATATATAATTATACAGTCAAAAAGTGTATGAAATACTGGCTAAGACTATTAACCATGCACCCAAGTAGAGTTGCTAAGCAAGCATATAAACTTGCGCTCAATCTTGATGAAAATGACAGAACGTCATGGGCAACACACATAAAATCTATTCTTTTTGAGTTTGGTTTTGGTGAAGTGTGGTTTTGGCAGGGTCCTGGTGACCCTGAAGCCTTTCTCTGTCAATTTATGTCAAGGGCAAATGATATTTTTAGACAAAAATGGAGAGCGGAGGTGTGTACAAAAGACAAACTACGTACATATTGTAATTTCAAAGTCCTATTCCAGAGGGAAGATTATTTGTTATTTATTAGTAATGTTAAATTGAGAAGAATATTATCATGTCTTAGATGTTCCAGTCATGTATTGGCAATAGAGGGCGGCAGGGTCATGGGGCTTGACATTGATTGTAGACTATGTCAAGTTTGTGGCATGATGGAAGTAGAGAACGAATATCATTTCATTATGATATGTCCTCTGTACGAGATGCTTTGAAAGCGGCTCATTCCCATTTGGTCTTATACAAAACCATCTGTAAATAAGTTTTATTCTTTAATGTCATGTAATTCATTTGAAATTATTAGTAACTTAGCTGTTTTTATACAAAATGCATTTAAGTTGAGACAAGATTTACTTGACCTTTGACCAACGATTTGTTGCATCAGTATTGAATAAGCAAAAGGGGCCAGTGGCCTATAAGAGCAAATAAAAAAAAAGATATAAAACAACAGTAATTGGTATTTAGCAGTTAACAACTCTAAAACTGTAGCGAAACTCACAGTACACAATCTCTTCAACTCTTCGATTCTAAACATGTAAGAAATTATACATTTCATTCTTTATGTTAATCTTCTGTCAGCGTTGTGCTAGTGAAATCTAACATCATATATGATGGATGGTGACGACATACATTTTCAAGTTGATGTGGTGCCCACGTGACGTGAAATTCGAATCAAGATTGGAGTCAGAAAGGGTTTCTTCAACAGGTCCGAGTTATGAAATGCGCCTTTATGTGGGTCACCCTGTAAGTAAAGCAAGGCTGACACTTGCACGACTCTGTGGCACGACTGGGGTCGTAAACGGGCGTGATGTGTACCATGTAGGGACGATGATTCTGGAATGTTCGGTCACGTGTACTTCACGCATTGATGGGACGAGCAGTTCACGACTACTGCGCGACAGTAGCGCTCGCGTCGGTGCAAGGGTATATCACTCGTATGATTTGTGCAATGTGCACATGCACGGTGCGACTAGTAACAATTACCTAACCTAGCGGTCCTTCACGCCACACACAGTTGTCACGATGCATCTCAATAAAATAGCATCTAAAACCAAAATAAGGCCGATATGTGTAAATACTTGTACATTAGTCTGGTCTATGCAGCCAGCAATAATGAAATTGCAAGAATGGCATTGGCAAAATGATGACCTCGGATGTAGCCATGTCTAGGGCATGGATATGATTTATAGTCGTCGCCCACTAATGTAATGTTATAGTGTCTATGAAGTATGTCATCATGATTAATCATTTGTGACCACGCCATTGATTATATAGGCTACCACACACTGTATAATATTGAGCAGAAAGCCATGCAAAAAACTGCATTTCATTCACCACATTGGCATGGCTGGCTGTACTCATTGTTACTTTTTCATGACCATTGTTTGGCCCACTACAATTTTCTTGTGATTTAGACGGATTTTTGTCACATGCAAGAAACAGCAAGAGCTGCAATATGTACATCAAAAATGCTCTTATCATGCTTGTGATGTTGCTATTGTAGATAAATGGCCACATCAGGAATGTACATAACTGTCATGTATTAGGCAGAAACTGATAGGGGCCTATTCATTGTGCTGATGTCTACATACACATGTACATCATTGAAAGTTTTGCTGTCACCAGCTGCCATTCTTGAAATGGTGCCATCGATCAACAGTTCACGCCACTCATCTCAACCTTAAACAATGACATTTTATTTTTATGGAAATTAGTTACCTTTTTCTAAAATGAACAAATATTAATATCATCATGTAAAAAAACAATTGTTTAAAACGATTGTATTTGATGTAGACTGAACATGTTGGGGAAAAAATAAATCTAAAATAATAAAATCCCTGTCTAACTACCCAATATTTTTTACTCAATACTGGAAACACCAAATTTGTTTTTCATTGGCCTTATAATGGTTTGAGATCTTTTCAACATGGTCCACATAAATAATGAGGGATAAACTGGTATTCTGTACAAACAGGTCCTTGCATTTACATTCTATGTTTCTGGTTTGATTTTGACTCATTTACAGCCCTGTCATTGGTGATACCAGGATTTTACTCCTTATAGCATGTGTGTGGGCTGTCTTATGCAAACCAACAATGCTGTCTTTGCACATGGTCAATTCACTTGGGTTATATGTCAGATGGCACATTGCCATGCGTTAAATTCATTACTTTTACGAGTTATATCAGTCTGATGGGATTGATAAGATCAATGATATTCATATGAAGTACAATTATATTTGATATAGTCTCTTTGTACCTATTTTATTTTCGATTCATTCTGAATGGACAGTTGCATGAACATACAATACCCTAAAAGTAAGGGGGTATATTTGTACGACACCCTGTAATTTTGCATGATATGGGTCTATAATACTGTCTTGTACAATGTTGTAAACAGTTAACTACTGGTTTTGTACATTTTATTGTTGCTGCATATATACAGACAACAAGATCTAATATTTTCGGCAATATGACTACTACCAAATTGGTTGTTGGTGGTGATACCTATCATTTTGGTCTTCCGTCAACACTTGTGTGCTTTTTCACCATGACTCGTTTCATACACATCATGACACTCTGTTGACAACACTAATTTACCTCATTATAATGTTAATGTGCATAACCTGTGTTTATTTTCAATGGGAGGATGCTTGAATGCACGGCAGTGCTTTCAGCATCCTCTCGCCAGTTATTTACAATGTCCCTTAAGATTTAATTATGGAAGTCCAATCATTTCCAAAGCATTATCTATTTCAACAATGTTCTTCCTATTGAACAGTCCTCTACTCAACACCTTACTCAAATCATTCATTACCTTTATATAATCCTTACCACTTACTTGTTTTTTATTTTATTCCAGGCAAGATAATTCAACCAGCAGCTGTACCTCCTACTGGTTAAACTTGACAATTATTTGTACTTTATTTTTACTCGAATGTTTTTTTTTTAAACTTGTTGTTTATTGTTGGTTTAAATAAAAAATAAAAACTTTATTATTTCCTTGTTCATTACAGACGATTATTTTATTCACAATATTGTTACATGGTTGTCTTCCAACTAGCCATGCTAGTGATGTCTAATAGCAACTGGCCAAATTACAATCGAGTGGTGGGTGGGTCACAGTCAAGTACAAATAAGCCATTCACTGCCAAAGAACAAATATAATCATTCTTTCCGATCATGTACTTTAACCTCCCCCTCTTGATTCAAATTACATAAGCAAAAGACTTAAGACATCACCTACTTCCTATAACACACAACACCATATTCACATAATTGTTCATACATGTATACATTATCACAGCAAAATCAATTCCATAAATTTACCAATGGCTCAAGCAAATCATTTGCCCATATTAACTATAGCCTCTTTTGTAAGCCATCTAATACTTGTGGCTTGTGTTTCAATTACATAACGTTAGTCCAAAAATGTCAGCTTCTATTATTTGAACACTCAGGAAAAACAAAATCTCATTATCAAGGTCACGTTTATATTGTGCTGGTCCCGCTAACTCTGGATCACGTGTTATCGGCTAAATTACCATAGTAGCTCCAGGGAAATTACTAGTTCCCTAGGGAGACTAGTACATCAACTAGTGCCCGGGGATGACGTCACTTGTCACCTGATCGTGTGATTTCCAATATGTCGTCTGCTAGTTCGGACGCTGCGGCCTCGTGAAATAGCAGGTATTGTTGGTACCCACAACCCCTCGGGGGAAACAGACGTATACTAGTGCCCTCATGGCCATGCAATATGTGCTTACTAGTACACGTGTATTCAAGAAAGATGACCCAATAGAATCGCTAGATGCTCGAAGGAGGAAACTTGCATTATAGAGCATGGGATTTAAGCGCGCATCCAATACTGTCTGAAGATTTGTTAACCGTTTGTGTAAGTGTTGAACATCGGATTGCAAAAGCTGTACAATTGCAAGTGGATTATCCTGCGTTATATGTCGATTTTCTGTCGTTAATCATTTTTACAACAAACCACTTCCTTAAAATATCAAGGATGTCTATCCGCGATTTTTAGTAACACTCTGTAACAGTACCCACGTCAGCGCATATGTAATTGACTGAACGTATAGTCGTGTAGTCATTACAAAGTTAAGATTGATAAACAAACAATCGTTTTAACAGTTCATTAGAAACCGCTCCGAAATTTGCACGCTGGCATTTCATCAAACGTTTCTGTATCTCTGAGATTCTTATGATGGCATTAAAAGACAGCGTCAGTGGTGTTCTATCGAGGTTTGTCGATGCGTTATTGTTTCGTGCACCGATTGCACAAAATCATCAGCTTTCATAGTTGCGTATTTCTGTCTGTACTGCAAACCTTTCCTATATTTAACCCACATACAATGCAAATGTATTCCCGAGTTCTCAGCGATACGACGGTTATGATAATGCTCACTTATGATATAGACATAATGTATATAAACACAGTAATGATTATTCTTCTGAAATGTATCAGACATACTACAGTCAAATTTCACGTCACCGATATTTATAATTTCTGATATATGCAGTGCAAACGAATTCACGAGGAAATTTCAGTTTCTCACCGAACTATTAGGCGAACTCAGGCATTAACATACTTAGTAATTAAATATTTAGCTTCATCGGTGATTTTAGCAATACATCGTCTATTATAAGCATGGTTCATGAGCGATAAACAAACCCATGCAGCTTCCTCTCTCTCCGTGAAACAATAAGGTGCCCTCGACAATCTGCGTAAACAAACTAAAAATACACTACATCGCTAGATGGCGCTATACTGAATCATTATATATAATCATTATATATAATATTATTATATTTTCATGAAAACATCGATGAGGTTCGGTACCTTAAAAACCAGGGAAAATAAGATTAAATTTATGAATTAACATACACTTTCAAAAGCACAATTAATTCAGTCCACAACCATTGTTTAAAATTTCATTCACTTCATCACCATTATATTTAAATGGTGGTAGTCGAGATATTTGGGTCTCATATAAACAAAGATGACAATATTGGATGTTGCGCATATCAACGAGTACAAACTGAAACGTTACCAAGTTTTAATTAAGTATTTTTTAGGTGATTGTAGGTATTGAAGGAGTCACCGGCGGTAATTAGTGCAAGTCGCGTCCAGGTCAAAATTCATTGTTGTGATTTCAATTAAAAGAACGCATTGTGGGAAAATCAATGTTTATCATCACAAATGTCGCACATGCGCAGCGCGACGTACACCGCCTTTTAACAATTGCCATGTTACATGTTACTGCATAAACGACGCCATTTTGCCTGAATTGTCGTTCAGTTGATTGGTTCAACAAGCAAGACGTTACAGTTCATGTTTTGCCCATACTTTTCTACACTTAGCTTACTGTTTTTGAGACATTGAAAGTTACTGGTAAGTGTTCTGTGTATAATAATATGACTTGATCATTCGTAGAAAACAACTGGCAATACTGCCTGCTCTGTTCGGCATGTTTTACTTTTATACTACTTGCGACAGCAATACGCTCGTATCATGTAGTAACGGAGATCGGAGCATTCCGGTGTGATATCGCCTCAATTTGATAAAAATTATCTAACAATTACCAAAAAATATTTGTTAACATTTCGAGTTAAGATTTTACACACCCTCAACATTCGGCTGTTGAAAGTTGTTATAGTGGAGAATTATGATGCAAAAAGCTGGCACAAACCATATATAGCGCAACGCATGTTTTATAGATTAATTGAAATGACAACACCATTCGCACTGAACAGTAAGTCTAAATAAAAAAATAATTACCACGACCAGCCTAAATGCATTGGGTCCACAATAACCAGCTTTGGCAATATGCGTTTTTTAAACCTGGCATCATATTCCTTAATCATGAATTAACAATGTATAGTTTGAGTAAGAACTACACTAAACACCATATGTTAGGAAGACATGCCACTCGTATTCAATCAAGCTAACCACTCATACAATACTACATTAAGAGGAACGAAACGCAGTGTTTTATTGGTTGTGATAGTGTTACATCTAGTTGTGGGTTGATAATTGTGTGTGCATTTTGTTTTAACTGAACACGTCTGTAATTGAGGTATATTTGTGTGTATCAATACAGTAATATATACTAATATATTCATCATTGTCTACTATTCCAATAATGTGCTCCTTTTATCCAGCCATTCATATTACACAATAGACAGCTACTTACTATCAATGTTCTCAAGTTTCTGTTTCACGTAACGCACGGAAAGACAATAGGATTACTTTGAGTGAAATAAAAATCGTAATCAACTTGCTGCAGATTAAATCAGAGCCTACTCAAACAAATACAATCAGAGAAATACGTAAATCAATTATGAAGTAATGTAAAAATATACATGGTATGGTGGAATATTATCAATGACTTTCCTCTAATTCCGATTCGAAAAACTTGTCCATATCTAAAATGATTTAGTTACGAATAAATAATTAAAAAAAACTAAACACAAAAATGTATTAATTAAAAAAGATTAATTAATTTTACTTAACCTTGCTTCGAAATATCAACTTTCTCTTCTTGTTAAAAACACCAGAATTCTGTTTTATAATTATACTAATATTTATTTAAGCAATAATCCCCGCCCGGAGGGTTATTGCTGTGTTACTTAGTATTATATTATGCAATTTTGTCAGCTAGAATTCGAACGCCGCTACGGACGCCGGTTGATATTGGTAGAATACATTTTTTGCCTGTACCTCGTAGTTTTTTGCATTTTTTCGTCTTCCAATTTTTCAATCTCATCTAGTTGGTCACCAGTTAAACTTAAAGATTGTAGTTTCTTCGCAATATATTTCAAAGTTACCAACAAACACAGCGTTCTGACGTTCGTTTAGGTTTGTGTGGCGAACGACGATCACCCAACGAACGACGCTCACAACTTGGATCCCGCCATTAAGAAAAAGCAATATTATGGTTAAATAATTATCTTTTCCCTAAAATAAAATGGCGCATTCTACCGATGTTAGCGATTAAAGAGATCCGGAAAAACACGGCTTTTCGGTAAGTTTTTAATGCAACGATTCATCTATTGTGGTTTAAATGGTTCCGATTTGGGTCGTTATTTTGCGTGGTTATTCTGGATATGATGATTTATTTGCACCGGTTCGACGGAACACCACTAACTTTTTGCGGTCGCTTTCCCTGTAGACGGGTGATGTTTTGTTGACGATCGAGCCAAACATCGTCAATTACGGTATTGAAGTCGTAGCTGTAAATATTCATCAAAATGTATCAACTAAATGTACAATAACTCTTTATTAAAGTAGTTGAGCTGATTTGAGTTATAATTAAAATATTTCTCCGTATTTGTAATACATCGCAATTGATCAGGAAATATTGTCCCATTTGCTCAAATATTCAGCATGGACGCCGTGTACAATATACAACTTCAATCTGTTGGGGTCAAATCATTTTGGGATATGATTGTTACATTGTTTACGATAGCTGTCTGGAAATCTATAATAACAAAATTGCTGTTTTTCTAAATGATATACATCTCTAGAAATATATAATCAATTGGTACACTTGTATAAGTAATATCCCTGCTGAAAATTGAATGAGAATCGATCAATTATATTTTGAATTAAAAATGAGACATTATTCCCGAAATTGCTATATCCATAAAAAAACATTAATTACTTTGTCCTTGCCTTTAGGCTGACTTCTGGGAATTTTATGAGAATCCTTCAAAAAGTTGTTAAGTTATGAACAGCCTTCCCTTACAATTTTATGTGAATCTATCTATACATTTTCTTTTGTTTTGCTGTTAAAAGATAAACTGTAAATCCAACAAACCAACGCTATCCAAAACCTTACTTATTCTTCTTGTATTGTATACTTATTCTAGTGCCTACAACTAAACAAGTCAATGGTACTAAACGAAAATACGTTTAGAATGTTTATATTTTTATTCATGGGACGCCTAAAGGTCTGCCTATTTATGGAACGTGCGAAACAAAACAAAACAAAACAATGTGGAATAAATACAATACAGAATAACACAATGCAATGAACTTTATAAAAAAATCAGTGTCAATTAATGGCGAGAGTTAAAACGCTTCTATAATATGATGAGCTAAAATGGTCATTATTGTTATTTAAAAAAAGTTAAGAAACCGAGGAGAAAGAATACTTCCGCAAATCTGTACAATAAGGAAATTTGGGAAGATTAAAACGACAAAATGTACATAAAATGGCGACGAGACACGGAAACAATGAACAAGTTGGCTTGAAACGAATCATATGTGGCAGTGCAAGTATTATCTTGTCGTGACAGATTACTTATATGGCATGATCCGGTGCCTCGTCACAGATTTCCAACAAATTATAAATTAGACCCATATGAAATCTATTAATTCAAATGAAATATTGTCTGAAGGAAAAATTCAGCAAAATAATATTTTCATTTTTTGAATCTCTCTATTCGATTTTACACTAGAAAAGACGTATAAATTCAGCTGTGAGAGCAAGCTGAATGAAAATTGTACTGGTATGAGTTACCAAGGCAATATATAAAACTAATTTTCGACGGGTCAATGAATCAATCATTCAGACCTCTCTTACAACAACCACCGAATTAATCATCACATAATGTAATTATTATTCACTATACAAAAGTTCTACACTGTGCCAAGAGATCGGTCAACTCCCCTCTGGCAAATTTAAAAAGAAAATATTTAAAACATGCAAATTCAGAACAATATTAAAATACTATTGTATTATGCATGTGTGTCCGTGATGTCGGACTGTCTGTGCCAGAAACTCCAAAAAAACAGAAGCTATAGAAATCTTACAATGACAGAAAGCCTTGTCAAAAAAAACAACAAAAACAAATGATAAGATACGGAGGACGTCGTGATTCAGAAACAACTAGCAGTAAGTCATTCAGAAAGAACATGATCTTATTTATAAATCTTACACAGTTATGAAAGAAGCATAAAACATCATTCTGTCAACATTTCTCGAAAGTTATGTTATTGAACTAGTCCGTTGATTGAAATTGTCCAAAACTACACTAATCCATAACATTAAAATGCTTTGTGGCGGCTGACGGGAATCACAGATGAAATGATCAATATATGTTTTGACCACATAATTAGTGACACTTTCCCTAATAGGGAAGAGTATCTCTCTCTTGTGGTCAAAATGCGGTATGAATTTTATGTAATTATGAAGCGTGCCCAATTTGTTTGGCTGTAAATCCCTCGTGTGAATTCCTTTATTCGTAGCTCTTCACAGAGCACAAATGGATACAAGTAGTATTGATAAATGTTCATTTCTTGACCAACACGTACTCTCTGTAAACTCCCTGCGCGATTAAGAAGAAGAAATGACATCGCGTACATTTTGTCTGATGACGAGTTACGCAGAACACAACCACATGTTTATATATAATTATTCATTTAAATCTGACTGAATACCATTTCTGTCTACAGATCGCACAAGAGTTGTACCACTGTTGGCACACCGCATATCGAATACAGTAAATGGATGAATTGTTTCATTGTGTACAACATTATCGTTTAGTAAGGTCGTGTTCACATTTTTAGGTGCACTAGCTGCATCATGGTAATCGCCGTGTCATTTATAATTTCAGCTTTTACATCAAAGATGAGAACACTGTTGATCGCCGCTTTAGTATTTATACTGGCAATCACTATACAAGGCCAAGTAGACCACCAAGAAGTAAGTCCACTACCGCTGTCCATAATTTCCTAATGTGAATTATTTATTATTTATATTGTTTGTACAAGTGGTTAGGTGGTATTTATTCTGTCTGACAATTACTGCATTTTTTTTAGATATGTGGGCGGCCGGCGTAGTACACCTTATATTACGTGTGCTTGTGTTAATACTTGCTTGTCATCTTTTTATTCTATATTTAGTTTCTATATTTTATTTTGGAGAATGTTTACCTTTATGCTCAACTTCAAAGCTAGTTATTAGACGAGTGACATACCTATCGTCAATTTTGAAGATATATACGTGCCGATCAAAAACCGTCACTGGTTGTACAGTCTCTACAGTTAACGTGACTGACTGTATTCACCTTTATAATAGCATTACGTTTGCTTACTTGATCGGTTTCTGCTGTTGAATACCCGGTCAGCCCATGTTTAGTGAGTTCTTATATTCCTAGTACAATATCTTTTTAAGAATTAATTTAAAAGTGTCTTCGTCAATGACTTTGAGTGTATGTATTCTCGCATCAGTATCATTGTTAAACACAAATTTGGTGTTTTCAACAGGAAACGAAAGGTAAAACTTTGAAGCAAGGTTAGTAATTCAATTTTATCTATTTTAATATGTAAATGTTGGTGTCTTATTAAATTTTAAATTTAATAATTATTTGTTATTTAAATCATTTTAGATAAGGACAAGTTTTTCGAATCGGAATTAGAGGTAAGTCTTTGATGAAACTCCACCATACCATGTTATATTTACATTACCTCATAGTTTACTTTGTACGTGTATCTCATGCCTCAAATTTAGTCTTCAGTCAGTTGATTACTGATTCAATTTACTCAAAGTAATGTTATTTTCTGTTTGTATTTTCATATGTCACGTGACACAGAAACCTGAGGACATTGATGGTAAGTAGCTGTGCCCTGTATGATCGACTATATGCTAATATGAATGACTAGATAATTGAAGAGTGTTGTTGACATAGTAGACAGCGATGAGTATATTACTGAAATATATTACCTCATTTATAGACATGTGATAAACAGTTCATTTAAAACAAAATAAAAATGCACATACAAATATCACTGCACACCTGGATGGAACGCCGTCACAACTATTATTATGTTTCGTTTACTCAAACATCCGTCATAGTTGCAACTTACAAATATTCCCTAGTACATTCATTTTATTGTTTAATACTTTTATCATACTGAAATAAACTTCTAATTACTTTTGAAAAAGAAGACCAAAATGGATTATTGAATAGACCAAATTATAGACCTCTCCTCAAATAAAGTCGCCAGTATTTTAATTGAAGAACAAATTTTTCTTGAGTTCCGAACATTTGATTTAATGGTAATGAGATTTCATGCAACCTCCTGCTGAATATTACCCTGTCTGAAAAATCTATATAACCAAATTGATGTTTTTCTAAATGATATTATCCATCTCTAGATATATGCATGTAAAATCAATTGGTACACTTTTGTAAGTAACATCCCTGCTGCCTTTCTTTAAAACTTTAAGTGAATCCATCTATAACTTATTTTTTGTCTTCCTGTTAAGAGATAAACTGTCAATCTAACAACCAACGCTATCCAAAACATAACCTTCTTGGTGGGTGATAATTCATTCGAGACGTATTTCATGTAGATGTAATCTAGTTATCGGCACATTGTTAACATTTATTTAACTTTTTGTTTTATTAGAGGCAGAGAGACATATTGATGGAAACCATTTACTTTATGGATCAAACGAAGAGCTTATGAACCTGATAATGCCACAATGAGTATATAGAAGATATTTAGAAATATGTATGAATCATGAAATGAAGAGAATAAACATCATTCATAAAGTCACTGAGAATCTACTAAAATAAAACACTTGCATAAATCAGCATATGTACTTCACCTCACATATTAGTATTAACAGCACACTCTGCACATTATATTCTCGCTCGTCGATGCCTACAAATACTGACACTTGTATTAAACAGTAGGTAAAGAACAGGCTACTTATTCTTGTGCCGACAACTCAACAAGTCAATGGTACTAAATGAAAATACGTCTAGAATGTTACTTTTTTATTCATGGGACGCCCACAGATCTCCTTATTTATGGAACGTGCAATACAAAACAAAGTTATGTGAAATAAATGCAATACAGAATAACACAATGCAATAAACTTTATAAAAAACAGTGTTAATAGCGAGAGATTAAAACACTCGTCCTATAAAATGGTGAGCTACATTGTCATTATTGTTATTTAAAAAAAGTCAAGAGACCGAGGAAAAAAGAATACTTTCGCAAATCTGTACAATATTATAGAAATTTGGGAGGGTTAAAAAGACGAAATGTACATAACATGGCAACGAGACTCGGAAACAATCATCAAGTTGGCTTGAAACGAATCATATGTGGCAGTGCAAGTATTATCTTGTCATAATGGGTTACTTATATATGGCATAGTCCGGTACCTAGTCACAGATTTCCAACAAATTATAAATGTACATGCCCATACGAAATCAATTAATTCAAATGAAATATTGTCTGAAGGTAAAATTCAGCAAAATAATATTTTCATTTTTCGAAACTCTTTATTCGATTTTACACTAGAACAGACATATAAATTCAGTCATGAGAGCAAGCTGAATGAAAATTGTACTGGTATGAGTTGCCGTGGCAATATATGAAATTACTTTTCGACGGGTCAATGAATAAATCATTCAGACCTCTCTTACGACAACCACCAAATTAATCATCACATAATGTATTTATTATACAGTAGTCCTACATAGTGGCAAGAGTGCTATCTGTCAACTCCCTTCTGACAAATTTAAAGAGAAAATATTAAAAACATGCAAATTTAGAACAATATCAAGAGACTATTGTATTGTGCATGAGTGCCCGTGATGTCGGTTTGTCTGTGCCAGAAACTCCAAGAAACCAAAAGCCATTGGAATCTTACACTAACATAAGGTCTTGTCAAAATAAGAAACAGATGAAAAGTAACAGAGGACGTTGTGACTCTGGAACAACTAGCAAGTCATTTATAAATTTTACATTGTTATCAAAGAAGCAAGCTTTGTGTCGCCTGAGTGGAATCACAGTTTAGCAGATGAAATGATCAATATATGTTTTGTGCTTGGCAAATAATTTAGAAGTAATATTACAGACCACCAAGAAGGAACAATAACTTCAGTGTGTAGCAGACAAAAGATCACGCGTTAATGTAGACATAGAGGGCGCTGATAGAGAATATTAAAAATGAGCCCCCGCAAAGAAAAAATCATTGGTACCATATACACTTTGGGGGGTAAACCAGTGTTGATGGGACGGGGGCATTATTTGGATCTCTTTTTATAGAGGTATTAAATTTGTTTTTCCATTCATAGGGTAAAATATTATGCACAACATTGGGTCTATTTTGGAGTACATATTCAGAACAGATGTTCAGTTTATTAACAAATATTGAACATTGTAGTTGTAGACAGTCGTGTATATACAATAGCTAAATGTCTTAAAAAAATGGTTTCTTACGTTGTGGATGGACAGTTAAGAGTACACCAAGTGTATCCATAGCATTGATATCATTGATTTTAGAATTGATGTGAGGAGATGTCCAATACTGCACAAAAAACCTGAGTTGAATTCTGGCAAACAGCATATATTGGTGTTGGTATGTAAGCAGGCGACTGGTAGGTGAGACGTAGCCAACCATATTGAACAAGTGAAACTGAGAAAGTTGTAGTAATAATAAAGATACTTTCAAGGCGTATTCAAGCCTCATGGCATTAAAGAACATTGGTAAATTAATGAGTTTTTGTCCACCTATTTCCAATATTGGATTTAGTAGTCTGAACTTGAAAGGCAAACACAGGATTTTAGTTTACTTATATTTGTGTGAGAAGAGTAAAAACCCAACAATTAGGGCAGAAAAAATAATGCCATCCTATGATACGAAGTACCAGCAAATTTGAACTATGACGTATATTCAAAATTAAATGCATTTAAAGACGAGCTTCGTATAAGCAAAATGTGCAGTTTCTTAATGACTTGATCTGTGAGTACATAAGCCAATATCTTATCCATCTTTAGTTTTAAGTTTACTACTCTCATGAAGTCACAGCATATTAAATATATTTGGGAAAAATATATTTATTTTGATTCTATTTCTATTTATTAAAGGGCGTTACCTCACGGTTACCAACAAAATAACAACTTCCATACAATAATATTGTCTAACTGGATTGGTTTCGTTGAATCACGTGATACAGAAACAAAATTGAAATGGCGGGAAAATCTCCCACTTTTATCAACCTTTTAAGTGCGCATCATAGCGTGGATCGTGATACACTGGATTTCCATTTTCTGTAGGTAGGTGTATTCAAAGTACATTCCTAAGGTTCCTAATTCTTAACTATTTCTTGGACTTGTGACTGGCGCAAATCTTCCCATAACTCCCTTCACATTGCTCACCATATCTTTGGAAATTATATACTTTATTTAGATATTGTTTGGGTATTAACAAAAGTGCTAACATTTGAGAGAAGAAAAAGGGGCACCCTTCATATAATATGTTTGTCTAGTCGCCCAAATAAACATACGATGGCGATTTTAATATGTTTGGAATACAAATGTTAGACGTGCACACGTGTCTCGTTTGTTTTTCAAGAAAATAAAATTATGTGAGTTTATAAAGCCAGGTTATTTAAAAATGAACAAGATACTGTATGCAAGTCTATAAAAAACATAGGAACCCCCGAAATTGAATTATTGAATCACTAATAACGTGTATGCGCTGTTCGAAACACTCTTGTCCGTTATTTACTATGACTACCAAATACCAAACCCAAATACTGAGATATTAAATGGGGCAAATATGGTTTAAGACGCACTTGGCAACTATATTACTTTGTATTTAGATCTGAGCTCCTTTGTTAAGTACAGCACCAAATATTAAGTTGGTGTCAAGGGAGGGAACAACAAACACGCCTTTACGAGGATTACAGAAAATTATTTATGTTATTACATATTAAGTTTTGAGGGATACTAGATCCAATGCAAAATTCCTATGCAAAATTTGATTTTCCCGCTACTCCACTTTTAACACTTTGGCTACTCTATTGACTTTGACTATTGATTTAGCTCTTGAGCTAACTGATAACAGACGTTCCAAACGTGCACAGAATGGCCATAAGCAGACATTTTCATGTGTAGGTCGAGCGATTTTTTTGTTTACAAAATAGATATAGTTTTCAATGTTTCTAAATATTACATCACATGCGAAATACGGGGATGAAGAAAAGCATATGTGATTTTAAATTTCTTTGAACTGTAACTAAAAAAAATGATACATTTTTAAATATTTTTATTTCACAGAAATAAATAAACATCGTTAATGCCAAAAAGATGTTGTTGATGCTGAACTTTATAACCTGAAAGTGTTTATTGCAAAGAATCTAACAAAATAATGGTGAGCCTGGAGCTAATCACTGACTGATATATTTTGAATAATGTAAATGTGTTATTTTTTAAACGTTTCTTTTCAAGTGGTTAGAAGATTTAAACAGATTTTTGCGAAACCTGTAGTGTTTTATGGGTGACGTAATCAAAATGGCAGCACCACAAGAAAACACACAATTAAAACTGCGTGTTCTGTGAATAGTATAAAAGGGTCCCTCACTCGACTTCGTATTCGAAAAATTCCAGTAATGAACAAATATATGTAGATTAAAGCCGGTATTTTCAGATTATGTTGATTGTAATACATTATTCAAATTACTTATCAGTTTTTGTTTTCTTCTAAAAATAGGCCCCTAACTGGTTAACACTTTCGCTTCATTTAAGTGGTAGTAATATGGATGCCCATGTTGGGAAATCGTTGGACGAGAACCTTGATTATAGAAATATGCAAAACGGGGAGGAGTATCTTCCTTTTGTGGTACGTAGTTTATACAATTATTAAACGTGCATAATGTGTATGGCTTTAAATCCTTTTTTTTTAATATCTTCATTTATACAAGTAGTGTGGATAGTCTTAACTAATCCACGCTTTCTGAAACCGTCCTCCACAAATAAAAAGTAGTGACATCGCGTAAATTCTGTCCGATGTCGAATTACGCAAAACACGCCCACATGTTTCTACTTATTTATTCATTTAAATCTCACTGTCTACGAATCACACAATAGCTTTGTCAGTGTTGGCAATAGGTACAAACAGGGTTTTAATACGCAAAAAATATACAAATATGTGTGCTTAAAACAACTGATTTGTTTATATTCCAACCAACCTTTTATTGATTTTGCACTCTGCGATTCTGGTAAAATTACTAATATCTAGTATTTTGTGCAATAAATTCGATCCACTATTGTAATCCACCATATAGTGTATATGGTACTGCTTAGTTCTTGTGTTTTCAGCATATTCAAAACCATCGCCGATGTAACAGCATGAACATACTTGCAAACACGTGTGCTGTAAGATTTAAGATCTATCGATCATAGTCTTAGAAGTATCCAAGAATTTTATTTGAAAAAAAAAATATTTGTATTTTGAACGATTTGACAAAATGCGATGTACATAGTACCCTTAGTATCTACAAGACATGTGTTTTTGTCCTCGTATCCACCGTAATCGAATGTATACAGTTGTTTGTGTATGATGTAGAATTCTATACCAATCCACGAATCTTAACAATAGTCAATAATTGTAACACACATGGTAAGAACATGTTCTAGCAATTTTTGAAGGCATACAGTAGAAATGCATTAGAAGGTCTGTGAAATTTCTAACGCTTTAATCAATGGGTTGTTTGGAATAGCCAGATAGACTCGCCAGTAAACTGATCTGCAGTGGCTCGTCCGTAGGTAAATATATTTTCAGCTCGTAAGTTATAATGTCATGTATTCAAGCAAAAAGTTATAAACATACTTTTTCATATGTAAGCCTTGACAAATAAATAACACTTTCACCCTTATAATGTTGTATTGTATTCTTCTTCTAAATATCTTCATTATTAGCAAATAACGAATGAAGTGCGCTATGTTCTGGGTCTATTATTTCCAGTTTACAATCATACACTACACTTAGCGTCGCCTTCATAGTAGATGACAATATAGCCCTGGTCACATGTTTCTCCCGTTTAAAAAACTTTATAAAAATTGTTCGGAAATCTTTAATCAACATTGGATATATGATAGGATTAATTAGTGAGTTGCAAAAGCCAAGCCATGCTAATGATGTATGCAAATCAGGCTGCATTTGCTGGGTAATTGCTTGAATGAGCAATAATATATGATAAGGTAACCACGTGATTAAAAATGCGCTCACAATAATACCCAGGGTTTTCATTGCTTTTTTTCCTTTCACATTGTCTTGCTTCTGTCTGAACTTTGATATCCACGTTTCGTCTATTTGTTTTTCCGTTACTGCTGGTGCAGTAGCAATACGCAGTGCTTGTTCCCGGGCCGCCTTGAAAATGTGCCCATATGTGTACAAGATCAGCGCAAGTGGGGAGAAGAAGAGTAATATACTGGCCAACAAGGCGTAAGTTCGCGACATGCCGAAGCTACACAGCGATGTCGACGGCACTGACGACTGACTGTACCATTGCAACTGAATCGGCAAAAAAGAAGTCAATATTGCGAATATCCACGTGGAAACGATCAGTATCAGCGCCCGCAGTGGTGTCATTTTCTGTTTATACTTGAGGGGTTGTGTAATTAGCAGATACCGATCTATGCTAATTATACATAGACTTAAAATAGACGCGTTGGTCAGCATTAAATTCAAGGAGGTCCACAGCGAACAAAACGTCGCTCCAAGTAGCCATGATCTGAACACCTTTAACAGCATAGCGGGAGGCATCACAACAATACCGACTAACAGATCCGCCATGGCAAGGGAAACCAGGAAGTAGTTTGAAATAGTATGCAGTGTCTTCTGCTTACACACAGCAATCAGGACAATCGTGTTTCCGAAAATAGTTGCTGCTATTATCAAAGATAACACTAATCCTACGAGGACTTCCTTTGCCACTCGACTATTGTCAGATTGTCTAGTTGCGTTGCCTGAGTCATTCCAGACGGTATCCATGGTTACTGCTTCGTGGGACGCTAACACATCTTTATCATTATATTGTGTTGCATGTGGTTCTTAAGATGGCGATGTGACAGTTTCGTTGTTCAGTCTGAAAGAAATTGATATGCACATAATGTTATATTAAATAGAAGGTATTCGGCGAATACCTCAAATTGTGCACAATACTGTTTCAACATGTAGTTTACAAGGTTATCGGTCCCCACACAAATTATTCTTTTAAAAATGCAACATATCTTATCACGTAAATGTGCACATTATGTCAATCTCTGATACAAAGCGTGTATTTTTATCTTCGAAATTGACAACATTCGCTCACATAACAAATCGAACGCGGGTGGGTTAAATATGAAAATAACTTACATGCAGAAAACTACAAAAATTATTTTTAATGATCATACTTGTCTTATGTAAACCATATAACAATTACTATTTTAATCTTAGCGCCATGTAATGCGGCGACACACTGAAGCAGGGTGTCATTTGTAACATTTTTTCTTACTCTCAATCTTATTTCTTATTTTATACATTGTGATACAACTATCTTTGATTCAAAGATTGTTACATAATTATGAAGTAAAATTCCGCTGGCATGTTATGTTACTTATCTTTATTTTTAATTCAATATTTCAAAATAGTTCATATTAGATAAAATTGTCGTGTTCGTGCCAAGAAATGACACATAGTCACTCATTGCGCAATGTTTATTTTTTTTAAAAAAACTTGGTATATACACGACCATATATCGTGTGATATTTGCTGGAATTATAATAGGTGTTATCAAATTGTCAAAAACATATTTCTGTTTTTCAGTGATTAAAGTTTGAATTATTGTACTTAACATATTGTGCGTAAAATGGCTGTATATCTGGCTCGGCAATAGTTTACATAGAACCAGGTATAAAAGAAGCATTTTTCTTATTTGTCTTACAATAAATGTTTATTATTAAATACTGTTTGGTTTACATTGCCGGGGCGTTGTATAAAACGACCACTCGTTAACGAATGCGGATTGATTCCTTAGAACAGTAACATAGGCATACATTAATAGTACAACCTAGACATTTTGCGAACTTCAGAGATTTGTTAGACTGAATGTTCATATACGTAAAGACAGAAGTCAAGCTTAAGAAGGGGGATGTACTTTAATAATATCATAGTACGCGTTACTTATTCAATAATCACATGAATATGATAAAGCACAGCTCATCCAGCTCATTCATTACGCACACATTTCCAATAACCTCACAGCCATATTATACATTCATATTAACCAGTATTATTTTTACTTTGTTTGATTCGTTACCCCCACCGGCTGTATAACATTGTTATGTTATAACCATGCTGTCACGTAACTGGGTTTTATTGAACGTGGTTGGTATTTAAATATACGTTCATCAGAGCGTATTCATTCGTAACGAATTACATGAATACAGATAACACTCGAAGACATAACGACGTAAAAAACACGAGGCAATAATCGGCGAATTGATGTAAGGCTATACATGTTTGATTTAATCAATGACACAACTATATTACACCCTCACATACCGACAGTAATGTATTCACACGACGTTGCAATTCTCATAGCCGAAAAAATGGAAAGCAGGGATATTATGCATGCGATAGTAGCATTGCTTCTAAAATTAAATACAAACAGCATAATCACATAAGTGGTGTGAAAAACACGCTATAAAGCCGATTTAACCACGCAATTGTCTCTTCTGAATTGCCCCCATTAAATACGCCAGACTGCCACTGAAACAGATATTTTTGTTAAAAGTACAACTACAAATCTGAGACTTTGTTATTCTGGTGTCTTATTCAATAACACAATATGAAATACAAGCATACAGACCCTTGCACACAGTTTTTGTCAAACAAGAAGCAATTACATACATGGATACCTAAATGACCTCGCGTATCGATACACATTCTAATTATAGTGAGAAGTCGCCTTTCATGTGTGTGGGAGAAATAGTTCAATATGTGGACCTTGAAAGGGCTTAGACCGTTTGTAGATTATATGTCACATGTCACTTTTTATGGATTCATGTAATCATAAAAGAAAATCACTGGAAATGTTTACAGATTATACAGAGTAGTCTGACTAGAAAATGTATGAAGTGAATGAAGGATTGAATACACTTTCAGTGGCAGAAGATATGGGTAGTCTTGATAAAAAAAAACTCCCTACAAAACAAATTCCATTGCGTCAGACTCATTTGTGTGTCCAGCTAAGCGCCTTAGATTATTTGAAAAAAATATTGTGTTAAATAACTTATGAAAAGCTTTTATTTGGGCATAATGGTGTGTAGAAATAACATTTTCAATTTAATTTGTATTTAAAACAATATTACCCTAAATACCCTAAATATATATCGAATATGAAACATAAAACATTAGTTTTTTATTAGACGTGATAAAGCCAAAAATGAGCATTAATGACTTAATTTTGCATGTAAAAACAACAACAACAAAAACTATATTTAATGGTGTTTAATGAACTTATATTATACACGATTAGGCTCATTACGAAACGCTTCCTCGGAGCCTACGTTTCATGATAACAAAGGAAATTCATTTCAGTTCTTCTCCTGTCCAGTTGTTTTGCGTTATGAATTCTAAATGTCAGCTCACAAATCTCACTATATTTTGGTGTTTTGTTCGTCCAGTATTTCTTATGTTCTTGAGTACTGAGTTACCGTGGCGCTACTGAACAACTACTTCCCGGGTTACGTGACCAAATGGCTACCTTCATCGAGAGCCGGAAACGATTAACTATTAGTAATACCAGTTGCACTAAAGCAGCAATAACTGTGATTTTGGAAAAAAACATTTGGTTTACATATAAGCACATACAGTTGACTAGATCTCACTAAAAAATTGTTTTAGGTGCAATTAAATGGACAAAAGTGACAATTCCATGTGCAAAATAATTGCCAAATAGTCGACATCGTTGGAATCGGTCACCATAGACAATTCTGACGCACGTGTACTATTATGGGAACACATAACATCAGCAGTCAGAGGCCGTCCGAGAAATGCTTATTCTATCCTGATGTCAACGTATTTGAAATAATATCCGCTTCGAGTAAGTTTACATCTTATACCGAAATTCCTTGAGGTTCGCTTGAGAAAACTGTATTTCAATAGATGGGGACTATGGCACAACGCAGCAGTCATCTTTTTTCGCTTGTAAGTAATTTAATATACAACGTCATACAGTGTCCATATTTCGGCGATGGCCGGTGCAAATTCATACAAACGACACAAGATTTGTTTTTATTAAAAATAAAAATTTGAGAAAAAAGATTGATAGTTATAGTTAGGTTCACACAAACAAGGCCCCAAATACTGTTAAATAACGCCGTGTTTACTAATTGGTTGCATACGTTGAGCTACGTACAGTGAAATGAATGTGTGGTAAAGCAATAAAAATCTACGCAGTAATTTGCAGTCACGCTATCAACTTCCAGTCTTGAGTGAAGGCTTTGTTTGCCATGCTAGCAAACTTCATTGAAAACAAATCGTGCGCGTTAATTATAAGTTTCAGGAAGGGCATACATAGGCTTAAATATCTAAGCAAGATCAATTCTTTGTTTTGCATTTTACGTGCCTGAAGAAGTTACCAAGTCGAGAGAATACACTGAACATGTTCGCGCTCAGCATGTGTCCTAATGAAAAGATGATGATTGGGGACATTTACTTCTTTACGGCGAATACTTTTCAGAATACTGAGATCATTCTGATAACATCGCTGATTGACATTGGGTGGGATAATATTTCTGAACGGCGAAAGATTATGCTATGAAAGGATAAACACGGTTTTCTACAAAACAGATTTTTACCCAGTTAACACATTTTTGGCACTGCTTGTACAGTAGTCTGCATTGGAAATGGATTGAAAAAAAACGTCCGGGTATTATTTATTCAGTTGATAAACGGCTACCAGGAGGCCTGCCGGATTATACCATACTGTTTTTGGTAAAGCTCTCAGAACCAAATGATCGAGGTATTATACCAAACACAGATTATTTCAATCGGTAAGCGTCCGAATAGCCCCTTAGTAAACTATGAGTTTCACAAGTTTCAATAGTCGATCCAATAAGTTTTAAAAACTGAACAAAAAAAAAGAAACTTTCAATGTATTCTTTCTTTCACTACGCTGAAATATTCACACCATAGAATGCATGACTTTAAAGATAACACGAATATACGCTTAAATAATTTGCGAAACGTGATTATAGTGTTACATTAACAGAGCACGTATATTTTTATTAGTTTTGCGCGAATGGTCCGTGCATCACTATACAGTCCTTGTCCCAGCGTGCGGTAAAAAGGGCTCGCCCACTAGGTGTCAAATAATCTACTGCAAGAAAATTCTTGACTTTTCCGACTCTTTTCAACTGCTGTCGAGCATTGACCTGCTGGTCCGTGCCTGGTCTATTCAACGTTGTTTGTCTAGAAGCACGAATATTATGTTAATATGCATGTCGTCCGTAATGGCAAAAACACGAATACGAGGCTTGGAGCAAATGCCCCATATAGATATGATCGTCGGCGTTGATTGGCGATCCTAGCACTGCGATTGTTAACCATTTTAATGTCATCGTCATTCGCATTTTAATGCAATTCATGGCGCATATCAAATCATTTATCAATATTCGTGATACAATATATTGTCATTGTACTCATATAACGACGGGCGACCGAATATACACGTCATAAATTACGGTAAATGCAGGCTGCTTTTAATTAGTTGATTCGTACTAGGTATTGTGCATGACACGTACCGGGTTTCTTATAAAAGTCAATATATTTCTACACGAAAACATTTTTATTTAGCATTATTCTTAACCTCAATCCGAAAAAAAAGAGTGAGATTTTATTGAATGATTAGTCGAACAAAACGTGTCTTTTGGGAAAATGGATTAAATGGAATGTTGAAAAACATATTAGAACCTTACAAGAAATTAGTTTTGAACGTCTTGGCACAGACTTGCGCACACAGCTTTGAATCTGATATAATTGCCAGACTCCGTCACCGTCAGTATTTTGAATAGTTACGATCGGATATTTTAGTTAAGCGTGTGTGATGAGGAATACATGGATAGATTTTATTTACGAACATATAACATAAAGCGGAGAGTGTTGGCCAGACGAGGTTTCACTTTCGCCTTAAACTTAGTCAATACTCATAATATGCATCCACACTGCAAATGCTATGCAAAGCTTCGTATTTATTTGTGATTTTTATATCACAATACCAAAATCGCGAGAAAATCGAACCACATTTATTTTGCAGTATGTTTCATAATGTCTGCGGAAACTGAAACCCGACATTCCACCACGCGTGTTCTTGTGCATTAGTTCAGATTGATTATAGACTTCGAAATTGTAAACTATCGTCCCAAATATGACGCGGCAGTGTGCACAAATTAACGTTCTACCACCACGAGCGTCCAGTTTAATGTATCAACATTCTGTCAGTGAAAACATGACCATGAATACAGTCGCCGCCATTTCATAGAATCGAGAATAATTTAACTTACATTCTCGTCCATTTATTGAATCTTGTATACGCTCCATTTCTATCTATTCAAAATCACTGTGTTGCATGGACGCACGTATACGACCATATGGAGGCGTTGCTAATGACTAATCTTATGTCTGCGCCTGATGGTGGGCAAATTATGTTTATGTGGCAGAGCAATCACAAAACCTTGAGTAGAACGAAACAAACTCATCTATAAAGGTGTAATTTGCGTTTGTATGTGTTTAAAAAACAAATTCAAAATATTACAATATTTATTTTTTGTGTAACAATATCATATTCTAATATATTATAATTGTTACGTATATACACTCGAGTAATATGTTTGTGCCAGGAATTATTCAAACTAAAAAAATGATTTTTGTTGATGATTTTACAAAATTAGAATTAATTTGTTTGTTAAAGTGGATTATTCGGCAATAGTAAACTACTTACTAATGAATCTACCTGATAAAACCAATATTTAGTGGAAAAATATCTAGTTAGTATAATGTTTCGAAGATAATGTTACTTTTTTTCAGAAACAGATATAGTGTAATAAGCATCATCCGATTATTACCGGTATCTTGGTGTCAATATGAGCAATGAGGAAAATGAAGACAAACATTTTGAAAAAATGCCTTGGGTTAAAAAAGAAAAGAAAAAAGAAACTAACGAGTCTTGGAGGCTTACATTCAATAGATCACATACGCACGTAATTGTATTCACTTTTTGATTGTCCAATTTTATGTGCTATATATATATATCACAGATATATATATATATATATATCACAGAAAGTAGTAGCATATCACATATCGTAGTATTTTAACATAGAGATGAAGCATTGGCAATATTATTGAATATTACAATTGGCATTCCAATAATTACCCGTTAACGGCCCACTTTTTTCAAGAACTTAAACATACACAAGACTAATGTGAGAAAATTACGGATAACAAAATTAAGCCATTTTACCAAATATACATCGTTATTTCTTACCTGTCATTAGTCCGCAGAAATATCTATTTTTGGGACATCAGTCTAGCGCCTGTCACATATAAGCTCCATCGTGAAAAAAATAATATCCTGCGCCACCCAGTAGAGAACAAAATGAAATCTCAATTCTCAGATCACAATAAAGAATCGAATCTTCTGAAAAGACCGCATCCATGGCAACGCAGTTGGGGTCGAACTTCATCCTTTTCATGCACGGGATTAAGGATCTGTCTTCTCCATCAATGTAATTTCATTGTAATGAGAAATACGATAGGTTATTGAAGGTTCTAATTGTATTACGGACTGATAAAAAGCTGCCTTTTAAACCCACGTTAACGAACTACGACAATACTAAAGATGCGCGGCAAGAGATGTTACTCGAGTAAATAGAGTTTAAGCAAATCAGCCAACAAATAATTTTTCGATCGGCGCGTTTCAAACTGCCTGCTACAGTCAATCGGGCGAGTTAAATATTGGACCTATAAAACGGGCAAAAAGTAAAACACGATATCAAAATATGTTGTTTTTTTTGCACTGCACTGTTTCGTCAACGTTATATCACATTGTATAAAAGCGATAATTGTAAGTAGAGGCGTATACACTACTCATCATATTTGAATATGTCTCTGATCAGTGACTAAAATTGAACACATTCATTCCAGAAATGAAGGACTCGATTAAATCCCAATGTATATAGGAATACATACCGTCGTGGCGTTGCTTCACGAGTAATGTCGGCGGCCTTGTTGATACTAATTAAAAGAGACAGTAAAACATGGTAGCAGTTTGAATTTACAATTACAACTATAATGAAATCATAAATATATTCTTCTCATTGCATAGTGTCAGTTGAGACGGTTTAAAGAGATGAGTCATTTTTGGAGTCAGCCTTTGGGAATATCACGAATACAAAAAGCGACTGTAATGTCATAATACATTGTAGAAAAGTCGACGAATGCTTTATTTCCAAGCAAGAAACAAAAACAGCTGTACCTTATGACGTCAAACTAATGAAAAAAGCTTATCAAACACATGGAATAATGTCTTTTTTACACCGTTGTAGCTGATCCCATATTTTTACTGTGAACAATTCAGGGGAAGTAGTACACATGTTCAAGGAGAAAACAAATTGACGAAAACATCAAAGAGTACCGAATGTGACGTCACACATAAGACGATTACAGAGTAAGTCTCATCAATATACTGATATTTGAGAAAGAATCTTCACAATGTAGAAAGTGTGTTATATCAAAGAGTAAGCAAGTTAGCAAGCCTGTCTATTATTTCTATTAAGGATCGATTACATATACCTATTTGATTTCAATATCATGACGACATGACCAACTTATTCACTACTCATACACTGTTTAGATTTTCATGATTACTAGTTTCTTCAGCTTCAAATGGAAATATTACTATACCCCCACTACGCCGACAACACTGTTGGATCTGGATTTCCCCCCAATATGTTGTAGACACTTATTAGTTAGTGTACCCCAAATTATCGTCAGTATAGCTTACATAAAACATGGACAGATTATCGATGCTTCAAAAAAGTGTTATGCATTAATTTGTATATTAGCATCTGTTGTATTCGTCGAAGACTTCACATCAATATAGCTATCTTAAAATCGAATAAAAACTTGTTATTTACTGAATCTTTTGTTTTTTTTAGGAAAAAATCATTTTATTATTGAAAAACGCATATTTACGATAAGCTGAAATATATATCTTTCATAATCATGATATACTTAAATGCTATCTTCATCATCAATTAACTCATTCAAAAATCTGGATAACAAACTGCATCCCCTTCTTAATATGTGGACAAGATTAGGCTTATAGGGAATGTGTGCAAATATTGTGTTAATTACACGCACATTGATAACTACTAATATTCACAATACCTTTATATTAATTCCCAATGTTTATCTTTATTCAGCTCAGAGAAAAGAACGCAATCAGCCTCATGAAACGTGTGATCTCTGACCATTCGGTGTACGAAAATGGGCGGTGTCATAATATTCATAACTTGGTATAGGTTTTTGTTTTTAAGAATATTAATTGCGGAATGCATTTGTTCGTTCACTGTGTCAGCTTTTTATTTAAACAATACATTAATAAGGAAAACGACGCCCGTCACTTGGAAAAACATATTCAGTCGAGTGACAAGTAAAATTGTATATTATGAACATCACCATAGGCCCTATTTTATTTGGCAAACAAACATAATATTTGAACTTGCGTTATTCTCTTGCGTTTAACCATGGTCGTATACGTCGTGACGCTGACACGTTACTCGCCACAGGAGGTGTTCTCATGCAACAGCGACTCACTGAAATGCTAATAACATTTTTAATTTCAGATATTTTGTAACCAAATGAGTTTGTGTTCTAATGACAGAACCTATGACTATGACGTAATGACGCTGAACGCCTGAGAAATGAAAGACTTATTTTATGTGCAACGGGAATAAAATGGCTTTTGCATGTGATGGTACATGAATCCCAAATAATCTGTCTGCATTGCTTCATATGCTAAAACTGTTGCACTCATATTCTAAAACTGTCTCAGGGGCGACCCATTTGTATTTTAATCTTGAAACTCATAGTTACCAGCAAAAACGACAGTTTTTGGCTCAACTTAGCGCGATTTTAATGAGAACCTATCGGTTTTAAATGACGTTCCACTCAATTCGATAATGTTTTACAGTTTAAAGTGTCACTGTTTCTCATTTATGTAAAAAGATAATAATGTTCGCTTATTGATTCCACAAACCAGAGACCTCATTTCTTTGAACAGTTTCAATCACATTACCCATTACTTATAGATGCGAAATAACCCAGGAGTTTAGGTTTTTAAAATTCAGCCCATAAGATGAAATATTTCTTTAATATGTGTTCTGAACATGGCCGGTAATTTTACACTGCAAATGGCCGCCGAAATCTTGTTCAGAGTGAGAGGGCCGCGAGACTTGTTTTTGCCCTTGCGATAGTGTTCTATTTTTTCGTTTAATTGCGTTCGCTGTTCTAGATACCATAGTTACGTAGGTCAGTATAACAGAAGTAAATTATACAGTATTTTTACGAACAAGAAGGTTTCGTGGCTTTCACTCTCTCAACGAGATCTCGGTGTCATTTGCACAATTTCTATTGTCGCACTCAAACAAATGCACCATTTCACAAGAAATGCTAATTTTAATGAACGTTTATAAATTAATTTGTAACTTACACGAGTGCCCATATTTTGATTTTTTGAAAAGCTATAATAACACACAACCAATGAAATGAGTTTGTTTCGCTCAAATTGTGATCTGACGAACGTAATGGCATGTTTACACAATAACCTTGGCAAGTCCACCGCTAAGCATTGAAACCAATGCATGAAGATGAGTGATTCTGGATAATATAATAAGGTAAACGTGTTGTACACAATGCTAATCTTCTACTTTACAGTATGAAAACAGCACAATCAATTTTCTATAAAAAATCACGTTTTATGTATTCGCGCCTGTCATAAAAAACAACAAACTTCAAGGAGCTTCGCGCAAAATGTTAATTTCAATGAAATTATCTTACTTATCTTTATCTTTACCTGGCATGGAAATTGAACTACTGTTCGGTCGCGTGGGTGGCAAGTCGTATATTGTCATAGAAATAACACGTTTTTCATCATAGTCTATTATAATTCATTTTAATATGAAGCACTATGTTCAGCAAGACACTCATACGAATCACAATTTGATTTCGCTTAGAATTTCATTACGCCACTTAGATGTGAATACTCGACCCGCCTGATAGACTGCACAACGATATGATCTCAAAAGCTCTAATCTATTCGGTTTATCGATAGTTAAATTCCTTGAGGATCTGATAATATGGAATCGCATTTGCAGCATGGGTGTGTATTATTGTATGAATGTGTAGTTCGTCTCTAAATTAGGTTAGCTTCAAATTACATTGACTGCATTCGATAGATATGCTAAATTTTGTCACATTTCTGTATGGAAATATACCATTGATGGGTTTCTGTGTCACGAGGTATTTTGATCCATATCCTAAACCATATATTTATCTACAATTATTATACATCTATCATTGTTACGCCATAAGTTACAGTGTGTCGTAATTTTGCGGTATTTTACGGGGTATTTTCATCTTATCATATTAGGAAATGCGAATTCCAAATATGGAATGATTATGCGCGTATGCGTCCTCTAATAATACAAACAAACATTGCTGTCACCAGAGTTTGACCGGATTCAATACAAAGAAGTTCGCTGATTTTGTTCTAAAAAAATGATTTCGGCATTTCCATGGTGTATCCTTGGAAGGAAAAGATGTATAATATTAAGGTCATTGCGAAAATGCCTCTTGACGTATTCTCGTAATAACCTAATCATATTGTGTTATCTTTCAAAAATAGATACTGTGTTTGTAGACTAACGTTCGACTCATATTGCTGTAAGCTCAAAGAATCAGTCGCTTTGTATGCAATTGGGTTGACACGAATTGTTCAAAGTAGTGCGCCATGCACGAGAGTTGGGAGAGACAGTAGCTTTACTGACGTGATCTTACAACATATAACGAGCTTTTGAATTCCGCAAACATTATATTTAATAGCCACCCGTTAAAATTGATTCTTCGAGCGTTGGATTGGAAGGCTAGAAAACAATGACAAACCACGATATGTTGAGCACATTTTCTATACAATATACCTTCTATTATGTTATTGAATTCTTTACAGCAACAATGTAAAACCACAACAACGACGAATATAGCGTTAGGTATTGCATGCTGGAACCAAGTGTTAGTTGTGTGGAAAAATCATAAACAGTCTTTATTCTCGCGACTATAAAATAGGAATGTGTTTAAAAATCATCTGAAATGAACCGTCATGCTGATATGCCAGCTACACATACAGTAGGTGTGAAGATTAATTAAATTTAATTAGAGCCCATCATTACAAGTTCAAATTAGGCCCTGACATTTCCGTACGCGGCGCGATGTACTATTAGTGTGCATGAAAACTAAATATTACGGTATAATATTCAACTCGAAATAGTTTTATTTATGCACGTGACCGTAATTTTTTCATATTGAATTTATCACCGTATCACATAAAATGATGGCAGAGAGCAGAGAACCTGTATTCGTATTGACCTACACATATTCCTTCATTTTGGCAATTACATTTCAACACAATGTCTGAACATAGCACTTTGTAAGAGCTACATTTTGACTTTAATTTCGTATAAAGCATCCTTATTAAACATAATCGAGTAGGAGTTTTAATTATACAAACGTACATTGTGGTATTCATATATGTAAATTCTTGACAATATACAAGCACGTGATTGCGCGTGTACAAGCAACCACGAAATGTTCCGTATTCAGTTACAATTTAGTCTCCAACATCGTTTTGAATATGTAATTTTGAACGCCTGAAAGCGTTCGTACACTTTTAGTGTTTGACAAAGGGACACTATCAGCATACATGCTTATTATTAGATACGCTTAGTAAAAAATTATTATTAAAATTATTGCTTGTGTGATATTGAGGGAACATACACGAATAAATATGCATGGAATGCCTACGTTTCGAATGAAGTTCCAAAAAACGTTTCCCCTAAAACGTCTCTTATGTGAATCTACTACGCATATGGTCAGAAGATGGGTCACATGACTTTCCCAAGAAATGGCCGTTGTACCGTTACTATACGCCGAACTGTACTCTGCTCTCTGTCCAAAACTTTCTTAACGCGAAGCCATCATGAGTACAGTCAGCTCGTCAAACAGTGACTGTGAGTGCCAACGCATTGTGATTTCCCATGAATGAACGACTATTGACCAATAATTCCAGCGAAGACGCTGTCCACTGTATACACGATATGTCCTTCTTGAGACTGCCTGGCCTAAATACGAACACATTCCGAATTATCGTGGTACTATACACTTGCCAAATATAATGCCGAACATTGTGATTCAGTGTGAATACAAACGAGAACTCGGGAGATAATCAGTAAAATTATGGAGTTCCATGATACAACTTACTAAAAATAATTAATTGTAAGAATAATTAATGTGGTTCATCAACGCAAATATGAACAACGTGTTATGGTTTGCCTCTGGTGATTTTGACTGATAAATAAAAAATAAAAAAATAAAATAAAACACTAAATCTAAACACTAAAACGATGTCTAAATTAACGATCTAGTAAATAAATTTCGCAAATAAACGGTTTTTCGTCAAAGGTTGTCATGATTTATTGTACTGATGTGTTCAATCAACCAGTGTTCGTTTTACCCGGGGGAATTGGCAATGCAAATTGATAATATCATACAAAATATAATATACCACTTCGCGGCGGGCGATCATTGACTTGCACGACCGTTTGGAATTGACTATGAACGGTGGATGATGGTTTCACAAATAAGTAAACGAGGACTACACTATTGAAATCATAACAGGTGTGGCTTTGAAATAATTTAATAATTATATTGTTTAGGTCATGGAATATTTGCACAGAAAAGGCACGATGTAACGCGGTTGATATTAGTACTATGGTCTTTGCTCGTTGTGAAAGATTGCGCCAGTTTTACTTTTGGCAAGTTTTTGTTATCCCACATCACATATGCTGATCTCCGTTCAGGTTTCAACTATTTAGGTAATCTCCGAAAGTGTAACAAGGTTGTATAAATATAATAAAAACGGTCACTAACATTACGAGCAATAAAGGGTGGTGGTCATTGCACCGCGCATGTGCTGCATTTGTGTGGATAAACATCGATTTTCCCCACAATCCAATGCGCTTTGTTAATGGAAAACACTCGACGTGAACTAATTACCGCCGCTGACTCTTCGACACATTTTAATCCCCAATGAATTATCTAGTTAAAGTTTTGTACTAGTTGTTCTACTCAACAGCCAAATCGTCATCTTTGTACATATGAGACCAATATCGCGCGCATGCGTGGCGCGACGACCACTCTCTTAACGTGGGATGCGGCTAACTTGTTTTTTTTAAACTGCGCATTTTTTGCGCATATGACTAAGCGCGTGCTTCACAAATCTCGAGGTAAACATTGGAGCCCAGGTCAAACACTTTCTTTATGAAGCGCTGTGTTTAAATTCCTGTACAAGTATGTTTCGTAATAAAAACGGCAAATTTGTTACTCGTGGAGTTTTCGAGCTAGAAATTGTACGGTTAGGTTCCTACCACAGTCGAGCCGCCGAATCTAGCGACGGTGTACCTGTTGTCCTCGACATTCAGCATCAGGAAGAAGTAGTGACGATGATTGTTTTTCTATAGAGGACAGTGTACAATTGTCTGATTGGAAGGTGGGTTGTCGTGTTTTTGATCTTGGAGTGCTTGCTAGAAACATCGATGCGTGTAAACAGTGTACTGCGCTGTTGCGTCTCAGCTCCTGTGCAGGTGACAAATGTTATGGCATTGGATGTGTCCTGTACGTCTGGTGTGATAATTCAGGGTATTCACTTATTAATCTCGTGTATACAGACAACAGGCACAGACGGGAAGGAAAGACAACAGGATTACCAGTTTGCGATATTAATTCCTAACTCGCAATCGGCAAGTTACATAGCTTTATTGTATGTTGTCGCTGTGTTATATGTATTCAAGTTGTACATGTAGATGTTTGAAATGATATATTTTTTAAAAGTGACAATAGTTCTGTAAGGTAAATATAATTAGTGTAATATAAATGTGTTTTAGATATGTTACATGCCGGGTTGTGAGCATTTTACGAGCGGACACGGGATTGCTGGAATGGTGTCGGGCGTTGAAGCAGCGATCCATTGCGGTGATGAACTTTGGTTTTGGCGTTGATATGGAGGTGTCGGAGCTAAACCAAAGCTCGCTACCGCTCACAACCGTTAAACCAACGCTAAAGCATCGGCGGCTTCAGCGGTGCACCTCTAAGACAACGCCCGTGTTTAGGATTTTTTTCCCACATGTTGTGCGCGGTGACGAGCGTTGTCTAAATTCCGCCCCCTCTCCCTACCGTTGAAGGAACGCTCCAAAAAGTACGGTCGGTGTGACCGGATCTTTAGTACTTTGAATGTACCTGGTATACATTATGAACGCCTGGTGTCCAGGGAGAGAGAGTTTGGAGCTGCGATTGAAAAAAATAGCTAAAGCTTTGGTACTGCAATCGTTGGAAGATGAAAAAAAAAGGCCACATTGTAAGTTACTTTTTGGTTAAGTAATTTTACATATTAATTTTAAAAAATGGTTAATTATTCACTGGGTTTTAACTTTGCTTATTTTGGTGACTGGAAAATGCGCTAAATTTAAACCCACTGAATATGTAAAATTGAGCATAGAACACATTATCTAAATGATAAAACCGTGAATTTAAAACCCACTGAATATGCTTGAATATGCTATTTTCACGCCTAAAATTATCCATTGATACATAAATATTATTATTTTTTATGTTTCTAAGCATGAAATATTTTATTTGAGTGAAAAAATGTGTTTTAAACTCAATCTACGGCAACTTTATTTTTGTGTATTTTAAAACGAGGCTCCTCATTAGCTTCTTATTTGCATACAGAAATTCCCCTTGTGACGTCAGAAGGGGAAGTCGCATGGCAGCTTGCATTGCCGATACGTGTAAATAAGGCAAATTTCTTGTGCAGTTTTCTCGTCTTTGACTAAATTTTCACTTATGTACTTGTTCGTCGAGGAGGAATGGACCATAGTGAATACATAGTATCATTTTTTTGTTGCATGAAGTTGAGTTAGATGCGAAATATGTCCGTTCTGGTGTAGCTGGTCACCGTGATCGTCACCGGCGCACGTTTGTACACTGTTGCTGGACAAAATAGAATTTGACGTCGGAATTATCTCGTTATTTAGCAGGTTACTAGGCACGTCACCAGAAGCAGCCAACGAACGATTTTACAAATTTTCATTCAAATTATTGGGAAAAGCCCATGTAGTTGTTCCTATCGATTTTTAATGTCATTCACGAAAATTAGGGTACCCCAAAGCTGTTCGGGTTGAGCCCTCCCTCTACTCCTTTCAGAAAGTGCCCTCCCATTGTGGAATTGAAACTCTGCCCGCCCTTTTCATTTTCTGCCCCCCTTTCCCCACTGCATAAATTTATTGCAACTAAACTTATAAATAGTCGGCATGAATTCAAACCTTCAATCTAGTTAGGTGGTAAAATATAACAAAATATCGAGCCACTGTTGCCAAAGCAACAACCAAAAAACTATTTTTTTAATAGCTTCTCACCTAATGTATCTCCTCTTACAATTCCAGGATTGAAAAGCTCGGACATAGCTCATTCTATTCAGCTTGAGTGTGGGCACAAAGTTACTGTTTTTTTAACGCCTTTTATCATTACTGAGAGATTTGCCCATAGACCAGTGTTGAGTTATCTACAGAAATAACAAGACAGATCTAACATAAGAATAAATAGTACATTATAAGTGCAACACATTTTTAACTTGCACATTCTAAGGGTCGTTTCATTTCAATAAAATAAAGGTGAAACTAACTGTGAAACTTTAAGTAATGATAGCTAACAACATACAGTGTAAAAGTGACACGGTTATCAGCCACTAAGTGTAGAGACATACTTTTTAGTATTTAGGGTAATTTCCACATACAACAAATATATACTTTATATATATTTTATTACCTCAACTTAAGATGAACTGTCATTATTTATTAAGGTATAATAAAGTGTATTATTATTATATACAATGTACAGATGACAGAGCTATCTGATACAAAGTGTAGATGCCTTATTTTGAAATAGACTTTTTGAGTATTTGGATGCTGCCATCTACATACAATGTACAGATGACAGAGCTATCTGATTACAAAGTGTAGATGCCTTATTTTGAAATAGACTTTTTGAGTATTTGGATGCTGCTATCTACATACAATGTACAGATGACAGAGCTATCTGATACAAAGTGTAGATGCCTTATTTTGAAATAGACTTTTTGAGTACTTGGATGCTGCTATCTACATACAATGTACAGATGACAGAGCTATCTGATACAAAGTGTAGATGCCTTATTTTGAAATAGACTTTTTGAGTACTTGGATGCTGCTATCCACATACAATGTACAGATGACAGAGCTATCTGATTACAAAGTGTAGATGCCTTATTTTGAAATAGACTTTTTGAGTATTTGGATGCTGCTATCTACATACAATGTACAGATGACAGAGCTATCTGATTACAAAGTGTAGATGCCTTATTTTGAAATAGGCTTTTTGAGTATTTGGATGCTGCTATCTACATACAATGTACAGATGACAGAGCTATCTGATACAAAGTGTAGATGCCTTATTTTGAAATAGACTTTTTGAGTACTTGGATGCTGCTATCTACATACAATGTACAGATGACAGAGCTATCTGATTACAAAGTGTAGATGCCTTATTTTGAAATAGACTTTTTGAGTACTTGGATGCTGCTATCTACATACAATGTACAGATGACAGAGCTATCTGATACAAAGGGTAGATACCTTATTTTGAAATAGACTTTTTGAGTACTTGGATGCTGCTATCTACATACAATGTACAGATGACAGAGCTATCTAATACAAAGTGTAGATGCCTTATTTTGAAATAGACTTTTTGAGTACTTGCTTGGAGTCTGTAAAGTGTATTTCAAAACAGTCCTTCAAGTTATACCAGGGCACTGGAAACTCTTGTCACTAGATTGAAACAGATTGCCCTGATAGAGTTTCACTCATTACAGTGCATGGGAACAACATCTGCTGCTAATGTCAACATCAATGAAATATGTTTTAAACATGATAGATGGAAATTCTAAACTGCAAAGGACATCTTGATGATTCACTGGAATCTTAACTGCTTGTATCCCAAAACCTTAGTCTTTAATCAGATAGCTTGACAACCCTCCCTTCTTTAGTGGAATCTAAAGCTGTTGCATCTCTGGCTCATCCATCATTATTGAATGAATGAAGTGTAATGTAATTTATTCAGTGGAATGAGAGTATAGTGAAGACATATTCTTTCCCAGATAGGGAATAGTGGTAGTCAGTCTAGTCAGCAACTGACAGACGTTCAAGTTCAGTTACCTCAAATATTTAAAAGTTCACTTAATTTCACCTTTATGCAGTCCAACACTTTCCCTCTACTATGTAGTGCATTGCATTCGGACACAGGTTTCCAGAGGGTTTTTACTTCTGGTTTTTCCTGGTGGCGGACATGGACAGGGATATCATAACTAGTGACAGTTTACCACATCCACGCATGTAAATAAAGCAACTCTGGCTCATCCAGAGCATTCAATCAGAATTTAACACTTTTTATGGTGGTAACAGCTTATTGTCAAAACAAAGTTAACTAACTTACTTACTAAATTAGAAATGCATGAATGAAGTGATCGTATGGTAAAAATAACCATACAGTATACAATATTTTTTTTTTTCTAGAAAAAAAACTGAAAGAGGGAGCACTGCAATTCAGCGCGCCACCAAGTGTGAGAGATAGGGTTCTCTCTACCAGGGTGTGTAGTTTTTGATAATTCTAAGTTAAAATGTAGCATTCTATGGCTTCCTTGTGGCCAAAATTACTATCAGACAGGTCAAAGTTGAAGACTATGGCCATGTGATCCCTGGTCAATCAGAATTTTATGGTTGCCATAAGATCTGCTCCTCAGGGTAAGGGGCACATGGCCATGGCACTGCACCCTGTTCCATTGTTTAAAAACATCCCTGCAGTAAATGCAATGCTCGTTTCGATGGGTTTGTTATAGAGCAAATACAGTCAGATAAAATTTCACAATAGTCAATAAAAAGGTTTTTGAAATATAACACATAAAACAAAATAAAAATGACACTCTGATCTGATTACTACCTTATACTAAAATATTTGAAGAACAATAAATAATATTCTTTCTAAGAACCCACTAAGTTTCAGCACTTACAGACAAGTGACATGATATGCAATGCTGTTTCTCAAGTCATCCACTATCTACTTCACAGTGAAATGTGATAGTCTATATATGATCATATCCACATCCAATGACTTGCACATGTGAATGTAACTGACAGGAGTGTAATGTTTGTTCTACTACTTATCACTAAGGGCAATAGTAGAACTTGACCAAAATTTCAAGTACCAAATAGCAACAAGTCATGAAATCCATGATTGATATAGAATTAACATGCAAAATATTACCAATAAGAACACTGATAACTAAAATTATTTTATAAAACATCACTTAACTTGCTCTGCCACAGAAATATGTTCCTCCATTATTATACCTTGAGTGAAAAAAACCTACGTTTGAAAGAAGAAAAAAAATACATGCATTATTACAAAACTCGCCACTGTCATGTTTATTATAAGACTGCACTCTCTCAATTAGAAGAACATTAGGTAGAAGATAAGTGTTTTGAAATTGTATTTAACTATATTGTAATATGGCAGTGAGCTTGTGGAATAAAATGTCATTTTCAGGAATTTATAATTCATAAAAATTCATAATTTTTTGTTTGTTTCACAAAGTTTTTCTGATTAAACTTTTTTTACAATTTAGTTGGGCTTTTATTTTAAAAACACCTGGTACTGATCATACCATAATTGAACTGCTAGAGATAATGTGTTTGTTTAACAATAGACAAAAATCAAAGCAAAAAAAAAGTATATTTTGAAGTAATTGACATTTTCTGAGTTCCCTCAAACATTTCATTCTGCCATGCGAGGATGCTGCAAATACATCATTTGTGCGATACCAACTGTTCAGAGTTCACATATAATTAACTGAATAGCAGTGTTATGGCATAAAAGCTGATTCATTTGACACTTTTTGCACAAAATATAGAGAAAATATGTTGCAAAATATGACACAAATATGACATGGTTTCACATGTACGGAAAAAGTAATGTTATAAGGCATTATGACAGCACATCGTTGACTTTCAATAGCTTTTTTAACAAAATGAAATGTCTGATTGAAATGAAATTTTGACCACATATATATGATCCACAGCAAAATCGAAGTATGGAAATAATATTCCCATCGCGAATGATTTGTAAAATATTATATTTTGTTGAAAATTAGATGAAAAATGGGTAAAAAAACTTGCGATTTTTTCACGCCACATATTTCCATATATTGGCCGAACCCAGGCACATACAAACACATTAGAACATTGTCTATCCATGTTTGGAAGTGAGCAAAATTATCTCTTAAATGACTCAAGAAATGGTCAAAATTTGGGCAAAAAATAGTCATTTCGGGGCTCGAAATTAACTTTTTTCCCTATTGTCCATTGAGGTGTTCTCAAAAATAAATTTCAATGATCTCAATGTGAGGATGGAAGGGCCCAACCAGGTTATAGGACGTATGTATTACAACAACAATAAAGTTGAGTCAGAATACAGTATTTCTGTATAAATTAATAATCGTCAGTTACAATAAACTCAAAATCAACAGATTCAAATGTGACTTTATTATTTTACATAACAAAATGACACAGATCTCCAGAAGCTTGAAACTTCTATTTGTTCACATTGTGAGGATATGACAAAATATGCACATTATGTCATAACAGGGCTGCAGCTGTAATCAACTGATGCGAATGTTGATGCAGCTGCTGTCCTGTTTGCCGCATTCTTGTGATAACTTTATTACAATTATACATCTTCAAACTAATTTTGGCAAATTTTGGATGACTGAATGAGACTTTTTCATACACTTCTACATTAGCATTGACATTATGTACAGTTTTTTTTAGAGTAACCGAGTTTCTATTGTATTCAGTTCCAGATGTATAATGTGTTATCTTTTGTTTATTTTATTTATAATTTTTTTTCTAGCCAGAAGGCACAGCTCAGCACAAAATGAGAGTCAACAGGTCTAGAGAAATATTTTCACAACTCATTTGCTCTAATGAGGTAGATTTTGAAATTTCTCTGTGTTTTATGGCAGTGTACTTTTATTTGTATTTGACCTGATTGAAAATATAGTTGGGACTCACAGAGAAGTGGATTTTTTCAGCCTCATCAGGTTCTTTTAAATTAGTGGGACCTCACCCTTTATCATGATTAGAATCTTGATAGAAGTGACTGGTGATGACAGATAAGAACCATAAAACGGTGGGCAAAGGAATGCTTATATTATCAATGTTTAAGTAGCTCTTTATAAGATTTATGGTACTAAGCAGGATATTCCTGTAACTCTAGTGGAGTTGTGAAAGTTGGAAAAAAAACAGTACTCTTTAAAAAAGGATCAGTTAAATTGTTGATTGTAATCTTGCCATTTTTGTGCTTTCAAAGAAATTTAAACATCGCTGTTTTATGTATGAATGACTTCATAATGGGTGGCTCAGTTGATGTTCTGAGGGGCACAGCAAAGTTGTTGGGAAAACCCCCACCCCTCACCCCCTCGTCTGCACGTTGTTTGTTCAAACTTTTTTTCTGTTCATAATTGCTCTTACAGCAAACAAAATTTCCTTCAAAGTTCGCATACAAATTACAATTTGTATCTCCTCTAGGATAAATGTAAATAATTATAATTTCTTTAACATCTAATGTTGTATACCAAATCCATAAAAAAATGATCAAGCGAAACCATTTGACCATCATATATTTTAACCGCCAACAATTCAGTGTACACATTTCACAAATTTTGAATCTAACGTCAAATTATATGAATCAATTAGATGTAGACTATGATTGTAAAATCTAAAAATCTACGAATAATTCAGGAATTTCTGGATTCCAGGCTTAGTGGCCTACTGGAGATGAGCAGATTTATGACAATATTTTGAGGATGGCGCCAAAAGTTGATTTCGATCAATTATTTAAACGTGTAAGAATATGTCACATTAAATCTCAGATTGGATAATTTGTGCATAAAAATGATTTAATTTGCAAGAAAAGGAATGATAACAAGGCTGATGGTCACGATGAGAAATTATACAACAGGATGTTAGAGTAAAACTCTGTGATTCTAAGTTTACCGTCAGTTTGACAAGGCGGACGCCGGAGATCTGACCGTAATTTAGCGACACGGGATATAAGAATTTCCACCTCGGGATCAGAGTATAGGTTTTCACAGCTTTTCACACGAACAGCTTCGTTGACTGCTTCTGACGTCACTACACTGTTTTATTTCATCGATCGTCTGAGTAAAACTTTCAAAATTAAAATAAAAGAGAACATATTTTGACATTCTAAACATTAGACTATAGTGATCACTATAAAATAATTAAAACAACGACAAATCACAGTTACTAAATAAATGACAGCCGCGTGGAAATAAATTGAAATTGTGTTGAAATAGGTGAACGCGTCGGGTCACGACGAGGACAAGTGCGTTAAAAGCGGCGTTTAATTGGATAACAAAAATAATCGAGATCGACACACATACAGATAAATTCAGAGTGGATTCGAGTTAGCGTGATCCATGGCGTGATTGTCATAATTATAACATGATATTAAAACTTTATTTGGTGGAAACACATTGACCAATCCCGGATTCTTATTTCATAAATTATTACGCAGATCAAGCTGCAAGCATGGTGGTAAAAAAAGAACAGAGGTGTGAATTCGACATTCAACACCAATCACCAAACAATTCAGAAACTTTTAGCCTTCGAAAATGAAAACAATTAGCAGTGTGTAAGGGCTGTGTAATTTCCTGTTTGTCCGACGCTTCGTTTTCGTGTCACTGTCAAAATTATTGCTACCTTTTACTTAACAGGGACTAGATGGTCTCTATAAAACGATAATCAGGATCGCAAAAAAGTCATTTGAAACACTTGCCGGACGTCTCTCTCTCTTCTGAAATCCGCCTCGGTGATCATGGTCCGGAATCTATTTCTTTCAAAAGTGTTGCGCCATGTATATGTTGTCGGCGTTTCTCTTTAAACCTAGTTGTTTTTTCATGGACGAGGACAGTTTTTCCACAAAAAAACGAATCTGAGGTTAAGTGGCTTTCTTCCACTGATGTCGCACCTTCGGATCGATTAGAAATGTAAAATGTAAACCCTGAAATGTATATATATATATATATCGTATCTTCTTTGTGTATATTAAGCTGGATGATGTATTACACATTTATTATTTACTAGTCTACCAGAATCAAATCTCTAATAGAAATAAATCAAAATGGAAATACATGTATATATATTTGTTTATGTTTACTCAGAAAATAAAATGCATTTTTGTATTTATGTAACTTTTTCATTACTTGCCGTCTTCATTCTTCTGTGTGATGGGAGTAAATGAAAACGGTCCCTCTCCCTATCCCTGTCCCTACCCTGAATTGAATCACACAATATAAGTAAAACATTCCAACCCCCAACTCACCTAGTCCAGATTGATCATAACGTGATCACATAACACACTGGATGGAGCAGGTAAATAAAAGCATACCTTACCCAACTCGCCTACTTTGAATTGGTCATAATTTTATCACATAACACACTGGATATGGAACGTAAATAAAACACCGGTACCCCCACTGAGATTGGTCGAATGCACCTTCCCTCCGTGGTATTATTGTAATGCAATAACAAATTGGATGTGGCATTAAATTGCCCCTTTCCCTTTCACTTCAACAAAGATAGGTCATAACTAAAATAAATGTATATTGTCACCTTTATTATTTACATTCACATGGCATTGAACAATTTGACATATTCTTAATTTTTAAAATGTGGTTGCCATAGCAACAAAAAACATTCCATCAATTTAGTTTATTTTTCCAAGTACATTTTTTTCATAACTATCAGTTACTTGTTGCTATGGAAACCATTACAACTGCCATTATTATTAGGATTCATGTGATTTGTAAAGTAAATATCTTAAAATCAAAATCAGTGACCCCTATTTTTTAAAGCTTATTTGAAATCGGAAATCGCTGTGATGCTATTATACAATTTTTTAATAAAATTATGAAATTTGAAATTCAGTATCATTTCGCTATACAGAACTTTGATTATACTTCTCTGATAAACTGACTGATTCGCCAGATATTAAAGTTATTTCAGGAAAAATATTATTTTTTCTGATTTTTTAAGTTAGTTTAGTCTATGTCATGAATTGCTCAGTTTTAGGCATTTTCTTGACAGTAGAGGGCGCCACAACCCCAAAAATTGACAGGTGACAATACATGTTCTTGAATACTCTAAACTTAGTTCTGCTACTGTAGAAGGTGTCAAAAAATAATTGTGTAACGTTACCCTTAGTAGCGACTTCACTTAAGTTAATTAGAATTGAGTATGTTGCAGCACCATATTCGTAGCGTTCTAATAAAGGTCACATTTCCATGTCTATAGACGAAAAGTAGGAATCACGGAGGTTTTTGAAAGCCATCAAAGTGAGATCAAAGTACATAAGAGAGGGTCCATGTTTATTTCCTACATATGTAATAACTCAATCTATCCCCGTTTGTTTGTTAAGACATATTTGAATAACATCAAACCACCAATACTAACTAGAACAGACACAATAGTTTTATTTTTTAGATTTCTAAATAGTTTACCTAAAATACATTTATCACAACCATATATGTAGCCTCGAATAGATTCAAAGCAAAAATCATTATTATCGAGCGCTTACATTTGTTCAAGTAGTTAGTAACATCGAAGCAAAACAACAAGTATGTAATATTTTTTTATATAGTAATATCAGTTAAGAGAAACTAAAGTGGGTCTCATTACAAACATGAAGTGATACTATGTGTTTCGGAAAGAGTGAATTCATCTACATCCACAATATATCATTGAGTCTTAACGAAATGATGTCTGTCAGAAACATGATATCCACTTCACGAGACAATTTACCACAGCGTCAGCTAAGATGTTTTGTGTAAATGTTGTCATCAGATTAAACTTCTTACGCATTATATCTGCAGAAAAATCTTCCGCATGCTAAGGCTAGACACCAATAAAAATATTTTAATATATTTCAAGAATTAGGACAATGCCTTTAGTTATCACACGATCATGGTGCTTATCGTCCATGGCTGTTTAGTGTTTAGTGATATATATTATTATCAATTTATCTGAATTTTTATACAACGTAAAACGTTGTTGTTGTTGGCGGTGATGGTCTTGCTATTGTTGTTGGTGGTGCTCACTTCGGATATCTGGGCAAAGTGATATTTTAGCTTTCTTACAAATGTATTCAGTCAGTTCCTTAAAGTGTTCTTCGTCTTCCGCAACAGCAGTGGCGCTGATATTTGGCAACACGTCATCAATTAGAACAAATGCTCCATAATGTAGAGGCTAGACGTAATAATAAACAAAACACTGTCTAAGTAAAGTGGCACACGATTTGTATTATTATCCATGTGCCGATGCAGCTGACATACGTTGGAGAAACAAAAGAGCAACATACAACAGTGAGGCCTTCACAAAAACTGGGGAAAAGAACTGTCGAGTAATAACGTATAATTTGAATTAAACATTCCAGCAAATTCTGTAATGCGAATTATGTACTTACATTTCCATGTTTGTCAATAAAACAATGTTTTACAGTGATATTTCCATGACAGAGATTCTCGTCATTAAGCGTTGCAATAGCCATACGGATATCATGAACTATATGCTCTACATCTGTAGTAATGCACGTATTCCAATGTGAATACCGAATCATCATGTACTTAGATAATCCTCGAAATTTGTTGAAAACTGAGTACTGAATAATACGACTTGTATTCACAAATTGAGTCTGTATTTCCACGAATTCCTCACCTTAAAAAGAGAGGGCAATACACTATATAATTATTAAAATACATGAAAACAAGAATCCCATCTCTCCGGGTTCAAAACTAGTATAACAAGATATAACTTTGTTTTATCTACAAATTTTGACATACAACATAATTAATAGGTAACACAGTTGTAAACAAAAATAAAGCCTCGATTTTCCCAACTTACCAATTCTCCTTGATAGCTTCCTCGTACGTCGTTTTTCAAGTATTGCATTGACGTCAATGATTTTGAATTCGGGTGACATCACTGAATATAATACCGGGTTCAGAATGGAATTAATCGGTAGAACAGCTGCAGCCATCCACGGATATATATCAACAGGTATAACCACTCCAGATAAGGAGACGAATGATGCAATAACGATCGGAACACAACACATTACATTTGAAGACACAATAGCAATCATTATGGCTAACATCTTGCTATTCCTATTTTTTCGAGTACTGTTAACGTCACTTTCAGCCTTCTTTTTGGAAATAAATATTACCACATAACAAATAAATATTACAACGACACATACTAAATTTGTGAATGTGAAAAAAGTGACTGAGTACTGCCAGCCTGGCGGTTGATCGTGCCTAAGATGGATGGGTAGGCAGACATTCTTAGTACCATAGAAAGAGTCACCAAAATAGGATATGCCGAATGCAGGTAGTAATAATATGAATGCCATGAGGCAAAATGACATCGACATTGACAGTTTCGCGCTAAATTTTCCCATTCGTATTCTCTGATATGGAAATGAAATTACGAGACACCGATCAACAGTCATTATTGTAAGAATGTAGAGAGAACATTGACTAGACAACATGGCATTGACACCAATAATGATACATGTTCCACTATGTCGCCAGGTAATATCGTGTAGTAGATACTGACTGCCGTAAAATGCATCAAAAGATGCAATTACTAGCAAATAGATTCCCATCAGAAAATCATAGAACGTAATCATAAGAATGAACAGTGGCTCAACCGTCTTCGAGGGGTTTGTTTTCATTCTTCTGACCCTCCAAACAAAAATGTACGAATTAAGTATTACAGCTGTAATCCCAATTAACCAAGTGAGGAATCGTAACGGTAAATTACGAAGAAGTCGCCCACACGAGGAAAACACATTTGCAGTAGGTAGACACATCTCCATATTCGTATTGTGTTTATAGGCAATGCAACAGAATACATGATCGTCACTGTATCTGTATATAAAATGAATTATATTCCTTTAGTGCACATTAAACTATTTTAACGAATGACATTCAATAGCAATATAAGAACGGGCAATGCAACTTACAATGTATGTAAATATCTCATATTGCTGAAAATATACTCAGTCATGACTGTGATTTGGTTCCAGCGAATGTCCCTACCGGAAGGAAATACAATTAGACAAGTGAAGCATTTAAATGAACCATGAAACGTAAAACAACATTCGGAAGACATGTTTGTATATCAGAATATACTTTATTAATCATTACTTACAGATATTGCAGACGCTTGAGCCCATCAAATGTAGCAGTTGTTAGTTGCCGTAACTTGTTGTTAAATAAGTGTCTAGAAATAAGAATACAAAAGACGGAAATGCCATAAACGTACTATCCATCGAATTTCAATACACGATTTCACGGATAGCTGAGTTACTTGGCATTTTATCATTGAAATTAAAATTCACGAAAATCGTCTGGAAATGTACACTTTTGTCACCACAAAAGATTCTTCAATTTAGTGTTCATAGTGTGGTGATTATTTTGATGGTCATTGACATTTGCGGTGTCATTTGGTTTGAGACATGCAATGTCATCAAGTTGTATTTAATGAGTAGTTGGAGTCAATGTTAACTTCGATTAACACATTGTATTGGTCGGATTAATACCAAGAGATGCACTCAATGCGTTGAGTTACTTGAGCCCGGGAAAATCACAGATCTTCAGTACGTGAATACGTGGTTATGTCTCAATGGCAAATCCTTAGATTATTTAGAATAACAAACTCACAGATAATATAATCACAAGGACGACACCAATTGTTATTGTTAATGTTAACGGAATTGTATTTGATTGGTTCACTGTTCGAATATAATGAGTTATTAAAATGTGATTGGCTAGTGCAATTTTAAGGTCACGAGTTTAGGTCAGAATCTCATAGAATGTATAACGTCATATGTTTTTACTGAGTAGTTAAATAAAGTTTGAATTTGAGACGGTTGGACGATGGTTTTGACAACTGTTTTGATCTGCTCGCAGAAATATGACTAAAACTATTGTCTTGTGTGTATTTATCCACAGTTATTTGGCAGTATGAAGAATCCGATCGAGCGACTGACCTTGTTGACGTCAAAGAAAGACGAATTTACCAGCACAATATAATCAATATTATGCAAAGGATCAATGAACCAGTTTTGCTTTAAAACCGTTTTTGGTAAATGCTTGTATTCGTCACTCATTTTATGATGCAATTTGCAATGAAATACTTGAATCATCAAGTTTATTAAATTAGATAATGTTATTCGATTTTTTTCGATCTATGTTTGTTCACTCACAATTTCAGAAGATTGTTCATTCCATTGAAAATATTATCTGGTAGTTCCTCAAGTCCATTTGATGACATGTCTCTGTAAATATAATTTTGATGTGTGATAAACAACACAATTGTATTAGTGAATTCTAAATGGAAGATTTTAAATTGTTAATTGTTTCTAAATTTGTACTGTTTTCGTCAAAAAGTTAACATTGTTTCCAGATCGATAAATAAACATGTAAATGCTAAAAGGTTTGGTACCTTTTTTTTAAAATATGTACTTACAGTTCCCCCAAATATGGGAGAGGTATAAACTGACCAAGATGTCCATTTCCATGTCTTTTTATATTGCTCATGTTACTGTGTGTGTGGAAAATATGGGTATGTCACAACAAAGTCGTATTAATTTTGGTTTGACATTAGACAATACAGAAAACAAAATGTGACATACAGATAAACGTACGAAAAGAACCCTCAAGCAACCGTTTTTTTAAAACGCATCCTTGCTTACATTGTTTCATTCATACTTTGATATAAGGGAACTATCGTTGACAATCGCCCATTGCGTAACGATAATGAGAAATATATCATGTCATCTTAAATCACTAGTAATATAACAACAATAAAAATATTTAGTAACTAATATGTCATACTCAATGAGTAAGCAGGGGATACACCAATTTCTTTTTCTTGCATCAAAGTATTGTTACGTTGGCGTGATTGTTATCCGTTACTAAACTATATCGCCAAAAGTATGGACATTATTCCGCTGGAATCGACACAAATACCAACACATGTTATCACGCACATGGCGCAATTACTTAGTTCTTAAAAAAAATATAAAAGTATGTACTGTGGACTGGGAACATAATAGATTTCAAAGAAATTGTGTCAAATTAAAATGTTCAACAATTACGCTGGTTTGACAAATCATCGGTAATCAATACACCGAGAAATGTGTCAACGGTTATTGCTTAAAGAGGAAAATATACCGTCGTAATTTAAAGACATGCAAACAACACAAATTAGACAGTACATCTGGACAACTGGAACTTTCCTCACGGTCTGAACCTGCCCACCAGGGGTGTTTCACGGACAAACAGTTTATTCCTGCTTCTAAATAGTGCATAAATTCAACTTTAGGTAAATATTAACCTAGTTTGCCGAGTGAAAACGCTTGTAGGTAATGTTGGCTTATACAAAATTGAGCACAAAGTATCAAAATACTAACAATTAATCCCCCAATATTTATTTAAACACACTTCAATGCAAAACGAAAGCTTGAAGTAGGATGGGCGTATATATGTGTGGAAATACGTGGATACATTTTTGGTTGTGCTAATGCCAGTAACGTAAATACTTCAGGGACAGAATAAAGTGAAGTAAAGTTATGACTCAGCACAGGTCAATCACAGTATCCGGTGTCTGCATCTTTAGTATGGCTACAGCCAGATGAGGTCAATTTGCTTTGGTCTTATAAAGTGATCGATAATGTTAATACTATATAATTTCGAGGGATTTTTTATGGATCAAGTGACGTAATAAGATAAACCTATTCATGTTGAATAATTAATTGATGTGGTTACTAGTTATTAGGTAAAGATATAATATTACTCACAGGCTACGAGTATTCACATGTACATCATCAAATGCAAACGACGTTTTGTTTGTGCAATTTACAACATAGCCTTTGCAATCACAATCAACGGGACAGCTGAACTCTGAAATTGTACAACAACAGACATATGATGTGGGTTTGATTGTAACGGAGACTATAACTCTCCTGATATCCTAATTTAAACTTTTCAATAATCTTACCACAGTACATTTCATCATCTGCGTCAGAACAGTGCGAGATTCCATCGCATACATAATCAGGTGCAACGCATATTTGTTGATATTTACATTTGTAGGTTCCATTAGAACACCTGTATTCATCTGCAAAAACGATGTTTACAAGCAAATTTGCATAAATATATTGAATTGTGTAATTGAAACCTATATTATATTAAAATGTTTGTAATGTATGCATGTCTATATTTGTATTTGTAAAGCGAAATGTGTCACGAGAGTTGTATTTGAAGTACGTACTTGAAATAAACAAATATTTTAATGTTAAGCGTCTCATTTAAGTGAAAATATTACAAGAACTGCCAGAAAAATATATCTCCTTTCTTACCACAGTTATGTTCATCTTCATAACTGGGACAGTCTCCTACGCCATTGCATCTTCTATGTACTGGAATACAGTAACTTTTTAGACATGTATATGTAAACTCTGGGCAGGTTGTGTTTTCTACAAAAGAAAGAAATAGTTTTGCATTATACTGAAACATGTATATAGATGCGATCTATTGATGCAGATATAGCTTTAAAAGTGGAACAGCGATGATGCACATTGCAAAGCCTACCGCAATTTTCAAGGTGTGTGGCATCTCGGCATCCTGTAGTGTAATTGTTTGCATCCATATCATACAGACAATCTTGACTTTTATCATAGCAAACGCCATTCTTACAGACCATCTGTTCGTCCGTACAGTACTCCACAGATCCATATTCTATTGTGAGATAAACTAGTGTGAGTAGCATGGTTCGATGGATTTTTAAGAATACAAAATGGTATGCTAAATTATTATTCTCATTGGTTTGCTTATCCAGGAGCGAGTGAACAGCACACACTCTGTAATGCAGGTTGTGTTTTACTTCGTTATAACCCAAGATCATTTTATGATTTGAGAACTACAAATTGGAAACAATGCTTTCAGTTCAAAACAATGATTATAATAACTGGTTTTCGTCATCTATTGGACGCTGCATAGTATGTTGTTTTAATATTGTCTTATTTATTGTTAATTAAACATCAAAATTATCTCACATACCACAGTAGGCCTCGTCTGGAGCGGTTTCGCGGTCACAATAAACACAGTCAGTAATGCCATCACATTTAACTGTTAGTGGTAAACAAACTCCTTCAAAACATTCAATACCATTGCACGTTGCTTTAATCGAGTCTGATAATGTGCAATTTTCGTCACTCCCATCATAGCAATCCACTGTCATATCACACTGTTTTGTGATATCTATATACTGACCATTTTCACAAGTAAAAACATCTGTGTCATTTTCATACATGGTAAAATCTGTCAAACATGCAGAAAAACATGTTCATCATTATATCTTGTTTTATATCTCAACAAACAAGGTAAGTCAGACACATACTTAAACAACGATGTCAAATATAGACACCAACAAATAAATGGCATGCCAAATTGAGACTAATTTCAAGACTATTTTCGTCTGAAAATCTACCTTAAGTATGTAGTAATTTATATGCTTTTATAATTTATAGAATCTATAAAGGTACCTATTTATTTTATCAAAACTCCGAAGCTCTAACATGAATGGAACATGCTTAAAACAACGGTCCAAATTAACAACCTGCATTTGCACATCACCATGCATTTAGATAATTAATAAATAACAATGGTCATATTTTGAATTTGTTGTAGAACATCTTTAGATGTTTATCTTATTTGACTATAGTAAAAGTAAAAAAAAATGTGAAAGCAGATGTTTTGACCATCATTGAATATCAATACACTAACTCCACTTTATTACATATGTACTGCAGTTTATTTTGAGTCGTCCCTGAAATCAAAATCGGTATTTCCACACCCCATATGCAAATGAGGTCTGAGAGCAAACAAAGTAGGCTCTTCAGGAGTACCGTTTTTTGAAACATAGCAGAAATAAACAACATTTAGAAGTACGATATTTTCCCCTTAGGGTACCTGAATATACTTGCCGAGTGAAATGAAATTTGAACAACAGTAATGGTAATTTTAGGCAATCACTTATTTTTACTAAAACTAATTTGCATATCACCCATGCAACATCACAAACGCAATTGTGGTGGTGTATTCTGCTGTACTTTCACTCGCTTCGCTTCGCTCGTGAAAGTACGGCCGCAGGATACACCGCATCACTCGTGAAAATAACTTCCATACGCAACGAGGTGTGGGGTTCTGTCATAATACTTCTATTGATATGCAAATAAGTGTGTATCTTTGTTTCGATTTTGACACCAAAATGAAAATCAAATAAGTATTACTCAGTGAGCTCTCACCAGAATATTTAACTTTTTTCAGAGATTGTAGATGAACATAACAGTAAAGTGATTTTTCTTAATTTCGCACATTATAACAATTTTAATATCTGAATGCAAAAAAAATATAAATTTAAAGGTAAAAGATGAATTCAAAATTGTTGTTACTGTCATGTTTCTCATGTTTTATTCTACATTTATTAAATTGTGTTATACCTTCTGATTTCTTCACAGTACTCATTTGAATCTTCAATGAAGGATTTATTTACTTAGCAGACATAACCACTTGAAGGTGAACATGAAGTAACATCGATTTTTAATTAGTATGAATTATGGGCTTTCATTAAATATATACTTTGATATGGTTTGAAACAAGTTTTCTATAACAATAATTAGTGTGAATTTATTTACGGAAAACATCTACAACATCTATATTGCAAAAGATTATTTGAGAACACTGTTGTGTCACCTTCGTATATATGTGCAATCGTTACGTATTGAAACAAGCAGAAGGCTACCCAAATATAATTATTATAATCGTAGTAATTAAACAAAGCATGTATTGTCATAACCTCTTTTACATATGACAAAAATTGTGGAAACATCACATCTCTATCTCACCAAGCACGAACAATGAATATAGTTACTAAAATAATAAATACCGCAATCAGTTTCATCTGACAAGTCCTCACAGTCCTCTCTAAAATCACAGTATTTGGAAAACGGTATACATCTTCCATCTCTACATAAAAAACCTTGGCATCTACCAAGTGCTGAATAAATGGCACGTAAATATGTGAATTACTTGGTGATTCAATAGTTTCAAGCATATATACGAGTGATGTGCTAAGAAAACAATACTAACCACAGTTCATTTCGTCTGTACTATCATAACAGTCGTTTCTCCGATCGCACACGTCGGAATAGTGTACGCATTCCCCACTTCCACATTGGAATAAATGAAGTGGACATGTAATATTATCTGTAATCAATAATGTAAACACGTATTTGTAGAACTCTACTTAATGATCATTACTATCTGGATATCGATTAGGAAAATTGTGGGTATATAACAGTAGTCATGAGTATCACTACCTATCGGTCATTCTGTCAAGGCTAGGCTCTCACAGTCGTATACTCAGAAGAACACACTTAATTGTACATTTTCATTATGTTTGGTGTTTAAAATTAACATATATAATATTATAGAAATTGTTAAGTTTTACTGATAGTTGTATTATATGTTAGGATACTCACCCACATCATTTAGATCAAAATTGACTGTTTTGTCTGAGTAAAAATGATAAGAAATAAGATATGCGATTATTTATTATCAAAATATATTTCTTTTATTTGAGGTAAAAGTTGGATTTTACTGTGATCTACGACTTGTTATACCTACCAGGTGATACAACTTGCATATTTCGTTCACAAACAAATCGGTTCGTTAGTTTGATGGTACATGACACGTCGTGCCAATGTGCCGATGTATACAAGTTCGTGAGAAAGATTGCAACACAATCTTCATAAATACCACCATTTGGCTGTGCACTGACAAAAACAAAAACAAAAACGCCATGAGGTAGTATTCTAAATTATTCCATGTTTACACAAACAACATTGGAAATTTTCCGTTTAGAGTGTGTTGTAGAGGAAGTGAGAATGAATGAATGAATGGTAAACAATATTTGTCTCTATTCTTTCATGTGTTATTATTAATTTTGTTTTTAATTGTAAGTATTTACCTGTCCGTATCCCAGTCAGTATACTGTAATGGTTGGCCATCTGCCCAGTATTGCGAGCCGCCATTAGATGTATCCCTAAGACCTATGTAGGAATAGCAATAATAGTAATACAATGGCAAATCACATACTGTTGAACATTGTACACGCACTTGTCACTTTTTCATTTCACAGTGCAGGCTTTTAACACAGATGTCAGATAGTTTCATGTAATACGTAGTGAGAAGACACAGATACAAACGAATACATGCAAAAACCACTGACAACGACAGACATATTTGTACCACTCCCCGATTGGAAAAAAAACATCAATGACTCACCAATATAAGTCCATGACATATGTTCATCTGACGTAAGTTGATGAATAAACCACGACTGATCGTGTGTTGTTATACTGGCTAACGTTGCTCCCAGTGATTGGCATGTAGTTGAAGCAACATTCCATGTTACTGTTTTTGTCATCTTGATCAATCGGTAGCATGAATGGTCAAACACGTACCAGTCTTTTCCACATACTGCCCCTATGGTATAAAAATGACTTCTTTTATTTTTATCTACAACACAACACAAAAACTGTTCATTGGTGGAATGTCGCCCTCTATCAACCAATTCTTACAGGAAACCTTGTGTGCATAAGAGTACAGAGTATTTTGAAATGCAAAATATATTTCTGTTTGACTTTTTTCTCTTGGTAGAATCAATAGAGTATTATCTACTGGTTTAGTAGCAAAATTCGCATTATTCTTAGATGAAATATTGTAAAACGCAAATGACATACTTTCAAGATTTAGCTTTTTTGACCTTTTAATGATTACGTTGGTAAAAATATAGCTATGTCCAATGGCACAATATTGTGTTTATTTATCGATTACTCAAATACTATCCTTTAATCAAACAAATTTATTATTATATAGCTTTGACGAAGAAACAAAATGTAACATACTGTACATTACCTGTAGAGATTTTTGTCATTAATGTAACATGCTTGAATTCATACTCAGCATAGAAACCTCGGCTGAAGTCATTTTCGTCATCGGACGTGAATATAACGAACATATAGTTGAAGTCAGACAGAATTGATGTAGTCGGTTTATTTTGATTGCAAAATCGACCCCTATGTATACCATTAATAGACCGTCCACTATAAACTTCGACGAAATCTTTTCTGCAGTGTTCCCCAGTTTTACCAACATCAAAATCTTTAAATGTCAATGCTATATAGGCAGTAGCGGGAGCTGTCAAAAGCCAGGAACACTGAGATACACGTTTATAAGGTGCTGGAAAATCCAGAGTGGATATATAACACCTCTTTTCGCTGTACATTCAAGCTTCCTGGGACAAATTCTACTGACATCCTGACAACCAATAACATCTGAAATATAAAGTGTGATATTGTTGATTATATATATATCCTACGAAACAATTGTAACAACATTAAATATGATACCTCATGTGAAAAGATAGAATACGGAACTAACAATAATCATTGTCATGGAACCATTTTTATATAAATATATGATAAACGTATATCAGAGAATCGTTCAAATGCCACATTATTTGCATTGAGTGTCGCACATCATTCAAAACATGTTATTTTGCACAGACGTTATATTTAACAGTAACAATACGAAATTATACTAATTACAAAACATACCATCTGTACCACGTATATAATAATCCCATTGCCTAGATTCTGACAACGTTAGAGATTTATCAAATTTCCAATACGGTTCAGGACCAAATACACATTGATTTGTTATCATTGAGAACGCCATAAATCTGCATATGAACTGTGATTCTTCCAGGCACAAAAAAACACATTCTTTAAAAGTAGATTCTTTGTACATGGTCTGTTGATAACCAATCAGTTTACCGAGGTCATTGTCGCGGACTTGGAATTGCTGGCCTATCCGTTTATAAAAGTATGATGATACACTTGTTGATGCTATGCAGTACAAAATATAACACAAGAATATCATAGCCATTAACTGTTTTTTGTTGTATTGACTGACTTAACAATATCCTAACTACTGGTGGAATTTTGTTATCGGCGGTAATTTGTTTGTACATGTATTTTAATGTGATAGTATCCATTAAGACTATTTTCGCACATTGCTATAATAATTGCATTGCGGCGACAGTACACAGGTTCACTATTCTTGTTTGATACTAGGAATATTTGTGTTGTAGCCCCATCGTAAATGATTGTCTTATGAGCAATATATAACTATTTTGTAATATTTGATTTAACCCGCAAAATTATTGTTATTCCTGAATACTTAAGATAAGCTTACCATTTGAAAAATCTATAATTCCATGAAGTTCTATCATTCCGCCTAGTTTATCTAATACTTGAAACCGTTTTTCCACTATAATTTTCATACTTATTTTTAACACAGGGGGACATATCGAATCGAACTTTCCTGTTTTATCGTAGATGCGTCTGAATATCTAAAAGAAAGATTGATATATGAGGCAACATTTTAATAATTCCAAATTATCTCACGGAAATGATCATGATGTAACTTATATTAGACATATGGAATCACAAATTCTGATTTTGTTTTAGTGCATGTTTTTATTGAAATAGCAAACTAAATAACATAATCATAAAATGGGACATTTTAGTAGATTTTTGGTTTGATATAACTTACCTGGTGTGAGCCCGCAATAGTGGTTATGTATCTAAATGGCTGAGACAGTGTTTCACGGTACATCAACTTATATGCTTGTATTGAATATTGATTGTCGTCAATAAGAACAATAAAACTAATTCCTGATATCCAAGTTGACTGGGTCAAATCTATCTGGCAGTATGGCGCACTTTCGTCTTCACTTGGTATCCAAAATAAATGCTTAGATGGAAACTCAACCCCTTTATGTGTAACATGTAATGATCTAAAATAAGGATCGATAGCAACAGAAATCGCCTGGAAAAAATATTACAATTACTAGCTACCATAAAACGTGAAAATATTTGACTTGTATATCGGTGTGCGCATGGAGCACACAGATATATAATAAAAATGAGGTTTAACAGCACTTACATGCTAGTTTTATGGTATATATTTGGATTGTATTCAGTTATTCAATAAATACGAAAAAATCACACGAATATCTTACCCCTCTTGACAATTGAAGAGATTTAGTTTTCCCAGCAATCACACCAAGTGGAAAATAAGTGTCTGCACACATTGAGTCTGTGATTATAACAAGGTTTTGTATGTTATACCTGAATTTAAGCCACAGTTATGATCAAGAATAATAGAGAATATGTAAATAAATAAAGATGATGAGAATTTCATTAATGTACCTGATGTTTTTTCACATATTACATTACCCATCGATGATATACCGGGACTTCTTCCTTTCATCGATAACGGAGCACCGGTATTATCAAGTTTCGGTTCAAGTACAAGTCTGCCACTGAGTATTATATTAGTACTATCGCTGTAAATGGCTCGCATAATTCTATCTTTTGTCCAATCATATCCATCGCTATCAACGTAAAACAGTCGAGAATTCCGAACTCTTTCGAAAGACGCCAACGATGCATTCAACAATTGACAAATGTTCACTGCCTGGGTAAAACTAAATGACCCTAGCACCTCAAACCCAATAACTGTAATTTAAAATATTATAAAACATTCGTCTATTGTTAATTTCATATTGAGTCATGACAATAAGTTGGGATTATTATTCAATGAAAAAAGAACGTATTTATGTTATAACCAGAAACTCCTTAAAGTAAAATGGATAAAACAGAAAATAATATGATTTTGTTGTAGTGTGATGACAATTTGTTATATTTTAATAATTTTGAAACCCTCAGTAACCAGAAGACATAATTTTGCTGGAGAAAACGATATATTTGATTCCAGTTAAAACACTGAAACAAAATAATATCAAAGCTGTTATGTTATGTTATGTATATGGAATAATGAAAGAAAGGCATTCTTATTGTGAGTACAATATATCACCAGTCAGCTACGCGATTTTAAGTTAAATATGTTCTTAGTTACAATTAAAGATATATCATCAATCATCCAATATTTAATAGGTTTATAACCTTATTTGGATATAACATTTACTAGTAATTACAACCTACCTGCATCACATCGAACTCCGGTTAAACCAATTGGACAGATGCACGTGTAGCTGTCAAATATAGGTACACACGTGCCACCATTAAGACACTGGTCAGATTGACAGAGTTCATTTTTTGGATAATCTAAATATAAGGAAATAAATTGCATAGTGTTTCGTGAAGTTGTTTTAATAAATGTAAAAGAATCAAAACACATATTGTTAATTTCTAGTTTTTTCGTGATCAAATCAGTAAAATTAATTATCGCCACAATAAAAAAAATCGTATATAAAAAATCACGGACTAAAGACCGCGCTCAAAACCCCTCGAACATTAGTCTAAACAGATGCTAACGACTCTCCAGATATGTGTGCACAAGCGCCACTGCAATCACAGAGAGAAACTGACAAAAAAAGAAACCAACAACGCTGCTTCGCAAACTCAAGACAAAAAGACAGGATCATACTCCACGGTGGCCAACGCAAATATCAAACATCCAACATGCCAAACAATGAGTAGGTCATCCAGTTCCAAACTTCGTTACCCAAAACTGACAGGTTCGAAACAAAAATTGAAATCAACAGTTGAACTCAGCACAGGAAGATTTAACGTTGTATCGCCATGGCTTTCATTTGAATAAACACGTGATAAACACGCATCCACTTGTCTCTAATATAGCGTTTTTGTGAAGTCGAAAGCATGTCCCCAACACACAATATGTTATCAGTATAGTCGTTAATACAATTCCGCACATATATATTTTCTCCTCGCTTTCACAGAAGTGAACATACTTACAACAATATTGGCCAGGTTTCCCGATGTGATACACAAGCAGCCACTTGTATCTAATATAGCGTTTTATTGAAGTCGTAACCATGTCCCCAACACACAATATGTTATCAGTATAGTTGTTAATACAATTCCGCACATATATATTTTCTCCTATTTTGCACAGAAGTGAACATACTTACAACAATATTGGCCAGGTTTCCCGATGTCACATGCTTGATAGTACACTTCCAACTCGTTGTACAAGCAGTAAGTCGATGCTAGATTTCCATATGGATTTCGACAATTTGGCTTGTCTGTGACGCCTTGTTTTCTAACCCTGTCAGCGTATGGATAAGAAGGATTGCTCTGAGCGAAAGTCACACTCCAAAACCTATCCCACGGTAAGCAGTTTTTGTTGTTGATGGCCACAGACTGTGTTCCTCTGTAATCGGAACCGTGATCTTTCCAATAACATTCGTCAGTTCCAGCTGCAAGAAACACACACACAACTTGATGAAATTAAATTGGAGAAAGTTTTGCTGTCAACTAAACAAAATATCATTGTAACCGTATATATTCACAAAGATGAATAAATCAAATCAACGGAGAAGGACATACTTACCATACGTAGTATAAACCTCTATTTCATATATATGGACACCGTATGCCCAGGCGTAAAACAGCCCAACCAAAATACCCTGGGCATACAGATCATCTACAACATCAGTACAATAAAAATGGATCCAAACGAAATCGTCATCAACATATTCAATGTATGGATCTTTCAATTCTGCGTTTCCGTTAACTGCTCGTGGGAGTAGGGCACCTCCACAAAGTACCACAATATCAAAAGTGTCTGTTAAGTCATTTTCAATAATAGCAAGACCAGACAATTGATAAACTGCAAGAAAAACACCATCACATGAGTATATATGCAAATTAATAGAGAATGCAAACCGGGTATATTTTACGATGATGAACCTATTGTGACATTTATGTCAGCGATCGGTAATCCAGAAGTGAAAATCAAGAAAACAATACAACAACTCACGGTCAACTTCCCTCGTCATTATGCGTATATTGTCAATCAAAAATTTCTTTTCAAACCACAAACGAAATATATCTTGGACATGTGAAAATACTGTATGCATGATTCTTCCAAGATAGCATGACATGAAGTCCCAATCTGTGGTTAGCCTCCTCGTTGTATATTCTTCTGATACTTGTATGAATGGAACTGTGGCAATTGCCGCCAATTCTACTTCATTGCCATGTGTACTTGGCATACGACCGTCGTTCAGCGCCCAGCAGTTTTTCATGAGACAGAATGGTATAAACGAGTTTAGAGCGACGTTGTATATGGCTACATGGATATATCAAATAGAATGGTTAGTGTTAATTATAAAACCGCTCTGATAGGATTGTCCTTGAAATCAAGGTGGTAAAATCTGAAAAAGAAATACTGACCTATCGTTGCCATGACAACAGCAACAAATAGGATACACTCGCGCAAAATGCACCTCCTCCCAAAACATGTGGGGTAAAAATCCTCGCTGGATGGGCCCATATTTGTGTCATATTTGGCAGGTTGAGGATCAAGTTCGAATCCTACCATTGCTACTCCCAAACAAAATCTTTTTCTTTTAGCTAAGCATAACGCCAATCGGCCGTCTGGCTTGTCAAAAATATCAGTGAGTATGCAATCCATCTGGGTATATTTCGTTCTTGTTATTTGTGTTCCTAGCGACGAAAGGTTAATGTCAAAGAAATGGTTGAAAGGGACTTTTAGTTCAAATTAATATGTGTTGGTTAATCGTTACACAATATAATCCTAGTTGCTTGCTAAATTCTAAATCAGGAGATCTATGATACCCTTCTTGAAAAACAAGGGCACAACTTATATTATTTAAGACTTAAGGAAACAGTTCAAAGTACGGGAAATATGTTATGTGTGCATGTTCAGAGAAATATCGCTACTAATATATGTATACGCAGCAGTGATGGACGAATTTAATTACTTTTGAACCAATTTTCCCAACATAATTGAATCATGTTTTATGCGTAATACACCAGAATATACTATGATATCAAAATGAGTATTACAATATACTCTTGAAAACGCAATATTTTGTATTTCTCCCATTTTATCCAACATAATTGTATGTGCATATCCTGCCATGTCATGTAAAAATACAAAAATATAAGACAATTTACGAGCATTATTGTTTTATAATAGTATCACTTCTACCCCTACGTGGAAACATTAGAGAATACGATGGAAATTACGTTTCATGTACAATTAATATTTATTCAGTGCACTTTAATAGCTCTATTGTCATTTCACCAATAAACAAGAAGCGCACTAACTAATAACTTTCATTTTGTAATGGAGAGAGCACAGCTTCAAATAAGCACTGTGTAAGCAATCTTACTTCTATAAACCGGCCACCAGTCAAAATATAAAGAATAAGTGACACAAATACTAAATAAAGTATTGTGTTGGTGTATAAATAATACAAGTATCAAAGAAAAAATAATCAAGTAAATAAATGAACAAATATCAACAAACTATGGAATTATGTTGAGAAACATTTGGAGTAAACAATGAAATGATTAAATTGGATCTCCACCCAACATGTTCAGCAACACCTTGGCAAACATACATTCAGTAGCTACCAACATATAACTTTAGCTGATTCTTGTTTTGATACACAGAATTCCAAGTTTATAATGTATGTCATTGCACATTACGTATAAATTGTAGACATCACTGGGCAAAATCGTTGATATAGGCGCGTACATTAGCGTTTTCGCACGCATATATTCCCGATATTCGAAGATATAGGTTGGTCGGCGCACAGTGACACGTACATTCAACGTGTGTACGGGGAATACATAGTGTATATTCACACATTCGGAACATATTGATACGTAAATATACACAGCAGTATATTTACGGAGACCGGAAGTATGCGGTGCTCACACTAACGTAAACGTAATGCAGAACAATGTTGTCTAACGCATTCATACGTATACGTAGTATATACGGACACGTGATAAACCACTGCACAGAGTTAATACTGACGTAGATCAACGTATACGTAGCGTTTACGGTCACGCAATAAACCAGTACACATAATTAACATCGGCGCAGATCTACGTACATTTTGCGTATACTCGGCATATATAAAGCCCATGCTATTGGCCGATTTTTCAGGAACATTTGCATACAGGACACATATTATAGGTCACGCTTTATTTCCGGTTAATCAGTCACGTAGTAATTTGATTCGTTGGCGCCGCACGTGCTCGTAATTTTTCTAGATACTAGTATTTACTACCTTATACCAAATACACCACGAATATTCACTTTTGAGATATAATTTTTGGTATGTGTTGGTTCCTGGATATCTAAGCTTCGTCGTCCTGTACTTCGTTTAGTAATTCGAACTTCCCAGTTTGCATAAAAAGGGAGAGTTTCGCGATTTTGACATCGAAAATGCCTTGGCTTAATTATTTGCTGAGGGGCGGCCGCTTAGGTACGTGCTCTGCAACTTGCAGCGCATGAACCTAAACATGTTAGGTAATCAGTTGACAATCCCTAGTACTGCTAAATCGCCAGTTGTGAACTTGTGTTGGATTCCCGTATAAAGTTACACATCATTCTAGCAAGGAAAATATGGATTACTGTTGTGCAGGTTATATAATAAAATATGAAATAATTAATATTTCATTTGTGTTAGTATACCTTTATTTATTAAAATATGTACACATTATATCTACTTGGGGTGGGTATTGCCAAGCAAGTTTATAAAATTATAAACAAATATGTTCGTAAATAACACTGATCGCGAAATATGCCTTTGAGAAGTATTACTGATGAATACTTTATATTGTAATTTCTTTCAATTTGAATTAGTTGTATTGCAATGCATTAGTAATAATAATAATAATAATAATAATAATAATAATAATAATAATAATAATATTTATTGTATCTTTAGAAATACAGTATTTCTATCAGTACAGTAGCAATAAAAGTATAATAAATAAGTATAAATAGTGTAAATGTATACATTCCTTTATTTCATTGTTGAGACGGAGTTATACAGTTTGTTACGTACTACAATTTATCTATATTGGAAAACGGTTATGGGGATTATTAATTTCAATAAACAATCTTCAACTATCCTTTGCAAAACAAATAAGATCATCATGGTAATGTTTATTGGTCTTTGAAACTAGAGGCATTATCAGAGCATGGGTCTTATTTTGGAACTCCTGCTAGGATGGTATTCCCAGAATAGTGTCAGTTGTTAAAGAAACATAAAACTTTTAACAACTATTAGTTGTGTTCACGTTACACGAAGTACGGGCTAAGATTTAAGCTGACTTAGGCTTATCTAGCATATTTGCATTTTGGCTAGACCCAATTGCGTCCACGCACAGTGAGGGCCAGTCGTTAGCACAGGCTAAGGGGTGCCATTAGTCGGTGACCTTTGGTAAGCCGCTATTTACGAACGAAAAATAGATGACACGCGCGAGGTTCTATTTCTGCTGCTGGCATGTTTCGTTCTAAATTTGAAGCGACGTGCACAGGAACGCGAGAGAAGACGGACCACTTATTTGGATGCACATAAACAGTATACAACGGGCGTAACAGAATACAGAGTTTTATTAATGCATGTCGTAGACAGCGAACCAAATTTATTTTGTCTACGATTGGAGCTGCTGTACGCTCTACTACTACAGTGGCCCGATTAGTGTGGAAGTGAGCGCGGAGTAATGACTGGTGGAATAGTGTCGTTAAACGAACATGGGACAATTTTCACACCCAAAGGTCGCCGCAGAGTGCGCTTAGCCCTGGGCTAAGCGTTCGCGCATACTTCGTTAGCCCGTGCTAAGGTCTAGACCGCGTCTTAAATTCGGATCAGATTTAACCCGTACTTGGCATTCCTTAGCCCGTGCTAAGCGTTCACGCACGTTTTCTTAGCACGAGCTAAGGAATTTGACCTCTTAGCCCGTGCTAAGGAGCTGTGCGTGATAGCAACTATTGTTTTAACTTTGCCCCATGATCGTTTGTAAATGTTTGTTCACAAACATTGGTTCTGTTAGTTCTTAACACCTTCGTACAATGGTTTACGCCAGTCTCGAGCATTTGATAATATTCGGAGCATGTTCGGAAGTACCTTCCATGGTTCAACGAATACAATGAGAATTGTGTCTGCAAATCTAAAACGCCACTGCAAAGAGTACTAGCCAGAAATATTCATAGTTGTTTAAAATGAAATTGCTAGGTAAGAAGTACGTCCATGGTTTCAGTGAGAATTCATTTCACTTTCTTGGTATGGACTTTGAGGCTATTCTTACCAAAATGCCATTCGTGCCGGAACCGATCGACCAACATTCACGTGTATGAGACCCCAAGCCGGCCCTGAGAAACACGCACACGACCCGAATGGAAACCGTTTTCAAATTGTACCTGTACACCGCCATTTCTGAATTACACGTACTCGGCCACACATGAGACGTTTTTAGATCGATTCAAGATGCCGTGCGATTCAACAGTTCCGATAATTATTTATATAAACACGGTTACTCTTTTAGTAACCGTGATACAAGTACTGGCGCCCGCAATCGCTACTCACAAGTGATCCCAAATAAGACCGGAAAATGCCTCGCGCACATTATTCTCCACGTATACGTAAATATACAGACTTCGTAAAACAACGTAAATTGTACTAGAAGAATGCATGTAAAATACGTACGTATACGCTGCGTGCCACCCAGGGCGGGCATGGGTGCAAGAAACCATAAAAATACGTAGCGCATATGTACGTATATTCCACGATTTGTGTACGTAATCATATCTGCGTATACTGAACGTATACCGTACATATACACAAAATGTATATCTGCGTATACAATCGTATATCAACGATTTTTCCCAGTGCATATTATAGGATATTGTAAACTGCATACACCGAACAATTAGTGGAAATATTATTCAATTAGTGGAAAGATTATTCAAAAACGGTTCAGTTGAAACATATATCGTGTTTTTTTTCTGGACACCAAACGACTGTCATACGATCTACCAGACACCTAACATGCTAGTAATTGTTTTCAGAATTATTTGTTGGGTAGTCAAAATATAATTTGCATATTCACATACAATAATGACGTGAAACTTCTATATATTTGAGTATACAAGTTGTAATATATTGAATAATTTGTATTTTACCCTACAATTCAATTCCGACTATTAAATTCGTTTTATATGCTTCATATATACACACTAAAACCTGGACCTCAAGACACGGTAGCTTAGATCCACTAACATAAAACATAAAATTAGTTATGTTAAATGATGCGTGCATGCATACCAATTGAAAAACAATAATTATGAACTCCCACACTTGTAATCACCTTTCAAAATACACAGATGAATGTGATGGTGCTTGTTTATAATTTTCATATTTTGGTTATTTCAGAAATAACATTCCCATGTGAACCATAGAGAGAGCGTTCAAGAACGAGAATCGAGCAAAATAAACGGGGCACCGAAACGAAAAACACCGTACTATTGTCAAGAGAAAAAAAATGTTTCAATTTTGTATGCGTGAGGAGGGGCGATTTCGTCACGTTGTAGTTCAGTGGCTCGTCAGAATCCCGGAAACCTCGTTTATTAAAATCAATCACTGAATATACTGAAAACAAATCTGAAATTAACTTTACCAGTGGTAGATCGTTGATAACACATATTCAGGCGTTCATCCCAACAACACTGGTTGGCAATACACGTGTCTTCGTTTAGAGGACTGACTGGACATTCGGTTCTCATAGTAGGAGTTATAAAACATGGTGAACCTGGAAAATCGTGCCATGGTTAATATTCAATCTTTCCACATTACCGAACATATCGATAATAATATCTTTAACTCAATTCTTCACACATATCTAGTGACTAGCGGACCGACGAACGCACATTCTAATACATTTTTATTTGATTTTTTCAATGTTTTCTTAAACATGTATTTAATTTAATTATGTAAGTAATACAGACCTAATAAAATAAGAATACACGCCATACAATAGATCAGATTTCAATCAAATTGGCGAACAAACTGTCGAATCTAAAGGCCCTACCGACTTGCAAGTATATTGTTTTACGCATTGTTATATCGTTGATAGGGGTTATTTTCCCGGGTTATTTCAGCATTAGGCAAAACATCCATCTCTTTTTCCTATTTCTATGTTTTATGCCTGCAATTATGAAATGGACATACTAAAGCTTTAATACTTCCTATCAAAACACTGTAGTTGAATAAGTGTGCTCTGAGTTATATACATATGCCGCCATTTTGAATTTGGCATTGGACAAATAATTAATATTTTAACAATGTTTCGAACCCCCAATTTTGAAATGGAATTATTTTACATTGTACGAACTCTCAACATTTTTGAATATCAATCCCAGCAATGAATAAACCTTATATTTTTACTGTTATGTAATTAAATACAAATATATTGCTGTCTTACAAAATGCCATACTAATTAACGGTTTATGTTCAAAAACAAATAGTGTTTGATGATAGTTCCTTATTCGTCTACTCAAATATATGACGTATGACGTAGTGCCTCCCCAAATATTGGCCCTATCTCTCGCCCCTATTCACATTACAAGAACGATCAACAAATATAAAATAGCTTCGCCCTTTCTCGCACTGTAATATAACAATAGTGAACAATCGAAATAAAAATACACAATTTAGCGTTTTTTTACTTACGCTATCAGTAGTGCAACTGTATCAACGAGAAATGACAATAAATGACGGTTGTCATGGCGACGATATACGTTTCAGTGCATTTGACGTTTATAAAACATATTACACCTGCATGTGTATATGTAGGACGCATTTCAAACGCTTTCAAATCGCAACAAAAAGTTCAAAAGTGAAAATGGAATACCGAATAGTGTCATGTTTTTATAACATCGCCGCCTTGACCAGTTCTGAACTCATATTGTTATATTACAGAGAAACGATATGTGAGTATAAAAATTATTATTATGCGTACGCAAAATATGTACTCAGATAGTATGCAGTCATATCTTCCTATGAATCCATCTATAATATTGCCTTTCTCTCTTGGTGGATACTATGCCTCGTCTTTCGAAGAATTATATATATAAGTTAACGTACTTACATAGGTGCATTGACTACAGGTACTTACCCTGATTTGGCGCAAAAGTTGTGTCAACTGAAGGTTGGAATATTACCACTAGAACAATGGTCTGCAGCATCTTCTCCATTGTCAGTTTTCTGTGTAGCAGCGGAAAGAAAACGTCTCATTCAATACGTCTCGAAAAAAGACGAGGAATGAATGAATATGTACAAATAGCTGACTGGCCCCAGATTAAAAAACATTAACATAACCACGGCATCAATACAGAATATTTATATCAGTCTTTAGACCCAAGCGATCTGAAGGTCATCGAGATAATGAGGTATACCATTGCCATCTGTCGACAGTTGGTAATTTATTCAACATTTAATCAACGTGATTTGTTCATTGTTTTAATATTATAATAGAGATTTATATACATTAATTATATACTCATTGTAATAATAATAACAGAATAATGTTTAGTTGCTTTTGGAATTGAATACAAATAAACAAACAATATTAAGAGATATCACTTACATAGCCTTCAAGCTACCACTTAAATTACGCAGATGAAGATCTCATAAAGCAATAATGATCAATTAGAGTAGTTTTTTTCTTCTGTAAAAAATAATAACCGTCATAATCATAACTCTATTCACATAACTTGTGACTATTATGATCAGCTGGAATGGCAATGAAGTATCTCGCTTTGAGTACACATGATTATTGATACAATACTATATCAGCTGTAAGCCTCCAACCACTGTTTAAATAAATAACAAAACTAAATGTTATAAGCTGCTGATGTTGAACTGTGTAACTAAATCAATTTTCACTGTATGTTAAATTTGCTAACTATAACGTTATTTTTTCTACTTTCTGTACTGAAAGTTCAGAAATCAATATCAACATTAATTTAAAATTAGTACTCTAAAGTATCGTGGTTAAATATAAGCATTATATATAATGACATGCTCTCGCCGGATGTCACGAGAACCTTCTAGGCAAGGCGTTTTCCAGATGTCTGACAACAACTGTTCGGAGTATTCCATCAAGCATGATGTTTAAATCAGAGTAAAATCACATTTGCCCATGTTTGTACGTGAATAACAGAACGTCATATTTATAATCACATGGGAATGATATAGACTGTTTATACCTTGAACGACTCTTATGTAAAGACCCATTTGGTAGTATGTAAAAACTGGACCGAGACGAGACGAGCCAAACCCATACCCATACCCATACATGTTTTAGTTTGATTTTAAATGTTCGCAAAGAAAAATCACAAACTTCTATTATTTCATTTAATCATAAATTGCATAGCATTAAAACATTTGATTGATTTTTTTGCATATCGCGAGGAGGAGGGTTATGTTTTGAAGTGAAATACGTGGGAAAATGCGGCAGTGATCATGGCAGAAAAAAGGAAGAATTTTACTAGAATGAAACTTATTAAATTTCCCATTCTCTCCCAGAGCATGTGATAGAAAATTAGATGTGTAAGAATTGGACCCCTCACCCAAAACACAAATCCTTAGCTTACCACCCCCTCCCTTCCGGTACCCTAATTTAATTGTATATGCCCTTTTTCAGTACATAGTATTATCTGGAGTAGCATATATAATTTCATTTCATTAGGTGTGTTGCTCTTAAGGAATTCATTCAACATAAATGTATAACTTGTAATTGGCGATATTAAGCTCAGAGTTTTTGCGGTATAATTTTTTCAAGGGAAACAGTCATAAAGTCATAATATCATTGAATCTATGAAATATATTGGCCACTGTAACTGGTAGTATTAAATGAAACAAAGCACATGTCCCATAATATGTACTAATGCATGTACTGATTGAAGTAAGTAATTTTCAATAGGCGAACTTCTATTAAAAGTGCACACAAGCTTTATACCGATTCATTTGTATATATTGGTGCTGAAAATAAGATGTTTTAAAAAGAACCCGTCGTGTCTTGTAGAGGGGTTACAGAAATGCAATTTTTGAAATATTAGAGGAACAATGATTTGTATTTTATTACTGCATTGTGGCGAATTTCATTTTCACTTTGCACTTTTTGTTGTGATTTGAAAGCGTTTGATACGCGTCCTACATATACACATGTAGGTCTAATATCTTTAATAAACTTCAAATGCACTGGAACGTATATCTTCGCGATGACAACCGTCATTTATTGTCATTTCTCGTTGATACAGTTGCACTACTGATAGCGTAAGTCAAAAAGCTGGTAAATTGTGGATCGTTCTTCATTGTAGTGTGAATAGCGGCGAGAGATAGGGCCAATATATGGGGAGGCACTACGTCATACGTAATATATGTGAGTGAACAAATATGGAACTATCAGGAAACACTATTTGTTTTCGAACATAAACCGTTAATTAGTATGGTAGTAAGACAGAAACATATTTGTATTTAAGTTTTTAATTACATAACAGTTAAAATATCAGGTTTATTCATTGCTGAGATTGATATTCAAAAATGTTTCCAGTTCATACAGTGTAAAATAATTCCATTTCAAAATTGGGGGTTCGAAACATTGTTGAATGATATTTATTTTTCAAATGCCAAATTCAAAATGGCGGCATATGTATATAACTCAGAGCACACTCATTTCAACTACAGTGTTTTGATAGCAAGTATTAAAGTGTTAGTATGTCCATTTCATAATTGCAGACATAAAACATAGAAATAGGAAAAAGAGATGGATGTTTTGCCTAACGCTGAAATAACTCGGGAACATAACCCTTATATAACAATGAGTAAAAGTATACGAGCACGTCGGTAGGGCTTTTAGATTCGACAGTTATTCGCCAATCTGATTAAAATCTGATGTATTGTATGGCGTGTATTATTATTTTATTAGTTCTGTATTACTTACACAATCAATTTGAATACATGTTTTAAAAACAATGGAAAAAAATCAAATACAAATTCAAAACTGATTTTATTTTCATGTGCGTTCGTCGGTTAGTCAGTCACTAGATATGTGTGAAGAATTGAGATAAAGTTATTATTATTGATATGTTCGGTAATGTGGAACAATTGAATATTAACCATGGCACGATTCTCCAGGTTCACCATGTTTTATAACTCCTACTATGAGAACCAAATGTCCAGTCAGTCCTCTAGACGAAGACATGTTTAGACAAGCGCCTGAACATGTGTTATCAACGATCTGCCACTGGTACAGTTAATTTCAGATTTTTTTTTTCAGAATATTTAGTGATTGATTGCAATAAACGAGATTCGAGTTAAAGTACCATCATTCAATTTCCGTGCGAGAACAGAGCGTTGATTTCCGGCTCACGCAATTTGTTGTATCATTTCCTTGGTTTGTGGCATTCTGATGAGCCACTGAACTTCAACGTGACAAAATCACCCCTCCTTACGCATACAAAATTGAAACATTTACACCAGAGCGCGCAAGTTTCAATAGTAACGGTCGAACTCGAAACGTGTCTATTCACTCTGTGCAAGTCGATGCTTGGATATTATGAAAGTGAACAAGAGCAATAGGCAGTTACTGTATCAATAAAACCTTCGAAATGAGGGTACTCAAGACCGTGAACACAATAACCAAGCAAAATAAACGGGACGTCGTGAAAAAACCCACTGTTGTTGAACAAAACGCACAGTCTAGCAAAAACAAAACACTATTGTCGAGCAAAAAACGTGGTGAATTGTGGGTAATTTAAAGTGCACGTGGCTGCCTGCAAGTCAAGTCAATGCAAAGATGTCGGGTGAATAACTTTAAATCACAGTATGCAAGTAAATATAATTACCAAAGTACTCCACACTATGTCTAGCATGCATTCAGGAAATGTTGTAATAACTGTAGTTATGATATGCACTGTGTAATTCGAGTTATATAGTATTTCTATTTGGTGTAATATGTTATATTTGTATATTCATTCAATATGTTCTTTCTTGCTTATTCTTTTGAAGTTCAAAATAAATGAATCAATTAGAGTAAATATATATAAATTAGTGTATATAAATTAGTGTATAACGTAAGCAGCAGAAATAGTTACTGAACCGATATCCCTGCTTGATCTGACTTGGAAGGAGCCATTTTCAATTACCGTCACGTTTTCATTATCGACCATTTTTCTTTGCTTGACTGTGCGTTAATTTTTCTCGACAATGGTTCGATGTTTTTCGTTCCGGAGTTCCGTTCATTTTTCTCGATTTGCGTTCTTGAATGCAAAATATGAAAATTACAAGCACCATCACATACATCTGTGTAATTTTGAAGGCGATTACAAGTGTGGCAGTTTTTAATTATTATTTTTCAAATGGTTAATATGCATGCACGCATCATATAACATGACTAATTAAGATGTTTTATATTAGGATCTAAGCTACCGTGGCTTGAGGTTCAGGTTTTAGTGTATATATATATGAAGCATATAAACAAATCTAATAGTCAGAATTGAATTGTAGGGTAAAATACAAATTATTCAATATATTGCAACTTGTATACTCAAATATATAGGAGTTTTACGTCATTATTGTATGTGAATATGCAAATTATATTTTCACTACCCACAACTTATCATATTTTGTTCACTATATACAATTATGACAGACATCGAAAATAAAAATAAAATGAAATGAGTTATGGTTGCTTTGAAACAATATGTATCCGAGAAATAATTTTGAATTTGTTTTTAAAATCAAGCATATAATGCGACGTGTGATATTTAATAATAAATATATTTCAACAACAAGCAGTGCAATTTGCAATTAGATTCCAGAAGACACTGGCACATAAAGAGGGTTATTTTTTTAAGTTAAGTTAAGTTTAGTTCTTTTAAGAGGGTTAAATCTTATATCAATTGTTACCTTACCTTGTCGCCATGGGTATGTTGTTTTTATTTTGTCGAAATCCATATTGAAATCTAGCATCGACTTAATGCTTGTACAACAAGTTGGAAGTTTACTATCAAGCGTGTGACATCGGGAAACCTGGCCAATATTGTTGTAAGTATGTTTACTTCTGTGAAAGCATTAAAAGCGGAGAAAATATATATGTGCGGAATTGTATTAACAACTATATAATAATGATAACATAGTGTGTGTTGGGGACAGGGGTACGACTTCACAAACACGCTATATTGGAGACAAGTGGCTGCGTGTTTATCACTGTGACTGGTTGTCATTTGTGTCATTGTAGTTGATATGGCTATTCAAATGAAAGCCATTGCGATACAACGTTAAATCTTCCTGAGCTGACTTCAACTGTTGATTTAAATTTGTGTTCGAACCAGTAAATGTTTTGTAACGATGTTCGAATTCGGATGACCTAGCTATTGTTTGGCATCCGGGTGATGTTTGTGCTTTGCGTTGGCCACCATAAAATATGATCATGTGTTTTTGTCTGGAATTTGCCAAGCACCGTTTTTTTTGTCAGTTCTCTTTTTTTTTTATTACAGTGGCGCAAGTCGTTAGCATCTATTTAGACTAATATTCTGCAATGTTCGAGGTAGTTTTGAGCGCGGCTTCCGGTCCTTGATTGTTTATATATGATTTTTTTTATTGACGCCACAATTAATTTTACTGATTTGATCACGAATAAACTAAAAATTAACAATATGTGTTTTGATTCTTTTACAATTATTAAAACAACTTCACGAAATACAATGCAATTTATTTCCTTATTTTTAGATTATCCAAAAAAATATCTCTGTCAATCTGACCAGTGTCTTAATGGTGGCACGTATGTACCTATATTTGACAGCTACACGTGCATCTGTCCAATTGGTTTAACCGGAGTTCGATGTGATGCAGGTAGGTTGTAATTACTAGTAAATGTTATATCCAAATAAGGTTATAACAGACAGTAAACATTTGTCAATTGTTGAATGCATCGTTGGCGTCTTTCGAAAGTGTTCGGAATTCTCGTCTGTTTTATGTTGATAGCGATGGATATGATTGGACAAAAGATGGAATTATGCGAGCCAATTACAGCGATGGTACTAATATATTACTCAGTGGCAGACTTGTACTTGAACCGAGACTTGATAATACCGGAGCTATGGTGTCAATGGAAGGAAGACGTCCCGGTATATCATCGATGGGTAATTCAATATATGAAAAACATCAGGTACTTTGATGGACTTCTCATTCTCTTTGTTTATTTACATATTCTCTATTATTCTTGGTCATGACTGGCTTAAATTCAGGTATAACTGTTTTACATACAAAACCTTGTTATAATCACAGACTCAATGTGTGCAGACACTTATTTTCCACTTGGTGTGATCGATGGGTGAATTAAATCACTTCAATTGTCAAGAGTGGTAAGATATTCGAGTTATTTTTGTGATTTTTTCATATTATTGAATAACTGAATATATCCCAAATATATACCATAACTACCGTGAAACATTATTAATATTTGAAATAGTGTATGTGCTGTTAAAGTTCATTTTTATTACATATCTGTGTGCTGCACTCCGCTATACAAGTCAAATATTATTCACGTTTTATGGTAATTAGCTAGTAATTGTAACATTTTTTCCAGGCGATTTCTGTTTGTATCGAACCTTATTTTAGATCCTTACATGTTACTGTGATAGGTATTTTTGTTGTTTGAAAACCTTTCACTTAGGTAACCGGGATTCGATTGTTCCCCACGCTAGACTCACAGAAAACACACACAAGCTCTATTCATGTCCAAAGCGATTCTCCATTTGTCCCCAGCTTTCACCCGAGACAGCTTTAAATCATTCTTTATTACTAGTCACTCATTAGCCAATTACAATCAGTATAAGAGACTCCAAGGCCTTGCCTTCAAACAAACAGCCAATCACATGAAAGTTTTACACATCATAATCAATTGATTAATCGCCAATCTATTAAGAAAACCACTATCATATTGTCAACGTCAATTTATATTTATGGGTTTAATAGTCTTGCAATAACATTCCACAAAGTTACCGCATGAGTTTAGAATCACAAACAACATTGGTTTAGAATTACGACCACCGTATTCTGTAATCTTTAAAAAGTTACCAACTCATGAGATGTCTCGGCTGATTTTGACTAGTTCGCCATCTGGCCTCATCATTAACCTTTATCAGTAGATGTCATGGCAACCACTATTAAGCTGACTGGCCTCGTCATTTAACCCCTTATCAGTAGATGCCATGGCAACCACCATTAAGCTGAAATATAAATCATGACATTGCACATAAAGGGATTGAGTTTCCATCTAAGCATTTATTGTGGATACCAAGTGAAGACGAAAGTGCGCCATACTGCCAGATAGATTTGACCCAGTCACCCTGGATATCAGCAATTAGTCTTGTTATTCTTATTGACGACCATCAATATTCAATATAAGCCTATACAGTGATGTACCATGAAACACCGTCTCTGTCATTTAGATACATAACTACTATAACGGTCAGTTAGTTCAAAGCCTCAAAATTTTCCATTTTATGATTATGTTATTTAGTTTAGCTAAACTAAACATGCTCTAAAAAGAAAATCAGAATTTGTGATTCCATACGTCTAATGTAAGTTACATCATATCATATTAATATTAGGACAGCGCTATCAAATTCACAATGTACACTGCTTAGTATGGCACTGGGCATATATGTAATTTAATATGTGAGTTTAAATTTCATATTATATATATATTTATATAATTTAGTTTGAGATTAAAATGAATAATTTTGCAAAAGAGAAAAGCAATTTTTTTTATCATTTCCATGACATAATTTGTAATTATTAAAATGTTTCCTCACATATCTATCTTTTCTTAAGATATTCAGACACACCTACGATAAACCAGGAAAGTTTGATTCGATATGTCCCCCTGTGTTAACAATAAGTGTGAAAATTATAGTGGAAAAACGGATTCAAGTATTAGATAAACTAGGCGGCTTGATAGAACTTTATGGAATTAAAGATTTTTCAAATGGTAAGGAACAACGATAATTTTGCAGGTTAATAAAATATCACAAACTAGTTATATATTGCCCATAAAACAGTCATTTACGATGGGGCTACACCACAAATATGCCTAGTATCAACAAGGATTTAGTGAACTTGTGTACTGTCGCCGGACAGGTCAGTCTATATTGATGTAATTATTATAACAACATGCGAAAATAGTTTTAATTGATACTATATCACATTAAATACATGTAAAAAACAATTACCGTCGATAAAAAAATTCCACCAGTAGTTAGGATATTGTTGGGTAAGTCAATACAACACAAAACAGTTAATGACTATAATATTCTTGTGTTATATTTTGTATTGCGTAGCATCAACAAGTGTATCATCAGACTTTTATAAATGGATAGGCAAGCAATTCAAAGTCCGCGACAATGACCTCGGTAAACTGATTGGTTATCAACAGTCCATCTACAAACAGTCTACTTTTAAAGATTGTGCCTGGAAAAATCACAGTTCATATGCAGATTTATGGCGTTCTCTATGATAACAAATCAATGTGTATTTGGTCCTGAACCGTATTGGAAATTTGATAAATCTCTAACGTTGTCAGAATCTAGGCAATGGGATTATTATATACGTGGTACAGAGGGTATGTTTTGTAATTAGTATATGTATTGTTATTGTTAATTATAACGTCAGCGCAAAATAACATGTTTTGAATAATGTGCGACACTCAATGCAAATAATGTGGCATTTGAACGATTCTCAGATATACGTTTATCATATATTTATATAAAAATGGTTCCACGACAATGATTATTGTTAGTTACGTGTTCTATCCTTTCACATGAGGTATCATATTTAATGTTGTTACAATTTTTTCGTAGGATATATATATAATCAACAATATCACACTTTATATTTCAGATGTTATTGGTTGTCAGGATGTCAGTAGAATTTGTCCCAGGAAGCTTGAATGTACAGCGGAAAGAGGTGTTATATTCACTCTGGATTTTCCAGCACCTTATAAACGCGTATCGCAGTGTTCCTGGCTTTTGACAGCTCCCGCTACTGCCTATATAGTATTGACATTTAAAGATTTTGATGTCGGTAAAACTGGGGAACACTGCAGAAAAGATTTCGTCGAAGTTTACAGTGGACGGTCTATTAACGGTGTATATGCAGGTCGATTTTGTAATGAAAATAAACCGACTACATAAATTCTGTAAACTATATGTTCGTTATATTCACGTCAGATGACGAGAATGACTTCAGCCTAGGTATCTATGCAGAGTATGAATTCCAGCATGTTACGTTAATGACAAAAATCTCTACAGGTAATGTACAGTATGTTACATTTTGTTCCCTCGTCAAAGCTACGTGTTTGCATTATTGATTACAGATAATATTACATGTCCACTTCATTTTTTCCAATGTGGAAGTGGGACGTGTGCGATCGGAGAAACAACTGTTATGATAGTACAGACGAAATGAACCGTGGTCAGTAGTGTTTTCTTAGCACATCACTCGTATATATGCTTGAAACTATTGAATCACCAAGTAATTCACATATTTACGTGCCATTTATTCAGCACTTTGTAGATGTCAAGGTTTCTTATGTGAAGATGGAAGATGTATACCGTTTTCCAAATACTGTGATTTTAGAGACGACTGTGAAGACTTGTCGGAATGAATCTGATTGCGGTATTTATTGTTTTTGTAATTATATTCATTGTTCGTGCTTGGTGAGATACAGATGTGATGTTTCCACAATTTTTGTCATATGTAAATGAGGTTATGGCAATACATGCTTTCTTTAATTACTATGATTATAATAATTTGAGCAGCCTTCTGTCTGTTTCAATATAGATGTTTTCCGGAAATAAACTTCACACTAATTATCGTTACTGAAAACTTGTTTCAAACCATATCAAAGTATATATTTAATGAAAGACCATAATTCATACTAATTAAAAATCATGTTCACCTTCAAGTGGTCATGTGTCTGCTTAGTAAATAAACCCTTTATTGAAGATTCGAATGAGTATTGTGCAGAAATCAATTGAATTGAATAAGTGTTGAATAAAACATACGAAATATGACAGTAACAACAATTTTGAATTCATTTTTTAAATTTAAAATTTATATTTGTTTGCATTCAGATATTAAAATTGTTAAAATGTGCGAAATTAAGAAAAATCACTTTACTGTTATGTTCATCTACAATCTCTGAAAAAGTTAAATATTCTGGTGAGAGCTCACTGAGTAATACTTATTTGATTTTTCATTCTGCTGTTAAAATCGAAACAAAGATATATACTTATTTGCATATCAATAGAAGCATATGACCATTGTTATCTATTAATTATCTAAAATGCATGGAAACGTGCAAATGCAGGTTGTTAATTTGGACCGTTGTTTTAAACATTCGTGTTAGAGCCTCGGAATTTTGATGAAATAAAAAGGTACCTTTATGTATTCTATAAATTATAAAAGCATATTAATTACTACATACTTAAGGTAGATTTTCAGAAGAAAGTGAAATTTGTAATTCATATACGAAAATAGTATTGAAATTATTCTCAATTTGGCATGCCATTTATTTGTTGGTGTCTATATTTTGACATCGTTGTTTAAGTATGTGTCTGACTTACCTTGTTTGTTGAGATATAAAACAAGATTTAACTATGAACATGTTTTTTCTGCATGTTTGACAGATTTTACCATGTATGAAAATGACACAGATGTTTTTACTTGTGAAAATGGTCAGTATATAGACATCACAAAACAATGTGATATGACAGTGGATTGCTATGATGGGAGTGAGGAAAATTGCATGTTATCAGACTCGATTAAAGTAACGTGCAATGGTTTTGAATGTTTTGAAGGAGTTTGTTTACCGTTAACAGTGACTGTGTTTATTGTGACCGCGAAACCGCTCCAGACGAGGACTACTGTGGTATGTGAGATAATTTTGATGTTTAATTAACAATAAATAAGACAATATTAAAACAACATACTATGCAGCGTCCAACAGATGACGAAAATCAGTTATTATAATCATTGTTTTGGACTGAAAGCATTGTTTCCAATTTGTAGCTCTCAAATCATAAATGATCTTGGGTTATAACGAAGTATAACACTACCTGTATTACAGAATGTGTGCTGTTCACTCGCTCCTGGATAAGCAAACCAATGAAAATCATAATTCAAACCATGCTACTCACACAAGTTTATCTTCCAATAGAATATGGATCTGTGGAGTACTGTACGGACGAACAGATGGTCAAGATTGTCTGTATGATATGAATGCTACACTACACTACAAGATGTCGAGATGCCACATACCTCAACAATTGTGGTAGGCTTTGAATAAAATGCAATGTGCCTCATCGCTGTTCCACTTTTAAAGCTATATCTGCATCAATAGAGATGACAATTATCTACTTGTTTCAGTATAATCCAAAACTATTTCTTTCTTTTGTAGAAAATACAACCTGCCCAGAATTTACATATACTGTACATAGCAGATGCAATGGCGTGGGAGACTGTCCCAGTTATGAAGATAAACATAATTGTGGTAAGAATGGAGATATATTTTTCTGGCAAATAACAATATTTGTTTATTTCAAGTACGTACTTGAAATACAACTCTCGTGACATATTTCTCTTTGCAAATACAAGTATAGACATGTTCACAGCACAAACATTGTAATATAATATTGGTTTCAATTATGCGCGTCAATATATTTATGCAAATTTGCTTGTTAATGTTGCACCTGATTATGTATGCGACGGAATATCGCAGCGTTCAGACGGTGGTGATGAAATGTACTGTGGTAAGATTTCTGTCTCAACATTATTGACAAGTTTAAATTAGAATATCAGGAGAGTTATAGTCTCCGTTACAATCAAACTCACATCCTATGTCTGTTTTTGTACAATTTCAGAGTTCAGCTGTCCCGTTGGTTGTGATTGCAAAGGTTATGTTGTGGATTGCACAAATAATATTATATCTTCGCCTAATGACAAGTAACCACATCTATATTATTATAATTGTAAGAGTCAGTTCTGTGTAATTATATACATCCAATAATTCATTCAATTAATTATTCAACATGAGTAGAGTAACTTTATTACATCACCTGATCTATGAACAATCTCTCGAAATTGGTATATGGTATTAACATTATCGGACAATTTATAAGACCAAAACAAATTCATCTCATCTAGCTGTGGTCATACACCGGATACTGTGATTGACCTGTGCTGAGTGATAACTTTACTACACTTTATTCTGTTCCTGAATTATTTACGTTACTGGCAGTCACCACAATAGAAAATGTATCCACGTATTTCCTCAAACATATACGCCCGTTTTACCTCAAGCTTTGCATTGAAGTGTTTTTAGATAAATATTGGAGGATTGTTATTATTTTTGAAACTTTGTGCTCAAACTCGTATACCCCAACATCACCTACAAGCGTTTTCAGTTTTAGTCTTCTACTGCCGTTTACACTATTGGTATTGTACATCATTCGCTCGGCAAACTAGATTAATATTTAAGCCGAATTTATGCACTATTTAGAAGCAAGAATAAACCCTTTCTCCGCAGGTTCAACAAAAAGACCGTGAGAAAAGTTCCAGTTGTAATTTGTGTTGTTTGCATGTCTTTAAATCACGACGGCATATTTTCCTCTTTCAGCATAACCGTTTTCTTGATGTACTGATTACCGATGATTCGTCAAACCAGCATAATTGTTCAACATTTTAATTTGACACAATTTATTTGAAATATATGATGTTCTCAGTCCACAGTACATACATTTCCTTCTCAAACGTTTATATTTGTTTAAGAACTAAGTAATTATGCCATGTGCGTAATAACATGTGTATTGAAAATCGATGGTTAGTACTTTTATGGCATTTTAAGGCAGTTACGGCAACTGCTACATTTGATGGGCTCAAGAGTCTGCAATATCTGTAAGTAATCATTAATAAAGTATATTCTGAAATACAAACATGTCTTCAGAATGTTGTTTTACATTTCATGGTTCATTTAAATGCGTTACTTGTCTAATTGTATTGCCTTACTGTAGGGATATTGGCTGGAACAAACAAAATCACAGGCATGACTGAGTATATTTTCAGCAATATGAGATATTTACATACATTGTAAGTTGCATTGTCCGTTCGTATATTGCTATTTATTGTCATTCATTAAAATAGTTGAATGTGCACTAAAAAATACAATTCATTTTATATACAGATAAAGTGACGATCATGTATTCTGCTTCATTGCCTATAAACACAATACGAATATAGAGATGTGTCTACCTACTGCAAATGTGTTTTCTTCGTGTGGGCGACTTCTTCGTAATTTACCGTTACGATTCCTCACTTGGTTAATTGGTATTACAGCGGTAAATTTAATTCGTATATTTTTAATTGAAGGGTCAGAAGAATGCTTACGTTCTTTGATTTTCTGATGGGAATACACGATATTACCGGGCGACATAGTGGAACATGTATCATTATTGGTGTCAATGCCATGTTGTCTAGTCAATGTTCTCTCTACATTCTTACAATAATGACTGTTGATCGATGTCTCGTAATTTCATTTCCATATCAGAGAACACGAATTGGAAAATTCAGCTCGAAACTGTCAATGTAGATATCATTTTGCATCATGTCATTTATATTATTACTACCCACATTCCGCATATCCTATTTTGGTGACTCTATGGTACTAACAATGTCTGCCTACCCATCCATCTTAGGCACGATCAACCGCCAGGCTGGCAATACTCAGTCACTTTTTTTTACAGTCACAAAATTAGTATATGTGGTTGTAATATTTAGTTGTTATGTGTTAATATTTGTTTCCAAAAAAAAAGGCTGAAAGTGCCGTTAACAGTACTCGAAAAATAGGAATAGACAGATGATAGCCATAATTATTGTGTCTTCAAATGTAATGTGTTGTGTTCCGTCGCCTTATCTGGAGTGGTTATATCCGTGGATGGCTACAGCTGCTTTACCGATTAATTCCTTTCCTAACCCGATATTATATTCAGTGATGTCACCCGAATTCATAATCATTGACGTCAATGCAATACCTGAAAAACGACGTACGGGAAAGCGATTAAAGAGAATTGGTAAATTTGAAACATTGAAGCTTTATTTTTGTTCACAATTGTGTTACGTATCAATTATACAATGTGTCAGGATTTGAAACTAAAACTAAGGAGATGTATTCTTCTTTTCGTGTATTTTATTATTTATAATAGCCTATCTTTTTATGGTGCGGAATTCGCGGAAATACAGCTTACATTCATTAATACAAGATGTACCTATCGGTACTCAGTTTTCAACAAAATACTAGGATTATCTAAGCACATGATTCGGTATTCACATTGGAATACATGCATTACTACAGATGTAGATCATACAGTTCATGATATCCGTATGGCTATTGAAACGAGAATCTCTGTCATGGAAATATCACTGTAAGAATTTGTTTTATCGACAAACATGAATTCAAATTATATGTTATTACTCTGTTGTATGTTGCTCTTTTGTTTCTCTAACGTATGTCAGTTGCATCGGCACATGGATAATAATACAAATAGTGTGCCACTTTACTTAGACAGTGCTTTTTATTATTACGTCTAGCCTCTACATTATGGAGCATTTGTTCTAATTGGTTGACGTGTTGCCAAATATCAGCGCCACTGCTGTTGCGGAAGACGAAGAACACTTTAAGGAACTGACTGAATACATTTGTAAGAAAACTAAAATATCACTTTGCCCAAATATCCGAAGTGAACACCACCAACAACAGCAGCAGCACCAATATTAACAACAACAATAGCAATACCACCGCCACCAACAACAACAACACAGTTTTATGTTGCATAGAAATGCAGATAAATTGATATTAATATACCACACTAAACACTAATCAGCCATGGACGATTAGCACCATGGTCGTATGATAAATGAAGGCATTGTCTTAATTCTTCAAAAATATTAAAATATTGTTATTAGTGTCTAGCCTGAGCATGTGGAAGATTTTACTGTAGAGGTAATGAGTAAGAAATTAAGTCTGATGACACATTTACACAAATCATCTTAGCTGACCCTATGGTAACTTGTCTTGTGAAGTGAATATCATGTTTCTTTGCACACATCATTTAGTTATGATATATTGTGGATGTAGGACAGGATGTATTCACTCTTTCCGAAACATATAGTATCACTTCATGTTTGTCATGAGACCCACATCAGTTTCTCTTACTGATACTACTATATAAGACAATATCACATGCATATGTTTTGCTTCGATGTTACTAACTACTTAAAAAAATAAGCTCGCGATAATAATGATTTTTGCTTTGAATTTATTTGAGGCTACATATATGGTTGTGATTAATATATTTTATGTAAACTATTTTGAAATCTAAAAAAATAAAACTAGTGTGTCTGTTCTAGCTAGTATTGCTGGTTCCATGTTATTCAAATTTGTCTTAACAAACAAATGGGGATAGATTGGGTTATTACATATGTAAGAATTTAAACATGGACCCTCTCTTATATACTTGATCTTACTTTGATGGCTTTCAAAACACTCCGCGATTCCTACGTCACTAAACTTTTCGTATGTAGAGGTGACATGGAAATATGACCTTTATTAGAACGCTAAGAATGTGGTGCTGCAACATACGAAATTCTAATTAACTTGAGAAGGTGTTCGTTGCGCCATATGGGTCTCATATGAACAAAGATGACGATTCTGACTGTTGAGCAGAACAACGAGTAAAAACTTTAATTATGTAATTCATTGGAGATTAGAAGGTGTCGAGGCGTCAGTGGTGGTAATTAGTCCACGTCAAGTGATTTCCATTAGCAGAGCGCATTGGATGTTGCACATGCGCGGCCCGACGACCACCGCCCTTTATGGCTCGTGGTGTTAGCGATCGTTTTTATTATATATATACAACCGTGTTACACTTTTGGAGATTACCTAAATAGTTGAAAATTGAACGGAGATCAGCATATGCCACGTGGAATGTTACACATTACAGGAAACATCAATCCAAATAACATAATGACGCGGAATCGATAGTATAACATCACCGACAATCGTATAATTTTGCCAAATTTGCAGTTTAGGGCCACCGTCTTTTTTGCCAGCAAACTTCAATTAAGGGAGATGATTATATAATGTAGGTAGCTCGATGCCTCCGAATATAATTTCATCAATTGTTGTTCGTCTACACAAATCTATAGTATTCCCGAAACATGCACAAATCTGAGTAGAAAAACGTTTAGTATAAACACAATCACTCTTGTTGGAACTGACATTTGGATGTTATTTCTGTACAGATCGTGACGAAGACGCAACGCCTTAGCATGGGACACGTATTACTGGCCAGACGGTGTCGTTTACTATGACTTCAGTACATCGGCGCCACTAGGTAAGCGAACAAATGAAATGTTTGCAGTGTAGTATAATTGTATAATTATCTGCGTAGATATCCAGGGATATTTACTTCTCACCTGTACCACCTTTGAATTTTTTTTCTTTGATTTAACAATAATCACACCTACCCGATTGATCCAAGTTGCTTGTCATCTTTTCCTGAGACGTGTCCCAACGCGGCCCAACCTTCAATTAGATTTGAAAGCACTCAAAGGAAAAGGTCGCCCAACTAATCATACCACTCAAAAAAGACTACTCATACTTGAGAAATTTCCCATTTTTTGAGCTCGCATATGTTAGCTTCGTTATAGAGAAATGCACGTACGGCCAATGTCAGGTAGATATATACAAAGTAGGCAAAAAGCTTGTGGCTTTCAATTTTTACTCGACACAAAATTGTATCAATTATAGGAGCATGTGAGTTTGAGCGCTTGTATTTAATTTTGAGAGTAGTGACACACTGTTTATGTATGAACGACTTTATTCCATTTACATGTTACGCTTTCAGCCTCTGAAGACGAGGATCAAGTATTGTCGGCAATAGCTTACATCGAAAATCGGACGTGCATACGATTTATCCGGCGTACTGATGAACCAAATTATATCAATATCTTCAGCGGAGATGGGTGAGTATTTTGTCAAAGAAGTGTCCGCAAGCATTGGAATATACTATGTGGGAATACATTTCACCCGTGTATGTATGGGTTGTTATGACCAGGAAAGCACTCAAAACGGACGCCTGCACTACTGTCCTCAAAGCTTTAATCACAAATCAATGTTCGGAGAAATTTAAAAGGGTTGCCTATTTTAAATCCTGGGAGGAATATGGAAGATTTGCCCAAAAAAATATTACCATTAGCCATGCTGGTACAGGAAAGGAAACGCAAAAAGCAAGCGGAAAATTATTATTAAACGTTGAAAAATAATGGTAAACCGAGAGGTATTGCATGGTTACTTTTCCAACAACATGGTAAACATTATAGCTTTTTTCAAATGCACAAAATATATACATGTTTGTAATATTGTATTATAGCTTATGCTGGTTAAATTTGTGATACTACCTTTCCAATGCATCAGTATCAAGATCTTTCCCACACATCAATATCTCAGTATGTTTCTCGTACGTCACATTTCAGTACCTTTCTCACACATCACTGTTTGAGTATCTTTCTCACACATCGCTGTCTCAGTATCTTTTTCACACATCGCTGTCTCAATATCTTTCCCACACAACACTATCTCAGTATCTTTCTCGTACATCACATTTCAGTATCGTTCTCACACATCACTGTTTGAGTATCTTTCTCACACATTGCTGTCTCAGTATCTTTTTCACACATCGCTGTCTCAATATCTTTCCCACATATCGCTGTCTCAGTATCTTTCTCACACATCGCTATCTCAGTATATTTCCCACGCATCGCTGTCTCAGTATCTTTCTCACACATCTCTGTCTCAGTATCTTACTCACACATCGTTGTTTCAGTATCTTTCTCACACATCGCTGTCTCAGTATCTTTCTCACACATCTCTGTCTCAGTATCTTTCCCACATATCGCTGTCTCAGTATCTTTCTCACACATCGCTGTCTAAGTATCTTTCTCACACATCGCTGTCTCAGTATCTTTTTCACACATCGCTGTCTCAATATCTTTCCCACACAACACTATCTCAGTATCTTTCTCGTACATCACATTTCAGTATCGTTCTCACACATCTCTGTCTCAGTATCTTTCCCACATATCGCTGTCTCAGTATCTTTCTCACACATCGCTGTCTAAGTATCTTTCTCACACATCGCTGTCTCAGTATCTTTTTCACACATCGCTATCTCAGTATATTTCCCACGCATCGCTGTCTCAGTATCTTTCTCACACATCTCTGTCTCAGTATCTTACTCACACATCGTTGTTTCAGTATCTTTCTCACACATTGCTGTCTCAGTATCTTTCTCACACATCGCTGTCTCAATATCTTTCCCATATATCGCTGTCTCAGTATCTTTCTCACACATCGCTGTCTAAGTATCTTTCTCACATATCGCTGTCTCAGTATCTTTCTCACACATCGCTGTCTCAGTATCTTTCTCACATATCGCTGTCTCAGTATCTTTCTCACACATCGCTGTCTAAGTATCTTTCTTACACATCGCTGTTTCAGTATCGTTCTCACACATCGCTGTCTAAGTATCTTTCTCACACATCGCTGTCTAAGTATCTTTCTTACACATCGTTGTTTCAGTATTTCTCTTATCGTTGTTTCAGTTTATTTCTCACACATCGTTGTTTCAGTATCTTTCCCATACATCACTGTCTCAGTATCTTTCTTACACATTGCTGTCTCAGTATCTTTCTCACACATCGCTGTCTCAGTATCTTTCTCACACATCGTTGTTTCAATATTTTTATCACACATCACTATCTCAGTATCTTTCTCATACATCACTTAGTCTATCTCAGTATCTTTCGCACACATCACTATCTAAATATCTTGCTCACACATCGTTGTTTCAGTATCGTTCTCACACATCGTTGTTTCAGTACCTTTCTCACACATCGCTGTCTCAGTATCTTTCTCACACATCGCTGTATGAGTATCTTGCTCACACTCAGTATATTTTCTCATACGTCACTGTCTTGGTGTCTTTCTCACTATATGTTTTATGCTATTTTGCTTACACATTTTCTTCACTTACATAGCAAATAGATTGGCCACTTCAGGTGTAGATTCATATTTACCACATGATGGTGACGTTGGTAAAATCAACGTAGATGAATCATGGTGCAAGTACGATAGACATTCGAGTAAACAGCGTTGGTCTGTCCACTAATCGTAATGTCGTTCATTTTAGACGAGGGTCGTGCTGGAAAGCACATAACGTCCATGAGCGGATTTAGAGGGGCCGAGGGGACCGCGACCCCCTATTTTTAACAACCAACAGGGCTTCGCGCCATCGGCGCTCGCGAACTTGGCCTTCGGCCAACTTATCGTCCCCCCTATTCCAGAATCCTAGATAGATCTGCCCCTGACGTCCGACTAGTGATTCTCCGGGGCGGAATGTGCACATACGCATCCACACATCCCACATAGGGGTAAAAACGAGAGCTCATGTATTACAACAAATATTTCTGAATAGTAATTTTTTTTCCAGATGCTGGTCGTATTTAGGACATACAGGTTCGAAGCAGGACTTGTAACTGGACGTTAGATGTTTACAGCTTGGTGTGATTTTACATGAGATGTTCGACGCACTAGGTTTCTGGCATGAACATTGCCGGTATGACAGAGATAATTTTGTTTCTGTAAATTGGGACAATATTAAACCCGGTAAGACCAATATACGTTGATGGCAGACTTAATGTATTCCTTGTTAATTATTCTATACTCAGCAAAAGCTTAATTTCGGTGAATATTAATTATTAACAGAATTCTAATATTAATTATTAACAGAATTCTAATATTAATTATTAACAGAATTCTAATATTAATTATTAACAGAATTCTAATATTAATTATTAACAGAATTCTAATATTAATTATTAACAGAATTCTAATATTAATTATTAACAGAATTCTAATATTGGTCACATGTTTATTTGGTTTGATTATCAAAACACCTAGAAGTAAATATCCGCCGAAGACTCGTTGAGAGAGTTGTGGGCCCATAGCTCTTTTTGTGTTGGTCTTCAGTCTTTGTGATGATATTTTAATCATTTGGTATTTTTAAAATTGTTTTTTTTTTAGATAAATACAAACGTAATACAAACGTGGTATCGCAAATAAAAGTTGAAAAAGGCAGTAGATTATTAAGCTCTCACTAAAACAGAAAGTTGACAAAAACAATTGATGTTCTTTTTTCCGGGATATAACGCTCCTTACCACACGTGTACGTAACTCCGGTGAAAGCCATTTTTGTCAGCTCGAACGAGGACACTAAGACGTCACTTGAGAAGGTTTTTTTGATGGACTTGTTGGATACGTAAAGCGAACATGACGTCTCCTCAGATGCATGTGTATACTGCTCAAAGAGAAATGTACAAATACATAAAATGAATGAATTACATGCAAGATGCAGAGAAAATAGACAACAACAGTAAATACTAAGAGGTCCATAGCAAACTACTAATAGTAGCAAACGGTCATTTTCAGGCGTTTTAGCTGTTGAACTTTCTGATGGAGGTTATACAACAGTGACGTGATTTAACCAAGTAATTGTGTCCTTGTTCGACCTCAAGAAAAAAGAATGTCATTAGCGTTACGTACGGTTTACAATGAATGTCCGCAATAGTCAATTAACAAAATCTGATATAACTACATGTATTTCGAAGAACCAGTCGCTTTTTTATTGTTAAAATTCAGTCTCGTTGGTAGGTCAGTACTGCACTAGCTTACACGGAGTTTAGTATTAGGTAAAACAATAATCCTGTTTTTCACTGCCTAGATATGATCAGCAATTTTGATAAATACGATCTTGATTGGATGAACATACAAGGCCTGGAGCACGATTATTCATCTATCTTACACTATAACCAGTATGCCTTCGCTGTGGACCGATCGATACCAACAATGACACCCACTAATCCACCAACAGCGTACATCGGTCAGAGAGATGGTTTCAGCCCGCAAGATTTGTTAGAAATCAATAGTCTATACAACTGTCCTAGTAAGTGTATCGTGTTAATGGTAGTAACTCACTCATTGTTTTCTTGATTATTGGTGATTATCGGATTACAAAATAGAATTCCCTATATGTCACGCCTTCTGAGGTCAATGCGATTATGTGACGTCAAAATGATATAAATAATAATTGTATTAGTAATTCTTCACTTAGGATGTAGTGCATCTTTGAAAAACGAGTTTACGGACTAATATATATCATAATATCGACGCTGTAAACGACCTTCATTTTCTTTCCTACGTCGCATATACCTCTTTCATCAAGAGAGGATGAGACGACGTCGACTAGAGCGGTTTAAAGGGGGGAGTCAAGCCAAACAACACAATGACCCCCAAGAAAAAGCTCCACAAATGTAGGAGAATGCAATTTACAGTTTTTTATATCACTTTTCATTCTCTAGATGTTCAACATTTCATCGGTATTATGTAGTCAGCCATCTTGATTCTCAAGCAAAGGATTATGGGTAAAGTATGACATCATAGATTCTGTTATCAGAAATTGAGAAAATGATTTCATCTATAACATGGGAAATACTGATGCGAATTAGTTCAAGTTTTTGTTGTGCATATTACTCTTGTATGTTATTATAGTAATGGGAATTAGAATGTTACAAATACACATCAAGTGAAGATATTGCTAAAAACGTTAAAAAAATAAAAATCGTTATTTTCATTGTGAAATATAGAAGAACACTTTTTGTCCACTTTTTATGGTCAACAGGTAATATATCACCTATATAACCTACTCACATCGGTAAATTGTATAAAATATACGGAAAATTGAGCATTTGGTGTAAAAACATAAAAATAATATTTTCAGTTCTGTTTCCATGACAACTATTTAATAAGCATGTTTGTCACCAGTACATGTATGCTACCATGTTCTAAACTGTCAGCCAATTTGAAGTTCAACTTTTGAAGTTATAGATGAAATCATTTTCTCAATTTCTGACAACAGACTCTATGATGTCATACTTTACCCATAATCCTTTGCTGAAGAATAAAGATTGTGGTTCACATAAATTGAATATCTAGAGAATGAGAAGAGATATAAAAAAACTGTAAATTGCATGTTCTTACATTTGCCGAGCTCTTTCATCGTGGAGTATTATGTTGTTAGCCTTGACTTTCCCTTTAAGATAAACAGGGCCTATTTGTGCAAAAATTGTCCTTCTAATACTATTACGCAATATGTTGACCGTAAATAGCAATGCACTTGCCAATACGTCATAGCATGTGTTTTATGTGCATGTCTGTCCAAGAGTTCATTTTTAATAATTTTATTTGAAGTTTGTGTAGCAAAAAATTGTAAAGAGTGTACCAATATTAATATTTCTTAGATAAATAGCTATTTCATCATTACGCCTTTCAGTTCCGGTAGATGGTGGCTATTCTCCCTGGTCTGAGTGGAGCGTTTGCAGCGTAAGCTGTGACGGGGGAATCAGAAGTCGTTCCCGCGTTTGCAACAACCCTGTTCCTTCAGTCGATCCTGACGGTGCACCTTGCGATGGACCCAGTAGCGAAAACAGTGCGTGTATGATAGTTCCATGTCCATCAGATGTTATTGGTAAGTTTGTTTGTATCGCTACGCTGAGCTGTTGCAGTTTGGCGTTATTGATTTCGTCTCATACGAATGGTGTAATATTCCATATTGAATTCCACGAAGACAGCTGTGCCTTCATCAAATCAAATGTAGAATCGACAGAGGGCGCCATTAGTTGTTGCATGGCATTCACAATATTTTATACATGTTTAAATGACGTTTAGAAGTGTGGTACACTGGAACATAGGATGCGTACGGGAAATTAAAATATTGATCAAAGAAGTTGAGGTTAACCAATGCCATTTGAATGATTTTAAGTTTATGGCTGACAAACGTTCATGCAACTATTTTTTTCAAACAACATTTAATTAAAATTATTGACAATTGTTTATATTTAATTGTTACGATGCAATAATAATCATATACTCATACCAAATAGCAGTTCACTATAACTTTGCACAAAATGCTGACGACGTTGGATCCCTGAGGTCAACTTGCAAATATTTGGTCACTCTGAATAAATAATAATATCGAAAGCTTTTCATCAGATCGAGTTAAACCTGTGATTTTACATTTATCCATAAAATTTAACCATTAATCAGTAGCATTAAAAGAGATGGTCTAGTTGAAATGTTTGGTGTAAAACGAGACTGATAAAAGAATTTTACATGTACATGTACATGTTTTTTTGCAAACTAGATACCCGGGCATAGAGGGATTCGGTGAGGAAAGTCTGCACAGCACCAATATTTGATGGCATGTTATATATGAAATATAAGTGCCGATACGGGACAACCCATCTGATGAGACGTGGATGTATCCTATCTTTCTTTATGAAGCGCTGTGTTTAAATTCCTGTACAAGTATGTTTCGTAATAAAAACGGCAAATTGTTACTCGTGGTGTTTTCGAGCGAGATTCCTACCATAGTCGAGCCGCCGAATCTAGCGACGGTGTACCTGTTGTCATCGACATTCAGCATCAGGAAGAAGTAGTGACGATGATTGTTTTTCTATAGAGAACAGTGTATAATTGTCTGATTGGAAGGTGAGCTGTGGTGTTGTTGATCTTGGAGTGCTTGCTAGAAACATCGATGCGTGTAAACAGTGTAGTGCGTCATTTGCGTCTGAGCTCCTGTGTAGATGACAAGTGTTACGGTCTTGGATGTGTCCTGTACGTCCGGTGTGACAATTCAGGCTATTCACTTATTAATTTCGTGTACACAGGCAGCAGGCACAGACAGGAAGGAAATACAACGGGATTACCAGTTTGTATCCTATCTTTCTTTATGAAGCGCTGTGTTTAAATTCCTGTACAAGTACGTTTCGTAATAAAAACGGCAAATTGTTGCTCGTGGTGTTTTCGAGCGAGATTCCTACCATAGTCGAGCCGCCGAATCTAGCGACGGTGTACCTGTTGTCATCGATATTCAGCATCAGGAAGAAGTAGTGACGATGATTGTTTTTCTATAGAGGACAGTGTACAATTGTCTGATTGGAAGGTGGGCTGTGGTGTTGTTGATCTTGGAGTGCTTGCTAGAAACATCGATGCGTGTAAAAAGTGTAGTGCGTCATTTGCGTATGAGCTCCTGTGTAGATGACAAGTGTTACGGTCTTGGATGTGTCCTGTACGTCCGGTGTGACAATTCAGGGTATTCACTTATTAATTTCGTGTACACAGGCAGCAGGCACAGACAGGAAGGAAATACAACGGGATTACCAGTTTGTATCCTATCTTTCTTTATGAAGCGCTGTGTTTAAATTCCTGTACAAGTATGTTTCGTAATAAAAACGGCAAATTGTTGCTCGTGGTGTTTTCGAGCGAGATTCCTACCATAGTCGAGCCGCCGAATCTAGCGACGGTGTACCTGTTGTCATCGATATTCAGCATCAGGAAGAAGTAGTGACGATGATTGTTTTTCTATAGAGGACAGTGTACAATTGTCTGATTGGAAGGTGGGCTGTGGTGTTGTTGGTCTTGGAGTGCTTGCTAGAAACATCGATGCGTGTAAACAGTGTAGTGCGTCATTTGCGTATGAGCTCCTGTGTAGATGACAAGTGTTACGGTCTTGGATGTGTCCTGTACGTCCGGTGTGACAATTCAGGGTATTCACTTATTAATTTCGTGTACACAGGCAGCAGGCACAGACAGGAAGGAAATACAACGGGATTACCAGTTTGGGTTATTAATTCCTAACTCGCAATTGGTAAGTTACCTAGCTTTATTGTATGTTGTCGCTGTGTTATATGTATTCAAGTTGTACATGTAGATGCTAGAAATGATATATATTTGTTCAAACTGACAATAGTTCAGTAAGGTAAATATAATTAGTGTAATATAAATGTGTTTTCAGATATGTTACATGCCGGGTTGTAAGCATTTTACGAGCGGACACGGGATTGCTGGAACGGTGTCCGGCGCTGAAGCAGCGATCCATTGCGGTGATGAACTTTGGTTTTGGTGTTGATATAGAGGTGTCGGAGCTAAACCCACGCTCGCTACCGCTCGCAACCGTTAAACCAACGCTAAAGCATCGGCGGCTTCAGCGGTGCACCTCTAAGGCAACGCCCGTGTTTTGGATTTTTTCCCCACATTTTGTGCGTGTTGACGAGCGTTGTCTAAATTCCGCCCCTCTCTCTACCGTTGAAGGAACGCTCCAAAAAGTGCGGTCGCTGTGACCGAATCTTTAGCACTTTGAATGTACCTGGTATACATTATGAGCGCCTGGTGTCCAGGGAGAGAGAGGTTGGAGCTGCGATTGAAAAAAATAGCTAAAGCTTTGGTACTGCAATCGTTGGAAGATGAAAAAAGGCCACACTATAAGTTACTTTTTTGGTTAATTAATTTTAAATGTATATTTTTTAACTATTCAGGACTAAAGAAAACCCTGTACATATAATACCAGATGAACATGACAATTTTGAACTTGAAAGTCAGTATATTTTCAGCCTGTAATTTTATATATTATGATGAAACATTGTTCAGGTTAGACAAATGTAAATATTTGAAAAAACATGTGCCTTATATTCTTACTGGCCATGTTTTTTTTCAAGGAACTACTGTAAACATTAAAGCATCAGTAGATGGGGCATGGCAAAAACGTGGTAGTGGAAGAAGTTACAATAGTCTTTCAGGTTGGTTATAATAAATACATGTTTGCTTACTTATTATTAATGTTGTAGGGACAGGGATTAGATATGTTCAAGTTTAAACATTTTTAAAAATTGTTTTTGTTTTATTTATTTGAAAGGTGAACAAACTGGAAAGTGCATAAGATCGCAGTACGAAGTAAGAGCTGTAGAACATGTCAATATGCAAATACGTTAGGAGTTAAGGCAAAGTCACATGATTTTTGAAACAACTGGACATTGCTAGCAATGTTTTAGAGATGTTAGACAAGGCAAAAACTAGTGATGTACTATGTAACTATGCTTGTGCACAGAATAAGGGAAATCCGGAAGGCCTCAGTTGTGCGATATTAAATATTGTGCCACATGCAATGCATTGCAATGCATTATGATGTCAACATTTATCAAAACCAGAACACTATACATATAAAACCTAGCCACAGGACCAAGATTTACACGGAGAATATCTCAGTCAAGATCTCAATGCCTATTCAGTAAATATACCAGGCAGAAAGAAAAAATGAGTTGTCTTGGGTCTAGTCAGGCTGATATAAGTTTGAACAACACCGTAGCATCAATAGCTTATAAATCCCATCACTATAGCTCCTCAGAGAGTCTGAATTACAGAGTTAGTTCAGCAGCAGCTCAGAAAATAAAGGTTGTTTATATGTATCTCACGTACAGTGGGTATTAGATCAAATAAATAAATGTTGTGGTTCTGATAGTTTGTCATTACCAATATAGGTATATTTTTATTAATTGGTAGATCAGTATATTGCTTTCCCTCTAGAATTTGTTGAAATTAAATTTAGTGTTTAACAGTAACTGGATTAATTATTATTTTTAGTAAATTTTGTTAATATTGCCAAATAAAAAAAACATTGTTCCTTCAATGCATACACATTTCCTTCAAAATCTATGTCTTTTGGTGCAGAATTGGTAAAAAAAATTCAGTTAATCAAAATACTGGCAAAATGTTTTATGAGGGTAAAGAAGTTGATTCAGCTTGTATATATATTTGTTTATGTTTACTCAGAAAATAAAATGCATTTTTGTATTTATGTAACTTGTTCATTACTTGCCATCTTCATTATTCTGTGTGATGGGAGTAAATGAAAACGGCCCATTCTCCCTATCCCTGTCCTTACCCTGGATTGATCACATAATATAAGTAAAACATTCCAACCCCCAACTAGTCTAGATTGTTCATAACGTGATCGCATAACACACTGGATGTAGCAGGTAAATAAAGCATACCCTACCCTACCCAACTCTCCTACTTTGGATTGGTCATAATTTTATCACATAACACACTGGACATGGAACGTAAATAAAACACCGGTACCCCCACTGAGAATGGTCGAAAATGATCACATAACTATGGAAGGTGCCATGTATAGTTGTCTTGACTGATGCACCTTTCATTCCACCGCGGTATTATCTTATATATTATTGTAATGCAATAACAGATTGGATGTGGCATTAAACTGCCCCTTTCCCTCTCACTTCAACAAAGATAGATCATAACTAAAATAATTTTGTCACCTTTAATATTTACATTCACATAGCATTGAACAATTTGACATATTCTTAACTTTTAAAATGTGGTTGCCTTAGCAACAAAAAATTCACATCTCCAATAAACATTCCATCAATTTATTTTTATTTTTCCAAGTACATTTTTTTTCATAACTATCACAGTTACTTGATGCTATGGAAACCATTACAACTGCCATTATTATTAGGATTCATGTGATTTGTAAAGTAAATATCTTTAAATCAAAATCAGTGATCTCCTATTTTTTAAAGCTTATTTGAAATCGGAAATCGCTGTGTTGCTATTATACAATTTTTTAATGAAATTTGAAATTCAGTATCATTTCACTATACAGAACTTTGATTATACTTCTCTGATAAACTGACTGATTCGCCAGATATTAAAGTTATTTCAGGAAAAATATTATTTTTTTCTGATTTTTATAAGTTAGTTTAGTCTGTGTCATGAATTGCTTAGTTTTAGGCAACTTCTTGACAGTAGAGGGCGCCACAACCCCAAAAATTGACAGGTGACAATACATGTTCTTGAATACTCTAAACTTAGTTCTGCTATTGTAGAAGGTTCCAAAAAATAATTGTGTAACGTTACCCTTAGTAGCGACTTCACTTAAGTTAATTAGAATTGAGTATGTTGCAGCACCATATTCTTAGCGTTCTAATAAAGGTCACATTTCCATGAAAGCCATCAAAGTGAGATCAAAGTACATAAGAGAGGGTCCATGTTTATTTCCTACATATGTAATAACCCAATCTATCCCCATTTGTTTGTTAAGACAAATTTGAATAACATCAAACCATCAATACAAACAGACAGACACAATAGTTTTATTTTTTAGATTTCAAAATAGTGTGACGTTAAATGCGGGGGGCCTTTATGGGGCTACACCGTATTCAGGATCGGGGAGCTTGTCTTTAATACCGGTCTAATAGTCTTTGTCTTTGGTAGCGTGCTTATCTTATAAGTTTCCTCTCTCTCAGCTCGTCCGCTGTCACAGGGTGGGGATCGTTTGGTGAATGTATATCACCACAACTGAGACTGTGCAGAGAAAGAAATATACCAGTAACGATTATAACAAATCAACACAACACAATAAATACGGTTTCCTGTACTTTAATAAACAAATAACAGGGATGCTGGTCACTGGAACCAGCAAGGAGGGGGATACACTGTAAAATAAAATAAATTAGAGACTTGATCGATGCTGCAGGGAACACTCCACTCTCCATTGGACAGCAATGTACAATGTTGCGTTCCTTCGTATCTGGCACACTGGCGAAGCAGCTGCACTACAATTTAAACTCGTGCTCTGTGTCCAGGGAGTATCGGCAACTGCACTGCTATCTGCTGCTACTGGTAGCACTGGTACAACGGGAGTAGTTCAGGCAGTGAGCTTCAGTGGTTCCTGTTGATCAGCAGGGATTACTGCACAGCACGTCTGCATATGTACCCCACTATAGGGTACAGCTCACTGGAGTCAGGAATCAGCATCACAAGATGTTACAGGATCAAGTCAGGTCACCTTCCTGACTAAAGATTTTCCCTTATGTCTCAACTTAAATACCCTAGCTAATTTATGGCCATGCAAATAATAAAATGTATATAACGAAATGATTGGTTATCTCGAAATAGCCGACAAATCAGTGTACAGAGGATGCCAATTTTGGTAGTGGAATAAACCACTCTTAATCCAAGCTCTACCAATTTAAAGTAGGAGACTCGGGTCAATGATGTCATATCTATTTTCATTGCCAACAACACTGGGTTCAGCACATTCCAAGGTATTTCACAATCACCATGTCACTGTCTGAGACATACCATTATGCCACAGGGAGAGACAAGATGTATGTATCTCAACTTCTGCTGACAACACAATCCAGTGACTGTATCAGCAGTCTTAAAAATAAACATGTGCAATGGGTTGTTGCAAAGTATCCAAACATGTGCGCTTTTCATTCACACAGCCAGGGCTCTGTACTTTTAACTTACAATTTATGTCACATTATTCCCCCCTGAGTTCAACACACCGGGGTTGATTTCATAGCATTTTTTCACAGACATAAATTATCTTGGAAAATTGAAATTGGTTATACTTTGGGGTGATAATTAGTATCTGAAGTCTATCCTCTCAATTGAAATAGTACACAAAATCAAGGACACAAGACACAGCTCAAGTTGACTTTTGACTGCCATTTTGTTTGTCAATTTAACCTCTCTCCCCAAACTCCCAATGCTGGTCTGCAGCCCAGCAGTAGGAATGTGGTTTGAGATCTTTCTGGCCACAAATAAAATAAAAACTAGTTTTCATGAATACGTCAAAAATAATTAAATATGGAGTAGTTTATTCTTCACGCACAAGTGCGGGTTTTCTACTTTTAAATTTCTAGTTACACTAAATCCAAATGGAAATATATATGCCACCCAAATAAAGGTAAATACATTTTTCACGGCAGTGCAAATTTCCCATACAGGGTTATTCACTCACAGTTTATAGTTCAGTTCTATTTCATGTCTTCCTCATCTGATTCCACAAAAATGCACTTTGACTGGTTCATAATTTTCACTTTCATCCGATCTCTCCTAATGTCTTCATCACAACCGTCGCATACTCTCGACCTTTCTTTATTCCGAGTTGCTTCCAGCTTCCCCAATTAACTCTCACGGCGGGCGCCAACCGTGACATCTCTTTCCATTTTGGTCTGATTCCTTCGCCCTCTTTACTGGACCTATTTCCGCATCAGCCGTCTGGGCTTCCTTTATCTGATCACCGCTCACCTTAGGTTGAATTCTGACAGCCCGTACCTGGGTCTCCATTTCCGCTTCCACCATCCTGGTGTCCACTATTCCATTTCCCATATTCACCTTTTCTGTGTCTCTCATGCAAGTGGGAGTATCCTGCAATGAACTGGTATACTCTCCGGCCCTGGAAATCACAGCGCTATGTTTCCCCTGCCAACCACATTTCCCGCATGGTCTCCTTATAACCCGTCAGTTTTCCCGTGGATTTTCCCTGGCCTATAACCTTATACTCGGATTCCCCAAGGACTTCGATCCACCTGGCGTGTTTTCCTCCTGGACACTTAAAATTCAACAACCACCTTAGAGCTGCATGATCAGTCTTAATGGTGAATTTCCTACCGTACAAGTACTGCCTGTAGTATCTCACGAAATTCACCAATACCAGTAATTCTTTCCTTGTGACGCAATAATTCTTTTCCGCTTTACTCAGCGACCTGCTGCCATACGCTATCACCCTTTCCTTTTCATCCTGGACCTGTGATAAGACAGCACCAATACCTGTTTCACTTGCGTCTGTATCCAGCACATATTCTCCTGTTTCCTGTGGATACGCTAGTACCGGGGCGGACATCAGACACTCCTTTAATACCTGGAAAGCAATCTCACATTCTGTATCCCAATTAAACACTTCATTTTTCTCCGGTAATCTATGCAAAGGTACTGCTATTTTGGCAAATCCTTGTACATACCGGCAGTAGTAGGACACCATCCCCAAGAAACTTCTTACATTCTTCACACTTTTTGGCATTGGCCACTCCTTTATGGTTCTCTCGCTTTGTCTGGATCCGTCGCTACACCATCTTTTGACACTACATGTATATGACCCGAATACATTACACTGGTTCTGCACAGGTCACATTTCTTTGGCTTGAGTTTTAGTCCGGCTGCCCGCAATCTGCCTAACACTATTTCCAGATGCTCCAACTCCTCATCAATATCTCTGCCGTATACAATAATATCGTCTAAATATAACAGGAGTATTTCCCACTGCAATCCAGCCATTATTCGCTCCATAAGCCGCTCAAACGTAGAGGGCGCATTGCAAAGGCCGAAGGGCATCACTTTCCAACTATACAGACCACTACGGGTCACAAAAGCAGCTTTCTGTTGTGCCTCTTCATCTAACTGGACTTGCCAATAACCGCTAGCTAAATCTAAGGTAGAAAACCAGCAAGCACCTGACAGACTGTCCAGAGAGTCATCTATTCTGGGAATTGGATACGCATCTTTAATTGTTACATCATTCAGCTTCCTGTAGTCAACACAAAACCTTGTCCCACCATCTTTTTTCTTTACTAACACAATTGGTGAAGCCCAGGGACTACAACTTGGTTCAATAATACCGGCTTTCAGCATCTTTTCCACCTGCTTCCCCGCTTCCTCTCTCTGCCAAATTGGTAGTCTTCTTGAGGGTTGCCTAATAGGAGCTGCCTCACCTGTATTAATGGAGTGTTTAACCAGATTGGTACACCCCATATCATCATCACCCCTGGAAAATACATCTGCATACTTCATCAGCAATGCCGCTACCTTTTCTGCTTCACCGTCATCCAGCTCTGCTGTACTCCGCCTCCATATATCATGCAAATATTCTGGCAGTTGCTTTTCTTTCAGTGGTACCTCATTTTCTTTATCCCTCTCTGCTGTAACCACACCTTCCCCCTCTGATAGCGGCTCCAACATCCCCACCGCAGTGCCTTGTTTTACATGTATCGGGTGTGGGGTTACATTCAACAACCGTACTGGTATTACCCCATTACAATCTGATACTAATGCTCTTGCCACCATTATTCCTCTTTCCGCAATCGGGTTTCTATCTGTTGGTATCACCATTCCCTGCCGAGAGCCTGGGATCTTTCTGTTAGCATCACATCGTACTAACATTTCACTGCCAGGAGGAATATCAACGGCTTTTCTCAGCACCACTCTGGCACAAAGAGTACGGGCCTTCCAGTCATAACATGGGACTATTTCATCCAGAAATTTCAGCTGTAGATTCTTTATGTCCACTACACAGCCTAAGGTAATCAGCAATTCCATCCCCAATATTGCATCAGTCTCCATATCCACTACAATCACATCGGCTGTGGTTTTGTATTTACTTATGCGTACCTCCATATTAGCTCCACCATGCTGTTTCATCAAGGTACCGTCTGCTTGCCGGATCCGAGTCGTCATGGCTTCCAATGCAGGTCTCTGCATCTCAGGTATACGCTCATAATGTTTTCTTGACAACAGGGTTCCTGATGCCCCTGTATCTATTAAAAAATATCCCTGTAATCTACCTATTCTGCCTGCCACAAATATACCGCTTGTTGCCCTTGTATAGTCATGTACAGTAGGCAGGGGTCTACTTTCAGTTGCTGGGGGGGGGTCGCTGTATCTGATTCCTCTAGTTTTGTCTCCCTTGCCTGCGTACCCTGTCCCCTCCGTCCCTGCACCATTTTTACTGCTTGTTGGGGTTGCCTGGGCCTGTCTGCATTTCCGACCCAGCCCTGGCCCCTGGGGTTGGTCGTGATTCGTTTCCCGCATACCGGTTTGGTGGAGTTGCGCAGTTTCTCTTAATATGCCCTCGTCCTCCGCATCTGTAACACTCAATTCCCATCTGACCCCACCTTCTTGGTCTTTTATCTTTCCCTCCACCGAATGACTGCTCTCCTATCTGGGTTGGTTGGAATTTTCCGACCCCCATTTCTTTTATTCCTTCATTTAGTTCTACCATCTCCGAGTCACCTTCAGCATTCAGCACCCTGCCAAATTTGGGGCACCGCTCAGCCAGTCTCCTTTTCTCTGACATCACGTGTGATTCAGTCTCCAATGCAGCCTGTATCGCCTGGTCAAATGTTTTTGGATTTGCTCTGAATATACCGTCTCTTATTTCCTTTTCAGGGATGGCATTCTTAAAATACTGCCTGCCTAGCCTTTCTTGGGAAGCCGGATCCATACCTGGGTAGGCCATCTCTGTTAACTCCCGTATAGCTTCACCCAATTCTTGCAAACTTTCATCTTTCTTGCGCTGTCTAATCCGCAATTCTGCCGCATATGTATCTGCTTGCCCACCGGGACCAAATCTCCTGTCCAGTCTGGTGACTAACTCCTGGTACGGTATTTCTCCACCATCTGCTTCCTGGGTCAGCACTTTTTGCGCCAGACCGGACAGACTCACTGCCAAATACCTGGACTTATGTGCCATATCCCAATTATTTACAAGTGCACATTGCTCAAAATAGGCCTTGTAATCTCTCCATGGTGTTTTCCCATTAAATTTTTCTGGAATTATATTAGGCTTCGTCACAGGATACATGCCCCTCTGCCGGAAAGCCTCCTCTCCTTTCAGTGCTTTTTCTTTGCGCAGCTTTGGTCTAACAACTGGCTCTGGATCCTCTTTTACCTCCTCAAATAAATCTGAGGTGGGGTTTGTCAGCCATCTGCCAGTTGATTGTGCCCAGGTGTACCCAAGCCATAAGTCATCTGCTCTGTCAGCTGGTCTCCCTCTCAATGCTGATCGATACCGTGGTGTGGCTGTATCCAGCCTCCATGGTATATCTGTTTTCTCTGCTAATGCTGATTCACTCCGCTTTTCCGCTGTAACTCTACTGCCAGTCAACAGGTCAGCTTTACTCATTTCTTGGGTCCCATAGCCAGAGGTTGGTGTCACCTGTGGGGGCAGCTCCTCTGCTTTACCTTCTGGCTGCACAAACCCCTCTTTTTCAGTCTCCACTGGATCTTTAAGCTCTGCAGTATCACCAGCTGCTGCCTGTGCAAACTGTATTTCTCTTAATGTATCAACAAAAATTTGCTGATCATCTCCCTGCTCTGTATCAGCTACTGGTTCAATCTGGATACTCTCTACTGGAATCGGCTTTGCAATTTCTGCATCAGCTACTGGTTCAATCTGGATACTCTCTACTGGAATCGGCTTTGCCATTTCTGGATCTGCTACTGGAGTCGCCTTGATCTGCTTTCTCTGGTTCACCTCCTCTGCACCAGTTGTATCCCACCGCTGCCACCAATGTGACGTTAAATGCGGGGGGCCTTTATGGGGCTACACCGTATTCAGGATCGGGGAGCTTGTCTTTAATACCGGTCTAATAGTCTTTGTCTTTGGTAGCGTGCTTATCTTATAAGTTTCCTCTCTCTCAGCTCGTCCGCTGTCACAGGGTGGGGATCGTTTGGTGAATGTATATCACCACAACTGAGACTGTGCAGAGAAAGAAATATACCAGTAACGATTATAACAAATCAACACAACACAATAAATACGGTTTCCTGTACTTTAATAAACAAATAACAGGGATGCTGGTCACTGGAACCAGCAAGGAGGGGGATACACTGTAAAATAAAATAAATTAGAGACTTGATCGATGCTGCAGGGAACACTCCACTCTCCATTGGACAGCAATGTACAATGTTGCGTTCCTTCGTATCTGGCACACTGGCGAAGCAGCTGCACTACAATTTAAACTCGTGCTCTGTGTCCAGGGAGTATCGGCAACTGCACTGCTATCTGCTGCTACTGGTAGCACTGGTACAACGGGAGTAGTTCAGGCAGTGAGCTTCAGTGGTTCCTGTTGATCAGCAGGGATTACTGCACAGCACGTCTGCATATGTACCCCACTATAGGGTACAGCTCACTGGAGTCAGGAATCAGCATCACAAGATGTTACAGGATCAAGTCAGGTCACCTTCCTGACTAAAGATTTTCCCTTATGTCTCAACTTAAATACCCTAGCTAATTTATGGCCATGCAAATAATAAAATGTATATAACGAAATGATTGGTTATCTCGAAATAGCCGACAAATCAGTGTACAGAGGATGCCAATTTTGGTAGTGGAATAAACCACTCTTAATCCAAGCTCTACCAATTTAAAGTAGGAGACTCGGGTCAATGATGTCATATCTATTTTCATTGCCAACAACACTGGGTTCAGCACATTCCAAGGTATTTCACAATCACCATGTCACTGTCTGAGACATACCATTATGCCACAGGGAGAGACAAGATGTATGTATCTCAACTTCTGCTGACAACACAATCCAGTGACTGTATCAGCAGTCTTAAAAATAAACATGTGCAATGGGTTGTTGCAAAGTATCCAAACATGTGCGCTTTTCATTCACACAGCCAGGGCTCTGTACTTTTAACTTACAATTTATGTCACAATAGTTTACCTAAAATACATTCATCACAACCATATATCTAGCCTCGAATAGATTCAAAGCAAAAATCATTATTATCGAGCGCTTAATGTGTTCAAGTAGTTAGTAACATCGAAGCAAAACAACAAGTATGTAATATTTTCTTATATAGTAATATCAGTTAAGAGAAACTAAAGTGGGTCTCATTACAAATATGAAGTGATACTATGTGTTTCGGAAAGAGTGAATTCATCTACATCCACAATATATCACTGAGTCTTAACGAAATGATGTCTGTCAGAAACATGATATCCACTTCACGAGACAATTTACCACAGCGTCAGCTAAGATGTTTTGTGTAAATGTTGTCATCAGATTAAACTTCTTACGCATTATATCTGCAGAAAAATCTTCCGCATGCTAAGGCTAGACACCAATAACAATATTTTAATATATTTCAAGAATTAGGACAATGCCTTTAGTTATCACACGATCATGGTGCGTATCGTCCATGGCTGTTCAGTGTTTAGTGATATATATTATTATCAATTTATCTGAATTTTTATGCAACGTAAAACTTTGTTGTTGTTGTTGGCGGTGATGGTCTTGCTATTGTTGTTGTTGTTGGTGGTGCTCACTTCGGATATCTGGGCAAAGTGATATTTTAGCTTTCTTACAAATGTATTCAGTCAGTTCCTTAAAGTGTTCTTCGTCTTCCGCAACAGCAGTGGTGCTGATATTTGGCAACACGTCATCAATTAGAACAAATGCTCCATAATGTAGAGGCTAGACGTAATAATAAAAAACACTGTCTAAGTAAAGTGTCACAAGATTTGTATTATTATCCATGTGCCGATGCAGCTGACATACGTTGGAGAAACAAAAGAGCAACATACAACAGTGAGGCCTTCACACAAACTGGGGAAAAGAACTGTCGAGTAATAACGTATAATTTGAATTAAACATTCCAGCAAATTCTGTAATGCGAATTATGTACTTACATTTCCATGTTTGTCAATAAAACAATGTTTTACAGTGATATTTCCATGACAGAGATTCTCGTCATTAAGCGTTTCAATAGCCATACGGATATCATGAACTATATGCTCTACATCTGTAGTAATGCATGTATTCCAATGCGAATACCGAATCATCATGTACTTAGATAATCCTCGAAATTTGTTGAAAACTGAGTACTGAATAATACGACTTGTATTCACAAATTGAGTCTGTATTTCCACGAATTCCTCACCTTAAAAAGAGAGGGCAATACACTATATAATTATTAAAATACACGAAAACAAGAATCCCATCTCTCCGGGTTCAAAACTAGTATAACAAGATTTAACTTTGTTTTATCTACAAATTTTGACATACAACATAATTAATAGGTAACACAGTTGTAAACAAAAATAAAGCCTCGATTTTCCCAACTTACCAATTCTCCTTGATAGCTTCCTCGTACGTCGTTTTTCAAGTATTGCATTGACGTCAATGATTTTGAATTCGGGTGACATCACTGAATATAATACCGGGTTCAGAATGGAATTAATCGGTAGAACAGCTGCAGCCATCCACGGATATATATCAACAGGTATAACCACTCCAGATAAGGAGACGAATGATGCAATAACGATCGGAACACAACACATTACATTTGAAGACACAATAGCAATCATTATGGCTAACATCTTGCTATTCCTATTTTTTCGAGTACTGTTAACGTCACTTTCAGCCTTCTTTTTGGAAATAAATATTACCACATAACAAATAAATATTACAACCACACATACTAAATTTGTGAATGTGAAAAAAGTGACTGAGTACTGCCAGCCTGGCGGTTGATCGTGCCTAAGATGGATGGGTAGGCAGACATTGTTAGTACCATAGAAAGAGTCACCAAAATAGGATATGCCGAATGCAGGTAGTAATAATATAAATGCCATGATGCAAAATGATATCGACATTGACAGTTTCGCGCTGAATTTTCCCATTCGTATTCTCTGATATGGAAATGAAATTACGAGACACCGATCAACAGTCATTATTGTAAGAATGTAGAGAGAACATTGACTAGACAACATGGCATTGACACCAATAATGATACATGTTCCACTATTTCGCCAGGTAATATCGTGTAGTAGATACTGACTGCCGTAAAATGCATCAAAAGATGCAATTACTAGCAAATAGATTCCCATCAGAAAATCATAGAACGTAATCATAAGAATGAACAGTGGCTCAACCGTCTTCGAGGGGTTTGTTTTCATTCTTCTGACCCTCCAAACAAAAATGTACGAATTAAGTATTACAGCTGTAATCCCAATTAACCAAGTGAGGAATCGTAACGGTAAATTACGAAGAAGTCGCCCACACGAGGAAAACACATTTGCAGTAGGTAGACACATCTCCATATTCGTATTGTGTTTATAGGCAATGCAACAGAATACATGATCGTCACTGTATCTGTATATAAAATGAATTATATTCCTTTAGTGCACTTTAAACTATTTTAACGAATGACATTAAATAGCAATATAAGAACGGGCAATGCAACTTACAATGTATGTAAATATCTCATATTGCTGAAAATATACTCAGTCATGACTGTGATTTGGTTCCAGCGAATGTCCCTACCGGAAGGAAATACAATTAGACAAGTGAAGCATTTAAATGAACCATGAAACGTAAAACAACATTCGGAAGACATGTTTGTATATCAGAATATACTTTATTAATCATTACTTACAGATATTGCAGACGCTTGAGCCCATCAAATGTAGCAGTTGTTAGTTGCCGTAACTTGTTGTTAAATAAGTGTCTAGAAATAAGAATACAAAAGACGGAAATGCCATAAACGTACTATCCATCGAATTTCAATACACGATTTCACGGATAGCTGAGTTACTTGGCATTTTATCATTGAAATTAAAATTCACGAAAATCGTCTGGAAATGTACACTTTTGTCACCACAAAAGATTCTTCAATTTAGTGTTCATAGTGTGGTGATTATTTTGATGGTCATTGACATTTGCGGTGTCATATTGGTTTGAGACATGCAATGTCATCAAGTTGTATTTAATGAGTAGTTAGAGTCAATGTTAACTTCGATTAACACATTGTATTGGTCGGATTAATACCAGGAGATGCACTCAATGCGTTGAGTTACTTGAGCCCGGGAAAATCACAGATCTTCAGTACGTGAATACGTGGTTATGTCTCAATGGCAAATCCTTAGATTATTTAGAATAACAAACTCACAGATAATATAATCGCAAGGACGACACCAATTGTTATTGATAATGTTAACGGAATTGTATTTGATTGGTTCACTGTTCGAATATAATGAGTTATTAAAATGTGATTGGCTAGTGCAATTTTAAGGTCACGAGTTTAGGTCAGAATCTCCTAGAATGTATAACGTCATATGTTTTTACTGAGTAGTTAAATAAAGTTTGAATTTGAGACGGTTGGACGATGGTTTTGACAACTGTTTTGATCTGCTCGCAGAAATATGACTAAAACTATTGTCTTGTGTGTATTTATCTACAGTTATTTGGCAGTATGAAGAATCCGATCGAGCGACTGACCTTGTTGACGTCAAAGAATGACGAATTTACCAGCACAATATAATCAATATTTTGCAAAGGATCAATGAACCAGTTTTGCTTTAAAACCGTTTTTGGTAAATGCTTGTATTCGTCACTCATTTTATGATGCAATTTGCAATGAAATACTTGAATCATCAAGTTTATTAAATTAGATAATGTTATTCGATTTTTTTCGATCTATGTTTGTTCACTCACAATTTCAGAAGATTGTTCATTCCATTGAAAATATTATCTGGTAGTTCCTCAAGTCCATTTGATGACATGTCTCTGTAAATATAATTTTGATGTGTGATAAACAACACAATTGTATTAGTGAATTCTAAATGGAAGATTTTAAATTGTTAATTGTTTCTAAATGTGTACTTTTTTCGTCAAAAAGTTAACATTGTTTCGAGATCGATAAATAAACATGTAAATGCTGAAAGGTTTGGTACCTTTTTTTAAAATATGTACTTACAGTTCCCCCAAATATGGGAGAGGTATAAACTGACCAAGATGTCCATTTCCATGTCTTTTTATATTGCTCATGTTACTGTGTGTGTGGAAAATATGGGTATGTCACAACAAAGTTGTATTAATTTTGGTTTGACATTAGACAATACAGAAAACAAAATGTGACATACAGATAAACGTACGAAAAGAACCCTCAAGCAACCGTTTTTTTTAAACGCATCCTTGCTTACATTGTTTCATTCATACTTTGATATAAGGGAACTATCGTTGACAATCGCCCATTGCGTAACGATAATGAGAAAGATATCATGTCATCTTAAATCACTAGTAATATAACAACAATAAAAATATTTAGTAACTAATATGTCATACTCAATGAGTAAGCAGGGGATACACCAATTTCTTTTTCTTGCATCAAAGTATTGTTACGTTGGCGTGATTGTTATCCGTTACAAAACTTTATCGCCAAAAGTATGGACATTATTCCGCTGGAATCGACACAAATACCAACACATGTTATCACGCACATGGCGCAATTACTTAGTTCTTAAAAAAATATAAAAGTATGTACTGTGGACTGGGAACATAATAGATTTCAAAGAAATTGTGTCAAATTAAAATGTTCAACAATTACGCTGGTTTGACAAATCATCGGTAATCAATACACCGAGAAATGTGTCAACGGTTATTGCTTAAAGAGGAAAATATACCGTCGTAATTTAAAGACATGCAAACAACACAAATTAGACAGTACATCTGGACAACTGGAACTTTCCTCACGGTCTGAACCTGCCCACCAGGGGTGTTTCACGGAGAAACAGTTTATTCCTGCTTCTAAATAGTGCATAAATTCAACTTTAGGTAAATATTAACCTAGTTTGCCGAGTGAAAACGCTTGTAGGTAATGTTGGCTTATACAAAATTGAGCACAAAGTATCAACATACTAACAATTAATCCCCCAATATTTATTTAAACACACTTCAATGCAAAACGAAAGCTTGAAGTAGGATGGGCGTATATATGTGTGGAAATACGTGGATACATTTTTGGTTGTGCTAATGCCAGTAACGTAAATACTTCAGGGACAGAATAAAATGAAGTAAAGTTATGACTCAGCACAGGTCAATCACAGTATCCGGTGTCTGCATCTTTAGTATGGCTACAGCCAGATGAGGTCAATTTGCTTTGGTCTTATAAAGTGATCGATAATGTTAATACTATATAATTTCGAGGGATTTTTTATGGATCAAGTGACGTAATAAGATAAACCTATTCATGTTGAATAATTAATTGATGTGGTTACTAGTTATTAGGTAAAGATATAATATTACTCACAGGCTACGAGTATTCACATGTACATCATCAAATGCAAACGAAGTTTTGTTTGTGCAATTTACAACATAGCCTTTGCAATCACAATCAACGGGACAGCTGAACTCTGAAATTGTACAACAACAGACATATGATGTGGGTTTGATTGTAACGGAGACTATAACTCTCCTGATATCCTAATTTAAACTTTTCAATAATCTTACCACAGTACATTTCATCATCTGCGTCAGAACAGTGCGAGATTCCATCGCATACATAATCAGGTGCAACGCATATTTGTTGATATTTACATTTGTAGGTTCCATTAGAACACCTGTATTCATCTGCAAAAACGATGTTTACAAGCAAATTTGCATAAATATATTGAATTGTGTAATTGAAACCTATATTATATTAAAATGTTTGTAATGTATGCATGTCTATATTTGTATTTGTAAAGCGAAATGTGTCACGAGAGTTGTATTTGAAGTACGTACTTGAAATAAACAAATATTTTAATGTTAAGCGTCTCATTTAAGTGAAAATATTACAAGAACTGCCAGAAAAATATATCTCCTTTCTTACCACAGTTATGTTCATCTTCATAACTGGGACAGTCTCCTACGCCATTGCATCTTCTATGTACTGGAATACAGTAACTTTTTGGACATGTATATGTAAACTCTGGGCAGGTTGTGTTTTCTACAAAAGAAAGAAATAGTTTTGCATTATACTGAAACATGTATATAGATGCGATCTATTGATGCAGATATAGCTTTAAAAGTGGAACAGCGATGGTGCACATTGCAAAGCCTACCGCAATTTTCAAGGTGTGTGGCATCTCGGCACCCTGTAGTGTAATTGTTTGCATCCATATCATACAGACAATCTTGACTTTTATCATAGCAAACGCCATTCTTACAGACCATCTGTTCGTCCGTACAGTACTCCACAGATCCATATTCTATTGTGAGATAAACTAGTGTGAGTAGCATGGTTCGATGGATTTTTAAGAATACAAAATGGTATGCTAAATTATTATTCTCATTGGTTTGCTTATCCAGGAGCGAGTGAACAGCACACACTCTGTAATGCAGGTTGTGTTTTACTTCGTTATAACCCAAGATCATTTTATGATTTGAGAACTACAAATTGGAAACAATGCTTTCAGTTCAAAACAATGATTATAATAACTGGTTTTCGTCATCTATTGGACGCTGCATAGTATGTTGTTTTAATATTGTCTTATTTATTGTTAATTAAACATCAAAATTATCTCACATACCACAGTAGGCCTCGTCTGGAGCGGTTTCGCGGTCACAATAAACACAGTCAGTAATGCCATCACATTTAACTGTTAGTGGTAAACAAACTCCTTCAAAACATTCAATACCATTGCACGTTGCTTTAATCGAGTCTGATAATGTGCAATTTTCGTCACTCCCATCATAGCAATCCACTGTCATATCACACTGTTTTGTGATATCTATATACTGACCATTTTCACAAGTAAAAACATCTGTGTCATTTTCATACATGGTAAAATCTGTCAAACATGCAGAAAAACATGTTCATCATTATATCTTGTTTTATATCTCAACAAACAAGGTAAGTCAGACACATACTTAAACAACGATGTCAAATATAGACACCAACAAATAAATGGCATGCCAAATTGAGACTAATTTCAAGACTATTTTCGTCTGAAAATCTACCTTAAGTATGTAGTAATTTATATGCTTTTATAATTTATAGAATCTATAAAGGTACCTATTTATTTTATCAAAACTCCGAAGCTCTAACATGAATGGAACATGCTTAAAACAACGGTCCAAATTAACAACCTGCATTTGCACATCACCATGCATTTAGATAATTAATAAATAACAATGGTCATATTTTGAATTTGTTGTAGAACATCTTTAGATGTTTATCTTATTTGACTATAGTAAAAGTAAAAAAAAATGTGAAAGCAGATGTTTTGACCATCATTGAATATCAATACACTAACTCCACTTTATTACATATGTACTGCAGTTTATTTTGAGTCGTCCCTGAAATCAAAATCGGTATTTCCACACCCCATATGCAAATGAGGTCTGAGAGCAAACAAAGTAGGCTCTTCAGGAGTACCGTTTTTTGAAACATAGCAGAAATAAACAACATTTAGAAGTACGATATTTTCCCCTTAGGGTACCTGAATATACTTGCCGAGTGAAATGAAATTTGAACAACAGTAATGGTAATTTTAGGCAATCACTTATTTTTACTAAAACTAATTTGCATATCACCCATGCAACATCACAAACGCAATTGTGGTGGTGTATTCTGCTGTACTTTCACTCGCTTCGCTTCGCTCGTGAAAGTACGGCCGCAGGATACACCGCATCACTCGTGAAAATAACTTCCATACGCAACGAGGTGTGGGGTTCTGTCATAATACTTCTATTGATATGCAAATAAGTGTGTATCTTTGTTTCGATTTTGACACCAAAATGAAAATCAAGTAAGTATTACTCAGTGAGCTCTCACCAGAATATTTAACTTTTTTCAGAGATTGTAGATGAACATAACAGTAAAGTGATTTTTCTTAATTTCGCACATTATAACAATTTTAATATCTTAATGTAAAAAAATATAAATTTAAAGGTAAAAGATGAATTAAAAATTGTTGTTACTGTCGTGTTTCTCATGTTTTATTCTACATTTATTAAATTGTGTTATACCTTCTGATTTCTTCACAGTACTCATTTGAATCTTCAATGAAGGATTTATTTACTTAGCAGACATAACCACTTGAAGGTGAACATGAAATAACATCGATTTTTAATTAGTATGAATTATGGGCTTTCATTAAATATATACTTTGATATGGTTTGAAACACGTTTTCTATAACAATAATTAGTGTGAATTTATTTCCGGAAAACATCTACAACATCTATATTGCAAAAGATTATTTGAGAACACTGTTGTGTCACCTTCGTATATATGTGCAATCGTTACGTATTGAAACAAGCAGAAGGCTACCCAAATATAATTATTATAATCGTAGTAATTAAACAAAGAATGTATTGTCATAACCTCTTTTACATATGACAAAAATTGTGGAAACATCACATCTCTATCTCACCAAGCACGAACAATGAATATCGTTACTAAAATAATAAATACCGCAATCAGTTTCATCTGACAAGTCCTCACAGTCCTCTCTAAAATCACAGTATTTGGAAAACGGTATACATCTTCCATCTCTACATAAAAAACCTTGGCATCTACCAAGTGCTGAATAAATGACACGTAAATATGTGAATTACTTGGTGATTCAATAGTTTCAAGCATATATACGAGTGATGTGCTAAGAAAACAATACTAACCACAGTTCATTTCGTCTGTACTATCATAACAGTCGTTTCTCCGATCGCACACGTCGGAATAGTGTACGCATTCCCCACTTCCACATTGGAATAAATGAAGTGGACATGTAATATTATCTGTAATCAATAATGTAAACACGTATTTGTAGAACTCTACTTAATGATCATTACTATCTGGATATCGATTAGGAAAATTGTGGGTATATTACAGTGGTCATGAGTATCACTACCTATCGGTCATTCTGTCAAGGCTAGGCTATCACAGTCGTATACTCAGAAGAACACACTTAATTGTACATTTTCATTATGTTTGGTGTTTAAAATTAACATATATAATATATATTATAAAAATTGTTAAGTTTTACTGATAGTTGTATTATATGTTAGGATACTCACCCACATCATTTAGATCAAAATTGACTGTTTTGTCTGAGTAAAAATGATAAGAAACAAGATATGCGATTATTTATTATCAAAATATATTTCTTTTATTTGAGGTAAAAGTTTGATTTTACTGTGATCTACGACTTGTTATACCTACCAGGTGATACAACTTGCATATTTCGTTCACAAACAAATCGGTTCGTTAGTTTGATGGTACATGACACGTCGTGCCAATGTGCCGATGTATACAAGTTCGTGAGAAAGATTGCAACACAATCTTCATAAATACCACCATTTGGCTGTGCACTGACAAAAACAAAAACGCCATGAGGTAGTATTCTAAATTATTCCATGTTTACACAAACAACATTGGAAATTTTCCGTTTAGAGTGTGTTGTAGAGGAAGTGAGAATGAATGAATGAATGGTAAACAATATTTGTCTCTATTCTTTCATGTGTTATTATTAATTTTGTTTTTAATTGTAAGTATTTACCTGTCTGTATCCCAGTCAGTATACTGTAATGGTTGGCCATCTGCCCAGTATTGCGAGCCGCCATTAGATGTATCCCTGAGACCTATGTAGGAATAGCAATAATAGTAATACAATGGCAAATCACATACTGTTGAACATTGTACACGCACTTGTCACTTTTTCATTTCACAGTGCAGGCTTTTAACACAGTTGTCAGATAGTTTCATGTAATACATAGTGAGAAGACACAGATACAAACGAATACATGCAAAAACCACTGTCAACAACAGACATATTTGTACCACTCCCGGATTGGAAAAAAAACAAAACATCAATTACTCACCAATATAAGTCCATGACATATGTTCATCTGACGTAAGTTGATGAATAAACCACGACTGATCGTGTGTTGTTATACTGGCTAACGTTGTTCCCAGTGATTGGCATGTAGCTGAAGCAACATTCCATGTTACTGTTTTTGTCATCTTGATCAATCGGTAGCATGAATGGTCAAACACGTACCAGTCTTTTCCACATACTGCCCCTATGGTATAGAAATGACTTCTTTTATTTTTATATACAACACAACACAAAAACTGTTCATTGGTGGAATGTCGCCCTCTATCAACCAATTCTTACAGGAAACCTTGTGTGCATAAGAGTAAAGAGTATTTTGAAATGCAAAATATATTTCTGTTTGACTTTTTTCTCTTGGTAGAATCAATAGAGTATTATCTACTGGTTTAGTAGCAAAATTCGCATTATTCTTAGATGAAATATTGTAAAACGCAAATGACATACTTTCAAGATTTAGCTTTATTGACTTTTTAATGATCACGTTGGTAAAAATATGTCCAATGTCACAATATTGTGTTTATTTATCGATTACTCAAATACTATCCTTTAATCAAACAAATTTATTATTATATAGCTTTGACGAAGAAACAAAATGTAACATACTGTACATTACCTGTAGAGATTTTTGTCATTAATGTAACATGCTTGAATTCATACTCAGCATAGAAACCTCGGCTGAAGTCATTTTCGTCATCGGACGTGAATATAACGAACATATAGTTGAAGTCAGACAGAATTGATGTAGTCGGTTTATTTTGATTGCAAAATCGACCCCTATATATACCATTAATAGACCGTCCACTATAAACTTCGACGAAATCTTTTCTGCAGTGTTCCCCAGTTTTACCAACATCAAAATCTTTAAATGTCAATACTATATAGGCAGTAGCGGAAGCTGTCAAAAGCCAGGAACACTGAGATACGCGTTTATAAGGTGCTGGAAAATCCAGAGTGGATATAACACCTCTTTTCGCTGTACATTCAAGCTTCCTGGGACAAATTCTACTGACATCCTGACAACCAATAACATCTGAAATATAAAGTGTGATATTGTTGATTATATATATCCTACGAAACAATTGTAACAACATTAAATATGATACCTCATGTGAAAAGATAGAATACGTAACTAACAATAATCATTGTCATGGAACCATTTTTATATAAATATATGATAAACGTATATCAGAGAATCGTTCAAATGCCACATTATTTGCATTGAGTGTCGCACATCATTCAAAACATGTTATTTTGCACAGACGTTATATTTAACAGTAACAATACGAAATTATACTAATTACAAAACATACCATCTGTACCACGTATATAATAATCCCATTGCCTTGATTCTGACAACGTTAGAGATTTATCAAATTTCCAATACGGTTCAGGACCAAATACACATTGATTTGTTATCATTGAGAACGCCATAAATCTGCATATGAACTGTGATTCTTCCAGGCACAAAAAAACACATTCTTTAAAAGTAGATTCTTTGTACATGGTCTGTTGATAACCAATCACTTTACCGAGGTCATTGTCGCGGACTTTGAATTGCTGGCCTATCCGTTTATAAAAGTATGATGATACACTTGTTGATGCTATGCAGTACAAAATATAACACAAGAATATCATAGCCATTAACTGTTTTTTTGTTGTATTGACTGACTTAACAATATCCTAACTATTGGTGGAATTTTGTTATCGGCGGTAATTTGTTTGTACATGTATTTTAATGTGATAGTATCCATTAAGACTATTTTCGCACATTGCTAAAATAATTGCATTGCGGCGACAGTACACAGGTTCACTATTCTTGTTTGATACTAGGAATATTTGTGTTGTAGCCCCATCGTAAATGATTGTCTTATGAGCAATATATAACTATTTTGTAATATTTGATTTAATTATTGTTGTTCCTGAAAACTTAAGATAATCTTACCATTTGAAAAATCTTTAATTCCATGAAGTTCTATCATTCCGCCTAGTTTATCTAATACTTGAAACCGTTTTTCCACTATAATTTTCATACTTATTGTTAACACAGGGGGACATATCGAATCGAACTTTCCTGTTTTATCGTAGATGCGTCTGAATATCTAAAAGAAAGATTGATATATGAGGCAACATTTTAATAATTCCAACATATCTCAAGGAAATGATCAAAATGAGCTTTCCTCTATTGCAAAATTATTAATCTTAATCTCAAATTAAATTATATATATATATATGTATATATATACAATGAAAATTAAACTCACATACTAAATTACATGTATGCCTAGTGCCACGCTAAGCAGTGCACATTTTGAATTCGATAGCACTGTCCTAATATTATTAATATGATGTAACTTATATTAGACGTATGGAATCACAAATTCTGATTTTGTTTTAGTGCATGTTTTTATTGAAATAGCAAACTAAATAACATAATCATAAAATGGGACATTTTAGTAGATTTGTGGTTTGATATAACTTACCTGGTGTGAGCCCGCAATAGTGGTTATGTATCTAAATGGCTGAGACAGTGTTTCACGGTACATCAACTTATATGCTTGTATTGAATATTGATTGTCGTCAATAAGAACAAAAAAACTAATTCCTGATATCCAAGTTGACTGGGTCAAATCTATCTGGCAGTATGGCGCACTTTCGTCTTCACTTGGTATCCAAAATAAATGCTTAGATGGAAACTCAACCCCTTTATGTGTAACATGTAATGATCTAAAATAAGGATCGATAGCAACAGAAATCGCCTGGAAAAAATATTACAATTACTAGCTACCATAAAACGTGAAAATATTTGACTTGTATAGCGGTGTGCGCATGGAGCACACAGATATATAATAAAAATGAGGTTCAACAGCACTTACATGCTAGTTTTATGGTATATATTTGGATTGTATTCAGTTATTCAATAAATACGAAAAAGCACACGAATATCTTACCCCTCTTGACAATTGAAGAGATTTAGTTTTCCCAGCAATCACACCAAGTGGAAAATAAGTGTCTGCACACATTGAGTCTGTGATTATAACAAGGTTTTGTATGTTATACCTGAATTTAAGCCACAGTTATGATCAAGAATAATAGAGAATATGTAAATAAATAAAGATGATGAGAATTTCATTAATGTACCTGATGTTTTTTCACATATTACATTACCCATCGATGATATACCGGGACTTCTTCCTTTCATCGATAACGGAGCACCGGTATTATCAAGTTTCGGTTCAAGTACAAGTCTGCCACTGAGTATTATATTAGTACTATCGCTGTAAATGGCTCGCATAATTCTATCTTTTGTCCAATCATATCCATCGCTATCAACGTAAAACAGTCGAGAATTCCGAACTCTTTCGAAAGACGCCAACGATGCATTCAACAATTGACAAATGTTCACTGCCTGGGTAAAACTAAATGACCCTAGCACCTCAAACCCAATAACTGTAATTTAAAATATTATAAAACATTCGTCTATTGTTAATTTCATATTGAGTCATGACAATAAGTTGGGATTATTATTCAATGAAAAAAGAACGTATTTATGTTATAACCAGAAACTCCTTAAAGTAAAATGGATAAAACAGAAAATAATATGATTTTGTTGTAGTGTGATGACAATTTGTTATATTTTAATAATTTTGAAACCCTCAGTAACCAGAAGACATAATTTTGCTGGAGAAAACGATATATTTGATTCCAGTTAAAACACTGAAACAAAATAATATCAAAGCTGTTATGTTATGTTATGTATATGGAATAATGAAAGAAAGGCATTCTTATTGTGAGTACAATATATCACCAGTCAGCTACGCGATTTTAAGTTAAATATGTTCTTAGTTACAATTAAAGATATATCATCAATCATCCAATATTTAATAGGTTTATAACCTTATTTGGATATAACATTTACTAGTAATTACAACCTACCTGCATCACATCGAACTCCGGTTAAACCAATTGGACAGATGCACGTGTAGCTGTCAAATATAGGTACACACGTGCCACCATTAAGACACTGGTCAGATTGACAGAGTTCATTTTTTGGATAATCTAAATATAAGGAAATAAATTGCATAGTGTTTCGTGAAGTTGTTTTAATAAATGTAAAAGAATCAAAACACATATTGTTAATTTCTAGTTTTTTCGTGATCAAATCAGTAAAATTAATTATCGCCACAATAAAAAAAATCGTATATAAAAAATCACGGACTAAAGACCGCGCTCAAAACCCCTCGAACATTAGTCTAAACAGATGCTAACGACTCTCCAGATATGTGTGCACAAGCGCCACTGCAATCACAGAGAGAAACTGACAAAAAAAGAAACCAACAACGCTGCTTCGCAAACTCAAGACAAAAAGACAGGATCATACTCCACGGTGGCCAACGCAAATATCAAACATCCAACATGCCAAACAATGAGTAGGTCATCCAGTTCCAAACTTCGTTACCCAAAACTGACAGGTTCGAAACAAAAATTGAAATCAACAGTTGAACTCAGCACAGGAAGATTTAACGTTGTATCGCCATGGCTTTCATTTGAATAAACACGTGATAAACACGCATCCACTTGTCTCTAATATAGCGTTTTTGTGAAGTCGAAAGCATGTCCCCAACACACAATATGTTATCAGTATAGTCGTTAATACAATTCCGCACATATATATTTTCTCCTCGCTTTCACAGAAGTGAACATACTTACAACAATATTGGCCAGGTTTCCCGATGTGATACACAAGCAGCCACTTGTATCTAATATAGCGTTTTATTGAAGTCGTAACCATGTCCCCAACACACAATATGTTATCAGTATAGTTGTTAATACAATTCCGCACATATATATTTTCTCCTATTTTGCACAGAAGTGAACATACTTACAACAATATTGGCCAGGTTTCCCGATGTCACATGCTTGATAGTACACTTCCAACTCGTTGTACAAGCAGTAAGTCGATGCTAGATTTCCATATGGATTTCGACAATTTGGCTTGTCTGTGACGCCTTGTTTTCTAACCCTGTCAGCGTATGGATAAGAAGGATTGCTCTGAGCGAAAGTCACACTCCAAAACCTATCCCACGGTAAGCAGTTTTTGTTGTTGATGGCCACAGACTGTGTTCCTCTGTAATCGGAACCGTGATCTTTCCAATAACATTCGTCAGTTCCAGCTGCAAGAAACACACACACAACTTGATGAAATTAAATTGGAGAAAGTTTTGCTGTCAACTAAACAAAATATCATTGTAACCGTATATATTCACAAAGATGAATAAATCAAATCAACGGAGAAGGACATACTTACCATACGTAGTATAAACCTCTATTTCATATATATGGACACCGTATGCCCAGGCGTAAAACAGCCCAACCAAAATACCCTGGGCATACAGATCATCTACAACATCAGTACAATAAAAATGGATCCAAACGAAATCGTCATCAACATATTCAATGTATGGATCTTTCAATTCTGCGTTTCCGTTAACTGCTCGTGGGAGTAGGGCACCTCCACAAAGTACCACAATATCAAAAGTGTCTGTTAAGTCATTTTCAATAATAGCAAGACCAGACAATTGATAAACTGCAAGAAAAACACCATCACATGAGTATATATGCAAATTAATAGAGAATGCAAACCGGGTATATTTTACGATGATGAACCTATTGTGACTGTTATGTCTGCAATCGGTAATCCAGAAGTGAAAATTAAGAAAGCAACACAACAACTCACGGTCAACTTTCCTCGTCATTATGCGTATATTGTCAATCAAAAATTTCTTTTCAAACCACAAACGGAATATATCTTGGACATGTGAAAATACTCTATGCATGATTCTTCCAAGATAGCATGACATGAAGTCCCAATCTGTGGTTAGCCTCCTCGTTGTATATTCTTCTGATACTTGTATGAATGGAACTGTGGCAATTGCCGCCAATTCTACTTCATTGCCATGTGTACTTGGCATACGACCGTCGTTCAGCGCCCAGCAGTTTTTCATGAGACAGAATGGTATAAACGAGTTTAGAGCGACGTTGTATATGGCTACATGGATATATCAAATAGAATGATTAGTGTTAATTATAAAACCGCTCTGATAGGATTGTCCTATCAAGGTGGTAAAATCTGAAAAAGAAATACTGACCTATCGTTGCCATGACAACAGCAACAAATAGGATACACTCGCGCAAAATGCACCTCCTCCCAAAACATGTGGGGTAAAAATCCTCGCTGGATGGGCCCATATTTGTGTCATATTTGGCAGGTTGAGGATCAAGTTCGAATCCTACCATTGCTACACCCAAACAAAATCTTTTTCTTTTAGCTAAGCATAACGCCAATCGGCCGTCTGGCTTGTCAAAAATATCAGTGAGTATGCAATCCATCTGGGTATATTTCGTTCTTGTTATTTGTGTTCCTAGCGACGAAAGGTTAATGTCAAAGAAATGGTTGAAAGGGACTTTTAGTTCAAATTAATATTTGTTGGTTAATCGTTATACAATATAATCTTAGTTGCTTGCTAAATTCTAAATCAGGAGATCTATGATACCTTTCTTGAAAAACAAGGGCACAACTTATATTATTTAAGACTTAAGGAAACAGTTCAAAGTACGGGAAATATGTTATGTGTGCAATGTTCAGAGGAATATCGCTACTAATATATGTATACGCAGCAGTGATGGACGAATTTAATTACTTTTGAACCAATTTTCCCAACATAATTGAATCATGTTTTATGCGTAATACACCAGACTATACTATGATATCAAAATGAGTATTACAATATACTCTTGAAAACGCAATATTTTGTATTTCTCCCATTTTATCCAACATAATTGTATGTGCATGTCCTGCCATGTCATGTAAAAATACAAAAATATAAGACAATTTACGAGCATTATTGTTTTATAATAGTATCACTTCTACCCCTACGTGGAAACATTAGAGAATACGATGGAAATTACGTTTCATGTACAATTAATATTTATTCAGTGCACTTTAACAGCTTTATTGTCAAAAACTTTTTCCCCCTGAGAGGTCTTATATCCGCTACCAAATACCCTCGCGTGCCGTTTATAACCTCTAAATGTAAAACATCTTAATTAGTCATGTTATTATATGTATGCATGTGAACCAATTGATAAATAATAATTATAAACTCCCACATTTGTAACCTTCCCTTCTTTGTAACCTTCACCTTCAAAATTAAACAGATGTATATGTGATGGTGCTTGTTTATAATTTTCAAATTTTGGTTATTTTAGAAATAAAATTCTCAGGTGTACCATAGAGAGTGCATTCAAGAACGCGAATCGAGCAAACTAAACGAAGCGCCGAAACAAAAAACACCGTGCCATTGTCCAGAGAAAAAAGGTCGCGAATAAAAACGTGATGAATTGTGAGTAATTGAAAATGGCTCTTCCAAAGTCAAATCAAGCAGGAATGTCGGTTGACTACCTATTTCCACAGACTATGTTTTACACTAATTTATATATATTTAATTCTAATTGATTAATTTATTGTAACATAATATTCATTAAAATTGTAATGATATTTTGAAAAGTAATTTCAAAAGGACAAGCAAGAAAGAACATTTTGAATGAATATACAAATATAACATATTACACCAAATAGAAATACTATATAACTCGAATTACACATAGTACATAGCCAGGCAGTGAATATCATAACTACAGTTTTGATATTAGCTTTCAGAGTGTTACACAATTTCCTGAATGCATGCTAGACATAGTGTGGAGTACTTTGGTAATTGTATTTACTTGCCTACTGTGATTTATAGTTACTCGTCCGACATCTTTGAATTGACTTGAATTGCAAGCAGCGGCTGCTGAGCCACTTTAAATTACCCACAACTCATCGCTCGAGTTCGACCGTTACTATTGGCTCGTCAGAATGCCGGAAACCAAGGAGACGATAAGGAAACAATTTGTGTGCGCTAGAAATCAACCACTGCGTTCTCGCACGGAAATTGAACGATGACGTTTAACTCGACCCTCGTTTACTGCTGATCTGCACTGGCTCGGAAGATGAATTCTGATTGGCTAAAAAAACAAAAGACTTGTGGCGTTGAATGCACGTTCATTCTCAGTAATGTTATGCAAATTAGAAATTCAAACTAGCTAATCATTTACAACCTTCCGCGCCAGTGCAGATTAGCCCCTCGTTTATTGCAACCAACCACTGAATATACTGAAAACAAATCTGAAATTAACTTTACCAGTGGTAGATCGTTGATAACACATGTTTAGACGTTCATCCCAACAACACTGGTTGGCAATACACGTGTCTTCGTCTACTGGACTGACTGGACATTCGGTTCTCATAGTAGGAGTTATAAAACATGATGAACCTGGAAAATTGTGCCATGGTTAATATTCAATCTTTCCACATTAACGAACATATCGATAATAATAACTTTATCTCAATTCTTCACACATATCTAGTGACTAACTAACCGAGAAACGCACATTTTAATACATTTTTATTTGATTTTTTTAAATACAAATATGTTGCTGTCTTACAAAATGCCATACTAATTAACGGTTTATGTTCAAAAACAAATAGTGTTTGATGATAGTTCCTTATTTGTCTACTCAAATATATGACGTAAGACCTAGTGCCTCCCAATATATTAGCCCTATCTGTCGCCCCTATTCACACTACAAGAACGATCAACAAATATAAAATAGCTTCGCCCTTCCTCGGACTGTAATATAACAATAAAAATAAAAATGCACAATTTACCGGCTTTTTTACTTACGCTATAAGAAGTGAAACTGTATACTATGCCTCCTCTTTTTAAGAATTATATATATAAGTTAACGTACTAACAAAGGTGCATTAACTACAAGTACTTACCCTGATTTGGTGCAAAAGTTGTGCCAGCTGAAGGTTGGAGTATTCCTACTAGAACAATAGTGTGCATCATCTTCTCCATTGTCAGTTTCCGTGTAACTTCCATGTAGCAGCGGATAAACGTCTTAAAAAAGGCGAGTAATGAATTATATGTACAAATATCTGACTGGCTCCAGATAAAAAAACATTAACATAATTTGGGGCATCAAGGTAGGTCATCGAGATAATGAAGTATACAATATGCCATCTGTCGTCAGTTGGTAATTTATTCAACATTTAATCAACGTGATTTGTTCATTGTTTTAATATTAAAACAGAAATATATACACAGTAACTATTTACTCATTATGATACTCATTATGATTTGAGTACACATGATTATTGATACAATACTATATTAACTGTAAGCTTCCAACCACTTTTTAAATAAATAACAAAATTAAATGTTATAAGTTGCTGATGTTGAACTGTGTAACTAAATCGATTTTCACTGTATGTTAATTTTGCTAACTATAACGTTATTTTTACTACTTTCTGTACTGAAAGTTCAGAAATCAATATCAACAGTAATTTAAAATCATTACTCTAAAGTATCGTGGTTAAATATAAGCATTATATCAAATGACAAGCTCTCTCCGGATTTCAAGAGAACCTTCTAGGCAAGGCGTTTTCCAGCTGTCTGACAACAACTGTTCGGAGTATTCCATTCCACCTTGAATGACTCTGATTTAAAGTCCCATTTGGTAGTATCTAAAAACTGGACCGAGAGGAGACGAGCCAAACCAATACGGGCCGACACTTGGACACTTAGTTTTGAACACGGGCATTATTTTGGCTATAAACTTATTTTAATTTTATTTGTTTATTCCTTTTGTTATTAATGACTTTTTATTTTATTATTTTACTTTGATTTTGTGATTTTTTTAATTCCGCTCTACATACATCTGACCCGATGCCTATGTAACGAGATTTCATTGAGACCCACTATCGACGATTTTAGTCAACGAAACACAGACCTCCTTATATAGCGCACATGATGACGTCACCGGGCAGAGTCAGGTGGCAAACACACCCAAATAAAATGGCGGATTATACCGACGTTAGCGGCTTTTCGGTAAGTTTATCATTGTCAAATGCATCGAAATTCATTATGTATGTTCATATTGTGGCTCGAATGGTTCGAGTTTAGATCGTTATTTTGCGTAGTTATTCTGGGAGTGACGATTTTGTTTCCACCGGTTCGACCGAACACCAGTGTCTTTTTCCAGTCGCTTGCCCTGGCGACGGGTGATGTTTTGTTGACGACCGGGCCTAAATCGTCTACGGTATTGAAGCCGTAGCTGTAAATATTCATCACAATGTATCAACATTTTGTACATTATACAATAACTCTTTATTAAAGTAATTGAGCTGATTTGGACTGGAATGAAACATTTTTTATTTGGAACACTTCTCGGGCCGGTGACCGTTATACAATTTAAAATCAGTTTGCATTGTTTACTATACCTGTTTACAGTGTTCTAATCATTACGATTTACTTATTTTTTTGCTTCCATTCTAGATAATTATGCTCAGTGTTTGATGTAAAATTGAAGCGAATAAACGAACCTTGGCCGGCGAAGATGTATCAGGAAGTGTACGCATTTGTTGGAAGTGAAAAAAACATTCAATGTAATAATAAAACTTGTTAAATGCTGTGGAATTTCTTTTGTAAATAAAAATATACTAGCAATTTTCTATTAATGGTTTATTCAAGTGGGCAAAATATAATGTACAGAAAGATTTCCCGTAGAGTATCGCTACACTGAAAAGTAAGCAACCGACAGCCTGTATATAAGGGGAGCTGTGATTGGCTGTTACTTACGCGAGATTTGAACGGGACTTACATAGGCGTCGGATCGGATGTATGTAGGACGGAATTAAAAAAAGTCACAAAATAAAAGTAAAATAAAAAGGCATTAATAACAAAAGTAATAAAAAGTAAAATTAAAATAAGTTTATAGCCAAAATAATTAAAGCCCATACACTACATCAGATTTTAATCAGATTGGACGGGAGAGTACAAATACACAGATTAGAGTCTTGGTAGCATCAGGGGTCAAATAATGGCGAATCGAACTTATCTGTCTTAGCTGAATTTATGCCGCCTTACACACATTTTCGACATGTTGTGACATATTGAAACTGCTGTCTAGTGTAACACCAAGATTTTTGACTGAAGTTTTAAAAGCTATATGTGAACTACCAACAGTAATTGAGAATGGAAATGATTATTTCGATGCCAGACTTGGTGATATAATTAGCATGGCCTCAGTTTTGCTTTCATTTAATTGAAGCTTGTTTAGTGCCATCCATTCCTTGATACCAATGATACAGTTTTTCACTATATCCAGTGTTGCCCGAGTGTCCTCTGCGCTGGTTGCTTTATATAGTTGGTTATCATCGGCATAAGTATGGTGCTGTACAGAGTGCTGTTTTATGAGATTGAATAACGGCTCTGTAAGTAGGACAAACAGAACTGGTCCCAGGACGGAACCTTGAGAAACGCCACTGTTGAGCCCAGAACTTGACGAGGTGTAGCCATTAAAACAGCGGTATGGGTCCTGCCAGTGATGTAGGACTCAAACCAATTCAAAACTGGTCCGGATATACCAAATGTATGTTCTAGTCGATGTAGCAAAATGTTGAGATCGACAGTGTCAAATGCAGCGGACACGTCTAATAAAACCAGTATGTTTAATTTGCCACTATCAATGGTATTCAATAGATCGTTGACAATTTTCAAAAGTGCGGTTTCAGTACTGTGGTGTTTACGATATGCAGACTGATGAGTATTAAGCAGAGTGTTAGTAATAAGATGATTGTTTAGCTGAACCAGGACTACTCAATTATTTTTGAAAGAAATGGAAGATTCGATACTGGACGATTATTTTTCATTTCATTGTCATTCAGTGATAGTTTCTTGATTAGTGGTTTAACAAGGGCAGACTTGAATGGTGACGGGAATATACCAGTGGATATGGTTATAACATAACAATGTTATACAGCCGGTGGAGGTAACGAATCAAACAAAATAAAAATAATACTAGTTAATATGAATGTATATTATGGCTGTGAGGTTATTGGAAACATGCTTTATCATACTCAAATATTTTCATTACTGATGTGATTGTTTGATAAGTAACACGTACTATGATATTATAAAAGAACAGGTCCCTTCCTGGGCGTGACTTTTGGCTTTACGTATATGAACATTTAATCTAACAAATCTCTTCGCAAAATGTTCAGTTTGTACTATTAATGTAAACCAAACAGTATTTAATAAAAAATAGTTAGTGTTACTCAATAAACAGGACAGTACATATTATTTAAAAAGAGTAAGTAAATATGACAAATGCTTCTTTTAATACTGGTTCTATTTAAACTATTGCCGAGCCAGGTGTACAGCCATTTTACGCACAATATTTTAAGTATTATGTATTAATAATTCAGACTTAAATCACTGAAAAACAGAAATATTTTTTTTACAATTTGATAACACCTATTATTCCAACAAATATCACAAGATATATGATCGTGTGTATACCGATTTTTTTTTTAAATAAACAATGCGTAATGATCATGATTAACTATCTATCATTTCCTGGCTCGAACACGACATTTTGATCTAATATGAAATATTTTGAAATATTGAATAAAAAATAAAGATAAGTAACATAACACGCCAACGGCATTTTACTTCATAATATGTAATTTACGCTACGGTCTTTGATTCAAAGATAGTTGTATCACAATGTATAAAATAAGAAATGAAATTGAGAGTAAGACATTTTTTTACAAATTACATCTTGCTTCAGTGAGTCATCAGATTACATGGTAATAAGACTAAAATAGTGATTGTTATATTGTTTACATCAAACATGTATGATCATTAAAATAATTTCATTTTTAACCCGCCCGCCATCGATTTGTTAAATGTGCGAATTTCGAAGATCAAAATACCCGCTTTATATCAGAGATTGGCATAATATGCACATTCACGTGATAAGATATGTTGAATTTTTAAAAGAATAATTTGTGTGGGAACCGATAACCTTGTAAACTACATGTTGAAACGGTATTGTGCATAATTTGAGGTATATGCCGAACAGTTCTATTTCATATAATATTATGTGCATATCAATTTATTTCAGACTGAACAACAAAATTGTCACATCGCAATCTTAAGAACCACATGCAACACAATATGATGATAAAGATGTATTAGTGTGTTAGCGTCCCACAAAGCATTAACCATGTATACCGTCTGGAATGACTCTGGCAACGCAACAAGACAATTTGACAACTATTTTCAGAAACACGATTGTCCTGATTGCTGTGTGCAAGCAAAAGACACTGTATACTATTTAAAACTACTTCCTGGTTTCCATTGCCATGGCGGATCATTTAGTCGGTATTGTTGTAATGCCTCCCGCTATGCTGTTAAAGGTGTTCAAGTCGTGGCTACTCGGAGCGACGTTTTGTTCGCTTGGACCTCCTTGAATTTAATGCTGACCAACGTGTCTATTTTAAGTCTTTGTATAATTAGCATAGATCGGTATATGTTAATTACAAAACCCCCAAAGTATGAACAGAAAATTGCAATTTGCAGTTGCAATGGTACAGTAAGTCGTCAGTGCCGCAGTGGCGGATCCAGGGGGCAGGGGGGCCATGCCCCCCCCCCCCAAACGCATGACGATTCATATCATCTGGATTACGCATAGCTTCTCTGCGATTTACGGTCCGTATATCTTAAGCGTAGCTTGAACCCCCCAATACATTTTGCTGGATCCTCCACTGCAGTGCCGTCTACGTCGCTGTGTAGCTTCAGCATGTCGCGGACTTACGCCTTGTCGGCCAGCATATTACTCTTCTTCTCCCCACTTGCGCTGATCTTGTACACATATGGGCACATTTTCAAGGCGGCCCGGGAACAAGCACTGCGTATTGCTACTTGCACCAGCAGTAACGGGAAAAAAAACCAAATAGACGAAACGTGGCTATCAAAGTTCAGACAGAAGCAAGACAATGTGAAAGGAAGAAAAGCAATGAAAACCATGGGTATTATTGTGAGCGCATTTTTAATCACGTGGTTGCCTTATCCTATGCTCATTCAAGTAATTACCCAGCAAATGCAGCCTGATTCGCATACATCATTAGCATGGATTGGCTTTTGCAACTCACTAATTAATCCTAACATATCTCCAATGTTGATTTCCGAACAATTTTTATAAAAATTTTTAAACAGGAGAAACACGTGACCAGAGCTATATTGTCATCTACTATGAAGGCAACGCTAAGTGTAGTGTATGATTGTAAACTGGAAATAATAGACCCAGAACATAGCGCACTTCATTCGTTATTTGCTAATAATGAAGATATTTAGAAGAAGAAGACAATACAACATTATAAGGGTGAAAGTGTTATTTATTTATCAAGGCTTACTTATTAAACAGTATGTTTATAACTTTTTGCTTGAATACATGACATTATAACTTACTAGCTGAAAATATATTACCCTACGGACAAGCCACTCCAGTCCAGTTTACTGGCAAGTCACTCTGGCTATTCCAGAACAACCCACTGATTAAAGCGTTAGAATTTCACAGACTTTCTAACAAACTGCTACTGTATGCCTTAAAAATTGTTCTTACCATATATATGACAATTATTGACTATTATTGAGATACGTGGATTGGTATAGGGTTCTACATCATACACAAACAACTGTATAAATTCAATTACGATGGAGACGAAGACAAATACAAACTATTATTTTTTTAATAAAAATCTTGGATACTTCTGAGACTATGATCGATAGATCTGGAATCTTACAACACATGTGTTTGCATGTATGGGCATGCTGTTACATCGGCGATGGTTTTGAATATGCTGAGAACACAAGAACTATTTGTTATTCTTATTGACGACAATCACTATTCAATACAAGCATATAAGTTGATGTACCGTGAAACACTGTCTCAGCTATTTAGATACATAACCACTATTGCGGGCTCACACCAGGTAAGTTATATCAAAGCCAAAAATCTACTAAAATTTCCCATTTTATGATTATGTTATTTAGTTTCCTATTTCAATACAAACATGCAGTAAAAACAAAATAAAAATATGTCATTCCATACGTCTAATGTAAGTTACATTATATTAATATTAGGACAGCGCTATCCAATTCAAAATGTGCGCTTCTTAGCGTGGGACTGGACATATATGCAATTCATTATGTGAGTTTAATTTTCATTGTATATATATACATATATATGTAATTTAATTTGAGATTAAAATAAATAATTTTGCAATAGAGAAAAGCACATTTTGACCATTTCCATGAGATAATTTGGAATTATTAAAATGTTGCCTCATATATCTATCTTTCTTTTAGATATTCAGACGCATCCACGATAAAACAGGAAAGTTCGATTCGATATGTCCCCCTGTGTTAACAATAAGTATGAAAATTAAGTGGAAAAACGGTTTCAAGTATTAGATGATCTAGACGGCTTGATAGAACTTCATGGAATTAAAGATTTTTCAAATGGTAAGCTCATCTTAAGTATTCAGGAACAACAATAATTTTGCAGGTTAAATCGAATATTACAAAATAGTTATATATTACCCATAAGACAGTCATTTACGACGGGGTTACAACACAAATATGCATAGTATCAAACAAGGATTTAGTGAACCTGTGTACTTTCGCCAGACAAGTCAGTCTATATTGATGCAATTATTATAGCAACATGCGAAAATAGTTTTAATGGATACTATATCACATAAAAATACATGTACAAAACAATTATCGTCGATAAAAAAATTCCACCAGGTGATAATGACTATAATATTCTTGTCTTATAATTTGTATTGCGTAGCATCAACAAGTGTATCATCAGACTTTTATAAACAATTCGAAGTCCGCGACAATGGTGAACTGGTTGGTTATCAACAGTCCATCTGCAAACAGTCTACTTTTAAAGAATGTGCCTGGAAGAATCACAGTTCATATACAGATTTATGGCGTTCTCTATGATAACAAATCAATGTGTATTTGGCCCTGAACGTATTGTAAATTTGATAAATCTCTAACGTTGTCAGAATCTAGGCAATGGGATTATTATATACGTGGTACAGATGGTATGTTTTGTAATTAGTATAATTTCGTATTGTTACTGTTAAATATAACGTCTGTGCAAAATAATATGTTTTAAATAATGTGCGACACTCAATGCAAATAATGTGGCATTTGAATGATTCTCTGATATACGTTTATTATATATTTATATCACAATGGTTCCACGACAATGATTATTGTTGTTACAGTTGTTTCGTAGGATATATATATATAATCAACAATATCACACTTTATATTTTAAATGTTATTGGTTGTCAGGATGTCAGTAAGGTTTGTCCCAGAAAGCTTGAATGTACAGCGGAAAGAGATGTTATATCCACTCTGAATTTTCCAGCACCTTATAAACGCGTATCTCAGTGTTCCTGGCTTTTGACAGCTCCCGCTACTGCCTATATAATATTGACATTTAAAGATTTTGATGCCGGTAAAATTGGGGGACACTGCAGAAAAGATGTCATCGAAGTTTATAGTGGACGGTCTTTTAACGGCATATATAGGGGTCGATTGTGTAATCAAAATAAACCGACTACATCAATTCTGTCGGACTTCAACTATATGTTCGTTATATTCACGTCAGATGACGAGAATGACTTCAGCCTAGGTTTCTATGCAGAGTATGAATTCAAGCATAATACATTAATGACAAAAATCTCTACATTTGACATAGCTAGCTAGCCAGTATAACAACGAACAATCAGTCGTGGTTTATTCATCAACTTACGTCAGATGAACATATGTCATGGACTTATATTGGTGTGTCATTGATGTTTTTTCCCAATCGGTGAGTGGTACAAAATGTATGTCTGTTGTTGACAGTGGATTTTGCATGTATTCGTTTGTACCAGCGTCTTCCCACCCTGCATTACAAGAAACTATCTATAGCTGTGTTGAAAACCTGCACTGTGAAATTAAAAAGTGACAAGACACTAGTCAGTGATTGTACAATGTTCAACAATATGTAATTTTCATTGTACGCGACGAAACATGAAATATTATTACTATTCCTACATAGGTCTTAGGAATACATCTAATGGCGGCTTGCAATACTGGGCAGATGGCCAACCATTAAAGTATACTGACTGGGATATAGACAGGTAAATACTTACAATTAAAAACAAAATTAATAATAACACATGAGAGAATAGAGACAAATTGCTTAAAAGCATCACCATTCATTCATTCATTCATTCATTCATCCTCTACAACACTTTCTATACGGAAAATTTCCTATGTTGTTTGTGTAAACACGGAATAATTTAGAATACTACCTCATTGCGTTTTTTTTGTTTTTGTCAGTGCACAACCAAATGGTGGTATTTATGAAGATTGTGTTGCAGTCTTTCTCACAAACTTGTATACGTCGGCACATTGGCACGACGTATCATGCACCATCAAACTAACGAACCGACATAATGAAAATGTACAATTAAGTGTGTTACCCTTGACCGAATATATGAATAGATTGTAATACTCATGACCCACAATTTTCCTAATCGATATCCAAATTATGACGATCATTGGGTAGAGTTCTACAAATATGTGTTTGCATTATTAATTTTAGATAACAGTACATTTCATCTATTCCACTGTGGAAGTGGGGAATGCGTACACTATTCTGACGTGTGCGATCAGAGAAACGACTGTTACGATAGTACAGACGAAATTAACTGTGGTTATTATTGTTTTCTTAGCACATCACTCGTATATTCTTGTGATGAAATTATTGAATCACCAAGTAATTCACATATTTACGTGTCATTTATTCAGCACCTGGTAGATGCCAAGGTTTCTTATGTGGAGATGGAAGATGTATACCGTTTTCTAAATACTGTGATTTTAGAGAGGACTGTGAAGACTTGTCAGATGAAGCTGATTGAGGTATTTATTATTTTAGTAATTATATTCATTGTACGTGCTTGGTGGAACAGAGATGCGAAGTTTCCAAAATGTTTGTCATATGTAAATGAGGTTACTGAACATATATACGAAAATGACGCAACGGTGTTTTCAAATAGTCTTTTTCAATATAGATGTAGTAGATAAGATTCACACTAAGTATTGTCATAGCAAACTTGTTTCAAACCATATCAAAGTATCATATTTATTAAAAGCTCATATTTCACACCTAAAAATCTAAATAGTAAATCAATCCTTTATTAAAGATTCAAATGAGTATTGTCAGGAAATCAGAAGGTATTTAATTTACAATTTAATTTACACAATTTAATTTAATAAATGTAGAATAAAACTTGAGAAACATGACAGTAATTTTGAATACATTTTTTACATTTAAATTTAGATTTGTTTACATTCAGATAGTAAAATTGTTATGACATTGTAAGAAATTAAGTAAAATCGCTTTACTGTTATGTTCCTCTACAATCTCTGAAAAACAGTTAAAACATTCTGGTGAGTGTTCACTGAGTAATACTTATTTTATTTTTCATTTTGGAGTCATAATCAAAACAAAGATATACACTAATTTGTATATCAATAGACGAATAGTTGACTTAGCATATTGTTATTCAAAGATGGTCAAAACATCTGCTTTCACTATTTTTTTTACTATAGTCAAATGAAATAAGCATCTAAAGATGTTCTAAAACTAATGGAGTACTGTACGGACGAACAGATGGTCTGTAAGAATGGCGTTTGCTATGATAAAAGTCAAGATTGTCTGTATGATATGGATGCAAACAATTACACTACAGGATGCCGAGATGCCACACACCTTGCAAATTGCGGTAGGCTTTGCAATGTGCATCATCGCTTTTCCACTTTTAAAGCTATATCTGCATCAATAGATGAGAATTATCTACTTGTTTCAGTATAATCCAAAACTATTTCTTTCTTTTGTAGAAAATACAACCTGCCCAGAATTTACATATACATGTCCAAAAAGTTACTGTATTCCAGTACATAGAAGATGCAATGGCGTAGGAGACTGTCCCAGTTATGAAGATGAACATAATTGTGGTAAGAATGGAGATTTATTTTCTGGCAGTTCTTGTAATTTATTTAACTTAAATGAGACGCTCAACATAAAGATATTTGTTTATTTCAAATACGTACTTCAAATACAACTCTCGTGACATATTTCTCTTTACAAATACAATTATAGACATGTGTACAGCACAAAAATGTTAATATAATATTGGTTTCACTTATGCGCGTCAATATATTTATGCAAATTTGCTTGTTAACATTGTTTTTTGCAGATGAATACAGGTGTTCTAATGGAACCTACAAATGTAAAGATCAAAAAATAAGCGTTGCACCTGATTATGTATGCGATGGAATCTCGCACTGTTCTGACTGAGATGATGAAATGTACTGTGGTAATATTTCTGTCTCAACATTATTGAAAAGTTTAAATTAGGATATCAGGAGAGTTATAGTCTCCGTTACAATCAAACCCACATCCTATGTCTGTTGTTGTACAATTTCAGAGTTCAGCTGTCCCGTTGGTTGTGATTGCAAAGGTTATGTTGTGGATTGCACAAACAAAACGTCGTTTCCATTTGATGATGTAAATATGAATACTCGTAGCCTGTGAGTAATATTATATCTTCACCTAATGACAAGTAACCACATCTATATTATTATAATTGTAAGAGTCAGCTCTGTGTAATTATATACATCCAATAATTCATTCAATTAATTATTCAACATGAGTAGAGTAACTTTATTACGTCACCCGATCTATGAACAATCTCTCGAAATTGGTATATGGTATTAACATTATCGGACAAATTATAAGACCAAAACAAATTCATCTCATATAGCTGTGGTCATACTAAAGCCGCAGAAACCGTATACTGTGATTGACCTGTGCTGAGTGATAACTTTACTACACTTTATTCTGTCCCTGAATTATTTACGTTACTGGCATTTAGCATAATCGAAAATGTATCCACGTATTTCCACAAAGATATACGCCCGTTTTACCTCAAGCTTTGCATTGAAGTGTTTTTAGATAAATATTGGAGGATTGTTATTATTTTTGAAACTTTGCGCTCAAACTCGTACACCCCAACATCACCTACATCGTTTTCAGTTTTAGTCTACTACTGCCGTTTACACTATTGGTATTGTACATCATTCGCTCGGCAAACTAGATTAATATTTAAGTCGAATTTATGCACTATTTAGAAGCAAGAATAAACCCTTTCTCCGTTAAACACCCCTGGAAGGCAGGTTCAACAAAGAGACTGTGAGAAAAGTTCCAGTTGTAATTTGTGTTGTTTGCATGTCTTTAACGACGGCATATTTTCTTCTTTCAGCATAACCGTTGACACATTTCTTGATGTACTGATTACCGATGATTCGTCAAACCAGCGTAATTGTTGAACATTTTAATTTGACACAATTTCTTTAAAATATATGATGTTCTCAGTCCACTGTACATACATTTCCTTCTAAATTTTTTATATTTTTTATAAGAACTAAGTAATTATGCTATGCGCGTGATAACATGTGTTGGTATTTGTGTAGATTCCGGCGACATAATGTCTATACTTTTGAAGACATTGTATTGAAACTGATAACAATCACGCCAATGCAAACATACTTTGATGCAAGACAGAAAAAGAAAGTATGTATCCCTTGCTTACTCATTGGCTATAGCATATCAGTTACTAAATATTTATATTGTTGTCGTATTGCTAGTGACATTGAGAGGACATAATGAATGACATTTGCCTTTCTCTATTTGTTTACTCGTCGTCTATTATCCACATAAATTAATTAGTTTATAGCAGTGCTTAGCATTATGAAAAAAATTCATAACATTATAGATATAGTTTTGTTTGCAGTTTCTTCTATTTTACAAGGATGATTTCTCACCATTGCATATTAGGGGCATTATGATAAATTTGCAGATGCGGGAAGATTCGCACTATTGAAGTGCCTGACAATATGCGGCCAAATTCTGAATACCAAAGTTTTCATTATCTTTAAGCAATGGGCGATTGTCAACGAGAGTTCCCTTATGTCAATAAATTAATGAAACCATGTAAACACGGTTGCGGTTTTAAAAAACAGTTGCTTGAGGGTTCTTTTCGTACGTTTATCTGTATGTCACATTTTGTTTTCTGTAATGTCTAATTATTCAGAAGTAATGTAACGTATGGAATGTTATTTGTTGTACTATGATATATATTGTATGATTGACTTAAAAATATGTCATAATTAAAACGCATATGACGCCCTAAAATTGCTTATTATCTTCAGAAATTAATATCAGCCCATTTTTCTGATAAACGTACAAACTAATAATAATAATATTTCCCACACATACAGTAACATGAGCAATATAGAAAGACATGGGAATTGACATCTTGGTCAGTTGATACCTCTTCCATATTTGGGGGAACTGTAAGTACAACATTTTAAAAGGTACCAAACCTTTACATGTTTATTTATCGATCTAGAAACAATGTCACTTTTTTGGCGAAACAATACAGATTCAGAAACAATTAACATATACAAATCTGCCATTTAGAATTCACTTATCAATACAAATTGAGTTATTTAATATACATCAACATTATATTTACAGAGACAAGTCATCAAATGGACTTGAGGAACTACCAGATAATATTTTCAAGGGAATGGTCAATCTTCTGAAATTGTGAGTGAACAAACATAGATTGAACACAAATCGAATAACGCTGATCATACAGTATTATCAAATTTAATAAACTTGATGAGTTAAGTACTTCATTTTAAATAGCATCATAAAATGAGTGCTGAATACAAACATTTGCCAAAAACGGTTGTAAAGCAAGACTGGTTAATGGTTCTTAGCAATATATTGATTCTATTGTGTTGGTGAATTCGTCTTTGACGTCAACTAGGTTACTCGCGCAATTACATTCTCTATACTGCCAAATAACTGTGTATAAATACATACAAGGCAATAGTTTTAGTCAAATGTCTGCCAGCAGACCAGAGAAGTTGCCAAAACCATCGCCAAACCATCTATTGAGACATAACTTACCACGTACTGACGTACTGAAGATCTGTGTAACCCTGGATGTGTGATACACATTATGTAAAATATGTGATTCAGTGACAACTATGCGTGAAATCGAAACCCATGTGGACCAGGTATTTGCTGTCGTCTGTTTTACACCATTTATTTCAGTCGTGTATTGAAAATCTATGGTTTATGGCATTTCCGTCTTTTGTATTCTTATTTTTAGACATTTATTTAACAACAAGTTACGGCAACTAACAACTGCTACATTTGATAGGCTCAAGCGTCTGTAATATGTGTAAGTAATGATTAATAAAGTATATTCTGAAATACAAACATGTCTTCAGAATGTTGTTTTACGTTTCATGGTTCATTTACTTGCGTCACTTGTCTAATTGTATTTCCTTCCGGTAGGGACATTGGCTGGAACCAAATCACAGTCATGACGGAGTATATTTTCAGCAATATGAGATACATTGTAAGTTGCATTGTTCGTTCGTATATTGCTATTTATTGTCATTCATTAAAGTAGTTGAATGTGCACTAAAGAAATATAATTCATTTTATATACAGATACAGTGACGATCATGTATTCTGCTGCATTGCCTATAAACATAATACGAATATAGAGACTAGTCTACCTACTGCAAACGTGTTTTCCTCGTGCGGGCGACTTCTTCGTAATTTACCGTTACGATTCCCCACTTGGTTAATTGGGATTACAGCTGTAACAATTAATTCGTATATTTTTATTTGGAGGGTCTGTCAGAAGAATGAAAACAAACCCCTCGAAGACGGTTGAGCCACTGTTCATTCTTATGATTACGTTCTCTGATTTTCTGATGGGAATATATTTGCTAGTAATTGCATCTTTTGATGCATTTTACGGCAGTCATCATCTACTATACGATATTACCTGGCGAAATAGTGAAACATGTATCATTATTGGTGTCAATGCCATGTTGTCTAGTCAATGTTCTCTCTACATTCTTACAATAATGACTGTTGATCGGTGTCTCGTAATTTCATTTTCATTTTCATATCAGAGAATACGAAAATTCAGCGCGAAACTGTCAATATTGATATCACTTTGCCTCATGGCATTTATATTATTACTACCTGCATTCGGCATATCATATTTTGGTGACTCTTTCTATGGTACTAACAATGTCTGCCTACCCATCCATCTTAGGCACGATCAACCGCCAGGCTGGCAATACTCAGTCACGTTTTTCACATTCACAAATTTAGTATGTGTGGTTGTAATATTTATTTGTTATGTGGTGATATTTATTTCCAAAAAGAAGGCTGAAAGTGCCGTTAGCAGTACTCGAAAAAATAGGAATAGCAAGATGTTAGCCATAATAAATGCTATTGTGTTGTGTTCCGATCGTTATTGCATCATTCGTCTCCTTACCTGGAGTGGTTATACCTGTTTATATATATCCGTGGATGGCTGCAGCTGTTCTACCGATTAATTCCATTCTGAACCCGATATTATATTCAGTGATGTCACCCGAATTCAAAATCATTGACGTCAATGCAATACTTGAAAAACGACGTACGGAAAAGCGATTAAGGAGAATTGGTAAATTTGAAACATCGAAGCTTTATTTTTGTTCACAATTGTGTTACGTATCAATTATGCTATGTGTTGGGATTTGAAACTAAAACAATGGAGATGTATTCTTCTTTTCGTGTATTTTAATATTTATATATTATATTACCCTATCTATAAGGTGCGGAATTCGCGGAAATACAGCTTACATTCATTAATACAAGTCGTATCGATCGGTACACAGTTTTCAACAAAATACGAGGATTGTGTAAGTACATGATGCATCGGTATTCACATTGGAATACATGCATTACTACAGATGTAGAGCATATAGTTCATGATAACCGTATGGCTATTGAAACGCTTAATGACGAGAATCTTTGTCATGGAAATATCACTGCAAGAAATTGTTTTATCGACAAACATGAAAATGTAAGTACATAGTTTGCATTACAGACTTTGCTGGAAAAGTTAATTCAAATTATATGTTATTACTCTGTTGTATGTTGCCCTTTTGTTTCTCTAACGTATGTCAGCTGCATCGGCACATGGATAATAATACAAATCGTGTGCCACTTTACTTAGACAGTGTTTTTAATTATTACGTCTAGCCTCTACATTATGGAGCATTTGTTCTAATTGATGACGTGTTGCCAAATATCAGCGCCACTGCTGTTGCGGAAGACGGAGAACACTGAATACATGTGTATTGACTGAATACATGTGTAAGAAAACTAAAATATCACTTTGCCCAAATATCCGAAGTGAACACCACCAACAACAGCAGCAGCACCACCAAAATTAACAACAACAATAGCAACACCACCGCCACCACCAACAACAACAACACAGTTTTACGTTGCATAGAAATGCAGATAAATTGATATTAATATATCACACTAAACACTAAACAGCCATGGACGATAAGCACCATGGTCGTGTGATAAATGAAGGCATTGTCTTAGTTCTTCAAAAATATTACAATATTGTTATTAGTGTCTAGCCTGAGCATGCGGAAGATTTTTCTGTAGAGGTAATGAGTAAGAAATTAAGTCTGATGACACATTTACACAAATCATTTTAGCTGACGCTATGGTAACTTGTCTTGTGAAGTGAATATCATGTTTCTTACACACATCATTTCGTTATGTTATATTGTATTGTGGATGTAGAACAGGATGTATTTACTCGTTTCGAAACACATGTTATCACTTCATGTTTGTCATGAGACCCACATTATTTTAGTTTCTCTTACTGATACTACTATATAAGACAATATCACATACATATGTTTTGCTTCGCTGTTACCAACTACTTAAAAAATTTAAGCGCTCGATAATAATGATTTTTGCTTTGAATCTATTCGAGGCTACATATATGGTTGTGATAAATGTATTTTAGGTAAACTATTTTGAAATCTAAAAAATAAAACTATTGTGTTTGTTCTAGTTAGTATTGATGGTTTGACGTTATTCAAATTTGTCTTAACAAACAAATTGGAATAGATTGAGCTATTACATATGTAGGAAATAAACATGAATCTTCTCTTATGTACTTGATCTTACTTTGATGGCTTTCAAAAACCTCCGCGATTCCTACGTCACTAAATTTTTCGTATATAGAGGTGACATGGAAGTATGACCTTTATTAGAACGCTAAGAATGTGGTGCTGCAACATACGACATTCTAATTAACTTGAGAAGGTGGTCGTTGCGCCATATGGGTCTCATATGAACAACGATCACGATTCTGACTATTGAGCAAAACAACGAGTACAAACTTTAACTATGTAATTCATTGGTGGTTAGAAGGTGGTGAAGCGTCAGTGGTGGTAATTAGTCCACGTCAAGTGATTTCCATTAGCAAAGCGCATTGGATGTCGCAGATGCGCGGCCCGACGACCACCGCCCTTTATGGCTCGTGGTGTTAGCGATCGTTTTTATTATATATATATACACAACCGTGTTACACTTTTGGAGATTACCTAAATAGTTGAAACTTGAACGGAGATCAGCATATGCCACGTGGGATGTGACACATTAAAAGAAACATCAATCCAAACAACATAATGACCCCTAAAGAAACAGCTCAACAAATGTAGGAGAATGTAATTTAATTTTTTTTTATATCACTTTTCATTCTCTAGATATTCAACTTTATATCAGTATTATGTAGTCAGCCATCTCAAGCAACGGATTATGGGTAAAGTATGATATCATAGGATCTGTTGTCAAAATTGAGAAAATTATTTCATCTGTAACCTGAGAAATACTGATGCGAATCAGTTCAAATTTTCGTTGTGCATATTGCTCATGTATATAATTATAGTAATGGAAATTAGAATGTTATAAATACACATGAAGTGAAGATATTGCTAAAAACGTTAAAAAAATAAAAATCGATATTTTAGTCGTGAAATATAGAATGACACTTTTTTGTCCTTTTTTTGTGGTCAACATGTAATACATCACCTATATAACCTACTCACATTGGTAAATTGTATACAATATAAGAAAATTTGAACATTTGATAGAACAACTTAAAAATGAATATTTTCAGTTCTATTTTCATGACAATTATTTTATAAACATGGATAGTACCAGTACATGTATGCTACCAATTTCTAAACTTTCAGCCAATTTGAAGTTCAACTTTTGTAGTTATAGATGAAATCATTTTCTCAATTTCTGACAACAAATTCTATGATGTCATACTTTACCCATAATCCTTTACTTGAAAATCAAGATGGCTGACTACATATTACTGATAAAAAGTTGAATATCTTGAGAATGAAAAGTGATATAAAAATCTGTAAATTGCATTCTCCTACATTTGTGGAGCTTTTTCTTTAGAGGTCATTATGTTGTTTGGATTGATGTTTCCTTTAACGATAACGAACACTTTGCAAAAGTAAAACTGACGTAATCGTTCACAACGTATGAAGACCATAGCATTAATATCAACTGCGTGACCTCAATGTGACTTTTCTGTTCAAATATTCCATCCCCTAAAGAATACAATTGCTAATTATTTCAAAGCCACATCAGTTATGATTTCAATAATTTAGTCCCCGTTTACTTATTTTGTGAAACCATCATCCACCGTTCAAAGCCAATTCCAATTCGCGAACGTCAATGATCGACCGCCGCGAATAGGTATTTTATAATATGTATGATAATATCATTTTTGCATTGCCAATTCCCCTGGGTAAAATGAACACTAGTTGATTGAACACAAATGGAACGGAACTGAAACTCAATCACGTTAGTACTAGTATTTCCATGGTTACACGATCCCTAGAGTTGACAATGACAGCAAAATGTGTTCATTCAACTGGCGTCTTTGTAGCGATTTTTCCAAAATTGCCAAACTCAGGCCGGAACTTGGCCCACATTCACTTGTAGAAGACCATTTACCGACCCCTGGGAACAATTACAAGACCGAGGGTATTTTAACACTCAAAATATTCATATCTCATATTTTTCGCGTTCATTTATTTTCGGAAGAAACAAATCGGTATACCTGAATTGAGCGTATTTTGTTAATTATCAAATGCAAAATGCAGTCAAAGTAGGGTTTAAGCTGTGGAAAAATCGGAAAGTGATTGTTCATGAAAACAAGTTAGGGTTACTTCCTTCTTTTATTACTTTGATAGAAAATTTTCTTCAACAAATTCAATTTAACTGCTTTGCCCTAAACTGTCGCTGTTCACTACATTGTCCGGTGATGATTGTACAAATAGACAGTGCATGAAAATCAGCATGTGATTGGTGCGACATTGCGTCAGATTATTGACGAGCGTGGAATAGTGTCCGTGCTATATATTGATGTGTGTACATTGTCATAGACAAATTGATCGACCCCTTTAGAACGGTAGTTTGCAAGGACGTAGGCAGGTACAACTGGTGACGTCATTGTATCTGTTACAGAATGCAGTGTGTGTAAACGTGGCAAGTTAGTCGTGATCGGGTGGATACATGGTTCTTCTTAACAACATATCAGCATAATACAATGCAACACATACCTATATACATATTCATAAACCGACAGAATTTCAGCTTTCAAGTCGCGTCTATATGGCATCTGATGTCAATAGTGAATTTGTATAAAAACTAAATCAGAATTTGTGATAGTGAAAATATTGTTATACTAGTTTGAACTTGTTGTTTGATATTATGGTGTAAATAATTTTCGTCATTAATCAAATAATAACGGAGTTCTAAAATATCGACCCACCCATGCAAGTTGCGACAGATGGCCCCTGCCTTAAAATAGGAATAACCGTCACATGATTATACTTGGCTAATTTTACGTGTCGATCAGTTGTTTCGTGCTGTCGCCGAACCAAGAGAAGTTGGTCTTTGAAAGGCAACATGGCAGTCAAACTTGTACTAATCCCATTGTTTATTGCCTTCGTTTTTGGCGTAGTCAATAATTCACCGCGTGCGATACGCTCTGATGGTGAGTGATTTCTTGTTTTCCTTATGATTCAGTTTATACTATATATCAAACGTAGGGATGGCAATTAATGTATAAGTTCTTGTAAAATGTTTCCAAGCGAAAGTTACTCAGGTCCCTACCATTGATACCTCCTAAAACAGAGGTTGTCTAGTCGAACATCGCCCGTTTGTGTATGTGTTGTTGTTGATGTTTTCCGAGACTTTACTTAATTTGTATTAATGTAATCGTAGAATTTTCTTCAGTGTGTTACCTGTTACATATGCCAGATGACTAGTCGCACATAGGGCCTCCTTCGAACGTATCCATTCTGTCATATCAGTTGCTGCAGTCCTGGTTATCTTCTATTTGAAAAGTATTGAGTTTCTTTCGTCTCATTTTGTCATCTTCGATGCAGCATTGGATTCATGTAACAACACTGATAATTTCTGTAACTTCAGTTTTGTTGCTTACTTAATTCTGTTACTGTTCTATATAAGTTGGGCTGCCTTAATTAATACATTTCTCTTCTTTGAAACTCTATGAATCCTATTCCTCTTCCTGATTTTGTTAAAGTTGTACCCAGGTATATAACAACTTTGCCACCGATGTAATTGAATCCTAACTGTATTTGTATTTCTCTTCTGGAAATTCACTCGTTAACATATGTAGATGATCTGTCAGTTTTTGTTTGATATGTTGTTTTGTGGATGTTATGATCACCAAATCATTTGTGAAATCCAAGCTATCAAATTTTTATGCAGCCTTGTTTCATCCCTATTTTTATGTTAAATCATTGCAATGTTTCCCTTGATGTAACTGTACATTCGTATGAGTAATGGGGGGGGGGTCTTATCGCTTAGGTCAGACTTTTTTATTCATTGTTTCTCGAGTTTTTATAAGGCAATTTTTTTGAGGAGGGCGGAAAAATGTAAAATTATTTTTTTTTTCCATTAGATTTGTGTGATTCTCAAAGAATTGTAAGTGAGATCATTGATCGGAGAGAAGAAATGAAATAAAGTTTTTTTTTAGCAATTTTTTATACTTACAAGTCGGCGGGCGCGAGAAATTATGCTGAAATAAAATTTTATTTTTATTTCATTTTCGGCTCCTGTTCATTCGGTGGGTTCGCGAAACAAGGGATAATGAAAGTCTGGCCTTAGTCGATCAAACACCCCTACAACATAACTGATCTTTAAGAAAAAGGAAGCCTTCTATTTTAATGAGTGTAGATTGCTCACACTAGTTATATTTTCGAGGCATGCTTAAATTAATCTAAACATTATTTATTGTCAGTGGACGGTACATGACAAATTTGCACAAAGATATGACAAAATTATTCAATGCCACAACATTTATAAATGCACCTGAGGCTATTCTGTTTTTTTTTTAGTTGGTCCAAATCGAACGATCAAATGCATATTCATGAGGCGATAATTTCAATATTCATGCACGCGCGCTGCTCAATTCGTAGAAACAGTACATTATACAATATGTTAACTTCATCAGAGGTGGATATACAGCTTTTGCGACCCAAAGATCTCATTGCTAATCGATACAAATTCGAGGTTGACGATAAACTCTGAAGATGATTGAAACTGTATGTCCACAAATCAAATTGTCGTTGTAGTATGTTTGTTGCATAATACCAGTTGTAGGTACTTTCATGTGTTATACAACGTGTACGTATAACCAGGTCACGGCATAAAACCGCGGATATCCTACAACACCCATTGGCCAAACAACACAGACGAGGTAATGTTATTTGTATAATCCGTGTTATGTGTACGCAGCATTATCGACCATTGCAGATCACGCTATTCAAACCACCTTCGAATAGTTATTCAAAATAAATATTTTTTCTTTGCACAGCTCGCGGTGTTTATTTTAATGACGGTTCAATGTGTGCCATCAGGTGTGTGTTGAATGCATCATTTGTTGGTCCCTCGATCAAAAACAGATATACAGCTCTAACAATCTGACGTGCAACTAATCGATTCCATTTACCAGGGTCAATACATAGATTGTTCGTATTGTTTCAATAAAGGCCAGCTGGAGACATGGTTTATTATATATAATGATCGAGCATACAACTGCCAGTCAAAACAGTTCCACAATCAACAAACTCCTTTAAAACATAATTGTAATGATCACAATTCCTATTTAGTGGTCCATATGACTGAAGCTTTATTTTACTCACTGATAGAATAACATGACACCCTTTTCCATAGTGCCATACAACAGAGGTGTCAGTTGATAGACTGAAGAACTGAATTATGGGATTGTATTATTATATAAACAATAACTCACTCCAATCCATCTCAAACCTTTGGAATGTGTTTGATCTGTATTTGCTAGTTTATATAACAGAGTAGTTGTTAATATTCGAGCCGTTTGATTCCTTCCTACGCATTTGAATAAACTTGAAATCTGATTTTTTACGAAGTATATGTGTCTATAAATGAACTCAATGGTCACTGCTGGTGAGAATTGCACTAATTTAAGGCATCGTGACAATAACAATGGAACGAAACTCCCAGAATCCACAAAGAAGTTGCCACACAAGCTGTCGATCATGCCTAGAGTTATGTTTAAAAAAACATACGTAATCAGTGTCGTTAACCTTGTGTGTGAGCAACAGGCATACATGGCTTTGTGTTCTTGTAGTAAATAGTCTGACAAATATACACTTTAGAAATGGTAAATATACACTATGAAACCCCTTTCTTCTGTCTATACAATGTAATGATTATTAGTTTCGCAATAGAAACTACTAGAAAACTAGTTGTTGGTTTATTTGTCAGCGACGCCCTTTTCTTTTTCTCGCATTCACGGTTGCCAAACAAATAGCTATTCCGTTGCTTTCTAGAAATATACAAGACAAAATGCGATACCTAAGTGAGCATGTCGAGTAGTTTCAAAATAGTCCTTTCCATGCATCTTTATAAGCGAATGCATACCAATTAAATGAAAAAAAAAATAGTTTCTCGCTCTTATCGAGATTGCAGCTGCAATTTTTTGTGTAGAAGTCCTGTTGTCTGGGCTACAACAAATCCAAAACTATTACCTCCGATTGCCACACATCGATGGCCAGTTCTACGTCGAGACATTATGTAATGTAGGGCTGTGTAACCAAGAGTGTTGCCATAGGAACTTAATTTGTAATTATATGTACCTTATCTTAAATAAATAGGGAAATAATATCCAAATGATTATCAGAACCAATTATTTTCAATGTCGGACATTATTTGTCGAACAAATTTGAACTCGCAGCAGACATTTTTTTAAATTAATTACGCAAAATTATCACACTAAATATAGCTGCATTTAAGCCACATCCGTGCCGAATACATGTCACCTGATGGAGAATGCGAATAAACACTGTATCGTTATTGGGGTGAACATCAAGTTGGGTTTGAGTGGCCAATTTTCAATGTATCAGCAAATCCTTTCTGGTTACTTCCTCACTACATTGTGTAGTTATAAATCACGATGTAACGATCAACAACTTTCTGAATATACTGAATATAACCGGTGGTAGTCTTTTTGCACTACTTGACAACTGTAAGTCGGAGAAAAGTGTCTTTTCCACAAATCGGGACGCAAATGTAATCCTATATATTATATTTCGTATTTTTGAACTCATGTTACAAAGTAAATGACCTCACCAATATTGTATCTCAGTAAACAATGTGTACACTGCCATGGATTCGTTTGATTTGCTTGGATTTTAGTTCATATTAGTTCAAAAGCTTCCCCTCATCTGCATGACTGTATTTTTTTAGTCTTATGTTAGCAGAAAATCGGGTCTCGGATAAACTGCGTTTTTTCCGACTTTTTCTACTGTATACAGCATAGTCGACAATGGTGTTTTGGTACGAAGTTGTTTAATTGTACGATTTGTTCGATTGCAAATATTTGCTGCTATATTTATTTTTGTTCGCTTATGTGCATATAGTGTGAAACTGGGCTGGTTATGCCTATTTATTCACCAGTACTATATTCAAAATGGCGGCACATATCAAACTCCGCATGCGCACTACAGAAACGCCCGTGAATAAATTTTATGGCGCTATGGTAATGGTTGTTTTTCTTCTTTTTTTAATGGCATCAATATTGTTCGAACTATGACACTAAGCATTACGAACTATCTCTAATCCGCAATTCTAGATGATTCGTCATGTCTGACAAACGAGGAATATTACGAAGGTCATTGTTACCTGATTATGGACGATCGTCAAAATTGGGACCAGTCGAAACAGACGTGTAACCTTAATGGCTACGGATCTCAACTGGTCAGTATCACTCATTTCGATGAACTCCAATTTCTCCGTACACGGATCTTGGAAGATTACAACGGAAATGATTACTGGGTTGGTGCCACATTGTCTGACAATGGTTGGGAATGGTTGTCGGGACAACCCTGGTTGAACAGCATGTGGGCAGCAGATGGAGAAGATGAGGGCGCTCCATGCGCTCGTTTACGAGAAACCGACGAGTATTTTCTCAATGACAGGGTATGCTCAGTTAAAGCTGGATATATCTGCAAAAGAGGTAATTTGTGCATATATATTAACGCTATGATTTAGCTGAACTCCATTTATAGCGGGTGTCCCAGAAGACACCAGAATAATGATTATCACCTTCAAACTTAATTTTGAGGTTTGAGTAAGATAATATAATTACGAGCCACCGTATACATTTAGATGCATGTGAACTCAATGGCGAGTTTCCAGCTTACTTTGTTTGATAGGTCGTTGAGAAAATGTATAATAATAACGAAACAACCTATAAACCACTAAAACATAATGACTATAATTTAAGAGCTCTATCATAAATAAAGTATATTAAACACAGTGGTCAAAGTTAACACTTCGTGGTTTGCATATTTGCATGTATTTTCAACAATTGATAAATCACACAGGTCAGACATGAATAATGTTTAGAAGATCTTCAGATTGCTTACTTTTTTCTGGACATCATTTCATGATTAATCAATGCATTCACAATTAATATTAACTTTTAGTTGCTGAAAGCATAGCACTCGATGAACAACAACTTGTTTGTGCCGGGAACGAGGACAATTACGACACTTTCTGTTACAAAGTAATCGATGACCAGCTACACGTAAAGGACTTCGAGGGCGCTAGACAAGAATGTCTCGCGGATGGGTATTATCTGTCAAGCATATCAACAAGCGAAGAACACGATTTTCTGAAGACACTTCTGTCGAGTAAATACAGTAGTAGACAGTTTTGGGTTGGTGCTAAGTATCAAAGCAATGCATGGGTATGGCTAGGAGGAGATGACTGGAACGATGTAGTATGGGCAGCGAACGGCGAGACGGACGGGGCTGACTGTGCACTTATAAACCGGGATGACGGGTACGCCCTCACCGGCACATCATGTAATGAGAAACACGGATATGTGTGCAAAAGAGGTAAGATCACTAGTAATGTATTATCGAACTTTATCTGAGACTGCTCATTGCACGTTATGCACACCAATACCATATGTGATAAAAATAAACTTAAATTTCTATAAATCGTGACGTCATATTTGCTTATATTTTCATAAATATACGGTGTAGCAAAAATCTTGGATTCATTCACTTTACCCAGCGTTAAATTACTTTGATTTGTTGCAGTTGCCGACACTCTGCCAATCGTAGAAGCCGGCAACTGTGACGTCATGATGCAGAAGGACACGTGTTACATTGTATCAAATCATCGCGCTACATGGGACGACGCACGTGACTACTGTGCTGCAATGGGCGGCAACCTTGCAAAACTAGAGAAGAAAAATGTTCGGTCCAAATTAGACGAGATTGCGAGTGAAAAGTGTGTAGCATCCTTCATATTGCAATTATCAAAACAAGTTTGCATCTGTTGTCGGGTGACATCTGCATCAGACATTATCTTATATTTGTTTGCCTACATTTGTTTCTATGATGTTTAAAGCGGGGTTGTCGTCATCTGCGCATGCGCGAGCGTTGTTATCGTCGCTTAGTTCTCCGCTTTAAAACAGAATCGATTTGTCGTCTGCGCTTCTAGACACTATCAAATGCATCGTATATAAAGGTCAACATGAAAATACGTCGTCAAATCCGCCATGTTTGTTGATTCTCGCCAGTTGAAAAGACTAAGATTAGCTATCAAACTATCCGTCCTACCCGTAAGAACGAATTGACTGGTAAATACTCTAATTTTGATCTTGACTTCTGTAAACAACTTATCCGCTGGTTGCTAACGAAATCCAGTTTACCATTCCTCTAAGTCGCGCACTCTGACGACGGAGCGCTTCTGAGACGTCAAAATGACGTTTATGTTTGAAAGCAATGTCGCTGAAATGAAAAAGTGTTTCTGTATGTGTATTAGGCGTGTTGTGTTTTGTTTTGTTTTTGTGTTTTTTTGTTTTTTTTTATAAATAATGAATAACCTGGAAAAGCTGCGTTTGTTACACTCACTCTATTTACAGGAATTTTGACATTTGGATTGGGTTGCATGACCTGGAGGTCGATGGAAGTCCATACTGGACTTGCGGGGATCAGTTGAAATCTACTAACAGTGAGAAAAAACTACCCTGGGCCTTCGACAATGATAACACCGGAGACAACGACTGCGTCCGACTAGTGCCAACCTCAGAAGGGGAATACGAATGGCAATATGCAAATTGCGATACAAAATACCATTATATGTGTGTTATAGAAGGGGTGGGTGAGTATAATGTCGATTTACTCGTGTATATTTGAGGAATAACAAAACAATGTTATTCATTGATAACTTTTTTATAGTTAGAACCATCTAGTAACATAAATATTTATTTAGTTGCGTATATACACCAACCACAGATTCAAATAACACTGACGCTGCCGAACACCTTTAGCGGATTGAGTTATAGAGCGTCGGATGGACCCCCCTGTAACTCAAATATATAACAAGTTATTCGTTGTTTGAGTTAGTAAAAGCCGTATTTAGTATTCAATAAACACTCAGATGATAAAAGCTCTACAAATGCATGCTGATGCAATTTACATGATCTTTTCTACGTCACTTTTCGTTATATGAATATTCAACATTTTTTTATTAGTATACTAGTATGCCGTCCACTATTTTTGATTCTCCAGCAAAGAGACAAATTTGACCACTGCAAATAATGCCAGCTTACGAGGTTTACCTGGATTGGCATTGCTTCGGTTCCAGAACCCTTTGTGTTTTAATGAGTTTAACTTGGTACACATTGTGTTAAAGTTTCATTCTAAATGCATGATCTGCAGAAAACCTCTCACTTATCCCTGTAAGCGCCATATACGGGTTTTAAATGTTGTGGGCACTCCAATGCAACAGAAGCCTGAAATGTTCTGAAATGAAATAAGGTGGTCTTGATAATAACAACAATGAAAGATTTGTTTGATTTGTGATTAAACACAACAACTTTAAATACTGGCTATCATCAGTGCTCAAAAGTTTTCTTCATCTAATACTAATACAACTTTTGTAGTCTATTTGACATTTGATTTGAAATTGTAATTGAGTTTAACAACGTTATATCCTTCCGATCCGGATTAAGGTGTTTGTGTCAATGCGCTATTACACGTGGTTAATGCACTATTTCAGATGACAAAACTGCACGTGCCAGCCTTGATGAGAAGCAGAATCGACTGAAAGCAGATAGACACGTACATATGCAAGAACCGAACGCATTGCTGGAAGAAGTCAATTCTGGTGTAGGTATGTGGTCTTACAGTTAAACTTAATTTTTTGTCAGAAATCTCAGAACCGAATCATAGAGAGATTTGTATTTGATATGGAGCGGTGAGCAATACGCTAAATGAACCAAAGCAATGCTAATTTGGTTAGGTAAAATAGCCCCCAAAATGTAACACATTCTGTTACGTTCAGGGAAACATATTCAAGATAAATGGGAATGACTGTTTTAAAGTACAGCATAGTACAATATTATTGCCTTTCGTCCTAGGGGAAATTGAAAAAAAAAGTGTGGTTTTATTTTATTTTTTATTCAATACCACAACAGCAAAATATATGTCAAATATTGAACATTTATTAAATAATGGTTGTGCTAAAAGCTGACTTGAATCTACAAAACATCGTCTGAATCAGAAAATAATTTCTAACTGTGCACTGGTAGGCGTTGCTTCTCGACAATCTTCCAGCACTTGCTGGGTTTAAATTTCTTTCAAGCCGGAGAAGAAATGGAAGTCAATTACGATTAACATAAAGAAGAAGCGATGTATTGTAGCTCTTCAAATTAAATTCTTGTTTATTTATTTATTTTCATTGCAGAGAATGAACTGCTGGTTGAAATTGACATAATGCTGTTACCAGAGGAGATGGAGCGTCTCTTGAGTGGCTTATCACCGGTTTCTCCGAGAGGGCGTGGTAAAAAGCGAGGTCAATTTGTAGACAACAACGGCAATCAAAAGTATGTCATACCACAGTATGTCGCATTACGTCACGTTACGCCACGTTGTGCCACGTCCCGTCACATCATATTAGGTCACGCGACGTCTTAAACATCGCTACATGTCTTGCAATGTGACGTCACACCACGTTGTGTCTATAACGCTATTAATTAATCACTCGTATGGTTATATAGCTGTATACAGTAATAATTACAACTCCTAAACGTTTTTAGGAAGTAATGTTCAGTGGACCTCTTTGTGGTATAAATATGCATTTTACGGCGGGCCATAACTAAATATGTTTCAATATTATACGATTGTCTGGGGTGTTATACGACTGTTCTTGTGATATTGTACGAATGCCGGGCGTGTAGTTTTGGGTTGAAATCCGTGCACATTAATCAGTTAATTTGTTTAATAGTCAGCAAATTTGAGATTTCACTAACGTCTGGCGAACAGATTTAAAAATTTAAATTTGGCATATAAAAAATGTATGTGTTCTAGGATGAACCACAAACCACAGATGTTGCTAGTATTTTACATTCACATGCATCTCATACAAGGTGGACCAGAATCCAAATTTTTCTATACAATATTTTTTATACTCACGGTGTACATAAAGTCACCTCCAATGATCAATTAAGTGGGAGAAGTTGAAGTGGGAGACCAGTTTAAACAGGCATGCTCGGTGTTTAGCAGAATCATGCATGTTTATTCTCATAAACTACACTAGAAACTAAAATATTTTTAATGGGATATAAACACTATTAATAGAAGTTATGTGGGCCATTTTCTTGTACTGTGTCGTGTGTGTTTGTCTAATTGTATTTCCTGGGTTTAGTTGTTGATACTAAGGATCACAAAGCTATTTAGACCATCAGGCTGCTTCAATATTTTGGTGATACCAAATTTGTTTGTTTTTTTCATACAATTAATTATCTACCAAATTACATTTTGGACTTCTGCCCACATTGCTTGAATATTCTTAGCAATATGCATCTCTAAGCGTGGAGTTATATGTTCATCACGGTACATGGTACATAATATTTATTATTTAGTGGGCCAAGCCCTTTGAGGGCTGAAGCCCATTTTGTTATCGCTGGGATTTTTCTTCTTCCCGACGCTGTTTTTTTTTTTTTTTTGTCTGCTCGTTTGAGAAAATGGCTGAACAGAACTTGCTGCGCTGATTGGTGGTGATGTGAACTTGTGCACTGAACTTTCTAAATTTGTATTTGTTAACTTCCATGGCCGCTATCGAGGGTCAAAATTCGACCACAGGGGGAGGGGTAATCACTCTTTTCTAAGGGCCTAGGGCTTTCAAATTCTTTACTGTATATAGTACTGCCTAAGTGCAATAAATGTCGACAATATAAACTATAGCGATCACGTGACTTATTCTGTTGGGTCTATTTTTAAAAAGATGCTGACTCAGCATTTTTTGTTCATTAAAATCTCTTCTCCTCCTGAACAACATTGTCGTTCGCAATGAAACTTAGTATATAGCTTCTTCTAATATATATCTAATTAGTATGGCAAACAAAATTTGATTGGTCAATTGATTTGGTCGCCATCTTGGATTTACTGAAAACCGAAATCGGCCATTTTGACCACATTGTGGCGGTCTAGAAGTCCCGATTTTTGTTGTGTTGCACCTGTATCCCATGTTATCAGTCACATGGTTATGCTGATGTTGAATATAACGAACTATTTAACATGTTACACTTCATTATGCAGGGATATTGGTATCAACACGCCATTTCAATGAGTATCTGCAGATAACTTTTCCGACAATTCTGCTTGGACCCCGTCAACAGCTTTAATTTATATTGTTTCAGGTTTCCCTTAATATATATGTAATGTTAAATACGAATCTATCATTATGTCACTACGTTCAGCATGCTCACCTACATACGGATTACTTTAGAGTAGACCGAAGATTTGTTCTCTGTTCAGAACATTCTACAGAAAATAAATTTGATCACGTCCTTATGAGTCAATACAGACCTTCTCAGTGCCAGTTCAAACATTTACGCAAAACTGAAAGCCAGTGAAAATTGTACATCATTATGAATACCACAAACGGCCGTATGTTTACTATTCCGAATACTACAGATGACAGTCTAGGCTTCAACCTCTTTAAATAAGGTGTGACTAGATTTTTTTATTACTCTATATATGTCTATGATCCCCCAAAGGCCGGATGAGTTACACGGGGCAGGATCCGAAAAGTGTAGTACTACTAGAGACAAATGAGTTAAATGTGAACCGAGAATTTGGTAAACATAGTTAACTAACAGTGTGAAAAATAAAAATAAAAACCCCATTCGTATACGCGAAGATAAGTTGAAAATGGATAGCGAGTGATAAGACTGTATTAATTCAATTGTGTACATTAATTAATTAATATACACCGATCCTACCTTAAATTAAGATATCGACAATTATATAACACCTCCGACAATCGTAGAATATCGCGGAACCAATAGTATAACATCGCCGACAATCGTATAATTTTGCCAAATTTGCAGTTACGGGCCACCGTCTTTTTTTGCCAGTAAACAGATGGTTATATAATGTAGGTAGCTCGATACCCTCAATTATAATTTCATCAATTGTTGTTTGTCTACACAAATCTATAGTATTCTCGGAACATGCAAAAATTTGAGTACAAAAACGTTTAGTATAAACACAATCACTCTTGTTCGAACTGACATTTGGATGTTATTTCTGTACAGATCGCGACGAAGACGCAACGCCTTAGCATGGGACACGTATTACTGGCCAGACGGTGTCGTTTACTACGACTTCAGTACGTCAGCACCACTAGGTACGTAAGCGAACACATGAAATGATTACAGTGTAGTTCTAATGGTATAATTATCTAACACTAGAGTAGATATCTAGGGATATTTTAGATTTGAAAACACTCGAATGAAAAGACCGCCCCAACTAATCATACCAGTCAGAAATATTCATACTAGTGAAATCAACACAATTTCTGAATTTTGGTAACATGTGTTAGCTTTATTTTGGAGAATTTCACATACAGCCAATAGGGTGGATCCATACAAACTTGAAGGTTTCAATGCCCGGATCTGTTTCTGATTTGTTTGCTTTTTTTTAAAAACGTATGGCTTTCGATTTTTACTTGAAAAATAATTATATCACTTATAGGATCACGTGATTTTTGAGCGTTTGTATCTAGCCATTCAGAGCGTAGTGGCACATTGTTTATGTGTGAAAATTCTATTTACATGTTACGCTTTCAGCCTCAGAAGACGAGGATCAGGTAATGTCGGCAATAGCTTACATCGAAAATCGGACGTGCATACGATTTACCCGGCGTACTGATCAACAAAATTATATCAATATATTCAGCGGAGATGGGTGAGTACTTTGTTATAGACGTGTCATTTCGTCGTGACCGCGTGAATTGGAATATACTAGGTGGAAATACATTTTCCCCGTGTGTGTATAGGTTGTTATGTCCAGGAAAGCACTCACAGCGGGAACATTCTACAAAGATTTAATCACAAATCAATGTTCGGAGACATTACACCTCACTCGTCTCAGTATCTTTCTCACACATCGCTGTCTCTGTATCTTTCTCACTATATGTTATGCTATTTTGCTTACACAGTTTCTTCACTTATATTTAAAAAAATACCCTTCTTTTTTCATATTTACCACAAGATGGTGACGTTCAACTTGGTAAAATCAACATAGATAAACCATCATGGTGTAAATACGATGAACCCCGGAAGGCTTTGCAACTGACTATTATATATTCTCTATACATACGAGTAAAATCGTAGACAGCATTGGTCAGAATAAAATTCTTCTGTCTACTAGTCGTAACGTCGTTCATTTTAGTCGAGGGCCGTGCTGGAAAGCACATAACGTCCGACTAGTGATTCTCCGGAGGGAAATATGCACATTTGATACACATCCCACATAGGGGTAATAACGAGGGCTCGTGTATTACAACAAATATTTCTGAATAACCACTTTTTTCCAGATGCTGGTCGTATTTAGGACATACAGGTTCGAAGCAGGACTTGTCACTGGACGTTAGATGTGTACAGCTTGGAGTGATTTTACATGAGATGTTCCACGCACTAGGTTTCTGGCATGAACATTCCCGGTATGACAGAGATGATTTTGTTTCTGTAAATTGGGACAATATTAAACCCGGTAAGATCAATATACGTTGATGGCAGACTTAATTAATCGACACTCATCCGAAAGCTTAATTCCGATGAATAACAGTCATTAATAGCATTATAATATTGGTCACATATTTATTTGCTTTGATTTTCAAAACACCTAAAAGTCTTGGGGTCTAGTTGAGAGCTAGTTGTGGTTCCTTAGCTCTTTTTGTGTCGGTCTTCAGTCTTTGTGTTGATATATGAATCATTTACGATATTTAGGTATTTTCAAAATTGATTCATGGTGCTTCGCATACGTGGTATTGCAAATAAAAGTTGAAAAAGGCAGAATATGTTCTCGCCATCGAACTCGTCGGGCAATCGATAATTTGCTTATTAAGATCTCACTAAAGCAGAAACTTGACAAACACCACTAGTTTGATGTTCTTTTATTCGGGATATATCGCTTCTTACCATACGTGCACGTAACTCCGGCGACAGCTATTTTTGTCCGGTCGAACGAGGACAATAAGTCGTCACTTGAAAAGGTATTCCCGATGGACTTGTTGGATACGTAAAGCGAACATGACGTCTGCTTCAGATGCATGTGTATACTGCCCAAAGTCTTGTAAGAGAAATGAACAAATAGATAAAATGAATACATTCCATGCAAGATGCAGGGAAAATAGACAACAGCAAATACTAAGAGGTTCATACAAACTACTACGGTAATAGTAGCAAACGGTCATTTTCAGGCATTTCAGCTGTTGAACATTCTGATGGAGTTACTAATACAGTGACGCCATTTAGCCAAGTAATTGTGTTCTTGTTCGACCTCAGGAAAAAAGATGTCATTGGCGTTACGTACGGAATAGTCAATTAAAAAATCTAATATAACTATTTCGAAGAACCTGTCGATTTTTTATTTGTTAAAATTCAGTCTCGTTGATAGATCAGTATTGCACTAGCTTACACCAAGTTTAGTATTCGGTAAAACAATAATCCTGTTTTTCACTGCCTAGATATGATCAGCAATTTTGATAAATACGATCTTGATTGGATGAACATACAAGGCCTGGAGTACGATTATTCATCTATCTTACACTATAACCAGTATGCCTTCGCTGTGGACCGATCGATACCAACAATGACACCCACTAATCCACCAACAGCGTACATCGGTCAGAGAGATGGTTTCAGCCCGCAAGATTTGTTAGAAATCAATAGCCTATACAACTGTCCTAGTAAGTGTATCGTGTTAATGGCAGTAACTCACTCATTGTTTTCTTGATTATTGGTGATTATCGGATTACAAAATAGAATTCCCTATATGTCACGCCCTCTGAGGTCAATGCGATTCTGTGACGTCAAAATGATATAAATAATAATTGTATTAGTAATTCTTCACTTAGGATGTAGTGCATCTTTGAAAAACGAGTTGACGGACTAATATATATCATAATATCGACGCTGTAAACGACCTTCATTTTCTTTCCTAGTCGCATATACCTCTTTCATCAAGAGAGGATGAGACGACGTCGACTAGAGCGGTTTAAAGGGGGGAGTCAAGCCAAACAACACAATGACCCCCAAGAAAAAGCTCCACAAATGTAGGAGAATGCAATTTACAGTTTTTTTATATCACTTTTCATTCTCTAGATGTTCAACATTTCATCGGTATTATGTAGTCAGCCATCTTGATTCTCAAGCAAAGGATTATGGGTAAAGTATGACATCATAGAGTCTGTTGTCAGAAATTGAGAAAATGATTTCATCTATAACATGGGTAATACTGATGCGAATTAGTTCAATTTTTTGTTGTGCATGTTACTCTTGTATGTTATTATAGTAATGAAAATTAGAATGTTACAAATACACATCAAGTGAAGATATTGCTAAAAACGTTAAAAAAATAAAAATCGTTATTTTCATTGTGAAATATAGAATAACACTTTTTTGTCCACTTTTTATGGTCAACAGGTAATATATCACCTATATAACCTACTCACATCGGTAAATTGTATAGAATATACGGAAATTTGAGCATTTGGTGTAAAAACATAAAAATAATATTTTCAGTTCTGTTTCCATGACAACTATTTTATAAGCATGTTTGTCACCAGTACATGTATGCTACCATGTTCTAAACTGTCAGCCAATTTGAAGTTCAACTTTTGAAGTTATAGATGAAATCATTTTCTCAATTTCTGACAACAGACTCTATGATGTCATACTTTACCCATAATCCTTTGCTGAAGAATAAAGATTGCGGTTCACATAAATTGAATATCTAGAGAATGAGAAGTGATATAAAAAACTGTAAATTGCATGTTCTTACATTTGCCGAGCTCTTTCATCGAGGAGTATTATGTTGTTAGCCTTGACTTTCCCTTTAAGATAAACAGGGCCTATTTGTGCAAAAATTGTCCTTCTAATACTATTACGCAATATGTTGACCGTAAATAGCAATGTACTTGCCAATACGTCATAGCATGTGTTTTATGTGCATGTCTGCCCAAGAGTTCATTTTTAATAATTTTATTTGAAGTTTGTGTAGCAAAAAATTGTAAAGAGTGTACCAATATTAATATTTCTTAGATTAATAGATATTTCTTCATTACGCCTTTCAGTTGCGGTAGATGGTGGCTATTCGCCCTGGTCTGAGTGGAGCGCTTGCAGCGTAAGCTGTGACGGGGGAATCAGAAGTCGTTCCCGCGTTTGCAACAACCCTGCTCCTTCAGTCGATCCTGACGGTGCACCTTGCGATGGACCCAGTAGCGAAAACAGTGCGTGTATGATAGTTCCATGTCCATCAGATGTTATTGGTAAGTTTGTTTGTATCGTTACGCTGAGCCGTTGCAGTTTGGCGTTATTGATTTCGTCTCATACGAATGGTGTAATATTCCATATTGAATTCAGCTGTGCCTTCATCAAATCGAATGTAGAATCGACAGAGGGCGCCATTAGTTGTTGCATAGCATTCACAGTGTTTTATACATGTTTAAATGACGTTTAGAAGTGTGCTACAGTGGAACATAGGATGCGTACGGGAAATTAAAATATTGATCAAAGAAGTTGAGGTTAACCAATGCCATTTGAATGATTTTAAGTTTATGGCTGACAAACGTTCATGCAACTATTTTTTTCAAACAACATTTAAAATTATTGACAATTGTTACGATGCAATAATAATCATATACTCATACCAAATAGCAGTTCACTATAACTTAGCACAAAATGCTGACGACGTTGGATCCCTGAGGTCAACTGAGGTCAAACATTTGGTCACTCTGAATAAATAATAATATCGAAAGCTTTTCATCAGATCGAGTTAAACTAAGCCTGTGATTTTACATTTATCCATAAAATTTAACCATTGATCAGTAGCATTAGAAAACGATGGTCTAGTTGAAATGTTTGGTGTAAAACAAGACTGATAAAAGAACTTTACATGTACATGTACATGTTTTTTTTCAAACTACATACCCGGGCATAGTGGGATTCGGTGAGGAAAGTCAGCACAGCACCAGTATTTAATGGCATGTTATATATGAAATATAAGTACCGATACGGGACAACCCATCTGATGAGACGTGGATGTATCCTATCAATCTTAATACCGAATATTATTAAAATAAATTGGATATGTTGATGTCGTCTTTGTAGTATTACAATACAGTGAATTCAAACATACCGTTGGAATTGAATTCAACAGACAACACTGCGATAAAGACTTTCCGTTGTCAACATTGTGAAATTCGTTCGTTTTTAAGCAGAAAAATACAGTATTTTTACCAAGTAAAATGTTATTTATTAAAGTTATTGTTCATACATGAGCTGTTGGAATTACATATCTTTCATTCAGCTTCTTTCATTTATAATTTAAGACAAATAAAAACCAAAAATGTAGAGAATATAGAAAATTATCTTTTTCTTTTTTCTCTTTTTTTTATAATCGGTAATTATGAAAATTAGTTATCGGTGCATATGGAATGCAATTCGTTATGAATTATTTTTAATATAAATTTCTGGTTTTTTGAGGCTTTTCTCCCTAAAAAATTATATAATTTGACAATGTCGAACACGGAAAGTCTTTATCGTAGTGATCAGACCATCAAAACGTGCCATATCAGAACTAAGTTTGAATTACCACATAATTTGTGTATAATGAAATTGTTGTTCTGTTTAGACTACACGTGGGCAGGCTGCTGGTGGGATCAAGGTGTCCCTTCACTATTGACGACATTAGAAGGTACCGGTAACCCATATCTGACAGAGCCCTTTGACCTTAGGGAAGACAAGGCAACAGTAAGTTGACTGTGTATACCCAACGTAGGAAATTTAGTTATTAATTAAAAATATCTCTGATCAGTTATCTGGAGTCACCCATTTATATTTTCTCCGACTTCCAATTCAGTACGATCCGGAAATGTATTGGGTGAGCGAAAATAGTTATTTTGAATGTGTTTTTTTTTATATGACTTGATAATATTATTAATAATCACCAATTCCCCGAAATGATATTTATTCACTGTTTCTAGTAGTGGATGTACAATGAAATATACACTAATTTGCAACGCTGAAATGAGGATTTACTTATTCAACAGAAGTGTGCCCTAGCAGCTCAGCACGTCGGTGACGATATGTTTGCTCTACGATTTGGTGGCAAATGTTATAGCTTTAATTCAGAGTTGGACGGAATGCTTTATGCGACCGAAGGTCCTTCTGTCGAGTGCGTCAACGGATATGGGTCTACGGACTCAATTGATGTCTACGGTATGTAAATATATTTATATATCTGTTCTTCCTCTGAAAGATAGGTCTCTACTATTGTGGTTTTGGCCCTCTATAATTGAGATCAGTTTTTGTTTTGTTTTTATTTTTGACGCGGAGGACGCTGTTACGAAACTCTTGGTCACTGATTGGCCTGTTTTGTATTCAAATAGTCTACTGACAGCTTTCTGATGTATTATGCAGCCTCAAATAGTACTATGACTTGTTTTTAAAGCCTTATATTGTGTTACTCATATTTCTGATATGTATTGATATGTGGCACTGTGTGTAGACAATGATCATAATGAAGTAGAATATGCGAATTGATTTCGGAACTCGGTTTATTGTCGTAAGGTCGTGCCTAGCGAGATAACAGTATTTAAGGAATTTCGGTAAGATGTTAAGTATGTAAATTTAATGCTAAACTTCTGATTCATTACATAATTATTTTTATTATGTATACACTGCACTGCATAACCACTGTCATACTGGCCGAGGGATGATTAGAATCACTTGGGTTTCTGTCAGAATGGATTGACTAATGTTTTGAAATTTTATACAGTATGGACTCCATTGAACAGAATTTTTCTTCTCTACCATATATATCAGTATATTAGTATATTATTTGATAGCTATGGAATAAGCCAGAAAATAACAAGTGTTTTGTTTCCAGTGGTATGCCTTGCCAATGACCTATGACGTCATGCGAACCGTTCTTCATGCGCATAGCAAGTTGTAGTCAAGTTGTAGTTTATTTTCAGTCACAAAAATTGTGAGTCCAAACCTCTTGTGGAGTAAATAAGCGGAAGCGATGATGGGTAGAAGGGAAAAAGGACAATGCCGATAAGACTTCTACCTTTCATGCTGTAACATAACCCAGTAACGCACTGTTATGTAAATAAACTCGGTTTTACTACAGTTGCTGGTACGCCAAATGTTGATGGAGGATGGAGTGTTTGGTCATCGTATGGATCGTGTAGTCTGTCTTGCGGAGGAGGAACGAAACAACGATCTCGAGTATGTAACAATCCATCTCGTGTTGGAGATGGTGCCGATTGTGCGGGGAGTAGTGTGGAAAACATTGATTGTAACACACAAGGTTGCCCAGGTATGTTTTCCACGTTAAAGCGGGGGAGTCGTCACCTGCGCATGCGCCAGATTGCCATAGGGTGTCATCGTTTACAAACAAGCGTCTACCCATGATCCTTTGCGTTTTCAGCGTGTGCTGTTATCATCGCTTGGGACTCAATTTCCGCTTATGCGCAGATGACGACCCTCCCGCTTTAAACAATGAAACATATAATTGTAGGTATGTTTCCGTGAATTGCTTTAGCATAACACGTGTTCTATGTGCATGTATACGTGTATGACTAATATATTTATTATACAAGACTCGTAGGGTATTTTTGAACAAATAGACATTTTTAATGGAAACAGAACGAAGACAAATCAAGAATGCGCACAGTCAATAGAAAATCGTTTTTTCTTCTATCTTTGTACTTCATCTTTATATTTAATGTTTTTCATCTACGTGTTTATTTCGTTGTTTTTTTCGTTAAATCCGAATTTATCTCGATAGTTGATGGTGGCTGGAGTGACTGGGGCGAATGGAATTCGTGCTACCCGGAATGCGGATATGGTTGGAGTTTACGCTTCCGGGATTGCAATAACCCACTTCCGGAAAATGGCGGACTTGAATGTATAGGGGATGACTACCAGTACACACAGTGTTTCACTGCCTGTCCCATAGGTAAGTATAATGGTGATTTTCTGACACCGACATGTGACCTGCCCGATTGTGTTATTCCTAGTGAGTACCAACTACTGAACTACTGATTATTTATGGGGTAAAATCGAAGTGATTTTAAGTCTACATTTAGTATTTTGAGAACATGGATTTATTATTCATACGTACTTGCTATATACTTTATAGTTGATGGTGGATGGTCGGAGTGGTATCCAGGCGCGTGTTCCGCATCCTGTGGAAATGGTACAATAGCCTATACAAGAGAATGCAACAACCCAGCACCGCAAAACGGCGGTGCTGATTGTTACGGTGAGGCACAGAAAGAAGAAGTATGTGTCTCTGGTGTCCCATGTCCAGGTATGATATAATTTAGATGTTGCATTTCAGAGGATAGTTTGTCAGGATTTAGTATTCGCTCAAATCATTACGCATGATGCCTTTAAATATGTAATATGTGCTATTTCCTCTCAATTTATGCTCCTATTAATATTTCATAGTTGATGGTGGGTATTCCGATTGGGGAGAGTGGGAAGAGTGCTCATTGTCTTGCGGTGTTGGACACCAAACACGGTCTAGGTTATGTGACAACCCTGAACCAGAATATGGCGGTCAGAATTGTCAGCATCTAGGATCTTATTTGCAGACCCAGTCTTGTAACGAACAACACTGTCCAGTTGGTAGGTCGAATTTAATACAATTGTTCCCTTGTCGTATTTGAAACACGTTCTGGTATAACCATCGCCATAAAAAGACTTACCACAGAAAGCCGTGGTTAAATACATATACACTGTAGTATTCAGTAGCTTGAATTGGAAATCCATCAGCCCGCGTGTCCTCCATCATTTACAGGGAACCAATAAATCAACTTGTGGAATCTGATCATGACTTGTAATCAGTGCTCCTTCTAAAAAGAGCGACGATTTGTCATGTCCAATCATGAATATGCAAATAATCTCTTTCGAATACAAACCATGTAGTTGCATATTTTACATATTTTTGTATAATTTCGTTGTTGATTTTGGTCAAAAAGGACAAAATTTGCTATTGACTACTAATTTTGATTAACATTTATGAAAAAATACGCAAATAGTTTTCAAAAGTGACGTTTGAATGGTTAAATCATGTGGTGTTATGTCGATGTATACAAATGTTTTTCACTAAAAGAATCGACCGCTGATTTACAACGTCAGTTTTATGATAGCTATTTATATTTATATCTACAGCCATTCACAAATATACATGAATTAGTAAGGAAATGCATATGCTTTTTTCGTTCGTTCGTTCGTTCGTTAATTTACGTTCACAGAGCCCGTTGTGTACTATTTCTAAACAGTGCTACAATAAACTACATTGTTTTTCAGACGGTGGTTGGGGTAATTGGGGAGAATGGGGTGAATGCACTCTAGACTGCGCCGATGGAGTTCAAGTCCGTTTAAGGTTATGCGATAATCCCAAACCGATGTATGGAGGAGCTGATTGCATTGGAGAAGATTCCATGGAGCAACTGTGTGATTTACTACCATCATGTAACTATGGTAAGTTCCTATACTACATGCATAACTGTTACGAAATGCATTATGCCGTGTAGTCGGAGTTGTGGACGTAAACAATACTCAATAACTACGATCTCCCGGTAGGCAAAGACTACGCATTGTTGTCCTTGATACTATATTTTTACATCATTTTAATCATTTCGTGGTCATTGTATGAATACTATATTTGTCTTTGATAATACATATTTTCTTCATAACAGGTCCTGATATTATTGAGGTTCCGGGTAAGTTGTACAATCATTGTTAACAGTATCAATGTGTTTTTCAGTGAGATTCACGTCAGATCATTTGTGTAATATACAAGAATATCTATTCTGATGTTTTAGCTGATCCAAAACGTAAACAAGCTATTAAGATCATTACGTATGACATGTGCAAAACCGTTACATATTTATCGAGGATTGAATGGAAATATTACAGAACATAATTTACTTTACATTGTGATTTCGTTTTAGTGTTGGATCCGATACTGGAAACAGCCGATATTTTCTACCCCATGGACAACATGCAGAATAAGAAAATATTTGGAATTCCCCATAACATCGACACAAAGACAAATGCTGCGTTAGTTGATTTTGCTCGATATGGAAGGTCCCTAAGTCTACAAGAAGGCGACTGGGTGCAAGGAGGTATGTTCTTCGATTTCAGATTTGAGATATTGAGCTATTATATAACAGTATATTTTAGATTTATTATTGATTATGACGTCTCATTTTGTTTGATACTGGATGTTGAAAATATAATGTATTATATTTTAATATTTGTTCGACGAAACAACGAAATTCTGCTTAAAACACTGCGATGGAAATAGTTGCTTTCTGTATTGTTAAATTCTTTCGTTTTGATGCAAGAATTACAGTACTTCACCAAGAAAAATAATAATTTTGTAATTTCATTTAGCTTCTTTCAATCATCCTTCAAAACAAATAACCTGCAAACATGTAGAAAATAAGCCAAATTATCGGTTATAGTGAATACATTTTGTTATGAGATATTCTTAATATGTTTTATAATTTTTTTGTCAAAGTCAGTTGTTCTCAGGTTTTTCCTCCAAAACGAACAAAAATTACAGTATCGAAAACGGAAAGATTTTATATTAGTGTTTTTATATTTTTCATCCAACGTAACACAATCTTAGTGGAAATTTGCGTCCAACGTCCAATTGTATAAGTTACTCCTTCCATAGACTGATGGTGGAGTACTATTGTTTGGACCATGGATATGCCAATGCTACCAGTATTGCGTACTTCATATTGACAAGATGTCTTGCATTGCCTATACTAAACACTTTAAAACTGTAATGTATATATACATAAACAAAAACATTTAATTGTAGGGAATTATGCAAACTCCTGTTTGTCTTCACCAATGATGTGCAATGGCGGCTTTACAGTCTCGTTTTGGTTGAAGGTTGGTGTAGAAAATCAACCATTAGGGTAAGTAATACGGAACTGATACACTACTAGACTAGACTAGACTAGACTAGACTGTGAATGTCTGTAAATGTAAATGTATGTGTACCAGTATTATGTTTTCTAAAACATTACCATAGTTAATTACCATATTATACACCATCCCTCGTTGATTTATAAGAGAAACACATCTTTGAATATTCCATTCTTCAATATGGCAAACCAGTAATGTAAGTTTTTACTTGTTAAGTAATCTAGCCATACGCTAGTCGAAATAAGTAATAGTGTTGATGAATACATGTATATATAAATATGGTTGTAGAATATTGAAAGGTCTTACAAGACAATCGTAATCAAGCATTTGAATACTGTTTTCTGTTCAATCATGTACATAGCATTCTTCTTACTCCCGGCTTCCTCTCATTCAGGAACAACTTTGTCTTTGACACGGGATCGTCACAGGGTTTTTCAGTTTATATTCGTAAGAATAAGTTACTGAAGGCAATTGTACGGTATGGAGAGAGAGAATACTCGGTTGATATGCCATCTAATGTATTGAATGTACCTATATGGCATCACATAGCGATTACAGCATCGCCCCTGAATGGACTCATGATGTATTACAAAGGTGAGATAGAATCGTATTTTTTCAGCTGTGTTACTCTTCTTTTGGAATGTTTGTTTCAATGTATGGACAACCAGGAGTTAATTTTTTACTAAACGCGCTTTCCACGAAATCAGTCTAAAAATGAATGACAATTTTTTGATAGACACTAGACTAAGTTTATTCAAATTTGAAAAGATATTTCCATTCTTCTGACTTAGAAATATATATAATAACAAACATCTATATAATCTATTTGTAAGAACATCGTCGCCATTTTTGTTACCCTTAAAGCAGTATGATCATCATCTGTCTACTCTTCAACTATGTACCAAAGGTACTGGGAACTGTGGACGCTATGATCGTAGAGAATGAAACAAAACAAGTCGGGAAGTTGTTGCTCTCGAGGTGTTGACAGAGACCATTTGTGTATGGTGGGGAAAATGTGTTAAATTCTCATTGTACGATTGAAATACCGTTGTTTACAGTAATCTACTTTGCCATTCTGTGTACCAGCCATTAGATGACATTCACTAAAATAAATAAAAACACTAATACATTTTGGAAGACTTGAAATTAGATTTACAATACATGTCTTCTATTGGTCTTCATTTTTCGTTTCATGGACACATAACTTGTAAACTCTGTCCACCTGTTCACGTGTCAGCGTTTTATTTGTTTTTTGTCACATGTTCTTGGAAAATATGATCGGAAAAAAGTTCCTTTACATTTTCATGCAGGTCAGCCATTCAACTGGGATTACTTTGGACGAACGTCACCCCGAGGCTCTGACGATGTTCTCACCAATTTCACAATCGGTAAAGCTAACGGCGATCAGGCTGCTCGTTTTGTTGGTGAAATAGACGAAGTTGCCATCTGGTATCAGCCACTAAAAGCAGATGAGATTTATCAAATTTTCCGAGCAGGTGGGTCATGTATTCAACCGACGTACTGCTCATTGGTTGGTTCAAACGTGTCGTTTTGTGCTGTGTAGTGTAATATGAACAGAATCAATTCAGTAGTACATGCAAATTAGTTCTGAAATAATTAAAATATTACAATGTAGTGGAATGAATTCAAATATACTAAACAACACATATTCTTTCCTCTTCCAGTTCCCCCGGATTGCCAAGACTGTGACCATAGGGCAACGTGCGAGGACGGAGTAGGCTGTGTCTGTGCTATCGGTTATATCGGCGATGGCTATATGTGTTATAAAGATTATGGTGGGTTGTCATAGAAACTGTTGTACAATGCATGTATAATCATTCAACCTACAATATCAGGTCCTTAAAATACTAGTAGTTGTAAAGCTTTCTTAAGGAGCGGCTGTCGTCGCGCAGCGTAGGGTATATGGGTCTCATGGCGGCGTACACAACACGTGTAAAATACATTCATTTGATTGTTTACGTAAAATTTGAGTACGCGCTGCGCGACGATCTCAGCCCTTCAGTAAATATGATATTGTAGGGTCACGAATTTGATATACTTTTCACCTTTATGTCCGTCTCTGCGGCTTGGGTTAAAACTAACGCACGGTCCTAATCTGTGTGCATGTCCTGGCTCAACTACTTAAAACACCCATTATCGCCAGTTATAGTTATTCTTGAGGACATTACTACATATTCATATGCGTTTAACCTGCCAACAGAGACTCGTCAAAATATTAACATTAATATAATTTCTAGCAGTAATTTGTGAATCATAGTGTAAAAACTCATTGATCCATTGGTGTATTTAGCAATTGTCAGCCATGAGGTCAAAGGTTCAATCTGCTTTCGATAACCATTCAAAAGTGTTATTACACTGCTTTATTTCAATGAACTTCCATGGTGTATAGGGTGAAGCCTGTCTATGTGAACTCTTTTGGGATATAAAATACGACACGAAATAAAATGTCCAAGCCAAGAAGAGTTCGAGTAGAAATGTTGTTTTCGCAAAAGCACGTGAATGTAAAGAAAAAATGCCATTTGATATATCACTTACACATTTCTAATATTTTAGACTTTGCGCAGGACCTACAGTTGTCGCCGGTACCTGTTCCACTTTATTTCTGGCCAATGGACATCATACAAGACCAATCTATAGTCGGTAGTTCTCCAGTCATCACGAAAGGTCAAATGTTAGTTTCCAACGGTGTAGAAGATGGTGCCGTTAGTTTTAATGGTCGACGTGATTGGGTTAAAGTTGGTGAGTAGAAAGTTATAACCATTCAGAAATAATGATAATAAGGTATATTTTAATTAAAAACAACTATTTCAAGGGGTTTGTCATTATGACGACATAAGTGTCTCAGTCATCATAATTAGTTTCTTCAGTGATTAATATTATTTTTGACAAAGGCATTTTGACTGATATGTATGTTTGGCGACGTGTTGATACCTTATTGGACACGCAAACAGTCGCAAGCAATCAAAACATTGTCGACATTGAGAACAGAAGTTAATATCAGAATCTGATTGGCGGAAATCCCAGACATTGACGATATGTCTTAGTCTCTTCATACAGGCGTCATCTGAACCTAGAATTCTTATCTATCTGAATGTATGTCTGTATTCGAGCAGATGAAAAGAGCGTGAGACTAGCCTCGGTTGGTGAGGCGTCGCCTTGAACAAGTTCTGCCTCTTATGGACGTACGATTTTTTTTCCAAATTAAGAATACACAGATTTGACGATCCCGATACATATGTTTGCTTGAGAGATAAGACTAATACCAGAGACATAGTTACAATTCGTGATACTGCAAATGACATCACATTGAGCTAACCAAATTTTACGGTTTATTTGTTTATTGTTTATCACATATTGGTACATATGGTCTACTTCGTTCTTCTGTGTTTCAGGTAATTTCCGTGGACAGTGTTTAAGCTACCCTGATGCCTGCTCAAATGGTTTCACAATATCTTTCTGGATGAAGTTTTATGGACGCGGTGTGGACCGATTCAAAAACTTTATTCTCTCAACAGGTGCACAGGTAAGACCCCGAACTTTCACAATACGCCAATATTTTGTTAAATAGTGTGTTTTCTTTAATTAGTTGAAATTAACGTTCAAACCGATGCCTATATTGACAGGGACACTAAATCTACTGATTAACTGGAAATTGATGTAATTGCTACTGAGATTCAGAAGCTATTTCATTTCAACAAAATAGTCTTTCATTTGACATCTATGTTGTTCGTATTGACTTTGCTTTATTGTGTAGGCAGATGACCACACAGGGTTGTACATGTATGCGTTGCAAGGTAACCATTTTATTGGAGTACAGACAACAGCTATGATGTATCAGATAACCTACCCATACAACACGCTGTACTGGAGTCATTACGTCATTGGATGGTCTACAGAGAATGGTCTCAACTTGTATATAGATGGAGAGGTACAGTACAAGTGATTGCAAACTAAGCCCAATTAAAAAATATTGAAATATGAGTTTAGTAATTCCTATTTTATTAGGTATTACAATTTAATTTAGTATCTTATTTATTATACCATGATGTGTCTGTTTGCAAATGTTAAACAACCAACAACGGAAGGTTAATTTATGAGCGCGTATCCGAGAATTTCATACAGGGCCACCGTTTCTTGAAAACAGCTTAGCGTCGGTTGATTAACATCAATATATATATACACAATGGTTTATTAATAATATAATTCACTGGAAGATCATCCGCACAAGATTTTATTAGAATGAAAATGGGAGATGAATATGTGCCACCTGTCAAATTAAACCGCCACAGTCGTGGTTCAACGCGTTTTAATTCCGTGTAAACAAACTTTGTATTTTACACGCGTTGTATACATCGTATTAAGCTCACGTCGAACTCGAACTCGCCTATGAAACTTTGTGATTTTCTGTCCGATTGTTATCAAGAAAAAACTTCGTATGAATACGAAATTTATCTGACCCTTATAAATCTATCTCACCCCATAGTGTTTGTTTGTTTTTAGATTGTTGCATCGAGCCTGGGAGAACCAAAACATGTTTCACTGAATCGTAAATCTGTTTTTGCCGTGGGTAAACCAAACCATTTTAATACATGGAACGGAAGATTCGTGATGGATAACTTGGCTGTATGGGACCAAGAACTTGAAGCGGATCAAGTAGATGCTGTTATGATGGGCGGAGGTAGTACATTTTCTTTATCATGCTCGAATAATATTATTAGGCTAATTGTGTTTGTTTGCGTAGTGTTAGTTTCTTGAATAATAGTTTAGTTAGATAATTGTTCTGCTTATCATACGAACCTAATATGTCTACATTAAACTAGCCGCAAAACTATCTCATTTATATTTTATAAGAAATTCTTTGGTATTCAAAGAACAAGCGAGTATTTTTACTGTAACAGACTTTCATTTTGTTGCTTATCTTGTTCAATTGCTTTTGGTATTGGCTTATACTGATTTGATAGCTCGCGTCACGAAACAGTATGGCTGCCTTTAATTAATTAGTGTTATTTAATGCTACTTCTTACAAAATGTAATGTGTTAATTGTACTTGACATACAAATACTGTTTGTACATCTCCTGTGATTCTATGATAACGTTTCACTGATAAGAAGGAATCAAAATATAGTTATCTATACAGATGGCATATCAAAAGATAGATTTAATATAACACTGTATTACAATATTCTTTGCTAACAATCTATGCTGAGGTGTCTGCGTAGCGAAATACGTAATTGTTTCTGTTTTCAAGATTGAATTGTTATTCATATATTGTCATGAATTTTAAAAAGCTATATATGAATTGATTGATTTATTTATAGATTACGATTACGTCAATATTGCCATCCCTGTTTGACAATATCAGAAACACGTCATGGTTGCGAATATATAATAGCATTATATCATTCATTGCGTAGTATTTTGGTTCATGTAAAATGGATACTAAGCTAAGTCCAATGAAAGGAGTACATACAATATCGAATACAATTGGACAAACAATTCAACACGATAGTCGATAGTGTGCACAATCTTTCTAAAAAAAATCACTCGCCATTTTCCATTCATTATACAATCACATTTTGTCTTTCCCTTATCGTATTATTTTCTGATCTATTTGTGTTTTTGTTTTTTAGTTGGCGATGTATCATCATATCAAAGACGCCATGCCCGTTCACCCGAGAAATTCAGATCGTTAAACAAGAAAAGATTATCGCTAATGAGAAAGAAATAACTATGTAGGTATATATGGTAGAGGCGCACGTTGTATATGTTTTCCCCTTAACACGTTTACATTCATTTCATGTACTAACAATTCCATTAAATTGATTTTTTTTTCTAGTTGATTTTTAACCATGATTATTTATTTCTATACACTATTTTTATTTATTTTCCACAGGCAGTATGAACTCAAGTAGTATTACGGTATACCTTCACAACTCTTTAAATTATATATCTCTTATCGCATCAGTATTTAGTTGCGAGTCTGTCTATGAAAGATTGGAATCGAGGTCTACCATTCGAAGGATATGTTTGTCCGATTAAGTATCACAGCATGAATGAACCCCATAATTTGGTTGTTCGCAATAATCACATATAATAGTTTATATTATTTTTTTCGGAAGTGAAAACAAAATCAGATTTTCAAATATAGAAATGAGCGAAAGCATTACAAGATAATTGTTAAGCGACCCAGCAAGATATATACTCTCCAAGACACATAACCCCATCTTCCTAGTAAACAACTTAACTTCAAGGACTGGTTCCACACACATGTTACTTAAATGCACAAGTGACCATGACTTTGCTATCATCTATGCTCAATCACAGTGCAGGGAAATGACAACACAAATGTGTTGAGCATCTAAACACACTAATTGATTACCCCTGGTCGAGTGTAAACACAAGTGCTCATTTTTATCGAGTTGCAAAATGAAAGTGAAATGATTCGTTGATATTTTCTCTTAAAGTTTATTTTCTGTGCATCTGTACAAAGTACGAATAAATCTCCTTCAAGTAGATTGATTGGTAGTGGAATTTATTTTACGTTACAAACAGACAAGCGACTTAGATAGTATATATTTTCACGTTTATTGTAAAAACACCCATTTTTTGTTAGCCAACAATAGAAAACTTGTTTATTACGAAATTAACACATTTTGAGTTACCCGGATGCACCTACACACATATTATCATAGCACTCATAATGGCAATTTAAGGAAGAAGTGAATATTATAAATAACTTCAGCGTCAATTCCAGAAGTCGTATAACCACCATTTAATCAGGCAAAATGGTTAAAGAGTAACTGCCTGTGACAGGTGTTTCATATTTCGATATTGGTAACCACCAGGTTTGTATTAGAACGTTATTGAATGGCAACAGTAAGTGCTCATATTAATTGCCACTCTGGCAGTCGCTTGGAAATATTCTTTTGAAACATGAAACTATACTTGACAACAGTATAGGTTTCGGTTGTGTATGTAAAATAGTACTTTTCGGGCTTTTACAGCGTCGTCTATAGGAGGTTAATTATAGTATGAAACCAAAAATGATCGTTTGTACAAGATGCCATCAAACGCATACAAGAAAAAATCATGCGATAACACAATAAACACACGTTTTAGTCAATCACCTGAGACAGAAACGACACCAGCACGTCACCACATTTAGAAATAATAAAGACCAATTGTTTATTGCAGAAATATTCAACTACCCACTAACGTGATTTTACACCTCTTCAACTATAACTATAGCCATCCCAGAGATTGTTGCGTTGGTGTGAGAGTGCAATAGCGCCACCATTCGACGTAGTTTGCTGAACACAACAAATCCGATAACTGGTCAAGTATCAGTTTGAAGTAATTGCAGCAAAGTCATTATAAAAAAACTGTTGTGTAGCAGCATATGATTCAATCATGTTATGTGTTCCCTATCAATCTAATCCAATATGTACCAATAGTGAACTAAACATTACTATAAAAACAATATGATATAAACCTTCAAGTGGTCTCTGCGATTAATACAGATATACTGTCCATCGAGATGAGGGAAACAATGAAGAAAACAATGGGAATTAGTTGTCGCTACATTTGAACGGCTGTCTGGTTAACCGATTAATTGAGTGAACATAGGTGTCGGTAAAATTCTGATTCTTTCGGGGAGATCCAAACGGAATTTAAACTGTATAAATTTAAACTGTCTTTGTAAACAATTTAAACGTTTGCTTTTGGCGAAATAAATTAAAATTACTGAATGTTAGTTCTTAACAAGGTAAACTTCTTAACGAATAAAAACATAATCTTTTTAATGTATGCCATGTTTTTTGTTGATGAAATAAATAGTGAAACACTTTTGAACAAACATTCGTGCTCGACGAAACAAATATGTAAGAAACAAATTTATCCTTACAGATCGAAATAAATCGATTGTATGAAAATTATGTTTTCAAACTTTAAAAACGAAGATAAAATTGATTGAAACAATCCACTTGTGTATTCCAGCTGTGAGCGTCTGGTTGAAATTAGAAGAAAAAAACTATGCGGCGCACCGCTCGTTAAATGTCACTCCCAACCGCCTAGCTGTGATGCTCGTAATATCTCAGTGGGCAGCTACTTATCGCATTATGTGTGTGACGTTTGCATAAATATGAATGCGTAATGAGATATTACTAGGATCATTCCTAGGCTTGGAATAGAGCTTAGACGGAGCTGACCGACGAGATCTCGCTGAGAACCATGAATAATGCTTTTCAAATAATGTTTTATTTCCTTCCGTTATCGCGTCCACTGCTCCAAATACCGTGCATGCTTATATAGGTCAATGAAACAACGATGGAACTCGATAACGGGAGAGAATGAAGTCTACAACTGTTAATATCAAGTCTAGCGTCTCCTTGCGAGATTTCTGAGACATTGGCACCTATGGTCTATTAAAACATAACACTGATATTTGCAACTATGCTTTGTCTATCACAACAGAAATTCACTTCATCGCATTGATCTGAGGGTACGACTAGCTGAATACGGATTACGAAGCCTAAAATGTGTCATCTATGTAAATTCCATAGTCATAAAACTGATTCCCGTACAACATTATATATAAATGAATCACACTATATTGTATTGTATTGGATAACTACACGAATTGCATACACTTTGTTAATTCATTGAGAACATGACTTTGACTTTGTAACATGCACTGATTGTTACAAGTTCGTCGTGTGTAATACGGATTGTCTTAGTTTGATTTCTCCTTTACCCTACTTACTGCTCTCGTTAGCAAGAAGGCGTGAACGGTTATCTCAATTTTACATTAATCAAAATGGTTGAAATTCCGAAGTGAATAACCTTTGGACTGTCATAAGTTTATGTATTAGTTTGTACTACCTAACTCACATTGTTGTCAGTAATACTCGGCGAACGATTATTTTGTTTATTTATAAGTTGTTTCGGGCACATTCGATAGGTATATCTTCCGTTCGAAATACTGTAGTCGGTAAGTCTGGAGGTGATCAAGACAAAGAAATGGCGGCTCGTTCGGGACAAGCTTAATCACTCATTGAATTTTAATTTGTTTCCCACGAATCGATAAGCGAGGTCAAAGGTTGAATGGTACCAAAACGGTTTCATCATTCTGACATCACTCTGTGTTAGCCCCAATGCATGATACATAACAATGAAAACGATAATATTATAGTTTTAGGCGAATGACTTCCGAGTTTGATTCTATCAAATTCCTCCTAATACCATTATCGCTTTCTTACTTATCGATAATTTTAAGTAAACAAATTCCAGTAACGCATACTTGAAAATTAATGAAAAATAAGTCTCCTATATGTTGTTCAGCTGTCGACTGCTGTGTGTGTTTCGATTTTCAAATTGTATTCAATTGAGTGACTGTAGTGTGGGTAATGATAGTAGACAACGGTGACTCTACAAATACGTGTCCGGAATATAAAAACATAGCATATCGTTTTATACTAGTAATGTGACCAGGTTCACACATGCACTCAGACAATAATGTCCGAACATTGTCGGTGAAAACGTAGAAATGAGACGCATCTTTTAAACATATTTTGATTAAAACTGATATTGTGTTTTGCACACAAAATGTTATTATGCCGTAAACGGTTTGTACTCGGTACTCGAAATGGATTGACATGCTAAACCGTGTATGAGGCGAGTCTTCACATAGTTTCCTTTGAGAATACATTGATATGCAGATTTTTTACGGTTTTCCGGCCAGTTAAGTAAATCGGACACGAATTCTTCATTAGAGTTCTACTCAACATATCATCGGCGTTTTTTTCCCCGTATATATTTAAGGTAGAGATGCAGTTTACCTGACAGGTATTTTAATTAGTTAATTAGGAAACCAAGATGACCTCCCTTGTCCACAAAACTATATATTTTCGGAAAGCTTATTGTATGAATTTGTAAATTTTGTTAGTATTTTTTATGAACACTGTAATTTGAAATATGCACAAAAATGTGCTTTTTTGGTCAAAAGTGATTTTAAAAAAATTAGCTTCTAAACCATGCTTTTGTTTCCTGTCAAAATTGGTTTATGGGTACATCTGTTTACTATGAAGAAAGTGCCGTCTTGAAAACTGTCTACCAGTTGTCAATTTTGCAGGACAGCAGCTCAAATTTCACTACTTCAAGTTTATGCATAAATTAACACTCAGGCTGGTTGTCTGGTTGTTGTTCATCCAAAAACAATGCCCCGACGGCGTTTTGAAGATAAACACATAGTAAATCATTTGTGAAAATTTCAAAACAAAAGGTCAAAGCGTCTAGGAGCTATTTTTTTTAAAGTTCTGGAATGTACACTAAATATAAGCTGAGATAATTGCTAATTTGCATAACAATTCACTCAGTAAGAAGTTTGCTAATGCTCATAATTAAAATGGCTGTATCTTTCAACAGTCTATAGCCAAGACTGTTTGGATAATAAAAAGCAAAATAAAATTTCACTCCCAAGTGCCCACGAACCTGCATCTCTACCTTAAAACAACTTACAATATATATGAACTCAGCACTTAGCAACAGATTTTCCAATCATTACTGTAGTACCTAATTATGTTATAGTGTTGTGTCGACGCACGGCCAATAACATCTTACCTCTACGCTAATTACTGAAAACATGTTTAAATAGCTTCACGCAATTTTAGCGAATTTGACTCCATGCATAAATTAACTGAATCTTAATTTAGCTAAAGTGCCAACAATCTCATTGTGAAAATATACTTTATTTTAGATTAGTGACATCTTGAATTAGCGAAATTACAGATTAGCTAAATTAGCTAAAACAACATGCTAGCTAGAAAGCCATGTTTTCACTTCCTGTTTTCACAAATTCACAAAAATAGTCCCGGTATATAAGACAGGAAAATTTTGTTTTTTGTTGAAGGGTATGCCACTGTTATTAAATCGGAACACAGCTATTTGGCTTTTGATTCAATCAATCATTTGCAATGCTGTCTATTGTAAAACAGTGTTCCAAACCGCACGAAAAAGCTCTATATTTATTCAAGAATGCTGATAACAACTTTTTTTTGTTTCAAACAACATCCAGAATCATTTTATAAATGGACAAACCAATTATTCCTGTGTAAACTGATATACACAGTTTTTTTATATATATATATGAACTAACATTAGTTTACTTTGTTATGTGAATCCCAAACTTAAGTAAAATTTGTATGTTTAATGCGTGCTTGTCAGTGCAATCGGCTATGCAACACTGTTGCCAACAGAACACGACATCAGAATAGTTATATGTTTTGTTTCCTTCAGTTTGTTCAGTTATAAAGGCGTGCTTGCGTACTGTGATTAAGTATATTAGCCGAATGCAATGGCACTGCATTATTTATTTCACATCGCCATGCTATCGCTGTATAATATACATCATACGAAATTGTTTCAGTTAAAATATATCAACAACGTGAAAGATCATGCATGATTCGTGTGAGGTAATCCATATTCACGTAGAGTTACATCCAAGAATTTAATACTGCGATATTATCCTCTGATTCCACTTCGGAGAATGCGCCACACCCAATTAATTATTCATTTGTCGTGTCTTCATTCACAACGCCCTCTTTGTAGAAATTGAAAACATGTTATAGAGGGCGGCAGATTTATCATTCATCCAACAGACTTTGCTACACTTGGTGAATTGGATTCGTCCTAGCGTATCGTGGCGGTGGTAAGTACGGCTGGCTGTTACAACGTTGCCGCGATATCCACACACACATGGATACACAGGAAAGAATGAACACCCCGAATATACACCCGAGCGCCACGCCAATTTGTATCTTCAAATCGATTTCTCCTTTAAAAATTGTCTCTATATCTCCACGGTCCGTGAAGACAATTTTACAAAACTCACGAGATGGCAGTTTTTCAACGGTGTAGGCTGTTACACAGATTATGAATTTGGAACGAGGATGTAGGTCTTCTATAGTGTATTTGTATGGATGCTGGCTAAACACAGCTGTTTCTTCCTCATTTGTCCTTTCGTCCAATCTTCGCGAATCAGGCAATATAAGCTCCTGCCGAACGTTTTCACTGCCTGCTATGTTATATGCTAGCTCGAACGCAACTATTTGCTCCATTATAATATCATTATTATTATTTAAAGCCAGCCATGTCATGGATATTGAGTAGGCCGTCGCCTTGGTGATATTTAAACTGATTTTAATATCTGGGTTGATATCATCATTCAAGTTGCCTTTGTCCCAGTTCCGAATTCTATTGATGTATGATTCCGTTGTCTTCTTAGGCATCTCTGTTTTCAAATCGGTTGTGTTCAATTCGGGTTGCCTGGTAACAGGAATGATGTTATCCATTCCGTGGCTACAGTTCACCACTCGGATATTCTTCGATTCTTCTGCGCAAGTGCAGTTCTGGGGGCAGCTTATCGATGAACGTGCTATGGCGACTGTTAGTGATAAAAGTATTAACGCGCTCACTACCATAACGTCGTGCACTCTGATAATAAATACGCGTCAATCTGCAACGAAAAAGATACGTATGTTAATATGCGTAATAATAGTATACACAAGTATGTCAATCTCCCCGCGTTACACGCCGTGCCATACTACTGTAACTCTATCCTCGCATCACTAACGTTCTTTTCCGATTTCGAAGTGCGTAAAAAAAAGTTGTTGAATCATAACAGGCATTGTAGTATAAAAGATGCACCGTATCCTCTAACTGCCAATATTAATTTAATCTTATACATATATTTTGAAACACACTGTTTCGTGAGGAGTGCTCGTCTGTGAATTTCTGTCAAAATGCATATCACTCGTTCTCTACACGTGTCGCAGCACATATAGTAATATTTGCATGTTTTGATGCACTTAAAGGTCTTGAACAATTTTTAAATCTCTTAAATTTTTTAATAAATTACACCTGACCAGAGAAGAGTGCATTCTAATCGTTCGTGTATTTCACTTTTATTGAATTTCAGCGAAGCCTTGCACATGCCAATGGTACATTTCATACGAGATTAATTTATATCTTCGAAACGACTCGGAATACGCAGGTCGGAATCCTCCACAAATAGGCCACCCAACATACACACAATTACTACTGTAAAACATGTTGAAAAAGCGGCATGCAATTTTAGCGAATTGTGGTAAAATGACGTAATAGCGAAATGTTGATTTAGCGAATCTCTCTTGCCATTGTTGATTTCTTTGTTTGGCGGCCATTTTGAATTTATAATAAAGTCATTAGCGACATCTTGAATTAGCGAACCAGTTATCTCGCTAAATTCGCGAAAAAGACATGCTCACGAAAAAGACATGTTTTACAGTATATTATTGGATAGAAGTAAACAAATTTATTCAAAAACAAATTATAATCAAAAAAACACAAGTCTGTACATATTCAGTGACGTGATACACGCCGTGCCCTGCTATCTTGGGAGATATCTATGATTAATAACGTCAAAATAATTGGAGGGAAATTGCTTTTTCTTATTGCCAACTCACAAGACCCTCTTTCTTCTTCGCCTTCATTTTGAGTTGACGGACTGTGACCTTGTTTCCTGCAAACGTTTCCATTCACAAATGAGTGTTGTTCGTCGTTGCTGGGTCGATATACTTTCAATATTTTCGAACCCAGAGTACGTTAACAATGGTAGTATTATTATTATTATTCAATTCAAGACTCGATCTCTGATTGTTCATGATAGATGTTCAAAATTTCAACTCAAAACGCAACACACTACGACGAATATCCGCTCTGATAAATGAGATAAAGCCTGATATTGACTGTGTATCAAATGCAATTGTCTTCTATTTGTGCTTATACCGTGATCAGGGTAACCAATACACGTTCAACACCCCCCCCCCCCTCAATCGAGACAAGACGTTGTGGATGATATTGTCACGTAATTTCTTTTGAAGAGCAACAGTCGTCTCACCGCGTCGTGTTTGATAGGTATTGTGTAATCTAAATAAATAATATCGCCACAAAACACGCGACGCATGATGACTGCGCGCTTCGAAAACAGAATCGTCGCCTGCCAAAACGCTAAAAACGCAATGGATAGACGCTTATCTGAAAAGAACGACACGCTATGGCCGTCTGCCGCGTACGTGCGTGACGACTCACATAGAGAATACTAGCTTACGTATGGCTAGTATGACATACGACATGTACGTACAATGCTACCTGGATTGAATACACAATGCAATGAAATGAACACGGATACATTACCTTGTATACACCACTCAGGTCATATGTGCAACATATATACACAACACAACAGATGTACTGTTTCTGGTATACTATACAAACGAATTGAACTATACCAGTGTGGACGTGTTAGCGATACAAGTTAGATGTACCAACATAATTGTAGACACACAGGTAAACCTGTTTTAATATAAGGAGATCATTGTGCTATGCAATTCCTCCATTTGCGAAGTCACAGTCTTGTCGGGATACGTCACATCCAGTCAGCATCTAGTGACTTCGACGTTTAATCATGAATAAAGGTTACGCTATTGCGCATTCAAATCGTGCCATCGTTAAGTAGTTTCGCTATTTCAACTACAGGTTAATTAGTATACGAAATTGCATGAGTATTTACCGCTGTTAACGTATAACTGTGTTCAGCACAGCGAGGCCAAATACGTGCGTTCACAACCATAAACACACGACAGCGAGTGGTAATTTCCGACATGCAGCAATATAGAAACATTGACAGAAACACCAGGTATGGATGCCGGTATTGGAACTTCAAATGTGCATATTCAATACACGCGTTACATTCATCAAATGTGCTTATTCAACTGTTCATCCAACCAAATCCTCATCATTTTTTTTCATCCAAATGTCAAACCTAAGTTTGTATTCTCCATATGAATACAAGTGTGACCATTTACAATCTCCATATAAAATACACATGTGTCTGTTTACAATCTCCATATGGATACACGTGTGGCTGTTAACAATCTTCATATAAATACAAGTGGGGCCGTTTACAATCTCCATATAAAATACAAATGTGTATGTTTACAATCTCCATATGAATGCAAGTGTGGATGTTAACAATATCCATATGAATACAAATGTGACATTTACAATCTCCATATAAAATACAAATGTGTTAGTTTACAATCTCCATATGAATGCAAGTGTGGTCGTTTACAATTTCCATATAAAATACAAATGTGTCTGTTTACAATCTCCATATGAATACAAGTGTGACCATTTACAATCTCCATATAAATACAAATGTGTTAGTTTACAATCTCCATATGAATGCAAGTGTGGCCGTTTACAATCTCCATATGAATGCAAGTGTGGATGTTAACAATCTCCATATGAATACAAGTGTGGTCGTTTACAATTTCCATATAAAATACCAATGTGTCTGTTTACAATCTCCATATGAATGCACGTGTGGCCGTTTACAATCTCTATATAAAATACAAATGTGTCTGTTTACAATTTACATATAAATACAAGTGGGGCCGTTTACAATTTCCATATAAAATACAAATGTGTCTGTTTACAATCTCCATATGAATGCAAGTGTGGTCGTTTACAATTTCTATATAAAATACAAATGTGTCTGTTTACAATCTCCATATGAATACAATTGTGGCCGTCTATCGATGTACATGTAAATTACGATGTAAATGTGACAGTTTACAAACATGCACGTAACAACTGACACTCTATATTAAGTTTGCCGTGTATTACAACATGCATATGAATACAGCTATAGATATTTACGTTCTCCAGATAAAAAAAAAGTGTGCTCGTTTACGATTTGCATATTAATACATGTGAATGCAAGAATAACAGTTTACAATCTATATATGGATGTAAGTGTGTACATTTTTCATATCAACAATTTACAATCTCAATATGAATACAAGTGTGTTCACTTACAATATCCAAATGAATAAATGAATACAGTTACTACTATTACCACATACAAACTGGTGTGGTTGCTTACAATCTCCTATACAAGTGTGTGGGCGCTTACAATTTCCATATAATTGCAAAAATGTATTCTTTACATCCTCTTTGAAACTCAAAAGGTAACCGTGTTTTCACGGAAATAAATACGCAGTGTAAATGAGTAGTCGCACGGCGAAAATAACCACTTTCAGGAAATGTTGAGAAACATATACTATAATTAGGTTAGGTCATAAAAAATGTTATTAGCGTTTTGAGTCCTATTGGCCGTAACTCTTTTGTTATTGCTGTGATTATTATTATTCCCCAGCCGTGACCTCATAACTGCAATATACGCAGCACTGTTAAAGATAGAAAAGAGCGTAAGAAATTACTATATTTTGTCACGTGACCTTATTAATATGCATAATCTTTAATGTTCCAATCACTGTTGCAGATGCAACCTATGCTGGGATATCAATTGACCATATAATATGATTATGGAATCTCATTATCAATTACACAAAACATGTACCATTCGCCATTAGCCATCCACTCAATCATTGCTGCTATGCAGCTATATTTTACGACGGGCTCATGTCATAACAGATTCGTTTAACGGTGAAGTTGCTAATGCTATAGCGAGTTTATCGCAATATAGTCACGGTGACGTCTCACCGTATCGACCGATGCCTAGGATATTTCGAATAGACCGTTTAATCAGCCTATAAATACATGAACGAGATATTTATTTTTAAATTGCTCTTTGCCATTATCAAAACTATTGTAATCGCACCCATTAATCTGACTCGCACTGCTTGCGCGCCTTCATAATGAATACATTCAATAATCAGTTAGTTGACGCAATCTCGTTGTCCGCTAATGACGTTCGATTTACGTTCCATAATAAGATCGCGCCGGCTAATTTACAATCGTCGATTGCAATTGCAAGCACATTGACGTATTGTGTAGAGTGTTGCTCATTACTTCGAGGACGTTTACAATGTTGTGATAATCAAATGCAATACTTTAGAAGTAAATGAATTAACGAGATGCGATATGGTTCATATCCCGGCGTTTCAAACAAATTGAGCAGTAGTCGCAAACTGCAAATAACAGATCGACATATTTGTTTAGCTAGTATTGAAGTTTATTGATGTTAACGTAATAAACTGATTATTCTCACCAATTAGCAAACGAAATTGGAAATTCACGCTGATGTCGATTGTGTTGAGCCGAGAGATGCCGGAGCCGACTAATTGATGCGAGTGTTGAGTGAACTACTTCTTGCTTCTCGCTCTACTCTTAAACTTGCCTTCGTTTCCCCGTTGTGATAGTGAACAACTTTGATGCATAGAATATCAAACATGCATTACTATGGGCGTTTCGATGAAAATATATATTATTATAACAGCACTTATGAACTTCTCAACGTACAATACACGACGGGGAGTCAATTGTACGCGGGTTGAATAATACGCCACGGGTAAGTACGTTATCGAGCGTAGAATCGTTTCGAATTCTAATTTGACACTGTGGGGAATTCATTATTCGAGGCTTTCCGCACACTCGGACAAATTTGAATAGATGCAGCCGCGTATTTTGATGTTATTTACCAATCGGATTAGCCATTCACATAAGAGGGAAAAATAACATGAGGCAATGAATAAAATGCTGATGTTTTTTTCAGATTTGTGCAGTGAAATGAAATGTGTGCTGTTACAATACACACACATTATACACAAACACAATGCACATATTTTACGTGTGTATTTCAACAAATACAGTACACATGTACTATCTATGAACCTTTTTTTTTATTATTTTCTTGTACAATAAACCCGTCGGGGTTTTTTCAATGTATTTACAAACCAATTATCGTAAATTCTTATTAAACAGTGTTCAATAACCTTTCATGTAGGTGCTGACATTTTTCTCCTAAGTATTTATGGTTTGAAATTAGTGTCATCACTTGTTAGAACCAAATCTATAAGTACTTCGTTATTTATGATTGGGAGACAAGATCATTGCTACTAATATGACATATCACCTGTTTGTGTGGGGATCTACCTAATTTACAAATGGTAAATACACGTTCAGAATTCGAAGGTAGCGTTTGATAGAACGCCCTGTAACACTCAGGCAGGAACATGTACACATCCGCTAATATCCATTAAGACACATGGATGACACACGTAGGTATTTATTTCCTAAATTATCCAAAGTCGATACGCTCTTGACGTAAAGTGGTTTAACGTGGTTGGCCCAGAATATTATACTATTGCCCTTATTTTTATATTTTCTTATTCTTATATTTTTGACAACGTTGGTTTGTCTGTCTGTTGTCTGTCAGTTTGTTGTTTGTGAGCAGAATAACTCAAAAAGTCACAGATTGATTGTCATTATTTAAAAAAGAGTGTCCAGCAACCGGAGGAACCGGCTGTCATGAAGACAGCAAGGATTCTTATATATAAATAACTCAAAAAAGCTAAGAAGCCGTGTCCATCGAATCGTTAAAGGGATCGCTCTGCAGGACAAGGTCTAATCGATCGGGTGTCACAAGTTGGCAGAGATCTGCGTCAGAGTGCCAAGGATGCATGGATATTTGAAAGTAATCTTCACAATCGCCAAAAAACACAACAAGTATGGGTGAATTATCAGGGCGTTTCAGAAGATGTTGCCCTTGAGACTACGATGGATCGAATGCGGACCCAAAATGTAAGATATGATCACTGGTATGGTAATTACTTTGCAGCTGCGGTGGAGGTTTGCTCTCTCGGAATGCGTATATGTTATTATTATTTTTAATGACATCTACAACTTCGCATGTGTTTTAGATAGCAAATTAGCGTCGACACAATGTGGGGTCAAGGTTCGGGGTCCAATGGCGGACAATGAAGTGTAACATCACTTAATTTCATTTTATATTTTCGTAAAATATTTGTGTATCATTAAAACATAACTCTATTTAAATGTTGATTATGTAAAATACAACAAATGAAGTAATCATATATTTACTATTTGCAACTACATATGACCATGGTGAAGAAATGTCAAGCGCACGTGCACGTCAGCCCACTTCCTTATGATGATGGTCATGTAGAAACGTGATACAACAGGAGAATTTGCTGATAGCCCGATCTTATTATTTAGTGATCAATTCTATATAACATCACAACATTAATCTTATGACATTGTTAATTGCTTATTATGCAAATGAACAGCATTGAACACGAACTTGGTACTATAAATAGTTAGTCAATCTAGACACTAATTTAAGCTTGAAATTAATCATGTTTGTAGAGAGTGTGTCTCCCCGCCCACTGCCCATATAACATGTTTTTTATTTATTTTTTTGGTTTTAATAGAGTAGAGCTCACCACAGAAACGTATGGTACAATATGTTTTTATTGCGTGACAGGATGTTTCACCTTTACTTCAATAATGTCGCGGGGGAATTCCTGATCACGAGTGACAGAACGCTTCAACCAAATTTGAAAGAACGGTTTGCGTTAGATTATATACTTAATGGGGTAAATGTCAAATTCAAAGAAATGTCGATCAAAGGCACATGCACACGGCATATTGAGCTTCCGACAAGTCACATCGCTGTATACAGCACAGTAAATATTCAGTAGCGTATGGATTTATTTTAACGCGGCAAATGTTAACAAGAAAACTCACACCTCGTAATAGCCATTCTAGTATTGCGACTGTGCGCGATAGTTTCGCCTATGTTATGAGGAGATGGTCTGCCTAAGACGTTTTGTTGAAATCGCGTTTAATATCGCGCTCGTACTTCAAAAAATATATAATAGATTCACTTCATATTGTCGTAGATAAAGCGTCGGTAATTAATTAGGAATTAACTGCAATTTTAACGATAATTTTAGCACTTCAACACTATTTCCTGTTTCGCGGATATATTGTAATATAACATTCTCATGTTTTATCCCTTTATAACAAGACTGACTCTGTATCCTCACTAATGCCATATGGCAACACGTTAAGGGGATTAGGCTGGAAACACTGACTTAAGAGATAATCCGTGCCCACTTATACTGGCGTCCACCGGAGCATTCAATATCCCATCATGACGTCACGCAATCAGATTTTCTGCAACGATTCGATTTTCTTATTATTTCCAGGCGTGAATACCCCTACTAGGAACACGTCGCTGCAGGTACTTATATCGAATGAAGTGCAAAAACGTGATCATCGCTGAAAAAACGAACGTGTGATAATCAGACTACGCGGATTAAGTCCCGAATGTAGAGTTGATTTAAATGACTACAAGATGTGTCCAACTCCACGTGCGTTCCCATGCGTAATGCTTCCAATATGATCAATTTGTTGTAAATTTCACTTACGCGCGTTCATCTCAGTCAATGTTCAACGTAATAATCCAATATTTTAATTCAATTCTTATGACATATTCACCGCATGTAGAGATTCCTGCAGTTGGATACCACCCCCAGCCACGACACAAAATAGTCAACCACTTTTCCACACTGCTGAACATTTCCATGATTTAAGGATACGGAGGTTATCACGAACGCCGAAAACTAAAAACGCTAAATAACCATCGAATATGTGCGTTTAAATTCCCACTACGAAGAATTAGAACATGGAGCGCTCGGTACACGAACAGTTCTGTCGTAGTTATGTGGAGTACATTAACCAAAGCGTCCATATTCATTATATGTAGTAAGGAATACGGTAATATGCTACAGAGAAACAAGGTCACATTTAGTTTAACGTGACATATATCCGATTCAAATTTCAGCTCACGTTGTACGTGTCTCACGTCGTTATTAGAAAAGCTGAAATTACGAATGGCAATACTTACTAGTGTGCTATGCAGCGGAATATGACTACAGAATTGGAATCCTACAACCAGACTTGCACGCTTGCCTTCTTTTACTACAGCTGTGAACTATTGAACCGTGTCAGTATTGTCTGCAAGCGCCAGTTGAATGTATTACACGTCATACTTATTATATCGGGAATTCTTTTCTTATAATATACAGAAACAATTAAACTACTATTAACGGAATCGATTCAATGACGCATTATATAAAAGAAAGATAATTGACACAAAAAAACGTTCCACGTGTTCACTTCTCCCATGGGGCTGAACGTCTTATTATTACAGTCTATACTGATTGCTTGCAGACACGGTCAAGTTTAGCTAACCAAAACGAGTGTATCACGATATTTGATCGATTTCACGGCACAACTGGTCACGTGGAAATTTAACGTTATATTGACCGTATCCGCAGTCGATATACAGACTTGTTGACCTCAAGAGATTACTATTGATCGAGGCTTTGCTATATGCATATTTCAACTGTAACACGGTCAATATTTGTCCCAGTTTTCACTGACAGATAATAATCCGTTCACAAGCATTTATTTGCCGCATTTATAATGTTTGTTTTTAGTTTTTATGTCCCATAGTTCCTTTAGACATTTATGATTTTGGTATGTACAAACACGCTACGGACGATCATTTGATATTTCAGAAGCATCAACATTTACACGTGACGCGCGCGTACACAGCAAGCACATTGCACTGTGGCCACTCACACCTGAATAAAACGCAATTAAAAATCACCGTACATTCACGGTTAAATGAACAATTTAATCTAACCCATATAAATGTACTATACACAAGGAATCATAAAATTATCCTGATGATATAAATAAACGTACCAAAAAGGTCGTTATGCAACGTCAACAAATTTTGAAATGCCATGCAACATACAAGATTCAGCGCTGCCTTCGTACGACCGAAATCGTCCTGTTGTTCTATGAGTATCTTCTGGTTACAAATATCCATATATTATAATATTACTCGTTACGAAGCACGACATGTTACACTTGTTCGACCTGTTCACAAATTATAGGTGATTCATTGAGAAAATCTTAATAAAAAGAAATGGTCGTCGCGTCTTGTTCGATATGGGACTCACAGCGACGTACACAACTCATGTAAATTACATTGTTTGTGATTCAAAGACACACTGCACGCGACCAAGGCCCTTTAACGAGAAAACACATTTTTAGATATACCCTGACAGCTTTGCGCAAGCACAGAGTACGCAATCGAGCGTACAGCGTAAATCGGTCTGTATTTTTTATTTAAATTTAGTCATTTGAGACGATTTCACATATATTAACGTTGCAATGGTGAGCTATAATCTATAATCGCTGTATCATAGTTCCATTTCCCTTTTTTTACCACAGCTGTAGCTAAAACGTACATGGTTATTTATGTGTCTCAGAATTATATTTAAAATGAAGTAATATAATATAATATGGATAACCACCCCAGAGGCCCAGAGTATACCACTCACGTACAATGTGTGCTCCATTTATGTCGAGAAAAGTGTGCTTTCGCTTATTATGGGTCGTCCATTTTTGTTTAAATATTGACCGAGTGAATGCGTGAATCTGATTGGCTGATGGGGCTACGAGGTATAATCATATGAGGCTATCACGAGAATATCACAAAGTATGCCCGAAGGCAGCATGGCGTCGTATCGACAAGCCAATGTGTTCCCATGCATATTTTTTCCTGCTTGTAATAATAGTTTAATGAGAGATAATAGTGAAAAATGACAACGAAAATCATTGTGCGCTGTGCGAACGTTTACGTTCAGTGACGGAATTATTTTTCCGTCACGTGCTATATGCATGATAGTATTCGAATACTGACCCTGTCAAATTTGCCGACTTAAAAAGAGCATTGCTAGCCGTGGCAAAACGAAGTTGACAATGTTCTTACAAGTTGGCCGTGGGCGTAGTCTAAGTTGACCTCTTTGTATGTCTTTGCAGATAGGGCTATTAGGTATAATAATATGTTGTATAATGGTTATATCATACCAGTGTACCAGTGCCATGAATACATTATTGCAGGCCATGGTTAATAGAGTATAATACACCCTAATCCATGGGTAACCGGTTATGGTTTCCAATTTATGCTCCAAAATATGAATATCAAATATTGATACAAATTTAGTATCTATCAACAATTGGATTTACCTAGGGTTTCGATAAATACAATCAGTCGGTTTACTGCAACTGAGTAAGTGAAACCTGTATAGTAGTCTTATGTGGCTTAACATCCACCAAAGCCTTCGCAACGAAATACAATTTGAAAATACACATAATTTTAAATGCACCATGTTATAATTTACGCTGCCGCTCTCAGATGATAAAATGCTAGTTCCAGGCCCAAATTTACCTTACTCCCTGGACGGGTCCGGAATGATACTATAATTTAACAACGAATAAATAATGACTTAATACTGCGCAATTATGTAATATTTCATAGTGTGCCCGCTTTCGGTTGCTTAAGTATAGAAACGATGATCCTGGCCAACAAATGTTGACCCTGGATCAACAAATCTATATATATATATATATATATATATATATATATATATATATATATATATATATATATATATATATATATATATATATATATATATATATATATATATATATATATATATATATATATATATATATATATATATATATATATATATACAGTGGCCCCTCGCTAAGTCGCGCCTCGGTAAGTCGCGATTCGGCTAAGTCGCGGGTACTTGGATGGCTCCCAAAATTTCTATTGTGTTTTGACAGCAATTTTGAAGTACAAAGACTAATGTTTCGTGGCATAGTGTTTTTAACTAACCGTTAAAGAGACAACTTAACACCCACTGTCCGTCAATTGCTGAGATGCAATGGGTGACGGCGGCCTTACTCAAGGTGTCAACAGGGGTGTCGAGTAGTGACCGTACGTACTTCTTGGCCGGTCCCATTTTGGTATACCTCTACAAAAACTCGCTACAATGAGTTGAATTCATAGAATTCTGATCTCTATTTCTCAATTGAGCAGCATGTCAAAGCGAAAGCTATACAGCCTGTTCGTACGCCATAAACTCACGGCGATCGACCGTGTCAAACCAAGTTAAGGGTTGCACGTGGTTGAGCCCACTATTCGTGGGTGGGTAAAAAATGAAAAGTAAATTTGTTTTCAAAGTTGACCAAGAGGCGGGACTGAACAGAAAAACAAGCGAAAGTGTCCGACAATGATGACACCGATAAAGCTGTTTACGTTTCTTTAAGAACGGTCTCCCGGAACTCCACTATCTGGTCCCATCACCCAATGCAAAGCATACAACTCAGATATGACGACTTTGAATTTGAGGCCAGTTCAGGGTGGTTCTTGCGATGGCAAAGAAGACACGCTATCGACACACGCAGTCTCAATCCAAGGCGAAGCTCGATCTGGGAACATTGACGCTGTCGGAACTTTTCCCGAAAAACTGAGAGAAATTATCTATGAAGGTGGTTATTTTGACGAACATGTTTATAATTGCGATGAAACTGGTTTATGTTGGAAGCTGTTACCGTCGAAGTCGCAAGCAACAGCAAGCGGCCCACATAATATCAGACACAAACAAAATAATCAACGCAATGTTTACAGCAAACATAATCATGATTTTATTCGAATACTGCCTGACACATGTGATGATACATCAATTAACTAAACCGAGGGTTTATATGTGCTTTTTATATGTTTTTCAATGCACGACCTCCCTCTTTCACGACGTCCCTCGGTAAGTCGCGGCCCTCGATAAGTCGCGGTTTTTGCTTGGATCCCAACACCCGCGACTTAGCGAGGGGCCACTGTATATATATATTGATCACGAGTTATTTGTATTAAGGTAGCGGGACTATTATTTGCATACTTGTTTTCATCTTCTAATTGTGACTAAATGACTACAAATAGACCCAGGAAAGTATATATTTTTAGAATCGCCAGACTTCAAGCTTTACACAAGTGTATTTTGCATGCCCGTATCTGCATTCTACGACGCGTTACTCAACCAAAGGTGAAAAATTACTTTTTCTGTAAAAAAAATAATTACGCATTTATGCTGGCGATAAGAAGTATTTTTTCACTTTTCCTAGTTGTTCAATAGTCTGGTAAATTGAATGTGTCTGGTCAGTTTTATTCAAGCAACGCATTTTAAAAAATAGTGTGCTGAATTTCAATTACTGTTTTAGTCGCATTGCCCCCAACTCGAACCACAACTCGTTGGTAAATAATCGATGAAATAGTTTGTCTGGACACATTCAAGTTCCTCTCACTGTCACCTTAAAGCTGTGAAAATTTGGTGTTAATCCGACGACAATAAGTATACGTTATTTTTTGTTAAAGACCTTGTATTTTGAAAAACATAAACTCCTAGAAAACGTCCATGAAGTAACAGCAAAGATTTTCAAGCTTGTTTATCGGCACAATCAATTAGTTTTCCCATCAAGGTCTGTTTTAACATGTGTAGGGACATCCAAATGTGTAAGGCTATTGGAAACCAAAAAAATAAAGGAATGGGATAGCTATAATTGGATAAAATCGGCAGATGAAAACACCAAAATCAATGATTTTTTTCAGTGGCCGTGTGACCTTGTGTCTGACACATTCATATGCAAATAACTAATCTGTGAAACAAATAGAGGCGGAGACAAACCACTCAAATGTTTGGAAACACTAATTGTGTGTCAGATAGCTACTGATAACACATCCTAACATTGCTTTGTCTTGAGTTTATCTTTGAAACTTATAGGCACATAGATTAAACCTGTGTTGTTGATTTTGGAAAACACTACTGAAGCTGCCTTGCTTCCCTTCAGAAAATCTACATTTTAACCAACTTACATGACATTCTATGTTATGTTGACTTTATCACATGAAAGTTTATAGTGCATTTCATCAATTAATAAATAAATGTGAAAATCGTAATTTTCAACACAAATAATAGTCTCGCTACCTTAATATACGGAATGAGGTAAACTTGTAAATTCCTGCATATAGATATACCGATACACCTAGGAGTGTTCTCTGCATCAGTATTCATGTAGTTATTTTATTTCATTATCCGTAGTTCGATTTGTATATATATAGATTCTATAATCCATTTTAATTTCACTTTTAATGTTTTTGATAAGCAAGCTAAAATTAACCGTCTGATATTTCAGCCTATCACACCAACGCAAATCCCGACCCAAGTAAAGAAAGGGAAATGAACCCATCACATGCCCCAAATCACTCTGGTTTCTGATATTCCTAATCGTCAAATCAAGCTATTTGTGAAAGTCGTACAATTGGGACTGGTTGCCAGGTACGTCACCATGGTAACTGCGGCACACATTTGATCGCTTTGGCAAAGCTTACAATTGTATGAGTATCCAACTCTCGTGTTGCTATAGTGAATGCATTTCATCAACAATGAAATCGAAAAAGATCGCCTTTATATCTGCATGGCATACTGGCATATTGTGTTTTGACATTAGTTCCATTGAATAACCACCAAAATAATGATTGATCCGATTGAATTTAAAATCACTCAATGCGTGTGTATATACGTTACTAGCAACGTTGAATATATCCACAGCGGAATGTGCCTAAACAGGATTAATTCATTTAACACCTGTATGACTTCTGAAGGTTACACATCCTGTTAATTTTACATCATGGAATAGTTGCGTTATAGCAGAAATAATTTCAAATAGTATATGTCAAATTCTGTCATGTTTTTTTTTTAACTTTAATGACAACTGCTCACATTTGGAGGAAGTACTCGGATTTCTTTTATAAAGTAAATGTGTACCCCCCCCCCCTTCCTGCCCGCCAAAGAATGTACGAGGATGTGTGAACTTTTGGAGGTCATGCATAATGTCTGTTTCATTACATATACAAGTATTCGCATATCAGGATGTAATATGAGGTTATTACGGGAATACCTGAAAGTATGCGCGAAGACAGTACAGCGGGAGTATCGACCGACGCACAGCGGATGTCCATGCGACGGCGTACTGTCTGAGTGCACACTTTGAGCTATCCTCGTAATAACCTTATTATTATACATTTTTTCCTTTCAATTCGCATTACCTTATATGGTAGGATGAAAATACCCCGCAAATACCGCAAAATTACGGCACGCTGTAACTTATGGCGTTACGATGACAGATGTATAAGAATACATGTACTTCTAAGTAGCATACCAGTAATGACTAGTGCATGTTCGGTGACGCGCATATAACAGTATTGCTCATAATTCACGCAATGATTTGGATTAGTTTGTAACTGCCCTAATGTACGTTAGTTGTGTATTTTTTTTTGTTATACGAATGATTGAACAAGATCCAAGCAGTCATCTGATATACTTGAGGAAATGCAGAAAGGTCCAAGCGTTGCATTAAAATGTGAGGGAGTCTGGCATACTAGAAAACTAAGTAGTTAATGGTTGATCAGTCAACCATATTTATTAATTGTGCAAATTGCGAACCAGTGTTTTAAAGAACGATGCGATACTGCTCAACCAAGGGATCACTGATCACATAGACCTAATAGCGATCAGTTTCATGGGACTGAGAGAACTCATTGCATAGTATATGAATCAGTGTCTGTATAAAAATGCAACTCAGCATCAATAAAAACACGTTCGTGGTGATAAAGCAGAGAAAGAGAAAGTAAATACAGTCAAATAAAAGAATGGTCGAGCTGAAAATGACGTATAGTCCAACAAGTACCTTAACAAAGCTGTGAAACAATTAAAAAGATGCAATAAAATCGAAGAATCACCTTCGGACAAAACGTAATGCTACCACGCGGATACAGAACATAAACTATAGAAGCAAACTATATCTTGCTGAGTTCTCGCTGACAGCGAGAGAGCAACGAGATTTGTTTTTGGCTCTCAATTAGTATTTTAGGGCTCATACCACTACTTGACTTTCCATAGACGACAATGTTAACATATGACGAGATTGCTATAAGAAAATGATGAACAAAGTTGAAAACATGGCTCAAAAATGGGAAATCAACATGTCAGTAATCAACCATATGAAAAAAACTAACATGTTGGCCAGCTCAAACTCTTACAAATCTCAGGTAAACAAGACACACCTACTGTATTTGGATTGCACCTAGAGAAATCACTGGAAAAACACCAAGATTAGAACATCCAATTACACACACAGGTTCACAGCCACTAAGTAGTAAACAAAAGACCATATGTTGGTCTCACCTTTGACCCAGTTGATTACGCTCTCAAACAGGGAGCACCTGAGACAAAAAATATTTAAAAAATCTCATTGGTTGTTGCAAGACATTTAACGAGCAGGCATTGGGGCTAATCTGCACTGGCTCGGAAGGTTGTAAATGATTAGCTAGTTTGAATTTGCATAACAATACTGACAATGAACGTGCATTCAACGCCACAAGTTTTTTTGTTTTTTTAGCCAATCAGAATTCATCTTCCGAGCCAGTGCAGATCAGCCGAGGCATTGGTTAATTAGTGGCATGAGACCTAAATGGCGCACTATTCGAGGGACAAAATCAAGTCTCGTAGTTGTCTCGCTCTCAACGAGATCTCAACGGCTATTTACGTCTGTTGAGAAAAAGTTTAAGCTTTGCAGGTAAGATCGCTAACGAATACCTTGTGCAGCGCATAGGACTAAGAGGAAAATCACTGAAATTATTCGATAATTGTTTCTTTATTGCCTACTACCCGGAAAACGATGGTGTACTAATTAACATAACACGATGTTCCTTAGCTGTTGTGCTAGGCGCGGCAGAACATAGAGGAAAATATCGCACCGGATTTCAGAAGCAGCTACGAAAACTGTAACATACACGAAGAGCATAATAACATACACCACAAAAACATGATAGTGCTCCCATGACCTGCGTGGTTGCGAAAAATGACAGTGAAGCCATGGAGGTTAATAGCCTAATAGAGGTCATAGCAAAGCAATAGTTGTTGCAGTTGTTAAAAGAGAATATTCAAGAATAAGCATGCTTTAGATTAGTAAGTAAAATTTGAGCGATTTCCAACTGGTTTTGAGATGGTGACTGATACATTTAGGGTAGTAGTCAGCTTAGTCAACATTTCAAAATGTTTAATTTGAAAAAAAAAATGTGTAGTAGACTAATTGGCGCTATGGGTAAAATGTCTGTACTTTTCACGAGTTTACATTGTCGTATATGACAGGTTTAATTGTAGCATGAGACCAAAACCTGCGTATACTATATGTGATGTATTCGTCTAACATTGCGAATATTTTTTGGGTAGTATAAAATAACGCGTAATGTGCTGCGCTAGTGTAGTGTATTCGACGTTGTAATGTTGTTGAGTGTCCATTGGTGGTTCCCATAATGTTTCTGTATGTATGAACGACGTACATTAAAACGGCCATCTGTTATTTATAAGTGACGTTATAAATCAAGACAAGTGACACATAGTAATAATAATAATAATAATAATAATAATAATAATAATAATAATAATAATAATTCAAAGCTTATTATGTTGGCTTTCACAGTGAACCCTGCGACTACTCTGCTGTACTTCGATTCGTTGTGTAACTGTCACAGAATATTAATTGGAGCTAGTGGCGTTGTGCGCTACGCCTGTGCTTACCGTGGCAAGGGGCTTTGATGTGGTCGTCAGCTCGAATTGTGTGTGTTCCATGAGTTATGCTCATAATATATCTGTAATTATATTCATAATAATTGTCCGCCTTATTAGCATAAATTAATTCTAATTCTAATTACGTATTAGATTATTTTCATTGCATAATATCATATAATAGTATATGTGTTATCGATACATATCGATACACTAGTTCAAATGACTTATCGTTGAATAATGTAGAAGATAGTTTGATTCTACAATGTGACAGATTACTCCGTGTCTTACTATCAATAATACAGTCACCGAGGCAGTAAAGTCGCTGTGACACAGATCAGATTAAACTTATCATTCCAAGCAAGGTTGTCTATATCATATCAGATAGACATTATAACTCACAAATATAGTTACACATATATGTAATAAATCATTTTGGTTTGATATGTAATTTTATTGTGGCGATGGAACGTATGCACGTAGAACCACGGGAATTAGAAGTATTATGCATATGACGGGTATACTGATATGATAATGGTACGTTACATCACTGCGTACGCGTATAGTAAGTATGCCGACTCTTAACCCGGCGCTGGATGAACACGAGACAGGAAATACTAAAAATACACTAGGGTCGTCATAAACATTTAGTTTTTTAAGAATTATTCGGTAATACTCTCGTCATTATATATCACAGTGTAAAATAATGGTTTTTGGGACTGCATTCACCGTGATTGAATTTTGTTTGCACTAACTCTTTTCTTGCAGACGTTCCCAGTAGAAAAAACAGTACTAGTGAACTTCTCGTATGTCTAATATCGTGCTCTCATTTGTATTGTAAATAAGCGACATGTTGTCATGGTAACATATTCACCGGCAAATAAGTTGTTCATCTCCGGGTCAATGTATGCGTTGCTTCCCTTCGGAGTTACTAAAAAAAAGATAACAGCATTTGTAGTAATTAAAACCTGGAAGGTCCATTGAACACTTAGTATTCCTCACACGCAGAACGACACTCAGTTGTACAGATTTCATATAATTCAATATAATAATAATAACACTGTTATTATACTGTTCCGAATAAATATATAGACGACTTCACATGCTACATTGAATTTTTGGAGACCATGGTGCGCGTCAACGGGAAACATCTGTGTTATTATTACAACTGTGTTCGTGACAAGTTTATCTCTGAGCACAGCGTGAAGTGTGTGTATAGAGGGGTGGGTGTACTTTTATTGAAGAGCCATCATACTTTAGTAAGCCTCAAAGAATAGCGACTTTAGTGAATTGGTGCACTGAAAGAAATAAGCTTGTCAGTGCGCCATCACATGAAGAGCAATCAATCAAGAAATCAATGATTATAACCTAAGTTCGGATTGATCTCTTGATCTAAATTTGTCCTTCACAATACATTGTCACGTGAGAGAAAGTGGATTCTTACTAAAATTCAATCATACAAGTAAATGGTGTACATCTGTCTGATGTTAAATCACATCTTTCGAATTTTGTTAATGCGTTCCTTGACAGATCAACAGACAGGGACCAATTACTGAATTGCAAGCCAAGTGAAACAGTGGGCAGATGTGAATTCACTACTGTACTCATGTCATGGTTCTTCAACGTGTGCAAAAGACATAAACAGAGGACTTTATATTATATTCCTCATCCGATAGATGGTTAGTCTCCCAAATACCATATTGCACAGCAAATCGTGATATATTGAATCTGATGTTTGGATGAAATCCATGATGCGGGAAGATACGCTAATTAACCTTGTATAACCCGCAAGAATGGGTTATTTATAATAATACTTTTCATCCGTCGTTTGCTTTGTATCTGTGTATCAGTTGCTAGTCGACAGTTTTGGGTTTTTGGACATTCACAATTTCGAATTTGCATATCATTTATGTATTTATATAACTTAAACATAATTTTATGAATATTTGCTAGTTAGATGAACGATCTATATACAACCAATTAGGTTTACTCCCGAATATTTGTCAATCTTGTTCTGAAATGTTTCAGTTTTGTTCATAGATCGTGTATATGGTTTACCACAAACGCCAACAATAGAACAAATGATTAGGTTTCTGTACCGTGTGTAGACCGACAGAAAACCAAATTAGTTTTGGTCAGACTTAATTGCTCAATTGTTACTTTAAAAGGTCATAATCTAATAAATTAGATTTTTCATTTATAGCACAGATTTTGATATACATCAATATTCTAATTTAATTATTCTAGACTGTTCTTGGTATTCTCAATGTACTCTCAGTCTTCAGCCTTATTAACTTGAAGAGAAGTTCATTTAAAAACAAATGGTCAGGGGGAATGTGATCATAATGCTCATTTCTTCAATGATCGAATCATTATAAGGATCGTGCTGCCCAGGGTTGTATATGGTGACTTTAAAATACCATCCCTAGCAATTTACCATCCCTAGCAACAATTTATGTTGAATAGTTTACAGCCACAAATATTATAAAAAAAATTACTGAAAGAGAAAGTCCGATAGTAGAACATCGTGAAACATATCTCAAAACTAAGTAAAATAAAACAGTACGTGAACAGTCAATTTATTTTGGTCAACCTCTTAGTTCACTACGTATGGTGTCACTGTTTTTATCCGGGTATTTTTAGAATATCTAGGAAGATCGCTGGCATAGCAAGGGCCATTAAAACAGGGCGGGTTCATGACACCATGTAGAACCATTTACGAAAACCATTGGAAATATATAATTTAAATTACTTGTTAAAATTGTAGTCAATCTCTTATGGGCATCGCACGAAAGGTTGTCTCGTAGTAAATGTATCGTTACAATCCTGTTCAATATGCCATGAACGCATATAGACTGGTCACTTCCCATAGTGACTGAACCATCGATATTTTTTTAGATAACCCTACAACCAGAAACACATTAGAAAAAATAGTGATTTAATTAAATATATATAAAATGTGCCATGGTTTTTTTCAAATGGCATTTGAAAATGAGCTTAGACAAGCAATGGCGGAATTCAATTGGAATAGTGGATGGATGTGCCCATTCACATTTTGATCAGTATACCTAAAGTGTGCAATAATGAACTGCATCACAGAGTAATACACTGTCACTGTGTGGACGTGTCTCGAATGAGAGATATTTTGAAAGTGTATAGATAGCAACGTATACGCAATTGATACATTTAATGAGATGGCGCAAACAGTAATATGTGAACCATTCAAACATTTAATTTATGTTTTTACAAACTGCTATTGTTAAGGGTCTCATTCCGGCGCTTTTTCTGACAGTGTCCATCATTGTGACGAAAACTGAGCACTTGTCAAATTGCTTTCGCTGTAATTATCATATTTGTATGCTTTGTAGTGCGCCACATACTTAATATGGAGGCCAAATTCATCGTGCGAGATTCATTTACTATACGCTGGCGTATTTCAATTTACCGAGGGAATTGGTTGACACCAGAGTAGCACATTCTTAGACAAATAGACGTAGTCCTAAACAAGGGATATACGTCATGTAGCAAAATGCACTATGTTAGCTGATTGCTGTGTTTTTAAACAATTAGTAAACCTGTTTTTTTTTTTAAATACGCCAAAGTAAGGAACAATAGGTTGGATACTTTTCGAATTATTAAAATATTTTTTTGATATGAATATAGTTTTATTTTATAAAAATTTGATATTAGATATTTGTTGCTTGGGTCGAATATTTCAAGATTAACCTCCGAGTTTTTAATATATCGCAAGACAGAGACGCTGTCATTAACAGAACATGGTAACAGATCAATCTAAAATGTTATTCGTGTAAACTGTCTCAACGGGTTTGTCAAGGTGAGGAGACCGTCTATCCAGTCAGCACCATGTTCAATCCATCAATCAATCCGCTTTTTTAGATTGCAGTTGCAGCACATTAATGTCGACGAGATAATCTCTGACGTGAAGTGATGAATTATTTGCGAATAGTCCATGAGGTACATTTAAAACACCTCGAACCAACGGTAACACAAGGGTTTAGAAAACTATCAGTGATGCAAATCACAGCACCAACCAAGCATCACTTAGCCGTGTATAGTGCACTGCGATGATGAATGGTATGATCACCGACAGACCGAGTCTAGGCTGAAATATATCAACATGAACCCAAGACTTTCCGGTACATCTCATCGGAAATTTTCCTGATCGTCTGTCAGACCAAGGAGGTATTCTATTTTGTGTTATGACCCGTACATGGCGATCTGCCCTCGGGTGGAGACAAGAACAAAATAAGAAGTAATCGTGATTGTCGTTTCAGACAAACTAAACTCCACCGTTTGGAAACACGCTGGTGGAACTGGTTATTACACTCTGGCGATTTAATGCCAACTGACTGACACCAGGAAAAATAAATAAAGCAGACAACAAATTCCAAAGGAAATAACACAAATTAAGCGTCAACGGAAACCGAAACCAATGTCTGTGATGCCCCTTCTCATGAGCAATCAGCTAAATAATCATTAAGTATCAGAATAAGCACGATATTTAGTTATCGAACGATGGGTCATGCCGGGAGCCACATTAATTCTTTACTCTAGTTTAAAGAGCAATCGTGAAAATCACTAAATTGGGTGCCATTGCAAATATTGTACTTTGTTGTTTAATGCCATCGCTTGAACATGCTGAATTGATACAATAACAGCTAGAACAATTCTACCCGTCATGCATTGAATAAATGCCAACTTGTGACACCCTGGAGAGTAATTAAAATGCAGTAATACAATGATTTTCACAGATCTTAGTTAAGACACTTTGATTAAGTGCTTAGATAGTAAATGATAACAATGCGTGACATTTATATTATACACAAAACATTCCTATGCTCGTTCTCGAATGGAAGCTCATACAATGGTTTGTATATAATAATGTGCTTTCACAAAGGCGCTTCACAACAACGATATTCACATTTGGTTCAGTTCAGCTGAACCACTTAAGAGTTGCAGGTCACCCAGGTTAATCTACCTGGAAGTGTATCTTGGATTATATTTACCCGCTCATTCTCGGAATTGAAAAAAGACAAATCCTCTATACCCTAAAATAAGAAACATTGTTGTGTGTAATGCAGAGAGAGTTACATTAACGGGGAAGGGGGTGACACAATTTTCCCAAAAATGTACGTAAATTAACATTTCATTTTGTTTTTTCCATTGAATATACCGTGACCTAATATGGCCGCCAAAATCTCGTTCTACGTGAGAGTCAGGTGACATTTTTTTTGCTCCTCAAATAGTGTTCCATACTTCTTGTCATTGCGTCATTTCCTGTCATTGCGTCCATGTTCCACCCGTCCGATGTAACCATGGTATTTGACGGGAGATTGAAACGCTATTTTAGAAGCAAAAACAAGTTTTGTTGGTCTACCGCTCTCAAAGATTTCCCCCATCGCGCTTTGCGTCTGAATTCTATACAGGTAAAAACACAATCATTGAGCTCTTTCACAGGAAATCACACACTCAACGGTTAACGAACGTTCATAATACATAACGTCACTAGTACAACAATTAATACCTAATTACCATAAAATCACACTCTATCGGAAGCAATATATTATACGAAACTCGTTGAGATCATTGTGCGTCGAGTCGCATTAGCGCATGTCATCCTCCAGTTCAACGTATGGAAACGTCACTCCGAAATTGTGATTATTCAACGAGACAGTAGAATGATGCATGTGCGAGAGGACCTATTTATTTCTAACTGCTTACACAATAACCATAATAAAAATACATACACACGCATTTACCTCAATGTTTCTTCTAGCACCCCACATCACTTACAGCTTTTGCTGTGCAATCGACGTTTGCGTACTGAATCAATGGGACAAAGATTCCACACACTGGTCTCTTGAACACGTTTAACAACTCAACTTTAACCTTAATATTTGTATAATGGTGATTGCAATTATTATGCAATATGAACCATTTAACGTCATTATGTAGTACGGTTTCTACAGCATGGCAGTCTACTTCAACAAAATGGCCGCATTATGCAAAAGACGACTGAGTGTACAGCGTACATTTTTTCCTGTGAACGTACACGATTTCTATACTATCTTCTGTTACTTGACAGTTCATCAGTGATAGATTTGGTATTTGGCATGATGTTCTTTCTACAGATATGCACACACATTTTTCGCGGCACGTTGTAAACGTTAGTGACACACTCGTATTAGATGTTTTATGTTCAGAACACATTATACTAAACCGACGGAACTGGGAACGCGCGTGCTTTGTGTAGTATTTAATAGTCAGCATGGACCGAGAGCCGGTACATATATATATGGAAAACAGTAGTAGGTGATCGTAGTCCGTGGGAAGTATTCAATATAACCAGACATCTCGGGCGATGGCCTTTTATCTGTTTGTCATTTGAATATAATTGCGTCAGGTGCATTTGTCAACATGTATACTATTAGTGAGAACATGCGGTTTCAGAAAAGAAGTCATTCACAAAATATGGTAACAGGAAAACTAATTGGATTCCTTTATTCTGTAGACCAATATTTTCTCGCATACAACATGTTATTGTCAATGGCCAACCAGCTATTTACACATTCTACGACTTCAGTAATTTGCCATTAGATAATTGTGTTTCAAGCTTTGTAAGCCTCTATTTGACACAAACGTAAACATTGTGGCTAATATAAATATTGCGTCGATGCGGGAGTGCACACCGAAATTTGACTATTACATCTTTACAAATGTTTACGCTAATCACCAATAAAGTCAGTGGTAATATATTTCGCACGAATATATTTTCTTATGACTTATTTCTGCAAGGTAAGTGTAATGGGTAGCAGCTGTAGAAACACTTTTTACGTTGAAATGTTAAGGTTTTTTTTAATCGATATCTCAACCTTTGCTTTCAAAAACCCAATTTTGTACGAAAGTCTTTGTGTTCCAATATTTCATATAACTTATTACGTATTTGTATAATTTACAAATTATATAATTTATGATATTGTTGTATTATATAAACAATTTCGAACGTGAACTAAAATAATATCATAAAATAACAGTTGCATTAAATATCCGTGGTTGGAAAAATTGAACATGCCTGCTTCATCGAACACTTCAGAACAGTAGAGTCATAGACCATCACTTCACACTGTCAGAGCAGTGTCGCCCTCAAGGATCATTCACAATGATGAATGCATCGCATCGCTGTGAGAATCATCGACATATACAAATTCAAAGCAAAGTATTTTTAAATATTAACCGCTGCATTCATTATTTAATTTGAGGCAATAAACGTAGCGTTAATTCCCGAGATGGTTTACAAAAATAGAAACTCCTTAGAATCCTCGTGAAAAAATAACCTACCAAAAGTGCTCTCTCCATGTAAATTTCTACTCTGCACACTCAGAATACATTATACATCCACCTAGGTGAAACTAATAGACGGTGAGATTATCTGAGGTTTTTGGGCTTGAATGCTTCTATCCAGTGGGATAAAGGATTGATTGTGTTAAAGGTGGAGGTCTAGCGCATATTTCACGGAGAGTAGGACATTTGATACTGGCACGGAATTTAAACCAGCGTCATTAAAATAAGTCACGTCACATATGCAGGTGATTGAATGAAGAACAAAGCAAACATAGATCGTATTGCAACATACAATAGATAAGAGAGATGAATGTTTTTATCTAGTTCTATTTTAAAACATCAATCACGTGTATGCTACAATATATATTTTCTTTATTTCTGACTGATTTTATTTTTTTATTTCACTGGTATCGTGTGTGTCGCATAGACCGTTGTTGTATGTTGAAAATCTGTGTAGACAAGATTGATGTTTTTGTAATAGACATATTTATAAAGTGAAATCAAATAATGTTGACTTTTACTAGAGAACTAGAAACACGTGTTGTTGTTCTTTTTTTTTTGCACATCATTACTTATTTTGATGCGTTCTATACTGACGATGTCTTTGTTTGGATCAATAATTAATCGCAACATTGACTCAGATTGCCGATATGTCCTGTTTGTAGGTAATATTGAAACCTTCTAAGACCATTGTATAACACGTTACGATAGTTATCCACAAGTTCATGAACTTAGACGCAAATAATTTCTGAGATCTCGTCGGTGACGAGAGTCACGTGACGTATTTTTTTTTCTCTTCAAACAGTTTTCAACGTTTACTGTTCCAAGTATTCTGGTTAAGTGGGTCAGTAGACCTGAACACTATTTGAGTCGCAAAGTTTTCTCCCTTTCAACAACATCGGGGCTATTTGCGTGTAAGACAACTCGTGAGAAAACTACGGATCTGGGAAATGCACATGGTTCGTGGAAAGTTGGATTTTTTCTGTAAAGATTTGGGAAATAAAATAAATAAAGAAAACAATATTTTGTTTGTAGTACAGTGTGGTAGAACGACTCACTGGAACAGTCAAAATCAAAAAAAGAATCATGATTGGAAGAAATATTAGCTGGTTTTGCGATTCCCTTAATTTCAAGTTCTGTTGTCACTGGAACAGTCAAAATCAAAAAAAGAATCATGATTGGAAGAAATATTAGCTGGTTTTGCGATTCCCTTAATTTCAAGTTCTGTTGCGATATAATCGCCAAAGAATGTAATGTATTTGTTTTAAAATAGTCACTAAGTCCATTAAATGTACATGGATAACAAAAGAATGTGCGTAGCCACAATTTCAGGCTATAATTGGAATGTATAGCAATTGTCTAAAATGGAGTAAATGCTCTACCTACCGTGATGTATTAATTCATCGGTGAACGTGTCAGTTTCTTCCAAATAGCAATCCGTTTTTTTCTTCCACGGCAAAGTAATGCGTCCGTGTATGATAACCCTATATATAGATAGAGAAAGAGAGAAAGAGAGAGAATGTTATTATTGTATAACTTATACAACTGCCATCCGTTAGACTTTCAAAACCAATAGATTCCTCATCATTAATTAAAGTCACCCTTTCGAAAGTTCATTATTGACATATTCGATCCGGTAGCATAGTAAATGCAGACACACGTATCATTTCACTTGAGTCTTGTCTCCCGTATAGCGAATGAGGAACACGTGAAGCGTTCAAATTACTCTTCGGCGTTGTGTGAAGTATTGACTATTATGAATGCAATTTCGGATAGTGCCTCCGCCATTTCCTGAAAGTCATCTCACTGTCATCATTTCAGAAGATGTATAGAGGCGTTCGAATCCTCGATTCTGAATATCAAAGTAACGGTAGACATGTTTTTGCTTGTTTGTGTATATGTGTGTGTACGTGGTGTACTCTTATTGATCGATATGTGCTGCATTTAGCTTAATAATAACAATGTAACTTGAACATTTCAATTCATGTATAATTGTATTTTATTATAAGTCAATGGATAATGAAACCGGATACAAATTGTGTATAGATTTGTGTTTGTGGAAGCATAGGCAGCATCATTGAATTTATCATAGTAGTATATGCTAATTAAATTAAGTGTGTGTTAGGTCTGTGGCATACGGTTAATACCAGTATGCATCCCTATTCATGTTCCTGTGATCGAATTTGTCATTTTGTTTTTATTTAACGTATTCAAGCTAGCAGCGTGCGCTGGTTGACGTGGTCTTTGCGTTATGACAAGCAATTATTCACAAACAGAATCACTTCACACGTTGACTGAAATTATAATCTACCAAAATAGTCTAGGGTTCCGTATATTACGTCGGTGAGTGTGGGTGGGTGGACGGATGGGTGGATGGGTGGACGGATGGACGGATGGGTGGACGGATGGGTGGATGGGTGGACGGATGGGTGGACGGATGGACGGATGGGTGGACGGATGGGTGGATGGGTGGACGGATGGACGGATGGGTGGATGGGTGGACGGATGGACGGATGGGTGGACGGATGGGTGGACGGATGGACGGATGGACGGATGGGTGGACGGATGGGTGGATGATGAAAGGGCGTATGAATGAATGTGATTATTGTATTAATCTGTGAATTTACTACTATAATTTGAATAGAAAACACAATTGTATTCCCAAATTCAAAGAGAAACATTGATAAAATTGTTTAATTTTCTTGACCGTGACATAGAGTAGACATGTTTTCTTGTAAACTTTGTATAATACAGATACCGTTGTTTATAAATTACAGGCACAATGCACTCACATAAAGACGCAGCACTCGATAATAACTGCACACACAAATGCAGCTCAAAATGGACGCGGACGTGAAGTAACTAAATTGACATACGTACGCCGAATATCAATGCATATAAAGTTAGGTTCAATACCACTTTTAATTTTAGAAGAATGAGTAAATGATTTTTACAGATTGCTTTGAATCGGCTGCATGAGGTTTATTTTCAAAGTTTTTTTTCAGTAGCAATTAATGCAAATTGCCGCGACAGGATAGCACACGCATCATAATCTCGATATATTTGATTGGTGCGTATATGGCTTTGGTGACACTTTTAGAATATTAAAACCCGTATTGGTGGCCAAAAACTATGGTAGTTCAATCACGAAATCTATGCTACAGACACACAAGGCAGTATGTTGATGTATCCATCAGAGCAGATAACCACGTGTATCTCCAGTTATATCAGTATACCTATACATATTTAAATATTGAAGTGTTAAGTCATGTTTCATATCATACCGACTGTTTCTAATACGATGTACATTGCATACCAATGCATTATACAACAGATGCGTTAGACAATCACTTCATCATACATCAAAGTGTGTAATTTTAAAAGACCAAAGTTCAATGATTCCTTTCGATGGAATGCAGCTTTTTTTATTACAGTGGACGTAGATGAATTCTTACAAGAGCGGTTAATATTACGACCAGTAGAATTCAAATATTCCACCACGCAAAACAAGATATCATCAATTATATTACAACCAATGTGAAAATAATGTATTAATAACATAAATGTTTCGCGCACGTGTGGTAGTTAACAATGAGAGAACAGACGATTTTCAGCACAATGTTAGTGTTGTTGTTCTTCTTTCATTTAAACAATTAATCTTTAAGTGAAGGTAGATTTTTGATTAAAATGAGATTTGTTTATCGGGAAACGTTTGTTGGATATTACCCTGCAATATTTTACAGTGAGCTAAGCAGTTTCATATTTAACATATCAAATCAAGTTGAGGTAATTTATCAATTGTATTAGGTGAGGCTACAATTAATAATTAAATTAGCGGAGTCTTTCATTAATTAACCGTCAGAAAAACGGAATACATGGGGAAACTAAGTCCAAGAACACAAAACACACGACTGACAGCCACCCGCGAAAACAACATAACAAAACAACTGATAATTAAATACGTAGACCCTGTTCTACATGTACCTCCCGCCATAATCACGTGGTAAACCTGGGGTCTGCATCATACAAGTGACATTGATGCCATGTGAAACTATCTTTATAGCATTGTTTATTGTATTTAACAACAATTAATATTGCTACAAGAATGGTCGTTTCTTTGATGTTGTAATTTTATGATATTTTAGTGCGTTTGATTTTGGAGTCGTGACGACGAATAAAACATTTAATAGCACGACCAGATGTTGTTTCTCCGGTGCAGCTGCCCAGCTGCTTACTAATATTGATAGTCTCTAACGTTCTCTGGAATATTATCGCGCTGCGCATGCCTCGTACTCCAGTTTACGCCCTTTTAACCTTTCAAACCGGATGTAAATTTTATTCAACTCTCATAAAATAAACCTCCATTTTCAGATCATGATGTTAAACGAGACTTTGTTTTATTTGATTCAAAATTAATTTAGAAAATTTATTTTAAAATGTGAAAAATGTAGCAATGATGGCGGCAAAGATTTTGTTCCAACCATTTATGTGCCTCGTGTAGAAAATTTACTATTTATCGATCGCATCCCGTACTCCGTGGCATGTTCTAGAGCGGCATGATGCAATCCGGTGAATTTGAATGAATAATCTCTGTTCTATATTGACACAACACTTTATTACCTATATCACATGGGATTTTACAGTTCTATTTCGAACTCGCAATGTCCATAAGTCTCGCCATTCCCCCAGGCCACTGTTGCAAACAGTAATGTCAGAGTAAGCAAGGAATAAACTTACACAACAAACCAATACACGTCATTATGTCTATACTATTTAAAGCACGTACATCATTCACAGTTGCCTTGTCTCTTGGTACATTCCTGTCTGTCTTATATCGAGTACTCACTAACTCACTGTGTAACATGGGACAAAATCGAATGCACTGACGTGTGTTCATCTATTTGAGTTAACTTCTAGAACAGACATTGAATTGTTATTCCTTGGCATTCACAGTTTCTGATCAGACATGGATGGACGTGTGGACACATGACTGCAGTTCCCTCGATCACTAATGCTACAGACAACTAATTTTTAACTTTTTTTTTTGCTTGCCTGACGTGATCTCAATTTTGATGAAAGTGGCACTGTCCGGCTTTGTAATTCAAGTTACGTTCAGCGATATTCGTTTTTTAGTGGCTCATAATATTTTAACTAATGACAAAAGTTATATACAATAGACAGAAACACAGCCACTAAGAAGTTAGTAAATACGCAATACGAACATTACGAATAAAATAACATAAAATACGCGAGTCGAACTCGCAACTTTGCAAATGCGCCTCGCACACCGTTACGCCACGTCGAACTATTCCAAAACGACAGCTGGAAATAGCGTGTAGAAAATACGCTTTTACAATGAACATACATTATTCTAATCGCCGACGTCAAAAACAACAATACTACTCACGAATATATATTTGCAGTCCCCTTATAATGTATTCATGGGTATGTAATGTTTACTAGTATATTTCCGCCTGACTACTATTAATTGAAATTACCCATCGGAATAATCAATCAATTGTTATTATGATATGTATGTAGTTATGAGTTCAGGAATCGTGAATTGTGCAATATGACGTCACACAATGCTAACACGATGTCAGAAAAAGAGCATTTCACAGCCGGTGTGGGAGATAATGTCGCGGATTCGAACTGAGAAGAATCCCATAACCCGATTTGCCCGAATTCCCTGTCAAACTTGGTGTTCCATCTACTGAGGAAACCTGCGATGAGCAACGCTGCCGATGCAATGTCTCTTTATTTGTAACGGGTTATTAAACATAGTAACTGATACAAATTCTTCGGGTTTTTTTCAGTTGATTGGAGCGTTGTAAGTTATTAGTACTCTATTTTCACCTGGGAATAGTCTCTTTATACGGTTCATAACATGTAGTTTAAATAACCTATATCGTACCTGTGTTATATTATCATATGTCCCGAATAAAGATCCATTCCTATATACTAAATTCATATTAAAAGTATAACCGGGAGTAGTATGTATCGTCTTACCTTATCCACTGTCACACCAATGTTTCCGCACATATTCTCTATTCCCGTATGGAAATACACTTAATACAGTCATATGCTTTTATATTTTCATTGCAATACACAATGCCTTCTGATGCATTCAATGAGCTGCGTGAATTGGCTTGATTGCAGAAAATTGACGGCAATTGTGTATTCACCTGTGTGTCCCCGCAAAACAAGCTGTTACGGTCATTTGTGGAATGATTTGGTATTCTTTTGTAACGGTATAAATAATGCCAATTTGTATTGAGTTCATTCTCCGCACAGTCAAATTGTACTCATTGTCTTTTAGCTTTCCATTGTAAGCGTCTATGCTTATGGAAAGCCACATATGGCGCTGCGATTACGAATCTCGCTAAAAGAGGAAAAAATGTGCACGAGCTTACCTTTAAGTTGATGTATATACCGAGTTCTTCTGGTGTGCTTATAACCCAAGCTCTGGTTGACTTAAGCCCAAACCTCTGGAGTACAACTCGATTTCATTTGACATGACAATTCTCTGGTGGCGGTTTTTTAATTTTTTTTTTTCACCTACTCACACTTGCAATAATCGACTTCTTTTGAAAGTATGTACTAGTGTATCTCACCGTTATTACTATAGCTGATATATAAACAACTTGACAAACGTCAGTGTGTGTGTACCCACCTTTGCGAACAGTGGCTGGTATGTGCCTACAGAATGTGGAGTACGATGTAGGACGACTGCTATCGTTATAATTTAGGTATGGCGAGTCTTATTTAAATCCCGTTTTGAACCCACAGACAACATACACATCACTTAGGTATAACACAGGATAAAATACAATCGTTAATACACAACGCAATATTGGTCAAATAAATGGTAACATGTTGTTGAATCAATTCACCCGTACTTAATATGTGTTTGTTTCTTTTTATGTGTGATATCGTTGCGGAGTTCAATAAACAGAAAAAGTATAACGAACGATTGTTGTCAGATCCGTAATTAATAAGGAATGCGACGTACATGGGACAATATATTTAATTGGCACATATCGCCAATATATTTTCGGTGATTGGAGGGTAGCTATCATGTTTTAAATGAATACTATTGTTATCAGATGGAGAATGTATACTTGTGTATAATTGCCTTTTTAAAATTCCTACCTTGTTTGTATACGTAATCCTCTTTTAATATGACCCACGTGGTCATGTGACCTTAATAACTCGTCTACACGCTATCTATCGATTGACGCAACTGACTGGTAAAAGTAGTGTATCTTGAATTGGTTTGAGAAATCAGAATTTGAATTCACCTGAACAAGTCCAGACATTTTCAATAACTGAACATTTAAAACATTACACTATGCCACATAATTTGGATGAGAAATTGCATAAATAATAACGGAATTTGAGAATAATATTACCTAATCTGATGTAATGGCGTGGACAGCTTCGTGGCTTATTATTTAACTATGAGAACATTGTTTGATAGATTGTATTTATGTTAGGAACACATTTTTTCACATTTGTCTAGTGCCACCTTATAATCTAAGTCACTGCTTTAAATTCTAATACAGATTTATAGCAATTCAGATGACATTTTATTGGGTCGTATATTCTTCACCATGGCACATGTTTCCCATTTGTATAGATAACTAGTCTCAAGATATCAGCAGGAAAAATTAAATAATAGTGTGTTGTGTAATGTTGTTATGAGCTATGTTGGGTTGAGTATTGTTCAGTTAGATTGAGTAGGGTTATGTAAGCGTGGGCTTGATAGGGTTATGGTGTCTTGACTTGGGTTGGGTAGGGGTGTTGTTGGTTGGGTTGTTTTGGGCTGGGTTGGACTGAATTGGAATGGTAGGGATTGGAAGGGTTGCATTGTGTACACGTCCCAACAACTTACAAAGATATATGTGATCTAATCAATTTGTATATGTTACATCATGGGATATAGATGTGCTGTGAAGGTGTAGCCCAGAGCCTGGTGTCTCGTGGGGTTATATACTAGCTGCTTCAATTAAATTTAAACCGGTGGACAAGGCCAACACAATTCTTCCATCAACAAATAAATCTCAATTTGCAACATCTGACAGTGGTCCCTCAGCAGATACGACCACAACTTATAGATTCTGATTCAAATAACTGTACATTCTCAACAACAACACTGACACTCTTAAGCGTTGGCTACCTGGGCGTTCAATTACATGGCTGGGTTATAAAGTCCATAACGGAACCAAAAAAAAATGATTTAGCTCTGAATAAAATGTAACTCCTATATTGATTTCTCATTGCTGCATATTTTTGTGACTTCAAAACAATGTGGCGGAAAATATCAAACAAATAAGGAAATTGTTGTGTGTGTTTTTTTAACGATGCCCACTCATATTACACGGATAGCCACTTGATAATAGAAATCTCTACAATGCCATATCAATGTGCTTTATTAGTTCATGCAATTAACTCCCCTATCTTCTAGTCGTTGATATTGAAATATGTTATTTGACAACAGTTTGACTGGTGTATCTAAAAATAGCAAATGTCACTCTGCTCTGTTCAATTGGTAATACTATTGTGTAACGAAGTGGAAAACAAATGTATATACAATTCGCAGTGGTAGTTCGGAAATAATAATACCAATAAATAAAACCGAGAATACACTGTCGACAACCAGTCGCGTTTCATCCGTAGTGTGTTTTCGTCAATTAAATTGCTATGTGAATTTCGTTTGTTGGGGGAGAGGACAGAAAAAAAAAACTGATTTTGACAAGATAATTCAGAAATTTATATTAAGAATAATTCATATCGAAATGTAGTCCCTCTGCACCCATAAATAATTTTCATAATTACAGATTATACTAGACTATTATGCCACAAGACTCAATCCCCAAAACAGCACTTCACTGAACACCACAGGGTGAACGAAACAGAGGGAGGCCACAAAAACTACATGGAGAAGAACCATTACCACAGAACTTGCCCAAGCGAACCTGACTTGGAGTAGTGCAGAAATGGTGGCCAATTATAGACAGGAATAAAAGAACCTGATTGCAGTAATATTACCGAAAAAAGATAATTTTCTATAATCTCTATATTTTTTGCATTTGAAAGTAGTTGAATGAAATTACAAACTATGTAGCGTATTCAACAACTCATGTATGAACAATTACTTCAATAAATATGATTTTACTCGGTAAAAATACTATATTAATCTGCATAAAAACGAAAGAATTTCACAATGTCGAAAACGGACAGTCTTTATCGTAGTGTTTGTGGCACTGAAATAAACGACGTTCAAAGTTGTACTATTTTCGTAAACGTTTAATTACGTTATATTGAGAATATAGTAAGTACATATGATGAGATGGGTCTGCATAGTAACATTAATATATTAATATATGACCTTTGACATCGCTGACTATTTTGAATAGATTCCCTGTAGTGGTTGTTTATATTTAATTGCATGAATAAATAATTAGACTATGGTCACAGTTTCGCATTGCGCAATTTTAAATTGCCGCCAGGGAGAAGGAAAACACTGAGAATACAACTCTGCTGTATCTATGGAAACCGTCATTTTCAAATTTAGCACGTACTGGGAATAAGGAAATTCCACCGTATATTGTCAAGCATAATATGCAGTATTTTTTTTTTGGCTCAATTTGTCATAACAAGCATTATATATAGCCGAAAGCCTAACACCGATAGTAACCAGACTTCCTTTCATATTAACATCCGTGAAACTAAATAGCATCGGTTTCACAGAACGGAAGTGACGCATTTTCAGACACAACCCAGAACGTGATTCCTGGGAATTGCTAGCAAGCTAATTCACAGGGGTGCAAACACGCTTGAGATGTCGCTCAGATGGCTTGTCAGTGCCGATTATTACTCTTCATTTTGATGAATGAAAATCATGACAATTTGAAAGTCTGATGTCAACTGAAAGATAGATTGGGATTATGTCACAATGTCTTAGCGCATAATGCAAACGCGCAATTAGTGATGGACCATTTTGCAAACGGCTCGGCAACTATCATTCCCATTAACTCTATTTGAATGCATGGTCAATTGAACTATTAGTAGAACAATCTTATTCGTTCATTATCATTCCACTCTCGTTCTTGAAATGAACGTACCTCCTGAACCACTCGCTTGATTGGCTTTCAATCGGGATACACTTTGTTAAATCCGCGGTTCATGCCCCAAATAAAGCCTGCTACAATCGTTAAAGAATAGGACACAATATTCATCCAAACAGCAGTATTTTCAAATCAACACTGAAATTAAATATCACTAGCAAATCATAATATAAACTTTTGGGTCACAGTCAAAATGTCAATTATATACAGTATATTGTTTGTGACGTCAAATATTCGACGTGCGCATGCCCATCTCGTCACTGCATGTGCGCGTTCAATTACATCCCTTCAGTTGTTGGGGGACTGTGTTGTAGCTTAGTGAGGTGTGTGTGTGAGTTTAAATTCTCCTGACGCGTGCTTATATTTTTATATTAATATTCCACTGCCACATTAAAACAGACAGCAAAGTACTCTCATACGGAAGCCCTGAAAAAGAGCACACAGCAATTAAACCTGCACAAACTTACCAAGCCATACAAATACCTAATTCCAACAAATGCACATGTTGACCACAGGGAAGTGGTTGAGATCAAGTAATAAGAATAGAGTGCCCGCCTGTATTGACGAAATTTGTATAGTCATGTAGAAAAAAATATCGCACGTACAAAAAATCGGGATTTTAACCTTATTTGTAAGCACAGGTCAGGTAGCCACATAATAGTCGCTGTAAGAGTTCATCCTCTTTTTCTTCACAGACGAAAAGGTAAACCCGTTATTTAGAAAATACGGGAGCAAAAGTCGTCTATTTGAAATGGAGATTTAGGAACTGAATGTCAGAACTTCATTAGCATAGATTCCAATCTTAGACTAACAATGCATAACATGAATACGATGTACTCATAGTTCGCCTCATTGGCGACAGAGCCCGCAAATAATCCCCCATACAAACACAAAGAGAGCGGCCTCAGTTTATTCGGTAGCTTAACCTCGCATGGATAAATGAAATTTACAACGTTATTAGCAAGAATGTTCTACTTACTGCTTATAATATAATTGATAGTTTATTGAAGTTAACTAATTCAACGCGACCGTTATTAATCGTGCAATGATGATAATGATGATGATGCATTTTTAAGAAGTGGTCTTGACTATTTTGACCTCAGTTGCGTGATTAAATCCGCTATGGGTTACGTGGGACTGTTTTATTTGCTGTGTTTTATAGAATGGCATAGAACACACGCATACTGAATCAAATGATATGCCATTAGTTGGCCATACGTGATATGTGCAATGATCCCGTGAAATGAACTACGTGTACACGAGAATTACGTCTGAGTTGAATTAATTTGAGATTATAATATGTGTATATCTCGGGTGATTTCGATAGAATTTTAGTCGCAAGTAACTCCGAGTTACGAAAATGTCAGAGGCATTACATTCACGAATGTTAGCGGTTATATTATTGTTATCAAAGGGAAGTGTTGAATATGATAAACGAAGCGCACAATTTTCAAATAAGGAAGACATCGGAACGTTTTACGGAGGGTAAATTCTATTGTTTTCGGTGTCAGTATATTCGGTATAATAATTATTAATATTTTCCACTCGTAAGTCCTCATGCGCTCCGATGTCGATCCAACTGTTACTTAAGGTTGCTATATTATGTATAAGTACAAAAAATATCAAATTTCCTACAACGTCAATTGACATATAGTTGTGATAAAATGAGTTTACCCAATTGTTTCCGGGTGTGTTTCGAGACACATTCTGATCGAAAACTTAGTATAGTGTATTAATGCGTTTCCGTATGTTTGCAGTACACATACCATGTGAACAAAAAACTGCGTCGTAAGTGCCAAACGCTTTCAGCTGTGGGTTTTGTTAAAAATAAGGAACGGAAAATTATTTCTGCCCAGGGGTGAGTAGATCGAACATTATCGACAATTTATGTTTTTCATTTTTTTCATAGACAAAGGTAAATAATAAATAAGGGCAAGGGCAAGCGCATCTCTCACAATCATGCGTTGTAACATGCGATGGCGATCATATTAAAATCACTCTATACGAACTCGCCCACTTTCTTCGTACACGTGAATTTATTCGCGATTACTGGATATAAACAGGATCTGTAGATCTGCTTCTTCATATATAGATGTTGGATTACTGAAACGGGCGTCTAATTACGAGATAAAATCAACGAAAAACTGTAAATTTAGGTCGAATCTTATCTACACAAATATAAATTGAATATATAATCTTTATTGGGCCCTTGTTTGAATGCAGGTGTTAAAGCCGGGAAGCTAATTGTAATATGCAGTAATTCATAAGATAACGTTCGCGAACAGCAGAAAACGGAATTAGCTTTCCACGCGGGAGATCGACCCTGTATACGAGTCATCTGGCAATTGCATCATTCAGAGACGAAGCGGGGCGTTTGGCACCTGATTTTAGTTTTTTATCCAGTAGTTGCTGAGCAGCGGGCGCCATCGACAGCGCCTGGTAGTCTCGCGTCGCCATCAATATGTGTAGCATGGCTCCCGTGCAACTATCGATCGTTTGTCGTTGAGGGACGGTTTTCTGCACGATACTCTTAGTATATGATGAATTTGTCCGCCAAAATTAAAAAAAAATATTGTATTATTCAAACAGATCAGTAGTGAGTATTTCAGAAATATTGAAATCGGTGGAGTAATGACAAAAGCTTGATTATAGTTCAAAACTTTAATATGTCGTTAAATGTCATCGTTTCACCCGGTATCTCTACAGTATAAAAGCTATCTGCCAAGCGAGTCGAAGTCGAAGTTCCTTCCGCTCCTATACTACTCGCAACACACGCACTAAATACAGACAAAAATCTGGAAAAGATGAGGTTGCGTGGCGTCGACGTGTGTTGTATTCAGCGTAATCCTAAACTAGACTCTTGTATTATTCCAATATACTGATTACTAATTCACATTGTATCTTAAATCCTAATCTGCTAAAAAAAGATAATACATCGGTTCTTTCATTAATTGAGCAAATATAGATAACCTACTTTTAGATTCTTGTTAATATTAAGAACGTTTTTTCATGTGGCTTTCCACGTAATGAATATTTGATGCAGTGAATTGAAATTAAATATGCGGCAAAACAGGGTAATAGATTCAATGTTGGTGTATAGCGGTGTTAGCTCCAATATAATTTAAAATCATACAAAACAGCAACTTAGAAATGAGTTATATATTGAGATGACGAGTCGGTGATCTGCGTGATTGAGTTTTTTTTTCTTAAATCATCTTCTCCACGTCATAATTATTTATAAGGCCTGAACGCTGTTTATCTTTTCGTCATCATCATTATCATCATCAAATTTGAATCTGGCAGATCCATTGGCAACGAAAGATCTGAACCAATTTGTAAATTTTGTGATATTGATCAAATTGAAGATGAATTTCATTAATCTGCCCGTTCAACCAAGGATTAAAATGCTACATTTGCAGTGCAGATTCCATAAAAAAAAACATTCTTAGAAAAGATATATATTTCCCTATCGCAATTTCCTTTAAGAATAAGTATAAGTATTTTATGTAAGTTCCCGGGACCGTTTTTGCTACCGTGGCACGCGCTGCAATAATAGTATTTTGTTGACCCGAAAGATATGTAATTCGTTCTGCCTACACAATTTCCAAAAAAAGAGATAATGTAATTTAAGTGTTGTACTTATATTGGTACTGAGAGATAGGCGCGCGTATTCCAAGTTTTAAAAGTTACTGTACTAGTCGATACATTGATGTATATGAGTTTTAAAAGTTACTGTACTAGTCGATATATTGATGTATACGAGTTTTAAAAGTTACTGTACTAGTCGATACATTGATGTATATGAGTTTTAAAAGTTACTGTACTAGTCGATACATTGATGTATATGAGTTTTAAAAGTTACTGTACTAATCGATACATTGATGTATATGAGTTTTAAAAGTTACTGTACTAGTCGATACATTGATGTATATGAGTTTTAAAAGTTACTGTACTAATCGATACATTGGTGTATATGACTTTTAAAAGTTACTGTACTAATCCATATATTGATGTATATGAGTTTTAAAAGTTACTGTACTAGTCGATACATTGATGTATATGAGTTTTAAAAGTTACTGTACTAGTCGATATATTGATGTATACGAGTTTTAAAAGTTACTGTACTAGTCGATACATTGATGTATATGAGTTTTAAAATTTACTGTACTAGTCGATACATTGATGTATATGAGTTTTAAAAGTTACTGTACTAATCGATACATTGATGTATATGAGTTTTAAAAGTTACTGTACTAGTCGATACATTGATGTATATGAGTTTTAAAAGTTACTGTACTAATCGATACATTGGTGTATATGACTTTTAAAAGTTACTGTACTAATCCATATATTGATGTATATGAGTTTTAAAAGTTACTGTACTAGTCGATATATTGATGTATATGAGTTTTAAAAGTTACTGCAATAGTCGATACATTGACGTATACGAGTTTTAAAAGTTTGGAAATGTCGTCTTTGTTAAACATTATTGATATCTATATCAACATGGATGCTAAATTTATTGCTGTATATGCTGTACAACATATCTTTATTACTAAATATCTCAATCTATCATATCGTTTTAATTACAGAAATGTGTGAAACATGGCAAGCTAAATAAATAAACAAACTGTTTGGAAGTACTCAAAACGAAAGAGCAATCATAATCCCAAAATGTCCTCATTGCTGTTTCTGGACGTTATTAATCTAAAATTAGACAAACGAACTTACAAATTGCAACAGACAAGTGCCGTGTTATGAAAGAGGACCGACATGCACTAGTTCGAAATGCACCAGACGATTCTCAAGAAGATGCAGCACTTTCTACACACGCAAACCCGTGTATACATAATTCAGGACGAACCAATTAAATGTACTATTGAAATATATTGTGTTAGCGATAATCTAGTTGCCGTGATTAGTCAATGCTACGATTGAGTAAAATTAGATTCATTCATTAATTCAATATGTTATATAGATATTACTAATAATTGATGTTTTCACTCGTCACCCCAATAACTGAACGTATAGTTATCGCACGCGCACACTATTCAGTGGAAACCTCAGTTCTATTTTAGCACATCTGTTCAAATATAATCAACCCTATGTCAATGTTAACAAAACATGATGCATCTACTTTCTGCGTCTTTTACAGTCGTGCTCGTTGGATTTAACTGAATTCAACGTGAGCTTGCCGTACGCCTGCAAGAGTGAGAATGCCTCTCGGATGATTTGTTTCTAATTTCCTGTCTTTACTACGAATATGAATCTCAAACATAACGGTATTTTTAATATAATGCTCACATATTAATCCACTATGTTAAGGTTACCCTATACCCCAGCCCTGTGTTGTATTATTAAAATGCGCATTCGGCAGCCAGTGTTTTGTTCATTCATGTTTGTTTTGATGTTTGCAAGACAGTCCTACGTCACGCAAATAAAAAAACACTCGCAGTTATATGTCTCAAGTGCAAACACATATCGCATAAATTTACAATTTGCTAACATAAATGTACACATCTTGAATCCCACTCAACTCACGCGTGAACTAATAACTCGACTTCAACAGTTCACACTCTTTAAAGCGCGATGGTCGTCGCGCAGCGCGTGTTCGAATTTGATGTAAATAAACAATGTATTTTACACGCGTTGTATACGACGTTATGAGTCCCATATCGAACAGGGCGCGGCACGACGACTGCCGCCATTTAACAATATATGGTTAAGTTAGTTTCATTTTCGTTAAATTAACCAACTGCTAAGCTGCGCTGATTTGCCGGTTAATACTTTCTACGTGTTAATATAGTGTAAAATGGTATACGTGACAGTAATTATTTTGAGAACACAGTGGACGCGAATGGTCGCCGATAAATCGTTACGAGCGTGTGAGCCACGATATTATCTTTGCCGATGAAATAGTGTAAACCCCCCGTCATTGCGCCAGCTGACGGGAGAGAATATTTTAAGGGACACAAGACAAGTCACATAGCTCTCCACGATATCTCGGCCATTTGCCTCTGAGGTATATTGTAGTACACAGTAATCGTCTTGCTATATAAGTTTGAATGATCTTACTGGTGGGTACCACGAATTGTTTTGTGCATCCAGAATATTCCATATATAAATATTTTCCTAACATCTCGAGACACCCCTCCACAAAGTGCTGCCGTGACGTCAAAATAACGTAGTTGCGTGAAAGCAATATCCTTCAATGCGACAAATGTGTCGTCGTTCGTCGTCAGAGTATAGTAATTTTTTTCGAAAAACATAATTGTCATTGGTGGACAACGATAGATGTGATCGACCTTTTTCAGACTATTACGTCAAAGAAACGGTTCATCGCTTAAAGGCGCAATTTATAGGAAAGATGTGTAAATTTAGTGATATTGACAGTTCCACAGCTCTCAGATCCAATGTCATGATTGATCATCAACGCGATTCAAGTGACTGACCAAGTAGCAAATAGTCGACTTTGTCTAATCATGCGTCAGGCAACAACCATTCCACTTGGGCAACATTAAACGTTGGTTGCCGGGAATAAAGAATGCTGCCAACGTGTCTTGAAATCAACTGGAATCTTTTCTCTCTTGTTACATTACGCTAGCCCTATTTCAAACAGGATATGATAAAAACACCATGCAAATGTCCTTATAGTTAAAATCATAGCCACAAGATAAAACATCTGATTTAACATGTATACATTTGCATTTGTATAATCTTGTATTGATCTCGTTCTTATGAATTATATAACCATAGAAGACTGTTGATCCAGAAATCAGGTAACATATCTATATATTGTAACATAATATCCTACACAATCACTGGATTTTATGCATTCATTACTCGTGTGTTTCTCAGGTTCTGGTCTTTATGATAGAGTGTATTATTTGTGATTTGGACCGTTACGGGAAAACTAAGCACCGATAGTTGGTCTATGACACAACTGCAAATAATACCGTCTGAATTGCAAATGACACTGAATATCAGACACACCGAATATAATGTGATATTAGAGGTTTTAAATTACCACATCTCCCTAAATTTCAATATTGCCCTGCAGACACGAGTATGTAGTAGACCTGCATATGATTTTTTTGTCAGCAATTAAAAATCAAAGAAAGCTTAAGAAGAACTCCCGTGTGTAGAAGATATTGGAGGCATGACAAACAATGAAGAATACTGTTTATTATTATTATTAGAAGCACATCTTCATTACGCATAACCAGATCGTGTTTATTGCATTCAAAATCAATAGAGCAAATGATTAGGATGGTTCATAGCAGCTATGATTTAACAATTACAAATATTTAATGAAATAATGACCATATATGATGACTTAATATTTTGGTCATATATATATCTTGTCAGACCACAAAATTATACCACCGGTTGCATGTCCCTATCTACAACAGTATTTAGTACATTACAGTTATGCACATTAGGAAACATATCTCTGTGGAGTACCTATAAATCGGTTAATTTATGCAAAGTAAGTAATTAGTGAGCACAACATTTAACCCTAAACTGAACATATACCAAGATTCATTGAATCTGATGAGTGGTTGAGATATTGGTGAAAATGTTCAATATTGGCTAATTAATATGTACATTAGGCCATTTATATACACAGGCTTCAACCAAAAACTAATCAATGCTGCGGAATATACCTAAACATCTATATACTAATTTTCCTTGAAATCTGTTTAATAGTACATGAAAAGCAAGTGCAAATGCTTAATTGGCCAATTAATATGCAAATTAGATAATTAATATGCATGGATTTCAACCTAAAACTAATCAGGTTTGCGCATTATTCCAGACCATCTATGTACCAAGTTTCATTGAAGTCTGTTTAATAAATAGTACATGAGAAACAAGTGAAAATGCTTAAATTTGGTTGGTCAATATGCAAATTGGGTAATTAATATGCATGACAATTCAACCAAAAACTAATCATATCTGAACATTATTCTAGAGCATGTACAAAGTTTCATTGAAATCTAGCGCATGAGAAACAAATGAATATGCTAAAAATCGGCTAATTCAAATACAAATAAGGCAATTAATATGCACAGGATTTCAACCAAAATTGTACCTGGTCTGAGTATTATCCTAGAGTATATATGTACCAAGCTTCATTGAAATCTGTTGAATGGTACATGCGAAACAAGTGAAAATGCTTAAAATTGGCTCATTAATATGGTATTAGGTTAATTAGGTAATTAGTATGCATGGAATTTCTATCATAAGCGAATCAGGTTCGAGCATTATCCTAGATCATGTACCAAGTTTCACTGAAATCTGTTTTTATATTACATGAGAAACAAGTGTAAATGCTTAAATTTGGTTAATCAATATGCAAAATTGTATTATCCTAGTTTCATTGGAATTAGGCAGACAGACAGAAACACACACACACACACACACACACGCACACACATACACACAGCCGCACTAACCGCAAAGACTCCCATTGTGTGCTTCGCATAAGGGGGTCAAAAACATTGTTATATTTGTCAACACTAGTGGCTACATGGATCACGGATGTTCGGCTGTAAATACTATCAATTATGAATCACTTAAAAAATGCTGAAATACATCGTCTGTGATTTAATTGCTTTGCTCGTTCATGTAGGGCGAAAGGGGAAACGTAGGGAACAAAACTATTGATTTGGGGAATTATAAGATTATATAATAAGGCCGTGCAAGTGATCTCCGTACCGATAAACTGGTTTAATTATGTATATTTTCAATATCAAAAGTCTCAAAGTACATTTCTATGAATATTCATCATATATTCCCATGAATAAACACTGTAAACGACTTATATCGAGGCCAGGGATTGTGGCTGACGAGGACGGGCGCCATATAAAGACAGCGGTTAGACAGATTCTCTGCTCAAGTGCGGGTGTCTCTTTATGCATTCCAATTCAGGGGAAATACAAACTACCGGGAGTATGTGGTCATGCGGAAAGATTTGAAAGTAATTCTATTATTAACGGCATGTTGGGTGTGAAACCCACATAATAAAATAAAATTTAATATCACTCGCTATGCTTCCGTTGAAACGTTAGTTTCGCTGTATATGCTGTATTTTTGTACAAATAAATTGGCTTAATATGGCTATAGAAGTGAAGTAATTGCTTTGCTTCAACGTGCAAAGCTACGCAATATTAATATTTTTATGAGATTTTGTACGCGGATCATAAAATCGAATACTTTGATACAAATTCAACAATATTGTCTGTTTTGCGGGAACAATTTCTATACCTATAAATGTCTTTTTTATGTGGAGTTTTTTTTCTCCATATTTCAATCCCCCAAAAAATTAAAATATATAACATATAACTGATCGAAAGGCGGACATGAGTAAAGTCTGTCAGCTGGTGCCTTCCACGGGACCTGCTGGGATTACCGGATAATCTCCGAGCCACCATATATGCTTATGTTATATGTGTATGTCTGCAGTAAATTTGTATTCACTGAAGTCGATAAAAGCGAGTTATTATTATTGGCCATGGGAACAAGCTCACCCGTTTGATACAGCTGAATAAGAAATAGGACGTGTTTCCATGGCAAATTTGGAGAGGTGCTTTCGACGCGTACACCACTAACACCTCCTTTGCCCATAAATCGGTGATGATGTCACGGTGAAAAGCCAATCTCCCTTTCAAACCGGAAATCTCGCATCCGCCTCTGATCATCTTAAGAAATTCGCATAAATTTACACAACTAGTTTGTCTCAGTTTATTTAAACGTAATTTATAGTTTAAATTGGATGATTTACGTACAATACACACACTCGTAAAGTGTATTTAAACTCTATTCTCAGGAAATGTTAAAATAGCCCTCACTTGTCAACAGTAATTTAATAAAGTAGTTGGATTTTTCCTGTCATTGTATATATATATATATATCGATTTATATTACACTAGCTATTCGTTTGCACTGACGATGAAGTCGAACACGTGTCAAACTATAATAGAATAACTTCAATCATTTCAGGTACTCGATCTATATATTCACTTAAATTGGCGAAAAACAACAACGAAGCTTCGAAAAAGGCAGATGTTCTTTGAAAAAGAAAAAACTCTCGACACGTTGTCAAAAATATTGTTTGGCAATAAGGTTATTATGTAAATTGGGATCTACAGTATGGTAGGGCATGTTGTTAAAATGGTAAACTGTGGCCCTCATTTTAATTAATAGTATAACATTGTTATTTAGGTCGTTGACAGTTTAATTGAGTATAATATTCAATTAAATATTATCGTACAGCACCATAACTGTTTGTCAAAACTGGGCATCGCATGGCAAATTCGTTATTTTGTTTGCGCTTAAAATGCCAGGTTTTCCCTCAAACGTTACTAGTAATCGCAAACAGGTGTCTGCACTTGACCTTGTAGTAGACTCAAACTCAAATTTGGTGACATTATCTCAACAATAGTGAACGTATATCTCATATGTACACGTTGCTATGGCAACGTACATGTGTGCATTGGGAAAATACCCTTATGTCGAATCGAACCAAATATCTGAAGCAGACAAACTAAAAAAAATCAAGGGCCATACACGTCACGCCGTTCCACGGATGCTACAGCAGGCAATCAATTGAGCGATACGTAATCGATTTCGCCTACGAGATGAGAATTTCACTCACTTTGTCACTCTTATAAGATTCCCGTAGGCGCAAGGAAAATACTTCCTATGATGTGTCATTGATTTGAACGAGTTGACGTTAATGTTCTAGTTTTTCATATTCACTCAGCAAATATCACGCTATTTTATTTCAAAATACAATAATAAAAGCTGTGGCGAGGATAGTGATAAATCAATGTTATTGTACAAATGATGTGTCAATGTGTTCGTATTTTTTTCATAAAGGGCATGTTCGAGGACGTATTGCGACATAAGACAAGCAGCCTGTCGGCTGAGATAGCTCCGCTGTTAGCAATGCACATGGCAATTAAAGAACAGAAGATATCATTAGAAAATGAACAAATCTGAGAGAGGTCCACATGTAGTACCTATATGTATAATATATCAAAGCAATTGGACTTGCGGTTTTCAACAAGAAGTCGAAAATATCACTTTTTACCAAAAATGACAAAAATATTCACCAAAATTAGAGAATTGAAGATATCATGAAATGAACAAATCTGAGAGAGGTCTACCCAAGGTACATATACACCAAGTATCAAAGCATTCAGGCTTGTAGTTTTCAAGAAGAAGTCGAAAAAGTAAAACATTGACACGGACGACGGACGACGACGACGGACGACGACGGACAATCACTCATATGATAAGCTCCGCTCGACAAAGTCGACAGCGGAGCTAATAAAAAGTACCATGTGTCATTAAAGGTGGTATGTTAATATTAATTTAAAGGGCGACAATAAGATTACATGGCGACGTGCACAACGCATGTAAAACACACTGTTTGTTTACCTCCCTTTAGACTAGGAAATAAAATGAACAAATTGAAAACTAGTCAAATGCTTGATATTGTTCGCGGTAAATAAATGACAACGAACAAACAATTGAAAGAGGACACTGAACATGTTTCCATGGAAACAATAACTGTGATTTGTCCGCAACGTTAAAACGGGGCTCCCCAATCACCGGGTTTGCACCATGGAACCAAATGATACGATTGTTCTTGTTGTTCAAAAAAAACAATCTGTCTATTGTTTCCCATTGTCTTTTCAATTTAGGAAGAACTGACAATTAACTCAATAAACGTCCCTGGCGGCCATTTTGAAAATTTAAATTGGTGACGATACATAGAGATAATTAAAGAACTATTACGGTTATACGTACTCCTATGTTTTCATTCAGGCTTTCGAAAAACCAGTAATTGAAAATAACTTTGGGGTTAAAACATTGCTAATCATGGGGGTGGCTCAAAAAGTGAGTGTGACCGGTGCATTTTTTTTTTATCTGCACATTTTTATTTTTATTCAATGTGTCAACTTCCTTTTACTGCAACACTTTGCATGATTTTTTTTTCAGTGTCTAGCTTGCAATTTGTGTTAAAACAAATCTTCCACTCCACCCCCCATAAATTCAAATGGTCGAACCCTCCGAAAAATTAAAGCCTGAGAAAATGTCTTTATCTAAAGTATGTTAGTCGCGTCCATCTCTAATATATTTCACGATTTAATGCATATTTTCCAATATCACGATGTTGTGCTAATGTTGATATTTCTCCCCTCAGAAAGTTACTTTACGGTATAATGAAATAATATAGATCAAAGACAGACTACTGTCGTGTCGTATAAAATACCACCATAAGTTTTCTTTCTATGTGTGTAGTATATCAGCCTAATTACTCCTACGCTTCACTAACTTTAACTCGACGCTCTCATATATAGGGAACACACGTTTATTGTAATAAAATTCAATATTATACTGATGTGTTGGCTGCTGTGATATTGTATTAACACTCATTACAATAGATTTGTATGTTGATTGTCATTTGCCGCAATGTTTACCCACCGTATACCTGGTAGGGTAATTAGATCCACGGTCGACGTAAAACATATGGAAAGTGCTCGACAGATATTAATTACCTAGTTCGGGAAATATTCTGACCGTCTTTCTCAGAATCATATAAGCTCGACATAGCAATGTGTCGTGATGTGTTAGTGAGCTCACAAATCTGTCAATTAATAATATTATGGGGGGGAGCAACAATTGTTTTCAGATCTAGGATAAATCATTGTAGTTATGTATATACACGAACAAATATACTGGTCGTGAGGCAGGGTAGCACAATATAGTTTTTTTTCAATAATGGCATATAGGAAATAATTCCCTTTTTTTGGCTCGTGATGTTCTAACAGTGCCGTGGATTATATTGGATTCGTACAATCTGTTTAAAGCTGGCTAGGAAAACACTGAACATACGCAACTCGCTCTCTACAAAAGAAATGCACTATAATTTCACGAATAATAAAAAAAAAATTCGCATTTGTCATAAGAAATGTTTACATATATGCGATACATACTCCTTACATAGAGACACATCGGGCGAGGTGTCGAATTGTTTATGCCAACAACCAAGGCGTAGTTGTTCGTGGCGGTAAACTCGGAAACTGTCGTCTCTTGTCGGAATCATAATCCCCAGTCGTTCATATGAAATATAGATATCCGTAAACTGAGTGATGAATCGCACAGTGTGATGATGATTATCGAGCGACTTAGGGGAGGAATATAACGCCTGGGAATTGTAGGCCCGATGATATGATATAAAAGTATTAAAAGGTTCACGATTTTGGGAATAATAAAGATGAATAAATAATGAATAAGAGTACAGTCGTAAAAATGCTTAAAACAAGTTGTTGAAAGGCTGGTCATAAAGAACGCAAAGAAGTGGTAAAGTTTAGGAAAAAATGCAGCAATTTTTAACCTACGAAAACAAATATGTCAATATGTCCACACCACAGCCACAGATATTACAACAACATCGTGTTAAACAAACAATCTACTTCAAAAAGGAGAAATTAAAGTCCAGGGTTCTTCTACCAAGCCCTCAACACCCCTTCCCGATTCACCAGAGGAAAATGAATGTTTTTGTGTGTTTTACGAATAAATAAAACAAACCTGAGTCTAACTTGGTAGAGAGCGCAACAGACGGTAGACTGATTACCATTATTGTACCCTTTCCGCCGATATTAGTCAAACAGATGGTTCGAATTATACGACACCACGTCCAAAATAAGCACTAGTTTGAACTGCTGTAAAATAATCCATATAAATGCAAATAAGAGTCTATATGTGTGTGTGTTTCTTTTCAACATTCATCTATGGCATCGTGTTTTGACAGCCATGCCGGGCCCTGTCCCATGACATAAAAAAACAACACTCGTCGCATGCACAGAACATTATGTAAATAAGGCCAAATGTAAATTAAATTTGTTTAACGTTTACCTTGTTTACTATTTTTGGATTTGTTTCCATTCAATACAGTTTAACTGAAAAACGATTACTGTAGAATTAATCTATAAACTTTCAATTTCATTTCAATTACCTTCAGGCCTCTTGCTGTGGTTGTCGTTGACTTGCCGGAATTATTTTATTCGTACCATAAACACCCCCATGATCATAAATTAGCATATTTATTCACTCGCCGATAATTAAAATGACAATGATGACCGACCATTAACTACACGCGTCGGAGAAGCATAACTGCGAAATCACATATTCTCTGCTTTGAACTGTGGAATCACAGTGCATTATGGGTTTTGTAGTTAAATTAATAGAGTGTAACGGATGAAGTTATGTTATTTTTAGCTAGTATCTCCGATAAATTCTACGTCATGTAATTGTCGTAATAGTACTAGCTCATTTGAATACACATGAATACCTGATACATGATTGGTCACGCAGTGTGTACAGCGTTGCATCTAATTGTATATAACGTTGTATATGTATGCTTTGCTTATGAACCAATACATTGCCAAAAAAGTTTATATATTTGTTCGATCTTCTTCAATCAAATCGAGCAATATAACAACAGGATTACGTAATCACTATGTAAAACACAGATGTGTTTACTTTTATTAACATTCAACTTTTCTGAAACAGTAAAGTTGATTGGTGAGAACGCAGTCACGTGTCATGAATAAAAGAAACTGTAGAATTACTAAATTTAAATATTAACATTGCGAAAGTGGGGATAAGTCAATTTGAGGTTCATATTGATACTACAGTCAAAAGAATAACAAAACAGAGTCTGATGAAAACAGTATAGTTATGGAAATACACACAAAAATGAACACGTTACTGAATACACCATGAGTTCTAATGTTGGGTGTATTTACGAAGTTTTGTGATAACTCAACTATTTTGGAAAGGGCGTTGAAAAGAAAATTATTGTTAACGCGGTGACCACAATTGATCATGTGATATCTTGACACCCAGGGCAGTAGAAACCATTTTTTACACGGCTCTGTGGTTTTAGTGAATGGAAATCAATGTTTACTAGAACAGAAACAAGATGAAAACGATGGTGTATTTGAACAGAGCAGGATAGATAAATGTTAAAAATTGTACATCTACGGTCGTCTACACCGGTTGTCTATACACGAGTGGAACGTGGAGAAATACAACCTTGATTGATCGAGTTTTTAGAGTAATGATTGTTGCAGAAGAAAAAGATGTATTGATTTGTAATAAGTTTTATCTGCAATCACTGACTCTGTGCCGCCATTAAACACTACGTTGTTTGATGGACAGAAATAGATAGATGTCATGACGGGGATCGTACAAGGTAACTTCCAGTGACGTAATGGTAGAACATTTACATAGTTATTAAGCAAAAAACAAAAAAACAGTTATATACTACGTATATTAAATCTTGTCAAGTTCCAGCCAAAACAACAGATTGATTTGCCATTTCAGCGCATTTACTTATACACAGTCAAATATCAGTGATAAACGTTTAAGTGTTCTGGGATTCTTTTACATCGTGCAAATTTCACACGTCTCACCACTTAGAAGGAAGAAGACATTAATTCTTCGCAACTCGATATTTTGAAATATTGAGATTTTAATTTGATTAGTTCATCTGGAACAACCAAGTGCTGTTATTAATAGACAAATTGCTGCTTCACCTACTTTTTGACAAAATGTACAAAGTTCATTTTTTTCACTCTAGGCGAGTTATTAGTTTGTTATTAAATTGAAAAGCACTAATATTTATATTGACTGACAACTGACGAACTCGCTTTCAACGAGTAATGTTATTACCAAACACTTGTACACACTAGATTCCATAATTGCTTGAGTCGTAATTGTACATTATTTATTTTAACAAACAGCTCTTTTTACAAATATCAATTGTACTTCAGTTACAACATCAGTTTAAGATTGGTCGATTATTTTTTTTTTCTGGTATACCATCAAACCAGCTGACACAAGTCACCTCGATGTAGATGACTAAGGAACTACCATTTTAATCATACATGTGTACCACACCAACGATTCCAGGATTCACCAATTATGAATTATCATAGTAAGTCTCGTTCAAAATGTCCTCATTTTTCCAAGCAATGTATTTATTTGTATTTCTATAAATGTGAAGCCCTGTTTGTTACATTGTGGTGAATAAACCAGGAATTTTGAGTTCCAAGCTTTATAAGAAATGACATTTATGTAGTAAGTCTATATTCTAACTAGTTCAAAATAATGTCCAGAAAATGATTTCAAGGATGAATCATTGATTTAATTCATAGAATGTTTTAAATAGGTAACCTGAGTATCACCACGAAAATATAAAATTCCAGAAAAATTATCTTTCAGTACAGTGAAAATATTATTTTTTTTAAATACTTCGGTTAAATATTTAGGTTATCGTGTACACCTTCTAATAAAAACGTATACTATATCATTAGTGTAAGTGTAGTTCCATACTAGGCATCTGAGATATACAATACGAATTATATCCACTCAAATGTATGCTGCGATTGCAACATAATCCCTCTAATCATCTGCCCACTCCAAAGGTATTACGACATATAATCCTGGTTGATACAACTCTAAGAACGTGTATGAATAATATGAATGAAATTACCGCGTTCAATAACACAATATTACCATTCGTGGTCTTTTTTTTTTTTCATTTTTGTATAGTTGATCTAAATGAAAAGAACCGCTGATTGCTGGCTTACATGTACTGAACGAAATTTAATCGTTCGCAAGATACTTGGAGCAATTAAACTATATGACTGAGCCGAACAGTCGAAACATCGTCAAATTTAGTTGTTCAAACAAGGTTATTGGAAATCAATACGATCGATCGTGGAAAATAGACTCAATAATCTCAATCTCAGTCAACAGAATACAAAAATTCAGAAAAATTTGAAATAACTGGTCGACTAGGGTGTTTCATTGCGCCGTTGAATCAGCTACATATGCAAATGAGATACACTCATTATTCACATAGTATTTTCATTATCTATACGAATCGAGGTTTTATCGAGGTCGATACGGTGGACTGCGTTTAAATTGCTTTAATCTCGAACGTATCGTGTTTGCTTGAGTACACCCCGTTCGTGACCCCGATGCCCTTGGTCTAAACTAGATAGGTCAAATTGGAAGAAGAGAATAAAATGAAATGAAGCTATATTATTTAAAGATAGTATAGATAAGCGGAACACGGACATGTTATATATATCAACCTTGTTCGGACGTGAAATACCTATTACGGAATAAGTACGTGGCCACATCTGACCTCATGTAGCCTCATATCAACGCTGTTCTCGTTTCAAATTGACACTTTCCGCAATCAAAGTAGGCAAGGCAAATAAACAAAACCATATATAGCTACGTCTTGTCGCCGGCAATCCATATTTTACTACCTTGGTGAATAGAAAGAGTATTATGCCTATACAGAGTGTATAGATATAGAAGAGATAATTGTAAAAGTCTGCCAAAGAAAACTAGCGATGCAGAAGCCCTTGACGAACAAGTTGATTGCCAAGTAATACACTCGACGTGTCAACAACATAGCCAGTTCAACGTCCATCATGACTAGTTAGTCATTGAATCTCGTATTTATTCCCTTGCTTGTGATGTGCAGTGTGCAATTAAAACTACCCAAAACAAGGCATCCGAGAGTAATAAAATGGGGGGATATTATTAGTCTAAAAACAATCAGCATGAAACGGTGGGTAATTAATAAGATCGCGGAGATGATATATAATTGTGTGGATTTACTCTTGAAGTTGAGTGACATTTGGTAGTAAATTGCTATAGGTAAAGATCCCTTGGGATGCACTGTGTAATGCTCACAGTCTATTTATTGCATGTCTTTTGGATTCCGAACTAAATTGCTTCATGGCCAATTTGCATACGTCGATACACTCTATGCATGCGATAGTGATTCAAAGCCCTTTAAGTAAACCACTTCCAATCAAGATTCTTCTGATTCTCTTCCTCCACAAAGAATCCTCGTTGATCGTCAACGAACCCTGAAGACCTTTTATAGGCTTTTCCTCCGATATCCTCCCTGTTTGCCTGTTACGTTGACAACTAGATTGTATCCGCTTTGTGTTATGACTTACAGCATTGACATCCCTGTACAAATGCAATACAGACGTGTGTTGTGTATTTGTCAAATATTAAAATTGTCGTCACTGACATTTGACAGGAAATTAACAAGAATCGCGTCTTATATACCGACTTTGTAATCTACAATAAAGGGGAATGCTAGCGCATAAGATTGATGGAGTTCACAGGACATCACATTCACATTGACAAAGTAAATAGATGTACATGGAATTCGTTGCCGGCTCATAACGATCCTGGTATTTTCACTTTGTGATTATGTAACTAATATATACGTTATATCGAGCGCATCTGAATGTGGCTGTTTTCGGTCTTTGAACTTGAACTTAAGTTGAAGGAATGAGGGGACTGTGGTGAGTAGTCGATCCAATTAACGCACATTAGATTGAGTTATAAATGACAGAATTCAATTACAAACGGACAAGTATCTGTAGTTTGAATAATTGTTCACGAGATAGCATGACATCTATTGGGACGCCCGTAGTCGTACTTAATGTGTATGGTGAAATTTCCAGCCCCTGTACTGTAAATCCTACTCTTACCCTCGGCACTGATTTGTTCAAAAAACTCCCAGTTATATATTGATAAACACAATTAAATTTAAATATAAAAGCATAATGATACATTAATAACCGATTTAGGCGAATATATTTACCAATCTTGTTTCGTGCCAAAGAAACAACCACGCCAGCTGCCTCACTGTATTAGTATTTTTAATATTTATTATCACACTGGCAACTGACTATATGCGAATATGCGAATTCTTTTCGAGAGTTTCAAAAATATTAAGATTTACTGATATCAATAATAATTTGCAACTTTTTTTCATACAATGTCAGTTTTTGAGGCATGAAGAAATAATTTCACCGAAGAAACGAGTGCAAAACTGCAATTTCTCCTTTTTATCATGACAGTTCATAATCTTGACTCTCGGAAATTGTGTTCATTTTGTTCTATCCTAATAGTATTATCCCATGAAGACGATGACATGCAATATTCAATTCAACTCCTTAAGTAATAAAATTGGTTGACCTCATTATTCAACATATAAAAGATACATTCTAGTCATATTGTTAATATCGAGTATAAATAATCAATAAATGTTCCGTTTTCGCTACATAAAATTGTGGTATTTCTCCCTTGGTGTAACCATCACCACTGAATAATACCAATTTTAAAAACCCTAACTAAAATCGCAATGAGTACGTATGTTAACCAGGGACAATGTTGCTGTGCTCTATGCATGTAAAATGTGACCACATTTTTTATTATGTTATGCTTAAAGATTCACTACAAATATCTACCATGATGTATTGAAAGTTTACTCTAACGCTTATTGGGGCGTGGTAGAAACTCATAATAGTATACTATGAATTTTCCCCCTAATGTAAAATAGATGAACGGAAACAAATAATGTACCTGCTACATATCAACGAACACGATTGATCGTCTTCTGTCTTCTCATGTTCATTAAGGCCATTGATTTTCACTTCATAAATACTACCATATACTAGTCATATAAATGACGATATGATTTCGGCTGAAAGTATAATATCGTGCTCGCGTGTAATTTTCCCTAACATCAGTAGCTCGGTGATACAGAGCAATATCGCAGTAGGTGTGTATTAAGTATTGGTCAACTTATGCGCCTGATATTGTTTTGCAAAAACCCCTTAAGATCCTCATGAATGTACGTATACATATCCATATGATGCGTCAAAGTTGTAAAATATATTATACTATTATTGTCGTTACGGGTCCAATATTTATGAATAAACTATAACTGCCGGCCATGGCTCTCCAATTAAATATTCATAGGGGTGGTTCACTCATGAATATGTAATATGCTGTTGGTTTACGCAATATCAAATGTAAACCAACGTTGGTGCTTTGGAGAGTTATACATGTAGAGCAAACGGAAGGTTGCTCTGCAAACATTTCCGTTCTGTTGATAGGTATTTATGTTAGTCAGATTTGTTCCTATATCCCTCGGGCATAAATCTATTCAGCGGAAATGTAGATTCTTTTCAAGTATGTACATAGCGAATGAACAGTCGCACGTGAATAATTACGGAATGTATACAAATGGTTAAAATGTGACATGTGACCATCGTGTTTTATCAGGTGTTATATAAGAAAATTGCTGTAGTTTCTGTTAAGTCTAACTCTATGTATATTTGTATTAAATGTATATGTGGTACAATTACATTTTAAGTCAACTGTTTAAAAAAACTGTCGCTCGCAATTGGGATATATTTTACTTCTAATTGTTCATCATGGTCACTCAGATACACCTTCTCCCTCCCAAAATAGATTCCATGACAAACAGGGGAATACTATTTCTTTTTATTCTCATTAAAATCGCCATGCATTTGGAGTGCAAATTCGTTAGTTTTAGGCGGGACACATCGGCAGTGAAACGGATTATCTTTGTGCGTCGCCAGGATAAAACAACAGCGCGTCCAATTTATTGGATACCAATTTTACCAGTCATCTGGAATGTTGACTGTTTCCTAATACCGTCAAAGCAATACCGCCAAAGAGGTAAACGAACACAACAAAATAACAGTGTACTGCTAGGCTGAGTGGATTGTCTATGATGATTATTAGGTATTATGACTAGATGATGATGATAACGTAGATATTAATAGCACCAATAAATAGGTTATTGTATCGAAAAAGTATTAATAGGAACCAATTAAGTAATTACTACATATGATTAGCATATAATCAATTTCACAGTATGATATTTTTGAAAAGGGATATTATTTATATTATATAGAATTAGGTTTTGTCGTGGGTCATAACATTTTGCCCAGGCCTCACACTGCACTGTGTCGATAACGATAGCCTACGATCAACATGATTGAGTGGGAAACGCGCCATGTATATAACGGGCGACACAGTGATCACACGGCGTACGATAACATCAAACCTTTTTGACTAATGTTTTTTGTTTCTACCGTACAGCTAACGAGTAAGCCCCCAAATAATGAATATTCCTTGTTCAATATTTACCCATTACAGCATGGTCTCGCAGATCCTCCATGTCGTGCCAGTTTGCCGTGTGTTCCCTATTTGTTTGTTTTCTCTCTCGACCTGATCGATGTTTATGGTGAACCAACACTTAACATTTTGTAACAGCTGAACGCATCGAATGTAAAGATGGCTTTCATTGGCGAGATGCCGAGAGATAGAATAGAATTTCTATTGAAAATGTTTCGTTTCTGTTATTGGACAGCGTAAATGTCTTTGTTGTTCAGAGGTCGTGACGCAGAAATCGCAGCCATACACTAGCACTGAGTTCGATGAAAGCTGACAACTCTATGGACAGATCACGATCTTTAAATGTTTTTCAGTTTGACATGTTTCACCTCAAAATCGGGATTATTTTATTTTTATATAATTTTATTTCAGCAGACAAGTCTTACTTACCTGGTTAACATGATTTGGAGGCATCGGACAAGGCTCAGCAAACAACACCTTAATTTTGGGATAGGCTTGTTATATAGCGGGAAGAATTTAGTCTATATTTTTGTCCTGACACTTAATACAGAGTTTCGAATCTGAAATTCCGTAAATATGCGCTTAACCAAGTAAATAATTCTAAGTTATAAAATTTCTTTGAAATACTTTTGTGTCAGGCGTTTGTGTCCCTTGCCTTTGGTGTATGGGTAAAATGTCAGTGCCAGGACATAGGGTAATTAATGAATATAACCTATTTTGAGATTACATGCGCGTGATATTATGGGTTTTCGTATAATGGTAATGGCATTTTGACAAGTTGAAATGCGAGTCCAGGTGAACACAACAAAATTCCCACAAAGGTGAATCCGTTAGTGAATGAATCATGGTGATGGTGATGAAACAAACACAATAATGGTACACAGTAAAATAAACACACATACTGCTGCATTCATATGTGATATTTGACATGGCAGCAGACGCCACGTGGTATTATATTCGATGACGTAATAATATTATCCAATAAAGAAGAAGTATGTATTTAATACCCATAAGTGTATTTTCAGACTGATTTGTGTAAGGTCTACTCTGAAACCTGAGGGCAAAATATTTCCATGTCAGAAAAACTTTTACTTTGGATGATTTTATATAATTGATGATTTGTGCGTTAATCTTTTATCAAAACCATGTTTTTGACTTCCTTTTCAAGAAAATGCAGATTACACTCACACTTGTTGAAAGTTATTCAACATTAGTACATGATAGACTCAAATTATATGTTGTCACGTGACATGTTATCGATTTTACTAGTGATAATTTTGTAAACTTTTTTTTCAAACTGGCAGCCAACAGCTTCGTATTTTCTTTTCGATTATTCTGCTTGAGACAATAACTTAGCGAGAAATATCTCATGTTGTCATTCAGTTATACAGCGTCTTGGTTGATGTGCTACCGAGCTGTTTGGAAATCCAGAAATTAAAACAAATGCCAAGATGCCAAATAACGAATGGGTATATAGGAATTATGAGTATTTTTTGTTTTAAGTTCAATACTCTACGATTTCGTGCGAGTAACAATTGACGGTAGAAGCATGTACCGATCAAAGATGTCCTACCCGACCTCTCTACCGCGATTATCTATACATAGCGTGACAAAGACGCGACGAAATGAAATACAATCAAACGACTATTAACAGATCGATTGAGACTGAATACACGTAAGAATACACTGTCACCCACGTAATTACGGCAATATATAAGTATCCTACATTGTAATTAAGTACCATTCATGTTACTAGTGTTAGGTCTGTGTGTGCGTGCAATTACCGTACAACCGTATACTAATGCATATGGTGGGAAACAGTCTTCTGGTATATTAATGGAACAATATGTACGTTTGTCGATTCAAACATATCAATATACGATGAACTACCAAATTGCTATCAAAATGTCACAATTGAAAAAAGGGGGGTGCTTGTCAGAAAGTTGTCGAACCAATCGTGGGTTTGAATTTCGTAACAACAAACATTATATTTCATATGACCCATATCGACACCATGGTACTGTCATCGTGAAACAGAAATTGTTATTAATGAAATGTATTTGATAATTATGCTTTTTATTTCACGCAGTTGAGTGAATAGACCATTTTCCGTTCACTGCGAGAATAACGCGTTATGCGTGAAATCGAACGTAAAAACAGGACAGACAAAGGTCATAGCGTCGTAGTCGCGTCAAACATCGCGTGGGATTCGACAAATGCGAAAGTATTTCGGGGACATTTCCATGCTTAATAATGTGTTGTCCACATTTGATGATAGGCAATTTCGATTAAGTAAGGGTATTCGAAAGCAATATTTCTCTGTCGAAGATCGGCCGGTCAATGTAAGCTACGAAATAAAGAAATTCTAGTTCAAAATCAAATCGTTCGATTTTTGCGGCAGACGTTCGACGCGCGTCTTTCATGCATCTCGCGAGATCTCGCAATTGTACGGAAAATCACCTATTCTAACATGCCTACTTACATTGTTGGCGCCACGGAGCACAGCACTGAGCAAATATTATACGATCGTATTGTCTCATATCTCAGCTTTCTAAAACCATATACATTGTCATAGCTGCATGCTTAATAACAGGGGTTCTAATCACAATTAAACTATTACTCATTTTCCCCCCATTTTTCTAAATAGTATTGCGACCATTTAAACATAGAAAAATCACTACAGTAAATACTTGCTGTGTGATGATTAACATACATGCAAGCCATTTATATTTATAGTTTTCTCGGAGAAACAAGGATGTGTTTTCCAGAAAGCACATGCAAAATAATCTAAAAAGCGACCATTTTGGAACTTTTTCCATAGAGTCCCGTGTAAACAAATTAATCTATGAAAAGGCTATACTAATATTCAAAATTCTTCCAATTTGTATAGTATAGATTACCGAACAAAGTTGATATGATGAAATGTTTGACCCATGGGAACCAATTCAAAACTACTCAAAACAATAAATCGAGGTCGTTTTGTGGAAAGTCTTAATTTGGTTTACTTCAGGTTTTTGAACATTACATTGACCTTACCCCTACTGCCGTATTTTGAGGATTTCCGAGTATGTTTTTAATGCTAGCAAACTACCTTAAGTCTACTTGTGAAATTAAAAAAATGAAATACAAGCAAGGAGCTGTCTAATTGTGGTTGAAACATCATCACATGAGCAATTTGAAATCCATTTCCGGTTTGGTGCACTAACAACAAATATTCACAGCATGCTACTACGGTTGAAACTATTATGTTCAGAAAAAATGAGTATCCAGCCATGAGAATTAGTAAAAGACACGGCTCGTTGGTCAAACACAATGGATTCGGTTTTGCATTTCTCCTTAAAGTAAGTAACTGAACCCAATTCACAGTGAGGCGCATATTAGTCCTGATTACACCAAATATGTTACAGGTATACATGTATGACAAATGTGTACGTGTTACACATGGTTGTATAAAGTTATTCCAGCTTGTGTCTTGTATATCACGTGGTTGTGTATTCCACAGCTCTATGTGAATGTACCGCGTTCCTTTTCGAGCAAAACATGTTTTGGGAAGGGGTCCTTTTGTTGAACCAAATAATCTGAAAAGAAGTCTAAAATTCAAACATTTTGTATTTAAAGGGCAAAAATAACCTTTACACATCTTCAAAAACGTATTGTTAAACCCTAGAAAATCGCTTAATCGCGTTGTTCATGGTTTAATTCTGACTGGTAAACCATTCATATAACGAAAGTAAAATAACAAGCATAAAAAGCGATAGGGTATACATTTTTCCAAAATTCAACGATTTTTCTTTGGACTATCAGAAAAAGGCTAGATGTCCGGAGCTCTATATTCTGGCATTGCAGCCCCCCCCCCCCCCCCCCAGGATCGGAGATGCTAAATCAACGTGTATCGAGTAGGAGGCCTACATCTGTTGGCGCACATAAAGTATGCATTCAGAAACCGACCGATTCCAATCCTTTGGATTTAGTGCGGTGATTTTTTTTTCAATTACGTGATGTTGTATCAATGAAATAACTGACAGTATCGATTGCATACTTTATTTGCATTATCTTATAGGTGTTCAGACGTAGGAGGATATTTATGAATGTATGTCTATAAGGTAGTGCGTTTCAGAGGATTGATCTACAACAGAGATTTGCTTAACACGCAACGTTCTCATCGAGTTTAATTAACTGCCGTCAGTAAGTAATTTAAAATTGAAATGTGATTTCATTGACTGCATGAAATACGAGTTTTTATAAGGTTTTTTAATCACCATGTGCAAATCGATCCAACGGTGTGTAGAAATAATTGCATTCTAGTGGCAAGACGAGACAAGTGTGCCAATTGCCGTACATTCGATAACTATACCGTGACGTAACGCCAAAAAGACGAGAACATAGATTATTGTGTTGACAAACTAGACATTTGTACGGACGGTGCTAGATGACATTTGCAAACGTGTGATTACGTGACGGGAGACAACCAGTTATGACGGACGGTTTCAACATATGAAAGCATGGTAACGCATATTTCAGTGTTTTGAACGAAAAGTCTTCAAAAACTTATGTATGCTCTGAATCCACGATCACGCGAGATTATGTATATTTATGCTGATATAACAATGTAAACCTCTAATTCTTTTTCAAATAGACGCTCCTAAATTTAAACTAATTTTGTTAAATTCTGATGGTGGTGATTCATAACACAGCGTCATATTGGATTTAAATGCCTAGACGCGATAAAGAGTTTGGCTTCGCCAAACACAATATCTTGTCATCGACCCATCTCCTCATTCAATATGGCGCTGTGGGCATTCATTATTGTTTTAAATATTCAAAACATGTTATAATACATAGTACAACATCATTGTCTAATGTCATGAGATATTAAGTATATATCATTGTTACTACATAGTTTATCGTCTGTATTTGAATGCATTTGATTTGGGGCTGGGGCTGGGGCACAGAAGAGACTACATAAGTTACACTAAATATATTACTAAATAAGTGATTACTAAATAAGTTTGATCATTGTGAAAATTGTCCAAAGAGAATAATAAGCAGTGTACACTTTTTTAGTGGTCACGTGAACTATGATATATAAACTATGAAGATTATGCATAATCTAGGGAATAAAACAAGATGCACTGCGTGATAACATGGCATAGTGTAACGCACGCTTGCCCAACGCCTAGTCATCAACGTTCGAGCCCTTTTAACATGCAATAATGGGCAGTACGGAGTCCTTTCTTTCAATTGTAATAACTCAGATTGTCGAATAAAATTTCATTTTCATACGTAAACAAATTAACAGTGTGGTTAGTGCATTATAGACGCTTGTATGTCAGTTACGGTAGATCGTTCTCGGGCGAACGACGTGCGGTTATATTTTTTGATGAAAATAAGCAGGGTGGTGCGTTTGCAGTTTACTCGATCAAATGGGGGGGACATTGGATATTGTTGAGTGACACGCATAATTCTGTTTGTATGTTCATGAACTGGCCTCAAGCACTGCTAAGTTATTTTCAGATCGGCCTTATACAAAGACATTAAAGCGGGAGAGTCGTCGCCTGCGCATGCGTCAGATGGTCATAGCGTGTCATTGTTTACGACCAAGCGTCTACCAATGAGCCTTTGCGTTTTTAGCGTGTGTTGTTATCGTCGCTTAGGACTCAATTCCCGCGCGTGCGCAGGTGACGGCCCTCCCACTTTAATGGGTGCAGGTATTGACTTGCAATAACGAATTTCTGCAAATAAGATGCTAATCATTGTTGACCTGCTTCAGAAAATAAAAACGTCACGTCAACATCCGGAAATAGCAATGAAATTTGACAAAATGTTAATGTCTACTGAAAAGCGCAATTGTCGAAAAAAAATCATTTGTTTATGTGAAATACCTTCAATGTGTGTGAAACAGGCATGTCAATTTCCTATATAGCTCAATGCGATTACGAAACTTTGAAGCTCTATAATTGCCGTCAGTTCCCCGCTCACTTCCGGATTTTCAATGAGGCAAAGCATTTAATTATGCCTATATGATACAACTCAACGTTTAATAACCTGTTTGAAATTTTACTTTTATTTATAAAAGATTTAATTGGGCATAAACTGCAATGACGTAAACATAGTGCTGTTTTAACTCGAAGTACATATAATGGACATTGAGCTACGAATCTGTTTATCTTTTATCGGACGTTTTATTAAATTAGTTGGAGCGAGGGGAAAAGAATAAAGCAGTGCAAATCCAAGGGACCTTTATATATCAATTAAATACGGCTAGGTTTCAAAGACATGCCATTCATGTGTGCTCACCCTTTCCCATAAGTAGGGTATTTCATGAATATCAAAGATATACTTAAAGCATAACTTGACCTTCAGGGTCAACATAGAGTGCCGTAATAACGTGCTCGTTCGGCTACAATTAACCGCTCTAGATCCCGGTATTGCGTAGACAGCACATGCGCAGTGTTCACTTCCATCGGTGATTAGTGTGTGCACTTTGGGTACTTTGTTTCGTTTAAAGTGACTATAACCTAATATACTGGATTACAAAATGATTTGTCGCGCAAAGTGGTTAAAATCAACCCTTAACAAATTAAAAAGGATATACACGTCATTACGTGGGCTACACGCGATAAATTGCCGAGACAACGTACACGCCGACCATTTAACGTTGTGACAATACCAGTTATATCACACTTACATGAAGTGGCACACAACTGGAAGTGAGATAAACACAAGTGGCTAAACTAACTAAACATTTAGTATAACTGGATAGTACACTTACTTAAGTAGTATACTAGTAACTATATATCAACGGTCAAAATTGTCAAATATAGCAACGACAGAAGTGAACCTGTGTTAGGGTATTCACCGACAATATATGGATAAACAGCGAAAACACAATTTGTTGAAATCCATTTAAATTAGCAACTTAAGAAAGATCTGTCCATGATATAAAGTCTCCTTCTTCTCAAAGTACCCTTGTTAAATTATTTGTTGGGCGATAAAGTTTCTATCTAATGCCATTTTATATGTCCTATTAGTTGTACGCGTCCTAAAGTACATAGAAGTAAAAGCCATTATAGAAAATGACACACAACTGTTATTATTCCATCCACTCTCGGTCATCAAGTTGCTCTTTTTTAATCGATGTCAACGAGGATGTCTCAAGCAGGTGATATTAACATAGGAAGCTATTCAGTGAGTTATAGTGACAATTCAATCCCTACTAACTTGTTCGTTTCAGGAACTCAAAAACAATTAGTACATTTCCTAGTTATTCACCCAACCTAATGTAACTACGTCTAATAATGACGGTATGATTTACAGTCTCGCTGCAAATGTTTTTCGTGCAATAAGACTTAGACAATGTTTGAGTTTGTATAAGTTACATAGCGCACAATTATAGGGCGGCGTTCGTCGCGTAGCGCGTGCTCGAATTTCATGTAAACAAAATGTATTTTACACGCGTTGTATACGTCGCTATGAGTCTCATATCGCACACGACGCGCGGCGCGACAACCGCCGCTCTTTAAATAAATACATTTTTAGACAGATGGATTTACATATTCTAAATAAATATATAGTTCTATATACAGTGTATATAAAGCATGATTGTAAATCATGGCGTGACAAGGAGTAACGCGAATTGCAGCGTGAATATTTAAACATTAAGTACTGTACTGTATGTTTTTCCACGATGTGAGAACAATACCTGGACGGTCATCGTACTTAAAGTCTGAACAGGCCAACCTACGAAAGATCATATGGGGTGGTGAAATTATATCACTATAAACCATTGAGAAAGAGGTGAATGAAAGAGACTGTCGAATGAGTACGTAGCAGGGGTTAGTAAAGGAGACACGTTGTTAGCGCATAGATCAAAAGCTTACAAAAAGCACCGTATTGTCAACACAGTGGAAGTAGATTCCGATAATGTTCTCTGTTTTTCTTTTGTTTGCAGTGAAACGTCGCAATTTAGAAAAACTATTGAAACTATTTTTGTTTATCGCTTATGTTATAACGATCAGGTTTTGTCAAGTTGCGTGTATCGAAGAGTTGAAAAGAAAACAACCAACTAATTTGTACAAATGCATACATAATACGTAGTTATTGATTAATATGAATATTGCCTTCAAAGTGTTACGATGATTAATTAACCAAATTAGTGACTTCGTACGTGATTCTGTTCGCATATTGCTTCACACTTTCATGCATCACGATTCAAGGTTTCAATGTAAAATGCTTCAAAATTGAGCGTTCCTTGAACCAGATATCAGACATGCCTGCGTAGAAGCGTGTTCATCCAGCCAACATAAATATGCGGAGCCGCATCATTACCATGCATGTACTCAAGCAATTTGAATAAACATAATACACCAGGAAACGCCTGTGTAAATACTTTGCTATAGTCGTTGAGTAAAATAATGCTAACATAGACTGTGTCATTCAACGAGTGATTAATATTAGTTGCGTACTTTCGGCTAGCGGCATATATTGTGGAAATGAATAAATAAATAATATTTATCTAGAGGCTAAAATAATATTTATGCGTAATATATCAATGAATACGTTATACCGTCTGGCAACATTTCTATTCATTTTGAAATTACATTTCCACCAAATGAAATATGCTTTTTCACTTTCCCCGCTAAACATTACAACTACTGTACTGTACATTGGATGATTGATATAAACCCGATGTTGTTGAATAATGATGGGTGTCATATTTCTTTTGATAAATTCATGAAATGTATTTTGTCGTTTAGTGGTTGAGACAAGCTGTTTCTGATCAGTCACGTTCCCGAGGCCAGTATTTGCTGTACTGAAGGTTTGGAATTATTTTCAACGATGCTAACTTTGCGCCGTAAAACGTGCTATAAAACATAACATGTACGTAATTGGGGAAGGGCTGTGTTGTACTGCTACAACGGAGTGATTTAGAACTTAAAGCAGGAGGGGCGTCACTTGCGCACGCGCGGGAATTGAGTCCCAAGCGACGATAACAACACACGCTAAAAACGCAACGGCTCATGGGTAGACGCTTGTTTGTAAACAATAACACGCCATGGCCATCTGACGCGTGCGCAGGTGACGACTCCCCGCTTCAAATTAAATTGAGGGAATTTACCCTCTTGTTGAAAATATGGAAAACAATCCATGGCTATTTTACGATTAGCCATTATAATATAACTATACATTATTAAATGTATAATAAGGAAACAAAATGTATTTGCAATTTTTAATTTGAACCTTTTGAATCTGTTCGTCTTTTTATTTCAAATTTGAACATGTCAACAGTCAGTGTGTTGTTCATTTTTATGTATAGACCGTCACATTGTTGAATTCTTTGTTAACATTTTTATCAATGTAAAACAGCAGCGAACAACCACACTATTTTATTATTGGGTGCCAACAACTGGATCTTGTCAACCAGTCACTGAGCGGGTGCACGCGCGCGCGAAACGTTAAACAAGGGCGACTTGATATAGTAATAATGTATCGATTCGTTGTTTACTGCACTCAATGTTAATTGTTGGAACGTATGCGGGATATGACGCAAACGGCTTGCTAGGCGATGTCCCACGTTCAATCATCGTGATGCGGCGACGAGGGACTGTGAATGTATTGCCCGCATATTTTTCCTCATTTTAACTCCGAATTAAAATAACAGGGAGGTACTACAGGGAGGATCTAGTTTTTTTTTATTCCGAATATTTACTGACCTCTTCGAGAACTTTTAACCATCAATGTGTCCCACCTTAAATGTCATGGTGATAGCGTCTTTGGTTACTGAATAAAGTCAATTCTAGTCTGGGAGCAGCTGTTCCAGTGTTTGTGAGACAGCTGGGGCCTCTTCTGAATGTTATTGTACATGGACGGATTCCGATGGCGGCGCCGAACTTTTGTGCGGGCATGACCGTACATTTGCCCTCGGAACGGACCGGGGTGTGTAACCCATTAATATATAGATCTGAATTAATACTTGCCATCATCTTTTTTTGATTTTCTGGTTCATTGTAGTCGACATTTCCGTGTGTGTGATTAGTATCCTACATACAAATCCTTGTTGTCACTGGTTCTATTTTAGGAAATTTCATAAATGGGATCTTACCGTTACCTAGGAACAAGCTTCGGCAACAAACCGAGGACATGAGATTCAACGTTAAATATGGAGTACTTAAACTGATAACATAATTCATATTATTTGTAAGATTTTTATTGGATATCATTATAATACAATTCATGATGTAATTATTCTTTGCCATATTTCAAGCTACGTGTCACAAGAGAGAAGGAAGTGAAACAGAGAGGGATCTGACATCGGTTAGATAGTTACGTCATCGTTATTGCTCGTAACAGCTCGTTCACGTAATAATTGTATAATCACGGAATCCGAGGAAATAAAACATAACAAAAAACATGTGACAGAATAAATGACTGGTGTGACGTTACCTTGGTACCCAGTAATATGAGTGTAAGGCCTCCTATGAATAACGCAGGAGCGGATTGAACGAGTGAACTGGATTTCCGCCGACACGTGTTTTCAACGAACCGCGTTTTACCACCTACGATTATTATACACAGTGTTTGATTATAAACACAGTAAAACACGTGTATTTCATCTTTTAACTCGTCCATTTAACAGTCCTACCCGATGTTTGGTCTAAATGGTTTTCGTTTTCATTCTCGTCCCATCATCCATGCTGTTTAAATCAGCGAATATGTGTAGGCACGCCTGTGAATGATGCATTTGACCCTGCCGTTGTGGAGCGTGATATGGACAACGCTGTTGGACATCGCTGCCCCAGCCCCCTATTTTGGCATACGCACATACATCACACATAAAACATACATTGCAATGGAACAGAACTTATCAAAATGTTGACAATATATTAAATACTTGCCATTAGATCGTCCTTCTGTCAAACAGCCACCAGTGCTGTAGTGGTGTATAATCGACGGTGTTGGCGTGGTGAACAGTTACGATATAGCACACACATATAAACACCGATACCACTTCCGACTGCAATCGATGACATTTGATCGTGTATACTTTTTTTATACGTGTTCACATTTACGGGTCAGAGATAAAATATCATGTACCACAACACTATAATAACGCACTTCCACGCAGAGTAGTAGTAATACGAGTACAGAGCCTACGAATGAATACAATAAATACGACCACAACATTACATTGACAGGGGTGGCAACTATGCGCGTCGTACTTGTCTCATTTATAATCACCTTGAATGCAAATTAATCCGGTCCGCCCGTGTACGTTAACACCTACCCACGTTTACGGCATTGGTTAGGCGTCGCAAGCTCGTTATGAAAGGCTTAAGTGGGGGGATTTGATTGTGTTTACTCCTATAAATATGTCTCTCGTCCACTCTAATTCGTCATATTACGTGTACAAATTGCCTGTATTTCGCACAGCTGTCGAAGGGAGTTAGATAATATCACATAGGGTCAATGGAATATTTATCCTTGCGTATTCTGTCGGTGAAACTTGCGTAAACAACTCAAACACAGTATTTGTCATGTTTGTGTCATTGCCAAATTTGAAGCCGTATATTTCTATTTCTAGATTCGAAATTTGAATGCTGGGCCGGGCGGACGGTTTGTTGTGAAAACTATTTGCTGTGGACGAAGTCAGAAAATAAATATTCGAAAATTACATTTTTTTTTTGCAATATCAAATATCAACAAATATGAATACAACACTCTGGCTAGGCATATCTGAATAGAATGTTCGTAAAATAAAATAAAATAAATCAGTTTCCATTCAATTCTTTCAATGGGTAATCGCTTTTCACTTCAGTTTGTGTTGTGTGCTTGCTCTGAATTCTGTAATGAACGCGGATTTAATTTATTCGGTTTTTTTAGACGGTGAAGGGAGGAGCAACATTACCGATCACGGATTCTTCATATGAAATGAACAGTTGATACGGTGATCAATATCATCAACATATGTTTCGTCATTGTAGATCGATGAGCTACATTGACGTAGAGGGCGATATCACAGGAATAATACTAATACGCTCCCGCATTGAAATTGCCACGGTATATGTGCCAAATTTCGAATGACATTGGAGTAAGGAGGACATTGCCTAGGAGTCATTGCCTGTGTGGAGGGGGGAGGTTGTGATTTCCGGTCAACATGAACAAGCGCACGTGCTCTGTTCGCTACACATGTGTCCATTGGTGAAATCGTGACTACGACCATAATTACTGCCGAAATATTAAACTAAATTGAATAATACGTGCCGAATTACTTGACTAGTACACTGAGATATGAACGCGGACAGATTTAGATGACGTGCTTGCCATAGTAACTGGGGCCAAAATATGTGAACGAAACCCATAAAAGCAATATATTAAAACATCTGGTTATAGTTATTGGTGAAACACGTGTAACTAGTGAAATATGTATTTCCGGTGAGCATGCTCCTCTCAACATTCAGTGCATTTACCCGGCGTGCCTTGGCTCAAAGTCGAGAGAACATATCAATGATTGTATTTCTATCAACATAATCCAATCTTCCTACCCAGGGACACACGCGCGTACCTATTAAAGAAGTAAAGAAGAACTAATCACGATTCGCAGTGAGAGAAAGTCTGGGTGCAATGACGTGTAAGACCTGAACATCACACGAGACCGATAGTGTTATCATTCTCGTCCGACAAGACGCCATTCTCCCAATCTTGGGAGTCTTGGCAAAATCGCCTACTTCATAACACACAATTACTTGAGTCGTTAGATCGGTATTATTTATTATAGTTTTTTCATAACTCAAGTGCAGCGGTGAAAATCGAAACAAAGATATATATTATTGTACTGAATTTTCAGCCCTCAAATTACTGCATGAACCAGGTGCACGCCAAACACGCGAACTAATCTTTCACGCCTTTGGATATGAAAAACAAACACCGGAGAGAATTCTTTTTAATCCCACGGGGGGGGGGGGGACGTGCCCCTGAAATGGGTCTCGTTTTTTTGGTTTTGGGTATAAGTATCGGTCTTATTTCTGGTCAAGATAGGTAAAAATATCTGTAACGTAATATTTTTCCGGTTTGGTATACTTATTTCTCATTTAACAACCTAAATAACCTGAACATTGTGTTAATAATATTGTCTTATGTAAGTGACAGAGGTGTTTCTAGGGTCAAAACAAATATTTTAATAAATCAATATACAATGCAACTGTTGGCTTAAATGTGCTTCTATTGGAGATGCTCTTATAATAAAGCAAATACGGTAACCGTTTTATTTGGAATAAACTGTGATGACGGTAATGGTACTTTGGTATAAATATGGGTATAGATTTTGCCAGTATCCAGGTATAAAAATTGTCACACTTTTGAGCACTCAGGGACACCTCCCCACTCAGCTATGTATCAACTGCCCCCTGGTTCTTAATATGTACATCCATGGAACTACAAACCACAGTGGTTTGTATTTCTGTGGTACACCACGTCACGTAAATGTAATCCATTTTCACAGGGACAATCACAAGAACGAGAAACCCAACATTGTATAAATCTCGCCAAAATCACAGCTGCCAAAGGACTATAACGTCAGAACGATTTTATTCGAAATGAGATTATACTGAACAAATATTTGTATAGCAATTTCGGTGTCGACCAAAGTTAAGCATGGTTGCTATGGAAATATGTGACCTACATCCCATTCTGCTACCAATTACTCAGATGTTGGAGGTCATAAAAGGTCAATAAAATGGTTAGAAAATATTAAATACAAAAAGTGGGCGTATTTTATTGGGATGTTAAACCTTATGGCTTTACTGTTATATGCCTTAATTTTTAGTTGGCTTTTAGTTAAAGATTTTTTATATAAACAGTACTTTTATATATTTATTTTCCTTTTTTTTTGAACTCGTATATCGCTTCATTTGCAAACAATATGACACAGACGTGGAAGTACTGTTTGACGTATAAGACATGATATTTAAATATATATTTCACTGCGATCGAAATCTTTTACTATAAATATAGTAAAAAAACAGATAGTATGAGATGAGAATTCACCAGGGAAGCCGATGCCATGCAGGGCGGTTTATATATCACAGCACGTGTAATACTTTGTAGACCAGTCTTGCTAGTGTCATACTTGTGTACGGGCGGACAGAAACACATATCGTTTCAAAAACAATTACAATTGTATCCGTGTTATTACTAAGCGCGTATTTGTCAATAAACAGTTTTATTCCCAGCGTTACCAGTGTCACCATGAATATACAGTTTTGTTACCAAAATCAATGTTTCTAAAATTATTAATTTCCGTTAAAAATCTGACGTACTGATTTATGGAAATATTACTAGTTGAAGTTCATGCATCATATGTTACCTTGTTATTGAATCGACCACTCCCGTGCCAATTGGTGAAGCCGATTCGTTTAATGCTCCAGTCAATGTCAACCGCGACCCCTCCCACCTCGGGCGATACGGGACAAATTTGGGGCATTAGACAGGATTTACCGCCAAACTGTGCCCGTGGAGGTGGGGTAATAGCTGTGTTTCATGTCCCGTCATCGCCAGCATCGCCAGTACTCTGCTGATAGCAAGCATGGCGGACAGTGGCGATCGGTGGGAGAAATGTGGGGGGTTTGTTTTGGGTGGGGATTTGCCTATCCATCTTGCCCCAGGAGGTGGGGCATTTCGCAAATTTTACAACAATAATTTCCAAATCCAGCACTAAACCCCGAGGTGGGGAGGGTGGGGGGTTGACATTGACTGGAGCATAAGTAAACTGTATAAAATATTGAGAAGGCCTAATTATATCCGAGCATGCTAAGGGTAAAATTGGAAACCCACTTTCAACTTGAAGGTTTTTTGGGTACGCTACGTTTACCAGAGTGTACCAAGCAGGCCTTGTGATTTCCCATTTTGTTATGTACTAAGGGTAAAATTGGAAACCCACTTTCAACTTGAAGATTGTTTGGGTACGCTACGTTTACCAGAGTGTACCAAGCAGGCCTTGTGATTTCCCATTTTTTTATGTACTAAGGATAAAATTGGAAACCCACTTTCAACTTGAAGGTTGTTTGGGTACGCTACGTTTACCAAAGTGTACCAAGCAGGCCTTTTGATTTCCCATTTTGTTATGTACTAAGGGTAAAATTGGAAACCCACTTTCAACTTGAAGATTGTTTGGGTACGCTACGTTTACCAAAGTGTACCAAGCAGGCCTTTTGATTTCCCATTTTGTTATGTACTAAGGGTAAAATTGGAAACCCACTTTCAACTTGAAGGTTTTTTGGGTACGCTACGTTTACCAGAGTGTACCAAGCAGGCCTTGTGATTTCCCATTTTTTTATGTACTAAGGGTAAAATTGGAAACCCACTTTCAACTTGAAGGTTTTTTGGGTACGCTACGTTTACCAGAGTGTATCAAGCAGGCCTTGTGATTTCCCATTTTTTTATGTACTAAGGGTAAAATTGGAAACCCACTTTCAACTTGAAGGTTTTTTGGGTACGCTACGTTTACCAGAGTGTACCAAGCAGGCCTTGTGATTTCCCATTTTTTTATGTACTAAGGGTAAAATTGGAAACCCACTTTCAACTTGAAGGTTTTTTGGGTACGCTACGTTTACCAGAGTGTACCAAGCAGGCCTTGTGATTTCCCATTTTTTTATGTACTAAGGGTAAAATTGGAAACCCACTTTCAACTTGAAGGTTGTTTGGGTACGCTACGTTTACCAGAGTGTACCAAGCAGGCCTTGTGATTTCCCATTTTTTTTATGTACTAAGGGTAAAATTGGAAACCCACTTTCAACTTGAAGGTTGTTTGGGTACGCTACGTTTACCAGAGTGTACCAAGCAGGCCTTGTGATTTCCCATTTTTTTTATGTACTAAGGATAAAATTGGAAACCCACTTTCAACTTGAAGGTTTTTTGGGGTACGCTACGTTTACCAGAGTGTACCAAGCAGGCCTTGTGATTTCCCATTTTTTTATGTACTAAGGGTAAAATTGGAAACCCACTTTCAACTTGAAGGTTTTTTGGGTACGCTACGTTTACCAGAGTGTACCAAGCAGGCCTTGTGATTTCCCATTTTTTTATGTACTAAGGGTAAAATTGGAAACCCACTTTCAACTTGAAGATTGTTTGGGTACGCTACGTTTACCAGAGTGTACCAGGCAGGCCTTGTGATTTCCCATTTTTTTATGTACTAAGGGTAAAATTGGAAACCCACTTTCAACTTGAAGATTGTTTGGGTACGCTACGTTTACCAGAGTGTACCAATCAGGCCTTGTGATTTCCCATTTTTTTTATGTACTGGTTATATTGGCATATACCGCAAAACCCGAGCATTGCATCGGTTTCACGAAGATCGTTATGGCGCGACGGAAACCATATTCGTCCGCTAGCGAAATTGGTAAATCTTAGTGACGTTTTTTAATGTTTTATTTTCTCATTTTATAGTGTGAATCATAGTCAACATTCAAGCAAAATAAAAGTTAAATGAGTTTTATTGAACGCTTGTTTGGTATATTGTCGCATGTCTTCAATGTTTTTGTCAGCGGTAGCCCATTGGGGGAGGGGAGAGCTGGAGAATATATGATTCCTTGGCAAATATTGTATCCAATATGATGATTTTGTTTGCACATTATGCAGTCGCCGCACGTTTTTTTTGTTTGTTTTTTTTTTGTCTTATTTTCTCTCCACTCAAAGCAGTTTGAGCAATATATGGAAACTTTGTAGGCCAGAGTAAGGATAAATGTACGATAAATTTACTTACCTTATTCTTGTCGTTGGAGGCACCAGTAGGTATTTCAAGAAAGCACGAATATTCCACTACATTATTCTACTTCTATATTCTACTTCTATATGTATTTCAGACAAACCCTGTGATATGTCGAGAAAATGTTTTATTTCAGGGGCATTATCACGTTGCGAGTTCGGTGCACTGCGACTCTGTGCGTTTGGAACGATCAAAATTTGTCCTGCCTTCCGGTTTGTTGACCCCAGGTCACGCAATATGCGCAAGCGCACAAACGATGAACGCGCAAACGCTATCAATTCGGGAACCGGGAATTGGATGGTACAAAATCGGGCACAGAAATGATAGATCAGAATATGCTGGTACAGAATAATCCAAAGTTTTAAAATGTATAAATTAAAAAAGTAATTATGTGATTTTCCGTTTACTGTGAGTCTCGCGTAAACCGTGAAAGACGCGTATATACCCGGGGGAATGATCTGGTACGCATGTCTGTGAAAGAAAACGCGTTAAAAGAGTGTTTTTAAAGAAAAGCACGTTAACGCGCGTTACGCGTTTAGGGTTACCATTTTGGTCAAAATAGACAAAATGGGTGTCTTTTTCCGGTTGTCAACGTGATAAGTGTGGTTATTTTTTAAATGAGATTATCGTTTTTTTAAGGAATTCAATGATCGCAAAAACTAGGAAAACGTCCGGCCCCCTGGTTAACGACCCTCGATCACGGCATATGACCAAGCCGTGCTGAGACTGAAGGGTTAGAATGCTAACATATCGCGAGATCAGGCGCGAGTTCAAGGTGCGTGATCTTTTAGCTTTCTAACAGTGAAATTTTGCCCTTTTAAAACGTGTTTAGGGTCATTTTGAAAACCCCTTTCACAGACATGGGTTCCAGGTATTTTCACAAGTCGGACCCCCGGGCGTATGTATAGAACATTTATTTATTAAAGGGCGGTAGTCGTCGTGCCACGCATGCGCGAGATATATGGGTCTTATATAAACAAAGATGTTAAGAATTTATAATTTATTCAAACCCGATTTTAAATTTGAAAAGTCTTGGGAATGTAAAAATGCAGAATTATGTAACTGAGTATTGAGACTGGAAAAATTATGTACTTCCAGGCTGGATCATCAAAAAAATACTTTTTAAAACCATGAAATATTATTTTGAAAGGCCATGGGTTCAATTAAAAAAAATAAACAATAAAGACTATATTTTAAAACCAGTAATAACCAGAAACAGCAAAATATTTCAACATTACAATAATAACGAGCACAACGCATCATATCATATCTTTTTTTAGTATATTTACTACTTATTTATATGACTACTATAATTAGTAAAATTACTGTAACAATACTGTAACTCAGATGTAATTCGATTGTGTAATAAAGAAAGCTGAGTTACATTGTGGTGACGTCATTTAAAAGTCGGGAGAGGCACCTTTTTCAAAGACAATGATGGGATATACAGCCACGGCACGGTGTCATTACACGTTTATAGTCGGCAATGGTGTGAAAAACAGCTGTCGGCCACAAACACCTCTGAAATTACGATCATTTGGCAGCATTGGTGTGAGATGCAGCTGCCGTAACAAATGGGGAAACGCACCAGAAATTATTGTCAATCGGCGAGCGAAAACGTGCTCATCAACCGGATGTAAAAATATGTGACATCCCTACCTTTAGGCTTATGCCAGGCTGATGTATCCTTGGTAACCATGGAAACGTTAAACCGCGCATTTTATGTATATATCGCCCGAAAAAGTACTTATCTCAAAAATAGCGCAGCTGTTAATACATATAATATAAGGTCGACAAAGGTCGAGTATGGATTATAAAAAAACAAATATTTGTTGTCTATATTAACCGTTTCAGTTGAGAGTGTTTTACATATATCGAGCATGTTTTACATACGGATCTTGGGCTTAAATTGACATATACATTCTCGTGTGTGTTATAAATATTAGCCGAACATCTGATACATACGTGTTTTTTTTGTGATTCGTATTGTTGGAGGTCATGATGGTAATATTAATCCCCGCAGAAACACGTATGTTCTGAGTATACATATTACAATTGATGAGGTCAAACTAAAAAACGTATAGAGTGGGAAGGGGAACATATGTGACTCAGATTTATTGAAGGAGTCACCTCTGAGTATTAACCCTTCGATAACCACGATGTGTTAATTGCGTTTGCCGTGCTCACATAGCACCTTTTATGGCATGCAAACAGCCACACGAGATGCCATATTGACATCAACTAAACAATTTGATTGATTTGGGTTTTTTACATTTAAAAAACTGGGGGCTGAAGATTCTAACAAAATCACTTTCGGTGGCTGAATAATATAAAATAGTGGGATAGATACGAACATAAACATATTTTTTGCCATGCATAGTAGAAAGGTAGAAGGGCAGAGCGCTGAAGTCGTTATAAAAGTTTAAATATACATTTGTATGGAACAAAATAAGCTAGAATTAAAATTAACCAATTCAGAATTGGTATCAGCAAGGGGCCCAATTTGAATAAGGAAAGAATCGCAGTTGCTTTAAATTGTTACGTGTTATGGACGTAGACACTATTAAATATTGAATTTGAATGATATTTGGTATTTGCTTATTTTTTTTACAAATACGTTAGGAAGCAAGGCTCCGAGCTTCGTGCCCTTCACTATAGATTACAAAAATATGTTTTTACTTCAGCCATCGGCTATTGCGTAATTTATCGTTCTCATATGCACATACAAGATGACTGCCGCATATGAGTAAAAGGGAATAATATGTTATTGAACCAATTCATTGATTCGCTTTTCAAATTATGGAGACTTCGCCATCAAATGTACAACAGTTTCTCGCAATCACTGATCTTATTAGTAATGTACGTCATTCGTGGTTATTGGCTTAAACAACAAATCACAGCTTTCTGGTCTAGTGGTGATGACAGTGTCCCGCGTATGGGTTTAGTGTTGCTCATTTGTACCTGTGCTTGGTTTGAATATCGGAGTTTAGAAGTTATTAATCATTACTCACAGTATCATGGAAATGTGATGTTCCACTAATAAAGAGAGACGTTTGTATAGAAAAATCTACGTAACGGTTCGTCCTGTTAAGCACATTGACCATCACGTAGGGTTTTGGTTGCATGCTGATCATAGTAAACCAGATCGTTCATGTTCGGATTACTTCGATCGGTGGCATTAAACACGTCGTTTATTATATAGAACATAGAGTAATAAAAATGCCTAAAATTATCAAAATATAATAATTGCAAATGATTTGAGGGTCCGTCGTGCACCTTCTATTTTGCGTAAACGTAAGGAAATCCACCTTGTATTTACATTTTAGATACTGAACATGTTACTTATGGGCGAGAACTTCCCATTTTAGTAAATATTATGATTCACATGAATAATACTATTCATAGCATAGCAAATTAAAATAAAATAAAACAATGAATTCACCATAGAAAGTATTGCAAAAATGCACAATTTTTCACCATATTTCGGACTTCTGTTAATGTTTTATGTGTGGTATACTCATGACATTGACCGAAAAAAATTAAAGCATTTAGGAGATGGTCTATAATTTTCAATTTGACACGAATAATAAAAATGTCAATATTGCCCCTCAGATTTGACTACGTTAATTCTAAAACGTCATTGACGAATACATTTTCCGTGATGAAATGAAGTCATTGCATTGACTCTCGAGTTTATGTCGCTTGATTCTTCCTGTCATAACTACTTGATTTGTTTCAAATGTGCAATAAATTGAATCACAATCTCGTAAACATACTCCCACACAAATCTGTGTGTAAGTTTATCGAGAAGTCGCGGATTTAAGCGGTATACGTATATGATTGAATACATCTGAAAAATATGTGCCCAATCGCGAATTACAATCAAATACTCTTCACAGAATACAGTACGTTCAAAGAAGAGACGCATATTCGTTGACATTTTTTCGAACCTATATTTTTTTTATTATAGATTACCCCCTAAATGTTAAGTATTCTGAAAATGAAAGTATTTTTTGAATTAAAACAAGCTTTTATTTGTTTTGTCTCGAAAATGTACATTTATCTGTGTTTTTTTCACAATATGCATATATTGCATATCATGGTCATTAAAAATGCATAGACAATAATAATGAAAAACCAGGACAAGGACTATTGGCCTTTAATAATATTCGCGATATTTTATTCAATTTACTATTATTTTTATTATTAATATTATATTATTAGTATAACGTTTTTGTTATTCATTAACATGATCCATACATATAAATGTTATATTTGTGATTCTGCAACCGATTTGTTTGCTTCGTGTTATAAGGGTCATATTTACATTTAGACACTAAAATAAAAAGTAACCCAAAAGTTGGGTTGGCCCTCGATCTCTAATAAGAGAGTTAGATTAGACAGTTTAGGATTAAATACGCTGTCAATATAGACAACAGCTATGTTATCATCTTTAACCCTTTTTGAAAATGGATATAATCATTGTGTGTGTGCTTTTTACCACATTGAGTTCGTTACAGAGCTGTACTTTTTCCACACGACATTTCACGATGAGTTAATCGCATTGTATGTGTTACAAAGTGTTTGCGAAGTAACTCCGCTATGATTGGGTAACCATTCTTCATGAAAGGAAGAAAAAAAAACTTTAACTTGTAATGTGAATTATTTATTTTTCTAGTTAACTGTAAATTGTCATTTGAACTGTGTTTTTTGACAAATAACACAATATTTGATTTAATTTCCCTTCATATAGCCACCTCGAAAAAACACTGTGTCTCGTTTACTTAGTTATTAATAGCGAATAGGTACTATAGCTTCAATATAATTTTCTGAAACATTAATGTAATGGCCTGTGTACAAATATTCATAATAGATTTGTTTACCTTACTCAAAAACTATGTGTTGTCTCTTAACATGGATTCTCTGCAACAATCACGTATTGTTGTTGAAATTGTATCTCAAGAAGATTAAATGTCCTCGAACGAAGTCCTTGTAAAACACAGGCAATTCTTAGCTCGCCTACCCCCGATAAAATAGAATTATTTAGCCGGCTACCTTCAGTTGTTTCGTGGCACTATTCTCCACGTTTATCGAGACTTGCATTTGCCTTCTGTGATAAACTAGTGTCTTGTTATCAGATAATCCACAGGGCTTCTCACGGTGACCCAATATTGCAATGAGACTCAACCTGTCACTGGTTATGACCTCTGTCTAATCAAATGCTGTCAATTAAACACTGCATCTCTTGCTGACACTCAAACTATGTTATAGGTTTGTCTTGCAGTCACAACTACCGAATCAACCACTGTGATTAGCTGGCTGAGTGTGACTACTTTATAATGACTCTTCATTGACACAGCGTGCATTTAGTAGGCTTGCTTGGAATTTTGCGTAATGTGCGCCACATACGGTAGAATGGGGGAAATGTTTTGTTTCAGAGAAAGTTTTGTTGCTCCAAGTCTACATTTAATGCATGTATTCGAGAAACTTATTAAATAAATGTTAAACATGTTTTGTTGTTGGGGTATTATATAATCTTAACAAAAATGAAATCAAATATACGCGTCTCACATGTCCTACAGTCAAACAGAACAAGTTTATCCTAACTAAACAGGTAAAGCAAACTTAAGTACTGTCTACTCATATAATCTACTGTTAAATTCTCAGAACCTATCAGTGTTTCTTGAAATTATAATTTCAAACAAATAATGATCATCTTATTATAAAGCTATTCTTAGTATAATTACTATTAAAGTACATTAATGATCAGCACATAAAACGAATTCCGTCTTATTTACATAATTCTGAAAATTCTTAATCACAAATACAATTGCTAAACAGAACTTCTTAATCTAAGGTCATTGACTCTGCCTTCGGTCATCTGACTCCGCTCCGAGTTATATCCACCTACAGATAGTATATATGATTATTGTCAGCTGTACCAGTCTCATTGTTGCCTTTGGTTGCAGTCTTAACACAAATAACTTGTCAATTTTTGGTTCATTTCTGTCATCTCTACGTTTTTCGTTGATGTGGTATACTTTCACTTCGTCGCCAATGTCTTATAATCCAACTGTTAATCTTTCCATTCAGGTAGAAACTCATAATTGTCTCTAGGTAAAAGTTTCGATTTGATTTATTTGATTTGTTTTGATTTATTTCACCAGAAAATATACAACAAAAGAAAACAAACAATGTGAGAATGAAGAAAAAAAGATGTTTGAAATTTTCTGGTTTGGTCTGTATGATATTATGGTAATAAAACTGGTTGAATGATTAAATAATGATTAGAATAATTCAATTAAAATGGAGTTAGGTAGGTAGGACATCCAAGAATAGTAATATACAACATATAGAAGGAAGAAATGAAAGCAAATAACAAATCTGATGTGTAAAAAACATATTGATAAAGTAAAAGGTTTAATTCTGTTGTAGGTAATGCTTTAATGTGTATTTGAAGTGTGTTCTATTATGGGATATTTTAAGGGAGGCTGGGAGTGAGTTTCAAAGTTTAACAGATGCAAATTTTAAATTATGATGAGAAATGGTCAGGTTAACTTTTGGAATTGGAAGATTGCTTTGGAATATTGACTTCGTCGGATAGCTATGGGACAGATCATCAAAGTAGTGACTCAGATTATTGGCAAAGCGATTATGTTTAAGGTCAAATATAAATAGACAAGTGTTAAGTTTGCAAAGTTTATAAGTATCTAGTATGCCGAGTTGATGACAGTTATGCGCAGAAGGTGCAAACAAGTCTGAAAATGTGATTAGTCTAGCTACATTTTTTTGTAAACGAAGTATTGGTTCCAGCAACGTAGGATATGTATTCCCCCAAATTTCAATGCAGTAGGATAAATGTGGCAGAATTAGTGTGTTATATAGAAAGAGTAGTATTGATTTAGGGACATAGTGGCGAATGCGAGAAATTATGCCTACTTTTGGGCTGATAATTTTCTTAAATTTTTCAATGTGAGTTTTCCATGTCATTGATGGATCAATGGTTACCCCTAAGTAGGTGACAGAAGGTACGCGTCTAGACAACCTGGGTAGGTTTTTGTGGAGTTTTTATGATCATATAGTTAGTTTTTTCCACACGTATTGTAAGTTTGTTAGTTTGACATCATTTAACGACTTCACTGAAATTTGTATTAATATCAGTAAGGTTTTTTATTAGTGTTCAAGAATTTAAATTTCTGTTGCATGTCCTCTTGTCATAATGGTGTTTGTATCTACCCTGTGCCTTACTAGGTTCCGCCTGTCTATTTTGCCGGTATTTTATAGTTTGGTTGCATAGATCCATTCCATATGTTGCTCACACTTCTGGAGGGTCTGCTTGCTCTTTCTTGACATGCATCAGTCCGCACACAATTCGCCCATATAACAGTTCAAAAGACAAGAACCTGGAACTCATCAGCAGTTCTTTGTCGTATGTGTACATGGCAGTAGGTGACGATTTCAATAGTGTGGTCGTTCATGACACATCCTATTTCCCATAGATATCTGGCGAAATATCTCCCCAGTCACGCAAAATATATGATGTTTCTTTTTCTTCCAGTTAACTTACATGGGTCATTTTCTGAAAACACTTGTGCAAAGCCATTCATAGCTCATTGACAAATCTGGTTAACATGCTGATATATACTAATTCTTCAAAGCAAGTAGGGAACTTTTCCCAACCATGGGTTCAAAGTTCAAGTTAAATAAACTATAACAATAAAAATGTGCAATTATCTACCAAACATACAGTTGCCTGTGAAATCGTACAATAGTCCGTCTATTCAGCGTGCCCATGTCGTTGTAATAAAAAAAACTTGCTACCTTTGGTAGTCTTGTAGCATGATACTCGAAACTTGTCAAGACTTCTATTTACCTTCTATTGTCCACGTTTATGCATTAGAATGGTCATTTTAATGTCACACAGTATGCATCGAATTTTCCATGAGTACAATATATATATATTTATGTAAATTAACCTTTCTTATTACAATGCAACCGCTTGATTATCATTTTTAGTTGTTTTTGCGTGATTCCCAATTTACTCAAATCATAACAAACAACACAATCATGTGGTATTTCTAATACTGTTTTTCCTAACCAAGTTTGCTATAGGGACATCTGTCTGAGTTAATACATTCATATACTTATTAGAATCGCTTGTGTTATTTCTCACGTACGTGTGCCGGAATATTAAAGCTTCAGAAATGATGTGTACATTGTTGACCAACAGAAATTCCGAAATAGGACCAGAATATCGTACTATTTATATTGTATCGGGATGCAAAGCTTGAAACATTAGAATGACTGGTGGACATTTTTTGTTCATAGTACATTTTTAGAGGCCTAGCAATGTTTATTTAAGCCCATTCAAATTACCTTGTCAAAGTATCAACAACTAGCAGATTGACTGACAAATATATACTGGATGCAGTGTTAGTTGGCTCAATTGAATTTTAGAATCTTTTGAGTAGTATGGGTCAGTGTTTCCCTTCCTTAACAGATTATTATTCCATAGCATATTATATATCATTGGTTTGAGGTCATCTACAAACAATTTAAAGTTACAGGCATGTGCCCTCTAAAGGGGTGTATCTGAATACCAAATTTCATGAACTTAGTGTCAAACATTAATTCACGATTTTCAAATCATGTTTTTTTTCAATATTTGCTAATTAATAGTGTTTTTTATGTTTTATGTGTGAAAAGATTTTCTTCCCTGACGAATAAATTATGTAAATGAATATCAGAATACAAATATATAGTTTTCATGCTATCAAATCATACATACTTAAAATGTATGTCAAAATGTTAATGTTTATGCAAATAAGTGAGGTCAACATGTCCTACTGGTGATTTTATTCAAGCGATTTAAAATGTCTACATTGGCCATTGCTTGATATTTCTATGAACAAATGAGGTTAGAAAAGAACAAAATCAGGCTGCCTTCACTATCACACATGGATGGATTTTTTGAATTCAGCTTTTGCATGTGGTATCTGAAATGTACCAGCCGCTTCTGGTGGGGGATGACTTCAATCTTCAAATGATTGTGAGAATAACGGTTGAAAACAAATATATGAGTTGACTTGGTGACAGAACAATTCGTATTCTTGGACACACCTATAAAAGTAGAAGAGGTTGTTCCATAAAATAGAATTATTGTTACGCCTCCATTAAAGACTATCTATGACAAAGCTTTGGGTTCAATGTACAATGTCACTGATGAGAAGCCATTTCGTTGTAATCAACCAGAAGTGATGTTTATGTTATGTGTAATATTGTACTTATTTGCATGCACTCTCAAGAAAATAGAAAAAGGGGGCTAAACATGTTGGGTAATATATGTTGTTGAATACAATAGTATGAATATGTAAACTGAGTATTTTGGATATGAGTATTGCTGCCATTGACTTGGAACTGAGCTTGATATTGAACAAGTCAAGATGTTGTAATCTTGGTGAATACAGATGTTAAAATTCTATTATAATATTCTATTATTTATTTAAATTTATATTTATTTAACTCAACCTTCTTGTGAAAGAGCCATAACAAAAACAACAAGGTACACAGCTTACATGAGTGAATTTTGTACATTTGAGATATGTATGAATCAACACAAACAGCTATATTTTGTGGAGGGTCCAGAATAAAGTAGAATGTCTTAGTACTTAGTGTCTTAACATGACTATAAAGTGATGGGATTTTCTGGAAATGTTTTTTTTTTCTTTCTCTAATTGCTGTGAGCATTTCATATTCACTGATGCGTATTTTACGTTAAATGTGGCTTTATGTATTGGGTCATTGACAGAGGCGGCGGCACGGAATGTTGCATGAGGGGTGAGATCTGAAATCTAGACCCTCTGAAACGCTATTTCCTTATTTTGAGGGACAAATTTTGCTGACACAAATGGTTTAATTTTTTTGGGGTGGACGACCCTAAAAGTTAGTAATTTAGAGTGAATAATTGGCCGGTCTAGTATCAATAGAAATTACTCTTCCAAAATCGAAATATTTGGTCAGAAATTAATCATGGATAATCTATTCATGCATTTTTTGTATCCAAACTAAATATCCTTTGTCTGGGATCATGTACAGAGATATAGTAGTATGGTCAAAAAGCAAGATTACAGACAGTCAACCATCTTTTATCTGATTGTGAAACTAATTGTCATGGACATGTATGCTAACATGTATAATTTGAAGAGAAAAAAAGACGGCTGCCAGTTGTTCATTTTGGATTCGAACATGAAACAAATTATCAAGGACATGTATCTCAACATAACCAATTTTTGTATCAAATTTGAACACAAATAACAAATCCTGTCAAAGAAACCACATTTTTCAAAAAACAAGATGAATGCCAGTCAGCCATCTTCAGTCTGATTATGGAACAAACTTATATGAACATGTATTCCTATATTTATGATGTATATGCCAAGCCTTGGGTATATAGTTGTATGGTCAAAATGCAAGATGGCCGCCAGTCGGCTATCTTTAATTCGATTGAAAAACAAATTTTCGTGGACGTGTAATCTAAAACGTACAATGCACGTACAAAATTTTAACAAAAACTGACAAAGCATGCATAAGATACCACATTTTCAAAAAGCAAAGTCGCTGCCAGTCGGCCATCTTTGACTCAATCCTGAAACGAATCGATATAGACATGTATCCTAACATGTATAATGTATGTAATGTATCAGTAAACCACTGCATGTGCATATATGCCAGGTAAAGTACTAGGCACATGCAAAGAATGAACAGATTTGGACTACAGGGTTCTGAAATACGACTTTGGACGGACGATGACTAATAAGGCTGGCAGTCCCTGGTTGTTCAAACTTATATCTTGGCATCGTGTGCATTTTTATAGATCATATATCTTATTTTATCCAGCATCACACTGATTCAAGAGAGAAATACACTAAAGATGACTTGATGAATAAGATTTCTGTTCTCATTAACATATTTATACTGTGTGGTGGGCAAGTCTTCCTACAAGCTTTGGATAAAAGGCTTCTCGATACTTTTGCATTTTTTACTAGAATTCGTTAGACCAGTAATATTTGGCTGAATCTCAGTGTTGTATATCTAGAGTAAATAATAAGTATATAGAATGGTGGTATTAAACATGTGTATCTCGTATTTGAAAGAATGCACACGATTCAACACACAACACTCATAAAGGTGCCAGTAAAATTGTGTATGTACACCCTAATGTGGTACATATACAGTATACATTTATACATTGTTCTCTTCTCAATGAGAGCGGGGCTAACTGATTGAAGTAGAAAAGTTCTAAGCTGTGTAATAGAATATCAATTAGTATGTATATGTAGTTTTAATACATGTACTACCCTTACACTTAGAATGAAGGAGGGTCACAATTGTTCATGCACCATTCAAAGGGGATGTCAACAAATTTCATGCAAATGCTTGTGAAGGGTCATACATTTTGTGTACGCGACTTTCAAAAAACACCGGCCTACCCCCTGTACTTTTTGTCCAGTCCCTTCCTGAAATTCGAACACGGGCTGCGCGACGACTGCCGCCCTTTAAAACAAAATGGCGGAACTATTACAGCCTTCCCTGTTGAGAATCTAGATTAAAAATTTAATTATTTCTCTGTAGTTATTAACTGTTTGTAATGCTGTACCATTACTTTTGATTTCCACCAGCCTGCATTCTCCACTGAACACATTGATTCTGGGCCCGCAACCACGCCACCAGTGGCAGGAATCAGTGGAAATGACCACCCAGTGCGACCCAGTACGTCCTTGTCCCAAATGTCTGGCTGGTATGTGCACCAGCGTGACAGGGTTTCACGCTCTCTGTGCGTAATAAACTGGCTTAGTAGGCGTACTTGTTGGGGGTGTCCGGTGACCCAGGGGGAGACGTGCCGTGATATGAAGCTACGCGATTAGATGCCGTACGCTAGCGTCGAATAGAGTCACCCACGCAGTGCATGTTTACTAGTACTTTGATCAGACATAGTTTGCCCTATACCGTTTATTCGGTGTTATTGACTTACAATGTTTGTTCTTTTTGCTGTGATACATTTATTCCATCTATTAGTCACACCACAGACGGTAATTCGGAGAATGAAATTTAAAGTTGGATATCATTATTTTTAACAAAACGTGTAATTGTAGGTAAATATTTGAGGATACCCTCATATTATACGAAAATAAGAATGATTCGATCCAATAATTACGTGACAATGGATGTCAATTCATTTCAATAAAAAAGTATGAAGGACTGAAATTGACATGCGTTTTATTTTCAGACATGTAAGCGTTACCCAAATAAAACTATAATCCAGCATGGAAGCATCTGCTCGCACCCAGGCAAAATTTTGGTTTAAAGAGCGGCAGTCGTCGTGCAGCGTCCTGACCGATATGGGACTCATAGCGACGTATACAACGCGTGTAAAATACATTGTTTATTTACATGAAATTCGAACACGCGCTGCGCGACGACCACCGCGCTTTAAGACCATCATAGTGTATGTAATATATTCACTGTTGTCGTTTGATTACATAATGAATGGTTGTTAACACCCCAAAATCAATTATGTTTTTTTTTTGAAATTGAAACCAACATAAAGTCCTATATTTCAACATTACACGCGGGGTTAGACAAGGTGACCCATTGTCACCATATTTATTTATTATTGTGCTGGAAGTACTACTTGTATCAATTAATGTAAGTCCTTATATATGTGGTGTCAAAATAGGTAACAAGGAGGTTAGGTCGTCCGCGTATGCCGACGATCTCACCTGTTTCTTATCAACAGAAAATTCTGGAAATCAACTGTTGCATTTATTTAACAAGTTTTGAATGGCTTCCGGCCTTAAGCTAAATATTCAGAAAACTGAGGCCCTATGGTTGGGTAGGTGGCGGAAGCGTAGAGATAAATTGTACAATGTTAAGTGGCATACGTCTCCAATTAAAATAGTTGGCATTTACTTTTCATACAATAAACAGGAAGCGTTGGAGTTTAATCTCTTAAAACCTAAATCTGATCTCCTTAATATATTTAATATTTGGCAACAACGCAACCTTACTTTTATTGGCAAAGTTCAGATTATGAAAGCAATTGGTATTTCTAAATTACAGTACATTTTAAATTTGATAACGGTTCCGCTCGAAGCACTGAGAAAAATTAATTCAATTTTGTTTAGTTTTTTCTGGGCCGGTAAAGACAAGGTTTCCTGTAAAACTATGATATCGGGCATTGACAATAGGGGTCTTGGGGCACCAGATATTGGTATAATTTATAAAACACAAAAGATAAACTGGACTATACGTTATTCAGATAAAAATGTCAGCCACGCCTGGAAGGATCTTTTAACAAAGAGAAAATGTAGGTGGGGATATTGCTTTTAAATGTAACTTCAGCACTGAATTACTTGATGTTAATTTGCCACCATTTTACATAGATTGTTTTAGTGCATGGTCAGAATTAAATAACCAAACTGATTTAGATATTGATATGTACTTGTGGAAGAATAAGGTAATTACGGTTGGAGGAAAGTCTATTTTCTATAGAATACTACACAAATTTTGTATAAATTATGTATCAGATCTTTCAGACAGAATGGCGATCTCATTCCGTAGGACGAATGGCAAACACGTGGGTTATCACATTTAGGAATTATGTTGTGGAATAGGGTAGTAAGCGCTATTCCAAATATTAAAGGAAATTTTAAAATTGACGATTTTGGACTACATATCAACAATAATTTTACCAAAATTAACGAAATTGACAGCAGAAAAATGCGCTTCGAGTTAATCAACAAAGTTGCCACCCGTCCTACGAGTGAAAGAAAACTGTCAGAAATATTGAATATTGACCATACTAGTATTAATTTTTCAGATGTGTATAATTTGCCATTCACCACTACAATTTTCAATTTAAACTAAATCATAATATTCTCTATACAAACAAAGATTTATATTTCATGAACTCTAGCCTGGTTACGCGAAGAGCCTAGAACACTTTCCTGGGGTATTTAAAACTAAAAATTGGCATTCCAGCTCAGCAGCCAATCAGCAACGGCCTAACACTTAGATGACAATTTCGGTTTCAAATACCCCGGCTTAGTGTTCTAGGTTCTTCGCGTAAGTAGGTGTTCGTATGCAAGAGATTTTTCCGCACAAAAACGACGAATTAGGCCGAATTTTGTTATCGGTTGGCTTAATATAACCCCAATGGACCGTATTTTTGTGAAAGATTGGTATTTTTTTGTCCTGATTTGTAGGAATCTGAAAAACGCGTTTCACAACTTGTCTCTTATTTAGTTTTATGCGTCATTCAAGATGGCGGCCCCCATATAGTATTTATTTTATTATCACGTGTGCGCCAGCTGACTGTGGGTACAATGCATACAGCAAATAATACATGTACAATCAGACCCAGTGTTATTTAACTAAGCACACTTCGACTTTGGTAACCCTTGATTGTTAAGCGCCCTCTATAGATCGATTGTGATATTTTGAAATTGTTGGACCAATCGTGCAATCCCCCTTAGAAAGAAATATTGTGTGCTTCAGTTTTGGCGACATATTAAAAATTAATTTAAAATTTAAGATCAGCCCTTCAAACAAGAAGCTTGGCTAATAATTTTGTCTGCTACTTGAGATCATGAAAACAAAGTTATCCAATATGATATTGAAGTTTATAAAACTTACAGAAAATAAAATTTGATTTTACATCAGAGGTTTTCAGTCTAATTTATTCCAGAGCACCTCTGATTTTTTGAGATATCAGAAATTAACTAGTAACGGTTAAATATTCAATAAGAATGTTTTTCAACTTTGTCTGATTACCCTAGAGCATCTATGAATGTTTATGCACATTATGTAAATTAGGCAATTAGTATGCTCAAATTTCAATCCAAAACTGATCTGATCTTTAGTATTGTTCCCAAACACTTCACATACAAAGTCTTATTGAAATGCAATAATTGGAAATATAGGTTGAAAATTGGGTAACTATTATGTAAATTAACTAATTATTATGCAAAGATATCAACCCAAATTTTATTTGGTCTGTGTATTGTTCCAGGGCACACATGTACAAAGTTCCAGTAATGTGCCGATTAATTTTTTTGAAAAAGTACTTGAGATATTGATTGGAAAAATTGAAAACTGTCTAATTATTTTGTAAATCAAGTAATTAATATGTACAAATGTTAATATAAAACTAATCAGGTTTGTCCATAGTCCTAGAGCGTCTATGTACAAAGTTTTATTGAAATGTAATGCTTAGTACTTGAAATATCAGCAGAAAAGCCAAAACTGAGTAAACATTATGCAAATTTGGTGATTAACATGCATGGAATTTTACCCAAAACTAATCAGGTCTGCACATTTTTCCAGAGCTTTTATGTAGCAAGTTTCATCAAACAACTAGAAAATGTTAAGTGAAATTTAACTAATATCTCGAAAAAATATACATAGAACAATAACCAAAATCGAACTTGGACAAGATCTGAAACTGGTTTATACCCAAATTTGCAAAAAGTTGGATAAAAGATTTCGAGTTACTGTAACCGCAAAAAAAGTTTTATGACAAAGTCAATGACAACAGACAATAACAGAGGACAGACATTCCCCCCCCCTATATACCATGACCTCTATGTTACAGACATGGTAAAAAGAGTTAATGTGGAGTGCGTTACAGACATTCTGAGAATTGTTCAGTCAGCTAGCATGATGGATTGTAAATATGCAAAACACTTAAGTTCTTGTGCAATCCAGTCTTGACGATGCTGTCTTTTTTTCAAGCAAAGTCGATAAGTCTACAACAAAGCAAATGCCGGTGTTTTGCAAATTGCAGTATATCTTGCTGACTGTAAAAATAATTCTTAAAGCGCTGTTAAAAAAAAAAAGGACAATGCTACTATAAAAGTCATAAAATTTCAATATAGACACTTTATTTAATGACATGCCTTATCATTCTGAATTGCTTTCTACAATATTTTTATTACAATAATTATTTCCAGTGTGATAAATTATACTACAAGCCAGTGTTAATTCTGCACTACTAGATCAGGTAAATTTTCTAGTTTTCCAAGATCACATATGTGAAACAATGGAAACAAAAACAGCACTAGACAATTGTGTGTCAGCAAAGAACTCTACTCCGGTAATATCAAATATTTGAGTAGCATCCAGGAATGAGCTTCAACCATTTTAGTGATAAATCAAAAATAGCATCTGAATTAATTGGTTCTAACGTCGTAGTAGTCACATCGTCAGAGACAATACAACAGATTAGAGACTCGGTGTGTTTGATTATAAACACATAATATTTATATTACATGTTTTCTCATCAATGAACAATTGTACACAATGTGTATTTCAATTTTTGCAATTACTTTTCTGTATTATATTTTTCTCACAATTCAGATACATAGTTGCATTGAAATTGCTTTTTTAGTAATTGGCATTAGAAGAAAAACAAAGTTCACTGAAAAGCATGTAGTTTATTATGCAGGCATATTTATCTATAGTAAAACTGTCTCCAGATTTTGTCACCGTCACTGCGAGCATCATTGTTGTAATCAAAACACACTTCAGCATTTTAATCTTCAGATAAAAAAAATATTCCATCCATTGCAGCATGCATATACAAATAAAGACCATATCTCAAGCGATACCAATCAAGGGCTTGTCCATTTTGTTACAAACTAGGGTGCAAGGTTTAAATCTTTTAAGGGAAATTGATATAATGAACTCTGTGTACAGCAAGCCATGTTTACTGTTGAGATTCTGAAGCAATCTGTTGACAAATGAAAGAAAACAGATGATGAAAGTAAATATTTTTACGACAGTACACACTGAGATTTGATGGCTCTATATTCATAAATATGTTTAACTTGTATTGTTTTGCTTTTTTTAAAACTGGGTAACCTCGTTGAAGAAGAGTGATCACATTCATTACAGGTAGTAATTTACATCAAAAATCATTTGGGGAATGTAGATAACAATATAGAATTCATATTATTAAATTTTCAGTTGAGAGAGCACCCAGTTTAAAGGGCTTCATATTCTAACAGACCTGATCAGGAAACACTGATTTGCTTTTAAAATAAATCACCACAATATGTCAGGCATTAGACACTACAAATATTTTGTCACAGATTGACACTATTGGATGTGTGAATTAAATGACAAAATATTACCTTTACTATTTTTCCCCGTAATGAAAAAGGGTCTTTAAATACGTTTTGACAATTTGCATAGCCCATTCCTAAACCGATACCAGTACCAAAAGCCACTGGCCAAGACTTCCCTGGAAACAAACATTAACATACAAATAAATTATATATATTGCAAAAATAAACAATCAAACTGTCATGATACCCTGATATAATGCTGCTTGTACCCATAGCATATCTCAGAATAAGATGGGATTTCCTATGGTGTAATTGGATATGAAAGCTAGCTCACTATGCTTGAATGATTGATTTTTTAAGCTACTAGATTTGTATTAAATTTGGTATGACAATACAGTTTTACTATTTTTCAAGTTAGTTCAGCATAGATATAATTAATAACAGAATCTGTAAGAAAGAAAATAGCATAACCCATCTTATTATTGTACATTTTTAGTTTTGCTGGCTGTATTAGCATGTAGTGTGCTATTTTTGCTCTTCTAAGTGTAGTGTAGTGTAGTGTAGTGTAGTGTAGTGTAGTGTAGTGTAGTGCAGTGCAGTGCAGTGCAGTGTAGTGTAGTGCAGTGTAGTGCAGTGTAGTGCAACACTAGTGTAGTGTAGTGTAGTGTAGTGTCGTGTAGTGTAGTGTAGTGTAGTGTAGTGTAGTGTAGTGTAGTGTAGTGCAGCAGTGCAGTGCAGTCTAACGTAGCGTAGTGTGATTAAGTCTTATCCAGCACAATCAAAGCACAAATCTCTTACTTTCAGAGCATAATTCTCAAATCATTCTTGCTAATTTTAAGATACTTACTTTTAAAAAGGAAGACTGAAAATACAACACCTAAGCCTAATCCAGCACCTAGAGAAAAGAAAAACAAGTTTTGTTACCATAAAGAAACAAAATTGCTCACAATAAAGATAAAGTTATTGCAAACTGAAATAAATATGTGATTTCTTTCAAATACAAATAGGAAACTGGGATGTCATATTTGCTCTATTAGAATCTACAATTAGACTGCATAAAAAAAAATGTTGTTGTGATTACGCGTTTGCAATCAATTGTCGCATATCCAGAATTGACGGTGCCTTGATCTTATATGCCATTTCGCAAGATATTCTACAACACTTATTGATCAATTCAAGACAGCTAGGCGTGGTATATTTAGTTCCTCTGCCTCCCCAATTTCCCAGTTATGATCTTTCTCTGTGTACAGTAGTGTGAAAGTGAAGGGTACTCATTATCATTAGGAACTTGCTGGCATGACGTCAATGTGAATATCATCCCTCCGACAGCCATGTACGCAGGGCTACCTTGCACGACATGTATTGTCACAGTGCAGACGACATGGAATTCACAGGACCAAATACCGAATTTGTTAGATGTATAACAGTACACTGAGCATCATCTTACGTTAACCAAGTCAGATCTGGTCCCCCAAAAAACAAACCTGTTTTAACAAGTGTATCATACAAGCACTGGTCCCATTTCTGACCAAGTTGATCCTCGCTCCGTGTTGTACCGTCGGCCATTTTGAATAGCTTGCAGTGATGCGCATGTGCTGTTCCGAAAGCCGGTGATATTGTTGTGGAGGAAATTGTTATTGAATATCATTATTTTATTATTTTTAGCTAAAATGTAATATTCTGGTTAGTAGTTAAATTATAAATATACATTTCAAGCGTTTGGCAATGCAGCAGTTGATTTGTGTCAAAGGTCAAATAGTCACATGATTGTACTATGCGGAAGTGTTACTGCTAGTGTTAGGCGAGTGAACTTTACTTCAGATCAAATCTCTGTTCCATCGGACATTTTCCCCCGCGATGTAAATACATATCAGCTATCTCTCAAGTCAAAATGGAGGAGAGTGTCGACCCAGAATCTGAACGACCGATAACCTTCGCCGATCTTGGCGTGCCAACGACGGCAACAATCAAAGACTCTTATTTTGGGAAGGTAGTTTCGCTTTCACTTTTTCATTGCTTACAACGGCCTAACGGGTTCCAGAAGTTGAACGTTTAATTTTTGCCACTCTGAATGAATTTATGTTGAAATGTTTGCCGCTGTTTATGTGACAGGATGTTTGTATATGTTTAGTTTTACAATACATGTTCAATTTTATGGCCAATACTTGAACTAAGGGTGACCTCGATTGGTGACCTGTCGTTATGTCGTTATTATTTTCTGCTAGTGTTTCAAAGTTCATCAGGACGGTGTATGTTGGCTTAAAACAATGGAAATTATTAATTTCCGATTTCCGAAAAATGTATTTTATTTACTAGTATTTGTTGCAATCTCTATAAATCAGGGGCTCACTATTTGAATAAATTAAACAACAAATATATACTAATATTATATACCGTATTTGCTTTATTTTGGAACATAGCTCCAAGAGTCTACTAATAGAGTAAATACAACATTTCTAATTTGTCATTTATTTTGCTTAATATCTCATTTGGTTATGTTACCCTTTGAATGCTTTGACTTGTCCAGCTTTATTTTGTACATTTTTATGTTTTTTTCTAGGAAAGAGTTCCTTAATATTTTCATCACTAGACTTTCACACCCAAATGTTTCTGCACCTTTTTCGTATATTCTTCAATATTTCTGGAAATGAATCTTATTTTGGGAGCAAAATTTGAGTCAAATTTCAGTTTTTACTAAAAAAATTTGGAAATCTTCTGAAAAAAAGTGCAGACTATAAACAAGACGGTTTGTGAATTTGTGATGAATAGAGGGAACTGGTGGTGAAAAGGTTATTAAGGCCTCCCTTACCTCTAACCTGAACCATTACCCTAAAATTGCATTGCAGTGTAATTCAATATGTCCTTGCAAATAATTATAAATGACCCATGAGGGTATCTACAATTGAGGGATACTGGGGGGGGGGGGCAGAGTTAGGATTAGAGTTATGAGTGGTCCTGTGGAACTCTTATATTTTTCTATAATTTCTTTATTAATTTTGGGCCTAATTTGTTGAACAAATTTGGAAAAAGTTTATGATTTAAGAAAAAAGTGACATATGGTAGCTGTCTTCTGCATTCAAATGAAAACAAGTTAAAATGTGACAATTAAATTAAGCTGTTCATTATATGAATTAGTTTTAAATTATTTTTTTTTCAGACAAGACATTATTCTGATTTGGAGAAGAAGGAAATCTTTTTCCTTACAATATCATTGATCAGTATCTTAGCAACCATTGGCCTGACGATTGAAAGGATAACATCAGTTTTTACTAAAGGAGAGCCGGATTTTACTTTTGCATTGTTGCTTTTAATACATTCTGGTGAGTATTATGGGATGTTTTGTCTGCAGTACTAACAACGTAAAAACTGCATCTGACGAATAGTATTTTTGGTATTAAATCAGACCAGCTTGGTTGATTATACCATACATTGTATTTGATGTTTCAGGAAAAAATAGAGGATGTGGATTAATTAATTAATTGTATTATTGCGATTTGATGACCTAACAGCGTTCACAGAGACAAAGAAGCCACTGTGATCTGTTTTAATGACCCCCATGCAGTGAAATACTCACTACTATGATAATTCACAATTTGTTGTGGCTTGTAGAGTTTGGCAGAAAGAAAAAAACAATTTACAGTGAGTTGGTCTGTTTTTGTTTTATAAATCAAAACAATAATTTTTTAACAATTTTCTTGGAAAGTTGTATTACAAAACAATTTTGAGAAAAAAACACTGCATGGTTAGGAAGTGATACCCAAATCAACGTGCATTGACATTTCAAGTAGTAATTCCTGGAATATTGACATTATTTCCATGAATGCATGTCACAAGGAATTTTTTCAGTAATTGAGTGGAAAAGTTAAAACATGTTGTATATTTGTAGTATCATTACTTTGTATGCGATTTTCCACTCGCTCCAAGTCGCTTATTATGAAATTTGAGATGATTGGTTATTTATTTAAGACCCATTTATATCGGGGAAAACTTATCTGAGTTTTGGTGAGAAAATTTCCTCGTTTACTTTATTTAAAATAAATTTAGTTTTCAATATTGTTAAAAAAAATTCAAAATAACTAAAGTGAAAAATCAACACTTAAAGTTTACTATTCAAAATATACTTGAATTGCACAGTGAATTAGTCCTGGAACTTAACAATGTTGTTAAATTATTAGAGCAGTTTCTGCATCCATTCACAGATCATTAAATAAGTCGTGTTGATGTTGTCATACCATTTACTCATGTAGGAAATCATTTGGACAACAGATCACATTACCATTGTCAAATAATGGCCACATTTGTCCAAAAACTCGATTGGCGTTATTTGCACAATTAAAGCTTTGATTAAAAAATTCCTAAAATGTAGGATGTAAACAAAATTACTGAAATTGAAATTTGAATAATTTTCAGCATAAAACAAACATTATGCAAATGAGCATATGCGTGATGATACAGGTATACCCAGAAGATAATATGATAAAAACCAGAGACATTAAAAACAGTATGTGTACATTTCTGGCATTAAGTCTTTCATACTTATTACCAAACGCTTCAGCGTGGTATTAAGAGTTTGTTTTCAGGGGTGGGTGATACCAAGGTGGGAAATGGATGCACATATGGGGTTAATTCCTTGAATTGCAATATAGAGGGTTCAGGCTGAAATACAATATATAGTGTTTTCATGTTTCGTCTGATATTTCTGTGGTATTCTGCTGCTGTAAGTAATGCACGATTTGTTCCGAAATTCAGTATGTTGTGTGCATTCCAGGGTTATTCGTTTTTTGCTGAAAACACCCCTATTTTTTAGTGGCAGAGTCGAATAGTCTCACTCCCACTGGGAAATCTGCATTGTTGCTTGAATGTGAGTTAATTAAACACATTTTCCAGACCGGCGAAAGAGTATGCAACAGCCAATTTTAACAGCCTGTCACATGATTTTACTCTGAATGTCAACATGAAAAGAGGCTAGTCCATTTTACGCAGGAGTAATTGGGAGTAGAATATGTGAGGGATAGTATCAACAGAGATGTGTATAGTGAAAAGTAATATCTATCCTTCATTTGCATCTCTGAGCATTTCTGTTTTAGTATATTGGTTTGAAAATGTTGAACTTGCATGATTTGCAATGTGTTTTTTTTTACTGGGACTCCCCTATTGATCGAATCCCGGGTTTGAACGAGAACGGCACACCACGTGATTCGTTTGAATACAATGCTGATGGCAAACATGCTGTGTTACTGCGGTACTCCACTGACGGGATGACTTACTAGTACTGCATGCTACAACTTCGCTTGTGATGTTGCTTGTTAGCCATGGATTACATGAATCTTGATTACCAGTCAAATGTTGCTCATTTGACGTTGGTAATCTTTATTTGGAACTGAGTAACTTCCTGGTACTTCGTACTTTGATAAAAATCATTCAACATACATCAAGTTCTCTCAATCGTAGTATTCCATGTGATGTACACCTAATATGCCAAAAAGTTGCTGAACGATTTGAACTGAATAAAAATAGCAGATGAAAATTTGTTTACAAAATAAAAATACTTCGGTTGCCAATGAAAACCGGTAAAAAACAAGCAATATGTTTTCGGCTGTTATCATGGAAGGGACATGAACGTGAAGCTAACGTCTGTTTATAACTAAAACCGGGCACCTTATACGAGGTTCGCAAAATAACATGGCAGTCATTAGAAGTCAATTTATTTTATTGTTAGGACGTATTCAGCCGTTAAATGTATTATTTCCAACCGTTTTGCGATAGTATTTTCTAGATTGGAGGCAGCATTTACATTTTATTCAAAGTTCAAAGCTGCGTTGGGATTACGTTGACAGTGGTAACAATGTCCGCGCCGGTGATCTCTTACCAGTGCGCAATGTAGCCAAAATAAAAGGCATGATCATTTGGGCACTGCTATTACAAGACTTTGGCTGTTGCCATGGTAGCGGTGGGTCAGGATTGTTTTTCCAATCAGTGATGGTACGACCTGCCTGTCAAGTATGAACAAAATCAGCCAAGCCAAAAAAAAATCACAGAAGAGTTAAAAAGCCATTCCTGCTGAACAGTTACTCTAACTTCGGGGTCAACTTTCTCATTAATGAAAAAAGATATCAAAAATTCAAATAGTAACTTTTTGCCCACACTCAAGCCGAGTACAATGAGCTATGTCTGAGGTGTTGTATCACAGGGAGTTGGACAAACTTATGTATTTTAATAAATTATTGAATAATAAAATGTTATAACTTTTCTTTTACCCCCCCCCCCCTTCCTGGTATCTATTTCAAGTATTTTTGTCAGGTTCAAATTGTTCACCAGCATTTTTGGCCTGTTAGATGTACATCACATAGAATACTAGGATTGGGAGAACTTAATGTTTGTTGACCACCTGGAAACTGAGTTTTATAAATCTTGAAGGGCTCTCGGAAAATCCACCCGCTGCCTGGACCCGCAGTAAAATCTCCGATTAATATGGAGCCGCAACCATCAACATCGATAACCCATGAGGTTTCTGCTGGCGACATGGCGGCGTTACTCAGTTCCAAATAAAGATTACCAATGCCAAATTAGCAAAATTTAACCGGTAACCAAGACTCAGTCTATCCACGACCAGCAAGCAACATCACAAACGAGGTTGTAGTGTGCAGCTCACGAGTCAGCGACGACCGATTTCAACGAAAGTCATTCCGTCAGTGGAGTACCGCAGTTGCACGGCATGTTTGCCAATGCACAGATCTGTGGAGGAACTTTTAACTTCAACATCAACCGTGTATCGTAGTCGCCCAGTTTAAGTTCTGGTTCTGTCGTGGTCCCAACTAAAGGGCGACAGTCGTCGTGTCGCGTCCTGTTCGATATGGGACTCATAGCGACGTATACAACGCGTGTAAATTTCGAACACGCGCTGCGCTACGACCACCGCGCTTAAACATCCACGAGTTATTTATTCGGACAATGACTTAAATTAGACGTCTGATTATTTTATTTTCACACGTATAGCGACAAGCGTTCTACACTGACAAGCGTTGCTAGGTCGCAGCACTGTCTTGGAGCATATTAATGGGCAATTGGATTCCCCGATCTAAATTTCTATCCCGGTTTGTTGCACGTTCTTTTTTTAATATGAAATAATCAAATATGGGACATATGTATAATAACAGAACCCCACACCCTCCCCGTGGCTTCGCTCGTGAAAGTACGGCAGCAGGATACACCGCATCACTCGTGAAAATAGCTTCCATTCGCAATGAAAGCCACGGGGAGGATATCTGTCATAATACTTCATTATCACTGAAAACATTTTTCCCCTGAAATAAATTCCAGTGAATATGCCATTTCCCTCATACTCTATTGAGACACAGCGCAGTGAAAATTGGATTCACATGTAATGCTTGAAAACATGTCAGCAAAAATAAATTAAGTGAAATTCTACGTGACTTCATAATAGTTTGAAATGAACACATTACACCCGACCCTACCACTCCATATACAATATAAACTACACCCCAAAACATCCTTTCACCCACAGTTACTACCGTGTTTCACCAGTGTATTTTATTTGACGTCAGGAGAAATTGAAATAAACAAATTAATTATAATTTCAGCCTCTAGTTGACCACTGATTAAATAAACTACCTCGTCTTTATGTCAACTTGCAGTTATTCGTTGCCTACATCAGTGACTTCAAAATATATGTTTCAATCCCAGGAATTTCACTCGCTGTTAATTGCATGGGAGTGCCAGTCTTTAATGAATTTCTATTGTCATGTCAATTTCTTGCGAATACTCGGAACATTAAGCTGTAACCACATACCGCCTAGGTGCTGTAATTAAATCCTGGTGTAAGCACCATATGAACTATGAACAATGCATGTGAAGCCAGCTGTGGGGTATATTCAATCCTATAGATTTCTCATTGTTTTGTAACTATTTGCTGCAAATGCAACAAAAATCAATATAAAAAAATATTACCCACACAGCATTCTACAGGTTACTTGTAATATTAAGACTTTATCTTCATAGAATATAATAATAATAAGTCTCAAATAAAGGATTTATATTGGACAATTTGCATACAATGCAATATGTGTTCATTGTTATGGTAATTCGCATATTGTTTATGAACATCACAAAGCAGTAGGGTTATGTTCTGTGGAACCCCTACTCATGAAATGTTTATAATGGATTCTATTAAACTATGGGAATCTTTCAAGTCTAGCTCTTGTGAACAGCTCACATCAAGTTGTAAATTGTAAACAAACTTTCATGTAAAATAATTACTGTAAAATACTTTATTTTCGCTTGGAATTAATTTTCGCTGAAGAGAGAATTCAGTGAAAATAAAATCCAGTGAAAATACCGTTTTTCCTATATTTTACATTCAACTCGTCAAAAATCAGTGAAAATAAATACCATACAAAACACCAAAAAAGTCTTTTCATCGAAAATGGATTCCAGCTAAAATAAAGTATTTTACAGTAGATAATAATTGCACAGTGTATGCAATAGAAATAACATGTTTTTATCTTTAATAAATTGTCTATACAGCTGTTGTTTTTGATATTTATTCCAGAAATGTTACTTCTTACTATACTTTTGGAAAAAAAATAATTATTTACAGAATCGTTGAACACTTCCCTATATAGCCGTCAAGTAACTCAAAACAAATAACTATGAGTTGAGGACCATGCTGAGTTGGCATGAATTGAATTACAGAAGAAGGAGTTTTTTTTATTTCTGTCTTCAGACAAGTGAATTTTAAAACTCTTTGAGTGCTGTATCTTTCCCGCCAAAGTTTTGCTGTAACATTTTGTACATTTCAACATATTTTTTTTTATCATTTCTTTGTTAAATGGTAATTTCTCATAGATTATAAATATGGAAATATTTAATATGCAAGTTTACTTTTGAATGACGACAACAATTAATTTTGCCATTCAAAGGTGATTAACCTTTTTCTTTGACAAATTTAAACATTTGGTACATACATGCTTCATGTTGCGATGTGGATGGAATCTTATATGGAGTTGGACTGATTACCACACATTATAAGCCCAGCTCCTAGGTTGAAATGTATAGCTAAGTTATGACAATACAAGGGTTTCTAACTACAAGTCAATACTCCTGACTTTATACATTCTTGCAGTAACCTCGCAATAACCTCATATTATGGTAAAACCGTTTACTGCATCTCTTTTATTTCAGTTTTCATTCTATATTATGTAATTGATGGAGTGTTTCGAGAGCGGCCGTATGAGTTGGCAGTGTTCGTTATTGGTGTCGCTTTTATTATGATATACTGCATCACTAATTATATTGGAACATTTGCAGAAGATAAGTTAAATGTAATAAAATTGGTAAGTAATCCTAATCGTGCAAATGCCATGGTAACAGAAGAATGGTATTTTCTCATACATATAGTGATGGTCTTTTTCCTAAATTAAGGAAGACAAGTTTAATTTATTATTTGGAAATTTTTTACCAATTTTTTTGTATTTTTCTACAATTTCTTTCTTAATTTTGGTCTTAATTATAATTATATTGTCTACACGATATGATGGCAATTTTTTATGAAAATCAGGAAAAATTATACTAGTTTTAATTGTAAAGGTGAAAAAATTTGACTTTGGTATTCAACGAGTTAAAGGTCAAAAGGTTAAAGATCAAAGGGATAAAGACTTTCACATTTTTGATACAAACAATATGTGACTCATGATATTCACAAATTAAAAATTGTTTTGACTTACATACACACAACTGTGTCATTTGTGTAAGCACATGTGAGCTACTAGTAGAACAAGTATGGTTATATAAATAAAAGTCATGAATTTTCCAGAATGTTTGTTTTAGATGAACTTGATAAAAGTATCTGATGCGATAACATGCCCAAATATTGACTGATATGAGAATTGATTGGACAAACACTTCCTTCAGACTTGCTCGAACAAACATTACTATGTTTTCCGGCAGAGTTACCCCCATTTTGTCACTTGATCACGCTGCATAGCATTTACATACAGTAGCGACATTTAGAGTGAAATATTATTAACTGATTTCAGAAATTTCACACTATTAAAGCATGGCGATATGCATGCTAAATTCTCTGCACTCGCGATGGTTCTGTTTTTACTGCTGTGAAAACAGAATTTCACGCTGGGTAACAAAAATTACTTGCTACTATAATGACAATAAATTATTATAATGACTGAAAATTTATTTCTAACAAATCTTGTTAAGGAGGTTCATATTTCTGCCAGTTTTGAAAACTAACAGTGGCCAATAACTACAATGTGCCTCCTCTGACTCACTCAGACGCCACATCAAATTAGCATATGATTTGTAAGCGTATCACATTTTGTTATTTTGTCATTTTAACTTATGGTGGTGTGACGAAAAGGTTATCACCTGATATCACTTATTAAAACTGGATGATATTCATTTCTTTGTGGGCTGTATTCTCTACCACTTGCTTTCAGTTCATGAATTCCATGTACCCATGACATCACTCTTATCAACCAGCTTTATCAACAAGTAATACATGTAGCTGATAAAAACCTCATACCTCCCCCCCCCAGTAATAACAGCTGTTGTACAGGTGATGATATTACAGTAAATGCAAATAATTTTTACAACATGGGTCGGTCACCTTAATCTGGACGGAACAAAAACTCAGTTAATGAAATGCAAATTTCAGAAATCTACAAAACCGGGAAAAATCACAAACTTGAATCTATCTGGCAAGAATTTGAACGAGTAAAATTTGGGATTTTGTAGATTTCTGAAATTTGCATTCCAAAAAAAATGCGAAACATGAGGAGGCCTAATAATCCAAAAAATCTAGAATTAACTTAAAACAAAATCATAGTCTAGTCATAAGAACCAATCAGTGATGACCTTATGTTCGGTTAGGATTCAAAAAATACCAACCAATATTATAATAGTAAATATGGGTAAATTGGTTGAATTTATTATTATATTATCACTGCCATTTATACACTACCAGCTGGCTGTACATAATAATGCCTCATTTATATAATTATTAAGGTCATTTGTGGCAATTAAACATATTATTAAATAAGAATAATAAAAATATCATGTTTTTTTTTAGCTAGTACGATTTTGGTGGGAAAAAAGGTGTCTGAAAACTCACTGAAATAGGCTTTTTAAAATGATTTCTTTGGACATTCATGTTAGCACATTATTTCATGAAAAAATATTAAATAGTATTTGTCAGAATTTTCGAATAATAATTTTTACCATAGAAACCAATGTTAAATGGCTTTAAAAATAGCCATTCTCATGGGAGTTTGACATATTTTTGTGAAGAATGTATTTGAGTGACAATACAACAGCATAAAATATAACCATATGGTAAAAGTCAAGGTAATCTATCTACCAACTACTAAATCCAACTACCTTAGATGCACCACTTTCCTTGACACAATGTAACGTCTACCACCTCAGTACCATGTATTTATAATGTGTTTCTGATAAAGGGGATCTTTCTTATATTTATCTAGATTCGTTTAGTGTTGATTGCTGTCTTGGGGCCAGCTGATATCGTTCTCGGGTGTTATCTGACCAGACAGTATTACATATCTAGAAATCTAATATTTAGAACAGTTGGAGCGAGTGCAGAGCTACAAGGTAAATGACACATATAATATCAATGGCAGATGCCATGTAGATTTCATTGAAGACACATGAGGCATAAATGTGACTGTATATATATATTCATGCAGTTAAAGCAGGGGAGTCGTCACCTGCGCATACGTCAGATGGCTATAGCGTGTCATTGTTCACAAACAAGCGTCTACCCATGAGCCTTTGTGTTTTTAGTGTGTGTTGTTATTGTTGTTTGGGACTCGCAGGTGATGACCCTCTCGCTTTAACTTTACAAATGCACTAAAATAGATAGCTAGACATTGAAATCTTTCATATGAACATGTTTGTTTCATCTTGCAAGATAACAAGCCTATGTCCAATAAACTTTTCCTGCTGTCAATTCCAATTCAGGGATTGCGTTAATCCAATATTCTGCTTCGTCGATCCCTAATACTAGAGTGGGAGCCCCATTTTAGAACAAGTAGGTTTCACATTTCCAATAATGTGTCACAGAATATATTCCTCTTCATTTTTCTTATCAGGACTCTCTTCACTAAAATGATAACACAATCCCTGACTGTTTGGTAACAGAATAGAATTCTAGAATAAAAAATCAAATATCATCATTTCTCTTTTACTCATTATGAATGTCAGCAAAATTTAATTGTTGCCATGACGATGTTCCTTGCATTGCAGATATATGCAGTTTGATGTATTTCTGTGAAGCTCTACTGAAATTTGATTTTCAACTGGAAGTAAGTGATAGCATTTATTATCACATCTTACTGTTGTTATGCATTCTTTGATTGGTTGAAACTTGGTCACATGACATCGGTAATAGCATTTATTATCACATCTTACTGTTGTTATGCATTCTGTGATTGGTTGAAACTTGGTCACATGACATCAGTGATACATGTATTATCACATCTTACTGTTGTTGCACATGCTGTGATTGGTTGAAACTCGGTCACATGACATAAGCGATAGCATTTACTGATATTAGAGCACTTTATTAGAGCACAGAAGGTTATTCACCTGACACTTGAAAAGCAATAATTATAACATGTTCTTCTTGAGCCAATATTAGGGCTGTAATATTTTTATAAAATGTATTTCAGAAAATCTCTAAAATAATTACATATATCATCAGTTGGTAATTAACCCAGTGGACCTTTTGCAAAAACTTTGAACAAAATTCTTTGCATAGCAGCAGTTCATAAAGAAGCAACCCTGAATTATGCATGCATCAGTGGACCACAGATCCCCCAGATGTTTTTATTCTAAACCTTGTTAATGATGCAATATGAATGTGTAATTTTGTAATACTGCTGGTTGATGCTGTGTATTGTCTGATACTTGGACTATGATTTGATTATCACGAACTGAGAACACTGTTGTTGCAGCACTGTGTATTTATTTCATTAGACAATAAAATACTCTAATACGCATGTACTCTGGTTGTTTTTTTTACATACAATAACAACAACTGCATATGCGTATAGTGGTTTTGAATTTTCATCAAATGAAAACTGTTGTGTCCTGTAACCACAACCTTTTTTAGTTTATGATAAATCATAGTCAAATTTGGTCTAAAGTACTGTAAAAGGGTTAATTATTCACTGGGTTTTAAATGTGCTAAATTAAAACCCAGTGAATATGTAAAATTTAGCATAGAACACATTATCTAAGTGATAAAACCGTGAATTTAAAACCCACTGAATATGCCTGAAATGGTAAATCAGCGAAATTTAAATCCAGTGAAAAGTAGTCATTTTACAGTATCCATCGAACAAACTTATTAAAAAATACTTAAATATCAACCAATCATTTTGACAACATGCTCTATGACTGCAATTTAGAGACATTATAGTGTGTCTACTAACTGTTGTCATTATATCTTACTCACATTAATTACCATTCATAACTCTTGATACCAGCAAATAATATTGACCCTGTATGACCTCTCACTTTTGACCTCTCTTTCTGTAGGTTAGCATGTTTGTTCTCGTATTAAGTGCAGGAACAGATAATGTGGAGACATTTGATTATGTTTTATTGGTTGTGGGATTGGTGTATGGACTTTTGTGGAACACTATGGGATATGTTGCTGTAAGTTTAATTTTAACTATAGAAACCGCAATACTTTAAGTTGCTTACTCTAACCACCAAAGTTGCTTAAAGTGTTTATTGATGTTGTACTCGTTAGAATTCTTTGATTAATCTTCATCTTTATGTTTACTCCAATTTGATTATCATGTCACCAGAATATCATTTTCATGTTGAATTTTTAAATTCAAAAACTTATTATTCATTTCCAGATTCGGTATGAAAATAAAGCTTTGGTCTGGACGTTTTTAGCTTTCAGTGTCTTTGGACCAGCTTATATCATTTACAAAATGGTGGATGTAAGTATCTATGGAAACAGAGTTGGGGTAATGTCTAATTAGCTGGGGTAATATCTAATTACCTGGGGTAATGTCTAATTACCCGGGATAATGTCTAATTACCTGGGGGTAATGTCTAATAACTTGGGGTAATGTCTAATTACCTGGGGTAATGTCTAATAACTTGGGGGTAATGTCTCTCTACCTGCGGTAATGTCTAATTACCTGGGGGTAATGTCTAATAACTTGGGGTAATGTCTAATTACCTGGGATAATGTCTAATAACTTGGGGTAATGTCTAATTACCTGGGATAATGTCTAATTACCTGGGGTAATGTCTAATAACTTGGGGTAATGTCTAATTACCTGGGGTAATGTCTAATAACTTGGGGGTAATGTCTCTCTACCTGCGGTAATGTCTAATTACCTGGGGGTAATGTCTAATAACTTGGGGTAATGTCTAATTACCTGGGATAATGTCTAATAACTTGGGGTAATGTCTAATCACCTGGGTAATGTCTTATTACCTGGGGAATGTCTACTTACCTGGGTAATTTCTTATTACCTGGGGTAATGTCTCTCTACCTGCGGTAATGTCTAATCACCTGGGGTAATGTCTAATAACTTGGGGTAATGTCTTATTACCTGGGGTAATGTCTAATTACCTGGGATAATGTCTTATTACCTGGGATAATGTCTTATTACCTGGGGTAATGTCTCTCTACCTGCGGTAATGTCTAATCACCTGGGGTAATGTCTAATAACTTGGGGTAATGTCTAATTACCTAGGGTAATGTCTAATTACCTGGGGTAATGTCTAATAACTTGGGGTAATGTCTTATTACCTGCGGTAATGTCTAATTACCTGGGATAATGTCTTATTACCTGGGGTAATGTCTCTCTACCTGCGGTAATGTCTAATCACCTGGGGTAATGTCTAATAACTTGGGGTAATGTCTAATTACCTGGGGTAATGTCTAATAACTTGGGGTAATGTCTAATTACCTAGGGTAATGTCTAATTACCTGGGGTAATGTCTAATAACTTGGGGTAATGTCTAATTACCTGGGGTAATGTCTAATAACTTGGGGTAATGTCTAATTACCTAGGGTAATGTCTAATTACCTGGGGTAATGTCTAATAACTTGGGGTAATGTCTTATTACCTGCGGTAATGTCTCTCTACCTGCGGTAATGTCTAATTAGCTGGGGGTAATGTCTAATAACTTGGGGGTAATGTCTAATTACCTGGGATAATGTCTAATAACTTGGGGTAATGTCTAATCACTTGGGTAATGTCTTATTACCTGGGGAATGTCTACTTACCTGGGTAATTTCTTATTACCTGGGGTAATGTCTCTCTACCTGCGGTAATGTCTAATCACCTGGGGTAATGTCTAATAACTTGGGGTAATGTCTTATTACCTGGGGTAATGTCTAATTACCTGGGATAATGTCTTATTACCTGGGGTAATGTCTCTCTACCTGCAGTAATGTCTAATCACCTGGGGTAATGTCTAATAACTTGGGGTAATGTCTAATTACCTAGGGTAATGTCTAATTACCTGGGGTAATGTCTAATAACTTGGGGTAATGTCTTATTACCTGCGGTAATGTCTAATTACCTGGGATAATGTCTTATTACCTGGGGTAATGTCTCTCTACCTGCGGTAATGTCTAATCACCTGGGGTAATGTCTAATAACTTAGGGTAATGTCTAATTACCTGGGGTAATGTCTAATAACTTGGGGTAATGTCTAATTACCTAGGGTAATGTCTAATTACCTGGGGTAATGTCTAATAACTTGGGGTAATGTCTTATTACCTGCGGTAATGTCTCTCTACCTGCGGTAATGTCTACTTACCTTGGGTAATGTCTAATAACTTGGGGTAATGTCTAATTACCTGGGGTAATGTCTAATAACTTGGGGTAATGTCTAATTACCTGGGGTAATGTCTAATAACTTGGGGTAATGTCTAATTACCTAGGGTAATGTCTAATTACCTGGGGTAATGTCTAATAACTTGGGGTAATGTCTTATTACCTGCGGTAATGTCTCTCTACCTGCGGTAATGTCTAATCACCTGGGGTAATGTCTAATAACTTGGGGTAATGTCTAATTACCTAGGGTAATGTCTAATTACCTGGGGTAATGTCTAATAACTTGGGGTAATGTCTTATTACCTGCGGTAATGTCTAATTACCTGGGATAATGTCTTATTACCTGGGGTAATGTCTCTCTACCTGCGGTAATGTCTACTTACCTTGGGTAATGTCTAATAACTTGGGGTAATGTCTAATTACCTGGGGTAATGTCTAATAACTTGGGGTAATGTCTAATTACCTGGGGTAATGTCTAATAACTTGGGGTAATGTCTAATTACCTAGGGTAATGTCTAATTACCTGGGGTAATGTCTAATAACTTGGGGTAATGTCTAATAACTTGGGGTAATGTCTAATTACCTGGGGTAATGTCTAATAACTTGGGGTAATGTCTAATTACCTGGGGTAATGTCTAATAACTTGGGGTAATGTCTAATTACCTAGGGTAATGTCTAATTACCTGGGGTAATGTCTAATAACTTGGGGTAATGTCTTATTACCTGGGGTAATGTCTAATTACCTGGGATAATGTCTTATTACCTAGGGTAATGTCTAATTACCTGGGGTAATGTCTAATAACTTGGGGTAATGTCTTATTACCTGGGGTTATGTCTAATTACCTGGGATAATGTCTAATTACCTGGGGTAATGTCTTATTACCTTGGGTAATGTCTAATAACTTGGGGTAATGTCTTATTACCTGGGGTAATGTCTTATTACCTGGGGTAATGTCTTATTACCTGGGGTAATGTCTAATAACCTGGGGTAATGTCTAATTACCTGGGGTAATGTCTAATAACTTGGGGTAATGTCTTATTACCTGGGATAATGTCTAATAACTTGGGGTAATGTCTAATTACCTGGGGTAATGTCTAATAACTTGGGGTAATGTCTAATTACCTGGGGTAATGTCTAATAACTTGGGGTAATGTCTAATTACCTGGGGTAATGTCTAATAACTTGGGGTAATGTCTAATTACCTGGGGTAATGTCTAATAACTTGGGGTAATGTCTAATAACTTGGGGTAATGTCTAATTACCTGGGGTAATGTCTTATTACCTGGGGTAATGTCTAATAACTTGGGGTAATGTCTAATTACCTGGGATAATGTCTAATTACCTGGGGTAATGTCTTATTACCTTGGGTAATGTCTAATAACTTGGGGTAATGTCTTATTACCTGGGGTAATGTCTTATTACCTGGGATAATGTCTTATTACCTTGGGTAATGTCTAATAACTTGGGGTAATGTCTAATTACCTGGGGTAATGTCTAATAACTTGGGGTAATGTCTAATTACCTGGGGTAATGTCTAATAACTTGGGGTAATGTCTAATTACCTGGGGTAATGTCTAATAACTTGGGGTAATGTCTAATTACCTGGGGTAATGTCTAATAACTTGGGGTAATGTCTAATAACTTGGGGTAATGTCTAATTACCTGGGGTAATGTCTAATTACCTGGGATAATGTCTTATTACCTGGGGTAATGTCTAATTACCTGGGATAATGTCTTATTACCTGGGGTAATGTCTAATAACTTGGGGTAATGTCTAATAACTTGGGGTAATGTCTAATTACCTGGGGTAATGTCTAATTACCTGGGATAATGTCTTATTACCTGGGGTAATGTCTAATAACTTGGGGTAATGTCTAATTACCTGGGGTAATGTCTAATAACTTGGGGTAATGTCTAATTACCTGGGGTAATGTCTAATAACTTGGGGTAATGTCTTATTACCTGGGGTAATGTCTAATAACTTGGGGTAATGTCTAATTACCTGGGGTAATGTCTAATAACTTGGGGTAATGTCTTATTACCTGGGGTAATGTCTAATAACTTGGGGTAATGTCTAATTACCTGGGGTTATGTCTAATAACTTGGGGTAATGTCTTATTACCTTGGGTAATGTCTTATTACCTGGGGTAATGTCTTATTACCTTGGGTAATGTCTAATAACTTGGGGTAATGTCTAATTACCTGGGGTAATGTCTAATAACTTGGGGTAATGTCTAATTACCTGGGGTAATGTCTAATAACTTGGGGTAATGTCTAATTACCTGGGGTAATGTCTAATAACTTGGGGTAATGTCTAATAACTTGGGGTAATGTCTAATTACCTGAACTATTATTTTATTAGAACAATAAAACCGACCAGCCGTGAATAAAAAAACACTAATATGGAGAATAAAAAACAGGACGTTTCGGGTTCAACCCTTCCTCAGCAAGTGAACACAAGACAGAAAAACACCTCACTATAAAGCATACAAACACAATTAATGCCAGCTGGACTGAGTGTGCCAATTTTGAATATTAAGGATTGCTCATACCTGAGCCGAGAGGAATCCTCACCATTTATATGTAAAATACCAGTAACAGTCTGTACGCCATAATAGGGCGTGAGGGATAAATATCTTGGGTATTATTAGAGGAAGATAGTATTAAAAATCACATTCTTCAATAATAATTTTACGAATACATTGACTGAAAGCGTGGTAGGTAAGAACCAAAGCGATGCGAGTAGACTGCAAAGTGGGGGGTTGGTGTTAATGCATCATCCTGGTCTGTTTAATTTGTCAGCACTATAGCAGTTATTACTGACTCTTGTCAGTTTATTGTTCTATTATTTTAATAGTTTGATTAATCTGGCAGCAATTTTTATTTTACAGTACATAAAGGATAAAATTTATGTGTGAAGATGTGGTCTGTTACTGATGCTCATCAATTTGTAATTGATGGCTGACTGATGGCCATTTTATTTTTGGTTCCTCACCCGTTTCTAAGTCAGTTTCTACCCATAATTCAATGTCAAAGTCACGATAAACTTTAATAGCGTCATTGAAAATGTCTTGTATTTATGTACTTCAGCTTGGAATGAATTGGAACACTATAGATCAAGAATTCATGTACCTCACAGTCGTGATAATTATATGCGCTGCTGCAGCATTAATTGTCAGAGTTGTATTGGTTATAACCATGGTGAAGGTATATCAAAACTTTGGAAAAGGGCTGAAAGAAAAAGGTAAGAAATGCTGCGAAAGACAGCATCTGTCATTGTCACTTTTCATCTGGGATGAATAATGAGATTTTGTTTAATTGAGTGAGATTATGTTGAAGATTCTCTTGAAACCGCGCTAACAAATCTTGAGACAGCAAAATGTCACATAGATTGGCATCCATATTTACAGTGAAACAGTTTTGAAATTTGAATACCATGAAATAAATTTTGAAACTCAATCATTAAATCTAAATCTGATACTGAATACAAAATAAATCTGAATAAGATTTTAATCTCAGCAATTTTGTCCAAAATGGTGGCTTACACATACAATTTATAGTGAGTGACTTTTCTGTTTTTATATAAATATTATTCTTTAATTCATAGAAAATTGTTTCTGAAAAAAAATTCATTGTTTTTTTCAAAATTGTGCTCATGTAAAAAAAAAAAAAAAAAAAAATTTGTTGCAACTCACGCGATGATCAAATATACAAATATATGTTTCATCCTAATAATTATATATAATTATGTAATATCACCAGGATCTTCATCAAATACCATTATCAAACGTAATAGCTCTCAATTCTGAGACCATTATATAACAATTTTTGTGACACCCACTTTTATACTGATTACGGTACTTCTGCCATTTCTGATAGATTTTGAATGATAATGTCGGCTCCACCATTCTCAAAAGAAAACATATTTGGTCATTACCGGTATTTGTTATGAGAATACGTTTCTTGATTCTCAGACAGTGATGCGTTAAATTTTAACCATATAGAGCATGACCATGAATAATTAGGATCTCTTTTGAAAATTTTTCTGTGCTAAAGGGCAGGGGTCATCCCTGTTGGCTACATGTGATTGAATAATGTTTGAATAAACAACACATTTGGCCAATGTTGCAATGTGCGGTATGGTACGCATATTGATTGCACACAGCCATGACTACCACCACACTTTTGTATCTGTAAACATATGGCTTTATATATGCCAAATACACACAGTGTGAAAAATATTCCACAATACAAACACTCTCTCGCTTTGATACGAACTTTCACAATATTCAAAATAGCTTTTGGAGAATGCCGGGAGCCTCTAATCCCGAAAAAGTCAAGAACCATGGCAACAAGATATGGGAGCACTGACTAGAACCAAACTTCAAAGACCTTATTTATTCTTGTACTAATTCTGTAAGTTTATTTTACAATACTGTGTGGGTGTGCCATCCATCTTTAATTTTAAGTTGCTCATATCCGGAGATGATAATTTCTACTACTATTTTATGTTATATCGCCCTCGATGGTCTTGAAAAGACAATTTTGCTATTTTTCGCTGTAGTCAATATTTGTAATTTGATGATCTATGGACATTTTTATTCTAATATTAAAATGTTGTAGAATTCATGATTCTATTGGTTTATTAAATGCCTGGAATCTTAAAATCATACTATTGTCTTCCAATGTTACAATGTTTAAATGATGATTTAAATTATTAATTATGAAAGATAAATATAGAATGTAAGATTTTAACCTTTATACCATCAGAATTTTTTGGCAATTTTTTTTTTTATATTCTTCAATATTTCTGGGTATGAGCCCTAAATTTAGAGCCAACAGACAAAATTTGAGTTAGCTTTCAGTTTTTACTCCAAAAATTTGGCTGTTTTTGTCTCAATCTTCTGAAGGAAAGTGCCAACTATAAACTAGACTACATGTATCTTGTGCATTTGTGATGAAGAGAGGGAACTGCAAGTGGTGAAAAAGTTATATTTTTTGTGAACATACTTGTGGCTCATCATTCATTATTTGCCAAATCAGGCGAGATCTCACAAAGCACTGTAAATAAAATGACATCTGCACTTTTCTTTTACTACCCCATGTTCCTGATGAAATAGGGCGGGTCGGCTATTCATAAATTGTCCATTAGAAGAAATCGTAACCATTTTCAAAGATTTGAACTATACTTTCATCATTGGTGACATGCAACATATAATTTGATATGGATGGCCGTATGAGGTGTTCAATGCATGGTTGAATAGATGCTGGACAAAAAACTTTCATTTCTTTATAGCTCCTGCTATTTGGTTTTGCGGTATCACACCACTAACTGATAATGCGACATCAATCCCTTCCTATTACATGCATTCCCTGCTTGTACTCATACTTTTCCATTTCTCACTAGCAAAACTGGCTTGTATTAAAATTTGGTGGTCATCACATCGCGCAATACAGAATTTGATATGGCCTCATAGCGACAAATACAACAAGCGTAAAAATCATGTTTGTTTACATAGAATTTGAACATGCGCTTTAATTTGTTCAAGGTGTCGGAAACCAGATACATTTGTCTATTTTTTACAAATCCCAGCTTTGTATGATTTTGACATTAAATGTGCTGTCGCAGAATTGAGTTTAGTTCTCTATCAATTCTTTTCATGAATCGGCATATTACCGGGTAATCCCATAATTCACACAATTCCATGTATTTATGTACATTTATGCACTATTACCTTATTAGGAGGTGCAATGCTTTCATTAGATGACCTTTGACATATATATGTTTTATTAGGCACAGTATGATATTTGACCGCCGCCAAATTGAAAGAAATTTAAGTAAAACAAACTCACGACATTATAAGAAAGAAAAAAATTTGTAGAATCTTGAGATCGAAGCTGGTGTAACCTCAAATAACACTTGTCAGTGTCCTCAACGTTGACCTTTTGTGGAGATGTAAATTCATTCCTGAACAAAACTTTATTCGAAGTATGAGCTCAGCATGTCAGTTGCAAGATTGAAGCGTAGATTGGATAAAAGAACAGAGCATTAATTAGCCGATATTTTGTGGGCATACTGAGAATCTAACTGTGACATGTTACTGCCGGGAACACACGAGTGATTCAAGTCAATCGTGTCTGTCACAAAATTAGTGCATTCTGTGTAACTAAATCATGGAATTGAGTTCTTCTGGAACAACACCACTCATGAATCATTCATTTAATTGTACGCATAAAATATTATACTAATTTATACAAAGCGCTGACTAACTGCACATAATACTCGTGTTCTTACCACAGGCATCTCCTGTGCTAGCCAAACACACTAGAAAGTCAAACTGATCGTTATGGGCTCATTCAACCAGAAAATATGATATTCTGCTTTGATTTCCGCACAACTAAGCTAGCACACCACCAATGGCAAAGTTGGTGCGTTGAGTTCAATTTTAATAGTGAATTATGCCTGTAAAATACTTTTATTCTTGCTTGGAATTTATTTTCACTGAATCATCCCTTCAGTGAAAATGAAACCTAGCGAACATGTTTTACATTCATATCGTCAAAATTCAGTGAAAATAAATACCATACAAAACACTCAAAAAGTATTTTCAGTGAAAATTAATTCCAGCTAAAATAAAGTATTTTACAGTAACTGCCCCACCCTGGAGTGATTACTGCCTTCTATCAGTGCATTTGCAGAATTAACCTGACTTCTATTCAGCGTAATCTATCCAAACCATACACTCTACCTATCTCCTTAATTTTTTCCTATTGCAGCAACGTAAATGAAAGATACATGACAAAATAAAAATACGAAATATTACATTACAAAAGACAAAACACAGAAAAGTACAAACAGTGCAGCTGAACAAAGAAAGGATACATTAAGATTAATAACTAAACAAATTATATTAATTTAGTTTGTAATAGCATGCTATACCTACCCAGCAATTAATCTGTTGTTATTTGTTACTCAAAATAACATTATTACGATGCACACCAACACAAATAAATGTAAATTTATGGGTGTTTTAGACTTGATTGCGTATGTGCATTAACAAGCATTAAATAGATTTTTTGTAGAAGTTGACTGTCGCGTATGCAACTAATTCTTTTCAACTTTAATATCAAGGATTTATGAGATAGGAGGGTATGCAAATGATATATGTGACCAAGATGTGAAGCAAAGCGAAAAAGTCATGTGACTTGGGAGATTGGCACAAAATCAAGAGACATTTGCATTTCTAGAACTTCTTTTGCAAATTAGTGAGTCTGTGAAAGAACTGATTTTATGTAGATGTCAGACCGTCTTGGCAGTGTCCGTGCTTATGTTTACAAAACATGTGTTTACGTTTTTGAATGCATCAATATCTCACTAATTTTTCTTTTAACGCAATCGAATATTTTCTTACGACCACTGCGATCCGTGACACTATTATAAAAAGAAATACATTTGATAGATTCACACGCACGGAATGGGGTTGTTTTCAAATGCACTCAAAGCTCAATAGTTCACTTCTCGTGACATGTTCATCACATATGACTTTATACTTGGTTATAAAATTTGCATACCCTTATCTTAAATTCTAGGGTGCATCTAATTTTGTTGCATATTTTCTGATTATGTATTTAATTCTATATTATGTTACAGCAAATTTCTACATCTGTTATGACTGGAAGTACAATAGCATGAATAAACAAAGACCAGAATTATTAATTTTTGAAGATTTTCATAATCTAGCTGTTAATTTCACAACAATACCAGACTACTTAACACTAAAACTATAAAAGATAGAGCTCTCATAAATTCATCTTCTTTCAGATTCTTCTGGAAATAAATAACATTTCTATACTTATTTTATTTAGGTTTACTTGATGTACATTATAATAATACTTTAATTGAATGGCATTCTTTAACGCTTTCAAGTTGAGCACCCTTGTCAACTTTTTACTCCAGCAACAAAATGTTTGTGTAGTCTGCTCCTTCCAACATGAAATGTTGATAAAAATTGACAAACTTTTTGGTCAAAAATTGAAAGCAATATCTGAAATTTACCATATGGACCAAATGATGATAAAATTTTACAAAATGCAAAAATTTTTCACTGAATTTTGAGCAGGAAATTTCGAGCTATATAAACAGGGAACCTGATCCAGTAAAATAAAAATAATCTAAAAATGACCTCGTCATTGGATGATTGTGACATAATTATATCCCAGCTGAGATTACAGATTACATAATATGGTGAAAAGAAATATAATCCCTCCTCTCATTAATAATCTCATAATCTCTCATCTACAGCATATGGTATTAATTCAGCGGATGTGGATAAGAAGATGCTGGATCAGAACAACTTTCAATAGAATGGCGATCAATAAATATTTAAAATAAGTATATTCCATGGTGATGTCATCAGAAACAAATGAAATTTACATCAGATATTGACCCCACATTGCTATGTACCATACCCTAAGTTACAGCATGGAGGAAACAATATTTTTACCTCCATGATGACAGCTAGTATTTCTAAAATCCATTATATTCTTTATTCATATAATTTTTTTTTTAATTTGATAATTGGCAGGCATCCATGTTTAGGATCCAGCATGCAATAAATGCAATTTTTATTCATTTCAAAAAGTGAAAATATTATTTTTGCCAGGTAATTTAAAATCATGTATAGTAATAATAATAATTATACATCTGTCACCGTAACGCCATAAGTTACAGCGTGCCGTAATTTTGCGGTATTTTACGGGATATTTTCATACTACCATATTAGGAAATGTGAATTCCAAATATGGAATAATTACGCGCGTAAGCGTCCTATAATAATAAAAACAAACATGGCTGCCACCAGGATTTGACTGGACTCCATACAAAGAAGTTCGCTGATTCTGTTCTAAACTTTTTGGATTTCGGCATTCCCATGATGTATCCTTGGTAGGAAAAGATGTATAATAATAAGGTCATTACGAAGATACCTCAAAGTATGCATTCAGACAGTATGATGTCGCATCGACCTCCGCTGTGCGTCGGTCGATACTGCCGCTGTACTGACTTTGTGCATACTTTGAGGTATCTTCGTAATAACCTTATATAATAATAATAATAACTTTATTACACTACTGAACCATCAGCGGGTTCAGTATGGTAAATAAAAAAGTATTACAAGATTAGGACAATGATCAATGATAGTGATCCAATGTGTTTTGTCCTGTAGAATTTAAGCAGTGCTTCTAAGCTTCTAAATCAGATGTGTAAACAACATACATTCACTGAGTTAGGTGGCTTTTTTTGTCCTTGTTACATTGTAGGTATGTTTGTCAAAGGGATAAGTCCCTCCAGCACTCTCAAAATGAAATGTGTGGAAAGGCAAGGACAGGATATACTTTCAAGATTAGCAAAAAACATTTTTAAACAGTTTGTTTTTAGTTAGTATTGAGAGTTTCACATATTTGTAAAATGTGATTGCAACTTAGTCATATAGAGCAAACTTTTTTCAATAAAAAGCACTACTGTGCGTGATCAGCAGAAACATTTTTTTTCAAAATACTATTGTATTCATCAAAATTCAAGCTTGTAATTTTAAGTAAAAATTTTGTCTTTGAATGAATTTTAAACGAGAGCAGTGATCGTAACTCCATGCCGTGTTCAATGTGAGTCCCATGTAACATAGCACTTGTAATATACATTATTTGTTTACACAAAATTCTAACATACATTTATGTTGCATGGCAAATGATATTGTTTTGTGACTGAAATAATGTGTAGTTTTAACTCCTTATATCATGTAGGAAAGTATATGTTATCAAACCAACATAAAATTCATCTAAAATTTCTCTATAACAAACCTCTCTATCATGTCCCATGCTGGTGATCATACAGTATTTGTTTGTAATGGAGGCCTTCCAATACTGGCCCAGAATGATATGACTACCGGACTAGTACATTACATTATTAAGTACATTATTAGTCCCGTTCGGACACAGTCCAGGGACTAATGGATTGACCTCTTGAGTCTGTGCGTCTGTACGTTCGTGCATGTATCTGAACATATATCCTCGACGTACCTGGACTGATTACATTCAAACTTTACACATACATCATACATAATATTAAACATATGCAAATCAATTTGTTTCACAATCTGATTTTTGTGTTTCGGGCATTCCAGAACCAGATCTTGGCTGTTTACTGATGGATTTTGTTCAAATTTTGAACATACATTGGACAGTATGGGACTTTGATGCACCTCATTTTATTTCTCAGATGAGATTTAAAATGGCCGACTGATGGCCATTTTGTTTTAATGAATGCAGTTCCAGTGCCATATCTCTGCCATGCTTTGACTGATTATGTTCCAATTTTATATATTCATTATACATCATGTTGATGTGTATATGGGTTCTATTCAACTTGTACAGTGTTGAACAACTGTGGTTTATTTTTTAAAAGGCGGTTGTCGTCACACAGCGTCCTGTTCTATGTGCGACCCATAGCAACGTACACAACACTTGTACAATACATTGTTTACATGAACACACGACGAACAGCGCGCTGTGCGACAAACGCCATCGTCCAAGTTGGTTGAAGTGTATTCAACAATGATATCCCGGAATGCTATGGTGCAATCTCCCAGGTTTGACAGCTTTCCCCTTCATGGTATCCCACAATCCAATGGTCGACAGCTTTCCCCTTCATAGTATCCCACAATGCCAAGGTGCAATCCCATGGTTGACAGCTTTCCCCTTCATGGTATCCCACAATCCCATGGTTGACAGCTTTCCCCTTCATAGTATCCCACAATGCCAAGGTGCAATCCCATGGTTGACAGCTTTCCCCTTCATGGTTTCCCACAATGCCAAGGTGCAATCCCATGGTTGACAGCTTTCCCACTCAATGTAGTCATTTGTAATGTGAAATTGAAATTGGCCAAAATTAGACAGATGTACACATTTGAGTAAATTTATGTCAAAATGTTTTTTTTTAAATATTTAGAAAATTAACATAATTTGAGGGTCAATTACAAAATCTTGCACGCCGCCTGATCTTCGGCATTTTATATATTTTGTATGCAGGTATTTTAACGTTGCATTGCCATTATTGTAGATTTTATAGCTCTCAATTCATGCCTGCCATGTTATATTTTTACATCTTTACCAAAATTATTTCAACCCACTTAAATTAATACAACCATATTAACATTTTTACATATATATACAACCGATTATTCAAGCTTAAATATGAATGAATTTCTTGCTGTATCAGTTAATTACGGTGCATTAGTACAATATTTTAGTTGACAATGTATTTTTTTTTTAAGAATTTCAGTGACAATATAGAGATATTCAATTTATTGTATGATCAAACTGTGGGATGTGATGAAAAGCTATTAAAGTTTGTATAAAAATTCTGTATGTTTGCACTTGTATTATTATTTCATACAAACATTTGGATTTATGTTTAATGTATATAGGTTTGTATCTCTTAGTAAAAAATGTTTAAAGTTATGTAAATAAAGGTTTATTGGCTCAATTTCGACAAATACACCTTTTGTTGGACAGTTGGTTATAAATAATAATTCATTCAGCCTTAGTGACTGTCAATTGACAATTTTTTAAACAGTGTTTCTTTGTTGAAAAAAATGTCCGTTTAATGGCCAGTCAAAAAGTTTCACTCTCACATTTTAAAAGATATATATTTTTCTAGTGGTAAGACCCAGGAGTCAGACCCATGACAGTTTCTTCAGATCAGACAAGTCATGGTACAGTCACTCTACTAACTAGGCTAAGTAGGTGATTGGTGATGTAACAAGTGACCCATCATGATACAAATCTGGTATGCAGTGTAATATGAGTAGTTTATTTTTATGAACGCCCATTGGTGATCTACACAAAAAAAAGTTGATAACATGCGCGTGCAGCAATTGATTATAGGGATTCTAGAAAATCCTAAATACATGTACTCATCAAATACACAATATACTTAGCATAATAATATTTTTATTTTTATCTCCTTTATTATTTTTCAAGATTCTGTACTGCTTGTTTGATTTCACTGACAACTAAATCGATGTCATCTGTGGTTGTATCTCTTCCTATACTCAATCTAATAGCGTTGCTGGCAACATCGTACGGAACACCAATACTTAATAAAATATGGGAAGGGCTGAAAATATAAACAAAATATAATTGTGAAACTTCTTTGAACAGACACTTCATAGATCACCTCGGCAATCACCGATTCATTTCGAGATGCAGGACAAATTACAGATATTCCAGTGTGTGACATTTATAAAGACTTAATTAGGCCCTGAAAATAACCCTTAACCATATTTCTGATTTATACTATAACGAATAAAAGAAAATTATAAGTCCCTGTTCAGAAAACGAGGCCAGACTTTTATGTTTTGACTTTCGTTTGTTCATTTGTTTGTCCACCTGTATCTCTGACATGCCTGGACCAATTACATTTAAATTTCATGTATAAATTGTGCATCTACATATGTGTATTCAATAGTTTCACGATTTGATTCATGATGGTCAAATGTTAAAATGTTAAAAATTCTTATTCTTGAACTGAATCCTGGTCATGTATGGACAGATTTTGTTAAAACTTGGAACATTGGACAATATGGGACCCCCATGCATGCCTGTTTGTTTTTCTGATTGGATTCAAAATGGCTGACTAGCAGCCATTTTGGTTTAACAAATGCTGTTCTGGACATGACCAGTTATGTTAAAACTTTATATATACATCATATATCATGTCAAACATGCATTTCTATTCATTTCACGATCCAATATAAGATGGTCAAATTGCTGTTGTTTTAGTATTAAAAATTTATCAAATTCAAGCATGTATGTAGGCAGTATGAATGCTTACATGTACACAGTGAATGCTTACATGTACACAGTGAATTCTTACATGTACACAGTGAATGCTTACATACACAGTGAATGCTTGCATGTTCACAGTGAATGCTTACATACACAGTGAATGCTTACATGTACACAGTGAATGCTTACATGTACACAGTGAAAGCTTACATACACAGTGAATGCTTACATACACAGTGAATGCTTACATGTACACAGTGAATACTTACATGTACACAGTGAATACTTACATGTACACAGTGAATGCTTACATGTACACAGTGAATGCTTACATACACAGTGAATGCTTGCATGTACACAGTGAATGTTTGCATGTACACAGTGAATGCTTACATATACAGTGGATGCTTACATACACAATGAATGCTTACATACACAGTGAATGCTTACATATACAGTGAATGCTTACATGTACGCAGTGAATGCTTACATGTACAGTGAATGCTTACATACACAGTGAATGCTTACATGCACATTGAATGCTTACATGTACACAGTGAATGCTTACATACACAGTGAATGCTTGCATGTACACAGTGAATGCTTACATATACAGTGAATGCTTACATACACAGTGAACGCTTACATGTACAGTGAATTCTTACATAGTGAATGCTTACATACACAGTGAATGCTTACATACACAGTGAATGTTTACATGTACACAGTGAATGTTTACATGTACACAGTGAATGCTTACATGTACCCAGTGAATGCTTACATACACAGTGAATGCTTACATGCACACAGTGAATGCTTACATGTACACAGTGAATGCTTACATACACAGTGAATGCTTACATACACAGTGAATGTTTACATGTACACAGTGAATGTTTACATGTACACAGTGAATGTTTACATGTACACAGTGAATGCTTACATGTACACAGTGAATGCTTGCATGTACACAGTGAACGCTTACATACACAGTGAATGTTTACATGTACACAGTGAATGCTTACATACACAGTGAATGCTTACATGCACATAGTGAATGCTTACATGTACACTGAGAATGCGTACATGTACACAGTAAATGCTTTTCAAACTTCAAACTTACGAGGAATGTTTTTCAGAATGACATGCTGCACCTACACTTGCTTGAAGATGCTTTGTTTGTTGAAGTATTTTATATCCTGTAAGAAAAAAACGTTACTGTCAAATTTATTTATTAATGACCTATGACTCCTATAGACATGTCGCAAAAATGTCCAGCAACCATTATATGATTTTATTTACAATGAAAAATAATAATAAAAATAAAAAACAATAATAAAAATAAAATCAATAGACATGTGTTCATATATTTTGTACATTTAACTACCAATTACTATACATATCTGTAACATATATCAAGATAACTTTTTCACCAATAAATTTACACTCAAATGTTTGATAATTCAATCATTTCACGAAGACTGACTTTCATTGTAGTCTATAAGATGACTCTTTGCCATGCCCTAAAAATGTCCTAAACTTTCAATTTTCACCACAAAAAATGGTCTAGCTATACTGGTAATTGCACTCTTATCCTGTCCAGAGAAATATACAATATTGTTTTCAGTCTCTATAATTTCGAGAAAATCTAATTAAGTTCTTGTTTTTATCTGCATTCTGATGTTATTCCACGTTGTTTTTATATCAATGCCAACTTAAGCCAATCTATCATTCCCCACACATGGCAACATTAATCAGCCCATGAGAGATTTATACGGTAACCTTGTTATAATGAACACCTTTATAATGAATTTCCTGATAATAAACACATTGCATGTCTCCTACTCACAACAAACCCAAAATATTATTGTGCTTTCCTATAGTGAACACTTCACTATATCGAACTAAAAGGAAGCGCCCCCCCCTCAAAAAAAGTTTGTTGTAACAAGTTTACGGCTGATCTGTACTGGCTCGGAAGATGAATTCTGATTGGCTAAAAAAACAAAAAAACTTGTGGCGTTGAATGCACGTTCATTGTCAGTATTGTTATGCAAATTCAAACTAGCTAATCATTTACAACCTTCCGAGCCAGTGCAGATTAGCCCCAAGTTTAAAGTATACTTGTATACCATATACTTACCTTCTAAGCCTGGCCCTTGAATAGATACATTACATGTGTTAGGTAGCCTTTCACTCTCAGCGTATCTACCATTAAAATGAACTCTCTCTCCAAACTCCACCTGTAAAGTGGACCAATATATGATCTGCTATATTTAGGAGTATCATGCACCATCACTAAAATTTTAAGATTCTGGCAAATCCTTTTCCAATGCGATTCAGTGAAATGTACGAGTACTAATATTAGATGTAAGATGGCTGTCGATGCAAACAACTTTGCTGTCACTGGAGGACATGGCTTACAGAAGAGGTGTATTTAATGCCAACTGTCACTACTGTAAAACATGTTTAAATTGCTACATGTCATTTTAGCGAATTTGACTTGAATTAACTGATTCTTAATTTAGCTAAAGTGCAAATAATCTTACTATGAGAATATACTCTATTCTAATTAGTGACATCTTAATTTTGCAAAATTGTGGATTAGCTAACTAAATTAGCTAAACAAACATGCTAGCTAAAAAGACATGTTTTACACTATTTAAAAGTTGATCTCACTGTTTACATTGTGCATGTTTGTATGAAAGAATTTCTTATGTAATTTCAATGATAAAATCTTTATGTTTAAATTTCCAATTCTGCACTATGAATCAACTTTTTGAACATAACTACCGATACTTTTCCACGATAATAAAAAAAAAAATTTTAAATAAAAGAAAAAAATTATGTGGGTTTACATTTTCTGAAAAGTAACAAAAAATGATTTTAAATTAATGACAATGGGTAAGAACTACGTACTGTTAATTTTTCTTCCAAATAGTCCCTTATTTTCCTCATTTCATGTTCATATTTAGTGATATTCCTGACCACAAGTTCTGCTGCCTAAAAAGAAACAGGATAGTAACCATAAAAATAACCATATTACATTGTACCAACAGTGATGTGTGAGTTGCATTTAATACTAAGCTTGCAGTTCATTATATAATATATATAATTATACATCTGTCACTGTTTCGATCACCATAAGTGACAGCGTGCCATTAATTAGTGGTATATTGCACCAGGAATCTGCATCTTATTAGGAAATGTGAATTCCAAATATGGAAAGAATATCCAATATTTCCAATATGTTTGATGTACATAATTTGCAGAATCCATGCAATAAGCTCATAGTATACATGTATGCAGAGTTTGTGAATGAAATAGAAGAATGATTCTCATTGGCTATAAAACACTAACATCTAGACAATTAACCAATCATTTACTGAGTTACGGCAACAGTTTTAATCTGTTTTCTAGATTAAATCATAACTGCAGTACTTCAATTTTTGTACTAAACACTCACCTTTCCTAGTCCAGCTATCATTCCAGTATTTTCAGTTCTGCAGAGAAATGCAATATTTACTGTAAACATTTTACAAACAAGGAACTGTTTACATTCCTCCCACTTTTGAAAAATGATAAATGTTATCAATTTTCAGTGAATATTCTGATGAATTCACAAATTATATATTGTAATAAAAAAAATACACTTTTCCTACCCTGGTCTGAAATTTCTTTCCTGACCTCCACCAAACAGCATAGGATAAATTGGTGTTGTACATCCTGGCTCCTTCGCATACAATGCACCAATACGAGGACCATAAAACTATATATAATAAAAATTACAACATATAGTAAGTAGTAGTAGCATCTTTTGTTAATTATTTCTGATATTTTTAAGGTATATTTTATGCATTGGATATGCATGTATTAGTAACAAAGGTTTTAGTGGAGCCATGAATACAGAGCACACATCCCATCTCCCCCATTCTCTTTCCCAGAGTTTCTTGCAGTTAGAACACCAGTTAGGTATCTCTCTAGCCATTTTGTGGTGAAGCGTATTTTTGTTACTGATAAACAAGTTTTAAATGATAGCTGATAATGATCTCATTGTAAACGTAAAAAAAGGGGGAAATAATTTCATTGCGGAATAATGTGGTTACTAATTGGTGATTTTCCGTACAATTGCGAGATCTCGCGAGATGCATGAAAGAAGCGCGTCGAACATCTGCCGCAAAAATCGAACGATTTGATTTTGAACTAGAATTTCTTTATTTCGTAGCTTACATGTACATTGACCGGCCGATCTTCGACAGAGGAATATTGCTTCCGAATACCCTTACTTAATCGAAATTGCCTATCATCAAATGTGGACAGCACATTATTAAGCATGGAAATATCCCCGAAATACTTTCGCGTTTGTTGAATCCCACGCGATGTTTGACGCGACTACGACGCTATGACCTTTGTTTGTCCTGTTTTTACGTTCGATTTCACGCATAACGCGTGATTCTCGCAGTGAACGGAAAATGGTCTATTAAGATGTTACAAGCTGACAGTCCAGCTGATTGCTAGGCAAAGAAATATAAACAAACAAGTGTACTTTGTGGTATTTACAGCTAACTCATCCTAATGTCACCCAATTTGTGCTACAACTACTTTAGAACTTGCAACAAAAAAGTCAGGTAAAGTTTGTATATCCTCGGGGCGGAGCTACATCACAAGATGTTTCATGTAGCTAAGACGCGCACCACTGTACCATGCATTTCTATGGGCTCTGTGCACGCTGCTGTGAAACGCCGGTCGAGCCGGTGAAAATTCGAGAAAACAACACAAACTCAACTTTGAAGTAATCCTGAACAACCAAATTTATATATGTTACACACGTAGGGCTAATCTTGTTACACTGTTCAGGGCAGTCTCAACAACCATCCCAAAGTACCGTTTTCTGCGAGTTTTTGGCCTTTGCTTTCACCGCAAGGGTTGGCAGGCGGTGAAAATGCCCGGATGTCCGCTCCCGAGGATACCGATAATTGCTGTTTTTGCTAAACAATAGTTTTATATTTTTGATATTTTCCCCGAGTAATCAACCATCTGGCAGAAAACAGCCATACTCAGATAATGTCAATCCACCTTCAAGTTGATGTTTCTTCTCATTAACAAGAAAACTAAAACTAGTTACACCTTTGAATCCTAGTTTTCATATCTCATACTTTTTTAAAATTTCTCCCGGATTAAATTATCAGTTTTAAATTTATTTTACAGTCTTGCACTTTGCTTCTATCACTTCAACCACTTCTGATCAGTTGTTCATGGCACATAAAGGAATATTACTAAACAGGATTACATTTACCTTATGCCCAACAATGGTGAGATAGTCCACACCTAACTCTTCTACATCCACTGGAATCTTACCAATAGCCTGGGCAGCATCTGTATGTATCAGTATCCTAAACACTTCAGATCTAGGATTTCTCTTTATAGACTTGACAGCTTTTGAGATTTCAGCAATCGGCTGTATGAAAAATTAAAAACATTTATAAATATAGATTAATTATCATTACTATATATCTGTTGTCTCAATAAATTATGGTGTATGTGTCGTAAATTAGCGGCATTTCCAAGACGACGGACATGTTTGAAAAGTGCCACTTATAATTTCCACCAAAATGTTGGTGCAATATTTTTACACATTTTTATGTACTTTTCTATATTTTTTTTAGTAATTTAGAATAAAATAGACATATTTAGTCATCACTAAATATCATGATCATTCTTGGTTATACAGGTTTATTTTGTGAAAAGTGACTTTGCCATTGAAATAGCATTCACATTCTTATCAAGTAAATCTATGTGAATCAATATATTGAATGGCTCGATATTCAAATTACTGTAAAATATTTTATTTCCGCTTGGAATTTAGGGCTGAAGGAAGGGCTGATTCAGTGAAAATAAAATCCAGCGAATATACCTTTTTTCCTATATTTCACATTCAACTGTCAAAAATCATTGAAAATAAATTCCATACAAAATGCCTAAAAAACTATTTCAGCGAAAATTAATTCCAGCTAAAATAAAGTACTTTACAGTATGTCTTAGTATTAACCACATAGAATTATGGGTAATCCCATTCAACTCGTCAAAAATCAGTAAAAATAAATTTCATACAAAACACTGTAAAAGTCTATTCAGCAAAAATTAATTCCAGCTAAAATAAAGTATTTTACAGTAGTATGGCTCGCATTACCTGTATTACACCTGTCTCATTATTAGCCATCATAACAGTAACGAGGCATGTATTCGGTTTGATTGCAGAGATGATGTCATTTACTTCCACTCGACCAGTCAGTTTAGATGCTGTGACAAAAGTAGCCTCTGAAAAAAATACCATTAGTGAAACATGTATTAACTATGTTAATGATGTTGAATAAAATATATTGATTGATCAATTGAAATTCTAACATTCATTTTGATTTCTAAAATGCATATTTAAAAAATGTATAAACAATTTAAAAACAAAACAACCACAGCTTTATGTCATTCACTATAATATCTGGTTCTCGTTTTTTAACCTTACTGTGAAATGCTGTAATTGGAAATGGCAGTCTCATGCATACACATACCCATTTTATTTTCCTTGACAAAGTGTTCCACCACTAGCTTGATTGAATCGTGTTCTAGATTAGACGTTACTACATGAGGTAAACTGTGATTCACCGATGATGACATCTCGGCATAATATCTCATCGCTGTATGGAACACCAAATTATTTGCCTACAGTCGGAACGAAAATATAAAGTTAGTTTGAGGCAAAATAAAATGTTACACTACTGAGTATTTTACTGCTTGTATGTGCAATGCATTATGGGAAACAACTTCCCATTGTTATAATAATAATAATAATAATAATTTATTTACCTAGAAAATATTTCATACAATACTCAAAATTGTACATGCAGTCTAGGTAAAATGGAATCTGAAATAGCTTAAAAGTCGAGTCAGATCCCTGACATAACTTGAATTTAATGACTTAAGTTAAGACTGACAGTAGGTTACACCTCAGTATATTTCAAATAAACAAATATGATAATATAATAATATATATATATATATATATGTATATACATACATTTATAATAAATATTAGTTCTATTCTAAATACTCTGACATTAAATTTTCCCGTATAGTATTTTTGAATGTAAGTTTTTGTTTAGACCTTAAAGAAATTGATATGCTGTTCCAAAGTTTGGCCCCTAAATAAGATATTGCAAATGTCCCCGCTACTGTGTTCATTCTAGGTACAAGTAAATCATTTCGACATCTTTGTCGTGTTCTATATTTATGATGTAAATACTGCAAATTATATGTTGACATTGATTGTGGGAGATTCTCATGAGTTATATCATACATAAAACTTAAAAGTAATGACTTATGAAGTTTAAAAATATCAAGAATTTGAAGAGTATTAAAAATTGGTGGAGCATGCGCAGTAAAGTCGAAAAACGTTATAATTCTGGCTATCATTTCTTGTGCGGTATGTATAACTTTAAGATTTGACGGGTATGTACTACCCCAAACTTCTAAACCATAGGTGATATGAGGCTGAATCAACGTTTTGTATAACAAAAGGAGAAAATGCCGTGGGACATAATGTCTTAATTTTAAAAGAATACCCGTCTTTTTCCTAATAGTTTTATTGATCTTTGAAATGTGATTATCCCAGGTCAGATATTTATCAATTTCCACCCCTACGAAAGTTGCTGATTCAGTCTCTTATAGTACGTTGTTTTTTATAGACAGGGCACCTCTTACTGTCACACACATACGCCTACCACTGATGATCATATATTTTGTTTTTGAACAATTGATAGTCAACTTATTTGCATCACACCAGTGTACAACACTGTTTAAATGTTTGTTAATAATACGCAAATCAATATCTGCCCCTGGTGAAAAAGAATGAAACAAACTGGAGTCATCAGCAAAGAGTCTGAAATTAAAAAAATTTGTAGAGTTTGGGAAATCATTAATGTATAAAAGAAATAAGGTAGGGCCAAGTACTGAACCTTGTGGTACACCACATGATATAGGAAGTTGCCCAGATGAAACACTATTTGAAAAAATGAATTGTGATCTATCTTCTAGATAACTTTTAAACCACTTATTTGGAAGCCCGCGTATACCATAATGACCCATTTTTTCCAGCAAAATTGTATGATTAATAGTATCAAAAGCTTTTGTAAAATCGATAAATATTCCAATAATTGGCTTGCCCTCGTCAATTTGAAGGAGTAGTGTGTTTATTAAATTGGTTAGGGAAAGCTTAGTGCTGAATTTATTACGAAACCCGTATTGATGCTTGTAAAGAATTTTCTCTTTCTCCAAATAATGCAGTAGTTGTTTGTTAACTATTTATTCTAGAACCTTGCTAATAAGGGGTAACACTGAGATTGGCCTATAGTTTCCAGGGATATTGTTTGGGCCTTTTTTGTAGATGGGCGTTACCTTTGCCATTTTTAATGCATTTGGAAAATGTCCCTGTAAAAATGATAAATTAAAAATAAAACAAAGTGGTTTACAAATGATATCAGCTCCATCTACAAGAAGTCGTGTCGGTAAACAGTCATAGCCTGACGATTTGTTCTGATCAAGATGGCTTAATGACAAAGCTACCTCCTGTTCTGTGGTTGGTGCAAGGAAGAATGAATTCACATAATAGAAGAAATAATATCTCAATAATATATGGTAAGCTGCTAATTTGAATGTCAAATTTTTGAGATGTTTTAATAATATTAAGATTCATATCAATAATAATAAATACAATATGTTTTTATCCTGTCGTCAAGCAAAATTTCAAGATATGAAGAAAGAATTTTACCTCAAAAATAGGAAAATGTACATTTCAGGTTTATTTCTTGCAAAATTGACCAATGATCCCCATATGTTGTTTCATATTCTGTATTCTAATAGGAATACTCATAATAATGACAGCCTGAAGAAATGACATGTAATCTTCAATTCGGCCCAAACCTCAAAATATCTGCAGTAGCACTTTATGATGTACTTACTGGTAACAATTTTATAATATGAGGTTATTACGAGGATACCTTAAAGTATGCACAAAGACAGTACAGTGGGAGTATCGACCGACCTGCACCGAATTTCAATGCGACGATGTACTGTCTGAGTGCATACTTTGAGGTATCCTCATAATAACCTTCTTATTATACATCTTTTCCTTCCAAGGATACATCATGGGAATGCTGAAATCCAAAATGTTTAGAGCAGAATCAGTGACTTCTTTGTGTGTTCGGTCAAACCCTGGTGCCAGCCATGTTTGTTTTTATTATTAGAGGACGCTTACGCACCTAATCATTCCATATTTGGAATTCGCATTTCCTAATATGATAGGATGAAAATACCCAGTAAAATAATGCAAAAATTACAGCACACTGTAACTTATGGCATTACGGTGACAGATGTATAATAATAGTTTTTATTTTGAGAATCTGCTCATAACAAATAATTAAAAAGTCACTTTTAAAGCAAAACAGAAGTAACAAGTGACACAGTCCCCGTTCAAAATTTTTGTGATCTGACATATAAATTTGATGCTGATGAAGTCATTGAGATTAGATTAAAACCATTAATAGGAGATGAATAGGAGATGAAAATTGGGCATTGGCCGGCCATATTGAATCAAATTACAAAAATAATGTTCATGTTGATGTACATGTATATATTGGTATACTGTCTTTGTACAAAATTTAAACAGAAACGTTCATTGCATTCAAGATAAAGTAGCATGGGTACCATGAAAAACAAGATGGGCGCCAGTCAGCTATATTTGTTTGAATCACGAAAAAAAAAATGACATGCACCTACAACCCAATATGTATGATCATCATACCAACTTAGATTCAAATCGGCCCAGTCATCTCTGAGAAACTGCTGGGGACACGTTTAAGTATCAGAAATAGCAAATTTTACAGTCGGTCATTTTTCCTCCAATCATAAAGTAACTTGACGCGCATATGTAAGACATTATGTATTGTCTTCATGTAAAGTTTGAATGAAATCCGTCAATGGGTGTCTGAGATATAGCCTTGGACGTACGTACGTATGGATGGGCGGACGGACGAAACGAACCTCAATTAATAGTCCCCGTTTTCGGACTTCGTCCGAACGGGGACTAAAAACAAGATGCCGACGAAATATGAGGAAAGACCCTTTCCCAGTAGTTACTGTCTCTCAACATGTCAATACACATGGCTGCTGCAATCTTAATTGAGGATTTGCTTTAAGCTTTATTAAAATGATCGCTCAGAGTTGAAAGAGGAAAACTTGTGAGAATCTAAAGAATCTTCATTGGGTATTAACCTTTTCACCACCACCAAATTTGGCAGAGAAAGTCTGGTGGTGAAAAGGTTAAATTAATGAACTCTAAGTGCATGCTAAATTAATTGGAAATTAAAATTGAATTCTGGTACCTCTGTTCCTCCAGATGTAATGATGATGTCATCACTTCTTGCATTGATCATTTCAGCAATAAAAGCTCTGGATTTCACGATGATAGACTTGGCTTTTTGACCTAAAATATTGAAGTAATACAACAGACAAAAATTCACATAAGAAAAAACAACAACAAAAGCTCAATTATAGTTTGGTTTTAAAAAAAAAATTATTTCACATATGGTAGATGTTTTTTTAATGATTGAAGTTCAAAAACATTAATTATTAAATATTAAACGTTGTTTTTTTCTGTGAAGCAAATCATAGTCTGGATAAACTAAGCAAAGTGTTTTAGGAATAAGTGGGATGCCAAAAGCAGTCAATAAATATTGTTACATGAAAATAGGAAATACATTTGACATAACTAGAAAGCTAATTGAATTTAACCAACTTCTGTTGTATAATTAGCACAAATCATAATCCTGTTTTTGTTTTCTCGGTGTTAGACAAATCATAACTTACCTGCAGAGTGTGCACTACTTGGGTTCCCCCAGGCATCTTGTAACGCTAGCTGAATGGAACTCAGTACGTCTGGTTCAAGTGGTGTTGTGGCATTGTAATCCAAATAAATACTGGTGGGAGCAGTAGAAATTAATTATTGTCAAACTTTATGTTCTGGTTTACATATTAAACCACAGGGCTCCCTTTGATTAAACACTGTAAATGCATAAATTATTCACTGGTTTTAAATTTTGCTATTTTCACCAATGAATATGTGAAATAACAATAGAACTCATTGTTTTCTTGCCAAGTTCGTGAAATTACTCAAAGTATCGAAACAGTGATGCAAGTGAAACTAACAAATTTACAGTATAACAATTTCCTTCTAGGGCATCCCAACTTATTGCTGCTCTATTGTGTCTAAAAATTGGTTCCCATAACCCAAACAAAATGGGGCGGGGGAAATAAAATTAAGTTATTTAATTATTGAAAAATAACCAAATAAATAAATGGGAAAAAACAAGGTTCTTACCTTTTCTTTTCCATTGTAATTTAGCAATCTACAAATAAAAACAAAGTAACACATAATGTAATCCACCCCCTTGTTCGAAATGGAACCGTCCGCTTCCAACGGGCAACACATACCAACATGGCGGACACGAAGATGTCACTATTTCTGGAAGGCATCTGGGTCATTTTTAGTGTTTTCTACTCCATAATACGATCGATTTTTTCATGGATATTGCCAGCACGACTCAAGGACATTAGTGACGACGTTGTGTTGATAACCGGCGGTGGAAGGGGAATCGGTCGAGCATTAGCGATCGAATTCGCAAAACAGGGTTGCAAAAAAGTGAGTGCAATACATTGTTGTGTTTACCGACAAATCATGGATTATTGATTTTTAGTTGGTGTTTTTAAATAATAATAATAATTTTAGATTATCTTATGTAAAGTTGTTACCTTCTAAATTAGTAAAGTCTTGACTAGTACGCCATTTTAGTTTTCACGATGTGTTGCAGCCCAGCATACCGGAAGTAAACTGCATGAGACGACCTTTGACATGTGATCATATCTTCACACAAAAACTCATTTTATACTAGTCCCATCTCTTGCTTATTATATGCAGATGATCTAGTATTACTCTCAAAGTAAAAAAACGGACTTCAAAATGCTATAAACTCAGTGCAAACATAATTATGAGAAACTTGAAATAAATGTATCAAAATATAAAATCATGATTTTCAATAAATCTGGCAAAACAGAACATAAATTTGTAATTAATGGAAAATCACTTGAAAATGTATCCTCTTCTTACCTAGGTTTGAAACTAAACACAACTGGTAGGTAAACTGGTAGGTAAACTCATCAGAGCTCAAGAAGATCTCAGCCATAGAGCGATGAAAGCTTTCTTCAAAATAAAACAGTTGTTATACTCTGAAAACACATACCTAAAACTATTTGATAGTATGGTTAAACCTATCCTAATCTATTGCAGCGAAATTTGGACAAGTGACTGCGTACTACAAATAAAAAATATTTTTGATAGTGGGCTACCTATGGAAAAATTTCATAACAAATTTTGCAAATACATTTTACAGGTAAACTGGAAAGCCAGTCACTTGGTATGTATTTTAGAATTAGGTAGACACCTTTTTTTCTGACTAGTATAAAACAAATGATAAAATATTGGCTAAAAATAAAAACATAGAATGAAAACACGCTAGTCCATGAAGCATACAGACTTGGCTTAGAGATGGATAGTAAAGGTATACTTAATTGGGTATCTGGTATCAAAAATACTGTGGAATACTTTATTTTCGCTGGAATTTATTTTCGCTGAAAAGGCATTTTGCTTGGAATTTATTTTCACAGATTTTTGATGAGTATAATGTGAAATATAGGAAAACAAATATATTCGCTGGATTTTATTTTCACGGAATCATCCCTTCAGCGAAAATACCGAAAATAAATTCCAAGCGAAAATAAAGTATTCTACAGTATATTGCACTATGTGGAAATGGATAAGTCATGGGAAAATAATGATCCAAATTATAACATCATGTCACCAATCTAACGCAATTTGCATTAAGTATCTGAAGACAAGAGTCAAGAACAAATGCATGATGATAATAAAAACAAAAATAAAATAAAAACAGTAACAAATGCAAAACATAGAGCAGCATTAACAAAATTGAGAATTACCACCCACCACCTTTTAAGCCATGCTCGTATTCAATTGGACGCATCCCTGCACCTGTCGCACAGAGATTTGACATACTCAGTATATTATTTTGGAACAATAATCTTCATTATAATAAAAATAACTTCTATTTTCTTGAAAGTTTGAAAACATTAATAGGGAGAATATTAATATTGCTAATTGAAATTTATGAAATTTATTTATTTAAAAATATTTTATATAAAAAACATGCATATCTAAGTAAAATACATTTTATGAGAGTTATACTTGTAATTAAAGATAATTATTAACTATTTTTGTCTTCTTTTAAGATTGTGTTATGGGGTCGTACTGCAGAAACACTTTTATCAACATCGAATGCTGCGGCAGAATACGGTGCCAAGGTGTTCTTATATGTGTGTGATGTCAGTGAAAAAGATGAAGTATACCAACAAGCAAAAAAGGTAGAGTCAGAAGTTGGACCAGTCACTATCTTAGGTATTTACATTGTTATTATTCACTGCCTTTTGTTTCTAATAGCTACCAGCCTTTTCTAAGCTATTCACCTTTTTTCTCAGCAGACTTCCTTTATACATGTCAATGTCAATTTGTTTTTCAAAATTGATACACATGCATGAGTTTTTTTAGCTCCGCTGTCATCGAAGATGACCTATCGTCCGCCCGCCATACACCGTTTGTCAACTGTTTTCTTTCAAACGACTTCTTTACTAAAACTAGTCATCTGGATTGCCTCGCTATACCACACCGATGGCTCTCTGTCAGATTTGTTCATTTCATGACATCAAATGTAAACCTCTATTTTTTGGGGAATATTTTTGTCATTTATGTTCACAACCTCTTGTCAGATTTATATTATTTTTTTGTTTTTTTCTCACTTTCCCATACGTTATATATGGGCTATGTATAATGCATGGACTCCAGTAGACAACTGTATCAGTTTGAAGCTAGGCTTTCTTAGTACACATTGTTTTGGAAAATGAACTGAATGGGCCAACGTTCACCTCCCCCAAATCCTCACGGGCCAGGTCAGGGTTATCTCAAATGACATGTCACTTTGTTATTCCCAATTCAGTCACATGTATATATTCTGGTAATAGTGACAACAACTTCATGTTTCAGTTTCAATTTCCTGTACACCCACATCATCAATTATACATATCCATGCATTACATACACAAATATGTTTCCTTGTAAGGGATATGTCCTTCCAGTGACCATTGCCACAATTACTAAACTGTCATGGATTCCACTTCTCCTATCCACCTAGTAACTGCCACTGCCCTCTGCACTTGTCAATTACAGCAAACACTGTCCCTCAGAGAGAGCTCCACTGACCGCAAGGTTGCTTGTTTAGTTTTGTTGTGAAATTGTCATTAAATTTAAATTTTTCATGAAAATGAATTTTGAACATTTTATTTTTCTTTAATTTTCAAACTGACAAAAAATCTTTAAAAAAGTTGTTTCATATGCAATTTCAAACTGGCACACATAATCACAAGTAATATGACAATTTGTTTTCTTGCCCTAAAACAAAACAATTTTCTCAGACCTGCAAGAGTTTGGTTTTAGACAGCTGTTACTCTATCTTAAATAATGCAAGTAAACCATAAATTTAGAGAAATGATGAATGTTCAATTTAATTATTTATTTAATATTTTTTTTTTTGCAGTAAATAATGCCGGTGTTGTGCATAGTAATAAATCATTGGTTGAAGCCAAAGATGAAGACATTATGAAAACAATACAAACAAATATATTTGGCCATATTTGGGTAATTATATGCATTTACCTTATTTCCATATTCATCAGTTGACTGGATTTGGCCATATTTGGGTAATTATATGCATTTACCTTATTTCCATATTCATCAGGTGACTGGATTTGTCCATATTTGGGTAATTATATGCATGTACCTTATTTCCATATTCATCAGGTGACTACTAGATTTGTCCACATTTGGGTAATTATATGCATGTACTTTATTTCCATATTAATCAGCTGACTGAATTTGTCCATATTTGGGTAATTATATTCATGTAACTAGCCTGACATGTAGGCATGAGTGGCGCTTTCGTAACCAGGGAGACAAAGCCATGTTTGCATTGTTAGCAAAAATCACAGACTGTTTTCATTGAGATGATTGGTACCGACAAAAAAATCGATGGGGGAAGTGAAAAACTACATCGTTCTATCGGGCATGTGTTGGGTTTGGAGCACCGCAGAGGGCACAACTCACGCAACCTTGTCAGGCTAGCTTGCAACTGCATATTATATATGTAGGTATTGAATGGAAAATAAAAGACCTCACACCAGTTCAGTTCAGATGAAATATACTCATAGTGAATCTCAAATTTATCTCATTTTTGCAGACTTGTAAAGCTTTTCTTCCCTCTATGATGGACAGAAATCATGGCCATATTGTTACGATGAGTTCAGTTTTGGCAAATCAAGCGCTTCCCGGTGCTGGAGCATACAGTGCTTCCAAGGTTTGTACATCCAAATATATACCTGCATGTCAACTTCTTGAGTATCAATTTTTTGCCCACAGACAGAATTGGACTTATGGCAACAACATGTACTGTATTTACATTATTTAATAACAAAGACGTGCCAATATGATAGAAAAAAAAAACATAATTATGATCAAGCTTGGAGTAAATGCAACGTCTGGTTACCACGGTTCCTGGGGGTGCCTAACTTATTGTATTTTATTCCAGGCTGCCAATGTTGGGTTTGCTGAATCTTTAATTCAAGAAATTCATTCCAAAAGGCGATATGGCATTCACAGCACCATTGTTTGTCCGTATATTGTCCAAACTGGTATGTTTAAAGGTGTAAACACACGGTAAGATTTCAACAACACAATACTATGACTGTACAGATACAGTTAAAATTTGTGTCAAGGCACAAGGTCATAATCCACTTTTATTTTGTTCTTTCACAAGGGATAGCATGCTTATGTTTTATGTTCCATTCAAAATAATACCAGACCCAAATATCTGACTGTGAGTGGACTTTTAGTAAAAAAAAACAATCTTTTTTTTTTTTAATTTGCCGACTGATACATTGGGAGGTAGTACTCAGCTAGATCAACTTTTTAGTTCTGCTGTTGACTTTGTCGCATGTGGGCCACTCTCAGATTTGTTAATGTGGAGATGATATTTTTGATTCTCTAATGGTAAAAAGTGATATTTTTGACTTGACCTGTTAAGAACCGCAAGTTCGATTGATTTGATATTATACATACATTTTATAGGAACTACAGGTTGACCTCTCTAATATTTGTTCATTTCGTGGTGATGTCTTCAATTCTCTAATTTTAATGAATATTTTTGACATTTTTGGTAAAAAGTGTTAATTTTCGACTTCTTTTAAAAGAACACTTTGATTGTTTTTGATATTATACATATCCATGTAGGTAGACCTCTCTCAGATTTGTTTCTTTTCTAATGATATCTTCAGTTCTTTAATTGAAATGTGCATTGCTAACAGCAGAGCTATCTCAGCCTAGAGGCTGCTTGTCTTTTATTTCCAATATGGAGTTGTTGAATGGGTTTAACTTTCAACTCTTATGGTGTAGTTGTTGATAAAACTGTTAATGTAGTAAAGTTAATTAGTGGTTAATTCTAATTTCAGCATAAAATATTTCACAGCATCGTTCATCTCTAATACATACGCCATTTCTATTTTCTAGATTTCCTCTGTTATTTCCACGCTTAACCTCAGAATATGTTGCAGAGAAGATTGTCCATGCTGTTAGAAAAAATCAGCAATTACTGATGATTCCCCGGATTATGTATTTCAGTGGAATTGTGAAAAGGTATTGCATATCATCATTCTCTTTTCTTCTCAGCATTGTCAATACTATTTAGGATGGTGTACAAAATCAAACCAGCAGTTTCTGAGCCTGTATCACTGGAGTGGAGTGGAGGAGAAAATAGCTCTTCTGAGCTTCCCTAGTTTGATTTTGATCCTCTCTGTTAGTTTTTTGAGCTCCGCTGTTGACTTTGTCGAGTATAGCTAATCATATTTACTGATAGTGCATCCATCTCAACTATTTATTTTTTGACTACTTCTTGAAAACCACAAGTCGGAATGGTTTGATACTTTGGATAGACCTTACTTAGATTTATTCATTTCGTGTTGATATATTTAAGATTTTTTCATTTCGTGTTGATATCTTTAATTCTCTAATTTTGATGAATATTTTTGTCAATTTTGGTGATAAGTGATATTTATGAATTCTTGTTGAAAAAAAGGGTGGTCTGATTGCTTTGATATTATACATATACAATGTAGGTACCTCAGGTGGACCTCTCTTAGAATTACTCATTTTCTAATGATATCTACAATTCTGTAATTGAAATGTACATTGCTAACAGCAGAGCTCTCAGCTGGGAGGCTGCTGGTTTAATATTTCGCTTGTCAGTGAGTATTATTTCATTGGTCCCATGAATGAATACCAAGTAAAAAAAATCCTGAATAGTGATGAATTGTATCTTAATTAAATTAACATGTCTAACATGTAATCTACATGTATGTATCAATTTTGGAAAAAAATATAATTATGTATATTATTTTTGGTCTTATTTAATAAGTTGGTAGCCTGCCAACATCCTTACCAGTGATACTGACAGTGGCTTTACAATTGTTTTATTTCAGTCTTTTACCAACATTAGCATGGAAGCAGATACTGAAAATGACAGGATCACTGGTTGCTATGGAGACATTTGTCGGCCATGAAGGTGGAGATAAAAATTAGCTATTATTATGATTTGACGTAGCTAAGCCCAAATGATGAACCAAGAAAAGACGTGTGCTCAGTGTTCTGCTTTATGGAATCATACATTGCATTCAAATAAGAATATTTTGCAAACATCAATCACAAGTTATGGCTTCCAACTGTTCTCTGCTTGTCCTGAAAATAAGCTTTGGAACAATTCTTTTTTGTATCAGCATTTCTTTTTTTGATTCAGAAGTTAATATTTAAATGATGGTGGTTGTCATGGCTACATGGTTTCTAATGTGTTTAAATTTTGTGTAAATAACCGCATTTAACTCACATGTATATATATTGCTATGCATAGTATGGGACCCACATAGAATTCATGATGGCCGTAAAGATCATTGCCTTTCAGTCTTTCAAGATGTAATTGGTCATGGCAAAGAATAACTTGAACTCCTGAATGCCAAAGTTAACTTTGTCACTATTCCCACAAAAAATTGCATAATTTTGTCCATATTTTTAAAAAGGTCAATGGGAAATTATGTTCATTTCTCCGAAGAAACTAGAAAAATACATAAAAAGGTGTAAAATATTGAACTAAAATGTTGGCGGGAAAAATTAACATGGTATTTAAAAGGTTAAGTTCTGTGGTTCATTTCAACAAGTTGCAGTGTGCTTGGAACATATTGATCTTATTTATTAATAATCATGTGTAAAGTGGAAATGATGAGGTTGCCATTGACAACCCAGACTTTCATCTGATGGTGTTCTGTTATGTGAGAAAATAAAGATTTAAAATTTGTCTACTTTTGTCAATATACAAGGAAAGCGATACATTTATTGCAAAGCCATTGAAATTAGTTTTTAAGGTGTTGTCTTGAAGAATTTGTGCCGGTGCCAGTGCAACTTTCTCACAACAGTAAATATAAGATTAATTATGCGATTCATTTTTGAATGTTTATAGTTCAATCATGATAAACCTGATCTATTCACTGAATCTCAGGAACTATGTAGTAATTATAGCAATAATAAACTCTACTGTACACTTACGGTTGTAATTAATTGTTGCAACTTGCATGTACATGCTTACAATCTGCATACAGACACAAGTGTGACTGCTTACAATCTCCATACAGACACAAGTGTCAGTGCTTACAATCTCCATACAGACACAAGTGTGAGTGCTTACAATCTCCATACAGACACAAGTGTGACTGCTTTCAATCTCCATACAAATGCACAAGTGTGACTGCTTTCAATCTCCATACAAGTACACAAGTGTGACTGCTTTCAATCTCCATACAAATACACAAGTGTGAGTGCTTACAATCTCCATACAGACACAAGTGTGACTGCTTTCAATCTCCATACAAATGCACAAGTGTGACTGCTTTCAATCTCCATACAAGTACACAAGTGTGACTGCTTTCAATCTCCATACAAATACACAAGTGTGACTGCTTACAATCTCCATACAAATACACAAGTGTGACTGCTTACAATCTCCATACAGACACAAGTGTGACTGCTTACAATCTCCATACAGACACAAGTGTGAGTGCTTACAATCTCCATACAAGTACACAAGTGTGACTGTTTTCAATCTCCATACAAATACACAAGTGTGACTGCTTACAATCTCCATACAAATACACAAGTGTGACTGCTTACAATCTCCATACAAGTACACAAGTGTGACTGCTTACAATCTCCATACAAGTACACAAGTGTGACTGCTTACAATCTCCATACAAATGCACAAGTGTGAGTGCTTACAATCTCCATACAAATACACAAGTGTGACTGCTTACAATCTCCATACAAATACACAAGTATGAGTGCTTACAATCTCCATACAAATACACAAGTGTAACTGCTTACAATCTCCATACAATTACACAAGTGTGACTGCTTACAATCTCCATACAAATACACAAGTGTGACTGCTTACAATCTTCATACAAATACACAAGTGTGACTGCTTACAATCTCCATACAAATGCACAAGTGTGACTGCTTACAATCTCCATACAAATGCACAAGTGTGACTGCTTACAATCTCCGAACAATTGCACAAGTGTGACTGCTTACAATCTTGATACAAATACACAAGTGTGACTGCTTACAATCTCCATACAAATACACAAGTGAGACTGCTTACAATCTCCATACAGACACAAGTGTGAGTGCTTACAATCTCCATACAAATGCACAAGTGTGACTGCTTACAATCTCCATACAAATACACAAGTGTGACTGCTTACAATCTCCGAACAAATACACAAGTGTGACTGCTTACAATCTCCATACAAATACACAAGTGTGACTGCTTACAATCTCCATACAAATACACAAGTGTGAGTGCTTACAATCTCCATACAAATGCACAAGTGTGACTGCTTACAATCTCCATACAAATGCACAAGTGTGACTGCTTACAATCTCCGAACAAATACACAAGTGTGACTGCTTACAATCTCGATACAAATACACAAGTGTGACTGCTTACAATCTCAATACAAATACACAAGTGTGACTGATTACAATCTTCATACAAATACACAAGTGTGAGTGCTTACAATCTCCATACAAGTACACAAGTGTGACTGCTTACAATCTCCATACAAGTACACAAGTGTGACTGCTTACAATCTCCATACAAATGCACAAGTGTGACTGCTTACAATCTCCGAACAAATACACAAGTGTGACTGCTTACAATCTCCATACAAATACACAAGTGTGACTGCTTACAATCTCCATACAAATACACAAGTGTGACTGCTTACAATCTCCAAATACACAAGTGTGAGTGCTTTCAATCTCCATACAAATACACAAGTGTGAGTGCTTACAATCTCCATACAAATACACAAGTGTGACTGCTTACAATCTCCATACAAATACACAAGTGTGAGTGCTTACAATCTCTATATAAATACACAAGTGTGAGTGCTTACAATCTCAATACAAATACACAAGTGTGACTGCTTACAATCTCCATACAAATACACAAGTGTGAGTGCTTACAATCTCAATACAAATACACAAGTGTGACTGCTTACAATCTCCATACAAATACACAAGTGTGAGTGCTTACAATCTCCATACAAATACACAAGTGTGAGTGCTTACAATCTCCATACAAGTACACAAGTGTGACTGCTTACAATCTCCATACAGACACAAGTGTGACTGCTTACATTCTCCGTACAAGTGTAATCGTTTTTCAGTGTTACTGTCAAATTAATGTCATCACACAGATGTGTTTATGATATAAACACCACAGTTGTAATCAGTCCATTGCAGGACCTACTTGTATAAAGTGCGACACTGATAGGATCCTTCTGCATTCTGTGGTGGTTTACAAATCTGTATATAAACATGGGTTGAATTACAGAAAAAGAATAAGGGCCTGAACAGACAAACTTACACATCTGATCAAATAGACTATTTTGCATCTATACATAAAGCAGTAAATAATTTGTAATACATTTATTGACAGAAACCACTACTATATAAGCAGGTCATTACGTGATACTTTATGTACAGTTTGACCTCTTTTGTAATTTCAGTTTCACACATTTTTAGAGAAGATGCAATATTGTTTCAATCATGTCCTAGCTAATATTGCTGTACAAATAATTGGATAAAACAATTGTTTTTAAACTGACTTCACATAAATACATTAATTATCCCAGTTCCCTCTTTTCATCACAAATTCACAAAATAGTCGTGTTTATAGTCTGCACTTCCCTTTAAAAGATTGGGACAAAAATAGCCAAATTTTTTGTGTAAAAACCGGAAAATTTACTCAAATTTTTTCTGTTGGCTCCAAAATTATAACTATTTTGTGAATTTGTGATGAAAAGAGGGGACTCGTGGTGAAAAGGTTATAAACCCTAAAAAATTTGATGGATCATACCTTTTCGGTGAATATTAAATCAACATTATGATGATTGTACTATTTTGTACATGGCTAAATGCATGTGATACATGATACACAAATACGTAGACTGGCACAGTCTATGCGATTTATTTTTTTTTTAATTTAAAATTAAATAAAAAAAAATAGCGAAATGGAGGTGTTAATGCGAAATCACCTGTAACCGCGAAATCTCCCATGTGGTGGTTTTGCGTTCACCCCACCTTTCACAAAACTATTTTTTCCAATTTTTTAAAAAAATCATCACAGCTGGGCCAGTCTAACAAATATGCTAAACAGTTTTTTCATAAATTTGTATTACTATTTAAAGAAACATTTTTTTGTCTTGTGACCATCACATGCGCCTTCAAATGGAATCTTTATCATATCAATTGAATACGCTTATCCTATAAATTTTCAGTTATTTGTTTGTAGAAGTTCAAGAATACGATAAACCAACAACAATCTTGGTCGTCAAGAACTTGAGACTTAAAATACCACAATATTTCACAGAAAACAGAATATAAAATAACACTATATACACTTGACCATAAAAAGTATATACGTACCATAATATAAAAATAGCACAGAATGACAAAAGAATATTAGGTACCTTTGATTCAAAGTTGCAATCCACAATTATTTCTAAAGCGTAGCTGAGAATATGGTGATTGTGAAATCATTGAATAATTTCAATTCGACTAAGTATGATTTGTGGGACACATCAACTTTTACATTCAATAATCAGTGTAACTGAATGTTAGTGACTGTTATGGCTGCCAAGTTAAGTAAGGGAGCCATGTGACTTTATTTTCTCTCTTCCATCGCAATGTTTTTGACACCATAGTGTCAAAACAGTGAACAAGAAAACTGGTGAGAATGGAACATATTTCTCCCATAGATCACTCTCTTTCAACAAAATCTTGGAGGCTGTTTGCATCTAAGGTCCATATTCATGCATACCCTTCTATCAAATATTTCAAATAATAATGCCAAGACCCCAGAGTGCAGCTTTGAGAAGATGTACTTCAAACAGAGAGGACAGGCTGCTATTCATACTGCTCAATAAACAGGGTTTCAACAGGTATCACATTTCAGACTTTAGACCTTTTCATGTGTGAATCAGAGGCACATTACTTGGGATTTGCAACTACGGTGACATGATACCAAGATCCCGTTTCAATCTCGCTCTCGCATAAGCATTCCAACTCAGAAAAATGTGAATGCGCATGCCCGAGGTAACTAGGATACTGGATCGTCCAGGTGGACCAAAATAGCTGCTCACGATATGACGGATTACGATAACTTTATTTTCTGTACATTTTCGATGTATTAATTTTTTTCACTATGAATGTGGTAATACATGATTTATTGATTATTACAAACCGCCTATTTCATGTTTGAAGGTCGTAGCACCAGTCTCACTATCTACGAGAAGAGACTTGAATGGGATCTTGACATGTCACCATACAGTACTATGCGCGTTGCAAACCCCAAGTAATGTACCTCTGGTGAATTTAATGGTCTGAAGTATCACAGTCAAAAAATTAATACCAATAACCAACAGTTTAGTTTTCAGTTATTGCGCCATCAGTTGGTTTTCAAACAAAGAGTGGATTTCTAGCTAGCTGAAATTATTTGATGGTTCTGTCATTTCGATGAGCTATCGAACATCAACGCAGCGATATCCCCCCGATGCAGATGCAGATGAAATTGGAGCATTTTACACCAGAGTTTCTAAGCTAACGGTGGAAATAGAAACTTATCTATTGTGAATTATAATTTTGAGTTGCTTGGAATTTCTGTCTTTTTTCCAACCATTTCAAGATCTCATGAACAAATCTCTCATAACTCAACACATTACCTCCAGACGCCATGGAAGGTTTAAGCAAGTTATGCGTTTTGAACTCCTAAAATTGGAAAAAGCAGGATTACATGACAATTTTAAGCCAAAGAACCCTGATACCCTGCACAAATCTGACATAAGTAAGCACATGACAAAATAACACTATCACATGTACGAAGATACTGATTCATAAACACACTTTAGTGGATGAAACATACGATACACAAAAACACTTACTTTACATATAATACAGTGAAAAGTTAACATCAATCATGAATATAATAATTACGAATCTAGTAATTTGTTAAAGCTGAGGGTCGTCATCTGCGCACACGCGTGAATCGAGTCCCAAGCGACGATAACAGCACACGCTAAAAACGCAAAGGCTCATGGGTAGACGCTTGTTTGTAAACAATGACACGCTATGGCCATCTGACGCGTGCGCAAGTGACGACTCCCCTGCTTTAAGTTTCCACAAATTATGTTTGAGTTCACTAGAAACAGGAAGACGACAATTAGATTCCTTGATACTTGAGAACAATTTAAACTTATTTCAAATGACATTTGTGTAGAATACATATGCATAGGTTGATGTAATTTTAAATACTAGTGGTTGAATCATTTTATTTAACAATTGTAAACCTAAAACCATGACAACATTTAACTCTTGATAATCCCTAACCCTGATCTACAACCCAATTGTAACCAACCCTCTACCCCCAGAACTACTGTAAAACATGTTTAAATAGCTACATGCCATTTTAGCAAATTTGAATCCATGCATAAATTAACTGAATCTCAATTTAGCTGAAGTACCAACAATCTCATTGTGAGAATATACTTTATTTTAAATTAGCGACATCTTGAATTAGCGAAATTACAGATTAGCTAAATTAGCTAAAATAACATGCTAGCTAAAAATACAGTTTTACAGTATAGATTTGAGTTTTACATCTTGTGCTTTATATTGTGCTTTAACAAACTTTATATTGTACCAAATGTATATATTATCAAAGAAACATGGAAAGAATTATTTGGTTTACTGTTTTTGCTAGTACCACAGTTCTACAGCAATGCACAGAATGCAAATATAAATATATGGCCTTCAATACACGTTTTGGTGGCCATTTTAATTTGAATAGTTAAATCCACCAGAGCAGAAATTTATTTATTGAGGCTCTCCATTTTTTCATGTTGGAGTTTCTATTCTAAGTACAGTATCAAGGGATAACTTGTAAAGTGACATATTGTCTATGTGGGGTGGATTGTAGACTGCTTTTTCATCAATTCCATTTTCAAAGGAACTAGACTGATCATTTCTTGACATATTTCATATTCAGTCTGAAATTGGAAAAAAATTACATTTGCATTTACGTAAAATTAAATTTGCATATACAACTAATGTAGGATTTAGATTTATTTTAAAATGATGAAACATGATATTGATAAACAGGATATTTTTAAAGTAAAAAATACCAGGATAGGCAATTATTGAGGTCAAAAATACCAGGATGTACATTGTGAGAGGTGAAAAATACAAAGATGGACAATTACTGAAGTCAAAAATACCAGGATGTGAAATTTGTGAGGTCAAAAATACCAGGATGTGAAATTTGTGAGGTCAAAAATACCAGGATGTGCAACTTGTGAGGTCAAAAATACCAGGATGTGCAATTTGTGAGGTCAAAAATACCAAGATGTGCAATTATTGAGGTTAAAAATACCAGGATGTGCAATTTGTAAGGTCAAAATTATCAGGATGTGTAATTTGAGGGATGAAAAATACAAAGATGGGGAATTGCTGCGGTCAAAAATACCAGAATGTGCAATTTGTGAGATCAAAAATACCATGCTGTGCAATTTATGAGGTCAAAAATACCAGGATGTGCAGTTTGTGAGGTCAAAAATACCAGGATGTGCAATTTATGAGGTCAAAAACACCAGGATGTTAATTTTTTGATTTGAAGTTGATATTAAAATAATAAATATTTATACTTTAAATAAAGAGTTAAATTCAATCCATACTTACTCTGAGTATTCCGATGAACTGTGTATTTTTGTTCAGATAATTCACTACAAATCTGTATTTCTCAATACTTTTGTCTAAAAATTCTAATTTTGTGTCCAGATCAATAGTTATGTATTTGGAAAGTCTGTGAAAATAAAATATATTCACTGTCTATAAAAATGAAGAAATACAGGATATTTTACATCCAACATTATTAAGCAATGTGAATTCCACATATGAAAGGACTATGCTGTATTTTCAAGATGTTGGGCATTTTGAAAATAATTTTCGCAATTTTGCTTAGTTCATCCTACACCAAGAGATTGGATTGGGAAGATGTTTAATAATAATGTTATTACAAGGATATGGCAGTCAGAGAGAGTACATGGTCAAATCGACCTCTACTGTGCGTCGACTGACACTCTCTCTGCATTGTCTTTATGCATACTTTCTGGTATCCTTATAAAAAAAATTATTTTATCAATAGAAACCAAAATCAATTTGGCATATGAAAATAAAAATTGAAAAAAAAATATTACATACAGTCTTCCCATACAAAAGTATGCAACCAATGTCGGCTTTACAAGGTCATCTTCCAACTTCTCTGGCATTACTCCATCAGGGGATTTCAGTGATTCTGAAATATGTAGATCGCAATAGGTTCTGATAGGTTAATACGGTTTATAAACTTTCAACCATGCTATTATACAATCTTTGCAGCTGTGCAAAAACAAAATTTGCGAAATTCACTCACTGTCTAAACCCTTTAAACACCACATAATAAATGTGCATAATGTTATTTATAATATTTTAAAAATTTGATCAAGACAGAAAGTTAAATCAATCTAGTCTAAAATTTACAAAAATGTTTCAAAAAATACACAAAAATATGTAAAATGTTACAATCTAAATTTTAACATGAAAAATCCCTCAAAGGGTTAAAGGCACGCCCAAATACCAGAAAATCCCACATTACCACTGCATTTTGTCAAGGCTTACCTATGAATGTTTCATACATCTTGATACTTTGTGAAATTCTGGGGGAAAAAAAGGATGAACAAAATCAAGTTTTCAGGTACTGTTCACAACCTTTCCAAGTAAAACTGTTTGGGGGCCCTATTACTAAGACACTTTCTACACAAAACCACAAGGTGGCGCTATATACTATGACACTTAATACTTACAATGAGTTTATTTTGCTGATGGCATGTGGTGTAATCCTCTGATTAGACACTTCTGTTAATGATATTTTCAAATCAACCATTCCACTGGAAAACAAAAAAAGATGCCGAGATCAGAGATAGGAATCTACCATCTGCATTTTTGGCATGTCCAATTTTTTCTCACAAATCACAGAGATTATATTTATTGTAGAATTACTTTTTTTTTATATTTTCAAATCAACCATTTCACTGGAAAACAAAAATGCCAAGATCAGAGATAGGAGTCTACCATCTGCATTTTGGCATGTGTCCAAATTTTCACACAAATCACAGAGATTATATTTATTTTAAAATAAACTTCGAGTAAGTTACTTCGATAATAGTTAGAATCAACTGAAACGATTTTGTTAGTCATTGCTCTAAATGATCAGACCGAGTGCTTTGGCTCAGTTGTGATATTGAACAGAATAGCGTCATGTCACCAAGAGGTGTTTTCGAAAATTCAGTCTTTTTTTCCCGCAAATACCTTCATTACAGGTAAATGCTGATCCTTTGTGGATTGAATTTCCATTAATACATGTATTTCCATGTAGCATTTCAATTTTTAATCCAAATATGATAATTCAAATATTTGAAGCTAATTATTAAAATAGAAGTCAACTAAGACAATAGCACTGGTGCTCACTGTGATCATATCACTTTTCTCTTACACATACAATGTTTACCTGTAAGTTTCTGCCATCTCGTACTGCAACTGCCTGCAGTACGCTAAATAATGTTGTGAATTTAAATCTTGTAGAACGTCTTGCAACATATCCAGCCTGCGTTTGTGCATTTTACATTGCCTCTCAAGGTCAGGTTCAAAAAATGCAAGAAGTTTGAATAAATGGCTGTGATCCTGCAAAGAATGAACACAAGCATGTTTCAGTCAAAGTTTGCAGGCAAAAATGTGCGATTTATCTTTCTCCTTTCACATTTCTGTTAAATCGGATGTTGGGGTGGATTCCATACTATGCACACTAGTGTCTGAAATGTGTTGTTTATTTACTTAGAATGTGAATAATTTACATCCATACAGTCCCAACAACTACTGCCATTTAATAAGAGGTTATAGCAAAACTGGTTTTTAATTTTGCTGATAACAGAAATCTGCCAAATTAAATCCAAGTAAACATGTGAAACAAAAACTAAACTTATTATTTCACTGCTAAAAACCATGTTGCTATGAAAAGACAAGTCTCTGCCACTCACCGCGAAAGCGACTCACCGCGAAAGCCACTCATCACGAAAGCCACTCATCATGAAGCTACTAGTGCTGATATAAAATAAACTATGGAATACTGACCTGCACAATACTAATATTATCCGTCACATGACCATCTATGACGTAGTATTCCTTTGCTTCTAGGATATATTTCTGACCAACTAGGAAGACACTTCTCGCCTACAGAAGCAAACACTATTTGTACATCATTTTTGGAGTTGAGTTGAAGCATATGTACTAGACAGAATTTGATACGTGAAAAACACCTGGCAACAAATAAGCTGCTCTCTGATAGGTCAGAATGTTAGGTGTTTGTGTTGGGTAGCCAATTAAATACAATCTTGCAAGTAACCTCGCAGTGATCCCATTTCTGTGGTAGAAAAGTGCTGTTAGGTTGGTTTTAAATTTCTGATTGTGGTTTAAATGCAACAATTAACCAATTTTTTAACTTCACGAAATGCAACTGACCTCTTCAAAAGATGTCACCAATTTATCTGAGACTGCGCTTTCAAGCGATGTCAATTCCAGAGACTGAAACCTCAACGACAGCTTGGCCATATCTTTCTCGCTCTCGGCATCTTTATGGTTGTCCTCTTTTTCCTCCACATCTTCCTTCTCCTCACACGCTGCACCTTCCGCCTCATTTGTCTTTGTTTCCTCTCCCGCTCCATCATCTCTGTTATCATTGGATGTGGCAGAAGCACTCTGTCTATCGCTCTCGCACTCTTGTAAGAGTTGTTCTCGCCTTTCAGTGGCCTCATCGGAAATCTCTTCACTCTGTAACTTATCCCTAAACAGAGACATCAATTTGTAACATAAGTTTGAAATTTATGGTTTTTAATATTAAATTTTTCACAAATGAGTCAGATACAACAGCGTTCGATACTTTTTACTAAGTTCAAAAAGTTATCAACTGTGACATTGAGGGCGCTGTCACAATATAAGATCTTATTCATATAGGGACTGTGCATTGTCACAGAAGCTTTTGGGGAAGGTTACCATTTTAGTTGCTGAACATTAATTTTACATTTGTCAATATTATGAAAAAGTACAAAAGAAAATATGCAAAAACGTGAAGGAATGTCTAAGAAAAACACAGTACAAACACTTTACTGAAATATACATTTTTGCTAAAACCCGAAATGTAGCAATATTTGCCAGGTTGTATTTCAAATATGGCTCCCTGACTAATGACAGAAAACGGACACTCATGCATGCAACTTCAGAATTGTCTAGCACATTAATAGCCGAAGGAAGACATTATACACATTGTGAAGGCAGCCGATTATTTCTGATATAAACTTGAACAACAAGTCATGCATGGATATATCAGATATATCATTTTGTTTATAGTAATATAGTTGGAACTTAAACATGTAAGAAGTATAAATTTAGAAGATGATGCTTGATTATGATGATTTTTTAAAATGATTGATATCTTGTATCTGATCGTCAAACGAATAGTTGTCCATATTGAGAAATATTGCTCTGGAACAGGATTAATTAAAACAAAATGGCCACCAGTCAGCCATTTTAAATACATCTTTATATCTATAATATGATGTATAATAAATACATAAAATTTGAACTTAATCAGTCAAAGCATGGCAGAGACATGACACTAGAATTGCATTCATTAAAACAAAATGGCTGCCAGTCGGCCATTTAAAATTGAATCTGAAAAATAAAATAATGTGCATCAAGGTCCCATAATGTCCAATGTATGTACCAATTTTGAACAAAATCCATCCATAAATGCTTGATTTTGATGATTTTTTTAGCACAAAAATGGCCACCATTCGGCCATCTTGAATCAGATCATGAAACAAATTGATGTGTACATGTATAATATTATGTATGATGTATGTGTATGTGTGAAGTTTCATTGTGATTGGTTCAGGCATGTTTAAGATACAGGTCTGGAAGCATTGAGTTAAAACTGCGTCCAAACACGGACTAAAAAAATTATGCTTTGAAAAAATGAAGGGCTGTGATACATGTTATTATATTTTGAAGTAGATATTCATGAATGTTGCCTTGTATTGTGTTCCATTATACTAGCATAAATTAGGTAAATTTGGGTGGAAGGACGTACAAATATGTCTACCTGTAATGCGCGAATCTGATTGGCTGTCATGGTCATGAGGTATAATGCCTTGGGGAGAACCCTGGTAGTAGTACTTACTTTGAAGTTTGTAGTAACAATATGCAGTACTTTGTCCAACATCGTGCAATATCAGCTTTGCGGTATTGTACGGGGTCATCCTCCTCATTTTCGGATATTTCACTCGGGTCTTTTTGTACGTATGTTTCTAACGCTTCACTGAAAATGTGACTGGCACTCGCTGAGTAAAATAAAAACATTGATAATAATCAAGAGTTGAGTGGTATTGGCTGAAATTAGTGAACAGAGCTACGCGAGGTTTAACAATTTCTAATATCTGAGAGTGTGACTCTCGCCATGAATATTTATTAATATTTTCACCACCAACTCGTCTGCCAACTAAATAGGTTGAAAAGTTAAGAATATTTTTTAGAGTTTTCCTGTTTTCAAGACTTCATAATCATAAATATGTCCGTTCAATAGACACTTAGGTATATAACAATGCTCACCCAGACAATGTCTTGCTTGTGTAAAGTTATCGGCAGTCAAATAATACTGTGACAAGGTAGCACAGTTAACAGCCCAATCAATGGCATCATATTGTTTGGTTTCCAGTTGTCTTTGAAGTGTTGTATGACAATACATTGCTGACTAGAAACAATAAAACAATATTATTTAATACATACTGTTACGTATGTACCCGGATGTATATATAGGTAATTTACATGGAGTCTGCAACTTACTATGTCCTATGTAGTGGTATGATTTCATGGTATGATGTCCAACCAGAAGCAAATTATCGTATACAACACATTTGCTTATGTAAACAACAGAGGTGTTTATGTGTTCAGAGTAGGTCGTATTTCTCGTATTCTCAGATGCAAGCATCTTTTACCGCCTAGCAGTCATCACCAATGAAATAAAAAAACAGTTTTGGCCAGTTGTTGAGACTCTACTTGATGTGTACCAAGGTAGTATATAAATTTGGTTGTTCAGGATAGTCCCAAAGTTGAGGTTGTGCTGTTTTTACCAGCTCTTCAATGTTACAGCGTGTCCAAACGATATGAAACATTTGGCCATGGAAAATAAAGGTTAATGCAATGATTGTGCAAAGCTCTCACTAAAAACAATCACCACCAATGATGAATGTTGCTGGCTTTTCAGAAGGAAAAAAATTACAAGTATAGAAAAGTTATACTGATTAATACAGCTGCCGGTGACCAATCAGTGAGAGAAAACATTCCTGGCAAAAATGATGGTCAATATCTCAAAAAGCTTCTTTTAATATTTATCAACTCAAAGTACTAAACATTTCTAGCTAAAGCGTGTGATCATTAAAAGAGAGAACTTGTTGAAGCCAAATACCATGTCATCTGACAGCGATCAAATTTCATGGTCTAATGTGGAAGGTTAGAGCTTTAAAGATAAGATAGAACCAGTTCAAATACCTTGTCTTTATCATCTAACTTTCCATAGATCTGAGCCAAGTAGTAAAGCGTTAGTGTATGTAACTTCTCCATATGTAAATGTCTCTGATGTTCTGATAATCTGTCATCATCTGATAGGAATAATCTGAAAAGAAAAAAATTAAATTAGATCACTTATCTTAGCTAATCTGACAATTAATACTACCAGTAGTCCACACACTCATACAAACTTCATGGTATGATGTTGAGGATCCTGTTGCTTGAGTTGAACTTAGCATGGTTACAGACACCAGAATTAAATTGCAGTAAAAAAATTTGATGCTGTATCCTATTCTGCAATATATATTTTTAAAATCACTAGAGTTTATAAATTCAATTTATAGTGATGTTGTTGATTTTCAGTAAACCGAAAAGAATTTTTAGTGATTTAAAAAATTTGTCACAGAAATTTTTTTTTTTTAAAAGACGACGTACAAAGTAAATTGTTTCGAGTTTTATCACCTTTCACAAAATAATAATTTGTTCAAATTTTTTTTTTCAAATTAAATTTTTTTTTTTTAATTTTGATAAAGATCTGTAGCCAATGATGAATTAACAAATAAATTATGAAAAATGCTTTAAAATTTTGCTTCAACATTTTTAAAGAGGGAGCAGAGGTGTGGCTTTTGACATGGATCGTTATGGCATTCATACGCACAACATTTCGCCATGTTTCAACTTTTAAGTAGTCAGTTAACAAGGTCTTTCATAGTAGCATTTCTATGGGATTGACGTACTAGCATGAATGGGTTCAATTATCAGTGTTCACTGATGACGTCATTTGACTGGCCCTCTAGAGGCGAAATGACGCCAGGAAAAGCGGACGTTGTCGCCTGCTTCACAGTCCGTTTTATACCCGATATTTAGGGAATTTCGCAGCACATATAAATTATTTTTATCAACAGAATTCATTCATAGATCTCAGATTTCATGTAGAGTGTCAAAAGCCACACCTCTGCTCCCCTTTAAGTGAATAATTATGCTGCTCAAACAACTGAATGGATTATTTTAAAATCTGCAATGAGGTTATTTATTACGAGTACAAAAAAGATAATACAATGGAAGTTGTAACCAACACGTGAATATACAGTAGATGCGATCGTATATCGTCTGACTGCATACTTTGCAGTATCATTGTACCTCTTCCCAATCCAACAGATTAGTGTAGAATGTACAGAACTAAGAAAAATGATATAAAGTGTTGTAACATTTTCGCTGTGAACTTTGTTTTTCAACAACGTCCGCCATCTTGAAATACAGTATAATTGCTCCATATTGGGAAATTTGCATTTCCTAATATGGTAAGATGTGCAAACCCATGTAATACTGCATGATAATAACTAATGGCGATATGATGGCAGATAATTAAGAATACTCACTCATTCAAACTGTAAGGAGCAGTATCACTATTATGACAATAATCCTTGTAAAGCGATTCGGCACTCTGTCAACAAAGAAAAACACAACGTGAATCAGTACTAACCAGTAAAGCAGTTGATTTTAAAAATAAATGCCCGTTTTGTAAATGAGGCACCATCACAGTTGAAAGTGAGTTTGCAAATCAGAAAAAGACTCCATGGGTATATTCCTCACAAAGCATGGTGTACGACTTTAATTTTGCGAGAGACAAATTCGTCAGAGGAAACCATAAAATTTTGTACAGCAGCGAAAATTTCGCAGGGGTTCTATGACTTTCCAAAAATTTTGTCTTCATGAATGGCATAAAATCAAGAAAATTCCCAGCAGCAAAAATGAAAGTCTTTACAATACAGGCCAATGCTATAAATACTTTACAAAACACACTTTAGCATACTGTATAATACTTTATTTTCGCTTGGAATTAATTTTTCGTTATTTTTGCTGAAGGAATGATTCAGTGAAAATAAAATCTAGCGAATATACCTTTTTTTCCTATATTTTACATTCAACTCACCAAAAATCAGTGAAAATAAATTCCATACAAAACACCCAAAAAGTCTTTTCAGCGAAAATTAATTCCAGCTAAAATAAAATATTTAACAGTAATACTTTTATAAGAAAACATACCTGGAAAAATTTGAAACTTTTTTCGAATTCGCTTCTTGCTGACCAGAGTATACCCAACTGATTCAAACTAGCGAGTACAGTACTGATACATTTCGTATTGGCTTTATTGTCCTTTAATAGCAGTAGACATTTGTTGAGATGCTCCTCCCCTGATGACAGCTCTTCGCATTCAATGAAGTTCAAACCAAGTTGATATTCTAAAGTAGCCAACATGAACTTGACATCTAGTTATTAAAAAATAACAGGGCGAAGAGTTAAAGCAAAAACTGGGATCGTTTATTTATCGTCATCCTTTGTGTCAATCCCTTCTGCTGAGAAACGGACAAAACAGAAGTGCACCACACATAGCAAAATATGGAAATACACTCAGTTATTAATCAGAACTGTGTTCTACTCGGAACTGGCAGGGTGCCCTCTAGAGAATAAATTAGAGATGTATTTATTCAGTGACAGTGCCAACAGTTAAATTAATAATCTGGTCTAGTCGCTTGAACTTCACTAAGACATCAAAGGCAATTTCCTAAATGCTCAAGAAGTTTGCATTAGCATCCTTCACAAAATACAGATTTTTCTTCTATTCTGATACAACGATAAAAATTTCTCAATATTTGCCTTGACAATCTGGTGTTCTTTTGACTTTGAAGTTCAATCCCTATAGTAGTGTTTATTTGCTATAATAGTTATACCTGCTAGTGACTCTAACTCTAACTAAATTATTAACTGTAGAGGCAGCCATTGGTAAGAGTTGCTTAAGACCCCCTCACCCATAACTCTAATCCTATTCCTGCCCCTCCAGTACCCCTCATCCAATTCAATTGTATATACCCCTCTTTGGGTCACTTATAATTATTTGGAGGGGCATATTGAATAACATGTACATGGGATGGCTGGAGTATTAGGGTTAGGGTTCAGGTTAGCGGTGAGGGGAACTCTTTTCCTATGACAATCCTTAGATAATATGTTATTTCAACACGAATTCTAGATAAGATTGTGGTTGTGGAACAATTTTATCTGGGAAGAGAGGGTTATAACACAAAACAGTGGCCTTTACTTCCCAGCTTAAAAAAAGCACACACACAAGCAGATCATACCTAATTAAGTATCCTCTCTCAAACTGAGAACTCACCATCAATTTCTTCATTTTCATTCAATAAAGCCTGTACTGTTGACTTCAAGTCGAGTAGAATTTCCCTGGCTTCATATTTTGATTTGTAAGGCTGAGTCTCTGGGTCAATCTACATGTATAAAATGGTGCGTAGATACACGTGTATGTGAACAAAATATTTACAAAAAAAAAATATATTCCAAACCGTAGCCATGGAGTAATAGGAGTTTTAGAAACCCTAGGGAATAATTTGAACACAACAAATCCTGGAATTTTTTTTTACCTGTAATCGATAAGAAAAAAAAATCCGTATATCTATTAAACCGTGCTCCATCGCACACTGAAGACAGTGTAAAGGCATGGTGGTAAAATTCCGAGGGTAAAATACCTCCATGGTGAAAGTGTCTAGACTTGGAATCACGGACATGTTCCGAAAGTGACAAATGCTTATTTCGTTATTTTGAAATGTATTGCAAACGTTGTCACTCAAACAATAGCGTACATTGTGAAATGATTATGTTAAGTACATGCAATCGGACTTACCTCCTCCGATAATTTCCTTGCTTTGTCAAATTTTGCGATTTCTTCACTACCCAACAAATTGTCCATGGAAGCAGCCATGTTTGAATTACTGGCTGCTATAGCGCCTCGTGTGGCAAAGTACGATCCCGGAATGTCTTTCGTTTAAACGTGAATACAAGTATTAGATTTTGTGTCGTAAAATAGAGCTCCACCAGACACAACTTGCTCGGACCATGCACAGACACATATGATGGTGCTATTTACCTTTCAGTCGTTTATACAATCTGATTATAATCCAATGAAGATATAGGCTCTATTTTTTTTAATTTATATATTGTGTTTATTGTTATTTTTTGTTTATTTATGGTATTTTTTGGTTTTACTTGCCGTTATTAATTTTCTTTTATATATTATTTTATATCTCGGTCGTCGTAACGTAGTTAGTAGTACATTAGACCAAATACATGGCCAAGCATTTTGTGTAGTTTGTTAATTTCTCGTAAACTTCATATAATAGAAAAAAACAGTGAGTTTTCATAGATAATGCTAATGGATAACATTCTCCTTCGCAGAGACTATGGGTCTTTTATCACTAAGCTAGGTAGTCGCCAGGGCCCACTAGTTCACCTAGGTCAGGTCATGGGCTCGAAAACTCTGCAAGCATCAAATCACAGGGATAGAGGGACTGTGATCAAATACAATAAAATTAATCAAACAACGAAAAATGACCCTTATTTTACCCTTGATTTTGTTTTCATATTGAAATAACAATCTGTTACTATCACAATGTGTTAATTTCACGCGTATCCATAAAACAGTATTACATATTCAGTTTCCATAAATGTAAATATTCTGGTTGAAGTCGACCCGTTTCGTGAAACATACAGAATGGAACAGGATAGAATGGAAAATTGGCGTGGCAATTGCTTTGATATCAGTCTAAGGAGTTACTTGGGTGGGATATTATAACGAAGGAACGGAATTTCCACAGTTGCATGTGCCCGCTTTCTAAGGTCTACTATGCTCACAGCGACTGTAATCAGTTGTATCCTCGGGGGCGGACATCCGGGCATTTTCACCGCCTGGCAACCCGCGGCGGTGAAAACAAAGGCCCAAAACTCGCGTAAAACGGTACTTTGTGATGACTCCTCTGAACAGTGCAACAAAATTAGCCCTACGTGTGTAACATCACAGTTATAGAGGGAATGTGGTAACATATATAAATTTGGTTGTTCGCGATTACTTTAAAGTTGAGTTTGTGTTGTTTTGCTCGAATTTTCACCGGCTCGACCGGCGTTCCACAGCAGCGCGCACAGAGCCCATAGAAATGCATGGTACAGTGGTGCGCGTCTTAGCAACGTGGAACGTCTGTGACGTAGCTCCGCCCCCGAGGATAACACATGTATATTGACATACTAAGTATATAGCATATATAGCGCCCTCTTCTGGGAGTTGCGAACCCAAATATTATGTCGTGGTACCTCGGCATATGTTTGCCCAACACGATTTGCAATAACACTTACCTCGTCTGAATATGATTTTTGTTTGGAGAAGAGCGTTTAATACGTCTAGCCAAACTATTTGGCGTGAAGAAATATGAGTATTATTTTTGGGAAAAATCAAAGTTTGTCCCGAAAATACCCAGAATTATTTACGATAAAACAGTTTGGGCTGAACGCGACGCTGTCCTCAAAATGGCAAATTCATGTAATGGTGTCTGTCACAACAGAACGTTGTGGGCACAGGAAGTGAGGTGCACCATGGGAAAGTCACCATGCGTATAGTGTTTCATTGATTAAGAAGTGTAGTGGATATACAATTATTCAAACATCATTTCAACTATGCATTCAGAATTCAATCATACACGCAGACGACTTTCGTCTGACAACATTTTCCCGCCCAGTTGACTCAAAATATCACGAAAAGTCAGCAAATTTAACGTGTAGTCTCATTGCAATATTCTGGCGCGTATATCTCCTGCACACCCAAGACAGATTCCCGTATACGTTTTCTTCAATGAGTGAGCATGAAATGAGTGGAGCCAATGTGACAAAGACATGCAGACACGTATATATATTACGATGTACTCTCCTGGAACGTTAAGATTTAATTAGTTGATTCCGATGCATTCATCTATGGATACGTTTTCGTACAAAGGAATAAAAGAATTATGTTGTCCATAGTGTGGACTATATACCAGACGCCCTAGGCGTGTGACAAAGGGTCCTCGCCCGTATTGTTACTATGTGCGACTCAGCTGGTGCGACTTTCGAATTTCCCAGCCACCAATGTTAAGGTTTTTAGTGAGACCCCCTAGGTTCTGAAACAATAGTCTTGCACATATGACAGTCAAGCAGTGATAACAGAATTATGACGTCATCCAGCCGTTCAAACAATGAATTCGTTTCCTGTAAAACATACTACCATGCTATTATAGCTAATTTCGCTAATTCAAGATGTCGCTAATTTAAAAAAAAAAGAATATTCTCACAATGGGGTTGTTGGCACTTCAGCTCAATTAAGATTCCGACAATTCATGCATTGAGTCAAATGGCACTTGGCTATTTCAAAGTAGTTCAAGTCATATGACATACCAGGTCACGTTACCTACCCTATAAATACTGTAAGAATTCGGAATTAGAGGTCACATCTTTCAATGTAGCATTTCATCCGACGCAGGTAAGATTCTTTGGATCTGACAGGAGTCAGTGAAAATCGCGGCAATTTGTTGCAGTGAAAATATTTCTGGGGTCCTAAACCATGGAGTCTCAGTGACTTACTCGAAATTGTGTCGTCACAAATTACGCACAAGCAGTGAGAATTAAACGGCTTACAGCGTGTATGTATAACTAGATATGAGCCGAGATTCCCTGGTCAACTTGGTCTTCACCATGATGATATCGTATTTTTTAACTGTTTATGAGTTAAATGCGGAAATGTCGGTTCATTCATTCATTCATTCATATATTCGTTCATTCGTTCATTCATATACTAACTCATTTATTTCTTTATTGACCTGTGATGATCAAGCAATATTAATTTATTTTGACAAGAAATAACATAAAATAATTATCCAATGAGTTTGGAAAATCTTTCCAATATTTTAAAATTTAGTGAACATTGTAAACTCAACATCTCAGTATGCTAACCAAACGTAATAATGTTGGGACAAAGATAATAAACAGGACAGAAGCAGCAAAATATACAATAAAATCACGTGACAAGAAAAAGATTTGTAAAACCGATATGTCTATTAATATGGTGTCGAACAAAACACGTTCATACAGAAGTATGTTAGGATTATCCGCCAATACGAGACATCAATGTAAATCACTTTTTAATTCACTTCATGTCTATATTCCACCCTTTACCACTGCGTATAATTTCCTGTTAGAAGCCACTTGCGATAATTGTGTCTCTAAAACACATTACTAGTAAGTGGTTTCATAAGAGCGTTTAATCACGTGCTGTAATTAGTATTACTACATACAATATGACAATCTCTTTACACTCAGGCAAAACTAATTACTCTTGATATTACTATAATTGTTGTCAGTACTATTCTCTAACAAATGTTTCGTAATCCGGTGCTGCTTGCTAAAAAGAGTTACAGCGCCCCCAAAAGGGTATAATTTCCTTGTGGCGTCTGAACAAATCAATGACGTATTTCTGAATATTGTTTATTGCAATGTTTGGTAGTCGTGTTGGTACACAGTACATTTTGAGCTACTCAAGATGTATTGTATACCAGGTTGATATAATGCCACGAGTTCATAAAAAAACACCTAATTCGCGATTTCGTTTGTTATTTTAAACTTTGTTTCAACATCCGTACATTCCTTTTCCCAAGCCTCCCATTCGCCCACGTTTGCATTTGTTGTAAGGTCTGAATCCTCTTCCCGGATTCCGTTGCGATGGTCGGCTGTTTCGCATTCCGGTATTCGGCCCCCTTTTCTCCGGATTCGCCAGCTTCGGCAATATATTCAAGGCAATGTAACGGTACAAATTCTGTAGCAGAACGTTTTCTGCGAATGTCCGGGGATTTTCGTAATCTATTTCATTTCCGTAAGCCGTGTTGTCAATTTCGTAAGTCGTGTCTTCATCATACACGTCATCCTGAAGTTCTGGGTAGTCAACATCGTATTCTCCCAACTCGTCCCACTTGTACATGTCGTCATTTCCGGTAAGTGATCTGGCGGTTCTGATGTGTTTCAGTTGGCTGTCGTCCACGGCGGCTTCTATCGGGGCTGCCTGAAATAGATGAAAATAAGAATTCTACTAAAATATTCCAAATAAAAGAGTGATCGTTAGTATGAAATAACGGGATAAAGTGTATTCACGAGCCATTCCTAGATATATGTATAATCTCAAACAAAAACGGATCTGCTTCATTACATTAATTATATTTAAAAATGTCACTAATATCGAGTTTGACCTCGAACTATGGGATATTTTGACATTTAAAAATACTTTGGTTTATCCGCGGTATAAGCAACCATTGGGGGAGGGCATTGCTTAGCCCAAATTTGGTCATGTGACCCATTCATCTGGTCATACGTTTATTCACGTAAATCCACACGTTTCATTGTTTTTATACAGATTGTAAACTGCAAAGATCGTATTCATATGCAGAGTGTAAACGCGGCGATGATAACTTTACATAATTTGTAAATCATCATTGTATTAGTTACATATTAAACTGTACAGAATGTGTAAACCGCTATTTTAAATCAGACCTGGAGAGATAGAGATCTTCCTCAATTATTAAAACAGTTGAGAAAGGTTGGCAATCACATCAGACAGAATCTTTATCGACTGTGTTAGGCCAATTGTATTTGTGTCAATTGCTCCGAACAGAGCGAGACGTCTCCAGACGTCTTAGCCAAGCTGCAAGGTCTGATTAACAATAGCGGTTTACAGTTTATGCACATTCATCTGTAGCAATTTCACTTAGCATGTGTATACAACTATAGAAATTACATTCTGCATAAGTGTGATCGATTTACATTCTGCATGAGAAAAAAAATATTTAAAAAAAGAAATCAACAGGTCACACGACCATGAGTGCTATAATTCTTTCTCTGCTGAATAAACACATGCATACTGCAACAAAGCATTCATTTCACTGATACTAGCGTATATAATTGAGCGTATATTGAACATATTTATTGGAATTTAAATTTCCTGATATACCAGTGAAACGGTGAGTTCTATTAAAATTTGACACGTCCACACGGATTTTAATGAGTAATCAGCAAAATTAAAATCCAGTGAATAATGAATTTACAGTCTTTGTCTTTGAGTCCCAACCGCTATGCTAGAGTGTCCATAAAATAAACTGGTCATCGTTTGAATAAGTAGAAAGAAGTTTTTTCAAGCTATATATATATACACTATTATATATATATATATATTGGTGACAAATTATGCATAACGACCTTGACAGCTTATTAGGGTTAACCATTCAATTAAATGGCTCAGTATTACACTAGACTGGTAATGTGAATTTCACGGAATAATTACTCCCAGCAAGCACAACGCGCGCATCAAATTTATTGAACGACATGCGACTAATGATGTTTTATACGCTATACAAATAGTGTTGGTCTCTAGTATTGCACCCACTACTTGTGTATTTACCATCTCGAAAATAAGAACATTAAAACAAGCATCCTTGGGGGGAAACCAGTCATTACAAGCTGTGCTGATTGATGCTTAGCACCCCACGGGGAGTGTTTAAAACGGACACAACACTATTCCAATTGATCATAATAAATTAATAATACTGGGTTTGACCTGTGACCAAGTGCAACTGAAGCCTTAATATGACAAGCAAACGTTAGTGCATTTTGTAACTATATTTTTCTGTTTCAGCAAACGATATATGTGTGATGAGATGCGTAACTGCATATTTTATGTTACAATATAAATTCAAATTCGTCAGCAATATATTATCTGAGCATTTGACACTTTGGTCAATGTGACTCCATAATATACATACGTTATAGCGGGAATTTCGTACAACACTATTATTCTTGTATTAGTTATTTGGAAATATTCAATATATAAAGGGTGAAAAACCTTTTGAAACCTCTAAATATAAATTGTATTGGTTTGCCAAATTAATGATTTATCAACATCTCAAAGACATATAGGAAGACTCATAAATTCCAGGAAACATCAAAATTGCAATGCAAGGTGCAAAATGAAGTCTTGAACTTTATGTTTTCGCCGACTTATACTAAATGTAAATGTATGTCACGTTTTATACTCGCTTAATACTGCAAGGCAAATTCCGAAAAAAAACGACCTCGTTAATTACCTATTACGAATTTGCCGTAGCACAGAAAAATACCTAATCAGTAGTTTTGAAGCATCGTCTGACGCCATTCAATCATTACATTTCAGAAGAAATATCTGATAATTTCAAAAAGAGGTTGCGTTAAGCTAATAACATTTCCATGTAATTAAACGTCACTTTGGTAAGTGAAAGGTATATATCGCAACAACTTGTCTTTGGGAAATATAGCTTGTGCAAAGCCAATGTGTGAAACATACACAATGGGGAGACGACTTTAGGGGAATTCCGGACTCCGCTTGTGTTCGACTAGACCTGCTGGATGCAGGGTGGCGCAATAAATAACCATACCATCACAACACAATACCCTGTCCCCAGAGTGGAATATTGTTATTAATTATGCTTACAATTCAGAAGAGGCATCAATGATATTCAACTTATAATCTTTTTACGTTTCACATTCAGCCTGTTGGTATGCGTTTTTATTCTAGATTGTCCTCTTTACAACCACTCAACATTAAGTGTGCGTTTCTGTTTTTTCAGAACCAGTGCCAATATAAGCATAGCAGTAGTGCAAATTTTAATTTAAAGCAAAGTCCTTATAAATGTACGTTTTGTTTACACATGGAATACTATACGTGTCTTGGCATACAATTATAACAAAGGCTATACATGCGTTACTATAAGTATAATGCCCAGACACGAAAGTAACATTTAACAATTAAACTAGAATAATATCAAAGTGTGGCTTCATGGAGATTGTTACAAAGGATTTATCTCTTAATTCAATTGTATATAATATATAGTCTTTATATCAAACTGACACGAAATAATATATATATATAACTTCATAACTACATGTACCCGCCGTATACCGCAATAAATACGCCTTCTTAACGGTTATCTTCTAAGCGAATGCGCGTGCGTGAAGCAACATGTGTATTCCCGTGCCGGTTGTTCTATTAACAGACAGATTGACAGGTCGGCATACTCGTGACACCTTCAATTAAATGAATTAGTTGGACGTGAAGTAATTGGTAATATAATATATATGGACATTTGGGAACGCCAGTCCTTGGCTTCGTCGTGTATAAGTAGACACAGTGGCCTTTGGGAGGCCTTTGTGACAGAGCGTATTGAGTACGATATATGTTTTGTATTACACACACCGGAGGTCCTGTGCTTCTATGAGAGCGACAGGAGAAATACTCGCATAATACTTTTGACATTATATATATTAAATAAAATAATGTATGCATTACTGGAAAGCTGGTTTATCGGAATATGTGACCATAGGCGTACTTCATGTAAAAGTTAAGTTACGGTGAATGCTGTGAACAAAGACGGAATAGAATTAAAAAAAAATCGAGGCGCCCGTTTCATTTATTGTACTTAACTAAAACATTTAACACTACGACAAAGACTTTTCGTTTTCGACATTGTGAAATTATTTCGTGTTTTGATGATTTTGACAAGATTTTTTGTTAAAAATAATTCATAACAACAAGTATTTCCCATACTCCTATAAATAATTGTCATGGTTGAAAATACAAACTATGTAGTATGTTCAACAACTCATGTATGAACAATAACTTTAATAATTATGATTATACTTGGTAAAAATACTGTATTTTTCTGTATAAAAACGAAAGAATTTAACAATGTCGAAAACGAAAAGTCTTTACGCAGTGTTATTTACATGTATTGCATTTCATTCACGCACTCAATCATGATTCAGAGCTCATCAAAGTATTTACATTTAATTTATGTGACGTGTTTGCGATATGTTCACTTGACTTAAATTAAAAGTACTGACAGAGAAATTTAAAACATGTCGTTTTGTGGTTCATTACACTGCATTATACTTTCAGTAATATTATATGACTGAACACCCGGAAACGAGTCGATTGGAAAAATGTGTATATGTAACTTAATCACTTGAGCAAATAATATTCACAGGGGAATGATATATGATAAGAGTGCATTGCAGGGTCGAGAATATGGGACGTTAGCAAATGTAAAAAAAGACATAGTGTGGGATTTCTATTATGATAATGTCATGGAAAAGAGCTGAAAAGTGAGGCAAAAACGCCGTTCAATTACATAGTATATTGTTATTACTTGGAATATAAATCGATGAATAGACGCGTGATATGTTCGATCACGCCAATAACGCTGCATGCTCGTTCTAAGTTTATGCATAACGCGCACCGTCAACGATTCATGTTTAAGCGAATTTGAACAAAGCGACTTCACATTCCAAGTCGTCCTATAAGTCTAAACTTAACATACAAACATTTGGTGTTTTATCAAATGCTATATACACTAGACGTTTATCTTTGTTGTTTTCATAACAACCAACCACGAACAAGGAAGACAAATAATAATTATGACGTATATGCCTAAAAGATACCACGTAATTTGTTTTTAACCTACGTCCTAACTTCCCACGCATATGACGCACACTACATAGAAAGATCTTTGTCAGACATATCACAAGACATTTGCAGTTATATAATCTAGTCCGGGTCATAACAAAGAATCGTATAAGTTTCCCCGTTCTGCATACGTAATTGCAACAATTCCCATACTTAATAAATATGTTAGTGAGCAAAGTTATAACGCGAATTGTAAGACTTTAATACTGTTTGGGTCTCATTCTACCTTTGAATGTACAATTCCCTCACCACTTTACCAAAGACGTAAAAGTCAATTAACAGCAAACGGCAGACAAAAGAATCTTTATTATTGCAAAAATATATCGATAATGTACGACAATATTTTACTCCAACAAGTAATATATATTTAATTTCTTCTCTTCCTGGGGAGTTGTACACCTCGTGCAAGGTTTGCGAATCGGCAAGCAAGTAATAACATTGCTTAATTTCCCTCCTACAATCAGTATGACGTGTTTGATTCTTTTGGTAATGCCTGGAACCGTTTTCTAAAGCTGCACTACCTTTTGTTGCGATGTGTGATATGTTCATGTTGCATGAATTGAAGCTCGATTGCTCAAACATCACACATATTCCGGCAAATGCGCTCAATTATCAAACTATTGTGTTTCTTCAAATGATCGATATCATCTGAATTTTATGCATAATGGAGATCAATAGTAGCCACCCACACTTCGTCTGCTGAACGAGAAGGGCTTTTCGTTTCTGTATGTGTCTCATCCTGAAATGTGACTTCAAATATGTTCTGTTCATTTTGTCTAATAAAACCGTAAATTAAGATTTTTTTTATGAAAAATGAAAGAGATGTGAGATAAATCACCCTGGGTGACCTCGATTCATTCACAAATGTTTGGATACCTTGAATCGATTCCAGTATTCATCACTCATAGGTGCACAATTGAACGTTTTTAATGGTGCAATATATGAAACAAAATGTTATCACTCGTTTTGAAATATCTGACATCACTTCTTGACTTTGACTGCTCTCGCCGATTTGACCGAGTGTATTAGAGTTCTCTTCTTTTTATTGGGGCATGGTGTTATTTATATTGTACATGTTATTTTTTACGATGTAAGATTCTGTTGTGTATTGATGTTATTGCTAGTATGTATGATGCTATTTCTAGTATGTATGATGCTATTTCTAGTATGTATGATGCTATTTTTAGTATGTATGATGCTATTTTTAGTATGTATGATGCTATTTCTAGTATTTATGATGCTATTTCTAGTATGTTTGATGCTATTTCTAGTATGTATGATGCTATTTCTAGTATGTATGATGCTATTTCTAGTATGTATGATGCTATTTCTAGTATGAATGATGCTATTTCTAGTATGTATGATGCTATTTCTAGTATTTATGATGCTATTTCTAGTATGTATGATGCTATTTCTAGTATGTTTGATGCTATTTCTAGTATGTATGATGCTACTTCTAGTATGAATGATGCTATTTCTAGTATTTATGATGCTATTTCTAGTATGTATGATGCTATTTCTAGTATGAATGATGCTATTTCTAGTATGTATGATGCTATTTCTAGTATGTTTGATGCTATTTCTAGTATGTATGATGCTATTTCTAGTATGAATGATGTTATTTCTAGTATGTATGATGCTATTTCTAGTATGAATGATGGTATTTCTAGTATGTATGATGCTATTTCTAGTATGAATGATGTTATTTCTAGTATGTATGATGCTATTTCTAGTATGAATGATGCTATTTCTAGTATGTTTGATGCTATTTCTAGTATGTTTGATGCTATTTCTAGTATTTATGATGCTATTTCTAGTATGTTTGATGCTATTTCTAGTATGTATGATGCTATTTCTAGTATGTATGATGCTATTTCTAGTATGAATGATGCTATTTCTAGTATGTATGATGCTATTTCTAGTATGTTTGATGCTATTTCTAGTATGTGTGATGTTATTTCTAGTATGTATGATGCTATTTCTAGTATGAATGATGCTATTTCTAGTATGTATGATGCTATTTCTAGTATGTTTGATGCTATTTCTAGTATGTAATGATGCTATTTCTAGTATGTATGATGCTATTTCTAGTATGTTTGATGCTATTTATAGTATGTATGATGCTATTTCTAGTATGTTTGGTGCTATTTCTAGTATGTATGATGCTATTTCTAGTATGTTTGATGCTATTTCTAGTATGTATAATGCTATTTCTAGTATGTATGATGCTATTTCTAGTATTTATGATGCTATTTCTAGTATGCATGATACTATTTCTAGTATGTATGATGCTATTTTTAGTATGTATTATGCTATTTCTAGTATGTATAATGCTATTTCTAGTATTTATGATGCTATTTCTAGTATGTATGATGCTATTTCTAGTATGTATGATGCTATTTCTAGTATGTATGATGTTATTTCTAGTATTTATGATGCTATTTCTAGTATGTATGATACTATTTCTAGTATGTATGATGCTATTTCTAGTATGTATGATGCTATTTCTAGTATTTATGATGCTATTTTTAGTATGTATGATACTATTTCTAGTATGTATGATGCTATTTCTAGTATTTATGATGCTATTTTTAGTATGTATGATACTATTTATAGTATGTATAATGCTATTTCTAGTATGTATGATGCTATTTTTAGTATGTATGATACTATTTCTAGTATGTATGATGCTATTTCTAGTATTTATGATGTTATTTCTAGTATGTATGATGCTATTTCTAGTATGTATGATGCTATTTCTAGTATGTAAGATGATATTTCTAGTATGTATGATGCTATTTCTAGTATTTATGATGCTATGTTGTTATTTCTAGTATGTATGATGTTATTTCTGGTATGTATGATGTTATTTCTAGTATGTATGATGCTATTTCTAGTCTGTATGATACTATTTCTAGTATGTATGATGCTATTTCTAGTATTTATGATGCTATTTCTAGTATGTATGATGCTATTTCTAGTATGTATGATGCTATTTCTAGTATGTAAGATGATATTTCTAGTATGTATGATGCTATTTCTAGTATGTATGATGCTACCTTCATTGGCTGTATTGTTATAACCTCCGACAATTGTTTGAAGAATTCTCCGATTATTTCCCGATTATTCGAATCATTGTGTGAGTAAACCACAGTAGGGTAGAGGTATTAGTACGTGTATTGTGAAAGGGGTTATCTGTATTATATTATTTCCACAAAGTAAGACTTTGATTCTGTTATGTGTGAGGTTAAAATGTATATTATTACTGTTAAGTGACACTGCACGGACTTGCACACGTCAATGTAATTTCTGTAAAATAATTATTGGATATTTTAACGTTACAATTCCAGTTTAAAGTGTATAACAGCACGCTTGATAAAAATAGGACATCAGCGCCCACTAGATTGTCTAGATTGAATGTAGCATTATTGAATCACGAAATAACATTTAAAAACAGATTACTTGCATCCTGTATAATACACCTTTGGGGGAGTTATTGCCGTTGCTAATACAGATAATTAGTAAACTAATCGACACTAAATTAGGATTATTTGACTACTTATTTCATTAGTGAGTGACACAATAATGTGTTCAATAACAGACCATTAATTTACAACAATAATAACGCGAATAACTATAATTTTCATCGTTGGTGAGTTTCGCTATCAACGCGCATGCGTAGGCGTCTCGTTGAATCGCGCGTGGCTGGTTTACAAGTGTCTGTATGGACATGATTATAATTGATTTGACATTCATTCATTCATTTGAGTTCTCCAGCTGTTTGTCGTAATTAGAGTACGTACGAATGTTACCAGGGAGTAATAGTATAAGATGGGCTCACCCAATAAAGATATTTTCTAGTTCTCCCCGTTATTATTTTTAATTGAGAGTCTGGACTAATGTAGATTAATGGCTACAATACTGTGAGCATGACACAACAGTTATCGATGGTTTATTATCAGAAGTTAAAGTCATACATAAAAGCAGGATTCGTAAAAAAACATAGCATTATTATTATTATTATTATTGCTAGTGTTTTTGTTTTGTTTGTTTTTTTACAACAGCTGAATTTATATATATATATATATATTCGACATCAGTGTCATTAATTGGAAGGTGATTGAATATATAGGTGTGTATATCAGGATTGTTGGAGGCGTACTTATGGAAGTGGGCGATATTGCCGTGATTTGTTCATTGGAAAATATTTTTAGATATGAATGCAGGGGCGTTTTATCACATTTTATTAATAATAGCTTTACTCGAATTCTATATATTTTGACACTTTTACTGACAAAAATACATATGTTGAGTGCATGCGCAGTGAAGTGATTTCTTTCATTTTCATTTGTTCGTTTTAGATAATTAGCATGTGCATGTAACTTGTACATTTCTCAAACGATATTTGTTTTGACGTAGTCAATTGTACTTTGTGAATGATTCTATATACTTTGAAAACATACATCTCGACTAAGCAAAACGAAATGTAAACACTCTCCGAATGGCATCCACATAGGCCGTTTGAAGACCCGAAAAAAGAAAACCGTAGGTGGTCGTTGTCCATCCACCCCTTTTCTATTAGTAAACGGGGCCAATCAATGTATAAATGGGATGTGGATCGTGGATTCCATCAAAACCTTTAGTTAGGGGTACCCCTTTAATTATAGATTTCTAAAAAACATGTTTTTCATTAACAAAAAGTGTTTCAGCATTTTGCACTCATTCATATATTGTTATTAATTTATCGAGCAAATATAATCCCCTTAAAAATAAACCTCCCTTGTCCGGTGAGCAGGGAAGTAGCAGCTCGTGGATTTTAATTTGTACCTTAGGTCAAATACGCTGGAAATATGGTTACGTATTAGTTGTCGTTCGCTTTTTTTTCTATTGATAACCAACCGTACTTGTAATACTTCATCATAATAATAAATGGCGTGTTAGTCCGCAAGTAAGACAACGATTGGAAACACTGAATAAGGTTAATGAGGAATTGGGGATGAGTGTCATTATCATAAGAACAACTTGCGGTTCCTTTGACTCTACAGTAAAATGCGAGCGCATATTTTAATTGACGGACGACTCAAATATGAAACTCGATCACGATGAGTTTCATGGTTGTATTTACAACTGTTTATGGCCGCTGATCGGCCATTTTATATGTTGTATACTGTAAAACACTTTGAAATAGCTACATACCATTTTAGCTAATTTGACTCCATGCATGAATTAACTGAATCTTAATTTAGCTAAAGTGCCAATAATCTTACTGTGAGAATATACTTTATTTTAAATTAGCGAAATCTTGAATTAACGAAATTGTGGATTAGCTAAATTATCTAAAATAACATGCTAGCTAAAAAGACATGTTATACAGTACTTAACATGGTTTAGCTGAAAACACGGCCGTTGAAAGCCGAACGACACGACCCGCCACTTCACATTTGAAATACATTCTAAATACGCTATCAGTGCACGCATTTCGTTCCAAGGGAAATAACGAAACCTGCTTCGAAATTATCTGTATTTGTCACACAGCACATATAGGTGTTGAAATTATAATCGATAAAAGAGTTTTTTAGTATGTTTTTTTTTTAAATTGTATGTAATTGAAATAATAAATTATCCAAACGTGCATGCGCAACAAACTACTAGTACGTATCATAATCATTAATGCACACTCGTTCATTATTACGAATACACTATCAGCGTAATGCAAATCCAAGTTTTCTCTTCACGTTGAACATACACAAATGTCTCTTTAAAGCTTTATCGCGTTTAGTGTTTTCAAAAAGTCGAGTGAATATTATACGAATACCACCGACGAATCTGCGTTGGACGACCGCCCATGGGGTAGAGCAATCATAATCCAGTAATCGCTTCCCTTCATTTCCAAAAGATTAACTCACAATGTATGGTAATTGAGTTGTAATCTAAAGTGATGGATTACCGTGACCTTGAGGGGAGCTATGCAGATCACAATACCGGTATTAATCGCTGTGTTTTTCGTGAAACATTTGTGAGATTTTCATTTGACTAAATTATGCTCTTGTACGAGGTTGCAATAATTCACATGCTGCAGTGAATACATATTGGAATGATCAATATACCGTTCGAAAGAACTAGATTTGTCCGAATAATAATTCGATTTGTTTGCAATTGTACATTTTTTTATGATGAGAAATGTATTTGTACTTATGCTCTCAGTAAAGGTAACCACGTGGCATGTGTTTCATTGAATATTTGTTGGCAGTGCACACCTTGCTTTGTGATGTGCCTTCTACTGCACTGTACTCACGCAATTTCTCGGCGTTTCAAGTGAGATCCTCAACTCGTTAAGGACACTAAGTTCTTCTTAATTGATAGTTGCGGGTTTCCGTCGTTTACACCTGCGCGTCACGTGTGCTAAATCAATCGTACACTCAATTAGCATATACAGTTAGGAGTCCCTTAAGGCCGTTCACCCATAACCTGAACCCTAACTCTAGCACACCAGTCCAAAAATTCAGTATTAATTAATTCAGTAATTAAAACAGTAATTCAATATGTCCCTCCAAATAACTATAACTGAACCAAAGAGGGGTATATACAATTGCAATAGGGGAGGGGCGCTGTAGGGATTGGGTTCAGTTAGGATTAGTGTTTTGACTGGGTGTTATTTTACTTCATTTAATCTAAGTTTTATTTGAACCCGTTTAAATTACTGGTATTCAGTATATAGAGCACTAAACGGATAGTTTGATGAGCGAAAAGTGCATGCTGGGTATCCCCAGGATTGCCTGAAAGGCATTGATGGGATAATGATCGAGGCGATCAACAACAAAGATGAATCCGAATAACCACAGCACGTTTTGTTTTTGTTGTTGTTGTTGTTGTTGTTGTTGACTTGATAAAGTAATAATTATGTTTGTCAATCTACTAGTAGCGTATTCCATTCTTTCCATTCTTTTTTTTGACCAAAAAAACGGTAGAACGAATGCCATATATGTGTTATATCTACTCAAACGTGCTTTACTGGGAAATCAACTTGAATGACAACGATGGACACCGGGCGGGACGCCGGGGCGCTGATAGGAATCACGTCGCTTATTGACATTGCAAACGGGGGAGAACGTGCTTTCACTTCAGGTAATACATATTAATTATGCGATTCCGTCCTTGTGCAACGTGTTTTTGTCGAACAAAATGCGTATAATACGATGAGTTGTAGGTCACATAGTCATCATGAACTGATCGATTTTCTCATAATAGTTCAGGCATTATCTGTTTGTTTTCGTCAAAGTGTTCATTGCATTGTTCAATGTTGATAAAAGAATGTACGCAACGCCGATGTAAGTTCACTGGGTCTAAAATTAGGTAAGCTAACATATTTTGGCGATAAATTTATTGAAACTTTAAATCAATCGTATGTACCTTGTTGTAAATTTACCACCCCTCTACCGTTTTTTACGGAATTAAATGGAATACTAAAGTATTCGCAGGACAATAATATGTGTATTTTCGCCGTCGTGCTTTACATGTTGTATATTTCATTATTTTGCATGAACTTTTTGCAGAGATCACCGTGAATTACATTACCCCGCATAACGACAGGAGTCGAGGGAGATGCGACTTTACGTAACGCCGTCTTCTTTTAAATGCAATAGTTTCATGTGATGATTGATGACGTCACAATTCTCATAAACGTCATTTCAAAAACAGGAAGCTATTCAGACTTACATAAACAAGTGAGATTTGCGAAAACTCTTTTTTAATGCATGAATATTCATATTTAGTTGCAAAATGAAAAAGCTGTCATGATGTAAATTATCCAGTGGTGATTACATACAACAGACTGAAGTATATTGCCGTAGTTTAAAAACCTTTTCCGTCGCTTGTAATACTCTACAATGTAAAAAGCTAACATCGTTCGACCAGACGATGGAGACTTTGTTAGCAATTGAAAATTGTTATAAGTTAATGAGTTATTTACGGACTTATAGATGGAAACATACCATTTGGGATTTGGATAGTAGTGAATGGTAATTGACTGATATCAACTCGTCATGCCTCTTACTCGAAGCTAAAACTTACTTAAAACTAAAACTACGGTTTACTTTATGTTCTTTGCATTTTTTTGGCGTGGGAGCTCATACGCCTGCAGTATCGGGTTTCTGAAGTCATTTTTTTACGCTTAATAGAAAATCAATGCTTATATCGAAGATCTTAAACTAACGCATACCGGAGACGAATCAATTCTTCGGTAGTCGCTCACGTGTTGCTATTTTGGTATGTACTCAAGTACCCTTATGTATTGTGAACATATCGACAGTATTAGACGCTACGATTTCCCACTACATCGGATCCATTGTTTTCAGTTTTATTTTTGGAAACGTATTTTCAAATGTCAGTCCAGTCTACATTTGATGGATTCGTAATGGAACCAGTCGCATGAGAAGAGACTTCCTATTCGCAGATCCTAATACTATTGGCGTTTAGCTAATATTAGATTGGTTTCTCGATAATAACATTTTATAGCTGATTGTATAGTGAGCGTCACGGTTCCAGTGGAAAACATTGAACTCATGGTGGACAGTGTAACAAGCACGCCAATCACGTCTCGGCTTCCTGGTTAGTTGTGTACCCTCTCCGTCCACGCAACGTGTCAGCTTACGAATTTGGAAATCGATATTGAAGCTATGGGGCCATTTTGGCAAATTTCTATCTTGATACCACTTAGACATGTCTGAATAAACAGGACGCATAGCGTATGATTTCTGAATCTTATTAAGAAAAACTTAAACATTTTTCATCATTTGTCAATATAACATTTAAATATTGTGACAGCTGACGATTTATCAAACATAACTTTACAGACAACTTATTAATATTGGCCTGAATGAGCTTCGTAATCGTGACTATGTGCCGTAATTTTCATGCAAATATGGCACATGGTACTAGTATTACCTCTGTCGCATCACTATGTCGCTTGCAGCGCTCACGTCTCAATGCGCCGTACAAAATGGCGTTGTGTTAGCTGCTTCTGGCCATGTTGTACGGCTGGTTGTTGCACATGAACACTCCTTGGCGAAAATAGATATCTATTTAATAATCGCTTATAAATCTGGTTATGTTATAAAAAAAGACTTCAAGACAATCAAATTATTTGAAAAAACAAAACATTTTTAGAGGTGGATTTTAGTTCGAAAAGATTGGTACAAAGGCTGATATAGTGACGCTCTCCCAATTGAGTTTATTTAAACATAACTATGAGACCGACTCACCATTCTATACTGTTTCGTACCTAATTAAAATAAAGTCAGCGTCTGAGTAAGTATCGTTCTGAGGATACGTATCCATCTACAGAGAATAGACTTCACAGTTGAACCATCGTCAAATCGCATCCGTTCAATCCTCTAAGCAGTAAGCTGTGGCATTATACCTTGACAATTCGGAATGATTTAAACGAGAGATTCACGCATTGCTTCCGGAAAGCATGCATGTACTTATTTCCGTTTTGTTTGAGGCCACACACCATTTCGACGTGTTTCTTTTACCCAAGGTACTACACATGATTCCACAACTTTTATACCTCATTCTTCTCATTTAAATAACAAATATAGGTCCTTGAATTTGACAACATGTCAATAAATGAATGGCGTCAAATGAACTTGAACTAGAATGGATGGGTTATTTTAAAATGTTTTGAGCTTCGATGAGTCGAGCTGAGGTATTCATAATACTTATTGTCCGTCAGCGTCCGTCGTCGTCAACTTTATATTGTTGACCTCTTCGTTAAAACAGTTAGACATATGGCTTTGATACTTTCCATAAAATCATGATTGGTTTTTATTCAAATTTGTTATTTTTAAGAATATGTCTTATGATTGTTTTTATTATATACCGCATGTTATGAGTTTTCGATCGTATGTATTGTGATGTTAGAATACAATATAAACGTTTATCCTGGGATTCTAAATATTTGTTCTTACTGAATGCAACGATTGTTTCTGTCCTGGTGTAATGAAGTATCAAGATGCCGTGTGTACATCGTGTAAATCTCTATCGCATGTCACAGCGATATGGGTCTGCCTAACCACGGCAGGTACTGGCCTAACATAAGTATAATCATATCTGAACTATTTAAATGCTTCGAGATTTGAATGAAACATTGGGTTTAGTAATAATAAGTAGACGATAGCGTTTCGCAAAACTCTTGGTTGCCGTTTACAACTAGATGTTAATAACTCATATGACAGGAACACAGATAAAAACGGTGTCAGTTAATCTGCGTTACATTTATAATTACAAAATTGTCGATGTATGAACATCGTTTTAATGGAGAATGCGAACATGACTTGAGCCTGAGGAGAATGAACTTCAATGACGTGGAACCGTCATGAAAGAGTAGGTGTAATTGATTGAGAAGAAACTGGAAATGATGCGAAGAAGCAGATAAGATGCTTAAGTGATGGAAGCGGAAATGACGTCACACAAATGACGTTACTACTTCCGGTAAAATGATGTATTGAAGAAAGATGAAATTGTCAGCAATACGAAACTCAGTCTATAACGGTGATTTGGTTGGATATGTTAATAATGTAATTTCCGTTGGGAAATCAACAGGGATCGTTTTCCCGTAGAATGGCTTATATAGATAATATCTTTACTTAAATGTGTAACCTTTAGATAACATTTTTGTACAACGATGTACATTTTTGTCCTTATAAATCACATCGTCATAAATGTATCTCTTCTGTGATGTAAGTTCGCTTATCTAATTCATTTTTTCGTAACGTCACTGTCATTGTTGGTATGATTCGATGATCTGAATATCGGGTGAACATTTGGTTCAATTACTTGAAACAGATATCGTAATCGTGGAATGGAATGGAATGGTTGTCAACTTGCCGTATATATTTTTAGTGATATATTTTCGACATAAAACCCGAAGCGTGTAATTGTCTATCCAAGATGTTTGTCATAACGGTGTCATCCATGCGCAACATGCCACAGGGGTCGTTCCAATTGGAAATTATTCGCGTGTAGCGATGTTTGAAAAAAACGCAACAGATTACAATGTCAAATGTCACAGTGTCTGTGTTTATAAAGAATGGGAATACTAGGAAACGTGAACCAAATAGCCCAATCTGAGATTTAAGCGCTGTCTGGAGTTTTAAATAGAGAGAAAACTAGATAAAGTTTTTGTAAAGAAAAATCATTGGTAAAAATAATTAGTTGAATTATTTGTATGAAAAAATATATTATATGGAGCGTGGCATTTTGACATTGTGTGGTCACTAGAATATAGATATGGCTGGAAATATATTAAATTTAATTTACTTAATTAATTGACTTTATAACTAATCAAATGTTTAAAATGCTCAATGTACACATCTTTAATATCTGAATATCTGAATGCGCATTTCAATATTTCAGTATGAACTTTCAAAACCACAGCCAGCTTTGCGGTAATGGTCGTCGTTGTGTAAGACTTTTTGACTCCCCCCCCAAAAAAAAAACTAAACAGACAATTTACGACAGACAGGAATATCAATTTGTATGAATGATGATTTTATAATGAAAGCAATTACCTGATCACAGTTTCACACAAAAAAGTCAATCAATTCGATATTAACTTTATAATATTACAATTAACGATAAATATAAGCGTTATATAACAATATTCAGACCGGTCTAGTTACATCTAGATGCTAATGATTTAACGTCGCAATAATGCATCATAAATCTGTTATTCTACAGTCACGTTTCAATTGAGTTACCGGGGATGGTTAATGTCATTCTTTCCTAAAGTTTCGTGTACGTGTTAATATGATTATGTTTACGGGTGCGTATTTAATTACATCTCACGAATCTACAACGATTAGATGCCCTTCTTTCTGACATAATGATTTATCCATTTCTGGGATACCCCCAAAAAGACTTAATTTATTATTTTAGTGTATTTACACTTCATGCGTCGATGTCTGGTGTAAAGTTGACTGTAAGGACTACTTCTCATTTTTGCCACACGTCGAACTGGAAGCATCGATGTATAACGGGTGCTGCGTGTAGAGTAAATGACACAATTTATCAGTTGCATGCACTGCATTTTGAAGTTTACTACATTCATCGTCATCTGATAGTATTCCATCTTGTATTTTAGTTCATATCGAGAATTTAGATTCATTATGTTATATTATGGGTTACATGAGGTGTTTGTATTTGACACGTGATCTTATCACAGATAATTCACGCTGTTATACAGATCATAACTTTGGAGGATTTGCGATGAGAAATCATTTGTTTATCTATGACAATCATGTCAAACTCGTCTAAAGACGGAAGACAGTTACGTAGCCATTTAATCAACCAAAATACATCGCACTAAATACTATGGTCAGCAAAGCATGAAATTACACTGTGTATTATACTATATATGGCTTGGACTTGAAGAAAAGTTTCGACTTGTGCCACGAGCATTGGAAATGAGAGAAAATGTTACATATTGCCTTAAATATTTTCCTTTTGTTCGAATGAATACAAACAGATACATTGCACGCTTTATTATTTGATTACTTCTAATACAATACAATGCAATAATGTCACGTGATATTGAAAACATCATTCTAATACGTGTTGTTAATAACACAAGCACATTGGTTTAACACCGTCTGCCATACGTTCGCGTAAAGGTCCTAGCAAAAATAACAGCACCAGTTGCAATTACAATAAATGTAAGTCATTTAGGCTTATTTTACTGACTTGTCAAGAGAGTAAATAGTCTGTATCTTTATTGTGTCAATGTTTTCACATTGAAAAGAGGAGAAAGTTATCTAACTAACTCACGTGGTTAATTGTTTGGCTTTGCTTCCGGGGTGTGGTGGCCCATACACTGATCTGTACATACTATCGAACTTTAACATTTAACTTAATTTTCATGTCTTCTATCATTATCAAAAATTGGATTTTGAAACATCACCTATTTACTATCATATCTTGTATGGATCAGATTTAAATTCAAGGATAATTTATTACAGTCTAAGGCGTTATCGTCTTTTGTAACACGCATGCGTGGGTTCGCGTGCAGTTAATTTCTTCCTATTCACATCAATAAACTATGTCGATTGATTTTATCTATATTAGTAGTGTAATCATTAACATACAAAGCTTCTTCAATATTTATTTTACTGTAAATTGCAGATGTTATCGGATATATTGATGGCGGAGTTGGAATTGTGTTCCACAAGGCTCCCCAATATATAAGCCTTGCAATAAACTTTAAAAACAATGTTTCAATACAACCTCCTTAACAAATGTATATGTGAATTACCGGTATATATAATTAATATGCTTTCACCAAAATAGCAAAACAGAATTTTTTTTTCAAATCGCTCATAACTAAAATATCATCATCTCACTGTGAGCCAAGTGTCACTATTGTGTTTTAAGAGATGCATAAGACATCAATGTATAATACAAAATATGATCATATACCACAAAAAGTTATAAACCAAATAATTAAGAAATCACAATAAGAAACATCTTCAAATAAATATATAAATTTGAAATCGTGAATAATCACAATAAATAATACATTGCAAGATATATATACTCAAATATTATTTGGGGGAATTGGCCATACAAGGGTTGGATTGCAAGGGAAGTCATAACGACAATTACAATAAAAACATGGCTAGCACGATTGAAAGTTTACTTTTCGTCATCCAAAAAATATATTTCTATGAAAAGAAGTTGATATCAACAGACCTTCTTCGGTTGTATTGCGGTGTAAAATAGATTTACAACATCATGTTATTAGACATGGCGACTGCTGGTTTTAGTGTATGTAATAGTTATATGCAAATTCCATATGCATCGGTTCGGTTTATTCAATACTAAAATAACCCATATAGGTATGGAATGTGTGTTTGAGACACCGTGTAATCTTTAAAAGTATAGTGTACGATAAAGTTATCTAAATCTTCGTTGGTCATTTCCGGTATACATATTTACACCAGAAGTAAGTCATTTGATAGTCATTTTGAGTCATCTCGAAACCGCTTGGTAGGAGATCTTTATACAATAAAACCCTGCACGAATTTGTGCTCAGTAGAAATAACATGTATTTTAAACTGAGTATTCGCATACTCAAATTGTGCAAAATAAAAAGAAATAAATCAATGCGCATAATAAAAATAGAAATAATGCCAATAATCAAAACAGAAAGGTTAATTCCATGATGAAAGAGGTCAATGCGCATAATCGAAACAAAAGAGTCAATGCGCAAAATAAATCCATAGCAATATATTAAAACGCAAATGTGTTATTGCTTGCAATGCTTTAATCTGTCAAGTACTGAGCCAAACTGAACTGTAGTAGCAGATGAATATACACGAAGAAAATTTCAGGATATGCAAGCTATGAAATAAAACAATGATTATTTGCAGAAAGAATTAACATATACATTGATTACAAATAACATATGAACAAATTCGGCTAAAACGCAATCCATGACCATATTTAAACCGAAAATAAAAATATGAACCCAATACATCTGATATAGCTGTTAATGATCATATATCGAGGCCGGGTGAAAGCGGGGCTGACGGAGGCACGTCGTATCGTAAATGTAACCAGATACGTGATGGGTATAAAAGGAAACAATTTGGTTAGCCATACCTTTATGTAACGAGAGACTATGATAGCGATTGTTGTACCGCGCAGTTTGTATGATAATACCTTTGCTTAATTGACGAGTTCTGTGGTGATAATGGGCGTATTGATCCTATAATTTGATCCATAACCACATTGGATCACAATATGTGTATCTAATATCATCGCAACTGAGATATCATGTAGAGGATCATTAGTCAAACAGTTAGGGACCAACCAATGAGTATTTATATGGAGTGAGATTACTGACAAGTTTAGGTTCATCGCGTTCTTGGTTATTGGTTGTTTGCTTTTTTTTTATTTCAGTTCTATTATTTCACCATTATTTTATAATTGTTACTAGAGTCATTTGATAGTTCAAGTGCTATACGAATATTACGTAAGATGCCGCTCTACATTACTCTACTGCAACTTACTTTTGAACATTGGCTTGGTTTCTCGTGAATTCCTGTTGAAGTCACAAATGGGTGTCCCATTTAAGTCACAGTATATACAGGGTCAATGCCATAAATTGATGTTCTTCTTAAGTCACAGTATATGCGAGAGGGGCATTAACATCACTTTACCATCAAAATAGTTATATATGCTACATAGCAACAACTCCACAATACAAGTATATTGGTATGACGAATTTATAACGTATTTTACCCTAGTGGCTCTGGACTGTTCCCATGGATACATGTATTAATGTAACTTATCAAATATTAAAATGTGTAAGACGGTTTTATTTTCTGTATGTTCCCCCCCCCCCCAGTTCGTTTACATTCTAAACGCATGATTTTTTCTATCGTAATTATATTGATAAAGATATATTGATAATCAATTGGGAATTGATTTGTTTCTAAGCATCCCGTATAAATGTGTAATTGCATTACCCGCCTCGAGGGGTCGCGTTTATGACTTGCACAATGTAAGAATTGTTTAATGGGAGCGATATCGCAAATAATAAATCATAGGTATCAAACCCCAATGATAACAAATCACGCAGTATCCAATTGTAATTAGTTTCATTGCCATCTGTTGAAACATGTGACATCATCATACACGTCACTGGTCTTGATTTCTTGGAATCTATTTGTAAAGACGTTGGTGCTATAATGTATTAACAATGACTCATTACTATTCATACATAATTACCCGCCGTAAATTGCGTTCCGCAAAGATCAATTGGTGTATGATATACGTAAGTCTTTATAAAACGTGCGAGAACGCCACAGATGAAGGCATATTTTGAGCAATCACGTCTGTTGAAGGTAGTAATGAGAAATGTCGAAGGTAAAACACTGACTCGCAGCATATAATGAAGGCAATTTAACGTTCTCTCGGGTTAACTCGGCGTGTGTATCGCTAAAATCGCTAATTGTAGTGTTAACACGTTACATACGCACGATAACATGTTTTATCAACATTACACCGTAGTAATTACAGGGTGTCTTTTCGATGATAGAGGCACGTACAGAGTGTCCTCAGTTAGTATCATTATAGTTTCGATTAACATCAGTGTATCTCAAGATAGACATCGCATGTGTGAGTTAACCCTTAGAACGCCGCTCCCAAGGTGGTTGTGACAATTTGTAGTTTTTTTTTAATCGCGCTTATTTATTTAGTTTTTCGTAAAAAATCTTCGTCAATTTGAAAACAAATGGTTTAAATTTCTATTGCGTGCGTGTCTTAGCCATTTTTTAAACAAACAATCCGGTTTGTTTAGCGAAAGATGATAAAAGATGATTTTGGCGTTTACAGTGTTAAGAAAGACGGGACGTCGCGTCAGCGTCCTAACAATGAAACGTTGAGGAAAAGCGCACTCGTTGTTACGTTTTTTTACTGCGCTCAAATTCTACGTATTCAGGGAACAACAACTAATATGTAAATGTTGATTTCATTACTTGGAATACTTAATATAAATCTAAATGCACAGTAGTTAAACAGTTAGTGGAATTGGAAAATGTAAAGTTGCAAACTTACTACAATACATTCAATTCCATGTAGTCGTAAAATACGAGACTCGATATACTCGATAAGTTAAATTGTAAACGCCGTGCGAACGAAAAACTTCGTACTATTGAACGACAGTGATAAAGTCGTTATAATCAGTTTACCATTTCTACAAAAGAGTCCTGTTCAAGTCAAGCCATTTTGCTAATAACAATACTGATAAAATGTCCCCCAAAGATTGAAAGACATATCTTTTTTCTGCGTACATCAAAATTATTACTGAATTTATAGAAAAAATACAGAAACATTCACATAATTTTGATTAAATTGCAGAAATATCATAATTATTGTTAAAAAAATAGAATCAACTATTCATAATGAACAGAGCAAAATATAATCGAGTGTTACCACATACCTGGCAGCTAGCAAATATTTGTAAGAGTACAGCGAGGAAAGGCAGTGCGTTTAGCATCATGATGGCAGAGAAGACTTCGATATTTGTACGCGATGCTGATCAATTTGCGACGTTGATTACGCTTAAACTCGGGATACCTTAAAGATGAAGATGATAGTTATTGGCAGATGACTAAACTCAACAACGCTTCGACTTGACTATTTCTATGACTTCTTTGATGAGAAAGACTTGATAACCGATCGTAAAATAATCGCGTGTAACCGAGTACAAATTATTCAGCTGTATATATAGGAATATCATCGCCCACTGTACCAAATACGAAGACGCGTACATAGCGGGATCTAATTTGCATACCTCGTGAACGATTGTAATCGACATACGGGAAGAAGCTCGTTCAAAACTACGCCCTCAATACGAATACTGACCGGGATTTCGAATTACTTATTATACTTTATTCAAAAGGCTGTTCGAATTAGATCATTAAATGATGTTAGCCGAAGCACAACCATCATAAATGAAGGTACAACCATCAACCTGTTGAACGCTAGCGCCAACTTTTTTGTCTTTTTGCACACATTTCGTCAAAAAAAATATGGTAAAATTGAAAGTTGTGTTCGTTTTATCCAAAAATAGTGCAGAAATTATAAAAAAAATCAATACAGACTAATGTGCAAAGTGTTTCACTTACATTTTGGCGGGAAAATCATGGCCTGTAAAGTGGTAGTCAGCATAATGGGTTTTAATGAGAATCGTATTTTTTATGATACTATTGCAATATTTATTTGTCGATATTAGTGCAATTGTACCTCTTTTAAACAAATATTGTTATTATTCCAAGTAATTATCTGAAGGCAATTTACATAACACATGTGTTCTATTTGCGTTCTGTTACACACATCTATTCACGATACCATTGAATAGGTATGGCTGTTATTACCTGCGCGTATAACCATTGCTCATAGGTTACTTCGTAACGTTATTTATTAAAAATTGGTATCCCACAAACCATCTTTTAAAATAAGTACATTTCACTTGAACATCACGCGGACGTAGTTACGTATACATCACGTGGACCTTAGTCCCAAGTGGCCGCCGACATCTTGTCGAGAGCTGGAAAGTCGCGAGGCACTCCTACGCACAGTTCTATTTCTAAGAATCAATATTCTAAACAATTTTGATATAAAGTATTTACTTTCATAATACCATGTGCCATAATCAATTATTTTAATACATACATGTATGTAATGTATAGCATTTTTAGGGATTGACCATTAGAAACTATGGTAGACTTGGGCAAGTGGTATCGGAGGCAAGAACAATTTACATGTATTTTTATTTTTTATAGTATATTAGCAGGTAAAACAACTCCTGAAAAAAACCGTGCGTAGTGAAGGCTGCCTATGAAAAACGCAACTCTATGTGGGTCTATGATTACGCGTACTGAAAGGTTAAAAAATGAACAGCAAAAACAAATCTCGTGGCGTTCTCACTCTCAACGAGACCTCGGCGGCCATTTGCATGAAAGGTTTATTGAATATTGGTGTATACTTTATTATACACACTTTGTAGATCTTATACTATATATATTTCTCGAGCACTATTGAATATTGTCTACATAACATATTTATAACACATACTTTACCTTGGTGTTTTATTTTCTATCATGGTCGGGGCCGTAGTTTCAGGAACACCGTGAGTTAACAGGGGGAAACAACGTAATTCTTGGTTTAAATCTTGCAGCCGTTTCAGGTACAATATCCCTCAGAATGGGGTTTCCATCCATTCATGACATTGAGGCTGAGTGGTGAACTTGACAGAGTCCCACTCCCTGTTTATAAATATAAAATACTGTTAAAGACTTTTAAATATGATGATGAAACGAGGACTCACTCACAAATATACTAATGTGAATTCAACACCATACATTTTGGGAGGGCAAAAAATTACAAAATATCGCATAATTGTGGGTTTGTAGAAGTGTGGTTGCAACAAGGCGTGAGCAATATAAACGTGTTTTTCAGGTGTTTTAAACAAGGCTGTGTGGAAATTGATATCGCAAACTAGTCATAATTCATAGCTCCAGCAAATTAGACACGTATTCACTCCACAAAAATCATCCAACCCTCAAGCCTTATCTGCCTTAACCATCCTCATAGCTGCATATATTACGCATGTCTGCCCACTCACTAACTCAAAGTTGAAACTTGGCGCTGAAACAACTTTCCAATCTCGGATGTGTCGAAGACGAATTTCAATTTTTATTAGTCTGCCCCGTATACAATGAGCTGAGGTTCCAATTCATGCCAAGGTTATTTTTTCAACCTCTCCTAATTTACATATTCTATTCCCCTTTATCAACTGAACATAGAGGATACATTTTATATGCCTTTAAATCCAAAAAAAACCTGCCGTTGTGATTGTTTATTATTTTAACTCACCTCCAGCGCATTATGATATATACATACTTGTCACTGATGTTGTATTTCTAGGCCGGCGGCCTCTAAGATTGAATGACAAACTGAATTTTATAATATGCAAGATTAAACACTACGTAAAATAAATAATTTATTATACTCAAGAACGACTAAACTTTAACTTTCAAACAAATGTTTGGCAGATATTAGCCTGTGGATATATATGATAACACTCACAAAAACGATCTCAGATTACATAACTATCAGTTCAGACATCAGGTTTCTTACAGAAGACAAGTTATTATGACGCGTGATATACATATATTATATAATATTATCACTGCATTCAAAACATATTTTGCTGGCTTATTCAGTTTTCAGCAGCGGGTAGTGGATGAAATACCACTGAGGGCATCATACAGCAGTTGGTATATACGGTGGAAAACAGCGTGATTCAAACGATTCACAGTCAATTCGTCCCAACACATTCGTCCTACAAGTCCATCCGTTCCAATTCACATTCGTCCCATAGGTTGACATCGACGTGCAGTATATGCTATGTCTTGTCGGTTTACGTTGCAGATTCGGCCAACTGTACACGCTTGCTAAATACCACGAACTATGACTACCCAGCACCACCATACTTGCTTGTATTCACCGTGGGGTGGCAGGTCAATCGCGCCCATTTGTTTTGGGCATAGTGTAATAGTTTACTAGTATGTTAAATATACATTGCATACAGATAAAAGACGGGAAGTCCGCGCTTGAATTAATTGTTTACATCTATGCGACGATTTAAATAGACACTGAAGTTAAGGCACAAATCGAGTATAAGATTTAGTTTATCTTCACTGACAGCTTGGATATATACATTGCTAATAAGTTGCTAAAACTTTTTAATTTAAAAGCAATGATATTTAAAGCCATGTACCAAACAGGTTGCGACTAAAGAAATGTCAAAGAAGAAAACATACGCAATTAAGTGTATCGTTGGTGCACATTAAGCCACGCTGCTGGATAAAGGTGAAAATAACAATTATATAAAATCTGCATAACAAGCAATGACTTACTTACAGAGTGGCTGGGACGTTGGTGAACAATTTACATTACATAAAATTTACATATTTAGCACGTTAGATTTTTTAGATGACCTTGCTCTAGAAATAAATGCACGAGACGCTGGAGAAAAAGCGAAACGTGCTCATTTGAAGATTACGCTGACATGTGTAACTAGTCGGGAGAAAAGCGAAAAGTACAATATACCTGCAGGAAACAGCGAACGTGCAAATGTCCCGACTTCTGGACATAGATGTATTTCTTTTACAAGGACCGGCCTTAATGGGTCTTCACTTCAGATCGCCAATAAATAAGATTTTCCTTGTGTGGGCCACGTTAAAAGAGAAAGGCAATATTTTGAGGTTGTGTCATACTTGACAACATTTCAACTACCCCAAGTGTCCATAGAATTTCGCAAAATTGTATATATTTGAATTTCTGGCCGGTTGTTTCAGTTGAAGCAAGATATCACGATAGCTTAAACAAAAATCCTATAAATCATACAAATACAGATGTTGGAATACGTCCATATTTCATCGTCAACAGATGTCCTATGAAACATAATCTATGTTGACCAGTGATGTTGCATCTACGTCATCGACCATGTTCACGGGTACCAACAAAGACCATAAAACTGTTCCACAAACACCCGGGAATGAGGTATTGCCAGATTCAACTCGAGAATAAAATGCACACAGACGAACAGATAAACAGACCATAAACTTATTTACGCGACTTTCCTAATGTTCAATAAATCCAGCAACAGATTATGATGTTACATTTGTGGTTTGAGAGGCTGAAATGCGTGTATACAGGGTTTGGCACTGCGGCTTGAAGGACGGTAGTCGTCGCGCCGCGCATGTGCGACATTTGGGTCGATAAACATTGATCTTCCCACAATCCAAAATACTCTTCTATTACAAATATGAGGTTTAACCTGGGCGCGACTTGCACTAATTACAGCCGGTGACTCCTTCGATTACATCCAATCACCTAAAATATCTAATTAAAGCTTGGTAACGTCTCAGTTTGTACTCGTTGATCTGCACAACAACCAAAGTCGCCATCTTTGTCTATACAAGACGCATATATCTCGCGCATGCGTGGCGCGACGACCATCGCCCTTTAACCCATACTTCCTACACCTCCATCGCAGTTCTGGTGTGTGTGTTTTTTGCGATATTTTGAATCTCAATATGATATCTTGTTTTTCTCCAGGCACATCCTTCTAGCTCGTACTCATATACAGTGGAAATCGATTCAGGTCGACAGTTCAAGATGAGCAACTTGCAACATTCAGTTTTGATTAGCGATTGGAGAGTACATCCAGTATAATATTACATCAATAATGACCTGTCGCAAACGGGAGGCGTGTGTTTACAAACATTTAGCGACAACTTTTTTTATTTATAGTAATCAACGTTCACCACATTTATAATAACCATCGGCTACATTGTCCCTGAATTTCTTCCAGTGTGTGTTATGCCTAGACAATACTTTATTTTGGTCATTTAAATATTAAACACAGTGTCACTGCAATTGTCGAACTGCATTGTGCTGTCTGGGTAGCCTTGGTTATCCTCATAACTTTGTACTCTATTATTGGACTGTGCGCACTTAGAAGAATGTATTGCCAATCCAATGGAGCCAAATGGAAACCCGTAAACTTGTACCCCGGGGGGTGTCACTCAATCCAAATCACATTATGGGAACGTGCCGTCTTTTGAAGGTCGTAATTTTTAGCAGATTGGTCTCTAATTGAGCATAGATTTGCTTGCCTTTAGGTCTTATACTAGGTTAGCCTGGCTAGGATGGGCCGGGGGATGGGGTCAGCTTTTTTAATTTCCATGTATTTACCCGAGTTTTAGTACTTTTATTTATGAATAGTTTCAACCAATAACCGAGTACTTTTAGTGACAATTTGGTCTCTGATGGGATATACAAAATCACTATTTGGTCTATAATGGGGTATGGTTTTGAGGTGAAAATGGTCTATGAGTTGGTCTGGGGTTTTACTTCCCGGCTGCACACCCCTACCAAACTGAAAGGCCAATTCTCCCCGAGCCAGAGCCAGTCTGGTTCTCGATTAACTTGCACCATTCTGAATACTAGTTTTAGACATTGCCCAAATGTTTTCTTAATTTCAGGTCCACTAGATTGCCCAAATCACCAGGTTTCTCATAACGAAGATTGAAAGGTGGGACTTCTCAGTGTACAGTTACTTTCTGGCTTGTAGTGTGGTGTATTCTCCCTGCAGGACAGATCCCTGCGATAACATACATGGTTTTTCTGCATGATCCTTCGATTTATCCAGATGCGGTGGTCCAATGTGCTTTATTAAAACATGGAAAATGACACTATGACCCAAAAAGCATGTACGAAACTTGTTTGTATATTATAACATACCATTGTCCATATTTGGACATTGCATTACATCATTGTCGTACATTATCAGATAATAGAGTACTGTTAAAGGCTCTGAAACTGCATAACATTTTGGATGTTGCAGAAGAAATGAAGACTAAATAAAAGTGCAATACTTTAAGCAAATTGTAATAAAGTAATTCACATGAAGCGTACATGAGCTTTAAACATATGTTTGACTCAATATGTTGTCTGTTGGTCCTGACGTAAAGCCATACACAAGTGAATGTTTCAATACAATGGTGTCCAACACTGTGACCCAGTCACTATACGTGTCAGGTTTTGGGTGTAAAACAAGATGATATCAATGTAGATATGTATATCATAATAATTCCCCACAAGAATTGACTCGTACACCAGCTTGCATAGAATCAACATCTCATCAAACATGGCACTGCACGTCATTGATTACTGTTAATACTATATATAATATTTTCGCTTGGATGTAATTTTCGCTATTTTCGCAGAAGCTACGATTCAGTGAAAATAAAAATCAGCGAATATACTTTTTTTCCTATATTTTAACATTCAACTCACCAAAAATCAGTGAAAATAAATTCCATACAAAACACTCGAAAAAGTCTTTCAGCGAAAATTAATTCCAACTAAAATAAAGCATTTTACAGTAGGTGAATTTCTGTTTACTGCGAATTCTTGCGTGTTGTGTGAAAGACACGGACCGAACATCTGCTGAAGTTTGAACTTGAGTTTCTGGATTTTTTATAGCAAAATCTCGTAATGCTGATCTTTGAGAGGGGAATATTGAATTGAGACATCCTTATTTCAACAAAATTGACCCTCATCAAATGTGAATAGCACATTATTGATAGAGGAAATACCCCCAAAATACTTTCACATTTGTCAATTCCCATGTAATGCTTGATATACCAACAAAGATATGACCTTTGTTTTTCCATTTTTGACGTTCGGTTTCATGGCAGTGAACAAAAAATGGTCTATTGAATTTACAAGACTGCAAGAACCTTTGTTTTATGTTTGACCTCTATATCATTTTATGCAGTATGAATGACAGTAACAATTTTTGCAGACACTCTTGACTTTGCTTGTCATACTTTGCACGCAACTTTTGTAGGAGTATTGTATTTTCAGTTCAAGTTCATTAAAAAAACAATTCTTCACCACAAGAGGGCAGCATAATGGTCATAAAAACTCTCATACTGGCGTTCTTTCTTCTTCATACAAAATCAGATGCGAACCCGTATGACTAGAGTTTTTTTAAGAGTATTCCAACATTTTCAGCAAATTCACTATCTTGGGAATTTGAACCTGCAAACTATAAAACAATTCACAATGTTAAAATAATCTGAAAACCCAGAAAGTATTGTTCAAATCAAATCACAAAACATTGATACAAAATTTTTGTGATAATCACTGATTTCATCTGACATCAGCCTAAATGTAAATATTGCGGGATTATATAAAAATATATCCTCTGAAAGCTTACATATATGCAAAAACGATAGTTCAAATGTCGAACCAATGTTTGTCAGAGGCATTATCTGACGGCCAATTTCGCTACTGTGCTTTTTTTGACTGTTCCAACCTATGGGGGTATTTAACCTTTTCATCACCAGAGATTCTCACCCCAATTTTTCTGGAAATGAACCCAAATTTTGGACCCAACAGACAGTCAATTTTCGTTTTTTTACTCATAAAAAAATTTGCTATTTTTGTACCAATCTTCTGAAGGAAAGAACAGACTATAAACATGACTATTTTGTGAATTTATGATGAAAATAGGGAACTGGTGGTGAAAAGTTTAAAACACAATTTTCTCAACACTTGCCAATGTAGCAAAACCAAAGAATTATTCAAATAATGACAATTTATTATATAATATACAAGATAAAAAGACACACTTGATTCTTTACCTTAATCTCTGAAAATCCTTGACATGGTGGTTTTAGCGTATTTATCGGAGTGTAAATATCATTTAATACCAACCATGTCATGTCCGGTTCTATATTGATAAAACTTTGAAATGTACACGATGCTGCCTAGAAAGTAAGTCATAATCAATCTTATATCATATTTCTGTCAATGTATGACTTAACATCTCTTGGAATGAATGATAATGAAAACAATGCACACAAAAAGTGAAAATGAAAAAAAAATCATGTCAGAAAAAAAAGCCAGGAATTGGTAAACATCAATATCTCGGAGGTGGTGCTGTCTAGATTCAAAACAGATTCACAAATATTGGCTTAAAGGAATTCACAGGAATTTATTGCTAAACATAAATCTGAATTGATCATCATTGTATATTTGCTTGAAATTTGAAGATATTTTTCCAGGGTTTATAAATAGTATTTTACTTTGCATAGACAGGGCAAACCATCACAAAATGTTGTCCTCTTCAATTTGATTTTTGCTGGCAACCGAGTATGGTGTTCTGTTTCAATCCTCAGTTGCCACTTAATAAGTTACAGCATGTCCTAGTATGTTATGAGGTATCTGCATCCTATCTTATTAGGAAATGTTTATTCCAAATAAGGAATGATGATGCAATATTTCCAAGATGGTTGACAGATGTATCCTATCTTATTAGGAAATGTGAATTCCAAATAAGGAATGATGATGCAATATTTCCAAGATGGTTGACAGATGTATCCTATCTTATTAGGAAATGTGAATTCCAAATAAGGAATGATGATGCAATATTCCCAAGATGGTTGACAGATGTATCCTTCCCTATTAGGAAATGTGAATTCCAAATAAGGAATGATGATGCAATATTTCCAAGATGGCTGACAGTTGTATACCACTTTAATAGGAAATACCAAATTCGGAATAAGGAATAATTATGCAATATTTCCAAGATGGTGTATTTGTTTAACAATGGAACAGTCCCCCCAGATTATTACGAAAAATCCTACGCATACTTAATCAGTATGGATCACAGTAACAAATTTTGCTCTTGACTGGCATGTGACAATATTCAAAGCTGAACAGCAGCTTTGGGAAGTACAATAAAATTCCTTAGTTTCAGAAATTGTTTTACTTTGAAGAAGAAAACTTTCTACCAGTGTCTTCAAAACAGTGACTTTCACCAAAGCAATAAATCTCAGTTTATAGTACATGAGGTTATTACGAGGATACCTCAAAGTATGCACGAAGACAGTACAGCAGGAGTATCGACCGACACACAGCGGAGGTCAATGCGATGGCGTACTGTCTGAGTGTATACTTTGAGGTATCCTCGTAATAACCTTATTATTATACATCCCAAGGAAAAATCATGGGAATGCCGAAATCCAAAAAGTTTAGAACAGAATCAGCGAACTTCTTTGTGTGGAGTCTGGTCAAACCCTAGTGGTAGCCATGTTTGTTTTTAATATTAGAGGACGCTTATGCACATAATCATTCCATATTTGGAATTTGCATTTCCTAATATGGTAGGATGAAAAAAAACCATAAAATACCGCAAAATTACGACACGCTGTAACTTATGACGTTATGGTGACAGATGTATAATAACACATGTTATTCTTACTTGTTGAAGACTGCCTGGTTGCTTATTACTGAGATACGAAATGCATGACGTCAACGTAGACAGACATTCATTTTCTGGTAAATCAATCTTAAAAAAAAAAATTTTTTTCTAGTCAAAGCAATATATCAATGAGTTATTATAGATGAAATAGTCCCTGTTTCATTTAAATATAGTACATTCAAGATCGGCATTGTACGATATAATTGTAGCGAATCACACATTTCACATCAGGTTATGAAACAAAAAGTCGTATTTTAATGAAAGCAGATAAAACTCAATTCAATATTTGTTTAAAATAATAGCCAAACAAGATTACATTGCTCACCATTTCAGAGAGTTTACCAATTCCATTCAGAAACGCCAGTTGTTTTTTGTATCCAACAGTGTGCTTGTATGCTGGTCCTGATTTTAGACTAAGAAAAAAGACAAGTATATACTGTAATAAAATTATTAAATTTTTTTACCAGTAAACACTTAAAGATGTTGGTTGGCGCCTGTATCCAGTTCGATATGGGAGTCATAAACAGCGCATGTAAAATAGATTGTTTGTTTCCTGACATTCGAACACGAGCTGCGTGACGACCGCTTTCCTTCAATAATTGCTTCAATGTATACATTTTAGAATTTATATTTAGCTTCGTCAATGTCTCTTTTCATTATGTGTGTAGTTGAAACCTGCCCCTCACACATTACTTGTTTGCAATTTCCAGATTCTGTTGTTGCGATAGATAAACAATGTAAACAACTTAGTTTTACAACTTTCCCATGGATGAGATCAAAACCGTACTTTCCCAAAAATCCTGTACCATAAATTGATATTACTTTCACAAAAGACAACATTTTGCAAATAGGAAAACACTTTTGGCATTTGTTTGTTTGTTTATTTTTAGAACAAGATCTACAGTCAATTTTGTGACATGTACACCCTAATAATACTTTACTTTAATACTAATAACACCACAAACAAAATGAATATTATTTATAAATATCACAATTAAAGCGAGAGGGTTGTCACCTGCGCACACGCGGGAATTGAGTCCCAAGCGATGATAACAACACATGCTAAAAACGCAAAGGCTCATGGGTAGACGCTTGTTTGTATACAATAACACACTATAGCCATCTGACACATGCAGAAGTGATGACTCCCCCTTTTTAAACTAACTTTACAGGAACTTTCGACGACAAATAATTTAATGTTTTGTTTGACATTCAACATTCTTGCCTCACAATTGCTAAATACCTTTCGGTATATTAGGCTGAAAAAAAAAGTATCTCTGTTTCTAGTTTTTGTGCGCATAATTTTTAACTGTGTGGCTCGAACGTTTTTTTTTCCTTCTAAAGCATTCCAAAATGCGCTTGTACTTGCACTTGTCTCAAATTTCCCCCATGTTAGCTCAATATTAAAAAAAAAAAAAAAAAATCGCCTCGCCGATTTTAAAATTTTCATTTTAAAATTTCCATGAAACGAGAAACAGAGAATTTTTTTTTCCTGGCCTTAGATGACAGCTTTCAATACGACAAGATGACAGTTAAGTCAAAGCATATGCATACATGTCAAGAAAACCTGTAAACCGACAGCTGCTCTCTGATTGCTCTGACTGTCAGGTAAGTAGCCAATCAGAATTACAATCTTGTATTAACCTTTTCACCACCAGACTTTCTCGCTCAAATTGTTTTACTTTTTTTTTTTTTAGAATTTAGAGCCAACGGACAAAATTTGAGCCATTTTTCAGTTTTTACTCAAAAAATGTTACTATTTTTGTCATAATCTTCTGAAGGTAAGTGCAGACTATAAACAGGACTATTTTGTGAATTTGTGATGAAAAGAGGGAA